>NC_139002.1:34519579-37476786 GCF_964374135.1 Grampus griseus
GGTACAACATCAGGAACACCAACATACATATTATTAAAGTCCCAGAAAGAGAAGAGAAAGGAAAAGAGAGCTCATTTGAAGGAATAATGGCTGAAAATTTTCTGAACCTGAGGAAGTAAATATAATCCAGATTCAGGATGCCCAAAACATCACAAATAGGTGAACTTAATGAGGTCTATGCCAAGACACATTATAATTAAATTGTCAGAAATCAAATATAAAATGGTAATGTTGAAAGCAGCAAAAGTGGCTTGTCAATATTCATGGAAACTGCCATAAGGCCATGAGTAGATGCCTCAGAAGAAATCTTGCAGGCCAGGAGGAAGTGGGATGCTATATTCAAAGGCTGAAAGAAAAAAACTTCCAAGAATACTATACTGGCAAAACTATCCTTCAGAAGTGAAGGACAGATAAACAACTTCCCAAACAAAACCTGAGGGATTTTCTAAATACTAGACCTGCCTTACAAGAAATGTTAAAGGGAGTTCTTCAAGTTGAAACAAAATGGTGTTAAACAGCAAATGAAAGAATATAAAAATATAAATCTCAATAGTAAAGGTAAATATATAAACAACCACAGAATAATGTAATACTGCAATGGTGGTGCAGAAATCAGTTTTAACCCTAGTATAAAAGACAAAAGTGCTAAGAATAACTATAACCACAAAAATTGTTAATGGATATGTACCATAAAAAGAAGTAAATCTGACATCAATAACAAAGTGTGTGTATTAAAAATATTTTTTTATACAATTGAAGTTATCAGCTTAAAAGAGACTTTAATTTGAAATTTTATTCAAGCCTCTTGGTAACCACATAGGAAAAAACCTACAGAAGACACAAAAAAGATAAAGAGAAAAGAAGCAAAGTATATCACTGTAAAAAATAATCAAACAACAGGAGGAAAGTAAAAGAAGAGAGAAACAAAAGAACAACAAAACATACAGAAAACAATTAACAAAATGATGATTGTATATCTTTTCCTATCAATAGTTACTTTAAATGTTAATGAAATAAACTCACCAACCAAAACACATAGAATGCCTGACACTGATAAAAAACAAACAATAACAACAGCAACAACAACAAACAAGGCCAACTATATTCTATCCACAAGAGACTTGCTTTAGAGTCAAAGACACACATAGACTGAAAGTGAAGGAATGTGAAACATTCTATGCAAATGGTAACCAAATGAGAACAGTGGTGGCTATATTATTTTATTCAAAATAGATTTTAAGTCAAAAACTTTCATAAGAGACAAAGAAGGTCCTTACATAATGATAAAGGGTCAATTCAATAGGAAGATATAACAATATGTATAATCCCAATAGCAGGACACCTAAATATATAAAACAAACATTGATATATCTGACAGGAGAAATAGACTTCTACTAGTATGATAATAGTAGGAGACTTCAATATCCCACTTTCAATAATGGAGAGATTATACAGACAAAAAATCAATAAGAAGATAGCAGACACGAACAACATGAAAGACCAAAGCGACTTAACAGTCATATACAGAACATTCCAGCCAAGAGCAGCAGAATACATGTTTTTCTCAAGGTCTTACAGAACACAGAATAGATGACACACTAGGTCAAAAAATGTCTTAAATTTAAGAAGATTGAAATAATTCTAAGTATCTTTTCTGACAAAAAAAAAAAGGTATGAAGTTAGAAATAAATAACAAAAAGAAAATGGAAAAAGTCATAAATTCATGAAAGTTAAAGAACATATTCTTAAAAACCATGGGGCCAAAGAAGAAATCAAAAGGAAATTAGAAGATAACCTTGAGGCAAACATAAATGAAAACGCAACATACCAAAACTAAGGGATGCAACAGAAGCATACAAAGAAGTAAGTTTATAGTAATAAACATCTACATTAAAAGGGGGAAAAAAAGAAAAGATGTTCAGCATTACTAATTGTCAGGGAAATGCAAATCAAATCTGCAATGTGATATCACCTCACACTTGTCAAGGCTGGCTTTTTTACAAAAGATAACAGATGTTGTGAAAGATGTGAGGAAAAGGGAACCCTTATGCACTGTTACTGGGACTATAAACTGGTGCATCCATTATGGAAAACAATATAGAAGTTCCTCAAGAAATTATAAATAGAACTACCATATGATCCAAGAATCCTACTTCTAAGTATATAGCCAAAGGAACTGAAATCAGGAAGTCAAAGAGATATCTACACTCCCATGTTTATTGCAGTATTTTTTTTTGTAATAGACAAGACGTGGACACAAGCTAAATGTCCATTGACAGATAAATGGATAAAGAAAATGTAGTATTATATAATAAAATATGATTCAGCATTAAAAAAAGAAATACTGCAATTTTGGACAATATGGATGAGCCTAGAAGGCATTATCCTAAGTAAAATAGGCCAGACACAGTCCAAATACATAATACCACTTATATGAGGAATCTAAAATAGTCAAAATTATAAAGAGGAGAAAGGTGGTTGTCTGGGGGCTGAAGAAGGGAATAGGGGAAAGTAGTAGTCACAAGATACCAAGTTTCAGTTAGACAAGGTGAATAAGCCCTAGAGATCTACTGTATAGTATAGTACCTATAGTTAACAATACTGAATTGTATAATTAAAATTTTGCTAAGTGTTCTTAACAAGAAGCAAATAAATAAATAGGTTAATAAGTTAAGAGGGTGGGAAAAAACTTTTGCAGGTGAAGAATACAATTATGGCATAGGTTGCAGTGATGGTTTCATGGGCGAATACTTGCCTCCAAACTCACCAAGTTGCATATTTAATTATGTGTAGTATTTGCATGTTAATTATACCTTAATAAGTCATTTTTAAAAGGAACTAAAATATCTGATTATTGAATTTCCAGTGACAAGAACTTTTGAATGCAAATGGCCAGAAGAAAAAAAGCCATCACTGAAATATTTGTAGAATACAAGGTAGGTAAGGGACTGAAATAGAAGACATGGTATAGGCAAATTTCCAACCCACTCTCTTCACCATTGATTGCAGTAAGCAGAATGTAAGTAGGTGCACATTCTTCTCACAGATTTGAAGAAACCATGCAAATGAGTTTCATAACTGCCCTAGTTTCACAATACCCCTGATCAATTCTTATTTAGCCAAAAATCATTCCCTACTTTCCATGGAGAATTCTTTCAGAATCTGTTGGAGTAAAAGATGATCTGATGTTGCACTGACACTGTTGATCACCAACTACATAAGCCACAGGACCTCACTGTATGTGACATATCAGGTTATGAATGAGGGTTGAGTAGAGTCACTAGTCAGAGGTGGAAAAAAGTAGAAAGTACTACTTTATTTATTAAAAGTATAGATTTGGACCATAACTTGGGAAAAATTTAGTCTTTTAGGGTGTAGGAACTATGGCCTTTGCAGTGACAGAAATTTCTTTGAATTTGAGGAGTGAGGTCGATATCACCTGTATGGGTGACATTTGCTTTATCACTTCACTGCCCACAAAATGGCACATAGATTGTCACATTTCTTTTAAAAATGGAGTCCTCTTGTCAAGAGTCCCTAAGGGTGCACTTTCTTTTCAATTGCTCTGGGCTCATTTTGGAGCTAAAATAAAATGTTTTCACTTAAAAAAAAAAGTATAGATTTGGATGCTAACAGAGGTTAAACATATTTTAGATGCTAGGGAAAATGTTATAAAGCAAGAACAGAAGAATAAATATATAGTGAATCTCAAGAATAAGCAAAAATTCAAGAATCAAGTAAAATTAGTAGCAAATGCTTATATAATACTTATGTCAGCCATTGTTGTATATGTTTTATAAATAAACCATGTAAGCCTTACAACAATCCTATGAACTTGATACTTCTATTATCTCTAATTTACAGAAGAGGAAACTGACATACAGAGAGGTTAAATAACCTGCCAAAGATGGCACTGAATGCATGTAAACAGCTATCTGGTTCCAGAGTCTCTACATTTTTTGCAGTCAAGTGTCTGATACTGATTGACAGTTTTATAGAAGAGAAGATTCACCATTTCAAATAGTGAAAATGACAAAGCAAAGGCATGGAGAAGATAAAAACAGGAAGAGGGTAAGTATTTAAACTTGTGTAGAGTATATGCTTTACCAATAGGCATAGTTTCATAGACAACTCATGGTCTATCATATAATAAATATGTGCTAGAAAAATCATGGCTCCAATCTATAGCCAAGGTCAAAGATATTCAGTATCTGATTAGGGTTGTGTAGTAACAGCCTTAAATGTCATCTGTTATCCATATTCTATACCTTAGGCTGTATTTCTCCTTTTAGCCAAATTAAAGTTTTGTGTCAAGGGTTTAGCTTGCTTTTTTGCCTCTGGCAATGAACTAAGTCTAGCAGGTCTTTACGCACCTCTAATAAGTAAGATAAACTGAAATGGACAAAAAAAAAAAAAAAGAAGCAAATGGTTATGAATATTTAAAGTAACACACAACTATAGACAATTCATATTTTTTTCTGTATCTCAAAATATACACATCTGTTAATGGAGGTCATCATTAATAAAATTTCAGTTTGTAGTTTAATTAAGTAGGGTATTATTATACATATTAAAAAAAACCAGATCCTGTTACATTACTTAAAGTTTTAAGAGAAGAAATGTAAATATAAAACACATTAGAAGCAGATATTTTTCTACATCTTTATGTCAAGTGGTATGTTGAATATTACATATTTCTAGATTTATAATTTAAAGGCAAGTAAAGTACGGTCACTGATTATTTCTAATTAGATTACTTAAATTGTATTTACCTTTAACATTGACTTAGAAAGAAAATCATCCATTTTCCTAATTTCACCATGTTTAACAAAATGTTTTAAGTCCTGCTATATGTTACCCAGAATGAAATTAAATCAACTAAAACCAATCAATGAGTTTCTCTTTTTGATAAGTCTAGTACCCTTTACTCTTACCTAGGAGAGATGTAAATGGACAAAAATAACTTCAAAAATTAAATTATTAAAGTATTCCTTCTTGTATTTTATGATAATATTTCATTATGAAATTTTAAAAAAGAGTGTGCAGGTCATTCTGAATCTCATGGATTAAATGTAATTTGTTTCCATTCTTACTAATATTCATATATTTAAACAAAGAGTTTTTTAAAAAGAAGGATTAATGGAACTAGAAGAGTATGACCAGTTGATCTCCTCATGCTCTACTTTCCCCAGAAACCAGAAAAGCCATATGAATTTTAATCCATTGTTTTACATTTTAATATATGTCATTAGTATTAGTGTTCATTATGATGAATGGGTACTATTCTCCTTCTATAGCCATTCAAACAATTTATTGTTGAGGGACTAACGGAAATCCCAAACACAATTTAAAACCAACCAAAAGGAATCTAAAACATTAGATAGAAAATCTTTTCAATTTAGATATACAATAATGTACAGATTAAATTGCTCTGTGAAATATGAAGGTTTCTATTAAAGAGACACATTGAAATGCATATCTATTTTTTAAAAGTAAGAAATGTTACTCTATGGCTGAAGTAAGTTATGCAAATTTCCTAAAATATAGTTTATCTTCAAAAAAGTTAGTAATAACTTTGAATTTTTAAAATATCTTTACTACCTTCACTATGCATTTTACATGTTGCCTTTGGATTAACGACCATTTCAGAAAAGATGATCCATATATTCACATTGTCAGAGTGCCTTTTTTGGAGACAGGAGAGGAGAGAAGAAAGGAAATTGTAGCAGGCTGACTCTGGGATGACCCCCAATGATCCCGTCCCTCCTCATAGTCAGACCTCTTTGTAATTTCTTCTCTTTGAGTGTGGGTTGGCCTAGAAACTTGCTTTTAATCAGTAGAATACAGCAGAGGTAATAGGATGCTATTTATGTAATCAGATTATAAGAGATTGTAACTCATGTTGCTGGTAGACTCTTTTGCTAGAAGTTGACCAAAATGTTTAACTAATAAACTGTGTGTCAAATTTTGTGTAGCATAATTTTCTATCACATGTCTAGGTGACATGGTTATAACTCACGGAATCATTTTTTAAAGACTGTTTTTAAAAAGGAACGAAATTGGGTCATTTATAGAGACATGGATGGATCGAGACTGTCATACAGAGTGAAGTAAGCCAGAAAGAGAAATACAAATATCGTATATTAACACATATATGTGGAACCTAGAAAAATGGTACAGATGAACCAGTCTGCATGGCAGAAATTGAGACACAGATGTAGAGAACAAACATATGGACACCAAGGGGGGAAGGTGGTGGGGGGTGGTGGTGTGATGAATTGGGCAATTGGGATTGACATGTATACACTGATGTGTATAAAATTGATGACTAATAAGGACTTGCTGTATAAAAAAATAAATTAAATTAAAAAAAATTAAAAAGACTGTTTTTAAATATACACAATAAACTAAATTATATTTTTACTAAAGAAATTTTAAGTAGAGGATGTTTGAAATTTTGGATAAGATGTTAATATTGATATGGACTAAAATATGCTCTAAATTGTAAGAAAATGGAAATTATATAGATAATTTTATATACATATATATTTTTTTAATTTGGCTTTCCATGTAGTTTGCCTTCAGGCAGCGAGTGCCCTGGTGAAACTGATGCAAGTATCTTAACTGCTTGGTAGTAAATCATTTTTTTTATTGTTATCACATTTGTACTTGAGTCAGCATCCCAGAATCCCATCAGCTCTGGGACACTGATATTATCTAGTTGCAGAGCCAGCAAGACAGACTGTCAATCAAGTGACCAAAATCAAAAATAGAGGGGACCTGACTGCACCACCTACCAAGCTTTCCTGAATGCATGCTGCTCAGTTTTCCATCCCCAGTTTCCTAACTCTCTAATTCTTTTGGAAGAATTTGGGAAAGGTCAAAGAAAGGACATGCATTTTAATCTGGTACTCACAGAATAAGTAGGATTATGCCAGAAAGAGGATAGTGTGTGTAAAAGCATAGTCTTGAGAAGAAAAGAAATTTTGTTTAAAGACACTTTCTGAAAATCCTCAAGGGTTTAGATTTTTTTTTTCTTTTAGATTATAGACTCTGTTACTCACAGACTAATATAATTCCTTGTGTACCTTACTAAATTAAGGTATCATTGTCCAGTAGAGAGCATGGATTTATAGATGAGAATGAGGAAACTTCATCACATAGGGACTAGGTGGAAGCTAAGAAAAATTGAATGCCTGCACTAAAGCCTATACTATATCAATTGGACTAAAAGAAAGATTAGATTTGAGAAATATTACTTTTCTTGAATCAGTGGTGTAGAGACTGCATACCATCATTAAGGGGTAGGGGGAATTCAAGGATATTCCAAAAAGTTTATGGCTTAAAAGAAAGTAGCATGAGAAAACTATAAGACACTGATGAAAGAAATTAAAGATGATATCAACAGGTGGAGAGATATACCATATTCTTGGATTGGAAGAATCAATATTGTGAAAATGACTATACTACCTAAAGCAATCTACAAGTTCAATGTAATCCCTATCAAATTACCAATGGCACTTTTTATGGAACTAGAACAAAAAATCGTAAAATTTGTATGGAGACACAAAAAACCCCGAATAGCCAAAACAGTCTTGAGGGGAAAAAACGGAGCAGGAGGAATCAGACTCCCTAACTTCAGACTATACTACAAAGCTACAGTAACCAAGACAATATGGTACTGGGACAAAAACAGAAGCATAGATAATGGAACAAGATAGAAAGCCCAGAGATAAACGCACGCACCTATGGTCAAGTAATCTATGACAAAGGAGACAAGGATATACAATGGAGAAAAGACAGTCTCTTCAATAAGTGGTGCTGTGAAAACTGGACAGCTACATGTAAAAGAATGAAATTAGGACACTCCCTAACATGATACACAAAAATAAACTCAAAATGGATTAGAGACCTAAACGTAAGACCGGACACTATAAAAATCTTAGAGGAAAACATAGGAAGAACATTCTTTGACATAAATCACAGAAAGATCTGTTTTGATCCACTTCCTAGAGTAATGGAAGTAAAAACAAAAATAAACAAATGGGAACTAATTAAACTTAAAAGCTTTTGCACAGCAAAGGAAACCATAAACAAGACCAAAAGACAATCCTCAGAATAGGAGAAAATATTTGCAAATAAATCAACGGACAAAGGATTAATCTCCAAAATATATAAACAGCTCATGCAGCTCAATATTAAAGAAACAAACAACCTAATCCAAAAATGGGCAGAAGACCTAAACAGACATTTCTCCAAAGAAGACATACAGATGGCCAAGAAGCACATGAAAAGCTTCTCAACATCACTAATTATTAGAGAAACACAAACCAAAACTACAATGAGGTACCACTTCACACCAGTTAGAATGGGCATCATCAGAAAATCTACAAACAACAAATGCTGGAGAGGGTGTGGAGAAAAGGGAACCCTATTGCACTGCTGGTGGGAATGTAAATTGATACAGCCACTATGGAGAACAGTATGGAGGTTCCTTAAAAAACTAAAAGTAGAATTACCATATGACCCAGCAATCTCACTACAGGACATATACCCAGAGAAAACCATAATTCAAAAGACACATGAACCCGAATGTTCATTGCAGCACTATTTACAATAGCCAGGTCATGGAAGCCAGCTAAATGCCCATGGACAGACTAATGGATAAAGAAGTTGTGGTACTTATATACAATGGAATATTACTCAGCCATAAAAAGGAACAAAATTGGGTCATTTGTTGAGACGTGGATGGACCTAGCGACAGTCACACAGAGTGAAGTATGTCAGAAAGAGAAAAACTAATATCATATATTAACGCATATATGTGGAACCTAGAAAAATGTTACAGATGAACCGGTTTGCAGGGCAGAAATTAAGACACAGATGTAGAGAACAAATGTATGGACATCAAGGGGGGAAAGTGGCAGGGGTAGGGTGGGGTGGTGGTGTGAATGAATTGGGTGATTGTGATTGATGTGTATACACTGATTGTATAAAACTGATGACTAATAAAAACCTGCTGTACAAAAAAATAAACAAAATTCAAAAAAAAAATTAAAGTAGCATGACAAAGTTAAGAAATATAAAGCAGTCAGGATGGAAGGAAGACAAAAATAATTTGTTTTGTGATATTATATTTGAAGTCCTTGTCGTATATGTCATTAGAGATGTCTGGTAGGAAGTCAGATATCTGTTTATGAAAATTGAGAAAGAAATTTTTTTTTTTTCAATACGCGGGTCTCTCACTGTTGTGGCCTCTCCCGTTGCAGAGCACAGGCTCCAGACGTGCAGGCTCAGAGGCCATGGCTCATGGTCCGAGCAGCTCCACAGCATGTGGGATATTCCCGGACTGGGGCATGAACCCGTGTCCCCTACATTGGCAGGTGACTCTCAACCACTGCGCCACCAGGGAAGCCCGAAAGAAATTTTGATGAGCAAAATTTCTTTAAGATTTATCAATGTATAACTCGGATTCTCAATACTGGCCTCATATTGAAATCATTTAGGGAGTTTTAAAAAAATGCAATGGAGGGTGACAGACATTCAAGAATAGTTAAGTCAAAATCTTCTTAGAGTTAAGTCCTATAATGGATACTTTTTAAAAGGTTTTCATGCGGTTTTCATTGGTAGCCAGCACTGAGAACCACTGATAAGAGCTAGTGAACATTGTGTAAATGGATTAATTTAGGAGTATTGCTTTCTCAACTTGTTAATAGGAGATATGAATTTCAAATCCATAAAGTTTCTGAGGTTTTTATATGTAACATACTAGCTGTGCCTCAGGAAGAAAATCAGTAAACTCAGGTATGCCTAACAATACCTGAGCTATTTACTTTATAAATTTATTTTGAGAATTAAATATTTAAAACTTTTCAAAAAGGTATATACATATGTATTCAAATATTGAATTAATATACATTCTTAGTATTTTTCAGTACATATATGTATGTACACACATTTGAAACATACATTTGCAATGTATATATATACACACATATATATATTAGTCAATGAAACAACTTACACATTAACATTAGTTATAGAATTACAGGAATTTGTTTTGAAAAATATGTTATTGTATGATGATATCTCTATCTACTTTCAATATATGGATAACACCTGACTGCAAATTTTCAATGTAAACTTGGTCATTGCAAAGAAAACTTCAGAGGAAGTATTACTCAAGCACAACTAAAAGCAAGGAACAAAGAGAAAAAATAATAATGATCAAAGACTGAGCTAAGCATGGTGTATATATAACTATAGAAATATAGCATCAGGTGACAGAGAGGCAAGCTTATAATAATGTGAAGCAGAGTACACAAAACTTGCAATAAATGTCAAAACAACAAGGTGCAAAGATGAGATAAAGGTGGTGCCATTGTGATAAACTACTCATGTACAAAGCCAGAATCTAGGGGGGATTATTACAGCATTTTCAAGGTAATCTTCATTTCAGGAAAATGATGAGCCAGCCATTATTTCAGCAAATCCATAACCTCTCACTACATACTTAATATCTAAATTTTGTTTCTTGTTTGGTTGCTTTGACTTTGTGTCTGCATAGAAACTTGTAATAGAAATCATTAAGATGCAGTGGAGAAATTGTGATATGGATTTTGAGTAACTTGGATATGTCTTATAACCATTGAGACTGAGGCTCAGTTTTCTTACCTGTAGAATATAATACTATTTTGTTGCTTGGTTACTGTGAAATTTCAAAAAGATAATATATGTAAAATTCTTATCTCAGTCCCTCTGACACAGTAGGGATTTAATTCATTCAACAAATGTGCATTAATTGCTTACTGTGTCTTAGGTACCATGATAGGCACTATGGATAGTGTGGCAAACAAGAGACACAATTCCTGCCAGAATTGCAGGAATTTATATTCTTTCTGGAAAAAAGAACAATTGAACAAGCAGTAATTATAGAGTGATTAATGTCATGACAGGGGAAATACAGGAAATACTATAGCAGAACATAGTAATTATTACTAACACAAAACATGTATTTTCAGGCACTTTTCCAAGCATGTTTTGCACCTTAAATAGTGTAATCCTTAGGAAAACCCCATGAAACAGGTAATCGTCTCCATTTATGGATGCGAAAATGAGGCACAGAGATATTAAACAACTCACCCAAGGTAACACAGTTTTTAAATTGCAGAGCTGGGATTAAGAGTAGTCTGTACTCTTAATCTCTTAGTTAATCTGCTCTTCCATTGATGACATGGCTAATTTAGACCAGGAAAGGAGCTTCCTGGAGAAGTGAAAACTGAAAGATAGGTAGTATCTAGCCAAGCAAAAAGGAGGCGGGTGGGAGTTTGATTTAGACAGAAAATACATGAAAGTAAAAATTGACTTTATTTCAAGATTAAAATACACCTGTGATTGCAAATTCAGGATATGCAGATTGCTTATCTAATATTTAATTGGGTTTAGAAGACATTTTATATTTTGAAAGCAGATGGGTTTTTATGGGGGTATAAAATATCATTGTGAGTTATTATTGTGTTCCTTTTTATTGCAGTTTGAGAATTTATTTATTTATTTATTACATTTTTGTTACCCACATTACCATAAATATAAAATATACTTCTTGTTGTTGTAGTTCTAAAAAATATATCTGAAGTATTTGTAAAATGAGACTAGAAGCAATCTATGATTTCTGGATGCCTTACCTTGAGGGTATGTATAGCCATTATTTTGAACCCAGAACTAAATTGTCAATGATAGCTCTTTCTGAGATACCAACAGACCTTGATTCATGGAAACTTATTAGAGCAACAGACTAGATCTACCTAACATTTTACTTATTTCAAATTCTGCCATATTCTATAATTGTGAAAGTGTTTGAAAATGTTCAACTGTAAATTTAATTGGAATGTAATTTTAATGATTAAAAACCCCTTTTAAACACTTGATTTTCCTTCTATATTTCAATTTCAAATTAAAAATTTAAGCACTTTTCCAAGGTTGAGCTTACAAGTTGTACACTTTTTTTTTCAGATTTATATCCATAATTCAAACTCTTTCTTTTTCAGATGTCAATTTGGGTATCTCCTATGGGAAAAGAGTGGAAATGAGTACTATTTATGGCTGATATCAATAAGATGCATACCCTCACATGTGTACTAGTGGTAAATGATAAAACTTAAAATTTTCTACTTGGAAGATAAACGAGTGGAGAGAAAGATTAAGAAAATGAAATAAGTTGAAGGCTTAGTGCCTTTTTATTCTCTTACCTCTAATAAAGTTAAATATATAAAAGAATATGGATGGATAGACTTAAGAGTAGAATAAATGAACACATAAGAAAGAAGAGGAATATTATTTTAATTGGGGTGGAGGAAAGAAGGAGCATAAGTATAAAAACACAGATAAATATTTGAATTTTAAAACCTCCCTGAGACTGCCATCATTCTAATTTCCTAAGAGTGGGACCCAGAGGTGGGCAAGATGTTTGGGAGCTTGGGAAAAAGAATTTGGAAAGCTTGTGTGGATAATACAAAGTAAATTGAAAACTTGTGTGGAGAATATAAAGTAAATTGAAAGTAAATTGAAAGAATTTGGAAAAGCTTCTGTGGAGGATATAAAGTAAATTAAAGTAAAATAATTGCTGACTAGTAATTAATTTCAAATTTTATATATCTCAATTAAATAGCATGATATTAATGCTGAGAAAGCCAAGGAATAAATGTCAAAGATAAGCAAGAGTTATTTTGAACTTCATATACCTCTTTTGTCCATTTGCTCTAGTTATCATAAGTTGATGGCAGTGATATTTAAACAAGTTATAAACAATTAAATATTTATATGAAATGGTTTCTAGCAATAAACATTCAATTCAACTTCTCCAAAATCTCTAATAAAATATCTATGAGAATACAAAAAAAAAGAAGAAAACTCACGCTTTCATTAAAGTAAGATTAATATGCAACTTGGAAGATGGAAAGAATGTGGCTGGAAAGAAGGTAAACAAAATTGCAGTGTTTACACAGGTTACACTGGGTAACCATCCATCACATAGATCAGTATTTACAGCAATTTGAGGCAGCTAGTGTTCACAATGTTTACTTAGAGATAGGTTTGTTGAGAGTGGGAAGCGGGGGGACTTAGGGGCAATTCATTACACTCTCTGATTGGACTTAAGTCCTCATAAAATTGTTCTCAGTTCAAACAGAGATAAATGTGCTTTAGTACATAGTTTATTTTGGGCGTTGTAGTAAGTCACCATTCTATTGGTTCAGATAATTGGGACAGAAGATCCTACTAAGTCTAATAAGGACTCACAGGTAGGGTGCATGGATGCTTATCAGACACTAGAAAGCTATGCACACTATTTTTTTTTTTTGTCATCAGTGTATATGGGAAGGGAGTTTACTCAACCTGCATCATACTGAGCACAGATAAAGGCAATTCACTCTCTTCCTCTGTCAACCCACAACTGGATACAATAGAGCATCCCTCTATTGTATGGAAAAAAGATACAATTAACAATAAAAAAGATTATTTAAAATATCTCAACACAAAGAGAATGCATGGGACATTATCTTGAAGACTCAGGGATAAACATGTCTTGGAAATTTATTTACAACAGGAATCAAAAGGAAATTTTAAAAATCTTATATTTCCCAACTTCAGGATAATGAAAAAATGTTTGGTGCTTTTAAAATGTGAGCAAACAGCCATGAGAAGAGAACAGCCTGAGAGGAACTCAAAATACAATGAGATAAAGCCATCAAAATAAAGCAAATGGAAAGGAAGAGACAAGGAGGCATTTTAAGGAGAGTAAGAAATAAAGAACAATATTTAAATATACATTGGTATATATCTTAATGTTTAAGAACAGAATTAACTTCAATAAGTATTATAAATTAAAAGATGGGAGAGCTGGTCCAATACTGCAGAACAAATACAATATTTTAAATAAGAAAAAGATGCTAAGTATGGAAAAATTAAAATTAATACAAACACTAAGAATTAAAGAATTTGGCAAGGGAAAACACAATGAATGTTTTCTTTTAGTGAACTATCTATAAATAATCATTCAATTTCTAAAAACACTAAGAAAATATTGTAGCACAAACTGGAAAAAAGTGAAGAATTGATCATTTATAATTACATGTTATCAGTGACTTGTGTAGAATTGCCATTTCATAGTGATTACAAAATGCAGACTATATTATTTTTGTCTTCACCCAAAGTGTACCACTCATATAGCCCTTGCCCTTGGAATGTTACTGGAAAATATAAAACTTTTAGTGGAAAAAAAATGTAAAATCTGTTAAAAAAATTAAAATATCTTAATACATAGGAATAAATATTTTGTTCATGGATGAGTTAATACTATAAAAATATCGATTATCCATAAATTAATAGAAAACTTCAATGCAACTCCATTAAAATTTTTGCCAAAATATTTGAAGAACTTGATATGCTTATCCTAAAATTACATGGAAGAATAAGGTTCCATGAATAGCTAACTCAATTTTTAAAAAGAAGAATACATTTGGAATGGGCTTGTAGGTCTCGGCTTGTAAATAGGATATGTAACAAAAACAGAATAATTAAAAAATTTTAAAAGGCTAATATTGGGGAAGAACAAAGAGATCAATGACATTGGAGAACTAACTAAAGAGTAGAGATTAGAAAAGAACTTGTACAAAGTTCAAACCTTCATTCACAAATTAGTGCTTACATAAAAGAATCATTAATAGATTACTGATAAACCAGTTCTCTAGGAGAAAAATATAATTGGAGCCTAATCTTATGCAATATGTAAAGGAAAACTCCAAAGAAGTTAAAGTCCAAATATAAAGGAAACATTTAAAGAAAAGAGTAAGAAATGTAGGAGAACATTTTAAATCACATTTTTACCGGTTTAAAAAAAAAATCACTGTGCAAGACCTGAAAAAATGTAAATATAAGACTAAAATCATCTGGATATGACTACATCAAAATTAAAGCTTTCTGGGCTTCCCTGGTGGCGCACTGGTTGAGAGTCCGCCTGCCGATGCAGGGGACACGGGTTCGTGCCCCGGTCTGGGAGGATCCCACATGCCGTGCAGCGGCTAGACCCGTGAGCCATCGCCCTTGAGCCTGCGGGTCAGGAGCCTGTGCTCTGCAACGGGAGAGGCCACAACAGTGAGAGGCCCAAATACCGAAAAAAAAAAAAAAATTAAAGCTTTCTCTTCAAATAAATTACTTCAATTAGTTTACTCAGTTATGTTTATGACCCAGTAATCTCCTCCTGAGAGAAGAGAGAACATCTTACATAGATTCATAACTTAGAGTGTCTGGAAATACTCAATGATGCATTGCTTTTGGTATTCTAGAGGTGGCGTAAACCTAGATATCTCTCACTAAGAGATGGTGAGTGCATGCTGAGAAATATTTAGCAGTTAGAAGCCAGGTAATCACAGAAAAATAAAAAAATATTGTAAATTCAACTTATCTTTGGTTTATTTTTTTTTAAAGAATGAGTTCTATGATATAGTATTTGTTATGAAATTTGAACTCTAATCCTAACTCTAAACTTAAAAAAACAAAGAACGCATACGTACATAGAAAAGTATATCAAATACTTTAGGGTGGGTGCCAATAAATGTTCTGAAGAATGAAAAGAAACATAAAATAAAAACTAGAAAGAGTCTTCTCATGGGTCATAATACCGTTTCTTGGACTGCAGACTACAGTATCTCAATTCTCAATAGTTAGAGCCAAAAATGAGAAAATAAAAAAGAAAAAATGAGAAAGTCTTCTAGAAATAATGTCTTTCTAAAATGCAAGAGTCCACAGAGTTCCTTTTATAAAGAACTAAAATTGGCCCACACTTGGCACATCCTCATGAAAGTTTGTAATACCAACTTAAGATAAAACATAAAGCTTTGGGGGAGGGATGGGATGTCAAACAAGACACACAAAAAAGGATAAACATAAGAATGGCACAACACTTCTTAATGGAAAAATGGAGTAACCTTCAAAATTATGAAAAAGTTTTCTAAATTAAAATTCTATGCTTAGCCAAACTATTCATCAAGTGTGAGAAGGATAAAGGTATTATCAGATAGATAAGTTGTGGCAGAGATAATGCTATTTCTTAAACAGACATATTCATATTCCTCCAGGCATATAAGAAATTTATTTCTCATCCTTCTTGCAGTTGAGTGAGGCTTAGTAATTGGGTTCTAACCAATAGAATGTGCTGGCCATGATGTGCATGTCACTTCCTTGACTAGATATAAAACCACCCTATGTTAAAAAATTTAAATTTCCTTATGTGATCAGCCAAGCTCTCTCTTCCCCTTTTGCAGTGGCTTTGAAGACCATAATTGTTGTGTAATATACAGAGGGAGTTTGGGTCCGTTACTGAGTGGAACAGAGCCCTAAAGTCCCCCTAACGCCTTCATGCATTAGACTGTGACAGGAACAATTAACTTTTATTGTGATATTGTAAGATTTAGGGATTTATTTTTATTTTTTTTAAAATATGTTACAAATATTCACTCAAAAAGAAAGAGAAAATTTGGATTAACCCATTTTAGTATACAAATTTAATATCAAAGTCTCTATGTAAAATTGATTTGAATAAGTTCTGTTAGCCACTTCTAGTTTCTTTGTGATGTAAAATCTTTTAAAGCATAAAAATCAGCCTTTCTACTTTATTCAATTAGACATACATAGAAGTTAAAAAAAATGAGAAGACAGAACAATTAACCAGGAAGGTGAATTTACTGAGAAACAGTCATTCGTTCTCCCTCCTCTTTTTCTTTTCCTCCTTTTCCAGGTCTCTTTCAGTTCCAATCAGGAGAAGTCTTGAGAGTTCTGAGAATATTTCTTTGAGGGCTTCAAATCACCATACCTACATCCTCTGCCGCAACTACACACACGGGAACAAAAATAAAACTCTGCTATCTACTCATGTAGGAGGGATTCATGCAAAATAAATTCCTACATGGAGATCAACAGGTGAGTTTTCTACCTGTTCTTTATAATGTCCTTCCATTATAGTAAATCCCACACATTATGAGGCAGAAGGGGTTATGTGAGCTTTTCCCTGAAGTCAAAAAACTTGCATTCATTTCAAGTACCTGGTGATCATAGGGTACAGACAGGGAAGGTGCCATCCCCCTTGGTGGGGGGGGGGGGGGTGGCGGTGAATGGGCTCCCGCAACCATGCACCTCCTGATGTACAGATTCTGGAGAAACAAAGGGCGGTCACACCGCAGTGAGCCTGTCAGGCTGTTGGGCCGCTGGGCAACCCGACCAGCCTGGAAGTGTCCCATCAGTTGCTGAAAGCAAAACTCTGTCCCCGCTGTGAAGCCAGGCAATTTGGGCCAGAGAGTCAGAGGAGACCGGTAATCAACTCCTCCTCTCTGCTCACCTCCTTGGGGTTACAGCAACCCCATCTCCAAACCCAAATCTGACCCTGCAGTGCCAAACTGGGAGTGGCAGGAGGGCTCTGCCGGTGCTTCAGCGCCCTCTGGAGGTTGTTTGCTCTAATGGCAACTCTCAGCCCTTCCTCCTCCTCCTTCCCTAGTCCTGGGGGCTGCCTTGGCCTCCTGCAGCTCCTGGCCTGATTTCATTCTTCTTTTTTCTCCAATTACAATTAAGTGTCTTACAGAGGTTTGGAGTCTCTTGAAGAAGGAAGATCTTTTAGTCAATACACCTTAACTGTGAGAAGTTGGTTTCAAGAATGAACCGGAAATACTGTATTTTTCTCCTGATGATTCCAAGGAGACACAGCTCAAATTTTCTAAATCATAAGAAAAACCAAGGTAAATATGATATTCTGAGCCAGAGATGAAAAAGCCGTTTTTAGCACCCCCTCCTCATATCATATGACCGGGATTTAAATCCTAGGGATTTATTTTTCATTTCAGGGTAGCCAATCATACTCTAATGAGTAAAGTCTAAAAAATATACCTCCCAGGCTTTCCTGGTGGCACAGTGGTTGAGAGTCTGCCTGCCGATGCAGGGGACACGGGTTCGTGCCCCGGTCTGGGAAGATCCCACATGCCACGGAGCGGCTAGGCTCGTGAGCCATGGCCACTGAGCCTGTGTGTCCAGAGCCTGTGCTCCGCAATGGGAGAGGCCACAACAGTGAGAGGCCCGCGTACCGCAAAAATATATATATATATATATATCTATATCTATATCTATATCTCCCTCTGCAGTCTTTCTCGGGAAGCTATTGGGCTGGCCAAAAAGTTCGTTCGCTTAATGAATACATTGTTCCATAAATTTCTTCGTGAAAATGAAAGATGTGTCTTTTATTTTTACTTAAAACCGAACAAACTTTTTTTTTTTTTTTTTTTTTTTTGCGGTACGCGGGCCTCTCACTGCTGTGGCCTCTCCCGTTGCAGAGCATAGGCTCCAGACGTGCAGGCTCAGCGGTCGTGGCTCACGGGCCCAGCCTCTCCGTGGCATGTGGGATCTTCCCGGACCGGGGCACAAACCTGCGTTCCCTGCATCGGCAGGCGTACTCTCAACAACTGCGCCACCAGGGAAACCCCGAATGAACTTTTTGACCAACCCAATATATGAGAAGGAACTGTACTGAAATAAAAGAATGAAGACCACACCAAGAAACAATGCAATATGGAGTTCTGTAAAAAAGGATGTCAAGCATTTGAGAGAGACAAAGTGAATTTCAAGGAATTTCAAGAATTTCAAGTAAAAAAGTCCAGAGGACTCTAGGAGTGGTGTTTCCCCCAAATTAACTCATATTTAATAAATATGTACTGATTTTCTACTATGTACCAAGTAATATTCTACAAATTAGTCATAATGCTTTAAACACAACAGAATAAAATTTGTTGAACAATGCAGGAAACTTAAAATCTAGAAATAATGGACTATTACTTGGAACTCAGAAGTTAAATATTATGAAATTAATATATTAAATATATGCATAACAATATATAAATATTAAATTATATCTTATATATTTATATATACTGCTCAGTAAGTACTTGTGCTTGATATTTTTGTATTATTTTATAGCGTTTAGATAAATTTTTTTTAATTAAAAACAATTTAAGCACAATAAACGTCCATGAAAGTTGATTGCAGTGCTGAAGAGACAAAAGGAAGCTGTGAGGACTGAGACCAAATGAAGATCACAGACCAGCTGTGAGAAGAAAAACAAACAGAAGAACACAGCAAGGAGGTAGCTGTCTGAAAGCTAGGAAGGGTGCTCTCGCTAGAGATCAATCAGCCGGCATCTTGATCTTGGACTTCCCAGCCTTCAGAACTATACACCAGAAATACATCTACACGTGGAACAACTCCTACAGAACACCTACTGAACGCTGGCAGAAGACCTCAGACCTCCCAAAAGGCAAGAAACTCCCCACGTACCTGGTTAGGGCAAAAGAAAAAAGAATAAACAGAGACAAAAGAATAGGGACGGGACCTGCACTAGTGGGAGGGAGCTGTGAAGGAGGAAAGGTTCCCACACACTAGACGCCCCTTCGTGGGCGGAGACTACGGTTGATGGAGGGGGAAAGCTTCGGAGCCACAGAGGAGAGCACAGCAACAGGCGTGTGGAGGGCAAAACCGAGAGATTCCCACACAGGGGATCGGTGCCGACCAGCACTCACCAGCCTGAGAGGCTTGTCTGTTCACCCGCTGGGGCGGGCGGGGCTGGGAGCTGAGGCTTGGGCTTCGGTCGGAGCGCAGGGAGAGGACTGGGGTTGGCGGGGTGAACAAGCCTGCAGGGGGTTAGTGCAACACGGCTAGCCGGGAGGGAGTCCGGGGAAAGTGTGGGGCTGCCGAAGAGGCAAGAGACTTTTTCTTCCCTCTTTGTTTCCTGGTGCGCGAGGAGAGGGGATTAAGAGTGCCACTTAAAGGAGCTCCAAAGACGGGTGCGAGCCGCGGCTAAAAGTGCGGACCCCAGAGACGGACATGAGATGCTAAGGCTGCTGCTGCCGCCACCAAGAAGCCTGTGGGCAAGCACAGGTCACTATGCACACCGCCCTTCCAGGGAACCTGTGGAGCCCGCCACTGCCTGGGTCCCAGGAACCAGGGAAAACTTCCCCGGGAGAACGCACGGCGCACCTCAGGCTGGTGCAACGACATGCCGGTTTCTGCCACCGCAGGCTCGCCCCGCACTCCGTACCCCTCCCTCCCCCCAGCTTCAGTGAGCCAGAGTCCCCGAAGCAGCTGCTCCTTTAACCTCGTCCTGTCTGAGCGAAGAACAGACACCCTCCGCGACCTACACACAGAGGCGGGGCCAAAACCAAAGCTGAGCCCCGGGAGCTGTGAGAACAAAGAAGAGAAAGGGAAATCTCTCCCAGCAGCCTCAGAAGCAGCGGATTAAAGCTCCACAATCAACTTAATATACCCTGCATCTGTGGAATACATGAATAGAAAACGAATCATCCCAAATTGAGGAGGTGGACTTTGAGAGCAAGATTTATGATTTTTTTTTTCCTTTTCCACTTTTTGTGAGTGTGTATGTGTATGCTTCTGTGTGAGATTTTGTATATATAGCTTTGCTTCCACAATTTGTCCTAGGGTTCTATCCATCTGTTTTCTTTGTTTGTTTGTTTATTTTTGTTTTCTTTAAATTTTTTTATTAAAATTATTTTTTATTTTAATAGCTTTATTTTATTTTATCTTTCTTTCCTTCCTTCCCTCCTTCCTTCCTCCCTCCTTCCCTCCCTCCCTCCCTCCCTTCTTCCTTTCTTCCTTTCTTTCTTTCTTCCTTCCTTCCTTCCTTCCTTTCTTTCTTTCTTTTTTACTTTCTTTCTTTCTTTTTCCCCCTTTTATTCTGAGCCGTGTGGATGAAAGGCTCTTGGTGCTGCAGCCAGGAGTCACTGCTGTGCCTCTGAGGTGAGAGAGCCAACTTCAGCACACTGGTCCACAAGAGACCTCCCAGCTCCACATAATATCACACAGCAAAAATCTCCCAGAGATCTCCATCTCAACACCAGCACTCAGCTTCACTCAACGACCAGCAAGCTACAGTGCTGGACATCCTATGCCAAACAACTAGCAAGACAGGAACACAACCCCACCTATTAGCAGAGAGGCTGCCTAAAATCATAATAAGTCCACAGACACCCCAAAACACCAGACGTGGACTTGCCCACAAGAAAGACAAGATCCAGCCTCATCCACAAGAAAACAGGAACTAATTCCCTCCACTAGGAAGCCTACACAACCCACTGAACCAACTTTAGCCACTGGGGACAGACACCAAAAATAACGGGAACTACGAGCCTGCAGCCTGCAAAAAGGAGACACCAAACACAGTAAGATAAGCAAAATAAGAAGACAGAAAAACACACAGCAGATGAAGGAGCAAGATAAAAACCCACCAGACCTAACAAATGAAGAGGAAATAGGCAGTCTACCTGAAAAAGAATTCAGAATAATGATAGTAAACATGATCCAAAATCTTGGAAATAGAATAGACAAAATGCAAGAAACATTTAACAAGGACTTAGAAGAACTAAAGATGAAACAAACAACGATGAACAACACAATAAATGAAATTAAAAATACTCCAGATGGGATCAATAGCAGAATAACTGAGGCAGAAGAACAGATAATTGACCTGAAAGATAAAATAGTGGAAATAACTACTGCAAAGAAGAATAAAGAAAAAGTAATGAAAAGAACTGAGGATAGCCCAGAGACCTCTGGGACAACATTAAACACAGCAATATTTGAATTATAGGGATTCCAGAAGAAGAAGAGAAGAAGAAAGGGACTGAGAAAATATTTGAAGAGATTATAGTTGAAAACTCCCCTAATATGGGAAAGGAAATAGTTAATCAAGTCCAGAAAGCACAGAGAGTCCCATACAGGATAAATCCAAGGAGAAATACACCAAGACACATAATAATCAAACTGTCAAAAATTAAATACAAAGAAAACATATTAAAAGCAGCAAGGAAAAAACAACAAATAACACACAAGGGAATCCCCATAAGGTTAACAGCTGAACTTTCAGCAGAAACTCTGCAAGCCAGAAGGGACTGACAGGACATATTTAAATTGATGAAGCAGAAAAAACAAGATTACTCTACCCAGCAAGGATCTCATTCAGATTTGATGGAGAAATTAAAAACTTTACAGACAAGCAAAAGCTGAGAGAGTTCAGCACCACCAAACCAGCTTTACAACAAATGCTAAAGGAACTTCTCTAGGCAAGAAACACAAGAGAAGGAAAAGACCTACAATAATGAACACAAAACAATTAAGAAAATAGGAATAGGGACATACATATTGATAATTACCTGAAATGTAAATGGACTAAATGCTCCCACCAAAAGACACAGATTGGCTGAATGGATACAAATACAAGACCCGTATGTATGCTGTCTACAAGAGACCAAATTCAGACCTAGAGATACATACAGACTGAAAGTAAGGGGATGGAAAAAGATATTCCATGCAAATGGAAACCAAAAGAAAGCTGGAGTAGCAATTCTCATATCAGAAAACATAGACTTGAAAATAAAGACTATTAGAAGAGACAAAGAAGGACACTACATAATGATCAAGGGATCGATCCGAGAAGAAGATATAACAATTGTAAATATTTATGCACCCAACATAGGAGCACCTCAATACATAAGGCAAATACTAACAGCCATAAAAGGGGAAATCGACAGTAACACATTCATAGTAGGGGACTTTAACACCCCACTTTCACCAATGGACAGATCATTCAAATTGAAAATAAATAAGGAAACACAAGCTTTAAATGATACATTAAACAAGATGGAATTAACTGATATTTATAGGACATTCCATCTCAAAACAACAGAATACACATTTTTCACAAGTGCTCATGAAACATTCTCCAGGATAGATCATATCATGGGTCACAAATCAAGCCTTGGTAAATTTAAGAAAACTGAAATTGTATCAAGTATCTTTTCCTACCACAATGTTATGAGACTAGATATCAATTACAGGAAAAGATCTGTTAAAAATACAAACACATGGGGCTTCCCTGGTGGTGCAGTGGTTGAGAGTCCGCCTGCCGATTCAGGGGACACGGGTTCGTGCCCCGGTCTGGGAAGATCCTACATGCCACAGAATGGCTGGGCCTGTGAGCCATGGCCACTGAGCCTGCGCATCCGGAGCCTGTGCTCCACAGTGGGAGAGGCCAAAACAGTGAGAGGCCTGCATACCATGAAAAAAAAAAATACAAACAAATGGAGGCTAAACAACACACTACTTAATAATGAAGTGATGGTCTTCCCTGGTGGCGCAGTGGTTGAGAGTCCACCTGCCAATGCAGGGGACACGGGTTCATGCCCTGGTCCGGGACGAACCCACATGCCATGGAGCAGCTGGGCCAGTGAGCCATGGCTGCTGAGCCTGCACGTTCAGAGCCTATGCTCCACAATGGGAGAGGCCACACAGTGAGAGGCCCGTGTACTGAAAAAATAAATAAAATAATGCAGTGATCACTGAAGAAATCAAAGAGGAAATAAAAAAAATACCTAGAAACAAATGACAATGGAGACATGATGACTCAAAATCTATGGGATGCAGAAAAAGCAGTTCTAAGAGGGAAGTTTATAGCAATACAATCCTAGCTTAAGAAACAGGAAACATCTTGAATAAACAACCTAGCCTTGCACCTAAAGCAATTAGAGAAAGAAGAACAAAAAAACTCCAAAGTTAGCAGAAGGAAAGAAATCATAAAAATCAGGTCAGAAATAAATTTAAAAAGAAATTAAGGAAATGACAGCAAAGATCAATAAAACTAAAAGCTTGTTCTTTGAGAAGATAAACAAAATTTATAAACCATTAGCCAGACTCATCAAGAAAAAAAGGAAGAAGACTCAAATCAATAGAATTAGAAATGAAAATGGAGAAGTAACAACTGACACTGCAGAAATACAAAAGATCATGAAAGATTAATACAAGCAACTCTATGCCAATAAAATGGACAACCTGGAAGAAATGGACACATTCTTAGAAAGGCACAACCTGCCAAGACTGAATCAGGAAGAAATAGAAAATATGAACAGACCAATCACAATCACTGAAATTGAAACTGTGATTAAAAATCTTCCAACAACAAAAGCCCAGGACCAGATGGCTTCACAGGTGAATTCTATCAAACATTGAGAGAAGAGCTAACACCTATCCTTCTCAAACTCTTCCAAAATATAGCAGAGGGAGGAACACTCCCAAACTCATTCTACAATGCCACTATCACCTTGATACCAAAACCAGACAAGGCGGTCTCAAACAAACAAAACTACAGGCCAATAGTACTGAAGAACATAGATGCAAAAATCCTCAACAAAATACTAGCAAACAGAATCCAACAGCACATTAAAAGGATCATACACCATGATCAAGTGGGGTGTATTCCAGGAATGCAAGGATTCTTAAATATATGCAAATCAATCAATGTGATATACCATATTAACAAATTGAAAGAGAAAAAACATATGATCATCTCAATAGATACAGAGAAAGCCTCGACAAAATTCAACACCCATTTATGACAAAAAACCCTAAAGAAAGTAGGCATAGAGGGAACTTTCCTCAACAAAATGAAGGCCATATATGACAAACCCACAGCCAACATCGTCCTCAATGGTGAAAAACTGAAGGCATTTCCACTAAGATCAGGAACAAGACAAGGTTGCCCATTCTCACCACTCTTATTCATCATAGTTTTGGAAGTTTTAACCACAGCAATCAGAGAAGAAAAGGAAATAAAAGGAATCCAAATCAGAAAAGAAGAAGTAAAGCTGTCACTGTTTGCAGATGACATGATACTATACATATAGAATCCTAAAGATACTACCAGAAAACTACTAGAGCTAATCAATGAATTTGGTAAAGTAACAGGATACAAAATTAATGTACAGAAATCTCTGGCATTCCTATACACTAATGATGAAAAATCTGAAAGCGAAATCAGGAAATTACTCCCATTTACCATTGCAAAAAAAGAATAAATATCTAGGAATAAACCTACCTAAGGAGACAAAAGACCTGTATGCTCAAAATTATAAGACACTGATGAAAGAAATTAAAGATGATACAAATAGATGGAGAGATATACCATGTTCTTGGATTGGAAGAATCAACATTGTGAAAATGGTTCTACTACCCAAAGCAATCTACAGATTCAATGCAATCCCTATCAAGCTACCACTGGCATTTTTCACAGAACTAGAACAAAAAATTTCACAGTTTGTATGGAAACACAAAAGACCCCGAATAGCCAAAGCAATCTTGAGAACGAGAAACGGAGCTGGAGGAATCAGGCTCCCTGACTTCAAACTACAGTACAGTACTACAAAGCTACAGTAATCAAGACAGTATGGTACTGACACAAAAACAGAAAGATAGATCAATGGAACAGGATAGAAAGCCCAGAGATAAACCTACACACATATGGTCACCTTATCTTTGATAAAGGAGGCAGGGATGTACAGTGGAGAAAGGGCAGTCTCTTCAATAAGTGGTGCTGGGAAAACTGGACAGGTACATATAAAAGTATGAGATTAGATCACTCCCTAACACCATACAGAAAAATAAGCTCAAAAAGGATTAAAGACCTAAATGTAAGGCGAGAAACTATCAAACTCTTAGAGGAAAACATAGGCAGAAAACTCTATGACATAAATCACAGCAAAATCCTTTTTGACCCACCTCCTAGAGAAATGGAAATAAAAACAAAAATAAACAAATGGGACCTAATGAAACTTCAAAGCTTTTGCACAGCAAAAGAAACCATAAACAAGACCAAAATACAACCCTCAGAATGGGAGAAAATATTTGCAAATGAAGCAACTGACAATGGGTTAATCTCCAAAATTTATTAGCAGCTCATGCAGCTCAATTAAAAAAAAAACAAACAAACAAAAACAAAAACCCAATCCAAAAATGGGCAGAAGACCTAAATAGACATTTCTCCAAAGAAGATATACAGACTGCCAACAAACACATGAAAGAATGCTCAACATCATTAATCATTAAAGAAATGCAAATCAAAACTAAAATAAGATATCATCTCACACCAGTCACAATGGCCATCCTCAAAAAATCTAGAAACAATAAATGCTGGAGAGGGTGTGGAGAGAAGGGAACACTCTTGCACTGCTGGTGGGAATGTGAATTGGTACAGCCACTATGGAGAACAGTATGGAGGTTCCTTAAAATACTACAAATAGAACTACCATATGACCCAGCAATCCCACTACTGGGCATATACCCTGAGAAAACCATATTTCAAAAAGAGTCATGTACCAAAATGTTCATTGCAGCCCAATTTACAATAGCCCGGAGATGGAAACAACCTAAGTGTCCATCATCGGATGAATGGATAAAGAAGATGTGGCACATATATACAATGGGATATTACTCAGCCATAAAAAGAAACGAAATTGATCTATTTGTAATGAGGTGGATTGACCTAGAGTCTGTCATAAAGAGTGAAGTAAATCAGAAAGAGAAAGACAAATACTGTATGCTAACACTTATATATGGAATTTAAGAAAAAAAATGTCATGAAGAACCTATGGGTAAGAAAGGAATAAAGACACAGACCTACTAGAGAATGGACTTGAGGATATGGGGAGGGGGAAGGGTAAGCTGTGACAAAGCGAGAGAGAGGCATGGACATATATACACTACCAAACGTAAGGTAGATAGCTAGTGGGAAGCAGCCACATAGCACAGGGTGATCAGCTCGGTGCTTTGTGACCACCTGGAGGGGTGGGATAGGGAAGGTGAGAGGAAGGGAGATGCAAGAGGGAAGAGATATGGAAACATATGTATATATATATAACTGATTCACTTTGTTATGAAGCAGAAACTAACACACCATTGTAAAGCAATCATACTCCAATAAAGATGTAAAAAAATAAATCAGAAAAGAAAAAGAAAAGAAAAACAAACAAATGCACAAAGTATCTGTTAACCAGATTCCAACCTGGCCCACAAATTCACTGCTTTTGGACAGATTCCATCTATAGTTTACAAAAAATCCTGACTTGTCTTACATGATGTGCATTCATATTTCCTTTCTGTTACATACATTTTTCTGCATGTTTTCCATTCCTCAAGCTGTATCATGATTTATTTCTATGAACTTCTAACAAAATATTTGACTGTTTTAAGCATGACTCTGTGTTGATTCCCAAATGTACCAAATTAAAAAAATACAGCAAAATACTGTAAATGAAAATTTTACTATAATGAAATTGTAAACTTTGTCATGGCCACTTAGTGACCATCTCCAACAGCAACATTTTATTTAATTATTTTTAAGCAAATATCATGACATATTTCTCAAGGGTTACTATTTATTTTGTTCAGGGAGAAAATTTTTCATTTCCAATTCAGCTTTCTCACATGAAACCAAGTAGTTATAATTTCAATTTCCACAACAAATCTATAGGTTAGAAAGATTAAAACTATACAAATAAACTTTGGTCAAGGTTTTAAAACACTCAGATTCTATGATTGGATTTCAGTTCTTATAATCTAAAGAAACAGTCATCTTGGCCAAGGGACACATGAAAAGATACTCAACATCACTAATTATTAGAGAAATGCAAATCAAAACTACAAAGAGGTACCACCTCACACTGGTCAGAATGACCATCATCAAAAAAATCTATCAGTACAAACAATAAATGCTGGAGAGGGTGTGGAGAAAAGGGAACCCTCCTACATTGTTGGGGAGGGGAATGTAAATTGGTTCAGCCACTATGGAAAACATATGGAAGATCCTCAAAAAAAAAAAAAAATAGAGTTACCATATGATCCAGCAATCCCACTCCTCGGCATATATCTAGACAAAACTATAATTCAAAAAGATACATGCACCTCTATGTTCATAACAGCACTATTCGAGACATGGAAACAACCTAAATGCCCATTGACAAATGAATGGATAAAGAAGATGTGATACATATAAACAATGGATTACTAGTCAACCATAGAAAAGAATGAAATCATGCCATTTGCAGCTACATGGATGGACCTAGAGATTATCCTACTAAGCGAAGTAGTGAGAGAGAGAAAGACACATACCATATGATATCACTTATATGTGGAAACTAAAATATGACACAAATGAATTTATCTACTAAACAGAAACAAACTCACAGACATAGATAACAGACTTGTGGTTGCCAAGGTGGGGAGAAGGGTAGGAGAGGGATGGATTAGGAGTTTGGGATTAGCAGATGCAAATATTATATGTAGAATAGGTAAACAACGAAGTCCTACTGTATAGCACAGGGAACTCTATTCAATATCCTGTGATAAACCATGATGGAAAAAAATACAAAAAAAAATAATGTATATATATATAACTGAATCACTTTGCTGTATAGCAGAAATTAACACAACATTGTAAATCAACTATACTTCAATAAAATAAATAAAAAAAAAGAAACAGCCATCTTTTCTGTTATATTTTAAGGAACCAAGAAATTGTAGCCACAATACATGGAGAACTTGAACATGTACTTTCTGTTCATGCTTACCTTGACATATAAATACATTTAAATCTATTTGCTAATTCTGGCATGTGTTCATACTAAACACCTTGAAAATAGACCATGGATGAAAATGTTTGATGGGTAGATTTGTGATTTGAAATGAAAAGCTGGCATCTCTTCAGAAAAGATGAATATCTAGGACTATATCAACTACTTCCCATGCAGAAATGCAGTCATCTATCCCCAATTCCCCTGGATGGAACAGCTGTTCAGTTTTATAAAATGAGCACATTTCAAAAAGCTGTGATTATGTTCAAAGGCAGAATATGATACTTCCAAATGTATATGCTGAATACAGAAATCACTAATAGAGAGTCTAAGGAACGCTTAGTGCACTTCTGCCAGTTAAGCCACAATGTTTTCTCCAAGTCTTCTTTCAACAGCTGTATCTGTCTGCTGTGACGTGGATGGAAATTTCAAAACTAGTTAAAGAAATTAGTAACAAGGGCATTAAAATTGTCCTATTATCATCACAATATTATGATTTTTGAGGATACAATATAGTTTTACTTTCTATTTAATTGCATTTTAGCTGACAGCATTGTTTTTATGTTCAGAAAAATTAACACATCTAATTTTATTTTAAAATTGTGATTTAAAATATGTAGTTCCATAATAAGACCAGGTTCTGAATACAAGGAGTATAAAATTATTTTCTTGATTACTCTGTCTGTAAATATTCATATTTATTTACAGAATAAGAATTAATTTGTAATATCAGAAATAAGTTTACATTTTTTCATTTTCAGATGCCATAGTGACTTTTACTCAACAAATATTATAAATCATGCAAAGCAATCTATAATATATTAAATGTTATTCATATTTTTTTTCTCTTCCTGCTATGAAGTATTGAATCAGTCTCAGGTACTTTATGCTCATTATATGATGCACTAGTTTGTAATATCAGACTTTTTAAAAATATATATAATAAAAAAAAAAAGGCAAAAACAAAATATATATATAATGGGTCTAATTCTTCACTGAAAGCCAGATTCCTCATTCATTCTTCTAATGCATTTTCTTGCTGGAGTTTTTATTGTGATCCTGCAGTCAATCTCCAAATCAATGTTTCATCAGTAAAGTAGCAGGCAGTAGGCGACAGTTACAAGTTTCAGTGGGATGGGCACATTCAGCACTCTTTAGTTTCCTTGGAAGACGTCAACCCTAATGTTCTCTTCTCTGAGTAGCAATGTCATTGTGACAATCTTCTTCTTCACAGAGAAGAATATACTTCAAATATTTATGCTCTGATGATCACAATACCAATGGGGCTAGTAAGAATCAATCTACAGCAGGGAAAACCTGGTGAGCTAGTGTTTCATTCCAGAGGGTATCAATACAATGCTTATTCATGTCAGTTAAAAAACTGAAGAATTTTTCTTGAAATTTTTTCTAACTTGTGGAGTATTTTGCAAAAGTGAAAAAAAGAAGTGAAAGGGAAAAAAAAAAACACTTTTTTTCCTGCTATTTTGTCTTTCATTTTCTCATGGATCATAATAGAAACTTCCACCACTTTAGTCCCACTGGCAGAGTATGAGAATTACAGTCTCCCTTTTAAAAAATTCACTGTCCTAGGTTGTTTGGTATCCAACATCTGAGTACCACTGGTTTATATATTTTGTATGGCTTTTTGATTGTTTTGAATAGGAGAATAAATCCTGTTGGTGACTACTTCTTGGCCAGAAATAGATATTTTTCACTGTACCTTCTCTCTCTTCCTCCTAAGTATTTTAAACGTTACAAATTTTATCTAATCTCCTGATTTAGACTTTAAGCTTTGTAAAAATAATTCTTTGCTTTTACATTACTTATATGTTTCTTTACTGAAATATTTCTAATATTTAAAGACAGTAAACACATCTTTCCTGAAAAGGGAGGAAGGGAGAATAGAACATCTGAGGACATAATACAATACTTGTCAAAAATTCATGGGAAATATGCTTCCTACTACAAAATATGCATTTTACTGTACATTTATTTTTATGTAATTATCACTGCTTTACATTAAAATTTTCATATTTATTCCTGAGATTTTGCACATTCTGGTTTTGCACTACATCTTTTGTTTTTTGGTTTTTTTGTGGTACGCGGGCCTCTCACTGTTGTGGCCTCTCCCGTGGCAGAGAACAGGCTCCGGACGCACAGGCTCAGCAGCCATGGCTCATGGCCCCAGCCGCTCCGCGGCATGTGAGATCCTCCTGGACCGGGGCACGAACCCGTGTCGCCTGCATTGGCAGGCGGACTCTCAACCACTGCACCACCAGGGAAGCCCTGCACTACATCTTTTAATTTGGAATGCAGCTGCACTCTATGTTTTTAATTTCTAGTCCCACATATCCAACTATCTAATGAATATTTCTACTTTGACACGTTAACATCAGTCCACAAGGAACAAAACTAAAGTCATCAATTTTTCCTTTAAAATAACCCACCAGCTAACTTCCCTATTTCTAGTAATACTACCTCCATTATTTTTTCAATATGATTTAAGACAACTTTGAGTCTATATCTCACTCCATATATCTCATCATTTAGTTTCCTTAAATGCTCTTCTCACATCTCCCAAATATTTGTTTATGTTATTTTGTTATCAATTCTCATGAAAACCTTTATTAATACTTCTTTTCTAAGACACATCACCATTGTAAATAATAGACACATACATTTCATTGTTATTGTCTCTTCTAGACCTTAAGCTCAATTGGGGTATAAACACAGTGAACAGCACATAATTTAGACAGAAAAAAAATACTGAAAGTTTGAATTTATCATATTATTTCATGCTTTATTTTGTAACACATCTTGAATCAAAACTATTCTTTTTACTCCCTTCATCTACCACAGTTCAGGCTAGTACCACTTAAAAATATACCCACTTCCTCACACATTCTTCTAGTTCAATTTTAATTTCATATTGCGATAATATCAATGTTCCTAACATGTCATTCCTATCATGTTAGTCTTACTGCTTAAAAAGTTTAAAATGTCTCCAAATACCTAGGGAATAGAGTCTCCATTCATTCCATTTGCAGCCCAGAACTCCATAACTTGGTTTCATTCTAACTTCCCAATAATACTTCGTGACAATTATATATTTTCCTCTCCTTCTACAATTAATTGTCAGTTAAGTCAATTTTATATTCTTAGTATCTCTCAAATTTGATTGTTTCTCTCCATCTTCTTTGCCATCAGCTCATTTCCAGCAACCATCATTTATTCCTTGATTACCCCCAAGCATCTGCTAAGTTAACTCCCTGTTACCTCATATTCACTTTGATGTATTTTCCTTATTGCCCCTAGAGGGTGTTAAAAACATACAAAACTATAGATATATTTTCCCTGTTAAAAACACTTTGGTAGCTCACCACTGTCCTCAGGGTAAATCTGTATGTCATAGTTTGACTTATGAGGCTTACCATATTCTGATCTCCAAATACCTCTCTAATCCCATTATTCAACAGCCTGTGTCTCATATATTCCAACTCAGATGACACAGGACTTGTTACACTTCGTTCTAACAGTACATTATATTCTCACTCAGTTCCTAGACTTTCAAATGCAATCACCACTGCCTAATAAATTACCCACACCCAATTCAAACTTTATTTGGTGAATCTCTCAGAGACTTCAGGTCTCCCTTTTACTAATTTTTTCTGGAATTGTTAGCTGTCCAAGGCTATATGTTCCCATATAGCCTTCTTATGGTTTTCAAACTCAAGTATGGACAGCAATGTGGGTTTGCAAAAATGTTTCAAGAAATATGTAATATTGGCACTGATAGCTTTGAGGAAATCAGTTTTCAGAACCTCAATTTACAGGTACTCATTTTACTTAATTCGGTCCACATGACATCATATCTATAATGGAGATATAGATTTTCCTTTACCATTTCTCAATTTACAATTAACTTTCTCTTACATTCACCTTTTTCTTTCTTTATTAAAAAAAGTGCTTTACCGCTCATCACCTTGAGTCTTTCTTATAGCACATAACTCATGTGTGAGCCCTGGTTGTAAGCTGATCGATCATTAAAAATGATGGCTGATTATAGATCTCTGAGTTTTAACATATAACAGTGAAGGATATTGAGTAATTAAGTGGTGTTCATATTTCAAATCTCCTTTTTTCTATCTACATATTTATGTAAATAAATTTTCTCAACTCTTAAATCTATTAAAAGAATAAGGATAGAATTTATGGTAAAATTTGTCTTTTTTTTAGTATAATTAATATTTATCCTTGGATAATGAAACTAGCTAAACAAAGCTTCATTCATCTCCTTAAGATATCCATTGCAAATAATATTTTATTATTAATAATTTATCACAATTTTAATATACTCATATATTTTTATGTAATATATTACTGTAGTGATTTCTCAACTCATAAATATTGAGGTTTAGAACCCATTAGGTTACAGAAAATTTAAATGAAGAGTTACTGAACTAAAATAAGATAATCAATAAAAGAATTTAAAAAATCAAATCTGTTACATTAAACTATGTGAAAATTTGAGTTCAAGGAGAAAAATAAATTATAATTTCTGAATGCTGATGATAAGCTTGATCATTTATTTTGTAATAGATAATGGTGATTATCAATATATTGGTGATTGCCAATATATTTGAATTCCATTAGCCATATTTACTAACAATATGTATAATCCCTGGAATTATAGCTCTTGAAGCTATTTAAGCTTTTGAAAAAATTTTTCATTTTAAACATAGTAACTATATAATTTTATGAATTTTTTTAAAGGACTTGTTTAATTTACCTTCTTCACTAAACACTAAGACTATTAGGGGAAGGGGTAATGAATTATTTCCCTGCTTTGTTACCCTCATACCTTGGTTCTTTTTTCTCCAAGTATTGAAATTCTAAACATTCTTTTTTTGTTTTTATGTTTTGATTGCAGTTTAATAATTTGCTGATTGCATTATAATCACAGCAATGTTGCTTTTTTTTTTTTTGGCCTTCATGGAATTTATATTTTTAGTTTTCCTTTTTTATTGGAGTATAGTTGCTTTACAATGTTGTGTTAGTTTCTGCTGTACAATGAAGTGAATTAGCTATATGTATATCTATATCTCCTCCCTCTTGGGCCTCCCTCTCACCCTCCATCCTACCCATCTAGGTCATCACAGAGCACCAACTGAGCTGAACTTCCTGTGCTATACAGCAGGTTCCCACTAGCTGTCTATTTTATGCATGGTAGTGTATTTATGTCAAACCTAATCTCCCAATTTGTCCCACCCTTCCCTTCCCCCACTGTGTCCACATGTCCATTCTCTATGTCTATGTCTCTATTCCTGCCCTGCAAATAGGTTCATCTGTACCATTTTTCTAGATTCCACAAGTATACATTAATATACGATATTTGTATTTCTCTTTCTGGCTTACTTCACTCTGTATGACAGACTCTAGGCCCACCCATATCTAAAGAGACACATCATATCCTGCTTCTTTTTTAAAGTACCTCTGATCACCTTAGGTAACCCAAAAGCTTCTTCCTTTAAACTCTGTTGGTCACTACTATTTGTGTTACTCTGGCATAGTGTATCTATTTTGTCTCACCAGAGCTGCATTTTTCTTTATTTGTAATATACACTGAGGGAATTCCCTCGCAGTCCAGTGGTTAGGACTCTGAACTTTCACTGACGAAGGGCTGGGTTCAATCCTTGGTCGGGAGCTAAGATCGCATAAGCGGCGAGGACAATTAAAAATAATTTTTTTAAGTACACGTTTACATACAGATGCATTCTTTCTCTTACACTCTTAATATTATCCACTAATCTCAAATAATTTTGTAAATCTACAGAAAATGTATTGTCTCATATTGATTAGAATATAAGTTCCTTCAGAGCAAGGGTCTTGCCTGTCTTCTTTTCCATTCTACCAAGGGTACCTATCATGTTGCCTGACATGTGAGAGGTATTCAAACATTTGTTGAATATATAAAATAAGCCAAGAACTATATTTATTAAAAATTTAGATTAAAATGTCTAGCAATGTTTTTTGAAAATATGTCCTAGCACTTAGTTTTCTCAACTTTAAAATAATAATAAGCAACTTTGGGTTGATACGGCCATACACTAATTAGGGGTATCAATTCATTCACTTAATGTGGTTTAGTACCATGGGAGCTTTTATGTTTTTAAGTAGGTATTAAACAAAACTTAGGCTTTCAATCTCAAATGCTAAAAGAACAAATAGTTGGAAAGGCAGCATAAGAAAATGTGTCAGAGAAGTCTACATTTTTTTGAGATGAACTCTTCTGTCACAATATTCAATTAAAGCTGTCATTTTGTCTCTTGAATCCCTTGGTTAGAAACATGACAGAAAGGTTTCTGTATAGTCATGGAGATTGATTTAGATAGCTGTGAGCATAAGGGAATAATTTATTCTCTTGATAATTCTCTACAAGATGTCCTTAATATTTCAAAAGGATTTCACTTTGGGATATTTAACATTACTTCTTATTCCAGAAATTATACTCAGAATAATAGATTGGAAATATATTTTTCTTTCTTCAATTTTCATCAAGATGTACCACATAAAACTGTATTGTGATTCCTCTGAGGAGCACCTATTTTTGCGGGTGTCTTGATGATCCTTTAAAGTGTACTCTAAGTTGACTTTTCACATTTATTCTTTCTAGTTTTAGAAAAGTTTGCACCTGGCTTAACACAGTGGTTTCATTTCATGAGTTTTGAAATAAAAGATTTTTCAGAAATTATCTGAATGAGAAAAGTTTAAGATGAAAAATCAGTAAAGGGAAATTTCAACGAAAATTGTCCTTAGAAGCTACACAATTAATTTTCTGCATTAAATGGACTTCCAACTCAAAAAGACTTCTGTGTTGACAGAGTCCCTGGTCATTATGATAACTGCTCTGGCTGTGACCAATAGGCATAGCCAAAACCACTCTTTGGGAATTAAAAGGAAATATATATATACATATACACACACACACAAATATATACCGATCCTGAAAAGAAGCTATAGGACAAATAGAGAAACATCATATGTTTGCAAAGCAAAGCATATGATACCTAAAATAAATAACATTATGATACATTTCTATAGCATGAATAAAGGTCACAGTACTACATAAAGTGAAGAAATAAACTTTCATAGAATAATTGAGCTCTCTTACTTCTTCTGAGACATTCTTAGTTGTCCTACACTAAGATTCACACACTTGAAGGTGTATCCTATTCCCAGAGGGGAGCACTGAAGGCTTATTCAATTCACTGGGTAACCCTGCAATCTTCAGTCATTCTCTTTGCTCACTTTCCCTATTTCTCTCATTTTTCCCCACAGCCATTCTTATTATGATCCAATATAAAAGAAGGAACCTATGGACATAAATTTAGTTAGCTTCTTTCCAGGTTTGGGGTATAGTAAACATAATTTTCAAGATTTAGTTGCTTCATTTTGCTTCAGGTCTTCTGTCTCTTCCTTTGCTCACAACTTTTGTGATTTCTTGCATTAGGTTTGGGTTATAATGGCATTTGGTACTGTTATTAAATTTTTCACTTGTTTTTGTTTTTACATTTTGTTTGTTCATTTTTTTAGATATTAGATAAAATAAATTTTGTAATAAAGATTGAATCTTCCATTGCTTAAACCAAATATTCATCATGATGAATCACCTCTAACATCATAAATTTTCAGGAAGTAATTTCAATGATGAATCAAAGAAACTGCTTCAAGTATTTTCTCAATTACTGTTCTCATTCTCCCTCTGAGTTTCCTCCCTTTCTCAAAGGTTCTCCTTTTCCACATTGTTACACAAATTTTTTAGTTGCAATTTTTATATATTCTAATCCAAATAAGAGAAAAAAACCTTAGAGGCAACATATTTTGAATCTGGGAAGGGCTATACAAAGTGTCTGACAACTTCAAATCCAGGCCCTGACACTCCTTAACTTTAGTATGTCATCAAAGTTACATATTCCTCATTTTTTATTTATAAAATAGGAAAACTAATAATTGTCCTTCAAGACTGATTTATAAATAACATTAAAAAATATATGGACACTTTTCAGCAACACTTCCTGGTGTAAAATATGTGTTTAATGTAAAAAATTAATGATTAGAGTTGGGAGACCAGAACAAGGAGTTTTCACAGTCTGCAATGATAGCAGAGTTTAAAAGGAAGAACAGCTCCTTTCCTTGAAAGAATTCAGCCAATGAAAAGCCATGGAGTCTTTGTTTACCATAGCCTCCCAACTTCATTTTCCTCTCAGTAAGAGCATTCTCTTTCCCATAGTGTGTGGGAACTTGCATGTGGTCCCCCATGGTTGCAGACCCTGAAAAACAATTCTTTGCTGATTCTGAATAAACCATCTTTGCTGGAGAAATATCTGGCAGTCTTTTTGTTTCAGGTCAATCCCAATAATTTAAGATTTTTATTCGTAGTAGTTGTAAGGCCAACTGGCCCGAGGCAGGGGAAAGCAATCAGACTCACAGGTTGCATCAGACCGACACTTTCCGGACTACCCAGTTCCAGAAACTGACCTGGAGACTTTCCACCCGGCCCAGCCTTCCCGCCTTTCAAGGGGCAGGATTAACGGTCTCAAGACTGATGCAACCGGCAACAGATATTGCCACGATACCCAAAGAGACCACCAAATAAGGAATACCCTGTGCCCTCCCGGATCCACCACACCCCTTTCCCTTCTTCCCCTATAAATTTTGTTCGCGCCCACACCCGGATGCGACTTCTCTGGCCCCTTTCTCTCGGACCAGTGAACCTCGCCTGGGAGCATTACCAAATAAAGCTTGTTTAAGCGCTCCTCCGTTTTTGGTGCCGTTCCTTACAGTATTTTTTTTTTTTTTAATCTTCCCATAATTATCACTTACTTGTTTCAGCTACTGCTATTGGCATGATTTATTGTGGTCCATTACCATAACAATCTACCACAATACTTAAGGAAGATGTACAATCTAGTAATTACCTTAAAACTTTTGAGTATAAACCTCAATTTGATTTGTTTGCTTGTTTGTTTATTTGTTTGTTTTAGCAGGTAAGATTCAGTCTGACATAGGAATAAGGACTTTGGACTGAGAGTTGACAATTTCATATTAGTTCTTACAGCCACTGACTATTTGTGTGAATTGCAAAAATAATACTTATATTATTTTAGTTTTATATAGTATTTTACAATTTACAATTGGTTTTCTAATCTGTTTTATGTCAATTACTTCAGTTAACAAATGGCTTTGGTCTTTGCTTTCATCATTTGAAATTCAAGGGATTCTGTATTATGTAATCTCTGAAGTGCCACTTGATTCTAATTTTTTTTTTAATTCACACTTAATATTATACAATTGCATCAGAACTTTACTGTGAAGTTTTAGCTCATAGCAATTTTTACTTTGAAGTAAATTCTACAGATAAATACATTCTACAGGAAATTCATTCTTTGTCCAGGAGGGTGCCATTTATTGAATGACTCTTTCAAGGTATATGGAAATTGTCAAATGACTTAAAGAGTGATGTGTCATCCAAATTGAAAAATGTATTAATAGAATGATTAAAACGGGAAGATTATGGCTCCAAAACTAATTTAGTTCAAGTTAAAAAACCTGAGTATGTACAGTATGTTAGACTTTTATCTAGATACTGTGTCTAAAAGATGAATAAAATATTATTCATAAATATCTTAACATCAAATGCAAGCCTAATTTCATTTCTTAATCTATCACCTAGTCCTTCAGGTACAATAAGAAAATAATTATGCCATTACAATGCCTTCTAATATATGTAAATAATTTCAATAAAGAAAAGAACCCTGTTATATGATAAAAAATCTGATTTATAGTAGATACTAACATATTTGCCATTATATAGAATTTATTTGGAATTTTTGAGATTTCTGGATCTACTTAAGACAAATTCCTAAGTAGAACTGTTTACCATTGCATAGGACAAGAATTTTACATTTTGCTGGATTATTTGTAGATTTTTAGGCCCTCCTTAATTCCTTAGAGTATGCTAACCTGAATTCTACCTTACAATGTTTTATAATGTAACATGGAATCACCTTTATTTACTTTATTCTGTTTGAATGCTCTGTTCTTGCTCAGTTTTATTCTAAGTTTTATTCTAAATATTGGAGTGGAAACAATGAGGAATGGTTTCAGACCACTGAATTTAGATAGTAATTTACGTATTTTTTCACTTTCTTATCATTTCCCTTGATTTTAAGCTATGATCTCAGGTGTCAGTGAGAAAAGTATACTTTCTTCTTTCCCTACAAGCATCTACATTCATACATTAATGCTACTTTATTTTTATTTTATTTATTTATTTTTTTTTGTGGTACGCGGGTCTCTCACCGCCACAGCCTCTCCCACCACAGAGCACAGGCTCCGGACGCGCAGGCCCAGCGACCATGGCTCACAGGCCCAGCCGCCCAGTGACACGTGGGATCCTTCCTGACCGGGGCACGAACCCACGTCCCCTGCATCGGCAGGTGGACTCCCAACCACTGTGCCACCAGAGAAGCCCAATGCTACTTTATTGATTGGGTATGGAAAACAGACAATTCTCTAAGACTGTGTTAGGACTTAGTGTATACTTACGACTTCTCTGTCATGCTCCTTTTACACTTATTATCTCTCCTCTGTAGAGTTCTTTCAGGATAGAATAGCCCTTATTTTCTAGACATCGTCAATCCTCATTATTTGCAGCTTTTGCATCTGAGAATTTGTCTACTCATTAAAATTTATTTGTAACCCTGAAATCAACACTTAAAGTGTTTTCCTGATTGTTTACAGATGTGTGCAGAGTGGCAAAAAATTTGAGTCACTCCATGAGTACATTCCCAGTTAAGGTTGGCCAAGGTGATGCTTTGCCTTCTCGTTTCAATTCTCATACAGAGATGGCCAGAGGATGGAGAGTGCACTGTAGTGAAAGAAGCTCAGGGCCTGGGGTCAGTTGAATGGTATTTGAATCCAAACTCTGGCACCTGTTAGTGGGGTGGCCTCGGCCAAGTCATTTAAAATTCTGAACTTTGTTTTCTATCTTGAAAAAAAAATAGAATCTTCTAGGAGGAGTTCTTTGTAGAATTTAAGATTTATCTATCTATCTATCTATCTCTCTATATCTATTCATCTGTCTATCTATCCATATATTTCCAACAGCAATACTTTTTGTCAGTGAGAAAGCTCCATTCTTAGATTTTCTGTAAGAACCACTGCTCAATAATTTAAGGAAAAAATTAAAGCTATAATAAGTATAGAGTATATCCTATATTCTAAGTATAACAAGGCAAGATTTATATCATCTGCCTTGGCTTCTCTCCTAGGATCATCTCTGTAAGTCTAACTGCATACTAGACACCTTACCTAAGTGACTTACTCCATGATTTTCATATCTAAAACTAGACTTAAGACCCTGCCTAATTTTTAATCATTGTTTATTCTTCAACAAGTTAATAATTTAGTCTCTATGTAGATCTCTAAACTACAAAATTTAGCATAATGTTTAATATCATGGACAATAGGGATGGACATAAACAGCCTTCAGACTGGGTCTTGGGCCTTCCACTTACTAGCAGTATGACTCTTGGCCAGTTCTACAAACTCTCTGATCATTAGCATCCTCATCTATATCTTCAGTACAGGTAATAGAAGTACCAAATTTAGAGTTTTGTTTTGTGTGATTGTATGTGTGTATATGTGGATATTAATGGAATCATATGTATAAGAAACTATAGAGTGTCAAAGACATACTGAATCTTATTATTTTTACATATACTATTGATGGGAATGTAAATTGGTACACTACTATGGAGAACAGTATGGAGGTTCCTCAAAAAATTAAAAATAGGAGCTAGCATATGATTCAGCAATTCCACCTCTGGGTATTTATTTGGAGAAAATGAAAAAACTAATTTGAAAAGATATATGCACCACCATGTTCACTGCAACATTATTTACAATAACCAAGGTATGGAAACATCAGTGAAGTGTCCATCAACATATGAATCGATAAAGAAATTATGGTGTGTGTATATATATATATATATACATACATACATATATGTAGACACAATGGAATATTATTCAGTTACAAAAAAGAATGAAGTCTTGCCATTTGTGACAACATGGATGAACTTCAAAGGCATTATGCTAAGTTAAATAACTCAGAGAAAGAAAGAGAAAGATGATATGTACCATATGATCTCTCTTATATGTGGAGTCTTAAAAGAACAACAATAAGCTTATAGATACCGAGAACATAATTGGCGGTTTGTAAGGGTGGAGTAGGTTGGGAGAAAAGGGTGAACTGGGTTTTTGTTTTACTTTGTTTTAGTTTAAATAAATTGAATAAAAATTTTAAAAGTCTTATATCTCTCTAAATTTCTCTCTATATACCAGTCTACATGTCACTCCAGTTTAATACATAGTTTCTCTTATAACTACTTGCGTCTACTGTTGTCAGGATATAGTAGAATGAAAACTTCTGCAGTAAAACAAAGAACACAACAATGGAATCAAGAGATTTGAATTTAACCATGGTCTGCCTTCTACTATCACTGATGTTTAACTTTATATACAATATTACACACAATGCCTGCCACATTGCATATACTCAGATGGTCACTGCCTAAGTGGATAAAGTTAATTTTCCATGTCTCTGTTTCTGAATCTATCAGTAGCAGATTTTATTTGATGAGTACTGTGTGAATAAGTTAGATAATAAATATAAAGGAAATATCTAGAGTGGCTGAGGGTAAGTAGTCATTAACGAGTAACCATTCTTTTTATTGTTTTTATTATCTACATTTTCATTAACAGTGTTGGTGACTTAAGTGCTACTTGGAAAGGAGGCAGCTATAAGGGTAGAAAAAAGGAGAGGCCTCTTAGGATGCTGCATTTGGAGATAGTTGAGCTGTATTAAAAATACAAGAGTTAATTTTTGATAACTCATGCTGAAATTGATCTGTACTCAAACCAACGGACATTTTCTGTCTTGAAACACTAGCCTTCATCACTACATTCTCAGTTAATTTATGTCTTAGTTAATTTATTGTGCAATTATTTATTGAACACCTACTCTGCTCTTGACTTTACACTAGATACTGGGAATATATTGTGGAAAAAATTAGTCAGGGTTCCTACCCTCAAGGATCTTACTGCCTACTGGGACATATAGATATTAAACAACAGATCAACTAATTAAATGTAAAATTTCAGAGTTGCTAAGTACTACAGGGGTACAATGTATGGGGTTCTATGAAAGGGTAAAAATACAAAGAAGATAGGTTGTTTTGCCCAAGGACATACAGCACGTGGGTAATGGAGTTTTAACCTCAATGCTAGGATTCTAGTAGTGGCATTCTTTCTGCAACAGTAGCCCCCCTTCCTTTTAAATTTTAAATTAAAATTTTTACATTAACTGATTAATATATTTCTGAATATTTTTTACCTAACATGGAACTATTTCTTTCTATTTTGACCCTTTTTTTTGGTACAAGTGTTTTCTTTATATTGGCATAGTGTTATTTTATCTTGATTTTTCTTCTAATACTTGTTTCTATGATGGGATTCATTTTAAAACCAAATAATATTTTAAAAGGCAATTCTATATCCACTCTGTCAAATGAAAAGTTTTTGTAAATAATTTTGCTCAAAAGTAAACACATTAATGAAGTTAATTACTAAAAAAGAAAATAATTGCCATGAAAATACATGAAGAAACTTTAAATGCATATTAACTAAGTGAAAAAAGGCAATCTGATAAGCCTACATACCATATGATATCAGCTAATTGACATTCTGGAAAAGGGAACACTATGGAAACAATAAAAAGATGAGTAGTTGCCAGAGATTGGGGGTGGAATGGAGGGACAAACAAATAGATGGAGTGTAGAGGAGTCTTAGGGCAGTGAAAATAATTTGTATGATACTATAATGATGGCTACATGTCATTATACATTTCTCCAAACCCACAGAATGTAAAACACCGAGTGACCTCTAATATAAACATAGACTTTGAATGATTGTGGTGTGTCAATGCAAGTTCATTGATCATAACAAATGTAACAAATGTACCACTTTGGTGGGGGATGCTGATTATGGGGAAATCTATGCATGTGTCAGGGCAGGGTGTTTATGAGAAATTTTGTACCTTCCTCTTAATCTTTCTTTGAACCTAAAACTGCTCTAAAAATAAAGTCTTAAAAAAGAAAGTAATCATTTTTAGTAGTTAAATATGTAAAAGATTATCATTGCCAATCTTGAACATTTATAAAACAAATCTCCATTTTGTTAATTAAAGTAGCATGATTAACCCCTTTGAGTAATTGTTTCTCCCCAGGCAGTAAGGAATAGCCCTAAAAGTGTTTTAGAATACTCCTGACAAATTTTACAAGCTGATTTAAATGCATTACCATGAGGTTGTATGTTCATTTGAAATATCTTACCACAATTACTAATTTCTGACAATAACTTTTAAAATATATAAGAAAATACATTGAATTAGAATTATGATATAATTGACCTAATAGTAAATCTATCTATGCATATAACTGGACTTTTAACCTTGCTCAATTACTTTTCTTAATCTGCATGAACTATTTGATCAACAAAATACTAATGATTCGTACCATCTCTTCCAGATTTCTTATTTAAAAATCTCCAGATTTGGCCAATAGCCTTGTCTATAGAAAAAAAACAAAAAACACAGTATATATATATATATATATATATACACATATATATATATGTATATATATATATATTTAGATTCTTGTGTAAGTCTTACACTAACACTGGGCCTGACCAATATGACTTACTGTGGGCATTTGGACATGAGAAAAAGTTGATAAATTCTAAAGAGATTGCCTTCTGGAGTGTCATTGCTACCACAGTGCCTGGTATGGTATGGCCACCTTGAGAAAGAGGGAGAAAAAGACACAGACCCAGATATACTAGCTTTCCCAGATGAGCCACTCTTAAGTTGACCTTACAGCTGAAGACACCACATGCATGAGTCCATGCAGGAGCTACAGATGAACTTAAATAACTAAATTTAGTGAGAAATAATAAATTATTGTTTTAAGCCACTAAATTTTGGGGTGATTTGTTAAAGAGGAAAGATTAACTGAAATAAGTAATTACACACTAAATTTAGCAAATCCCTCAAGTATTATTTGATCATATTGGAAAGAGCATTTTAAATATTGTTATTAATTTTCAAACCACACTAATATTATGTTTTGAATAAGCAATTAAAGTTCTTTAACATTTTCTTTTCCAGGGAACAGATTGCAGAAGAAAACCAAAATTCAATTATTTCTATTTAGCAAATGACTTCTGTTTAAGTCACCATTAAAACTGATGTTCAAGATCATTATCCATGAACTTTCAGTGCATTTAGGAAAATCACAAATGTTCAACATAATTCTAAAAACTAAAACTCATTAAAAAGTCTGTTGAGCAGTTGGAAGCTCTGTGAATGAACAGACAATTTTTGGTTCTTTTTTGTGTCCACTAGTATAATGGCAAGCTCATCTTAGGTAGTGAGAAATTTCTGTATAAAATAACAAGAGTAAATCTCTATTCTAGGAACTATCTCATGCAAATTTTCATGATACCAAAGGATGAAAGTTCCTAGGGTAGAGTCTCACTCTTGATAGTTACAAAAAATTGTAGTTGTATTAGATTTTGACATGATTATTTTTAATTAGATAAATGATACAATGTTTATAAAATTGAAAGGTTTCTAGGCTTTTAATGGTTTTATTTTTTTTTTACTATTTCTCTACAAGTTTCTTTAAAAACTTGTGATAAATTGTGCATATGATGATGTACTCATTACCTATTAGCAGTAGAACATATTTACAGATTTTAGCTCCTCACAGTTTATGTCAACTAAACATCTTGTTTATTAACGTAGTCCAACAAAGTTCTGCTTCTTCTGTAGACAGTGTACATAGAAACTTTATTTATCATTTCTTGGGTCTCTTATAGTAATACATTGTAGGATTCTGCCTGATGCTTTCCAGTTATATTTTTCCCAAAAAAGGATGATATTTGAAAGCCTCTCATTCTTTGCATAGTTACTGCTTATCTAACACATTTATCAAATTTCAAAAAAAGTTAATTTACTATTATAAAACTTTTTGTACAATAAATGTATAACATTATTATAAAATAATTCACTCAAGCAGTTCATGCTGATTGCCTCTGTGATAAAAGCTGACACTTACATTGCAGTTTCCATATAATCAATATTTTATAAGTGCTTTATTCATGTTGATTGTGAGTAAGCATAACCACAATAACCCTTGAGTTAGGAAATTTATTATTCCTATTTTACAAGTGAAGAAACTGTGGAATTTATGTAATGTCCTCAGGGTTATATGGCTGGTAAGTAATAGAGCTAGAAAATAAACACAGGAAACTTGAGTTGTATTTTCTTCTGTTTTCAGCATTGTGCTAAATACTCTGGGAGATAGAAGAGAACTGGAAGATACAATTTTTAAGTTTAAAAGGTCAAGGGAGATAAACAGCTGAGAAGTGCTTAATAAATATGAAAAATGGCATGCATAAAAGAAAGCATTAAGTTTAATGCTGAGTTGTGTGATAGAGAATAATTATATCAAATTATTCTTATTAGCACTAAGAAACAACATTTCTTTTACATATACAAATGTCAATCCCTACAACAATTCTATAATATAGATATAATTCTCACCTTTTAATAAGTGAAGAGATTGACGTTCAGAGTTTAAGTAATTTACCCAAGGCTAACCAGTCAGTAAATGAAGATGCTAATATCTAACCTTGTAGCTGTGTGGCTCAGAGTATGTGCTCCCTTTGTTACAGCACACAGAAAGAAGTATTAATAACAGTGGGCTTGGAGAAAGAAGGGCTGGGGTTTCCCTTAGCTTTAAAATATAGAGAAAATTGTAATAGATTCAAAAGTGAGAGAAAAGCACTCTGGAAAAGTAGGGGGAGGCTCTCTGGATAATTTGGTTTTAAAAAGCCAGGCTGAGGAGGAGAGACAGGTATTGGAAATTTTTGAAGAAAGGTATGAGGGTCAATTGGATTTCTTAAAGGTAGACTAGCCTACATTATACTGACTATAGCTGAGACTATATCCTAGCAAATTAATAGGCAAGAGATCTTTGGTTACAGAAATAGAACTGTAAAGAAAGATTCAGACATAATCAATTATATTTACCCTGATAAAATCTTACTTCAATAAAGAAGTTTTCAAATGAAATTCATATATATATATAAACTAGATTGTATGATTGAATATAAAAGTGAAAGAGAATAATAAAAAACAGATTTATTCAAGGATAGTTTTAAATCTTTATTATATAGAAACTGATAGTTTCACTGATTGAAATCAAAAAAGATAGAAAAAAAATAATTTGTGAGTGAAAGTGATAATGAAATCAGTGGTAAATTTATTGAAAATGAGGTGATATTGAGATAGCAAGTGAAAAAAAAAAATTAAAGATAGGTAGGAACATTTGCCCAGACCCACGAGAGCAGACAGTATCTAAATAATGCTCCAGACCAGAGAGCAGAGAGCAGAAACAAGAAGAACTAAAATTCTGCAGCCTGTGGAACAAAAACCACATTCACAGAAAGATGGACAAGATGAAAAGGCACAGGGCTATGTACCAGATGAAGGAACAAGATAAAACCCCAGAAAAACAACTAAATGAAGTGGAGATAGGCAACCTTCCAGAAAAAGAATCCAGAATAATAATAGTGAAGATGATCCAGGACCTTGGAAAAAGAATGGAGGCTAAGATCGAGAAAATGTGAGAAATGTTTAACAAAGATCTAGAAGAATTAAAGAACAAACATCTAGAAGAATTAAAGAAGAAAAAATTAAGATGAACAATATAATAACTGAAATGAAAAATACACTAGAAGGAATCAATAGCAGAATAACTGAAGCAGAAGAGTGGATTAGTGACCGGGAAGACAGGATGGTGGAATTCTCTGCTGGAGAACACAATAAAGAAAAAAATGAAAAAAAAAATGAAGACAGCTTAAGAGACCTCTGGGACAACACTAAATGCAACAACATTCACATTATAGGGGTCCCAGAAGGAGAAGAGAGAGAGAAAGGACCTGAGAAAATATTTGAAGAGATTATAGTCAAAAACTTCCCTAACATGGGAAAGAAAATAACCAATCAAGCCCAGGAAGAGCAGAGACTGCAAAGGAGGATAAACCCAAGGAGAAACACACAGTAATCAAACTGACAAAAATTAAAGACAAAGAAAAATTATAGAAAGCAACAAGGGAAAAACAACAAAAAATACATAAGGGAATTCCCATAAGATTAAAAGCTGATTTCTCAGCAGAAACTCTACAAGCCAGAAGACAGTGGCAAGATATATTGAAAGTGATGAACGAGAAGAAACTACAACCAATATTACTCAACCCAGCAAGGATCTCATTCAGATTCGATGGAGAAATAAAAAGCTTTAGAGACAAGCAAAGGCAAAGAGAATTCAGCACCACCAAACCAGCTCTACAACAAATTCTAAAGGAACTTCTCTAAGTGGGAAACACAAGAGAAGAAAAGGACCTATAAAAACAAACCTATAACAATTAAGAAAATGGTAATAAGACAATACATCTCAATAATTACCTTAAAAGTCAATGGATTAAATGCTCAACCCAAAAGGCACAGGCTTGCTGAATGGATAAAAAAAACAAGGCCCATATATATGCTGTCTACAAGAGACCCACTTTAGACCTAGGGACACAAACTGACTGAAAGCGAGGGGATGGAAAAAGATATCCCATGCAAATGGAAATCAAAAGAAAGCTGGAGTAGCAATGCTCATATCAGATAAAATAGACTTTAAAATAAAGAATGTTACAAGAGACAAGGAAGGACACTACTTAATGATCATGGGATCAATCCAAGATGAAGATATAACAATTATAAATATATATGCACCCAACATAGAAGCACCTCAATACATAAGGCAAATGCTAACAGCTATAAAAGACGAAATCTAGAGTAACACAATAATAGTGGGGGACTTTAACACCTCACTTACACCAATGGACAGATCATCTAAACAGAAAATTAATAGGGAAGCACAAGCTTTAAATGAGACAATAGACCAGATAGATTTAGTTGATATTTATAGGACATTCCATCCAAAAACAGCAGATTACACTTTCTTCTCATGCACGCATGGAACATTCTCCAGGATAGATCACATCTTGGGTCACAAATCAAGCCTCAGTATACTTAACAAAATTGAAATATATTAAGCATCTTTTCTGGCCACAACACTGTGAAATTAGAAATCAATTACAGGGAAAAAAACGTAATAAAAAGAACACATGGAGGCCAAACAATATGTTACTAAATAACCAAGAGATCACTGGAGAAATCAAAGAGGAAATCAAAAAATATGTAAAGACAAATTAAAATGAAAACACTATGATCCAAAACCTATGGGATGCAGCAAAATCAGTTGTAAGAGGGAAACTTATAGCAGTACAAGTCTACCTTAAGAAACAAGAAATATCTCAAATAAACAACCTAACTTTACACCTAAAGGAACTAGAGAAAGATAAAACAAAACCCAAGTTTAGTAGAAGGAAAGAAATCATAAAAATCAGAGCAGAAATAAATGAAATAGAAACAGAAAACAATGACAAAGATCAATAAAACTAAAAGCTGGTTCTTTGAGAAGATAAACAAAATTGATAAACCATTAGCCAGACTCATCAAGAAAAAGAGGGAGAGGACTCAAAGCAATAAAATTAGAAATTAAAAAGGAGAAGTTATAACAGACACCACAGAAATACAAAGCATCCTAAGAGACTACTACAAGCAACTCTTTGCCAATGAAATGGACAACCTGGAAGAAATGGACAAATTTTTACAAACACATAACCTTCCAAGACTGAACTAGGAAGAAATCGAAAATATGAATAGACAAATCACAAGTAATGAAATTGAAACTGTGATTAAAAATCTTCCAACAAACAAAAGCCAGGACCAGATGGCTTCACAGGTGAATTCTATCAAACATTTAGAGAAGAGCTGACACCCATCCTTCTTAAACTCTTCCAAAAAATTGCAGAGGAAGGAACACTCCCAGACTCATTCTATGAGGCCACCATCACCCTGATACCAAAACCAGACAAAGACACAACAAAAAAAGAAAATTACAGACCAATATCACTGATGAATATAGATGCAAAAATCCTCAACAAAATACTAGCAAACAGAATCCAACAACACATTGAAAGGATCATACACCATGATCAAGTAGGATTTATCCCAGGGATGCAAGGATTCTTCAATATATGCGAATCAATGTGATATGCCATATTAACAAACTGAAGAATAAAAGCCATATGATCATCTCAATAGATGCAGAAAAAGCTTTTGAAAAATTCAACACCCATTTATGAAAAAAACTCTCCAGAATATGTGGATAGAGGGAACCTACCTCAACATAATAAAGGCCATATAAGAAAATCCCACAGTAATGGTGAAAAACTAAAAACATTTCCTTTAAGATCAGGAACAAGGCAAGGATGTCCACTCTTGCCACTATTATTCAACATAGTTGTGGAAGTCCTGGCCACAGCAATCAGAGAAGAAAAAGAAATAAAAGAAATACAAATTGGAAAAGAAGAAGTAAAACTGTCACTCTCTGCAGATGACATGATACTATAAATAAAGAATCCTAAAGATGCCACCAGAAAACTACTAAAGCTAATCAATGAATTTGGTAAGGTAGCAGGATACAAAAATGCACAGAAATCTCTTGCATTCCTATACACTAATGATGAAAACTCTGAAAGAGAATTTAAGGAAACATTTCCATTTACCATTGCAACACAAAGAATAAAATAGGAATAAAATTACCTAGGGAAACATGAGACCTGCATGCAAAAAACTATGACACTGATGAAAGAAATTAAAGATGATACCAACAGATGGAGAGACATACCATGTTCTTGGATTGGAAGAATCAATATTGTGAAAATGACTATACTATCCAAAGCAATCTACAGATTCAATGCAATCCCTACCAAATTACCAATGGCATTTTTTTTCCAGAAATAGAACAAAAATATCTTTTTTTTTTAGTCAGTGTGTCCTATTTTTATTTTTTATTTCTTTTATTTTTTTGAATTTTATTTTATATATTTTTTATACAGCAGGTTCTTATTAGTCATCAATTTTATACACATCACTGTATACATGTCGATCCCAATCACACAATTCATCACACAAAATTTGTAGGGAGACACAAAAGACCCCGAATAGCCAAAGCAGTCTTGAGGGAAAAAAACGGAGCTGGAGGAATAAGACTCCTTGACTTCAGACTATGCTACAAAGCTACAGTAATCAAGACACTATGGTACTGGGACAAAAACAAAAATATAGATCAATGGAACAGGATAGAAAGGCCTGAGATAAACCCACGCACTTATGGTCAACTAATCTATGACAAAGGATGAAAGGATATACAATGGAGGAAAGACAGTCTCTTCAATAAGTTGTGCTGTGAAAACTGGATAGCTACATGTAAAAGAATGAAATTAGGACACTCCCTAACACCATACACAAAAATAAACTCAAAATGGATTAGAGACCTAAATGTAAGACTTGACACTATAAAATTCTTAGAGGAAAACATAGGAAGAACACTCTTTGACATAAATCGCAGCAAGATCTTTTTTGTTCCACCCTCTAGAGTAATGGAAATAAAAACAAAAATAAACAAATAGGACCTAATGAAACTGAAAAGCGTTTGCAAAGCAAAGGAAACCATAAACAAGATTAAAAGACAACATTCTGAATAGGAGAAAATATTTGCAAATGAATCAACAGAAAAAGGATTAATCTCCAAAATATATAAACAGCACTTGCAGCTCAATATTAAAAAAACAAACAACCCAATCCAAAAATGGGTAGAAGACCTAAATAGACATTTCTCCAAAGAAGACATACAGATGGACAAGAAGCACATGAAAAGCTGCTCAACATCACTAATTATAGAGAAATGCAAATCAAAACTACAATGAGGTACCACCTCACACCGGTTAGAATGGTCATTATCGGAAAATCTACTAATAACAAATGCTGGAGAGGGTGTGGAGAAAAGGGAACCTTCTTGCACTCTTGGTGGGAATGTAAATTGATACAGCCACTATGGAGAACAGTATGGAGGTTCCTTAAAAAACTAAAAATAGAATTACCTTATGACCCAGCAATCCCACTTCTGGGCATGTACCCAGAGAGAACCATAATTCAAAATGGCAAATGCACCCCAATGTTCATTGCAGCACTATTTACAATAGCCAGGTCATGGAAGCAACCTAAATGCCCATTGACAGAAGAATGGATAAAGAAAATGTTGTACATATATACAATGGAATATTACTCAGCGATAAAAATGAATGAAATTGAGTCCTTTGTAAAGACATGGATGAATCTAGATACTGTCATACAGAGCGAAGTAAGTCAGAAAGAGAAAACCTAATATCATATATTAACCCATATATGTGGAACCTAGAAAAGTGGTACAGATGAACAGGTTTTCAGGCCAGAAATAGAGACACAGATATAGAGAACAAGTGTATGGATACCAAGGGGGGAAAGTTGTGGGGGGTGGTAGGTGGTGTGAAGAATTATGAGATTGGGATTGACATGTATACACTAATATGTATTAAATGGATGACTAATAACTTGCTGTATAACTAAATAAATTAAATTAAATTAAAAATAATAGCACATCCTCCAAAATTGAAGTCTTATGAAAAAATGTCATGGAGAAGAATACTATGTGCACCTTCATAAATACCCATGGCTGAAATGTGGGAAGATGAAAAATCAACAAAAGAAAATGAATAGGAGCCATCTGAGAGGCAGGTAGATAATCTGGATAAGGTACCATCACAGGAGTCTGGACCATGTGGCTTCTACATGTCTAAAGAACTATTTATTTGTGTATGTATTTATTTATTTATTGGTCACACCTTGCAGTATGTGGGGTCTTAGTTCCCCAACCAGGGATGGAATCCCACCCCCTGCAGTGCAATCACAGAGTCTTAACCACTGGACTGCCAGGGAAGTCCCCAAGAAGTATTTTAAAACAGAGGGAAAATTCCTCAAACTGCATATTAAATAATAATACTTCCTCTGAAAATGGAAAAACGAGGATTGAACAGGTGAATAGAGGACACTGTCCGTTTCCTTAGTTAACACTTCTCCTGCTTCATCCAGCACTATCCTAATGCTTTGAAGGTGGAAGACTAGAACAACAGATGTAATACAAAGGACCAAAGAAAAATTTTTATACATTTGAGAAATACAGATGAATATATAAAGGTGTACATGCATTCCCAGCACTAAGTGCTTAATAAATGCTTGCTACTAAAGATATAATGTAAAAATGAAGAAACTTGAACCACTCTTTGAGCAAAGAAAATTTATTCACTAAGAAATGAAGGAAACTATCATTTCCTTGAGCCAGTACTATCTTCTAGGCACCATGAACACTTTAAAAAGTTGCTAGGAAAATATAATAAACTTATTGCCATTAATATTACTTATTATAAACCTATTGCCATTAGTATTATAACTAATATCTTACCTCTTTAGCTGCAGGAAAACTGAACTTTTAATAGTAAAATATAGATAGTATATAGTATTATCATCCTGTAAGTTGGAAAACTTAGCCATAAATTGAAAAGCAAATTAACTAATTATTTTCTGATTAAATTCTCGATCATATTAATATTCAGAAAATGTATATAAGATGAGGAAAATTTATGTTAACTATCCAGTGTCAACATAGTATAACTATGGTGATACTCTTGCTTCATGAAAATTTACTGGAAAAAAGATAGATTAGATTGGGCCATGTGTAAAGCAAAATGATATTAAAAAAATATATTAGAGATCTCAGAGATAACCTGAACTTTAAACACACACACACACGCTCCTCTGGAAGGGATAAGACTGAATTTTACCCCACTTTATTTCAAGCTATTCTAAATTTCTAAGAAATTTATCAAAATTATTAAAATGACCCAAACTGCCCACATTCCTTTCTCTGTATTTTTTAAATCTTGGATGTAAGTTCATCTTAAATGCTATTATATATTTTAGGTTAAATGTTCAATAAAATAGAAAATCAAATTGAAAGATTAAAATAAGTAAGGGTCTTTTAATTTTTTCAAATACAAATATTAAACAAAACAATACATATGCACATAGATACATATATGTACACAAACAAAATATATGAATGAATGTATGTATCTATATACATATCTATATATCTATGCTCAGCCTTTTGAAGTGTTCACTCAGGAAGAATAAGGTAAAGCACTTAGATAGGCACACAAATTTTTTCTCCCTCTAAAGTAATGTGGATACAAGTGAACAGTAAATTTTATATCTGCTTGTAAAAGAAAAGTAGGATAGACAATCATTGAAGAAATATATGTTAGGTGTTTTCACATACTTTTTTTTTCCTCACTAGTGAGTTCACAGAAAGTGTAAACACGGTAAGATTAGGCATTTCAGCTCTTCACTTTTTCCCACACAAGTGTCATCCTTTATAACTCTGAAAAGTGCTTGTTAATTAAACATCACAATATCACTTAAGCCTTCATATTTTATTCCTTTATTTTTTTCTTCATTTTACACACTGTTTTCTGACAAGTAGCTAACTTCTGACTTGATACAACTTTACAGCAAATTCTCCATAGTAAATAAACAGTGCTTTCAATAAAGTTATTTGAAGTCTAAATAGAAAAGATTCTAAATTGTCATTCTTTTCTATGTTCAAATTGTATAAACTTTAATATCACTGGAAGTCCTATCTGTTTCAGACAGAGGAAAATTAATTATCCATAAACAAGTACTCCAAGTACAATATTCAGTTCACCAGACAATGACCCATTTCCCAGAAAACCACCTAATATTATCTTGTTTCTAATTTTTTTTAATCCATGTAGCACTGACTCAGGAAAGCTTCTCTCTATATACTACATGCATAAACTGTAATGGGAAGAGCAAATTTCCGTTTGACCCATTGTTATTAAATATTTATAAATTCATAATTCTCAGGCCTCTTACAAATGAGAAGTGACATCTATTTGCATTTTTCTTGGAGTTCTGGTTTTGACTGTCAGCAAAAAACTGACTTGTGACACATTGCAAAGGGGTTGTCAAAATGCCATCAAAATGTACACAGGCTATCCATTATCAAAAAAAAAAATCAATGTTTAAATATTTGCATAATAAAACATCAATAACAATAATTTGTTTGAGACTTGCAGCATCTTTCTGAATAATTCACCACAATTGCATATGGAGATAAAAAAGAAGAAAAAGGGCAGCAGCTAATAATTCTGAATAGCTTGTAATTCAGATCCACCTCTGCTAGGATCAAAGAAAATATTTCCATGTTTTCATTTGAGCATTTTGATGAGTAGATGCAGACATTCTTTTATCCAACAAGCCAGTAGGGACTTCAATCTTTGCCTTACTTTCTTCCATCTATGACCTTTATCTTTTTTTTTCTTTTTTCTTTTTTTTTTTTTTTTTTACTTTCATAGCACTTTCAAACGCATACATTAATTCTTTTGTGAATTATTTTACCCTTTTACAACTGTTTCTGAACACTTGCTATATTAGTGGCACAGTCCTAGACACCATAAAAGAAAAAAAATATTGGAAGATGTTTTAACATCATATATAAGCAGTGAGACATGTGGAAGACTAGTCAATCATAATGCCATCACATGGATCAACCTCTTCCCCAGAATGTTACCATTCTGCCACCTCAACTTCTAACCATTCTCAGGGAGTCATGATTTATACTACTTGGTTCACAGACTTGATCCCAGGCCACAGATTTCTCATCACTGCTGGTTATATTATCTTCCCTCTGCTTCTTTTTTCCTTCACCATAGAGGCTTGGAATGCATGGTATGTTTTCCTCACAGCCACCCAGGGGTGGGCATACATGAGGGGAGAAAAAGCTTAGATTTTACAAATTCAAAACAATGATGTTAATGTCTTTGGTCTACCTTAAGTGTCATAGACATGCATTCACATGCACGCAAGCATGCACTGACAAACATTATCACATCAAATCATAAAGATTAAGATAAAAGAGTGAAAAAAGGACCCATTGAGCTCAATGTCCCCATAATATCCACAAAAAATTCTGACTCTTGATTGACATGGGTATATTTAATAACCAAATGAGTCCAATATTTGCCATGAAACAAGGCTAGCAAGGCACATACACAAATAACTACAATACAAGGAAAAATATGAAAATACCAAAAATGGTAGGAATGCAGTCTACTTAGGACGATCAGGGCATAACACTAGCAGAAATAGTACCTGACTCAGGATTTGATGGAGAGATAGCATAGCTTGTTTTCCTCAAATCAACTCCCCACCCACTCCAATGAGAAAGAAAAGTAGGGACACAGGCTAGCCCAAAGCTCAATCTGTTAGTCTAGTTGGGCTGGACATTGATGGAAAAGAATGTGGGATCAGAACTCAAAATAAATTAAATATGATTTTAAATATTTTAGTCTTTTCCTTGCAATTAATTTTGAGCCTATGTGAAAGATTATTGCAGTGGTTTATAGAACCTCATACAGTCAAGATACCTTCTTCAGATACCTAAGTGTTTGATTCACTCCAAATTTTTCATTTAATTTCTTGTGAAGACAATCTGAATGGCTCAACTCATATTTTGGGTCAAGTTCGGTTAGTTACTTTAGCTCACCTGAATCCAATCATCAGTAACAAAAGGAAGAAGATGATGCTAGTTTAAAGCTGCCACTTATGTAGGAGCTGACAGTTCGGCAGTTTCACATTCAATAAATTATGTATGGTCTATCCCAGAACATAATTCACATGTTCAAGGCAAGGAGCAAGAGACAATGTTAGATGCTGCATATTAGTGTGGGAGAGTTTCATAGTTCATATGTTAGAAAGTTCTAGGGAAGTCCTACATAAAATTAGGGCAAAACAGACTTTGCTTGTTGCTAGAGGTTTTTTGTTGTCTATATAAAGTTCTGGTTTTAAAAAAACAAAAAGCAGAAGAGAACCCTACATATAGTTGTTTATACAGGTTAAGAAGAAGTAACTAGACTGAGCTGTCCTCAACATAAATTACTCTCAATATTTTGACGCCTTTTTTGGAGATGCAGTGGGAGCATCATTTATGAATTGATTGCTAGACAGAAAGCACAAAGGCCACACAACTTCAGCCTTAGAATAAGTTGTCAAATACAAAATGTTGTCTTACTTGCTCTGCCATAATATTACTTCAATTGTAGAAAAAGCTGCAAGTGATTCACCATAATCTGTGTTTTTTCTTCTTACTAGCACAGAGCTAACTGCATTTCCCAGGCTTCTTTGCAATTAGGTATGGTGGTCATGTGATTGAATTCTAGGCAATGGAATGTGACTTTTGGGCCTGCACATATCTGGTCCATTTCCACTCCCAAAATGAGTTCTCTTTGCTCTTTCTACTCTTGCTAATCTTTCCAAGATCCTCATTTCACTTCACCAAATATGAAGCAGGCAGAAAAAGAATAACATTACATTTGTAGGTTTTCACAATCCAGCTTAGCTGGTGAGTTATCTATTTAACTATAGCTATCCGGCAGACAATTCTGAACATTTATGCAAGAAGCACAGTGGATTAGGAAAACTAAGTTGCCTACTCCTGTTAGGTATAATGGTATGTAAATATTCTCTTAATAACATTTTTAAATAAACAGAGAAATTTCTCAATTATAGATACCCAAACCAAGGAAACAAATTATGTTTTATGTGCATACAAAACAGTGTAAGGGGCTTCCCTGGTGGCGCAGTGGTTGAGAGTCCACCTGCCAATGCAGGGGACACGGGTTCGTGCCCCGGTCCGGGAAGATCCCACATGCCGCGGAGCAGCTGAGACCATGAGCCATGGCCGCTGAGCCTGCGCATCCGGAGCCTGTGCTCCGCAATGGGAGAGGCCACAACAGTGAGAGGTCCACGTACCGCAAAGAGAAAAAAAAAACAGTTTAGGTTTTAAATGTTAGTAATAACTTCAACTGTCATTTTAGTTGCACAAGAAGTCATTAACTTAATAAGAAAATTTCAACAGAAAAACATACCCCTTTTAGCACAGTAGTGTCCCAATAAACCTAATTCACTAAAAATTAGCTGCTGTAATTTATAAGATCACTTATCAAGATGAATCACTTCTAGATGTAATTGTCCTCCTTTACTGAAAATTATGGGAAAAACGTGAGGAAAACATTTCTTTTAACTGAAGGAAATGTGTTGGAGTGAATTAAATCCTCAGCATAACCACACACACACACAAAAATGAATATATTCATTGCTATATTCAATCATTTTAATGCTTTAATATTTACTATTTTTCTAATTCATTTGAATTATCTATGTTGTTTTATATTTTTAAATTTTCTTTATTCCACCCACATCTGCATTGATCTACATAATTTGCATATTTTATAATCTATTCTAAATGCTAGTGTACTTCCTTGTATACATTGATTTAAGAATCTTAATTGTTGGATGAGGCAAATGAGTTTCACTTATCTACACATAAATATATAAATTATAAATATATAATACACACCTCGGTATAGATACAAATATGTAGTGTTATTAAAAGTTAAATTTGGTACATTTGAACAGGTCTATTTACAGACTGAGATCCTAAATTTTTATCTTAACATTTCTTCAATTTAAAGGTGCATATCCAGTCCCTGAATCCACACTATATATGGCATCCTACACACCTACATGAACTAACTCTGACCTGACTCCTAATTTCATCTCTCCTCTCCTGCAACTCTCTGTGCTATAACCATACTGGTCTTCTTTTAATTCCTTGAGTATGTAAAAGTTGCTTTGACAATTGGACTTTTAATACAAATTTATTTCTCTCACTTGGATTTTTTTTAATGCACATTTTTACACATCTAATCCTTCTCATCACTTAGATCATTCTATCGAAAATAAAGATTTCTCACATATCAATTTGTATTCCAGGTTCTACTCTTATTTTTGTTCCACAGTGCTTAGCACAATCATAAATTTATTAATTTATGATATGTATTTGTTTATTTTGTTCACTACCTACCACCAGTTCTGTGGAGTTCCAATACAATCAGAGCCCTCTCAGACTATATTTTGATATTGTACATAAGAGTTAACACAGCCAGGGACTTCCGGGAAGACGGTGGAAGAGTAAGACACGGAGATCAACTTCCTTCCCACAGATACACCAGAAATACATCTACACGTGGAACAACTCCTACAGAACACCTACTGAACGCTGGCAGAAGACCTCAGACCTCCCAAAAGGCAAGAAACTCCCCACGTACCTGGTTAGGGCAAAAGAAAAAAGAATAAACAGAGACAAAAGAATAGGGACGGGACCTGCACTAGTGGGAGGGAGCTGTGAAGGAGGAAAGGTTCCCACACACTAGACGCCCCTTCGTGGGCGGAGACTACGGTTGATGGAGGGGGAAAGCTTCGGAGCCACAGAGGAGAGCACAGCAACAGGGGTGTGGAGGGCAAAACCGAGAGATTCCCACACAGGGGATCGGTGCCGACCAGCACTCACCAGCATGAGAGGCTTGTCTGCTCCCCTGCTGGGGTGGGCGGGGCTGGGAGCTGAGGCTTGGACTTCGGTCAGAGCACAGGGAGAGGACTGGGGTTGGTGGCGTGAACACAGCCTGCAGGGGGTTAGTGCGCCACGGCTGGCCGGGAGGGAGTCCGGGAAAAGTCTGGACCTGCAGAAGAGGCAAGAGACTTTTTCTTCCTTCTTTGTTTCCTGGTGCGTGAGGAGAGGGGATTAAGAGCACTGCTTAAAGGAGCTCCAGAGAAAGGCGTGAGCCATGGTTAAAAGCGTGGACCCTAGAGACGGGCATAAGACGCTAAGGCTGCTGCTGCCGCCACCAAGAAGCCTGTGTGCAAGCACAGGTCACTATCCACACCCCTCTTCCAGGAAGCCTGTGCAGCCCGCCACTGCCAGGGTCCCAGGATCCAGGGACAACTTCCCAGGAGAACGCGCGGCGCTCCTCAGGCTGGTGCAACATCACGCTGGCCTCTGCCGCCACAGGTTCACCCCGCACTCCATGCCTCTCCCTCCCCCATGCCTGAGACCCTGAATCAGCGGCTCCTTTAACCCCGTCCTGTCTGAGCAAAGAACAGACACCCTCCGGCGACCTACACAAAGAGGCGGGGCCAAATCCAAAGCTGAGCTCCTGGGAGCTGTGAGAACAAAGAAGAGAAAGGGAAATCTCTCCCAGCAGCCTCAGAAGCAGCGGATTAAAGCTCCACAATCAACTTGATGTACCCTGCATCTGTGGAATACATGGAGAGACAACGAATAATCCCAAATTAAGGAGGTGGACTTTGAAAGCAAGATTTATGATTTTTTTCCCCTTTTCCTCTTTTTGTGAGTGTGTGTGTGTGTGTGTGTGTGTGTGTGTGTGTGTGTATGCTTCTGTGTGAGATTTTCTCTGTATAGCTTTGCTAACACCATTTGTCCTAGGGTTCTTTCCATCCGTTTTTTTTTTTTTAATTTTTTTCTTAATAATTACTTTTTATTTTAATAACTTTTTAATTTTACTTTATCTTCATTCTTTCTTTCCTTCCTTCCCTCCTTTAGACAACGATTCACCCCAAATTGAGGAGGTGGACTTTGAGAGCAAGATTTATGATTTTCCCCCTTTCCCTCTTTCTGTGAGTGCGTATGTGTATGCTTCTGTGTGAGAATTTGTCTGTATAGCTTTGCTTCCACCATTTGTCATAGGGTTCTATCCGCCCAGTTGTTTTTTCTCTTAATAATTATTTTTTAATAACTTTATTATATTTTATCTTACTTTATTTTACTTTACTTTATCTTCTTTCTTTTCATCCTTCCTTCCTTCTTTCCTTCCTTCCTCCCTCCCTCCCTCTTTTCTTTCTTTCTTTTTCTTCCTTTCTACTTCTACTAATTCTTTCTTTCTACATTTCCTCTCTTTTCTTCTGAGCCGTGTGGATGAAAGGCTCTTAGTGCTGCAGCCAGGAGTCAGTGCTGTGCCTCTGAGGTGGGAGAGCCAACTTCAGCACACTGGTCCACAAGAGACCTCCCAGCTCCACATAATATGAAATGGTGAAAATCTCCCAGAGATCTCCATCTCAACACGAACACCCAGCTTCACTCAACAACCAGCAAGCTACAGTGCGGGACATCCTACACCAAACAGCTAGCAAGACAGGAACACAACCCCACCCATTAGCAGAGAGGCTGCCCAAAATCATAAGTCCACAGACACCACAGAACACACCACCAGATGTGGACCTGCCCAACTAGAGAAAAGATCCAGCCTCAACCACCAGAACACAGGCACTAGTCCCCTCCACCAAGAACCCTACACAACCCACTGAACCAACCTTAGCCACTGCGGACAGACACCAAAAACAACGGGAGCTATGAACCTAAAGCCTGCAAAAATGAGACCCCAAACACAGTAAGATAAGCAAAATGAGAAGACAGAAAAACACACAACAGTTGAAGGAGCAAGATAAAAACCCACCAGACCTAACAAATAAAGAGGAAACAAGCAGTCTACCTGAAAAAGAATTCAGAATAATGATAGTAAAGATGATCCAAAATCTTGAAAATAAAATAGACAAAATTCAAGAAACATTTAACAAGAACTTAGAAGAACTAAAGATGAAACAAACAACGATGAGCAACAAAATAAATGAAATGAAAAATACTCTAGATGGGATCAATAGCAGAATAACTGAGGCAGAAGAATGGATAAGTGACCTGGAAGATAAAATAGTGGAAATAAATACTGCAGAGCAGAATAAAGAAAAAAGAATGAAAAGAACTGAGTACAATCTCAGAGAATTCTGGGACAACATCAAATGCACCAACATTCAAATTATAGGGGTTCCAGAAGAAGAAGAGAAAAAGAAAGGGACTGAGAAAATATTTGAAGAGATTATAGTTGAAAACTTCCCAAATATCAGAAAGAAAATAGTTAATCAAGTCCAGGAAGCACAGAGAGTCCCATACAAGATACATCCAAGGAGAAATATGCCAAGACACATATTAATCAAACTGTCAAAAATTAAATACAAAGAAAACATATTAAAAGCAGCAAAGGAAAAACAACAAATAACACACAAGGGAATCCCCATAAGGTTAACAACTGATCTTTCAGCAGAAACTCTGCAAGCCAGAAGGGACTGGCAGGACATATTTAAAGTGATGAAGGAGAAAAATCTGCAACCAAGATTACTCTACCCAGCAAGGATCTCATTCAGATTTGATGGAGAAATTAATACCTTTACAGACAATCAAAAGCTGAGAGAGTTCAGCACCAACAAACCAGCTTTACAACAAATGCTAAAGGAACTTCTCTAGGCAAGAAACACAAGAGAGGGAAAAGACCTACAATAACGAACCCAAAACAATTAAGAAAATGGAATAGGAACATACATATCAATAATTACCTGAAGTGTAAATAGACTAAATTCTCCCACCAAAAGACACAGATTGGCTGAATGGATACAAATATAAGACCCGTATATTTGCTGTCTACAAGAGACCCAATTCAGACCTAGAGACACATACAGACTGAAAGTAAGGGGATGGAAAAAGATATTTCATGCAATGGAAACCAAAAGAAAGCTGGAGTAGCAATTCTCATATCAGAAAAAATAGACTTTAAAATAAAAATTATTAGAAGAGAAAAAGAAAGGCAATACATAATGATCAAGGGATCGATCCAAGAAGAAGATATAACAATTGTAAATATTTATGCACCCAACACAGGAGCACCTCAATACATAAGGGAAATACTAACAGCCATAAAAGGGGAAATCGACAGTAACACATTCATAGTAGGGGACTTTAACACCCACTTTCACCAATGGACAGATCATCCAAAATGAAAATAAATAAGGAAACACAAGCTTTAAATGATACATTAAACAAGATGGACTTAATTGACATTTATAGGACATTCCATCCAAAAACAACACAATACACATTTTTCTCTAGTGCTCATGGAACATTCTCCAGGATAAATCATATCTTGGGTCACAAATCAAGCCTTGGTAAATTTAAGAAAATTGAAATAGTATCAAGTATATTGATACTATATATTCCGACCACAACGCTGCGAGACTGGATATCAATTACAGGAAAATATCTGTAAAAAATACAAACACATGGAGGCTAAACAATACACTACTTAATAATGAAGTGATCACTGAAGAAATCAAAGAGGAAATAAAAAAATACCTAGAAACAAATGACAATGGAGACATGACGACCCAAATTATATGGGATGCAGCAAAAGCAGTTCTAAGAGGGAAGTTTATAGCAATAAAATCCTACCTTAAGAAACAGGAAATATCTCGAGTAAATAACCTAACCTTACCCATAAAGCAATTAGAGAAAGAAGAAAAAAAAACTAACTAAAGTTAGCAGAAGGAAATAAATAATAAAAATTAGATCAGAAATAAATGAAAAAGTAATGAAGGAAATGATAGCAAAGATCAATAAAAGTAAAAGCTGATTCTTTGAGAGGATAAAAAAAAATTGATAAACCATTAGCCAGACTCATCAAGAAAAAAAGGAAGAAGACTCAAATCAATAGAATTAGAAATGAAAAAGGAGAAGTAACAACTGACACTGCAGAAATAAAAAAGATCATGAGAGATTACTACAAGCAACTCTATGCCAATAAAATGAACAACCTGGAAGAAATGGACAAATTGTTAGAAATGCACAACCTGCCAAGACTGAATCAGGAAGAAATAGAAAATATGAACAGACCAAGCACAAGCACTGAAATTGAAACTGTGATTAAAAATCTTCCAACATACAAAAGCCCAGGACCAGATGGCTTCACAGGCGAATTCTATCAAACATTTAGAGAAGAGCTAACACCTATACTTCTCAAACTCTTCCAAAATATAACAGAGGGAGGAACACTCTCAAACTCATTCTACGAGGCCACCATCACCCTGATACCAAAACCAGACAAGGATGTCACAAAGAAGGAAAACTATGGGACAATATCACTGATGAACATAGATGCAAAAATCCTCAACAAAATACTAGCAATCAGAATCCAATGCATGTTAAAAGGATCATACACCATGATCAAGTGGGGTTTATTCCAAGAATGCAAGGATTCTTCAATATATGCAAATCAATCAACGTGATACACTATATTAACAAATTGAAGGAGAAAAACCATATGATCATCTCAATAGATGCAGAGAAAGCTTTTGACAAAATTCAACACCGATTTATGATAAAAACCCTGCAGAAAGTAGGCATAGAGGGAACTTTCCACAACATAATGAAGGCCATATATGACAAACCCACAGCCAACATCATTCTCAATGGTGAAAAACTGAAAGCATTTCCACTAAAATCAGGAACCAGACAAGGTTGCCCACTCTCACCACTCTTATTCAACATAGTTTTGTAAGTTTTAGCTATAGCAATCAGAGAAGAAAAGGAAATAAAAGGAATCCAAATCAGAAAAGAAGAAGTAAAGCTGTCACTGTTTGCAGATGACATGATAATATACATAGAGAATCCTAAAGATGCTACCAGAAAACTACTAGAGCTAATCAATGAATTTGGTAAAGTAGCAGGATACAACATTAATTCACAGAAATCTCTAGCATTCCTATACACTAATGATGAAAAATCTGAAAGCGAAATCAAAAAAACACTCCCATTTACTATTGCAACAAAAAGAATAAAATATCTATGAATAAACCTACCTAAGGAGACAAAAGACCTGTATGCACAAAATTATAAGACACTGATGAAAGAAATTAAAGACAATACAATTAGAGGGAATGACATACCATGTTCTTGGATTGGAAGAATCAACATTGTGAAAATGACTCTACTACGCAAAGCAATCTACAGATTCAATGCAATCCCTATCAAACTACCACTGGCATTTTTCACAGAACTAGAACAAAAAGTTTCACAATTTGTATGGAAACAGAAAATACCCCGAATAGCTAAAGCAATCTTGAGAATGAAAAACGGAGCTGGAGGAATCAGGCTCCCTGACTTCAGACTATACTACAAAGCTACAGTAATCAAGACAGTATGGGCCTGGCACAAAAACAGAAAGATAGATCAATGGAACAGGATAGAAAGCCCAGAGATAAACCCACACACATATGGTCACCTTATCTTTGATAAAGGAAGCAGGAATGTACAGTGGAGAAAGGACAGCCTCTTCAATAAGTGGTGCTGGGAAAACTGGACAGCTACATGTAAAAGTATGAGATTAGAACACTCCCTAACACCATACACAAAAATAAGCTCAAAATGGATTAAAGACCTAAATGTAAGGCCAGAAACTATCAAACTCTTAGAGGAAAACATAGGCAAGACACTCTGTGACATAAATCACAGCAAGATCCTTTTTGACCCACCTCCTAGAGAAATGGAAATAAAAACAAATATAAATAAATGGGACCTAATGAACCTTAAAAGCTTTTGCACAGCAAAGGAAACCATATACAAGACCAAAAGACAACCCTCAGAATGGGAGAAAATATTTGCAAATGAAGCAACTGACAAAGGATTAATCTCCAAAATTTATAAGCAGCACATGCAGCTTAAAAACAAAATAACAAACAACCCAATCCAAAAATGAGCAGAAGATCTAAATAGACATTTCTCCAGAGAAGATATACAGACTGCCAACAAACACATGAAGGAATTCTCAACATCATTAATCATTAGAGAAATGCAAATCAAAACTACAATGAGATATCATCTCACACCAGTCAGAATGGCCATCCTCAAAAAATCTAAAAACAATAAATGCTGGAGAGGGTGTGGAGAAAAGGGAACCCTCTTGCACTGTTGGTGGGAATGTAAATTGATATAGGAACTGTGGAGATCAGTATGGATGTTCCTTAAAAAACTACAAATAGAACTACCATATGACCCAGCAATCCCACTCCTGAGCATATACCCTGAGGAAACCATAATTCAAAAAGAGTCATGTACCAAAATGTTCATTGCAGCTCTATTTACAATATCCCGGAGATGGAAACAACCTAAGTGTCCATCATCAGATGAATGGATAAAGAAGATGTGGCACATATATACAATGGAATATTACTCAGCCATATAAGGAAATGAAGTTGAGCTATTTGTAATGAGGTGGATAGACCTAGAGTCTGTCATACAGAGTGAAGTAAGTCAGAAAGAGAGAGACAAATGCCGTATGCTAACACTTATATATGGAATTTAAGAAAAAAAAATGTCATGGAGAACCTAGGGGTACAACACGAATAAAGACACAGACCTACTAAATAATGGACTTGAGGATATGGGGAGGGGGAAGGGTAAGCTGTGACAAAGCGAGAGAGAGGCATGGACATATATACACTACCAAGTGTAAGGTAGATAGCTAGTAGGAAGCAGCCACCTAGCACTGGGAGATCAGCTTGGTTCTTTGTGACCGCCTGGAGTGGTGGGATAGGGATGGTGGGAGGGAGGGCGATGCAAGAGGGAAGAAAAAAAAAGTTAACACAGCCCTGGAACATGGCAATTAATGCACAATGTTGATTTGCTATTAAACAAATGCCAGAAGCATATGTATTTATATATACATTAAAAATTCTGGATTGACACACAAAAATTCATGAAAAATTAACTGTGACACTGAGTGGAGGACCTCAGTGGACAAAACATCAGGGCTTTGGGGGAAAACATTTTTAATATATTTTCATGTTTTTGAAACACGATAATGTATTTAGAAATTAAGAAATGAAATGAGCTTTTAAAAAATTATGTATTTGTGTGAGAGAGAGAGGAAAGGGAGAGGGATAACAAGGGAATAAGAAGAAACAAGAAACCAAGGAAAATAATAGAGTGGTGAGAAGATATCTGATGATCCTTTAGGGGACACAGAATAGTGTGTTCGGAGCCCAGGTTCTGAAGTCAGAACCAACAATTACCATTGAAAAATTACTGGCTGGGAGACATTAAGTATGTGACACATTCTTTTTTTACTTTAGTATCTTCACTGGTGAAATAGAGATAATATTTCCTTATAGTAGGCTCAAACCTATAGTAAACAGCATAAATGTTCTCATTTATTCTTTAAAAATCTTCATTTTACAAAAGGATTCCTGAAATATGAAATAAGTTATCATTGAATACAGTTGACCCTCCATATCCATGAGTTCTTCATCCATGGATTCAACCACCATGGGTCAAAAATATTTGGAAAAAAAACCCCAAAAAGTTCCAAGAAAACAAAACTTGAGTTTACCATGCACTGGCAACTATTTACATAGTATTTACACTGTGTTAGGTATTATAAGTAATCTAGAGATGACTTAAAGTATATGGGATCATGCTCATAGGTTATATGCAAATACTATACAATTTTAAGGAACTTGAACATCCTCGGATTTTGGTATCCCTTGGTAGGTCCTGGAACCAAACCTCCTTAGATACTGAGGGTCAGCTATATTGTCATTATGTCCCATTAAGTGTTTGTTGAATCAATTGGGAATTTGTGAAGTTGAGGTGCATCTTAAGGTGACCCAGAATAAATCATTTTTATTTGACTATTAATCTTCTACCATGACTAAATCCTTACTTGTTAGTTTAAATGTAGCTCTAAAATAATGGTTTATAAGCATTTGACATATAAACACTCTATGCTAAGCAAAAAAACAGGATACCCTACTGTATATTGAACATGATCTCACGTATAGAAAAAGTTAAATAGGAAATATGTTAGTGATTGACTCATAGTGATGGAAATTTAAGAGGTTTTTATAATTTTCTGTAGACCTTTTACTCTTTTAAATTCATTACTTTGGAAATATTTTATGGTCAGCTAAACAATGAAAAAGCTATATAAAATGAAAAATATTTTTTAAGCATTTTATATTGTCAATGTTACAATTAATTTTATATAATTTAATCACACTCTTGTGGATTAATTTCCACAATTAACTTTGTCATAAAACACATATTTATTAAATATTATACAGTAATGCTTGAAATAAAATTTTAGGTGATCATGTAAATGAAAAACCATCTTAGAAATACATAGCAACAAGTCCTCCTGCAATTCCCATACCAACCCTTGCTCACTGTGTGACTTTAAGGAAATCACATATTTGTATCATTGAAGATCATCATTTATCTGGCATGATCTGAGTGAGTACTCTTTGACATGTGACATATTATATCCCTGGGCCCACATAACCTTTTAAATTTTTTGTTTTCAACTATTTGCTACAAATAATAATAATAATAACTAAACACAGTGAAATCTTTAGAGGGGAAACTCAGTCTTCATTTTTGGACACTGTAAATGAGAGATACCTATTAACCATCCAAAAGACAAAGTTGAGTGAGAAGCTGGATATGGGAAGGTAAAGCTCAGTGGACAGGCTGGTGGTAAAAAAGCAAATTTGGAAGTATCCAGCATGTCAAGGGAATTAACAGCCTAGAAGTAGAGAAAACGTCTTCCGGAGAGGTTGTAAATAGAGATGAAAAGGTGACCCAGGATGAAGTCTTCAGGTACTCAAACATCGAGAAGTTGTTTAATACATGAAAAAGATCTTACAAAGAAGAAAGAGGGGTGGCTAGTGAAGTAGAAATAGTTATGAGAATTATCGTGAGAAGATAACATTCAACATTCAAAATGTTGAATTTGATATACTTTGTAAATATAACGTGATATACATAAAAAATATTCTTGACTTCAATAAATAAGAAGTAATCTGGAGGTGATAGTGAAGCTTATGGATAATGGATCAGATGAACTAAATCTAACAAGGTGATATCTGTCAATGATAAAGAAAATCATAAGAACACCAATCACTATAAAAGAATAGTTACAAGATAGAAAAACTGTACTTTAGCAGGCATTCTGACATATACTGTGAAGTAACTAAAATCCAAAAATAAGTAAGTTGTGCAAGATGTCAGAAAACTAGTTAGTGGTCAGGACAATTGAAGATAATTGCAGCCAGGACCATGGTATCTGACCAATCTCATTGTGAATCTCAACACAAGTAACATTACCTCTCTGGGTCTCCATTTACTGAAATGTGATATGGGGATAATTATAGTACCTACCTCATAGTGTTCTCTGTATGAATAATTAAAGTAATATCATAGAGTACTTATTATGATCCCCAACTCAGCACTCAATATGTAGTAATTAACATCACTGTCACCACTACAGTCAATCAGGATTCAAATCAGGTGTCCCTGACCCTAAATGATCTCTACTTTCTCCTTTAGAATAGTAAGAACTTTGGTAGACCTGTTATAGAAGGAGTTCATGTATTAGTTGGATTCCAAGACCTTAGAGAACATTTTCAACCCTGAAATGTCTGTGAAAATGTGATCAAATGATGAATCATTTTAAAGTCGAATTCCACCTTTCCTAATAACTATAAAATCTTCAAAATATTATGAATATTTCTGTGAAAGACAGAAATATTTAATTTGTGCCTACCTCATGTATGTCATTATATATAATTTCATTACCCATATGTGCATGCTATAACAGAATAAAAGACCATTCAAGTTTCTCCATGTATATTATTCTCCAATAAAGGAAGGTACACCAATATACAAGAAATGCTGTATGTTTGGTAACAGACAGAACACTGGCTGTACACTCTAGACAAGTTATTGGACTGATCTGAGACTTAATGTTCTCACCATTTGTCAGAGTAGATAATATTCACTAAATTTTACATATTTTCTCTTTCATTTTCAGTCCCATTTCCAGTTAAGCATATCCATATGACAAGGTTTGGGCAAAAGGTTGTGAATTGACATGTGTCATTTTTACGATGAAGCATAGAGTGAGACTGTGTTTTTCAGTGTGATCTCTGTGTTGTGTTCTTTTCTCTGTCCTTGGTAGTGTGGAGGCTCCCTGCTGAAATAGTAAACTCACAAAAATCCCAGAAGACTGAATTCCTGAATTACCTCATGGACAACAGCTGATGAGTCACCTAGACCATAGCAGAATTTTCTTGAGCAAGAAATAAACTATTGTTTTTCATAAATCACTGAGATTTGGAGGTCATTTATTAATATGGCATTTCCATACTATCTTGACAAATGTACTTCTCATCTACAAAAAGAAGACAGTTCCATGTGGTTGCTGTAAGCATAGAGACAATGAACATGAATAGCCTAGCAAAATAAGTATGTGCAAATAAATGGTAATTACGAATATTGTTATCAGGAAGTAAGTCTTTAGGACTTATGTCATAAGATAATTGTCAAAGGGTCTTTCATATAATTAAAGGAAGAATAAATTTGTACTTCTGATATCACATGGCAATGTTCTCTTTATAAGCATCATTTCAAAATTAACAAGTGACAATGATGCTAAAAGACAATCTATAGGCAACTGCATAGATAAATTTATTTAGATTTCAGGCCTATCATTCCTTCAAGCATTTTGACTACATGGTTGAGATTATATTCCTTGTTAAGAAATATATTGACTATGATCCTGAAATTGTATATGAGATTAAATTTTTAAATAATACATACCAAATACTCTCGATTACTGACTTTGCTGAGAAGTCAGAATGGTGTTCATTTTAATTAAGAAATTTTTCTTACAGACAGCAGAAGCAATAAGAACTATAATTCTACAGCCTTTGGAAGGAAAACCACATTCACAGAAAGATAGACAAAATGAAAAGGCAGAGGACTTTGTAACAGTTGAAGGAAAAATATAAAACCCCAGAAAAACAACTAAATGAAGTGGAGATACGCAACCTTACAGAAAAAGAATACAGAATAATGATAGTGAAGATGATCCAGGACCTCGGAAAAAGAATGGAGGCAAAGATCGAGACGATACAAGAAATGTGTAACAAAGATCTAGAAGAATTAAAGAACAAACACCTGGAAGAATTAAAGAACAAACAAACAGAGATGAGCAATACAATAAATAAAATGAAAATCCACTAGAAGGAATCAATAGCAGAATAACTAAGGCAGAAGAACAGATAAGGGACCTGGAAGACAGAAAGGTGTAATTCACTGCCACAGAACAGAATAAAGAAAAAATAATGAAATAAATGAAGACAGCCTAAGAGACCTCTGGGACAACATTAAAGGCAACAACACTCACATTATAGGGTTCCCAGAAGAAGAAGAGAGAGAGAAAGGACCCGAGAAAATACTTGAAGAGATTATAGTCGAAAACTTCCCTAATATGGGAAAGCAAATAGCCACTCAAGTCCAGGAATCGCAGAGACAGCCAGGCAGGATAAACCCAAAGAGAAACATGCTGAGACACATTGTAATCAAAATGACAAAAATTAAAGACAAAGAAAAATTATTGAAAGCAACAAGGGAAAAATGGCGTATAACATACAAGGAAATTCCCATAAGGTTAACAGCTGATTTCTCAGCAGAAACGTCACAGGTTAGAAGGGAGTGTCACGATATATTGAAAGCAATGAAAGGGAAGAACCTACAACCAAGATTACTCTACCCAGCAAGGATTTCATTCAGATTTGATGGAGAAAACAAAAGCTTTACAGGCAAGAAAAAGCTAAGAGAATTCAGCACCACCAAACCAGCTATACACCAAATGCTAAAGGAACTTCTCTGAGTAGAAAACACAAGATAAGAAAAGGACCTACAAAAACAAACCCATAACAATTAAGAAAATGATAATAGGAACATACATATTGATAATTACCTTAAATGTGCATGGATTAAATGCTCCAACCAAAAGACATAGACTGGCTGAATGGATAAAAAGCAAGACACATATATATGCTACAGGAGACCCTCTTCAGACCTAGGGACACATACAGACTGAAAGTGAGGGGATGGAAAAAGATATTCCATGCAAATGGAAATCAAAAGAAAGCTGGAGTAGCAATACTCATATCAGATAAAATAGACTTTAAAATAAAGAATGTTACAAGATGCATAATGATCAAGGAGGCAATCAAAGAAGAATATATAGCAATTATAAATATATATGCACACAACATAGGAGCACCTCAGTACATAAGGCAACTGCTAACAGCTGTAAAAGAGGAAATTTACAGTAACACAATAATAGTGGGGGACATAACACCTCACATAAACCAATGAACAGATCATCCAGACAGAAAATTAATAAGGAAACACAATCTTTAAATGACACAATAGATTAGATAGATTTAATTGACATTTATAGGACATTCCATCCAAAACAACAGATTACACTTTCCTCTCAAGTGCACATGGAACATTCTCCAGGATAGACCACATCTTGGGTCAAATATCAAGATCAGTAAATTTAAGAAAATTGAAATCATATCAAGCATCTTTTCTGACCACAAAGTTATGAGATTAGAAATCAATTACAGGGAAAAAATTTTAAAAAACACAAACATGTGGAGGCTAAACAATATGTTACTAAATAGCCAAGAGATCACTGAAGAAATCAAAGAGGAAATCAAAAAATACCTAGAGACAAATGACAATGAAAACACGATGATCCAAAACCTATGGGATGCAGCAAAAGCAGTTCTAAGAGGGAAGTTTACAGCAATATAAGCCTACCAAAAGAAACAAGAAAAATCTCAAATAAAAAATCTAACCTTACACCTAAAGGAAGTAGAGAAAGAAGAACAAACAAAACCCAAACTTAGTAGAAGGAAAGAAATCATAAAGATCAGAGCAGAAATAAATGAAATATAAAAAAAGAAAACAATAGCAAAGATCAAAAATAATAAAGCTGGTTCCTTGAGAAGAAAAACAAAATTGATAAACCTTTAGTCAGACTCATCAAGTAAAAGAGGGAGAGGACTCATATCAATAAAATTAGAAATGAAAAAGGAGAAGTTACAACAGACACTGCAGAAATACATAACAACATAAGAGACTACTAAAGCAACTCTACCCAATGAAATGGACAACCTGGAAGTAATGGACAATTTCTTAGAAAGGTATAACCTTCCAAGAAATGAGGAAGAAACAGAAAATATGAACAGACCAATCACAAGTAATGAAATTGAAACTGCGATTAAAATCTTCCAACAAACAAAAGTCCAGAACTAGATGCCTTCACAGGTGAATTCTATTAAACATTTAGAGAAGAGATAACACCCATCATTCTCAAACTCTTCCAAAAAATTGCAGAGGAAAGAACACTCCCAAACTCATTCTATGAGGCCAACATCACCCTGATACCAAAACAAGACAAAGATACTACAAAAAAAGAAAATTACAGACCAAAATCTCTCATGAATATAGATGCAAAAACCCTCAACAAATGCTAGCAAACAGAATCCAACAACACATTAAAAGGATCATACAACATGATCAAGTGGGATTTATCTCACGGATGCAAGGATTCTTCAATATACACAAATCAATCAATGTGATACACCATATTAACAACTTGAAGAAGAAAAACCAGAGGATCCTCTCAATAGATGAAGAAAAACTTTTGACAAAATTCAACACCCATTTATAAGAAAAACTCGTCAGAAAATGGGCATAGAGGGAAGCTACCTCAACATAATAAAAGCTATATATGAAAAACCCACAGCAAACATGATTCTCAATGGTGAAAAACTGAAAGCATTTCCTCTAAGATCAAGAATGAGACAAGGAAGTCCATCAGAGAAGAAAAAGAAATACAAATTGGAAAAGTAGAAATAAAACTGTCACTGTCTACAGATGACATGATACTATACATAGAGAATCCTAAAGAGGCCACGAGAAAAATACTAGAGCTAATCAATGAACTTGGTAAAGTTGCAGGATACAAAATTAATGCACAGAAAGCTCTTGCATTCCTATTCACTAATAATGAAAAATCTGAAAGAGAAATAAGGAAACAATCCCGTTTACTTTTGCAACAAAAAGAATAAAATACCTAGGAATAAACCTACCTAGGGAGACAAAAGACCTGTATGCAGAAAACTATAAGACACTGATGAAAGAAATTAAAGATGATACCAACAGATGGAGAGATATACCGTGTTCTTGGATTGGAAGAATCAATATTGTGAAAATGACTATACTACCCAAAGCAATCTACAGATTCATTGCAATCCCAATCAAACTACCAATGGCCTTTTTTACAGAACTAGAACAAGAAATCTTAAAATTTGTTTGGAGACACAAAAGACCCCGATTAGCCAAAGTAGTCTTGAGGGAAGACAACAGAGCTGGAGGAATCAGTCTCCCAGATTTCAGAGTATATTACAAAGCTACAGTAATCAAGACAATATGGTACTGGGACAAAAACAGAAACATAGATAAATGGAACGGGATAGAAAGGCCAGAGATAAACACATGTACCTATGGTCAACTAATCTATGACAAAGGAGGCAAGGATATACAATGGAGAAAATACAGTCTCTTCAATAAGTGGTGCTGGGAGAACTGGACAGCTACATGTAAAAGAATGAGATTAGAACACTCCTTAACACCATAAACAAAAATAAACTCAAAATGGATTAGAGACCTAAACATAAGACCGGACACTATAAAACTCTGAGAGGAAAACATAGGAAGAACTCTCTTTGACATAAATCACAGCAAGACCTTTTTTAATCCATGTCATAGAGTTATGGAAATAAAAACAAAAGTAAACAAATGGGACCTAGTGAAACTTAAAAGTTTTTTTCACAGCAAAGGAAACTGCAAATAAGATGAAAAGCCAACCCTCAGAATGGGAGATAATATTTGAAAATGAATCAACAGACAAAGGATTAATCTCCAACATATATAAATAACACATGCAGCTGGATATTAAAGAAACAAAGAACCCAATCAAAAAATGGGCAGAAGACCTAAATAGACATTTCTCCAAAGAAGACATACAGATGGAGAAAAGCACATGAAAAGCTGCTCAACATCACTAATTGTTAGAGAAATGCAAATCAAAATTACAATGAGGTATCACCTTACACCAGTTAAAATGGGCATCATCAGAAAATCTACAAACAATAAATTCTGTAGAGGGTGTGGAGAAAAGGGAACCCTCTTGCACTGTTAATGGGAATGTAAATTGATACAGCCACTATGGAGAAGAGTATGGAGGTGCCTTAAAAAACTAAAAATAGAATTACCATATGACCCAGCAATCCCACTACCTGGCATGTACCCAGAGAAAACCATATTTCAAAAAGACACTAGTGTCCCAATGTTCATTGCAGCACTATTTACAATAGCCAGTTCATGGAAGCAACCTAAATGCCCATGGACAGATGAAAGGATAAAGAAAATGTGGTACATATATACAATGGAATATTACTCAGCCATAAAAAGGAACGAAATTGCATCATTTGTAGAGATGTGGATGAATCTAGAGACCTTCAAACAGAGTGAAGTAAGTCAGAAAGAGAAAACCAAATACCGTATATTAATGCATATATGTGGAACCTAGAAAAATGGTACAGATGAACTGGTTTGCAGGACATAAATAGAGACAAAGTTATAGAGAACAAATGTATGGACACCAAGGGGGGAAAGTGGTGGTTGGGTGGTGATGGTGGTAGGATTAATTGGGAGATTGGGTTTGACATATATACACTAATATGTATAAAATAGGTAACTAATAAGAACCTGCTGTATAAAAAGTAAGTAAAATAAAATTTTAAAATTAAAAAAAAATTCTTAAATTGTCAAAACAACATGTCTAACATAAATAGGGGCTTTCTAAATATGTACACCATTTCCACAGCAATTTTGGGGCACCTATTATATAGGAACATGTTTCTGAAAATGAAACATATAAATAAACACTGCTGTTAAGGACAAATCACTTTGTCTCTTCAGTTACTCCCTGTACATTTTAGGGTTTCTCTTGGGAAAAAAAGAGATTTAAAAATGATTCTCTTTAGTGAAGCTATGTACTATGTTGAAACAAACTTGCCTTATGTTATTTCTTAGCACAGACTTCAAATGTTGTGAGAAAACTTGGATTATACTAAAGTCTTCTGAGAATAGCAAAGAAAATTAAAAGTTATTCATCTTAAAAAAAAAAAAGCTATGCATCTTACTTTCTGTTTCATAGAACCAGAGGAAATGATTTAAATGATTTAGCTTACCTGCAGTATAAAATATAACGTGATACCTTGTTTCATAAACAATAGCTTCCAAACCTCAAATCACTAGACTAAAGTAGATTTACTATGCTAACTTAAGCATGGAATATAGCCAGTTTCCGTAATATTATTTTAGAAATGGCCAAGTATTTCCAAAAGAATGACTACTATCTATTGTTGTATCAGAAATATGCTGGATGACAAATAGAACACTCATGTTGCATCAAAATGTATTTTTCAAATTTTCTTCTGACATTGGAGAGAAAATCAAGGCTGTGGAGCAAATGCACCATATACTCCTAATCCTGCCTCATTCATTACCTTCTTTGATGAGCTAATTTTAAAATTAAGCAAATTAAACCATTTGTCTCTTCATCTAAAATTGTATATACCTGGGGTTGGGATTGTAATTTTTATGATAGCCATGGAATTGAGTACATTATACACTGAATAGATAAAAAAACAACTATAATGATGATAAGAGTATTTTCTGACAAGTCTTATTTGATCTGCTTCCTTGTTTTCTGAAACAGACTTTCAGTTCTTTCAGTGTTATACATGCAGTTTACAATTAGTAAAACAATCTGTTTTAGGCAAGTCCAAAGCAACAGCATCCCTGGGCTATATCATGCATGGGAGTTTATAATCAATGTTCAAATTCCAATTCCCTCCTTTTCAAAATTACTTCAAGAAACCACTCTTTCCATAAATCACATTTCTTAGTGTCTGTCAACTCTCCTATAGATGGAATTCATGTCATTCAATTTATAATCTTAAGAAATATACAAGTTAGAAGAGTCTCCTCAGTGTTTTGAAAATTATTATATCATTCTATGTAATAATGGTATTCATTGAAGATCAAATATTGGACTTGATGACTTCAGCAATACTCTATTTTTTTCTTGTTTCTAAATATATGTCTTTATTTATTCCTTAACCCTTCTTGGGACCTGGGTAACTTTTTAAAAATTAATTTTTATTGGAGTATAGTTGATTTACAATGTTGTGTTAGTTTCTGCTGTACAGCAAAGTAAATCGGTTATATACATATACCCACTCTTTTTAAGATTCTATTTCCATATACGTCATTAGAGAGTACTGAGTAGAGTTCCCTGTGCAATACAGTAGGTTCTTATTAGTTACCTATTTTATATATAGTAGTGTGACTGTGTCAATCCTAATCTCCCAATTTATCCCTCCTCACTCCCCTATTCCCCCCCTTGGTAACCATAAATTTGTTTTCTACGTCTGTGACTCTCTTTCTGTTTTGTAGATAGGTTCATTTGTACCATATTTTTAGATTCCACATATAAGAGATATAATACTATATTTTTCTTTCTCTGTCTGACCTGCTTCACTCAGTATGAGAATCTCTAGGTCCATCCATGTCACTGAAAATGGCATTATTTCCTTCTATTTTTATGGCTGACTAATATTCCATTGTATATCTGTACCACATATTTATATATTCCTCTGTTGATGGACATTTAGGTTGCTTCCATGTCCTGGCTATTGTAAATGGTGCTACAATGAACATTGGGGTACATGTATCTTTTTGAATTATGGTTACCTCCAGATGTATGGAAACAAAAAAGACCCTGACTAGCTAAAGCAATCTTGAGAAAGAAAAACAAGAGCTGGAGGAATCAGACTCCCTGACGTCAGACCATACTACAAAGTTACAGTAATCAAAACAGTATGATACTGGCAGAAAAACAGAAATATAGATAAATGGAACAGGATAGAAAGTCCAGAGATAAACCCATGCACCTCTGGTCACCAAATCTATGACAAAGGAGACAAGAATATACAATGGAGAAAAGACAGACTCTTCAATAAGTGGTGCTGGGAAAGCTGGACAGCTACACATAAAATAATGAAATTAGAACATTCTCTGTCACCATATGCAAAAATAAACTCAAAATGGATTAAAGACCTAAACGTAAGACCGATACTATAAAAGTCTTAGAGGAAAACATAGGCAGAACACTCTGTCATAAATTGCAGCAAGATCTTTTTGGATCCACCTCCTAGAGTAATGAAAATTAAAAACAAAAATAAACAAATGGGACCTAATGAAACTTCAAAGCTTTTGCACAGCAAAGAAAACCATTAAAAAAACAAAAAGACAACCCATAGAATGGGAGAACATATTTGCAGATGAAGCGACTGACAAGGGATTAACCCCCAAGATATACAAACACCTCATGCAGCTCAATATATATATATATATATATATAAAAATACAAACAACCCAATCAAAAAATGGGCAGAACACCTGAATAGATATTTCTTCAAAGAAGACCAAGAGGCACAAGTAAAGATGCTCAATATCACTAATTATTAGAGAAATGCAAATCAAAACTACAATGAGGTTATCACCTCACACCAGACAGAAGAGGCATTATCAAAAAAATCTACAAGCGGGAGACTACAGGTGGTGGAGCGGAGGAAGCTTCATAGCCACAGAGGAGAGCTCAGCAACAGAGGTGAGGAGGGTAAAACAGAGAGATCTCTGCACAGAGGATCGGTGCCGACCAGCACTCACCACCTCGAGAGGCTTGTCTTCTCACCCACCAGGACGGGTGTGTGCTGGGAGAGGAGACTCAGGCTTCAGTCAGATCCTAGGGAAAGGATTGGGGTTGGCTGAATGAACACAGCCTGAAGGGGACTAGTGAGCCACAGCTAGCCGGGAGGGAGTCCTGGAAAAAGTCTAGAGCTGCCAGAGAGACAAGAGACTTTTTCTTGCCTCTTTGTTTCCTGGTGCACGAGGAAAGGGGATTAAGAGCGCCACTTAAAGGATTTCCAGAGACGGGCATGAGCCACAGCTATCAGCGCGGACCACAGAGACAGGCATAAGACATTAAGGCTGCTGCTGCAGCCACTAAGAAGCCTGTGTGCAAGCACAGGTCACTATCTACACCTCCCCTCCCGGGAGACTGCAGCCTGCCAATGCCAGGGTCCCGGGATCCAGGGACAACTTCCCCAGGAGAACACACAGCACACCTCAGGCTGATGCAGTGTCATGCCAGCCTCTGCCACTGCAGACTTACCCCGAACTCTGTACCCCTCTCTACCCCCAGGCCTTAGTGATCCAGAGCCCCCGAAACAGCGGCTCTTTAAACCCTGTCCTGACTGAGCGAAGAACAGATGCCCTCAGGCGGCCTACACATAGAGGCGGGTCCAAATCCAAAGCTGAACCCCAGGAGCTGTGCAAGAAAACAAAAAGGGAAATCTATCCCAGCAACCTCAGGAGTACCGGATTAAATCTCCACAATCAATGTGAGGTACGCTGCATCTGTTTAATACCTGAATGGAGAGCAAATCATCCCAAATTGAGGAGGTGGACTTTGGGAGCAAAGATATATATCTTTCCCTTTTTCTTTTTTTGTGAGTGTGTATGTGTATGCTTCTGTGTGTGATTTTGTCTGTATAGCTTTGCTTTCACCATTTGTCCAAGGATTCTGTCTGAATTTTTTGTTTTTTCTAGTATAGATTTTAGCACTTGTTAACATTGGTAGATTTGTTTTTTGGTTTGGTTGCTCTCTACTTTCTTTTCTTTTTTTATTACATTTAAATTTGTTTTAATAATTATTTTTTATTTTAATAATTGTATTTTATTTTATTATATTTTATTTATCTTTTTCTTTCTTCTTTTTTCTCCCTTTTATTCTGAGCCATGTGGATGACAGGCTCTTGGTGCTCCAGCCAGGCATCAGGGCTGTGCCTCTGAGGTGGGAGAGCCATGTTCAGGACACTGCTCCACAAAAGACCTCCCACTTCCACATAACACCTAAAGGTGAAAATCTCCCAGAGATCTCCATCTCAATGCCAAGACCCAGCTCCACTCAACCACCAGCAAGCTCCAGTGCTGGACACCCGATGCCAAACAACTAGCAAGACAGGAACACAAACCCACCCATTAACAGAGAGGCTGCCTAAAATCATAGTAAGGCCACAGATACCCCAAAACACACCACCAGATGTGGACCTGCCCAGTAGAAAGACAAGAACCAGCCTCATCCACCAGAACACAGGCACTAGCTCCCTCCACCAGGAAGCCTACACAACAAACTGAACCAAAAACAGCCACTGGGGGCAGACACTAAAAACAATGATAACTATGAACCTGAAGCCTGCAAAAAGGAGACTCCAAACACAGTAAGTTAAACAAAATGAAAAGACACAGAAACACACAGCAGATGAAGGAGCAAGGTAAAAACCGACCAGGCCTAACAAATGAAGAGGAAATAGTCAGTATACCTGAAAAAAAATTCAGAATGATAGGAAAGATGATCCAAAATCTTGGAAATAGAATGGAGAAAATACAAGAAATGTTTAACAAGGACCTAGAAAAACTAAAGAGCAAACATACAGTGATGAACAACACAATAAATGAAATTAAAAATTCTCTAGAATGGATCAATAGCAGAATAATTGAGGCAGAAGAACAGATAAGTGACCTGAAAGATAAAATAGTGGAAATAATTACTGCAGAGAAGAATAAAGAAAAAAAAGAAAGAAAAGTATTGAGAACACTCTGAGAGACCTCTCGTACAACATTAAATGCACCAACATGTGAATTATAGGGGTCCCAGAAAAAGAAGAGAAAAAGAAAGGGACTGAGAAATTTGAAGGGATTAGTTGAAAACTTCCTTAATATGGGAAAGGAAATAGTTAATCAAGTCCAGGAAGCACAGAGAGTCCCATACAGGATAAATGCAAGGAGAAACATGCCAAGACACATATTAATCAAATTATCAAAAATTAAATACAAAAATATATATTAAAAGCAGAAAGGGAAAAACAAAAAATAACATACAAGGGAATCCCAATAAGGTTAACACCTGAACTTTCAGCAGAAACTCAGCAAGCCAGAAGGGAGTGGCCCAACATATTTAAAGTAATGAAGGGGAAAAGCATACAACCAAGATTACTCTACACAGCAAGGATCTCATTCAGATTTGATGGAGAAATTAAAAGTTTTACAGACAAGCAAAAACTAAGAGAATTCAGCACCACAAAACCAGCTTTAAAACAAATGCTAAAGGAACTTCTCTAGGCAGGAAACACAAGAGAAGGAAACGACCTACAATTACAAACCCAAAACAATTAAGAAAACGGTAATTGGAACATACATATTGATAATTACCTTAAATATAAATGGATTAAATGCTCCAATCAAAAGATAAAGACTGGCTGAATACACACAAAAGCAAGACCTGTGTATATGCTGTCTACAAGAGACCCACTTCAGACCTAGGGACACATTCAGAGTAAAAGTGAGGGGATTGAAAAAGATATTCCATGCAAATGGAAGTCAAAAGAAAGCTGGAATAGCAACTCTCATATCAGACAAAAATAGAATTTACAATAAAGACTATTACAAGAGACAAAGAAGGACACTACATAATGATCAAGGGATCAATCCAAGGAGAAGATATAACAATGGTAAATATTTCTGCACTCAATATAGGAGGATTTCAATACATAAGGCAAATACTAACAGCTATAAAAGGAGAAATCAACAGTAACACAATCATAGCAGGGGACTTTAACACCACACTTTCACCAATGGACAGATCATCCAAAATGAAAATAAATAAGGAAACACAAGCTTTAAATGATACATTACACAAGATGGATTTAATTGATATTTATAGACATTCCATTCAAAAACAACAGAATACACTTTCTTCTCAAGTGCTCATTGAACATTCTTCAGGATAGATCATATCTTGGGTCACAAATCAAGCCTTGGTAAATTTTAGAAAATTGAAATTGTATCAAGTATATTTTCTAACCACAATGTTATGAGACTAGATATCAATTACAGGAAAAAAATCTGTAAAAAAATACAAACACATGGAGGCTAAACAATACACTACTTAATAACCAAGAAATTACTTAAGAAATCAAAGACCAAATCAAAAAATACCTAGAAACAAATGACAATTAAAACACGATGACCCAACTCCTATGGGGTGCAGCAAAAGCAGTTCTAGGAGGGAAATTTATAGCAATACAATCCCATCTTAAGAAACAAGAAACATCTCAAATAAACAACTTAACCTTACCCATAAAGCAATTAGAGAAAGAAGAACAAAAAAACCCAAGTTAGCAGAAGGAAAGAAATCATAAAGATCAGATCAGAAATAAATGAAAAAGAAATGAAGGAAACTATAGCAAAGATCTATAAAACTAAAATTGGTTCTTTGAGAAGATAAACAAAATTGATAAACCATTAGCCAGACTCCTCAAGAAAAAAAGGGAGAGGACTCAAATCAATAGAATTAGAAATGAAAAAAGGAGAAGTAACAACTGACACTGCAGAAATAAAAAGGATCATGAGAGATTACTACAAACAACACTATGCCAATAAAATGGACAACCTGGAAGAAGTGGACAAATTGTTAGAAATGCACAACCTGCCAAGACTGAATCAGGAAGAAATAGAAAATATGAACAGACCAAGCACAAGCACTGAAATTGAAACTGTGATTAAAAATCTTCCAACAGGGACTTCCCTGGTGGTGAAATGGTTAAGAATTCACCTGCCAATGCAGGGGACACGGGTTCGAGCCCTCGCCCGGGTAGATCCCACAGGCCGTGGAGCAACTAAGCCCACGTACCACAACTAATGAGCCTGCACTCTGGAACCTGTGAGCCACAACTACTGAAGCCCACACAATGCAATGACAAGCAGTCCCCACTCACCGCAACTAGAGAAAGCCTGCACGCAGCAATGAGGACCCAACACTGCCAAAACTAAATAATGAATAAAATAAATAAATTTATAAAGAAAATCTTCGAACAAACAAAAGCAAAAGACCAGATGGCCTAGAGGTGAATTCTATCAAACATTTAGAGAAGAGCTAACACCTATCCTTCTCAACTCTTCCAAAATATAGCAGAGTAGGAACACTCCCAAACTCATTCTACGAGGCCACCATCACCCTGATACCAAAACCAGACAAAGATGTCACAAAGAAAGAAAACTACAAGCCAATATCACTGATGAACATAGATGTAAAAATCCTCAACAAAATACTGGCAAACAGAATCCAACAGCATATTAAAAGGATCATACACCATGATCAAGAGGGGTTTATATCAGGAATGCAAGGATTCTTCAATGCATGCAAATCAATCAATGTGACACACCATATTAAAACATTGAAGGAGAAAAACCATATGATCATCTCAATAGATGCAGAAAAATCTTCCGACAAAATTCAACACCGATTTATGATAAAAACCCTCCAGAAAGTAGGCATAGAGGGAACTTACCTCAACATAATAAAGGCTATATATGAAAAACCACAGCAAACATCATCCTCAATGGTGAAAAACTGAAACCATTTCCACTAAGATCAGGAACAAGACAAGGTTGCCCACTCTCACCACTATTACTCAACATAGTTTTGGAAGTTTTAGCCACAACAATCAGAGAAGAAAAATAAATAAAAGGAATCAAATTGGAAAAGAAGAAGTAAAGCTGTCACTCTTTGCAGTGGCATACATAGGGACATACATAGAGAATCCTAAAGATGCCATCAGAAAACTACTAGAGTTAATCAATGAATTTGGTAAAGTTTCAAGATACGTAATTAATGCACAGATATCTCTTGCATTCCTGTACACTAAGGATGAAATATCTGAAAGAGAAATTAAGGAAACACTCCCATCTACTTTTGCAAAACAAGAATAATATGCCTAGGAATAAACCTACCTAGGGAAACAAAAGACCTGTATACAAAATATTATAAAACACTGATGAAAGAAATCAAAGAAGACACAAAGATGGAGAGATATAGCATGTTCTTGGATTGGAAGAATCAATAATGTGAAAATTACTATACTACCTAAAGCAATCTACAGATTCAATGCAATCCCTATCAAATTACCAATGGCCTTTTTTAAAGAACTAGAACAAGAAATCTTAAAATTTGTTTGGAGACACAAAAGACCCCAAATAGCTAAAGCAGTCTTGAGGGAAAAAAACGGAGCTGGAGGAATCAGGCTGCCAGATTTCAGGCTATACTACAAAGCTATAGTAATCAAGACAATATGGTACTGGCACAAAAACAGACATATAGATCAATGGAACAGGATAGAAATCCCATAGATAAACCCATGAACATATGGTCACCTTATCTTTGATAAAGTAGGCAAGAACATATAGTGGGGAAAAGACAGCCTCTTCAGTAAGTGGTACTGGGAAAACTGGACAGCTACATGTAATAGAATGAAATTAAAACACTCCCTAACAGCAAACACAAAAATATAATCAAAATGCATTAAAGACCTAAATGTAAGGCCAGACACTATTAAACTCTTAGAGGAAAACATAGACGGAACACTCCATGACGTAAATCACAGCAAGATCCTTTTTGATCCACCTCCTAGAGAGATGGAAAAAAAAACAGAAATAAAGAAATGGGACCTAATGAAACTTAAAACCATTTGCACAGCAAAGGAAACCATAAACAAGACGAAAAGACAATCCTCATATTGTGAGAAAATATTTGCAAATGAAGCAATGGACAAAGGATTAATCTCCAAAATTTACAAGCAGCTCAATATTATAAAAACAAAAAACCCAATCCCAAAATGGGCAGAAGACCTATATAGACATTTCTCCAAAGAATATATACAGATTGCCAACAAACACATGAAAGAATGTTCAATGTCATTAATCATTAGAGAAATGCAAATCAAAACTTCAATGAGATATCATCTCACACCGGTCAGAATGGCCATCATCAAAAAATCTACAAACAATAAATTCTTGAGAGGGTGTGGATAAAAGGGAACCCTCTTGCACTGTTGGTGAGAATGTAAATTGATACAGCCACTATGAAGAACAGTCTGGAGGTTCCTTAAAAAACTAAAAATAGAACTACCGTATGACCACTACCGTATGAGCAATCCCACTATCGGGCACATACCCTGAGAAAACCATAATTCAAAAAGAGTCTTGTACCACAATGTTCATTGCAGCTCTATTTACAATAACCAGGATATGAAAGCAACCTAAATGTCCACCAACAGATGGATGGATAAAGAAGATGTGACACATATATTCAATGGAATATTACTCAGCCATAAAAAGAAATGAAATTGAGTTTTTTGTAGTGAGGTTGGTGGACGTAGAGTCTGTCATACAGAGTGAAGTAAATCAGAAAGACAAAAACAAATACCGTATGCTAACACATATGTATGGAATCTAAGAAAAAAAAAAAAAGGTCATGAAGAACCTAGGGGCAAGATGGGAATAAAGACACATACCTACTAGAGAATGGTCTTGAGGATAGAGGGAGGGGAAGAGTATGCTGGGATAAAGTGAGAGAGTGGCATGGACATATATACCCTACCAAATGTAAAATAGATAGCTAGGGGAAGTGGTTGCATAGCACAGGGATATCAGCTCAGTGCTTTGTGACCACCTAGAGGGGTGGGAGAGGGAGAGTGGGAGGGAGGGAGATGCAAGAGGGAAGAGATATGGGGATATATGTATATGTATAACTGATTCAGTTTGTTAAAAAGCAGAAACTAACACTCCACTGTAAAGGAATTATAGTCTAATAAATATGTTAAAGAAAATCCACAAGCAATAAATGCTGGAGAGGGTATGGATAAAAGGGAACCCTCCTACACTGTTGGTTGGAATGTATATTGGTAAAGCCACTGCGGAGAATAGTATGGAGGTTCCTTAAAAAATTAAAAATAGTGCTACCATATGATACAGCAATACTTTAATTCAAAATCTATCAGGCAAGATTAGAGACTAACATAAAGATACCATTCATGTATTAATCCAAAAGAAAATAATACATATCTTTAATACTAAGCATATCAGTATAGAAGTGAACACAGTCTGATTTTCCTTAAGCAGTATGATTATAGTGAAATCTGGAATCAGAATTTTAAAGTATAATATGCAGGGAGGAACCAAGATGGCAGAGTAGAAGGACTTGCTCTCACTCCCTCTTGTGAGAACCCCAGAATCACAACTAGCTCCTGGATAATCATCGCAGGAAGACACTGGAACTGAACAAAAAAGATACCCCACATCCAAAGACAAAGGAGAAGCCACAATGAGATGGTAGGAGGGGCGCAATCACAATAAAATCAAATCCCATAACTGCTGGGTGGGTGACTCACAGACTGGAGAACACTTGTACCACAGAAGTCCACCAAGTGGGGTGAAGGTTCTGAGTTCCACATCAGGCTTCCCAGCCTGGAGGTCTGGTAACAGTAGGAGGAATTCCTAGAGAATCAGACTTTGAAGCCTAGTGGGAATTGATTGGAGGACTTCGACAAGACTGGGGGAAACAGAGACTCCACTCTTGGAGGGCACAAACAAAGTAATTTGCACATCGGGGCCCAGGGGAAAGAGCAGTGACCCCAGGGGAAACTGAACCAGACCTACCTTCTAGTGTTGGAAGGTCTCCTGCAGAGGTGGGGGGTGGCTGTGGCTCACCGTGGGGACAAGGACACTGGCAGCAGAAGTTCTGGAAAATACTCCTTGGCATGAGCCCACCCAGAGTCTGTCATTAGCCCCAGCAAAGAGCCGGGTAGGCTCCAGTGTTTTGTTGCCTCAGGCCAAACAACCAACAGGGAGGGAACCCAGCCCTACCCATCAATAGTCAAGCAGATTAAAGTTTTACTGAGCTCTGCCCACCAGAGCAACAGTCAGCTCTAACGACCACAAGTCCTTCCCATCAGGAAAATTACACAAGCCTCTTAGATAGCCTCATCCACTGGAGGGCAGACAGCAGAAGCAAGAAGAACTACAATCCTGAAGCCTGTGGAACAAAAACCACATTCACAGAAAGATAGACAAGATGAAAAGTTAGGGGCCTATGTACCAGATGAAGTAACAAGATAAAACGCCAGAAAAACAACTAAATGAAGTGGAGATAGGTGACCTTCCAGAAAAATAATTCAAAATAATGATAGTGAAGATGATCCAGGACCTCGGAAAAAGAATGGAGGCAAAGATTGAGAAAATGCAAGAAATGTTTAGCAAAGACCTAGAAGAATTAAAGAACAAACAAACAGAGATGAACAATACAATAGCTGAAATGAAAACTACACTAGAAGGAATCAATAGCAGAATAACTGTGGCAGAAGAATGGATAAGTGACCTAGAAGACGGAATGTTGGAATTCACTGCTGCAGACAGAATAAAGTAAAAAGAAAGAAAAGAAATGAAGACAGCCTAAGAGACCCCTGGGGCAACATTAAATGCAACAACATTCACATTATAGGGGTCCCAGAAGGAGAAGAGAGAGAGAAAGAACCAGAGAAAATATCTGAAGAGATTATAGTCAAAAACTTCCCTAACATGGGAAAGGAAATAGCCACCCAAGTCCAGAAAGCACAGAGAGTCCCATACAGGATAAACCCAAGGAGAAACATGCCGAGACACATAGTAATCAAACTGGCAAAAATTAAAAGCAAAGAAAAATTATTGAAAGCAGCAAGGGAAAAATGAAAAATAACATACTAGGGAACTCCCATAAGGTTAACAGCTGATTTCTCAGCAGAAACTCTACAAGCCAGAAGGGAGTGACATGATATACACAAAGTGATGAAAGGGAAGAACATACAATGAAGATTACTCTACGCAGCAAGGATCTGGTTCAGATTCGATGGAGAAATCAGAAGCTTTACAGACAAATGAAAACTAAGAGAATTCAGCACCACCACACCAGTTCTACAACAAATGCTAAAGGAACTTCTTGAAGTGGGAAATACAAGAGAAGAAAAGGACCTACAAAAACAAAACCCAAAACAATTAAGATAATGGTCATAGGAACGTACATATCAATAATTACCTTAAACATGAATGGATTAAATGCTCCAACCAAAAGACACAGGCTTGCTGAATGGATAAAAAAACAAGACCTATCTATATGCTGTCTACAAGAGATCTACTTCAGACCTAGGGACATATTCAGACTGAAAGTTAGAGGATGGAAAAAGATATTCCATGCAAATGGAAAACAAAAGAAAGCTGGAGTAGCAATACTCATATCAGATAAAATAGACTTTAAAATAAAGTATGTTACAAGAGACAATAAAGGGCACTTCATAATGGTCAAAGGATCAATCCAAGAAGAAGATATAACAATTATAAATATATATATGTACCCAAGATAGGAGCACCTCAATACATAAGGCAAATGTTAACAGCTCTAAAAGAGGAAATTGAGAGTAACATAAAAATAGTGGGGGACTTTAACACCTCACTTACACCAATGGACAGATCATCTAAAATGAAAATAAATAAGGAAACAGAAGCTTTAAATGGCACAATAGACCAGATAGATTTAATTGATATTTATAGGACATTCCATTCAAAAACAGCAGATTACACTTTCTTCTCAAGTGTGCTCAGAATATTCTCCAGGATAGATCACATGTTGGGTCACAAATCAAGCCTCAGTAAATTTAAGTAAATTGAAATCATGTCAAGCAACTTTTCTGAACACAATGCTTTGAGATTAGAAATCAATTACAGGGAAAAAAAACGTAAAAATCAGAATACATGGAGGCTAAACAATACGGTACTAAATAACAAAGAGATCACTGAAGAACTCAAAGAGGAAATCAAAAAAATACCTAAAGACAAATGACAATGAAACACAATGATCCAAAACCTATGGGATGCAGCAAAAGCAGTTCTAAGAGGGAAGTTTATAGCTATACAATCCTCCCTCAAGAAACAAGAGAAATCTCAACTAAACAATCTAACCTTACACCTAAAGGAACTAGAGAAAAAGAACAAACAAAACCCAAAGTTAGTAGAAGGAAATAAATTATAAAGATCAGAGCAGAAATAAATGAAATAGAAACAAAGGAAACAGTAGCAAAGATTAATAAAACTAAAAACTGGTTCTTTGAGAAGATAAACAAAATTGATAAATCATTAGCCACACTCATAAAGAAAAAGAGGGAGAGGACTCAAATCAATAAAATTAGAAATGAAAAAGGAGAAGTTACAATAGACACCACAGAAATACAAAGCATCCTAAAGACTACTACAAGCAACTCTATGGCAATAAAATGGACAACCTGGAAGAAATGGACAAATTCTTAGAAGTTATAACTTTCCAAGACTGAACCAGGAAGAAGGGTAATTATGAACAGACAAATCACAAGTAATGAAATTGAAACTGTGATTAAAAATCTTCAAACAAACAAAAGTCCAGGACCAGATGGCTTCACAGGTGAATTCTATCAAACATTTAGAGAAGAGCTGACACCCATCCTTCTCAAACTCTTCCAAAAAATTGCAGAGGAAGGAACACTCCTAAACTCATTCTATGAGGTCGCCATCACCCTGTTACCAAAACCAGACAAAGATACTACAAAAAAAGAAAATTACAGACCAATATCACGGATGAATATAGATGGAAAAATCCTCAACAAAATACTAGCAAACAGAATCCAACAACACATTAAAAGGATCATACACCATGGTCAAGTGGGATTTATCCCAGGGATGCAAGGATTCTTCAATATATGCAAATCAATCAATGTAATACACCATATTAACAAATTGAAGAATAAAAAACATATGATCATCTCAATACATGCAGAAAAAGCTTTTGACAAAATTCAACACCAATTTATGATAAAAACTCTCCAGAAAGTGGGCCAAAACATTCCTGAGGGAATAAAACAGAGCTGAGGAATCAGACTCCCTGACTTCAGATTATACTACAAAGCTACAGTAGTCAAGACAATATGATACTGGCACAAAACCAGAAACATAGATCAATGGAACAAGATAGAAAGCCCAGAGATAAACCCATGCACCTATGGCCAACTAATCTATGACAAAGGAGGCAAAGATATACAATGGTGAAAAGACAGTCTCTTCAATAATTGGTGCTGGGAAAACTGGACAGCTACATGTAAAGGAATGAAATTAGAACACTCCCTAACACCATACACAAAAATAAACTCAAAGTGGATTAGAGACCTAAACGTAAGACTGGACACTATAAAACTCTTAGAGGAAAACATAGGAAGAACACACTTTGACATGAATCACAGTAAGATCTTTTTTGATCCACCTCATAGAGTAATGGAAATAAAAATAAAAAATAAACAAATGGGACCTAATGAAACTTCAAAGCTTTTGCACAGCAAAGGAAACCATAAACAATATGAAAAGACAACCCTCAGAATGGGAGAAAATATTTGCAAATGAATCAATGGACAAAGGATTAATCTCCAAAATATATAAACAGCTCACCTAAATAGACATTTCTCCAAAGAATAGATACAGGTGGCCAAGAAGCATGTGAAAATCTGTTCAACATCACTAATTATTACAGAAATGCAAATCAAAACTACAATGAGGTATCACCTCACACTAGTTAGAATGGGCATCATCAGAAAAATCTACAAACAACAAATGCTGGTGAGGGTGTGGAGAAAAGGGAATCCTTTTGCACTGTTGGTGGGAATGTAAATTGGTAGAGCCACTATGGAGAACAGTATGGAGGTCCCTTATAAAACTAAAAATAGAATTACTGTATGATCCAGCAAACCCACTACTGGGCATATACACAGAGAAAACCATAATTCAAAAAGACACATGCACCCCAATGTTCATTGCAGCACTATTTACAATATCCAGTTCATGGAAGCAACCTAAATGCCCATCGACAGATGAATGGGTAAAGAAGATGTGGTACATATATACAATGGAATATTACTCAGCCATAAAAAGGAATGAAATTGAGTCATTTATTGAGATGTGGATGGATCTAGAGACTGTCATACAGAGTAAAGTAAGTCAGAAAGAGTAAAACAAATATCATATATTAACACATATATGTGAAACCTAGAAAAATGGTACAGATGACTCGGTTTGCAGGGCAGAAATTGAGACACAGATGTAGAGAATAAATGTATGGACACCAAGCAGTGAGAACCACAGTGGGCTGGGGATGGTGGTGTGCTGAATTGGGCAATTGGATTGCCATGTATATACTGATTAGTATAAAATTAATGACTAATAAGAATCTGCAGTATAAAAAAACAAAGAAAGAAAGAAAAAAAACGACTAATACTAAACTTTCTTTGGGTTATTTGTATGGAAATATGTTAATATAAATGTTTCAGACATTACATGAAATTTCTAAAAATCTTATATGTTCTGGTATAATGTTATAAGTCATAATTCTAGTTATTACTTTAAAATGTGTATCTCAGAAATAACTAAATTTCCTTGTCAATTGCATTATTATGAACTTTCATCAAATCTTTAATCGTGGTCATTTTTAAGTCTTTTGTCATTTACAGACTGCTCTGGATGTACTCTGATACTTTTGCAAAAATGTTCCTATAAAAGGTTTTCATCTTCAAGGAATGCATGGAGAAGACTCTGATCAGTACAGGTTTCTGGTAACTGACTATACTGCTGAACTGAATGAATAAGCATTTTCAGAACTCTAATGGAAAACTGATGAATTCATAAAAGTGCTAACAAAGATCAAGATAAAAAAAATTAATTATCTGGGACCGAGTGAAAAAAAAAAAGTGAAGTGTCAAAGAGTGTATGCATAGGACAATGCCTTCTGTATATGAAAAAGAGGAAATATATCTACATCTATCAATCATCTATCTATATCTATTTGTTCTTATTTTTGCTAAAAGAAACACCAGAAGAATGCATCAGAAAATAATGAAAATAGTACCTATAGGGATAAGTGGGAATATAGTAAAAGGGATAGGGATGGGAAGGACAGCTCTCCAAGAATATCTTCTTGTACAGGTTGGATTTTTTGTTGTAACATTCTAAAAGAAAACGAGCCTTGACTCTTCAAAAATGCCAAGAAAGATTTAGAAAAAGAAAAAAAGGAGAGCAATTTTTCTATATTAAAGGAGAATAAAGAGACATGACAACTAAAAAAAAAAAGTATAATGTGCATGAGCGCACGTGCACACACATATTCACATTTCCATTTTAGCAAATATAGTATAAGGAAAATCAAAATTACCAATTTTCCTCTGTGTCTTTTAAATCAGTCAGTTATTAGCAAGATTACTATATTTTCAACATCTTTGCTTAGCATCCCCTTCAGCTTTTTGTTCTAAATAAAGCTGGTTTTCTCCATGCTTTCTCTGTTGCATTCTCAGTGGTCATGTTCTCTCTATACACTCTGCAGGCCGGGAGGTGAGATAAATATCCTCTTTGTTCCTCATTGCTGCTTCCAGAAGGTTAGCCTTCTATCCTCTCTTAACAGCCCAGTTTTGAATGAAGATCAGGCCATCAATCTACACCACCCGCTAAACTTCCTGATCTTTTTACCTCTAGAGTCACTACACTTATTCTTTGATTTTAACACCTAGCTACTGTCTCCTCCCTCCCATAGGAATCTGGACATCTTTGGTGATATCAGTATCAAGATAGCAATTATTCCAATAACCTTTCCTCTCAGTTCGACAGCCTTCTTTATGCTAATAATCTAGCTACTTACTAAGAAACCACATGGTATTACATATTGCTTCACATCATTACCAAGAACTTCATTCACTTCATCATAGCAATTTTACACACCCCAATCTTCAACCTCCACTTTCTATTTTCTGGCTCACTCATTCTAATACCCTAATTCCAGAAAAGACCTGTAATCTATTGACCCTGGCAGCTTTCCACTCACTCTCTCCCTCTCCTGTTCTCATACTGACCTCACCCAAATTAGTAGAGTTCTTTGCATAAACACTCCCTTGCATATATTCTCAATATATCCCTTCCTTCTCCGCTTTAACAAAGCCCTGACTTTGGTTAAATTTTCTACCAAATTACTATTTTCTGTGTCTGAGCAGCTGATAGTATCTAGAGACAAAATACAGAGTCCCCCAATCCTGTATCCACCTTCTCATTGTATATCTCTTGATTTTTTCCTCCAAATTTGCTCCCTCTGCTTATGTTTTCTCCATGGCAGAAATAAATGGCACAATTATTATTATTTTTTTAGATTCTCAAACCAAAATCCTTGAGTGAGCATCCTCAACTTCCTTTTTTCTCTCATATCCCACATCATATATCCAGACTCATACTACATTTCACCCCCTCCACATCACCGTGGTCTAGCCACAATCCACTCTCACTTGGATTATTGTAATAGCCTTTTCTAATACCTTTGTCACCCTACAGTTTATTTTCCGTTATGCAGCCAGATTGAGTCTTTAAAAACCTATACCAGAACATGTCTTTCTTCTGCTTAAATACTCCAAGGCTTCAACTCACTTAAACTAAAAGTCCTTTAGATAATCTACAAGACCCTACATGAACTGATCCTATCTATCTACACACACCCTGGTCCTAGTCACCGCTCCCTTGCTGCCCCTCTTAGCTCCACAATTAATCTTGCCTTTCAAAGTGTGTTCCCCTGACCAGCAGCATTTACATCACCAGGGAGTGTGTTATGATGGCTGACATTCAGGCCCCACAACAAATCTATTAAAACAGAATCTGCATTTTAAAAGGATCACCAAGCAGTTTGTATGCCCTTTAAAGTTTGAAAAGCACAGATGCAGGTATTACTTGTGTAGGGATATTTTAATTGTTGTTTACCAATTAAAAATAAGAGGCTTAATTCCCCTTATTGAAAATAAGGGAAGAGATTTCCTTCTCTTCACTTTTTGTTAGAACATTAACCTTAGAAAACTTGATATTGTAAGTACTTTCTCTGTCTCTTTGAAATGTATGTGAATCTTTTAGAAACTTTTTAAAAAGAAGACTTTTGTCAGCTTTATGACTTAAAAATGGCTTTCTCAAGGACCTGGAAGCCATCTGTTTGAAATATAAGTATCAAGGAAAATAGTGCCCTCATCTACCAATTTTTGTGGGAGGTAGGAGCCTAACTTCAGTGGGTACCCTGCTCCAAGTTGCAAAACTACCTACAAAGAAGATTTTTTTTTTTTTTTGGTCTGGATAAAGCCAAGAAGGTAACATAGATGGTCACTTGAATTACTAGGTAAAGCTAGGATGTACTATTTATGACAAAAGGTGTTGCCAAGTCTTCTTACTTGAGGACTAGTTATTGTTTGAGACCATGTATATAATGAGTAGTATTGATTGACTAGTAAATAAGTGGTGAGATTCCTTTCTGTCTTTGAAATCACTTAGCTGATCATCTGTGATGTAACATCATATTCTAATTCAATTATTATTCAATAATAAAAGTGTTTTCTTTCTCTACTACCTTTGTGGAGAAGATTCCTGGGATGGAAGGAGATTTTGTTTTTAATTATATTTCCCCAACATTTGCAAGTTGTAAGTTGTAAGTTTAGGGAGATACACTCAATTAATCTGCAAATACCTATACCTCATGCTTTGCTCACACTATTCTTAGACTCATTGGCATCCTATAGTTCCTTAAACATTCTAAACACTTTAAACTGTTGCTGTTTTCTCTGCATGCAAACACATCCCCAAGATGAGTCTCACCTAAGAAAATTGTTAACTTATCAAATATTTCTTCTTCACTGTTCTATTTATAAAAAAAACCTCCTCTATTCCCTTTGCTTCTAATTTATCTCTGCTTATAAATATTTAAAATAATACAAATCTCTTTTGTTTTGTTTTTCAATCATCAGAATGTTAACTCTGTTAGGACAGAAATATTCTTTATTTTGTTCCCATCTCTATGTAGCCCAAGCACCTAGAACAGTACCTTACATGATATGTGTGCAATGAATATTTGTAGATTAAATTAGTGAGTAAGATGTCATTCATATGAATGTGTTAATGATCTTAATCAAATGTTTAAAAATATTTAGTTTTCCACTTCAAAAAAATAAAGGTTTGAAACTAATTAACCCAGGTTGTACATTATGGTGATTTTAATGACTGCAACTATTCAAACTATTACTGCAGAGTAAAGTATTAGAAACAAATTAAACCTCTTCTTTCTTGTTCTCCTTTTAAATTTCTGTTTATGATTCTTCCTTTTGTCTCCTATCCTACCCGAGATTTCCACCTCTCACTGTCTTGATTGCTCTGATGACCACAATCAAAAGGCAATTACCTACTGAGGGTGGAAGGTAATTATTCCTATCAAGTAGAGATTGAACACACCTGAACAGACAGCTGCAGTTCTTTTCAGAATGACATTGTTACCACAAAATTTGACCCTGGAAATTTGTGATGCATGTAAAATCTATGATAAGTTGTTGATTTATTTGCAAGATTTGCAGGACAGCTATTTTTTTCCACTAAAAGCCATCTTTCTAAAAGGCAAAGTAAATAAGGGAGTGAATTGGATTTGGAGAAATCGGAAGATTTACTCAAATTTCTAAATTAGACTTACAAAGAAAAGTGCATTCTAAGTTAATTTTATTGGACTAAGAAAATCTTACAAATATTTCACATATGTATATTTATAAAGCTCATAAAATTCTGACACATGCCATGTACTCAAAAATGGGAAAAAAATCAGTCATAAAAATGGCAAATTATTTTCACACATCAACATTGTCATAAACCAATATCATGCAACATAAATCACATTATTTAGAAATTTGAATGTATTAGAATTTTTTGATATGAAATCACTTCCATTTTGGGAGTTTCTAAGGTAGCTACTTGCAACAGGGAAGGAAGGAAAATGCTTTCAGTCCTGAATTTGTAACCAAGCAGGAATCTGGGACTTCCTCGGGCAGACCCCCTCACCCTCATGTCCTCTGCCTGCTTTTTACTTGTAGAAAAGTTTTAGTTAGTCTCCCAGGCCTCCCCTGAGTCACAAAAGCCTGGCTCGGGAATTAATGATTAAAAGAATGTGAACATATAAAGGCAAAAAATAGCAGTTGGGTGAGGAGAACTGGTAACAATTTAAACAGTAAATTAGCCATCTGACAGCACAGAATCTTTAGTTCCTCCCTGAAGGACATAGATAACAGTGACTGATGCATATTCCTGAGTTGTTTTGCAGATACTAAAACCTCCACCAGATGGAAGAAGCTAACTACCTGATGACCATGAGCATGTAGACCCCAGACAAGCTGGAGTCTAAGGATTGATGATGTGTGATGCCAACCCTGTGACATCACCATCAACCAATCAGAGAATTGTGCACAAGCTGATCATGCACCCTGCAACACTCTTCCTCACCTTGCCTTTAAAAATGCTTCCCTGGGCTTCCCTGGTGGTGCAGTGTTTAAGAGTCCACCTGCCAATGCAGGGGACATGGGTTTGTGCCCTGGTGTGGGAAGATGCCACATGCCACGGAACAGCTGGGCCCATGAGCCATGGCCGCTGAGCTTGCGCGTCCAAGCCTGTACTCCACAATGGGAGAGGCCACAACAGTGAGAGGTCTGCATACCATAAAAAGAAAGAAAGAAAAAAATGTCTCCCTGAAATCCATCAGGGAGTTCAGGTCTTTTGAGCATGAGCAGCCTGTACTCCTTGCTTGGCCCTTGCAATAAACATTTCTCTGCTCCAAACTCTGATGTTTTTGTTTGTTTGACCTCACTGTCCATTGGGCTTGAACTTGGGTTCAACAACAAGTTCTGTTGCTGCTCTTACAGCTTCCTTTATCAGTAAGAATATACAGAGTAAGTCTTCTCCTACCTAGTTCCCTTGGTAGCTTCCTTAAAGTGAAATTAGATCACTGGTCATCGAATTATTGTCAAAATTATTCACTATCACAAATTATGTTCTAATTATTTGTTAATTCCATTCATTTAATTCTTCAAGACCACATAAACTCTGTAATGGGATCTGAAGTCTGTTGTTTGTTCCAGTATCTTCAGAGCTTAAAACAGTGCCTAGCCCATGGTAAGCACTCTTTAAATATGTATTAGGAGAAAAATTTCAGTGAATAACATACAGTTAGGATCATACCTTGACTATAAAAGAAAGCTCTTCCTATACTGCTTTTGTGTGCTCTTTCTGACAAAAAGAATCTTTCTGATGTAAAGAATGAATTACAATTTTCAGGAAGGAGGTAGGAAAGAATGAGGAGGCATCTGAAAGTGGAGTCCTGCTGTCCATGCTTCCCAGAAGGTACATTTCTGTGACTGTGCACCTGGGGAGCAGTGCTGCCTTTACATGGACAACAAATGGCAAGAATGCTGAGAATTGCTCCAATTTCTTTTGTCCCCATGAGGGTGAAATTCAAGCTGGAAATGGAAAATACTATCAGAATTTTATTTCAGGTAAAGAAAAGCTCTACTTTCTGTATTTTCTTATGTAACCGTAAGACCTGATGGTTACTAGTTAAATAGTTATTTCTTTTAAGCTCCCTTTGATTAACTACTTTCAATGTATCAGGCATTCAACAAAGTATTTTTTCATCATTATCTTATTTAATCCTCTCCACAACTCAATTATGTAAGCATTATTATCCCCTCTTTCAGGCAAGGATTCTGAGACTTAAGAGAGATACATTGTTCAAGTTCTGGAAGTGTCATGATTTGAACTCTAGAATCTTGTTCTTTTTATTAGAACAGTAGAGTATTTTTGATAATATGGCATCATGCATGTGAACTGTTATAATTATTACCATTAATATTTAAATGCCTTGTTTTGCACTTCAAGCTGAAATTTCTAAAATCTCAGTGTCTGCATGCACACTGAAAAAAAATTCATATTTACCTAAACTGTGACATATACTTGATACATCCTTTTGAGGACAATCTTTTTCCCATATATTTTTAGCTTAATTTTTCCAAATACATTTCACTGAAGTAATTTTCTTTTTGCAAAGGAGACTGGATAACTGGTTACCCAAGATTTACTGAAGAGGGATTTTGAACCAAACCAAGGTAACAGTCAACGGATCCATGGTTTTGCATTATAATTAGAGAGTTGTAGTAAATCATTTCTAACAATCTTTCAGCACTAGACACACTTTCCTAGCACCCTGTATTCACCCTGACTGCCATATTTATCCTGCTCTATTTTAATTATCCATCTTCTTCCTTGGGCTATGAATGCCTGGTGAGAAGGTCTTCATCTTGCTCCATGCCACATACCCAATGAAGGTTGCTATGCTTGGTGCATAGCATTTGCTGAATATTTATTGAACTAATAAAAATAATTAAGCCTCTATGAGTTTTCAGAGATGTAATTCATTGGAATACAAGAATAACAAGAATTTATGCAACTGCTTAATAGTTAAGGGAAATATAACAATAGAAATATCCTGAAACAAGAATTACCAACCCACTGCCAACTTAAATTTTCCCAGAAACTTGCATCACTTTCTTTAACCTCCCCTCATTTTACCCCCACGGCACAATCCAATATAGTGTAAGCAAAATATACTATTTAAAAACTGGGCATGATACATATCATTCATTAACTACAGTCCGTAAAACTCTGGTTTAGTATTGTCCCTAATTCCATTGCTGTCAGGCTCTATATTTAACACTCCCAGCCCTAATAAGCTAAAACAACCAATTAGCCCTTCCAGGCACAGCATGGTTTTAACATTCATTCAAAGTTAGAGGATAAAAGCAGAAGCAACCACTTAAACAAGAAATAAAGAATTGCAATAATTTGTAAAACAATTTTTAATGTTATAAAATAAACTTTTCAACTTCTAAGAATTTCAGCTTGTTCCATTGTCCTTTCAACCCACCAAAAGGCAAAGCCTTTAGAAAATGAGTGAGGTCACCATGTAAAGTGACATGGTCTGTTCACATCTGTTCACCATGTAAAGGTACATGGTCTGTACACTCTGTTCACAGAGGGTACAATTCACATTGACTGCAGTTTGGAAAGCATCCTGAGGCTGTGCAGTGCAGCTGCTCTGACATAGAGGTGATGGTTAGCAGGATCTCTGCTCTCTGTGTGGTTGAAGAGATTTTCTGAGAAATAGGAGATGGGTAAGTGGAAGTATCTTTGTTGGTCATTTACTTTGGTACTTGCTTAGTAACAGGCACTATGCTATGGAGACACTCTATATTCCTTATCATGTATAATCTTCACTCTTTACAGTTGAGGGCACTGAGTTTTGGAAGGAATAAGTAGAATTGCCATAGTTAGCTAAGTGGAAAAACATACATTAACCTATATGATTTGTCTGCCTCCATATTCCACAATTCCAATTCACGTAGGGTATTTTGTAACAATTAAAGGACTTGCATGTCACACAATTGCATATAAACTTTGTGTGGAGGTGATAGGGAGACATAAGAACCTTTATTCAGGATCATGACAAAATTATATAGACATTTTAGAAAAATAACTGGCAAGAGTAAATAGAACAGATATTAGGTAGAATTTACTGAAGAGGCCAAGGAGACTCAAAATGCCTGTCAATTTTACTAGTGCCTCAGGAAGAAAGAAACCCCAAGGAATTCTTTCTAAAGGCAGTTGATGTGGCTTCCAAAACTAAGTGATCAAGTTAGTCTCAATAATCAGGAATCACTGTCCATAATAAAAGACTCCAATAAGAAATTTAATTTTTGCTGAAGATAAAATCCAAACAAATGCTCTCTACATGGATAATTCGAGAGTGAGAAGCAGACAGAAAAGCAGAGATATCTGAACGTCTAAACATTAGAAGGATACTCCAACCCCTAGAACTAGTTGAATACCAGGAAAAAAAAAATATTGCATCCTGCCTTAGGACTGCTGGCATATGTCTCTTCCTTCAAACCTAAAAGATCCTAGTGCAAACCCTTCTGGCATGCATTTTAAGAGCTATATTTTAGGCAGTCATGAGGAGAAGAAAAAGGAACTATTTAGAAAATCTTTCATAGTGCCTTTTTTGCTACCATGTGAGGAACTGGAGACATGCAAATAATCTCCATTATTCTGGTTAAAACTTTGCAGTATGAATCACCCCTTCAGTCATCACATTTGAGCTTTTAACACAACTGATCTTTCTAGATATTTAATGGCTTGATGTCAACTTGATACTTACTGTCTTTTCTTGCCTTTGGAGCTAGTTAAACAAACAAGCAAGCAAGCAAACAAAAAACACACTTCCCACAATTTCCTATCCATATAGAGTAAGACTAGCTCCATATCTTTTTTAAAGTAGTTTCCAGACTGGTACTATAATATTTTTTCCTTTCACTCAGAAACTACAAACTATTTATTTTGAGCAATCTGTTCATTCTAATAGCTTCTTTCTTTGTTCTTCCCTAATATTCTGGTTGAACTCATGAAGAAATTGCATGTATAATCTTGGATTAACCTTTGCAAGATTGACTTTTCTAACAGTATTGTAAGCAGCAGAAATATAAAAGCAGGGCATCAGATACTTCAAAGACCCTGAATACTTTAATCTATAAATTACTTCTGTGACCAAGGTTAGTTTTTCATAAATCTATAAAACAGTTGCCCATATCAGCATAATGTAAAGTTCACAAAAGTAACTCTCAGAGATCTGTTTTAATACAAAGGTTTTCTGATGATACCATAATGAAATACATCTCATCCTATCCAGTTGAGTGCTTCATCTCACCAAAATAAGAATAAGAAAGTCTATTAAATGTAACAATACCTAGTCATGATTTTAGTATTCAAAGAACATGATTTACAATTTGTGTTTGTTGAAGACTAAAAGTAATAAATTAAAACTCCCCTTTGGCACTATGAATTTGCAAAAGAAGGGAAACTGAGTCTCTGTCTTTAGAGTATTTATAATTGAATATACTTTACATTCTTAAACTAACCTTATATCTTCCTAGATAATAATAAAATAATATAAAATAGTGGGAACAATTGAGTACCTCAACTCAACAGGAACAATAAAAAGTATTAGACTCATTTACAAATAAAATAAAACTTAACCCTTAATGAAATACCTTTTATGCATTTCCAGGAAAAACTTAAAATTAATGCTAACTCGACTGTATTTATATTGTTGATAGTGTTTTCTTAGATAATAACTATAATTGACATATTTGCTCATGTCATTATTGTACATTTAGGATTTCTACTCCACTTATAGTCATTGGCTAGAAAAAATGTGTTTTTATAATCTGTAGTTTCAACAAATCAAGCTTTGCCTGCTAAACGAATGAATGTGTTTAATCACTTTGCATATTACCACTCTAAAATTAGAACAAGGCTACCTAATATAAAAGTGACTCCCTGAAAAAAATATAAACATAAAATATAATCAAACTGCTATTTGAAACATTAGATCCAACTATTTTTAATTGAAAATGCTGTAATTTAAAAAAATAATATTTAAAAAGATAATTTATCAGAAATTTCTCCTGATGAAAGAAATTAAAGATGATACAAATAGATGGAGAGATATACCATGTTCTTGGATTGGAAGAATCAACATTGTGAAAATGACTCTACTACCCAAAGCAATCTACAGATTCAATGCAATCCCTATCAAATTACCACTGGCATTTTTCACAGAACTAGAACAAAAAATTTCACAATTTGTATGGAAACATTAAAGACCCCGAATAGCCAAAGCAATCTTGAGAACGAAAAACGGAGCTGGAGGAATCAGGCTTCCTGACTTCAGACTATACTACAAAGCTAGAGTAATCAAGACAGTATGGTACTGGCACAAAAACAGAAAGATAGGTCAATGGAACAGGATAGAAAGCCCAGAGATAAACCCACGCACATATGGTCACCTTATCTTTGATAAAGGAGGCAGGAATGTGCAGTGGAGAAAGGACAGCCTCTTCAATAAGTGGTGCTGGGAAAACTGGACAGCTACATGTAAAAGTATGAGATTAGAACACTCCCTAACACCATACACAAAAATAAGCTCAAAAAGGATTAAAGACCTAATGTAAGGCGAGAAACTATCAAACTCTTAGAGGAAAACATAGGCAAGACACTCTATGACATAAATCACAGCAAGGTTCTTTTTGACCCACCTCCTAGAGAAATGGAAATAAAAACAAAAATAAACAATTGGGACCTAATGAAACTTAAAAGCTTTTGCGTAGCAAAGGAAACCATAAACAAGACCAAAAGACAACCCTCAGAATGGGAGAAAATATTTGCAAATGAAGCAACTGACAAAGGATTAATCTCCAAAATTTATAAGCAGCTCACACAGCTTAATAACCAAAAAACAAACAACCCAATCCAAAAATGGGCAGAAGACCTAAATAGATATTTCTCCAAGGAAGATATACAGACTGCCAACAAACACATGAAAGAATGCTCAACATAACTAATCATTAGAGAAATGCAAATCAAAACTACAATGAGATATCATCTCACACCAGTCAGAACGGCCATCATCAAAAAATCTAGAAACAATAAATTCTTGAGAGGGTGTGGAGAAAAGGGAACCCTCTTACACTGTTGGTGGGAATGTAAATTGATACAGCCACTATGGAGAACAGTATGGAGGTTCCTTAAAAAACTACAAATAGAACTACCATATGACCCAGCCATCCCACTACTGGGCATATACCCTGAGAAAACCATAATTCAAAAAGAGTCATGTACCAAAATGTTCATTGCAGCTCTATTTACAATAGCCCAGAGATGGAAACAACCTAAGTGTCCAACATCAGATGAATGGATAAAGAAGACGTGGCACATATATACAATGGAATATTACTCAGCCAAAAAAAGAAACGAAATTGATCTATTTGTAATGAGGTGGATAGACCTAGAGTCTGTCATACAGAGTGAAGTAAGTCAGAAAGAGAGAGACAAATACCCTATGCTAACACATATATATGGAATTTAAGGGAAAAAAAATGTCATGAAAAACCTAGGGGTGAAACAGGAATAAAGACACAGACTTACTAGAGAATGGACTTGAGGCTATGGGGAGGGGGAAGGGTAAACTGTGACAAAGCGAGAGAGAGGCATGGACATATATACACTACCAAACGTAAGGTAGATAGCTAGTGGGAAGCAGCCGCATAGCACAGGGAGATCAGCTCGGTGCTTTGTGACCGCCTGGAGGGGTGGGATAGGGAGGGTGGGAGGGAGAGAGACGCAAGCGGGAAGAGATATGGGAACATATGTATATATATATAACTGATTCATTTTGTTGTGAAGCTGAAACTAACATACCATTGTAAAGCAATTATACTCCAATAAAGATGTTAAAATGAAAAAAAAAAAAGGAAAAGGCAAATAGCAAAAATAATGAACTTTAAAGTTAGAGACAGAGAAAAACTCTCTTCAAACATGATATAGAGGGCTTCCTTGGTGGTGCAGTGTTTAAGAATCTGCCTTCCAGTGCAGGGTACATGGGTTCGAGCCCTGGTCCGGGAAGATCCCACATGCAGTGGAGCAACTAAGCCTGTGCACCACAACTACTGAGCTTGCGCTCTAGAGCCTGCGAGCTACAACTCCTGAACCCGCGTGCCACAGCCACCGAAGCCCATGTGCCTAGAACCTGTGCTCCACGACAAGGGAAGCCACCACAATGAGAAGCCTGCGCACCACAACGAAGAGTAGCCCCCGCTAGCCGCAACTAGAGAAAGCCCACGTGTAGCAAGGAAGACCCAACACAACCAAAAATAAATAAATTAAATAAATAATTTTTTTAAAATCAGTTTTTAAAAAAGAAGATGATATAGACAACTATGTATGTACAGCATTGGTGGAAAAGAATTCAGAATAAAACACTCAAGAAAAATCATAATTACTGTATTTATTGTCAGTGATAATAAAAAAAGCCTTCTTTTCCAAAATAAAATTTTGGAACATCTGTTTACTGATATGGATGGCATGTTGTGTTTCACTGGATGTTTCTTTGTTATAAGGGTTATAAATATGATCAAAAAATAATTGGAGCAAATATAAACTTAAATGCACTAAAAAAAAAAAAAAAAGAAATTTCTCCATTAAAGTAATAGTGTTTAGAGTCAACACACACTTGTTAGATTCTAGGGTGGATACACAGATGACTAGATCAGCTCTGTCTCTTGGAATTTAACCTCTCAAAGCACATATTTTCTTTTTTTTTTTTTTTTTTTTTTTTGCGGTACGCGGGCCTCTCACTGTTGTGGCCTCTCCCATTGTGGAGCACAGGCTCCGGACGCGCAGGCTCAGTGGCCATGGCTCAGGGTCCATGGCTCAGGGGCCCAGCTGCTCCGCGGCATGTGGGATCCTCCCGGACCGGGGCACGAACCCGTGTCCCCTGCATCGGCAAGCAGACTCCCAACCACTGCGCCACCAGGGAAGCCCCAAAGCACATATTTTCAATAAAATGTAGCAAGTTCAATATAAGACTAATATTAAAATGTTCCGTTTTCATGAAAATGTGCATGGTAATTAGGTTCTCCAAAAAAGAAAAAATAAATAGAGTCCTGATTTGTATAATAGCATTTGCCAGTCTCCATGGTATAAATACTCCCACGGTGGCTGATTTCAAGCTGCCAGTGTGGTGTCACCTGGAGCGGGGCAGTGAGGTGCACAAAATTTTGAAATCATATATGCACTGGCTCCAGCATGCCATTGTCTGTTATGCTCTATATTGTCTGATTTTATTTCAAAAACTTAAGTTTTTGAAATGGAATAAACATTATTGACAAAAACCAAAGAGCAGAATTAATTGACTTTTTCAGTGTGGGCAAGTCACTCAACTTCTATGGATCTCAGTTTCTTACTTCATAATATTCCTTTGGTGTCCCTCTACCATCCTAAAGTGTTAAAAAATTGTGAACTGACAATAATGGGAATAACTGGCAATAATCTTATATAACAATGTGTTAATAGGTTAACATATCAGTGGTGCCAGGTATCACAGAATTTATCTTTTCAGATGCCTTGTTGACACAATCCATGACAGCAAATATTTTGGGAATTACAGTATTGAGTTGTCCATTTTACTTGAGTTTTTTCAAAAAATAATATAAATAACAATTTATAATATTGAACCAAAGGAAATTTAAAAACCACTGACAATACCATCTTCTAATAGCTTTCTTTCTCTGTTAAAATAAAATTAAATATTCTTAACTTGATATATCTTTTTTTTTTTTTTTTTTTTTTGTGGTACACGGGCCTCTCACTGTTGTGTCCTTTCCCGTTGCAGAGCACAGGCTCCGGACGCGCAGGCTCAGCGGCCATGACTCACGGGCCCAGCCGCTCCATGGCATGTGGGATCCTCCCGGACTGGGGCACAAACCCGTGTCCCCTGCATCGGCAGGCGGACTCTAAACCACTGCGCCACCAGGGAGGCCCATTAACCTGGTATATCTTTGATTGTCTACCATTGTCTACTCTGTCATTCCACTCCAAACACAAAGGCTTCCTTGCCATTCCTTGAAAACATCAAGTTTAGTCTCAGGGTTGTGGGCTTTCCTCTCTCTGCTTGTACCACTTTTCCCCAGATATCCACACTCCCAGTTTCCTCCCAAACTTCAGCTCCAGGCTCAAATATCACCTTAACCAAGAGAACCTCTCAAAATACTCCTCCCACACTTCTACCACTACCCATCCTCTTTACCCTGCTCTATTTTTCTTCCTAGCACTTATCTACTCCATGACATACTCTATATGTTTGTTCATTGCTGGACTTCTTCGAAAGTTAAGAATTTTGTTTTCTTTTCTACTGTATCTCCCAGTCACAGCGCTTAGAAGAGTCTCTGGCACTCAATAGGTACTCATTAAATATGCATACACACACACAAACACACACACTCTTTCTCTCTCTTTTAGTGGGGGTAGAAGAATAGCATCACCTGTATCACTCAGTTGAAACCTTTCTGGAGGGAATGGTCTGTCAATTTAAATTGAATATATTCACACAGTGACACCAATACTACACTATAAATATGAGTACTTTTATTATTCTTTTTATGTTTGTTCAGCTGGAGCTAATGCATTATAAGACATAGCTGGACAGTTTTCCTGGTCCATGATGGGAGGAGGGAAACAGGCAGAATTTCTCTTCACAAATCAACTATTAACACTGACATACTTGGGATCACTAAAGCTCCTTTTCTTTTGTATCTATTTGTTGAGTAAACATAAGATGTAGTTATTTGTATTAAATTTGTTTTCTAGCTCAACAGCCTGGTTTTTGGCTGCCCATAAGTAGATTTATGAGAGATGTGTTGACATTTAATTTATGCATAGCCAAAAATCAATTTATTCTAAACAGAAAAATTGGCTGTAGCAGACTACTTGAGATTATAAATACAAGTATTTTTCCTTGCAGATGGAGAAGCTTCTTACTGCATTGCTTTCACCAATTTTACAAACATTTTATAAGAGAGTTATGGATTATATATAGATTTAATTGTCAGTACAATAAAGACATGAGAAAAAAATAGACTTCAAAATAGGAATACTGATATTTTATCCTTGCTGAATGCCACAGTGATAACTTGTCATATTATCAGGTACTCTTTGTCATACCAGTATATTTGTGATTAAGTCTCTTGCTTTGGGGTTGGTTTTCTGCTGTGCATTAATCATTGTATGAAGTTATACCTTCCTCATTACTATTTGACTCTAAATATTTTCTCCAGGATGCTTTGATGTAGATTAATTTGCCTCTAGAGAAACAGCAGCGGCAGATGCTTCCCTGACTTCTGAGTTCTCACTTTAAAGACAAGTGAAATAAAAGGTTAACAAGAAGTAGAAACAGAGAAGCTATGTCATCAGTATTGGCACCCATCTGCTACTGCAGTTTATAATAAAGTATAACGTAAATCATAAGGTCAAATGTGTAATTGGTTGTTGTTGTCTGCTTGCTGATTTACTTTAGGAATTTAAAACAATTAAATTAGTTATATTCATCCTTTTCTGATTACTCATTGCTAATCTTCTATTCAAATTTAAACATGTTGGGCTTCCCTGGTGGCACAGTGGTTGAGAGTCTGCCTGCTAATGCAGGGGACATGGGTTCGAGCCCTGGTCTGGGAGGATCCCACATGCCGTGGAGCAACTAGGCCCGAGAGCCACAACTACTGAGCCTGCGTGTCTGGAGCCTGTGCTCTGCAACAAGAGAGGCCGCGACAGTGAGAGGCCCGTGCACTGCGATGAAGAGTGGCTCCCACTCGCCGCAACTAGAGAAAGCCCTCACACAGAAACGAAGACCCAACACAGCAAAAATTAATTAATTAATTAATAAACACCTACCCCCAACATCTTCTAAAAAAAAAACATTAAAAAAAAATTTTAAACATGTTGATTCATTTACAGAAAAGGGAAACAATAATACACTCTAACTTATGAGTTAAAACAATTGCATAATATCAATTATTCTGTGAAGGAAAAATTGATAGAGAATGCAGTATGATGTTGTACTAATGGCCAGCATTGTGTCCATACTGACTGATGTGGTGATCTTGGGAATTTTATATGACTTCTTCAAGGCTCAGTTTCCTCCTCTGTAAAATGGGATTACAATAACATCTATTTCACAGAAAAGATGGATTAGATGAAATAAAATATAAATGACTTTTAGCATGGTAGCTGGCACACAGTACTGCATATAACACGTTAGATGATGATGGTGATGAAGATGGGAGTGATGATGAAATTATGAAATTGATTACAGTCCTAAATATTATTCATTCTTTAAAATCAGTCTTCATAATTAGCTAGTAGGGTGAAGGCTTATTGGAAACTATGCATAGTTTACTTGAAGATAGGAGCATTCTATCTATTCCCTAGAATTGTATAGTAGTTGTTCCTGGTATACAGAACATATTTCATAAATGTTGCATGGCACTTTGAGGTCAGAAACTGTCCATCCATCTTTATTTTCCTCCTGTCCCTTACCAGTGTATAGGAAAATGCCTAGAATTATATTGCAATGTTCTGAGAAGTCTGAGAAATTTTTGGAATTTTACCTTCCTAAGAAGGTTCAAATAGTGCCTTTCTCTTATATAAAAATCAAACAAGGGCTTCCCTGGTGGCGCAGTGGTTGAGAGTCCGCCTGCCGATGCAGAGGACACGGGTTCGTGTCCCGGTCCGGGAAGATCCCACATGCCGTGGAGCGGCTGGGCCTGTGAGCCATGGCCACTGAGCCTGCGCGTTCGGAGTCTGTGCTCCGCAACGGGAGAGGCCACAACAGTGACAGGCCCGCGTAATGCGAAGAAAAAAAAAAAAAAAAATCAAACAGGAAAATGTTATACATTTATGAGACAGATAATATAACTAGAAAGAACTCCAAATTATAATATTTAATAGTCTCATTTCTCCAACAATTTGTCATTATGGTGGTATACCTCCTAAGATGTCAAAGTAATACAAAGTAACACATTTAGTCAGCTCAGAGGTCAGACCTGTCTCCCCATACTTGGGAGAGAAATGTCTTTCACAACATTCAAAACAGGAGTGTGTGTGTTCTCTCTTCCTCTGATTCAATAGAGTCTAAAGATTTTTTTTAAAAATGAACAATATCTAAGATATAAAAACTGGTATTGTATAGGTTTACAATATGATTGTTCTTAGCATAGTGATTTGTATACTGTTTACTGCTTAAAATTTTTGTCTAAGGATCTATTGATACAAAATAGCAGAGGCAAACATTCAAATTCCTTGGCCCCTAAACTATAGAAATAAGTGTAATTTGAAATAGAAACATTCAAATAAAATTGGTCTCCTGTGTGGTACTTCTCCTGAGCTCACCTCCAAGGCACAGAAAATTCTGAGAACTGTGGTGAAAGAGAAGATACCCCTCTTTTCCTACTTATCTGTTCTTCAGTTTCTCCAGCTGAAAAGTATAACTATATATTGTGTATATCTCAGCAGTTTGGGGAAAAATCCATCTATGTAAAAATTAGAGAACATGTAGAAGTAAATTTATATTATCAATATAGACTTACTGAAAGTTTAACATGTTATTATATAAACCAAACTCTTCACTTTGAGAGTAATAGTAGAATTCATTAAGGACAATGAAAGAGAAGATTTACTAAAGTTTACGTAATCTCTGAAAAATGTGCAGCCCAACATCCAGAAATAACTTTGGGCAATCCGCTTGCTTTCTATTACTATATACTGTGGTTTGGAAACTTCTAAGATTAGGTTGTTAAAGGAGAGTGCATAAAACTGCTGATTCATTACTTTTCTAATAATAAACTGTGATGAGTAACTATAAATGATTATCAGGGAATAGAGTGCTCAATAGCTATAATGGACACAGAGGGTGTACATTTCCAAAATAGCATGTGCCATATGTATGCACAAAACCAACTATGCAAGTAATGTACATATCACTCATGCCACATTTTGCAAATCAGCAAACCGTTTAAAATTCCTTCTAATGAGAAGTTTGCTGATTATTGCTCAGGGAAAATTAAGGAGGATTTGAGTAGTACCTTCTGGAGAAATTTACAGCTGTGTAGTTCTCTCTTCTCTCTTTCTCTCTTTCTTGTTTTGGATCTCTTTCCTTTAATCATCAAGAAAAAAGTATTTATATATTACATTTAGAAGCCTTTGGTTCCATAGTTAAGACTCACATCAAGGCATCTAGTTTATTAGTTAGATCACTCATGGCTGTAGCAGTATTGATCTAGCCTTCCGGCCATTCATGAAGAAAGGGGAAGGTATATTCACTTCTCTCCTACAAGTTGATGCTTGGCATTGTTTTCACCTATTGTATTAACTGTGCCAGTTCTTCTGTAAAATCTAAAGGGACTTCCCATGTTTTTACAAGTTGAAACAAATAAAACAAGGCCACATGTTTTGTGAAATAAATTTAAATTTTAGAGTTTCTAGATAGGAAACTCTAAGATACAACCAAAGGAGGGTTTAATACTTCTTCCATAATCAATATAACCAATATATATGTGATTTTTAACATTTATCACCTTTTTTTGTTATTATCAGCTTATAATTATGTTTTGTAAACTAGGCCTTGAGAAAGGATAGAACTTTATTAATTGTGATAGTCCTAGCAAAACACCTTAAAACTCCTAGGAACTTAATAAATGAACAAGTGAATAAACCTCCTTCACCATAAAAAATATATTACGTGAAATTATTTTCTTGAGAGTTCCATGGGAATGACATGTGAAAGCACCAAGCTCAGGGCTTGGAATATTGTAAGTGCTCAATAAATAATAGTTAAATTTCCTTCTTAAACACAATTTATTAGGCTTTCCCAATGTCACTTCTTTTTTCTCCTATGAAGTAGCAGCATTATTCTTACCAATTAACTTCTATTTCTGGTTTTCTTGTTAGGTCATTTTGCTATACTAGTAAAATATAATCTACACCTGATGGCTGCAATGGTCTTTCCAAGCAATTAATTGAGTTCACTCCTGTCATTTTAACTGTTACTACACTACTTCCCTGTCCTTGTTCTACCCAATCTTCCAACCTTCAAAGATATTTTTTCCTTCCTCATGTCCAACTCTATATAAAATAAAACCATATGTGTGTGTATATACTGATATATATATATATATATATATAATTCATGATTTACTTTGTCTGATTATAGACAAACTTAACTCCTACATTTAAAAAATAATCCAATCAGAGTAATAACATTTATCTCAGAGCCATTTGAAGATAATAACTAAAAATTGTTTGTGTATAAAGTAGTGAGAATTACTGAAAATATCAACTATATTATTTCAACAAATAAGGATGATATATAATATATATAATAAATATATATTTGATTTTAGATGATTGAAATAACACACTGCCATGTTCAAAATTTGTGCAGGAGAATTACAAAAATTTACGTAGATATGCTCATAACTACCCACTCCTTAAGTGTGGACTGTGCATGATGACCTTCTTCCTAAGAGTACAAAATGAAAAGGGAAAAATGAGTAACTTTATAGATGGAGAAATTGATGAAGGTCAACATCAACTGTGGTAAGTCATGTTGATGTAATGCATTCTTGATATGATGTGGTTGTTGAGAATTGTACTTCACTTCTATGAATTTCCTCCCTAAAAGCTATAACCCCATTCTCATCATGAAAAAAAAAAAACAAAAAACAATCAGACAGATTTCAATTCAGCGATGTTCTGTAAAACACTCAGCCAATACTTCTCAAACTGTCATGCTCATCAACAACTAGGAAAGATGAAGAAACTGTCAAAATCTAACAGAGTCTGGCCTTTGGCATCAGAGTTCTAGGGAAAAATATTGACTTTGCATCTTCCTGGCTATTAGATATTAGGCAAGCTGTCAAACATTTTTAGATGCTCAGTTTTCTCATCTATAAAGTTGGAATGACAACACCTAAGTGAAAGGGTTCATGGTAAATGAGATAAGGTAGGTAAGAGACCTTGTAAATACCTGGAATGTTGGCAGCACTAAATAGATACTGGCTCTCTTTTTCCTTCTCCTTTTATATACCACCAGGAGCTTATTCATGTTAAAGTGCTAAATGGTGACATCACATTCCATATAGTTAGCTATTATTTTATCCTTTTCCCCTTATTAAAATAAAATATGAAAGATGCCTTATCTTTCTAGTGTTGGACTGTTTTTCTATAGCAGCCTTAAATATGTATCTAACTTATGACAGGAGCAGCTTCCTTGAAAATGCTTTCCTCCATTAAAATATTTTCACAATTTTTATTGCTTTGCTATTTATACTTTGGGTTCATATACACCTTCATCTTATAGTAAGAGTAACTTCTTTTTCCCCTAGTTAATTTTAAATATATTATACTTTCCTTTATTCCAAAGGGAAACATTGTTTATTAACATTTGTAGAATTTTAAGAATACTGACTGATTGAGGTTTATAAAAGCAGGTTGTGATTTCACAACCACAAGTATAAGTGGCACTACTGGATATTTACTGCCTTTGTAAAAATGACAAAGAGTCATCCTCACCTGGACTATCAGATTTATCATATTTTATTTAGAAACAAAAATTACTTTAAGGATTGTAAGTCTTTTAGATGTTTCACAATATCTTTTTTGTTTCTCTTTCTATTATATTTTAGAAAGATTTGATCTGTTCTGGTGTGCTTATTTTTAAGAATAAGCACAAAAAAATCACTGGTTTGAAAATTATGTTATATCACAGTTTCTCATAAACCATGAGAAAACTAGCATCTACTTTGATTCTGGAATAGCAGAAAAATGGTTATTGTACAATTTTAGCTTAGTGCTTATTTTATATTTTCAAGGATGGCAATTTTAATGTGAATCATAGGTAATTGCTTTGTTTATTTTAGTATTACAAAGATACATTAAATCTTTATAATAAAGTAGTTTTTATATATCTTTCAAAGTATCTAGCAGTGAAATTATGAAAAACAAACATAACATCAAATATTTCTAACCATATTTTCCCTTGCTTGCTGTTGACTTTAATTTTGCTCAGCCAAAGATATATACAAGTTGATATTCAATAATACTAAATTGACTACAATTTCCCATTCTCCTGAGGAATATGTTTCAATATTCGTTTACCCCTATCATTTGTGAATAAAAAGGGTATTTTGTATGTTGGCAAAGATATAGAAGGCATGAAACTTCCTTAATGTAATTTCAGCTAATTAAAGACTTGTTAAGAAAGAAATAGAAATGAGAATTTGCTTGAGAACTTTCTTAAGTAATTTTAATTTTTAATCATTTTATTCTCATACTAATTAAACAGTTTGATGGGTATCTATAGGCTATTTACCTTGTTTTCTGTATTTTACTCTACAATTTACTGTGTGGGCACCATCAAATCATGATAGTTTCTGAAAGTATTCAGATTTTTTCCCACATTGTTTTGTTTTTAAGTACAATGCTTGAACAATTCACATAAATGTACTATAGAATTTTCTATACTTCCCTTCAGCTCTATTAAAAAAGGAATTCAAGAGAATCCCAGTATTTAAGGCATATATAAAATAGAGGAAGAGAAATCAGCAAAAGGAACAACAAAAAAAGGGTAAATGACAGAAAAGGACAACCAGAAGAAAATCACTCTTTAATTAACCAGCAACCCATTGGATTTTACTCCAATACATGCCTACGGTCAAACATATGCCTTCTTCCACACCTCTTGAAGTATACTTCTGCAACATCAAGCTTCTCACATTTCCATGTTCATGAGCCTGTACCCTTATTATTTCTATAACTACTCATTGGATTTTCCTTCCAGTTGGAGATTTTTATTACTGGGCAATTCCTGCTATTCTTTCAACACATAGCCTGAATGTTCCTCCTTGACAAGGCTTTTCTTAAATTATCCAGGAAGAATTTATTATTTTATTTCTATAGAAACTTATTTAAACCACTGAAATTGGGTGTCATTTCTATTTTGTACATGTGTCTTCCCCAATCTTATTCATCTTCATCTTCTTATTTCTATGTGTTGTTCGAAGTCAATGTTCAATAAGTGCTTGTTGTTTTATAGTAAATTTAATATAACCATCCCTCTTCTACTTTTTATTGATTAGGTGTGTTCTGTTGTTTTGTCTATAAAATTAGATATGGAGTGATTAATTCCATTAACAAATTTTCCTTTATCTTGGGGCACATTGGGAAAGCCCCAGCCTGTGTCCACTCCAGCTCCAGTCATTCCACCAAGGTGGCCTGATTAGAGCTAGTGCACCCCAGGAAAACCCTGGATTATACCTGCTGCAGACCCAGATGGTCTGCAAAAGCCAACCAGCACACATAATCTACCTAGGAGACACTCCTATGTAAAGACAAGTCTTCAAGTCCAGGAGAAGCAACTGTTTCACTTAATTCATAGAAAGAAACAAAGGAATTCAAACAAAATGAAAAGACAGAGGAATCTGTTCCAAATGAAAGGGCAAGATGATTCAGCAGAAAAAAACAAACAAACAAAAAAAAAACCAAAAGAAAAACAAAAAACAACAAAAAAAGACCTAATGAAATAGAGAAAGGTAATTTTCCACATGAAGAATTTAAAGTGACAGTTGTAAAGAGGCTAATGTAACTCAAGAGAAGAATGGAGAGACACAATGAGAATTTCAACAATGAGATAGAAAATTTAAAAAAAGAATCAATAAGAGCTGAAGAATGCAATAACTAAGATGAAAAATACACTAGAGAGAATCAACAGCAGATTAGATGGTCCAGAAGAATGCATAAGCAACCTGCAAGTCAAAGTAGTGGAAATCACTCAATCAGAACTGCAAAAATAAAAAAGAATTTTTAAAAAATGAGAACACTTTCAGGGACTTCTGGGAGAACATCAAGTGTACTAACATTCCCATTATTAGGGGTCCCAAAAGGACAAAAGAGAGAAAGGAGCAGACAAATTATTTAAAGAAATAATGGCTGAAAACTTTCCTAACATGGGGCAGGAAACAGATATCCAGCTCCAGGGAGTACAAAAATTTCCCCCAGAAAATAAACCCAAAGAGATTCACACACAGAAATATCATATCACAATTAAAATGGCACAAGTTAAAGAGAATTTTAAAGGCATCAAGAGGAAAACAATATGTCACATACAAAGGGACCCCCATAAGGCTATTAACTTGATTTTTCAGCAGAAACTTTACAGGTAATAAGGGAATGGCATGATATATTTAAAGTGCTAAAAGGAAAAACCTTAAAATCAAGAATCCTCTACCTGGTAATGTTATCATTCAGAATTGAAGGAGAGATAAACAGTTTCCCAAATAAGCAAAAACTAAAAGAGTTTATTATCACTAAACCAGACTTAACAGAAATGTTAAAGAGTCTTCTTTAAGCATGAAAGAAAAGGTCATAACTAGAAATAAAAAAAAATACATGGCAGAAAAAATGTCACTTGTAAAGGCAAATACATTGTAAAGGATCAATCACTTAAAAAGGAAGTATGAAGGTTAAAAGACCAAAATCTTAAATCCAACGATCACTATAATAAGCATTTAAGAGATACACAAAGTGAAAAGATACAAAATATGACATCAGAAACATAAAATGTGAGAGGGGGTATAAAAATGTAGTGCTTTTAGAATGCATTTGAACTTAAGTGACTATTAGCTTAATACAAACAGCTATATATATTGGTCAATATAAATAAACTGCATGGTAACCACAAATCAAAAACCTATGATATATACACAGAAATTAAAGAGAAAGATAAACATAACACTAAAGAAAATCAAACCATAATGAAAAAGTCTAAAAGAAGAAGAAAGGAACAGAGAAGAACTACCAAAATAATCAGAAAATAATTTTTAAAATGGCAATAAGTACATATCTATCAGTAATTGCTTTAAATGTAAATGGATTGAGTGTTCCAATCAAAAGACACAGGGTGGCTGAATGGATTAAAAAACTCACCATCCATCAATATGCTCCCTCACTTTGGATCCAAAGACACACACAGATTAAAAGTGAAAAGATGGAAAAAGATATTGCATAAATATGAAAATGAAAAGAAAGCTAGGGTAGTAATATTCAAATTAGAAAAAAAAATACTTTAAAACAAAGACTGTAACGACAGAAAAAGGGAATCACATAATGATGAAGGGATCAATTTGAGAAGAAGATAAAGCATTTGTAATATTTTTGTACCTGACATAGGAGCACCTATATATTTAAAGCAAATATTAATAGATATGAAGGGAGATATAGACAATATAATAATAGGAGGGACTTCAATACCCCACTTTCAAAAATGGATATATCATACAGACAGAAAATCAATAAGGAAACATTAGACTTAACTTACAGATTAGACCAGATGGCTTTACCCAATGTATAGAAAACATTCCACCTGACAGCAGCAAAATACACATTCTTCTCAAGCACATAGGGAACATTCTTCAGGGTAGATCATACGTTAGACCACTTGTTAGCCTTAATAAATTTAAGATGATTGAAGTTATATCGAGCATACTTTCTAATCACAATGCTATGAAACTAGAAATCAATTACAAGAAGAAAACTGGAAAATTCACAAATATATGAAGAATAGACAACATGCTCCTGAACAATGAATGAACCAAAGAAGAAATCAAAAGATAAACTAAAACAAATCTTGAGGCAAATGAAAATAAAAATACAAGATACCAAAACTAATGGTACACAGAAAAATCAATTCTAAGAGAAAAATGCATAGCATAAACACCTGCATTAAGAAAATGGAAAAATCCAAATAAAAAACCTGTTTACACCTCAAAGAACTAGAAAACAAGGAACAAACTAAACCTAGATTTAGTAGTAGAAAGTAAATAATAAATACCAGAGCATATTAAATTAAATAGAGACTAAAACAGTAGAAAAGATCAATGAAACTAGAACCTTTAAAAAAAATAAACAAAATAAAGAAAACCTCAGGAAAATTTACCAAGAAAGAAAAAAGAGAAGACTCAAATAAAATTAGGAATTAAACAGAAAACATAACCCACAATACAAAGGATCACAAAAGAATACCAAGAACAATTTTAGGTCAATAGATTGGACAGCCTAGAAAAAACACAAATTCCTAGAAACATTCAACCTACCAAGACTAAATAAGAAGGGGATAAGAAATCTGAACAAACTGATAACTAATAAGGATATTAATCAGTAATTTAAAAACTCCCAAGAAACAAAAGCTCAGGACCATAAGCCTTCACTGGTCAATTTTACCAAACACTTAAAGAAGAATTACTGCCAATTCTTCTCAAACTGTTCCAAAAATCAGACAAGGAGGAAACACTTTCAAACTCATTTTATGATGATAGCATTATTTTGATGCCAAAGCCAAAGACACCACAAGCAAAGAAAATTACAGACCAGTATCCCAGATGAACATAGATGCAAAAATCCACAATATATTAACAAAATAAATTCAATAATACATTAAAATAGTCATACAACATGATCAAGTGGGATTAACTCCAGGCACAAGGATGGCTCAACGTCTGCAAATCAAGAAATGCGTTTCACCACATTAACAAAACAGAAGATAAAAGTCACATGATCATATCAATAGATGCAGAAGAAACACTTGACAAAGTTTAGCAACGATTTATGATAAAAATCTCAACAAAGTGTAATTTAAAGGGAACATCTGTCAGTATAATAAATGTCATATATAACAAACCCACAGTAAACATCGTATTCAATGGTAAAAAGCTAAAAACTTTTCCTCTAAGATCAGCAGCAAGATAAAGATGTCCACTCTCACCACTTTTATTCCATATAATATTGGAAGTCTTAGCCACAATAATTTGGCAAGAAAAAAAAAAAGACATACAAATCAAAAAGGAAGACATAAAACTATCACTATTTGCAAATAACATAATACTATATTTAGAAGAATTTAAAAACTCCACCAAAAAACTGTTAGAACTAATAAACAAATTCAGTAAAGTTGCAGGATATAAAATAAATATACAAAAATCAGTTGCATTTATATACACTGACAATGAACTATCATAAATAGAAATTAAGAAAATAATCTCATTTACAATGCATCAAGAATAAAATATCTAGGAAAAAAATTAACCAAGGAAAGACATGTACACTGAAAATTATGACATTGATGAAAGAAATTGAAGAAGACACACATAAATTCAAAAAGTTTATGTGCTCAAGGATTGGAAGAATTAATATTGTTAAAATATCCATACAACCTAAAGCAACCTACACATTCAATGCAACCTGTATCTAAATTCTAATGGCATTTTTCACAGAGATGGAACAAATAATTCTAAAATTTGTATGGAACCACAAAAGATCCAGAATAGCTGAAGCAATTTTGAGAAAGAACAAGTGCTTCCTGATTTTACACTGTGCTACAAAGCTATGGTAATCAGAATAGTATATACAATGGGAAAAGGACAGTTTCTTCAATTAACAGTGCTAAAAAAACTGGACAGTCACATGCAAAGAAAAGACCTGGACCACTGTCTTATACCATATACAAAAATGAACTCAGAATGGATTAAAGACTTGAATGTAAGACTAAAAACCATAAAGCCCCTAGAAGAAAATATTGGTGATAAGTTCCTTGACGTGGGTCTTGGTGACACCTTTTTTTTTTCTTTTGGATTTACACCAAAAGCAAAGGTAACAAAAGCTAAAGTCAACAACTAGGACTGGTTCAAACTAAAAACTTCTTCACAGCAATAGAAACCATAAACAAAAGCAACCTACTGAATGGGGGAAAATATTTCCAAATCATATATCTGACAAGAAGTTAATATCCAAAATATATAAAGAACTCATATAACTCAATAGCAAAAAGAAAACAAACAATCAAATTAAGAAATGGGCAGAATAACTGAATAGACATTTTTTTCCAAAGAAGATATACAGATGGCCAACAAGTACATGAAAAAGTGCTCAACATCACTAAGTATTAGGGAAATACAAATCAAAACCATAATGAAATATCATCTTACACCTGTCAGAATGGCTATTATCAGAAAACCAGGAAATAACAAGTGTTAGCAAGGATGTGCGGAAAGGGGAACTCTCGTGCACTAATGGTGGGAATATAATAAACTGTTACAGCCATTATGGAAAACCATATGTAAGTTTCTGAAGAGATTAGAACTATCACATGATCCACCAATTCCACTTCTGGGAACATATTCAATGGTAATGAAACTATTATCTCGAAGAGATAGCTGTATTCTCATATTCATCGCAGATAATTCACAATAGCTAAGATATGGAAACAATCTAAGTGTCTGTCATCAGATGAATGGATCAACAATATATGGTATATATACATACAGTGAAATATTATTCATCCTTAAATAGGAAGGTAATCCTGTATTTGCAACATCATGAATGAACCTTAAGACTAAATGAAATAAGCCAGCCAGAGAAAGACACCACCGCATGGTATCTCTTATGTGTGGAATCTATTTAAATAAAAACAAAAGTAAAACTCATAAAAACAGAGAGTAGAAAAGTAGTTGCCAGGGGCTGGGGGTGGGTAATTACCATACTTATAGCATGGTAATTATAGCTCTAACTCTAGAGTGATAACTCTATCTTGTATAATTGAAAGTTGCTGAGAGAGTAAAATTTAAATGTTCTCACCAAGACAAAGTAAATATGAAGTATGTGAGGTGATGGATTTGTTAATTAATTTGGTGGTGTAATCCTTTCACAGTGTATACATATATCAAATTATCATGTTGTATACTTCAAATATTTTATAATTTTATTTGTCAATTATACCTCAACAAGGTTGAAAAAAATTAAATTACTTATACCTCATTAGTGTACAAACAAATATATAAAAAATTCTAAGCTTGACACAATATGGTAAGACTGAAATAAAACTATTTTAATCTTGTGAGTCAAACTACAATATTATTTTACATACTTTATATATGTCATCAACTTATTAAAAGTTAAAAGATATATTTGTTTTATAATAAATTTATTTTTTCTTACAAATAACAAGTATGTCTTTTTTTATAAAACAAAGTTTTGACTTTGTTTTTCCATTTGATTGCAAGGAGTTTATTTTGTTTAAATATTAAATCATTCAATAATATTTATTAGACATTTACTATATGTCAGGCTATGTGATAGCACTAATTAGATAATTAAGGTATGCTTCAACATCTGATATTTAGGACTGGACACTCTAAGAGTTAAGAATTATAATAACTGGCTTAAAAATTAAATTTTAACTTGAATCCAAAAGTAATCAAACTTTCAGATTCGATTAAAGGAAAGGCTCATTCTGGTTAATGTGATTTTTATTAATTAAGAAATCATTAAGGAATAAGGAAATGAAATCCTACACCATAACTTTCCAAATTAATTTAAATCTCTAATCATATTCTGTTCCTACCACTTGGGGTAAATACCAGGTTCTGATTTGCATCTGCCTGTATTTTGACATTTCATATCCCATTAGTCATTCTGCTACTTTCTTTCCAAATATTATTATGTCTGGTCTAAAATATATCACAATTTTATTTGTATGTTTGAGTGTATGTGTTTGTGTGTGCAATTCAAAGTTATGTGAAGCTAATGTTTATGTTAGACTCATTCTAATCTGTAAAGAAAAAAAAAAACATCCATTTGCTTTAATCAGTAGTGTTCTTTATCTGCAATGTTAAAGTTAAAGGACTTGGGCTTCCCTAGTGGTGCAGTGGCTTAAGAATCTGCCTGCCAATGCAAGGGACACAGGTTTGAGCCCTGGCCTGGGAGGATCCCACATGCCATGGAGCGGCTAGGCCCGTGTGCCACAACTACTGAGCCTGAGCTCTGGAGCCCACAAGCCACAACTACTGAGCCCACACGCCACAACTACTGAAGCCTGCATGCCTAGAGCCTGTGCTCTGCAAAAAGAGAAGCCATGAGAATGAGAAGCCCACGCACTGCAAGGAAGAGTAGTCCCCGCTCATAGCAACTAGAGAAAGCCTGCGCACAGCAACAAAGCCCCAACACAGCCAAAATAAATTAATAAATAAATAAATTTAAAAAAATAAATAAATAAAATAAAGGACTCAATTATCTAGAATCGGCTGTTATTGAATTATTATGGGAACTTCATTATACACAACATAGGTCCAGGTAGGACTTTTCTTGAAGGTAGTGGTTATTTCTACTGTCCGTACCATTGAGAAAGGTTTTAACCTGGAATAGAAAATAAGGACTGGCTAGGTAGATATTAAACTGGCTTAAGAATAATTTTCTTCATCTTTCTCTGAGTCTTAGGTGATTTAGTCTGCATTCCACTGCAAGTTATACCCAGAGCACTTCATTTGGTGGTTGTGGACTTGTGTGTGTGTGTGTGTGTGTATGTGTGAAATGGAGATAAGCTGAGAGGTAAACCTGTTCCATTCATAGAAAGGGGTTGAGAACTAAGCAAGTTTTTGTGTTTACAAGTGATTGTAACTGCAGATTTAGACCTAAGTGCTGTGAACAAAGCTGCATCTTATAGTATTGGTTGTAAAAGTGTTGCATTGTTCTTTTCACTCATTCAGAGCTTTAAGTGCATATTTACAATGTGGCAGTAGCTTCCATATTGGTCTCATTATGAACAGCAATCTGATTTCAATGGGTTTGTCCTAGTGAGCAGGACCAATCATTTCATATTTATTGTTTGCCTATCATTCTAGGAACTGGAGACACACTTGTGAACAAAATTGACACCATACCTCCTCTCAAGTAGCTTACAAGTGTGCAAAGTGCTGTAAAAAAATTCAGGAGCTGTGAAAGCATCTTTCAGAAGACCAAATCTCATCTGAGAAGTGAGGGAAAATTTCTCTAATGCTACTGAAGTAGAGATGTGGAAGAGAATCAGGAGTTGACAGGATGAAGAGAGGGTGCTCAATATTGGCTCCACAATGGATTCACCTGGGAATAAATACTGACACATGTGCTTTACCTTCCAGATATTATTATTATTTAAGTTTCTTGAGGGCTGTTTGGCTGAGATTTTTAAAAGCTCCATCAGTGATTCCAATGTGCAACCAAGGTTAAGAACCATTTGCTGTTCCAGACAGTGGCAACAGTATGGGAAAGACCAAGGACTGAAGGACGTTTAAACATCTAAAAAAATTTCAGCTTGGGTCCAAAGAGATGGGAGGTGAAGGTGTGGAAGATGGAGCAAGAGGGTCCTTGGCAGCAGGGGCAGCTATGCAGCTGGGTAGTCTGAGGCCCAGAAAGAGGAGGCAGAACCTTCAGTTGAGTGGGGAAGGGCATTTCTGATGATGGGGTGAACATCTCATGATTACCAGGTGTCAGGTTGATGCTGAACCAATTCTAGCCAATTAGTACTAACTTTCTATAGGTGATAATATACCATTACCCACAATAAATGATTTTCAAACCATTTAAAAGTTAAAATATGGTTAATTGGAAATGGTGTCTAATAATGAAATGAGATTTATGCAATTTTTGTCTAAATTTCTTGTCATTCCAATATGGTAACAAAATACTCCTTGCAAAAATAAAATAATGTAGCTTTGGGTATCCAAAACACATGTACTAATAACAGAAAATGCAGTAAAACATAAGTCTTGACTGGGGAATAATAAAAATTGGGGGGGATAGAATTTTTAAGGGACAATTGCAATGTTGGTTAGTTTTTCCATCTTCCTATTGATTTAGGCTTTTCACAAGGTAAATGAATCTATAATAAATATGTCTTTATAGTTTATCCTCCATGGTATTCACAGCTTAGATGAGGAGAGTGTATATGGCTAGAAAGAAAAGACTGGGAAGTTGTTCTTCAAATATTAGTACTGAGTTTTGGTCAAGATAAGGACCAATTGGCTAACTAATGGTATATAATGAGCTATTTAAAATTAAAAACTTCCCTGGTAACACCCAGGGTAAGCTTGTTTATTGATATCTTACATTTGGTATAAATGATTGGTACAAAATAGATTATAAAATAAGAAAGGTAAATAAAAAAGAAATCATTGGTTAATATGTACATAAAAATGCATGGCAGCTATAGTTCTGGTTTTCTATAACTTGTAAGCCCAATATGCTATTTCATATATTTTTCCAATAATTATTTCCTGTTCTATATGCCTACCTCAGCCTACCAGTACGGTAACACTCTTCCCTTATTGTTGGTTCAGTATCCACTATGATATGACTACGTGTTGGTATATTTTCATTAATTTGCCTTGAAAATAATGTGTAAACCAGCTTCCTTCAACACAAACTGCTTTTGTTTTGTTATATCTTTACTTACTGCTTCTGCCAACTTGTTCATTTATGTTATTCAGATACAGCAATTATTGGTATGTGAGGCCACCATTCTCTTCTGTGGGGATATGTTCTTTCATTTCATCAATTTAATCCTTTTTCCTTTTACCATGCATTCCTTAGCATTATTTTCTTATAAATTAGCTATTATACTGCTTGTATTTTATGTATGCTCAAGTCTTCTCTTTAGGTCAAGAGGCTTTGATTTTACTTATATTTTTCATTCAGTTCTTTTTTCTTCTTTATTAAAATAAATTTATTTATTAAAAAAAAAGACTGGGAAGAACATATGACAAGCTGGACAAAGGATTTATCGGTGATTACAAGGTCAATAAAATAAAAAGGAAAAGTTAAATAAATAAAATATTCCACAGAAACAGCACAAGATATCTGGGAATAAAAGCATGAATACAGTGAAATAAATGGCCAAATCAGGTGAATTTTAATAAATGTTATTGTTTAAGTAGCAATAAGAAGATAGTTAATCTTGGAAAGAAATGCTTATGAATAATGAATGTTTCTTGGTTTCTTACCCAGCATCTGTTTCCCAATGTCTGGCTCCTACTAAGTACTGAGAATTTTGTCCAATTAACTATCTTTTCCCCACATTTCCTGAGTGCTTCAGAGAAAACTGACATTACCCAAGTTCCAGAGGTGGGCGCTACTTTACTGAAGGCCAATAAATGCAATGCTATCCACTTCCCCATGGAGTTTGGTTTAGAAAAGGAGCTGGAGTCCATCAATATATGTCACTGGTTCTTGTCCTCAGAGATTTGTTCAGGGGCAGCCACATGATCTTCACCAAAGGAAATTGTGCTGAAGATTCCAGGCCATGAAGTTCCATTAAAGTCTTTTAAAATAGCTACACCAGAGATGATCTTGCCTCTTGTGTGGATGTGGAGCTTAGAATTGCTGCAGTCATTTTGAAAACATGTGGAAACCTGTGTTAGGAGGAAGCTTGAAACCCAGTAGGACCCTGTGGGGCCCTCCTGGGAACAAACCCTTCTGAGACCCATACTTCTTGTTTGACCTTCCCCATGTTTCATAGAGTAGACTCAAACAGTTAATGATTGGAGAATTGAGGGAAAGAAGAAACAAGGGGAAAACAGTCAAATAAGAAGAGTAACAATAGCTTAAACAATAGTTGCACAATAAAACAGAATCACAGGACTCCCAGTTCCTCCTCAAGGGATATACATAATAATCTGACCCATATCTTTGAGTTGTTCTACAGAAGCTAAGACTCCTACTCAATGGAGAACGTTGACTACATGCTGACCACAAGCACATAGACCCCACACTGGTTGGAACTAGAAGGTTGATAATTAAGATTCCCGAAACATCACCCTGCTATGGCACCATCAACTAATCAGAAGAAAGTCCACAAGCTGCAACCCTCACCTCAAATGCTGCCTTTAAAAATCCTTCCCTGAAAGCCGTCAGAGACTTTAGGTCTTTTGAGCATAAGCTGCCTGTTCCCCTTGCTGGTGTCCTGCCAATAAATGCTGTACTTTCCTTCATCACAATCCAATGCCAGTAGATTGGCTCTGATGCACGTTGGGCAAGCAGATCGATGTTTGGTTGGGTAATAAGCTGACCTTATAAGAATGTAGAGCAGAGATCCCCTGACATCCTTGAGCTAAGCTTTTAAACCATGGACCTTCCAATTGTATGAGCTGATAGGCCTTCTTTATTGTCTAAGCCATTTTAAATTGGTTTCTCTGACACTTGCAGCAAAAAAGAGCCCAAAATGATACCTGAACAACCTAAAGAAAAAAGTAGAGTTCACACTTATGACCCCCTTTCTTCCAAATTATCTCTGTCTACTGTGTCCGACTTAGAGATTCTTTTTCTGCACAATCTTTCCGTAACTCAATTTCTCACCAAACTATTTAATGTATTTTTCTCTTTTGCTAACACATTAGTATAAAATTATTGGTTTAAGAATAGCACCTATCATTTCCTCTCAGTTCTAGTCCTAGTCCACAGTTATAGATGTGTTCTGACCCAAGCTGGGTTATGCTACTTTTGGAGAGACTTTTATTTTTCAAAATTTTTTACTCTCCTTTTCATGGAGTTTACCCTGAAAATAATCCTCAAGTGCTCAACAAGAAGAAATTTCTTATCTGCCAAATAATAAACACTTTGTGAGTTTCAATATTTTTATTCTTTTAACCAATACACTGACATTTTTATAATTTTTTTAAAAAGCAAACATATAGTAAAGGGAAGAGTAAATTAAGATTAGAATAAGGCTGAATTAGGTTTCTTTGCTTAAGATATTAAAACAGTGCAATGAATACTTCTTGGACTCAGAGATCTATCATGGGTAATGGGAATAAAGAAGTTTCTCATAATACTTTCAGTTTCTAGAACTTGGATACAGTTCTTCTCAACTCCATGAAACAGTTTTATCATTGTTTAAATTTCGCTCTAATATAAGCTCACTTTTCTGTTGTCCTGAGCCCCTTGATTGGGGGTGAAATTCACTGAGGTACATTCCCAGTTTGCAATCAAATAGCAATCAGATTTAGAAAAGCATATTGGCAAATACCAAGTGTTTGCAAAACTATTATCACGCTAAAGGGAGTATATTTGTATGTTTACAACTTGAACCAGTTTTCCCAAATTGTTTAAAAATGAAGGATCCTACCCAGGGATGCATTACTTACAGGAGTTGTGAAGGCATCAGAAAAACAGGCTTGAAGTGCTGCATTTGCATTAAAGCACAGCTTTACTGCCACACAAACAGTGTCTCTCTTGAAATGGAAATTGTTAATAAATCTAGCACTTTATACCTTTGCCTTGTAAAAAGCATTTTGAGGGGAGAAGGGATCATTTTCCCTTGATGGAACAGCACTATCATTGTCCATCTATAGCAAATGGAAGAATGGCTAGGGAATCAGCCATCTACTAGTAATGCTTTGGATTGATGACTTTTATCACCCATGGAACTCAGATGAAACCCTTCTGGTCTTTTTAATACTCTTTCCTGGAGGCTGAACTTCAAATTTCCCCTTTTATGTGAAAAGAATTTAAAGAGATTTTAGTGTCGGGGTACATCAACCTTGGCAGTACGGTACTCAGCAGTCTTGACATCTGCATAGGTCTTCTGTGTCCCTGGTAGCTTCCCCGCCACAGTTGGAAACATGTCATTATCATCAGATGATCTTCCATGTGGAAAAGCCCAAGGTAAAGCAGCTTCTGACTTGTTAAGACAAGTGTTTCCAAATAATGTACAGTAAAAATTACAGTGGCTATGGAAAATTACAAAAATATTTGAAGTAAATTATAGGTCCTTCTGCCCAGTAAAATAGAAACATAATTTCTAGAAATATATAGTCTTAGTATAAAAAGAAAAATCACGCTTCCCAGGTGGTGCAGTGGTTGAGAATCTGCCTGCTAATGCATGGGACACAGGTTCGAGCCCTGGTCTGGGAGGATCCCACATGCCATGGAGCAGCTAGGCCCGTGAGCCACAATTACTGATCCTGCACATCTGGAGCCTGTGCTCTGCAACAAGAGAGGCCATGATAGTGAGAGGCCCGCACGCCGCGATGAAGAGTGGCCCCCACTTGCCACAACTAGAGAAAGCCCTCACACAGAAATGAAGACTCAACACAGCAAAAATAAATTAATTAATTAATAAACTCCTACCCCCAACATCTTAAAAAAAAAAAAAGAAAAATCTTCTCAAATGAAACATATGAGAATTCAATAAGTACAAACTGTGGGCAGGTAATAATTCCCTTGAATAACTTGTTCACTACCTATGGTATCACTGATCTTATATAAAATCACTCAGAAGCTAAAGCTGGCAAAAATCGACACCAACTTGAGATAAATGACAATATATGTACTGATATTTTCTATGCAGCACATAGAAAAACCAATTTCTAAAATATTTTGTATTCCTCTTTACTTTTTTCTGTTCAGCAATTACCACAGACATACGCGACCAGACAGTCAGAAAAGCAATAAAGCTAGTTACCCATCGTTTCTTCAGGTCTTTTGGTTCCTATTGGTTTGAGGGCTTTAATTATTCATATACAAAACAGATTAATGATAAAATTGATTACTTCATTTCCATAAAAATATTTTTTAATGAAATAAAACTTACTTACAGATACTAGTGAGATATGTTTTGCCTGGTTCCTCTTACTTGTATGAGAATGAACTGTGTATTACTGAATCCTGTTAGAAGCTGAAGACCTTCCCCATCAAAGAAAAAAAAAATTAAAAAACAGTGAAGAAACCAGTATTATTTCTATATTGCCTGTCTCTGTTTGTCTCATGAGCGTCATATGTTAATGAGTTAATGCTGTCAGTTGGCTATTCATAAAATCATACATGAGAGGGAATGTGTATATGGAAGAAAGAGCAAATAAATTATCTAAAAGCACATACAAGTACTTGTTATCTTTTGCCACAAAATACCTGAAAAAAAAAATAGAGACAATTATGGCTATATATCATATCTTAAATTGGGGCCTATCAAATTTAGCAGTGGTGATTTCTAATCTTTCTTCAACGACAAAAGTCTCTTTCATTGGGACTTCACTGGTGGCGTGGTGGTTGAGAGTCCGCCTGCCGATGCAGGGGACACAGGTTCGTGCCCCGGTCCGAGAGAATCCCACATGCCGCGGAGTGGCTAGGCCCATGAGCCATGGCCGCTGAGTCTGCGTGTCTGGAGCCTGTGCTCCACAATGGGAAAGTCTCTTTAATTACCTTTTCCTTTCCCTCTGCATCCTCACTTCTCTGTGCCTTTCCATGAGCTCAATTTTAGCAAATTTCTGTCTAAGAGATTTCATTTTTAGGTAATAATTATTTTCTGTGGAAGCTAAAAGTCAAAGGGGCTGTTTACCATCCAATTTCTTCAGTGGCTGTGTTTGTGCTTCCTCTGGAGGCAAGACTGCTATGCCAGGTTTCACCACATGTTCTGGAAGGGAGCTATCACCTTTTCTGGTCATAGTTCACAAGGAGGATGCTTGAATCAAGCTTAGCCAATCACTGGACTCTCACAGTAGGGATCTACACATGGTTTCTCTGAGGCATTTGAAAATTCTGAAGACAGTTTTTAAACCCCTAATTTTAACTTCAAAAGCTTGGTGCTTCCCTTTTTAAAAAAATAATTAATTTTTATTTTATAAAGAGACTAAGATTCACAGTGATAGACAGTAGGGATTCCTCCCCCAAGCCGACAGGGACATATCAGATGAGGGTTGGTTTGTCATCTTCAAGCTACAGTTGCCCCCACTACCCAGATGAAGAGTTTAGCCCCTTGCTCTACCTCTTCTCTTGAAAATAACTGCTATAATTAGTCATTATTTCTAATATGTTGGGCCTGAAGAAAAGGTTGAGAATCACTGCCCTAAGGCTAATGAAATGAGCTCTAAGAAAAACATTAAAGTCATAGGATTCATAAATAATAGGACTCATAGGAGGTTTCTATTTGAGAAACTTGACTGTACTTTTATGCCTATGAAAAATGTGAACACTATACCATGTAAAATTTATGCAGAGAATCACACTTTAAAAATATCAAAAAATACTGTGAAAAAGGAGAAAGATAACTTCTGATTAATCTTGAGAATTAAAAATTCTTTGTCACTGTCCTACTTAAAATCTATGAAGGCCTATCAGTTGCTCTTAGAATGGAGTCCATAGTCCTTAATATGGCATTTAAGCTGTATAATGTGTTTTGTTTATTTTTCATCTAAATAACCCCCACTGACTTTCATCAACTTTTTTTTATTATTTGAATCTCAGCTTAAATGATATTTCCTTTGTGAAGACTTTTAAAACAATCCTCTCCTCACCTGATGATCCTTATCCCAATGGTTCTATGGAATATTATCTATGATAATGTCAGATATTATCTTAGCACTTGATATGCTGATTTGAAATTTTAAAAATATTCCTGAATATATCACACTTCAAACAAATAGTCGTCAATATGGTCACCATATTGGTATCATCTGGAGAACTTTTAAAAGTATTCAAACGTCTGAGTCCCATGCATAATGATTCAATTTATTTGATCAGGGCTGGGTTTCAGGTTTTAGTATTTCTTAAACTCTTCAGATGTTTCTAATATTTAACAAGGCTTGAAAACCACTGTACCAGTTAGGAAATTCAAAAGAATCAGGATCTTCTTTGTTGCAGCCTCACTGTCTAAAAACATGTCTGGTACTCAGGAGGTACTCAACAATAGTATTTGAATGAATAAATTTGAAGAATGTTCTAATTTGAATAATAATAGGTATAATATGATGATCATTGCTTAGTTTTAAAGGGTTTTATAGGTTACAAAACACTTTCATTACCTCTACTTGCTCATTTCTTTGAGAACATTTTGAATTGATCAGACATTTGAATTAAATAAAGCTGTAGATATATAGTAAGATATTGATTTTCTGCTGAGATGGTATGGTATTTTCTGAAAAAATGTAGAAACATTATTAGCTTCTTTGTAACAAAGGTCAAATTTTTTTTTTCAAATTATCATCTTGATCATAAGAACACTGACTTTTATATTTTTCAGAAGCAGTATCTATCTGTCTATTATCTATCCAATCTATCTATCTATATGTATATCCTCCACACACATACACACACACATACACATGTATATATACCCACACATATATTTTTTCTATATTTCCATATGTTTTTGGGGTAAACTGATTTTCATTAGTTTATAAAAAAATCTTTTAGAGTAGCTCATGCTCAGAGTTAGTAATATGGGAAATAGCTGGTAGTGTTTTCTCTGGGTCAGATATAACTTTCAATCATTAATATCTCTTTTCATGTCATATAGATTATATTCTACTCAGTCTCAAGTGGCACTTAAACTAAAACACTAATTTGATTTGACATCTCAATTGAGAATGCTCTCGAACCAGAAAGCACTCAGTGATAACTACTTAAATATCTTCTTCTCCTCATTACTATCACTACCTAACACCCACCACAGATTCTTTTTATTATTAAATTTTTAATTAGAGATAATATTAAACAAAAGAGTACTTGTGACATGATCTCATATTCACTACAGTTATTCATATAATACATTAATTCATGTAATAAGTATTTAAGTATCTAATAGATGTGAGGCTTTGTTTTTGGTACTGAGGACACAATTAAAAAAAAATGAACAAAAGAAGATTTCTTGTTCTTAATAATTTCCTGGTCAGAGAAGATGGGCAGAGGCAAGTAATAAAGAATAAATTAATAAATTCTGTATTGGGGACCATAAGTACTAAGAAGAAAACTAAACAGACAATGGGGATAGAGGTGGCTTACTGCTATTTTATATATTTAGTTTATTGGATATCATGTGCAGAAGACTATTAAAAAAAAAAACCTCTTCGATTCATATTAAACTATTTTCATTGGTAGTGCCTTGCTTTTATTTCATTAATTTGTTTATTCATTTTCATCCTTTTCCTCATTGCCATATCGCTCTCTCATCTAAAAGAAACTATTCTAATGTACTCAGTGTGTATCATACTGTTTGCACATGTTCTTATAAACTAGTTTTGATAAGATTAACTAATTGTAGTGAACCTAAAGATCTCATTTTCTTTCTCACGTTTTTTTTAATCCAATCCTATGCTTTTCTACATGTACATCTAGTCAATTGCTTATAAGTTTGCAACATTATACCAGAGAATTCATTCACCATATTGTATTAATTCATTCTAGGGGTGCTGCTTAGTATAAGACAGTCAGCCAAGGGTCTTTGTATATGGTGGTAAACTATATAAAGTTTACACAAAATTATGTTTTTTTTTCTATTACTGTTCTATGAATCATAGATACTTGAGATTGGAATTAAATTCTAATATCATCTAGTATAACTCATTCTCCAATGCCTGCATTCCCTCTACAAGAGCCAAGCTGACACATGTGAATAGAATACTTGAACACATCCAATGATACTGACTGGGAGATAGTCCAAAGCAGAGTTGGACAATGCCTATTAGAAATCTCTCTTTTATCATTAGAGGAATATGTCTGGCAAAAAAATAAAAATGGATAGGATGACTGACAAAGGAGTGTTGAGTAAGAGATGATAACATGAAATAGCTTAGAAAGATAGAAATATGTTAACTAAAATGTTCAGCTGAAAATATTCCCAGTATGGGAATAGAAGCCTCTGAAGTCCATGAGTCCAAGTATTGTAGAAGAAGAGTTCCCACAAATTTTAAAGATAAAGTATGGAAGAAAACTATTTATCAATAATAGCCAAGGCCAAAGAAGAGTTAAAAGTAATTATAGTTCTTCTTCGATTTGTATCCAAACTATATTACATTATAATTAGGCTAATGACATATTCTAAAATTCTCTTTAAACTGTATGAGGAAATCACTGTCTTGCATTATAAACAATCTATGAAAGGAGCAGGGTTCCCTTCTCATATGTGTTTTCAAGAGAACAAATGGAAATGTGACTTGTAGGAGGTAAAGCATTCAGGCTGTCTGCAAAAAAAGCAGACATTATTCTTTGAAGTAGTTTCCTTTAGCCAGCCAGAGAAAAGAAAAAGTGCAGACTGTATTCTAAGACTAAGCAAGGAACTAATCTGTACTTCTCTGTCCCCATATTGTTTTTCATAAGCACCAAAGACGGATAGCTCCAGGCACTTCCTAGAGAGAGGAAAGTTGATAATACTCCAGCTGTTACTACTAAATATTCTCATATTTGTAAATGGAGGTTGTGAGAGTAGGAATGAGGTTATATTTCAGTGTCAGGGACTGGTTTATAGAAAGTCTAAATGATGAAGATTAATAAATCTATTTTAGAAAAATGAAGCCTTCTGATTTTTAGAATAAGTTGAGAATAAAGAAAACAAATTAGGACCTACTAAGAATAAGGAAATATAAAACAATGCAGTTGGCCCTCCATAGTCTCAGTTCTGAATCTGTGGACTCAACCCAAAAAATTCAGAAAAAAATATTCCAGAAAGTTGCAAAAAGCAAAACTTGAATTTGCCGTGTGCTAGAAGTTATTCATGTAGCATTTCCAATGTATTCATAACTATTCACATAGCATTTGCATTGTATTAGGTATTCTAAGTCATCTAGAGAAAATTTAAATTATACAGGAGGATGTTCATTGGTTATTTGCAAATACTATGCCATTTTAAATAAGGGACTTGAGCATCTGAGGATCTGGTATCCATGCGGGGCCCCGGAAACAAGCTTCCAGGGACACTGAGAGACGATCATACAACAAAATTTAAAAACAAAAAACAAAAAACTAAAGATTTGAGAAAAATTTTTAAAAATGTAAATTAAATACAGCATGATTCTCTATTGACATAAAAAAATCTACAGAATATTAACAGTAATAAGACAAGACATTCTGTGACATGGCGAAAATAAGCAAAAAAAAAAAAGACCAACATATGGACACGTTGGAATATAAGACAAATATATTATACTACTATAAAAGAAAACAATCCCCACTCCCCAGCAAATATGAGTGACAACTGCTTTTTTTTTTTAAACAATGACAACTCTAGCCCTGCTTTGTTCCACACATCTCCTAGACAAAAAAGGTTTAAGACACTTAATCATCAAATTACCCTACATCTTAACAGAGCCTAATCCAAAACAGATCCCCCACTTCCTTGAGCCCTTTGTAAATCATTCAGCAAAAGCCCATACCATATATCAAGCCCATCAAAACTCCTTAGAGACACACCCCGTAGTTCACTGTGGTGTATGATCTCCCTTGCTGCCACAAGTCAGTAAACCTATCTTTGTTCAATATCAGCTAAGTCATGCAGAATGAACTGTCTGCGTATCATGAGAATAGAAAGGATTTTTAATTATTGACATCCTCTGATATGATATGGAAATATAGGAATTAATTACTATATTTGGAATGTTATTTTTGAAATATTCATGAGACAAGGGGCATCATTATCAGCTCGGTACATTTCTTTCTCCTTTGGACTCACATTAGGGGAGTTTGGATAAATGAAAGTGATTGGGGTAACTGGGAGAAACCAAAATTGCCAATACTTTCCAGTGGGCTGGGAAATACTTCTTGCCATCCAGCATAGGTAAAGGATTCTGATCACAACATGGGCAGATAATCCTAGATAAAGCAGGTCAACTGTGCCTTGACTACAAAGCCATTTTTAGACATCTTAGATAGCATGCCTGAAAAACAAAAATAAACTACATTTAAATTCATTTTTTAAGCACTTTTTCCTCCCTCTACTAAGAGAATATCATGTCGCTGATAGGGAACCTCCTTCAACCTGGTCCCAGAAGGAAAAGACATGTGAAACAGATCTTCAGTCCACCCAAATTTTGAAGTAGAACCTCAACTGAATTGTGGTCCTCAGAAGACATAAGCAAGAATTACCTATATACTGTTTTAAGCTCCTGATATCTTGGGGCTGTTTATTATGACTGGTATCAGAAAATATCAGAATACAACTAATATATGGGATCTCTAGAACAAAACGTTGCAAGTAGAATGTGGGTCAAAATTCTCCATATGCAACATCCAAATTGACATAATAATACCTCTTCCCTTGTGACACCTCCTACCTCTCTGAACTTTTCTCTTTTTCCCCTGAGTCATCTGCAAGTCTGGTTTCTTCAATACCTTCATGATATCTGCAGCAGATGGATCACCGTCATTCTTTCCAACTCAAATTCAACTACAGTCCTTGGTACTTTTAAGATCCATGTAGATAATCCATTTGTGGTAGATTAAATACAGCTATATATATATATATATATATATATATATATATATAATTATTATTAATATTAATTATATATATATTAATCTTCATTTATTGAGGTAGATTTTATTTTCACTCCTTGAATCTAGGCTGACCTTCTGACATGCGAAGACCAATAGAATATGGTAGAAGTTCTGCATGAATTCTGGTATGTAGACCTCAATAAGTCTTGCAGCTTCCAGCTTCACCAGTTTGGAACACTGTCCTAAGACCACAATATAAGGAAGGCTGTTTAGCCTACTGCAAGGAGAAAACAAGTTTTCCCAGACCAAGCAACACCAACTGTCAGATATGTGAGAAATATTAATTTGTTATTGGTTTAAGACACTACATTTTTGGATTGTTTGTTACAGAACAATAGTTAACAAAAATGTCATTCAATAACCTTCATTCACTGTTCTTTAATAATCTATTTTCAACAACCTTCACTTCTCAATAAATTATCTTAGCTATATTCTCAAGCTTGTTATCAACTAGACTCTCCTCTCTCTGATAACTTCAGGTCAAACATTTCACACCTCCTACTAAAATATACTATTTCTCCTTTTTCTCTCACTCTTCAATCACTTGGCTCTCCATTTTCTCCAGGTCTAGTTTCATTTTGACCTCTCTTCTTTCCTGTGTAACCTAGAAACCAAAGATGAGAATGTAAAGCACTCTTCTGCTACTATCCTGCCTGTTCCACAGCCACTTTTCCACCCAAACTTTTAACAATCAATTGGCTTTCTTCATGCTTCCAGAGTTTTCTATTATAACTAATAGAATAGTAGTGGCACTACTATTCACCCAATCACTAAATAAGGGGGTCACAAATAATTTATCTCTTTCTCTTATTATCTTTTTACCTCAGCAGTCAGACATGAAATTTTTATGTTATTTTATCCTACTTTATATACTGGAAAACTGAAAACAAGCACGATTAATTGACTTGTGCAGAGCTTCATGGTCAATAAATGTTGGAACCAAGATTCAGACGTATCTGATGTCAAAGGTTTTTTGCTTTTCACTTAGTGAAGCTGATGGGTTGCTTGTGGCTGTTGTTGTTATTTTACATTTTAATATTATCTGGGAGGGAAAATTAATATGAAATTAGAAATAGATGTGCTGAAAATAGCAGACCTTTTTCCAGCTATGAAATTAGACATTTGACTATTGGTTATTAGTCAAAGAGAATTAGAGCTTAGAGTGTGTTAAATTCTATTATATCATTTACCAGTTAGTGAATTATAAATGACTTATTCTGAATAACAGTGAGATGTTCTGATAACTTCCTTGATTATTACTTGCTTATGCTTTTGGGTTGTATGAATGATATTTAAAATTGAATTTAAGAAGTAAAACACTTGTCATGTGATTTGATATATGATATTCGTAATACTTTAGAGAAAGTATGTGGTAAACTTCCTGGGGCTTTTAAAGGAAAAACTATATTTGTGAATTTTTAAGTAGTATAATGGTAATGAAAGTATAAATTGATATTTTTATTATATTAACAAAATATGGAAATATTAATGAAATGATAAAAGCTATTGTATATATGCTTGATTTTATTTTAATGCTATTTTTTGTAATTAAGAATAATGAAAAATATTAGTTAATTTTAATTAAATAAATATGGGAAAACATGAGAGCTGAGCACAGGATATGATGTACCCAGTCCCAAGACATCTTTTAAGGACTATCTCCTCTTATTCTCTAAAGGCACTTCATTACTTTTCTTCTTTTTATTTTTCTGTTTTCAGTAGTCCATCCAAATTTATGCCCTAGTCATTAGGATTTTTTGGATCTAAAACCTCTAATTAAAATCTTAACTTTCTGTTTTTTCCTCCTTGTTTTATTTGGCATTGTCTTACTTCACACTGCCATTTTTTTTTTCTCAACTGTGTTATCTCTCAGACACTAAGAAACTTGACAGTGATAATCATCCTTTACCGATAAAGGAATCTGATATGTAGCTTACAGTGAAATAAATAAGAGCCAAGACTTCAATTTATCAAAGAAAACCACTCTGTGAATACTAGTGCCAACTATGAGAAGGAGCTTTTTAGAAAATTTCTATTTATGTCCCTCATGTATATTTAACCCCTACTAGTCTGTGTACCAAATCTTCATCTGTATTCCTCTTCCATGGTGAGGAGGCAGAGGTCTACAAACGGCCCTTCTCTGACCTTAGAAACCTGGGTCCAGGGAGAGAGCTCCTGTCTCCCATCAGTTACTCTTTCCATTCAAAAAATATTTTTTGATGCTCATAATACCAAGCACATAGGTGTTCCCTGGAATCATAGAGAATAAGTACAAATCTTCTTCTACTAATCAAGTCTTTAAATATTAAGATTTTATGTATAGATGCATCTTTTAATTTTTCTTTTCTTTTTTTTTTTTTTTTTCTGTACGTGGGCCTCTCACTGTTGTGGCCTCTCCCGTTGCGGAGCACATGCTCTGGATGTGCAGGCTCAGTGGCCATGGCTCACGGGCCCAGCTGCTCCGCGGCATTGTGGGATCTTCCAGGACCAGGGCACGAACTCGTGTCCCCTGCATCGGCAGGTGGACTCTCAACTACTGCACCACCAGGGAAGCCCCAGCATCTTTTAAATTTTAAAACGAGGGTGAAAAATAACTCATGTTTCAGTTATGCAAGATAAATAAGTTCTGGAAATTTATGTACAGCATGGTAACTACTGTTAACCACAGTATATTACAGCTTTTGAAATTTACTTTGACAGTAGATCTTAAGCATTCCCATCACAAAAACTAACAAACTAAAAGTTAATATGTGAAGTGATAGGTATGTTAACTAGCTTGTATGAGGTGGTCATTTCACAGTGTATATATATATTAAGGCATCAAGTTGTACACCTTAAGTATATACAATTGTTTTTTTTTCAATTTTGATGCCGCAAGCTCAGCCTCTGTATACTGGTGCCGAATCAAATCTCAGAAACAGAGTTTTGGGTGAAGTAGAAGAGAATAGCTTTATTGCTTTGCCAGGCAAAGGGGGACACAGTGGGCTCCTAGCCTGAAAAACTATGTGTCCCCATGGGGAAAGATTTGATGAGGCGTATAATAGCAATAGTTCAAGGGTGGTGTTCCTGACAATTAGGGTGTGTGCAGGGCTTGTATTCCTCTAATCTGGTTTCAGTTAATCTTCTTAATGAACTTCTCTAGTTTCTTTAATGTATTCTCAGGTAGTCTTTCTCTGGTACAAAGAATGCTGACATCTTAAAGAGCTTAAAAACATTGTCCCTTGAGGTGGAACCAGGACCCTGCCCCAAGGCCACACTATTGTTTCTTGGCTGCCCCTCCCTTGTCTTTGCATCCCTTCCCTTTCCAGATTAGCAACTGTTCTAATCTGCCCTTTGGAACTCAGGGAAGGTCATGGAGGCTGGAGTCTGTTTCCCACAAGAAAACAAGGGACAGAAAGTCTTCTGTGCCCAGGAGTCGCACGGCATCCCACTTGGTTTCAATTATACCACAGTAAACCTGGAAAAAAATATAAAATGCTTGCTATCACTCTCTATCAATATTTTGGAAGTAGGTAATAGAAGAAGTGACACACTATAAACTTCTGACTTTGTATAACACATGGACCAGTGGGTGAGAAAGAAATGTAAATAGATACAACATAATATATTGTAAATATTATAATAGAGATATAAACAAACTACTGAAGGATACTGAAGAGATATTGAATAATTTTGCAAATAATATTTTATTATTTCTTATGCTACATAGGTCCCTAATCAGGTTATGCTATTTTCTTCTTTTCACATGCCTTTTGAATTCCCAGGATAAAAGATATTTATTCAAAAATGGCTAATCATAGTTTAGATGTTTAAATCATATATATATTTTAAATACCTAAATTAAAATGTAAATGACCTGTTTAGATGGCATATTTCAAGTGATTGGTAAAAAATACTTTGTGCTTTGTGTGATCTTGGGTTTTGTAATTATAGGGGAGCAGAATTTGCCACCCTACCATAAGTCTCTTTGGCATCTTGTTTTAAGTAGGTTATTTTCTGAGAAACAGCAGACCTTGGAAGGCTGAAAACCAAGTAGAAGTTGCCCTTTTGTAAGAAACATTTACATCTGTTAAGGAAATCTCCATTGGTAAGGGTGTCTTTCTATTCTGTATCAGGAAGAGGAGGATGACCAAATCTCTAGAAATTTACCAACGGAAAAGAGTTAAATCTGCATAGCAATCTTACCCTTGTTTACTGTGCTGTTCCAGGTAACCTCCCATAACTGACTCTTCCTCACCCTCAACATCCTATTTTGTCTTTAGCTGAGGATGATATTTAAGACAAGGGCTTCAGTCATTTTGGCAAGTTACTCAGTTTTCCTGGGTCTCTCCCATGTGTATATGTTATTAAACTTTTTAAAATTTCCTCTTGTTAATCTGTCTCATGCCAATTCAATTCTTAGACCTCCAGAAGAACCTAGAAGGGTATAGGAAAATTTCTTCCTCCCCAACTAATCTTAGATGTCAGGTTGTTTAATAGAGGATTCTGTAGGTAAATGTAGGCATAACACATATACAATATGAACCAGACACGTTAAATCACAGCATCATCCCAAGTTACATAGTGGAAAAAAGTACTTGAGAAATGTCCTATTCTATGGTTTCATTGTCTTGATTCTGAGCCAAAATTTCTCCTTTTTTCCCCAAATGGATCTTAAAATCTCAAGTCTTCTGGCAATCACTGATGAGTCTCCATCCAAATACGGACTATCCCAGCTTTCTCCTCTCCAAAAGGGTCCTCAATCGTGCCAGGTGGTGCCTTCCTTTAGATTTTTGTAATGCTTTATATTTTGATACTTTTCAGTTTTATATTCTGTAATTCAATGTCATATGTGTCATACTAATAATTATTAGTTTCATTTTCTTTTCACTACAACTTATACGGTACCATAGTCATTTGTTTCTTTAAATACATACTTTTTGATTATATAATGATGATCTAAGGCCTATCAAGACAGGACAACTGGAATATTTTTAAAGGGTCAATAAATAGTAAATGCGAAACTTATATACATGTAAGATCAAAGCTAAATATAGCTTGATTAAATTTTCACTAACAGCAAGTTAGTGTATGAACACTATGAAGTAAGTGTATGAACAATGATGAGGGCTGCTCTGCTGTAAAATGTATTTATCATAAGCATGTAAAGCAGAACTTCTTTCAGCTTTTTTCCATATTAACAGTTGACATGTATTTTTTTAAGTCTATTTTATATCAATTCTCTTTCACTCCTTGTATGTTACCAAACTGAACTTTGGTCCACTAACCTGCCATGCAGCAAAGCCAATCTACTAACACTAACTTGTGGTGAAGGAAAGAACAGCATTTCTTTGAGAGCATTAAACAAGGAGAACAGGCAGCTCATGCTCAAAAGACCCAAACTCCCTGATATTGAGATGGCCAAAAAGTTCCTTTGTTTTTTAAGTAAAAATAAAAGACACATTTTTATTTTCACCAAGAACTTTACTGAACAATGTATTCACTGTTTTGTTCCATTACCTTCTGCAATTTTTCAGTCAACTTCATAATTCCATCTTCACAAAACTTTTTATCTTTTTGAACAAATAACTGTTCCAGGTGCCTTTTACAGTTTTCCAGGGAATTGAAATTTTTTCCATTAAGAGAATTTTGTAAAGACCGAAATAAATGGAAATCCAAAGGTGCAACGTCTGGTGAATACAGTGGATGAATCAGAATTTCCCAGACAAGCTGTAACAGTTTTTGCTTGGTCATCAAAGAAACATGTGGTCTTACATTATCCTGATGGAAGATTTTGCATTTTCTGTTGACTAATTCCAGATGCTTTTCATTGACTGCTGCTTTCAGTTGGTCTAATGGAGAGCAGTACTTTTTGGAATTAATCATTTGGTTTTCCAGAAGGAGCTCATAATAAAGGACTATCTTCCAATCCCACCATATAAACAACATCACCTTTTTTGGATGAAGACCGGACTTTGGTGTGGTTGGTGGTGGTTCACTTCCCTTGCTCCATGATCTCTTTCATTCCACATTATTGTACAATATCCACTTTTCATCACCTATCACAATTTGTTTTAAAAACAGAACTTTTTCATTACGTTTCAGTAGAGAATCACATGTGGAATTATGGTCAAGGTTTTTTTCGCTTAACTTACATGGAACCCAAACATCAAAGCGATTCACATAACCAAACTGGTGCAAATGATTTTCAATGCTTGATTTGCATATTTTGAGTATGTTAGCTATCTCCCGCATGGCATAATGTTGATTGTTCTCAATTAATGTCTCAATTTCATCACTATCAACTTCAACTGGTCTACCTGACCACGGAGCATCATCCAGTGAGAAATCTCCAGCATGAAACTTCGCAAACCTCTTTTGACACATTTGATCAGTCACAGCACCTTCTCCATACACTGCACAAATCTTTTTATTTTTTTCATTTCAGTTGTGTTTTTACCTTTCTTGAAATAATAAAGCATAATATGCTGAAAATGTTGGTTTCTTTCTTCCATCTTCAATATTAAAATGGCTACACAAAAATTCACCAGTATTGGTAAGTTGTTGTTGTTGTTTTTTTTTTTTAACGCACACTGACATGACAGCTGTCACAATAAAATTTAACAAAATTGTTTCCAATGAAGTTAAAGATAAATAAGTGCTGCTACGGTCATCTTATGGCAAACAAATGAACTTATTGGCCAATCCAAATTGTTCCATAGCTTTCAAGGAAATATTTTTAAAGACAACATTTGAGGTGACGGTTGCAGCTTGTAGACTTTCTTCTGATTGGTTGATGGTGTTGGAACAGAGTGCTGTTTTGGGAATCCTAATCATCAACCTTCTGGTTCAAACCAGTCTGGGGGGTCTATGTGCTTGTGGTCACCGTGTAGTGACCATCCTTCTTAGAACAACTCAAAAATATGTGTCAGATTGTTACGTATATCCCTATAAGAGGAATTAGGATACAGTTTTATCACTGAATTAATGTTTCTTGACTGCTTTTCCTTTGTTTCTGCATTCTGTCACTTCCTTAATTAGTAAATAATTGAGTTTGCTCTTTGGAACTCAGAGAAGGCTTAGGAGACTAAAGCCTTTTTCTACAAAAAAGAAAGAGAGAACAAAGAGGAGTTCCTATACCCAAGAGAGCCCTATAGGGTCCCGCACAGATTCACTTCCCCCTTTTCTCTGATACTCCTTAATCCTGAGGGGAACAGGTGTGGGATAAGAAAGGGAATATAGTTTTAGATGAAAAGGTAAATCATAAACTTAGCAGGGGAACTAGGTTTTAGGGGGACTCAGGTTCATATACTGTCAATAACTTTCTGTGAAGTCTCATTCTTTCTTACTGGGTTTGAAACATGTATATGTAAACATATGTACCCAAAGATATAAACATGCACTGTGAAAAATGGGCAGGGGGCTTTTCATACTTAGGTGTCTAAAGGAAAGAAGATAGTACCTAAGGCCACAGAAATTATACTTCGTGTTGGCGTGCAATTTTCTTTTGATGAAGGGTGTTTTTTAAAAAATATTAAATATATGTAAACTAAAGCATTATTAAGGGAAACTAAAAATAGCATGTGATAGAACATACAAAGATCTCAAACTGAAAACAAAATTTGGGAACAATCTGACACGTAAAGCCTTATCCCTGTACCCAGGAGAAATTTGGTTCTCTTTTCTTCTTTAATATCGGATATCAAAATAATGGTAAAACTCCATCAATTAAATTTAATCTACTTTAATTTTCCTCTAAGAAATTAGTCCATCTAATCCTCACCTTAATATTACTGAAATCATGTAAAAACATGGAACAGTTACATCTTATTTGTGTATTTCTCCAGCCCTCATATATGACTTACTTTGAGTAATAGCTCAATATACATTTGTTGCAATGAGTGCGTGTGTATATATATATAATATCAGGGACAACTATATATATCAAGTAAGTATATATTTTGAAAGTATTTTTATATAATTGTTATATATAATATAAAAAATCTGTAGTTTTTTAAAAATGGATATAATTTGAATATAGTGATGCATGATATATTTAAAAATATATCCCACAACTAATCTGCAAATTATTTTTTCTTATCTCTGTCAACAAAGATTTCTTTACTAGGGAATGATTTACATGCAGTATAGAAAACGTGTATTTTCTTTCTCAAAGAAACAAACAAATGAGCACAAGTAGAAACCTGAGGAATCAGGCTGCCTCCCCACAACAGAGATCTGCAGAGCCAATTACTCTGAGTGGAGCAAGTGCATCCTGATGAGGGGCAGCTCCCTGACTCTGTGACAGCTGCTAAAAATCAGTGCTATTAACACCTCCAGACCTGTTCTTCCAAACACAGTAGGAGAATGAGTAGGGGAACAAATACCCACAGGCATTAGTCATTATAATTCTTTACCATTATTTAAATTTCATAATATTCCAGTCTTTTCAAAAGTTTAGCAAATCATTTCAGCTTTACCACAAGAGTCTTGTGTACAAACTAACTCTGACCAAATTTAAGCAATTATAATGTATATATTTCAACACAGAGCAGTGTCAATATCCCTTGCCTTTGCCCATGCCTGATTCTAGAGGTCACCTATCCCATTTCTGTACTTTAATGTAAACTCTCTCAGCCAAGGAATGTTTGTTAGATGTGAAAATTAATAAATGTGATTTATATTTACACAAAGAAACATAGCTTCAAAGATATTATGACATATAGCACAAACACTTGAATTTCTAATGGTGACAAAATTTCATCTTTTGAAGGTAGGTTTGCATTGTAGAAGTAGTTGATACTTCTTCAGAGTCAAGCACAGCAAATAAGGTATGTGAAAAATTTCATTAATGTTGTCAAACCCAAATTTGTGTGCCCAAAGCACAGTGAGGCCAAACAAACCGAAATATCAGAGTTTGGAGCAGAGAAAGTTTTATTGCAGGGTTGAGCAAGGAAAATGGGTGGCTCATGCTAAAAAGACCTAAACACCTGGATGGTTTTCAGGGAAGAGTTTTATAGGCGAAATTTGGTGGTGGTGGTGGGGTGGTGACCTTCTTCTGATTGGTTGGTGGTGAGGTAACAGGGTAGTGTTCTAGGAATCTCAATCATCAGCCTTCTGGTTCCAACCAGTCTGGGTCCACTTGCCTGTGCTCAGCCTGAAGTTATCATACTCTACCTGGGTGGGGGCCCTAGGTTCCTGTGGAAAAACTCAAAGATTGTTACATATATCTCTTGAGGAGAAACCAGGACCCTGCTCCAACACTACACTATTGGGTTTTTTTGTATTTTTAAAATTTTATTTAATTATTTTATTTTTGGCTGCTTTGGGTCTTCATTGCTGCACGTGGGCTTTCTCTAGTTGCATGAGGGGGGCTACTCTTTGTTGTGGTGCATGGGTGTCTCATTGTGGTGGCTTCTCTTGTTGCAGAGCACGGGCTCTAGGCACGCGGGCTTCGGTAGTTGTGGCTTACAGCCTCTAGAGCGCAGCCTCAGTAGTTGCATTCTGTGGGCTTAGTTGCTCCACAGCATGTGGGATCTTCCCGGACCAGGGCTCGAACCCATGTCCCCTGCATTGGCAGGCAGATTCTTAACCACTGTGCCACCAGGGAAGCCCTACACTATTGTTTATTGACTGTCTTTCCTTTGTTTCTGCATTCCCTCAGTCCTCTAATTAGAAACTGTTTCAGTCTGCCCTTTGGAACTCAGAGAAGGTCTAGGACAGTGGTCCCCAAACTTTTTGGCACCAGGGACCAGTTTCATGGAAGACTTCAATGGACTGAGATGGGGAGGGATGGTTTTGAGATGATTCAAGTGCATTATATTTATTGTGCACTTTATTTTTATTATTATTACATTGAAATATATAATGAAATAATTATATATCTCACCATAATGCAGAATCAGTGGGAGCTCTAAGCTTGTTTTCACTTGCCACTCACTGAGAGCATTCTGATATGAGTCTGCAAGCATTGATTTGTTATGGTCTCTGTGCAGTCAAACCTCTCTGCTAATGATAATCTGTATTTGCAGCCACTCCCTAGTGCCAGCATCACTGCCTCACCTCCACCTCAGATCATCAGGCATTAGATTCTGATAAGGAGCACGCAACCTAGATCTCTTGCATTTGCAGTTCACAGTAGGGTTTGCACTCCTATGAGAATCTAATGCTGCCACTGATCTGACAGGAGGCGGAGCTCAGGTGGTAATGTGAGCAATGGGAAGTGGCTGTAAATGCAGATGAAGATTTGCTCCCTTGCCCATCGCTTACCTCCTGCTGTGAAGCCTGGTTCCTAACAGGTCATGGACCAATACCAGTTCATGGTCCAGGGACTGGGGATCCCTGGTTTAGGAGGCTGAAACTTCTCTCCTACAAACAAGAAACAGGGGACATGGAAAGGCTTCTGTACCCAAGAGGCCCACAGGGTCCTGCTTGCTTTCATTAATACTATGCTTAGTAAAAACTGAAATGTAACTACAAAATTTCTTAGTGGCCTAAAAACTGATCCTTAAATATATTTCCATCAATCCAAAAGTAGATTGAAAAAACAAATTCTGCAATGATGATATTCCTGAGAATTAATCTGAAGATTATTTATTGTGTACATGAACTTGGTTCCCAGCTTTCTCAAGTTCACATTGTTTCTGGCAGAACTAGAACTTCAAGTAGGTTTTCCTGATCCCTAGTTTTTTATTTCATTTGTTTGTTTTTGTTTCATTTTGCTATATCTTTTGATCCCTCCAAATAATCTGAAATAAAAATACTTTGTTTATTTTGTTGTCAACATTAAATTCCTTTGCTTGTTTAAGCAAACACATCAGAACCTTGACAACTGTTCTCTCAGATTCTCTCTTTACCTGGCAGATTCAGGCCCCAGTTGCATCCTTGGGGAAATCTACCTTGTCTCTGTTTGACAAGTGTGTTAACGCACTCGCAGCACTTTTATTTTTTCTTTCACGGCACATCTCACAATAGTAATCATTTGTTTATAAAATTATCTATAAAATATCTGCTTCTTCTTAGACTGTAAGTTCCGACAGCAAGAGATCTTAATTCCCCTGCTCACAGATAGATCTCCAGCACCTAGCAGAGTGCCTAGAAGATACAGGTACTATGCTATATTTTTGTTGAATACAAATTATTTGTTGACTAAACATTTGTTGAATAATTATTTGTTAAATAAAATAATAAATCCCTATATATTCTGGATGATGGTAAAAGGAACATGGGTAATCAAATTTTGGAAAATCTGAAGTTTTATCTGTTTTCTACCAACATCTAGATGTGTTTCTGTAGGCAAATCTCAAATTTCTCAACTGTATTTTGAAATACAGTTTATTCAAGTCTTTACTAAAGTGTTCCTAAAACATTTTACATTCATAACATACCTGGCAAATTAATATTAACTTAAAATAACATAATTATACCACAATTTGAAGGGAACATATCATCAGCAAATAAATTGCAATTCTGTGGACAAATAGCTAATATTCCTAACTGTTATTGTGGAACCAGTATAAATAGGATTCAGTATAAAGTCAGGGTTATAAATAGGATTCAGTATAAAGTCAGGACCCCGAGTGGGGTCCTGTGGAATTCCCAAGCATGGAGGCCTTTTTGTCCCATTTTTGTTTCTTGTAGGCAAGACTCCAGACTCCACAACCTTCCCTGAGTTCCAAAGGGCAGATTCAGTTGCTAATCAAGGGAGGAGCAGCCAAGAAACCACCTGAGGCAAGATTAAAGGGACCAAAGAAGCTCATCAAAATTAGGAGACCCCACCACCGGAGACCCTGCACACACCCTAATCTTGTCAGCAGCACTACTCTTGGGAATTATTGTCATAAACTCCTCATCAAATCTTCCTGGGTTGGGACACATAGTTTTTCAAGGCAGGAGCCCACCGTGTCCCTCTTTGCCTGGCAAAGTAATAAAACTATCCTTTTCTACTTAACCCAAAACTCTGTTTCCAAGATCTGATTCGGCACCAGTGTACAGAGAAGCTGAGCTTTCTGCATCAATTCTGGCACAAATCTGGGGCCGACTTGGGGACGGTCCACGGGAGGGATTCCTAGAGGCCAGATTGCCTGGGACCCTTGCCTGGAAAGGCCGAGCCCCAGTCATACCCCGTCCACCATCCTGGCAGCTGGAACTCTGAGGCAGGAATAGACCATGGAAGAGGGACTGCTCTAGCAGATTCTGAGGCCCTTTTTGCCTTGAGGATGCTCCTCTCTTCCTTCTGCCTGGGCCGCCCTGGACTTTCATCCCCGAGGAGTTATTTTGGAGAAGCAGAAGAGTAGCATTCGGGAAGTCACAATACCTCTGCCAGCATTTTGGTAAGTAAGTCCCCCAGCATGCATGCTGAGGTTGCTCGACTTGGTCTGTTTGGGGAAACTCTGGTTTCTGTTTGGGGATTTTCCATTAGGAAGATTCCATTTGTAAGGGACCACTTGGACCAAGGTCACCAGTTTAGTGGGACTTGGAAGCCAGTTTGAGCCTTGGGCTCTTTATTTGTGTGTGTGTGTGTGTGGCTTCCATTTGGCTGGCAAGGATTCTGGTTTTGCTCTCTGTTTTGTGCACACAGCTGTTTAATTCAACTCAACATGGGAAGCACTTCTTTGATTCCATCTGATAGCCGCCTGGGAAAATTCTGGCAGTTTGATCTACCTATAACTATGAATCTATGACTGAAAAGAATGAGATTCTATTGTAACTCTGTTTGGCCATTGTATATTCTTAAAAGTGAGGAGAGGTGGCCTCTGTATGGTGGCCTAAGTTATTATACTATTCTTCAGCTATAAATGTTTTGTCACAGGAATGGAAAGGCTGGGAGTTTTCTCCACTCCAACTGGGCTAGCCACTCTGGGCTCACTCCCTTGCAGGAATTGAGCCACTCTGGTCTCCCTGAGAGCCAACTCTAGGTTTGTTCTGTTTCAAGAACTGAGCCAATCTATTTGGAAGCCTTTGTCTGGGAGTGGAAGTACAATTTTTAAATTATACCTCCTCTGATATTCTGTCTGTGTGGCTATAGCTTATGTGTCATTTGTGTTTTAGTGTTTATTGTTTTGGGATGAGCCACTCAGGCTTGCTCAGGGTGGGAAAATTCTACCCAATCATTGCGAGCCGTTTTGAGTCCTCTGCCTGGGAGTGGAAATGGAATCTTTAGGCTACACCTTGTCTGATCTTTTGTTTGTGGGACCATGTTTGTTGTTTGTATGTATGTGTGTCAGTACTTACTTTGACTGGTTGAGACATTTTTGGTAAATAAGAGGGCTCACATGTGACAGCACCAGGGAATCCTTCCCTATTGTGTCAGGCTTTGCCTGTGGAAGAACGTATTGGGGATTTTCCCTTTTGGACTGGCCTTGTTATGGGTGATCAGAGCTCTGCTCCAACATGTAGGCCCCCCCAACCACCCCCACCAGGGTATTTTTGCAAAACTGGGAGATCTTCAGCTATGCTCCCATGAAAAAGAACTGGCATTTCTCCCCTGTGCTCAGGCCCTCAGGAATACTTATCTTGTCTAGACTATCTCTAAAAAAAAAACTTAAAAAGGCAGGGGGGTGGGGGGTGGGGGGTGGGGGGGTGGGGGGGTGGGGGGTGGGAGCCTTTTAAACTCAAGTGGAAAAACTGTGAGATTTCTGGTTCTGTCTTTATGTAAAAGTAAACCTGTAAATGAACTATATTTAATTGACTTAAAAGTGTGCACTTACAAATTAAATCTAAATATATAGAAAATTGGCCATGATAAATTCTTGGACCACATGATCTGGGAAATATACAGTACTGAATTGATATTGGCTATTGAAGGTGGCTTAAGCATGTTGGTCTGATTGATATAGACATGTCTTTAGAGTCATCAATGTTAAGTAATGCAAGTGAGATATGAGCTTTGGGTGAATTTTTAGGAATAATTATGTTTTAGGAATGTCTTCTTAAGGATTTTGACTACTTAAAAATTTAAAGTTGTGCTAAATTAAGTTAAATGATGGAAGTTTATTGAATAACTAGGACATTTCAAAATAAAATAAGATGCTGAAACATTAATTATTGAACATTGACTTCCTTTTACAGAGAAATAAAAGGTTGAGAACTATTAATAAATATGTTTGGTGCTACACTGAAATATTTTCTATAAGAAAGCACATATTTCAAGAAATTATTATTTGGATTTATGTTTACTGATCTACATAGTGCTGATATAAAGGACAGTTCATGGTTGCTTAAGGAAAGTAGGATGTGTGTTTTCAGTAAAGAAGGTATAAGGAATGGAGTTGCATTTTATTAAGGGAAAAAGAAGTAGGTCTGACTTAGGGCTGGCTGTTTCTGAATGGAAAAATTAAGTGATGAATACAGAAAGTGATAAAACGTTTTGTGGAAAGTGGGCCCCGAGAAAAGAGTTTTGTGCATGGTGAGGATTGACTAACGTTAAAATAAATTTAATTGAGTAAATGAATTTTAAAAGTAAGCGGGTACAAAACTTGAATTTGGCTTTTCTCTCTGTTAAGAGAACAAGTTTTCTTAAGATGTGAAGTGCCTTTGATAACAGATTTTAAGTTTCTTTACCTTTTCAAGAGATCTGTTCTATATTTGTCTTTGAAATCTTTTATTGTTACTTTGTCTAAGTGAATAACTATTGTTTCACAGTGACCTATGATCCTGACTGAGTGCTCTAAACCATTTTGATATATATATATATATATATATTTGTGACATATATTTTTGATGTATATATATTTGACAAAACTTCTTAAATCAAAATTTAATGAAGTCCTTTGACCTCTAGCTAACTTTGGGATGCTTCAAAGGGCCCCTGAAACATCCCAAAGAGAGATAATAAACTAATTAGTTTTATTTGGTATGTTAAAAGTACATGGGAAGTATGGTCAAATGAGTAATAAATCTTAGGTTATAGTATATGGTAAATGTTAATAACATAGATATTATAGAAATTATATGGAATTCCTAAAATTCTTATATGTCCTGATAAAATATCATCAGTTATAAATCCAGTTATTATCTTAAAGTGTTGTATGTCTCAGCAGTAACCAAGTTACTTTGTCAATTGCATTACATTGTAATCAGACGTTAAACATGACTTCTTAAGTCTTTTGTCATTATAGACAGTTATGGTTTTAATTCTGATGCCTTTGCAAAAATGCTTCCTCTTCAAGAAGATGTATAGAAAGGAATTTTGTTTAAATACAAGTTTCTGACTTTCAGACTATAATGCTGAACTGGGTAAGAGATTGAAAAATTCTAGGGAAAACCTGTTGGCTTTAAAAAAGTTAGCAACAGGACTGGTTAGTAAATAAACAGGTGAATATGGTTATAATTTTTATGGGTTTTGTCTGAAATGTTATTGGTTTTGATTTGTGTTTTCCAGATATAGGAAAACAACTTCCACTCAAGTTGGTTATGATTTACAACAATGTGGTAAATTATACCTCTGTGAGTGAAACTGAGATATTTTTCTTTTCCTTCTGCCTGCTCCCTTTAAAAACTGGAGACTCTTGGGTTCTTTTCAGGTGAATTAAAAAGGTTGTCTCCTGGCATGTGTAGGAATCTTGATATTTTGGGGACTTCTAGAAGAGAGAAATCCACCTAGGCAAAGTATTGATGGCAGGCCTTTGATATGACTTTCTTGGCCTTGAGGGGCCTTTGGAAAGTTTAGTCTGAGATGCCTTCTGAGGAATTACACCAGAGTCAGTGTGGAAGAACCTATGTGGTCAATGGACCAAACTTATTTTCAAAGCAAATTAGCCTTGGATGTACTTGATGAAAATGGGGGTAATTTAAAAAAATTATATTTCACTGAATATTAAATTCCAGTTTTGTTAATTAAGGCCTGTATTTACCAATACTCACTTCCCAGATAGTTCCGTGCTGTTATATTGTTACAAAATATAATTAAATTGTCAGAAGAACATGCTAAGTTTTTTTCTGAAGCCTAACTTTGTAATCAATCTTTGGATAAAGATCAGATGCTCCATGATCTACAACCAGTAGGTTAACAGCAGGCTACGTTCATTCAAATTTTTTTTTTTTTTTTTTTTTGCGGTACACGGGCCTCTCACTATTGTGGCCTCTCCCGTTGCAGAGCACAGGCTTCGGATGCGCAGGCTCAGCGGCCATGGCTCACGGGCCCAGCCGCTCCGGGGCATGTGGGATCTTCCCGGACCTGGGCACGAACCTGTGTCCCCTGCATCGGCAGGCGGACTCCCAACCACTGCGCCACCAGGGAAGCCCCATTCAAATTTAAAGGCTCCCTTATGTTGGGGACAATTAAACCCATACTAGGGATAACCAGACTAATAACACTAGGAAACTGGGCTGGGTTCCTTATGGGCAATGCCAATATACAATTTCCCTTAAAAATAAGGATTGGTACACAGTAGACTAAGTCAGACAACCTGGTATATACTGGGCTGCACCTAATGGAAGTTCTTGATTTGTATTCTTACTTATGACCTTACTATCTGTTAGTTATATTGTTTTTTATATTGCCTGTTTTGCAAAATTGTTGTTTCTTGCATTACCAAATGTGTGACTGGGCCTTTGATAAAATGGTGATATATAGTTCCATATGAGATCAATGACTGTAATAGCGTAACTCTAGATATGGGAAGAAGCAACACAAGGGAATATTTTTCTGGGCCATAAGGGACTAGTAAGACAGGTGGTCCAGAGACCTTTGGCACTGTTAATAGGCCTAGTCCAATAGTAGCACATTGAGTGGCCTATCAGTGAAATCTTTGCCAGACCTGGGAATGAGCATTCCCAGCTCCATGGGACAAAATGGTCATGAAATGCCCCCTGAACCATGCTTGAATTTATAACACTGAAGGGGTTCTGCCAACTGAAAATTGCAATCTGCCTCTGCAAGGATTAAGGCAATGGCCACTGAGGCCACTGACCTTCAAGGAATTCAGGGTGGAGATCAGGAATGAAGCACTCTGTGCTCTAGAAAATAACTGGCAGAACAGGCCTTCAGATATTTAGATATTTTCAGGAGATTTTATGAGCCCAATTTCTTCATTTTCCCATAACTAGAAAAACAGTGAAATCGTTAACAGTGACATCTGCTTTACCATTGAGGAGGGGAATGCATTTGAAAGTCAAAATGGAGTAACTATGGTAAAACTTGCAGCCCCTTATGGATGTGATTTAAGACAATTCATTCCTGTATTGTTGCAGACTTGAATTTTCTGATCTATGTCAGATACCACAAGGATTAAAAAATTCCCCCACCCTCTTCAAAAAGATTTTGGCTAAAGAATTGAGAGGATCACACCTGCGTCAAGGTTGAATAAAGGCTTTTCCAGCCAGAAAGGTAAAAGCATCAGAAGTGGCAAAAACCCTTCTTAAGGACGTTATTAAGAAAACTCTCACCAAGCTATGCAAAAAAGTCATCTAAAATGGGACAACGTCTTGCCAATTGCTATGTTCAACAGATTTGTCAGTTGTTAACCTCTGTGCATGAGTTTGTGTTCCATAGGTCTCCCCCTCACCTGAAAGCTCCCTTGCATCCCCTCAAAGCAGGAGACCTGGTGTTACTGAAAGTGAGAAAAAGAACAATGGCCTGAGCAGCAGATTGAAGAAAAATGGAAGGAATCCTATGACATTCTTCTTAATACTCATGCCTCTCTAAAACTGGATGGAGTAAAACTGTGGGTACATCATACCAGAGCAAGAAGATCATCAGAGACTGACTAGCCAAGCCTGCCTACAGCCAGTGAACAGACTCCCAAGAAGCAGACATCTCACTCTTTGGGAAACTTTAAGTATCTGTTCCAACAAATGAAAGTTCTGTTTTCTTATCCTTTCTAAGGTTCTGTTTTCATACCTTCTACTTATAGATTCATGTGCTGTTTCTTTCAATATTTATAACTGCTAGATATATGGTCAGCTTACTATTTCCATGTCTTCAGGATTGCCTTGAAGGTTTCCCCATCCAGGGAATGGTTTGGAAACAACTGGCTTCAGACTTATTCTCTTGAATTCCTTAGGAAATGAAATCTATTCTGTCTAATAAAGTTCTAGTTGTCATTCCTCTTACCTCTAACTGGGTCTATTGAACCAAAATGGCAGAACAGGGATTGAGATCTTAATCATATAAGACTCAGAACCGGGACTTGGAATGCAAATATTTCTAATTTGGTATCTATTCCCCCAAATTTAGGCAGGACTATGCCCCATCTCAGCAGGAATTAGTCAGAGCAGTCATCACCCTGTTCCCTGAAAGATTTGGGGAAAGATAAAACTGAAGTGGGGATTAAAACCTATCCCCCCCCCCACCAAAAAAAAAAAAAAACCTAGTCTCCCTAAAGCCGAGTTCTTCTGCTGAGTTTATGATTAACATTGCTATCCAAAATGTTGTTGTTCCCTTTCTCATCCAACATCTGTTCTCCTCAAGATTGAGGAGTATGAAGGAAAAGGGGGGAGTGAAACCAAGTAGGGTCCTGTGGTTCTCCCAGGCATGGAGGCCTTTTTGCCCCCCATTTCTTATAGGCAAGACTGCAGATTCCAAGACCTTCCCTGAGTTCCAAAGGGCAGAATCAGGGAGGAGCAGCCAAGAAACCACCTGAGGCAAGATTAAAGGGACCAAAGAAGCTCATCAAGGTTAGGAAACCACCTGAGACTCTGCACACACCCTAGTCTTGTTAGCAACCCCACCCTTGGGAAGTATTGTCATAAACTCCTCATCAAATCCTCCTGGGTTGGGACACATAGTTTTTCAAGGCAGTAGCTTGCTGTGTCCCCCTTTGCCTGGCAAAATAATAAAGTTATCCTTTTCTACTTCACCCAAAACTCTGTCTCCAAGATTTGATTTGGCACTGGTATACAGAGAAGCTGAGCTTTCGGCATCATTATGAGCTCCTGCATTTGTGTCTGACAGACATGGACTTTGACCAAGACAACTTTAGCATTCCCCTCAGCTTGACTAAACTACAGCAATTTCTTCCCCATTATAGGCCCCTGACCTTCCTTTTCTTAGACTATTTACTTTAGAAAACTTGTAATTGTAAATTACTTCTCTGCCCATTTGACATGCATATAAATCTCCTAGCCTGTTGACAGTTTTATGACCCAGAGAATGCCTTTTGTCAAGGACCAGGAATCATCTCTTTGAAATGTACTCATCAAGGAAGATAGCATCCTATTCCCCAGTCTCTGTGGGAGGGGAGGGGAGGAGTCTAATTTTGATGGGTGCCAATTAGGAAACATAGATGGCCTAATCACTGAGAAAAAATCTGCAAACTCAGAAATAACTCAATATGCTCAGCACATCCCATTGGTCAACCTCCCCTGTAACGTCCTCTAGTTCTTTTCTACTAGCTCACTCAGTGATTTGAAACCATCCCATCTTTGTTTCAGTAGAGATGAGTTCAGTCTTTCTTCCTTATTGCAATAGCCTTGAAACCTGTCCTTGCCTGTTTAACTTTGTCCAGTGCAATTTCTGTTTTGACAATTTAAATCCCGTTTGAGGAATTTGGTAACCATGAGACCTAGAACATGTATTTTGCACTTTAAGTATTTATTTTCTGATTGATAAAATAGAAATTATATGTGTAATGTACACAGCACTAGTATGAGAATTATACATGTAAAGTCCTCAACATAAACCTTATGTGACATATTATGTGCACTGGTTTATTACTGACTAATTAAATAAAACACACCAAATAATTATCAGTATATCATCTATTATGAAATTGATTGTTTTAGGATCTGAAGGTAAAGCTAAAGTTCTCAAAATGATTTTAAACTGAAAATAACTGTGGGCATTCAAAACTAATATGGAGCTATTTTTTTCTTTAGGCTGAGAGTTCTGAGTAGCCTATTCAAGGGTATTCTTGAAAAACCCAATAACTATTAAGTTCTCACAATTATTCTGAATTAATTGAAAAAAATGGAATGTGGGAATAGTAAAATGGGGGGAAAATAACAAAGTTATTTAGTTTTCTAGGCAGCTGATTTGGGCAAACATAGCATTGTGATCCAGTTTTTATTTTTAAGAATTGTGGTCATATCAAAACCCCTTGAAGAATGGGGCCTTGAAAAATAAGGTCCAAAATGTCTACTGCAAATGGTATCAGAGAATACCATCAGTCTTAATTTAATAGAGGTATTCAGAAAATTGAACTTCAGGAATTGAGATATTACTTTATTGCTAAGTCTATTAGTTTTTATCTCAGTGTTATGACAACAGTCTCTGAAATCTTCATACTCCCTCCAATTGCCTAAAATGTGTTACAGCATATGATGTTCATAGTTGGGTACTGATGTTCTTAACTTATTCAATTTATTCTTTAACTTCCAATATTAAGTGTTCTCCCTCTCTCCCTTTTCTCTCTTTTTTATGACAGAGTATACTCTGAAATTTTCTCAGTTGGATGATGTTAACTTACTACTGCTTTAGAAATTGCTGATCTCACTACATTTTTCATAACTGTACACCTGTGTTACACAAACAGCAATGTGCAATCAGATTCATATTTCCAGATAAGCACTGTCTGTCTTTCTACCTGCTATTATATTTGATCACTTGCATGTGAATTTACATTCCATAAAATGTTCTTGCTACACTGGAAAGAAAAAATCGAAGAAAACACTATGTTTTCTTAACATTATCAGTTCCAAGTTCAAGATCAAACTCTTCCTTTCACATTCACAGATTCTAATGCCAGGCAAAGCTATTGCAGGGGAGAAGAATTTGCCACCCCAAAGTATGTCTCTTTAGCATAAGGATTATTTTAGGCTGATTATTTTTAAGAAATTGTAAACACAGGAGAAGCTCTGAAAACCAAGTAGACATAAGACTTTTGTAAGAGACATTTACAGGTATAAGGGAAATCTCTATTTGTAAGGATGTCTTCCTCTCTTACAAGGAAGAGGGGGATGACTCTAAATCCCTCAATATTATTTTCAATGGAGAAGGCAACAACTTAAGTGTGCATAACAACCTAACCCTTGTTTACTGTGCTTTTCCTGACCCTTGTTTACTGTGTTTTTCCTAGTAACCTCCCATAACTTATTCCTCACCCCTAACACCTTTTGTCTTTAGCTGAAGACAGTATGTGAAGTTATGGCTTTCCCCATTTTCAGTTTTTCTGGGTCTCTCCCATGTAAACATGTTACTAAATTTTGTTTGCTTTTCTCCTCTTAATCTTTCTTATATCAATGTAATTATTAGGCCAGCTACAAAACCTAGAGGAAAAACTTCTCTGGCCTGCACTTTTTAAAAATGTTTTCTTTGGTTTTTTTCAATGTTTCAAACCATTTAAACTTCATGAATAATTGTTTTTTAAGTTTTCCAGTTTAGTATAGTCAATGCAGGCCATTTCCCAGCATAACGATGAATTGTTTGAAAGCGGTATAAACTGACAGCAGCCCATATGTTGAGTGACAAGTCAGGTTCTATAAAACAGCAAATGTTTTATACTGGTTATTTTGTTTTTTCATTGTGCTGAAAATTTCAGGTTAGTAAATCCTTAAAATGTATTTTAGAATTGGATGATTAAATCTTGCCAGGTAATTTTATTTTATTTACTTATTTATTTTTATGTTTATTTATTTATTTCTTATTAGTCATCCATTTTATACACATCAGTGTATACATGTCAATCCCAATCTCCCAGTTCATCACACCCCCACCCCCACCCCCACCGCTTTCCCCCCTTGGTGTCCATACATTTTTTCTCTACTTCTGTGCCTCAATTTCTGCTCTGCAAACCAGTTCATCTATACCATTTTCTAGGTTCCACATATATGTGTTAATATATGATATTTGTTTTTCTCTTTCTGACTTACTTCACTCTGTATGACAGTCTCTAGATGCATCCACGTCTCTACAAATGACCCAATTTTGTTCCTTTTTATGGCTGAGTAATATTCCATTGTATATATGTACCACATCTTCTTTACCCATTCATCTGTTGATGGGTATTTAGGTTGCTTCCATGACTTGGCTACTGTAAATAGTGCTGCAATGAACATTGGGGTTCATGTGTCTTTTTGAATTATGGTTTTCTCTGGGTATATGCTCAGTAGTGGGATTGCTGGGTCATATGGTAATTCTATTTTTAGTTCTTTAAAGAACTTCCATACTGTTCTCCATAGTGGCTGTATCAATTTACATTCCCACCAACAGTGCAAGAGGGTCCCCTTTTCTCCACACCCTCTCCAGCATTTGCTGTTTGTAGATGATTAAATCTTGTCAGGTAATTTTAAACCTGTAGAGGCATAATACCATAAAAAGCATTTTAACATCTTTGATTTTATTCTATCAAAAACAAAGTATTTTTCCAGTATAAATATCCACAGCTTACTATGTGTCCTATCTGTCGATATCACAAAATGACAGCATTCAGAGACTTGTTATCTGCAAAGGCAGTGTATCTGCTATTTGTCACTAAGCAACATTCAGAAAAATTTTCCCCTTTTCTAATATCATGGAAAATGTGTCAGGACAAGAAACACACACAGAGAAAATTACTCCTCTGGTGAGATATTTTGACACAAAAAGTCTTTCCTGGTCAAAGATGAAATGCACCTTGTCAGTCACTTGTAATTACTGCCTCATTTCTGTCAATAGAACGAAAACCAACTGCCTGTGGCGACGTCACAGAGGCATTTACCAACATACAGAGTTGGATTTGGCCTGTGAACAGTGTTTGCTGAGCTCAGCCAGGTCTGAGTCAATGCACACAGATAGAGTGATCTTTAATTACAACTATTAATCTTCTTTAAAGTAGAAGAAAGGATATTTTGTTGTCTTTTTTGCATGAATATTTTCTATTTCATCTTTGGTATCAATGGATAACTTTCTTCCTCAGCCTTTTCTGTTATGCCTATGGCATTAAAGTGTACTGATTACCAACAATCACATTGCAAGAATCAATTTGAAGAGCTGTAAACTTATTAAATGTTAAAATAAAGCGTTTCCTATCCTCTGCCTGTGATTAATATCCATAACCAAATAATCTGGACAGGAATGGAGGGGTGTGAAGGTTGAGTTAACAAGATGCAGAATCATTAACCATGTGTGGAAAACACTTCCTTAGAAGAATTATAATTCTGGCCACTTGCAACAGATTTTCTAGGCAGAGCATTATGAAATAGAGGGAGAAAAATAATCATTAGTGAGCAAACCAGCAACAACATTAAGGCTCTCAGTAATCTCACTTTGAATTAAAGCCAGGTTTATATGGAGGATCTGTTAATAATGAAGGTGGATGGGATGCTGGCACCTCAGGGCTTTCCTCTGGCATCTTTAAGTTTATGATGGCATTGCAAAACCTACTGTAAAACCCTATCCCCAAGGCCAACCCTGATAGAAAAGAATTTTTCAGGAAAAGCATCTATATTACCAGAGTAGTATAGGGGAATAACTGCTTACACTCTCTGACCATTCTTTCATTGGTATTTGCATTGATCTGTTATTTTTATTTCATATAAGTTATGGTACATTTGATTAGCTCTTTCCAAAAAAGAAGGTAATGTATTCAAATAGTAACCCTTTACTGAGGGGCTGTTATGTGTCAGATCCCATAGTAGGCACTGAGAATAAATACTAAGACAAATTGGGTATAATCTGTCCTCCAGGAGCTAAAGTTATTCCATATCATATCTCATTTTTTTAGAAACATATCAGATTTAGAGCTTGGACCATAACCAACTTCTGATACCAGAAGGACAAATATTAGAATATCTGAAATGAAACAAAATGGATTGGCAAGGTCATTCAGTATATCCCCAGCTTTAATACTCGACTACTTTTAAAGCTCTCTAAAACTGTTTTGTACCCTCTCAACATGTTTTCTGTGGTGGTATTGCATAGTAGAAAATCCACAAAATTTGAATCAGATGGCCTAGATGCAGGTTTGTGCTATGCCACTTTCTAAAAGTACAAATTTAGGGCTTCCCTGGTGGCGCAGTGGTTGAGAGTCCACCTGCCGATGCACACAGGTTCGTGCCCCGGTCCGGGAAGATCCCACATGCCGCGGAGCGGCTGGGCCCGTGAGCCATGGCTGCTGAGCCTGCGCATCCGGAGCCTGTGCTCCGCAACGGGAGAGACCACAACAGTGAGAGGCCCGTGTACCGCAAAAAAAAATAAAAAATAAAAAATAAAATAGAATAAATAAAAGTACAAATTTAGAAAACTGTTTTACCTATTACAATGTAGGGGGCAAATTTTTGCCACCCCAAAAATGTGTGTCTTTGGCATAAAGATTATTTTAGACTGATTAGTTTTAAGAAATAGAAGTCTCAACAAGTTTTTCTTTTTTACCTCCCCCTTAACTGCCTAACAGAATTTAGATAGAGGGCCTGTTCCGGGAAGGGAACTATCACCAGAGATAACTACAAAGAATATGCACGATGTGTGGTTGAGGGATTTAGCAAGGCCTACTTGTTCAAAGTCCTCTCTGTGTTCCACTGTCTTTGCATGACATGGCAAACATTTGTTACCGAGTGCAAACTCGCTCTGCTCGCTGCACGACAGGCCAATGAATCAGAGACGAGGTGTTGAGGCAAGGAATACGACTTTATTCGGAAAGTCGGCAGACCGAGAAGATGGCAGACTAAAGTCTGAAAATAACCATCTTATCGGGCTTTGGATGCCAGTTTCTTTTATAGCACAGAGAGGGAGAGGAGATGAGGAAGTAAAAAAGGCCGTAAGTTTTGCCAATATCCCCTGGAATGGCCAGCTTCGGTGAGGGGTGAGGAGAGGTGTTAATTTCTTCTGTTTTGCAGCCATCCACGGGTGGGCGGGGTCAGATTGTCTCCTTGTGAGCTGAACAGAGGCACTTTAACATTCGGGCAGAGGGGCAGGGTTACCTGAGGCAGGCCATTATGTATGATTATAATAACAAAAGCAACAAAAAGCAAAGGTTAAAGTTAAAGAAACAGATGGAACATGGGGTCCAATTTAGCTCTTCCCTGTTACATGTTTGCTTACCAAACACTGGCTTTTCCCATCTTCCTTTAAACTGTCTTCCTTCTTCCCTTTGTTACAGATCCCTATGTCTTTCTACTTAGCTCAGAATGGCATATAAACTGCAATTGCCTGATTGCCAGTGGGTTTCACAGTCTTATGTGACCCTGTATGTACATAATTAAATTTGTTATTCTTTTGTTAATCTGTCTTGTGTTAATTTAATTATGGAACAGCCAAAGAACCTAGAAAAAAATTTCCTAACAACGTTACTTTTCATTTATTGAATATTGATTATATGTTATTACACATGATGCTAAATGTGTCTTATTCATTAAATCCATATAACTCTATGAGAAATGTACTGCTATCACACTCGTTTTACAGATGGGAAGAGAATTTGAGGATTAGAGTGATTAAGAATATTCTACACTATCAAAGGGCTAAGTAGCAGAGCTGGGGAGCAGAGTGATGCCAGGTCCATTTCACAGCAAAACACACACTCTTACCTTTTGGGTCACTTGGCCTCTTCCTGCTGGCCTAAGTTAGATCCTTATTTAGGTCTTCATTCCTTTTCAGCTAGAGCCTCACAAGTAAGTCTCTGCCTCCAGTCTTTTCTCCCCTCAAAGTCACCCTTATTCAGTTGCCAGAGTGGTCTATTTAAAATGTAGATCTCACCATATTCCACTGCTGCCTAAATCCCTCAATAGCATCTTGTGGGGGCCTTTCAAGAGGAGAAATACTCAAGTATAAATGCCCACCTCCACCATGGCTCACAGAGTACAGGGTCATCTCTCTTAGTGTTATTTTCCTTACCCTCCCCCCCCCCCCCAAGATTTCACTACCTTCTCACATATGCCCCATGATTTAATCATGCTGAAGGTATCTTGTTCTCACAAAATGATTGGAGAGTTCTGCTCAAATTTGAATCCACTTTTTCCAAAATCTTTATCCTCTGATATTATGGGCATTATTGATGCTTAAAATATTAACTAATGTTGAAGTTTTACTTGTCCTAAGAACTAAAGTAGAATCATATAAGGCTATGTCTTGTCCATCTCTCCTCACTCAATCATCTCATTCATTTCCTCTGACCAAATTTCAGAGGAGGATTCTTTAATAAGCAAGGAGATAGGCTTATATGAAAATATTTGGAAAACAGTGTGTTCACTTCAGTGAGCAAAATATGCTAAATATATGTTGAATAAGCTAGAAAAATTAGAATATTATGCTAATCTTATAGCCATCTGAGTATTTGAGTGAAAATAAGAATTTATTATTGCTTAAACTGTGATACTTAAGGAAGTTAATATAGCATATTGATATTTCTGAACTTTGCAAACAAGCAGTTTTAGTTGAAACCATGTAAAATATAACCACAATTATCACATTAATTGAAATCTTAACTTATAAAAAACACTTTTTTTCTCTTTACTAATACTGCACCATTTATAAATTTTATCAAAGAATGTATTATATTTCCTTTTCCTCTAAGTCCCATGACATGTTTTAATGGATATCTGCTATTTTGAAATACAAAGAATCTCAACTCTTTTTAGTCAGTGTGATAAACTGGAAGTTGATAAGCCTTTGTTCTACTTTGCTGAAGGAATTTTATAAATATGCTCTCATCTAGTTTTTTTTGACATGTTAGGGAAGACGGAATTTTATTCTGTTTCACAAAGAAAGAAAGCAGATAGGTCTGGTGATAGCACCCAGATAAGCTCAAGTAACTAACAATCACAACGGTGAAAGATCACTTCTTATGTGTACCTGCGATGGAAATTATTATTTGTTCATGCTTATTTGTTCCCTCCTTGTCCTTGCCATTTCCCTGCCCCGTTAATCTTAATGTGGCTATGGGATTTGCTTTGAGCAAAGAAATATGGATGAAGTTAACAGTGAGCTAACTCCCAGGAAAAGGTTTGGAAAATATTGTGTATTTCTGTTTGCCTACTTGTATTGTCCTTTGACGCTGGAGAACCTTACGTTCCCAGTGGGGGTGTCCTTCAGCATGGATCACAGATGAGGAAGAAAAATGGAGCAATTCCGTATCATCACTGTACCTAGGGCTTCAGCCCTAAGCACAAAGCTGTTAGCTGTTATGATGTGAACAACAAAAAACTTGGTCATTTTAACACTGAATTTGTTACTTTACAGTATAACCTAGTAAATAACTAAGAGTGTGTTTTTTCTACCTCTACTGAGAAATTTGTCAGTTTCTACATTTTACCTGAGAAATTGTATGGCAAAGGGTCTTTTAAAAGAGTTGGTAATCAAAAGTATAAAGGATAAATTTAATAATAAACACATTTAAAAAAACAATTTAAGAATAAATTTAAACAAGGAGAAAAAAGACTTGTACACTGAAAATGACAAAATACTGCTGAAAGAAATTAAAGAATACATAAATAAATGGAAAGACATCCTGGGTTCATGGACTGGAGGACTTAATACTGTTATGATGATAGTGTTACCCAAAGCAATCTACAGATTCAATGCAATTCCTATCAAAACCCCACTGGTGTTGCGTTATGCTATTGTTTGTTTGTTTGCTTCAAAAGGAGGGAAATCCATCCTAAAATTCATAAGAAATATCAAGTGACTCTGAATAGCTAAAGCAAACTTGAAAAAGAACAAAGTTGGAAGACTTCTACTTCCTGTTGAAAAACTTTCTAAACAGTTACAGTAAAAAAAGCAATGTGGTATTGACATAAGGACAGATATTTGGACGTACAGAACGAAATAGAGAGCCCAGGAATAAATCCTCAAATTTTTGGTCAATTGATTTTCGACAAGACTGCCAAGACCATTCTATGGGGAAAGTACAATCTTTTCAATAAATGCTGCTAGAAGAACTGGACATCCATGTAGCAGAATAAAGTGGGACCTTTATTTTACATCATACACAAAAGTTAACTCAAAATAGATGAAAGACCTAAACATAAAAGTAAAAACTATACAATTATCAGGGGAAACCATAGAAGGAAATCTTTAGGAACTTGGATTTGGCAATGATTTCTTGGATACGATACCATAAGCACAGGCAACAAAAGAAAAAATAGATAAATTGGACTTTAAAATTAAAAACTTTTGCACATCAAAGGATATCATCAAGAGAGTAGAGTGAAAAGACAACCAACTGAATGGGAGAAAATATTTGCAAATCATATATCTGTTAAGAGATTACTATCCAAAATATATAAAGAACCCACAATTCAGTAACAACGACAAAACAATTTAATTCAAAAATGAGCAAAGAAGTTACTCCAAAGACATTACTCCAAAAAGATATGCAAATGGCCAATAGACACATGAAATGATGTTCAATGTCATCAGTCATAACAAAAATGCAAATCAAAACCACAATGAGATACCACCACGTACCTATTAGGATGGTAACTTGCTAACATGGCCAAAATACAGGTCAAATTATTTATTGAGTGTAATGTTATGGCCCAGATCCTGTGAAATGCACATAACCCATCTTATTTTTTTGATGATCACAGAAACTCTATGAAAGGGTACTCTTCCTGTGTTAGTAGAGCAGGAACCTGAAAGTAAGGAATGTTATACAATTTGACCACACTTACACTGCTACTATGTGACAGAGCCCAGGATTTTATCCATGGTTGCCTGGACACAAAGCCCATATTCCTTTGACTTCACATGTAGTCTCCCAAATAAGTGTTTCCATCCCCACTCTTACTCCCAGAATACTGAATGTTTTAAAGGGTGTAATTCACTTTTCTTACTCTTTTATTTTTCAAGCACATTACACATGCTAGCTCATTACAATCTCATAAGTCTGTAAATTATATTTTATTCTGTTTTCACTGATATAAAAAGTGAGGTTTACTACCTGTTAAGCCCTATAGTGATAAAATAGAAAGTTAGGATGAACTATATGGTGAAGTAATTACAAATGCTGGCTTTAAAATGGGACTGTTGGTTCAATCTCAGTTCCACTGAATGACTTGCTAGGTGATGATGGGCAAGTTACTTAACCTATCTGTATAACAGTCTTTTCATCTTCAGAATAGAGATGAGAGCAATACTAGATCATATGATTCAAATGAGGATAAAATGGAAGTAATTCACTAAGGAGGTTTGATCAATGTCTGGCACAGAACAAGCACACAGTAATAGTAGCCATTGTTTTATTTTTGTTTCCTGAGACCAGACTTCAGATATACTTTTACAGAGTTAAGTAATAATTTTTGGTTCAGAGTATGTTTAGTGACTGCCAAACACCAGTAATCTCACATATTAGACTATATTTTAATTACATTATATTACATTATGTATTTGTTTATTATATTTGTATGTCTCCATTAGAGAGTACATTTCTAAATTAAAAAAAAATCTTATTAAGAGTTTATACTACGATTTACAAGTATGAAGTGTCTAATGCTTTATATGAGAGATTGTTTAGTCAATATTTATTTGTTGATTTCAACAGAAATAATTTCAACTGAAATGGCTCTAAAAGAAAATTTTGAAATTTAGAGAGAACATTTTAACTTGGTGCTTTACAATGGTATTTCAGAGGAAATAGGAGAGTTGCATTAAAGGAGAAACTGATGAAACAACAAATAAAAAGACAATATCCAAAAAGCAAGGTTAACATCCTTTAACTCAACTGAAATATGGAACAAATTTTCCACCTAGAATTTTTGTCTACTTATTCTTAATGATTGGACAGATCAATTGGTTTATGTTTAAATTCGTTTTGACTTTGTTTCTATTTTGTGGGAGAAATACATTCAATCACTATACACATAATTCTAAGGGTTCTGAGCTCTCCAGATATAATCTAATTGTGTGATTATACAAATAACCAATACTAACAAGTAATATTAGTAGACTGAATGACTGAAGTTAAATATAGTCACATATAATCTAATACTTGCTAAAAATAAGCAAATCTATATTCCATAATTTGAATTTTGTATTTAATTTTGAAATAATATTTGCCTTCTGAATCTCAGTGCTTTTCCAGTTTACTGTTGCCTCAATTTAATCTTGGGCTGAGATCCCTAGTAGATTAAGAATAACAGTTCTTAGAGATCGTTAACAGAATTAAAACATTCTACCAAGTGTAATCAGGAGTAATATACTAGTATTGAAAAGAAGGAACATTTGAAGCAGAGATTATTTCACTCCATTTTCATCCTTTGAGTTGTTTAGTGTTTGAAAAATTTTCAAAGAAAAGACTAATGTTAATGTTGGGCAGATATAAAAGTGAATCACAGTTGAGAAGTGGTGGCCAGTGGAGGGAGAGGGAGTGTGGAATAGAATATCTTGTCCTTTCTTATATCTAATTTCTAAGTATCCTCTATTCTAAAGTAACAATGAATAGTACTAACTTATATTTATTATAAGGCTTGTCCCTTAGGAAGTTATTTTCACATAATCTAATTTGATTTATACAAGTGAACCAAAACCCATTGTAATGAAAATTTGTGTTCTATTGTTTTGCATATACTGTAGAAATCACTTTTGATTTTTAATATTCCATTGAGGATGATTCTTCCCTCTACTATAATTAATTCTCAATGCTCTTTCAGTTATCTGTGTTGGAAATAAATATGTGTGTGTGTGTGTGTGTGTGTGTGTGTATTTTCAAGTTTGCAAAGGAGTTCTGTGATGTCAAATATATAATTTTTGTGCTGTTATATAAGTTCAGTTATAAAGAAAAGTCTTTTCTATGATAATAGTTCATCAATACACTGTTTCTATATGCTGTTCCCAGTATTGCTGAGTGTGAAGGGAATGTAAGAGGATGGGAATAGAAAAAAATATGTAAGTCTTGGGAAACAATGTGATAGTAATAAGAGAGTAGGATTTGGCGTAACATAGCTGTGAGTGCAAATGCCACTTCCATCTTTGACCTGTTAAGTATCCTTGGGAAAATTACTTAAACTCTCTAAATGTGTTGCCCATTTTTCAATAGAAATATTACAATTTACCTAACTGGGTTATTAAATTACATTAAACAGAATTAAATTAAAAACTTGGCACAAAATAATTACTGATTGTTAGTTTCCTTCTCCTATGCTTGACAATCTTGAAGCTTGGTGTTATCTACATCTGTTTATCACTGATTTAAGTAAAGATTATTCACTCTTCCAAATGTAGAGGTAAGATAGTGTTTAAAAATAGAAACTTACTTTAAGACCAGATAAACTAATTATCCCCTTTATCAAATACTGCCAAATGAGAAAGCCCATTTACTTTAATAATAATTCCATTAATATGACCAAATAAATATAATTGTATTTTCTCCCTTGTGTTCTCATGAATATTCATTAAATATGAATTTTAATATTAAAAAGCAGCATTATATATGTTAGGTCTCAACTATCCTGGGTTTATTATTAAAGGTAAAACATGCCCTAACAGTGTTGATAGGACCATATATAGGTTTCTTTCAGTTAAGTGTTTGAAAAATAAAGTCATTGTATACTGTAAGGTGCTCCGTATGCTTGTTGATAATGTTAGAAAAGTTAGTCCATGAAAGGTGGAAATAGCAAAATTCTGCTGACAAGTATGTAAAAACATGCATTTAGATTAGTAAGATTAACTGATTAATCTTGACCATGCTCTATAAATAAGCCTCTCTCTACCCCATTTTTCCTATAAAGCAGAGATTATAATTTACATTCTGCTTGGTTAAATGTTGAGTGTCAATCACACTGGAGATGCTCAATAAAGAGTAGCTGTTATGATTTCTCTGACACATGCTCATGTAAAATTTGTAGAATTCTGAAAGTACACTTCTTTAAATTGTTTCTACAATCAAGCAGTCTGAAAGCCGTGTTAAATTTGTGTGCTGGTGGGGAGAGGCGGTGCATCCCAGATGCATCTCTTTTCTAATGTAAAGAAAATATGTCCCTATTGGAATTATATGGAACATGACAGATGCATCTGGGATGACAGGGAGAATGGAAAATTAAAGGCCTATATTATGGGTCACTGTCTGAAGAGAACTTGGGTCAGCCATAATAGTAAGAGACTTAGGCACCTGGGAACTAAAGCCTGATTAAAGATGCTAAGTCACTGAAAAAAAGCACTTTTGACAATATTAGAGTTAGTCCAAATTGAATAAAAGAATAAAGAGTACAAAGCTTTTTAAACTATAAACTGATTTAAATAAGAAAATAATGTAAGTGTCAAACACTCTATTTTCCAGATCACACTCACCCCGACACCATCCTCATCACTCACAGGACCCCATTTAGTATGTGCCAGAGAAGAAGGTTTTACAATTCTACCCTTTGCAGGTCCAGGGTAGTTTTGGGGTCTCTATGGCTACCAGATCAGATTCTAGCTGCACTGGGGGACTCCTGAACTGATTTTGAATTGAAGTTATCCAATTTTATTTGATCTTGTAGGAAATCAGTCCCAGGGAGACTTCCTAGAGAATGGGATTCATTTAGTCATGCTTTAATTAATCCATTAATTAACTAATTAATTACATCAACATGTATTTATGTACTCAGTGCTTAGTATCAGCAAAGTAGGTTCTACAGACAGAATAGGCTACGGAAACAAAGCAAAATTGTTGACCACATGGAGCATTTGTAGTATTAGGCAAGGCACCCAGTAAACAAACAAAACAATTAAGTAATATATGTATTGATATGTGTGACTGAAGAAAGATAAATCATGTTAAGATTGATGAGAAGTGAAAACTCTGCTGCTTAAGCTAACATGGTGTGGAAAGGCTTATTTGAGGAGTTGACCTTTGATTGATGATTTAAGTGAAATTAGGGTGCAAGTGAGGAGTATCTCAGGGGTTTGGGATATTCAGGACAGTTATAGCAATTTTAAAGGTCTTGAAATAGTTGTGTTTAAGGGAGAGCAAAGAGGTCTGTGTTTCTATAGTATATTGAATAAAGGAAAGAGTAGGAAGAAACGGTGGAAAGAAACCACAGCTCAAGAGGGTCCTGTGGGCCATAATAAAGTTTTTTTTTTTAATGCATTTTGTATTATTACAACCATGGCAGGGTTTTGAGCATGGAGCTGTTATAATCAGATTTACATTTTAAAAGAATCACTTTTACTGCTTTGAGATAAACTAAGGAGGAAAAGGTGGAAGCAGGGAGACCAGTTAGGAGATGATTGCCATAAGAGAGAGATGATGGTTAATATCACTCGCGCTTGTATGTATTTACTCATGCTTGTATGTATTCATGTACATGTACATCTGTATTAATTGAGCATTTACTATACTGAAGCGATATAATAGTTGACTGAGGGAAAGTCTAATTCATTAGTTGTCCATAAGAAACCTGTAGTTAAAGGAGGTAATATAATATTAATTCATTTATTGATTGGTATCTTAGAATGTGCTATTATTGCTAAAAATAGTATCAATATGTATAGCATATAAGCTATATGGATGGTCTTCTGGACTGACAGAATGTCATAAGGTCAAACAGATCGCAACACATATCCATCAACCAACTAAATATCTAAATAACAACCTTATAATGGGTAGTAAGCATTTATCTGTAAAGCAGTTACTTGTAACAAGAATAAATCAACCACTGTATTGAAAGATGTCAATAATAAATTTAGACTGATGGTCAGCCCAAACACAGATATGATGTGGGAAATACAACAAGCTTTATTTATCTAAAGGCTAGAGAGAGGAGTCAGCAAAATCAGAATATACAGTGGACAAATCAACCACATTCACCAGTGACAGACATGCAAATATCCTGGTAATTCCCAATCGTCCTCACTATTGGAACACAGTTGCAGATAATAGACTGAGAGAGTGAAGCACTCCTTTTTTGACTTAATCTTAAACACATAAAGCTAAATTTGACCATGGTTCAATTGTTTGGGTATATATGCTGGAGACAATAGCAATTGGATTGTCTTCACCCCATCAGTCTCAGAGTTATAAAATGCAATATAACTGCTAGGTACAGTAAAACATATGCCTAGACCAGAATGGGATCATCATTCACCACTCAGCCTTTGGGACAAGCACATACCGGAATTTCATTTTGTAGAACTAAAACAATGGTCAGGTACCCAGAATCTTCTGAGTCATTCTATTGTGCAAAAATTATATATTTCTAATAATTTGTAAAACATAAATGCAATTAAAATAATTTTTCATCAGTTTGAAAGAGAAACCAAGAATTTATAAAAAAGATAGTGATTCATATGGGGTCAAGGGTGTAATTAATAGGGTTCCTTTGTGCCTCTACCCCATCCTACCCAGCAAGTTGGAAACAGAAGCAAAAGTACTAGAAGAGAGAAATAGCTACAATGGGTCTTAAGTAGTGCCTCCTCATTGCCAGGGTCTGCAGGGCTTATAGGGAATCTTCAAGTTTACTGAGATCATGGGGGTGGGGAGTAGGTGGCTGGAAGTGGCACAGAAGGAGGAAACTGCAGGAGATTCACAGCCCAGATCTCAAGGGATCTGTGGTGTAGGAGAGATGCAGAAGTGGCTGTTTCAGGCAGGGACAGGAGACAGTCATCCCCATGCAGTGACAGAGTCGACAGAGTGCCCCCTGAGTTGTTCCAGGTGTTGACACTTGGCAACCAAGAATAGAGAAGATGCTGACTGGTGGGACATGACCTTCGAACCACAAGGACAGCACAAAAACCAAAGCCTTCCCCTCCCCTTCTCACCACCATAGAATATGTACACTCCCTTGTGCACCCAGACACATCTTGGAAAGGAGTGGTGGAAGATGATGCCTTCTGCTTGGGGGGAGGGGGCGGTAATGCTCTGCAAGGGGGTTCTGTGAACTAACTGAATATTTACTCACACAGAAATTGTGGGAAGTAGAGAAGACTGAATTTTATTTAACAAGCATAATTTTTTAAAATTTTGTTTTCTTTGTTCTGACTTTAAGAATAGGGGTGCCAAAGCAATAGAGATCAGTTTTAGCAAAACAAAACAAAACAAATCAAAAACCTAAAATGTTGCTATATCTGGCTTATCATGATTCACTTGCTTTCTACATAAGGTATTGCTGCTATTATATAAATTATAAGAGCTAAGTCAGAAAAATAAATGTTATAGAAAAGAAAAGGAGAAATAAAAGCTCTTTCAACTGTACTGATACCCTCAAAATACCTGTCTGTGTGGGAGACCAGCAGTTTAAAGAATAAAACACTTCAGCTGTAATAAGCATCATAAATAGATAACATTTGTTTCCAGATTGCCTTTTCAGTGCTATAAGGTCACTCCACAGCTCTTCAGAAAAGCAGGCTCTGCGGCAACACAACAGGCTCTTCCAAGGTTATGCAGGTCTATTGATATTCCTGGAAGTTCACACAGCTATCATGTACAATCTGACACACTGAAGAATTCTGAACTTTCTAGTTTCACTTAATGCTGGGCATTTAATGTCTCAATCTGTGTTGAACATGGCACATATCCCTCTCTATTAATGGCATTTGTCCTGTCAATGTCATCTGCTTTAGATTTCAATTTCCTAGGCAGGAACAAAGTCTATTTGGCAGAGAGTAGAAAGAAATGTTATAACCCTTCAGCACATTCTAATCAGTTTCTAGCTACAGTGGCTATTTAACACTATTTTCAAACTCAACTTATGCTCCATTGGAGATCTGAGCTTCCTTGGCAGATGCTTGGTCTGTCTGGCAGGAGAATAAAAGATATGGTTGTAATCTTTTGGCATTTATACTCAAATGATAACCTCCTTAACACTGAACTCCACATTTTCAAATTTGATTTATATAGCACTTCACTGGAGAGGCTGGACTGCTGTATTCAATTTGGGGAACTAGTCATGGGGAGAGATATAGGTAAATTGGGGCCAAATTAAGAATGATTATGTTTTGTATTTACTTGTTTACACTGTATTTTATTTCATAAAATATTGATGCTTAGATATTTTATATATAAGCTATAATAAACAAGATAAATGCAGGGGTATGAGCATTTTAAAATGAAAGGAAAATAAGAAATAAGCATAGGAGAGATTTTGTAGCACAACAACTATATTGCTTTTGAGTTAGATGAGCCTGAAGTTGAAAATCAGCTCCACCCTCAGAATCCGCACAAACCTGGAAGGAAAAGTTGCCCAAACTCTCTAAGCATTAGTGTCTGTATCTACTAAATGGAGCCAATAATTCTTACCTGTAGTTTTGTGACTAGTAAGTGAGATAATATATGCAAAACACTTAAGATAGTAATTTGTTTAGTCTATACAATAAAGTTTAAAAATTTCTAGTGTAACAGGAAGTTAAAATGGGACTCCTTCTGTCTTGGTGTCAAAAGAAAAACCAAGACCATAAATAGATGGCAAATATTTCATATTTCAAAGTGAAGTGCTAATTCCCCTCTGCTGGATTTTCAAACAACTTTAGTCACCAATGAATGGAGCACGTATCGTCAGCCTTTACAAGGTGCTGGTGAAGCCAAGAGAAAAGCTGAACACCAGAGAAAGAATTTCATCAGAAAGCAATACAAATGCACTATGAGTACTCTCCAACCCGTCTTCAAAGATGGTAGTTGTCGTTTTCCTCTTATATCAAGATTTTCAAGTGAGGCTTTAAAAAACCACTAGGAGAGCTAAATATCTGGTTATTGGAGCATGTAGGACAGAGTAGACTGTTTCTGAGTCACATCTGAGAAAACGAAGGCGTGAGTGGCTGGACGAAAGAGTCTGCGACAGCAGAAAATGGGGCTAAGAGAGAGAAATGATTTCATTCCCATTAAAATAGACCAAAGGCACATATTTTCCATAGATCACATCAACTATTTTCATGTAGACCACCTATAAGAGCAGGATTGCCTGGGGTTGTCTTATAACACTCCAAAGAGATCTGCCAGGGGTAGTGAAAAGAGCTCAGCTGATAGAGACTCGTGGTATGATTGATCCACGAAGTGTAGGAAGTAAGAAATTTTAAGTGGTCACCCTGGAATAATTATATTTGTCTTACGGAAGAGAACTATAGATGCGAGATCTCAAGAAGCTGGGAATTGGGGGGAAGTTGCTGAAACACACTCAAAATACCTCAAATTTATTCACAAAGAGTCAGCATTAAATATGTCAGGCACTGAAAAAGTAACAGCTCATGATATTACCAGTCAAATGATATCTTTCCTAGACTTCACGTCTATACTTGCTTCCTACTTCAGTCTTGAAGGAGACTGAGCCTACTTAAGGGGTAAAGGAGTTGAAATGCACAAAATGGAGAATTAGAAGAAAAATGTAAAAACACCCCTCTGTCCTATTTATTAGCTTTTACTCAGAATAACTCTTCCTGGAGAGGAAAGGACTTTGAGCTATTATACAATAAAAAATATTTTAGTTGCCTAAACAAGATCGGTGCTCTTTAATCTTTTAAGAAAAATCACTGGACATTGTCCCAGAAAGTTCTTTCAGACACCTTCTGAGTTATCACCTACCCAAGTCCTAAGAGACAGCCACTATTCTGATATTTTTCCGCTATAGATGACATTTGTCCATTTGAGAACTTAATATACACAGAATCATATGGTACGTACTCCTTTGGATAGGGTTTCTTTCATAAAGCATAATGTTTTTGAGTTTCATTCGTACTGTTACATAGTCGGGAGTTTATCCCTTCATAGCGCTGAGTAGTATTCCTTTGTATAAGTAATCTCAATTTGTTTATCCATTCACTTTTGATGGACACCAGGAATGTTTCTAGTTTTAGGCTACTGTGGATAAACATGATGTCGATATTCTTGTACACATATTTCTGTGGATATATGTTTCATTTGCTTTGGGTAAATACCTAGGAGTAGAATTGCTAGGTCATACAGTAAGTCTAAGAAATTGCAAGAACTTTTTCCAAAGTGGTTGGACCCATTTGTCAAATGTGTGTGTGTGTATCTTAATTTTAGACATTCAGGTGGGTATGTGTGTGTATATAGTTCTTTTGTTCTTTTTTACTTAGTAATTCTTCAAAAGTGAAAAACAGATGCTAAGAAAATGAAATCACATTGATCACACAGGCTGAAATATAGTTAAAGGTGTTTTATGATATCAAAAAATAAAATCGTAATTACTGCTAGATGAAGTTTACTATCAAGGTACACAAAGTAGACTTTTAAAAATGGACCTCAACAGTATAAATTTTTAAAAATTTATTTTGGCATTTATTTATTCTTTCAATCTTCTATTACCTTCATTCTAATTATGTATACAAGTAGGCTCTGGGAATATTATGCCCGTGTCTAAAACTAAAAGAAAATGAACAATTTTGTTCATGTTAGAATAGCCATTTTCTAAAACCTAAGACATCAGATGTAGGAAGTTGATTGAATATTCTAGAATGCTAGCATGCAGAATAAAGATATATATATATTTGCTTTACCACATATTTAACCATTCATCTGTTCCGTGATCCATTCATCTACCTTACATGCCACCATATCCTGTTCTTTAATGAGGGTACTGCAAGTTTTCTAGTTAATTTTATAAAGCTCCCTTTAAAAGCTTATTCCAAAGGGAAGCAAACTTCCCCTTCCTCAGCATCTACAGATGGCCTCAACCAGACCTGCCACCACTCCAAGTGTTCAATACCCTCAAATGATCCATTACACCATGGTGTATTTAACATAAATAAATGTTAAAAGATCATAAAAACAAGACCATATGCCCAACCATGGTTGTGTACTTTGGCAGTGGGAATGTAAGCACTGAATCAGATTATATCCAGCTTGCCAAGAAACTGGATCAAAATTAGGGGGGGAAAAATCTGTCATATGGGCCATGGAGCCAAATGATACTTCCCTTAAGTGTGGTGGGGAGAAGAGTAGCCAATATACCCACATCTCTGCCAGATACTTTCCCTATCAGCCATAAAAATAAAAGTCTACAGCTGAACTGCAGCGGAATATTGAAAGATTTAGGTTTCTCATAGGTATATACGTGAAATTTCATTAGGAGATCTTCCCCTTGTTCAAATCATGGCTTTTAAGCTGTCTTCTCAGGAAGTCTTCATGATCACCATCCCAAATTTAGGCCTCCCTATCCCCATTTGCTTTTCTCTATAACACTTATCACTTTCTAATAAACATGTAATTTATTTATTCTTTTTTTTATTCACTGGACTCACCCACTAGACTCTAAGCTTAGTGATGGCAGAAATTTTTGTTGCTTGTTTTGTTATTTGCGTTACTTACTTGTAGTACATAGTGCTTACTACATACCTATAGGATGCACTATAAATGAATGAATATGTGAAGGCTACTTAGGCATCACTGGGGTCGCGTTGTAGGAGAGAAATTTATATCAGTGCTATGCACACACTAGGGAGTCTTCCAGAGCTAAAAGTAATAATATTAAAAATGACACATGTTACATAAACACTGTCAACCAGCAAATGAAGAAGCTTAGGATCATCTGGAACAAGGTAGAGCAAGGCTAACAAGTGGTAAATGGATATGAAGGATCTTGGGGCCATGTCACCTATCCAGAAGAGGGACTGAGTAAGAGAAAACAAGGAGTTGGGAAAAATGTCACAAGGCAGTCTGCAACTGAAAATTTCCCAACAGAAGTTAGCAGCCTTAGATATCAACCGTTCTTAAATCTAGATTAAAGATCAGACAAATTATTCGGGGGTACCCTCAAAAGCAGAGAGCCTCACCTCAATAGAGCCCTTTAAATAAGATCAAGAGTATTAAAAATACATGGTAGTAGTACAGTTGTCACTATGTTCTAGGCCTTGCAGTTTGAAACAGTCACACATCAAGGATTCTAACTTTTTCAGGAGAATATTCTAATATATTTTCAGAAGGTAGATTCATAGCAGTGATCTTTTGGTGAATTTATTTAAATTTAATTTGTTAGTAACCTAAAGAATTATTTTTATCAAATAAAATGATTATTAATGATAATTCAAATATATAAATTAATATATTTCTTAACAAATTCTTCTGCTTTTGTTCAAAAATTGAAGCTTAGTATTTTTGCTTAGAATAAACTCCACACCTTGACCATATTCTCCAAACAATCCACATAAGTTATTGTCAATAGCAGAGGGATGCCCTTTTCAAAAAACAAAATTAGCACATTATAATGAGAAGAAATGATGGTGATGTGGTTTAGCTGGAGTTCCACTGAGAAACAATTCCTACTCTCCTCAGATCCAAAAATAATTGTGGACAATATCATGGCAGAATTGGAATTTAGTTATAAGAAATTGCTAATTAATAAACACCAAATAACTACTTACCCAGGTTATACATCTTCTTAATTTCTTATCTTCCTAGTCATATAAAGTTCAAAATAAATCAATCTCAGTTTAGACTTATGAAAAGTGGGATTGAGTTGCTCAGCAGCCTAAGGAAAGTTACTATCACTCTATGGTTTTTCTTATTACATAAGAAGAAAACAAAGAAATTTTAATATAGTTATTAAGTTTCATTTAATTATAGCTATTCTTTTCCATATAGTTTTCATTCAATTATACTGATTACTTTTGTTCCTAGTGAGTGAGGAACCTATCATTGAATTCCATGTGCACCCCTTATTCTCTTTGTTTAGAAGTTTGCAGCTCTTCCCAAACCCCATGTCATTCTTGCACCCCCGATGAGGATACCCTCTTCACTCAGCTAAAGAAAGGCAAACAGTGGGAGTATTCCTAGAATACACCACTGGCCATGTGACAGGACCATTTCAACAGTCTGAGACACAGCCTAGAGAATAACTAGAATTATGATGGAACTTGAAACTCTGGGGGTCAAGATTATTGGAAAGAATAAGGGCTAATAATCCAGAGATGTAAAAAAGTCTGGCAGAACATAACTCCCTGCCTCCTATATTTGATATAATGAATAAATGAGATAATGCATAAATGTTTAGCACAGTGTCTGGTCCATGGCAATCACTCAATGACCTTCAGCTGTATTTCAGAAGAAAGTACAATTTGAATTGTTGTATCCTTACTTTTTCAAAGATTTTTTAAAAAAATGATAAAAGTTACAGCAATAAAATTTCTGCTCTGATATAAACAATGATTTCTTAAAGCAAAATGAAAAGAATAATATTATTTATTTTAAGAAATGTTGAAATTTGGGGATATTATAGAGAATCTTCAAGGGTTAAGTAAGTAGTATATTTGATGACATTTGTAAGATTTTAAATTTAGAGATACTATGATTCTAGGACAGAAAGTTCCTATTCAAAAGTTACTGCACTTATTTTTAACTTGGAATATGGACAAAGCATTCCATAATGAAGATACATTCAGATAATCCTTATGTAGATATTCACAATATGACTTATCAGTAATAAAGTGTCAATTCACAGAAGACATAAAGCAGCCTAAGTTTGAAACACGTTTAGGTAAAGTAAAATAATTTAAACATTCAATGAAACAAAAATCTGCCAGAAAACAAATAATTATAAAATGTATGTCAGAACTCAGAAGAAGTGATTTAGAGATAACTAATAATCTAATCCAGTGCTTCGTAAAACACTGACTTAAGAGTGCCCTTTTAGAATGTGGCTAGCTTTAGTTACTCCAAAACTATCATAGCATCCATATTTTATAAAGTTATGAAAAACACAGAAGTGGAGATATCAGTCTGAATTACTCAACAATTTCCAATATCATGATTCATCCATAACTTTCCTGATGGTAAATATAAAACTTTTACCCAGAAAGAATGATAATTCCCATGACATTAACAATATACTAATTTCATCATGGTCTTCACTAAAAGCAAAAGACAACATTTTCTTCAGGGAAGTTTGTCTTCTAAACCATCTTGACTCCTTAAATAATAACCATACCACCACTGAATAATCCTGTTTCCTAAATATATGGGATGGTAAGGAATAATAAAATGGTTTTACCAATATTTGTTCTTCTTCTAAATTTCATCTATATTTACAGTACATTAGTGACTGAAAAAAGTATATCTAATTTGAACTGAAAGTGTGAAGTCAGATATAAACAGGGGTGAGCTTTCAAGCCAAATAATAAGGTACAACTTAAGACCCATAATTCTTGAACATTTTAATTCACAATGTTTTTAATGTTCTAATTTTTTCTAATTATTTACACAGTTACTTTAATTTTTAATTTAAATTATAGATGTTTTTCCTAATATGCCTTTGGTTGTACAAGCATAGTCAAAAGTTTCTTCCTTTGTAGTTAAGTTGACTAATAAAAATAGCTTTGGCTATGATATATGTGTGTGTATGTGTGCGTATGCACATGTGTGGGTTTCTGTTTTTTTAATATCTATACAATGCTAAGCATTCACAGGACAGATTTCCATTTTGAGGTGATTAAAAATATGTCACAATTTTGATGATGATTAAGACATCAAATCAATTAACATATGGATATTTTATTCTAAAAATATAAAAAATACCAACAACATCAATGGGGTCATTCTGTTTTAAATTTATATTGTTGGGCTTCCTTGGAGACGCAGTGGTTAAGAATCTGCCTGCCAAGGCAGGGGACATGGGTTCGAGCCCTGGTCCAGGAAGATCCCACATGCTGCAGAGCAACTAAGCCTGTGTGCCACAACTACTGAGCCTGCACTCTACAGCCCATGAGCCACAACTCCTGAGCCCACGCACCACATCTACTGAAGCCCGCATGCTCTAGAGAGTGTGCTCTACAACAAGAGAAGCCAACACAGTGAGAAGCCCGTTCACCGCAATGAAGAGTAGCCCTTGCTCACCGCAAATAGAAAAAGCCCATGCACAGAAACGAAGACCCAACATAGCCAAAACTAATAAATAAATAAATAAAAATAATAAATAAATAAATAAATTTATATTGTTTAGGGATTTTATAGCTTCATAGCTTTCCTTAATTTCTCCCAGGTATACAATTACATTAGCATAGTTCATTTTATCCAGTAGACTTATTCCTGGAGTGTTCTTATTGATACACTTCCAATGGTGGAATCACTGGTCTTTTCTTAGTCTTTTTCATGAAAAATATAAAATCTAGAAGGCAGCACAGACATGCGTGTAAATCTAAAATGCAAGACAGATAGACTTTTCTTTAAAAGTGGTATGTAATTTGAAGGGTGGGAGGAATTTCCCTATTAAAGAATCAAGAGAAATATCATTTTAACTAATATTTAAAGGATAGGAATACCTTAATTGACCCACATACATTACCTCCTTCAATTCAAATAAATATTTCCTGATCGTGCACAGTTAAGATGTTTCTGCCAAACATTTGCTCAAGCTTTCTGATGAAGTTCTTTCTATAGAGGAAAACAAAGTGATAATTATTGCACAATACCTGGATACATTGATTCTGTGGGTTCACGGACCTGTGGGAGGTGGCTGGTTTACCTTAAGAGGCAGGATCTGAATAGTTCTGTGGCAGGAGGAGGGAGGGCAGGGCTGCCAGTAGCCTAATGAGCTTTTCTGAGAAAACACACCCATATGGGTAGATATAGCCCTAATTTATTTGTCAAGTAGAGCCTGGATGGGATTTCAGGCTCAAATTTCCTCCTTGGCCATGAACCATGTGCAGTGAATAATCTGATCAACTATGTATGATGATTTTGAGAGGGTGCAATAAATCATCAATTTGCATGAGAAGAAAGAGGAGAAGAAAAAAAAAAGGAAGGAAAGATGCAAGGAAGGAAAGAAGGAAAGAAGGAAAGGAGGGAGGGATGAAGGAGTGAGGAACAAAATATACAATAAGCACCAAATCTGTTTCCTTTCATCACCCTAAAATAGATGATTTCCTAAAAGGATGATGGCCCTTATCTGGGGACTCTACTGAGAAATTCTGCACATCTTTCTTAGAAATAAGTGAATAAAAACTTCTCTATATGGTGGGAAGGGTTTATTCTAAAGCTTTAAATTGTCTCAAGAAATAGTATGGTACCCAGGCAGGGGCCATAGTGAAAAAAGCTAGATCAGCAGAAGACACTATCCAGACCCACACTATTTTCTCAGAAATGCTTGTTTTTGTTAGGAAATGGCAGCTGTAGCAACTGCTGTTCTTTCTGTTCTAGTCGCATCCTTGTCTCCATCCAATTCCTCAGTCACAAATGTACTTTGCCCTGATGGGTTTCACCTCCTTACTGGAGTTGTGACTACTGCCAACAGGGCAAACTGTGAGAGAGCTCACAGTTCTTGACCACATCAGTGGAGAACTCAGTAGCCTTCTCTCCTGGGTCTGTGAGGTAGTCACAACCTGAGAGTGTAAATAACAAGGGTCAACAGGCCCAAGGAGATCAAGGCCTTCTTGGCACAGCACAGGCTGAGTGTGTGTGAGAATCAGAAAAGGGAGGCAGGTGTTTTCAGCAGCACATAGACATTTTTGAAAATAAATTAGCTCACAATTTTTGTATTACATCCTTAAAATTAATTCAATTTCCTTTCTGTTTGATCAATTAAGCAGAATTACTGCCCTGCTTTTCATAATAAGCTATATTTAATATAGAAAGTCAATATTTAAAGGAATCTTCACAGGAGTAAGACATAATATCAAGGCATAAGTCAAATATAGAGTTATTTCTATGCTATCATTATAGCTCTGTGAAATTATTTTTGCCTATGGGCAAGAACTGAAGGAAAACACAAAACTTAAAATGTATTATGTTATGTGGAATGAATGTGGGTAAACAATTTTTCATCTTTATTTTGTTCCTTAAGTAATTTTAAAAGTGTGTTAGTGTATGTAATTAATCTCGAATGCTATCTTTTGTTTTGAAAGTTTTGATTTAAATACTTGAGGTTTTATAGTCAGTTACCATTACCTTTGGGAATAATACAAAATTTATTTTATTTTTATTTTTTTTTGCGGTAACCAGGCCTCTCACTGTTGTGGCCTCTCCCATTGTGGGGCACAGGCTCCGGACGCGCAGGCTCAGCGGCCATAGCTCACGGGCCTAGCTGCTCCGTGGCATGTGGGATCTTCCCAGACTGGGGCACGAACCCATGTCCCCTGCATCGGCAGGCAGACTCTCAACTACTGTGCCACCAGGGAAGCCCAATATAATAAGTTTTTAATATTTCTATTTCAAAGAGACTAGGAGAAAGTATACAAAATGGAAATTATGTTCTATGATTACTCTGGAGAGAATTTAATAATTTACATATGCATTGCAGTAAATATATATACTTTGAAATAATAATTTACATATGCATAGCAGCAAATGTATACAATTTACATTGAATAGAACCAAGCTTTGAAAGTCTTTTCTAAGTATGTTATTCTTACTTATACTTTATGTGACAGAAAGGCACAGGCTTTAACACCCTCTGGACATAAGGTCAACTCTTGAATTTTTCCCATTTTGGTTGTGTGACTTTGTATACATTCCTTCTCTAAGCCTCAAACTCCTTATTTGTAAAATGGGAGTAATAGTACCTTCATCTTTGGGTTGCTTCAAGGTTTATGAATTGAGAACAATGGTTCTATCCACCATAAGAATAAGAGTGTGTGCAATCATGCGTTTTGGTTTGTAAATATTTGTTACCTCTGAAATACTCAGCAAGAGAGGTAAAGCTGGCAATGTGGTAGTTCAGAGGAAAGGACTAAGGAAAAGACATCATCCTAATAAGTAATTAGGCTCAATTTATACCAATAAAAATATAATATGCTGTCTACAATAACATATCTAATTAGTAAGAAAATATTGAGTATTAATATGTGAGAATTAATAACCCCACGTTTCTTCTGACTTTTCATGTGATTCCTGGCCAATGCTTTATTTGAAATATCAAATACTTATGTATGCATGTATGTTTCAAGTGATTTATTCCCGTGCTTTGAAGGAGTCCTAAATTTCCATACTGAGGAATCCAACACTTGGAATTAATATATGATATAGCATTATGAAAGACTCCACATCTACAGGTTCTGACTATATTCCCTGCTACTTTTTGCTACTATGCATTTTTAATTTCTCTTGTCTATCCAATAAGAGGTCCAGAAATATCTTATCTTCTAAGGGTGGTGACTTAAATATGCTATGACCTTGAGTAATAAGCAATTAGCTAGATTTAAAAGAAATCTTGAGCCAATTTTTTCTTTCTCACTTCAGGCTTTTCTTAATTTTTGAATGTCCCAATAGGTGGGTATCAAGAGTCAATCATTTCACCACTTGTATGTTTATATCACCAAGTATTGCATCTTTCATGTCAGTCTTTCTGCAGTAGATAATGAGCTCTACTTAAGGTCTTTGATTTAAATGTTCTTATTACTCTATAACTATGTTATATATTTTTGCTGTTATTTGTTTTGTCCCATTAGATGTATTTATCTTCACTTTTATGTTTCAGAATGAAAGGTGAGCTGAAAACCTGCATACCTATTTTTCAAAAGACTGATTTTTTTTTTTAATGTAATGGAGATAAACACTAGTATGAAGATTTGGTTAAAGATTTTTTTTTTTTTTTTTTTTCATCAGCTCTGCCACCGGCCACCCTCTTGCTCACCCCATCCCCAGGCCTCTCCACCAGCAATTTCCCTTTCACTTTCTTCGAACAATTCAGCTCCCTCCAGCCTTTGCCACTGACCTCAACTTGCATCCCCTTTGCATTTCCAGAGAAGCCTCAGCTGTGCTGCCAGCCAGCTCCAGGCTCATGTCCCGCCCACAAAGATGATTCATTTCTCTCCTGATAAGATACACGTGCCTCATGGTTCCTCTCTCAGGAAAAGCCCCAGCATCAGGTTTGGTTTGTCATGAAGAATTGTGGGCTTCCTCTGTCACACTAGCATGGGGTGAGCACAGAGGCTGTAGGAACATGGGAGGGGGCGGCTAATGGAGTCTGGGGTGCAGGTGAAACTGTGCAACTCAGATCGGGACTTGGACCCACGGGCCGGGGCTGGAAGCCAGCCAAAACCCAGATTGGGACTTGAACCCACAATATTTTAACTGAGGTCACACACCCAGTCTCAGGACTTAATGAAGCTCAGATTCTCGGTGTCTCGTGGCAGAAAGAATTCAGTGAGAGACAAAGTGATAGGTAAGAAGTGGATTTACTTAGAGAGAAACACACTCCACAGACAGAGTGTGGGCCATCTCAGAAGGTGAGAAAGGCCTGGTTAAAGATTTGTAAAAAAAATAAAGAACATTAATACAATTTTTTTCAAAATAGTTTTTTTTTTTTTTTTTGCGGTACACGGGCCTCTCACTGTTGTGACCTCTCCCGTTGCAGAGCACAGGCTCCGGACGCACAGGCTCAGCGGCCATGTCTCACGGGCCTAGCCGCTCCGCGGTATGTGGGATCTTCCCGGACCAGGACACGAACCCGTGTCCCCTACATCGGCAGGCGGACTCTCAACCACTGCGCCACCAGGGAAGCCCTCAAAATAGTTTTATGACAACCACTTTTTACATCTTTAATGAAGACCTGAAATAATTTGGGGACCGACATTTTTTTTCCTACTGTTTTGGTTAATGTGGTAGACAAGGTAAAAGGCCATTTTTTTCCAAAATATATTTCTTTAAAGGTTTTTGTACACTTCCTTTATATTATTAAACAGCAAGGTATATAATTATTATTAGAGAAAGTCCTAGTTTAAAAAGTTCTTAGAAAGCATGAGATGGCAAAGCTTCCGTGTGCTATATATAAATACTCTGTTGCAAGCTTAGTTATGCACTTTGAAGGTGAGGAAATGAGTGTCCTGAATATGTTTAATTACAAAAGAATTATCTTTGAGAAGTCTGCCAAATACATTTATCAGGAATTATCTCTATAAAAGAAGTTTGTTTATATGAAATTGTTGCTTTTGTAGGTCAAAATGTGACCAGTTTTTTAATTAATGACCAATCAAAAAAAATAATAATAAAAAAAAAGGGCTTCCCTGGTGGCGCAGTGGTTGAGAGTCCACCTGTCGATGCAGGGGACACGGGTTTGTGCCCCGGTCCGGGAAGATCCCACATGCCGCGGAGCGGTTGGGCCCGTGAGCCATGGCCGCTGAGCCTGCGCGTCCGGAGCCTGTGTTCTGCAACGGGAGAGGCCACAACAGTGAGAGGCCCGCGTACCACAAAAAACAAAAAAACTTCAGTGTTTAACTATGTATCATTATAAAATAGATTCGAATCTTCTACCCTCACCTCCTCCCCAACACAAATGTCTCTGAACATAGTCATAAGAAATAGTTTGTGAAAGTCTGCAAGTCAAATTACACTCACTAGGTAGTAATTTTTTTTAATGTTTTTAAATCCTTTAAGTTTTTCTTATTAACAACAAGTGGAAGATTTTCTTCTGTTATTTAACATTATTTTTCAGTGCCTTCCCTGATGCTAATAAGCATTTTTTAAACATGGAAAATATCAACATAACAAATAATTATCATCACTGGCTTATTTCAACGTACGTTAGCCTATTTGTTAAAGCAGTGTGAGGTGTTCTTGAATCAGATTTAAATGATTACTTTTATTATTTGTATAATTTATCACTGAAATCTCCATTATTGTAGTGATTTCTATTGGATGCTAATTGCACCAGGAATTTCTTTACTTCTTTTGTTCTTTCAGAGTAATTTTCTTCAATCATGTAATTCATTCAATTTTTCTTGAATTTCACATATAGGAGACTGAACTCAAGGTATATTTCATGAGGATCTCTATGTCTGGAATTTTGTCTCCTCAATAATACAACAGACAGATTAGTTGCCTTCACGACAGAAATGTTCTTATGAGGCTGTCTAAATCTTTTAGTTTTTCTGTCTTTTCTTTCCCTTCATTTTTCACTGTTTGTAGATAAAATACTTCTCCTTTCTTAAAGAGTGCAAAGCACATTACCTATAGGTCATAGCACATCCCACTAAATTCCATGGTTATCCAGTATAGTATACAAATATTCTGATTATTATAATTTTATTAGTGTGGAACCTGAGACTATGGGTTTGCTTCATATACTACTGTTTTGAAGTAACAGAGTTAGGACTTACATTCATGATTTCTTTTTTTTGGGGCCGGGGGTGAAGTAGAAAAAGATAGCTTTATTGCTTTGCCAGGCAAAGGGAGACACACTGGGCTTCTGTGTCGAAAAACTGTGTGTCTCTACGCTCATGATTTCTGATGGCAAATGTCATATCATTCCAAACTTCCAGACTGCCTCTAATTAATTCATCAAAAAATCAAGCTATAAAACTATAATATAGAAACAATATCAAATGAGATTATAATTTAAATGATTTGGATTTGCATGCATTTCATCTGAAAGTAAATCCTAGCAGTTTCATTTTGGGAACATTGTATTTTCTTTTGAAATTCATATTTATATCTAAATATTATCAATCAGTATTCAAATTTTGTGTATCATCAGTGTATTTTAATAAAAATTCTGGGAATTAAATTATTTCAGTTAGCTATGGGTATTTGTTAGAGTAAGAAACGTTTTATGCAGAAGCCTAAACTCCTGCTATAAGATGACACTGAATTCTTACTTCATTTGCTGTTAGATTTTTATTAATTTACAAAAGGTGTAAGATGCAAATATGATAATAAAGCTTCCTTTAAAATGCTTTATAAGACATTAATTAGTTCAATCACCCAATCAATTAGACATTTTTAATGAATTATTGTTGAACCAGGCAGGTCAAATGGGGGCAGGGGTAGACAGAGGAGAAGCAGAAGTAAGCAGAAAAGTTTACTCAATAGATTGAAAATTTGGAGCCTGAAAATAAAATTTCTAAGAAAAGGAATGAAATTATATTTTGTAGTTGTTAATATGTTTAATGTATTGATAGATTTATGTAATTGGGGTACCATAGATCTTACAATCAATTATTTAATTTAATAATTTACTTTTATGGAATTATTGCTAATATTACTAATATTAATAATTATTTGTGTAGAAAAAAAAAACCCTCTGTACTTGCCGTCTTTGCTTTTTCCTCTCGTTTCCTCTCAAACACACTCAAACCAAATATTCATTCCCACCATAACTACCGCTGCATTGTAAAAGCTCTTGGCAAAGTAACAATGAAATCAAAATAAATAGAAAGTCAATGTTAAGACCTTATCTTAGGAGATCTATCACAGCTTTTGTCATGGCTGTTCACTTCCTCTTTCTTACAAGTTATCTTTACAAAGCATCTGAATCAACATTCTTCAGTTTTTCCTTCAATTTCTGTAGCTTCTCCTTCTCAGGCTCTTTTGCTAATTCTCCTCATCTCTGAAAGCTATGTTTTAGTCCATATAGTTATTCCTCTCTCTAACTTCTTTTAAATTATTGGCATGAAACACCAGCGCACACTCCCAATTTTATATCTACAGCCAACTCAGCTTTCTTAAACTCCGAATTCATGTTTCCAACTGCCTATTTTACATCTTCACTTGTATGTCAAATAGGCATCCTATACTTGTCTGAAAAATAACCTCCTCAATCTCCCCACCCAAAACCTGCCATCTTCTCAATCTTAATAAATAAGAGACTCTATCTTCCTACTTGCCCAGGCAACTCCCGTCTTCCAGTTACCCAGGAACAAAAGACTGGTAACATTCTTTATACTTTTCTTCCATGTCATATCTAATCCATCAACAAATGCTTAAAATGTAAATTAAATCATGGCATTCCTCAGTTCAAAGCCCTCCAACATCTGATTTCCACCTCATTGAGCGTAAAAGCTAAGTTCCTCATAATACCTCACATTAACTTATTTGATTTCTTTGCCCCACCAGCTCTCTGGGTTTTGTTTTTTCCGCTCTTAACCACCCAGATCACATGCAACACACTTCTGCCTCAGGGCATTTGTGTCTGTTGTACCTTCTGTCACCAGAGAAGCCACAAAGTTACCACCCTTACTTCCTTCATGTCCCACAACAAAGGTCTCATCAGCAGGAAATTTTCCCATAATCTCCCAAAACTCAAACAAATAGACAAGCAAACAAAAACACCCAATCCCAACACTCTCTAAACCTTTTAACTCTGATTTATTTCTTCCCAAATAGTCATCACTTCAAAATAGTGTACATTTTTATTTGTACATTCATTCAATGTTTCTCTTTAATGGAAAGTCAATTTCAAAAGACCAGAGGTTTTCTTTTTTTTCAGATTTTATTCATGAATGTGTTTTTAGATCATTCATAATAGCATATCACATATGTCTGTGAATAAATGAAATACTTAAAACTGATAAAATGTTAATAAATATTTTAGAAAATTGTGAAATCGAAGATGTTATAATGATTTTTATAGATTACTTATACAACACATCTCAACAAAAGCTTATACAATTTACAAAAATGTAAACAAATAATAGGCAAACAAAATAAATAAATGCATATAAAAATGAAGAGGAAATAATAAGTAAACAAAATGGAGGATATCGTAAAATCCAGCATAGTTCATTGGCTATACTTTGGCTGTCATTTGAAATAAATCTTGTAGCAGTCAAACAGAAGGAAATTCTATAGGTGACCTTACCTACAGAATCATAAGATGAAAATAAACAATCTCCTCCATCCTCACCTAACAATAACAATAGCAATAGAATTAAATTGAAAAAATAAAGTTATTCAGAAGGTGAACAATTGTTCTTGGTAGTAAGAAAAGAGAGACATTTCCCACCTCCACTCTAGCCCAACCTCCAAAGAGAATACTGTCAGAAATGGTAGATGACATGCCTAACTCATTCCTGTAATTTGAATATGACATTCTTATTATGTCCCTCAATACAAATCAATAGTAAATGCCAAAGGGAAATTCAGCACAAGCAATTTTATCAAAGAAAAAAAAAATAACAACATTCAAATATACAGCTGTCTGGTCAGGCTCAAGGGAACGATAAATTTTAGAATACTTAGGTCAAACATTTTCAAGTGACTAAAGATATTTTATATGTAATATAGTAGATAATTTTTGTGTTACATCTTTGAGGATGTTTTGTGTTAATAACAGTGCAGAATTAACACTGATTTATTATACTAATGCAAGTTGAAAGGACTATTTCCAAAAAGAATAGAAAAACATTTCCTATATCACATCAATTTAATTTTCACAAATAAGTTTATGGATTTAATTTAAACTAAAGCATATTATATGGGACATAATGCTCTGAAATATGAATACTATAGTTTAACAATTATTCTAATTTTAATATTATAGTAGTTATTTAAATAGTCATGAAAACACAATTTAGCAGTTTTATTCTTTTTTCTTTTCTTTAATTTTATGTTTTATAGAATGCAAAAATAATTCTTTACATTACATTTCAGATAGTCTTAAAATTTTTCTCACACATCTACATTTTTATTCTCTGAAAACCCTCAAGCAGAGAAAAATAGGTATTTCTGAAAAAGTGTGTGACTTACTATTTTTACCATAATATTTGCAAACTAATTTATATTCTGTGTGTATGATATACATTTCTAAAGTCTCTTCTAAGATTATGCTTATCATTATTTCTCATGCAGCTAAACATTAGGAAAAAAATTAGTGTACTGCTCCTTCTCAAAACAAATTGCAGAGAAAAATTATCAAAAATTTACACTATAATTTTCCTTCCAACTCCAAAAAGTATTAACAAATGCTCTGTAAGTATCCTCATATCACTTTAAATTTATTCTCCTTGAAGACTAAGTTTAAATACTTTTTAAGTCCACTTAAATTTTAAAGTATATAAAACACAACTATTTGAATATTTACTTAAAACCTGACTTTACAATTCTTATAAAAATCTGTACACCAAAAATGTTTCCCTCTTACTACATCATTGTCATATTGCTCTTCTTTTATGCCCAATGTTTATCTAAGGAGTTTTTATTCCTAATCATTTAGTTTATAGACATGAATAAAATTGTGAAATATATAGGAAAAACAGTCTTTCTTTCACAATATAGGCCATAGAGGTGGAAATATAAGGCAAATTATAAAATAAATATTAGGTAAGACATTCCACAATAGTTTCTATCCATACGTGTATGAGGCCATGCCTTTCAAGCAACTCTGAGTGCACCATATATTGGGTTGGCCAAAAAGTTCATTTGTTTTTTTCTGTAAGATGGCTCTAGTAGCACTTAGTTGTCTTTAACATCATTCAAAACAATTTTGTTGTATTGTGACACCTGTCATATCAGCTACATTTTAAAAAAAACATCAATATGGGTGAATTTTTGTGTAGCCATTTTAGTACTGAAGATGGAAGGAAAAAGCAACATTTTTGGCATATTATGCTGTATGATTTCAAGAAAGGTAAAAATGCAACTGAAATGCAGAAAAAGATTTGTACAGTATATGGAGAAGGTGCTGTGACTGGTCGAACGTGTCAAAAGAGGTTTGCAAAGTTTTGTGCTGGAGATTTCTCACTGGATGATGCTCCACGGTCAGGTAGACCAGTTGAAGTCGATAGCGATCAAATGGAGACATTAATTGAGAACAATCAACGTTATACCATGCAGGAGATAGCCGACATACTCAAAGTATCCAAATCAAACATTAAAAATCATTTGAACCAGCTTGGTTATGTTAATCACGTTGATGTTTGGGTTCCACATAAGTTAAGCGAAAGAAACCTTCTTAACCTTATTTCCGCATGCGATTCTCTACTGAAACGTAACAAAAACGTTCCGTTTTTAAAACAATTGTGATAGGCGATGAAAAGTGGATACTGTACAATAATGTGGAACAGAAGAGATCATGGGGCAAGCGAAATGAAGCACCACCAGCCACACCAAAGGCCAGTCTTCACCCAAGGAAGGTAATGTCGTATATATGGTGGGATTGGAAGGGAGTCCTCTATTATGAGCTCCTTCTGGAACACCAAATGATTAATTCCAACAAGTTCTGCTCTCAATTAGACCAACTGAAAGCAGCACTCAGCGAAAATTCATCCGGAATTAGTCAACAGAAAACACATAATCTTCCATTAGGATAATGCAAGACCACGTGTTTCTTTGATGACCAGGCAGAAACTGTTAAGCTTGGCTGGGAAGTTCTGATTAATCGCTGTATTCACCAGATGTTGCACCTTTGGATTCCCATTTATTTAGGTCTTTACAAAATACTCTTAATGGAAAAAAAAAATAATTCCCTCCAAGACTGTAAAAGGCACCTGGAACAGTTCTTTGCTCAAAAAGATAAAAAGTTTTGGGAAGATGGAATTATAACGTTGCCTGAAAAATGGCAGAAGGTAGTGGAACAAAATGATGAATATGTTGTTCAATACAGTTCTTGGTGAAAATGAAAAATGTGTCTTTTATTTTAACTTAAAAACTGAAGGAACTTTCTGGCCAACCCAGTAATTATACTCAGGTTCTTCATTCAAGATATGGGCACATTACAAAAAAGTGAAATATTCTTTTAAACAACTCACTTTGATTATTTTGCATCTAATAGATAATTTGATATTTTAGACTAAATTGCCCTAGTGTTTGATGTGCTAGATACAATAATTCTGTTCATATTTGTTGAGTTTATTAGTGTGCAAAGACACACACCTCCAATAAATTGAAGGATAGAATCAGTATAAAACAAGTTATGTTTAGCCCAAGACTAAGGTTAGGACAAAAAAGGCTCACATACCCCCTTAAGAAATTTATTTATAGAATTTAGTGTATTTTCAGAGAATGTGACTATATTGTAACAGTAGCAGATGCTGTTAATGTCTCAATTCATAATCCCTCGATTCACCTACAGCCACAGAAGAGTGTTCCTGTCCCTCTTCAAGGGTCAACAATGCATCATTGTGTCTCTATCTCGAGGTTTTCTCTAGCACTGTGGAAACATTTTCAGCCAAAGCAGGACAGCTCAAAATGGCCCCCATATTTAATGTCCTCAAAGTCAACCCTCACCCAATTAGAACAATGAGGGACACATTTAACCCAGTTTCCTATCTCTTGTACAACAATTATGAGGCATGTTTCCTGTGAACCCCCAGAGGGAAGTAGGTGCAGGATGGAGTTCCAACTACTTACACTTGTTGACCTGCTCAGTACTGTCCTCTTTCTGAACTCTTCTCTCCTCTATGTCTTGCTTTCCCCACTCTCACTTATGCTTACTGGGATCAACTTTCCTGGTAAAGTATCAACATCAAAATCCTTTTATCAGGGTATGTTTGGGGGAACCAAAACTAAGATGATATCCAAAATGTTATCTGGAAATTTTATCCTAATTTTTTTAAAAAATAAATAAATTTATTTATTTATTTTTGGCTGCACTGGCTCTTTGTTGCTGTGCGCAGGCTTCCTCTAGTTACAGTGAGGGGGGCTACTCTTTGCTGCAGTGCTCGGACTTCTCATTGTAGTGGTTTCTCTTGTTGCGGAGCATGGGCTCTAGGTGTGCAGGCTTCAGTAGTTGTGGCATGCATGCTCAGTAGTGGTGGCTTGTGGGCTCTAGAGTGCAGGCTCAGTAGTTGTGGTGTGTGGGCTTAGTTGCTCTGCAGCACGTGGGATCTTCCCAGACCAGGGATCGAACCCGTGCCCCCTGCATTGGAGGGCAGATTCTTAACCACTGCTCCACCAGTGAAGTCTATCCTAAAATTATCTAGAATTTTTAGCATGGGCACCATACAGGTAACATGGCCTCATTGAACCTGTGTTTTGATAGGTAGGATTAAGAAACTGAAGACTGTAGAGTTTTCCCAGTGCAGCAGAAGAGAGCTGTGCTAAAAACTGAGACTTTAGAACCAGATTGCCTACGTTTGAAACACCCTCAACTGCTTGCTCCTTGATCTCTTGCTGCTTTGGTTTAACCTAAGGATATTAATAATCTTGAATTAGAAAGTTGTTATGAAGATCAATCATAGAAGAGTTTCTGATATTTAGTAAGGGAAAAATGAATTTTAGCTATTACTGCTATTACAGATTGTACTAATTTGGCCTAAAAGTAGTCATTGAAACAGCTCTGGTTCAGTTGAATATGATTTCCAAAGGAAATATTTCTCAGAAATGCAATGACTATCCATTATTGATTCACATTTGTCTTTGCTAATATTTAGATTGATGAACAGAAAGGCACCCAACATCTACTCAAATCAGGAATACAGAAATAATGTCTATTAGAACTATATTTAATAAATCATTAAAAAGAAAATAATCTTATTTACATAAACATTTAAATTCAAAGATAATATTGGCAAGACTAAGTGGGACAACACGAGCAAACAGATGAATAATTCTTCCATCAAAAGGGTAGTTCCACATTGACACTTCATAATTCACTGTGTTAGAACTGTTGGCATTTTTGGAGGAATTTAGCGTTTTGTGTTCTGATCCTTAAATTTAGGCCACCTTTCTACTTCTGAACAAATTAAATAAATATATATTGTATTGCTATGATACTTGTCTCATCTGGCACCTTTTGGTTTCAAGATTCTAGAGTTCTATTATTTATCTAAATGTCCTTAATCTCCTTCTTCTCTTCTGTCTTTTTTCCTGATTTTTAGCCATAGTTTGATTAATCACTGTGTGCCTCCAAGAGCCAGAACTGGGAAACAGAGTTGAAGCAAGCACTGTCTGGTCCTGGTATAAGTATATAGGGTGTGGATAAGTCTACTGTAGACAAAAATGGCATTGAGAGTAGTACAGATCTGTGCCATGGGCTTTGGTTTGGTGGTGTTTGCTCTACACAGGTGTCTTACACTTTCAGTTGGGAGGTGCTGACCCTTCCTCAAGCTACACAGATGATTTTTACTAAAAGCTCTCCCATTCACAATCATATAACCATGATTTTCTCTGGCTTCTTTAGAAGAAAAATAATCAGTATCCAGAAGCTTCAAATAAGTAGTTAAAGAACTTGAAAGATTCTAGTTGGCAGTGGAATGAGTTTCCTAGAAGGTAAGAAACTGGTTCAGGCAATAGCTTTTAAATATTTTCTTGAAAGGGAATATGTCTAATAGATTTATGATAAAAGCTATGCAGTAGATAGGTGATGAAAAATGAATACATTCAATTCTTAGAAAACTTGTGATTGCCTTAATCAGTAATTTCATGATGCTGCTGAAATTCCTTAGACCAGCCCTATTTGATGTAAATTTAAGAGCCACAAATGCAAGCCAAATATGTAATTTTAAAGGAAAAAGAAATAGGTAAAATTAATATATTTTGCTTTGTTCATATATTTTTGTTAATCTAATACATCTAAAATACCACAACATGTAATCAAAATATATTTTGTATAATCAAAATAAAATTACTAATAAAATACTTTACTTTTGTTTTTTCATACTGAGTCTTGGACATCTGTGTTGTATTTTATTTTCACAACACATTTCAATTTAAACTAGTTACGTTTCAAGTGCTGAATAGCCACTTGTGGCTAGTTTTACTGTATAGCACAACCGTGGCTCAGCCCAATATATTCTTTATAGTATTCTCTTAGATATTTGCTACTTTATGAAATACTTCTCAGTTGCTTTGCATGTAGAATTCTTTACAGTTTCTTCTGGCTAACACAGTGAGGATATCAACTCTCAATTGACAGAATGGTCCTCTATTTCTAGAGGCCTGCTATCTTCTTGCATTCTTTTTTTAATCCATTAGAATTATAAAAGAATTATAGTATTAGAATTATCATAATAGCTGTTAGAATTGCTTTTAAAGATGCTTACATGTTTGTGAGTGAAAGTCTGAGAACTTCAAAGAGTAAAGGACATATCTTTTATCACTCAAACTTGACTATACTGACTTTTTAAAAAATTTATTTCCCAGATCTTGATAGTATTCTCAATAGTACATACTTTCTAATAAAGACATAATACACCAATGCATATGACGTGTGTGTGTGTGTGTTGAGAGAGTGTGCACAAAAATGATGAATTGACAATGCCTGTATTTTTATCCATAGCTTTGGGAGTACAGTGTTTTTTTTTTAAATCTTCTGCCTAAACAGGTCATCATGTGTATAATAATGTGACAATCTGTTATCATTACCTCTGTTGGGCTGTTCTGAAGACACTAGAGAGGATTAAATGACATGGAAAAGTCAGTCTATGGAAAAGTCTATTGTACCCATCTCTGTTATTTCCACTGCTACACATCACTGAAATCTTAGAACAATATGATTTGCTGTAGTGACATATAAACACAAAGGTCATTTTTCACCTTTTTCTTTATCCCAAATAAATCTCAGAGGTCCTTTAATACTTTCCATTCCACATGCTAGCTTAATATCAAATATTTTGAATTTTAAAATATTATTAAAATTTATATTTAGTATATAATAATGAAATGTTTTATTATTTCAAGAATTTACCAATTTGAGAAGCACACAGGTAGTATGAAGTACTTGGTATAATATATTGTCCTTGATTAAGTCTATGAGGTGTTGGCAAGCTAAGTCTTGGAGTTTTCCAAAATTCCATAAAGCAGAAAGAAGGAATGAGTATTTAAAAGTAAGTACTATAAGCAACCCTAAATCTTAAGCTTCTTCATTTTCCTGAAACCTACCTACATCATCTTATGTATAAGCATGGCCCCCCAAATCACCTAAATCATGTGTGATGAAAAACTTTTTACTGAGGGCTTCCCTGGTGGCGCAGTGGTTGAGAGTCCGCCTGCCGATGCAGGGGACGCAGGTTCGTGCCCCGGTCCAGGAGGATCTCATGTGCCGCGGAGCGGCTGGGCCCGTGGACCATGGCCGCTGGGCCTGTGCGTCCGGAGCCTGTGCTCTGCAGTGGGAGAGGCCGCGGCAGTGAGAGGCCCGTGTACCGCAAAAAAAAAAAAAAGAAAAAAAAAACCAAAACTTTTTACTGAAAGTATTCTATTTCTTTTTTTCCTGTCTTCAACATGTCAGAGGCAAATTAGGTAAGAAAAAAAAAAGGTTTGAAAAGTAAACGTGATAGTATTAAAGAAAAAGCATATATATGTATACATATGTATATATACACATATAGATAGACAGTTGTTTTTTTTTTAATGAGATTTGCAATCATGGTCATAGAATAGAATTGACAAAGCACAGAATCTGGTGCCACTATGTGCAATTTACAAGCTACAAGAAAAGTTTTATAGACAATTTAATATATCTTTTATATATGAACTAATCACTACAAAACTTATAGAGATACCAGTTTCTAAGTTAGAACACAAGAAAATGTAGATAGTTGATTTTCAAGGGAAAAGAGATGCTTTTGTGCAAAGTTTATCATTCTTCAAATAACATTCCAGTTTTTGAAACTCAACTATTGCCTCAAAGTATACTAAGGCAGAATACTGTTGCTTGGAAATCATTTACAGTGTAATCTTTATTGCTAGTAGTCTAATTACTTAACTTACCATACATTAGCGATAGGGATTTTAGACTTCCTTAATTTGACATGCTAGCGCTGAGGATGGTAGATCATCATTTGGAGAATACTTAACGTCTGTAAAGGCATGATTGTCAACCCAGCTTATTTACATTTGAAATCTTTCCCTTACTCACAATCCTATAGAAAAAAAGGGGAAAACTTGAATCTGGAAGATTAATTTGTAAATGAAATTAATTTTTCAGCCTAATATAAAAATCTGTCCTTTTACTGATGAATATCAGCTATATAAATCATTCCTTATGTTTTTTGTCCAATTGTAAAGTCTATGGATGGTACAGATTAGTATAAAATTGAAGTGCTTAGCTTTATAAAATATTGTATAGAAAATAAAAGCAGATGAACAAATAATTGATGATGTCAGTCAGTATGTGGCATATTTCTTATTTAATGCAAAAAGAGAATGACGCATAATGTGGAAACAGTTGCATTTATTGTTAATTTTGAACATGAAAACAGGGAAAACTGGGGGTATAGAATATGCCAGATAGGGTTAATAATAAAAACAGTGGAATTGGAGAAGGGCAGTGAAATGCATGTTTAGGAATAATAAGTATCTAGAACAAGTGGAAAATAAATTTCTTTGTGAATAATAGTTGTATTAGTTAGCCATTGCCACACAACAGACCATTCCAAAATTCAATGTTTTAAAATAACAATCATTTATTATCACTTACTTATCTTGAGTGGCTGAGGGTCAGCTGATTACAGCTAGGCTTAGCTGGGATGGTTCTCCTGGGGTGGCACTACTCCACTGTCTTTTTTTCCCTTATTCTCATGATGATGAGAAAACAACACAGGGTTTGTGGAAATATACAACGTATCTGAAGGTCCAAGCTCAGGGCTGATATACTATTACTTTTGCCTCATTCTATTGGCCAAAGACAGTCACACATGGCTAAGTCCAAAGTCAAAGGACAGGGTTTTGTATATATCTGTTATATATGTGCTGTCTACTTTTTGTTTGTTTGTTTACCTTTAGACATTTTCTTTACCTGCCAAGGCCAGGTAAAACAATAAAAATAAAACTCATGGGGATGAGGGGAAGATGGCTGAAGAGTAAGACACAGAGATCACCTTCCTCCCCACAGATACACCAGAAATACATCTACACGTGGAACAACTCGTACAGAACACCTACTGAATGGTGGCAGAAGACCTCAGACCTCCCAAAAGGCAAGAAAGTCCCCACGTACCTGGGTAGGGCAAAAGAAAAAAAGAATAAACAGAGACAAAAAAATAGGGACAGGACCTGCACCAGTGGGAGGGAGCTGTGAAGGAGGAAAGGTTTCCACACACTAGGAAGCCCCTTCGCGGGCAGAGACTGCGGGTGGCGGAGGCGGGAAGCTTTGGGCCCACGGAGGAGAGCACAGCAACAGGGCTGCGGAGGGCAAAGTGGAGAGATTCCCGCACAGAGGATCGGTTCAGACCAGCACTCAGCAGCCCAAGAGGCTTGTCTGCTCACCCGCCGGGGTGGGTGGGGCTGGGAGCTGAGGCTTGGGCTTTGGTCGGAGCACAAGGAGAGGACTGGGGTTGGCGATCTGAACACAGCCTGAAGGGGTTAGTGCACAACGGCTAGCCGGGAGGGTGTCCGGGAAAAAGTCAGCACCTGCCGAAGAGGCAAGAGACTTTTTCTTCCCTTTTTGTTTCCTGGTGTGCGAGGAGAGGGGATTAAGAGCACTGCTTAAAGGAGCTCCAGTGACGGGCGCAAGCTGCGGCTAACAGCGCGGACCCCAGAGACGGGCATGAGACGCTAAGGCTGCTGCTGCTGCCACCAAGAAGCTTGTGAGCGAGCACAGGTCACTCTCCACACCTCCCTTCCGGGGAGCCTGTGCAGCCTGCCACTGCCAGGGTCCCGGGATCCAGGGACAACTTCCCCAGAAGAACACACGGCACGCCTCAGGCTGCTGCAATGTCACGCCGGCCTCTGCTGCCGCACGCTCGCACTGCACTCCGTACCACTCCCTCCCTCTGGCCTGAGTGAGCCAGAGTCCCCGAAGCAGCTGCTCCTTTAACCCCGTCCTCTCTAAGCAAAGAACAGACACCCTCCGGCGACCTACATGCAGAGGTGGGGCCAAATCCAAAGCTGAGCCCCGGGAGCTGTGAGAACAAATAAGAGAAAGGGAAATCTCTCCCAGCAGCCTCAGAAGCAGCGGATTAAAGCTCCACAATCTACTTGATGTACCCTGCATCTGTGAAATACATGAATAGACGACGAATCATCCCAAATTGAGGAGGTGGACTTTGAGAGCAAGATTTATTATTTCGTCCCCTTTTCGTCTATTTGTGAGTGTGTATGTGTATGCTTCAGTGTGAGATTTTGTCTGTATAGCTTTGCTTCCACCATTTGTCCTAGGGTTCTATCCGTCCATTTTCTTTTTCTTAAAAAAATTTTTTTTCTTAATAATTACTTTTTATTTTAATAACTTTATTTTATTTTATCTTACATTATTTTATTTTATCTTCTTTCCTTCCTTCCCTCCTTCCTTCCTTCCTCCCTCCCTCCCTCCATCCCTCCCTCCCTCTCTCCTTTCTTTCATTCTTTCTTTCTTTGTTCTACTTTTTGTCCCTTTTATTCTGAGCCGTGTGGATGAAAGGCTCTTGGTGCTGCAGCCAGGAGTCAGTGCTGTGCCTCTGAGGTGGGAGAGCCAACTTCAGCACACTGGTCCACAAGAGACCTCCCAGCTCCACATAATATCAAACAGTGAAGATCTCCCAGAGATCTTCACCTCAACAGCAGCACCAAGCTTCACTCAACGACCAGCAAGCTACAGTGCTGGACACCCTATGCCAAACAGCTAGCAAGATGAACACAAACCCACCCAATAGCAGAGAGGCTGTCTTAAATCATAATAAGTCCACAGACACCCCAAAACACACCACCAGACGTGGACCTGCCCACCAGAAAGACAAGATCCAGCCTTATCCACCAGAACACAGGCACTAGTCCTCTACACCAGGAAGCCTACACAACCCACTAAACCAACTTTAGCCACTGGGGACAGACACCAAAAACAACGGGAATTACGAACCTGCAGCCTGCAGAGGAGACGCCAAAAACAATAAGATGAGCAAAAGGAGAAGACAGAGAAACACACAGCAGATGAAGGAGCAAGATAAAAACCCACCAGACTTAATAAATGAAGAGGAAATAAGCAGTCTACCTGAAAAAGAATTCAGAATAATGAGAGGAAAGATGATCCAAAATCTTGGAAATAGAATAGACAAAATGCAAGCAACATTTAACAAAGACCTAGAAGAAATAAAGATGAAACAAGCAATGATGAGCAACACAACAAATGAGATTAAAAATACTCTAGAAGGGATCAATAGCAGAATAACTGAGGCAGAAGAACGGATAAGTGACCTGGAAGATAAAATAGTGGAAATAACTACTGCAGAGCAGAATAAAGAAAAAAGAATGAAAAGAACTGAGGACAGTCTCAGAGACCTCTGGGACAACATCAAATGCACCAACATTCAAATTATAGGGGTTCCAGAAGAAGAAGAGAAAAAGAAAGGGACTGAGAAAATATTTGAAGAGATTATAGTTGAAAACTTCCCAAATATCAGAAAGAAAATAGTTAATCAAGTCCAGGAAGCACAGAGAGTCCCATACAAGATACATCCAAGGAGAAATATGCCAAGACACATATTAATCAAACTGTCAAAAATTAAATACAAAGAAAACATATTAAAAGCAGCAAAGGAAAAACAACAAATAACACACAATGGAATCTCCGGAAGGTTAACAGCTGATCTTTCAGCAGAAACTCTGCAAGCCAGAAGGGACTGGCAGGACATATTTAAAGTGATGAAGTAGAAAAGCCTGCAACCAAGATTACTCTACCCAGCAAGGATCTCATTCAGGTTTGATGGAGAAATTAAAATCTTTACAGACAAGCAAAAGCTGAGAGAGTTCAGCACCAAACCAGCCATACAACAAATGCTAAAGGATCTTCTCTAGGCAAGAAACACAAAAGAAGGAAAAGACCTACAATAATGAAGCCAAAACAGTTAAGAAAATGGGAATAGGAACATACATATCGATAATTACCTTAAATGTAAATGGACTAAATGCTCCCACCAAAAGACACAGATTGGCTGAATGGATACAAAAACAAGACCCATATATATGCAGTCTACAAGAGACACACTTCAGACCTAGAGACACATACAGACTGAAAGTAAGGGGATGGAAAAAGATATTTCATGCAAATGGAAACCAAAAGAAAGCTGGAGTAGCAATTCTCATATCAGAAAAAATGGACTTTAAAATAAAGACTATTAGAAGAGACAAAGAAGGACACTACATAATGACCAAGGGATCGATCCATGAAGAAGATATAACAATTGTAAATATTTATGAACCCAACATAGGAGTACCTCAATACATAAGGCAAATACTAACAGCCATAAAAGGGGAAATCAACAGTAACACATTCATAGTAGGGAACTTTAACACCTCACTTTCACCATTGGACAGATCATCCAAAATGAAAATAATTAAGGAGACACAAGCTTTAAATGATACATTAAACAAGATGGACTTAATTGATATTTATAGGACATTCCATCCAAAAACAACAGAATACACATTTTTCTCAATGCTCATGGAACATTCTCCAGGATAGGTCATATCTTGGGTCACAAATCAAGCCTTGGTAAATTTAAGAAAATTGAAATTGTATCAAGTATCTTTTCCAACCACAATGCTATGAGACTAGATATCAGTTACAGGAAAAGATCTGTAAAAAATATAAACACATGGAGGCTAAATAATACACTACTTAATTAAGAAGTGATCACTGAAGAAATCAAAGAGGAAATCAAAAAAAACCTAGAAACAAATGACAATGGAGACACGATGACCCAAAACCTATGGGATGCATCAAAAGCAGTTCTAAGAGGGAAGTTTATAGCAATACAATCCTACCTTAAGAAACAGGAAACATCACGAATAAACAACCTAACCCTGCACCTAAAGCAATTAGAGAAAGAAGAACAAAAAACCCCCAAAGTTAGCAGAAGGAAAAAAAATCATAAAAATCAGATCAGACATAAATGAAAAAGAAATGAAGGAAACAATAGCAAAGATCAATAAAACTAAAAACTAGTTCTTTGAGAAGATAAACAAAATAGATAAACCATTAGCGAGACTTATCAAGAAAAAAAGGGAGAAGACTCAAATCAATAGAATTAGAAATGAAAACAGAGAAGTAACAACTGACATTGCGGAAATACAAAAGATCATGAGAGATTACTACAAGCAACTCTATGCCAATAAAATGGACAAAGTGGAAGAAATGGACAAATTCTTAGAAATGTACAACCTGCCAAGACTGAACCAGGAAGAAATAGAAAATATGCAAGCACTGAAATTCAAACTGTGATTAAACATCTTCCAACAGGTCTTACCTGGTGGCACAGTGGTTGAAAGTCCTCCTGCTGATGCAGGGGACATGGGTTCATGCCCTGGTACGGGAGGATGCCATATGCCGTGGAGCGGCTGGCCAGTGAGCCATGGCCACTGGGCCTGCGCGCCCAGAGCCTGCTCTCCACAACAAGAGAGGCCACAACAGTGAGAGGCCCACGTACAACAAAAACAAATAAACAAAAAATCTTCCAACAAACAAAAGCCCAGGACCAGATGGCTTCACAGGCGAATTCTATCAAAAATTTAGAGAAGAGCTAACACCTATTCTTCTCAAACTCTTCCAAAATATAGCAGAGGGAGGAACACTCTCAAACTCATTCTACGAGGCCACCATCACCCTGATACCAAAACCAGAAAAGAATGTCACAAAGAAAATAATCTACAGGCCAATGTCACTGATGTACATAGATGCAAAAATCCTCAACAAAATACTAGCAAACAGAATCCAACAGCACATTAAAAGGATCATACACCATTATCAAGTAGGGGTTATTCCAGGAATGCAAGGATTCTTCAATATATGCAAATTAATCAACGTGATACACCATATTAACAAATTGAAGGAGAAAAGCCATATGATCATCTCAATAGATGCAGAGAAAGCTTTCAACAAAATTCAACAGCCATTTTTGATAAAAACCCTGCAGAAAGTAGGCATAGAGGGAAATTTCCTCAACATAATAAAGGCCATATATGCGAAACCCACAGCCAACATCATCCTCAATGGTGAAAACCTGAAAGCATTTCCACTAGGATCCGGAACAAGACAAGGTTGCCCACTCTCACCACTTTTTTTTTTTTTTTTTTTTGCGGTATGCAGGCCTCTCACTGTTGTGGCCTCTCCCATCGCGGAGCACAGGCTCTGGATGAGCAGGCTCAGTGGCCATGGCTCACGGGCCCAGCCGCTCCACGGCATGTGGGATCTTCCCAGACTGGGGCACGAACCCATGTACCCTGCATCGGCAGGAAGACTCTCAACCACTGCGCCACCAGGGAAGCCCTCACCACTCTTATTCAACATAGTTTTGAAAGTTTTAGCCACAGTAATCAGAGAAGAAAAGGAAATAAAAGGAATCCAAATCGCAAAAGAAGAAGTAAAGCTGTCACTCACTGTTTGCAGATGACATGATACTATACATAGAGCATCCTAAAGATGCTACCAGAAAACTACTAGAGCTAATCAATGAATTTGGTAAAGTAGCAGGATACAGAATTAATGCACAGAAATCTCTGACATTCCTATACACTAATGATGAAAGATCTGATAATGAAATCAAGAAAACACTCCCATTTACCATTGCAACAAAAAGAATAAAGTATCTAGGAATAAACCTACCTAAGGAGACAAAAGACCTGTATGCCAAAAATTATAAGACATTGATGAAAGAAATTAAAGATGATACAAATAGATGGAGAGATATACCATGTTCTTGGATAGGAAGAATCAACATTGTGAAAATGACTCTACTACCCAAAGCAATCTACAGATTCAATGCAATCCCTATCAAACTACCACTGGCATTTTTCACAGAACTAGAACAAAAAATTTCACAATTTGTATGGAAACACAAAAGACCCCAAATAGCCAAAGCAATCTTGAGAACGAAAAACGGAGCTGGAGGAATCAGGCTGGCACAAAAACAGAAATATAGATCAATGGAACAGGATAGAAAGCCCAGAGATAAACCCACGCACATATGGTCACCTTATCTTTGACAAAGGAGGCAGGAATGCACAGTGGAGAAAAGACAATAAGTGGTGCTGGGAAAACTGGACAGCTACATGTAAAAGTATGAGATTAGATCACTCCCTAACACCATACACAAAAGTAAGCTCAAAATGGATTAAAGACCTAAATGTAAGGCCAGAAACTATCAAACTCTTAGAGGAAAACATAGGCAGGACACTCTATGACATAAATCACAGCAAGGTCCTTTTTGACCCACCTCCTAGAGAAATGGAAATAAAAACAAAAATAAACAATTGGGACCTAATGAAACTTCAAAGCTTTTGCACAGCAAAGGAATCCATAAACAGGACCCAAAGACAGCCCTCAGAATGGGAGAAAATATTTGCAAATGAAGCAACTGACAAAGGATTAATCTCCAAAATTTACAAGCAGCTCATGCACTTCAATAACAAAAAAAAAAAAACAAACAACCCAATCCAAAAATGGGCAGAAGACCTAAATAGACATTTCTCCAAAGAAGATATAGAGAATGCCAACAAACACATGAAAGAATGCTGAACATCACTAATCATTAGAGAAATGCAAATCAAAACTACAATGAGATATCATCTCACACCAGTCAGAATGGCCATCATCCAAAAATCTAGAAACAATAAATGCTGGAGAGGGTGTGGAGAAAAGGGAACCCTCTTGCACTGCTGGTGGGAATGCGAATTGGTATAGGCACTATGGAGAACAGTATGGAGATTCCTTAAAAAACCACAAATAGACCTACCATATGACCCAGCAATCCCAGTCTGGGCATATACCCCAAGAAAACCATAATTCAAAAAGAGTCATGTACGAAAATGTTCATCGCAGCTCTGTTTACAATAGCCCGGAGATGGAAACACCCTCAGTGTCCAACATCGGATGAATTGATAAAGAAGATGTGGCACATATATACAATGGAATATTACTCAGCCATAAAAAGAAACGAAATTGAGCTATTTGTAATGAGGTGGATGGACCTAGAGTCTGTCATAGAGAGTGAAGTAAGTCAGAAAGAGAAAGACAAATGCCATATGCTAACACATATATGTTGAATTTAAGAAAAAAAACTGTCATGAAGAACCTAGGGTAAGACAGGAGTAAAGACACAGACCTACTAGAGAATGGACTTGAGGATATGGGGAAGGGGAAGAGTAAGCTGTGACAAAGCAAGAGAGTGGCATGGACATATACACACTACCAAACGTAAAATAGATAGCTAGTGAGAAGCAGCCGCATAGCACAGGGAGATCAGCTTGGTGCTTTGTGACCACATAGAGGGGTGGGGTAGGCATGGTGGGAGGGAGGGAGATGCAAAAGGGAAGAGATATGGGAATATATATATATATATGGGAATATATATATATGGGATATGGGATATGGGAATATATATATGTATATATATACATATATATATATATGTATAACTGATTCACTTTTTTATAAGGCAGAAACTAACACACAATTGTAAAGCAATTATACTCCAATAACGATGTAAAAAAAAAAAAAACCTCATGGTATTTAAAGCAGAAAAGAATTTAGATATTAAGTGCTTATAAACTGTTTAAAAGGCTGAAGGAACAACTGTCCGAAAGCACTGCTAAATCTTCATTTAACTACTACCCTTGAAACTGTAAGAAATTTCAAAAACTATATATAACTGCCAGCAAGGTTAATAGCTTCCAGCATTGAGACATAAGATACTAAGAAAAGCATCTGGGGTCACTAGAACTAGAAGGACCATGGTAAGACTTCTACTTCTCTTATAACTTCCATATCTCATGTTTCCTGTTGAGTGGCACCTAATACTGCGTCTTGCTGGCAGGTCTTCTGAGAAGTGCAATTATTAGGCCCCCAGACCCTCTAATGTACTGAAGAGGAAAAAAATGAGGAAATAATGCTATGTGCCAGCACAAAATCCAGCAGAGTATTATATAATCATTGTTTCGATTATGAATGGGAGTATTTGTTTTGTATCCCATTTTCTAATAACTTATGACAGATGAATCACTTTTCTATGTTTATTTTATATCCCACAAGAGCCCCAGGATGCAAATATTATTAATGCTTTGAAAAAGGGTCATATCTATTTTTCTTTCTGCTCTTTCCCCCTTCCTCCCTCCGTATGTCTCTCTCTCTCTTTCTTTACTTTCTTTTATCCTTTCTTTCCTTCCTGTCTTCTTTTTCTTTTCTTTCTTCCTTTCTCTTTCTTTCTTCCTGTCTTCTTTTGCTTCCCTTCTTTCCTTCTTACCACTTCCCTACCTTCTCTACCTCCCACCCTTCCTCCTCTCCTTCCTTTCTCCTTCCCACATTCTCTCCCTTCCTTTCTTTTTAAAATCTCATCAGACTCTCAGTATTGTTCTACTCAGTGGCAAAATAGTGTGGTATTCATTCTATCACAATAGCAATCATAATAAACACCTTCCAGATACCAAAGTCCATATGTGTGTATGTGTGTGTATGTATATATGATAGATAGGTAGGTAGATAGATAGTAGATAGACAGACTTGCTTAATTTCAACTTCTCATACCCTTGTAAAATGAGACATCAATTTTTTTTTTAAAGCTGAAGGAAACTTAAGATTCATAACAATTAAGTCCAAGTTTCTACAGGGAGCAAATTTACAGCAGAGATTCAATGCTGGCTCATCCTTATTCCAAAGCTTGTAATCTTTCCGTTTGTCAAAATCATGTCAATACACTCAGTAAATATGACAGATTTTAGGGGGAAAAATGTCTGCATCTTATTAATCATTAGTCTGTCTAGGACATACTAAGTAAAGTAAGCTTAGTACAGAAAGAGTAACTAAATTTCAGACATTTACTGGTAGAGATAGAGCCCCTCATATATTTTGTAGGATAGCCTTGAGCCATTCAGGTAGCTGAGTATTCAAGCTGAGGGTTTCCATTGCTTGTATATAAGCAGGATTAAACAGAAACTTTCTTAAATATTTGAAAACTGCCTCAGAAAAATCATTTTGGTTTTTATTTTCCACACTCAGTCTTCCCTGGCATCTAAATAAAGGTATAGGAAAACATGACACTAAATGCCTAAATGCCACTCTTTCCTCTGTCTCTGTTAATTCTTTCTACAATAGAAATATTCAATAAACATTAATATTTACTGGTCAAGTATCATGTATGATGTATTTTGCATACATTCATATTACTTGAAGTGTTTGAATGTTTACAGTTTGTGAATGCTAGCAAAAGTCTATGTAATATAAAACCTAGGCACTCCTTCATATTATCACACTGAAACTTAGTACTTTCTTTTCCCCTTTTTGCTTTGGGCAAACTTAATTTTTTTCATAACCTTCGAACTCCAACTTGAGAAATATTAATTCACCAACATATCTTCTCTGAACAAAATGATATTGAAGATAATACTTTGGTAGCCAACTTAAACCACCCCCTCCCACCTCTACAACTGGCAGACAGAGGTAAATGCTATCTAAGAAATTCATACAACTTCAAATTATAAAATATTTTATACAAACCGATAAATTATTTGTCATCCTATTTTGGTTCACATATCCAGGGATTTTTGTATACTTTATATAACAAATTTTCCTATAAAATATTTGAAAATAGTAACTTCCAAAAGACAAAAACCTACAGATATAGTTAAAATTAAAAAAACTAATTTTTACAAGTAGCAAAATATTGATCTTTATAACAAACATCTTACAATGAATTAAGATTTTATTATTGAATAATAATTTTGGAGGGAACTCTTCCATCTCCCTTCCTGACAATTAGGAATTGTACTTTCCCATTGATTTGGACACACTACCCTTGAAAGATTATTGTGGACACTCCAATTGTTAGGAAGTTCTAATATTCAGCCAAAACTATCTTCATGGAACTTCCCCATTATTTTAAGTTGTAAATTCTGGATACCACACTGTAAACATTATAACAAGTAGCAGTGCTGTTAACATAAACAGTACCTATGTAGCAACTAAAGTATGTGAAAAGGGGACTTCCCTGATCGTCCAGTAGTTAAGAATCCACCTTCCAATGAAGGGAAAACAGGTTTAATCCCTGGTCAGGGAACTAAGATCCCACATGCGGCAGGGCAACAAAGCCCATGAGCCTCAACTACTGAGCCCATGTACTCTAGACCCTGCATGCTCCAGAGCATACACACCACAACTAGAGAGACTGTGTGCCACAACTACTGAGCTCTGGAGCCCATGCCACAATTAGAGAGAAGCCTGCATGCCACAACAAAGAGCCCGTGCACTACAACAAAAGATCCTGCATGCCACAACTAAGACCCGATGCAGAAAAATAAATTAATTGTTTTTTAAAAAAGAAAAAAAACACACAACTTAAAGGTTGAGGATTATTTTTAAAAAATAAATTAAAAATAAACTATGTGAAAAGGATTTTTTTCTTTCAAATTTTTATGAAATTTTCAAGAACATTAAGGCTGAAAGATTAAATTTCTCATTTTTTAAAATGAGAGAGCATTCCACTCTATTTTCAACAGCTGTTGTACTCTTTATTTATATGCATTGATACTAGGAATTAGAGTTTTTTCATTAAGTGATAAGAATTAAGAATTCTGCCAATTCTGAATATCTATAAACTTGGAGCCACACAGGCTCTTCTCTAATGGAATGAAGCTCTTTCTCGTGGAACTGAGCCAAAGTCTATTAAATAGCATTGTGTAAGTTATTGAGTGAAATGTTTCATTGTCAGAGGCTGAACTCAGGACCCCTTTTAATATATGTTACTGCTTATTATGGCAGGAATTTAGCTGATTGTGTCAAGATAAAACTATCAGTGCCTTTCCTGAATGTTTCTAGTAGCTGTAGTGACAGATTAGGTACAAGTACATGAATGAAATGGGGCTTTATTTAAAGTGACACTGTAAATTCACTCTCATCAGATTCATCAACTCTAATTCACTTATGTCTTTTTGGAGTGCTCAGTCTGTCTCATCTGTTTCAACTGCTTCCTATTCTACCAATATGCTTTTCAATTAGCCAGGCAGAATAATAACATGAGTGACATAACAAGAGTGAGCTATGCTCTGCCAAACCCATGTCCACAGGTTCTCTGTACAGTAAAATGTGTTCCCCATCCTCAACGTGAAACCTAGATTTCTTAATAGGTTGCCAAAATCCTCTTCTCAAAAATTAATTAGAGTTCTCTTGAAGTACTTGAATTTAACACAATTCAGCTGGTAATTGATAAAATGCACCAGTTCACAGGTGGCAAAGGCATTTACTCCATTTTACTTCCATCTGCTGATATGTCTACCATAAATTTAAATTGCATATCCATCATACATCTGGAAGTGAGCATTAGATCCAAAATCCTCTTACCCACAGCTGATATGCTGTGTTCAGTTGTCTTTCTTTAAAAATGTCACAAGAACCATAAATAGTTTCTAACATTGCAAAATTCAATTAAGGTGTCTGCATATAATTTATCTCTGGTATTCACAGGTATTAGAGAAGCAGCAAGTTAATATAGAGTTTGATTTGTTAAGATGCTCCAGTGATTAAGATTTGAAGACAAAATGCTTTATATACAGGAAATAATACCTTCCAAATATGTGTGAAGATAGAACACAAATTGTTATTTTTATTTTATTTTGTATATGTAACCTATTCTCAGATCATTCTTGTTGTAACAAGCAGAAATATGATGGCAAAATTTGGCTGAAAAATCTGTTCAATATTAGAATATAGCAATGGACTAATTCATGGGGAACTCACTCTTTTTCCATGGCTTGGGGTTTCACTATCAGAGACTTTCAATCTACTTCCTTATCTTTTCTCTCCCCTTATTTTCTAGACTTTGAGAAAATGAAAATTCATGGTTATTTTTCTCCAAAAAAATAATTTAAAGATACCTAGTGTAGTTAGGACCTTCAATAAAAATGAAAAACTGGTATGACTTAATGGAATGTATGAAAGGCACCTGAAATGTAAAATTTTCTGTAGTGATACCCCAGAACAGGAGTGTGACTGGTAGAAAGTAAAATTGCATGTCAAACTCTTGACTCTTAGCACTCTCCCACAGAACTGTTCTAAAAGTCACTTTCCCTCTTTACTCTAATTTTCAAGCCTGAAGAAACTGAAATCATAGAATAGGCTTAGGAAAATACTTGCCAATATTTTGAATCAATTAACTTGAATTAACCTGACAAATTAAACGATAGATCTATCACAGCCTTGAAATTGGGTATGATACTGTCGATATTTTATAAATAATTAGAAAACAAAGATAAATAATTCTACATCCCAAATGGATTGACCTCCTTGGCTGATTATATAAAAATGCATCATATTTATTATAGTTAAGTAGCACACAGTAGATTAAATTGAAATAATTGAATTAAATTAATAAATTAAATTGAAATAATTTCAATAAATTGAAATGTTCATGCCCACTTTGTGAATATTAAACATGTTTCTAATCATGTATTCTAAAACATTTTAATGTATTCATTTTATATGACTATTATTTAATTATACAATGGTCATTTTTATTCAAAATAGATGTAATTAATATTTAATGATTTTGGTTGTTGTTTTAGTATACAAGAATGTGGAGTTGCTGAGAAAATGGCATACAGGTCACTTTCAAATGGGAGATTTCCTGTTAAAGTGGGGATGATTCAACTTCTTTCTGTGCAAGACTTCCTGCCTGTATAACCTAAGCACTGCCTTCAAACTCAAGTTGTCAAAAAAACCCATGAAATCCATCCACTAGCAGATTATATGTTGGTTGAAGAAGATACGAAACAAGAGGCTATATGAGAATACTGTTTCTCTTATAGTTTTCAGCAATTTAACACAATCTCTATGTACTTGACATGCCCATATCGAACTAAAAATTTTAATAAAGACAAAATTTTTTACTATTTTCACTTTAATATTATTACTAGAATATTTGTAGAGTGTTTATGTTTACTAACACAATTAAGGTTTTTTTCAATTTAAAATAAAGCACTTATTTAGAGTAAACAAAAAATTTGATCTTTAGAATATTGAGCTATTGTTAAGGAGTTCCATAAATGGCACACACAGGCTTTATTTTTCTTTTCCTTTCAACATTCTTTTCATTTCAAAGGTATATTAATAAAAGATGAACTGTACCTTCTGTCTGAAAACAGGGCCCAGATTATAAACTTCAAAAAAGAACTGCTTCTGTAAAGATATCCTTTTGCTGTAGTCATGCAAAAATGATGCTTAGTAGATCTTGAATGACACTGAATGGCAATCCTTTAAGGTCACCTGTTAAGAAAATACATCTGTTATTATGGTTACAAATAATTTTTCCTTCAAATTTCCATTGTTTGAATTAAATCCAATTTTCTTATTAAATATCTTATGTAATTTCTTTATTTATACAGAAAATTATTATGCTATTTACCAATATCAACATGTATTTATAATACTTCTAATTAAATATAGAGTTGCTACATTATCAGATTTAATTTTTCCTTTGTAATTTATATTTGCTAGTAAACACAAAAACATATCACAAGGTAAATTTTCATGTATTTCAAAAGCTTAAAACATTTAACACATCATTCAGTTAGAAAACCATAAGGAAGAATTGAATTTAAACTGTATGTAAGACCTGATGGACTTACAGATATTTACAGAACATTTCATCCAACAGCAGCAGAATACACTTTTTTTCTCACTAACACATGGAACACAAGTATTTATCATAAATATTGTCGAATTTGTCAAATGCTTTTTTCTTCATTTATTCAGATGCTTATATGGTTTTTATTCTTTATTTTGTTAATGTTGTTCAACATCTGTAAATCAATCAATGTGATACACTACATCTCTTTATGATAAACACTCTCAACAAACTGGGCATAGAGGGAATCTATATCAACATAATGAAAGTCATACATGACACACCCACAGCTAACACTATACTAAACAATGAAAAGATGAAACCTTTCCCTCTAAGATAAGGAATAAGACAAGGATGCCCAGTCTTACCACATTTATTCAACATAGTACTGGAAGTTCTAGCCTGAGTCATTAGGCAAAGAAAAAAGAAATAAAATGCATCTAAATCAAAAAGGAAGAAGTAAAAACATCTCTATTTGCAGATGACATGATATTATACATAAAAAAAACTAAAGACTCAAAAAAGAAAATTAGAACTAATGAACAAATTCAGTAAATTTGAAGGATACAAAATCAAAATGCAAAACTCATTTGTATTTCTATACACTAGTAACAAACTATCAAAAGAGAAATTTAAAAAATAATCTGTTTAAATTGCATCAAAAAGAATAAAGTACATAGGAATAAATTTAACTAAGGTGGTAAATGACCTGTATACTGAAAACTATAAAATATTGATGGAAGAAACTGAAGGAGATACAAAATAAGGAAAGATATTCTGTGCTAATGCATTGGAAAAATTGATATGGTTAAAATGTCCACATTACTCAAAGTGATCTAAAAATTCAGTGTAATCCCTATCAAAATTCCAGTGGCATTTTTCACAGAAATAGAAAAAACATCTTAAAATTTGTATAGAACCATGAAAACCCTGAAGAGCCAAAGCAATCTTGAAAAGGAAGAATGAAATTGGAGGCCTCTCATTTACTGATTTCACACTGTATTACAAAACTATAATAATCAACACAGTATGGTACTGGCATAAACACAGACACACAGATCCATGGAACAGAATAGATAGCTCAAAAATAAACCCATGTTCATATGATCAATTAATTTAAGAGAAAGGAGCCAAGAATATGTATATAGGGAAAAGACAATTTCTTTAATAAAAGGTACTGGGGAAAGTGGACAACCACATGTAAAAGAATGAAACTAGACCCCTGTCTCACACCATACACAAAAATCAACTCAAAGTGGATTGAATACATCAATATGAGACCTGAAACCACAAAGCTACTAGAAAAAAACACATGGGGTAAGCTCCTTGGCACTGATCTTGGCAATTATTTTTTGGATTTGACACCAAAAGTGAAGATAACAAAAGCAAAAATAAATAGGTGAGACTATACCAAACTAAAAAGCTTCTGCACAGCAAAGGAAAAAATCAACAAAGTGAAAAAGCATCATATGGAATGGGAGAAAATATTTGCAAATCATTTGTCTGATAAGGAGTTAATGTCCAAAATATACAAGGAACTCATACAAATCAACAGCAAAACCAAATAAACAAACAAAAAACAAAAATAGAGAATCCAGAAGAGGACCTTCAAGATGGCAGAGGAGTAAGACATAGAGATCAACTTCTTCCCCACAAATACATCAAAAATATATCTACATGTGGAACAGCTGCTACAGAACACCTACTGAATGCTGGCAGAAGACCTCAGACTTCCCAAAAGGCAAGAAACTCCCCACATACCTTGGTAGAGTAAAAGAAAAAAAGAAAAAAAACAGAGACAAAAGAATAGGGAGGGGACTTGCACCTCAGGGAGCTTGAAGGAGGAAAAGTTTCCACACACTAGGAAGCCCCTTCACTGGCAGAGACAGTGGGTAGGTGGGGGGAAGCTTCAGAGCCACAGAGGAGAGCTCAGCAACAGGTTCAGAGGGCAAAGCAGAGAGATTTCCATACAGAGGATCAGTGCTGACTAGCACTCATCAGCCTGAAAGCCTTGTCTGCTCACACACCGGGGAGGATAGGGACTGGGAGCTGAGTCTTGGGGTTCAGAGGTCAGATCCCAGGGAGAGGACTGGGGTTGGCTGCGTGAACACAGCCTGAAGGGGGCTAGTGTGCCACAGCTAAATGGTAGGGAGTCCAGGGAAAAGTATGGAACTGCCTAAAAGTCAAGAGACCATTGTTTTGGGGTGTACAAGGAGAGGAGATTCAGAGAACCACCTAAACAAGCTCCAGAGATGTGCATGAGCCACGGCTATCAGTATGGAACAGAGATGGGCATGAAACGCTAATGCTGCTGCTGCAGCCACCAAGAATCCTGGGTGCAAGCACAGTTTACTATCCAAATGTCCCCTCCGGGGAGTCTGTGCAGCCCACCACTGCCAGGGTCCCGTGATCCAGGGACAACTTCCCTGGAAGAACACACGGCATGCCTCAGGCTGTTGCAATATCATGCTGGCCACTGCCGCCGCAGGCTCGCCCTGCATTCTGTACCCCTCCCTCCCTCCAGCCACAGTGAGCCAGATCCCCCTAATCAGCTGCTCCTTTAACCCCTCCTTTAACACCCTCCTGTCTGGGTGAAGAACAGATGTCAGAGGGTGACCTACATGCAGAGGCAGGGCTAAATCCAAAGCTGAACCACAGAAGCTGTGCGAACAAAGAAGAGGGAAAGGGAAATTTCTCCCTTTCCAGAAGTGGTGGATTAAATCTGCACAATCAACTTCATGTACCCTGCATCTGTGGAATACCTAAATAGACAACCAATCACCCTAAAATTGAGGTGGTGGACTTTGGGAGAAACTGTAGACTGGGGATTTGCTGTATGCGACTGACCAGTTTCAGATTTTTATGCTTATCTTAGTTTAATTTTTAGCATTTGTTATCACTGGTGGATTCATTTATTGGTTTGGCTGCTCTCTTCTTTTTTTTTTCCTATTACTTTTTAATTCTTTTTATTTCCATAATTAAAAAAATATATTTCAATAACTTTACTTACTTTTTTCTTTTTCTTCTTTTTTTCTGCCTTTTCTTCTGAGCCATGTGGCTGACAGGGTCTTGGTGCTCCAGCTGCCTGTCAGGCCTGAGCCTCTGAGGTGGGACAGCCGAGTTCAAGACATTGGACCACCAGAGACCTCCCAGCCCCACATAATATCAATTGGTGAGAACTCTCCCAGAAATCTCCCTCTCAACACTAAGACCCAGCTCCATGCAATGACCAGCAAGCTCCAGTGATGAACACCCCATGCCAAACAAGTAGCAAGACAGGAACACAACCCCACTCATTAGCACAGAGGCTGCCTAAAATCATAATAAGTTCACAGACACCTGAAAACAAACCACCAGATGTGGTCCTGCCCACAAAAAAAGAGAAGATCCAGGCTCACCCACCAGAACACAGGCACCAGTCACCTCCAGCTGGAAGTCTACACAACCCACTGAACCAACCTTACCCACTGGGGGCAGATATCAAAAACAATGGGAACTAGGAACTTGCAGCTTGTGAAAAAGGAGACCACAAACACAGTAAGTTAAGCAAAATGAGAAGACACAGAAACACGCAGCAGATGAAGGAGCAAGGTAAAAGCCCTCCAGACCAAATAGGAAGAAAGAATAGGAAGAGGAAATAGGTAGTCTACCTGAAAAAGAATTCAGAGTAATTATAGTAAAGATGATTTAAATCTTGGAAATAGAATGGAGAGACTAAAAGAAATGTATAACAAGGACCTAGAAGAACTAAAGAGCAAACAAACTATGATGAACAACACAATAAATGAATTTAAAAATTCTCTAGAAGGAATCAATACCAGAATAACTGAGACAGAAGAACGGAAGTGGCCTGGAAGATAAAACAGTGGAAATAACTACCATAGAGCAAAATAAAGAAAAAAGAATGAAAAGAATTGAGGACAGAGGCAGAGACCTCTGGGACAACATTAAATTCACCAACATTCAAATTGCAGAGGTCCCAGAAGAAGAAGAGAAAAAGAAAGGGACTGAGAAAATATTTGAAGAGATTATAGTTGAAAACTTCCCAAATATCAGAAAGAAAATAGTCAATCAAGTCCAGGAATCACAGAGAGTCCCATACAAGATAAATCCAAGGAGAAATATGCCAAGACACATATTAATCAAACTATCAAAAATTAAATACAAAGAAAAAATATTGAAAGTAGCAAGGGAAAAGCAACAAATAATATACAAGGGAATCCCCATAAGGTTAACAGCTGATTTTTCAACAGAAACTCTGCAAGCCAGAAAAGAGTGGCAGCATGTATTTAAAGTGAGGAAAGGTAAAAACTTACAACAAAGATTACTCTACCCAGCAAGGATCTCATTCAGATTCAACTAAGAAATTAAAATCTTTACAGACAAGCAAAAGCTAAGAGAATTCAGCACCGCCAAGCCAGCTTTACAACAAATGCTAAAGGAACTTCTCTAGGCAGGAAACACAAGAGAAGGAAAAGATCTACAATACCAAACACCAAACAATTAAGAAAATGGTAATAGGACCATACATATTGATAATTACCTTAAATGTAAATGGATTAAATGCTCCAACCAAAAGACATAGACTGACTGAATGGATACAATAAAAAGACCATATATATGCTATCTACAAGAGACCCACTTCAGACCTAGGGACACAAACAGACTGAAAGTGAGGGGGTGGAAAAAGATATTCCATGCAAATTGAAATCAAAAGAAAGCTGGAGGAGCAATTCTCATATTAGAAAAATTAGATTTCAAAATAAAGACTAACACAAGACACACAGAAGGACACTATATAATGATCAAGGGATCAATCTAAGAAGAAGATATAACAATTGTAAATATTTATGCACCCAATATAGGGGCACCGCAATACATAAGGCAAATGGTAACAGCCATAAAAGGGGAAATCGACAGTAACACAATAATAATAGGGAACTTTAACACCCCACCACACCAATGGACAGATCAACCAAAATGAAAATAAATAAGGAAACACAAGCTTTAAATGACACATTACACAAGATGGACTTAATTGATATTTATAGATCATCCCATCCAAAACAACAGAATACACTTTCTTCTCAAGTGCTCATGGAACATTCTCCAGGATAGATTATAACTTGGGTCACAAATAAAGCCTTGGTAAATCTAAGAAAAGTGAAATTGTATCAAGTATCTTTTTCCGACCACAACACTATGAGACTAGACACAATTACAGGAAAAATAAAACTGTAGAAAATACAAACATATGGAGGCTAAACAATACACTACTAAATAACCAAGAAATCACTGAAGAAATCAATGAGGAAGTAAAAAAAATACCTAGAAATGAATGACATTGAACACATGATGACCCAAAACCTATGGGATGTAGCAAAAGCAGGACTAAGAGGGAAGTTTATAGCAATACAATCCTACCTCAAGAAACAAGAAAAACATCAAATAAACAACCTAAACTTACACATAAAGCAATTAGAGAAAGAAGAACAAAAAAATGCCCTAAGTTAGCAGACATAAAGAAATCATAAAGATCAGATCAGAAATAAATGAAAAAGAAATGAAGGAAACTATAGCAAAGATCAATAAATCTAAAAGGTGGTTCCTAAGGAAGATAAAAAAAATTGAGAAAGCATTAGACAGACTCATCAAGAAAAAAAAGGAGAAGACTCAAATCCACAGAATTAGAAATGAAAAAGGAGAAGTAACAACTGACACTGCAGAAATACAAAATATCATGAGAGATTACTACAAGCAACTCTATGCCAATAAAATGGACAACCTGGAAGAAATGGACAAATTCTTAGAAAGGTATAACCTTCCAAGACTGAACCAGGAAGAAATAGAAAATATAAACAGAACAATCACAAGCACTGGAGTTGAAACTGTCATTAAAAATCCTCCAACAAACAAAAGCTCAGGAACAGATGGCTTAATAGGTGATTTCTATCAAACATTTAGAGAAGAGCTAACACCCATCATTCTCAAACTCTTCCAAAATATAGCAGAGGGAGGAACACTCCCAAAGTCATTCTACGAGGCCACCATCACCCTAATACCAAAACCGGACAAAGATGTCACAAAGCAAGAAAACTACAGGCCAATATTACTGATGAATATAGATGCAAAAATCCTCAACAAAATACTAGCAAACAGAATTCAACAGCACATTAAAAGGATCTTACAGCATGATCAAGTGGAGTTTATCCCAGGAATGCAAGGATTCTTCAATATACACAAATCAATCAATGTGATACACCATATTAACAAATTGAAGGATAAAAACCATATGATCATCTCAATAGATGCAGAAAAAGCTTTCAACAAAATTCAACACCCATCAATGATAAAACCCTCCAGAAACTAGTCATAGAGGGAACTTACCTCAACATAATAAAGGTCATAAATGAGAAAACCACAGCCAACATCATCCTCAATTGTGAAAAACTGAAAGCATTTCCACTAAGATCAGGAACAAGACAAGGTTGTCTACTCTTATCACTATTATTCAACATTGTTTTGGAAGTTTTAGCCACAGCAATCAGAGAAGGAAAAGAACTAAAAGGAATCAAAATCGGAAAAGAAGAAGTAAAGCTGTCACTGTTAGCAGATGACATGATACTATACATACAGAATCCTAAAGATACTACCAGAAAACTACTAGAGCTAATCAATGAATTGGGTAAAGTAGCAGGATACAGAATTAATGCACAGAAACCCTTGCATTCCTATACACTAATGATGAAAAATCTGAAAGAGAAATTAAGGAAACACTCCCATTTACCATTGCAACAAAAAGAATAAAAACCCTAGGAATAAACCTACCTAAGGAGACAAAACTCTGTATGCGGACAATTATAAGACACTGGTGAAAGAAATTAAAGATGATAATTTCTATCAAACAAACAAACAGATGGAGAGATATACCATGTTCTTGGATAGGAAGAACCAACATTGTGAAAATGACTATACTACCCAAAGCAATCTATAGATTCAGTGAAATCCTTATCAAACTACCACTGGCATTTTTCACAGAACTAGAACTAAAAATTTCACAATTTGTATGGAAACACTAAAGACCCCGAATAGCCAAAGCAATCTTGAGAAAGAAATATGGAGCTGGAGGAATCAGGCTCCCTGACTTCAGAATATACCACAAAGCTACAGTAATCAAGATAGTATGGTACTGGCATAAAAACAGAAATATAGATCAATGAAACAGGATAGAAAGCCCAGAGATAAACCCACACACACATGGTCACCTTATTTCTGATAATAGTGGCAAGAATATTCAATGGAGAAAAGACAACCTCTTCAATAAATGGTGCTGGGAAAACTTGGGCAGCTATATGAAATTAGAACAGTCTCTAATACCGTATAGAAAAATAAACTCAAAATGGATTAAAGACCTAAATGTAAGGTCAGACACTATAAAACTCTTAGTGGAAAATATAGGCAGAACTCTTTATGACATAAATCACAGCAAGAATCTTTTGACCCACATCTTAGAGAAATGGAAATAAAAAGAAAAATAAACAAATGGGACCTAGTGAAACTTAAAAGCTTTTGCACAGCAAAGGAAACCATAAACAAGATGAAAAGGCAACCCTCAGAATGGGAGAAAATATTTGCAAATGAAGCAACTGACAAAGGATTAATCTCCAAAATATACAAGCAGCTCATGCAGCTCAATATCAAAAAACAAAAACCTAATCCAAAAATAGGCAGAAGACTTAAATAGGCATTTCTCCAAAGAAGATATACAGATTGCCAACAAACACATGAAAGGATGCTCAACATCACTAATCATTAGAGAACTGCAAATCAAAACTACAATGAGGTATCTCCTCACACCATTCAGAATGGCCATCATTAAATAATCTACAAACAATAAATGCTGGAGAGGGTTTGGAGAAAAGGGAACCCTCCTACACTGTTGGTGGGAATGTAAATTGATACAGCCACTATGGAGAACAGTGTGGAGGTTTAAAAATCTAAATATAGAACTACCATATGACCCAACCATCACACTACTTGTCATATACTCTGAGAAAATCAAAACTCAAAAAGAGTCATGTACCACAATGTTCATTGCAGCACTATTTACAATAGCCAGGATGTGGAAGCAACCTAAGTGTCCCATGACAGAAGAATGGATAAGGAAGATGTGGCACATATATACAATGTAATATTACTCAGCTATAAAAAGAAATGAAATTGAGTTATTTGTATTGAGGTGGCTGGACCTAGTATCTGCCTTACAGAGTGAAGTAAGTCAGAAAGAGAAAAACAAATACTGTATGCTAGCACATATATATGGAATCTAAAAGAAAAAAAAAAAGGTTCTGAAGAAGCTAGGGGGAGGACAGGAATAAAGACGTAGACGTAGAGAATGGACTTGAAGACACAGGGAGGGAGAAGGGTAAGCTGGGACGAAGAGTGTGGCAATGACATATATATACAACCAAATGTAAAATAGATTTGTAGTGGGCAGCAGCCACATAGCACAAGGATATAAGCTCGTGCTTTGTGACCACCTAGAGCAGTGGGATAGGGAGGGTGGGAGGGAGATGCAAGAGGGAGATGATATGGGGATATAAGTATACATATAGCTGATTCACTTTTTTATACAGCAGAAACTAACACAACAATGTAAAGCAATTATTATCCAATAAATATGTTTAAAAAAATAGAGAATCCAGTTTAAAATGGGCATAGAAACTGAATGAACAGTTTTCCTAAGTAGACAAAAAAATTGTCAAAAGTTACATAAAAAAGTGCTCAACATCACTAATCATCAGGCGAACACAAATCAATCCAAAATGAGATATCACCTCATATTTTAGAGTGGTTACCATGGAGACAAGTGATAACAAGTGCAGGCAAGGATGTGGGGAAAAGGAAATAAAGCTATCATATATTCCAGCAACCCCACTATACATATATATCCTACGGAAATAAAAATGGGATATTGAAGACATATCTTCATTCCCAAGTTTACTGCAGCATTATTCACAATAGCCAAATAATAAAAACAACCTAAGTTTCTCTGAAGGAATGAATGGATAAAGAAGATGTAGCATATATACATATGATGAAATACTGTTCAGCTATAAGAAAGATGGAAATCTTGTCATTTTCAACAACATGGATGGACCTTGAGAATACTATGCTAAGTGAAATAAGCCAGACAAGGAGAGACAAATAATGCATGGTATCATTTATATGTGGAATCTAAAACAAAAAAAAAAAGAAAAGAAAAGAAAGGTCAAGTCATAGAAACAGAGTCTGATGTGGGCTAGAGGATGAAGGAATTAGGGAGTGGTTTATTAATGGATACACACTTTCAGCTATAAGAAGAAAAAGTCTGAGTATCTGATGTAAACATGGTGAATAGAGTTTATCACACTGTAGTGTGTAATTGAAAATTGCTAAGAGAACAGAGCTTAAATGTTCTTAACAGCAACAGCAAAAAGATAAATGTGTGAGTTGGAATATCTGTTAATTAACTAGATTGGAGGAATCATTTCACAATATATACAGGCATCAAATCATCCCGATGTACACTTTAAATATCATTTAATATATGAAATTTAATAAATGACATTTATATGTCATTTATACCTCAATGAAACTGAAGTAAAAATTAACACATTAACTTATTCTTATATTTCACCTTTTTAAAATTTTTTATAATACTTCTGTTGTATTTTTAGCATTCACATTATATTTTTGTTTTCCATTTATTTAAGGGATTTATAATAGGTATTTCTTCTTTAAAACTTGTGACTTTCATTTTTAAACATGTTTGAAAATTATTGAAGTGTATGTAGTTGCTGACTTATAGGTAACTTACATGTGTGAGACCATCTCTATTTTTTTTTACTTATAATGAAGTTTACTGTTTGAAAGAAATTCTCCATTCAATAAAATGGGTATTTTTCTAAAATTTGCTCTTGATAGATTTGTGAATGTACCAGCATCAAAACCAGAGCATAGCTACCCATACAAACAATGTCTTATATCAAATAAGTAAACTGTGATGTAAATTTTGAAACATTAGATTAATAACTTCAGAGTGACTGAGGCCATTAACTGAGAGTCCATGTTGAGACATTACCAAGAGTCAAGGGAAACCTAAGGTGCATATTTGATGATCGGCTTGAGAAAAAATATTTCAATTGCTTGTAGTCTTCACCACTAAAGATTATTGATCTTTATGAGTCTTACCTATATTAGTCAGAACCATAGGAGATTGACATTTATATTAGACAAATACAGTGGAACATAAGTAATTTCATGTGGTCCAAACCAAAGATTTTCTCTAATCCTGGTTTGCATTTCTCATATCAGGTCCAAATTCTAACAATCACTGTAGTAGAGAAGTCACTTTTTCTGATAAAACAGAAGGCTAATCTTACTTTTGCAGCTCATACTCCAAGTATAACACTATTCCAGGGCTTCCCTGGTGGCACAGTGGTTAAGAATTCGCCTGTCAATGCAGGGGACATGGGTTCGAGCCCTGGTCCGGGAAGATCCCACATGCCGCAGCGCAACTAAGCCACAACTACTGAGCACCACAACTACTGAGCCTGTGCTCTAGAGCCTGCGAGCTACAACTACTGAAGCCTGCATGACTAGAGCCCGTGTTCTGCAACAAGAGAAGCCACCGCAATGAGAAGCCTGTGCACCACAACGAAGAGTAGCCCACACTTGCCTCAATTAGAGAAAGCCCATGTGCAGCAACAAAGACCCAACTCAGCTAAAAATAAATAAATAAATATTATATATATATATATACACACACACACACACACACACACACATATATATATATATATATATATATATATATATATATATATAACTATTCCAGAAAACAGATAATGTATTCTAAGGTCACTTCAAAAGAAACCCAATTGCGTTCTTAACAAGTAAAACTGTTGTATTTTTTGGTGAGGAATTATGAGGAGAAGGTTACACGTTTCTTTTATTTCCTTCTGTTATCTCTCCTTGTCTCTATCCCTCCATTCCTTCCTTTTTTCTTTCTTCATTCTCTCTTCTTTCCTCTTTTCTTACTTTTCTTTCTTTTCCTAACACTGTGAAAATTATACATTTCTACTCTGTACCTTAGAACCCCCATTTTTATTTTAAAGACAGGCATGATTTCTTTTCCCCTGAAGTTATAAACTTTGGCAGAGAGAGAGTTACCTAGGTAACCAGCAAAAGCTTATTTAAGAACTTGAAGAATTATGTTTCTTTCAGCTTGGACTTTCATTAAGAAGAATTCTTTGGAATTCAGAATTCCATGTTCCCATTATTGTCATTAGCTTTTTAAGATGACATGGTACATCTTTTTTTTTTTAATTATGGAAATATTGAGAAAATTAAATGAAGTAATGCTCATTAAATGCTTACCAACATGCCTGACATATATCAAGCATTTAATACATAATACTAATTATTATTATTTTCTCACCTTAATTATGAGTTAATACAGCAAGAAAGAAAGAATAATGAATGGTAGTGTTGTTGTGTTTTCAAATTCTCTCTTCAAGTTTACTTCTCAGAAGCAAAACCTTTCAGTCTAGTGTCTGAAATAAGCTCATGCCTGTCTTTAAGACAATATGTTTTGGTAAAGAAACTACTCCATTTGGAGTCAAAGTAAGATTTCCTTAGGCATTAGCCACTAACTTACTCTTAGATCATAAGTAAGTAATTCAGCATTTCTGAGAAAATGCCTTAGAATGGGGATAATGGTGTCAGATCCTCTGTCTACTTGAAGAATTATAATAAATGTCTCAAGAAATGATAGATGAGAAACTTCTTTCTAATCTCAGTTTTACATGTTAGTTGCTATGTCTGTCTCAAATTGGACTTTATGAAAGGTTACAATTTTTGCCAACCCATCTTTTTCTCACCACTTCTTTTAAAAGTAGATCAAAGTTCACCCAGAAGTCCTAGGTGACTTACTCAAAAAGGAGGTGACTTGTCTCATTATTCATAACCTTGCTTCACTTACTCTTATGTGGTTCTGCTGTGATTTTTTTTAGATCTAACATGAATTTTACTTTGCACAAGGAAAAGAGTAAGTCCTTATAACCAGCCTAAAATTGTACAGTTGCTTGATATTTTCCTTTTCTCTTCTACATTTCTAAATTCCTCTATTTCAAATTATTTCCAATTCATATATATTCTTTATATATATATATATATATATAATTTTTCTCTTTTCTCTCCTTTATCAGACTGGAAAATAATTAGTCTTTTTGCAAGATAATTGCCTTTAATAGAATCCACTGTTAGTTTTCTACTTCAAATGTGTCAATGAGTAGGAAAACAAACAAAAAAATAACCTTAAAAGAACTCACAGCTAAGGCTTAAATTGACATTTAATCTTTATTAACAGCATGTTAACTTCAAGATAGTATCCAGCACAGTTCTATGCTTCAAATGACCTTCCTACCCTCATTCACCTAAAGAACTTCCATTCATATCAAAATTTCTGTTCAGACTGGATGTCCTCTTAAGTTTTCCTTACAACTCCAGACAGATCTAATTATGTTGTGTTCTTACTATTGTGGAACTTATTACAACTTCTCTTATTGGAAGTATTGCCATGCATTGATGTATCTGTTTCTTTTCCCCACTTCTAGAGTTCTTCATATATCCTTAAGTCTTCTAAACTAAAGTGAGAACTTTCTTAATGAAATTTTAAATTTACGCCAAAATATACACACAGACGACTGAATTTAACTTGGTTGTAACTTAGTTAATGCTTGTTTTCATAAGGTATACTCAATTCAAAAACAAAGAAAATCATATTAAAGAAATGCATAAGTGTCAGAATTCTCAGAAACATAGCAGTTAACAAAGAAACAAGTCTGACAGGTCGGGGATGATTATAGGCAACAACAGAACATTCCTATTTTCATCATCCCACTCTTCCAGGCTCTTTCAACTCTCCTTTGAAATGACCTCCTTTTGAGATGAGATACTCAGTCAACACTCTTTTTTGTCACAAGTTAGTCTTTCTACTGAAACTATTAAATCAAGTGCCAAACAAAATGCTAAATTTTGAAGGTATAATTCTTCCTCATATTTCAATGAAACAAAACTGTCAATAATTATGCCATGCAAGGAACAAGACAAGGCTGCCCACTCTCACAACCATTATTCAGCATAGTGTTGGAAGTTCTAGCAACAGCAGTCATACAAGAAAAGGGAAAAAAAGGAATACAAATTGGAAAGAAAGAAGTAAAACTGCCATTGTTGGCAGATGACATAACACTATACATAGAAAATCCTAAAGGTACCATTAAAAGCTACTGGAATGCATCAATAAATTTGGTAGTTGCAGGATACAAAATTAATATACATAAATAGTATATTTATATATATATAGTGCTTATATACACTAACAACAAACTATCAGAAAGATAAATTAAGAAAACAATTCCATTCACAGTCACATCAAAGAAATAAAATGCCTAGGAATAAATCTACTGAAGAGGTAGAAGACCTGTACTCAGAAAGCTATAAGACATCAATGAAAGAAACTGAAGATGATACAGACAGATGGAAAGAGATATCATGTTCATGGATTGGAAAAAATAATATTGTTAAAATGATCATACTACTCAAGGCAATCTACAGATTCATTGCAATCCCTGTAAAAACACAAACAGCATTCTTCACAGAATTAGAACAAATAATCCTAAAATTTGTATGGAAATACAAAAGATCCTGACTAAATAAAACAATCCTGAGAAATAAGAACAAAGCTGGAGGTATCAAACACCTTGATTTCAAACTATACTACAAAGCTACAGTAATCAAAAGAGTATAGTACTGGCACAAAAACAGACACATAGACCAATGGAAAAGAATAGCAAGCCAAGAAGAGAACCCACACTTATATGGGCAATTAATCTACAAGAAAGGGGCATGACTATACAATGGGGAAAAGACAGCCTCTTCAATAAACAGTGTTGGAAAATTGGACACCTACAAGCAAACAAATGAAAATGGACTACTCTTTCACATTATGCACACAAAAACATTGAAAATGGATTAGACTTAACTGTAAGACCTGAAATCATAAAACTTCTAGAAGAAAACATATACTATAAGCTCTATGGCATAGGTTTTAATAATAATTTTTTGGATATGTCTCCTCAGACAAGGGAAACAAAAGCAAAAATAAACAAATGGGACTACCTCAATCTAAAAAGCATTTGCATAGTGAAGGAAACTATCAACAAAACTAATAGGCCACCTAATGAATGGGAGAAGATATTGGCAAATAATATATCCAATAAGAGGTTAATATCCAAAATTTACACAGAACTCATACAACTCAACATCAAAAAAGCAAACAACCTGATCAAAAAGTGGACAAAGAATCTGAATAGACATTTTTCCCAAGAAGATGCAGATGGCCAACAGGCACATGAAAAGATGCTCAGCATCACTAATCATCAGGGAAATGAAAATCAAAACCACAATGAGATATCACCTCAAACCTATCAGAATTGCTATTATCAAAAAAGACAACCAATAACAAGCTTTGGTAAGAATGTGAGAAAAGGGAACTGTTGGTGGGAATGTAACTTGGTAAAATGACTATAGAAAAGAGTGTGGATGTTCCTCAAAAAATTAAAAATAGAACTACCATATGACCAGCAATTCCACTTCTTGGTATTTATCCAAAGAAAACAAAAGCATTATTCATTGTAGATTTATTTATATTAGCCCAGATATGAAAGCAACCTAAGTGTCCATCAACAGAGGAATATATAAAGAAGATATGATATATATCTATATCTACCTATCTGTCTATATATGTATATATATATATATATACCCACAATGGAATATTTTTCAGCCACAAAAAATTAACTCTTGCCATTTGAGAAAACATGGATGGACCTAGAGTTATGATGCCAAGTAAAATAAGTCAGACAGATAAAGACAAATTCTATATGATTTTGCTTATATGTGGAAACAAAACAAATGAACAAACATAACAATACAGAAACAGAGTTATAGATACAGAGAACAAACAAGTGGTTGCCAGAGAAAGCAATAGGTGAGGGAGATCAAGAGGTACAAACTTCCAGTTACAAAATAAATGAGTCAAGGGGATGAAATGTATGGTGTGGGGAATATAGTAACTCTGTAATATTTTTGTATGGTGACATATTGTAACAAGACTTATTGTGGTGATAACTTGTAATGTGTAGAAATATCTAATCACTATGTTGTGTAACAGGAACTAACATAGTGCCTTAGGTCAATTTCAAAAGCAAACAAACAAGCAAACAGAAAAAAAGATCAGATTTATGGTTACCAGAGGCAGAGGGTAGGGGGAGGAGGAATTGGATGAAGGTGGTCAAAAGGTACAAACTTCCAATTATAAGATAAATAAGTATTAGGGATATAACATACAACATGATAAATACAATTAACACTGCTGTATGTTATATATGAAGGTTGTTAAGAGAATAAATCTTGAGCATTCTCATCACAAGGAAACTTTAAAAAAAATATTTCCTTACCTTTTAATCTATATGAGATGATAAATGTTCACTAAACTTAATGTGATAATCATTTCATGAAGTATTGTAAGTCAAATAATTATGCTGTACATCTTAAGCTTATAAAGTGTTGTAGGTCAATTTTATCTCAATAAAACTGGAATAAAAAATAATAATGTCATTCATTAATAATTTATACCATATTTGAAAGAGAAGAAAAATAACTACATTTAACGTGTTTCTTCTAATTGAATAAATATTTATTTTTTCTAATCGTTAATTTGTAAATGTATTGATTTTTTCTTCAAATATTATAGCCACTGAGAGCAAAGAATAAAAATATTGAATCTTTACACAATTTGTTAGGTTCTATTAATTATTTTGTGAAAACAAAGAGAGGCTTGGAGTGATTCCAGCAGTGTACTAGAGGCAACTCACTTGCAATAGTCAATTGGTAAATATTCAGAAAGTTTTCAAGCTACCATTAATATTTAATTCATCCAGTATTGGAATATTTAAACCCAGTATCAGTGAACACTATAAATTAGGGTTTTTAAAATTACGCATTCGGTTTGGTTTACCAGAACACCACTGTTAATCACCAACTCAAAGTGTGAAATCCGAGCACCTCTTAATTAGCATGTAAAGATTATCATCTCTTAGAGGCAGAGGGCAAGATATTTGAGGCTGAGGCCGTGAATTAATTATAAAAGTAGGTGAGCTCCAGAAAGGTGAATTCTCAAACCTAACAAGTCTGTCACCTCAGTGTCAGAGCCTTGATTGGAAAGGAGTGAGATATTGATATTCATAATAGGGACATCTGGCTAAACCACTCAAAAATACTGAGTTCCTCTATCAAGAATATGTTTATGAGGGCAATCCTCTGGCCCTCCTGATGTGGTCTGGTCCTTCTGGGTAAAGATATAGATACTGCATCCAAGATCAGACATGATCAGAACTAGAGAGTGGTAAGTGAATTGGATCACTGTTTCCCACTGTCATGTGTCTACTTTCACACCACCTTTCCTGTAAAGTTTGTCTGTTGATTCTACGCAATGTTATGCAAGGTCTGTGTCAGTGGAGGTGGTCCCGACTTTCATCACTGGATCAACAATGCCTCTCACTTAGCTCACCCCTGTACCTTCATAGGGGCTCCTGTGGCCAGCTGACCAAGACAGGGAAAGGCCAAGCGTGGGTCAGGGACAGATCTGCTCTGTTTGTATGTACATCCTGAGAGTAAGCACTATATTATGGCAGACTGATTCTGAAAGATATCCATGATGGGGAATTCTTTCAAAGGCAGTGAACCTGGTCATTAAATTTTTGTTGAAAGAGAAATAAGCCAAAGTAAGGATATATAAATGGACTATGGACAGTATATACATAGTAGGATACATATATGTATCAGACTATGTATATATAAAACAAGGAAATGGGCTAACGTGAAGTGTGACTGTGGATAATAACAAATCCCAACATTTGGAGTTGGTAACCTGGAGATCCAGAAGAACCAAGGGCATAGTCCAGGCTGAAGACCAGCAGGCTCCAGATCCAAGAACTGCCAATGTTTCAGTTCAAGTCCAAAAGCAGGAGAAAACTGATGTTCCAACTTGAAAGCAGCTGGGCAGAGGAATTCCCTCTTACTCACATGAACGACAGTCGGTTTGTTCTTTTCAGGCCTTCAATTCCCTGGATGGGGCCCACCCACATTAGGGAGTACAATCTGCTTTACTAAGCTGATGTATTCAAACGTCAAACTCCTTCAGAAACACCCTCACAGACCCAACTAGAATAATGTTTGACCAAATGTGTCTGCAGCCCCTGTCCCAGTCAAGTTGACCACAAAAAATTAAGTATAACATTTTCTTAACCCCACATCCTCCTTTAATTTTTCCCTGTTTCACTTCTACACAACACAACCACAATCCTCAAAAGAGATAACTATACTTATTGTCTTCATTTTCACACCTCACATTCATTCCCTTTCCCATTAATGTCTACTTTCATTCCCAATATTCCATTTTGCTTTCTTGAACCTTAGCAGAAACATATTCCTCTATCAGGCTCTTAAGTGTGGGATTCATCAAAGTTCAATCCTGGCCTTCTTTAATCTCTCCTCTATAATCTCTTCCGAGGTAACCTAAACACAAACAACTGCCAAATTTATAACCATTTTTCCCTTGGCTTTCTCAAAGTCATGACAAAATTAACATGTTTAAAATTGAAACCAGGAACAATATCTGCTTCCTTTCATCAACCTGTCAACACTTAACAATAACCATACCATCCTCTGGTATTCTCAATCTCAGTGACTGATTCCACCATCTTCTCATCTTGCAAAGCCACAAACCATAAGGACATCTCTGATATCTCATTCTTCCTCAACAATGAATTCAATTATTTATCAAATCATGTTTATTTGATCCCTATGTATATTTCAGATCCTTGTCTACTCTATTTCTATTACCACTCATTTAACATATTTTCTGCATTTGCCATTGAATTGGCCTCCCTGCCAATTCCACTGTGTGTCCACTTTAAAATATTCTTCATGAGACATACAGGTGGCCAAAAATCACAAGAAAAGATGTTCAACATCACTAATTATCAGAGAAATGCCAATCAAGACTACAATGAGGTATCACTTCATGCCAGTCAGAATGGTCATCATCAAAAAGTCCACAAAAAATAAATGCTGGAGAGGGTGTGGAGAAAAGGGAACCCTCCTACACTGTCGGTGGGAATGTAAATTGGTACAACCTAGACTATGGAGAAGAGTATGGAGGTTCCTTAAAAACTAAAAATAGAGCTACCATATGATCCAGCAATACCACTCCTGGGCATATATCCAGAGAAAACGATAATCCAAAGAGATACATGCACCCCAATGTTCACTGAAGCACTATTTACAATAGCCAAGAGATGGAAGCCACCTTAATGTTCATCAACAGATGAATGAATAAAGAAGATGTGGTACATATACAATGGAATATTACTCAGCCATAAAAAGAATGAAATAATGCCATTTTCAGCAACATGGATGGACCTAGAGATTATACTAAGTGAAGTTAGTCAGACAGAGAACAACAAATATCATATAATATCACTTATGTGGAATCTAATTTTAAAAAAATGATACAAATGAACTTATTTACAAAACAAAAACAAACTTACAGATATTGAAAACCAACTCATGGTTCCCAAAGGGGAAACGTGGCAGGGGGAGGGATAAATCAGGAGCTTGGGATGAACATACACACACTACTATATATAAGATAGATAACCAAAAAGGGCATACTGTATAGCGCAGAGAACTCTATATTCTGTGATAACCTATATGAGAAAAGAATCTAAAAAAGAATGAATATATGTATATGTGTAACTGAATCACTTTGCTGTACACTTGAAACTAACAAAATATTGTAAATCAACTATACTCCAATAAAATTTAAAAAATAAGATATAGTAAAATATTCTTCATGTTGTAGCCAGAATGATAGTTTAAATTGAAAACCATATAAATGGCTGGAGTGTTTTTTTTCCTATTTATATGTTTTTGTACTTTATATATATGCATACAACTAATTTCTCTCTATATGTGTATATATACATATATATATACATATAATTGTCTCATTATGTGCTATTCACTGTGCTAGTTATTGGAATTTCAAATGTGAACAAGATAAAGACCTGCCCTTAAGTAGATCCAGTGAGAGAGCAAGGCTGGTGAACAGCCAGTTTCAGTGTTGGGTGATAAGAGCTGTTATAGAGGACAGCCTGGAATCACAGAAAGGGCACTCAGTCCATTACTGAGCATTCAGGGAAGGCTTTCAGGAGGAGGTGATTTCAAGCTGAAGAAAACAGAAGAACATGGATGGCCATAGTTGTGGTTAGGGAGATGAGTTGGGTCACGTGGTTAGGGATCTTTGTTTGCTACACTAAGGAACTTAGAATTGTTTTCCAGGTGCTTATGAGAATTAAAAATAGTCTATTGAATAACTACCAATGACGATATTAGTTTTCATACTTATACACACATTAAGTATCACAAAACACTTCCAAACATATTGTCATTTAAGCTTCAACATGGCTTTACCAATGTCAAAACATTTTTTTTCAAGAGCCTATAGCACACAGAAGGTTAGAGTGAGTAAATGTCAGAATCCAGAATAGCGCAGTTCAATCCACTTTTTCTATAAACAGGATATAAAATTCTGTCATTCTAAATAGACCTCATTGATATAATACTGTGTAAAAACGGCCCAAGTATTAAAGGGAAATATTATTTGTCTCTTCAAGGATATTTAAAACCTTAACTTTTAATTTAAATGTTGATTATATTGTAGTGAACCATTTAGGAAATACAGTCAACTTTTAATGATACCAGGTGGATCATCCTAATTCCAGATTAACTACATCCCACTGACACAATTTCTTCCCCACCCTGCTGCCACCTGTCTGGTACCAAACCCGCTCAGCTGTGGAAACTGACAGCTGGTTCTTCAGGGGGGGAGTGACGGGAGCAGGCATCAGGTGAAAATGACTCATTAGCAATGAAATGGAAAAAATGTGCAGACTTCCCTGCGGACATTTTGGATGATGCACAGTTCTTTTTTCTAAGGCTTATCTCTCTCTGCTCAGTTGAGAGTTAATTGCAAAATAATAATAATATATTTAATTTTTAAAAGTTTCTGAAATTACTATGATGTGATGCCATCAGATTTAATTAATTTATTTACGTTTCCTCCACACCAGTAAGGTTTCCATTTGGACGTGAATCGTACGGGCCAAAAGAAAAATACCCTAACGTTTTGGCTTTCTGTGCATTTCCAGGGATACTGCATTGGAAAGAACCCTGGGACTGGGAGTTGGCATACTGAATTCTAGTCATTCATTAGCTACACAGAATCATATAGTTCTCTGAACTCCTCTGGACATGAGACTGTACATGAAGAAAAGAGAATTTAATGGTCAGAGTGATTGAATTATGCTTAATTATAGATTTTTATCTCTTTCCTGTTTCCTTTAGTTTTATTTACTTGAAGTTATTAATAGATTACTTATTTTTCTCAAATATCTATTTTATACTTGTGGATTTCTATACTGTTTAAAGATCTTTTCATTGTGTCTATAAAATATTTGAAATATCAACAATGTTTTATACTTGATTTTTCAAAAATGGAGTTTTCAGAAAAGAGCAAAGACAGCTCAATTTTCATGAAATTAAAAATACAGACTTTTGGGGCTTCCCTGGTGGCACAGTGGTTGAGAGTCTGCCTGCCGATGTAGGGGACATGGGTTCGTGCCCTGGTCCGGGAGGATCCCACATGCCATGGAGCGGCTGGGCCCGTGAGCCATGGCCGCTGAGCCTGCGTGTCCGGAGCCTGTGCTCTGCAACGGGAGAGGCCACAACAGTGAGAGGCCCGCAAAGAGAAAAAAAAAAAAAATACAGACTTTTTACAAAAACTTCTCATATGCTATAAAATATCAATGATTGAAACATTTACAGAAAATTTTCTTATAATGAGTTAATTGTTGTTACAATGTCTCCTAAATGCACTTTCAACTATGGAAATTAATCATGTTTAGCTAAAGATTTTTTCCCATTTCTAAGACCAAAATGATAGCAACACTAAAATGATTAGAAAGTAGCTTAATATACAAAAGAGAACTGTCAGTGCACAGTGGCTTCCTGATAGTAAATAGTAATGTGTGCCTTTTAAGATCTTGGTTCTGGAGAATATGTCCAAATGTTAGTGACACACTGATATGCCAAGAATAACCCTGGAAACAACAAGAGAAACTGGCAGAGCTCCTAAAATAAACTTTTCTAAAACCACATTTCACCTTTTATCATTTGAACTCCTTTCTCACATACGTGTCTTTTCTCCTTTCTCATTTCCTGACAGCCTGAAGCTCTGCCATTAGTAGCAGCCACTAGAAGTCATACTGTTACATCTGTCACCATTAGTTAAGAATACCATCCAACTTCAAGAAAACTAGAATCTTTTTCCTTTAGTCATTTTTGCTTCCCCAGTGACAGGTCAAAAAGGTTGCCTATAGCAAGTAACTAAGCACAGAATTGCTTGTTGAAATATTCCATTTCACGAAACCAAGAACTCCCAGACAAACCTTGTTACTGCCGTTTGTCACACATTTACCGCACGTATCTTCTACCTTGAAAAACTCTTATCTCCCCTAAGTCCAATGTCACGGAACAGAACTGTTTTTCAGACACCACAGCAAAAATCTTCACAAACCAGACAGCAGGCTGAAGTCAGTTTTTGTAGACTTTATTCTCTTAGGGCGTTGTGAATCTGTGAGAGCAACTAATGCTAAAGAAGGTCTTTCGTGCCTTCCTAGCACTGGCACTGCAGCTGTTAGCACTTTTGGTGTCAAGGTGCAAATGTCATGAAGGTACTGTCAGTAAAGTAACACCCATGAAAATCAGTCTGGCAGTCTGGCTGGCCGCCAAAGCCTGTAATCATCTCGTTATATGCCGCTTGGAGCTGAACTTCTGTTATCCCTGTTCCCTCCAATTGCTCTTAATTGAAGCAGAGGGATTTGCTTCACATCAATAGAATGAAAGGGTATTTTTAGATTCTTTAAAAGTGTAATTTCAAAACTGAAGACTAACTGAGGTGCTTAGAATATTATGGTTCAGCTTTCTGTAATTCATAAACGTGTGTCATGGGAGGAAACAGCTTGAATAAAAATGTGTTACCCAGTTCCCCAACCCAAGTCTTCTGTGAAGAGAGTACAATTGAAAACTTCTTCAAACAGATGAAAGATGTACAACACATGATGTTTATTTTGATAACTCTATGAGTTCTAATTGGAGAAAATTGCCCAGATATAAGTAGAAATGACTAATCAATGAAGTGATTTCTTAGTCTTTAATAAATTCTAGAATTTATTACAAAAAATGTATAAAAAATTTACTATATCTTGTCTTTCCTAAGATTCTCTGATTAGATTTTGGTACAATGCCATAACAGCTAAGGGGCAGTGGGAAGATGCATTTTCCCAGGGATAGGACTCCAGGGATTTGAATATCAACAAACTGCTTGGCATCATCAGTTACTTTACGATTTGCAGTTATCATCAGCTTTACTCTTGATATGGTAATTTACTAACCTATTTGTCAGCATTAACAGAGGGATCCCTTTGGCCTTGGAGCAAAGCTTGTGGACAATTTTTCTGGAGACATCTGCCACCAGAGCACATAATCAGAAAATAAGAATAACCCATCTAGAAAAAATGGCATATGCTCCCTTTCTATTCCAATTCAAAGGACAATGTCACAGGCATTACTTTCCCAAATCTGTACTTCTAGGTATATACACATGTACACACATTCCCATGAGGTACAAATCTCTATCATTTGTATCAGTCTATCAAAATGGCTTTGCTAAGGTTACAGTAGCCTTCTAATTAAAAGAAATAATTATGAAAAAAATCACTGGCTTGCAGTATATGTTCAATCAATGCAGTCCTCTTCACTCTAATTATCAACAACAGTGGCCTATTTCTGGGATTTATCTTCCAAACTTCTATCTAATCGGTATACCCATATAGACATCTTGCAGGCCTCTCAACCTTATTATTTTCATACCACCACAAAACTTTTACTTTTTCATCATTAGCCCCTTTTCCTATGGCTTTTTCATTCAAGCAGTTCCTTGGCAAAAGCAAAATAAAATATAAAGCATCATTTTCCTTGACACATTTTTTATCCCGACTAAACATTTACTATATTCTGCAATTGCAACTCAAAAATAGGTGCCAAATCTGAACCTCTTTTTCATCCTCAATACTAAAGTTCAGCCTGGGGGGTTTCTAACTTGGGCAACAGTAGTTGTCTCTTAACATTTTCTTCCCATCCCTCTTTCTCTTACTACTTCAATGTGTCCCGTACTTTAAACTAAAGCCTGTTTGCTTCAGTATAAACAAATCTACAGTGCCACGCTTATGAACAGAGGCATCTGTAGACTTCCCTTTGCCAAAAAATAATGTTCAGAATCCTTACCCTGTGGCTAATAGTCTATTTTTTCCAGCTTCATTAACTGATAGTACCCCTATGCTCACTGAACTACTCACCATATCAAATGCTTTTCTTTTTCCTTGACGTAAAATGTACTCTTCGCTCTGCTTCAGGTAGACATCATCTTCCCCACCCTTCATTACCATGCTGCTCAGAGTATGGTCTGCAGAACACCAGCATCAGCACTGCCTGGGAGACTATTAGAAATGCAGAATCTCAGGCCCACCCCAGGCTACTGAATCAGAATCCCCCATTTTACAAGAACCCCACTTTTTATTATACACAATAAATATTGTTTCTTCCATGAGGCCACTCTCTTTCTTATCTTCCCACTATATTCTTTTCACATCCTACCATGGTGCACATGCTGAAGCATTCTGGATATTTTAATTACACTTGGACACTCCTTCACTTCCTTTTCTTCCTCCTCTCTTCTCTCATTTTCTCCTCCTCCTCCCTCTTTTCTCCTTTTCCTACTCTCCTTCACTTCCTATTGTTAGTAGCAGCAGTAGTAGTAGCTGTTGCATTAACATATACCTCTGGCTGTGGGCCAATTAACTGCTCAGAATTTTTTCTTCCAATTTGAATTTCCTTCCAATCTTGTTCCAGTGAAAGTTGGGTTTTCTTTTTTTTTGCCCAAAAATTAAATACTCTTTCTTGCTGTTTGATGATGAAAGTAAAACTAACCTTTACAAACATTGTCACCATTGAACCAGTGAAAGTAGTTATATGTAATGAGATGCTGTATTTCCAACTGTACATGGTATGAGAGAGCCATATTCATAAAATGAAACAACAATTCAAAATTTTTCACGTGGTAGAATAATAGTATATACTCTTTCTATCAAACTATATCTGTATAGTTGTAATTTTTATTAGAAGGGCAACTGTGGATTGCTAAAATATTTCAATTGCTTAAAATATTTTATAAAACGTACATTGAGAAGCTATGCATACCTTTGAAACTGGCATTATTTAATTTATAAGTATTTGTTGACTATCTGGATCTTGCAATTTGCTTATACATTGTCAAATGGTTTTCACATATCATCTAGTTCTGACCTCTTTTGGCCTAATATGGGTTCACATCCATTTTCTGGCTCATGTTCCCAGATACCTAAGAGCAAGACAGTCTTCACCATTCTTCTATTTGGAGCTAAGCACATGTTCATTTTGGAATATCTTCTTATGGACAAATTCTTTATTGAGTGAACAAAGTCTGGGCTATGACCAAGTCTGAAGTATATAAAATTATGGCACATTTTTGCAAACATAATATTTACTAATCTAGATGTAAATTATTAGATCATATCTTTGCTTTTCAGTTGTCTTGATCATTAAAGGCACAATTTAAATGGGCTTTTGTTAGATGGCCTTTACAATAAAGATACACAAAATTACTGAATATTAATTACATGTGAATCAATCTTTTCAAATTTTTCTTTGAAAATGTAAACTTTAATTTGACGCAATATGCTTTATATCACATGCAGGGTCTGTGTTCTGTGGTAAAGTAAATTCACATAAGCAAGAAGGATCCCCATAAAATACTAAATAAATCAGTTTGTCCTCTCTTTCAACAGGTGAGAATTTTCCTGCTGTTTCAATGCTAACACCTTCTTAGCACATTTTTAGCTGTCTATAGAAATCTTCAGTCTAGAATAAATTAGTGGATGAACGTGATCTCAGAAATTAAATATTCAAATAGAAAATGGATTAATAAGACCCCCTTTATAGCCAAAGAAATGAAGATCTGTGTCAAACTACAAATAATTCAAGCTAAAAATGGCTCACAATGATTTATATATTTCAAGTTAGTTTGCTTTTACTCCTGAATAATGACCTTCATTTATGAAATTATTTTGCAAGTGTGATCCTATATGCTTATTGTTAAATCTTATTTGGTTTACATTTGATGCCTATTCATTGAGCTTAGTATCCCAGAGTAAAGAGCACTAGTAGAAAAACAACAAGAAAAATCCTTGAAACCTTGACTGATGTGATGATACCTGAGAGAAAGGCTAGTCTGGCTATAGCAAGTTAGGGGAAGTATGATTCCAAATAGTTCTGGTGCTCCACTCCTTTTATCTCTTCCTTATGCTCTGCTCTCTTTCTACCAAATCCACTCTTTTTTTTTCCTGCCTGTGAATAGAATGACTGCAAACATTAAAATCTTATTTCCTTCTCTTCTTAACAGAAGACCTGCAATTGCATCTCCATTCTTCTGATTACTTTTTTCCATTTAATTGTTGAAGGACTTAGAACAAAACCTTAATTTCTCTGAATTGCTTTGTTTTTTTCCCCATTTATCATATAAGATTTCTTTGAGAATATAATAATGATGATTATTGAATACTTACTAATTGCTGTAAAGTGTTCTCAGAAAATCACTTACACTATTTAAACGATGCCTCACAACAATCCTAAGTAGAAAGGCCAAATAATTTATCAACACCATACAATTCAAGGTAAGTAGACTGAGTAGAGCTCATTTCTTTAACTTCCAGGATATTTCATATTGCCTTGTGCTGAATGTGAAGGAAGGATGTTATAATAGAAACTATTAAGTATCATATGGCAGAAAAAATGCATTTCCTGAAACTTATGCATTGTGTGAAACACTATATTTAATCTTCTATATTTATCTATATTTAATGTCCTATATTATCTATATTTAATGTTCACAACAACAAAAAAGTAATAAAGAAGTCATCATTATGATCTTTAACATATAAAGAATCTAAGGCTCATGGAGGGTCTATAATTTACCTCAGGTCAAAAAAGCAAGTATGTGGCAGGATCATTTTTCAAAATAATATATGCTGTCTTTAATCCAGGCACATCATATTACATCTTTTTTGCTCTCGAGCCTCATCATTCTATTGCAATTTTTGAGGAAACAAATGATATATATGTTACTGTCATGTATTATTTATTTATTATTTTGTTTTGCTTTTGTCTGTTGGATTGATATAAAATAGGTACTCAAATTTTACTGAAACATATTTTCTCTACTGCATTTCTGATACTTCATTTCAGATGATGCAGACCTGATCACAGTCAAATAATGAGTTGATAGCCTCTTGGAATTTCTCTCCTGGCTGAAAGGCAGTGGCAGTCAACAAAACAGCCATCTGTCGTGATGTCTTCAGAGACAGTGGTTTAGGAGATATAAATTCTCTGAAGAGAATTTTGCAACAAGGTATATCTCTAAAGAGTAAACAGGATTAAGAAAATAATTTCAGATAAAGATAAGAAGCTAAAAGAAAATATTTCTTAATCTTTCTTCAGGGTTTTGAGAATGATCAGAGAACTAAATGTACTGGAATATTATATGAACAACTAAGATTATGGTCAATTTTAATTCTATAATAAACTAGCATGAAGAATAAAGTAGAATTGCCCTAAAATTACAATGCTATTAATTTCGAGAGTTAGACTTTTTGAAAGGGCCTATATTTTAAGAACCACTAAAAATAAGTTTAACTTTAGCTCATTTTATACATTTGGAAAATATAAAAATAAGAATGTTTTGTTTTTAATAAAAAGAGTACCCAAGGGACAAATTTGAGAAGGGTAGTGTGATGAGCTCTTTGAACTCTCTCCCTAGTGAAACAACAAGCATTGATGAAAATCATTTAAAAAAGTGTTTGTAAGTCTTTGGAAATTGTCCTAAGAGCACACAAAAAATTAACAAATATTTATTCAAGGAAATCTACTATATCTGTGTTAGAGGTGTCAGAGTCTGTGGTACTCGAGCCATAACTTGCTCCTTCAATCTATCCCTCCTATCCACCTCCTCCACCTGCTGCACAGTGACGAAAATCTGTACTCTGATGGAAATGGCCAAGAAAATGGGAGATCAATACAATGCTGAAACCAAAATCTGAAAATGGCATTATAAGGAGATATATATATATATATATATATATATATACATATATATATATATATATATATATAAAATACAAAAATGGGCTTCGTAAATGTGGACACAAAATTCTCTGACATAAAATTAACAAAGCAAATCTAGCAACATATAAAAAGCATAGTATAATAGTATATCATGACACATTAGGACATAAATATATAGTGTATTGTAGCACAGTAAGAATGAAAGCTAGATGAATTTCCTACTTAAAAATGAATCAAACTAATTAATTACATTAATAGAATAAAGGAGGGAAAAGGCATATACTCATCTTAATAGACAAGGAAAAATGTCTGATGAAATTCAACCAAAGGAGAATTAACAAATTGTGACATATTTTCATAAATAACAATAAAAACTTCTGATACATACAATAGAATGAGCAAATGTCAAATGTTATTGTAAGGAAAATTACAAGATGCAAAAGTATATACTCTATGATATCATTTTTATTAATATCAAGAACAGGGAAAACTCATATATGGGGATATAAATCAGGAAGTTGTTACCTACTTATAGTGAAAATTGAATATAAGTATAACAAGTGTACTTCTCAGGTTATGGAAATATCCTATACTTTGATTGGGATGGTAGTTACATAGGTGTATATGTTTTTCAAAATTAAGTAAAACATACACTTATGACAAATGAATTTAATTGTATGTAATGTAACTCAACACAAATATAAGGGTAAAGAGGGGCAAAAAAAAGATAAATTGTATTATGAAAAAATTTTTTAACATAACAATACCATAATTTTGTTCCATGGCTATATCATTACTTAGGAGTGTCCTGTTGTTGGACATATATCTCACACCCAGTTTTTTGAGATTTTTATATTATGCTGTTATAAATGTCTTTCTGAAACCACATTTGTTTACAGTTTATAATATTTCCTTGGGAGTCAGTGCCTAAGAAGTTGAAAAATTTTATATTTTATTTATTTTTATACAACTTTTAAAGGTTACTTTCCATTTAAAGTTATTACAAAATATTGGCTATATTCTCTGTGTTGTATAATGCATCCTTATAGCCTATCTTACACACAATAGTTTGTACCTCCCACTTCCTTACCCCTGTTTTGCTCCCCCCCATGGTAACCACTAGTTTGTTCTCTTTATCTGTGAGTCTGCTTCTTTTTTGTTATATTCACTAGTTTGTTGTATCTTTTAGATTCCACATATAAATAATATCATGTAATATTTGTCTTTCTCTGTCTGACTTATTTCATTTAATATAATGCCCTTCAAATCCATCCATGCTGTTGCTTCAAACAGAAAAATTTCATTTTTTGTGGCTGAGTAGTATTCCATTGTGTATGTGTGTGTGTGTGTGTGCGTGTGTGTGCACGTGTGTGTGTGTGTGTGTGTGTATATATACACACATACATATATATATCATATCTTCTTTATCCATTCATATGTTGATGGACATTTAGTTTATTTCCATACCTTAGGAATTGTAAATAATGCCTCTATGAACTTTGAGGTGCATGCATCTTTTGAATTAAGTATTTTTGTTTTATTCAGATAGATACTAAGGAGTGGGATGGGTGGATCATATGGTAGTTCTATTTTTAGTTTCTTGAGAAACCTCCATACTATTTTCCACAGTGACATTTTCCACAGAACTAGAACAAATAATTTTAAAATTTGTATGGGGACACAGAAGTTGAAAAATTTTAAATCTCTTTATGCATATTACCAAATTAGGAAATTACTATATTGATTTGCTATATTACTATATTAATTACTATACTGATTTATAACTTTACTATACATTTCTCTCTCTAGATCTATAGATCTAAAATTATACATATAATATACAAGTACATAGACGTGTATTCACAGCTTTTGAGGTATAATTGATATACACTAAACTGTACACATTTAAATTATAGAATTTTATGAGTTGTGTTATATGTATACATCCCTGAGGCCATAACCTCAACCAGATAATGAACATTTTCAATGCCCTTAAAAGTTTCCTTATGTCTCTTTGTAATGTCATTACCAGGTAACTGCTGATCCACTTTCTGATATTATAGATTACTTTGTATTTTATAGCTTTCTCTAAAATAGAATCATTTGCTATGATCTATTTTTGTCTGTCTTTCACTCAGCACAATGATTTTGAGATTAATCTATGTATTTATTTCTGAATATAATTATATAAAACAATTGTTTGCTGAGTATTATTATATAAAACAATGGATTGCTGGCATTTGACAGTAACCAATGTAGGATTTTTTAGAGAGGTGAGTGTGAGTGCACAAAACAAGTACCACTTTCACCTATATCTTGAGATATTTCTGGGATTTGGTGTAGGGAGGTAGAGCCCAAACAAGAAGCAATGGTCTTGATAAATAGAGAAGATACATCTTATATGTTGGGGCTGCCACAACTTACAAGATGGTGATTGGAAGAGCAGGGTCCTGAAAAAGGGGAGTTGTTTATAGAGTACCCCATATATTTGTATGGAAATACTTCTTGGATCCCTGGTCAATTTCTGAACTACAAAAAGAACAGGGAAAAACTATGGAAGTTCTTAGAGGCAACAGCTTCTGGGAAGCTGAGAGCAAGTAAAGAATCTGGAATCTCCCAGTACGGAGAAGACACTAGTCTTCAGGCTCAGCCAGAATGCACAGATTGTAGTGGACACCTTGTTCTCTCCATTGGAACCCGACAAGGCCATGCCACTTGGAGTAAGAACCATGACATAAGAATTAGAGCTATGCATTAAGACTAGGGACAAATAACTAATACAGACCGTTCTTGACAAATCAAAATCTAAGGCTCTTCAGAATCAAGGTGCACACCAGAACAAAGTATACAATTTTTTAGAGGATGAATACAGTAACCAGGATCTCAACAACATGTATCACAATATCCAGCATACGAAACAAAATAAAACAGTGAAACTGTGCCTCACACTCACTGGGTAAATGACTAAATAAAACTTTTGAGCTTAACTTACAGAACAGCAGAAAAACGCAGATGTGGAAGAAGCCTGCCAATAACTTCCTCCAAGCCAGTGCTGCGCAGCGCATTGAGGGACTAGAGTGACCCATCATAGGCCAAACAATCCACCATACGCAACACATGGAAACCCTTCCCCCCTTCCCTGAATTTGCACATGTGACCCATGAAGAGACGTGAAAAACCATCACTCCTGCACAGAGGACCTTGAAACATCCCTTTACCCTTTCACCGATCATTTCTTAGCCCTGACACCCTCCTACTCCCACAATAAATATCTTGCTCAAAAATCCAATGGAGAGACACATCTGAGCTTTGCTTCCTGTTTTCTTTCTTGGCCACCCTTCAATAAATCCTCTTCTCTCTGCTGAAGACTGTTGCCTCGGTATTTGGTCTTTCCATTGCCTAGTGGACAATGAAACCACTTGCTGGGTTACAACAGCAACAATGAACTAGGTATTTAAAGAAATAGAAAAAAATTGGCTGATAAAATATTATAAAATAGTAGACACAGACCCATAACTGATCCAGATTTTGGAGTTATCAGAAAGTAATTTCAAAATAACTACGATTTTCATTAAATAAAGAGAAAATATGGAAAATAGATGAAATACAAAGTATCTTAATGAGAATTATAACATATAAAAATTTAAATTTATATTTTAGAGTGATAACATACAATATCAAGAATTACTAACTCATTGAATGGACTTAACAGCATACTCAACAAAGCCAAAGATAATATTAGTAAATTTAAAGACTGATCAATAGTAAATATGCAAACTTAAGCTGGGAGAGAATAATAAAAAATAAGATAAATAGAGCATAAATGATACCATGTAGTCACATGAGCAAAATTCCTGACATAAATATAGTAAGGATTCCAGAAAGAAAGGAAAGAGATTGGGACAAAACAATTATTTGAAGAAATAATGGATGGAAATTTTTCTTAATGCTTATACTCATTTGTTATTTCCTCCTTGGACATTTGTTCATTTGTGCTCTTGGTTCACTTTCTTCTTGGTATTTTAATATTTTCTTTTCCATTTGTAAAAGCTCTATATTTTATTATTATCAATTTTAGAGTATCCCTCAGAAATCAATTCTGAATCATTAATAAGCTCTTATATTTTCTTATAAAATATGTAAAGATTCTCAATTTTTCATATGGTAAACTCAAACTCATCTTAATGTGGTTTGTGAAAACATCCCTAAATGTCCCTGTAAGTTAGTCACTCACTTCTTACCTTTTGAAAGCACTTGTACTATACATATATTACAACAAATGTGATGTCATTTTTGCTTATTGGTCTGTTTTTTTCTAGTCTAATATGAGTTCTTCAGTTCTTCTTATTTTAGGTTCTCTGTAAACCTTTCTTGAATGGATAGAAGAATAAAGGAAATAATAATAAAAATAGAGTAAGAAGTTATGATTTACAGTTGGTTCTAAAGGGAAACAGAAAGGAAGCAAAGGCTACAAAGTGTGGTTTGGATATTCTCCATTATCCTGACAGTAAATTAGCTTTTCATTTGGATGTTACTTTCTTTCAGAAGAGTTTGATGCATTTTAAGTTGATGCAGTAGTGCATGTTATTAAAGCCAGGAATCATAAATTATTCCTTAAATCACTGAGTCTGGGGAAAATAGAAAGCCAATGAATCACATACCATTTGAACATCGATTTAGTTTCTGCACAACCTTATGCTGGGTTGGGTGTATGTCTTTGGCTCCAGCAGGTCTGCATACTTTCTAATTTGCTTGAAAACTGCGTGAAAATATTCCCATGGCCCTCTTGTAAAATATGACAGCCTGACATTTTCTTTAATTACAAGACCTGATCTGTTTAACAGCACAAAATTGGCCTCCAACTTGACAGGCCTCCCCTTTAAAATCAATGGTTAGACTCTAGGGCACCAGTTTGGTCATCAAGATCAATATTAGAAAAAATATAACTTGTCAGGACCTTTCAGCCTTTTATTGATTTAAATGGGTAGCAGCTCACAGATTGAATAGTAATGTTAGAGCTCTGATCCAAAAAGAGATGTCTCTTACACTGACTTCAGTATAGGCAGATGAATCTGTGATAAATGACACAAGCATAATATAATTATCAACTACTTTAGTTAGATAAAGCTGAGTGTTTTCAGAGGGATATATATATATATATGTATACACACACACACACACACACACACACATATATACTTAGAATACACTTCTTTAGATTTTTCAGTAAGTGAACAAAGTAACAAAAGTGTTACCTTGGTCTTATCAGAAATAAAACAAAACAAAATAAATTAAAAAAAAAACAAACACTGAAGAGTCATCTTAGCATTACCAAAGAGTAGAAGGGGAATCAACATGAAAAGAAAAGAAGAAAAATTACCATGAGAAGAAAAATAATTTGTTGTTTTCACTTGAACAACTTTTTATTTACATAAAAATGTGCTTAGGTTTTAGAAAGAATATTTAACTAGAAGCCAGTTTTCTTCAATTCTAGTTCTGGATAATTATATTGTCACATAAGTCATTTAACTTATACAGGCTTTGATTTCCTACTCTGTCATATGAGAGACTAGGAAGATAGAATCTAAGTATTATTTTAAAACTGAGGGAAAAAACACACATAACAGTCTATGTTAACTTCATATTTCACCAGTAATTAAAATAAGTCTGTAGAGTTATTTTATTTTCATTCCAAATTTGAATGCTAACAGAATGTTTGAATACTGGTCACAATGATGGGGAAGGAGAAATTAAAACCATACGCATGAGGATGTTTCATCTCACTACCAACAATTACAAAAAGAAAAAAAAAATCAGAAACAAGAGTTTGTGATTTCCTAATACTTTCAAACATTTAAGGAGTTTGTATTTAACACTACTGAATCATATACTTAAAAATGGTTAAGATGGTAAATTCTATGTTATGTGTATTTTACCACAATTGAAACTTTTTTTAAATATAGAAAACTTTTTAAAAGGTTTTAGTTTAATTTATACTAAAAGATAGAGAAGTACATATAAACTATTCATAGTTTAGAATAATGAGACTGAGCAGGACCCTGTGGTGCCCTCCCAGACATAAAAACCTTTCTGTGTCCCCTTTTCTTGTTTGTAGGAAAAAGGCTCTTAGCCTCCTAGACTTTCTCTGAGTTCCAAAGGCCAGATTCAGTTACTATTTAGGAGAGTGAGAAAATGCAGGGAGAAACAATAGGGGCCTGGTCTTGGTTCCTTGGGGGGTGGGGGAGACAATTTGATACATATTTCTGAATTCTTCTACCAGAACTAAGGCTTCCACCCAGGTGGAGGATGGTAACTTCAGGTTGAGCACAAGCAGTGGACCCCAAACTGGTTGGAACCAGAAGGCTGATGATTGAGATTCCTAGAACACCAACCTGTAACTCACCACCAACCAATCAGAGGGAGGTTATACACCCTGCAGTTCTCCCTCCAAATATTGCCTATAAAAACTTCTTCCCTGAAACCCATCACGGAGTTCATGTCTTTTGAGCATGAGCCACCCATTCTCCTTGCTTGGCCCTGCAATAAATAAACCTTTCTCTGTCCAAACTCTGACATTTCAGTTTATTTGACCTCACTGTGAGTTGGGCACAGGAACTTGGGTTTAACAACAATAACTTGGAAACATTTTTTAAATTGCTAATTACTAGACTAACAATGATAGCTCAATGAATGTATACAATTTGTTGGGCACTATGGTAAGTATTTTACTTCCTTTACTTCATTTACATAGTTCATATATACATTTTAATTTATCTTACATTTATATGCTTCATATATTTACCTTGCTTTAATATCCAGTACCTCATTTATTGTATGGATGCACATCAACCATAAAAGGTATTACTCTACATATAAGGAAAATGAAACTAATATTTGATGAGTAAATTCCTCAGTGTCCAGAGATAACAGTCTCCATAGCTTGGATTTAAAATCATTCATCTGACAGTTAAATTCAATTTTTCTACTGTGATACAAATTAATATCATGCTGCTTATTTTAAAAACATATGGTATAGTTTTTTCCTATAACTTAAGTTATATAGTTTCCTAGAAAAACGTGGTAGCTGCGGATAAAATTTCAACAAACTTCAGTTTTCAACAAATTTCAGTTTTTTAAAAAATGTCTTCCTTCTGTAAAAGATAAAAACCTTTCAAACAAAAACCAAGAACTACACAAATTTCCATTTCCTATTTAGAAAGTTAAAATGGCAATGCTGACTACTGTGAACACTGGTATGGATTTTAAATTTACCACTTCATTTTACAGAATGGAAAATGCTTTTCTAAGTTATTTGGAAGACTATATATAATAGGCCAAAAGGTAGGACATTTTTGATATATCACATCAATGAAAATTAGCCTAGAATTATTTCCTTGTTCCATAAATTTTAGGCTTTGATAATCAAGAAACTTTACTAAGTCTCAAATTCTTCTGGTTTCATTTAATTAGAACTTCACAGACTGCCAACTTTTTGCTGTGTGTGAAAACCTAACAGATGTTATTAAATGTTCTCTGTGTTAGAAAAGCGTATGAGGAATAGAGACTACCTGCTTTCTTAGAATACTGTAAACTGTACTGAGAGATTTATTTACATATTCATTTGTTTTTAACTTCATAAGCCATTCAGAGAGACAAAACCTTGTTAAGGCAGTGTTCTGGTTGCTATGCTTTATATTGTTTTTGTCTGAAGGTAACAGTTTCATTTCTCTTAGAGTCATGTACTTCTTTAATTCTGAAATGGTTATGGTTGGAATTGTCTCCTGAACCAAATCTCAGCACTATACTTTAGTGTCTATACTTTAGGGTTACTGGCTGAACATGGGGAAATAAATAATATCTAAAACATTATGAACCCATCAATGGGCTAATCGATTAGCAAACATTGCTGAGCATTACATCTTCTTTATCTTCCATACCAAGATACTAGCCTTGGTCAAGTAGAGGCATGATTCCAGCAATAGGCAGTCAACACTGATTTTTCAGCTATCTCTGAGCAAAGGCCTATGAACAGTACAATGCTTCAGTAGTAAAGTTACTGATTCTTTGACAGCAAGACTTGTGGCCAACAGTTGATCTATTCTCAGTGGACAGTGAAGAATCTGTCATCCAAAGGCACAACACTGAAACCTACTCTATAGCATCCTGCTCTGATGTTAGCTGAGCTATTTTCTAAACCCAAGGTAGTGAGTCTGAGTTTAAAAATTGTATTGTGAGGGTTTCCTTGGTGGCGCAGTTGTTAAGAATCCACCTGCCAATGCAGGCGGCACGGGTTCAAGCCCTGGTCCGAGAAGTTCCCACATGCCAGGGAGCAACGAAGCCCGGGCGCCACAACTACTGAGCCTGCGCTCTAGAGCCCGTGAGCCACAGCTACTGAAGCCCGTGTGACTAGAGCCTGTGCTCCGCAACAAGAGAATCCACCGCAATGAGCAGCCCACGCATGGCAATGAAGAGTAGCCCCCACTCGCTGCAACTAGAGAAAGCACGCACGCAGCAAGGAAGACCCAACACAGTCAAAAATAAATAAATAAAATAATTAATTTAAAATAATTGTATTGTGAGTCAGCTGCAGCCAGGATTTGTGACAGTACCTTGAAAATATGAATTATTCATAGAATGGTTCTTACATTATTTTCAGAATAGAGGACATTTTTGCAGGGAGCTTGGAATTAGACCTAAACTGTTTATTTAAAGAAATGTGAACTTATTTGTACTCAACTGGTAAAGTAAGGCAAACTGATTTATACAGGAATGATTTTAATCAGATTCCTTTCCTTATACAAAATGTACTAGGAGAATGGTTTTTGATGGAATAGTTGGAGGTTACAAGAGATAACTGGAATATTGGACTATTTAAGGTAGACTTGGTCTGGGAAGATCAATTCATACAATGCTTGATAGAAGTATTAGATTACTGAGGGAAGGGCAGACTGTGAGAGAGGTCCTGGGTAAAGGAAGTTCAGGCACTTCAAAGACAAATTTAGTTTATATCACAAACTTCTTAGGCTCAGCTTTGCTCTCCTATCCCTTACCTCAGATCAAGGCATTGATTTAGCTCTAAATCGTTTTAGATGTTGTGATTTCCAAAGTATAAGGTACTTGGAGAAAGGGGACTTTATCTGTGTTGATGCAGGCATTAAATTGAAAGAAGTTTCTGGGCAGAGTACCTTCTGAAGGCTGTGTTTAGAAGGAGGGGCTATTTTAAGCCATTTATAGGTATGCACAAATACACCACTTACTAGTATGGTGCTACTATACAGCAAGGTTAACTTTCAAAAATAAAGCATTCAGATGGAGATGAGTTGGTGTCCTAAACATACACATAATCAGTCACCTTGCTGTCTTTTTCAAACTTTTAAGTATCACCCATAGAAATTCTGATATAGTCATTTAGGAGATGTGTCTTGTTCCCAGAATGTTAACACTAGTGCTGATAAGTACTTGCTCAAGCAATTTGCACATAGATAACTGGAGGGAGTATAGCCCAAAAGTTTTCCAGCTAAAGAAAGTGGAGGGTACAGCTGGCATTTAGTAGCATGTAATTGAACTACAGAGATGACAGTTTGGGTCAAGATTTTCTATTCTTTGCTCCAGTTTTAATCTCATGTGTCATTTCCATTCTTTGATAGGTCACAGGTAGACATAATTATGCTGCTATTTAATCATTTCTTCTAATTTGCATTAAATTGCTTTGAAGATAAATGTGTTTCAAATTTGTAATCCTAATTAATATTTGTACAGTTACCCATTATTTGTCATGTTTTCTGATTCTAAGTTTAGTATTTTATTTTGTAACACTGTCTATTCAGGACATTTTATAAATATAGTCCAGTGCTTGCAAAACTTATGAGCGTACCAGCCTATTTCAACGTACGTATAGAGTGTAACACATTTTAAAATTTGACATTTAAGATTAATGCTCTTCTAAAATCAATAAGCATTGAAGAGCATATGGACTCTAACATAATGTCAATATGGTGCTGGTGAACAAATAAGTAACAGTAGATGTATAAAGGATAGGTTCTTGTCACTGCAAAATTAGCATAATTAATAAATATTAAAATATTGTTTATATCAATTTTGTTTTATTGCTTAAGAGCTATGAAACATCCTGACAACTGCTATTTATATATCTTAATGTATACGCATATACATAGGTATATTTAGTATATTGTATGTATCTTTATTTTATATATATGTACATGTATATACATATAGGTATTTACAGGTTCCCCCTGTCTGAAAGCATTCCTATGAAACCTTTGTAAGCTGAAATGGCATAAAGCAAGGAGGCAATTACCTTAGGACACATCTTCCTGAGGGATGAACAAAATAAATGGAGATAAAGCACAGATGCTTATAGATGTAGTTCTGAGATGCTGAGTGTGGCTGCCAGGGAAGAAGCTTGGCAGTGCCACTCTTGCTGCGCAGGTGGATGCTGCCTTTATAATGGCTGAACACTATTTTCACTTTTCTCCTTTTTTTTTTTTAAAGCTAAAATCCTCTTGAGGTAAAGGGAACTTTCAAGAAGCGGGGAATACCTGTATGAAGCGTTACATACCTACTTCAACAAGTATAAATCAAATATAACCTATATTATCGTAAATATTAAATAAGATACATGTATTTATTTGAATTATAATAGCATTCACAAGAAAATTCATTCTCAATTCTACAGCTATGAATATTCCTATTTGAAAATCACAATGCACTCTGGGGTTCCATTCCATTTTGAGAAACTTCTAAAAGCCAAAAAAGAGTTTTTTCAACATTTTTTGGTACATTTCTCGAAAATAGGATCATTAGGCTTTTTTTTTTAAATAGTCATTGAAATATATTTCACATACCATAATATTCATCCACTTAAATTGTATAGTTCAGCCATTTTTAGTATATTGACTGAGTTTTGCAAAAGAAACTAATTTTAGAGAATTTCCACTGCTTCAGAAAGAAACCCTGTATCCTTTAGCCTTCACTCCCCATTCCTTCCTCTAAGTTATCTAATTAATTGGTTTACAACGGTTAATAGTGTTCTCTTATTATCTTTTTATTTCTGTAATATCAGAAATGCTCCCTCTCCTTTCATTATGATTTCATTAAATTGAGTCCTCTATTTTTGTCTTGGTTCTAGGTAAGTTTGGCTATTATGATGACCTTTTCAAATATCTGACTTTTGGTGTCATTGACTTTATTGCTTTTATAATCCCCACTTAATTTTTTAATCTCTAATAATTATTATTTATTTCCTTCTGCTTGCTTTGAATTTAGCTATTTTTTCTTTTTCTAGTCTCTTAAGGTAGAAGGTTGGATTAGTAATTTCAGTTGTTGCATTCTTTTAATATAGGCATTGGTAGCTATAAATTTCACTGTGATGACTGCTATGATTGCATCTTATAAGTTTCGATATGTTGTGATTTTTCTCTTCATTCATTTCAAAGTATTTTCTAAATACCATTATCTTTCCCCACCCCCATTTGGCCCATAGATTTTTTTTAGGAGTGTGCTGTTTATTTTCCACATATTTGTCAATTTCTTAAATTTTTCTTCTCCTATTGATTCCTAACTTAATTACATTGTATTTGAAATCACACTTTGTATGCTTCAATCCTTTTTAATTTATCGAGGATTATTTTGTGGCTTGGTTTATGGTTCATCCATGAGAATGTTCCAGGTGCACTGAAGAAAAATATACTTTTTCTGTTGTTGGGTAGAGTATTCTGTAGATGTTTGTCTAGTTTAGCTGGTTTATAGTATTGTTCAAGTTTTCCATTTTTTGGTTTTCTTCTGCCTAGATGTTCTATATATTATTGAGAGTGGGGTTTAAAGTCTCTAACTATTACTGTTAAATTATCTATTACTCCCTTTAGTTCTAGTTTTTGTTTCATGTATTTTGGGGCTCTTTTGTTAGTTGCAAAAATGTTTGTAATCATATTTTCCCAATGGATTGGCACTATTTTTATTATTAAATGTCCCCCTTTGTCTCCAGTAAAAGTTTTTGTCCTGATATTAGTCTGATATTAGTATAGGTGTTCCAACTCTCTTTTGATTTTATTTACATGGTATATCTTTTTCCATCATTTTATTTTCAACCCACTTGTGTCTTTAAATCTAAATAAAGAATGTCTCTTATAAATAGCATATTGTTGGACCTTGGTTTTCTTTTTTTTTAAATCTATTCTGTCAATTTCTGCTCTTTGATTGATTATTTAATCCACTTACATTTAATTACTCATAAGGTTGGGTTTGAATCTGACACATGCCATTTGTTTTCTATGTTTTATGTCTTTCTGTTCCTCTGTTCTTTGATTCTTGTTTCCTTTTGTGTCATATATATATTTCTTTTCTAAGTGACCTTAGTAGGAAAAAGAAGTATCTATGTTTCTTAGTTCATGAAGCAAATATGTCCCCAAAAAGTGATGCAAAAGTGAATTCCCCAAAGTTGAATCTTATTTTTTACTTAATAAAGAAACTTTCTCTTTAAAGACACTTTTGCTATGTAAAATAAGAAATCATTTGTAGTGTAACTGTAACTTCCCCTACCTCCCAAATGCCACCACCATATTATGGATGTTTCACAAATTTTAAAGTTCTTTGAGTTTTCTTAGAGTAGAGCATATTCACTTAAAAATATTGTTTTTCAGGTAACTTTTGAGCTTGATGAATATGTTTACTACCTTGATTGTAGTGATGGCATCACAGGTATATGCATATGTCCAAATTCATCAAATTGTATACCTTAAATATGTGCCTTTTTTTTACATATCAGTTCTACCTCAATAAAGCTGTAAAATACAATAAAATGTTTATCATTCAGTTTAGTCCAACAACCACTTACTAAGGGTCTGCTAGACGGAGGAAAGCAGGGAGTGCTAAGTGTTAGGGCTGGCTGATATTTTAAAGTCTTTTGTCTATTAAACCCCAAATCTCTGCCTGCTCAGGTACATTTTCTATTGGCTGCACTTTTTTTCCTGTGCATTGTGACAAACTTTCCTCTTTCTTTGAATGCCTTATGTATTTTTGTTGCTGTTATTGTTGAAAACTAGACATTTTAGATAATATATTGTAACAATTATGGTATCAGGTGCCTCCACCACATCCTCCCAAAGTTTATTGCTGTGATGTTTTGGTTTTCTTTGTTTGTTTTCCGGGGTGGAGGGGTGTGACTGTTGTTTTTATTTTTATTTGTACTGCTTATTTAGCACTTTCCTGGAATAATTCTGTGGATTCTGTTGCCTGTAGTGTATAACCATTGAGTTCTCTGCTACTCTATTTTTTAAAGTTATTGTGTGTGTGTGTGTGTGTGTGTGTGTGTGTGTGTGTGTGTGTGTGTGTGTTTTCCAACTGTGAGGCTTGTGGGATTTTAGTTCCCTGACCAGGGATCGAACTGGGGTCATTGGCAGTGAAAGCATGGAGTCTTAACCACTGGACCAACAGGGAATTCCCCGTGTTTTACTATTTTTTCTTATTTTTTGTTTTTTAGACTTTTTTTTTTTTGATGTGCACCATTTTTTAAAGTCTTTATTGAATTTGTTACAATATTGCTTCTGTTTTATGTTTTGTTTTTTTTGGCTATGAGGCATGTGGGACCTTAGCTCCCCAACCAGGGATCGAACCCACAGCCCCTGCATTGGAAGGTGAAGTCTTAACCACTGGACCACCAGGGAAGCCCCTGTGTTTTATTTTTAAAACTGACTTTGTAGGGTCCACTCTTGAGTCAGTATAATTTGTTAGCCAATGATTAGTCAGAAGATTTCCTTAAATGCCTTGTGGGTATGTCTTCCACTCTTTGTGAGGGTCATCAGTTTATAAGACCACCTTATGTTTTTACCTCTTACTTGCTCAGGACCTCTAAGGTCTACCAAAGGTTAGGGACTTGTGCCTTCTCCTTCCCAGGTATTTCCTGGGCATATACACAGCTTTGAGCATGTATGAAGCCTTTTATACACATGGGAATATGTTGGAGCTTTTCAAATTTTCCTGTGGTAGTCTAATTCTCTGAGATTCCTTTTAAATTCCTAGAAGGGCTTTGGTTTGCACTAACTGAAAAAAAAAAAATTGACTCCAGCCAATTGGCAACCTTTTAATGATAGCAAAGCAGTAACATTAAAGGATGTTTCCCAGACACCAAGGCCATGCAAGAGTGTGTATGTGTGTACACATGTGTGTGTAAGGAGTGAGGTAGTAATCTAAGGATCTGGGTGTGATAAAGTGTGGGCCATCCCCCTGGAGTCATACTGGAGGGGAGAGAGCAGAGCCTCAGAGAGGCCAGGTGCTGGAGAAGAGTCCTCAGAAGCCATGTTGAGCTTAGCTCCCAGGAACAGCAGGTGCTTTAGGTTCAGGCAGCTGCACCTGCTGTGGTGGACTTTCCGGAGGGGCTGCTGTAACCATGGGCACGTCCTCATCTGGATTCAGGTACATCCCAGTACAGCAGAAGGTGACATAGAAGCCCAGGAAGGTGGACAAGGAAGTGATTCTCAGCTCCAGGATGGAGAAAAGCAGCACCAGCACCAAAAGATTCTTCTGGGGCACTTGGGTATAGCTGCTGCTGGCAGCCAGATCCACTGCCAAAGCACATGCCGCAAGGCCAGCACACAGGGAGCTGACTAGGTTCAGCCCTATGCTGACCTTCATCCTGGAATTGTGCAATTTGTCTTGACAATCAGGTTGGCTGTTCCTGCAATGAAGAAAAAGCACTCCTCTGGCCAGGGGTTACCAGTAAGTGGTGGGAAACTCTACAAAGTTCGGGCAGCAGCCGAATATCCCCACAGCTGACATGAAGCAAGCCAGTAACGATCTGCAGGGCCCTTTAGGTGGTTAACTGTCTCCGGAGGAAGAGCTTCTCCCTGGTGAGGTGGGCATTCTCCAGGGTCTTGGGCTGTGAGAATGGTTCCCCCAGGCTTTGCTATGGCACCCCTGGGATTTCATCACTGACTGTTACTCCTGGTTTGTCAACACTCCACTGACAAACTGGCTTCTGAAGACAGGTGGGCTGTGGCCTGGGCTGCTTCAGACTTGCTGGGAGGACTTGGAGCCCTGGTCTTGACCAGATCACAGCCTTAGGCATTGGAGGTGTTGCCAGCAGCTTGCTGTGTTTCAGTAACATGCTTGAAGTAGGTTTCTCCTATAACGGCTGAACTGAGTCAAAACAAATAGTCACCATTCTTTGAGACTGGAGAATTCCCAGGGAAATGCAAGTTTGCAAAAATATTGACTAAGCTCTGTGGATAGGGTTTTTCACAGACCTCTAAACATGGTTACATCTCCCCATCATTTGCAATGCTGCTGGTTTTGGTTACTGTACCATTCATCTGGGAAGGGAGGAGAGATGGGATAGCCCCAATTTGAAACATCACAGACCTCACTGTGTTCCTGTGGTTCTGTAGTTTTTCTTGGGTAAAGTTTTCAGTTAGTTCTGTAGCTCTGACTGGTTGCCAGAATTGTGAAATGGTTAATTTCCCCCAATATTTTCTCTGCTTTGTTGAGGTGAATCACTAAAGTCCACAGGCTACGAATCCGAAATACAATGTCAACACCTCTCTTTTGAACTGTCATTCTAAAGTCTAGCTCTTACCCTAATAATCATCATCTTAGGCTGTTTTCTTTTTCTTTTGGGGCTTCAACTTATTTGGCACCTCTTGAAACACCTTGGTATTCCTGCTCCTACTTCTGGATAAGTAGTTTATCTCTTTACTTATCTTTATTTCCATCCACCTGCCCCCCATCTTCAGTCCTCTTCTTTAATTCCTTACACATGGGTGCTCTATTTTTCTTTGATTTCACTGGTAAGTCTTTCTTCCTTTTGTTTTCCAGATGTAGTCTTACCTTGACCTACTACATTTTCACCTTTCACTGATTACTACCCTTTAAGGGCTTTGTCCAACAAGTATCTGTTAACATGGCAACTCTGTTTTTAACCTTGCAAGCTTTCATAAATTTTTCTGTTTTTTATATTATCACTTGCCTGTTCACTTCTATCAATTGAGATGCTTATGACTATGTAAATTATTATTTTCTTTTTGCCAGGCTGAAAGTGTCAGCCCCATAGAAAAGTTACATTACATTAGGACTGTTTTCACCAACCTTTTAATTTTACGAGTCTGACATTTCTGGAAGTACTTTTCTCTCCATATTAGTAAATGTATCAACAATGGAAGTTAACTATCAGATCTCCTGGTTCAAACATTGTAATGGTTTTAAAAGCAACAGTAGCATTGATCCACTTTGCAAAATCACAGCATGATTCAGAATTTAAGTACTGCCACTTACTTGCATTCTTTCTTCTCACCTGCCTTTTTCTTTATATGAATAAATCTTCAGAACAGATGGTGGAAGATTATCAATAAAAAAGTGTTGTTAGCCTCAGTGTGAATCCACTATGCTCAGTCAAAATTCATTGCTTAGCCACCTGCTCATTTATCACATTAAGACAACTTTTCTGTTTTAGGCACTTTCTGGGAGGACAGCTAATTATTATTTTTTTCTTATGGATTAAAGAACAGAGAAAATATTCACTTTTCTAATAGCACTTTCACAATATAATATGTAGCCATACATTATATAATATGTAGCTATAATTTATATAATTATTCACTTGTATTTTAATGACACTTATTTTAATGACTCATGTTATTTAAATTTCTTATGTTTGAAGATTTATGGGTTTAGAGAGTAAATTTTTGAGAAGTTAAATAAGATCTTAATTTCTAACTAATACATAACAAAAACTGGGCCAAAAGTAGCTAGAAGAGATTCAGTTACTATAAGATACAATATTTTATATGCAGTGTATTAACTATTTAACTGTATGTGTTATAGGCTGAATGTTTGTGTCCCTACCTCCCAAATTTTTAAGTTGAAGCCACAACCCTCAATGTGATGATATCTAGAGTTGGGGTCTTTGAGAGATAGTTAGGGCTAGATGAAGTCATGTGGTGAGGTCCTCATAATGGGATTAACGGTGTTCTAAGAAAGGAAATAGAGAAAGAGAGATGCCCACACCAAAGAAAGGCCCTGTGAGAACATGGTAAGAAGGGACAATCTGCAAGCTCAGACGAGAGCTCTCACCAGGAACTGAATCAGCCAACACCTTGATCTCGGGCTTCCCAGCCTCTAGACTTGTGAGAAGGCAATTTAGTTATGGCAGCATGAACAAACCAAGAAAGAATGTTTATTTATAGATGTCATTATTCTACTGTCTTAAAAATATAGTGTACATCCCATTATTGTAAAAGTATCATGCTTGATAAATATTAAGCAAGAAGTGACCTTTGAAAATGTCTACTCTAAACTCATTAAATAATGAAGGAAATGATTACCAGAAATGTAGTGGATTTATCTAAATATTTTTTGCTGGAAAACATCCTAGCTTTAATAAAGTAATCTCTCACATTTTTATAATATTTTCACTCCACTTATTAAATAAGTTATAGAGACACATTTTTAGACCTATTATTTTTGAAATGTTCAATAGGTAAGAATTAGTAACACATTTGAAAGGAGAACTGTTTTTAGCTGTATACACAAATCAGCAAGTATGGGCTATAAAACACACTTAATGGCATAGAATATCTTGGATTAAATGCCAAGTACAGAATAGTTATGCTATGATAACAGTATCATATAAAATTATATCAAATTATCAAAATTACTGAATGTATAATGAACTTTAATGAAACTAGCAAAAGTTAGAGAACTTTCACCAAGCCAGCATTTCATCAGTGATTACTATAAGAAGCAGTTAAATACAGAAATTAATTACTAAATATAAGAAGGATGTATCTAGTAGAGGAGAGATAGTGTTTGGAACGCTTGTTGGAGTTGTATCTTTCAGTTCCATTGACTGAGAAAATACTTAGTGACCTTTATGGAAACAGAGTCTCATTATCTCCTACATAGAACAGAAATCCAGCAGCTAAAAAAAGGAATCCATTTCTTCTCTACCCAATCTCTAATCCCAACATATGAATGATGTAATTCCTCTTTCTGTAGTGAAAATGGAATTAAAAAAAGACATGTCAACTCTGTATTGTTTATTGCATTACTTTCAGAGCTCTTTGGGGAGGCTACCCATGGTAAGTTTCTGGTAACTTTGAATTGTTTTGGAGAGTCCTGGTGTTTATCCAATCATGTGAGGCTTCACCTTTCTGGTCATATATATACATAAATTTTAGTAAAAAGTAGAGGAATCATGATCACCTGCTTAAGAGTTGCAAGGACAAGCACTTATATTCAATCTCTACTATTTACAAGACATATTTCCTAAATTGTGCAAGCCTCTGTGTCTTTAGCTTTAAAACATGGATAATAATAGCTATTTCTCCTGGAATTTTGTGATGATTAAATAAGCTAATTAAGGCTCCTAGCACTCAATAAGTACCCAGTAAATGAGGGTTTATGTTTTAAATATGAAGGAAAATAACTGTGGGAGTATTGAAAAATATCCAGTTTATTTTTTTTGACTGTAACAGAATTGCACCATACAATTCTAAAGAAAGGAGTAATATCATCAAAAAAGTGATCTGAAATGCATCTATATTTTAAAAGTACTTCATAGTGTAACTGCACAAGGAAACTACAATCACACATATGAGAAAACATAGATGCTTAGCCAAGATTACTATAGCAAAAAAGCTATACTATTCATAACCATGGAGCACAGTTTTGTGAAAGCTAACTATGAGAAGCACATTCATTTCAAAATGTAGTTTTGAAAAATCCTTTCATGATCATGTAAAAATTAGATCTGTAACAATGATTGATACTTGTTGAGAAATGTTCTTGAAAATTTGGGACACATGTCAGATTAAAAGATAAGATGTCAGATTAAAAGAAAAGGAAAGAGAAGGGCTCTTCGGTGAATCAAAGAAAGGTATGACTAGGTTTAGGAAGCATTAAAAGGGAAAAAGTCTCAGATAACTGAAGCAGAATGGTCATAATTTGGTGAAGACTGAATGTATAGGAGGAGACAAGAATATTTCAAATGTTTCAAAAAAGAAGGTTAGGAAAACTAAGTATTTTTAGTCAATTACATTGGTGCTTATCCAAATGAATAAATGTGTGTCAGTGAGGAAGAACAGGAAAAGTATATTAAGTAGGTAGCTAGCAATGTCTACCACCTGATCTTCCAATAATGTAATCTTCCTTCTGAGATGATCTCAGAATGTTTCAATATGCACTGTGTGTATGTATCTCAGGAATATCAGCAGGGTAAAAAAAAAAAAAAAAAAGGTGGGGGAACTATTTCTTCCCTAGCCAAATAATCTACTCGTGGCTTATCTTAATTAATAGAAATTTTGTGAAAATTTAAACAGCTTCAATAGAAAATAAAGACACAAAAATACTAATAATCATAATTAATGGAAAATAAATATAGTTATAAAATTATGGAGGAGGGAAGAGACTTAACATATGTTGAATCTCTATTAGGCCAGACAATATGTTAGCTGCTTTCCTATATATTATCACCTCACAGTAACTTTAAGAACTTTATGTCATTATCTCCATTATATAGATCAGGGGTTCAGAATCAGAAAATAAGTAAGTTTTCTAAGAAAAATAATCATATTAAGTGGTAGAACTAGGAATACGATCTAGATCTGACTATGTAAATGCTACTCTTTCATGATGCCTCCATAAGAATCTGGGAACAAATAAAGAACTCCAAATCCCAGTAAAGATATTTCTGTGCTCTGAGAATATAGATAAGAATAAGTGATATACATTTAGTTTGTTTTTCCTGACTTTGTATTCACAAAATAGTGAAGTTCTGACCTAGATATGTTAGCTCTTAAAACTATTCAGAGATTCTTATTATTACATATGTAATTTTTCAGAATAACAGCTCATTTTATTTAAGCAAGGGTGATTTAATAAAACTTGTTTTAACAAACCCTTTAAACTGAATTTAGTGTTCATGTAAAGGGTAAGACTTTACAAGCATAGAGACACAATTCTTCTATCCTTTGAAGGTAATGAAACTTGGAAATGATATTACACTAATCAAAACAGAACTAGATTAAAGTTGTAGTCATCATCCATGGTGATTATAAAGTGTGATAAATGACAGTCAAGCAAATTATGTATCTTGAAATTGGCACACAATAACAATGAGATCAATTACCTCATTATGGAGTTCAAAATGATACCAAATACTGTGATAAGGGCCTAATCTAAAGGTTATCATTTAAAACAGATTAAATTACTGCTTCTTTTAATATCAATAGATGAACATCATGATGAAATTACATCATTTTCAAAACTACAAAACCATTTGAACATTCCAGAAAACTTCTTGCAGAAATGCTCAGAGTTGATTTCTAATTGGCTGAATTTCAGTGAGAGTACTAATTGGCTGCTCCAGATATACTTTAATGATAATATAATTTTAAAAAAAAACCTGCTAGATAGCAAACAATTTGCTTTCATATATTCCACCAGCTAATTACCCATAATCATTTGACTCTTTTGCTTACATACATTTTTGCTTATGCTTGGATGTCAGCAAGGAAAAATACAAAGAAAACATGTTTCTTGTTCATTTTACCATGTAAACATAGACATCTGCAGCATAGTGCTGACAAAACACACTGAACATACTAAAGTGAAGAGGAGGATAAAGGGCCTAGAGAAGGTAGAATTAAATGAGAAGAAAGTATTGGAACAACAATTCTCCTCCTCTTCCTTTTCCTCCTCTTCTTTCTCCTCATTTTCTTCTTTTTTTTTCTTTCTCTCCCCTCCTTTTTCTTCTCCTCCCCCTTCTTCCCCTTCTCCTTCCTTCTTCACGTTTATAATTAATATTATTAATATTAATTATAATTAATAATTATAAACAGGTGTTAAAGAGGTGTGAGTTGGTGACATTAACATAGTTCTTAAAAGAATGATGATTTTCTAATGTAATATTACAGAGATATATTTTCATTAGTTTGCAGTGAGTATACATCTTCAAAGGACAGAAACATATAATGATGTAATCTGTTCATCATCATTCTTCAAAGTAAATTATTAAATTCTTCAAAGTAATTTTTGGACATTGAACCATGTAAGTGTAAACTCTATTTTAATGCGTTGGTCCTCCCTAGTCATGTATAACCTACTTATAATGGGAAGGAATTAATTGAACAGTATAAGTTGGATAAGCAATAACTCTAAGGATTGCATTTTCTCAGTTTAACTATAAGATGTTGCTCTTTTTGGAGAATGTGTCAGAAGGCCATTTGAGTAATGGGAGACAGTTTTGTAAATAGAACTTAATCTAGATGACACTATTTTTCCTGGATAAAGTCACACACGTTTCTTTTAACATTTCTTAAAACATTCCATAAAAACCTCACTTAGCCATCTCTATCTCTTCTGCTTAATGTTCAATAAAACACTAGCAATATCTTTAAAAATTACAATGTAATCCCTAATCAAGTGCATGGAATAGAATGAAAAATAAATGTTAACAAGTTCAATCACCTATCTAAGTGTTCTGCTTACAGTATCCTGAGTTTTTACATAGCTTCTGCTTTAAATGTTTCTAATGAAAGAAAGCCGATAAACTTTGCTGTCTCAATGATAGCTTTTTAAATATTTAAAGACAGTTATGTCTTTCCAGAGCTTCTCTTTCCAAACTATACATAAATTCTTCAAAAATTTAAAATTATTATTGGAAGAGATGCCTTTGGCATATTCTAAATTCAGTGCAACCAAGTTTAGCACAGGTTCCAGAAGATTCTTAAAAGGGCTTATCATTTTGTTCACCTGAACATATGAATCAAGGTGTACTGTGAAATAACTTTTATTTTTATGAATTGTTTTATTTAGTTTCAGGAATTACCAAAGTGTTTTTGTAGCAAAGTTTTGTAAATATTAAGCTTATTTTGTTATCAAATTTGATAATATATATCGACTAACCTTTCAGGGATTTTGAGAACATTGATAGCTCATCAGGTTTAAAGTATTTCCTACAGGACTAGATCAATTAAATAACATTTTTAACCTTAAGTCTTTTATAGTACCCATGAGGTAGACTAATATGTCACTCAAATCCTCTTCATCTATCTTGAAAATATAAGACAACTGTCAGCTACACTATAGTCTGTTAAGTTCAAAATCCTGCTGAATCAGATTTTACCTCTCTCCCAGCATTTCTATTTCTGTAGGTTTACCCCTAAACAACTCAGCATAACAGATGAATTGGAACTGGATGAGAGAACACGAATCTTGAGTAGTAGAGCCAGAGAGCAGATTAGGTGTAGAAAAGTTGTATGTGCTGTACAGATTTAAGAGAGAGAACTGAAACAGAACAAGCTCACCTCTCTTTTTTATAACAGAAGACTTTGCCAGATCTGCTCCTCTCAGACAGTAATAATAGAAAGTGAGAAGGAATGGTGATCACATTAAAAGTAAATGGAAAAATATGAAGATTCTGGTACCCTATTTTCTCTGCTTTCTGTATCTATCTTAGATCACCATGAGTCCCCCACTGTCTCTCCACAGCCTGCTACTACAGTAGATCATTCAGGCTGACCACTGCCATTTCCTAAATTCTAATTCTCTACTAGACCACAATCCAAAGTCATCCTCAACTCTGTTTTTTTTTCTTTACCTTGAATACACATCTCTACTCCATTCTCTGCTTATTTAAATCTTCCAGACCTGGTAACTGGCTCTTTCTTTACTGAATCTCACACTTGAAATTAATGGATCCCTCCCTTGGCAGACTTCAAAGCAAGGGCATACATGCAAGTATGAGATCATTCTCCACGACATCCCAAAAGCTGTCTGCTATACCAAGATACCTCTTGGATGATGGAAAGAATGAGATGAGGAGGAAATAACTCTGAAAGAATCATAATTTAACAAATAATCATTGGTTTTAAACAGAGATTTTTAAACCTGAAAGAAATAAAGTAATTTATTAATAATTGGCAAGTTTTAATTCCCCTAAACCTCTCCACTTAGTAGGATAGAGGTGTAATAACAAGGTTATGTTAGTTATAGAAAATAAAGAAAATAGCTCATCTGTTATATCTGAGTTCACAGTGAAATTCTGAGAGTCTATTATATGCCTTCCTGGTAGACTAAAAAAAAGTACAAAAAGACATTTATATTTATTTTTCACATTCACATTCATTATTATTTGTTATGATTTTTCTAGATTTTCAAAGTAACTATAAAATATATATTTTACAAGTTTAAAAAAAACAAAAAGGAATTCATGTAAGAGGTATTAGAAATAATTTTAAGTTACTGGGATTATTTAAAAAAAAACAAGACGAGAAGCAATCTTAAGAAATGTTAATGCTTTCCACTTTGATATCCATCTATCTATCTATCTAACCATCTATTATGTATCTATCTAATCTCCAGCATCCTGTGTTTAGAGTAAAAGATTGCTGGAAATGTGATCATTACCAAATGTCTTATGAAAAGTGACATTTTATTTAGTAATTTTACCTTATTGTGGCATTAACTACAGGCAATACAGATTTTCAAACCTAAATTGTTTGTACTGCCCTTTGGAGAGTGACAACAACCATGTATCTAGGGCATATTATGAACCTGACACTGTACTAAGCCTTAGGGATGCAAAGATTAATAAGCTACAGTCCCTTTCTCAATTAGCTCAATCTTGTGGGGAAGACAGGCATATAAATAAGTAACTAGAATTTACTAGGGTAATATCTTATAGTTCCATATACCACATATATGTATATGTGTATATATATACATATTCAGTATATCTACATAGATAATTAGGGATAATATATGCATATTCATGCCATATTCAATAATTATGTATGGTATAAAAACAATCTAAAAATATTTATGGAAAGGTAGCTGAAATCAAGATCCTAACTAGACTACTAGAATGCAAAGTAAATAAGAAAAATTTTCAAAATTGAAGCCATAGGCCTGGTACTACCTATATAATTATTATGGACAAAAAAAGAGTTTAAACATTTTATTTATAGATTATGGAAAATAAAACTTTGTTAAGATAAAACTCTATAACTGTTAAAATATGCCCTGCTCTGTGTATGTGTGTGTGAGTGTGTGTGTGTGTGTGTGTGTGTGTGTGTGTGTATGTGTGTGTGAATTATGTTATGTTCATCATTTGTTGGTAATATTGCTCTAGAATTTGGCAGGGGGACTCAAATCCCGATAAGTTCAATAAACAGTTATGTCTGTAGTATATGAGTAATTTGGTGGTAAGTGTTAGACTGACAAAACTAGGAAATCATTTGATAAGAGAACTCTGATTCACTTTAAATCTTGGAGTACACATAGAGCGAATTGCTAGCATGTAGACACACATTATATCAGTTATATCAGTAATGTTATTATGCTAAACTTTATTTTGAACTTCAGATGCATATGTGTGAGAGAGAAATGCATGTGCAAATACACACACATGAATATGAAATATATGCCTAAAGCAGCTTTGGAAAGTTAATCTACTCCCCTGTATTGCTATGAGACATTCTTCTCTTAAATCACTCTAGATAAGCATGTCTGTTATCCTTTTAAAGATTCCTTAGTAATCAATTCCAAAGCTTAATATCTTTCCCTTCCCCCAAATCACACACACACAGTTGAACCTAAATCATTTGTTTTTTCTTCTTAAGGCAGTAAGACAATCCTAAAAAAAAGAAAAAAAAAGCTACAATTTTCTATACAATAACATTTTATGTCCTATGGTAAAGCCATGAATGTGATACTTGTACTACTTAGCACAATGCTAATTGCAAACAGCAAAAATTTGTGCAATGCTATGTGTACAATGCTATGGACAAAATAAAATTTTAATCATTGAACATTATTATTCATAAATTCCTTGAGACATTGAATTCAGGCTTGATGAGAGTAACATCAGCAAAATGATGGAATAGTTTTCTAACATTTTGCCCCCCAAAGGACAGCAATTTTAACAGTCATGCACAGATAAGAGTGCCTTTGTAGAAGTCAAAGTAGAGAAGTTTTAGCACACTGTCGGAACAACAACAACAAAAAGTCTGAGATTACACACATTGAAGAGAAGCTGTTTCACTTTACCTGTGCCACCCCTCCTTCAAGGCAGCACACCTCAGTGCCAATAAAAACCTTACTGGCCTCTGATTCCTCCCATGGGGAAAAGTGAGAGTTCGAGAGTGCCCAGATTCCCTGGGTGAGTGGGACACTGCCAAAGAGGCCCACTTCTTTCTTGCCTCATCCAGAATAATGAGGTGTGCTGCACAACTAGGAGTGGAGAGGGGCTGGGAGAAGAGCAGTCTGGGCTCTCAGAGGACATCAAAAGGACATGGATCCTACTGATCACTTGGCGGATTCCATCAGGAAGCCTGCCCAGGTTACCACTAGGGATACATCATTTTTGCACTCCCACAACTGGTCGATGGGCACCCCTAACACTCTGTAACTCACCCACACACACTCACATTCCATAGCCAGCTCCCAGTGTGTTCCCCAAGTGCAGCATGTGCAAACATTTGCAGATGGGTAGTGAGGTGTGGCTCTGTGAAATTGGGAGAAAGCTTTTGGTTTGTTGTATTCCCATTTGCTTAGTTTTGTTTTTGCTGCCTGGAACTGAAGAATACAGTGAAGAAAAGAAAACTGAAAAATGTAATAGAGACCATTAAAAGCAGACTTGATCAGGCAGAAGAAAGAATCTGTAAAGTCGAAGACAGGTCATTTGAAGTTATCCAGTCAGAGGAGAAAGAATAAAAAAAAAAAAGTGAAGAGTTTTATGTGATTATGAGAAATGATTAAATGAAAAAATATACACATTACTGAAGTTGAAGAATAAGACAGTGAGAAAGGGGTAGAAAGGCTATTTAAATAAATAATGGCTGAGAAAGTCCTAAACCTAGGGAGGGATTTGGACATCATGAAGCTCATATGTCCTCCAAAAGATCACCTCCCCAAAAAATAAATCTCTAAGGCACATTATAATAAAATAATAAAATCAAAGACAAAATTTTAAAAGCAGCATGAGCAAAAAATATCTTCACATACAAGGAAACCTACAAGGCTATCAGCAAATTTCTTACAAGAAATCTTGTAGGCCAGGAGAGAAAGAGGAATGATATATTCAAATTGCTGAAAGAAAAATTATCTTTCAACCAAGAATACTTTACCCATCAAACCTGCCATTCAGAAATGAAGAGAAATAAAGATTTTCCTATACAAAAACAAAAAACAAACAAACAAACAAAAAACGGTGAGGGAATTCATTACCACTACACTTACCTTATAAGATATGCTGAAAGGAGTTGACTAAGTTGAAATGAAAGGACTCTAATTAGTAACATGAAAACATATGAACATTAAAAACACATTGTAAAAGTAAGTATTCAGTTAAATTCAGAATATTCTAATACTTTAACATGGTCGTGTGTTAATCACTTAACTCTAATATATAGATTAAAGAACAAGAGTATTAAAAATAACTATAGTTAGAATAATATTTAATAGATACTCTGTAAAAATATAAATTTTAACATAAAAGACATAAAATATGTGGGGGGGTATAAAGGCAGAGGTTTTGTATGCAATTGAAGTTAGTTGTTATCAGCTTAAAATAACTATAAGATACTTTATGTAAATCCTATGGTAACCATAAAACAAATACCTACAAGTGATGCACAAAAGATAAAGAGAAGGAAATTAAAGCATACCACTATGGAAAATCATCAATTCACAAACGAAGACAACAAGAGGGAAGAAAGGAATAGTGGAACTGCAAAATTAGTCAGAAAACAATTAATAATATGGCCTTGGTAAATCTTTACTGGTGAATAATTACTTTAAATGTAAATGAAATAAATTTGCCAATCAAAAGGCACAGAGTGGTTGGATGGATAAATAAACAATGTCCAACTACATGTTGCCTATAAGACAATCACTTCAGCTTTAAGGACACACATAGACTGAAAGTGATGCAATGGAAAAAGATATCCTATGCAAGTGAAATCCAAAAGAAAGCAGGGGTAGCTATACTTATATCTGGCAAAAAAGACTTTAAGCCAAAGTCTGTAACAAGAGATGAAGAAGGTAATTATATAACAAGAAAAGGGTCAATTCATGAACAGTACATAACAATTGTAAATAGATATGAACCAAAATTTTGAGCACCTAGATACATTAAGCAAATACTAACAGATCTGAAGGGAGAAAAAGACAACAACACAATAACAGTAGGGAACTTCAATATTGTACTATCTGCACTAAGGGATAGATCATTCAGACAGAAAATCAATAAGTAAACACTGTTCTTAAACTATATGTTAGACCAAACTGACCTAATAGACATATAAAAACATTCCACCCAACAGCAGCAGAATACACATTCTTCTTAAGCATACATGGAACATTCTCAGATAGAGCCTATGTTAGGACACAAAACATGTCTTCACAAATTTAAGAATATCAAAATCATAACATGTATCTTTTCTGACACACACTGGTATGAATCTAGAAATCAATAACAGGAGGAAAACTGGAAAATTCAAATATATGGAAACACACATTTAAACACACTCCTGAAAAACAAATGAGTCAAAAAGAAATCAAAAAAATATCTTGAAACAAACAAAAATGGAAACCCAGCATAGCAAAATTTGTCAGATAAAGCAAAACCAGTTCTAAGAGGGAAGTTTATAGTGATATATTCTTTCCTTCTTTCTTACATTAAGAAAGAAGGAAAGAAAGAAAGATCTCAAATAAATGATCTAACTTTACATTTCAAGGAACTAGAAAACCAAGAACAGACAAAGCCCCTCCCAAGACAAAAGAAATAAAAGCAAAAAAACAAAAACAAAAACAAATGGGACCTAATAAACCTTGAAAGCTTTTGACCAGTAAAGGAAACCATCAAGAAAACAAAAAGACAACCTCATAAATAGGAGAAAATATTTGCAAGTGATGTGACTGACAAGTGGTTAATATCCAAAATACACAAATAGCTAATACAACTCAATATTTTAAAAAAGTCAAAAAATAAGCAGAAGACCTAAATAGATGTATCTCCAAAGACATACAGATGGCCAACAGGCACTTAGAAAGATGTTCAACATTGCTATTTATTACAGAAATACAATTCAAAACCACAATGAAGTATCACATCACACCAGTCAGAATGGCTATCATCAAGAAGTCTATAAATAATAGATGCTGGAGAGGATGTGGAGAAAAGGCAACCCTCCTACACTGTTGGTGAAAATGTAAATTAATGCAGCCACTGTGGAGAACAGTATGGAGGTTCTTAAAAAAACTAAAAGTGGAGCTATCATATGATCCAGCAATTACACTCCTGCATATATATCCAAAAAAAAAAAAAAACACAAAAACACTACTTTGAAAATATACATACACTCCAATGTTCACAGCAGCACTATTTACAATAGCTAAGACATGGAAGCAACCTAAGTGTGCATCAACAGATGAATGGATAAAGAAGATGTGGTATGGTATATATATGCAATGGAATATTATTCGGCCATGAAAAGAATGAAATAATGCCATTTGCAGCAACATGGATGGACCTAGAAATTGTCATATTAATATTGGGTTGGCCAAAGCATTCGTTTGAGTTTTTCCATAACATCTTATGGAAAAACCTGAATGAACTTTTTGGCCAACCCAATAATATGATAATTTATATTAGTAAGTCAGACAGAGAAAGACAAATATATGATATCACTTATGTATGTAATCTAAAAATAATAGAAATGAATCTGTAAACAAAACAGGAACTGACTCACAGACACAGAAAACAAACTTATGGTTACTGAAGGGGAAGGGGGGAGAGGTAGGATAAATTAGGAGTATGGGATTAACAAATACAAACTACTATATGTAAAATAGATAAGCAGTGGGATTTAATGTATAGCACAGGGAACTATATTCAATATCTTGGAATGACCTATAATGGAAAATAACCTGAAATATATATATGTGTGTGTGTGTATATATATATGAATGACTGAGTCACTTTTCTGTACACCTGAAGCTAACATAATATTGTAAATGAACTACACTTCAATTAAAAAAAACAAAAAAAGCAGACTAAGTCCAAAGTTAGCAAAGGGAGGAAAAAACAAAGATCCAAGAAAAAATAAATAGAGACCAGAAAAACAACAGAAAAGATCAGAGAAAGTAAGAACTGGTTTCTTGAAAAGATAAACAAAATTGACAAACTTTTATATAGACTAAGGCAAAAGATAGTAAACTTAAATAAATAAAATCAGAAATGAATCAGGAGAAATTAGAACTGATACCACAAAAATCCAAATGATCATAAGAGATTACTATGAACAACTATATGCCAACAAATTGGATGACCTATAAGAAGTGAACAAACTCCTAGAAACATATAATGTACCAAGACTGAATCATAAAAAAACAGACAATCTGAACAGACCAATACTGAGTAAAAAGATTCAATTAGAAATCTCAAAAAAAATAACCTTTACGAACATAAAAAAGGTACAGGTCTTGCTGGCTTTACTGGTGAATTCCAGCAAACATGTATAGATGAATTAATACAATCCTTCTTAAACTCTTCTAAAAGTTAGAAGAGGAGGGAACATTCCTAAACTCACTTACCAGGCCACAATTACCCTGATATTAAAGCCAGAGAAGGACACTGTAAGAAAAGACAATTCTAGGCGAGTTTTCTTGATTAATACATATGTAAAATCCTCAAGAAAATACTAGCAAACAGAATTGAAAAGCACATCAAAAGGATCATGCACCATGGTCAAGCTGGATTTAATCTTGGGTTGAAAATGCAGTTCATTATACACAAATCAATGTGATACAACACATTAACAGAATGAAAGATAAAAATCACATAATAATCTCAATTCATGCAGAAAAAGAATTTGAAAAGCTCAACATCCTTTCATGATAAAAAATACTCTCAATTAATCAGGTATAGAAGGAACGTACCTCAACATAATCAAGGCCTATATGAAAAGCCCATAGCTAACATCATACTAAACAGTGAAAAGCTGAAAGATTTTCCTCTAAGGTCAGAAACAAGGGAAGGATGCCCACTCTCACCACTTCTATTCAACATAATACTAGAAAAAAAACCTAGCCAGGAAAATTAGGCAAGAAAAAGAAATAAAATGTACCCAAATAAGAAAAGAAGAAGTAAAATTGCTCCTACAGATGATATTATCATATGTATATATGGAGAAAACCCTAACAATTCCACCAAAAAAAAAAAAATAGTACCAATAAAAAACTCAGTAAAATTGTAGGATAAAAAATTGTACAAAAATCTGCTGCATTTCTATATGCTAACACTGAAATAATGGGAAGAGAAATTAAGAAAACAATCCCATTTACAACAATGTCAAAAACAATAAAATAGGAATAAATTTAGTCAAGGAGGTGAAAGACTTTTACACTAAAAATGATTAAGAATTTGATGAAAGAAATTGAGGAAGACACTAATAAATGGAAATACAGTTGACCTTTGAGTAACACAGGTTTGAACTGCATGGCTCCACCTAAAAAATCCACCTGTGAATTTTATTTTTAGTAAATATACAGTAAGCCCTCCATGTTTGTGGATTTTGCATATGCAGATTCAACTAACCACTGATTAAAATTTCCATCTGGCTGGTTGAATCCTTAGATGTGAAACCCATGGATATATAGGACCAACTGAATTCACTGTACTACACCATTTTATATAAGGGAGCTGAGCATCCACAAATTTTGGTGTAAGTGGGGCTCCTGGAACCAATTCCCTGCAGATACCAAGGTATGACTTGGTATATCCCATAAGTCATAGACTGGAAGAATTAATACAGTTAAGCTGTCCATAGTACTGAAAGCAATGTACAGATTCAATGTAAAACCTATCAAAATTGCAAAGGCATTTTTACAGAAATAGAAAAAACATCCTAAAATTCATATGGAACCACAAAATCTCCCTAAGATCCAAAGCAACCTTGAGAAAGAATAACAAATATGAAAGCATCGTGCTTCCTGATTTCAAACTATAATACAAAGCTATGGTAATCAAAACAGTATGGCACTGGCATAAAAACAGACATATAGAACAATGAAACAGATTAGAGAGCCCAGATATAAACTCACACAATACTTTCAACCAAGAACACACGGTGGGGAAAATACAGTCTCTTTAATAAATGGTGTTGATAAAACTGGATATCCACATGCTAAAGAACAATATTGGACCACTCACAAAAAAAGTTAGCTGACAACTTTAAAACTTCTAGGAGAACCGAAAAAAAGTTCCTTGCCTTTGATCTTGGCAATGATTTTTTTGGATATGATATCAAAAGTACAGACAACAAAAGCAAAAATAAACAAGTGGGACTACATCAAATTAAAAAACTTTGGCACAGCAAAAGAAACCATCAACAAAACTGAAAAGGCAACTACAGAATGGGAGAAAATATTTGCAAACCTCGTATCTAATAAGGGGCTAATAATCAAAACATTAAAGAACCTATAAAACCTGTATAAAATAAAATAATCCATTCAAAAATGGGTAAAAATCCTGAATAGACATTTTTCCCAAGAAAACATACAAAGGGCCAAAAAGTACATGAAAAGTTGCTCTACACCACTAATGATCAGGGAAATGCAAATCAAAACCATAGTGAGATATCACCTCACAAATATTAGGGTGGTTTCTATCAAAAATACAACAGATAAGAAGTGTCCATGAGGATATGAGTATAAGGGACCTATTGGTGGAAATGTAAATTGGTACAGCCACTATGGAAAACAGTATTGGGGTTCATAAAAAAGTGAAAATAGAACTACCCTATGACCCAGCTTCGAGTTATACATCTGAAGAAAACAAAATCAGAATCTTGAAGAGGTATTTGTATTTCCATCTTCATTGTTCTCCATTTCAGTATTATTCACAATAACCAAGATATGGAAATACCCTAAATGTTCATCAATGGATAAATGAATAAAGAAGACAAAGATGTGTGTATGTGTGTGTGTGTCTGTGTGTGTGTGTGTGTGTGTGTGTAATGGAATATTATTCAGCAATGAGAAAGAAGGAAGTCCCACCATTTGCAACAACATGGATGAATCTAGAGGGCATCATACTAAGTGAAATTAGTAAGACAGAGAAAGACAAATACTGTATGATCTCACTTATAAGTGGAATTTAAAGAAAATCAAACTCATAGAAACAGAGAGTTAAATAGTGGTTACCAGGGGCTGGGAGTTAGGGAAGATGAGGTGATGCTAGTCAAAGGGCACAAGCCTTCAGTTATAAGATGAATAAGCTCTGAGGATCTAATGTATATCATGGTGACTACAATTAATAATACTGCACTGTGTACTTGAAATTTGCTGAGACAGTAGACCTTAAGCACTCTTTCCACAGACAGACACACCCACACAAAGGTAACTTTGTGAAATGATAGTTGTGTTAATTAACCTGATTGTGGTAATCACTTCATAAAGTATGCCTATGTCAAATGATCACATTGTACGCTTTAAATATCTGCAGTTTATTTGTTAATTATACCTCATTAAAGCTGAAAAAACTAAAAAAAAATAAATAAAAGGGACTAAATGGTTTTCTTTTTTCTCTCTCTCCCTAAAATGATTCACACCATTTTCCTACCACTCCTGAAAAGGAATAAATAAATAAATGGGGGAACAAAAGCAGCTGTATGCAAGGGTGGAAGAGATAAGGAGAGAACAGGAGAGTACCATAGCCTTTTAGTACACTTCAAGGCATAAGTTAGCTAATATTTTCCATAAGCGTTTATTGTTTTCCCTTTAAAGGTAATAAATTGATATGATAATTGTTGAAACTATGATGTATTTTAAAGCAAGGAGTGAGAGAGTTGAATCATTCTTTCCAATGGCAGTAGTCAGTTCATGAGAACTTAGAGGAGGTAGTTATGGCAGACACTGTAGGATGCCTAACCAAATGACTATTTCCAACATGTTTTCTTGCCTTTGTTAGCCATATGATAGATTCCTGGCCAACAAGACATAGATATGTCTGTGGTAAAAATCAGAAAGACTTTATTTTAATTTTTTTTAACTAAAATGAGAAAATTACACCTTCCCCCTATTTGACTGAAGATGTGATGCCCAAGACTGCAGCTGCCTTGCAGCCATTTGTGAATGCTCCTACAAATTCCAGAATTGTCTTCCCAAAGCCCTGGCCTTACTGAGAACTTAAAGAGTACACAACCATCTTTATGGTGTTACTTCATATAAGGAAAAGTGACACCTTCCTATTTAAGTTACTATTAGTTAGATTTCACTTTAGTTGTAGCTGAAATCATTCCTAACTGAACAAATAGTCAGAGTGGTAACTTTTCTATGTTTGCTTCCCACACAATCACTCCAGATTTGTTCCAGGATCCAGTCCCTGACCTTAAGGGATAAAGGTGTCACTTTTGTTTTCTAGTCTATTCTTTCACTTGATTTTATAATATGACTAAAATTATAAAAAGAAGTTGTCATTTACCCAAAATAAGTGATAAGGAATTTCTATCAAAATAATTCACTGAAACTTATGTTCCAAAATTAATTCTAACTGAAAATAAAATGGAATATCAGAATTTTGTAAAATTTGCAAAACTTGTGAATATGTTTTCTGATTGAATTTATACCTTTTACTGCAATAGAAAAAAAATTTCCATGTGATAAAACATGTTCCACTTATTTTAGTAGCCCATTTAAAAATATATTTCCTTAGGAAAATTTCACGGTGAAAGCAAGATATAAGCTATATAATTTTAAACACATACACTCTAATACCTAAAATAATATTCTACATAGAATAACTTATTTTAATAAATATTTATTTCACATTATGTGTCCAAGAGTTAGCTAAAATCTGAGAAAAAATATCTGTCCTTTAAGTGTCCAAGAGTTAGCTAAAATCTAAGAAAAATCTCTGTCCTTAATGAAGGCACAATAAAATAGAGAAGCAAGCAAACAAAAAATTACAAGGCCTTGCAAAAGACGAAAACCTGTAAAATGATTATGTTAGATCTAGAGATGAGACAAGGAAGAAGTACTGGAGAATGCACTCTCAAAGGTAATGTCTGAGCTGCCTTGATAAGGATTAATAAGAGATCACCAAAAGAATCTTCAGAAGGAACAATATTTATAAAACAATTAATGAAAGCATTAAAAGTCATTTATATATATAAATAATATATGTATAAATACATATATATATATATATATATATTTGTTGTCATTGTTATTGTTCATTCCTTTTTTCCCCCTTATTTCCAAAGCATAAGGTACCAGAAAGAGAGGCTGGGTGAAAGAAAAATCAGCTGAAAGATGGGACTATATGACATGACAGAATGTAGGATTTAGACTGACTTTGGATTTAATTATATGCAAAATTATGAAGAGCATGGATATTCTGTAGGATTTGTTGGTGTCTGCAGGCACTTAGAACATTGATGCACCAAATGGATATTAGCAACAATGCTAATGATCACATAACTATAAAATTAAAACAGTGCAACATATGGTGGTATAACCAGCTAACACTCAGTTGCAGACATAGTTATTTTAATGAATCTGTAATGTTTACTAACTTGAAAAAAATAAAAATAATTCTATGATATTGGATAGTAGATACACACTTTAAATGAACAAAGATATCCTCATCATAATTTTGCATAGATTTTTAACTTGAGCTTTGCATGCACTATTTTTATTTAAAACCTTGACATCTAAAATTTAAGATCTTTGACCATTAATGCAGATGATTTTCACAGAGAATATTGACAACTTAGAATTTTATAGAAAAGCTATTATCTTTATCATATGGAAGTGTAAAGTTGACATTAACATTATTTATACACTAGCAAAATTCAGTAGAATTTTACTGTATATTTAAGAACTCAATTTGAACTATGGCTCACTTGGCAACATTTTTTTTAACCTTATTAAAAAGGAAAGTCTAAATGTAATGATTCTGAACTAAGGGATCATTATTTTTGTATAATTGTATTCATTATTTGTTTTTCATATCAATGAAGAAAACTTAAGGCAGAATAGATCACTATGCCTTTTAGCCACGTTATGAATATGTGAAAATCCACTGTAAACACAAACACTAAGCAAGTTAGAAAGAAAGCCCAGGAGAAGCATGTGGAAAGCATTTATCTACTTTTTGAAAGATACATTTTTTAAGGTTGCACTGTATTTTCCCTACATTGTTTATTTAATTTGTGTTTCCAAATGTTTCTCATTTAACTTTCCCTGTGATGCCCAACCACATTCCAAGAGTCATTTACTACAGGAGTCTCAGAGGGACATATAAAAATACACTAAAAACTAAACATAACAACTTAAGCTTTGTCTCCAGGGCCACCACCCCAGTCAAGATAATAATTAACTTTACCTTACCTTATGTAATAATAATAGCATCCTAGTTGACCTCCTTTCTTTCTACAATTGTCAGCCGGCAATCTGTTCTCCACCAAGCAGTTGGAATGATTTATGTGTGTGTACAGAAACACAGTACACACACACAATATGTTGTATGGTTATGTAACAGAACATGTTACTTGCCTAAATGCCTGGCATTACATATGATTTAGAATTCATTTTCTAATGGTTTTCAAGGCGCCACATGATCTGAAATCTTTTCTGTCTGAGAATTCTTTTAATTCTTCTTGTTGGGATTTGTGCTTTTGAAAACTGAAAATCCCTTTGACTCTTTCTAGATAATTTCTAGTCACCATCATTTTAAATAATGACTGATTATTCTCTCTCTCCATCAATCTCTCTTTTCTTTTTGAATCCTAATTAGACCTTTTTATTAATTATATTTACTATGTCTCCTAACCTATGTTTGAGATTTTCTCTTTATCTGTGCTTATTCTGATTAATATCTTCAAATTCATCTTCAATTTTATTAATTGTATTCCTGGGTTGTTACTCTAATGTTAGTTCCATAAACTGATTTTTAAATTTTAGTGATTAATTAGAAATTCTATGTGTTTCTTTTCTCCAATCTGCTGTCTCTTTTCTTTGTTCATTTTCTTGACTACCTATTTTTTAAACATATTATATTTGATATATTAATTATTAACTAATAATTATTTATTACTTGGAGATGGAATTGGTTCATATGTTATTACTATTTCAAAATAGTCACCAGATTCATGGTGCTTTTTTATTACTTTTTTTAAAAATAAATTTATTATTTATTTATTTATTTTTGGCTGCATTGGGTCTTCGTTGCTGCGCACGGCCTTTCTCTAGTTGTGGCGAGCTGGGGGCTACTTTTTGTTGCGGTGCGCAGGCTTCTCATTGCGGTGGCTTCTCTTATTGTGGAACACGGGCTTTAGGTGCACAGCCTTCAGTAGTTGTGGCTCGCGGGCTCTAGAGCGCAGGCTCAGTAGTTGTGGCACGGGGGCTTAGTTGCTCCACAGCATGTGGGATCTTCCTGGACCAGGGATCGAACCCGTGTCCCCTGCATTGGCAGGTGGATTCCAAACCACTGTGCCACGAGTGAAGTCCCAGCTTTTTAAATTATTCTTAATTTTAGATTGTGGACCCATAGCTAACTCATTAATGGTTCATATCTGCAAAAAAATCTGTGGGGACTGGGTTGAGGGTATATTCCTCCAGAGAGGATCGCTAATCCCAAATCACTTTAATCTAGCAGATTGGAATTTCTTAGACTAGAAAGAATGTACAAAAATCAGAGAAACTGAAACATATAAAAGATTGAATCTATGTTTACAACATTTCAAGGTACATTTCATTTTGTTTGTTCATTTGTTTTTTTTCTACCTAGATCTCAGGTTAAGAAAGACACATTTCCATATTGTCTTCCTTGTTGGCAACTGAATTTTTCTAGTCAAACTTTTCATTGAATGCATATCATTTTAATAACTTTCTTACCTTTATGTGGGGTTCAGTTTCAACTCTCTACCTTAGGAAGAACTGCAACCATCTCCTATGATCTCTTGATTTAATGTTTTTGATATTATTAAACATCATTTTAATTCAGACAGAATAAGTTCTACATTATCTCTCATTAATTTTTTCAGTGGCTAATGGTTTGTTTCATGTTTGTGTAAATATATAAAATTTTAATTATTCATTTGATTTTTGCTAGTCCATCTTCTCCATTGTGATTTAAACCTCATGAGGAAAGATATCCTTCTGTCTTCCAGATTTATATCCCTAGTGCTTAGCTCAGGGCCTGAAATAGAGTAAGCACACAGATGTGATTTGTAAATAGATTAATGAATACTTGCATAAATGTTCTCTATTTTTTTAATTAACATATTTCTTTTATAATTAAAACTACATTACCTTTTACAAATAACTGATGGTATTTTTTCTTTTGTGTTTTCCTCTTTTTGAGTAAATCTTAAAGAGCAGACATACTATGCATTGCTGCCTGGAAACATAAGAATGTGTCTCCTCTTTTTTTTTCTATAAGGCAGATATTTAAGCCATCAAACCCACCATCTGTACCTTCTGGTGGAAGCACTGAACTACTTGTAATTACTGACAATATGCACTTTTGTGAAAATGTTGCTACTTTCAGTTGGGAAGAGGTATCATCACAAAACTGAGCAATATTATGGTAAAGATTGAGGGAATAACATTTTTAAAATTCTAAACTTCAGTATCATAAATAATCAAGAAACTTTAAAAATACTAGTGGATAACATGAACATATTCAGTTATTAAGATATCTTTTAAAGTTTACTGAAGTATAAAAATCTCACATGAAGGAATGGTTTAATTGACAACCATGTCAGTTCAATGCAATACAGAGCTGCCCCAACAAGCAAGTTAAACTAATTTGCAAATGTCAAGCATGTCCCTTTAAATTGGTTCATTAACTCACTTTTGGAGAGCAGTGTCAAGAACTAGGGAGTTACTGGCATTCCTTATTAGCAGATCTCCTGGACAGGGTAAATAGGTTTAGACGGAATTAGATTGATCACTCTGCCTTAGAATTCAGTGCAGCACAGCAAGCTCCAACTGTTTTTCCTCAGGTAGATAAGAGTGAAACATTTCCAGCAATCTAAGTTTCTAATGAGAGCCAGAATGTGTCTTGGCCAATCGGCAAATGGAGGTTCACGAGCTGATGCACACATGTATTTCTGTGAGTCTTCCACTCCTGATTTTAGTGACAACAGACAGACTTTGTTGAGGAATGCAAAGAAGGAGGCAGTTAATTCAACAGAAAAATTAAATGTAACTAAGGCAAAAAAAGCATTAATAGGAAATACTGAAGTAACAAAACCCCAAATTGCTGAATGTTGGAGTGGCAAGAATACAGTATTTTGGGAAGTGTGTGTTTTAAGAGTGATATTTAATCCCCTGGATTCTTCACTATAATATATTGATATTTTCACTTGTCATTGTACCTAAAGCCCTGATTTTTCTTTAAGAAATGTGAGACAATATGTGGTGGTATCCAAGTTGTAAGGGAGCGGTCCATTATATTGTCAGGAACTCATTAATCCCAAGAATATAGTGAAAGTGACATGTGTGACATGCTTTTTGGTCTGTGATACGTCTTTCTGGTACACTTGAGTAATATATATTTAAAACAGATTGCTATGTAGAATTATAATAATTAATGGTCATGAACAAATAAGTCATATGCCTTAACTTTGGCTGAGATATTTATTAGCTAGATGATTACGGGTAAGGTATGTAAGCTCTTGTCTCTTCATCTTGTAAAGTGGGCATAACTTTGCTTCTGTGATAATGGCTCTTCTGAATATCAATGAGAGTAAGGTATACAAAGCATATATTAAAGTGCCTATGACATAAGAGGTATTCAATATGGTAGCTCTTCATCCTCATCACCATCATCTCTATTACTCTATACCAGATTTGCTCTCAAGAACACAAGATTTTGAAATAGTTCATTATAAAAATCTCTTAAATTTCTATGAAGAGAGATACCTCTCTTCCTAGAAAATGTGCCATAGTGACAAAAAAAAAAAAAAAGGATTTTAGCATAGGATGAATTGATTTCCATATTCATTATTTTCCAACTATTTAATTCCCTACATCATCTTCATCACTGTATCTGTAAAACACACGTGTAACTCACAGGGTTGTAAATGAATTACACTAATTGAAAGCCTGTGCCCAGTGCTAGTACACAGTGAGCACATAATAAATACTGTATTCAATGATACCCTTAAACCTTCTAAATATTTTCATCTTATAACAATAGATTCTCATTCTGCAAAGGAAAGATTGGCACTACATGAAGTGACAATTTGTGAGTTAATATTGGAGCCAACCAGATTCTTATCTCTGAACACAAATCTTTGCTTTTTGTCTTAGTATCTAAACAACTTACATGAAATATCACACACTATGCTCAAGTCCACACCTGTCTCTATGAAAAACTGACCTCAATAACTTTTACTTTCTTTCTTTATAAATCATTTGTGGATTTACCTGACTGCATTCTGTTGCAGTGATCCAGAGACTTTTTGTGAACCCTTTCTTGGTTTTATAAATACTTCAGTAGAGAAGACTAGTCAGCTTTCAGCTTTGTATCCATCACAGTTCCTAACATTGCTTTATTTTTTAACATACTTTTTTCACCTGTGATATGCATTGGTTTTCAGGGGCCTATATTTAAAATTGGAATCAAAGAAGCCAAACTTCCCTTTAGTTATACATCAGTCCTTCCTCTATGACTGGAGGCATTATAAATACAGCTCTGTACTGCAGATAGCAAAATGCCATTTTGCTATTTGAAATGAGAGGGTAAAAAAGGAAACATGTCTTCTCTTGTCATGAACTATAAACACAATGTCCCAGAAAGAAAACAACAGTGTCAGCACAATTCAAGAAATAAAACAACAGGCTGTCACTGGTCCTTACATAGCAATGTGGTAATGACATAGGGAGCAACACTTCTGAAAGGACCATTCCAGGCACAGCGAGCCTCAACAGTGTGAGTGCCTGCACTACAGAGGTTAGATCTAGCATCAAAGTCCAGGAAATGACTATATAAAATATAGACATTAAGCTGAGAAATAATACGAAGCTAAAGTAATAGTATTCAAATGCTATAGGTGCAGTACATAAAGAGGCAAATAATGCAAGTGGTTATTTCAGATTTGAAAAAATACTACTGATTAATAAGCATATGGAAAAATGTCTGGCTTAATTTTTTTTAAAAATTAAACTTCTCAGGGGCTTCCCTGGTGGCGCAGTTGTTGAGAGTCCGCCTGCCGATGCAGGGGACACGGGTTCGTGCCCCGGTGCAGGAAGATCCCACATGCCGCGGAGCGGCTGGGCCCGTGAGCCATGACCGCTGAGCCGGCGCATCCGGAGCCTGTGCTCCGCAACGGGAGAGGCCACAACAGTGAGAGGCCTGCGTACCGCAAAAAAAAAAAAAAAAAAAAAAATTAAAGTTCTCATAGGGAACAGGGGCTGCATCTAATACAAATCATCTCCCTGTAGCACCTAGGACAACACACAGCATTTTATTCCATCTATGAGATTAATAAAGACTTTCAAAATGATGGCATGCATGTTGCTATAGTAAAAAAGGTCCTTCATACTTTAGTCATAATGGTTTAAGCAGTTAAATGAAACTGGACAGCAATAGGAATATATGTGTAAGATATTTTTGTAAGTTTGTATCATTTGTTCTAACAATCACAATTCTTTGGCTCTCTTTTTTTTAATAATCTTAATTATAAAATAATTATGTGCAAAGATCTTGATTATAGTGTTATTTCTTTATAGGAAGATATTTAGAAATACCTAAAATATTTTATAAAAATGGAATGATTAACTTATGTCATAAAACCTGATACATGTCATAGTCCTTAAAATAATATTTATGAAGAGTATACATGTGTATATATACTCAAATAAAAACTTCTTAACAAGTATTTTTACTACCACTCAATTAATGCTACTGCTATTGGTACACTACTAGATACTATTTATTAAGCAGCTAAACTTTCTCAGACATTCTTCAAAACAATTTATATTTAATATTGCGTGTAATTCTCATTATAGCCTTATAAGGTAAGTCCCATTTCACAGATAAGAAAAACTAACTTGCCCAACAGTTCCAAAGAAACAGTAGATGTGAGACTTAAATCTACAGAATTAAATTATTTTAAATTGCAGTTACTAGGTTTGGATGAGATCATGAGAGTGGAGCCCTCCTGATGGGATTAGTGCCCTTATAAGAAGAGGAAGAGACACCAGAGTTCTCTCTGCCATGTTAGAATACAGCCAGAAGGCAATCATCTGCAAGCCAGGAATAAAGCTCTCACCAGAACTCAACCATGCTGGCACACTGATTTTGGACTTCCCAGAGTCTAGGATTGTGAAAAGTAAATATCTGTTGTTTAAAAAAAATTTTTTTTCAATTATTTCTGGAAAGATGGAGACACTAGCCAAAATTCAAATGGATGGCCTGTAATTTTAAGTATCATTGATTATTTTATCATTAAACTTTTGATTATTCAGATACATAAATACATTTTGCTATGTGCTTTTATGATTTCAAGACTTGTGAAATGGAAATAACATTTAAAATTCTGGGCATATTTAATTTTTTGACTATGTGTTAACTTCTTAAAGTTACCTCAACTGAATACAAAAATTATTTTAAGATTAAAACAAAATAAACTTTGTACCTGTGTTAGGATTTCAGCAGGAATCAAATAACATAGTGAGATAACTCAGGAGAGTTAAATCATGGAATATTTAGGAAGGTGTGAGCAGCTGTTTGTTTTGTTTTGTTTTGTTTAGTTTTTAAGAGAATCAGGAAACAGATAAGGTTGAGAAAGAATCCAGGGGCTAGCAAAAGTTGGGAGCCAGAGAGCCTTTTGCACTCAAAGGATTGAAGTGCAAGGGGAGGAAGCAATTACCAGAGTCCAGAGAGAAAAGATACACCTTTAAGTGAGCACTAAAAGAATCAGTGCCCCTTGGTAAAGGAACAAAGCCAATCTGCAGCAGCTCAGTAGAGAGAGAAGTAGAAAAATAGATACCCACAAATTCACACTTCTTGTCCTCTTTTCCCTGCTGATACCTCACATGTGAACACAACAGGAAATCCAGTGGGCCAAAGAATCCCCTTGATGGAATTCATAATGCCTGCTTCCTAGGGCAAGAACAGGCCAGAGCACAGTGGATCAGCCTTTGGTAAATTATTTGCAAAAATGGTTTTAATTATTCCATTTCCTGTGTCTATGACTTTTCAATGTGACTTTGCTTCATCTCCTTTCAAGAGAATGAACCTTGTAATTTTCTTGTTTTGGTCAAATAGAGCATAGAAAAAGTGTATGCATGCACCAGTTCTGAGCCTAAGCCTCAAGAGGTTTTCCACACTTGTTCTTTTAACACTCTGCTCAGCCACCATGCATGCAAGCACATGCTAACTTGCTGGGTGATGAGGGGCCAGTGGTCAAAGCAGGGTAAGCTTAGTTGGTCCAGTGAAGACCCAAGTAATGCCAGGCCAACAAAGAGCAGCAAATCCACCCACCCAACTCACAGCTACTCATGGTTGCCTGAGGAATCCAGCTCACCTGTAAACTCATGAGCAATAATAAATGGTTGCTGACTGAAGTTACTTAGTTTTGGGCTGGTTTATTATGGAGCAATAACTAATTAATGCAGTATTCTCATTAATGGGTTTACTCATTCAAAAAATATTTGTTAGCCATGTTAGATGAACTGTACTAAGCACTGTACTAAGTACTGTATAGACAGGATGATTAAATATGAACACATAATTTATTTACACAAAACGTAAGTAAAATGCATAGTGTTTTAAACACATAGAAGAGGAACAGTTAATTTAAGAGGTGAAGATATATTTAAAGAAGGAAGACAAGGACCAAAAGGGTAAAAGTATGAAAATGAAAGATGTGTTTGTTGAGTTTTTGGTTGTCAACTAACTTGGCTTTTCTACTGGGTCTATGAGAAGGAATAGAATTTCATGAGGATAGTATTATTAACCATTTTTCCATTCATACCATATTAGTAAATATTTTATAACTATGGCATATAGATAAATCTGTAGGTATATATATTAATTTCCATGTTTATGTCTTAAGAAAATATATAAAACCCTGGATGTCTGCATAATTTGTACTTCCATATTAGAAAATATTCATATTATAATATAATTTATTTGTGATTATGATAATGTTACTACTATTGATGATGAATAATAGTAATACATAGTATTTATTGAGTGACACTGTGCTAAGTGTTTTGAAGGCATTTTTACATGTTACTTGAAAGATGGTATTTTCTCCATTTGCTTATTTGGAAAATGGGGTTTGAAGACATAAATAACTTTTTCCAGGTCTCACAGATATAAAGCAGTAAGCTGGCATTAAAATACTCACACACACACACACACACACACACACACACACACACATTATATATTCAAAAGTATTATATATACAGTAGTTTTTATTTATATACTAATCTCTAGATGAGGATTGCTCCCAGTCTCATGAATACAAAACCATAAAAAAGTAAGCCACAATTATTTTTATCACCATAATATTTGAATTAATTAATTCAACAGATACTAATTATTAATTGAATATTTACTGTGTGGTGGACATTTACTGTTTGTTGAACTGCATAAGCTTGTGATTTGTTGCACTTAAATGGGGCTTCTCAAAAAAGTTTGTAAAAACAATACAGAATCTTAGTGTCTCTGGCCATTTACATTATTATAGACAGTCTATAAGAATTAAGCTACTGAATTAAGAAATGAGGCAAAACAAATTATACCTTCTAAATTCAACACCTAGTAATTCAAAATTCTCTCCTCTGTTAAAAAGAAATAAGTAATTCAACATTTAAGAATTTTAACAAATATTTCAGATAAGTCAGAAAAAAACTTACATGAGATTTTGAGATTAACTTTTGTCACCATGAGATCATAAATTCAAACTAGAGATGTGTTTTAACAAGAGAGAAAAATAGCTCAAAATAAGTAAAATAATTCATAAGAAAGCTAGAATTACTGTTTCTAAATTATTAAGACATCAGATGTAAATAGTTAAAATGGCAGGAGAAGCTTCTATACTGATTCTTGTTTGGAGCTTGTGAAGGTTATCACCTATTTGATTTTATTCTCCAAACTCATTCACATGTATTGAATAAAAGTCCAATAGAACTTTCTATGATGATGGAAATGTTCAATAACTGCACTGTCTAATATGGTAGCTACTAGCAACAAGGGCTATTGAGGAGTTGAAATGTGGTTAGTGTTACTAAAGATGTACATTTTTTATTTTATTTCAATTAGATTAAATGTAATTATTAAAAACTATATGTAGCTAGTTGTGAACACAGTTATAGAGGATGGATTCTGAAAGGCAGAGACTTTCTCTTCCCCAAAAGTTTCCAGGAAGAAAAGTATATTTTATACCAATCAATGAAAAGACCAATCAAAAATAATAAATAGTTGTATACTTTTTATGCTTTCAAGGTGATTTGACTATTCAGAAAATCATAAAGCATAAGTAAAATTATATTTTTAATAAAGTGTGGTTATTTTTCAAATTCAATCATATTTATAAACTACAGTGAATGAAATAATACACAGAACAAAGTAGAAATGTCTCAATTACATTAAATTCCCTCAAAAAAAAGTATCAAAATCAAATTTCAAGCCAGAAAAGATAGAGACGTTTGGGAACAATTTATTTCTATATCATGAATGTGTGACATCTTAGCTAAGAAAGGACAGAATTTCTTTTCTCATTCAGATCTACTCTCACTTCAGTAGGAAGCAGGAGAGAGACAAACACCAGGAAGATGTATAAATCAATAATTTTCATTTCCCTAGAAAAATGGTTCTGTACAAATAAATCTGACTCCTCCATTTAGGATACACTAAGGAAGCAGGTCTTGCGTTCAATGACATTTAACTTTTGTTTAAGTGAACTGGCATTTTGTGTTGAGAATCATCTACAAGGTGGTAAAGAAAATTAATTTTGTTTCCTCTTTTCTCTCAACATTAATGTGCATGAATGAGTTTGGAGGATAAAATCAAATAGATGATAGCCTTCATGAACTCCAGAACAGAATCGGTGTGGAAGCTGCTTCTGCTTTGGGATTTCCCCTCAGTCTAGCTAGGACCACCTGCCTCAGAACTCCGGCACTCACAGATCTGCCTGCTAGTTCCTCTTACCTCTGGAGTCACTTTTCTTTCTAGAGTGCTCTTAACTATAAAGGCAAGGGCACCCTCATGGCATTAATCACTTCTGTTTATATTGTGCAAATTTAAAACCATTTAGATACACTTTCAATGTCTACTTTGGAAATCTAACATATACTTAACTCTCTCAATGTAAATTTCTTAATTTGAATTCAACAGGAAATCTTACACAGACTATCTTCTTTAAATGTTGTTTTAAATTTCTTCCTCTTAAAAAATCAATAAGGACATAATCACTGACAAGGATACACTAGGGTATATTTCTGTTGATATTAATCTGAATTTTAACCAGTTTAGGTTGAAGAATACATACTTGTATTATTGAATATATATACATATATAAATATAAATATCACAATTTAGGAATTAATGCAACTATTTCTTTCAGCAGTCATATTGAAATGGAATAAGTGTTCATTTTATTTGAATGACATCAATACATCCTTTAATGTAAGTCACATAGCACAGATTAATTTCTAAGATTGTGTCCATTTCATTATGGTTTCCATGTTATGTGATAGAATATATCTGAAAGACAGGAAAGAAATGATTGAAATCATATTTAATTTAGGTGAAATACAACAAAATGAAAAATAGTATTTCTTGGAGATTAAAAGAGAAGTTTGCATTAGTTATTTTTCTACAAGCCCTTAATGGCAAAATTTCCAAGTAAGTTGACAAGTCAATGAATTGTGATTTGCAGTTTAAGAAGTAAAATTACTGTTTGTATAAATCAGGCTCTGTTGATTATGCCAAACACAATGATAGAGGCAACATAAGGCAGTGTTTAAAAGCATACTTCCCAGTACCAACTAATCTAAGTTTGAACTGTGACACAGCAACTTAGTTTTGTAACCTTGGGAAATACACTTAGGTTCTCTGTGCCTCAGTTTCTTCTGTGTAAATGGACTAATAATAACACCTACGTCATAAAGTTTAAGTGAGAATTAAATAAGTTTTAATGTATAAGCCCTGGTGGATGGACAGTAACATAAGTAATATATGTTTTGTGGTAATTTTAAAATATGACCACAGAGTCTTTGATACACCTATATTCAATGGAGCTTACCTCTCCTCCACTTGAGTGTGAGCTGTTACTTAATAACTTGCTTCTAACAGCAAAATGTGGTAGAAATGGCTGAGTGTGACTTCCAAGGGTAGGTTATAAAAGACGTTGTTATTGTTTTTCTCTCTTGTATCACTTACTCTGGGGAAAAATGCTGTGACATCATTTGGACACTAAAGCAAGCCTAAGAAAAGGTCCTGGAGTCCTCCTGACAATAGTCTATAAGGACCTGAGGTCACTTGCTGACAGCCATGTGAGTGAGCCATCTTGGAGGTGAACCTTCAGCTCCAGTCAAGCCTCTGGATCACTGTAGTCCCAGCCAACACTTTGACAACTTCCTAGAAACTAAAAACTCTCAGAACTGTGGGATAATAAATATATGCTGTTTCAGCCTCCTAAGTTTTGGGGTAACTTGTTAACCCAAATTAGGTAACCAGTACAAGTGTTTGGTATTATTATTGTGTCTATACTGAATTTAGAACATTATTCTGAAAGTGAATAAATTATGTTAATGTTTATTTTTCTATTCCATAGATAAAACTGTTTCTGATATTTTATAACAAAGTAGCACTAACATTTTTTAGGGTGAAAACATTAATATAATACTGATTTAAGTATACTATTTTGTTTACCAGCTGTGTTTTTACCAAAATATTTAAAACAAATAGAAAAGGCACTTTTTTCCATTAATATTTTACATCACTTTAGCAAGTACTTAATTGCTTTCAGTTCAGAATTCCTATGTCTAATTAAATTAATTTTGTTATATCATAAGATACAAATTAACTTTATTGTAACATAATATGATTTTTGTTATATGACAACTTAACTCATTTTAGAAATGGAAAATACAATACCAGGTAAATTCTACCAGTTTAGGCACTCATTCACCCATTCATCTAACAAATATTTATCATGTTACACACATAGTTCTACACACTGAAGATGTAAAGAAGATGTGAAGAAGACAAACATGATCCCTTACCTCAGGGAGCTTATAGTCTAGAAAAGTATGTTGGTAACAACTCTGTCATCTTAATGGTATACAAAAGCTTTTATTAGATCACTGCCATTATATTGCATATGAAAATGCACTCTGTGCAGAGTCCCTGTCTCAGAGAGATAATTCATACATTGGCTAAAACAGAACTATAATGGTTGTATTGGTACCACCTTTCAGACTGAATGTGAATTTAGCATTCTTTTTTTTTTTTTTAAATATATGAGAGGCAGCTTATAGATATAGTTTAGAAATGCTGGGAGAAAATTTCTGCTCTTAAATCCTTATTGCATTTCCACCTTAATTCATTAAATTCTATTAACAGAAAAATATCTGTGGTCTAAAAATTAAGATGACAGGTGTGGGAAAAGGTCTCATGTAAACTTATACTCAAGAGAAAAGACTGACTCTGATACATTTAGAGCACTAACTGTGATGGAAGGAGTGAGGGAGGAGATAGATCAAGGACACTGAGTTACAGAAGGGCTCAGGGGTAGGTTGCCACTGATAATCCCTGGGTAAGAAGGTGCTGAAAAAAATTATTTGACAATTTTTCAGAATCATAGCAAAATGAGGAGAGTTGTGCTTACACAGAAAGACTGTATAGATTAATTTGGAAATAATTGTTTGAACACATACTCTTATTGATAAAATATTTTAAATACCTACTCTTAAGTGTTATTAACACTACTTACATTCATGTATTACTAAATAAACACATTTTAAATCATAATATAAAAATACAGGATAGGTTATTTGGAAGCCTGAAAAAGCAGGGGTGGAATTAGTTCAGAGAGCTAAAGTAAAAGATTGGCAAGTAAATAAAGAGATTGAGAAAGATGCAGACCAACCTTAAATAGTTCTATGCTGGTCTACAACTTTCAAACATTTATTTATCAAGTCTACATTTTCCTTTGCATTTATTGCCAGATAAATAGCTGGGTATTTCAAAAGAAAGGTATAGCAACTACCTGACTTAGACAATCATATGTTGTCATTTATAAAATGAAGTCTTCTATGAGAATCAATTTGCTCATTTTGTATCTAATTCTTGTAGGACTGTTTTGCTCTAAGAGACATTTATGTTCATGCAAAATAGTCCTCCCATAAGTGTTGGCTTATATTAGTTCTCTGATAAATCTACACTTATAACATAGATGTATTTATATTTCAAGTAGTACGCTCTCCTAGATAGACAAATAGGTTTCAGTATCAAAAGGAATTATGTCCAATGGAAGTTCAGTCAACGTTAACATAAGGATATTTCTGGACATGAAGGGAGACTCCTACTCCTACTCTTACTGTGAGGAAAGTAAAATGGATTTAAGAAACTGCCTTCCCTGCCACACACGCAGTGCAAGACATTTTACTTCTTTGTAAATATGTAAGATTAGAAGAAAAACTGCATTCTATAAGCAGTTCAGTGTTAAATGCTAATCAGCAAACATATCAACTCTTTTAAGCACACTGTTGAGCAAGTAACCTTTGTACTCAAAGTTTGTTTTTCTTTTCCACCACAATTGAAAAAACGTCAGGGAACAGAAAAAAAATTCAGATTTACATCATTAAAAATTATTACTTACAGTGATCAAACACACATCAATTAAGACAGGAGATGATTATTACTTATTCTATTTTAAAAACAAAGAAAATAAGACAGACAAATGGGTTTAACAAAGGACACTCAGCAAGTCTCTAGCAGAGATGGAAATAAGAGGACAGAACAGGCAGCTCACTGCTGCTCAACATTGCAGTGCTTTGGCACTTCGACAGGATGATTAACTTTGACAGGCTAAATTAACACAAACATAGAACAGAGGAAATCTATCCTTGCTTGTCTCTCTGCCAGGAAATACAAGCCAGTAATTGCTGAGATCCCGTTTTTCAGCATAAAACAGGCCAAATGCTTACATCAAGAGATTGATTTTGCAGAGCAAGACTCTACTCTGATTTTAGGGTCATTGGAGTCTAGCGTCCTTTTCACAACAGAATTTTCTCTTAAATTCTATCCAGGTTAAATGTAGGTACAAATAAATTCTGCAGCCTGTCTAAACACGTTTCAAAAGGAATCAGACAAGCATGAGACCATGCTGTAAAAGGAATTAGCCAACTACACTAAAAGCCTTTTTTATCCATATTCTTTTTCCGTAAGGGTATTTTCAAACAAATATAGGGTAAGATCTACTCATTTATCATTAAGAAGTATTGATGTGTGTTGAGCCAGTCATTCCCCATTGATTACACTAAATACAAGACAAAATATTTTGGTTTTTGCATTAAAGATACTATGACTTTTCTCTTCTTTACATAAAATACAAGAAGTAAACTCACTGCAAGAGGACTTGTTTTTACGCAAACTGCAGGGAATAACGATGGTATTCTTTCAGTATCTTTTCAATGGCCTACTTTAATAATTTTCAATCATCTTGAAAACAGTCTCATAAAACTGATTGTGATCCTTGAAAATGGTCAAAATATTTTGGCAGATTTTGATTTGCTTATTCCAGGCTCTGTTTTTCTAGATTTTCTAACACCTTGATTCTACTTTCCAGCCCCAGATATTAGCTTCTATGCACCTCCTAAACATATTATATGCATTACATCTTTTAATCCTGTAATAACTCTTAGTTAAGGAACTGAAGGTCAGAGAGATTAAAGAACTTGCCTAAAACCAAGTAGCTAGAAAACAGCAGAGTGAAGATTTAAACTTGAGATTGTCAGACAGCTTAGCTAAATGAAAAATAATGCCCCTGTGTATGTACCCACGCTCTTGGTTCAATTTGCACACATACTGGACCCATATTGCACCCATGCTTTAGATATTAAAAATGGTAGAATTTAGAGTAAAAACAACCACATATGAATCCTTGCTCTGAGTAAGAGGAGAGTGCCTTTTAGTTGTACAGAAGTACACTTCTTAAGGAGTTCCTGCTGAAAATGCAATAAATTTTAGAATATGGGACTTGTGACTTCTATGAAATATAATAGCATTGGAGTAGTGTGTGTGTGTGTGTGTGTGTGTGTGTGTGTGTGTGTGTGTGTGTATGAGAGAGAGAGAGAGAGAGAGAGAGAGAGAGAATGAATGAGAATGAGTATCTGGAGCTCACAGTGGAGTCCATACACCTTTATGTATTAGTACATTAGAAAGTTAAACAAATGGGATCCAACAAAATTGATGCTAATTCATTTATTAATGTTTTCCATTGATTTTATGGGCAGCTGATAGTAATTTTATGTCCTTTCATTAAAAGAAGATGGAGGCTACTTAAATACTTTAATTGTTGGGGTTAGAAATAGATTCGTTTTTATCAGATCAATATTACTTTGACCAAGTGGCAATTAAACTGACAAGACTTCTACTATAGAATGAAGGAAGGGGTTTAATTAAATTTCATTCTCTAGCCTTCATAATGAGGGAAAAGGATCAGTGTTTGTTATATTTTTGAACTGCACATGGATTGTAACTTAAAAACCAAAAATAGAAGTCTTCAGAAAGACTGAATTTTACATTAGAAGGACAAAATGAAAAAAAAACAAGGATATTTTCTATTTCTTATTCTATATATTTGTAAAAATATTTCCACTATTTACTTCTGCTTTATCTTAAAAACAACTAGTAAATTCAAGTGGTTACTGGTTGTACGTTAGAACTAGTTAGAAATTCGGCTTACCTATGAATAACTTTATCAATGGGAATACTATTGTCAATAGCAATGCCTTACTTCAGGTCTGAATCACCCCAAAGACTATTTTAGTGCTTGTTAGTTAGCTTCTTGTTATCAATGTCAAATTCTCTCCATTCTTCTCCATAATGCTACCAAATGAGAAGTCCTAGGATTCAAATCTTAACCATTACTCCTCATCCCCTTTTTAAGCCTCCTATTATTCTCCACTACTTACAGAATGCAGCTCAGTTTTTCTTAGTATTAAATAAAAGACCCTTTCAAATCTGCCTTTTGTCCCTCGTCCTAGATGTTCCACACTGAACTAACTTCAGTTCTACAAAAATACTGTGTGACTCCTGTTTTTGTTGTTATTCGCGGTTGCCCATATTCCTCTGTCTGCTGAAATGGTAGCAGATTTGTCTGGCAAAATATTTCATTTATCAAGAAACAGCTCAAATACCATCTCTTTTCTCAATTTATTTCCTTCTCCTACTTCCATTTTTCCCCTACTTCCACCTTCCTCTGTCCAAAGTTAGTCACTAATCCTCTGTTTTCCTTGTGTACTACATATACATATCCTAAACACATTATGCTATATTGTCATAATCTGTTTATGCATTAGTTTCCCCACCAAAATTCAAATTCAGTAATGTACAAGGCTATTCAACAATAGCCTTGTAGTCATTTTTATACCACTAATGCCAAACGCAGAGCTTAGAATGTAGTAGGCACTCAATAGCTACTTACTGCACAAATGAGATTTTATTATTATTTTAAAAGCCTACTTTATTCAGTAAGGTAGTAAACAATTTTATGGAAGGAAAAAGCAGAAACTACCATTGTCCTACTAATAGATACTTTATTTTGCAAGACATAAACATCTGAATTCAAATGTGAGTGGAGTGGGAGTGGACCAAGATAAAAAGTTCCACTTGCTAAAAATCATAACACAAAGTCAAGCAGCAGTTTACTTTCAACATTAGGGAAGAAGACCCCTTCAAACAAGATACCCAATATTTCAACCTTCTTTCTGCAAACTGCAACACCTCTTATCATTTTGCCTAGAGTTTCAATCATTCTAATTTTCTGACATGTTGTCCGTTCCTAGTTTTGCTGTCCTTAGAGTCTACATTGTGCACTAAGCCAACTAATTAGAGTGCCAAATAATAGGACAACAGTTCCAAATTAACTTTCAATATTATTGTCCTGTTGCCAGCAACGATAACGAGGATAAATCTACAGTCCTCCTTGCTAAACACTTATTAAAATAAATGATTCAGTAAAAATCATATTTGGGTTCCATTCTATAGCATGCAAAATTTTTCCCTGTTTTAGAGAGTTGCATGAAAGAACATTTCTTTCTCCAATATTACTCGCGCTCCAAATTTATAAATAGTTTTCTCTATAAACCTTACTCTTCCAAATACCTTTGAAGTTAATATTTTTATTTTGTTTTTAATTTCTTTGGAAAGAGCAAAGTCAGTGTATCATTTTAATTCATTGAAAACACTCTAAATTTTAAGTAAATCTTTACCTCAATTCATTTAAGCTCATTAAATACATTCATTCAGAGAATTTTACTTCCTTTGTCTATTTTAGTAAACATTAATAATCTTTGCAATAAAAGCCTCCTAAGAACCTTCACCACACTTAAGACTTTATAGAAACATAAAGTTAATTGATGATAAATTTTTCAACAAATGATATTGCTTACCCTGTCATGTTAAAATTTAACATTCCCAAACTGAAGATAAATTACTATTCATTTTCTGGGAAAAGAAACAAGAATGGCAAATTTCATTTTACAGTAGAAATTGTCTTTGGACAATATGTTATATTACACACACACAAATAATTTCTTAGCTTAAGAAGCAGTTTATGAAATATGAAAAAAAATTAATGCTAAGAGAGGGTTTCTAAGCTTTACTTTAGGCATAAATTCTTTAAAAACTTCTAAACTATTGAGTACTTTCTAAAGGTAGGTTCCCCAAACTACATGGTATCATTAAATCTATCTTCAAGTTGTATTACCATGAAGTAGGCCAAGTCTGTCTTCCTTTACTTCTGCTATTGCTTTTAGACTTTCCCTTGTTCCTCTGCCTAATGAATTCTCATCATCACCCCCGAAATACAGCACCTCACAAAATTATCTATCAAATAGTGGCCAAACTTATCTAATTCCATGTTTTTCATACCTATATTTGTGGATTCATATACTATAGATGTTTTTAATCTTAAAATTAACTTTAATTAATTTCAATAAAATGAGAAAATATGGAAATGTAAAACAAAATATTTAAAAGGTTGAACAATGTCCAAACAAATTTTGGAAATTTGCAAATTTTGTAAATTATTTAGCCCATAAATTCTAACTTAACATACTTAGGAAGATAAGCAGGAATAATTAATAATGTCTCCTTGTGTAAAATTTAGAATAATCATTGTTCTTTATTGTTCATACTTAGAGAAATAGGTATCAGCTGAGCAAAAGCCACACTATTTTACAATTGGCGATTGTAGTTAGGGTATATTTTTATTTAAATAAATAATTGATATTTTTACCTTACAATCAATGCATTATTAAGGAGAAAGCTCAGTAAATCTACCAGCAAATTACTATCAGAACTATAAACATTATATCAAATAAGGGATAAATATATATTGATTAGGTGATTTGGTTTATTCTGTTAACTTCAAATGTGTACAGGATTGTTGCTTTGGATAACAACTGAAGTAGCATTTGGCCACTTTTCATAAGTGAAATAAAATAGTTTTCCCTTTTCTCCTTTTGCCCCTAAAGCAAGATCTTTAAACCATTTTTATCTTTGTAAAACTGTCTTAGATGGTCAGAGTATAATGAGTATATGTCATTATCAGAATAGTTTCCTGGAATTATTAATTTGATAAATTTAATCTTAGAACATAGGGGTGTACCACATACAACATATTAGTGTAAGATTTTTAAATTTTGTTTTTGATGATAAGAAAGATTTATAAACAGTAAAGTTCAATTGGCACGCATAATTACTGATAATTAGACATCATGCAACTTTTTAGAAAGATATTCCTCTGTTTCTCATATAAAGGTGAGGAACTGAGAAACAAAGTAGGGGCAGAAATATGCTCATTAGTGATGCATTACATGGAAAAATTTTACATGGGAAAGAAAATAGCAGATATATAAAAACATGATATATTAGCCTGTTCCCAAAATTACTTTCCAAGTTTTAGAAATCCAAATTACTAACATCAGTTTTCAAGGGGCTTCTTAAGATAACAGGATTTTTCACTGATTTAATGTTAGTTTGGGGTTTAACATTAATGATTTAATATTAGTTAGGGATCATATGGGCTGGTGTATTTTATGTAGTCAAGCCCACATCATCCAATAAAATCCATTCTGGGGTGGGTAGAAAAAAAGGAGTTATAATACATGAATCCATTCATCCTTCCTTCCTTTCTTAATGCATTTTACCTTAAGAAGCATTTATTAAAAACTAACAGTAATGTAATTCTGTGCTAGGTGTTGCAGGGGCAAGAGAAGTGTAAGCCATTACTGTCACACTCAACTACCTCAACTCTGTATGAAGAAATGCATAAATAATTTTAAACAATAGAATTCAATTTAATGTTTTTAAATTAAAAGGGCCTCCCAAAAACACAGCAGAGAAATAAATGGATGTGTATTAACACAATTTCAAATAATTGGTATAAACTCCACTTGTTATTCATTCATGGTACCATCAGTTCATATGTATATACAAGATATGATGAACTGCAAAAGAGAAAAGAAGAAAATTATAAGCAACAAATGCTTTTTTGGTCCAGAAGATAAGGTGGTCAGTTATGCCAAAATTTTGGAAGAATCTTATAGAGTGGGCTGAATTTAAGCTGAACCTTGAAAAATAAGTGAAAATTAAAGAAGAAATAATAGGAAGAAGTATTCCTAGAAGACGATAACTCAATAATCATTATTTTAACTGTTATCATTATAATAATTATCACAATGATCACAACAGGAAAACCAATTTTTAAAGTTTATTGCAAGTTTTATATTAAAGGTTTCATACAGATTGTTTTATTTATTCATCACTAAATCTTTCTCAATAGGTTCTATTTTATCTCTATTTTAAAAAGGAGGAAACAGGCTTGGAGATTAAGCACCTTTCCTAAGACCATAGAGTTAAGAACTGTCAGAGGCAAAAGTCATATCTAGGTGCTTTGTCTCCAAAGGCCATGCTTTCAAATATCACTATTTACTTCCTGGTTTAAAAGAAAATATTGAGAGGTGGAAATGTCATGGTGAATCTCAGGGACCATATAACACATCATCTCTCTGATGATTAGCAATGTTGAGCATCTTTTCATGTGCCTGTTCACCAGCTGTATATCTTGTTTGGAAAAATGTCTATTGGGATCTTCTCCAAATTTTTTTAATCATTGCTCATTTTTTGATATTGAGTTGTATGCACTTTGGATATTAACCCTTTATTAGTCATATCATTTGCAGATATTTTTGCCTATTCAGTAGGTTGTCTTTTTGTTTTGTTGATGGTTTCCTTTGTTGTCCAAAAGCTTTTAAGTTTAATTAGGTGCTATTTATTTATTTTTGTTTTTATTTCCTTTGACTTAGGAGACAAATCCAAAAAAAAAAAAAATGTTGCTATAATTTATGTCAAAGAGTGTTATACTTCTGTTCCACTCTAGGTTTTTATGGTTTCCAGTCTTACATTCGGTCTCTAATATATTTTGAGTATATTTTTGTATATGGTGTGAGAAAATGTTCTAATTTCATTCTTTATATATAGTTGTTCAGTTTTCCCAGCACCACATATTGAAGACTGTCTTTTCTACAGTGTATATTCTTGCCTCCTTTGCAGTATATTAATTGACCAGAGATGCATGTGTTTATTTCTGGGCTCTTTATTCTGTTCCATTGATCTATATGTCTGTTTTTGTGTCAGTACTATACTCTTTTGATTACTCTAGCTTTGTATTATAGTCTGAGGTTAGGGAGCATGATACCTCCAGCTCTGTTCTTCTTTCTCAAGATTGTTTTGGATATTCAGGGTATATTGTGTTTCCATTCAAATGTTAAAATTATTTGTTCTAGTTCTTTGAAAAATGTCCTTGGTATTTTCATTGGGATTGCATTGAATCTGTAGATTGCCTTGTGTACTGTGGTCATTTTAACAACAGTAATTCTTCTAGTCAATGAGTAGGTTCTATCTTTCCATCTGTTTGTGTCTTCTTAAATTTCTTTCATCAGTGTCTCATAGTTTTATGAGTAAAAGTCTTTTACCCCTTTAGGTAGGTTTATTCCTAGTTATTTTATTAATTTTGATGCAATTGTAAATGGGATTGTTTCCTTAATTATCTTTCTGATAGTTTGTTAATGTATAGAAATGCAATAGACATATATATTAAATTTTGCACCCTGCAACTTTATCAAATTCATTTATGAGTAATTTTTGGTGGTGTCTTTAGGACTTTCTATGCATAGTATAGTATCATCTGCAAGCAGTAACAATTTTACTTCCTTCTTTGCAATTTGGATATCTTTTATGTTTTCTTTTTCTTATCTGATTGTTGTGGCTAGGACTTCCAATTTTACGTTGAATAAAATGGGTGAGAGTGGGCATTCTTGTCTTGTTCTTGATCTTAGAGGAAATGCTTTCAGTTTTTTATTGCTGAGTATGATGTTAGCTGTGGGCTTATCATATATGGTCTTCATTATGTTGAGGTATGTTCCCTCTATACCCACTTTCTTCAGAGTCTTTATTTTATGTTGAATTTTGTCAAAAGATTTTTCTGCATTTCTCAGATGATCATATGACTTTTATTCTTCAATTTGTTAATGTGGTGCATCACATTGATTTATGGATATTGAACCATCTCTGCACCCCTGGGATAAGTCCCATGTTACCATGGTGTATGATCCTTTTAATGTATTGCTTGATTTGGTTTTCTAATATTTTACTGAGGATTTTTGCATCTATGTTCATCAGTAATATTGGCTTGTAATTTTCTTTTTTTGTGGTATCTTTGTCTGGTTTTGATATCAAGTGATGCTGGTCTCATTAAATGCTTTCAGAAACATTCTTTCCACTGAAAATTTCTGGAATAGTTTGAAGAGGATAGGTGTTAAATCTTCTCTAAATTTTTCGTAGAACTTGTCTCTGAAGCAATCTGGTCTTGGACCTTTGTGAGTTGGGAGCTTTGTTATTACTGATTCAGTTTCATTATTGGCAATTGGTTGTTTCAGATTTTCTATTTCTTCCTGGTTTAGTCATGGAACAAATTTGTCCATTTCTTCTACATTGTCCATTTTATTGGCATATAGATTTTCATAATAATGTTTTATGATCCTTTTTATTTCTGTGGTGTCAGTTGTACCTTCTCTATTTTCATTTCTGATTTTATTGTTTTGGGTCCTAACCATAAATACCTGCATAATACAATTAAGAGTAAAAGAAATAAATAATTCCTACTTTTGAAGAGTTTGAAATTTCTAGACAGTGATTTTATATTTGCATAGTATTTGTAGTATCCCAAATGTCATCACAGGTCTCATTGATACTTAGAAAACATATTGAGATTTATTATTCTCATTTTACAGACAATGAAACTGGTTTAGTTTGCTCAAGGACATACAGTTAGTAATTACAACTATGTAAATAGGACCCATATTACCATCCAGTAGTACCATACTCCTTTCTCCACACTGATTCTCTAAAGATAAGAAAATTAAACATATGAAATAAGATTTTTAATGTTAATTTTAGCTGTAAATATATTTTTATAAAATAATCACTTGGGTCAAGTTTTGAGACAAAGTCTAGTTATATTTAGTAGCATTTAAAAGAGGAGATAAGTAACTTTAGTTTTGATTCCATGATTGTAAACATAGAAAATTCAAGGATATGTTACATTCAAAAATTATTATGATGATTTTAATTTACCCTTTTTTATATTTTAGAGAGAAACACACAGGAATAGAAATATGAAAAACATTCTATTCCCCATAGCCACAAAACTCTAAATCTTTAACAAGAAAGGTACTGGACATGTACAAAGACTACTGTATAAATTAAACTGAGGGACAAAAATACAAGGTATGAATAAAAGGAAATCCATTCCATACTCTCAGATTCTTGGTTAAAAATACCTGAGATATTAAAAAAAAAAGATCCCTCCAAAATTTTTATACATATGTGTGTGTGTGTGTGTGTGTGTGTGTGTATATATATATATATATATATTTAAAGCAATTCACACACACACACACACACACACACGCACACACACACACGCACACACACCATATATATTAAGTTGGCCAAAAAATTTGTTTGGGTTTTTCTGCAAAGTGTTACAGAATACCCGAAAGAACTTTTTGGCCATTCCAATACATTTGAATTAAATGCTCACATACATTAAAAAAATAAGTGTCAGGAGCCCTATATATACTATATATTGTTCCAATACATACACAGCTATGATAAAGTCTAATTTATATATTAGACACAGGAAAAGAAGATCCAAATTGCCAGCATCACTACTCTTGCAGTTTAGAGACTCAGGAGCTCAGTCCCAGGAAGAGGACCAGGGTTAGGTGCGGAAACAGCCTGAAGAGGTCGGGCTGTGGCAACTGAGGGTGTACTAGGAAGAAACCTGGGCCTGCAAAAGAGGCAAGACACCATTACTGGTAGGCTTATGAGGAGAGGGGCAGACACCATAAGAGCTTCTTTCCCTGTGAGCACTCCCAGGCAACAGGACACTGCCTACAGGAGCTCCAGGGTGGGCACGAGTCACTGCCGGCATCTTGGGCTCCAGAGGCAGGCATTGGCCATCTCTTCCAGACCCGTGGGCAGATGCCAGGCTCCGTCCCCACTGACCCAGAAGGTCACAGACAGCTCCTACCACTAGAAATTCTGCCAGTGGGCCACAGCATCCTCCCGCCCCCCACACACACACCCTGTAAGGGGAAGTCACAAATAGCTTCTGCAATTAGGAAATCCATCAGTGGGTGTTAGAACCTACCTTGCTGTCCCGGGAGCATCCAGATAGCTCCCCCCGATTAGCAAGTCCATCAACAAGTGCCAGGGCCTTCCCCACTATCCCGGGATTGTATGGATAGCTCTCCCTACTAGAAATCCACCAGTGGGTGCTGGCATCCACCTCACTGTCCCAGGAGGGTGCAGATAGCTTCCCCCACTAGGAAGTACATCAGTAGATACCAGGACCTGCCCAGTTGTCCCAAGAGTGTGCAGAAAGCTCTTGCTACTAGGAAATCTGTCAGTGGGTGCCAGAACCAATTCTGCTTCCAGGAGCACATGGGTAACTCCCCACACTAGGAAATCCACCCAGAGTAGGGGCTGAAACCATAGTTGAGCCACAGGGGCCATGTGATGAAGGAAGAAGAGCTGAAATTTCTCCTTGCAGCTGTGCAAACAATGGAATTACACCTCCACTGACAGCTTCCTAAATTCAACACCTACAAAATATCCAAAAGGACAACAAGTGCTCCTGCAGCTAGGATGGGTCTGGCTTTAGCATCTGTGGACTTTGTGAACATGTATATGCAGGGGTTGGGCCAGGCCAGAGTCTGAGCTGCCTACACTGCTCTCACAGCAGGCCCAGGTGCATGACTACTGCAGTCCTGGCACCTGACCTCAGTGGATCTGTGCCTGTGGCCTGGTGAAAATGATGACCGAGAGTCACCAGGGCCAATTGCCAACATACCCACAGTTAAGGTGGGACCAAGAACAGTGTCAACAACAGTGTACTTTGTGAGCCCATACAATGGGTGAAAGGGGACATAAAAGAGCATATTCACATGTGAACAGCTAAGAGGAGGAAAACTCAGTGGGTTCTCTCCCAGTGGGAGTGCTCCAATACCACCTACCTTGTACCACAGATCAGAATCACAGCTAAGAAGCAGATCTGGGGGCCTCTACTCCAATAACTAGGGAGCAGACCCCACCCCTGACAGGGCAATGACAACCACAGAGCAAAGGTGAGGCCCTGCTCAATATCTAGGGCAGGCTATGGTAACCAGAACACAAATCAAACCCCCTTTCGTGGGGATAAACAGCACAAGCCTCTCGAGCAGCCTCACCAACCAGCAGGTAGACACCAGAAACAAGAGGAGCTATGATCCTGTAGCCTGCAGAAAGGAGACCACTAACATAATGAGTCTGACAAAATGAGGTGACAAAGAAATATATTGCAGATGAAGGAGCAAGTTTAAAACCTACAAGAGGGGCTTCCCTGGTGGTGCAGTGGTTGAGAGTCCACCTGCCGATGCAGGGGACACAGGTTCGTGCTCCCGTCTGGGAAGATTCCACATGCCGTGGAGCGGCTGGGCCCGTGAGCCATGGCCGCTGAGCCTGCGTGTCCGGAGCCTGTGCTTCATGATGGAAGAGGCCACAGCAGTGAGAGGCCCGGGTACCGCAAATAAAAAACCTACAAGAAAGAAGATGGTGGAGTAGGAGGAGGAGGAGATCACACTTCCTCCCAACTAGGGCACCTACCAGACAAATGTTGGTGGGGGACCTAGAAACCCAAAGGAATGGGAGGAACCCTAGAGTGAATGGGTAGGACGTATGGGGGAGCGAGCAGGGAGGAGAAGTGGAGGCGGGTCAGGACCCACACCCCTGAGGGGTGACTGGGGAAGGGGAGGAGTTCTCACACCTAGAGAGGCCTACTCACCACAAGGAGATCAACAGGACAAGGAGAGACCCTTGGGGGTTCAGAGAAGTGGAGGAAAATGCAGCTAGAGTTTCCCTCACCCACTTGGACCCCAGGGAGCCTGCTGGGGTCCTGGGCCTGGTCCTCCACCCTCTGAGGCACCGTCTGGCTGCGTGGGTCCTGAGGGTGTGGGAAGGAGGGAGGGGGAGGAAGAGTAGACGCAAGCAGGGAGGGACCCTTGGGGGTTGGAGAATCGGGGGGAACGTGGTTAGGGTTTCCCCTGCCCATTTGGGCTTCAGTGAGCCTGCTGAGGTCCTGGGCCTGATCCTCCACACTCAGAGGCCGGAGGCACTCTGGGGACCCCTGCTGCTGTGCTGAGCCGACGCCCCCTGCCCCGACCCTGCCAGGGCCTTTCCTGGCTGCAGGGGTCAAGCATAGGCCCAACCCCTGCATAAATCCAACCCTCGCCTAAGCCCCACTCCCTGCCTAAGCTCTGCACTCTCACAGCCAAGTCCTTTTCTGACCATTTTCGTTTTGCTATTGTGGAGCAGAATAAAGAAAAAAGAATGAAAAGAATTGAAGACAGTCTCAGAGACATCTGGGACAACATTAAACACAACAACATTCAAAATATATGGATCCCAGAAGAAGAAGAGAAGGAGAAAATATTTGAAGAGATTATAGTTGAAAACCTCCTTAACATGGGAAAGGAAATAGCCACCCAAGTCCAGGAAGCACAGAGAGTCCCATACAGGATAAACCCTAGGAGGAACACACCAGACACATATAATGAAACTAATGAATCAAACTAATGAAAATTAAATTCAAAGAAAAAATATTAAAAGCAGCAAGGGAAAAGCAAAAAAAAAAAAAACATACAAGGGAATCCCCATAAGGTTATGGGCTGATTTTTCAGTAGAAACTCTGCAGTCCAAAAGGGAATGGCATGATATATTTATGATCATGATGAAAGGGAAAATCCTACAACCAAGAATACTCTACACAGCAAGGCTCTCATTCAGATTCAACAGAAAAATCAAAAGTTTTACAGACAAGCAAAAGCTAAGAGAATTCACCATCACCAAACCATCTTTAAAACAAACACAAAGGAACATCTCTAGGTGGGAAACACAAGACAAGAAAAAGAAGACCCACAAAAAAAAAACCAAAACAATTAAGAAAATGGCAATAGCTACATACATATTGATAATTACCCTAAATGTAAATGTATTAAATGCACCAACCAAAAGACACAGACTGGATGAACACATACAAAAATAAGAACTGTATACACTGTCTATGAGAGACCCACTTCAGACCTAGGGATAAACACAGACTGAAAATAAGGGGATGGAAAAGGATATTCCATGCAAGTGGAAATCAAAAGAAAGGCAGAGTAGCAATACTCATGTCAGATAAAATAGACTCTTAAATAAAGACTGCTACAAGAGAGATTGGTTCAAGATGGTGGAGTAGAAGGACGTGCTCTCACTCCCTCTTGTGGGAACACAAGAATCCCAACTAACTGTTGAACAATCATTGACAGGAAGACACTGGAACTCACCAAAAAAGATACCCCACATCCAAAGACAAAGGAAAAGCCACAATGAGACAGTAGGAGGGGCGCAATCACAATAAAATCAAATCCCATAACTGCTGGGTGGGTGACTCACAAACTGGAGAACACTTATATATAAGAAGTCCATCCACTGGAGTGAAGGTTCTGAGCCACATGTCAGGCTTCCGAATCTGGAGTTCTGGCAATGGTAGGAGGAATTCCTAGAGAATCAGACTCTGAAGGAAAGCGGGATATGATTGCAGGACATTGACAGGATTGAGGGAAAAAGAGACTCCACTCATGGAGGGCACAACCAAAGTAGTGTGTGCATCGGGACCCAGGGGAAGAGCAGTGACCCCAGGGGAGAGTGAACCAGACCTACCTGTTACTGTTGGAGGGTCTCCTGTAGAGGTGGGGGGTAGCTCTGTCTCACCGTGAGAACAAGAACACTGGCAGCAGAAGTTCTGGGAAGTACTCCTTGGCATGAGCCATCCCAGACTCTGCCATTAGGCCCAACAAAGAGCCCAAGTAGGCTACAGTGTTGGGTCACCTCAGGCCAAACAACCAACAGGGAAGCAACCCAGCCCCACCCATCAGCAGTCAAGCAGATTAAAGTTTTACTGAGCTCTGACCACCAGAGCAACAGCCAGCTCTACCCACCACCAGTCCCTCCCATCAGGAAACTTTCACAAGCCTCTTAGATAGCCTCATCCACCAGAGGGCAGACAGCAGAAGCAAGAAGAACTACAATCCTGCAGCTGTGGGAACAAAATCACATTCACAGAAACTTAGACAAGATGAAAAGGCAGAGGACTATATACCAGATGAAGGAAAAAGATAAAAACCCAGAAAAACAAATGAAGTGGAGATAGGCAACGTTCCAGAAAAAGAACTCAGAAGAGTGATAGTGAAGATGATCCAAGACCTTGGAAAAAGAATGGAGGCAAAGATTGAGAAGATGCAAGAAATGTTTAACAAAGACCTAGAATAATTAAAGAACAAGCAAACAGATGAACAATACAATAACTGAAATGAAAAATGCACTAGAAGGAATCAATAGCAGAATAACTGAGGCAGAAGAACGGATATGTGACCTGGAAGACAGAATGGTGGAATTAACTGCTGTGGAACAAAATAAAGAAACAAGAATGAAAAGAAATGAAGACAGCCTAAGAGACTTCTGAAACAATATTAAACACAACAACATTCGCATTATAGGGGTCCCAGAAGGGGAAGTGAGAGAGAAAGGACCTGAGAAAATATTTGAAGAGATTATAGTCGAAAACTTCCCTAACATGGGAAAAGAAATAGCCACCCAAGTCCACAAAGTGCAGAGTCCCATACAGGATAAACCCAAGGAGAAACACACCGAGACACATAGTAATCAAATTGGCAAAAGTTAAAGACAAAGAAAAATTATTGAAAGCAGAAAGGGGAAAATGACAAATAACATACAAGGAACTCCCATAAGGTTAACAGCTGATTTCTCAGCAGAAAGTCTACAAGACAGAAGGGAGTGGCATGATATACTTAAAGTGATGAAAGGGAAGAACATACAACCAAGATTACTCTACCCGGCAAGGATCTCAATCAGATTCGATGGAGAAATCAAAAGTTTTAGAGGCAAGCAAAAGCTAAGAGAATTCAGCACCACCAAACCAGCTCTACAGCAAATGCTAAAGGAACTTCTCTAAGTGGGAGACACAAGAACAGAAAAGAACTTCAAAAATAAACCCAAAACAATTAAGAAAATGGTAATAGGAACACACATATTGATAATTACCTTAAACGTGAATGAATTAAATGCTCGAACCAAAAGACACAGGCTTGCTGAATGGATACAAAAACAAGACCCATATATATGCTGTCTACAAGAAACGCAATTCAGACGTAGGGACACATACAGAGTGGAAATGAGGGGAAGGAAAAAGATATTCCATGCAAATAGAAATCAAAAGAAAGCTGGAGTAATAATACTCATATCAGATAAAATAGACTTTAAAATAAAGAATGTTACAAGAGACAAGGAAGAACACTACAGAATGATCAAGGGAGCAATTCAAGAAGAACATATAACAGTTATAAATATATATGCACCCAACACAGAAGAATCTCAATACATAAGGCAACTGCTAACAGCTAGAAAACAGAAAATTGACAGAAACACAATAATAGTGCGGGACTTTAACACCTCACTTACAACAATGGACAGATCATACAAACAGAAAATTAACAAGGAAACACAAGCATTAAATTACACAAGAGACCAGATAGATTCAATTGATATTTATAGGATATTCCATCCAAAAACAGCAGATTACACTTTCTTCACAAGCACGCATGGAAGATTCTCCAGGATAGATCATACCTTGGGTAACAAATCAAGCCTTAGCAAATTTAAGAAAATTAAAATCTTATCAAGCATCTTTTCTGACCACAATACTATGAGATCAGAAATGAATTACAAGGAAAAAATGTAAAAAACAGAAACACATGGAGGCTAAGCAATATGTTACTAAATAACCAAGAGATCACTGAAGAAATCAAAGAGGAAATCAAAAAATACCTAGAGACAAATGACAATGAAAAGACGACAATCCAAAACCTATGGGATGCAGCAAAAGCAGTTCTAAGAGGGAAGTTTATAGCTATACAAACCTACCTCAAGAAATAAGAAAAATCTCAAATAAACAATTTAACCTTGCACCTAAAGTAACTAGAGAAAGAAGAACAAACAAAACCCAAAGTTAGCAGAAGGAAAGAAATCATCATGATTAGAGCAGAAATAAATGAAATAGAATCAAATAAAACAGTAACAAAGATCAATAAAACTAAAAGCTGTTTCTCTGAGAACATAAACAAAACTGATAAACCATTAGCCAGACTCATCAAGAAAAACAGGGAGAGGACTCAAATCAGTAAAATTAGAAATGAAAAAGGAGAAGTTACAAGAGACACCGGAGAAATACAAAGCATCCTAAGAGACTACTACAAGCAACTTTATGCCAATAAAATGGACAACCTGGAAGAAATGGACAAATTCTTAGAAAGGTATAACCATCCAATACTGAACCAGGAAGAAATAGAAACAATGAAGAGACCAATCACAAGTAATGAAATTGAAACTGTGATTAAAAATCTTCCAACAAAAGTCCAGGAGCAGATGGTTTCACAGGTGAATTCTATCAAACATTTAGAGAAGAGTTAACACCTATCCTTCTGAAACTTTTCCAAAATATATCAGAGGGAGGAACACTCCCAAACTCATTCTACGAGGCCACCATCACCCTGATACCAAAACCAGAAAAAGATGCCACAAAAAAAGAAAAGTACAGGCTGATATCACTGATGAACTTAGATGCAAAAATCCTCAACAAAATACTAGCAAACAGAATCCAACAGCACATTAAAAGGATCACACACCATGATCATTAAAAGAATCATACAATAGGATCAAGTGGGATTTATCCCAGGGATGCAAGGATTCTTCAATATACACAAGTCAAGCAATGTGGTACACCATATTAGCAAATTGAAGAATAAAAAACATATGATCATCTCAACAGATGCAGAAAAAGCTTTTGACAAAATTCAACACCCATGTATGATAAAAACTCTCTAGAAAGTGGGCATAGACGGAACCTACCTCAATATAATAAAGACCATATATGACAAACCCACAGCAAACATCATTCTCAATGGTGAAAAATTGAAAGCATTTCCTCTAAGATCAGGAACAAGACAAGGATGTCCACTCTTACCACTATGATTCAGCATAGTTCTGGAAGTTCTAGACATGACAATAAGAGAAGAAAAATAAATAAAATGAATACAAATTGGAAAATAAGTAAAACTGTCACTGTTTGCAGATGACATGATACCATACATAGAGAATCCTAGAGATACCACCAAAAAACTACTAGAGCTAATCAACGAATTCGGTAAAGTTGCAGGATATAAAGTTAATGCACAGAAATCTCTTGCATTCTTATATACTAATGATGAAAACTCTGAACGAGAAATTATGGAAACACCCCTATTTACCGTTGCAACAAAAAGAATATAATACCTAGGAATACGCCTACCTGGTGAGAAAAAAGACCTGTATGCAGAAAACTATAAGACACTGATGAAAGAAATTAAAGATGACACAAACATATGGAGAGATATACCATCTTCTTGGATTGGAAGAATCAATATTGTGAAAATGACTATACTACCCAAAGCAATCTACAGATTCAACGCAATCTCTATCAAACTACAAATGGCATTTTTTTTACAGAAGTAGAACAAAAAATCTTAAAATTTGTATGGAGACAGAAAATACCCCAAAGAGCCAAAGCAGCTTTGAGGAAAAGAGTTGGAGGAATCAGACTCCCTGACTTCAGACTATACTACAAAGCTACAGTAATCAAGACAATATGGTTCTTGCACAAAAACAGAAATATAGATCAGTGGAACAAGATAGAAAGCCCAGAGATAAACCCACGCACCTACAGTCACCTAATCTATGACAAAGGAGGAAAGGATATACAATGGAGAAAAGACAGTCTCTTCAATAAGTGGTGCTGGGAAAACTGGACAGCTACATGTAAAAGAATGAAATTAGAACATACCCTAACAGCATACACAAAAATAAACTCAAAATGAATTAGAGACCTAAAGGTAATACCAGACACTATTAAACTCTTAGAGGAAAACATAGGAAGAACACACTTTGACATAAATCACAGCAAGATCTTTTTTGATCCACCGCTTACAGTAATGGAAATAAAAACAAAAATAAACAAATGGGACCTAATGAAACTTAAAAGCTTCTGCACAGCAAAGGAAACTACAAACAAGATGAAAAGCCACCCCTCAGAATGGGAGAGCATATTTTCAAATTAATCAACGGAAAAAGGATTAATCTCCAAATTAGATGAACAGCTCATGCAGCTCAATATAAAAAAAACAAACAACCCAATCCAAAAATGGGGAGAAGACCTATATAGCCATTTCTCCTAAGAAGACATACAGATGGCCAAAAAGCACATGAAAAGCTCCTCAAAATCACTAATTATTAGAGAAATGCAAATCAAAACTGCAATGAGGCATCACCTCACACCAGTTAGAATGAGTATCATCAGAAAATCTACAAACAGGGCATCCCTGGAGGCCCATTGGTAGAGAGTCCACCTGCCGATGCAGGGGACATGGGTTCGTGCCCCAGTCTGGGAAGATCCCACATGCTGAGGAGTGGCTAGGCCTGTGAGCCATGGCTGCTGAGCCTCCGCATCCAGAGCCTGTGCTCCGCAACGAGAGAGGCCAAAACAGTGAGAGGCCCACGTACTGCAAAAAAAAAAAAAAAAGAAAGAAAATATACAAACAACAAATGTTGGAGAGGGTGTGAAGAAAAGGGAACCCTCTTGCATTGTTGGTGGGAATGTAAATTGATACAGCTACTATTGAGAACAGTATGGAAGTTCCTTAAAAATCTAAAAATAGAATTACCATATGACCCAGCAATCCCACTACTGGGCATATATCCAGAGAAAGCCATAATTCAAAAACACACATGCACCCCAATGTTCATTGCAGCACTATTTACAATAGCCATGTCATGGAAGCAACCTAAACGCCCATCGACAGATGAATGGATAAAGAAGATGTGGTACATATCCACAATGGAATATTACTCAGCCATTAAAGGGAATGAAATTAGGTCATTTGTAGAGACATGGATGGATCTAGACACTGTCATACAAAGTGAAGTAAGCCAGAAAGAGAAAAACAAATATTGTATATTAACACATATTTGTGGAACCTAGAAAAATAGTACATAGGAACTGGTTTGTAGGGTAGAAATTCAGACACAGACGTAGGGAAAAAAACGTATGGACACCAATGGGGGAAAGTGGTGGGGAGTGGGGGTGGGGGTGTGATGAATTAGCAGATTGGAATTGACATGTGTACACTGATGTGTATAAAATGGATAACTAATAAAAAATTAATTAATTAATTAATTAATTGAAAAAAAAGGACTGCTACAAAAGATAAGGAAGGACACTATATAATGATCAAGGGAGCAATCCATGGAGAAGATATAACAATTATAAACATTTATGCCCCCAACATAGGAGCACCTGAATATATAAGGCAAATGCTAAGAGCCATAAAAGGAGAAATCAACAGTAACACAATAATAGTAAAGGACTTTAACACATTACTTACACCAATGGACAGATCATCCAGACAGAAAATAAATAAAGAAACATGTGCTTTAAATGACACAATAGACCAGATAGATTTAATTTATATTTATAGGACAATCCATATGTAAGTGACAAAATACACTCTCTTCTCAAGTGCATTGGGAACATTGTCAAGGATAGATCACATCTTGGGTCACAAATGAAGCCTCAGAAAATTTAAAAAAACTGAAATCGTATCAAGCAGCTTTTGTGACCAGAACACGATGAGATCAGACATTAGTTACCGGAAAAAAAAACAGCACAGACATTAGTTACCAGGAAAAAAAAAGCTTGTGGAAGCTACATGGAAGCTAAACAGTGCACTACTAAATAAACAAGAGATCACTGAAGAAATCAAAGAAGAAATCAAAAAATACCTAGAGACAAATGACAACTAAAACACAACAATCCAAAACCTATGAGGCACAGCAAAAGCAGTTTTAAGAGGGAAGTTTATAGCAATAAAATTTTACCTTCAGAAACATGAAAAATCTGAAATAAACAACTTATCCTTACCCCTAAAGCATCTAGAGTAGGAAGACCAAAAATCCCCAAAGTTAGTAGAAGGAAATAAATCATAAAGATCAGAGTAGATATAAATGAAATAGAGACAAAGAAAACAATAGCAAAGATCAATGAAACTAAAAGCTGGCTCTTTGAGAAGATAAACAAAATTGATAAACCATTAACCTGACTCATCAAGAAATAAAGGGAATCAGTCATACATAAACATATGTTCCCATATGTTTATGTATGACTGATTCACTTTGTTATAAAGCAGAAACTAACACACCATTGTAAAGCAATTATACCCCAATAAAGATGTTAAAAAAAAAAAAGAAATAAAGGGAGAAGACTCAAATCAATAGAATTAGAAATGAAAAAAAAGTAACAACTGACACTGCAGAAATATAGAGGATCATGAGAGATTATTACAAGCAACTATATGTCAATAAAATGGACAACCTGGAAGAAATGGACAAATTCTTAGAAAAGTACAGCCTTCTGACACTGAACCAGGAAGAAATAGAAAATATAAACACATCAATCACAAGCACTGAAATTGAGACTGTGATTAAAAATCTTCCAGCAAACAAAAACCCAGGACCAGATGGCTTCATGAGCGAATTCTATCAAACATTTAGAGAAGAGCTAGCACCTATCCTTCTTAAATTCTTCCAAAATATAGCAGAGGGAGGAACACTCCCAAACTCATTCTACGAGGCCACCATCACCCTGATACCAAAACCGGAAAAAGATGCCACAAAAAAAGAAAAGTACAGGCTAATATCACTGATGAACTTAGATACAAAAATACTCAGCAAAATACTAGCAAACAGAATCCAACAGCACATTAAAAGGATCATACATCATGATCATTAAAAGAATCATACAACAGGATTGGGATTTATCCCAGGGATGCAAGGATTCTTCAATATATGCAAGTCAAGCAATGTGATACAGCATATTAACAAATTGAAGAATAAAAAAAAAATGTTCATCTCAATAGATGCGGAAAAGCTTTTGACAAAATTCAACATATATTTACAACAAAAACTCTCCAGAAAGTGGGCATAGAGGCAACCTACTTAAACATAATAAAGGCCATGTATGTCAAACCCACAGCAAACATCAATCTCAATGGTGAAAAACTAAAAGTACTTCCTCTAAACTCAGGAACAAGACAAGGATGTCCACTCTCACCACTATTAATCAACATAGTTTTGGAAGTCCTAGCCACAGCAATGAGACAAGAAAAAGAAATAAAATGAATCCAAATTTTAAAAGAAGAAGTAAAGCTGTCACTGTTCACAGATGATATGTTACTATACATACAGAATCCTAAAGGTGCTACCAGAAAACTACTGGAGCTCATCAATGAATTTGGTAGAGTTGCAGGATGCAAAATTGCATTCCTATAAACTGACAATGAAAATAGCTCAGAAAGAGATGTTAAGGAATTTCCCTGGTGGTGCAGTTGTTAAGAATCAGCCTGCCAATGCAGTGGATATGGGTTTGAGCCCTACTCTGGGAAGATCCTAGATGTCATGGAGCAACTAAGCCCATGTGCCACAACCACTGAGCCTGTGCTGTAGGGCCCATGTGCCACAACTACTGAAGCCTGCACACATAGAGCCCATGCTCCACAACAAGCGAAGCCACCGCAATGAGAAGCCTGCACACTGCAATGAAGAGTAGCCCCGTTTCGACACAACTTGAGATAGCCCATATGCAGCAATGAAGACCCAACACAGGCAAAAGTAAAAATAAGGAAACAATCCCATTTACCATAGCAATAAGAAGAGTAAAGTACCTAGGAATAAACCTACCTAAGGAGGCAAAAGACCTGTACTCAGAAAACTACAAGGTACTGATGAAAGAAATCAAAGATGACACAAACAGATGGAAAGATATATCATGCTCTTGGATTGGAAGAATCAATACTGTGGAAATGACTATACTACCCAAAGCAATCTACAGATTCATCACAATATCAATCAAATTACCAATGACATTTTTCACAGAATTAGAACAGAAATTTTACAATTTGTATGGAAACACAAAAGACCCTGAATAACCAAAGCAATTTTCAGAAAGATAAACAGAGCTGGAGGAATCATGCTCCCTGACTTCAGACTATACTACAAAGCTATAGTCATCAAGAAAGTATGGTACTGGCACAAAAACAGAAATATAGATCAATGGAACAGGATAGAAATCCCAGAGATAAACCCATCCACCTATGGTCACCTAATCTATAACAAAGGAGGAAAGAATACAATGGAGAAAAGACAATCTCTTCAATAAGTAGTGCTGGGAAAACTGGACAGCTACATGTAAAAGAATGAAATTAGAACTGTCCCTAACACCATACACAAAAATAAACTCAAAATGGATTAAAGACCTAAATGTAATACCAGACACTATAAAACTCTTAGAGGAAAACATTGGCAGAACACACTTTGACATAAATCGCAGCAAGATCTTTTTTGACCCATCTCCTAGAGTAATGAAAGTAAATCCAAAATAAACAAATAGGACCTAATTAAACTTAAAAGCTTTTGCACAGCAAAGGGAACTGTAAATAAAACAAAAAGACAACCCACAGAATGAGAGAAAATATTTGAAAATGAAGCAGCTGACAAGGGCTACTCTCTAAAATGTAGAAGCACGTCATGCAGTTTAATATCAAAAAAACAAACAACCCAGTCAAAAAATGGGCAGAAGACTTAAATAGATATTTCTCCAAAGACACACAGAAAGCCAACAAGCACCTGAAAAGATGCTCAACGTTACTAATTATTAGAGAAATGCAAATCAAAACTACAGTGAGGTATAATCTCACACCGGTCAGAACGGCCATCATCAAAATATCTACAAACAGTAAATGCTGGAAAAGGTGTGGAGAAAAAGGCACACTCCTGTGCTGTTTGTGGGAATGTTAATTGGCACAGCCACTACGGAGAACAGTATGGAGGTTCCTTAAAAAGCTAAAAAAAGAACTACTACATGACCCTAGCCATCCCACTCCTAGGTATATACCCAGAGGATACCATACTTCAAAAATGTACATGCACCCCAATGTTCACTGCAGCACTATTTGCAATAGCCAAGACATGGAAGCAACCAAAATGTCCATCAACAGAGGAGTGGATAAAGAAGATGTGGTACACATATACAATGGAATATTACTCAGCCATAAAAAGGAATGAGATAATGCCATTTGCAGAAACATGGATGGACCTAGAGATTGTCATACTGAGTGACGTAAGTCAGACACAGAAAGACAAATATCATGTGATATTGCTTATATGTGGAATCTAAAAAAAGGGTAAAATTGTACCTATTTACAAAACAGAAGTAGAATCACAGACGTAGGAAACAAACTTAATGGTTCCCAGGGTCTAAGGAGGGGGAGGGATAAATTGGGAGATTGGTATTGACATACACACACTACTATATATAAAATAGATAACTAACAAGGACCTACTGTATAGCACAGGGAAGTCTATTCAATACTCTGTAATGGTTTATATGGAAAAGAATCTAAAAAAAGAGTGGATATAGGTATATATATATAACTGATTCACTTTGCTGTATGCCTAAAACTAACACATTATTGTAAATCAACTATACTCCAATAAAAATTAAAATAAATCAAAAAACAAATATCTCCATATAAATGCTTTTACTTACTGTTTTTGCATTTTGTTTATGAACAACAGAGATTCTAGTACATTTTATGTTCATATGAGGCTCTTGATGCTTCCTGCCAATGTACATTGCTTTTTTTTCTACTGGACTACTAATCTTTTCTTACTGATTTTTTAGGACTATTTGTATGTCAAATATGTCAAATAAATTGAAATTATTTTTTCCTAAAAATAAAGTAATGTGATGTACTTCATTATTACTTCAGATATTATAGCACAACAGAGAATTATGATTATGATTTTCACATACTTGTGCTTATATTTTTTCCAAAACAATTGAATTTTCCATCCTTTTAAAATACTTCTAGTAAAGCTCTGCCCCTCAGGTCACTTATGCTTATTATTCCTAGGGAGACACAAATAGTTAAGATGGTAATTAGAAGATGGTCTTCATGTAATTTCCTTTAGGTTCAGAAATGAGTACATTTTTTCTATTATTGTAATTTACTTAAAATCTAAACTTGCTAAGACGGAATCAGAAAAGTATAACCACTTTAATATTAGAAATGAGAATATAGAAGAATTAGGACTTTGGCTCATTAAAAAATCAGTAAAAATCCATAATGTTCTTTAAATTGGCTGCATTAATCCCTGTATAGTGTTCTCATCCTGAAATTATAACTCCTTTTAACATACATATTTAGGAACTGGTAGTTTAGCAAACCAGTAAAAATACATTATTCTTAATGCAGTTTGCGGGCATGAGTCTTTATGCTCCTCTCATGTACAATTAGTGTGTCTAACCTTGAGCAACACTCTTAACCTGTGATAAGTCACTTCTTCAAAAGCAAAAGGAAATTCTATCTGTTCTTTCTGTCTTGCTTTATACATGTGCAATACTTTCTTGAGTAAATATTTGTGGAAAACAATATTGCAAACAATAGAGCTATTATTTCAAAATTTAATAAATGGAGAATAGAATAAATTTGTCCAGTTCTCTCAGATCTTGCTCCTACTGCTTTGCTTTTAAACATCATGCAACCTTTTTAACATGTTTATCAGTCCCAGATAATAATTCAGACTCTACCATTTAGTATCTGAGTGAATTTGGACAAATAGTTTGACCTTTACTTTTTTTTTTTTTTTTTTTTTGTGGTACACGGGCCTCTCACTGTCGTGGCCTCTCCCGTTGCGGAACACAGGCTCTGGACGCTCAGGCTCAGCGGCCATGGCTCACGAGCCCAGCCGCTCTGCGGCATGTGGGATCTTTCAGGACCGGGGCACGAACCCTTGTCCCCTGCATCGGCAGGCAGACTCTCAACCACTGCGCCATCAGGGAAGCCCCAAATAGTTTGACATTTTAAAGTTTAAATTTCTTCTTAAAAATAACAGGGATAATAATATTCTGCTTCATAGGGCTGTTGTGGACACTAAATTAGATAATATGAGCAAAACATCAGATTGCCTAGTAGACATAAGTACTTGGTAAGTGCTCACCTATAATTTTTAACAGTATCCTCCTCATCACTATCATGTCATTATCCTTTTTTCCTTAAGATACTTAAAACATCTAGATACTAGAAGCCTTTTTAATCATGCATGGAATAAGTACTATTTATTCTTTTTTTTTTTCATTTTAACATCTTTATTGGAGTATAATTGCTTTACAATGGTATGTTAGTTTCAGCTTCACAACAAAATGAATCAGTTATATATATACATATGTTCCCATATCTCTTCCCGCTTGCGTCTCCCTCCCTCCCGCCCTCCCTATCCCACCCCTCCAGGCGGTCACAAAGCACCGAGCTGATCTCCGTGTGCTATGCGGCTGCTTCCCACTAGCTATCTACCTTACGTTTGGTAGTGTATATATGTCCATGCCTCTCTCTCTCTTTGTCACCGTTTACCCTTCCCCCTCCCCATAGCCTCAAGTCCATTCTCTAGTAAGTCTGTGTCTTTATTCCTAATGAAACTTAAAAGCTTTTGCACAGCAAAGGAAACCATAAAGAAGACCAAAAGACAACCCTCAGAATGGGAGAAAATATTTGCAAATGAAGCAACTGACAAAGGATTAATCTCCAAAATTTATAAGCAGCTCATGCAGCTTAATAACAAAAAAACAAACAACCCAATCCAAAAATGGGCAGAAAACCTAAATAGACATTTCTCCAAAGAAGATATACAGACTGCCAACAAACACATGAAAGAATGCTCAACATCATTAATCATTAGAGAAATGTAAATCAAAACTACAATGAGATATCATCTCACACCAGTCAGAATGGCCATCATCAAAAAATCTAGAAACAATAAATGCTGGAGAGGATGTGGAGAAAAGGGAACCCTCTTACACTGTTGGTGGGAATGTAAATTGATACAGCCACTGTGGAGAACAGTATGGAGGTTCCTTAAAAAACTACAAATAGAACTACCATATGACCCAGCAATCCCACTACTGGGCATATACCCTGAGAAAACCATAATTCAAAAAGAGTCATGTACCCAAATGTTCATTGCAGCTCTATTTACAATAGCCCAGAGATGGAAACAACCTAAGTGTCCATCATCGGATGAATGGATAAAGAAGATGTGGCACATATATACAATGGAATATTACTCAGCCATAAAAAGAAACAAAATTGAGCTATTTGTAATGAGGTGGATAGACCTAGAGTCTGTCATACAGAGTGAAGTAAGGCAGAAAGAGAGAGACAAATACCGTATGCTAACACATATATATGGAATTTAAGTACTATTTATTCTTTGCAGCCATTGACTTTTCCCTTGCTTTATGTGTTTCTTAAACATTTTGAAGGAGAGTTCATGTGTGATTGTAGGTTTAATGTTGTAATAATACCGCAGAAATGCACAGAAGGTGATTCTATAATAATAATGAGTTTGTATCTAGTTTGTGAAATCAGTTTCACTAATTTATATTCTATATTTATATTATTTACGTAATTTTAATTGTTCTACTGTAAGTATAACAGAAGTTATTGAAATAAATTACTTGCTTACAGGAAGTTTGGTATAAATATATTTTCACATATTATACAAATTTTTCCATTGTTTATGCACCCGTCATACTTTTTTAAAGTATTATTTTCTCTAGCATTTTATTACAATAACACCTTCTATTAACATCCCTTGAACCTTATGAAATAATTGCAATTAAAATAACCCCAAAATTTTATAGTCCAGTTGCCACTGGTGGTCAAAGGAAACAAAACCATATATATAATTTGCTCTCCCAAACAATGCTGAACTCAAGTATAATAGCCCTTCACTCTTAATAGTTTCATAGACGGCTTTTGACAGTTCTATTAAAAATAGCTGCAGGGACCTTTCAATTCCAAAAGAACACTCATTTCTCTAAGAAATTGTACAGTAAGAGCAGAGAAAGCCTTTATTTATAAAAATCTAAATGTTTGACATCTGTATACACTATAAAGAGTCTAGATGTCCAGATGTGTAACAAACACACCTAAGCCATAGATCATTTGTCTCTCAACATCCAGATTGGTTAGAACTCCAGTGAACTAGTTCTTATTGCATATTTTTTTCTGTTTTTTGATTTTTAGCAAAAACTAAGGAAATACAGAGTATGTTTGCTAATTGTAAATGTTCTTCAAATAAATTGTGAAAGAAATACTTCCTGTTATTCATGGATACAAGTATTTCCAGCTAGCTGACAATTACTTTTCACTTCAAAAACCTTACATAGGTTTAAACAATCAAAATTTATGGATGTCAATCTTGAAATCCCTGAGCTTCAGGAACAACTGTTACTGAAGTAGACCAGCAATTAGCTTAACCACACTGGAGAAATGAAAGAACCACCTACAGATATCACACAGGAATAAAAAATTACAGAGACCATATTTTTATTCTGAATAATAAACAACTCTTTGGATGCATAGTTATTACGCAGACTTCAGGTTGGGAACTAGCTCTTTATTATTCATGGACTAATAAAAGGATGGAATTTTTGTTGCGATCTGTTAATTTCCTTGAATAACTTTTTGTAGTTTTTAACTTCATGTGGCAGAAGGCTAGCTATTTTAAATTCACATACACTTTTATCTAATACATGTGCCTCTAGTATATTCATGTATTTCTTGAGTATATCAGTGAAATATTACTAATCACTGTAAAATCTTTAAACAGAATTTATATTGAGTATAAACTTTCTTTAATTTGTGCACTGTAAAACATTCATTCCCAATACAGTAATTTTCTTTTTTTTTACTTTTTTAAAAAAATTCATCCACAATACTATCATTTATGCTCAATTGCTCTTCATCAACTGTTTCATTTTTCTGGATGTATTTTTTAAAAAAATAATTCTCCTTAAATCATTCGACTCACTTCTGGCATTAATATTCACTGTATTACTCATATAACAAACGTTCGATGTTCAATTCCCCTCAAGTGATGAATGAATGATTCTCCTGATAAACTTCATTAAAGTCAATATATATTTTAAAATAATTTCGTGATAAAACATTGCCCTCACTCCCCACTTCCATCTCTTTTTGTTTTTAATTGGGTCAGTATCTTAGTTTTTTTAACACTGCAAAACCTCATTAAGAAAACAATTGATTTGTTCAAAATAGTACAGGCACACATCGGAGATATTACATGTTGTGTTCCAGACCACCACAGCAAAGCAAATATTGCAATAAAGTGCGTCACACAATTTTTTTGGTTTTCCAACAAAATAAAAGTTATGTTTACATTATACTATAGTCTATCTGTGCAATAGCCTTATGTCTAAAAATAAAATGTACATACATTATTTAAAAATACTTTATTGTTAAAAAATGCAAATCGTCATCTGAGCCTTCAGCAAGTCATCATCTTTCAGCTGGCAGACAGTATTGCCTCAATGTTGATGGATGCTTACTGATCAGGGTGGTGAGCACTGAAAGTTGGGATGCTTGTGGCAATTTCTTAAAATCAGATAACAATGAAGTTTGCCACATTAGTTGACTCTTCCTTTCATGAATGATTTCTCTGTAGCATGCAATGTTGTTTGACAGCATTTTACCCATAGAATAACTTCTTTCAAAATTGGAGTTAATGCTCTTAAACTCTGTTGCTGCTTTATCAACTAAATTTCTGCAATTTTCTAAATCTTTTGTTGTCATTTCAACCATCTTCACAGCCTCTCCACCAGGATCAGATTCCATCTCAAGGCACTACTTTCTTTGTTCATCCATGAGAAGCAACTCCTCATCCATTCAGGTTTTATCATGAGATTGCAGCAATTAAGTCACATCTTCAGGTTCCACTTGTAATTCTAGTTTTGCTAGTTCCACCATACTTGCAGTTAATTCCTCCACTGAGAGCCTTTAACCCCTCCAAGTCATACATGAGGGTTGGAATCAACTACTTCTCAACTCCTGTTAATGTTGACATTAACCTCTTCCCATGAATTACAAATTTTATTAATGACATCTAAAATGCTGAACCTGTTCCAGAAGGTTTCCAATTTACTTTGCCCAGATCCATCAGAGGAATCACTATCTATGGCAGCTTTAGTCTTATGAAATGTATTTCTGAAAATAATAAGGCTTGAAAGTTGAAATTATTCCCTGATACATGGTCTACAGAATGAATGTTTTGTTAGTAGGCATGAAAACAACATGAATCTTGCTGTACATCTCCATCAGAGCTCTTGGGTAACCAGGTACATTGTCATTGAGCAGTAATATTTTGAAAGGAATCTTTTTTTTATTTTCCTGAGCAATAGGCCTCAACAATGAGCATAAAATATTCAGTAAACCATATTGTCAACAGATGTGCTTCATTTAGTCTTTTGTTGTTCCATTTAAAGAGCAGAGGCAGAGTAGGTTTAGCATAATTCTAAAGGGCCCTAGGGATTTTGGAAAGGTAAATGAGCGTTGGTCAACTTAAAGTCACAGAATATATTAGCCACTAACATAGACTCAGTCTGTCCTTTGAAGCTTTGAAGTCAGGTATTGACTTCTTCTGTCTAGCTATGAAAGTCCCAAATGGTATTTTCTTCAAATAGAAGGCATTTTATCTACATTAAAAATCAATTGTTTAGTGGAACAACTTTCATTAATTATCTTAGCTAGATCTGGATAACTTCTTGTAGCTTCTATGTCAGCACTTTCTGCTTCACCTTATACTATTGTTATGAAGATGGCTTCTTTCCTTAAACTTCATGAACCAACCTCCGCTAGCTTCAAACTTTTCTTCTTCAGTTTCCTCACCTCTCTTAGCCTTCATAGAATTGAGAGTTTGGGCCTTGCTTTGGATTAGGCTTTGGCTTAAGGGAATGTTGTGGCTAATTTGACCTTATATCCAGACCACTAAAACTTTCTCCATATCAGCAATATGGCTGTTTTGCTTTCTTATCATTCACTTTTTCCCTGGAGTAGAACTTTTAATTTCCCTCAAGAACTTTTCTATCGTGTTCACTACTTTGGTAACATAAAAGACCATTCGTCACAGATCAACATAACAAATAGAATAATAATTTAAAAGTTTGAAATATTGTGAGAATTACCCAAATGTGACATAGAGACAGGAAGTATGCAAATTCTCTTGGAAAAATGGTGTCAATAGACTTGCTTGACGCAGGATTGCCACAAATCTTCAATTTGTAAAAAACGCATTATCTGAGAAGTACAATAAAGTGCAATAAAACGAGGTGTGCCTGGACATTACACAAAGGAAATTGATTTCCTGGACAAACTGAATGCTCTATTTTTCTTTAACAAAATACTAGGGCTTCTGCATCATTCTTATATAATTATTTTCTAGGCTTACCTTTTATTAACTTCATTTCACAATTTGTTAATATTGGGACAACATAAGAACAATTTATCATGTCAGTAATATTCACAGAGTGAATATAAAGCATACACTATAATAGAAATATATAGCATACACTATAATAGAAATAAAAGGCTTTAAACTGTACCTTATACATATCGAAATAAGTGCTACTGAGATTTTATTTTTTATGAAGCTAAGATTACTAAAATAGGAATAGAAAAAATTATCTGCTCAAGGTATCAATTTAACAATTTGACTTCAGTTGATATGGAATCTGGAGTAAATATAGTTCATATTATTACTTCTACTCCTGCCTTTAAAAATAGTAGAAAATAAAACTAGCAGAAAATAAAATTGCTGCTAATCATTATTATTTTATTTTGTAGCTTCATTTTAAATAAAGACAGATTTTATCACTACAAAAACTTCCTCACTATTTATTTTTCCAAATGGGATAAAAACAAAAGAAAGACACTACATTACTCATAATAATTAATTCTCAATTGAGTCCCATTATATATTTGGGCAGGACTTTATACTTAAGCTCACAGAATTCAACCCAGTCCACCAAAGTGATATGTTACTGAGTATTCATGCTATTAGTGCATATATGCATTTCCAAGAACATGACTATATGCTTTTCCTACTCTCAAATATTTTATCCATTCCTATCCACCTCACCTCTGTTGTATAAATTCTGCCATAAAGTCAACTTCACCTAACCCAGGCCACCAAAATCCTTCCCTCAAATGATCTAACTTAGCATTATTTAAATTAAAATTATTATTTTAAACTAAGAATATGCCACTATGCATTACTGCAATATGTTAAGAAGTGAATGAAAAGATTAAGAAAAACGGTAGATATCATTTTGAATTTATGATATAACAAGTTACTCTTTAAAAAATAACTTCACGGGCTTCCCTGGTGGCGCAGCGGTTGAGAGTCCACCTGCTGATGCAGGGGACACGGGTTCGTGCCCTAGTCTGGGAAGATCACACATGCCGTGGAGCGGCTGGGCCCGTGAGCCATGGCCGCTGAGCCTGCGCGTCCGGAGCCTGTGCTCCGCAACGGGAGAGGCCGCAACAGTAAGAGGCCCGTGTACCGCAAAAAACAACAACAACAAAAAGAAACCTTCACAAGACATATTAGTGTGCATACATATACATGAATGCATATAGTCTATGAATGTTATAGCATAGATATGTATAAAATGTTTGTGCTAATAAATTTTCATGTAGATAATATTGTAGAAACTACAGATGAATTATTAGTGAGTTTTAGCAAAGTTGCTTTGCTGGATGGAAAGTAAAGACATAAAATCAGTTAAATTTGTAAACACCAGGTACATGAGTATGAAAAAGTAATAGAAAAATATTATTTTTCATAATAAAAATTATAAAGACATCAGGAATATATCAGAGAATATACAATCTAAATACAGAAAAAAGACATTTTCAGGAATAGAAAGACTCAGGTACCTAGAGTTACAATCTCAAATTGACCTATAGATTTAATAAAATAAAATTTTTAAAAAATTCCTAACAGGTCGAACTTGTCAAGTTAATATTGAAATGCACATGGAACTGCAAAAAAACAGAACAAAATTTTAAATCATTATGGCTATATAGTACTGATAGGAATGGGCATATAAATGAATGGAATATATAAGGGAACCCATAAACAGAGACTTAAGAAAATGTGAAAGTAAAAACAAGAAAATTTAAAAAAAGCATTTTTACTTTATCTGGATAGGAAATTATTAATGGATAAGATGCACAATGTGGAAATCACAAAGGAAAATATTGCTACATTCAATATGTTATAATTGGAAGCAATTATCTGCAGCACACACATCTCTAAAGGATTAGTACATAGACTATAAAAGAGGTATGAATTCAGTACAAAATATGCTAAGAAGCTTAACTGGTACTTCACAAAAGAAAAAAAATATGAATAGCCAAAATTCTATGAAAGAACAACAAAACTGATTAGTAATCAGAGATGTAAACTGTAAACCACAATTCACGTGCTCCAAATTGGAAAAATGTTGAAAAGTTTAGTACCAAGTGCCTGTGAGATGACAGGTCTAGAGGGACTTTTACACACTGTTGATGGGAGTGTAAATCTGTATGATTCATTTATATGAGACTATAGAACTTCCTTCCCACTGTGCACCCCCCCCTCCCCAACAAGACAGTCTGGGTTGGGAATTTGGTTATTTACAAAAGAAAGACACCTAATTTATGAAATAAGGCATTTAAAGAATAATTTCAGGAAGAAACTGCAGGAAAATAGCTTTTGAAAAATAACTTTCAGACGTGACTCTTTATTAACAACCTGCTGGAGATATTCATTATAAATGGAGGAGTGAAACTCAAAAATGATATCTGGCTTGAATTAGACAAGTTATAATGAAGCCTGAGAAGATTATCAAATTAACAAGAAAGACATATCTGAAAAGACAAAAAAATCATGAATGGTCCCCTGAAAATAAGTATCATTAAATTATCAGTGGAAGAATAGGTCAAAGAGAACAAGAGTAAGGAGTGAAGAGAGAGAGAATGGAAAATCAGGTGACAGATGGGTCCCAGAAACCAAGGAAGAATCTTTAAGAAAGATGGGGCCTAAAGTCCCCATTGAAGATGTCATTTGAAAGAGAAATGTAAATCAATTTTTTATAAAGAACTCTGCATTAACTTGAATATAGAAAATTATTTGCTTTTTTTCAATTAGGTTCATATTAAGCCTTTGTCTATCATATTTATCTTTATCATTGTTTTCTTCATGATAAGACACAAGAGCTTATTTATATAACTGTGGATGTAAGCAAGCTTTCCAACATTTCTGCATTTTATGAAAGAAAATATTATCACCATATTTTGAAATAACTCTTAGTTAACTTTTAACATTCTTACTTTTCTCTTCACATTGGAATATTAGGCTAAATATTTATGTTTTCACATAAAATAAAGAACGTACTACTCCCACTTGACAATTGGGTTAGCTGTAGCTTATAATTAGCAATTTACAAACAGACACTAATGTAGGCCAGAATACCAAGTTTTTATATTTAGAAATATATTTATTCTACATGTTACCATTTACATTTATTGTGTAAATTACTTGTTAAATTGAGTATTAGTGCTGCACTTTTTAAAAACTGTTGTAGAAGATACTACTTCAATCACTGACTAGCTAGTTAGCTGATGTTGCTTTTGGCCTTCTTTTGTCAGGCATTTAAAATAACTCTGCTTGAATTGGTTTACCTTGTTTCCCTCAAATATCCTCTACATACATGTAATATCTGGAAGCATTGTTATCTTATGTTAATCTGACAGAGTAAAGATCATATCGCTTCTTCTATATTAAATCATTTTTAACACATATCATACAGATGGAAAGAAAATTGAGACAACAAAATAAAAAATATAAATAAACCATTTCTTTTAAATTCCTGTATGACTTTCATTATTCATTTACAATATGGAGAACTTTAAAGGAAAATACATAGTTGTATAGTGATTTATTATTCTTTCCTGGAGAGGTATATCTGACTTCTAGGTTAGTGTGACATCAGCAAAATTATTACATTTCTAATCTGAGTAAAATTTTAATTTTAGATAGTGGCTATACACAGTTATTTTTCCCCAAAAAAACTTTTACCCTGGGGAAATCTATAATGCTCAAAATTATACCATATGTGTAAATTCCAATACATTCTTTGCTGTCTACTTCAGACAATACGGTTCATATTAGAATCTCAGGCTTTTAACAGATGAACTTAAAAAAAATTGGAAAATATCTTGTACTTCCTTAGATTTTTTTTTCATTATGACTCTGTTTTTTCTTCCATTTATTTTTTTAATTAATTTTTTTTGTTGTTGTTGTTGTTGTTTGCGACACACAGGGCTCTCACTGTTGTGTCCTCTCCTGTTGCAGAGCACAGGCTCCGGACGTGCAGGCTCAGTGGCCATGGCTCACGGGCCCAGCCGCTCCGCGGCATGTGGGATCCTCCCAGACCGGGGCACGAACCTGTGTCCCCTGCATCAGCAGGCAGACTCTCAACCACTGTGCCACCAGGGAAGCCCCTTTAATTAATTTTTTATTGGAGTATAGTTGCTTTACAATGTTGTGTTAGCTTCTACTGAACAGCAAAATGAATCAGCCATACCTATAAATATATCCCCTCCTTTTTGGATTTCCCTCCCATTTAGGACACCACAAAGCATTAAGTAGCATTCCCTGTGTTATACAGTATGTTCCCATTGGTTGTCTATTTTATACATAGTATCAATAGTGTATATGTCTCAATCCCAATCCCCCAGTTCTTCCCACCACACCCCTTTCCCCCTTGGTATCCATACATTTGTTCTCTATGTCTGTGTCTCTATTTCTGCTTTGCAAATAAGGTCATCTATACCATTTTTCTAGATTCCACATATATGCATTTATATACAATATTTGTTTTTCTCTTTCTGACTTACTTCACTCTGTATGACACTCTGTAGGTCCATCCACGTCTCTACAAATGGACCAATTTCATTCTTTTTTTATGGCTGAGTAATATTCCATCGTATATATGTACCACATCTAGTCAAGATGGCAGAATTGGAGGATGAGGAATTTGTCGCTCCTCATAAGTACAACAAGAATTCATCTACAAATGGAACAATTCCCACAGAACACCAGCTGAACACTAGCAGAAGACTTCAGACACTTAAAAAAACAAAAGGAAGAAGAAAAAAAGAAAAGAGTAATCAAAAAAGGGACCAGCAACCCTGGCGGGAAGCTGAAGGTGAGGGGAGATCCCCACATACAGAAAAACTCCATCATGGTGAGGATATCAGCTGGGACAGAAAAGGACCTTTGGGGGCTCAAAGGAATGCAGCAGACAGTCTGTGGAAGGCAGGATTAAGTAAGAACTTCATGCATGGTCTATACTGCAGCTCTGACCATTGTAGCCTGAATCATGAGTCGTCTGTTGGGAAAGGGGACTGGGTGCTGGAAAGCAGTGTTTGGAGCACGGTCCTCTGTAGATTTTTAATAAAGTTATACCTGGTTTCTTTGGAATGGACATTATTGTCAAACTTATAGCAAGTGACTTTCCCAGAGCTATTTTAAATTTATTAATGAATTAAGAATTTATTACTCTAAAGCATTTTTAAGATTTAATATCCTTTATGTATTTCCTGGTACTGCATTGGGTATTGGACATTAATCAACATCCAATGAATTTATAATGGAAAGTAATGACTACACAATTCCAATGTTAAAGGAAGGACCTTGTCCAGAGCGATCTCTGCTAAGTGCAATAGGTTTGCCATGCAGGCAGTGCAGAAGTAAGTTAACTGATTATTGTAACAGAGGAGACATCCCTACTTAGAGCTTTATCACCTAATCATCATATTTATGCCAAGATTATGTCAATATGTCTATTCAATTAGGTTATCACAAAAATGCAAAACAGTGCTAAGGATGTCTTCATTGAGAACCAACTATCAATCCCAGTGGGGTCCATCCCCAAATTCTCCAACAGTAGAGAGTAGAAATTAATGTTTTGACCTGTCATATGACAAACTCAGAAATAACCCTTCTCCAGAAGCCATATTTGCTATAATCTGTCTAAATGTAGTGACAATGGATGAAAAAAGGCCTCTATTTGTGACTTATTATTTATTGAGATATAGTTCATACCGAATATGCTTTCAATGTTCTTTTACAAACACTAGAGGGAATTTTAGCTTTGTAAAAATGTGAATAGAGAGGAAGTATACCATGGTAGATAGAGTGTGAATTCTCCTAACTTGGTTTAAATCCCAGGTTCTCACATGTTGGACACAAGATATTAGATAAATTTTTGCCTCAGTTTCCTTACTGGTGAAAGGGGAATAATAGAAGTCCTTACCTGAGAGAATATTTTGGATTTTGAAATCCAATTTAAGAACTCAGAACATCTCTGGCATACAGTTTGTGCTCAGTGAGTTACTGCTCTTATCATATGTATTAAATCTGTGAGCACTCCTTCTAAATATTCAATTTTATTTTTTTTGCCAAAATATACTAATCACAGCTATTATAGATAATATATATAACATAATATAATCACAGCTATTATATATAATTATATATAATTATAAAATACATAATATATAATCTATATAATATTATATATAATATATATAAATATACTGATCACAGCTATTATATTCCTGCATGTCAGATACAGTACTAGACACCTATACCTCTCAGCAAGGTCTTGCCACATCAGCTTTCAGGTCAGTGAAATGTAGCAGGAAATAGTAGGACTGGATCCTCTTATTTGAAGTGAAGGAAGGAAAGAAATGATCGTAAACGGTGTTTTTATGATACATCATACTTTGGAGTAAGTTCTTCACAAGCATTCATCTTGTTGTTTATTCCTTGCAAAAATCAGTTTTACAAACGAAGCCATAAAATTGAAAAAAAACTGTGCTGCTAAATTAAGAATGGAGTCAAAACATGTACCTCAATTTTCTAAGTCTAAATCTCTTGCTTTTTTGTTGTTGTTACACTGTGTCTTCTCCCTACTTTTAACGTCCATTATGGTAATAAATATTAATAAATTCTTAAAATTATCCAAAGAAGTTTCAAATATAATTTTATATAATAGAGGAGAGGCAGGCACATAAAAAATTCCATATGGATATCTGATTATACTATTAAGGTATATCATTTTGACTTTTCACTTTTTAGTAAAGATATAACCTTCCATTATAATATAAATTCTCAAGTAAGGTGTCATCTAAATTTTTTTCAGCCAAAAATTAAGTTGTAAATCAATGGCATATGTATTAATATTGTGTTGTTCTAAGCTGTTGCTTTACAGTTTTTTTTTTTTTTTGTATCATATGCATAAAGAGACTAGCCCATAATCAGCAATTATTTCTGCTTTTGTCAAATATTCCTTTTTGTTGTTGTGGTACTTAACCTCCTAGTCTGAATATTATTTATACTCAGAGAAGAACAAGTTTATAAAAAAAAAATCAGATTAGGGTGGTTTGTCTTTCCTAACATTTCTATGCTAAGCCCCATTTCATAAAGATATTTTTAAAATACAGTGATTTCACACTTGAGTTTACTATTTGGCTAGCTGTTGGAATATACTACTATAATCATCCTGCACATAGCCTTTGGAAGCATTTATAGGGACATTCGTAGCTTCAATTTTGATATCACAGCTGCATCCCAAGAACTTGTGACTGGTATTACTTGCACTGCAATTCTGTTTAATAATGGCTCTTGCCTTATGAACATATAAAAAGTGCCCTTCTACCATTAATCTGTAAATCTCTGGTACTGAGGCCAACTTGAGCACACAGTCACTATGACAATTCTCCAAGGACCTGCTGGCTTACAGCCATTGTCTCATTGCCATTGTCAGTAATTACACAGTTAGAGGAAATAATGTGTGGGCAGTGTAATTCAGATCACTTCAACATTCATAATGATGATGAACAACTCTCACTCTTGTTGCATTACCTGCTTTGGCTAACAGCTGAAAATGTGTCCATTGGATAACAACCACTGCTCCAGTTAAATTTGTGATATGAAGATATGATCTTAGATCTCATCTTTTTTAATATGTGGAATCAAGTAAATTAATACTTAACTCAATTGCTAGAACTACATGCACAAATAATTTGGGTTCATCTACTCAGGTTTATGAGTACAAGGTGACATAAGTGCCTATCATTTCATTTAATGTCGCTTAAGGTGATATCCTGGGAATAAGACAGCCCAGATCCTTTTAGATCAGTAGGTTTCAACAGGCATGATTTTGCCTTCCACAGGACACTGAGCAATGTCTGAAGACATTATTGATTGTCACAACTTGTACGGTGTGGGGTGCTACTGCCACCTAGTCAGTAAAGGTTGAGAATGTTGCCAAACATCCTGCGACAAACAGGACAGTCCTTTACATCCTCTCCAACAAACAATTATCTGGCTCAAAATCTTAATAGTGCTGCAGGTGATAATCCTGACTTTAAATGACAAAAATCTGAACTTCAAATAATGCCCTTCAGGGCATACAGTCAGAGTACTGCAAAGCTGTTTTCTGGTCTCCACTGCCCAAATCCTATATAAATGTATATGGGATGACAAAACTATAGAAGTGTAGAAAAGGATATAAATATAGAGTATAAGTATATATCTCAGGAAACAATCTTAAGTACCTTTTCACTAGAGGTAATTGTAGACACATTCAAAGATAGACCAACAGTAAAAATCTAATTACTTTTAATTTAAGCATAAGTTTCAAGCAATAAGAACTTGAGTGTAGGCAGTTTGACAGTGATGCCAATAATTTTTGCATGTGCCTCTCTGTATTAGAATTATAGCAAAAATAATACTATTTTTGATAATCAATTTTCACATATATTTTTGCCAAAAAGGAGATTTTATTGAAAGTTATTAAGGAGTCTGATTTTAGAGTCACAATTAATCAATCAGTATTTTCTAAGTGTGACCTAAGTGCCAAACATTATCCTTTCTTTACACTAAAAGCCTGTGATTGGTACAAAGGAACCTAGTTCACTCAAAAGGTAGGAGAAAGGCACTTGAGTGGAATTCCTCTAAGTCTTACTAAGTTGCCAGAGCCTGTAGTTCTCAAATTTTTATTTGCCTAAGAAACACTTGAGGGCACTTTCCTGGGCCTAAGCACCAGCGAGTCTGATTTAATAGGTGTAGAGTAAGATCCAAAAGTAGACATCTCCCGTTGCGGAGCACAGGCTCCGGACGTGCAGCCTCAGCGGCCATGGCTCACGGGCCCACCCGCTCTGCGGCATGTGGGATCTTCCCGGACCGGGGCACGAACCCGCGTCCCCTGCATCGGCAGGTGGACTCTCAACCACTGCGCCATCAGGGAAGCCCAAAAGTAGACGTTTTTAAACAAACCATTCTGGTGATTTCATGCTGATGATTTCAAAGCATAGTTTCAGAGATTCTGCCTTAAACCTGTAGTTCACTAGGTACAACTCTAAGTAGGTACTGGTGAGAAAGAGAATAGGAAGAGTTATACAGGTCAAAAACGTTTAAAGGGCTTCCCTGGTGGCGCAGTGGTTGAGAGTCCGCCTGCTGATGCACGGGACACGGGTTCGTGCCCCGGTCCGGGAAGATCCCATATGCCGCGGAGCGGCCAGGCCCGTGAGCCATGGCCGCTGGGCCTGCACGTCAGGAGCCTGTGCTCCGCAGTGGGGGAGGCCACAGCGGTGAGAGGCCCGCGTATCACAAAAAAAAAAGAAAAAAAAGTTTAAAGACTATAAACAATAAATTATTATTATTTTATAACAGTAATTCATTGATTCAGCAAGTATTTATTGTAATCCATTTATCTACCACGAGTAGTCTAAGCACTGGGGATATGGTTATGAATAAAACAGAAAAATAATCTGCCCTGATGGAGCTTACATTCCAGCAGGAGGAGACAGACAATGAATTACTAACATCAGGCAGAGACAATTAATAGTTGTCTTCAGATACATATTTTAAGAGTGATTTATTAGTAAGCTCTTGAATGAAATAATAAATTTAAGAATTTCTTTCCTTTGAAATATGTTCCTTCTCTACATCTCTCTCCATAGACCCACAATTCTATCAGTCAAATTTTGAAAATGTTAATTAACATCATATTAATGAGCTAATGTTTTACTTCAAAGCAGTATCATATTTCACTCTTAAATGTTTCCATTTAAGAATAAATTTTATAAATAAATAAATTTTATTTTGGCTGCCTTTATACCTCTGTGTTAAAATTACATACATTTTCATAATCATATTTTTGTGTGGTATAATGAGGTGTTATCACCTTGTTACCTAACAAAATACAGTTTTTTGGAGTTCTCTGATTTGAATGACAGAGAAATTATGTGTGTGTTTATGTGTGTGTGTTTCCATTTTTTTTTTTGATTCAACTATCTAGTACACTAAATTTGGAGAATTTGAAAAGTATTCCAATAAATAAAATAAAAATAATGAAAAGTTCTTGAAAAACTGTAGAATACAACTTTTAAAACTATTTACTGCAGACTTTCTTGTAGCTTTTATTATGTGATTGTGAATTGTAATCCTTCAAGACAAGACAAAATAAGCAGTGTTACCTAAACTTAATCATAGATTCCTTTCCACTGAGTTTATAAAAGGACCAAATGCTGCGAAAGAGTGATTAAGAACACAGGGAAAAGTGGAAAATATATATTTTTTAATCTGAAAGGCCAATTAAAAAAAACTCTCTCTCTATTTAGGTAAACACACACACAAACAAGTGTAATTATATAACTATGTGGCCTGCATCTCATTGGGTATGAAAAGGTTAATCAGAACAACTCCCTTTCTATTTTATGTTAAAATTTACTGATTTTAGTGCTTGCATTTCAATCTAAAGTAGAAGTAATTTTCAGATTATTCCCTAATCATTGTCACTGTTCTCTCCCAAGAGAGAAGAACACAGTTTTCATCATCAAGGCATTAGGACAATAGTATCAAAGGAAAAAACACAATAAAAGGAAGGAGTAGTCAGAATAGAGAACACCAAATCTTTTGTTGGCAAATCTGTAAACATTGGCTGGGATTTGTAGAATATACTGGAGGGAGCACACAATCCAAGGAAATAAATTGCTAAAAGTACACGCACAAAGATACCCTGAGCACACACATTAGTAAGGATGGAGATTGATCTTTAAATAAAAATAAAGGCTTGAAAAAAAAGAATTAATTCCACTACTGATAGGTTATGATTAAAAAAGACATATGAACCATAAAAAAGATCCATTAAATCTGGAATTGTTTGTATTTATACACTGACTTGTTGCAGGAAAGATTGAGAGTAATTACTAATTTAAGACCATTTTAAGTTATAAATTTCACATTTATAATTTTTGTAATGCAGTTTATTTTTCAGTAGTGAAAAATATAAAATTCTTACACTGACATAATCTTTGTTTGGTTTCAAGGCCAGATGCTATCATAAAAGAAATCTAGACCCAAACAGAAGTTATCCCCTTAGTCACACTAGTCAAGGATTTTGTTTTATGTTTTGTATTATTTTGTTATTATCTACGCAGTGTGGCAGAACAGAGGATCAATGTCATAATTTTAATGATTATTATTCTTAATGGTATGTGGTTTTATGCTTAAATGTAATAAACTTCAGGTAGTTCTCATTCGATCGGTTCAGTTCTATCAGTTCACAAAGCATCTTGTCTTCATAAAGTTTTATTCTTTCATTTATTTATTCAACAAATGTTAAATGTTTACTGTGCCTCTACTATGTTACAATTCAAAGTGCCTATGTAGGTATCATTGCACATCTCCTTGCATTTTTCGATACTACCTGGTTCTTGCATTAAGACACCAGTGTCAAGTTAGCAAAGCAAGTTTAGCAACACCTTTCAAAACACTGTCTCTTGGGACTTCCCTGGTGGTCCAGTGGTTAAGACATTGCCTTCCAATGCAGGGGGTGCAGGTTCAATCCTTGGTTGGGGAGCTAAGATCCCACATGCCTCGCACCAAAGAACCAAAACATAAAACAGAAGCAATATTGTAACCTATTCAATAATGATTTTAAAAATAGTCCATATCAAACAATCTTAAAAAACACTGTCTCAGTGAAACTGTTCCACTGAAGAATATGACAGAGTGGACATGCATTAAACCTCAGTTAATTTATTTATGGTTCAGTCACTTCAGACCCCACTGAGAGTTTATTTTTACTGTATAAAATGATAACAAATTTAGTTATTTGGTTATCTTATCACTTTAAAAATAGTAAATTTGTGTGTGTGGGCATGTGTGTCACATATGCATAAGCACAGAGAAGTAATCATTACAGAATGATAGTTAATGAGAAAAAATAGTAGATCAAAAAAGCCAAGCATTCTGGTATCATATTTGTGTTGGATAAAAAAAAATAATGTTATGGATGCAATGATAAATAATACTTATGACAGTGATCCTTAGATATTAAGAAATTGCAAACTGTTTCCTCTTTTATGACTGTCCAAACATTTATTTCCTGGTGGGAAATCCATGGTGCCAGGTCACTAAGTTAGAGTCTCATAAGTCTGGACAAATAACAAAGAAACCCTCTCCTTATATACAGTCTTTGAGTGCTGCCAAAATTTAGGAAAAATGAAGAACAAACGTTCAATGATCATAAGCCAGAGAAAGGATGAAAGCTGACATATGAAAAAAAATCCGAAAATGCGGTAGAAAATGAAGGCATGGAGATAGGGAAGTATTCTATTTTAAGCTGTGGTATAAAATGAATTAGAATTTTATCTCTGTTAAATTAACTGATATTAAATGCCTCTTCTCTTAATAATGATGCATAAACAAACTATTTTTACTACATTTTTTTCCTTTATGTTCAGATAGGAGAAAAACAGAAAAGCATAATATAACATAATGGATTCTCAAACATTAGCTGCATCAGAATCATCTGGTGGAATTGTTAAACAAGTTTCTGGGCCCTGCCCCTGGAATTTCTGTTTCAATAGGTCTGGGGTAGTGCCTGACAACTTTAATTTCTAATTTTAGAAAGTTTCTCATTTTTAAATTTTAATTTCTATCAAGTCCCTAGATCATGCTGATGCTTCTAGACGCTTAGAGAATCACTGATAAAATGCATGGTATATTTTTAGGAATTTCTAAAGATGCTAATGGAAACTTGGTGAAGAACAATTCCTTCTTTCTCTACTATTTTTACTTGATATTGTAAAAAGACAACATAATGCCTTTAAGGGGTAAACAAGAAGTTATAAGATGCTTAAGTAAAGTACATTTTTTTCAGTGTAGTTTGAATCAACTTTTTTTCAGAAACTGTAAGATTAGGATTGGGGATTAATTCAGTTAACCACAGGAATTCAAGTGGCAATTTTTTTTTTTGCCATGGAGCCCACACACATGAATAATCAGTTTGCATTTTTGTCATAAATAGTATGTTATAACCATACAAAAATGCATTTATTATAAGTTGTCTTGTTCAGAGTTTAGAATTAGAATCCAAAGGAATGATAAAACTTCTTAGACAGGTTTAGGGATCCAAAAGTTGCAAGATCCAAGAATTTTTCCATGATGAACACTGTAAAGAAGAAGGAGGAGGAGGAGAAGGATGAGGAAGAAAAGAAGGAGGACGAGGGGAAGGAGGAAGAGACTTGTTTCATTGCTTACTAAGTAGGCAGTTAGGTCTGAGACAGCCCTGAAAGAATCCCATATGTTGTGAAAGTAGGTAAATGTTTTCTTATGTGTCCAAGAGGAGCTTGGATGTGGCACAGCAAGCTGATGAACCTTATTATACCTTTTGGATAGAGCAAGGAGAATACAGACAGCAGTAGCCTACAGGATCAGGAAATGCCTGCTTCCTACTCCAGATGACTGGTTATTAGATGTGAGTAAGTATCCTACTGTATATGAAAAGTCACAGTTGGTTTACAGAATCACCCTCCCACAGCAATTTTCCATCCCTCAACAATTTTAAAAGCAATTCATATGGGAAAATGGAGGTCACCTAATATGTGGAAGACATTATGACTATATCAGAAAATGTTCCATTAACTCAGATTAGGGACTAAACCTTTTTAAGTCATTGATCCATAATGAAATCAACTTACATAAACATTATCACTCAAAACTCAGACAATGAAACTAGAAAATAATTTAACACTTTTTCATTCAATAATTAAACCTGACTAAATCTCAATTTAATTTAATCTCTTAAAATATTATCAGAACTAACCTTTACACTGTTTAAATTCCTGTTTGTTAATGAAGTTTCACACCTCACTGGAAAAATGTATTTTTATTTTAAAAAGTATACATTTTTATTCATCAGCTACATGACCAAATATTTTATACAGTAATTTTCTTATGCTGTTATTTATTATTAATGAAAAATTGGAAATGAGTCAAATGAAGAGGTATAGAAGAATAGAGAAATAAATTACTAAATAAACCTATAATGAAATATAGAGTCAACAGAAGTTATAACTAGGAGTTATGGTTACAGGTAGTTTTTACTTACCTCATTACTTTTCTACATTTGCCAAGTTTTCTACAGTCACAAAAATTAGAAAATGATTTTTCTTATCAACAGATTTATATATTTAGGAATTTATCTGCCATATTCTTATGTTAATCATTTTACTCATTCTAAAGGACATTTGTTTGAAATTGCATAAAGTTTTTTTGAGGTGCAGATCATACACTTTTATCTAGATAGAATATATTTATAATCAATCATAACATTTCCAAAAAACATACTATTCTTTATCAGAAAACACTGAAAAAAAATTAGCATAGTACCAAGATAGTTATAATTCTTCTTTTTCTTTTTTTTTTTTTTTTTTTTTTTGCGATACGCAGGCCTCTCACTGTTGTGACCTCTCCCACTGCGGAGCACAGGCTCCGGACACGCAGGCTCAGCGGCCATGGCTCACGGGCCCAGCCGCTCCATGGCATGTGGGATCTTCCCGGACTGGGGCATGAACCCGTGTCCCCTGTATCGGCAGGCAGACTCTCAACCACTGCGCCACCAGGGAAGCCCAAATAGTTATAAATCTTATTCACAAATTGTTTCATTTGCCAAGTTAGGTAATGTTCCAAAATCATAACGTTTCCAAACTGTACGTTATAAAATTTTCATTTAACAAAGCCATAATGAATTTCTCAAACTAAGTTGATTTCAAAAAAGATTTCTTAAATTATAACCTTTCAAGAGTTCTTGAACTCATGTGTAAGACCCAGCAATGGTGGACGTTTCTGGGACACAGTTTAAGAATGAATCTAATAATTGAGATTGTGTAGAGTCAGATTCCAATTTATATCTGGCAAATTAATTCTCCTGATTTGAGAACCAAAGTCAAATGTTCCTTTTTTTTTTTTTTTTTTAATTGGACCCAGTACCTTTCTAAAGCATTTGATTGATCCCATTACAGGACATTAAGCCAAACAGTTCTGCAGGGTAGATTGATGTTTGCCTCCACATGGAATCAAGGGAAGTTTTTAACAACTTGTTCCTCTTTGTTAGCTCCATATTCATAATCCCATGTAGACAGATGTGTAATATGATTTACCCAGTTTTCCAAAGACAGAGTGTTTTATTTTCCATGTTACATATTACTGTATAATTTCCCTACACAATTTACTTTAGAGGACATTATTTCCAACTTATAAAATTGTAATTATTTTGCAAATTATATAACAAAAGTTTTCAGTCTTTTATATGATTATTCTACATAGAACACTATTATTTATACAATGTACCACTTTAGGAAAAATGCATCATGAATAAAGTAACAATTTACAGTTTCTACTGACTTTTCTTGGCCTTTGTTCTATAGCTAGTAGCCAGTAATGAGATAAATCACAGGAAGTTTTAAAAAAGATCAAGTATATTTTTGCTTATATAGATTGATCCCATGATTTTTACAAGACATTAATTTAAAAATTAAATTATCTCTAAAGTCATACATTAATTTTAATATTCTGGTAAAATATATGGTACATACTAGGCACTCTGTATTATTCAATAAGTGATTAAGTTAATAAATTAGTGAATAAATAAAATCTTACAAAAAATTAGGAATAGAAGCCTCTATTTTGAACAGATTTGTATCTTGCAAAAATAGTATCATCTTACATAATGATAAACATTGAGAACTATTCCACAAAAATAAAGCAATTCTACTCATAACAATGGGGCAAAGAAAGAAACATGACAAAAATTTTTAAAAAGAAGTATTTTTGGTGGTATTTTTTGGTGGTATTGGTGCCTAATGGTGGTATTAATGCCTAATGAAGAAAATAAATTTAAACACCACTAGAATTTACAACTTATTATCAACAGAGCCACTCTACAAAAAAGGAATATACAAGTAAACAAGAATAATTTTCTATGTGAGGAATAGCCAGTTGGAAAATATTACAATGAAAGAGATGATAAGAAAAATACAAAAATGAGCTCAGAAACTTATAGAAATTATATAGAAAATTAAAATATGTCTTAGGAATATAAGAGAATATTAGAATAAGAAGAAACAATATAGTTATATGGAAAAACAATAAATATTCTAAAGACAGTAATTATTTACAAACTCAACAGTAAGTCTCATGAGAACTCCAAATGAATCGGAAGGGATGAGGGACCAGTGTGAATGAGGACAGGGAAACTTGATAAAGACTCTACATTAAATCTGGAATAATAAACAGATAAAATTGTTGAGAAAATATTTATGATATTTGCTGGGGGTTTGTTGTATATGGCCTTTATTATATTGACGTTGGTTACCTCTATGCCCACTTTCTGGAGAGTTTTTATCATAAATGGGTGTTGAATTTTGTCAAAAGCTTTTTCTGCACCTCTTGAGATGATCATATGTTTTTTATTCTTCAATTTTTTAATATGGTGTATCACATTGATTGATTTGCATATATTGAAGAATCCTTGCATCCCTGGGATAAATCACACTTGTCCATGGTGTATGATCCTTTTAATGTGTTGTTGGCTTCTGTTTGCTAGTATTTTGTTGAGGATTTTTGAGTCTATGTTCATCAGTGATACTGACTGGCCTGCAATTTTTTGTGATATCGTTGTCTGGTTTTGGTATCAGGGTGATGATGGCTTTGTAGAATGACCTTGGGAGTGTTCCTCCCTCTTCAATTTTTGGAAGAATTTGAGAAGCTTCATCCAATTGAATGAAATACAAGTCCACAAACAGAACGAGGTACATATAGGTATTCAGACTATGATGAAGGCCTAAATTATTAAAGAACAAATACATTTTTAAGCAAAAGTACTTATGATAGTTAGTTATGTATTTTCTAATACATATCTCACAATATAGAATTCCAATTTTGTCTATATAAATTAAAGAATTAAACAAAATATCTGGGGAGGAAATCAAAATGGTAAAGTAGGAGGATGTGGAACTCACCTCTCCCCATGAGCACAACAAAAATACATATACATGTGGGACAATTCTCACAGAAAACTAACTGCTAACTGGTAGAAATACTCCAGTATAACCAAGGCTTGAAAGAATGATCCACATGGAATCAGGTAGGAAGGCAAGAAAAGTGATCAGGTCAAGACCTGTGCCCTAGGGAGGTGACTCAGAATAAAGGTAGATTACATGGAGACCCTCCCTGAGGAGTGAATGGTTCAAACCACATATTGGGTACCCCAGTCCTGAGGTCTGACACAGGGACCTGTGTCTTTCCTGGTTGGAGGGGTGGTGGGACTAGCAGAAGGGCTGTGGGAAGCCTGGACTCTGCTCAGGATGAGCCTGTGAATGCTTGCTTACTCTTAAATGGGGTGGACAAGGTGGACTGAAACTGTGCAGGTGGCTGACTGATTTCCTGTGACTGCCCTAGTATGCCCAGCCTGAGCTGAGAAATTACTTCAGTCTCACATACTTCAACTTGCAGCTCCACATTGGAGGGAGGGCTGCAGGACCAAGGAAAGAACTTGGCTGAGAGACACAGGGGCAAACTGCCCTGAAGGGTCATCTGAGCAGGGCAGGGGTAGCCATTAACAGCAGTTACACAGGCAGTGCATCAGAAGCAACTCTGAACTCTCTCTATGGCCAAATTGCCAGAGCGCACACTACATCATGCAGCAAGAGCCTGCATGGGCCTCTCTTGCTCCAGAAACTGCTCCCCTTTAGGGCAAGGGTACTGGAGCTAAAAGGGGAGAGAACTGACACCTAAAGGAAAAAGAGGCAGCTCAGAACTGACCCCCAGGGCTTCTTCTCCAGCAACTAGGGACACACCCCCATCTCCAATAGGATGGTAGAGTCCAGTGAACAAAAATGAAGTCCAGGCTCACAGCTGGCTCCAGCCCTAGCTCCTCATTCTCCAGTCCTACCTCTTACCAAGGTGACAGCTGCCAGTGCAAGCTGAGGAAAGACATGACCTGTGTTCATGTCAAATCCAGCTCTCCCACCAAAGTGACTGGGCACATGCAGACTGTATACAGACACTCCCACATAAGGACTACCTTTCAAGAGCACAATAGGAAACTGTTTCATCTAATTTCATAGAGACAGAGAAAGTTAAGCAAATGAGAAAACAGAAGGATTGGTCTCAAGTGAGAAAGCAAGAGAAGACACCTGAAAAACAAATAATGAAACAGAAATAAACAATTTACCAGACATAGAATTAAAAGCATTTGTTAAAAGGATGCTAACAGAATTGGGGAAAACAATAGATGAACACAGTGAGAATTTTAACAAAGAAATAGAAAACATAAAAAATAACCAGTCAGAATTGAAGAATACAATACCTAAAATGAAAAACACACTAGAAGTAATTATAGCAGACTATGTGATACATAAGAATGCATAGGTGATCTAGAAGACAGAATAATGGAAATCACTCAATCAGAAAAACAAATTTAAAAAATGAGAACAGGGCTTCCCTGGTGGTGCAGTGGTTGAGAGTCCACCTGCCGATGCAGGGGACATGGGTTCGTGCCCCGGTCTGGGAAGATCCCACATCATGGAGTGGCTAGGCCTGTGAGCTATGGCTGCTGAGCCTGCACGTCCAGAGCCTGTGCTCCACAACGGGAGAGGACACAACACTGAGAGCCCTGTGTACCACAAAAAAATAAAAAATAAAAAAAAATTTAAGGGCTTCCCTGGTGGCACAGTGGTTGAGAGTCTGCCTGCCAATTCAGGGGACAGGGGTTCAGGCCCTGTCTGGGAGGATCCTACATGCTGTGGGGCGGTGGGCCCGTGAGCCACAACTACTGAGCCTGCGCGTCTGGAGCCTGTGCTCCACAACAAGAGAGGCCACAACAGTGAGAGGCCCACGCACCACAATGAAGAGTGGCCCCCGCTCATCACAACTAGAGAAAGCCCTCGCACAGAAACGAAGACCCAACACAACCAAAAATAAATAAATAAATAAATATAAATTAAAAAGAAAAAATGAGAACAGTTTAAGAGATCTCTGTGATAACATGAAGCATACCACCATTTTCATACTAGGGGTCCTAGAAGGAGAATAGAGATAGAAAGAGGTCAAAAATGTATTTGAAGAAATTATGGCTGCAAACTTGCCATACCTGAAGGAGAAAACAGATATCCAGGTACAGAAAGCACAGAGGGTCCAAACAAGATGAACCCAAACAGACACACACCAAGACATATCATAATTAAAATGGCAAAAGTTAAAGATAGAGAATCCTAAAGTCAGTAGGAGAAAGAAAAAAAGACATATAGAAGGGAACCTCCATAAAGCTATCAGTTGATTTTTCTGCAGGAACTTTGCAGGCCAGAAGGCAGTAGCACAATATGTTCAAAGCACTGAAAGGGAAAAAACCTGTAACCTAGGATACTCTACCTAACAAGATTACTATTTACAATAGAAGAAGAGATAAAGAATTTCTCATACAAGCAAAAACTAAAAGATTTTATCAATACTAAACCCTTGAAAGAAATGTTAAAGTTCTGCTCTAAATGGAAAAGAAAAGGCTTTTCTTTATAAAATTCTTACTTATAAAGAACTAAGAATATTTAAGAAAGGAAAAATCCCATTAATAAATGCAAATAAATAGTAAAGGTTGAGGATCAACCACTTAAATAAGCTAGTACAAAGATTAAAAGAATAAAATTGTAAAATCAACCATAATTATAATAAAGAGTGAAGTGATAAATGTGGAGATGTGAAATATGACATCAAAAACACAAAGTATGGGGGAGGGTAGTAACATATATAGATCTTTTAGAATGTGTTTGAACTTAAATGACTACCAGTTTACAACAAGTAGATATAGTAATAGGTCAATATATATGAACCCTATGATAACCAGAAATCAAAAACCTATAATAGATACACAAAACCTAGAGAGAAAGGAACACAAGCATACCACTAAAGAAAATCATCAAACCACAAGGGAATGAACAAAAGGAAGAAAAAATGAACAGGGAAGAACTATAGCAACAAGAAAGCAAGTAATAAAATGGCAATAATTACATACTTATGAATAATTACTTTAAATGTCAATGTTCCAAATGCTCCAATCAAAAGATACAGGGTGGCTGACTGGATTGAAAAAAGAACCATCTAAATGCTGCTTGTAAGGACTCACAACATAGCTAAAGACACACACAAACTGAAAGTGAAAGGATGGGAAAATATATTTCATGCAAAGAGAAACAGGAAAGTGAGGGTAGTAATACTCATATCATACAACATAGACTTGAAAACAAATAACAAAAAACAAGGTCATTATATAATGATAAAGGGATCAATACAAAAGGAGGAAATTAACTTGTTAACACCTGTGCACCCAATATAGGAGCACCTAAATATATAAAGCAAATACTAACTGACTAAAGGGAAAAATTAACCAAAATACAATAACAGTAGAGGACTTTAATATCCAACTCACATCAATGGACAGATCATTCAGACAGAAAATGAATAAAGCAAGAGTGGTCTTAAATGACACAAAAGACCAGCTGAACTTAACAGATATTTACAGGACATTCTATCCTAAAACAGCAGAACACACACTCTTTTCAAGTACACATAGAATGTTCTCCAGGATACATCACATTAGGTCACAAAACAAGTCTCAATAAATTTAAGAAAACAGAATTTATATCACGCATTATTTCTGACCATAACTATATGAAACCAGAAATCAATTAAAGAAAGAAAAATGAGAAAATCACAAACACATGGAGAATAAACATGATACTGGAAAAAAAAAACACAAAAAAACCCCACAAAGTATCAATGAAGAAATCAAAGAGAAAATCAGAAAATAACTGAAGACAAATGAATATAGAAACACAATGTTCCAAAATCTATGAGATGTAGCAAAAACAGTTCTAAGAGGGAAGTTTATAGCAATATAAGCCCTTCTCAAGAAATAAGAAAAATGTCAAATAAACAACCAAACATTCCATTTAAAGGAATTACAAAAAATGAGAATAAACAAAGTCAGCAGAAGAAAGAAAATAATAAAGATCAGAGAGGAAATAAAAAATAGAGACAAAATAAACATACAAAGAAACAAACAAAAACAATAGAGAAGATCAATGCAACCAAGAGCTGGTTGTTTGAAAAGATAAACAAAACTGATAAACCATTAGGGAGGTTCATCAAAAAGAAAAGAGGACCCAAATAAACAAAATAAGAAATGAAAGAGAGAAATAACAACCAATACCACAAAGATACAAAAAATCATAAGATAACACTATGAACAGTTATATGCCAACAACTTGGACAACCTAGAAGAAATGGACAAATTTCTAGAAACATACAACCTACCAAGACTGAATCAGGAAGAAATTGACAGTCTGAATAGATCAATCCCTAGTAGTGAAACTGAATTTGTAATAAAAACAAAAATTCCCAAAAAACAAAATTTGAGGACCAGTTGGTTTCACAGGCGAATTCTACAAAACATATAAAGGAGAGCTAATGCATATATTTTCAAACTATTCCACAAAGCTGAAGAAGATGGAACACCTAAATTCATTGTACTAGGCCACCATTAGCAAAACCAGACAGATACTACAAAAAAAGAAAACTACAGGCCAATAGCTCTGATGAATATACATGCAAAAATTCTCAACAAAATATTAGCAAACCAAATCCAACAATACATAAAAAGGATCATACACCATGATCAAGTGGGATTTATTCCAGGGATGCCAGGATGGTTCAATATCTGCAAATCAAACAATGTGATACACCACATTAACAAAAGCAAGAAGAAAAAATCACACACCCTTCTCAATAGAAGCAAAAAAGCATCTGACAAAATTCAACACTCATTCATGATGAAAGCTCTCATTAAAGTTGTTATAGAGGGAACATATCTCAACATAACAAAGGCCATTTATGACAAACCAATAGTTAACATTATATGCAACACTGAAAAGTTGAAAGCCTTCCCTCCAAATTCAGGAACAAGACAAGGATGCTCATTATTGCCACTTCTATTTAATGTAGAATTGGAAGTACTAGCCACAGTAATCAGACAAGAAAAAGAAATAAAAGGAATCTATACTGGATGGGAAGATGTGAAACTGTCACTATTTGCAGATGACATATTTTACACAGAAAACCCTAAAGTCTCCACCTCCAAACTATTAGAACTAATAAGTGAATTCAGCAAAGTTGTAGGATCCAAGATTAATAAACAGAAATCTGTTGCTTTTCTCTATACTAATAATGAACTACCAGAAAGAGAAAGCAAGAAAACAATCCCATTTAAAATTGCATCAAAAAGAATAAAACACCTAGGGATTAACTTAACCACGGGGGTAAAAGAGCTATACTCTGAAAACTATAAATCATTGATAGAGCAATTTGAAGGTGATACATATAAATGGAAAAATATCATGTGTTCATGGACTGCAAGAATTAATATTGTCAAAATGACCATACTACCCAAAATAATCTACAGATTTAATGCAATCCCTATCAAAATACTCATGACATTTTTCACAAACTAGAATAAATAATTCTAAAATTTACATAGAGCAACAAAAGTCACCAAATTGCCAAAACAATCGAGCAAAAAGAACAAAGTTGAATATACCATGCCCCCTGACTTCAGATGATACTACTAAGCTACAGATATAAAAAGCATGGCACTGGCACAAGAACATACATATAGGTCAATGAACAGAATAGAGAGCCTAGAAATAAACCCACACACCTACAGTCAATTAATTCACAAAAAGGAGGCAAGAATATACAATGGAGAAAAGACAGCCTCTTCAATAAGTGGTGCTGAGAAAATTGAACAACTGCATGTAAAAGAATGATATTAGAATATTTCCTCACAACATACACAAAAATAAACTAAAAATGGATTAAATACCTAAATATAAGACTGGAAACCATAAAATTCCTAGAAGAAAATATAGGCAAAACACTCTCTGGCATAAGTCATAGCAATATTTTTTTGGATGTATCTCCTAAGATGAAAGAAATAAACACTAAAATAAACAAATGAAATCTCATTAAACTAAAAAGCTTTAGAACATCAAAGGAAACAATCAACAAAAAGAAAAAAACAACCTACTCAATGTGAGGAAATATTTGCAAATGATTTGACTGATAGAGGTTGATATCCAAAATATATAAACAGCTCATACAGTTCAATATGAAAAAACAACCTTTTATAAAAAAGACAGAATACCAGAACACCTAAATAGACGTTTTCTGAAGAAGATATACTAGTTGCAAACAGGCACATGAAAAGATGCTCAACATAACTAATCAAGAGAAATGCAAATCAAAACAACAATGTGAGGGACTTCCCTGGTGGCACAGTGGTTAAGAATCTACCTGTCAATGTAGAGGACATGGGTTTGATCCCTGGTCTGGGAAGATCCCACATGCCATGGAGCAATTAAGCCCATGTGCCACAAATACTGAGCCCACGTTCCACAACTACTGAAGCTCGCACACCCTAGAGCCCACGCACCACAACTACTGAAGACCGCATGCTCTAGGGCCCGCGTGCTGCGACTACTGAGCCCATGTGCTGCAACTACTGAAGCCCGTGCACCTACAGCCCATGTTCTGCAACAAGAGAAGCCACTGCAATGAGAAGCCTGTGCACTGGAATGAAGAGTAGCCCCCTCTCGCTGCAACTAAAGAAAGCCTGTGCACAGCAACAAAGACCCAATGCAGCCAGAAAATAAATAAAAAAATAAAACAAAAACAAGCAAACAAAAAACAATGTGATATCACCTCACACCTATCAGAATGGCTATCATCAAAATGTCTACAAATAAATGTCAGCAAGGATGTGAAGAAATGGGAACCCTCCTACACTGTTGGTGGGAATATAAATTAGTGCAGCCATTATGGAAAACAGCATGGAAGTTCCTCAAAAAACTAAAACTAAAACTACCATATGATGCAGCAATTCCACTTCTGATTATCTGAAGGAAACAAAAACACTAATTTGAAAAGAAACATACACCCCAATGTTCAAAGTAACAATATTTACAATAGCCAAGGCATAGAAGAAGGCAGTGCCTGTCAACAGATGAATGGATAAAAAAAATGTGGTATATATATGTGTGTATATATATGTGTATATACACACACAAACCACATTATACACACACACACACACACACACACACACACACACACAATGGAACACTACTCAGCCACAAAAATGAATGAAATTATGCCATTTCCAACATTGTGGATGGATCAAGGCAGTATTATGCTTAGTAAAATATGTCAGACAAAGAAAGACAAATACACTATGTTAACACTTATGTGTGGAATTAAAAAAAACAAACAAACGAATGCATATAACAAAACAAAAACAGGCTCACATACATAGAAAACAAAGTAGTGTTTACCAGTGGGGAGAAGTAATAAGAGAGGAGGGGCAAAATAGGGGTATGGGATTAAGAGACACAAACTACAATGTATAAAATAGATAAGAAACAAGGATATATTATACAGTACAGGGTAATATAGCCATTTTTGGTAAAAACATTAAGTGGAGTATAACCTATTAAAATATTTAATTACTATGTCATACACCTGAAACTAATATAATATTGTAAATCAAGTATACTTCAATGAAAATAAATATAATATCAGAAATTAAGAGAAAGTATAGGTCAATATATGGCTGTGTGTTGCATGAGGCATTCAGAAAAATAATACTAATAGAAACAATTATGAAAAAGATTGTTGATACATTGCATACAAAAATAAAGTTTACTTTCATCAAAAACAATAACAATTTCAAATTGTAGAAGTCAAATAAAATTCAAAAATTATGTTAAATACCTACACATACACAGAAAACATATGTTTGAATATTCTAAGGGAAAAACTACATTACCAACATAAAACGACAGATTTACAATCATGGAGCTCATAAGAAAAATTATAAATTGCCAATATATATGAAATATTTATCACCATTATTAAAAATATTGCATAAGAAAACAGCAATGAATTTTTAAAATCTATTACATTTGTATAGTCCAATTGTAGTGAAACTTTTTTGCATCAGCAAGATTTTGGAATAGACGTTCTAATATTATTGATGAGTATATGTTTTTAAAATCTTTCTGGAATGCAGAGACTATATATTTAGAGTTTTTAAAATGTAAGTAACGTTTTTATTGAGCACTTCCAGTTTTAATGATGGATTTTAAGAAAAAAAATTAGAGATGTTAATAAAACGATTTATCTATAAGTATGTCTGTAGCAGCATTATGCTTAGGACAGATAATTTGGAAATAATGTGAATGTCATTAAGCATCATTATAATGGAAAGCTATTACTCATTAAATGTCATATTAACATTGCAAATTAATGAACTGGATCAATATTCACAATAATTGACAAATAACATTCACGATAATTGCCAAGTAAAAATGCACGTTTTGCAAAAGAGTATATTCAGCAGCTATTGTTATTTGATGTGTTTTGTATTGATAGAGAAAGACTAGAAGGCCATATACCACATTACAACAGTGGTGCAATTATGCATAGTTTTAATGTAAGAAGTAGTAGTAATATTATCATAAATAACTGACATTCTAAAGGACCTTTTATTTCCCAGGCATTAACCTAAGCTCTTTATATGGATCATGTCACTTAATAATCCTCACATAAATTTTATGAGAAAGATACTATTTTTATCTCCATTTTACCAATAAGGAGACTAAGACTTGGGGAATATAAATAATTTGTCTAAAATTGTAGATACAGGGACTTCCCTGGTGGCTCAGTGGTTAAGAATCCACCTGTCAATGCAGGGAACAGGGGTTCGAGGCCTGGTCCGGGAAGATTCCACAGGCTGTGGAGCAACTAAGCCCATGCACCACAACTACTGAGCCTGTGCTCTAGAGCCCACGAGCCATAACTACTGAGCCCATGTGCCACAACTACTGAAGCCCGCACGACTAGAGCCCATGCTCTGCAACAAGAAGCCACTGCAGTGAGAAGCCCAGCACTACCACAAGGAGTAGCCCCTGCTCGCCGTAACTAGAGAAAGACTACGCACAGTAACAAAGACTCAACACAGCCAAAAATAAATAAATAAATGTATTTTAAAAATAAATAAATAAATAAAATTGTAGATACAGTAAGCGGTTGAACCAAAACTTGGTCTAATCTAACTCAGATTTATTTTCTTCTATTTGTGTGTGTATTTGTGTGGCGGGGGATGGGGTGTCCTAAGTGTTGTAAATATTATTAAAATAAAGCTCAAAAATGACATTTAGAAGAAAACAAAGCTAGGAAACCTCGCAGTCTTCATTGTTTTGACTTTCTTAATTATCTGATAAAACTCTTGTGTGCTGTACACCGATACATATTCTCTTGAGACAGAGAACCAAAAGTATATACCTCTTGATATTTGCAAGTGCTATGATTTTATTTTCTCAAACAAGATGGTCTGAACAGATGACTAAATAGGGTTTATTTAGTTACTCAACATCTACTTTCAGTCATCTAAAAAACACTGAAATATGTTGGAAGAAAAAGAAAAAAGAGGAAAGGAAAGTACTGGAGAGGAAAGTAAGGGGGAAAAGCAGGGAACACACAATAGTGATAAAAAAAAGAGGAAACAAATGGGACAACAAGCAGAGATAAAAGAACCAGTGTTCTCTAATATTTAAATTATTAAACCAAATTAACTCATGTAGTTATTGTGGGGATTTTCAGCATTAATGTGAACTGTATAACACAAAATACTCTTGCACAATGCTGGGTGCTCCATTACAGACAATACATTTGTCCTCTCCCATTGTGGAGCACAGGCTCCAGACGCGCAGGCTCAGCGGCCATGGCTCACGGGCCTAGCCGCTCCATGGCATGTGGGATCTTCCCGGACCGGGGCACGACCCCATGTCCCCTGCATCGGCAGGCAGACCAAAGGAGTCCAAATTTTATTCAAGGAAATTCTGCTGTCATTCCAGACATTCGCCTTCCTCAATTACTTCATATGATATGTTGAAAATTCAGTAGAGATAAAACCTATTAAGTGAATATAATTCAAAGGGAAAGAAGTCCAACCAACCTTTCAAATATATTAAAATATTCTTAAATTTAACTAGATCTGGACAAACCAATGTATTCAGACTATATTGTATTGATGACTGTCATAAGAAATGCCTATTGTAAGATACCATCAAGGATGCTTTTCACTATTATTATGAAGCCATCTGTAACATAATTCAAGAGTAGTTTAATAGGGCTTCCCTGGTGGCACAGTGGTTGAGAGTCCGCCTGCCGATGCAGGGGACACAGGTTTGTGCCCCAGTCCAGGAAGATCCCACATGACGTGGAGCGGCTGGGCCTGTGAGCCATGGCCGCTGGGCCTGCGTGTCCGGAGCCTGTGCTCTGCAATGGGAGAGGCCACAACAGTGAGAGGCCCGCATACCGCAAAAAAAAAATAAAAAGAGTAGTTTAACAAATGTAATTTTCCTGGGAACTTGGTAATTTTTTATGTTTTAATCATGGGGATACTAAACTATGAAACTGATAATATTTTTTCTTTCTCCTCAGCAGTTAGATAACTTTGGTTTAAAAATGTGGCTCTTTCATGAATAGGTCACAAATGTGTACATGTAAAAATAAAGTATATACATTTAGCCTCATGTATGATTGCCTTTTACCTACAATCTTCATTTTTTTGTTTATTCTTTGTTTATCTTTCATCTCTCTTTTAATATACACTGAAGTTTCATTTCTGTGCTTTCTTCAGCTTCCTAATTTTTTGTATCTTGTATGGAAGACCATACAAGATATTTGACTGAATGAATAAATGAATCACTTTCCTAAACCATTAAAGGTGAGTGCTAATGTCTGTTTATAAATACATATGGGAATCAATTTAAGTGTAACTACCAGTATAATTTTGGTTTGCTTGATTTCCAAAAAAATTGTGTAGTTTTATAAAAAAGCCATGCCTCAGAAAACCATTAGCCATTTCACTGCAGTTTTCCAATTGACTTTATACGCTATCTCTACCTCAGAGACTGTGCAATGCACTTCTTTGTCTTCCCATGAGCAAGCATGGCAAGCTGAGTAGTTTCTCAGAACTGCTATTGTTGATGATGGTGCTTATGGACATAACAGTACCTTTGTTAGATCACTCTATTTAACATGTGATTATCTACTAGTCACAAAAACCCGATGGTAGTGGAGATAAAAAATAATTATGCCCTGGTCTGCATACCCTAGGATAATTAGTAATCGAGAAGACATACTCACAAAACAAATAATTCAATGATGTAATAGGTACAATGATACAGATATACACAGTGTTATAGGTGGAACTACATAATGAAAATTAATAAAAGTAACAAGGCCTGTAAATAGTCACAAACTGTTTGCTGAGCATTTTCTACGTGTGGATATAATGTTAAGCTCTAGAAATAGAGCACTGAGGAACACAGAATTCTCTTTTTTGAATCCCCTTCTGCTTTTACATGTTTTAGGTTTTTCCCTCACTTCCTTAGATAATTCCTTGCATCATTTCTTTTCCTCCTTTATTGCAATACATAATTATTTTTTACATAGAAACAAGTTATTTTATCTACATATGATTAAAATTTAAAGATGTATCCCATCACTATACCATCTTACCCTCTCAGTAAAACTTAACTCCACTTCTTGTTTGATTGTTAACTCTGACCAAACTATTTTATGCTGAATACAATGTGTCAAGGAATGTCACCATGCATAAACCAAGATTATTATTTGAGGAGATTTGAAACATTGTTCTCAAATTTGTACCTGCATGTACCTGTGTGCCAATCAGCGTACTCCAAAAATTCAGATTTCCATATAGAGTAAGTTTTTGGATATGTTTTTATTTCTTTGTTTTTTTTAGTCTTTGTCTGCATTTCAAACAGCAAGCTAGGGAAATTCCTCTTACAGTATTTATAATGACTACAAGAGTAGAGTCATCAGAAAAAGTAGCTTAAGAAGAAACTATAAATAATTGTTCCCTTGCTGTGAATGAACAACATATTTCTCTGGGTTTAAAAAGTCTTATCTAGGATAATTCAATTCAGCTGTGAAAAAGTACTGTAAAGAACTTCTGCATGTGTTATCTGAAATTAAATGTAGCCATGTGGACATGTGAATGAGGGAAAAAAGCCTTGAACACCTGCTTTAAGGAAAAAGAAATTACTTGAAGATGACTTTCTTCAGGAAACCTTTTCTCACCACTCCCTCCCTAGCTGGACAAACCGTCCTGCATTTGTGCTTCCATAATGACCTTTAAGTTCCTATTTCTATTAAAGAATCATATTTCATCATTCTATCTATTTAACATTTTCTATATTCCTATATCCTAGACCCAAAAATTGACACAAAGGAGGTGCTCACTTTTTGATAAATTGAGTTGGGAAATGAGTAGGGCATTCAGGAATTTAAGCAGCAAACCAAAGTTATTAGATCATAGGGATAAGTACATATCAATTCTAGTTAATACCAGATTAGTACTATGACATTTTGGCAACTATCAATTACAAAACTGAAATGATAAAATATCTATATCCCACATTTAGCTAAGGTGAGTATAGAATTTAAAAGGAAAAGAATATGGTTATATACTAACAGGGTATTATAATGCCCAAAAGCTTAATAATCACTGATAATTTGCTTTAAATTGTGACAAAATCTTTCACGTATTGTCACTAAGTTTTTGCTCTGCTTATGCCTAAGCCTCCTCATTAAATGTTAAAATAATATACGCACAGCAAACAAACAAAAATGCAAACAAGCAAATCCCATATAACATAGCTTTTTCCTATCTAAAAAATGGAAAACATATGTTTTGGTAATTTAATATTTTCCCTAAAATTAAGTGAATTAACCTCCAAAATTGAAAGGTCAGATTTTATGGATAATTGTTTTATGTTTTTATTTTTAAAAGAGCTGTCATCATTTTTACTATCACATTCTGCTATCTTCAAGGCCAGTACGACTGTGGTCTTACCAGAAAAAAAATGAATAATCTTTCCGACTCTATAAAGCAAATATATTATCCTAAAATGACCATTCCCATTGGAGAAAAAATGCTTTCTAGACTCTTTTAAGTATGAATATTTAACAATAAAAGAAACACTGAATATAAATTTGATTCCATTAGAAAATAGTCACAAAAAAATTAGTCAGGAAATTTTAATAAAAGCAAGCTATTTATAGGTTGCAATTCACCTGTTATCCTGAAAAATCAGTATTTTTGTAGCCAGAGGAAATTATTTCTCTTACTTTTCTTTAATGTTATATATATACACACACACACACACACACACACACACACACACACACACACACACACACACACATACATTTTTTTAAAGAAAAGCAAGCCATGTTGACAGAAGTAGCACAGTGACCATTGATGCCAGAAAGTTCATTTGCTCCAGTTATGCTGACACTGTAGCATGAAACTGCTACTGTACTCAAAGTCTTGATAAATGTTTCCTATTTTAGAAACATGAATTTCTCCAAGGTGCCCTTGGAAGAAAGCCCTTCAGGCTTTCATGATTTCCTCTAAATGTTTAAAATCATTCTCTCCTTATGTGTTCTGAGTAACAATCATTGGCTTCTTTCCAGAAATAAAATGTGCTTTTCTCTATTTTTCCCCTTATTGGCTTCATTCTGTGTCCTGCTTTTTCTTAAAATTATGATATAGTTTTAATCATTCATGGGATAAAAATAATAATTTTAAAAGTATAATAGTTCTTTTCTTAAATTTCATGGCTGAGGTGAAGAAACTAACATTTAAGTAATATAGAAAAAAATCTATGCAGTATTTAATAACAACTATTCACACTAATAAATATTAGTTATCACTTGCGAAAGTGACTTAAACATATTATTTCATTAACTTAGGATGTATTTAACAAAGAGGTGTTTGTTATATTTAGTACACATTACTAATACCATATATATTTTATCTACAATTCAAAACTAAGTATAGCTTTTAGATAAAATATCCAATATTAAATTACGAAAAAAATTTGTGAACTTACTTGCTCAATATAATACATTATAATGTGCACACTGCTACCTTGGATATCTAATGGCACAAAAAATTGCTCACTATATGTATGAAAAAATAACAAAATAGAATATAGTATGATCTTAATTATGTAATAAAATACTTATGCATAAAAATGTGTGTAAAAAAAGTGAAAAATTATTTCGAAATGGTATCACCCTATGCTTAATATATCTATATCTATATATACATATATATATGGAACACCAAGGCTAAATTTATATAATCAATAAAATATATATCAGCAAGGCTAAACATGAATGCAAAATAATGATAGATGAAATCAAAATATTTGACTATATGTATTTTTAAAATTTATGTATATTAAAATAACATAATTAAAAAGGTATTTTTTGCCACAAATGTGACAAAGGGTTAATGTATATAACAAATAATTATTATATGATAAACTTTTATGAGAAAATTAAAATACCAATACTTATGAAAAGTAATATAAACTTATGAGAAAAACTTTTACTTCAAAAAACACAAATGATTTAGCAGAATATTTAAAATGTAATAATACTATATTCTGATAAGGGCTATTTAAGTGAACTCCCTATAAGTGGGAATTTACACTGGTAAGATCTATATAAAAAACAGATCTAAAAATTCACATATTCATACAGCTTAACCCATTATTTGGAATCCAAGGAACCAAATCAGAAATCTAGACAAGATTATATATCAAAATGTATAATCCAATTCTCCTTATAATTGCAAAGAAAAAAAAGAAAAGAAAAAGGAAATATCCAACAACAAATAGTATTCCAAACAATTACAGGATACCTGGTAAATGATACCTAAGAATTAATGTTGTATTACCATTACATGTGAGAATATCCACATTTTATATTAAGACAAATGTTCAGTACTAAAACCATGGGCAATTATTAGTTAAATCTGTTTCACCTGCCTTTACTAATGAAGGTTGATTTAAGACTTGCATGTCCTCCAAGAGGCATGCAGCCTAAACAGTAAGATGTTTGCAATGTTATTTTTCCAGGAACTTGGAGTCAGCTGCCTCTAGTTCAAGCTGAGCTGGTTAAGACTGGACATGTGGGACCAGGACACTTCAACTGGCATGGATGAGCTGCTTGGTGACTTTTGAACTTGCAGAGACCTACAGCTTAGGTATGCCTGTGCAGAATGACAATTATAACACCTTTTCTAATCATGTTTCCCCATGCTCGCCATGCCTCAGACCATCCTGCTTCTTTATTCTTTATCCCATAAATACCCTGAGCCCCTTGCCTCCCTTGGCTGCCTCGTGAATAAACCCTCTCTTTGCTGCAAACCTCTACGTCTCTTGGCTTGCTGTGCGTGGGACAAAATGAACCTGGTTCAGTAACAGTACTGCATATAAATAGATATAATAGATAGATATATAATAGATAAATAGATATAGATATATGCTCTTGTATATTTAAGTGTAATTATGTCATAAATATATAAACTAGATGGAAAGAACAATAAAATATTAACATTGTATATCCCTGAATGGAAAAATCACATACTTCCTCCTTTCGTGCATGATTCCATATTTCCCAAGTATTCTATTATTTTTATAATCAGAAGAAACGTGTTTTTTTAATTAAAACTAATTGTGTATTCAAATTACACATTTTATCACAAGCTCCTCTTTTTCATTACCAATAACTTATCTAAGCATAGGGTTTAAAGGATTTTCATCATGTTAAAGAATTCTGAAAAGAAATAGTATGTAAAATTGTTCAGAAATAATTTTGTTTCCTTTACTAGCATGTTGAAACAATTACCTTAAGAAGAGATACATTTTTTTTTTTTTCTGACCACAGGTAAGTTTTTTGAGTCCATGTGTTTTTAGGCTGAGTTACCAACATGAAATAAAACAGTTTCCAGGCAATTAACAAAATGATGCTATCAAACACAAACAGAATACTGTAGTCACATGTAGGCATATTATAACTTTAAGTGCTCTTTTGATGTAAAGGAACTAACGTTTCTTAGTTAACTCTCCACTGTTATATGTAAAGCACTATGATTATCATTTTTACACTTATTGTCTAATTCCTCATAGGATTTATAGTACTAACTTTATCTAATAGTTGAGAAAGCTAATGCTCAGAAAAGTAACAAATTTACCTAATGTCAAACAACTAGTAAAATTGTATTGGAAAAGAGCTCTTTCTCAATTTAATTGAATTCAACAAAATGCATTGAGCACAATTAGCACATATCAAATGATATGAGACATAGAAAGGTGAATAGATGTGAACACATTATACATGTGTTGTTTTTGCCTATTAGGAACTTAATATTTAGAGGGAGAGGAAGATACATCCATATTAGTTACAAGGTAGATATTCTATACAAAGATACCACATACATGTTAATGTAATCTAGTGGAGTTTTATTTTGATTTAAAAAGAAGACTTCACAGTAGAAATGGCCTTTTACCCAGGTACAGTGGGCAGGCAGACTTTTTGTGGAGAGAAGTAAATGTACAAATGAGGTGACCAGACAGTTGTTTAGTAAGAATGTGAACAATGTTGAATATCATTCAAAGTCACCTGTGCAGAAAAGGAGAAGATTTGACCTGTATTGTTTGGACTACATTAAATTAATAAATATTTGATGCCTCATTCATAATATGTATATTATACCAGAAGTATGTGTCAGGGTGTTTTACAGACTCACACATTAGTGCTCCTTTAGTTTGGTAGTATACTTTAAATTCTCATTTAGCATTCAACTTCTTTAATAGATAGGCTAGAATTCATTTCTAATAATTTTGTTAGAGCCTAGAGCTTTATAATAGATTATGGCCATATTTTAAAGGCACTTAAGAAGTTCTACCCATGGTTTTTCAAATAAAATATCATTATCTCTTATGTTGAATAGTTTGTAAGACATTAAATTATTTTCATAATGACTTCAAATGATTTCATGTAATTTAGTAAAATGATTATTAACTCTAGGACTAAATGTTTTTTTTTGATATTTCCTCATTTATTTTAAGAGTCAAATACATCTCTCCTATGCATTCATGATTTACATGCTTAATTACAGAGCAATCAACCTCTCACCCCAATCCACTTTGAATATTTTAAGTACATTATAAAATAAATAAAAAATGTTTTATTAAAAAATATACCAAAATGCCTGTGTCAGTAGTACTTATTCTTTTATCAACATTTTTAGCATATATGGAGAAGAAACATTAAATAAATTGCATTAAAAAGCATTAATTAATGAAAAAAATCTGTAAGTTTTCAACAGAGTCGCACATTAGAAATATATGAGTTTTGCCACATAGATTTGGTTGTGAGAATTCAAGGAACAGATTTTTAAGTCCAGGTAGGTCAAAAGAAATGTTAGTGGGAATGTTTGGGACCTATCCAATAGAGTGAATATACTTAATGATAATAGGTAATGATTATCTAAGGGAGGCTAAACAAATCCCACAATTTGAATCCTTCTGAAGTGAACTTCTAAACTTCTGAAACAGTCATAAAGAAACATTCCTAAGAGATGAGTTCTGCTGGGTAAATGACTGGTTCTGCTGCATGAAAAATTACTTTGTGAAATATAAAAGGAAATATGAATGATTTCATGTTCCTGTTTCCTTTTTAGCAGTATCCATTCTGTCCTTCACTCTTTTCTCTCAATCCTCTAGTGGCCTGTTGCTATGGTCTCCATGTTGCTACATGGAGAACGACATTCCCATTTTGCTTCAATTTCCTCCCATCTGTATTCCTTGTTTTCTCTATTGATTTTTTCATCTCCTCACCCCTTAAATGTTGGAGTGCCTCTTACATTTTTGATTTGTACTTACTGCTTTGGATATTTCATCAAGTCATTTGGCTTTATGTGCCATTTGTTATTAAAAACTAACAAAAAAATAAAAATTAAAATATTAAAAAAATAGAAAATAACAAATATGTATTACTAAATTCAATTTCTCGTCTGAATTCCAAACTCCATTTCCTTCTAACTTCTGGAAATCTCCAGCTGGATATCTAAGAGTTGTCTCAAACTTAACATGTCCCCAGATGAACTCCAGATATCCCTTCCAAAACTAATTCTTCAAAATGTCAAAACTGGTTCTTCAAAACATCATCCTCATTTCTGAAAGCTGGGATCCTACTTTCCTCTTTATCAGAATAAATGCATTTAAGTCATCATTGACCTGAGAGGTAGGCCTTTATGTTTCTGCATTGACCAGTCGCTGGACTTGGGTTGCCCTGGAAAGAGAATGTGACCTTGGATGCTGCTACTCTCGTCTGAAAGGGACTCAGCTGTGAGCTGTCAGTCACCATCATTCTCACCAGGTGGCACAATGAAAGATTTTATCTAGAGAGAGATGGGATCTATATTACACATCACTACATCCATTACAAATACCTTCTAGAGCAATTAAAAATTTTGTGTCTTTTCTCAAAAGTTAATTTTATCATTTTCACATGGTAGTTATGCCATATTTAGAGAGGAGTTGCCAAGTTCTGAGCTTATTTTTAGTCATAGGTTAGTACTTTGAAGTTTACCTCTGCTGTTTCATAATAAATACAGGGTATACTGATGACTGGAAGGCTCGAAACCATATTAAGTTAATAATTTCTTATATTGCATACACTGAGCATTAATATAATGTTGGAATAACATTGAAATACATGAATAGTGATAGAGACAGAAACATAGCTTTGGTTTTTAACTCCTGAGAGAGTGTTTTAGAAGTTCTTTGTGGAAAGAAGAGTAAAATATTAACATTTTTATCACCTTGTCTGCAGATTTCTTATTGAACATCCATTGGGTTATTTAGAATACTGTCCCAATTGTAATGAGTACATTGAATGGCATTCTCTGTAGTTTAGCTTTTTGTCAGGAATGGTGAAGCTCCATTCTTTTACTCTGTTTGGTATTCATGGTGTATGGGGAGTATGGGGTGTATGGGGAGAAGAAACAGTTATATAGACCACAGTAAATGAGTGCACTTAAGAAACTATATTCTACAATGAATGATTGAGGAAATAGGAATAATTTAGCTGGAGAAGTGAATATTCAGAAAAGATATAAAAAAGCCCTCTAAATATTTGAGAAGTTTGCATGTGGCAGCAAAATTTAGAATTAATATCATTGGTTTCAAGTGATGTAACTATCAATGAAAGGAAGCTTCAGAAGGCAGATTTCCACTTGATATGAAGAACTCATGATGACTAGTACTACCAGACAATGAAGTGAGTGCCTGGAAGTAGGAAATTCCTTATTACTGGAGCTTTTCAAGTATAAGACAGAAGACAACTTCATTGGAATGATATAAACAGGGCTCAAAGCATTGTTCATACTCCCTAGATGAACTGTACAATCTTTCCACATCTAAGATTCAATGATTCAACATCAACCTCTGTACATTCTTTTAAGTCATATGAATTTGAAGCAAAACTGTGATACTGCTCTTTTAAACACAGAGAGAGAGAGAGAGACAGAGACAGAGAGACAGAACATGTATTAAATCCATGCTACTTTTCAGACTTTAAGGAATGAATATATTTTAGTTCAAAATGAATCCAAATATTACTTTGGATTAGTATTAGTATGGAGCAAGAGATACCTTGTGAGTTATTAAATTTATCTACCTAAATGGGTTAATGTGGTTAAGACTATTTAGACCCACTTCTCTCCCTGTCTGATATAATAGCTGTGGAGAAGAATCAGTGAGATTTTACACAAATAGGTATAAGAATAGAATAGAATAGGAGTGGGGGTGTAGACAGGGACTCACTACTAACAAAGTACAATTCCTAACTAAACACAAGCTACTACGGTACACAATACATTTGATTTGCTATCAATTTCAGGCCCACTCCCGTCTCTATTTGGGAAAGAAAATACGATGACACTGGAAACTGAAGCTGAGTTCCAGCAGAGCCATAATCATCACTGACACTTAAGGGAAAGTGTAAATCGACCAAGGAATGAAGAATAAGAGAAAAGGGTTGTTTCGGTTTCTTTTTGTTTACATACATAATAAATAGTTCAGGTTTTTCTTTTAGGTGGCTAGTATTAAAGAGTTTGAAACAATCATAAACAGTTATTAACAATGACAAGACAAGGGAGAATACAAATGAACTTTAAATGACTGATTTGAAACAGAAGTGAGGAGCCCGGAGCAGTGGAGACGTGAGCCGCCAGCTCGCAGCACCGCAAGTCCTCCCGCCTGCCCTCTCCCCTTGGCACGGTAGCGGGGAGGCAAGAAACATAGCTACTTTTCTAAGTTGTAAAGTCAACGTCTTCTAAAAATTTCCTGAGAAGACAGCAGAGTAGAAGGACTTGCTCTCATTGCCTCTTGTGAAAGCACCAGAATAACAACTAACTGCTGAATAGTAACTGACAGGAAGACACTGGAACTCACCAAAATAGATACTCCGCATACAAAAACAAAAGAGAAGCCATAATGAGATGGCAGGAGGGTCACAATCACAATAAAATCAAATCCCATAACTGCTGGGTGGGTGACTCACAAACTGGAGAACACTTATACCACAGAAGTCCACCCACTGGAGTGAAGGTATTGAGCTCCACGTCAAGCTTCTCAACCTGGGGGTCCCATAATGGGAGGAGGAATTCCGAGAGAATCAGATTTTGAAGGCTAGAGGGATTTGATTGCAGGACTTTGACAGGACTGGGGGAAACAGACTCCACTCTTGGAGGGCACACACAAAGTAGTGTGCACTTCGGGACCCAGGGGAAGGAGCAGTAACCCCAGGGGAGACTGAACCAGACCTACCTACTAGTGGTGGAGGGTATCCTGCAGAGGCATGGGGGAGCTGTGGCTCACTGCCATGACAAGGACACTGGCAGCAGAAGTTCTGGGAAGTATTCCTTGATGTGAGCCCTCCCAGAGTCTGCCATTAGCCTGACCAAAGAGCATGTAGGCTCCAGTGCTGGGTGCCACAGGCCAAGCAACCAACAGGGAGGAAACTCAGCCACACCCATCAGCAAACAAGGGGATTAAATTTTTACTGAGCTCTGCCCACCACAGCAACACCCAGCTCTACCCACCACCAGTCCCTCCCATCAGGAAGCTTGAACAAGCCTCTTAGATAGCCTCATCCACCAGAGGGCAGACAGCAGAAGCAAGAAGAACTACAATCCTGCAGCCTGTGGAACGTAAACCACATTCACAGAAAGACAGACAAAATGAAAAGGCAGAGGGCTATATACCAGATGAAGGAACAACATAAAACTCCAGAAAAACAACTAAATGAAGTGGATATAGACAACCTTCCAGGAAGAGGATTCAGAATAATGAGAGTGCAGATGATCCAGAACTTCAGAAAAAGAACAGAGGCAACGATCCAGAAGATGCAAGAAATGTTTAACCAAGACCCAGAAGAATTAAAGAACAAACAAACGGAGATGAACAATATAATAACTGAAGTGAAGAATACACTAGAAGAAATCAATAGCAGAATAACTGAGGCAGAAGAACAGATATGTGACCAGGAAGACAAATGGTGGAATTCACTGCCGCAGAACAGAATAAAGAAAAAAAGAATGAAAAGAAATGAAGGCAGCCTAAGAGACCTCTGGAATAACACTAAATGCAACAACATTCGCATTACAGGGGTCTGTAAAGGAGAAGAGAGAGGGAAAGACCCGAGAAAATATTTGAAGAGATTATAGTTGAAATTTTCTCTAACAGGGGAAAGGAAATAGCCAAGCAAGTACAGATAGCACAGAGTCCCATATAGGATAAAACCAAGGAAAAACACACCAACACACATAGTAATCAAACTGACAAACATTAAAGACAAAGAAAAATTATTGAAAGCAACAAGGGAAAAATGACAGCATGCAAGGTTAACAGCTGATTTCTTTGCAGAAACTGTACAAGCCAGAAGGGAGTGTCATGATATATTGAAACTGATGAAAGGGAAGGACCTACAACCAAAATTACTCTGCCCAGCCAGCAACTCATTCAGATTTGACAGAGAAATTTACAGACAAGAAAAAACTAAGAGAATTCAGCACCACCACACCAGCTCTACAACAAGTGCTAAAGGAACGTTTCTAATTGGAAAACACAGAGAAGGAAAGGACCTACAAAAACAAACCCAAAACAGTTAAGAAAATGGTAATAGGAACCTACATATTGATAGTTACCTTAAATGTGAATGGAGTAAATGCTCCAACTAAAAGACACAGTCTCGCTGAATGGATACAATAAACAAGACCCATATGTATGCTGTGTAAAAGAGACCCACTTCAGACCTAGGGACATATACAGACTGAAAGTGAGGGGATGGAAAAAGATATTCCATGCAAATGGAAATCAAAAGAATGCTGGAGTAGCAATACTCATATCAGATAAAATACAATTTAAAATAAAGAATGTTACAAGAGAGAAGGAAGAACAGTACATAATGATCAAGGGAGCAATCCAAGAAGAACGTATAACAATTATAAATATATATGCACCCAACAAGGGAGCACCTCAATACATAAGGCAACTGCTAACAGCTCTAAAAGAGGAAATTGACAGTAACACAATAATAGTGGGGGATTTTAAGACCCCACATACATCAATGGACAGATCATCCAGACAGAAAATTAATAAGGAAACACAAGCTTTAAATGACACAAAAGACCAAATAGATTTAATTGATATTTATAAGACATTCCATCCCAAAACAGCAGATTTCACTTTCTTCTCAATTGCACACAGAACATTCTCCAGGATACATCACATTTGGGTCACAAATCAAGCCTCAGCAAATTTAAGAAAACTGAAATCATATCAAGCATCACTTCCGACCACAACATTATGAGATTAGAAATCAATTAAAGGGAAAGAAAGCATAAGAAACACAAACACATGGAGGCTAAACAATACATTACAAAATAGCCAAGAGACCACTGAAGAAATCAAAGAGGAAATCAAAAAATACCTAGAGACAAATGACAAGAAAAACATGATGATCCAAATCCTATGGGATGCAGCAAAAGCAGTTCTAAGTAGGAAGTTTATAGCAATACAATCCTGCCTCAAGGAAAAAGAAAAATCTCAAATAAACAATCTAACCTTACATGTAAACGAACTAGAGAAAGAAAAACAAAGAAAACCCAAAGTTAGTAAAAGGAAAGAAATCATAAACATCAGAGCAGAAATAAATGAAATAGAAACAAAGAAAACAATAGTAAAGATCAATAAAACTAAAAGCTGGTACTTTGAGAAGGTAAACAAAATTGGTAAACCTTTAACCAGTCTCATCAAGAAAAAGAGGGAGAGGACTCAAATTAACAAAATGAGAAATGAAAAAGGAGAAGTTACAACTGACACTGCAAAAATACGAAGCATCATTAAGAGGCTATTACATACAACTCTAGGCCAGCAAAATGGACAAACTGGAAGAAATGGACAAATTCTTAGAAAGGTATAACCTTCCAAGACTGAACCAGGAAGAAATAGAAAACATGAGCAGACCAATCCCAAGTAATGAAATTGAAACTGTGATTAAAAATTTTCCGAGATAGCGGAAGAGTGAGACATGGAGATTACCTTCCTCCCCACAGATACATCAGAAATACATCTACATGTGGAACAACTCCTACAGAACACCTACTGAACACTGGCAGAAGACCTCAGACTTCCCAAAAGGCAAGAAACCCCCCACGTACCTGGGTAGGGCAAAAGAAAAAAAAATAAAGAGACAAAAGAATAGGGATGGGACCTGTACCAATGGGAGGGAGCTGTGAAGGAGGAAAGGTTTCCACACACTAGGAGACCCTTCGCGGGTGGAGCCTGACAGTGGTGGAAGGCGGAAGCTTCGAAGCCATGGAGGAGAGTGCAGCAACAGGGGTGCAGAGGGCAAAGCAGAGAGATTCCTGCACAGAGGATAGGAGCTGACCGGCACTCACAAGCCCGAGAGGCTTGTCTGCTCACCCGCCGGGGCGGGCGGGGCTGGGAGCTGAGGCTCTGGCTTCAGTCGGAGCGCAGGGAGAGGACTGGGGTTGGTGGCGTGAACACAGTCTGAAGGGGGCTAGTGCGCCTCAGCTAGCCGGGAGGTAGTCCGGGAAAAAGTCTGGACCTGCCGAAGAGGCAAGAGACTTTTTCTTCCCTCTTTGTTTCCTGGTGCTCGAGGAAGGGGGATTGAAAGCACTGCTTAAAGGAGCTCCAGAGACGGGCGCCAGCTCCAGAGACGCGGCTAACAGTGTGGAACCCCGAGACGGGCATGAGACACTAAGTCCACTGCTGCCACCACCAATAAGACAGTGTGCGAGCACAAGACACTATACACACCTCCCTTCCGGGGAGCCTGTGCAGCCAACCACTACCAGGGTCCCGGGATCCAGGGACAACTTCCCCGGGAAAACGCACGGCGGGCCTCAGGCTGGTGCAGCGTCATGCTGGCCTCTGCCGCCGCAGGCTCGCCCCACATCGTGCCCCTCCCTCCCCCAGGCCTGAGTGTGCCAGAGCCCCCGAATCAGCAGCTCCTTTAACCGTGTCCTATCTGAGCAAAGAACTGACGCCCTCCAGCGACATACAGGCAGAGGTGGGGTCAAATCCAAAGCTGAGCCCCGGGAGCTGTGAGAACAAAGAAGAGAAAGGGAAATCTCTGCCAGCAGCCTCAGGAGCAGTGAATTAAATCTCCACAATCAACTTGTTGTACCCTGCATCTGTGGAATAAATGAATAGACAACAAATCATCCCAAATTGAGGAGGTGGACTTTGAGAGCAAGATTTATTATTTTTTCCCCTTTTCCTCTTTTTGTGAGTGTGTATGTGCATGCTTCTGTGTGAGATATTGTCTGTAGAGCTTTGCTTTCACCATTTGTCCTAGGGTTCTAGCCGTCCGTTTTTTTCTTTTTTTACTTAAAAAATATTTTTTTCATAATAATAATTTTTTATTTTAATAACTTTATTTTATTTTATCTTACTTTATTTTATTTTCTTTTATCCTATTTCTTTCTTTCCTTTTTCTTTTTCTTTCTTTCTTTCTTCTTTTTCTCCCTTTTATTCTGAGCTGTGTGGATGAAAGGTTCTTGGTGCTGCAGCCAGGAGTCAGTGCTATGCCTCTGAGGTGGGAGAGCCAACTTCAGGACACTGGTCCACAAGAGACCTCCCAGCTCCAGTCATATCAAATGCTGAAAATCTCCCAGGGATCTCCATATCAACACCAACCCCCAACTTCACTCAATAACCAGCAAGCTACAGTGCTGTACATCCTATGCCAAACAACTAGGAAGACAGGAACACAACCCCACCCATTAGCAGAGAGGCTGCCTAAAATCATAATAAGTCCACAGGCACCCCAAAACACCACCAGACGTGGACCTGCCCACCAGAAAGACAAGATCCAGCCTCATCCACCAGAACACAGGCACTAGTCCCCTCCACCAGGAAGCCTACACAACCCACTGAACCAACTTTAGCCACTGGGGACAGACACCAGAAACAACGGGAACTACGAACCTGCAGCCTGCAAAAAGGAGACCCCAAACACAGTAAGATAAGCAAAATGAGAAGACAGAAAAACACACAGGAGATGAAGGAGCAAGATAAAACTCCACCAGACCTAACAAATGAAGAGGAAATAGGCAGTCTACCTGAAAAAGAATTCAGAATAATGATAGTAAAGATGATCCAAAATCTTGGAAATAGAATACACAAAATGCAAGAAACATTTAACAAGGTCCTAGAAGAACTAAAAATGAAACAAGCAATGATGAACAACACAATAAATGAAATGAAAAATACTCTAGATGGGATCAATAACAGAATAACTGAGGCAGAAGAATGGATAAGTGACCTGGAAGATAAAATAGTGGAAATAAATGCTGCAGAGCAGAATAAAGAAAAAAAGAATGAAAAGAACTGAGGACAGTCTCAGAGAGACCTCTGGGACAACATTAAACACACCAACATTCGAATTATAGGGGTTCCAGAAGAAGAAGAGAAAAAGAAAGGGACTGAGAAAATATTTGAAGAGATTATAGTTGAAAACTTCCCTAATATGGGATAGGAAATAGTTAATCAAGTCCAGGAAGCACAGAGAGTCCCATACGGGTAAAGCCAAGGAGAAACATGCCAAGACATATATTAATCAAACTGTTAAAAATTAAATACAAAGAAAACATTAAAATCAGCAAGGGAAAAACAACAAATAACACACACGGGAATCCCCATAAGGTAAACAGCTGATCTCTCAGCAGAAACTCTGCAAGCCAGAAGGGACTGGCAGGACATATTTAAACTGAAGAAGGAGAAAAACCAACAACCAAGATTACTCTACCCAGCAAGGATCTCATTCAGATTTGATGGAGAAATTAAAATCTTTAAAGACAAACAAAAGCTGAGAGAGTTCAGCACCACCAAACCAGCTTTACAACAAATGCTAAAGGAACTTCTCTAGGGAAGAAACACAAGAGAAGGAAAAGACCTACAATAACAAACCCAAAACAATTAAGAAAATGGGAATAGGAACATACATATCGATAATTACCTTAAATGTAAATGGATTAAATGCTCCCACCAAAGTCACAGACTGGTTGAATGGATACAAAAACAAGACCCATATATTTGCTGTCTACAAAAGACCCACTTCAGACCTAGGGACACAAACTGACTGAAAGTGAGGGGATGGAAAAAGATATCCCATGCAAATGGAAATCAAAAGAAAGCTGGAGTAGCAATTGTCATATCAGACAAAATAAACTTTAAAATAAAGACTATTAGAAGAGACAAAGAAGGACACTACATAATGATCAAGGGATCGATCCAAGAAGAAGATATAACAACTGTAAATATTTATGCACCCAACATAGGAGCACCTCAATACGTAAGGCAAATACTAACATCCATAAAAGGGGAAATTGACAGTAACACATTCATAGTAGGGGACTTTAACACCCCGTTTTCACCAATGGACAGATCATCCAAAATGAAAATAAATAAGGAAACACAAGCTATAAATGATACATTAAACAAGATGGACTTAATTGATATTTATAGGACATTCCATCCAAAAATAGCAGATTACACATTTTTCTCAAGTAATCAGGGAACATTCTCCAGGATAGATCATATTTTGGGTCAAAAATCAAGCCTTGGTAAATTTAAGAAAATTGAAATTGTATCAAGTATCTTTTCTGACCACAATGCTATGACACTAGATATCAATTACAGGAAAAGATCTGTAAAAAATACAAACACATGGAGGCTAAACAATACACTACTTAATAACGAAGTGATCACTGAAGAAATCAAAAAATACCTAGAAACAAATGACAATGGAGACACGATGGCTCAAAACCTATGGGATGCAGCAAAAACAGTTCTAAGAGAGAAGTTTATAGCAATACAGTCCTACCTTAAGAAACAGGAAACATCTCAAATAAACAACCTAAACTTGCACCTAAAGCAATTAGATAAAGAAGAACAAAAAACTCCCAAATTTAGCAGAACAAAAGGAATCATAAAAATCAGATCAAAATGAAGGAAATGATAGCAAAGATCAATAAAACTAAAAACTGGTTCTTTGAAAGATAAACAAAATTGATAAACAATTAGCTGAACTCATCAAGAAAAAAAAGGAGAATACACAATAGAATTAGAAATGAAAAAGGAGAAGTAACAACTGACACTGCAGAAATACAAAAGATCATGAGAGAGTACTACAAGCAACTCTATGCCAATAAAATGGACAACCTAGAAGAAATGGACAAATTCTTAGAAATGCACAACCTGCCAAGACTGAATCAGGAAGAAAGAGAAACTATGAACAGACCAATCACAAGCACTGAAATTGAAACTGTGATTAAAAATCTTCCAACAAACAAAAGCCCAGGACCAGATGGCTTCACAGGTGAATTCTTTCAAACATTTAGAGAAGAGCTAACACCTATCCTTCTCAAACTCTTCCAAAATGTAGCAGAGGGAAGAACACTGCGAAACTCATTCTACGAGGCCACCATCACCCTGATACCAAAACCAGACAGGGATGTCACAAAGAAACAAAACTACAGGCCAGTATCACTGATGAACATAGATGCAAAATTCTTCAACAAAATACTAGCAAACAGAATCCAACAGCACATTAAGAGGATCATACACCATGATCAGGTGGGGATTATTCCAGGAATGCAAGGATTCTTCAATATATGCAAATCAATCAGTGTGATACACCATATTAACAAATTGAAGGAGAAAAACCATATGGTCATCTCAATAGATGCAGAGAAAGCTTTCGACAAAATTCAACACCGATTTATGATAAAAACCCTCTAGAATGTAGGCATAGAGGGAACTTTCCTCAACGTAATAAAGGCCATATATGACAAACCCACAGCCAACATCATCCTCAATGGTGAAAAACTGAAAGCATTTCCACTAAGATCAGGAACAAAACAAGGTTGCCCACTCTTACCACTCTTATTCAACATAGTTTTGGAAGTTTTAGCCACAGCAATAAGAGAAGAAAAGGAAATAAAAGGAATCCAAATCAGAAAAGAAGTAAATCTGTCAGTGTTTGCAGATGACATGATACTATATATAGAGAATACTAAAGATGCTACCAGAAAACTACTAGAGCTAATCAAGGAATTTGGTAAAGTTGCAGGATACAAAATTAATGCACAGAAATCTCTGACATTCCTATACACTATTGATGAAAAATCTGAAAGTGAAATCAAGAAAACACTCCCATTTACCATTGCAGCAAAAAGAATAAAATATCTAAGAATAAACCTACCTAAGGAGAAAAAAGCCCTGTATGCAGAAAATTATAAGACACTGATGAAAGAAATTAAAGATGATACAAATAGATGGAGAGATATACCATGTTCTTGGATTGGAAGAATCAACACTGTGAAAATGACTCTACTACCCAAAGCAATCTACAGATTCAATGCAATCCATATCAAAGTACCACTGGCACTTTTCACAGAACTAGAACAAAATATTTCAATTTGTCTGGAAACACTAAAGACCCCGAATAGCCAAAGCAATCTTGAGAACGAAAAATGGAGCTGGAGGAATCAGACTCCCTGACTTCAGACTATACTACAAAGCAACAGTAATCAAGACAGTATGTTACTGGCACAAAAACAGAAAAATAGACCAATGGAACAGGATAGAAAGCCCAGAGATAAACCCAGGCACATATGGTCACCTTATATATGATAAAGGAGGGAGGAATGTACATTGGAGAAAGGACAGCCTCTTCAATAAGTGGTGCTGGGAAAACTGGACAAGTACATGTAAAAGTATGAGATTAGAACACTCCCTAACACCATACACAAAAATAAGCTCAAAATGGATTAAAGACCTAAATGTAAGGCCAGAAACTATCAAACTCTTAGAGGAAAACATAGGCAGAACACTCTATGACATAAATCACAGCAAGGTCCTTTTTGACCCACCTCCTAGAGAAATGGAAATAAAAACAAAAATAAACAAATGGGACCTAATGAAACTTCAAAGCTTTTGCACAGCAAAGGAAACCATAAACAAGACCAAAAGACAACCCTCAGAATGGGAGCAAATATTTGCAAACAAATCAATGGACTAAGGATTAATCTCAAAAATATATAAACAGCTCATGTTGCTCAATATTAAAAAGCAAACAACCCAATCAAAAAATGGGCAGAAGAGAATAAAGAGACAGACCTACTGGAGAACGGACTTTAGGATATGGGGAGGGGGAAGGGTGAGCTGTGACAGGGCGAGACAGAGTCATGGACATATACACACTAACAAACATAAGGCAGATAGCTAGTGGGAAGTAGCCGCATGGCACAGGGATATTGACTCGGTGCTTTGTAACCGCCTGGAGGGGTGGGATAGGGAGGGTGGGAGGGAGGGAGATGCAAGAGGGAAGAGCTATGGGAACATATGTATATGTATAACTGATTCACTTTGTTATAAAGTAGAAACTAACACACCATTGTAAAGCAATTATACCCCAATAAAGACGTTAAAAACAAAAAAAATGGGCAGAAGACCTAAACAGATATTTCTCCAAAGAAGAAATACAGATGTCCATGAGGCACATGAAAAGCTTCTCAACATCACTAATTATTATAGAAATGCAAATCAAAACTACAATGAAGTATCACCTCACATCAGTTAGAATGGGCATCATCAGAAAATCTACAAACAACAAATGCTGGAGAGCGTGTGGAGAAAAGGGAACCCTCTTGCACTGTTGGTAGGAATGTAAATTGATACAGCCACTATGGAGAACAGTATGGAGGTTCCTTAAAAAACTGAAAATATAATGACCATGTGACCCAGCAATCCCACTACTGGGCATATACCCAGAGAAAACCATAATTCAAAAAGAGACATGCACCCCAATGTTCATTGCAGCACTATTTACAATAGCCAGGTCATGGAAGCAATCTAAATGTCCATGGACAGACAAATGGATAAAGGAGATGTACATATATACAATGGAATATTACTCAGTCATAAAAATGAATGAAATTGGGTCATTTGTCGAGACGTGGATGGACCTAGAGATAGTCATACAGAGTGGAGTGAAGTAAGTCAGAAAGAGAAAAACAAATATCGTATATTTACGCATATATGTGGAATCTAGATGAATGGTACAATTGAACTGGTTTGCAAGGCCCAAATAGAGACATAGATATAGAGAACAAACATATGGACACCAAGGGAGAAAAGCGGGCAGGGGTGGTTGTGGTTGTGGGATAAATTAGGAGATATGTATTGACATATATACACTAATTGTATAAAACAGATAAGTAATAAGAGCCTGCTGTATAAAAAAATAAATAAAATTCAAAAAAAAAACCAAGTGATTTTGCAATAGAAACCTTATCCCATATATTAGAATTGGAATGGTTTATAATTTTAAATGACAATCAAGAAACTAGGCAGTCAATTTAATATAAGATATCTGAGTCTTGCAATCTTTGGAATTTCAGTTTGAATCAGTACCAGAATCTAGTGGTTTAGAAATGAAAAATGCTATGCTGTTTTGGTTTATAAATGTAATGTATAATGTCTAATCTATTGGCTTTTTAAAAATCTTCATAAGCTTGGTTGGGAAATTCTATTTTAATGTTTTAATCATATGTACAATTAAACTTCTGAGCAATTTCCATATAAGAAAAAGCTTGGTAAAACTGAGTCTGAATTAAGCATTTTATTTTCATATGGGGTTAGTTCATAGCTAGTACATTTTCTGTTTTTCTTTCCTCTCTTCCTTTCCCCCTTCCTTCCTTCCCTCCCTTCCTTCCTTCCTTCTTCTTATCTATATATGTATTATATATATTTTTTCTTATTTTTGTTGTGTAATTTGCACATTTTTATAGATTGATAAAATCTGTATACCTACAAACTGCAGACAAATAATTTACTCTAATTGCATCCATTTATTATATATGTGTAAAATATGAATATTTTGTCTTAGCAAGCAGCATATAAAAGCAAGAAAAACAAAGTAATTTTTGCTATTTTAATTTTTTTGTAAATATAAACATGCGTGGCATAAATAGTCAAATACCTGGGGATCATCTCTAAATTACAGGTTACTAAGGACAGAAAATAATTATGTAGACTTTTATGACTTAAATAAATATATTGCTGTAGTGTTTTTAAATCATTTTTACCTGTTAGTTTTTCATATATTCTATTAGAAAATAAAATTTTCATTTATAAACTAAAATTGAAAGAAATAATGATAATAAAAATATGACATGTGTGTTATGTGTGTGTGTTGTATAGCAACAAATAAAATGAAGGCTTACACTAAATTACTTCCCAGAATTTTAAAATGGTTTATGACTTATTTACATGTGTTAAAGTATTCTTCTAAATAAAGTTAATATAATATGCCATAAAAATTTGGATATCATTATAGGTACTTATTTTTATTTCATTTTAAAATTTATAAAATGTACTCCAACCTAAAGCACTCCTGGGACACAGAAGAATAAAAAGGTTATGACTATTAATGTTAATAAAACAGTAAAAAAAAAGAAAGGTATAACTATTAATGTATTTTCCACGTGGAAGAATAAGCTGTAAATATGTGCTTTGTTTGAATGTACGTGACATTTATATCACTCTTGAGACACAAAAATTAATTCTGGTAATATTATGCATAAACAGGGAGATCAGCTCAGTGCTTTATGACCACCTAGAGGAGTGGGATAGGGAGGGTGGGAGGGAGATGCAAGAGGGAGGGGATATGGGGGTGTATGTATGCATATGGCTGATTCACTTTGTCGTGCAGCGGAAGCTAGCATAACACTGTAAAGCAATTATATGCCAATAAAGATGTTAAAATAAATTAATTAATTTTAAAAATAAAAGAACTGACACTATTAAAAACAAAAACAAAAAAAACCCTAATCTGTGTTTCCAATTTTTAAACAGAAAACCAGTCCTAATGATCAGAGGTATTCCTTAGTAAGCTGAGGAACAGAACTTCAGAGATAAATTATTTTTTTTCTGTCTATAATCTGTGTTTTTGAGATAGTATAAGGAAATTTAATCATTTCCTCAGATTGTTTTTCCATCGTGAATTAAATAAATTGGAAATATATCCTTTCTTTTGCCAAGTGTAGCCTTTTATTTTATTTTAATTTTTATTGGAGTATAGATGATTTACAATGTTGTGTTAGTTTCAGGGATACAGTAAAGTGAATCAGATACATATACATATGTCCACTCTTTTTTTTTAGATTCTTTTCCCATACAGGCCATTGCAGAGTATTGAGTAGAGTTCCCTGTGCTATACAGCAGGTTCTTATTTATTTATTTTAAATATAGTAGTGTGTATAAGTGATATCATATATGTGGAATCTAAAAAGAAAGAGTACAAATGAACTTATTTACAAAACAGAAGTAGAGTCACAGATGTAGAAAACAAACTTATGGTTACCAGGGGATAAGGAGGGAAGGATAATTTGGGAGATTGGGATCGACATATACTGATTAATCCAGTAGTCTACAAGTGGTTTCCTTGCTTTTACCCTTTCCTCACACCCCTTCCCACCACAGTATATTTTCACATTGCAGCTAGTGAGATCTTATTAAAACTAAAGTCAGATCATGTCACTTTTCTACTCAAAATCTTTCAATAGCTCTCTATTTATTCGGAGTAAAAGCCAGTCTTTACTATGGCATACAGACCCTTTATTATCTGGCTTCCATTACCTCTCAGACCTCATCTCGATGCTGTCCCTGAAAACACTCAGTTCCTGCTTCACTAACTTCCCTACTTTTCCTAGAACAAGCAAACTCCTAACCTAGGGCCTCTGGAGGTGTCTCTTCCTGGAAGGTCTTCCCTCCAGATATGTTCATGGGCAAACTACTTGCCTTGTTCAATGCTTTACTCTCTGTCACCTGCCTAAGAATGAGGTCTAGCCTATTCAAGAGATCACTCCATTTATAATGTTAACCTTCTCCCTATTGCCATAACTTCTAAAACCCTTAACCATTCTCTACTTTTTCTTCTTTTCCTTAGCCTTTATCATTTAATATAATATACTACTTAGTATGCTATTTATTATTTAATACATTAATCTTTTACTAGAATATATTTGTAAGATTCTATCTGCTAGCATGTAATCCCTGAGACCACTTTTTTGTTGACTTGTATCTCAAATGTCTAGACAGTACCAGTCATTTAACAAATATTTGTCAAAAAAATTAAGTGTCAGGCACATCTATTAGGAAAGGTTAGAATCAATTGTAATAAATACTAAATTAACAAGTGGCTATAACAGTGTATGTGTTTATCTTTCACGTAAACAAAAGCAGTTCAGGGGGCTAGTTTGATGACTCATAAACTATCAATATCCAAGTTCCTTCTAATTTTCTGCACTTCTCAATGTGTAGCTTCTACTTAGGGCTTCTGCACTCATAATCTAGGCAGAAGAACAAGAAAAAGGACAAAAGGAGGGAATATTCACTATATATAAGCCACTTCCTAGAAGTTGCATATACCAATTTACTTCATAATTTATTGCCCAAAACTTAAGTCACCTTATCACATCCAAATGTAAGAGACAGACGTCTGGATAGTGAGTTCTTATTCTAGGAAGTTACATGCACAGCCGAAGATCTATTGTTCTATCACTGGAGACCTAGAGATTGTCATACTGAGTGAATTAAGTCAGACAGAGAAGGACAAATATCATATGATATAGCTTATATGTGGAATCTAAAAAAATGGTACAAATGAACTTATTTACAAAACAGAAATAGAGTTACTGATGTAGAAAACAATCATATGGTTACCAGGGGGTAAGGGGAGGGGAGGGAGAAATTGGGAGATTGGGATTGACATATACACACTACTATATATAATAGATAACTAATAAGGACATATCGTATAGCACAGGGAACTGTACTCAATACTCTGTAATGACCTATATGGGAAAAGAATCCAAAAAAGATTGTATGTATATGTATAACTGATTCACTTTGCTGTATACCTGAAACTAACACAACATTGTAAATCAACTATACTCCAATAAAATTTTTTAAAAAAGAAAGCAAAAATGGGTATTTGTTGACAATCAACCATCATTGTCATAAAATCCAAATGCATATGGTAAGTGAGCAATTGGATGTAAATATGGTGATCATATAAAACTGTTGAGAGTGTCAGTCCTCTTTTACAAATGTTGTCACAAAATAATTACTCTCATATTCGAAAGTGTTCTAATTTGAACAATAAATTACAAAGTCATCTTAGATATGGGACTGTAGGTCAGTGAAAATATCTGGGCTAAAGATGTATTTCTAGGACTCAAGAACATATACAGTATTTTTTAAGATTTATTTATTTATTATTTAATTAATTTATTTTTGGCTGCATCAGGTCTTTGTTGTGGCATGCAGGATCTTTGTTGAGGCATGCGGGATCCTTCGTTGTGGCACACTGGTTCTTCGTTGTGGCACGTGGGCTTCTCTCTAGTTGTGGTGTGTTGGTTTTCTCCTCTCTAGTTGTGGTGCGTAGGCTCCAGGGCATGTGGGCTCTGTAGCTGTGGTGCGTGGACTCTAGTTGAGGCACACAAGCCAGTAGTTATGGTGCACGGGCTTAGTTGCCCCACGGCATGTGGGATCTTAGTTCCCTGACCAGGGATCGAATCCGCGTCCTCTGCATTGTGAGGAGGATTCTTTACCACTGGACCACCAGGAAAGTCTCCACATACAGTATTTAAATACATGAAACAGTATGAGTTGACTTAGAGTTGGTGTATAGATGTAATAATGGAGAAGCCCTATAACTGACATACAAAGTACTCTAAAATTTAGAGGTCAAAGAGAATTAGAAGCCAGCAAAAAGGCAGAAAAGGCTAACCAGTCATGTCAGAGGAAAATCGAAGAGAAGTTGGTGTCACAAAGGCCAAGGGAAGATAGTGTTTCAAAAACTATGCAAATAATTTTGATAAATGGGATCAAATGAGAACTGAGCATTTACCATTATATTTGGCAATGTAAAGTAAATGATTAGTTTTAGTAATAGCTATTTACTAGAATTATCACTGCTAAATGGAAAGAAAGCAATGGAGAAAAGGACACATATATGCTTTTGTTGAAAGTTTTACTTTAAAAGGAAGCAAAGAAATAGGGCAGTAAAGGAAATATCAATACAATTTCCCCTTTTTTTTTTTTAATCTTAAAGCTAGGGTAAATTTCAGCACGTAAGTATGTTGAAGAGGATGATTCTATAAAAAGTGAAAATGTAATGATGCTTGGAGGTAGCAATGGTGGGATAAGAGGGAACGCAATCTAGTAAATAAGCAGAGGGTTTGGCCTTATGTAGAAGCCCATTATTGAAAGAGGGAAGACCTACTGACTGTGTTGGTAGATTTAATGGTGAAAGTATGTAAAAATTTAATGGTGAAAGTATGTAAAAATTCTCTGATTTCTTCTATTTTCTGCTTGAATAAGGCACAGTATCATCAATGAAGGAGGATTAGGAAATGTAAGAGTAAATGGAAATGGAAAAGAGCTGCAACTCAAAGAGAATCTGAGGATCAATAAACATTGGTGTCACCAACAGCTTGTTGGAAATGCAGATTCTCAGGTATCTCACAAGATTTTTAGGACTTGCATTTAATAAGGTCTCCAAGTGATTTGTGTGCACCTTAACTTTGAGAAACATCAGTCTAAGAGAACAGGAGAGCAAATCATTATGGGAAATGTAGCAGGGCTGTCCAAATGACTAGCTGTGCTTTTGAGGTTAGTGGTCATAATTTTAAAATGAGATAAGTTTCCATTAGCTATCTTTAGCCAACATCCTAATTAAGATCTTCTCCAGGGTATCTTTTAGTCACTTGAAACTGAAGTCCAAAACAAAATCTGTTCCCCCACTAGTCTTCCCCATTTCATAAATGGTACCACAATCCCCTCTGTTGTGCAACCCAAATATTGAGAAATCAACCTTAATTCCTTTTATCCTCTCCTAACTGTATAGTAATCTATTAGGAAATCCTACGTACTTTACCACTAAAACCTACTCAGCTGCTCTCCTAGCCTAACCTCTATCATGTCTTCCTGGATGATCTCAACTGCCTCTCCATTGCTGGTTTTGTTTCCACTTTTGAAGCTTGATAGTGACTTCTCCATATTCTAAGAATGATTAAAAACAAAAACAAAAAACTAGCTGAAGCAATCTCAAATTTTAGTGGACTACAGACCCTCTCAGCTGAGCCATAATTACAGGAATTTAGGCTGGTTCGCACTGAGGAGATAAGCCTGAATTTGGGAGGAGTATAATTTGATTCCTGCCTTCAAGTATTTGAAGAACAAATAATCACTAACATTTTCTGACTGCCAAAGAGGCACACACTGGGCTAGGCACTAGAAATCCATTATCTCCATTTCTTAAAATAACACTTCATTATAGTTTCCACTTAATTACCACCTCCAAGGCCATGAAAATTAGAACTATGACAACAAGAATGATATAAGGAATAACTTTCAATCAGAGCAATCTAAAGCATGGACTTATTTGAGAGTATCTAGTTAAATATCACTTGAAATATTCTATCTTAGTAAAGATAGCCACTGGCAGAGATGCTGTGGAAAGAATTCAAGCATCAGCTAGGCAGTTGGGCTAGTTCATAACTAATGTTTATAGCATTACTGGAATTCCATAGTTCTGTGATTCACTGAAACCTAAAATTCTTTGCCAGAATGGAATTAAGTGAATCTACACTTGAAGCAATGCATAAAACATTCTATGGTGTGTGTAGGAAAAAATAATTTTCACCAGATTTGTTGAGGGCCATCAGATTACTAGGGGGATGCCAAAGTGTCTGAAATTTCAAAAGGATCTGCCAGTCGGGCCTTGTTCTTGTGGCTGTTAACATCTCAATTAAATCAGGGTTGGAAAGAAAAGTGAAAGTAGTCCCAAACTAATAAATTCATTACACAGAACAGCGGCCCCCAACCTTTTTGGCACCAGGGACCGGTTTTGGGGAAGACAATTTTTCCACGGATGGAGTCGGCGGTGGGGGCATGATGGTCCAGGCAGTAATGCAAGCAATGGTGTGTGTGTGGGGGATGGTTCAGGCGGTAATGTGAGTGATGGGAAGAAACGGGGAGATGCAGATGAAGCTTCGCTTTCTCACCCGCCACTCACCTCCTGCTGTGCGGCCCAGTTCCTACCGATCAGCGGCCCAGGGGTTGGGGACCCCCGGATTAAGGGATTTGTCAAAGTTCACACAGCCAATGCCAACTAAATTTCCTGGTAACTAGTCCAGATAACAAATCATTATACTATATGCCCTATGCTGGAATACTCCTTACATTTTCTTTATGCTTTGATGCTTTAATTTTCTGATAGTTCTTTGCACAGCTTAGTTTTTTTCTGATCCCCAAGTTCTAACCACACTTAAATACTTTGTTTCCTAAAATGCCATGCTCTCTCAAGACTCTGTACTTCTGAATATGCTTTTTCCTTTCTCTAAACTATATTTTGTTGGAAAGTTATGCCAACATGCTCAATGCTTCCAAAGAGCATTTTTGTGTACCTCATATAAAGATATAAAACCAATCATCACTAAAAACTTCTAACTTAAAAATAAAAAAGTCCAAACAAAACTAAATAAAAAAATAAACATTTAACAGACCAGAAGATAACTTTAAGAAAATAAAAATAATAAATGTCTTCAATGAAATATGAGCAGATAAAGCATTATGTTAAAGTAAACTAGATGCTATTAAAATAATAAAAACTGATATTCAAAGAATCTGAACTTCAAAACTGAAAATAGGATAGCATAAATAAAATACCGCCATCATAGCATTGGAAAAATACTGAGCAAATTTTCCACAAAGCAGAATTTTTAAAAAATAACCAAAAAAAGATGAGATAAGAAAATTATATAATTAAATCAAGAGATGCTAAGTCCAAAGAAGGAAAACTAGTCTAGAGGGGGAAAAATAAAAGGAGCAAATCATTCAAGAAATAAAAATAACAAATTTCTCAGAATTGTAGGATAGAGATTTCCAAATAACAAGGTCTCTAGATCAGGAGGTCATTTCACAAAATATGTCACGGATATATCAAATGACATCAGAATTTACAAAAGCATTACTGTAAATCTGAACTGTCCAAAAAATGAGCAAACTATTTTCTAATGTAGAATTTACTTTCTAGCCACTCTAACACATAGCCAATTTTAGATATGTAGCTACAAAAATTCTTCCATCTCTACATCCTTTCACAGGAGGATACTAAAGAATATTCTTCACCAAAACAAGTGAGTAAACAAAGAAAGAGAATATTAAGTAATCCAAGAAATAAGAGCTCTCATATAGGAAAATAAAAAAGACAAATTTCCAGGATGACAATAAAAGGGATTTCCTAGTATCACAGCCATGCAGTAGAAACTTATTCAATGGGAACAATATATAGGGCTTTACGGGATGTGTCTCTAAGAATAAAACTGGAACCAAAGAATTAGCTGATGTGACTGATCATAAAGTGAGAAATGTTATAGTTCTATTACAGCTTAGACAATAAATATTTTTAATTTGGCAAAATGTTCATTGAGCTTGCAATGTGCTTCAGTTGTACTAGATACTTTAGGATACATCAGTGAACAAAAGAAACAATGGTATCTGCCCTAATAGATTATACAATCAAGAAAAAAGTTGGTTAGGCAATGATTAACTCCAGAAAAACAAGACAAAAATCCAACCAAGAAAGAAAATGTAATCATGTTACACTACATGGAACAACTTAAGAACAATCTTTACATAGTCATAATAATTTATATACTATATTTGATTTTAAGAAAAATATGCTAAATCACTTTTAATTTGGGATTTTGTTTTTGTTTTTTACAGAATGATGTTGGGACCTAGGGATGGGAAATCAATACATAATACATATAACTGGAAAAAAGATGAAGTAAAAGCTGTGTAAGCATGCATGCCCATCCCCAATCTCTAACAAGGTAATCCATTATATCAGCATTTTGCTGAGGAGGTTGAACCGGCTCTCCCTCTGAATCCCTCTCTACTGAGATCTATAGGCAGCTGCTACTGGAGTTAAAACATGAAATGATATACATCTGCCATCCCCCTACTAAATGATCTCTAAATCAGTTTCTAAATCATACACTATAGAAATGTTTTAAATATTAGTATATGATGTCCTATGAAATAAAATATTGCAAAAATTGAGAGTCAGGGTGGTACAAACGAGAATACAAAATAGGGATGGGAATTCTCTTGTGTTATAATTTGATATGAAGTTTTTATTTTTAAATGGAAAATATTACAAGAATATTTACTTGTTCACAATCTTAAAATAGGTGGTTATTCCAACTCAATAATCCAGAGAGTGGCAAACAGCAAATCTAAAACCTTTCACAAAGATTTTACTATTTTTTCTTAAAGAGGTTCCCTGTCATCTTTGGAGTTCAGAATATGGAGATATATAGTTATTATAGACTAATCACTGATTGCACTCTGTTAAGCTTTGTATTAGTAGAGCAGCATGGATATTTCGTTGTTTTTATATAATAATTTTAAGATTTAATAAAGTTATCTTTCTACATGTCAAATGTTTAAATTCTGGGTCTTAGTGTGATATTATAATATTTTAAATATTATTAGAAATAACTGTCCTCTATTTTACATTGTGACTTGCAAATTAAGATGCAGAGAAAGGGCTTAATGGTAATCATCTGATTTATGTAATATAAATGTAGTTGTTTTTCTTAATTTATGATAAATTAAACATTTTATCCCATACTTCTTTCAAATAACTTCCTTAAAGAAAGAAATTGCATTTTCTCATAATTTTCAAAGTCAGAAAAGTTTAAAAGTCAACTATTTACATAGTAAAATTGCTTTTGATTGACATCATTATAATGTTCTTACATTTTGAATTCCATTCGACCTCACCATGTTCTAAATGATAATGTGAAAATTGAGGGTTACCTAAATTAAACAAAATCATTTTGGCACACTAACTCCTACCCATTAAAAAATAAACTTGGAATTAATTGTGTTTTTACAAAACACTGCAAAAAAACCAGCTTACTCTCTCAGGATATAGGAAATGAACTTTAATTGAAATCTTGTTTGTAAACCTATTGTAATTTGTTCAAGAAAGTGTATATTATTATATTGGCTTAGTAATAATTATGACTCTCTATAGAAGATGTATCCTTTGGGCATATTTTCCCTTAGGGTATTAATTTAACTTTCCCATAAGCAGTATTAAAGTCTATATTCACCTTATGGCACTTTTTTACTGCCAAAAATTAAGGTCTATCTAGTAAAAGCATATTTCAAATAACCATAGTAAGGCTATTATAAATGTAACTTCTGTCTTTATTGAAAAGCTTCAGTATATACCACTAAGCTCATCTTGTAACTACTCCTTTCTAATATAGAAAGGAAACCATTTGAATTGCATGCACTAACCTCTTAATCTACAAAACCTGTTAATGTATGTGATGCTTTTAACGCATTTTACTTTTCCACATACCCGATGGTCATTCAGGGATCAAATCTGGCAGCTAACAATTGGCCATTAAACATTCTGTCAATAGATCATTCTTTTTATAGCCTGTTACATTTCAAAAAGTGATTGATCTAATTAAACACAACTGTGAAACTAAGCAGAGATTTAATTAACATTATTTGATGGCTTTGGAATGGACATTATTATTAACAGAGACATTTGAAATAACTCAAATCAGAGTTAAACTCATTAACCCAGGCTTTTAGTATTACTTACTGCAGTATAACTTTTATTTTTATATACAGTTAATATATGCTTTCTGCAAAATGCTAACAGTTACATGGCCATACAGTATACTGCTTAAAGATGAAGACACTTTTTTAAAGTTAAAAAAAAGTATTAATATTAAGTAAATCCCTTTATCAAAATGTTTATGTTTATTATAACAAAATTATTTTCTTTGTTTTTAATTATTCAAGCATTTGCAATTATTTTTTATCATGGTAAATAAAAATGTAGTATTAACAAAATTTGTCTAATAAAAAATAAAGTTAAAATGGTAAGAAAAAGAAGGAAAGAAAAAGTTGGCAATAGTAGTGTTACATTTGTACTTGAATCTCTTGGATTTCCATTGATCATGGGCCTGCATTTTTGTCACAGTTTAATAAATTTCTGTTGTTGTAGGCCAACTCAGTAGGTAGGGAAAACTATACTTCTTGGAGTGTGCTTCAGTAATATGACACAATTATTACTGATTACTTGAGACTCTGGTGCATTACTCCTCTGAGGATTAATTTATCTGATTGCAGATTGGTACTGTACAATTTCTAGTACTTTAATCCTTTGAGAGCTGTTCTATAATTATTGCATGTGGTACATGCTACAGTCTTTTCCTATACATTATGGCAAACAGTTCTATATGTCTCAAAAGTATTCAATTCATATCAACTTTACTAATGAAAAAGATTTTATATATCCTCATTTCAGATTTTGAAGAGTCATGATATCTCATCACAACATGTAAATTTTCAAAGAAAGAGCAAATAAAAATAATGAAATTATTAAATTATAGTAAAATTATTAAATTTAGTAAATTTAATATAGTAATAAATATAGTAAAATTTTTATATATTTTATATATATAGTTTATATATTTTTATATATATATAAAGTTTATATATATAAATATAAAGTATATAAAGTATTTATAAATATAAAGTATTTAAAAATTTATAAATTTTTATATATTATATAAAGTTTATATATATATATAAATATAAAGTATTTATAAATATAAAAGTATTTATAAATATATTTATATAAATATAAAATATAAAGTTTATATAAATATAAACTTTATATATATATAAAGTTTATATATTTTATATATATATTTTATATATATATAGTAATAAATATAGTAAAATTATAAAAAATATTAAATTATAGTAAAAATAATTAAATTATAGCAATTATAGTAAATTAAATTTATAAAAGTAAAACTTTTATAATGTTTTTTATGTACTGAGAATTATAATTTGGCCTAATTTCGTAGAAGATAGTAATTTGATATCATCTAGGATATTATAAAACAAGCTAGAGTACTGCTTTGGTTTACTTGTTTGTTTCTTTTTTGATACTTTGTCACATACAAAAGTAATTTTTACCAAAGAAAGTGTTGAATGAAAACTTCTGCTCTCTTAATTGCATTCCAAAGTCTGTGCTTGACTTTGTTAAAAATATTTTAGTGAAAGAGATTCAACAGGTCAAGGAAAAAATGCAAACAAGGTAGATTACAAGGCCAAAGCTCTGAGAGTCACAATAGACTACTGGTTGAAACCATACTAATCTCAGTCTAGGGCAGTAAGAGGGTTAAAATTCTTTGAAAGTCTTTAAAAATTACACGTAGACACACACACATGGAAAAATCAGGGTAGAAAAAAGGGAAATTTATTCATGCATTGGATCTCCTATACAGCCTTGCAGAGCACTGGTTGCCCAGTATTTAACCCCAGACTGCATAACAAAGCAAAAACACAAATCAAATCAAAGCAAGTAATATTTATTTAAAAGAAAAGAGACAAACCATCTGAGGAGAGTGAGAAGTTCTCTCCACCTATATAAAGCTCCTACCCAGGAAGACTTTCCACTTACAAAAAACTTTTAGAAATAGATCTACTGAGAGGGCAGACAGCAGAAGCAAGAAGAACTACAATCCTGCAGCCTGTGGAACGAAAACACATTCACAGAAAGACAGACAAGTTGAAAAGGCAGTGGGCTATGTACCAGATGAAGGAACAAGATAAAACCCCAGAAAAACAACTAAAGGAAGTGGAGATAGGCAACCTTCCAGAAAAAGAATTCAGAATAATGATAGTGAAGATGATCCAGGACCTTGGAAAAAGAATGGAGGCAAAGATCGAGAAGATGCAAGAAATGTTTAACAAAGATCTAGAAGAATTAGAGAACAAACAAACAGAGATAAACAACACAATAACTGAAATGAAAACTACACTAGAAGGAATCAATAGCCGAATAACTGAGGCGGAAGAACGGATAAGTAACCTGGAAGACAGAATGGTGGAATTCACAGCTGTGGAACAGAATAAAGAAAAAAGAATGAAAAGAAATGAAGACAGCTTAAGAGACTTCTGGGACAACATTAAATGCAACAAGATTCACATTATAGGGGTCCCAGAAGGAGAAGAGAGAGACAAAGGACTTGAGAAAATATTTGAAGAGATTATAGTCAAAAACTTCCCTAACGTTGGAAAGGAAATAGCCACCCAAGTCCAGGCAGTGCAGAGAATCTCAGGCAGGAAAAACCCAAGGAAAAACACACAGAGACACATAGTAATCAAATTGGCAAATATTAAAGACAAAGAAAAATTATTGAAAGCAGCAAGGGAAAAACAACAAATAACATAAAAGGGAACTCCAATAAGGATAACAGCTGATTTCTCAGCAGAAACTCTGCAAGCCAGAAGGAAGTAGCATGATATACTTAAAGTGATGAAAGGGAAGAACATACAACCAAGATTACTCTACCTGGCAAGGATCTCATTCAGATTTGATGGAGAAATCAAAAGTTTTAGAGACAAGCAAAAGCTAAGAGAATTCAGCACTACCAAATCAGCTCTACAACAAATGCTAAAGGAACTTCTCTAAGTGGGAAACACAAGAGAAGAAAAGGGCCTAAATAAACAAACCCAAAACAGTTAAGAATATGGCAATAGGAACATACATGTCAATAATTACCTTAAATGTGAATGAATTAAACGCTCCAACCAAAAGACACAGGCTCGCTGAATGGATACACAAACAAGACTGATATATATGCTGTCTACAGGAGACCCACTTCAGACCTAGGGACACATTCAGACTGAAAGTGAGGGGATGGAAAAAGATATTCCATGCAAATGGAAGTCAAAAGAGAGCTGGAGTAGCAATAGTCATATCAGATAAAATAGACTTTAAAATAAAGAATGTTTCAAGAGACAAGGAAAGACACTACATAATGATCAAGGGATCAACCCAAGAAGGAGATATAACAATTACAAATATATATGCACCCAACATAGGAGCACCTCAGTAAATAAAGCAACTGCTAACAGCTCTAAAATAGGAAATTGACAGTAACACAATAATAGTGGGGGACTTTAACACCCACTTACACCAATGGACAGATCATCCAAACAGAAAATTAATAAGGAAACACAAGTTTAAATGACACAGTAGACCAGATAGATCTAATTGACATTTAGAAGACATTCCATCCAAAAAGAGCTGATTACACTTTCATCTCAAGTGCGCATGGAACATTGTTCAGGACAGATCACATCTTGGGTCACAAATCAAGCCTCAGTAAATCTAAGAAAACTGAAAGCATATCAAGCATCTTTTTTGACCATAACACTATGAGAATAGAAATCAATTATGGGGGAAAAATCGTAAAAAACATAAACACATGGAGGCTAAACAATACATTACTAAATAAGCAAGAGGTCACTGAAGAAATCAAAGAGGAAATCAAAAAATACCTAGAGACAAATGACAATGAAAACATGACGATCCAAAACCTATGGGATGCAGCAAAAGCAGCTCTAAGAGGGAAGTTTATAGCTATACAAGCCCACCTCAAGAAACAAGAAACATCTCAAATAAACATCTAACCTTACACCTAAAGGAACTAGAGAAAGAAGAACGAACAAAACCCAAAGTTAGCAGAAGGAAAGAAATCATAAAGATCAGAGCAGAAATAAATGAAATAGAAACAAAGAAAGCAATAGCAAAGATCAATAAAATTAAAAGCTGGTTCTTTGAGAAGATAAACAAAATTGATAAACCATTAGCCAGACTCATCAAGAAAAAGAGGGAGAGGACTCATATCAATAAAATTAGAAATGAAAAATAACAAGTTACAACAGACACCACAGAAATACAAAGCATCCTAGGAGACCACTAAAAGCAACTCTATGCCAATAAAATGGACAACCTGGAAGAAATGGACACATTCTTAGAAAGGTATAACCTTCCAAGACCGAACCAGGAAGAAATCGAAAATATGAACAGACCAATCACAAGTAACGAAATTGAAACTGTGATTTAAAATCTTCCAACAAACAAAAGTCCAGGACCAGATGGCTTCACAGGTGAATTCTATCAAACATTTAGAGAAGAGCTAACACCCATCCTTCTCAAACTCTTCCAAAAAATTGCAGAGGAAGGAATACTCCCAAACTCATTCTATGAGGCCACCATCACACTGATACCAAAAGTAGACAAAGATACTAGAAAAAAAGAGAATTACAGACTAATATCACTGTTAAATATAGATGAAAAATCCTCAACAAAATACTTGCAAACAAAATCCAACAACACATTAAAAGTATCATACAACATGATCAAGTGGGATTTTTCCCAGGGATGCAAGGATTCTTCAATATATGCAAATCAGTCAATGTGATACACCATATTGACAAATTGAAGAATAAAAAACATATGATCATCAATAGATGCAGAAAAAGCTTTTGACAAAATTCAATACCCATTTATGATAAAAACTCTCTAGAAAGTGGGCATAGAGGGAACCTACCTCAACATGATATAGGCTGTATACAACAAACCCACAGCAAACATCATTCTCAATGGTGAAAAACTGAAAGCATTTCCTCTAAGATCAGGAACAAGACAAGGATGTCCACTCTCACCACTATTATTCAAATTCACTATTATTTGGAAGTCCTAGCCATGGCATCAGAGAAAAAAAAGAAGTAAAAAGAATACATATTGGAAACGAAGAAGTAAAATTGTCACTGTTTGCAGTTGGCATGATACTATACATAGAGAATCCTAAAGATGCCACCAGAAAACTACCAGAGCTAATCAATGAATTTGGTAAAGTTGTAGGATACAACATTAATGCACAGAAATCTCTTGCATTCCTATACACTAATGTTGAAAAATCTGACAGAGAAATTAAGGAAACACTCCCATTTACCATTGCAACAAAAAGAATAAAATACCAAAGAATAAACCTACCTAGGGAGAAAAAAGAGCTGTATGCAGAAAACTATAAGACACTCATGAAAGAAATTAAAGATTACACAAACAGATGGAGAGATATATCATGTTCTTGGATTGGAAGAATCAATATTGTGAAAATGACTATTCTCTCCAAAGCAATCTACAGATTCAATGCAGTCCCTATTAAATTACTAATGGCATGTTTTACAGAACTAGAACAAAAAATCTTAAAATTTGTATGGAGACACAAGAGACCCCAGATAGCCAAAGCAGTCTTGAGGGAAAAAAATGGAAGTAGAGAATCAGACTCCCTGACTTCAGACTATGCTACAATGCTACAGTAATCAAGACAATATGGTACTGGCAAAAAAACAGAAATATAGATCAATTGACAAGACAGAAAGCCCAGAGATAAACCCACGTGCCTATGGTTAACTAATCTATGACAAAGAAGGCAATTACATACAATGGAGAAAAGACAGTCTCTTCAATAAGTGGTGATGGGAAAACTGGACAGCTACATGTAAAAGAATGAACTTAGAACACTCCCTAACACCATACACAAAAATAAACTCAAAATGGATTCGAGACCAAAATTCAGACACTATACAGCTCTTAGAGGAAAACATAGGAAGAGAAGTCTTTGACATAAAACACAGCAAGATCTTTTTTGATCCACCTCCTAAAGTAATGGAAATAAAAACACAAATAAACAAATGGGACCTAATGAAACTTAAAAGCTTTTTCCAAGCAAAGGAAAGTACAAACAAGTCGAAAAGACAACCCTCAGATGGGAGAAAATATTTGCCAAAGAATCAATGGACAAAGGATTACTCTCCAAAATATATAAACAGCTCCAGCTCAATATTAAAAAAAACAAACAACCCAATCCAAAAATGGGTAGAAGACCTAAATAGACATTTCTTCAAATAGGACATACAGATGGCCAAGAAGCACATGAAACTCTGCTCAACATCACTAATTATTAGAGAAATGCAAATCAAAACTACAATGAGGCATCACCTCACACCTGTCAGAATGACCATCATCAAAAAATCTACAAACAACAAATGCTGGAGAGGGTGTGGAGAAAAGGGAACCCTCTTGCACTGTTGGTGGGAATGTAAATTGATACAGCCACTATGGAGAACAGTGTGGAGGTTCCTTAGAAAACTGAAAATAGAATTACCATATGACCCAGCAATCCCACTACTGGGCATATACCCAGAGAAAACCATAATTCAATAAGACATATACACCCCAATGTTCATTGCAGCACTCTTTACAATAGCCAGGTCATGGAAGCAACCTCAATGCCCATTGACAGATGAATGGAAAAAGAAGATGTGGTACATATATACAATGGAATATTACTCAGCCATAAAAATGAATGATATTGGGTCATTTGTAGAGACGTGGATACATCTAGAGACTGTCATACAGAGTGAAGTAAGCCAGAAAGAGAAAAACAAATATCAAATATTAATGCATATATGTGAAACCTAGAATATGGTATAGATGTTTGGTTTGCAGGGCAGAAATTGAGACACAGATGTAGAGAACAAACATATGGACACCAATGAGGGGAAAGCAGTGGTGGGTGGTGGTGGTGGTGTGATGAATTGGGAGAATTGGATTAACGTGTATACACTTATGTGTATAAAATGGATGACTAATATGAACCTGCTGCATAAAAAAATAAATAAAATAAAATTAAAAAAAAAAAAAAAAGGAATAGATCTACCTGCCCAATGCCAAAGGAAACCCACCTAAGGTGTATTATTATTAATGAAAAGACAATAGTTGGTCAGCAGACATGAGAGAAAAGCAGCCTCATCACAGAGAAATATTAAGAATAATTTTTCAGATAAGCTGACACTACAGGTAACAAACCAGGTAATAGAAGGAAGCTAATAACAAAAATCATTCCATATTTTATTTGTATTCAAGAAGGTACTGCACTTAAAAAAAAACTATGAATAAATGAATAAATCACCAACAAAACGACATGTTACAAATCATGAAAATTATTGCTAAAATAAGAAATATACTAAACTGATAATGTCTCTAGATAATAAAATAGATAATATACAGAAACAGAAATGAAATATATGAAGAAAAAAAAAAAACAAGAGGACCAATACAATTAGTGAAAGAGGAAAGAAAGATTAGGTAAAGAATTAAAAGAGAGGTAGAAAATAATTTTATCAGAGCCAAAGTTCTCTTTATGGTGAGTAAAATAACTAAAAATGCCATGCTTATGCCCATGGAATTTCAGATTATCATTCTAAAAATTGTTAGAAAAAGACAATGCTGAAAGCTTCCATTAAGAAAACAAAACAAAGGAAAAATCAACTGCTTTCTTACTATAGGCAAAAAATAGTTGTAAAAGAAAGATATTTATATATTTGATTTCAAGATTTTAATGTTATCAATGTGGAAATTAAAATGATACAACAATCAAAATTTAAATAAATTTAAGCTAAAATCAGAAATAACCCCAAAATGCCATCTCTGAGTAGTGGAACTAAAGTTGGAGAGGAATTTTATGGGTATCTGTACTATTCTGTACTATTTAAATTGTGACTATTTGTACAGATGGACTTGGCTAAATAACTTTAAAATTCTAAAATAAATGTAATGAATAGTTTCTAGTACTCACTGAAAGATATTTCAAAAGAGCTGTAACGTGAGTACACTAATTATCCCAATGTGGTATGTCTTCGACTGCTCTGGCCGTTATTACAAAATAACATAGACTGGGTGACTTAAACAACAGAAATTTATTTCTCACAGTTTTGAGGCTGGAAGTCCAAGATCAAGGTGCTTATGGATTTCGTTCCTGGTGAAAGCTTTCTTTTCTTTTTGCGGTACGCGGGCCTCTCACTGTTGTGGCCTCTCCCGTTGCGGAGCAACAGGTTCCGGACGCGCAGGCTCAGCGGCCATGGCGCAGGCTCAGCGGCCATGGCTCACAGGCCTAGCTGTTCCACGGCATGTGGGATCTTCCCGGACCGGGGCACGAACCCGTGTCCCCTGCAACGGCAGGTGTACTCTCAACCACTGCGCCACCAGGGAAACCCTGAAAGCTTTCTTTACGGCTTGCAGTGGGCTGCCTTCTTGCTGTGTCATCACATGGCAGAGAAAAAGAGCTCTCCTCTCTCTTCCTCTTTGTACAAGGGAATTAACCGCATCATGAAGGCCCCATCCTAATAACCTAATTTAACCCTAAATATTAGCGATTTAACATATGAATCAATGAATATGAATTTTGGTGGGTCACAAACATCCAGTCCACAGCAGGGAATAATCCTTCAACAGTCTTTAGTAGTTTATTTTAAACACTTATGGGCAGCTGGTCTCTAAAATATCTTCCTTCCCTCAGTGTACCAAAACTCTTGGTATTGGTGCTCGGTGTAGTCTCCTTTCTTTGAATCTGGCATGGTCCTGTGACTTTTTTTTTTTTTTTTTTTTTTTTTTTTTTTGCGGTACGCGGGCCTCTCACTGTTGTGGCCTCTTCCGTTGCAGAGCACAGGCTCCGGACGCGCAGGCTCAGCGGCCATGGCTCACGGGCCCAGCCGCTCCGCGGCATGTGGGATCTTCCCGAACCTGGGCACAAACCCGTGTCCCCTGCATCGGCAGGCGGACTCTCAACCACTGCGCCACCAGGGAAGCTCCCTGTGACTCCCTTTTGACCAACAGAATATGGACAAAGTAATAGCCTTCTGAAGCTATGTCATAAGAAGTTTTGCAGTTTCTTCTTGCATTCCTTGCAATGCTTGCTCCTCAGGTGTTATTACCACTACCTTGGAATCCAGCTACTATGCTATGGGAAGCCACATGATTAAGTCACTTACAGGTACTCTAGTCAACTACCTCAACTGACCTCAGAGCAAATAGCCAGCATCAAGTGATAGCCAGGTGAATGAACTACCTTCGTGTCCAGCTCAGCGGAGCCTTCAGATGCCTCCAAACTCAGCTGCTATCTGATCACACCTGCATGATAGACCCCCAAGCAAGAATGGCCCACCTGAGTCCAATCAACCTATGGAAACAGATAAGAATTTATTTTTGTTTTTCGTCCCAGTTTTAGGGTAATTTGTTTTATAGCAATAAATAACAGAAACCCTAGCATCTGAATCCAGGTACCTCTGTTATCAAATCTTTCCAATATGTTATTCCTTTTTTAAAGTTCAGGTATTATAATAGAATTATATATTGATAAAATGTAGCCAACCACTCTTTATAAATACTTGGATTTGGGGGGAGTATAGCTTACCCTCAGGAAGCAGTTAGTTCTTAAGATAGCTGAGTTCTCAACTTCATCCTTACAGTTCCTGCAAATGAGTCACATCTCTGGCCAACTAATACAAAGCTCCTGTGTCTGCGTTGGGTGATGGTCTGATGCATCTGACAAAGGAAGTGTCATATTCTATAAATCAATGTGTGGGTATGGATTGTTGCATTTGCTTGGGTGAGAGTCTATCATATAACACTATTTTCCTCCAGAGTTTACGGAAATTGTATGCAGAAACAGGAATACAAAGATTTGGTTTTGGAAAAAGGGAGGACTTAAGGGACTGTACTTATAGGAGTAAGTCATTACTATTTAAAGACTCACGAAGTGGAAGAGAGGAATTTCAATATTCTGGGCAAGCCTATTTGAGAGCAGCACTCATGATGAAAGTCTCCATCAAAGGTTTCTTCTTTTTTATTTTTCCCTGTCTTGGGTCCAGGTTGCTGAAACCAATAGACAGATGTGGGATGATGTATCATCTTACTTGGTGACAGTATTCTAAAATTCAAATTCTGCTTTATTTAAGGAACGTCTACTTTTAGTTTAAAGGTGGAATATGCAAGTATAATATCACGGAGCTTAGGAATTTCACTTCACTATTGGTCCTACGATATAAACAAATAAGCACACTGATTATTAACCCGATTTATCTTGCTCACAAGAAGTTATGTTTTAAATATTTATTTACCTAAGAATGATTTTTCTATTTACAACTTTAGAAAGTCACAGTATGAAATTCAGGTTAAAGATGATAAATTTAAAACATGTAATTTTCTCTCCATAAAATGAGATTCCATACAATGTAAATAAAGGGGAAAAATGATGGGAAATCCAGAGTGGAGAGGGCCTCAAGACATTTGTTTAAAAACAAAAAACAAAAAAAACTCTGGAAAGTCAAAAGTGGCTATAAATCTCCTGATTGGTATGTACAGGATATGGCAATTTTGAGAATCCACAGAGGATGTTATAGAGAAGAAAGAAGCTTACTATGCCCTCACAGAGCACTGAGTAACTCAAAACTAAAACTCAAAGATAATTGCAAGCCACAATTTTATAACCCGAGAAACCATCAATCAATAAAAGGATAGAATAAAGTGCTTTTTAGAAAGGTGAAGATTCAGAAACCTATTAATTCTCCAATACACCTTTTTTTGGAAGCAGTTTGAGACTGTGATCCAGAAAAACAGAAGAGAAAACAAAGAGGAAGATATTGATTACTGGAACAGCAAATCCCATCCATCTTGGGAGTTAAAGGAAGTCCCAGGAAAGCAGTAACATAGCTCTGGGTCTTGAGAGCAAACAGCTTCTTTTACAATAGAGCTGAATTCAGGGAGGAGTGTCATGGGAAATGCTGCCTTACATGATAACATGTCTCACCCACAGAACAAAATACGATCCATTGGAAGAAACTTTTTCAGGGAATTTTGACACTGTTCAGTAATTAGGAAAACATGTTTATTTCAGAGAGTGGTTTCTTGTGTTTTTTTTGTTTGCTTATTTGAATTTGTCACGTATTTATTCCAAATTAATTCTAAAGAAGCTAAATGTCAGACTACACTTAGAATTCTGAATATAAATTATTAGATGGATTTCATTTTAAGAGAAATATAAAGTTTTTGTTTAAAAATGCAGAGTTTTTTTTTTTCATTTTGGACCTAGTGAGCCTAATGTTATGTGATGAACACTTATTTAATAGAATGTAAGTTCACTGAACTGTCTGATGAATATTTTCCAGAATGTCAATCAAGCTGAGAATGTACAACTGTTCAGCACAATGAGCTAAAAATGCCTCAGAAATAAAAGCTGCAAGCAACTGTAGGCTTAATATTTGAAGCAAAGCAGATTCAGAACTGAATACCTCTGTGCCAGCTTTCATGCAGCTATATTCATGACACTACAGAGCTTTCTTCAGACCTCGCTGCAGGCCATTTACTTTACTTTAGGGGATTGAGCAGTGCATTTAACACTGTAGAGAAACTTTTCAGCTATATACTCAGTTCTGGCTCTTAAACCTCTTCCACTCTGTACCGATCACAGGTGCTATGTAATGATGCTGACATAACTTTGGTCATGGCCAGAAGCTAGTCATGATTTTCTGACAAGATGGCAAAAGAAAAAAGAAAATCACCCGTTTCCCTCAAATGTTAAATTTCCTTTGAGAGTTAGTTTAATCGTTCCGCTACAGGGAGGAGGTATGTCAACATTAGGTTCAATAACATGAACATTCTTAACTGTTACAGGGAAAAAAAAGAGGAATGAGTGATCTCACAGCCTAACCCTTTCTTTAGTTAAATCCATATAAAAAGTCTCAGGCAGATAATGACAGGCTATATCAATTTGGAGTATTTCTCTGATCTACACATGATTTTCTATCTCAATATTATCAGAAATTTAAATATTGCTTTAGAAATGCAGTGCAAATACTACTTAATGAGATCTTTGAGTTTTGCTGGTATATGTTTAAAGAATCTGAGAGACCTAACATTCACCTTTGCATAAGCAATGATGCATTTTTCCCAAAGTATATAAAATCTATTATATGCATAATATTTAGTATTGACTTAATAAACTGTTATGAATTCTATTTGTATTAACACAGAACCTATTAATAAAACTTTGAAACTAAAAGTGTCCATTTAGAAGATAATGAAAGATTTATTTTGGATTAATATATAATCTTTACAAGATGTGTTTACAAGATGTGTTTCTAAATGTGAAATTTCATTTTAAGGTTATAACAGTAACAGTAGAGGTATGACATATATAGCCTTTGTTGTAAGAGAGGTTATATGAAAATCTGCAACTATAGTTAATATTATCTTTTAATGAGATCATTACATCTACAAAACAATTTATCATAAGTGTTTTCCAGATGGTAAATTCCACTGTACTTTATTATATGATACAAATTTAAAATGGGAGTAAGAAATCTATGTTATATATTCATGAATAAACCTCCTACATAAAGCAGACTATACCTGCATTTTCTACCTCAGAGCCAAACCAGTTAGTCAATATTTAGCTGTCAGATGGTACATAAAGCAATCTGGACTTTCAGGAGGCCCAAAGGATTTTCTGTATAACAGCAATGAAGGACCCCAAATAAGTACCAAGATGATTACACTGGGAGGCAAGGTCACACAAATGTGTCTCTGTAAGCCTCAGTGTCCTTACCAGCAAAATTGCAAGAATCATATTTAAGGTGAGGGTTATTCCCATTTTGAGTATTGAAAAGAGGTAAACTACCATCTATTAGGGTTTCTCTGGCACAAAAGAAGTATTAAGTAGATAATAGATTAATCTTTCTCCCTCCCTCCCTTCCTTCCTTTCTTCTTTCCTTCCTTCCTGCTTTCCATCTCTTCCTTCCTCTCTCTCCCTCTCTCTGTCTCTCTGTTTCTGTTTCTCTTCCTCCCTTTCTCTCTACCTCTCTTTCTTTCTTTTTTTGGATGTGTCCTGAATCTGAACTTATAGATCCAAAACCCTGGAGATTATTTACAGACATATGAGTAATTAGAAGGAAAGCCATATATTTTAATAACTAGCAAAATTAGAAAGAAAGCCATATATGTTAATACCTAGCAAAATTCAATGGCATTTACTTGATTAAATGACTTTTAAACATTTTCACAATGTTTATAATAACTGAGATACAGTGTTTATGAACTGTATTTTTTGTAGTGTACTATACATACTATATAGTACAAAGGAACTAAGCTAGTAAAATATTTACTCCAGAGTTTAAATAAGACTAATTTGTCATTGCCTAGGGCTAATTTTGTTATATTATTAAGAATGCTAATTAAAGAGATCTTAAGAAGCCCCCTGATTTTATTTACATTTTTAGTATTTTAACTTCACTTCTGATGGCAAAGAATCCAAAACAAAAGCTAAATCTATTTGAAAATTTTGTGTCCATTTCCCATTACCTTTGAACTCTTAGCCATTGCTCAATTTTCTGTGATCCACATTTTAAACAACCTTAATAATACCATTGTTAAATTAATTTCAAAGTCATTTCAACTTATACATTCTACAATGCCATTAGCCTGCCAGGCATTGAACAAATATTAATTGAATTTAATTGTTAATTGGATGATTTGAATAGACCATGAGGCCCAGCACAACTTCTGGACGAATAATCGACTCAACAGAGTTTTTAACCCCAAACAATTTTGTCAATGAGGAGAATACATCTATTAATTCAAAATAATTAAAGGTACCTATATTAAAGTTTTTCCTAAGATGACCATTTGGAATATAATATGAATTAATAAACTTATTTCAACTTAATGTGGCATTTATAAATATAAGATGACATATTTGACCAAAATAGGCTACTTATATATTAGTTTCCTGTTGCCACTTTAAAAAACATACACAAATTTAGCAGATTAAACAAGACATAACTATGACTTACAGTTCTGTAGTTTAGAAGCCCAAAAGAAGTCTCACTAAGATAAAATCAAGGTGTTGACAAGGCTGTGTTCCTTTCTGGAAGCTCTAGGGGAGAATTCATTTTGCCTCATCCAGCTTCTAGAGACCACCCACATTCCTAATCTCATGGTCCCCTTCTGCCTTTAAAGCCAATAATGTTGCACTCTCTGTGCTTTTCTTTCATAGTCATGCCTTTGTCTGACTGACTGCATTCCTGCCTCCCTCTTTCACTTTTAGGAACCTGCCTGATTTCACTGGGCCCACCTGAATGATCCAGCATGAGCTTTCCTAGTTTAATGGCACCTTAATTCTATCTGCCATGTAACCTAAGATATTCATAGGTTCTGGGGATTAGGATGTGGGACCATTCTATATACCACAGTAGGATACCTATTTTCTTTTTTAAAGGGCAGCCTAAACCTAGGGTTTGCCTTTGAATAGTTTGATTTGGGAACTGAAGCCAAGGAACAGGATTTGGGGATTGGGAACCATAAAGCAGATGAGGAAGACAAGACAATACAAGGGTATGGTATTTGGCTGATCACCACTGTGGACAACTGTGGCTCAGTTCTGCTTGGGTCCCTTAATGGGACCACAGAGAATGCATATTAGAACTGTCTGTTTAAGGGATGGAAAAGGGTCGTATTTATGCAATAAGTAACACCTCAAGGGTGTTAACTGCTTTGCACTTCCAGGTTTGTACCTACATCATAGGAGCTAAACAGTTTCCTTCACACACCCTATTTATTCCATTATGACACAGAAGCATGCAGACAAAAGCAACATATACACAAGTTGCCATTGGACAAGTTGGCGTCAGGTTATATAGGCATGCAACCACAACAATAATTAAAGGAAAATAGGCCTACATATCTCTGTCACTCTTAGTAGAAGTTAGGGACACAAATGAAATAGCCTAAAAATTGAGATACATTGGGAAAGGTGCAATAAAATCTATACAAGTCTGAATTGTACTATGGACACTGATGTCTGTTTCTTGGCTTGATTACAAAATAAGGAGTACATGGATAGAAGGATGTATAATAGAAACATCCAAGAAGGCTTTATGACTAACCTAATTCAGAATAGTGTTGTTACTCACAGAAAATCAAATCCATTCAGGGAGTACAGCTTGGCAGCTATAATACTCAAAATAAGACTGTTAGAAGTCATATGGTTCTGGTAATAGATCAATTCAGGGCAGAACCTTGAGCAGAATCCAAGGCTACCTGGTGTTATAGGGAAGAAAATGCAGCCTTAAAAGAGAGTTTGAAAGTATAATCAAAGCCGTTTGAACAAATCCAGGTATCTGGATGATATTGGAAAGCAAATCTAAGCAAACATGATAATGGGATGGAGAAGACCTACATCATCTGATGTTGTTGATAATAATGATAATAATGGTCATATATTGGATTCATTATCCCTTGCATTAATGACTCAGTTTACACTTGTTGTTTTTTCTTTCTTTTTATGTTTATTTCAAATGCACACATTAGAACTTTTTTTAAAGATCCAGTTATGTATTTAAAGCTGGATATAAAGTGAGACAGATTATCATTCTTCACCTCTCCCTATATCCACATCCTTTACAGTTCTGATTAGAATGAATTTCCCCATCCATTGTGTTGAACTTGATTAAAGCAACTTGCTTTGGCCGACGGAAAATGGGAGGAAAGGATACTGTTAGAGCTATGAGCATAGGCCTTAAAAGACGCTGTGTGTTTACACGTGTCTTTTTGTATTTTTGACATATTCATGAGAAAAATCTGCGCCAGGTGGCCTATTGATCCCAGAGGAATAAGAGGCATGTGAAGCAGACCTGAGCACATCCTGACATGGAGCCAAGTCCAGGTGAGATCTGCCTACTTCAGGTCAGGTGCTGATGACCCACACAGTGAGCATGAAAAGAACTGGTTGCTATTTCAAGGCACTTAGATTTCTTGTGGTTTGGCATATGGTGTTGTTATAGCAATAATTGACTGATACAAAAGCCATTTTCCACAAATTTTCTATCATAATTTCAGCTTTGAGTAAAGCTAGTCTAAAACTAAATGACCATTTCGCTTACAGTGTTCACTTCATGTTTGACCTTACCTGTCGTCATCAGGGCACAAACATAATCCTGGCCCCAATAACTGAAACCTAGGAGTTAAATTTGACTTATTTTCCTTCATTGATTTACCAGTAGGACTTGTTGAAATTTATTTGAAAAAAAAACCTGTTTGATATAACCTTTTCTGCTCAAAATCCACTGCAAACATTCTAGATCTAGGTTCTCATCATCAAACTATTATATTAGTGAACTTGACCGAGTCCTGTTTTCTGAAGCTTATCTCTTCTTATAATTATCATCAACATCAATATCATTTCTCACTTTTCTCATTCCTCCTTCCCTCTTTCTTTATACATTAATTCATACTTTTCATAGGCTATTATTAATCACTTACTATGCACTAATATCATAGATGGCGTTGGGAATACAAGGTAGAATATACCTGAGTCTATTTTCAAGATAATAACCAGTTTTATTTTTTAAAGCTATACATTATGTTGAGATCAGATCTGTCAGAGACAGTTTCAACAGAATAAAACTACCAACAGCAACCAAAAAAACAAGAAATAAAAAAAAAAAAAAAAAACCTCTCTCCTCAACAAGAAAGTGTAAATATTCTTTAGGGTAAAATCAGTTACAAAAGAGCAAGTACTCCCCTTTTATTCACCTTGTAGGGACAACTGCAAAATTTTACAATTCACAAAATGTTCAACATAGATGATTAAGTTACTATAAACCTTATGATAAAAAAGTTTATAAGACTTATTTTTTGTCAAAGTTATATCTTTTTCAGTGTCGATTCATTTTCCCTTTAAATATCAATAAGCATGGTTAGAGCATCTAAAACTAGGATAACTAGGAGAAGAACATATATAATTTTGATCTTGTTTGGGACTTCTGCTTGCCTGCAACAATGTCCTTGGTTTACCTTATTCTTAGGATCCCAGTTCTGCAAACATTGTATATCCTGTTTTTATTAGCCTGGTAGGAAATCCAGTTTCTTCATAGTAATCAGAATGCTCTATGTACTTAAGCCAACAAGGTTACTTACCCTGTCTGTAAAAGCTCCTTATCTGATACAACTGTGTCTTACAATTCTATATCTAACATTGGTAAAGTATAAAGCTTATACTTTGAGATTTCACCATTATGGAGAAACAGAAATTTAACCAAATAATTGCAATAATATAGGGTAAGCAAGGACAGTGAGATGACATGGGAAAAAAAAATTAGTTCTAGATCGATATAAGGATAGAGAGAGACAAAGGCGGTGGGGAATCCTCAACAGAAGCAGTAACGTCAATTTTGTTTTTTTAAAAAATAAATGATTTTGCCAATCAAAGAGAGAAAGTCCATCTGTAACCAACTGGCATGCCTTGAGCACTAACGTTTGCCAGATAAATTATTTCATTTCCCTTACAACAATCATAGTTTTATAATCATCTCTACTTTAAAATTAGGAATTAATGAATCAAATAAGTGAATCCTTGTGCTTAATGTTACCCAATAATTAAGGGGTAGAACTGAGAATTAAACTTAGACTCCTTTGTTAAATCCAATGCTCTTTCCATTCAAAGTGCTGGGAATGACAGACTCAAGAGCAAGCAGAAGTAAAAACATCAGTGTGGATAACGAAGGGCACATAATTCAGAGTGATATTCTTGCAGTGAAGTTGTAAAAATGTGATTGTTATTGAATAATTTGTATATTTTTGTATTTTGTGAATTTCGTATATTTTTCAGATGTTCTTTATGTTGGGAATGTGATATTGCCTGAAGAAAGGGGAGAAAATATGTCACATTTTCTGAATTTCATGTATTACTGAGTATATATATGAAAATATTTGTAAATTGAATTTCTATATTCCAGATCTAATTTCTCAGTTAGAGAATTTCAAGTTTAGGGGAATAAATTTTTTCTTCAATAGAAAACAGCTCTTAAGAGTTTGATATGTAATTATAATTTATAAAAACACTTATGTGTTTTCTTATGTATGTATATAGAGCTTCAAAATTATTTTAATACCTTGTTATATACTGTAAGCTTTGAGCAGAAATTATAGAATTTCTAATTTTATAGTATTGTGGTCAAAGAACATGTTGTATATAACATTCATTCTTTGGAATGCATTAGGAATTATTCATGGCAGTAAGTCTCCAATTTTAAAAATATTCCACATGTGCTTAGAAATGTGACTATTATGTATTCTTGACTTTCTATGGGCAGAGTGCTAGAGAGATAGAAGGCATTCAGATAGATCAACTGATAACAGGTAAATATTTAGTTATAGATAGTATTGTCTCTGACCCATTAATTCCTTTACATCTGTGAAACTTACTACTTGCATAATCAATTTCTCAGATCTATCCTCCAAATCAATTTTTCTCATGATTTCCTGACTGTAAGTGATCTGGTTTGTGTATGTATTGTGCTCTGTGATTTTTATGTATTTCTTATTTTCTCTTTTCCTGATTTTAATTGGATTAAATAATATTTTCTTCATTCTCCTCCCATACTAGATTGGAAGACATATATACTCCTCCTATTCTTTGACTGGCTACATTTTATATTTTTTAATGTGCACATCATGCTTATTTTTAAAGTTAATTTTTAAAAGAGGAACATTGTGAGAGAACTTGGTCATCCTATATTAAACCATACAACACTTTCACTATCCCAAGTATATAATATTGGCACAGATATTAGAAATATGCATATGTGAGTCAAAATAGAAAACCCAGAAAACAAAAAGAATATTGAGTAAAAACTTAATATATCAAAAAATTCTACTTTGACATAGCGGGAAAATGGTAGATAGTAATTTTGCTTGTGCAACAGAAAGAATATAAAGTATCACCTAGCTCCTAGCATACACAAAAATGGGTTTCACAAAATGCTAAATAGACTAAATACTTGAATATACACAAAACAATAATGGAAACACACACACACAAACACACATGAAATCACACACCCATGTTAGAAATGAAACTCAAATCTCTAAAGAAAATGATGGACACATACGAGTTTACTTTTTTTTTTTGTAAGTCAAACTATACAACAAACAAAACCAAATGAAAAAAATAGATTGTGAAAAATATGTGCAACGCATGTGACAAAATGTTAATATATATTTTCTTCAATTGGAATTGATATTTGACAGTTATTTAAAGATAGATTTAGCTTTCAATATGCATGGACTTTTATCATGAATCACTCATTGCTTATAGAAAAAGGAAAATATAAGCAAGTAAATTTGTACAGACATTTTTAGGATGTCCACCTTCAAAATCTATTTCTTCTGAATCACTTTTTGAATTGGATTCACGGTGTTCATTGTTTTCTGTGCTATATCATCCTCTGTGACAACACAAGTATTGGTGATGAAGAATTTGTTAAAACAATCCATAAAAGAAGTAAAGTCATCAGTGATGGCATTTAAGTAGGCTTTAGAATTTCGTAGAACTAACAAACTGTCATTTATAAAACTTTTAAAGTTAGCCTAAAATATACATAAAGTGTAACAACTCAATCACTTTTAGAAAATAAATGCATATTAAATGATAATCTAGATCCAGATACAACATATTATAAACACTCCAGAATTCTAGTCCATTTTTAAACTGGTGTATTCTAGAAGCACCTCAAATTCTAGTCCATCTGTAAACCAGAATCTTACAGATGGACAAGTATATGACCAAACAGAAACTTAAATATTATTAATAGGCAATTTAGAGAAGAAGAAATTCCAGCAGCAAATAGGTAAGAAAAGATTTCAACCTTTGCTAGATATTAGAGAAATATAATTAATAATAAAATAGTTTCTAAAAGTCAATATGTTAAAAATAAAGAGAATGTATTTTTGTCAGAAATTTAATATAAAGGAGTCCTTTTATATATTGCTGCTTAGAACTGTGAATATTAAAATTTTTTAAAGAATAAACATGACAACATATCTTCTAATTAAAACTATGCATAGCCTTTCACCCAGAAATCACAGTTCTGGGAATATATCCTATAAAAATAAAGCATATATAAATAAGAATATTACAGCAAAGTTAGTTGTTTATTTTGTAGTGACTTCCAATGGAAAAGAAAGTGAATATCTAGTAATAGAGAAATGGTTAAATGTATTATTCAGCCATTCTGAAAAAATGAACTATACTATTCCTACTAAACTATAGGGAATTGTATGAGGAATAAATTAACATATTCAAAATGCTAATAAATGGATGACATACAATTACTTTGTTCAAATATGAAATAATATGTTTTCCCAGAAGAAATTATAGTATTGCCATCAAGTTGGAAGGAAGAACCCACATCAAGTTACATCAAACTTGTGGAGAGGGTTAGGGAAAAGGCCAACAGAAAATAATATATGGTAAACAAAACTAAATTTGCACAAAATAAAATTATATATGTATAAAAGTATGTTAATTCTTTTATATTCAAGTATGTGTGTAAATATACAAAATGCAGTATGAGAAAAGGTTAAGAAAATGCCAATATATTTATCTCAGAGTAGCAACATTTTAACATTTATATTTTTTACATTTTTCATTTTTATATGTAGATTATATATATAAAGTATGTTCATTTTAATATAGAGTTATTTAAATGTTAACAATAAAAGTATTATATAAATAAGAAACAATTCTATTTTTATTGTGGAAAAAAGTAGGAAATACCTCTATCACTTGTAATAATCTTACTGCAATCTTCCACAATTTGCTGTAAAATAATTTAGTTCCATCTACTCTTAATTTTTCTGAGATTAGTTTTTATTTTTTAGTTTTTACATATATTGCAATATATCCTACAAATTTCTTTATTTACTATTACTTTTTAACCTAATTCTTTTTTTTTTTTTTTTTTTTTTTTGGCGGTACGTGGGCATCTCACTGCTGTGGCCTCTTCCATTGCGGAGCACAGGCTCTGGACGCGCAGGCTCAGCGGCCATGGCTCACGGGCCCAGCCGCTCTGCGGCATGCGGGATCCTTCCGGACTGGGGCGCGAACCTGTGTCCCCTGCATCGGCAGGTGGACTCTCAACCACTGCACCACCAGGGAAGCCCTTAATCTAATTCTTTTTAAGGTTTTGTTTCTTTCTTAGAAAATTGTATCCTTTAGTAAATTCAATATTTCCGCCATGTTGACTTTGTATTTATTTCACAATTTTGAACCATATTTAATTAAGAAAAAAATTCCAGGTATGAAATATAGCTCTTTGAGAATATCGTTGCATTGTTTTCTGGTTTCTATTGTTATTGCAAAATGATTGCTATGTATGCCTTTGCAGACAATCTGCATTTTTTTCTCATAGTTTTAATGCTTTTTTTTTATATCATCTTTGCAGTTTAATGTCTCACTGTGTTCCTAAAATGTATTTACCATTATCTTGTTGAATTCATCTCTACTAGAACTCCTATTGAACACTGCTTGGAGATCTTCATTTTATTGTCTTTGTTTCTTAACTTTAATCATATATTCTTGAAAATGTTATCTATGCTTTAGGTGATTTCCTCAAATTTATTTTTAATTTATGAATTTTCTCTTCAGCTCTGAATAAACTATGTCTTGTCCTTACTTTGATTCTATCCCAGCCATTTTCTCTATTAGTTTTAAAACATATTCATTGTAAATTCTTGTTTGTTTGTTTGTTTCTTTTTCCAGACTGGTCTATTTTCCTTGCCTCTCAAGGATGTAACATTTTAACTGTGAAATCATCCTCTGCAGAAATTGTTTTCAATAGTTTGATGCTATGGATTCTAATGTAATTCCCCTGAAATAGCTTTCTTTGCATTTCAGTTTTCACTTGCATTTGCCTGTGTATGGGCCCATGGGCTGTGCCATATCAGCATCATATCGTACGTCATTCTTTTTCTATGTCAGAATTTCAGCACCATGAGCGCAGTGTGAAAAGTTCCAGTACATGTGCAGAATATAAGCCTTTCAATTATGGCTGTTTTTCATTTACAGGTCAAGTAAAGACTATGTTGTATGCTTCATTCTCAAGCTACTAAGGCAGAATTTTTGTAATCCTGTATTGAGAGATGGGTCCTATATTTAGACATTTTCCCAACTCTTTGATTTATCACGGAGACCAGTTATTGCTCCCTTGTGCACACAAGGCTGGTATCCTTGATTACCTTCCCCACACAGTGTTAGATCCTGAGTCCTACAGCACATGTAATGCACAATTCCTATGCTTATCTAAGCCATTCAGTTTCAACTTCTGCTGTCTGTACTTACATTGTGTTCACTTTTTTCTTTTGGTTCCTTGGGCATTTTCTTTCTTATTTTTCAACTTTTCTCTGTATTAAAAATCATATTTTATTCCAATTTTCATGTTTATAGAGGGATAAGACCTTGTATATTAGCCCCTATCACACTGATGAAAAATCTGATAGAACATCTCTACCTACAGGAAACCTATAGCAAATATTTTGTACAATAATCATTTCATAATACAACTATGTTTACGCTTATATACTGACAAGATACATTAAAAAAAAACTAAAAAGTTTGAATTAGAATTGAACAGGTTTTGAGTCTTCATGACCAGATAATTTGTTTTTCTAAAGTATTACACACAGTTTATAATTATGTGCAATATATAAGTGCCAAAAAAAATAAATTCCAGGAACATATAGAGATGGTCATTTATGTTAGAGTTAGCACTTTGGTACTGCTATATGTGCATCTGTTTATAGCAGGTGCAATTTAATATTACTTTTAACTAAAGTCCCCAGAAAACAAATATAATAGTAAGTAAAAGGCTGTCATTTTGTCTTCAGTATTTATATCAACTAGGGAATGTTCTTTTAAATATAATATTTCCATATGGTAGATTTAGGTAAGCATGTTTTAGCTAAGCTTCATAAAAGTGGTTTTATTTATAGCTATGTGATATAAAAATTCATAATGTATATACCAATACTATAAATATGAATGACAGATATTTCATTTTTTGGTAATTTTTATAAACTTTTACAAAATAATTACAACTTATAACTCTAATATCTAATGCCATATAAGTATATTTTATTATACAATTAAGTATGCTAGTGTATCTAGCTATCTTATTTATATATTATTTTTCAAATTTTGTAATTGACTTTTCCCTTAACTTGAATTAAGACCTCAAGAAAATAGAAATATTTTAAAGCAAAAATGGCTTAAATATTTGGTCATTTACCCTATAGTTAAACAAACTAAATATTAAATAAATTTTGGCACTTTCTTATAATAAGGTGTAAGGTAAGCATGAAAAATCATGTTTCAAAAAATTGTAAAGTGTATCCGTAACATAAAAGTTGCTTAACCTAACAGAGAAATTCTCTGTTTACATATGTTGAGATACCATTCCTCACCTATCATAATGATAAAACATAAAAGGCCTGACAACATATTCTGTTGGCAAGAATGTGAAGAAAGAGGCACTCTCAAACAGATGGTGAGATTGAAAAATGGAGGGAACTTGACCATAACTAACAAAGTTATATGTGAAGTCACCTTTGAATCAACAATCTAATACCTAAGGATCCATGTGAAAGTTACATTGCCAAAATATGAAATGATATATGTACATGATTCCAGCATTATTTACAATAACAAGAATGAAATCAACCCAACTATTCACTGTTCATCATCACAGGACTGGTTACAAAAAGTGTGCTATAGCTGTACAAGAAAGTACTACTCACTTGTAAAAGGAATGAGAAAGAAATATCTCTCTACTGAAATAAAATCAACTCCAGTATATACATATATATATATGATATATATATATATCACAGAATGATGTTTATATATGCTCAATTTTGCAAAATAACTATGTACATTCATTCATATTTGCTTATATGTGCAATACTAAACACTGGAAAGGATAATCAAAAAACAATACAAATGATTATCTATAGGAGTAGAAGTGTTCAAGGATCTTCCTCAAATGTACATCACTGTATGGTTTCTGACACATATGGTTTACATTCAATAGTGTTTTACAGAATTAGAAATAAAACTAAGTTAAAAAGAAAAAATAAAACTGTAAACAAATCAATAATTTAGTTATTAGTATAGTGACAAAACTATCACACACAAAAAAGAATTGCCTTAAGTGACTTTAAAACACCGAAATTTAATAATGAAGAGAATTGCAAAGAAAATTTAACAGGCCCTTGGTAGATTTAGTGTTTGTAGTAATATTGCTACTATTCTTTTGAGGTTATTATCAGTAGAATATAAAATCAAGGAAATAAATAAGCAAAACTTAAGATATCCAGCATAAGAATATATAGAATTGAAGAAGTTTGTCAAAAACTCTGTGATTTTGAATTTGTATTGGAAATAACATAAAATCTTACAAATATATATTTGTATATATTCCCATAGCTTTTGGCCCACTTTGAGTGACTAAAAGTCCATCGTTGACTAGTTTAAATTCACATCTCACATCTGACTCAGAACTTTGCCTCCCCTTCCCCAGTCATTCACCAACGCTGCCAATTAAGCTTGGTATTCCAGGGATTTGAAAGAATTGGGGGACAGGATCAGCTCTGTGATTGCTTCTCCCACTCCAGTGACTGAAGTAGATGGGCAGTGTTGTGGCATGTAGGATACGGCCACCCTCCCTTATGTGGTAGACTCGTCTGGTGCTGGTTGAGGCTAAAAGGGAGGAAGACACATTTTTCTTCACTTTACTCTCTTTGATTGTAATCTTTTCTTCAGGTGGCCTGCCACATCTTCACTTCATACTGACTGCCAGTGCCTCTGTGTGGAGGCACCAAAATGCTGGATTTCTCATGGGATACAAATACCATTTAGGGGAAAAAGCCTGGGTGAGGTGCTCCTCAACCCCTCTCATCTCCAGCAGCTCCAGTTATACTCCCCTGCATCTTCTTCTGAGAATTCTATAATCACTCACTTTTGTTAGGTCAGGGACCAGTAAGATAACTTTTCATTGTCATTTGATCCACAGGAGATCCTTGAGAACTGGCTGCTCAACCCTCACTTCTCTCTAAGGTATGGCACCATCTCTCTTTTTCTCTTTTTCTATTCTCAGGCTCAAGGAAGATCAACAAGTACACTGGCAATCAGATACCCCAGCAGAGATTAAGACTCCAGGCTTCTCTTCTTTCAGCCACCCTCCATTTTTACAAGTGATTCTCTTGGGTACCCCTGTTGCTTGATCCTTTGCTCTTCTCTCTGGTCTTATTTATACAATGAAAACGTGGTTATTTTTTGAAGAAAGTATCTGTCCACCTTGATGATGTATCTCTTTAGAGAATATGGGTACTGAAAAACACTTTGTCTTAAATTCTGGGTTCATGAAGACCATTCCAGGATAGGAAAAAAAAAAGTTACACTCAACATCTTCTTACAATGACTATGAGGATAGTACATACTAAATTTGAATAAAAAGCATCATTTGAGACAACTGGTTGCCAGGCAAAAATATTTAAAAAAAATAAACTTTGCATTAAGGAACTATGGAAACTTATTAACATAATGAGTATTTTTAAAATACAACTACAAATTTCCAGTAAAGAAAATATTCATGCTCAATAAAAGCATTCCTGAGATAAAAACTTTAAAACTTCAGTAAGTTATGTAAGGCTGTGAGTGCTATGATGTGATGCAAAAGATAATCTAAAGTAGAAAAAGTTTCTCTTTATTGTGTTTTTAAGAACTATGAGTGATGGAACACTTCCTCCTTATGTGGTTTGGATGGAATAAAACCAAAAAGGAGGGACTTCCCTGGTGGCACAGTGGTTAAGAATCTGCCTGCCAATGAAGGGGACATGGGTTGGAGCCCTGGTCTGGGAGGATTCCACATGCCGCAGAGCAACTGAGCCCATGCACCACAACTACTGAGCCTGTGCTCTAAGAGCCCATGAGCCACAACTACTGAAGCCCCGTGCCTAGAGCCCATGCTCCACAACAAGAGAAACCACCACAATGAGAAGCCCCCTGCAACAAAGAGTAGCCCCCGCTCACTGCAGCTAGAGTAATCCCACGTACAGCAACAAAGACCCAACACAGCCAAAAAAAAAAAATAATAATAAATTTTTAAAAAAGGAGAATCAACAATAATTTTTCCTCATAGGACATGTTGGTAGGGATTTAAGTTGCAAATTAGATTTTATTTTTGTATATTTACAAATTCTAAATTTTTTCCTGTTTCTCCTTCTAAATAATATGTGAGGTTGTTCTGCCTTTGCAAAAAAAAACACCTATCTTCTGATATATTAATAAACCTATGTCTTGAGGGATTATTTTTAAATCATTATAACATTTCTCTGTACTTAATTTCTCCTACTTCTTCACCAAATTTCTCCTACTTCTTTATCTTTTTAAGAATAAAATATGAATCATTAGCTCTTATTGTTTAGTCACTGAAATGTTTAAGTTCAGATTTAATGCATTTATATCTTTACAAATGTATTGTAATAGACAAAAGGTGAGAAAAAGTTCAGTGCATTTCACAAAGATCCTAACTAAGGTCACAAGAAAAGATATTTATTTTCAGTATTTCATTGTACAGGCAATCATCTTCTGAGAAATAACTGTCCATTACCTCTGAGTTCAGAAGACCAAGTCATTTTATTTTTTAAAGAAATTAGTACATTTTATTGATCATTTTCTTAACACTCATCCATATACCCTATCAAGATTACTTTTAAACTCACCATTCCAGTGTTTTATTTCAGTTGTTTTTATCAACCATTTTCATGATAAGAACTCAAAAAGTATTTGAGTGAATGAATCAAAGAATATTTAAGTTATTAATTTACCCAATCAGACTATTCATGCAAGTCTTGCTAACCACACCATCTGAAAAGAGACTCATTTTTGTGTTTTATTGATATTTTCTTTCTTAATTTTTATTTTTTTAATTGGTTTTTGTTGTGTTCTCCCAAGGACAAGATTGGAGCAAGTTGGTTTCTCTGTTTACATTTTTTTTCCCTCTGCTTATGTATCTCCTTAGATACATACTCAGACATCTAATTTCTTCCTAACTTACTTTTAGAAAGTTTCTTTATCACCTGGGATTGATTTATTTAAACTGAATTTGGGTTTATGTAAACACTACACACTATCAAGAGAATTAAAAAAACAATGACTAGTCTTTTTATCTGTGTGTTTCCTAAAAACATCATTTTTTTATCTAGAGTGTTAAACATCATTTCTTCTAGCCACTTCTATTTTTAGATATTTCTCTTAGACTTCTAGTAGAGCTGGATTATTTTTTTCTCAAAATGACTACCTTGTTCTCTATCATCTCACAATAACAATCCTATGTTGTTGTTTCCAAGTAAAGCAACACTTCAAGCTCTTTGGCAGTGTACTAGTTTTAAAAATCATCTTTGTACTTCTATATAATAGTGAAATTACATAGCATAAATAACTATTATTAAGCAAGATTTCATAACATTTATTATTAAATATGAATATTTTAAGTGCCAGCTAATGAGCTAGAAGGAAAATATATTTTAAAAAGTTATTACATAAAGTGGTGTAATAAGAGAGATAAGGCTCTATATGGGTATGAAGGATATGGCTGCTCGGATGAAGAGGACCAGCAGGATTGGCGTTCATTTTCAAGAAGTTCATTTTCAAAAAGAATTAGGAGTTTTCCAGATTAAATGGTGGAAGCAGGAGTTATTCCAAGTGGAAGGAGTATCAAGTATGAATTCATGGAGTTATAAGAAAACATGCATATTCAAGCCTTGCAGTAGTTAAGTATAGCCATAGTGTAATGTACAAAAGGTATGTGGACAGGATATCAAGAAAATATGCAAACCAGAGAAGGATACATCCTGGATGTAAAATGAATACTTTGAATTTTACCTTGAATTCTAGGCAAGGAGTGACAAATAATAGTTTTACCTTATAGAAACTTCACTACACTAAAAGGGAGAATAAATTAGAAGTTCAAAACAATGGATATTAGGAAAACAGTGTATTGTACTAAGCCAAGCAAGTCATAATGAAGACCTGAATGAAGGCAATGAAAATCAGTATAAAGATAAGTGGACAGATTCAAGAATATTAAGTAAAATTGGTAAGTCTTCATCTATTAAGCATGTGAGTAAGGAAGAGAATGGCATTTCTGGACTGACCTGGACAGCAGAGTGAGTAGTTAAGCTATTTAAAAAGATAAATAAATTTTAAGGTGAAGATCTTGAGTTCAATTTTAGACAAGGGATTTCACGTAAAACCAAAAAATAAATATCTAGTAAAAAATTAACTATATGGATTTGGAATGTATGTATTTGGGTTGGAATAGCAAGTTTCAGAGCTATCCACATATTAGTGGCAGTTGAAATAAAAGAGGAATGGGATTACCTAAGTCAGTGGTATATCACAGGAAAAGAAAAGACCTGAGGAAGGAAGTTCAGAGAACAACACTTTAGGGTAATTAAGAGAAGATGTCTTAGCAAGGAAGATAGAATGAAATATTCAGATGTAAGAAGAAGACCAGGAAAACTAATACCATGAAAAATAAGACAGAAGATACTTTTTTAGTAGACAGGAGCAGATGACTAATGGTTATGGATGTACCAGGAGTTTGAGTAACATACTGACTTAAAAAATAATTGGGCTGATCAACAAGGATAGTTATTATAATCTTGGTGCAAAGCACTTCAGTGGAATGTCACTTAGAGGAACAACTTCTGTCTGGTTTCTGAAACAGTTTTCATGGAATTATCTGAGTCCTTGCTACTTCTGAATTAAATTTCAAGTATTTTTCAAATTTATCTTTAATAGAAAATGTCAGAGGGAATTTCACCACTGACACACAATCAGAAAGATGAGAGATGTTGATGGAAAATCTATGTTGCTTCTAGGTATGTAAGAACACCTTTAGTGAAAGATTAGGTTGAGGTAGATGTTACAGAGAAATTATAATGTTTTGAATATAGTAACTAATCTTAATATTATAATAACCCCAATTGCATAAGGATACTAGTTAGGTAGGAGTCATGAACTCAGCAAAACACTGAGTGTCTTCTAAGTGACAGGTCCTGTTATAGATAATTTCATATATGTATAAATAAGAAACATTTGATCCCAAATCTAGTGGTAAACTACTATAGGTTAGTTGAAGTTAATAGTTTCTGCTACCATCTTAGGTATCTTTTTTTGACTGTATGAATAGTGTACTTCATATGCTATGGTAAATTTTTAATTACACAGTAAAACTCAATCATAGATATTACATTTTAGAATACATGTCACCACTCTTGGTTGTAATAGGTTACTATTACTGAGGCAAGCTTTGGCACCTTTATTGTCAAATACTTGAGTTGATGATTAAATAAAGAAGCCTACCTACTTTAAATATTGAAACCTATGAGAGGGCAAACACTATGCCGTTGACTTCTCATTGCCCCTGTTCCAGGACCCCAAACTCGTGGATGACATCCAGAGCATGGAAGGGACTAAGGCACAATGCAAGACAAAAACCTAGAATGCCTTGATACAGGACTCACCCTGTCACAGCACTGCTGTGTTCCTATAAGATGTTACTTGGTTTGAGTAGCTGTATTTTTTATCCATAATTTATTAATGAATTGTTATTGAAAAAATGCCTGTGTATGAAGCCACTTTGCCAGGGAATCCCCAAAGGAATCTTTACTGGGTACTATTATTTTAATGAACAAAGGGTTTCTGTAAAGCATAACTGTGAGGTACAGAATTCAATGGTGCTTCATTCCACTTCATTATCAAGTAGCTTTGTGACAAAATAATGAAAGCAGCATTAACTTGAATTTGCCACTCTACATATATTTTGTCATATCAAATGCTCATTTTCAAAATAATAGTATTAAAGTACCAAAAAATTAATGTGGAATAAAAGCAGCACACCCACACTTCAAAGGATATGTACCTAACTAAACAAAAGTGTTTATTACTGGGGCTTTCTATTTTTTTTTTCTTTAATGTTTCTACACAATTAAAGATAACATTACTCTTTCCAGAGGGGGAGGATGAAAACAACTGTGGGTAGGGGCTTCTTTAGAAGAGGGATTGTTTTTTTACTTTTAAAGTGGTCTCAGAATATTTAAAAATAGTGATTCCCTTTGCCAAGCCTCCCTGGGCTCCCGGCCCCCCCGCCCCCAGCTGCTCTCTCTCGGCCTTTTCTGCTTCTTGCCCCTTCACCATCTCCTCCTCCTTTCTTTTTGCTTCTAATCACGTATATGCCACCCCTCCTGAAAAACTGCCTTCTCCCCTCTTATTTTGTTGTTTGCTTTTGTTTTGAAACAAAAATTCCAAATGAACAAAAAGGATGCATGGGAAGGAAAGGTTTCGTGAGCTTAGTTATTCCACCAGCTGCCAAGTTTTAAGTTCTTCCTCCAGCTCTCACTAACCTCTTGAGCAACCAGAAGTTGCAGCCCTTGCTAAAGCCTAGATGATGCTAACCGAAAAGCAGAAAATTAATAAGGAGTGGGGGATGTATTCTTATTATTCATGAGCTCTGAAACATGCCCGAGAATGTCTAATGGTTTTATGTTAACTAATAAACATATATACACTACCAAATGTAAAATAGATAGCTAGTGGGAAGCAGCCTCATAGCACAGGGAGATCAGCTCGGTGCTTTGTGACCACCTAGAGGGGTGGGATAGGGAGGGTGGGAGGGAGGGAGATGCAAGAGGGAAGAGATATGGGAACATATGTATATGTATAACTGATTCACTTTGTTATAAAGCAGAAACTAACACACCATTGTAAAGCAATTATACTCCAATAAAGATGTTAAAAAAAAAAAGAGAGAGGGGATATGGGGACATATGTATCTGTATAGCTGATTCACTTTGTGATAAAGCAGAAACTAACATGCCATTGTAAAGCAATTATACTACAATAAAGAAGTTAAAAAAAAAGCGTTTATTACTACTTAAAGGTAAGGGCGGGCACCTTTAGTGAAAGATAAAGTTCAAGGAGCTATTACAGAGAAATTATAAGTTTTTGAATATAGTAAACAAACTTAATGTTTATAACTGAATAAGATCAGTGGTCAACTTTCTAATTTTTTAAGGATGAGTGCTATCTAATTTCACACCTCAACACTGAAGGACACACATACATATGGACACATGCACACAAACCACCACCACCTCCAAATTGCATTTGTCTGTGTTACTGTAGAAAATATCTACTGCATTTGTGTCTCAAGGGGAATGTGGCAACATGAGGATAAAACCCAGTGTGAGCAGCACCCAACCTGAGGTAAATGTGGGAGTTACTGGAATTACTGTGATGTGACTCTTTAAATGAAATGAAGAAATAACAAAGTAAATTTTGTATTGTCCTTTGATTACAGCTTTAGGCATATGGATTATATTAGATCCTGAGTTGTAGGAGTGGTGTAAATGTAATTGTAAAATTACATCAACTTTTTAGAAATATCTATAGAAATTAGGTAAAGCTATATTTTGATTTTATGTGGTGTAATTAATGTTTGTTATATGAAGGTAGACATGCATGTGCATGTATAAGAAGGTAAATAACTTAATATGCATAATGTATGTATATTTTTGTTTATATATATACACACACAAAATACATATATATATGTTTGTATATTATATATATATATATATATATATATATATATATATATATCTCCATATATCACTTCATTTTATAACTTTAGTTTCAATATGTGGTACATTTTTGCATTAAATACATATACGTGAAATGGAATGTTTCCTACACCAAAGTACATATTTCAGACGTCTGGGATTTTTTATCTACATTAAAAAAATCATATACTATTACAACTGAAAGGATTGACTATTAAGGGCCATTCATTTTATAGACAAACAAAATTAGCTACAAGAAGATACTATTTGCTCCATGATACACACTATATATTTTTAATATATTTTAAATTATCTGACAGTGACAGACATTATTAAGAATGACCAAAATGTACTCTAAAATTAACTTACATACATTTTTTTCAGAAAATGTATCATTACAATTATTTCTAGGTATAAGTGCAATTTGGATTACTGCTACTCACTTTTCCTGTCTCTAGATTTGCTAGGTTTTTTAAGTTGCTGGCTGAGTCTATTCAACATCTTAGTTGCCGAGTTTGTCTCTGTCATCAGCTACTTTCTCTCCTGCTCACTTCATATACAGTTACATGATAAACAGCATTTAATACATCACAACATTGAGGCTTAAAAATTCTCTCTGATTTTTGCCCCTGATCAGTCATTCCAATTTAAGAGCTTGGCCTGTTTCCATCATGTTCTCTAAATGGTTGACATTACCTATTAATACTGCTTTTAATGTTGATATAAGTTCCTGAACAATTCATAGAATTTTAATATCTTTATCTTTTTGTTCTAAGTACATTACACCTATTGCATCACTTTTCTGAATTCAGTTTCTTTACTCGTGTAGCGTTCTGTACTTTTTGGGGGGGTTTTCATGAGGAATAGGCCTTAAACCTCCTGGCTCTATCTACATTAACGACCTAGTCACTGAGAACAGTTTCTTCACTACTCATACATATATTTTCCCCCTTCTCTCTGGTTAGGCTGCATGCCCTGTACATGTAACCACCCACTTACCAGCCCACCTCTTCAGTCTGATCCACTGGACTGATAGATACCACACACTCTGTTCCAAATTCTCTGACAGACTTACATACATGCTTAATGTTAAGCTTTTGTGTGAGAAAAATGACTTTACTTGAAGAGAAGCACATAAAGGTGATGTGGTAAAATACTACTATATTTTAATTAATTATTTGATTCATTCATTCAACAAATATTTATTGGGTGTCTACCATGTGCCAGGCACTATTCTATCTGCTGACACTATATTACCCTTATATAGTGGAGTAGTGGGTAGAGACAGAATATAAACAAATAAATAGCATGTTTAGGGAGTCAGATGGTGAAAAGTGCTAAGGGAAATTAAGCAGGGAAGGGATGTGAAGACATTGTTTTTAATAAGGTCTTCAGCTCTCACAGATAAGGTGTTACTGGAAAGAGCTTGAAAACAGGTGAAGGAGTAAGCTCCCATACAGCATTCATGTATGATGTTCCAGGTAGTAGTACTGGATGGTGCAAATGCCCTAAGATTGGAACTGGGCTCGATCCTTGGCCTGTCCCTGGATTGATTTACAGCAGGAAGATCATTATTAGTAAAAAAAAAAAAAAAAAAAATGCTAGATAGTAGAAGAGAAGTAAAAGATGTGGTCGGTCACAGGGGACACATAACCAAGATCATGTCAAGCTCTGTAAACTATTATGAGAGATTGTATTCTGAGAAAGGTAGGAAACCACTGACGAATTTAAGCAGAGGAATGATGGAATCTGGTTTGGGATTACTGTGATGAAAATTCTTAAGTAGTATCAGGTATGCCAATGAAGCTCAGGACAAACTAGAATTTTATTGCAAAAATGCTGAGAAATAATGGCACCTAGTCAAAAGTTTTAGTAGTGAAGGTAGTGGGAAATGATTAGATTATAACACTTTTCAGTATACTGCCATAACTCTTTGCTGACATATTGAAAATGGGGTATAAGAAAAAGAGAAGTCAATAATGACTCCAAAGATTTTGGCCTGCAGGACTCACAACAGGAAATGTGGAAGTGGTGTTACAGAGATGGGCAAGCCAGTAGGACACGCAAACCTCGCAGAAAAACCATAACTTTGATTTTGGACATGTTAATGTTGAGATGCCTATTATACATCCAAGCAGTGAGGCAAACTGAATATACAAATTTACATAACCATATGACCCAGCAATCCCACTATTGGGCATATACCCTGAGAAAACCATAATTCAAAAAGAGTCATGTACCATAATGTTCATTGCAGCTCTATTTACAATAGCCAGGACATGGAAGCAATCTAAGTGTCCATCGACAGATGAATGGATAAAGATGATGTGGCACAGATATACAATGAAATATTACTCAGCCATAAAAAGAAACAAAATTGAGTTATTTGTAGTGAGGTGGAGGGACCTAGAATCTGTCATACAAAGTGAGTAAGTCAGAAAGAGAAAAACAAATACTGTATGCTAACACATATATATGGAATCTAAAAAAAAAAAAAAAGTGGTTCTGAGAAACCTAGGGGCAGGACAGGAATAAAGACGCAGATGTAGAGAATGGACTTGAGGACAAGGGGAGGGGGAAGGGTAAGCTGGGACAAAGTGAGAGAGTGGCATGGACATATATATACTACCAAACGTAAAATAGATAGCTAGTGGGAAGAATCTGCATAGCACAGGGAGATCAGCTTGGTGCTTTGTGACCACCTAGAGGAGTGGGATAGGGAGGGTGGGAGGGAGATGCAAGAGGGAAGAGATACGGGGATATATGTATATGTATAGCTAATTCACTTTGTTATAAAGCAGAAACTAACACACCATTGTAAAGCAATTATACTCCAATAAAGATGTTAAAAAAAATGACTAGTGTTGGATAGAACAAGCAGGACAAGGTGATTTCCTGGAAAGAACTGAAAAAATAAGAGAGTGAAACATTGTATCAAAGCTGCTCTTAGATGAAAAACTTAAGGACTAGAACTGACAATTGGGTTTAGCAAATAAAAATCACTGGGAACCTCACAAGATCATGGAAACCATCTGGTAGTGAGGCAAACATTGTTCTTCAGAGAAAAGAACTAATTGTTAGAGTGATGGACCTGAAATAATAGTGTATGGAGTAGTGGTAAACTACACTGAAATCAAACAAACTCAATTTTTTTTTTAACATCTTTATTGGAGTATAATTGCTTTACAGTGGTGTGTTAGTTTCTGCTTTACAACAAAATCAATCAGTTATACATATACATATGTTCCCATATCTCTTCCCGCTTGCGTCTCCCTCCCTCCCACCCTCCCTATCCCACCCCTCCTGGCGGTCACAAAGCACCGAGCTGATCTCCCTGTGCTATGCGGCTGCTTCCCACTAGCTATCTACCTTACGTTTGGTAGTGTATATATGTCCATGCCTCTCTCTTGCTTTGTCACAGCTTACCCTTCCCCCTCCCCATATCTTCAAGTCCATTCTCTAATAGGTCTGTGTCTTTATTCCTGTTTTACCCCTAGGTTCTTCATGACATTTTTTTTTCTTAAATTCCATATATATATGTGTTAGCATACGGTATTTGTCTCTCTCTTTCTGCCTTACTTCACTCTGTATGACAGACTCTAGGTCTATCCACCTCATTACAAATAGCTCAATTTCATTTCTTTTTATGGCTGAGTAATATTCCATTGTATATATGTGCCACATCTTCTTTATCCATTCATCTGATAATGGACACTTAGGTTGTTTCCATCTCCGGGCTATTGTAAATAGAGCTGCAATGAACATTTTGGTACATGACTCTTTTTGAATTATGGTTTTCTCAGGGTATATGCCCAGTAGTGGGATTGCTGGGTCATATGGTAGTTCTATTTGTAGTTTTTTAAGGAACCTCCATACTGTTCTCCACAGTGGCTGTATCAATTTACATTCCCACCAACAGTGCAAGAGGGTTCCCTTTTCTCCACACCCTCTCCAGCATTTATTGTTTGTAGATTTTTTGATGATGGCCATTCTGACTGGTGTGAGATGATATCTCATTGTAGTTTTGATTTGCATTTCTCTAATGATTAGTGATGTTGAGCATTCTTTCATGTGTTTGTTGGCAGTCTGTATATCTTCTTTGGAGAAATGTCTACTTAGGTCTTCTGTCCATTTTTGGATTGGGTTGTTTGTTTTTTTGTTATTGAGCTGCATGAGCTGCTTACAAACTTTGGAGATTAATCCTTTGTCAGTTGCTTCATTGGCAAATATTTTCTCCCAAAACAAACTCAAATGTTAAGGCTTGAAATAATTTCTACTAATAGTGTATGTGATATAGTTGTCATGTTCATTCCCATCCCAAGTTTATGATTCTGGAACCATCTAGTAGCTCCAGTTCTGCTAGGTTCCACTTACTTGCACTGACAAATTTAGTACTGCTGAGAAAGAGTCCTTAAATAATCTATGCCAAAACTACATCTCACCCCTCTGGAAATTCTATATTTTATCTGAAAGTAGATTGCCAAGTCCACCTATGTGGAGAAATCTTTTGGGTTGCCAAGTTCTCTAGCAGAAAGGAGAAAGACAATTTTTATTCAATCTTACTCATGACTTGTTGTGGCCTGAACTCCTGCTGCATTATCCAGACCCTTTACCCAGGGTTTGGTCCCACACAGTTTCCTGCCTCTTCTGCAGTGAATTTCCCTAAATAGGACTCTGTTCTTAATCACTCTATTCTTTAGCACTTCCAGAACTAACTCCTGCCCCTTTCCCTCCAGTGAATTCTAAAGCTGGCTAGGACTGGCCCCAGTTTTTGCTATTGTGGTTTGAATCACGAACATCTGATCTCTCCCTTTTGCGTGCCTCTACTGTTTTCTTCACAGAGCTCTACTTTCCATCTTCCCACTAAAGTGTACACATTATACATATATTGGGTGCCCTTTAAGGGAAGTGTGCTGCAAGACCATGAATATTCAATCAATCTTAAGCCCTAAGATCTTAAATACATTAGATGTAACACTTATATACGCATTTAGGGATAGAAATATTATTTTTCAAACAAGCTCCAGACATAAAATAATGGTATACAAACAATTAATAGAGCAGGGAGAAAATGCTGTAATGCCTGGATTAATAATAAATTGAGTATACATTTTACTTTATATTGCATAAATTGATAATTTAATAACTAAAATGGAAAATCTTTGAATAACAAACTATTTTTACATTTCTGTATTGACAGCTATTATTCAGTGCTTTAAATACAAACTGTTTATTTTTTAATTAGTAGAGCTTGGTTCTAGACTTCTGAATTGGTGTTAATATGAGGAAAGTTGGACTTTAGGTTGTTCTGTGTGTTGTCAAGGTGATTTGATGAAGAATGTTCAGAATGTAAAGAGTATCTGTAATCCAGGCAATCTGACCAGCTAACAAATTAATCTAAAGAGTTAGGAAGAGATGAAATACCCCAAATTTTGAAATCAAGAATATTACACAGAGTCTAAGTTCAAAAACACACGACTGTATGACATTCTCTATCTCAGGAGTGACATAACCAACATATTATTTAAAAGAATTAAAGAGAGATAGAGTGTTTTAAGAGCCATCCTTGGCACTTCCTATTTCCTTATGCTCAATATAGTAAGTCCTATAGATATAACCTCGTAAATAGCCCTTAATTCATCCTTTAAAAAAATCTATTGCTACCATCTTCCTTTGAGCTACCAGCATCTCTTGCCTGGACTGCCATCATAGCCTAATAACATTCATATGCTAATAGATGCATAAGATATTTTCTCCAAATAGCAACCATTGAGGAATCTGACTATTTTCTTTCTCTGATTTCCATTGTTTTCTTAATATGGTCCAAAAATATCCTTCACAATATGTTCTTATGAGCTTGATCTCAATCTCACTTTTCACCATTTGTTCAGGAAACAAACCTTTCATTTTTTGACAAGGATGGCAGAGAATGCTAGTGACTACTATGTATTAGTTTCCACTTCCCCCAAAGAACAGAACTCTACTTTGTAACCCTACCCTGTCACATTTCTCAGCCATGAATTTTATATTTACCAGCCTTTCTTGTGGCAATAAAATCTGACCAATGAAATCTGATATAAAATATTGTGGAACATCTAGAGAAGTCTACTTAAATCAAGAGAATATGTCTTCTTTTCCTTTTTTTTTTCCTATTACTCACTGGATGTAATTGTGATAGCTTGGTTATACCTACCATTTTGGACCATGTGGATGACAGCCTCAACCTGAGGATATTAGAGGCCACAGAAAATCTTAGCACTACCAAATGAGCCCTGGACTAGCTACTTTCTGAGTTATTTTATTTGCATGAGAAATCTCATTTAAATTACTGTGGGAATCTCCATTGCTCATAGTTAAAACAAATTGTCACTGATACACAATTTTTCAGATCTTGGCTCAAGTGTCACCTCCTAATCCCCCAATTAGGTCAAATTTCTAGTAGTCAATTTCTTTTCTTCAGAACTCTTACTTTTTTGTAACTATAGATTCAATGGTGTGAGTATTTAATTAATATTTTCCTTCTCCACACGATGACTTCACAAAATTTACCTACCTTAATTCTCACAATTAATTTGTTAGTTGGGAAAATATTACAATTTTTAAAGATACAGAAACTGAGGCCGAGATGTTAATATCTCAAATGAAGGTTTTCTGACTCAAGTTCAGTGCTTTTTTCATTATTACTCATATGTCTGAACACAAAATATCAAACACAATTTTTTTATCAGAAGGTGAAATGAATATTTCTGGCTGATGAGGGAAAGACTCATTCAGTTAAACATTGAACAAAAACGGAAATCTTATATTTACAACTCTTTACGTTTAAATGTATCCCTACCCACAATGGTATTTTTATAAATTTATAAATGCAGATGGCCCTTGAACAACGTGCAGTGGAAAATTTGCATATGACTTACAGTCTGCCCTCCATATATGTGGCTTCTCCCTATCTGCAGTTCTGCATCCACAGGTTCAACCTCAGATAATATAGAACTGTAGTATTTACTATTGAAAAAAATCTGCATATAAGTGGACCTGCACAGTTCAAACCCGCCTTGCTCAAGAGCCAACTGTAACTTGCATTAGATTTATCAAACATTTTCATGCACCCTCCTTCAGTCTTCCTAGCACTTACTCAGATATTAGTATAATTATCCTATTCTTGTACATAAGAAAACTGAATCTTAGTGATTTTCAATGATTACTTAGCCACCGTAGCAGAACTGGAAATTTTCTCCCAAGTTTCAGACATGCTGCTTCCCACCATACCTGCCTCCTGAATATGAAGGATGCACAGATCTGCATCAAAACACCTTTTTGTATTTGCTGCCATGGACTTATATAATGGATATGGTTCTGGCTTTAAAATGAATTTGCTCGATTTGACGAATTTCATTAGGAGTCGGCCACAGGAACACTAATCTAGTCTCTGAAGTAACTGTGGAGTAAATTTCCATTGATTCTGCATGAAATTCTCATACTATTCCTTCTCTGGGATTAAAATCCTGAAAGTATTCTAGAAATGTTAATGTAATTGGAAACAGGCAATATATCTTCATTATCTATCATTAATACTATAATGGTAATGACAATAATAATAATGATAAAACTAACTTGGAGGGCTTCCCTGGTGGCGCAGTGGTTGAGAGTCTGCCTGCTAATGCAGGGGACACGGTTCGAGCCCTGGTCTGGGAGGATCCCGCGTGCCGCGGAGCAACTAGGCCCGTGAGCCACAACTACTGAGCCTGTGTGTCTGGAGCCTGTGCTCCGCAACAACAGAGGTTGCCACAGTGAGAGGCCCGTGCACTGCGATGAAGAGTGGCCCCCGTTTGCCACAACTAGAGAAAACCCTCGCATAGAAACGAAGACGCAACACAGCAAAAGCAAATAAATTAATTAATAAACTCCTACCCCCAACATATTCTTTAAAAAAACAAAACAAAACAAAACAAAACTAACTTGTAAACAACAGGCAAAAAGAAATCCCTTGTAACCACATGAATAGCTTTTTTTTTAAAAAAAAGTGTGTTCCTGGAAACCATCTCCAAAGGTCCTGATTTTTAAAAGGTTTGAGTAGAGTCTGGATAACTTCTTGTTAAGCATCTCAGGTGACTTGTACGTCCTATTTCTAGTCCAATAGAATGAGAATTCATTCCCTAATAAATCAAAAGGAATAGGGACACAGAGCAGGTTAGTTTTTATGGGGAAAGGTGGTTAAGACAAAACTGCAATATGGGCCACATGACAATGGGTAATTGGCTGACTAACCAGTGAAGGAGGAGGAGCTAGCTTATCAGAAGAGAGACTGCTAAAGACTGAAAGGATTTAAGAAAGGAATATAGGCAAACTCCAAAGCTAAATTAGATAACTAAAATATTTTTAGTAGAGAAAAACTTAGCTTTGTGCACATAAAAATTTTGACACCACTCTCTATGTAAATGTTACATATGATCTAGTATATTATGTTGCTTATTTATTAGTATTATATTAACCATTGGTGGTGTATTGTATCTATAAAATAAGTTTTTAAATAAAGTTAAGGATGCAAATATGAAGTGCAAAATTCATGAAATGCAAGCTAAACTTCCTCTAATGAAGCTAAATTAAGTTGGATACATGCAATACATTGGATTCCAAGTTACATGGAAAAAAACTAATGTATACCGTGTATGTGATGCAGTCATGTTAATGATGATAATAAAAACCATAACTTCTGTAGGTCTTGACTTTTCTATTTTTAAAGTTGCAGCCTTAATATTGCATTAGCATATTTTTTCCATTTAATTTAGAAATGCGTTTCTAAAGGTTGTAAATTGACAAGACACTTTTTCTTTTGCTGGTGGTAACACCATGATTTCATGATTGCTGACTATTTAGCACTAAGAAAACAGGATTTTAAGAGGTTCAAGCTTATACATGTGCCTGCAAAATGCTAATGCAGCAGCTGCTGGAAGTCTGCAGCCTCCTTTGAATTAAGGAATAAAATAAAATTGAATGTGCATCTCCTCAGCCTTACTTAATGGCTTAGTAAATCACTTGTAACAGAAAACAAAAATATTCCTTTTCTATTTTGCAACCTAGAATTATACACTTCTTTTAAACACTGTTTTTCCCTATCTTCCCTTTCTCAAGAAAGATGTTCATTATATTCTTTTTAGTATATGCTTTACATGGTAATGATCTAGAGTGTGCCTGTTCAGTTGGGAATCTGTTAATTCCAAAACATTGTAATAAAACTCAGAACTAGAAGCCATCTAACAGATCATCTAATACAACTTACCCAATTAGATATCAAGAAGCCAAGCCCCTGAGAGGTAAAGTGATTTGTCCAAGGTCACACACCTTGTCGATTACAAAACCAGTAGACAAACCTGCCATACTATGACAGCCTGCTTCTGGGATTGACTACAACTCCCAAGTTCAGAAACAACCAGACCAGTGTTCATGCTATAAGAAACACATTGCAAATGGAAAAATTTGAAAAAGAATTACTGCAGTCATGCTTAACTACTTCTTGATTTATTGTTGCCTGTTAGTTAGCATATTTAGTTTTTCTCCATATTACATTGTTTATGTTTAGGTTTGGGTTTACTTTCTTTTCCTTAGTCAGAATTTCTTCTACGTGTCATCCACCCATCTGTAGGTTTTAGACATTGAACAGATATTGATCATCTCTCACGTCCCTTTCTTGATTTTTCCTTTTTAACAGTGCTGCAACACTCTCCATTTTTCCCGAAGTGATCTTCTCTAATTATTGACTTTATAATTGCTCCCAATACGGGAGTTTTATTTTCACAGAAGTTTTAACACAGATCTTCAGCTTTAAAGTTTTTTATCAGGTTTCTTGGTGCTTCCAAATCTTGTTTTATTCAGGCTTTCCAAAATTGTCTTCAGTAAGTAACCCATTACTGAGCTCCTACTGTACACCATGCTAAGTGTTAGGACATGGAGATACCAAGAATAAAACATGCTCCCTACTCTCCATAAGCTCACGGTAGTTGATCAGCTTGCTTTGTTAGTCAATTATTCAAATCTACTTTTGGAACGTTTTCCCAAAATACAACACAAAACAAGAATATGCTCACCCCTACCATAGTAATAATTCCATTCTTTGGTTCATCAGCCCTTATATTTCTTCTTTATTAATCTTTTATACCTTAGGAAAGAAATGTATCTTTACAGTGTTAAAGAACAAAACTCCAGAACCAACCTGCCTTTATGTAAGTCACCTAAATCTGCCTTTTTTTAATATATTCTCTGTGTGACCTTAGGAAATACACTTAAGCTCTCTGAGCCTTATCTCCTTCATGTGCAAAATAGGAATGACATTAGAACTACTTCAGATGATTGTTGAGATAATTAATTAATATTCTAAAACACTTAGGACAATGTTTGGCATACAGTAAGTGCTATATAAATATTAGTAGTTATTACTTGGAAAATCAGAAATATATTTTTTTCCTTATTACAAATACAAAAACTCTCCCTTACTATTAATTTCATTACATGTTATGCAATTTATCTTTCCTGACAAATTATCCAATTACTTAATCTAAATATTTACATGATGTTTATTCACTTATTTGTACACCTGAACAAATTATATTCTTGCCTTTGCACATTATATTATCCCAGTTTTGTATATTATATTATCGTCCAGGTGAGGATTCTGTATAAAATAATCCAAACATATGGAGACATTATGTTGCACTATTAAAATGATGAAAATTCAATCTCCATATAATAGTTTGAATTTACTCAACTGTACACAAAACCTCCCTCTCTTTCTCTTTCTCTCTTCCTCTTTCTTCTTCTTCTTTTTCTTCTCTTTTTCTCTGTCTCCTTCTCCTTCTTTCTCCTTACTCACTACTGTCTTGTCTTGGGCCATCACTGTCATCAGGGCAATGCCCGAGTAGTACCCAAACTCGTCTTTTTCTTCCCTCAGTAGATCAAATACTTATAAAGATCTTTATTTTCCTTATTAATGACACATAGATTGTACCAACATACTCTTTGTTCTTGTTCCTCTTTAGTTTATTCCCTATATTTCAAAATGAGTTATCTCAAAAAAATTATGTATTGTAAAAAATATATATATATAATAAATACACATATACTATATTTTATTTTACATCTACTTATAAGAGAAGCTACTGATTTATATTTCTCTCTGTCTCTCCAAGCCACAAATATTAAATGGTGCAGAAATTCCAGAAGCCCTAGTTCTTTTACAAGTACCAGCATAAGCATATTCAGAGATCTCTCTTGAGGCTAGCTGTAAGTATTTTCATATATAATTTTTTCCAAAACAGAAAAAGTTTTCTAAAGCAAGGAAAAATACAAATATTCTGTGTTTTGATATTAACAGTCATGTTTTGTTTATGTTGCTTGTGGAACCTGAGATACTACTCTATCCCTTGATCATCAGCTTCTAAAGAACAAAACTCTGAGGTATAAATTTATGGTTCAAAATGCTCTTTAATATTTGATCTTTATATCAGTTGTGAGGAGGCATGAAAACTAACATCATGCTGTAGGTAAGGTATGAGGCTCATGGAGCTTCAGCTAACTCCACAATGGTCCAAAGCTTTTAAGTGCAAATGCTCAAATTGAAGCTAGGTCTGCTTATAAAGACTTCAGTTCTGTGTTTAGAAGAATGTAGTGCCATTATAATTCCACATAGTGTACAGAACTCTTTTAGGTATCTTACTAAAGCTTTCTTTTTTTGTTCATCTTCCACTAATTTCTTGCTTTTTCTTAAGTAATAATAATTGAAGTATTTTAATATATTTTACTCAAGTTTGCCTTTATGTTTGTTGGATCACTTATACCATTCTTTGTTGTCTATGATATTTCACTGAAGCTATACATCATTTCTGTTTCATTTTCTTATCAAAAGTGGTTATGACTTAGTCAGACTATCTAGCCATGACTTATAGATTTAGTTGGATCAGACCTATTTTTTAAATTATAATTATAATTTATATTATAATTATATCAAAATAGATTATGATGGATTATAATCCACCATAAGAGAGATGGAGAGAGAGACTGATTTGACATAAAGTTGAGGAAAATTAGTCAAGATTATAGTGAAGCTATTGGATTTAGATGTTTAAGGTGTTTGTTTACCTTGTGCTAATTATAAAGTGAATAAACCCATAAGTTCTTTCACACCCTGGTGTCACTCGCAAAACCCCATCCATGACTGAGTTTATTAGAGAATGAATCAGTATAAAGAGAGCAATAGAAATTCTTATTTTGGTTTTGCCTCATATGAGTTTTTATGTTTCCGATTACAGAAGTAATTAACTTTCAAGTATCATAGCAACTAAAGTTTAATTTTAATAAAATGGTAAATTCTGTAGCTGTATTTATAGTTAAAAGAGAAGCAGACACAGGCTAGATCACTGTAAGTGTTGGCCAAATGAGCCACTGGTAACAAAGAGCAAACATTTGTGTAACTCCTACTTTTTTACACAACACCCTAGGAATAATCAACTTATCTACATAATTTACCTAATACAAAATTTATCTGTTAATCTGTCTGTTGATTTGCCTCTTGCCTTTTAATACTAACTTGTGAGCCAGTCTGTAGAAATTTTATCAAATCTAATAAAATACTTTTAGAAGTAACTGAACCACAGAGAATATAAATCAGTAGAAATCTAAGATTCAGACCAAAAAAATAAAATATTTCTCAACCTTTAATTTTCCTTCCAATATTTAAGATTTCTCCTTAATTTTGGCTGTGAACCTTCTAAAAACCAAAACAAACAGATCCACATACCTATCCCATGCTTCTCAGTTAATACAAAAGAAAAGCATACTGCTGCTTCAGAGGCAGAAAAACTTTCAAGCAATTAATTCTAAAGGAAAGTTTTCACTTGAGTTTTACAAAACTGTAGTGGATAGTGTTTTCAATAACATCTATGAAACATTTATAGATGGGTTTTTAAGGTGTTTCTTACAGAATTTTTCAATAAAAACTTACGGAATTAAACGAAGATGTAATTCAATGAAAGATATAGATATTCTTCAAACAGACCTAAGGACTTCCGAATCACCCTGACCACAATATACTGGGCAAAAATCCAAAAGAAAACACTAAATTGTGACCACTGTAAACTGGACAGGCATATAAAAACTTTATTATGTTAATTTTGTAAGTTTAGGCCACTTTTTACTGTGCCATGACAGTGTAAATTGATAATTTTTCAAAATCAGTGTGTTATATAAAATCAAAGGAAATCTAGAAATGCCTCTTATGTACTACTATGTCATTCAGGTCAACTACAACTCCCTCTAGTGTACATTGGTCATGGTTTTGGCTCAGTACCTGAATCCCTTTACTAGTTCTGGAGTCTTTAGATAAAAACTCCCATTTTTACATTATGTTTATATAGGAAACCACAAAATTATGGTTCAGGCATCATTATTTTGTATTGATTCAAGGAATAAAGATTTAAAATATCAAAGTGAATGGATTGATTCTCCATAGATTAAACATTCAATATATATTACTCATATCACAAAAAAATTAAGGATGGGCTATGCTGAATATAGATGGTGACTCCTCAACCACCATCTCACCCTAGATGATGGACCTAAATAAGCCAGTCTTAGAAATCCTGTCTGTTTCCAGTGACACCTTCAGAGAGAGATAAACTCAAATCTGGCCAACGTGATGTGAAGGTTGGTTTAGGAAGCTCCCAGGGAAAACTGCCTCACTGTGAAAGAGGTATCATTTCTAGATGTTCTAGATGTGATCTCTTGTATGGACCTGAGAAAGAAGCCAGCACCAAGGATGGAAAATACTGATTCAAAGGCCCTAGGTTCTGTAATGTCACTGGGCCATCAAATCATGAAACTGTGAAGTCTCTCCTCTCTCCAGACTTCCTGTTATGTGAGAGAATTTATTTCTACTTTGAGCTTGATTTTGCTGTGATACTCAAAAATATCCTAATTCAGGCCAGAATGAATGTTTGTTTTAAAACAGTGTCCTTCCTTTCCTCTCCCCTCTGGGAAACACAATAGTATATTTGTAGACATCTAAAGTAAAACCAACTAATTAATAATCAAGTGTAACCATGAAAATTAGTATGCTACCAAAACACATGAAAGGCTGAATTTGGTCTCCTTGAATAGTAAGATTACTTGCTTCTACCTAATAATTATAATCTACTAATTTGTCTTTGAAATATTGCTTATTTAGAGAATTTAATGAATGAGTCCTTTATTGTTTTCAGAATAATAGTCTCTATCAACAAAAAAGCTTAACTTTCAACTGTGCTTTATGAATCCTTATTAATGGTTTAACAAGATGTGAAACAATCACAACAACTATCAGATTTACAACCCCATTAACTACTGATTGGTAGATAAATGCTAATTGGTATGCTGCAATAAATTTCATTCTGGTACCAAACACATATTCATTAAACTACTAATATAAACAAAATATTTTTAAGCATTTTTATGTTGGAGAGTTATGTGTTACTCTCCAAATTATACAAAAAGAAAAATACTTTAAAAAATTAACTAGGCAAGGTAATGTTGTCTATAAGCCTTTTTCAGAAGAGAAACTTTAATCTCTCTCTAGATATATACACAAATACACATATGTGAACATGCATGCACACACACACATATGCAAACACACTTATGTAGAAAGAGACAGCTCTTTCTCATTTTGTGTAAATTTATATATTTATAAATATACATATACAACATGTATGCCAGGCACATATTACATGCATTTTTCATTTATACACACAAATCTACACACAAATACAATGTCAGTCACATCCAACTTATGCTGCTTAATCAAGAAATCAATGTTTGAAATAAATGATTATTTATTTTGTATTTATTATTTTATATTTTAATCTATTGAATTATCAGGAAATTATTTACTTGCAGTTTATAGACATTTTGTATATTTCAATAATTACACTAGAGTTTTTATTTCTCAAATTAATTTTCCAATTTGTATACTACAAGTGAATTTGTTACTCTGCAGACCAGAATTATACTGCATAGCTATATTATAAATGGAGAAGCTCTAATAACAAAGCTCTAAACTGAATGTTCACAAATACAAGTTTATTCTTTAGTGTTTGTACTCATTTGACTCAGATATTAATAAATTTTAAAAGTTTTTCACCTTAAAAGTTCACAAATACTTCTGAACTGATTGCTTTTCAGTTGCAATTCTTTTTCTAAATAAAATTTTATATTCATATTAACCTGAGAAGTAAATTTAATTTTTAAAGTCAGGTTAATATATTATATAAGAATACAATAAACTTAAAAGAAGCTAAGACCCAATTTATAGCTAGCTCCACATATTTGCAGTCTTTTCACCACCAGTCAAGCGATGTACTAACAATGAATTACTTGCTTACACAAAAAGAAGTAGTACACTCAAGAAAATCTCTGTAGGGAGCCAGAAGCAGGTGGAGGTTAAATGTTGTACTCAAATCAAGAAACAAATAAAACATACCAGTTTTTAATGTATATCACATCTAGGAATTTCTATGTAGACTATTACAATCTGAAACTTCAATTATTCCCTAATATGACAATCTTCATAACATTACTAAGAAAATAAGTTTCAGTTTATTAACCAAATGAGAAATATATAAAGAAATTCCATATAAAGAAGTAAATTATGGAATACATCCATAAACCTATATTGATTAAAAAAATCTGTTAAAATGAAGATTCTAAGGATATTGATAATTCATGTTATTGAATTTAATTGATAATAGATAATTTGAAAATTATTAAAGATTAATTGATTAATGGGAGAAAACTGCCACAAACGTTCGCTCAAAGAATGTTATTCCAGTGAAGGACAAAGCCTATCTCTTTATGAAGACTCAATTCAATCAAAACCAGCAGGTTTGTTAAGTATGACCCCAGAAATCTTTTTGTTCTATTTTGTTATAAATAGATCAAATGACTTGCATTCCAGAAAACAAACTAAATTGCTTTTTGTTTTTGAAAAGTCATATTGCATGAAAATTAAAACAATGGAAGCTAATCAAACATCAGGAAAAATTTCAATAAGAATATTTCTGTTCATTTTTTATGAATTTGTATCTTTGCAAATTACCTAAGAGCAACTGTGATATACAGTGTTGAATAATATGTGAGGTCAATAAAATGATGTGTCAAAAACAAAAAATCCTATTTTCACTTTTCTATTTATATAATTTCTTCAAAAAAGTCAACTTTTTGTGTGAAGATAGAAGCTAAAAGCAGACTGTCACATATCAAATTAGGAATACTGAAAAGGACTCTTTTTCAGTATTCTGACCCACTTCACTGTTTCTAACAACAGAGGGTAAAACTTAGCTATTTAAATTGACAAATGATCACCCTGGATGGTTCTTGTAGAATTATGATTAAATGAATGACCTGTCTCCATTGATGAGATTCATTGATCATTTGTTTCTAAAGTCTCAAGGTAAAAGAGAAATGCAAACCATTTATTTTATGAGTCAGGTTGGATACTATTCATAAACGTCTTCAATTAAATGAAAAAAACTAGTGTTACCAAAGTCAAGTAATATTGGTCTCTGAGCTGTGCAACTTCAGACATGTGGTTTGATGTTTTTAGCCTCTCTTTCTTTGTATGTAACATAGTATTTGTGAATATTAAATAATGCTTTATAGAAAATAAGTAGTGCACAGTAAAATAAACGTTTGCTTTCTGTATTGGTCAGTAATTTTAGCAAATAGGAGATATTTTTTAACACAAGACGTGAAGTCTACAGAAGATGGTTTCAGGTTTTGATTCACCAAGAATGACCTGGAATTTTCCCATCAGTGGCATGCTGACATTTCATGCTTAGATTTATTGCCCCATAGTCCCAAGATGACTGCTGTAGCTTCAAGCACCAGGAGTGCATTTAAAAGCAGAAGTAAGAAGGTGAAAAAACAAAGTTAATTTTCTACAAAGGCTCTTCTTTTCTCAATGAAAGAAAACAGTTCTAGGAATGCTTGAGAAGACTCTCTCTCCCTGATATTAATTGGCTAGAACTGTGTAATGACAGGCATTCCTAGCTGCACACAAAAGAGGGAAAACATATCATTCAAAACAAACAGGATAGCTATTGGTTTAGACCATTCATGGCACACCCCCAGGGCAGGATACATTTATTTTCTAGAAATAAAATGAAGTTCTGTTCATCAAAGAAGGGAGTTTAGGTTTGGGGAAGCAATAGTAATATGAGCAAAACAAACACAAAAAAAGGGATTAATTCTGAATAGAGGCTAGGCAAAGGCATGATAGTGTCATTTGACATGGACTACTTGTTGGAGAGTGACAGCGGAAACATCAGCTTCAACAGTGGCAAAAGTGTCATTAAAACTGAGTAACAATATAATATTAGCTAGTCTCTTCTTCCAAACATCTCCAAATTTCAATCCACTCTTTGCCACCTCAGAGGTGTTAACTTTCTAAATTAGGTCATTTCACTTGGTGTCTGTATAATTTCAAAATTATCTGGCTTCAAATAATGGAAACCTGAGAACAATGGATTAAGCAAATTACAGTTTTATTTTTCTCATGTAAGTAAGAATTTTGGAATGTATCAGTCCGGGGATATTATGACAGTTCCAGGATGTCACCAGGAAGCTGGTCTAATTTTTAATGTTCTGCTTAAAATAATAGAAGGTGGGCTATGATGGGTCCCACACTGTATACGTGTGTTTGAGTTACAAGGGAGCTCTCCATATCAAAACAAACAAACAAACAAACAAACAAAAATAACACAGCAGACTATAAGCTATTACATTCTGAAGCTAAAGAGATAAATTGAAATTGGAAGCAAAAAAAAAAAAAAAAAGCAAAAAACAAGAGTCATCAATATATAAGTAGTCATTGCAGCTGTAAAGGAAATGGCATGGCCCACAGAAAGTACCACTCCATAACAGGAGTCTTAGATTCAAATTCCCCCTGGGCTTTGCCACTTTCCAAAATACATGTGTAGAAAATAAGGCAGATCATACAACTCTGAAAATGTAAAGTTTAGGTGATGTCCAAAGAAGATGATCTAGCAAAGAAGACTTAGCAGAATCTATGAGCCAAGTAGGAGGAAAACCATGAGAATGTTTTAAAATGTCATAAAAGCCACAGAAAGAGAGCTTTTCTTAAAAGAGGGAATGACAGTGTGTCACATGCTTCAGATAAGTCAAGGAAGGAAAGGACTGATGTGTATCCATTGACATTTAATTACAATAACAAGGACAACTTTACTGGAGTAGTGAAGGCAGATGCCAAACTGCATTGTTAATGATTTAGTGGAAAATGAGGAAACTAATAGGGACTACAGTAGAGTCCACTAATCTGCATATCAATTAGAGTAAAATGCTGAACTGTAGAGGTTAAAGTGATGGTGAGTTTAAAGCGGCAAAAATGAACAACAATAATATATCATGCTGGGAAAAGAATATGTGTACTTTTCATAGTGTATGCACACCTGGCACCGAAGTGGCATTATAGTTTACCTTGATATTTAGTAGCTACTTGCCACCCTAAATAGAGTCAGGCCTTTCTACCCAAACTTCACTCTATTCTTTTTTAAATTTTAAAATTTTTAATAAAAAATTATATATTTAAGCTGGACAGCAGGATGATTTGATATAAATATACATAATGAAATGATTACTATAGTCAAGTTAATTAACATGTCTCCTCACATAGTTACCACTCTGTTTTTGTGATGAGTGCATCTGACCTCTACTCTCAGCTTATTTCCAGACAATATTATTAAGTATGGTCATCATTCCTGTACATTAGCTCTCTAGGTTTATTCGCCCTACATAAGTGCAGATGTGTACCCTTTGACCATCAGATCCCCATAACCCTCCCTCCACATACACTTTGGTAGCCACTATTCTACGCTCTGTTTCTAGGAGTAGGACCTTTCTTTTTCTTTTAGATTCCACATATAAGTGAGATCATACAGAATTTGTCTTTCTCTGTCTGGCTTATTTCAATTAGCATAATGTCCTCCAGGCTCACGCAAGTTGTCCCAAAGGGCAAAATTTCATTCTTTCTCATGGCTGAATGTAACTTTACTGTATAAATACACACACACACACACACACACACACACACACACACACACACACACATATGTATCATATCACATATTCTTTATCCACTCATCTGTTGACAGATGCTTAGGTTGTTTTCCTGTCTTGGCTATTGTGAATAAAGCTGAAATGAACATGAGAGTGCAAATATCTCTTCAAGATACTGATTTAGTTTCCCTTGGATACATACCCAAAAGTGGGATTGCTGGATCATAATTTAGTTCTGTTTTTAATTTATGAGGAAACGCCACACTATTTTCCATAACGTTCATACCAATTTACATTACCACCAACAACATACAAGGGTTCCAATTTTTCCACATCTTTTCCAACAGTTGTTATCTTTTCTTTTTTTGATGATAGCCATTCTAATTTTATGAGGTGATATCTCATTGTGGTTTTGATTTGCACTTCTCTGATGATTAATAATGTTGAGCACCTATTCACGTATCTTAGCCATTTCAAAAGAAGCCACGTATGTCTTCTTTTGAAAAAGTTCTGTATAGTTATTTGTCCATTTTTAATTGGAATATTTGTTTGGGTTTTTGTTGCTGTTTGTTTTTGCTATTGAATTGTTGGAGTTCCTTATGTATTTTGGACATTAACCCCTTATCAGATGTATAATTTACAAATATTTTCTCCCATTCCATAGATTGTCTCTTCATTCTGTTGATTATTTCTTTTGCCATGCAGAAGCTTTTTAGTTTGATGCAATCGTATTTCTCTAGTTCTGCTTTTGTTGACTATGTTTCGGGGATCATATGCCAAAATATGATTGCCCTGACCAATATCAAGGAATTTTCTCTGTATGTTTTCTTCTTCTTCTTTTATTTTTAATTAACTAATTTATTTATTTATTTTTGGCTGTGTTGGGTCTTCATTGTTGCGCACAGGCTTTCTCTAGTTGCAGCGAGCAGGGGCTACTCTTCGTTGTGGTGTGTAGGTTTCTCATTGCGGTGGCTTGTCTTTGTTGTGGAGCACGGGCTCTAGGTGCGTGGGCTTCAGTAGTTGTGGCTCGCAGGCTCTAGAGTGCAGCCTCAGTAGTTGTGGCGCACGGGCTTAGTTGCTCCACGGCATGTGGGATTTTCTGGGACCAGGGCTCAAACTCGTGTCCCCTGCAACTGGTAGGTGGATTCTTAACCACTGTGTCACCAGGGAAGTCCCTGTATGTTTTCTTCTAATAGAAGAAATGGATAAGTTCCCAGAAACATATGACCTACCAAGACTGAATCATGAAGAAACAGAAAATCTGAACAAACCAATAGCGACTAAGGAAACTGTAGCAGTTACCAAAAACCTCTCAGCAAATAAAAGCCCAGAACCTTATGGCTTCACAGATGACTTCCCCTCAAACAGGCTTAACTGCATATTTTCCCAGCAGCTGCCTGAGGGACCAGTTTCTAATCAGTCTGTATCCAGATTGCAGACTGACTGCAATACTCCCCTTTGAGACACTGATGGGTCTTGTCACACCATCATCTACTGGGAGTTGATAAAAACAAAGAAGGTACCTTGGAAGGTGACAAAGATTGGCCAGAGCACTAAGAGCTTGGGTTGGACTGAACAATAAATTTCATGGAAAAGAATAAAACTCGACCCTTATCTTAGACAATGCACAAAAATCAACTCAAAATGGATTAAAGACTTGAATGTAAGATCTGAAATTTTAACAGTAGAAGAAAACATAGAGAGTTTGCCCCTTCATGTTGGCAATGAGTTTTTGGATACATATGTCAATCATCATGTACATTTTAAATAATTTATCCTTTTATTTCTCAATTATACTTCAACAAGCTGGAAAAAAAAGAGAAGCATTCTGAATTCTTTTCCATTTTCTAACTTCTATAGGAAGGGAATAAATTCTGAAGTTAAATCCTGTTTTTGAACATGTAAATGAAATTATATGGATTACAGCCTCTTCTTTACTTTCCATTTTGTAGGTTAATTTATTTTATGCTGCTTTCACTATTTCATTGCTCTTGGAATCATTTGAGATTGTAATCTAAATGCTAAAAAAATCTGTTTAAGAGGTTTGATTTGTCATAGAAGATTATTGGAAGTGGTAAGTGGTTTATTTTAGATGCAGGTAGTAAAATTTTTATTTAATCACTTGCTAGTGATAATAGTTTGCAGTAAGAATTTCCAAATTTAAATTGATAACATAGTATATACTATATTTGTTGCAATAGAGCAAATTTAACCTTAAAAGGCATTCTGAAGCTGAGTTTACTAGGACTTCCCTTCTGAATGAAGATAATATTTAGATTGCTACTCAGCTAAGAATGCTTCCATACGTTATATCTAATTCTCTATTCTAAAAGGTTTAAATGCCTCTAAGAAGTGACAGTTTTTAATGCAAAGATTTTTAGCCTTTCACTCATGTTACGGAATACTCAGGAAAAATGGTTTTATGTACTTGAACATCTTCAATATCTCTAAAAACATGTCTTTCTTCTTGTTGAAAATAAATGGGATTAATAAACTGTGACAATAATTCCTAAAACAAGGTATAGTAAAGCTCTCTGTATGGTCCTTCTTAGAAAATAAATTAGATTTATAACAAGAAGAAAAAAGGATATAGAGAAATACAAAATTCCTGTCAGAAAGTCACCCTATATTTAAAGGTTATACTTGCCTGCATTTCTGTCTTGTTTTGTTTTGCTTAATGTGTCTATAAATAAGTAAAGGAATCTGATCCCTCGAGCCTCAAATGAGATATAGAATCTATGATTCAATGTTAACATTAAGACTACTTTAAATAGACATACAGCTTTGACTGTATACCACCTCTGGCATTCAATGTTTGCTCCAGAGCAAGTAATAAAATGGATCAGGACACAGTTTACTTTGGAAAAACTTACAAATTGCCCTAGAGATCTTGCAGTGAGTTGTGGGCAAACCCATTTGCCAGGCTCTCCATCTAAATGACTCTATCATCCTGGGGAGCTGAGACTACTTTAGACAACCTAATAATTCCACCAATGGCAGAGATCAGAATCTGTGTAAGTAGCAGAAGATTTCTTAATGTTATTTTGTATAGGAAATGAAATACCTTGAAACTTCCAACTTGCTGCTATAGTAATTGAGGGGGGAAAGTAAAACAAGATAAAAATAGGGTCTATTTGAAGCTGAGTCCAAGCTCTTAACTGAAAATATAATAATGTTTCATTGTGTAGTTGTGCTGGTTAGTAAAGTTGTTTTTAACTGAAACATTTTATTTTTAATTAATTGTATATATATCACAAAGAACACATACACAGCCCTGATAAACTATGTACAATGTGTCCTTATGATAACTGATTAATAAAGCCAAAGCTCCATCCCTCAAAATCTTGAGAAAACTGCCAACCAAATTTTGTACATCTGCATCTCTGACTAAAATTTTGTGATAAAGAGACATGTGCAGTAAACTACTCTGACTCTTGCAGACTGCACTTTACTAAACGTTGTATAATCTTTAGATTAAAGATTTATACTATGGAATTCTATCAGAGACTATAGGACATAAATATCAATGGAGTGATTATATTTTATTTCACTATGAAATGAAGATTATTTCTAAATAACGGTATGTAAAAATCATCCAAGTATTTGAGATTTATTGAAATCACTTTCCAAACATGGGTGGGGATCCAGATGTCCTCCAATTCTAAACCTCTGCTGCCATCGTCTTTCTCTCTAGGCATACTGTTAATCACACTGTCCACAAGATTGGTAACAGAATATTTAATTGGCAATAGGATTGGTAAAGGTGAAATTAATGGACTTAAAATATAAAACATTCATTTAAAGACTTTTAACAAGTTTAAGCAATTTAAAATATTTCTACTGATACACAGTGATAATTTCTTTATTCATTCAACCCAAAATTTTGCCTATAATATTTATAAGAAATATCTAAGTTGTGCTATTTATTTTCCAACATTGTTAGGAAATTAGATTAAATATCAGTGGTTTAAAATTTCAAGAATTATTTTGGAGGCAATGCTATTCAAATTTATTTTTTTAATTTAATTTACTTTCATATAATTAAATGTTTTAGGAAAATATAATTTCATAAGGGTTAATTAGATAGCTGTGACTGAGGTTATTGTTTTATAAACTATTTTGCAAATTTATTCTTTTAAGAAAAGAATAAATTCCCCTCAAACCCACTGGGCATGTGAAATGGTCATCTAAATTTCTTAAACCAACATTCAATGTAAATTAATAGTGCTAGCTTTAAGCCAGCAATATCAAGAAAGGGGGAAAGCAACCAGTATACAAACAAGTACTCACCTAGAATATGAAAACTGGCTCAACTTCATTAGTAATCATCAAAATATGAAATAAAACCACAATGAGACACCAATACACATCCAAAAGAATGTCACAAATGGAAAAAACTGACCTACGGTTGGCAAGTATTTGAAGCATGTGATACTCTTATATACTGACCTGAACATATAAAATGATACAAGTAGATTTAGAAAACTGTTTCTAAATATCAGCTAAAGCTCAACATATATCTACTCTATGACCCATCAATCCCATTCCTATGTGTATGCATATATATATGTCCTAAAATACAGAAATGCACATATATATTTTTTTTTTCCACAGCAGCATTATTCATAATAGTATCTCACAGCAAACTACCCTTTAGCAGTAGAATGCATTTCTAAAAGTGTGATCTATTTACACAATGGAAAAAATATTCAGCAATGAGAATGAATGAACTATAAATACTTGGCAACACCATGGATATATCTCACAATTACAACAACAGACAACAGAAGCTATCCTGAAAATATAGTGTATAATTACAGTTATATAAATTTCTAAAACAGGACAAACAAATCTATGGTGTTAGAAGTCAGGAGAGTGGAGATCCTTGGGTAGGATAGGGTACAAAGGAGGCCACTAAGATGCTGGCCAGATTCTGCTTCTTAATTGTGTGTTGGTTACATGGGTGAGTTCAGCTGTGAAATGTCATCATGCTTTATACTTAAGTTTTGTGCATTTTTCTGTATCTAATAAATAGTTCAATTTTTAATTTAGTGGTGAAAGATATAAATGTAACAACTTTTTCTTACAATAGCTCACCTTACTCAAATTCTCAGAAGTGATTTAAGTGAACAAATTTTTCTTTCTTGAGCTAAAACCCTCTCTAGACTTCTGGGGTACTATTCTTTCCTGGTTTTCCTTCCACCTCTCTTATTATTTTAAGTATCTTTTGTTGGGTAATTTTCCTTTACTAAACTTTTAAATATTTAAGTCCCTCCAGCCCCACTCTCATGTAACATATCAAATTCCTATGAATTTAAGAAGCATCTTTACTCTGGTGATTCTCAAATTAAACCCCCAAACATACACTTTCATCTGCATTCCATATTTACACATGTAAAAGCTTACTCTACTTGCTTGGATGTCCCATAGACAATTCAAGCTCAACATACCCAAAAAGTAATTTCTGATTCTTCTATCCAAATGGATTCATCTACTCCGGAAAGTTGTTAAACATTTTGTTTTTCCCTTCTCAGTAAATGACAATGCCATCTACTCAGTTTCTCAAGTCACTAGTTTTTTCACACATCAACAGAATAATATTCTTAAATCATAAATTGGATCATGCTACTCTACTCCACAAACTTGTTCAATGTCTTTTTAAAATTTTATTTGTGTTTTTAAAAACATCTGTCACTCTCAGTAGAATATAAACTGTATGAGGATAGGAGTAGTATTTCTTTTGTTGGTTCTTTTCATGATTATTATATGCATAAAACCTGATAAAATGAGATCAATAAGAAAGCACTTTAAAATAAAAGAAGCAATATGAACTATACCACTAAGCATAGAGAAGAGATGAAAACATATCCAAGATGAAGTTAGTGCTAGGACTTTTAAGGACTGAATTTAAAGAGAATTTCAAGTGTTTTCCCCCAACTGTTAATTTATTCTTCACATTGGTAAGTATATAGATAAACTGAGGATAAAACAATATAGTTTTATATGAAATTAATTTATATAAAAATATAGACACAAGCCACAACCAGTAAATTCACCAAAGGGGAAATGCAAATGATCAATGAAAAGATGAAAAATTTCAAGTTCTCTAGCAATCAAAGAAAACTGAATTGAAATAAATATAAAAATATTTGCAATATTACTGTCTTTAAATTGTGAAGTGTTCAGGAATGATTCTAATGTCATTCTAGGGTAAAAATTAGTAAATGCTTCTGGAGGGAAATTTGACCATATGAATGAAAAGGTTAACAAATTCAATAGAGCACTCTGTGGTGGTTCTCAAAATAGATAGTTTTCACAATGTCTTTCACACCAAACCTCCTCTTTCAAAACTGAGCCCATTTAAATGGTATTGCATTCCAAAATCTTCCTTAATTTTCAACAATTATATTTGCTCATTTCTCTGAACACACAAGTATTAGATGTGTCTCCTTCCTTATTTTGCTTCCCGCATTTTACCTTGTGGAACTGGTATTTACATGCTGGTATTTGTTCTTTTCTAAGAAAAATATGTTCCTTGATGTCAACACTGATTTATAGTTTATACTTTAACTCTCCCTATTTTAAATTGTATACTTTATACAAGACATTATGCTAAGCTAACACATCTATATATGTGTCATTATATTTAATTAATTTGTCCTATAAGAGATGTTAAGGTGGTTATTTTTATGCCCACTTAGACATGAAAAAATGGAAATTCAATTAATTAAAGTCTTTTGCCAAAAGCTACACAGTTTACTAATCGCAGGGAGAGCCAGAATGTAATCCCAGTCTGTTTGATATTCATTCTGCTTCACTGCTGTCATGACAACCTGTTATACATGGCCTTGCAGGTATGTATACATTCAGATTGCTTGACAGATTGATGCTCACTAGAAATAAACCTGGATAGTCCTGATTGCTGAATAAACAATCAATATGCTTCTGATAACTACTATATGCAATTATGAGATAATAGAAAAATATATATTTGGTCTGCTACTTATTCATGGCATAGAGCTCTTAAAACCCTTGTTATTTCCTAAGTGATAAGAACACTAACAGCAACTCTTGTATTAATATTTGTCTTTGACCCTGTACCTGACAAAGGGCTCCTAAAACTCTTGTGAATCCCTAAATCATAAGAGCACTAGAAGCATCTTTTATTCTACTGAGGTGACTCTGGGTGGGCTCCTGGGTGGCACCTGGATGAGCAATGGTCACCTGAAAGACCAAGCCATGATTAGAAGCTTGAAATTTTCAGCTCCAACCCTCATCCTCCACAGAGAGGAGAGGAAGTTAACATGGAGTTAAAAATCGATCATGCCTACCTGCTGAAGCTTCCCCCAAATCTCTAAAGTACAGGGCTCAGAAAGCTTTAGGTTTGGTGAACATATGCACCCCAACTCTATGGAGACAGAAGTTCCTGTGCACAGGAACCTCCAACACCTTGCCTTATGTGTATCCTCGTCTGGTTGATATCCTTATATCTTTATCATATTTTTTTTTTTTTTTTTTTTTTTTTGCGGTACGCGGGCCTCTCACTGTTGTGGCCTCTCCCGTTGCAGAGCACAGGCTCCGGACGCGCAGGCTCAGCGGCCATGGCTCACGGGCCTAGCCGCTGTGCGGCATGTGGGATCTTCCCCTACCGGGGCACGAACTCGTGTCCCCCGCATCGGCAGGCGGACTCTCAACCACTGTGCCACCAGGGAAGCCCTATCATATTCTTTAATAAACTGGTAAACTAAGTATTTCCCTGTTATCGGAGGGCATCTCTAGAAAATTAATCTAACCCAAGCAGGGGTCGTTGGAACCTCCTATCATATAGCCAGTTGGTCAGAAGCTTAGGAAATGACCTGGACTTGTGACTGGGGATCTGAATTGTGTGTGATAGGGGGAGGAGGGGCAGACATGTGGAATAGGAGGCTATCCCCAGGTAGATAGTGCCAGAATTGAATTAAATTGTAGGTCACCCACGTGGTGTCAGACACTTGCTTCTTGTTGTGGTGGGGGCAGACACACACATTTGATGACCAGAAGACCAGAAGTGTCAGAAGTGAAGTTTTGTGTTGAGTAGTAAAGGACACACATAAGAGAGAAACACAGTAGGAAAGAACTGGGTATTTCCCAATACAGGAGGTAGAAAACTGAGTTTTTCCTCTTTTTGTAATTTTATTTTTCTGAAAGAGGAGAGAGTTAATGGTATGGCTTCAATGCAAATATTTATTTCTTAAATGTTTTAGGACTAAAAATGGTATTTCCGTACCAAGGCTTCAAGACTTACTTTTTGAAATCTCATAACTAACCAAATCAACATATGTCATCTAATGAAGGAAGTAATCCATGAGCAATTTAAAGGTACTGATCCATTATATCAATGAACAAACTTGCTTAAAAAAATAGAAGGATTCTGGGCATTTCCAAAAGGTTATCAGTATCATGCTGTAACACTTTGATGATATAAGATACCATGATGACACTGCATCTCCCGAACAATAGAAAGGGACTGATGAAAGGCCAGTAAATCAAATTTAAACAGAGAGCCTCCATACAAGGTGATATTAAAATAGATCAGCTCTGAACAAACTGGAAAGACAAAGGGTAAAGAACAATTTGATCAAAACACATAGTCCTATCATGAAGGCGCTCTATACAATTCCATTCAGTAGGAGTTCCAAGACCAACTAGATGACTCTTTGGACACATAAACAATAAATAAAATAAGTCCCTACTTTCAAGTATTATGAACTATAATATAAATGAAACAAAAGTGCATAAATAATTTAATAAAGAGATAGATGTATATTATGAGAAGAATTCTCAATATGTTGTGGAGCTTCCCAAAGAGTATCAAGTTAAAGTAAAAATGTAAACTTACTTTTCTTGGATTTTGTATTATAAGTAAATATTTAGTTAAAAAAAAAAACACAGGGAGATAACTCTTAATGTAAGTTGGAAATTTACTGAAAGCTTTTTTTGCAAAGAAGTGATACAGCAGATGCTGTTTGTGCCTCACACCACATTCCTCTGGCTCACTTATGATCATTTCAGCTATGGATATGGGGGCTATGCTCAAGCCCACTGGCAGCATTTCACTTCAAGGACATTGGACTACCTGGAATTACAGCGCAGTTGACACGCTTGATAACAACCTTCAACCAAAATTATCAGGAACTGATAAAGAAATGCTTCAGTCTCCTGATTTCAAATGGACAATTCGGAAGTGCAGATTTTAAATCTCTTCAGTGTGTTCCCAACAGGACTGATTTCCAGGTGCTCATGGTGGTAACCGAGGCAGTCATATACTCTAGTCTTTCCTTTTGTCCTGCCGTATTTTCCCCATGTCCTCACTATTGCTTTCCATAATTACCTGTAAAATAAACTTCTGCACATAAGATGTTACCTCAGGTCCTGCTTGCAAGGCAACACTTGCTAATACAGGTGTTACAGCATTAAAAAATAAATTCAAGAATAATTTAGATAAATTGAAGGCTGATAAATTTATGAGGATGTTAGTCTCTGTATCCACCATTAAAGACTGAATATTACTGATATGACCACATACGAGGCATACCTGTTAACTGCAAAGGGTACAGTTTTGCAGATTTGATGAGACAATGTTTCTATATGCTGTGTGTATTATGATAAAAGTAACTTAGATTATGGTTTAGTTAACACAGATTTTTCCCCAGAATGTGAGAATATCCACTAATATAGCTGCCTTTCATATCACTATTGAGGCAAATTTGAGATGTGGCTTTAATATTGGCATTTACAAAAGATGTATGAATGCTATTTGTAAGTCTCATATCATTTTAAAGTCTAATGCAATTCACCTGAAATTATAAAGGGACAGAATGGAAAATGGGTAGCAGAGAGAATGCATAGTCAGCAGAAGTTTCTTATACCTGATTTGGAAATCAATGTTAGACAAAATTTCAGTGATGGCTATCTGCTGAATATTGATAAGGTACTTTTTAATTTAGCATTAAAAATAACTTAACACAATCCAGTGCTCTAGCTTCAATATTACTTTTACAATTTTGAAATTAGCTCTGGGTTTAGATCCCTGAAGGGCACTTAAATATAATTTGGTTAACTATCTCCTTCAAAACTTAGTATCATTCATGGATTTTCAGGCTTTCAGGCAAGTGGCAAATGCATTATCTTTATAAATATCTTAGTCAATAAGTGTGCCAACAAAAGAAGCCTGTGTGCTCGGAATCTAGTCTTCCTTGTTAATTCTTTCTATAACAGAAAATTCTCATTTAAATTATTTTTGTTTTGATAAACTCATATTTTGATACTTTCAATTAGAATTATGACTTGCTACTTCTGTTTATGGAAAATCAGTTCATTTCCAATGAAAAGCATATTTCAGATTATGATATAAATTTCTTGAGGTCAGAAGCCCCTTATTTATTTTTCTGTTAAGATCTGTAATGTTTCCATTACATATGCAGTGTATAATAGATATTTAATAAATCTTTGATTAATAATTATTGAAATTTTGCACTATAAAAAGTTAATTTATAGATTGCAGTGACCCAAAGGAACAGCATGAAATTCAGTGTGATGTTGCAATCTTTGTTGTAGCATATATCTTTTTTACTTCATCAACATTAGTTGTAGGTTCTGTTGGTACAGTTTTTATTAAAATATCTTATATTTTATTTAATGTAATTTTCAGGTAGAATATTAATCTATGGTACTAGAAAATAAATTTGATTACTTCTTTGTGGGAGAAAGTTGAGTTAATGGATTACCTTGCAGGAAATATAAGTAGCATGCAAAGTAATATGCTCAGTGAACTGAAGAGGTGAATATTTTTGCCAATAAAGTTTTCTGAACGTGATTGTCTAGTGAAGGATTAGGGTCATGCTAAATCAAATGCTGTAAGCATCAAGAATCAGTCATATTAATTAGGACTCACAAGGAATTCGCAATTTTTTTTTTTTACATCTTTATTGGAGTATAATTGCTTTACAATGGTATGTTAGTTTCAGCTTCACAACAAAATGATTCAGTTATATATATACATATATTCCCATATCTCTTCCCGCTTGCATCTCCCTCCCTCCCACCCTCCCTATCCCACCCCTCCAGGCGGTCACAAAGCACCGAGCTGATCTCCCTGTGCTATGCGGCTGCTTCCCACTAGCTAACTACCTTACTTTTGGTAGTGTATATATGTCCATGCCTCTTTATCGCTTTGTCACCGTTTACCCTTCCCCCTCCCCACAGCCTCAAGTCCATTCTCTAGTAAGTCTGTGTCTTTATTCCTGTTTCACCCCTAGGTTTTTCATGACATTTTTTTTTTAAATTCCATATATATGTATTAGCATACGGTATTTGTCTCTCTCTTTCTGACTTACTTCACTCTGTATGACAGACTCTAGGTCTATCCACCTCATTACAAATAGCTCAATTTCGTCTTTTTATGGCTGAGTAATATTCCATTGTATATATGTGCCACATCTTCTTTATCCATTCATCCGATGATGGACACTTAGGTTGTTTCCATCTCCGGGCTATTGTAAATAGAGCTGCAATGAACATTTTGGTACATGACTCTTTTTGAATTATGGTTTTCTCAGGGTATATGCCCAGTAGTGGGATTGCTGGGTCATATGGTAGTTCTATTTGTAGCTTTTTAAGGAACCTCCATACTGTTCTCCACAGTGGCTGTATCAATTTACATTCCCACCAACAGTGTAAGAGGGTTCCCTTTTCTCCACACCCTCTCCAGCATTTGTTGTTTCTAGATTTTTTGATGATGGCCATTCTGACTGGTGTGAGATGATATCTCATTGTAGTTTTGATTTGCATTTCTCTAATGATTAGTGATGTTGAGCATTCTTTCATGTGTTTGTTGGCACTCTGTATATCTTCTTTGGAGAAATGTCTATTTAGGTCTTCTGCCCATTTTTGGATTGGGTTGTTTGTTTTTTTGTTATTAAGCTGCATGAGCTGCTTATAAATTTTGGAGATTAATCCTTTGTCCGTTGTTTCATTTGCAAATATTTTCTCCCATTCTGAGGGTTGTCTTTTGGTCTTCTTTATGGTTTCCTTTGCTGCACAAAAGCTTTTAAGTTTCATTAGGTCCCATTTGTTTACTTTTGTTTTTATTTCCATTTCTCTAGGAGGTGGGTCAAAAAGGACCTTGCTGTGATTTATGTCATAGAGTGTTCTACCTATGTTTTCCTCTAAGAGTTTGATAGTTTCTGGCCTTACATTTAGGTATTTAATCCATTTTGAGCTTATTTTTGTGTATGGTGTTAGGGAGTGATCTAATCTCATACTTTTACATGTAGCTGTCCAGTTTTCCCAGCACCACTTATTGAATAGGCTGTCCTTTCTCCACTGTACATTTCTGCCTCCTTTGTCAAAGATAAGGTGACCATATGTGCGTGGGTTTATCTATGGGCTTTCTATCCTGTTCCATTGATCTATCTTTCTTTTTTTGTGCCAGTACCATACCGTCTTGATAACTGTAGCTTTGTAGTATAGTCTGAAGTCTGGGAGTCTGATTCCTCCAGTTCCTTCTTTCGTTCTCAAGATTGCTTTGGCTATTCAGGGTCTTTTGTGTTTCCATACAAATTGCAAAATTTTTTGTTCTAGTTCTGTGAAAAATGCCGGTGGTAGTTTGATAGGGATTGCATTGAATCTATAGATTGCTTTGGGTAGTAGAGTCATTTTCACAATGTTGATTCTTCCAATCCAAGAACATGGTATATCTCTCTATCTATTTGTATCATCTTTAATTTCTTTCATCAGTGTCTTATAATTTTCTGCATACAAATCTTTTGTCTCCTTAGGTAGGTTTATTCCTAGATATTTTATTCTTTTTGTTGCAATGGTAAATGGGAGTGTTTTCTTGATTTCACTTTCAGATTTTTCATCATTAGTATATAGGAATGCCAGAGATTTCTGTGCATTAATTTTGTATCCTGCCACTTTACCAAATTCATTGATTAGCTCTAGTAGTTTTCTGGTAGCATCCTTAGGGTTCTCTATGTATAGGATCATGTCATCTGCAAACAGTGACAGCTTTACTTCTTCTTTTCCGATTTGGATTCCTTTTATTTCCTTTTCTTCTCTGATTGCTGTGGCTAAAACTTCCAAAACTATGTTGAATAAGAGTGGTGAGAGTGGGCAACCTTGTCTTGTTCCTGATCTTAGTGGAAATGCTTTCAGTTTTTCACCATTGAGGATGATGTTTGCTGTGGGCTTGTCATATATGGCCTTTATTATGTTGAGGAAAGTTCCCTCTATGCCTACTTTCTGCAGGGTTTTTATCATAAATGGGTGTTGAATTTTGTCAAAAGCTTTCTCTGCATCTATTGAGATGATCATATGGTTTTTCTCCTTCAGTTTGTTAATATGGTTTATCACATTGATAGATTTGCGTATATTGAAGAATCCTTGCATTCCTGGAATAAACCCCACTTGATCATGGTGTATGATCCTTTTAATGTGCTGTTGGATTCTGTTTGCTAGTATTTTGTTGAGGATTTTTGCATCTATGTTCATCAGTGATATTGGCCTGTAGTTTTCTTTCTTTGTGACATCCTTGTCTGGTTTTGGTATCAAGGTGATGGTGGCCTCGTAGAAGGAGTTTGGGAGTGTTCCTCCCTCTGCTATATTTTGGAAGAGTTTGAGAAGGATAGGTGTTAGCTCTTCTCTAAATGTTTGATAGAATTCGCCTGTGAAGCCATCTGGTCCTGGGCTTTTCTTTGTTGGAAGATTTTTAATCACAGTTTCAATTTCAGTGCTTGTGATTGGTCTGTTCATATTTTCTATTTCTTCCTGATTCAGTCTTGGCAGGTTGTGCATTTCTAAGAATTTGTCCATTTCTTCCAGATTGTCCATTTTATTGGCATAGAGTTGCTTGTAGTAATCTCTCATGATCTCTTTTATTTCTGCAGTGTCAGTTGTTACCTCTCCTTTTTCATTTCTAATTCTATTGATTTGAGTCTTCTCCCTTTTTTTCTTGATGAGTCTGGCTAGTGGTTTATCTATTTTGTTTATCTTCTCAAAGAACCAGCTTTTAGTTTTATTGATCTTTGCTATTGTTTCCTTCATTTCTTTTTCATTTATTTCTGATCTGATTTTTATGATTTCTTTCCTTCTGCTAGCTTTGGGGTTTTTTTGTTCTTCTTTCTCTAATTGCTTGAGGTGCAAGGTTAGGTTGTTTATTCGAGATGTTTCCTGCTTCTTAAGGTGGGCTTGCATTGCTATAAACTTCCCCCTTAGAACTGCTTTTGCTGCATCCCACAGGTTTTGGGTCGTTGTGTCTCCATTGTCATTTGTTTCTAGGTATTTTTTGATTTCCTCTTTGATTTCTTCAGTGATCACTTCATTATTAAGTAGTGTATTGTTTAGCCTCCATGTGTTTGTATTTTTTACAGATCTTTTCCTGTAATTGATATCTAGTCCCATGGCGTTGTGGTCAGAAAAGATACTTGATACAATTTCAATTTTCTTAAATTTACCAAGGCTTGATTTGTGACCCAAGATATGATCTATCCTGGAGAATGTTCCATGAGCACTTGAGAAAAATGTGTATTCTGTTGTTTTTGGATGGAATGTCCTATAAATATCAATTAACTCCATCTCATTTAATGTATCATTTAAAGCTTGTGTTTCCTTATTTGTTTTCATTTTGGATGATCTGTCCATTGGTGAAAGTGGGGTGTTAAAGTCCCCTACTATGAATGTGTTACTGTCGATTTCCCCTTTTATGGTTGTCAGTATTTGCCTTAGGTATTGAGGTGCACCTATGTTAGGTGCATAAATATTTACAATTGTTATATCTTCCTCTTGGATCGATCCCTTGATCATTATGTAGTGTCCTTCTTTGTCTCTTCTAATAGTCTTTGTTTTGAAGTCTATTTTGTCTGATATGAGAATTGCTACTCCAGCTTTCTTTTGGTTTCCATTTGCATGAAATACCTTTTTCCATCCCCTTACTTTCAGTCTGTATGTGTCTCTAGGTCTGAAGTGGGTCTCTTGTAGACAGCAAATATATGGGTCTTGTTTTTGTATCCATTCAGCCAATCTGTGTCTTTTGGTGGGAGCATTTAGTCCATTTACATTTAAGGTAATTATCGATATGTGTGTTCCTATTCCCATTTTCTTAATTGTTTTGGGTTCGTTATTGTAGGTCCTTTCCTTCTTTTGTGTTTCTTGCCTAGAGAAGTTCCTTTAGCAGTTGTTGTAGAGCTGGTTTGGTGGTGCTGAACTCTCTCAGCTTTTGCTTGTCTGTAAAGGTTTTAATTTCTCCATCAAATCTGAATGAGATCCTTGCTGGGTAGAGTAATCTTGGTTGCAGGTTTTTCTCCTTCAACGCTTTCAATATGTCCTGCCACTCCCTTCTGGCTTGCAGAGTTTCTGCTGAAAGATCAGCTGTTAACCTTATGGGGATTCCCTTGTGTGTTATTTGTTGTTTTTCCCTTGCTGCTTTTAATATGTTTTCTTTGTATTTAATTTTTGACAGTTTGATTAATATGTGTCTTGGCGTATTTCTCCTTGGATTTATCCTGTATGGGACTCTCTGTGCTTCCTGGACTTGATTAACTATTTCCTTTCCCATATTAGGGAAGTTTTCAACTATAATCTCTTCAAATATTTTCTCAGTCCCTTTCTTTTTCTCTTCTTCTTCTGGAACCCCTATAATTCGAATGTTGGTGCGTTTAATGTTGTCCCAGAGGTCTCTGAGACTGTCCTCAGTTCTTTTCATTCTTTTTTCTTTATTCTGCTCTGCAGTAGTTATTTCCACTATTTTATCTTCCAGGTCACTTATCCGTTCTTCTGCCTCAGTTATTCTGCTATTGATCCCATCTAGAGTACTTTTAATTTCATTTATTGTGTTGTTCATCGTTGCTTGTTTCATCTTTAGTTCTTCTAGGTCCTTGTTAACTGATTCTTGCAATTTGTCCATTCTATTGTCCATTTTATCTCCAAGATTTCGGATCAACCTTACTATCATTATTCTGAATTCTTTTTCAGGTAGATTGCCTATTTCCTCTTCATTTGTTAGGTCTGGTGGGTTTTTATCTTGCTCCTTCATCTGCTGTGTGTTTTTCTGTCTTTTCATTTTGCTTATCTTACTGTGTTTGGGGTCTCCTTTTTTGCAGGCTGAAGGTTCGTAGTTCCTGTTGTTTTTTGTGTCTGTCCCCAGTGGTTAAGGTTGGTTCAGTGGGTTGTGTAGGCTTCCAGGTGGAGGGTACTAGTGCCTGTGTTCTGGTGGATGAGGCTGGATCTTGTCTTTCTGGTGGGCAGGTCCACGTCTGGTGGTGTGTTTTGGGGTGTCTGTAGACTTATTATGATTTTGGGCAGCCTCTCTGCTAATGGGTGGGGTTGTGTTCCTGTCTTGCTAGTTGTTTGGCATAGGATGTCCAGCACTGTAGCTTGCTGGTCGTTGAGTGAAGCTGGGTGCTGGCGTTGAGATGGAGATCTCTCGGAGATTTTTGCTGTTTGATATTATGTGCAGCTGGGAGGCCTCTTGTGGACCAGTGTCCTGAAGTTGGCTCTCCCACCTCAGAGGCACAGCACTGACTCCTGGCTGCAGCACCAAGAGCCTTTCATCCACAGGGCTCCTTAATTTGGGATGATTCGTTGTCTATTCAGGTATTCCACAGATGCAGGGTATATCAAGTTGATTGTGGAGCTTTAATCCGCTGCTTCTGAGGCTGCTGGGAGAGATTTCCCTTTCTCTTCTTTGTTCTCACAGTTCCCAGGGGCTCAGCTTTGGATTTGGCCCCGCCTGTGCGTGTAGGTCGCCGGAGGGCGTCTGTTCTTTGCTCAGACAGGACGGGGTTAAAGGAGCCGCTGATTCGGAGGCTCTGGCTCACCCAGGCCGGGGGGTAGGGAGGGTCACGGAGTGCGCGGCGGGCCTGCAGCGGCAGAGGCCGGCGTGACGCTGCAGCCTGAGGCGCGCCGAGCGCTCTCCCGGGGGAGCCGTCCCTGGATCCCGGGACCCTGGCAGTGGCGGGCTGCACAGGCTCCCCGGAAGGGCGTGTGGCTAGTGACCTGTGTTCGCACACAGGCCTCCTGGCTGCGGCAGCAGCGGCCTTAGCGTCCCATGTCCGTCTCTGGGCTCCGCACTCTTAGCCGCGGCTCGCGCCCGTCCCTGGAGCTCTCTCAAGCAGCGTTCTTAATCCCCTCTCCTCGTGCACCAGGAAACAAAGAGGGACGTAAAAGTCTCTTGCCTCTTCGGCAGTTCCAGACTTCTCCCCGGACTCTCTCCCGGCTAGCCGCGGCGCACCAACGCCCTGCAGGCTGTGTTCACGCCGCCAACCTCAGTCCTCTCCCGGTGCTCCGACAAAAGCCGGAGCCTCAGCTCCCAGTCCCGCCCGCCCCGGCGAGCGAGCAGACAAGCCTCTCGGCTGGTGAGTGCCGGTCGGCCCGATCCTCTGCGCTGCAATCTGTCCGCTTTGCCCTCCGCACCCCTGTTGCTGTGCTCTCCTCCGCGGCTCCCAAGCTCCCCCACTCCGCCTCCCAAAGTCTCCACCCGCGAAGGGGCTTCCTAGTGTGTGGACACTTTTCCTCCTTCACAGCTCTCTCCCGCTGGTGCAGGACCCGTCCCTATCCTTTTGTCTCTGTTTAGTTTTTTCTTTTGCCCTAACCAGGTACGTGGGGGGTTCCTTGCCTTTTGGGAGGTCTGAGGTCTTCTGCCAGCGTTCAGTAGGTGCTCCGTAGGAGTTGTTCCACGCATAGATGTATTTCTGGTGTATCTGTGGAGAGGAAGGTGATCTCCGCGTCTTACTCTTCCGCCATCTTCCCGGAAGTCCTCCGCAATTTTTTTTAAATAAAATACATTAAAAGGATTCATAGTATTCAAGAACTCAGCAACTTACTGCACTTACACTAATTTAAAACTATATATATTATATATGTCTTGAAACTATAAATATATATACATATATGCATATCTTATTTCCACATGGATTTTCCAAATGCTAATGCAGAATTTTAATTAAGTATAAAAACTAATTATAATCTAATGTATTAAAAGAGGCCATGATTCAATATGTAGATTCCTGATATATACATCTATCAAAAGAAACTCTTGGCTGCGTTACTTAATTTCAGCTACAGTATTAGGTATTCCAGTGACTCTTCCTCTCTGTAGTCCTTAACCTCAAAACGCCAATATCACCTCAAAAGAAAAGAAGTTTAGCAGATAATATCACTATCTATGTTCTGGGAATACTGGGAACATATTTCAAATGTTCTCCTTTTTAAAGAAAGAAAAATCAGGACCGGAATTGCTCTTCTTCTAAGTTTCTTGGTTCGCCAACAGCTATACTCATGCCACCCCCACATACAAAACACAATTTCACTCATATATCTTATAGACAAAAGCTCAACTTCTGATATACACAGGAAAGACTTCATGCTGTGTGACCTGTGCAGTTGCATAGAGCCACATGCTTAGGACCTCATGCTTGTTTTAACAGTCTGCCATCACCATCTTGAAAGTCCTAATATTTTATTACCTATGAAAATCTAGACAAATTAGACTGCATCCTGAAACCATCCATGTTGGTCAGGATGAGCTAAATTATGCTGTAGTTACAAACTAAAATCTCAGTGACTTAAACAACAAAGAAAACAAAGATTGACTTCTTGGTCATGTTATATGATCACCTGGGGACTGTTTCACATCATCTCATTATTCCTGATTTCTATGTTTAAAATATTTCTAAACATTTAAAAATAGGATAGCGATTAAAGGTTACAGTGATCAGAACCCCTTGCCAGTAGGAGGCAAAACTTCTTCAATAATGAGAAAGATCAACTTCCCCTTTATCAAAACTCTTAGACTAATTCACTGCTAATGAGTGAATGAAAGACAAGAAGGGATCTTATGAAATCTGTGCTGTTGAAGACAGACTAAAATGCTAAATTATACAGTATTTTTGAATGATTATGGCCCAATAACAGCAAATCTACTAAAGCATTGTGAGGTTCTTACAGCTATTTGCTCTTCAAGGTAAACACCGTTTTTAACGTTTCCAATAGGAATTGTTACATAATGTCATTGAGCATGCTTTAGAAAAGTGAGATATTCCACACTACATTTGACCTGATGCCTCATTACTGATCCTCACCACTCTCCAGTCCATAATCAAGACATTTAGCACTGTATTCAATTCAGAATTATACTTTCTTCCCTTCACACATGCTAGTCCCTCTGCCTCCATCTTTTAGTGTTGTTTTCCTTTCTCCTTGACAACTCCAATCATCTGATGTGGATACTGCAGTCTTCAAGTTTCACATAAAAAGTAAATTCCTTAAGAAAGTCCTGGTAGAGTACCCTCCTTTGGGTTCCCATCCTACACTATACTATTCCTACAATAGCATGCATTTCTGTCTATTTTCTAATGTTTGTGTAATTGCCTGTGGTCATTAGATTAACTCTGAGAGAACAGGGGTCTGATTATTTTTTTATCATTAAATATCTAGCACTTATTACAATAAATATTATTTGTATTGAATTAGATTAGCTTATAAAAGATCCTAAAAATGAATAAAATAAAATGTTATTTTATAATTTGAGACTAGTACTCTTTATTTGATGTAATTCTGTATGTTCACATTTATATGGGGCTTTTGCTATAACTAAAAGGAAAAAGGAATTTTTTATGGCCACTTTTATTTCCATTACGTGTAAGCAATGCAAAGAATGTTTTACTGGAAGCCATTATGCCTAGGGAAGCAATATCTAGCAGTGGCTTGGAAGTAAACTGATAATTCAAATGTTGATGGTTCTATTACCTCTGCTTCTAAGGTGATCTACAACTATCTGTAATCACTCTGTATTCTTCAGAAACATTTTGTTTATTTTAAGAACAAGAGTGATGGAATAGGATACATGGTTATGATGGCATATCTGGTATAAAGAGTTAGTTACAAGTTTTCAATCTGTCTTTGTGTATGACCTTGGAAAGTCTCTATGTACTTTCATTTTCAGCTTCCTTCTGTAAAATAAGTATAATAATATTTAATCCACAGAGGTATTATAAGCACTACATGGGAAAATATGCATGGACATAGTGTGTGAATTGCAAAGATTCATATACACATGAGAAACAAATAATTAAAAAGTTTTGCTTAAAATGTACTAACCTATCAAAAATTACACTATTCACATGTGGACAGATAGACACATGCATAAACATCATATATATATATATATATATATATAGAGAGAGAGAGAGAGAGAGAGAGAGAGAGAGAGAGGGAGCATTTACTGAAAGAAAAAGTCCAAATAATATGTGTATATACCTATACACATACACATATATGACCATTATTTATAGTTAAATGGTTAATAAATGCTTAACAGATCTAAACTAATTCAGAATTTCAAAGTGTGCCTTTAGCATTAAAATACTTTTAGAACAGTATGCTTTTTGGTGAAGGGTAAACTTTTATAACAACCTTTTCATGTAAAAAATCTAGTCCATTTTAATCTCCTTTGCATCCATCCTTCCTTTCAGGTAATAACACAAAAAACACAACCAAAGAATAACTTTTATAATTTTAAATTATAAGGAAATTAAACTCAATAAAAAGGAATATAAATAGCGCCCAAGCAATGCACACTCCGATTGTATTAAATACAACTAAATTCCTTCCTCTCCAGATAAAAACCATGACACTGATTTCATTTCAAGACCCACCTTGTCCTGGATTCTTTCTTCAATGTAGGCTTTAGGCTGATCACAACTATTAATGTTTCTAAGTTAATATATCCCAAGGAAATTCAAAAATTAAGTTCTTTAAAGACTTTTGACATGGAGAAATAACTAAGCAAAATTATTAACTACATAAAGACTGAACACAAAGATGAAATATGGAATTTTAAAAGACAAAACCAAGAGTACTGTAGTACTCATGTATATTTTCCAGTGAAAAAGTTAAAAGTCCTCCAAAATAGTTGAAGAATAACCCAAGTAATTTTAATATTAATTTCATCTAAATATGTTCATATTATAGGTACACTTTAATAGAGAGGCACTTTATGTATGTATATATGTATGTATGTATGTATGTATGTTCCATTATTTTTCTGTACCAATGTCAGTTCTATTAAACAATGTTGTAACATATTTCTCTTTTATCATTCTTCAATATGCTGGGGGCATAATTTTTCAGTATTCCAAGCACATATAATGAAAAATCTATATAGTTTTATGAGTTTTAAGAAAGGCATGGATAATAAAAATGGGAAACATGTAGAGCTATCACTTGTTTGATAACAGGTAACATTTTGGATAGATATCTTCTGAAGTGAAATTTTAGTTCTTCAGTTGAATTTTATGTTTCTGCTTTTCATCTTTTTCTCAGTAGCTTTTGATCTTGTAGAATAAATCTTGCATTGTTGATGTTAAAAAAGATGTATCAAATTATGTGTTTATCCTTTTTCTTCATTGACAAATTTTTATTCCCCTTACATTTTTTATTGGACATCTGCAGAGTGCTCTTTAGAGGAAAGAGTATGTTACAATCTAAATGCTATGGTAGGGACTTCCCTAGTGGCACAGTGGTTAAGAGTCCGCCTGCCGGTGTGGGGGACATGGGTTTGATCCCTGGTCCAGGAAGATCCCACATGCCATGGAGCGGCTGGGTCCGTGCACCACAACTACTGAGCCTGCACCCTGGAGCCCGTGAGCCACAACTGCTGAGGATGCGTGCCACAACTGCTGAAGCCCGTGCGCCTGGAGCCCGTTCTCCACAAGAGAAGCCACCACAATGAGAAGCCCGCACACCCCAACGAAGAGTAGGCCCCACTCGCAGCAACTAGAGAAAGCTCACGTGCAGCAACAAAGACCCAACACAGCCAAAAACAAAAATTAATTAATTAATTTAAAAAATAAATAAAAAAATTAATGCTATGGTATGCTTTGTTTTCACTTATAAAGGAAAAATGCATCATGAAAAATATTGTTAGTAATACCGATATTCCTTCCTTTAACAATTCCAGGCATTACCACCAAATGACTTAAAGATGGGACTATTATAGGCTTAATATACTATTTAATTTTGTATTAATGTTAATCCACTTGAGGTTCCATAGGAATGTGGTATATGTTTGTGTGTGTCTATATCATAAAACAAATCTATAATATACTACATAAATGATACCCAAATATATTACTGTAATACCCAAACCTTACTCTTAAGAAAACAATTGTAGGCCCTATATTTTATCTAATATTTTCCATAAGTTTATATATGTACAACATATTTATTATTAATATAATATGCAATAAGCTATTTTACATATTCATACTATTTCTAATACTGCACCCAATTTCTAATGGCCGAAGTATTAACATACACTCTTGTTCAATAAGTATTAAAATGTAAGTTCAAAAAGAGAGTTTATACTAATGAATACATTTGAATTGTGTCCCCCCACTCTACTTCTCTATCTCTATTGTTGTATATTCTTAATATTTTTGCATATTTTTCATTTTTTCTATGGCCATTTTTTTCTTTTTAAACAATTGCAAGTGTGACATCAGTGTTAAAATCTATTTCAGACTTTGGGCTATTTTTTTCTATTGTAAAACCTAAAATTTTAAACTCTGTCTTTCAAATTTATACTCAAAGTTACTCATATGGCAAATGTTTCTCTTTTTCAGACTATTTACAAGGAGAATTAACAAAGATTTTCTAGGACCATGAAGTTTCCAGACAATACCCACCCTGCAATGCTTTTTCAGTAGATTTTTCATGTGTGACTAAAAGTAAGAGAGTAACAATGTAATTTCCTACAGGAAAAAAAACATTTTGAATTTTCAAATAGACCACATTTCTTTTCTGTCCTTAATTATGAAAAGCTGGAAAGTATTAGCAGGCTAGGTTAACTTGGAATTCTAAGGGTATTCTCAGATTAGTCTTGCCTCATGGGATACTAGAGTTTCCCTATTAATTCTAGTGTTTTTTTGTTTTGTTTTGTTTTGTCTAATTTTTTCCAAAGCAAGTTCTGAATTACATTCCCAAGACTGTAAACTCAACTCCCTTTGTCCCCCACTACTGCTACTACCCTGGTGCTGGGCCCTTGCTTTCTATTTACTGCAACCATTTCAGCAGGAAACAGAAGAAAAATGATGCTTTTGTCTCTGTCATACCTGAAGTATGGGAGTGGAGTTAAAAAATACCTTAAGATAAATCACAAGGTCTGTCCAGAGACCATTTAAGAGTTGTTGCATGATAGATGCTATTAAGTATCTGTAGGGATATCATGCTTTGGGGCTGGGTCTGAATTCAAGATTCTGTGATATTTATTTAAGTGACAGAAAACACAATAATATATATTTATAGTAGTTAATACAGTTTAACCCGCTTAATCTATCCAGGACACACCATGGACTTTGCACAAGGGGTTTCTAAAATTTAAGTAAAGCTTTGATTATTAGAGAAGGAAGGTTTCTTATTTGTTACTTTTTGATGTTTATGGCCACCACTGCCTGTGCACTTCTCAAACACTCTGCTACATACTTTACAAGAATGATCTCAGATATTTACCTAAATTCCATATAGTAAGCGTAATCATTAATCCAATGCAGTTGAGAATGATGAGAACTTAACTTATACCTAAGGACACCTAGCAAACATATGCACAGCCAAGATTCAAACTCAGACATGTCAGCCTCCAGAGCCAGAATGCTTAATCTCTCCTCCTAGAAATGGGGAGATTAATGAGAAGGATAAACAGATCAAATAATTATCACAACAACATCACTTACATTAGGTTTGTGCAGGACTTCTTAACAGAGTGCAAATTTGTCTCCCTCCCCAGGGATATTTAATAATGGTACTAATTTTGTCTTCATTTAAAATTTTGCTAATTTATCATTATTTTTTGCATTAATTTCTATCTTAAGAAATAATTTTATAAAGTATTATTTATCTTGCTTACTCAGCTTTTGGTACTCCCTTAGTGTTGAGCCTATGGTGAGTACCTCATTGACCTCCCCCTAGTCCTGACCTTCTGGAGATATTTTTGGTAGTTATCACTCAGAGGGGTGCTACTGCCTCTAGTAGGTAGAGACCAGGGACATTGTTATTCATTCCAAAATACACAGAACAGCCCCCATAACAACAAAAAAAATCCAGCCCAAAATGTCAATAGTGCCTCTGCCTCTAACTAGGGTTAATAAGAACTTTACATATTACAAAGGGCTTTAACAATCATTAATTTATTTGATTCAACCACTAGGTAAGATGATATTTAAGAATACTTTTAATCCTACCTACTTCTATCTCCATTCTTCTTCCTTCTACATTTGCTGTGAAGTTTATTTCTACACATATAGAGATTAAAATGCACGTATTAGTTTCCTAGGGCTCTCAAAATACATTGCCACAAACTTGGATGCTTAAAACAACAGAACTATATTTTCTCACAGTTCTGGAGACTAGAAGACCAAAATCAAGGTGTCATCAGAGCAGATGTCTTTCTAAAGATTCTAGGGGAGATTCTTTGCCTCTTCTAGCTTCTGGTTACTGCATTACTCCATTCCTTGGCTTAAGGCTGCATTACTGCAATTTCTGCTTCATCTTCACATGGCTTCTCCTCTGTGTGTCTCCTCTTCTGACTATGTATTCTCCTCTTTCTATAAAGACACATGTCATGGGATTTAGGGCCTGCTCATTTAATCCTAGATGATCTCATCTTGAGTTCTAATTTACCTAATTAAAATTACAAAGACTCTTTCTCCAAATAAGGTCACATCATAGGTTCAGGGTTAAGACTCAGATATAACTTTGGGTGTGTGTGGGGAATTCAACCTGCTAGATCAGGAAATTAGTATTAAGTGCGAAATTCCTTTATTTTTCTATTGGCCCATGATATGAAACTCATTCTAAATTGAGATGATGAAAGACATTTTGTTAATGGCTACACAGGATATTCTGAATAAAGATGAAGGTGATGAGAAGAAACATTTTAAAGGATTAAAATACTTAAAATATTTTGACCTGAGGAACAGGATGTAAAGACTAAAATGATAAGCAACAGTATGGCATAGGAGTGGACAGAGAATTAATATTTATTGAATATTGAATGCCCACTACCATCTAGATGCTGTGCTATTACATACATACACCATCTATTCCTACAGAGAAATAGCAATAAACAAGTTTTTTTTTCCAGTTGCAGTACAGACATGCTTCATATAAATTTTCATTTCGTTTGCAAAATTCATATAAGAAATATATTTTAGTGCATTATAGAATGACTCAGTTTATATTAGAGCTGATTCTACATTTCTGGATCTCTAAGCACATATTATCTTATTTTATTTAGTGTGTTATTTAGTTTATATTTTATACACTTGTGCAACACATTTATAAGTAGATAAAATTTTGTTTCATTTTTCCCCTCGGCTTAAGTTAAATTTAAACGAATTTTTATAATGGTTTTATAATATATTGTGGCGATATCATCTTTATTCAACATATTCTACATTTTCCCCCTCATCTAATTTAGATTTGAGCCCAAAAGATGGATTTTATTTTCTCTCTTTTTGTTTCAGCCCCTAAGATCACGTTAAAGCTTAACAATAAATAGTAATAAATAATAAATGCTATCCTACAATATATCTTATTATTACATCTATGATTTCATTATTTTAATTAAACATGATAATTTGTGATATAGGTGAAGGATAATAGAAAGCCAAAAACCCAAATATATTAGTATTTGAAGTTTACATAAACCCCTGGATCAAAACTGGCTGTAATTTGTTTAATTTTTATGTTAGATCAAGAAGTTCAGGACTACTGCTCTGATGTGATACATTTGCTTCTTTCTTGGACTCCCTTACCACTTAAGGACTCACTTTATATTATTTCTTATTTATAGTTTTCCTTGGAAACAGGGCTGGAATGAAAGCAAAGGAGAAAAAGTGAAAGAAAAACCTTTCAAATGATACACAGAAAAATATTTAGTCAGGAAGAGACGTTGTTTCCTCTCTTTAAACATACTGTTTGCAGGTCATATATAGATCAGAAAAACCACTTTGTCTTTGTCATTAATTTATAAACTTTTCTTCCAAAACATTCAATGTAATCTGACTGTTTTAACTCAAATACATACTTTCTCATAAAAAAAAACATTTTAAATTAAGATTTAATTTACCAAGATAGCAAAACAAATGATATTTAACAATGAAACAATAGAATTAAACTTAACCTGTACAAACTTGATATCTATTTTTCTTTCAGGAAAATATAGTTCAAGTTCAGGTGACATGTGACAAAACACAGCAACCTACTTAGAACCCAAAAAGAATAAAGGCAACTCTAACCACTAAAGTTCACTGTCCACTTATTAAATGTCAGATTGTTCCTAAGTTAATTATACACATCATGTAATGTTATCTTCATAGCAACCTTATGATTTAGGAACTATTATTATCCCTATTTTACATACGAACACAACAAACACTGGAGCATCAATGTATTAAATAACTTTCCCAAGGTAGCATAGCTAAGAATTAGACGATCTGGGCATTGAACAAAATACTGGGTTGCAGATATGGAACAACTGTACAAACTGCATCTCTAAGACACTGAGTGCCTCTATAAGCTGTGTGTGTGTGTGTGTGTGTGTGTGTGTGTGTGGTGGGGGCGGGGTGTAAGGGCCCTGGTGGGGAAGGAGAGTATGATTCCATGATCAAATTAAACATTATTTTGTATCAGTACCTTTAAATCATTTATGTTCATAAAAGTCAGTTCTTTCATGCTAAACAATAAAAATACTCATATAGCAATTAGCATACAGGCATTTTGAATTTGGAATAAAGTGAACTATAACTTTTAGACTAAAAGTCATGGTGATAGTCAAGGCCCATCAACGTGTGGGCCTTAAAATACTTTTTAGCAGAATTTACTTTTATAGTGATACCTTTAAGACTGATGATGCCTATATTTGTTTTACCCTGTAGTGTAGACAGTGGATATTTCCTAAAGAATAAACCTGCTACATAAATGCCTTACTTACTACAAACACTTTTTGATATAATATATATGTTAAATTTCTTGATTTTTCTGTGCAATGTAAGTGGCACCCACAGTTCCCATACACTACTTAAGTTCACAGCTGGTCCATGAAAAATAAGCCATTTTGCCAGCCATCTGTTCTAAGGAAGAGATTTGTACAAATGCACAGCTTAGACCAGTACTGTGTTATCACTAGAGTTGCAGTTTCTAAATAGATTTCAAAAGTAATGATGTTCAGTTTCTACTTTTAGATACCAGTGATATAACACCTGTCTAGACAGATGGTCTCTGGACTGTGAAACTAAAGACAGCTGAGAAGCAGAAAAAATCAAGTTGGTGACTAGCGTGAAACCATTAGTATCTCTTGTGGAAACCTTTTAGTCCCTGAAAAACACTTTCTATTAAAGACTGACGGGAAATTTAAGCATGCTATGAATATTAGGTATGGAACAAAGTAACTGAAAGAGAAATGTTCATAAAAGACTAAAGGAGAGTGACTTGTTGTTATATTTAGACAAAATTCATGGATCAGACAATATTTTCCATTAAACAATCCAGGACTATAGTTTTCTATCCTCACAGAAGTACAGCAGTTACTAGCAATTCTTTTGCCATGAAGTCAGGGTAAGAAAATGTCATAGCAGAGCTGATTTTTCCCCTTTTCACCCAGCTGTCCCCTGTGGTGTAGGTGGGCTTATCATAGTGACTTCTGCTCTGTAGGCCTCTAGTGTTCTGGTCTATGTAAATGGAAACTAGCTCTTGTTACCTTAAGGAAATATAGCAGAAATCCAACCCATATAGCTCTGATTATACTGTCTTACACAGCCTACTTTGTCAAATGTGTCACTCTCCAAGGTTAATAACTGCTTCTTCAGAGGTAATGACATATGCATGATGGAAATTCAACTAGTCCAATCCAGTTTACAGGTCTAAATATTCACCAATAAGCCAGTAAATATTTCTTTATGATCAAAAAATTTAACTCTTCTGATATTATTGAAGCCATGAATGGTAAATGTGTTAGCTTTGGTCGAGTAGATGCTGCTTAATTATTTACTTGGAGAAAGAACCCTTTATTTCCCTCTCAAAAAACAGTAAATGAGATACAGAAAATTGCTCATTCCTAACAGAAACCAAGTACATCAAATTTATTTTATACTAAAAAGTAAAATTTTTAGCTCAGAAATATGTGATAAGTGTAATTCTCTAAAAATTGTTGCCTTTCAGTTTAATGTTATATTGACTTTTAAAATCTTATCTCCTTCCTTTTCTGACTGTTCTTAATATGCAGACTGACCTTTTATCTTCAGCTTATAGGTTCCAACCCTAAGAGGAAGATATCATCCAAATTAAATTATACATTAGTTTTTCCTACATAGGAAAGGAATTACTATCTAAAAGTAAGGCAATTTTTATTACTAAAATTAAGTAAACACTGTTCCTCAAAATAATAAATATCCCTTTTAATCATCATTAATTACACTGATACTGACAAGTTTTCAAAAATATATGTAATTAAAGGTTTCAGTTTGGTATTTTAATAGATTCACTCAGTGTAAAGAGATGTTTAACAACTTCAGTTATAAAGAAATTTATTACTTCTGTCTAGTTAAAATTATAAAACGTTATTGTCTATGACACGTTATTATTAATTTGATTTCAAAGCTATGCAAATATCCTAGAAAAAATTGCCCTATGATCTTGGCCAAAATTAAATCCATGCAATCGTGTATAAGTAAATAAAATATATTCTTTTTTTTTTGACTTTTCAAGTTGACGGTTACAATTTTTTTAATATGTCTTTATTGCTTTAAAATGCTGTTAGTTTCTGCTGTACAACAAAGCAAATCAGCTTTATGTACACATATATCCCCATATCCCCTCCCTCTTGATCCCTTTCCCACCCCTCTAGGTCATCACAAAGCATCGAGCTGATCTCCCTGTGCTATTCAGCAGCTTCTCACTAGCCATCAATTTTACATTTGGTAGTGTATAGATTTTTCATGTATTAAATTAGTAAGATTACAACCATTTTACAGTCATTTTTGTTTTGCTCCTTTTATCTTTTCTGGTGGAACATTTAAATCTCCAATCCATCTCACTTTGTTTCAGTACTGTCTCATGGTCAATGACTTTAACACATTTTATGCCCCCATAAGTCTAAAAAACTTGTTAGAGTACAAGTGCTAGGGGTACTGAGTTAAAATTCAGAAAGTAACTTTGAATAAAAGGATAAACCAATGGTGTCCTCTACACACATCTCTGAATCAATTCTCTGGATTATAAGAAAATCAAAGTTAATATAAGTTGTTTGAAGGAAATATATATTTAAATGCAGACACTCTACTGCCAAATAAGCACAGGATATAGTAATATCCAATGAAGTGTACCACTGAATATGCATACACAACAAATATAACTATAGCTTTATAATTCTTACACCCACAGGACATTCCTCCTAATTAAATTTCTAAATTGAGAACTGCAATGCTTTTGAAACAGTCTTAAAATCATTTTCTGCTAAGTATATCAGAAAGGAAACCAAAGTCTGCAATATAATAAAGCTAGGTCTAAATGCACAGCCTATTCAAGCATTACGACAGTGAGATATATCTGACAAACCATTCATATTTACTCACTTGACTGAGTTTTTGAATGCTTTGACTAAAAAACAAAGAAAGATTGAAATATTTCTGTACAAAGAAAAACAGTCTAATCATAGCCTAGTCCCAGTATAAAGATATGAAGAAGAAAAACACAACTAGGTCCTAATTCTAGACCTAAAACCTAGGGCAAGTCATTAAAATAGCAATACATTTCACCACTTGGTTTTCCTACCTTGAAGTATCACTTTGGGGATCAAGTGAAGTAACGCCTATGAAAACACTTAAAAATCTATGCAATACCAGACAACCCTGTGGTATTATTATATTTTGCATGTTTCCAGTTAAAAGGAAACACTTATTTGAATATTCTTCCCATCTTGGATAATTGTTTTAATAAAAGTACTGATCCATTAAATTTATAAATCTTATCCATTTCATTTTTCCTAAAAAGAAGCATTATTTATTGTTACCAAAATCATATTGCTGTTTTCATCACCAATACATTCTATTATAACCAAAAGTAATTGCATACAAATAAAAATTTTGTTCTAAAGTAGACATTTTTACTAATTCTAATAGCTTTTTATCTAAAACCAATTATTTTTCAAAACCAATGAACTTTATTGTGTATTAAGATATTTTTATCACATTATTTTCACAGTTGGATACATTTATTTAACAAGTAGACAATTTTCAAAGGAACAAAAGCATTTCCACTGAAGTTATTGCAAATTAACTCAACTAAAACATCCCTATTTAACTATTCATGTAAATTAAAGACAATTTAAATACTGATACTATTTGAATAAAATTGAATGAATATCATTATACCATGTTTAAAACCACTGCACTTAAACAGAATAGATGAAAAAGAAATGAGATCCGTTAACCTTCTGTAAATACTATTTTTGAAAAAGCATATCATGTCTCTCAATAAAGGTTATCTTCTTGTCACTCTTCTGAACAAATAGTCCATGCTCCTAATTAACTCCTTAAGAATAAAGTCCAAAGTCCTTAGTCTGTCATCCAAATCCTTCCCCAAAATACAGTTCCAACTTCACTTGTCAATTCAATCTTTACACTCTTATAAAAGCCAACGATTAAAAACCTCAGATTCTACCTCTACGCAGGTACGTACATCTCTCAGCTTCTTGCACCCTACTGAACTACTCTGGTGCTAATGTACTTTTATGTCTCATGTCTCATGTCCCACATCTATCTTCACGGCAATTTTCTGCTCTTACTTCTGCCCCTGTCAGACATTCCACGTGTCACTCAAAGCCCACAACAAACGCTAGTCTTACTTAAATGCCCCAGATAAAGTAAATAATTTCCATAAAACATATAATTTTGTTGACGTTTCATCTCATTACATTATTGCTAGTTGGACACTTTCTATTTTATATTCTTGAGAAGAGAGTAAACTCTTCTTTACAGAGGCAAGAGTAAAGGATTGAATAGATTGCTTCGGGGAGCAGGAAATGTGAAAGTGGAGAACTCTAAATAGCCACCATTCATTAGGTAAAACATTTTCTAGAGTACAAGTAGGTTAATAATGTGACTGGCTGTAGAGACTATCTAGGACACAAACTGGAAAATAAATGATATATTTTTACTTACCATTAATCTCCTTTCTCACACTGAAGATTGATATATTATACACAACCTTAATGTGCTAATATCTAGAGGCCCTTTAGTATTTATGGGAGGGGAGGTTGGTAAAACTCTTGTAATTTTCCACCTACCCATGACTTTTCTTCCTTGCTATCAGGCGTTTGCCTATTCTCCACAAACAGCTACACATCCCTCTGCCATTAATAATGCTGTCACTATTGTTCTTCTTTTGTAAATTTTTCTTTTTTCTTGTCATAGCTGTTTTCTGTCATGCTTGCCATGTGCTTGAGCTGTCTTATCTTTTAAAGATATTACAAGACATTTCTATCCTTCTCAACAAAGGAGTGCTTTTATCATTAGGATTGTATTTCTATTTTTAAATGGTCAGTTGTTGGTCAGAAATGGTTTCTCTGATATGAATGAGTCTTTCTTATTTCTATTTATATATTTCCTCAGTATTTCTAGATATCTTTCAAAAGCCTAGGCTCTGGATGTTAATATTTCATAATTCCTTACAATTAGTAATCCAAGTTCCCTCAGACTGGATCAGTCTTTTAGATACACATTAATTTAAATTATACATAGATAGTACTGCCAACAATAATCTATGACATATTAATGAGATTAATCAATAATGTATTATATTGATAACATACTGTAATTATTATGATAGTTATAGATATTAATGAACAAAAATGACTTATCCCTGTAGGATATTCAATACATCATGACAAAAGGCACAGACGATTTAATGGAGGGAGGGTGCATTTGAAGCTGTATTCTTTACAGATAAATAAGGGTAATGACAGTGTTTGATTGGGTACAATCCACTAAATTTCATTAATTATCTCATATTTTCGGTATCAATATGTTATTTCAAAATGACTTGCAATGTATTAAATAACTTATATGAAGTGATTGTATATGGCCCTCTAGCTTGAAAATCATGAAGCACATTAGAAAGGGCACTAATTTAAAAATCAGAGATCTACATAAGTTATTAAATTCTCTGAGCCTCAGGTCCATCATAAAGATAACTGTACTTATGCTAACTTGTATTTCCCTAAGTTTCATCTCTTAGTGATATAAAATAAAAAAAAATGGCATATTATACTGGATAATGTAAAGTGCTATATGATCACAGGCTGTTATTACAAACTGTCCCTACTTTTGGCACTGTTAATTCCACAAAAGCATTCATTTGACATTGCCTTTCTATTCTCACATTCATCAACTTCATGGTCTCAATTTATTTTTCTGACCCACTGCACTGTAAATTTAGCTGGCATTTAGCTTTCAAAAGTAGGTCACATTTAATTATAAAAGAAGACAGCTGTTGGTTAAATATTAACTAAATAATCACATACTGACAACCAAAATAAAAAACAAATGAAAACAAACAAAAACCAAAGTGAAAGCAATTATAACACATTTTCAATCTTCTGATGACTTTCCAGCATAGATCCAAGACCTCCTCATTTTATCTATGCTTTTCCTCCAATCCTCCAGACCACTTCCTAGTGCCTTGAAGCAGAGATCATAAGGGAATGTCCTCCTTAAGGTTTAAAGTTCACTATTTTCTTTTTTTTTTACTTTTGTCTACTAAATCTAAGTTCAAAAATAACCATGCCTTAGGATAATTAAATTTGATTTTGCTCTTGTCTCTATGTGTACACTTCTACGTTTAAATTGAAGAAAAGTTGTTTCTATTCATCAACAAGCCAGGAATCAATGTATAAAGTTTCTAGGTTTCCAAATGTATTTATGTTTTAATTCGACTAACATATTTATTGTGTGACTTAGAATAGCAATTATATACAAAATATTTACATTAAAATTCCATACATAAAAAAAGAAAAATGAAAATTGGAAGACCCATTTTTCAAAGTAAAAATATAAATTTATTATTTTTTTAAATAAATAAATTTATTTATTTATTTATTTATTATTTTTTTGGCTGAGTTGGGTCTTCTTTGCTGTGTGCTGGCTTTCTCTAGCTGCGGTGCTCGGGCTTCTTATTGTGGTGGCTTCTCTTGTTGCAGAGCATGGGCTCTAGCCCCGTGGGCTTCAGTAGTTGTGGCTTGCAGGCTCTAGAGTGCCGGCTCAGTAGTTGTGGTGCATGGGCTTAGTTGCTCCGTGTAATATGGGATCTTCCTGGACCAGGGATCGAGCAAACCCATGTCCCCTGCATTGGCAGGCAGATTCTTAGCCACTGTGCCACCAGGAAAGTCCCAGCAATTTATTTTTAAAAATATTAATTTTAAGACAAAATGAATTGTACAAAATTGTTTTAAAATACCAGAAAGTACTGAAACATATAAAGGAGAAAGTAAAAATAACCTATAATAACACCTTCCCAAGAGATAACCACTATTATTATTAAATTTTATTTATTCTTTTCTGCATATACAAAGATATCCATAACAAAACATGGCACCATGCTATTTCGTAATATGCTTATTTTACTCAGTAATCTATCATACACAACTTTCCATAGTTTTAAATGTACATATGTATCATTTTAATGACTTCATGGTATTTCATACCTAAACTATATCAAAATTTATTTAACTAGTTTCCAAACTGATAAATATTAAGGTTGATTTCAATATTTCAAATATTGTAAACTTTGATTCAAGTAGCTTACCTGCACATACATTCTTTCAAATTGGCCAAGAGTTGGTAATTTCCTGCAAGTGAAACTGATCAAAAAATTTTTGATATCTTTAACTTGCAATGTGAAAAATATTTTATTTTGATAATATTTATTCATAAATTTGAGAAAATAAAATAGTTTGTTTTCATACAAAAAGATGTTCTAACTTAACTTTTCATACATAAATTCAGATATTTAGGAGATACACATAATACTCTGGTACCAAGTCTTCTCTTTTATTTCATGCTCCATTATATTTCCAAACTGCTTATTAGATAGTCATTTTAGCTTTATAATCTAATCTCAGCTGGACTACCCACTCATTTTTCTCAGATAAACTCTAAAATAAGTAATACTGACATTAGTTTTAAAAATAACACATCAAATAGGAAAGAAGTAATGCCAGGGTTATTAGGCTTTTTCATTAAGTCGTTCTCTGTAAAAAAGAAAAAAAAAAAAAAACTTTCTTTCTTACTCATTTGCTCCAGTTTGTGTTGATGAAACTGCAGAAGAAAAATTATTACTGATATACCATTTAATATGTTCCAGTTTTCCAGCAACTATGTCATGGTGCCCCATTATTAAATTGGTACTACAGAACTATTTGACACAGATTCTATTTGTCTTGACTAGACCCAACAGTTGAGCTAGTAATCAAATCCAGGTCTATCTGAAACCAAGGTGTGCAGTCTTTCCAGTTTTTCATGTAGGAATTTCAAAGTATGTAGTTGCTAATCACAGAGCAAAGGGGGAAGTGAGCAAAATAATAGCAACAGGACCACATTTATTCACTTCATAAATTCTTCAGCATAGAAAGGCAGATACATGTAGAATACACAAATATTATATCCTTATCACTTCCTTTACTTTAGGCCTTCTCAATTTCATTTCCTGTATTTCCTGTAAGATCAGGAATCTTCCAGGGGTGTACAGCTTTAGTCTCGTCAGCAGAATATATGTTAGAAATCACCTTCCTGATAGCACCAAGGAGTTTGTCCTTTGGTACATTTATCAGGCTATAACTTTTCTCTGCTTCTTATAGCTAAGACCCTTTAATACACAGGTAACTTACAATATACATGCATAAGGATAAGACATTTGTGGGGGTGTTTTGTTGTTGTTTGGCTGTCTTCATCTCTTGTTCTGCCTGGAAAATAATCTGATATACAAATAATTTTGGAACTTCATAAGTTCTTTCACCGGAAAGACACTGACTAATAATATCTTACATTGGTCACACGTAGCTATGTGCAGAATTAGTGCTGGGAAAAATATAAAATCTAATAAATCTTTTGTATTCCCACTCTCCTCCTGTGCCTCTTCCCATCTTTCTGTTCTATAAACCTCAGCAGGCACACACTAACTTCATGAGGCTGCTGGTCTAACTTTACTGTGTAATAAGCCGTCCTATATACACTTGGCCCTCTGTATCCCCGGGTTCCGGGTCCTGATTTAAAGTATACAGGAGGATGTGCCATAGGTTATATGCAAATACTATGCCATTTTATATAAGGGACTTGAGCATCAAGATTCTGTTATCCATGAGGGGGTCCTAGAACCAATCCCCCATGGATACTGAGGGCCCATTATAAACAGTAGAAGAAGGAGATTCTACATTTTAAGAGGATGATTCTTAATGTAAATGAACATCTCTACTGCCTCTTTTTACATAACATTCAAAATTAGTGACATACAGATGTAAAACGTACTTGAGGCAGTGGACTTTCCTGATGTTTTAAAATTTTTCTAATAAAAATAACCATGGTCAAAAATATTTATTGATCCTAGTTCCCCTACCAGGGATCGAACCCGCGCCCCCTGCATTGGCAGCACGGAGTCTTAACCACTGGACCATCAAGGAAGTCCCATTCTTGTTGTAAGTGTCCATCCATTCAGGGTATGGATGGATAGGGAAACTTCATTGAAAAACTGACATCTAATCATTATCATGAACAAGCACCTAGAAAGCCTATCATGTAAGCAAATACTTAATGTGTCAAACATCAAGGCTGGCCCAGATAACTTCAAGATTTTTCAAGTTAGTTTCTTCCCATATCCAAAAATTCAGATTTAAAATGTATATACTCAGTTAATACAATAAGTAAAGTTACACGCCAAATGTTTTTAGCATGCATATTGCATTTGTGTTGTTTACAGCTTTATTCTTTATCTGATTTGTAATTAAAATATACTTAAATATTTTATTCTAAAATTGTCAGTGTGCTCTAACGATACTAACACAAATTGCTAACTGACAGCTCATTTCACTTGTTTAATGTTAAATAATCTTTCCTTTAGAAACAATATATAGGTAAGTGGTTAAAAGCACAGAATCTGGACTGAATCTTGGCTCTCTCACTTAGTAGCAATGAAACCCCAGGCAAATTGCAGTAGCACGCTATGCCTGTTCCCTCATCTAAACAATGAAGACAATGATAGTGCATATCTTACAGGATTAAAGGGCTAAATGAGGATTAATGAGTTGATCCACATAAAGTCGTTATATTTATATAAGGTGACCTAACATAGTGTCTGCCAGGTCTTAAGAATGATATATAAATATTATTAATAACTGTTTTTTGTAGTGACTAATAAAAGGCTGGTAGATTATCTGTTATAATACAGAGTTGTTAATATAATGCTTGCAGACCTGGTGCAGAAATTACACATAGTGTGATGTTATTCACGTTGAAACCACGTTTAAAAAAAAAGACTTTCTATGTTCAATGTAGCTCCCATTTCCTCTCATGAATTTACTACTATCACGTAAGCAAATACTTAATGTGCCAAATGTCAAGGCTGGCCCAGATAACTTCATGATTTTTCACTTGACATTTGACACTTTTTAAGGATCTTCAGTGACTTAAACTGATATTTATAAAAAGATATAATCAGTTTTAAGATTAAAATATTAAATTTAATATTTAGAATCAGTTAGGTTATTAATAATAATCACTCAGTGAAAGTTTTTAATAGTTTTTCTTTCTGTGTTGATTCATTTTCACTGATGCCCACGCAAGAGACTAATAACTGTATAATATATTTCTTCTGTGCATTGATATTAAGCTTTGAGATTGACAGCAAAAATTAATAAGCACTGATTTACTTAAGTGAATGATATAAAAATATAATAAACACTTTACATGGAAAAAATGTAGCTAAATTTAGGGTCTTGCTACTGTTTCTTCCTCATTCTCTTCTGCCCTGACGTACAGTGCTTTCTTAATTTTCCCACTGGTTCTTCTCTTTTGGCTCCTCAACTTTTGGCATCCCTGACTCTTCTGGGTTGCCTCAATGTACACAAAATGTGCACCTGCTGCTCTTTAATCAAGAGCTGTTCTTTTCTAATGCTTCTGTGGCTGCTGTCACTATTGCATGTCTCCCACCTTCTGCAGTTCATTATCCTTTGGTGAACTTTTATCACAAGCTGCATCCTTCTGACAAAGTCAGCATTCCTTCTCAAGATTCACATTTCTTTTTATGTTTTCTTTTGGTCACTTGACATGTAAGGAAAGTCTCAGGCTTTCACTTGCTCTTCAGGATCACAACCTTGATGTCAGGAACACAGGAGCAATTCCTTAACAGGCCATATACCTAGATTCTAAATAAGTGTTTCCCCAGTATCCTGTAAGCACATCTGCCAGTCACTCTAATAGTAATTACTACTCTCTGAGACACCCCATCACTGGCACTAACAATGTACAGACGAAGACACGCATAAACAGTGATGCAAACTGAGTGGTGGATGCATGGTGGATGCATACAGGAGAGGCATTGACCCTAATGTGGTGTAAGTGTGTGAGGGCATGGTTGGGGAAGGTTTCTGAAACAGATGAAGTAGTTGCACCTGAACCAAAGTTTCAATCTTCTCTTACCATCTGCTCTCTGAACGACCCCTCCAAAAAGGCTATTCACATCATCCATACAGTTTTTGGCAAAAAGGAAGTATGAGGGGCAGGACTGGGTGCATAGTTTATGGAGCTCAGTGCAAAACAAAAATGTGGGACTCCTAGTACAAAACTTATTAAGAATCTCAAGACAGTGATAGCATAGCATTAAACCAAACATCAGGCCCTTTTGAGCATGGGGCATTGTGACTGCACAGAATATATATCCATGAAGGTGCCTCTGGTCAGAAAGAAGAATGAATCTCAAGAAAAATAAGATTCCTTTTTTCTATTTTCTTTGCAAAATTCCTTATTATCTGCAGCCATGGGTAACAGACATAACTGTAAAGACTTTAAAAACCTACAGCTTGCACTGAATTGAATTCACTTCACTAATATTTATGGAGCAGTTACTTTGTATACGAGAACACATTTATTATTGGAAAAGAAAAAAGTATATATTCTGGGCCCTAAAGGAGATCAAACAGTACTAGGGAGAACTGTATACACCACCTGAAATAAAACATTAGACTGGGAAATGCTGTAAATACAGCAATGGATATTAACTGTTCCTTTTACTTGCTCCTGCCGCATTGCAATTGCTTGTTTGCTTATCTGTCACCCAGGAGTCCTCAAATCCTGTTTATTACACTAATCTCAGTCCTTAACATTGTATCATATGCATAAGAAACTTTCAAGATTTTAAATATATGAGTAAATAAGTGGTCCAGAGAAGAATCATATAAAATTGCTATTTTTTAGGTTTATGTCTGGGAAAAGCATAGACTTTTGAACCACTCGCTGAGCTAGAATTCCAACTCTGATTCCTATTTATTTTATGGCCTGTTTAAGAGAGGTACTTGCTCTGTTCTTCAACAGTGCAAGCGTTCATCAATGTGAGGGCTGCTGTGAGAACGAGAAACAATGTACAGACAGTGCCTGGCCTCTCCTCAATTCAAAGTTCTGTATAGAATTACATTTCTCTCTGATCTTCTGTTTTTCTATTTAGCACAGTGGGAAAGAACACAAACTCTGGATTTACTAGGCTCAAAAGTAAGTTTTATCACAATTAACTGTGTGATCCTGAGCCATTTATTTAACCTTTATGGGCCTCCTTTTTCTTCATGTATGAAACAGGGACAAAAGTAAAACTACCACCATGATTTGTTGTGGAGATTATATTAGTTTATATGTGTAGTACTGGGAAACTATATCTGACCCATGGTAATCATTTCATAGAGCCTCTGCAATTATTATTACTACTGTTAACCCCATTATTTAACTGGACCAGCATTAAAATCTCAAATTCTTATTAGACTCCTCCTTATATTTGCCCCCATCAAAATAGCTCTCATATATATCCATTCCACACCAATGACTTCATTCGAGTTCATGCATGCATATTTTCCTGGATGAAATAATATATTATCTCTCCTGATATTTCTCCTGATATATAAACACTTCCATTAGCTCTCCCTTTACAAAGTGAGTTTTTTTTTAAAACCCCAAATCACTTTTTTCTCTCTGGTCTCTGAAAGCCCTTATACCTATATTTCAGATATGGATTTAATATTTACTGTCTTATTTGTCTATTTATTTGCTTTTCTACCTATATGGATTTTGTTAAAGCTTCATATTTTTTGTCTCCTTCTTTGCCTTTACTTATTTTAACATGTCAATAGAGAGCTAATAATTTTAATATGATTTATCATTTGATATAGATGCCCTGAGTGAAACCAATTAAAATTGTGAAACCAATTAACAAACATTTTTATATTACATAGTGAATGTTATTGGCAGAGTCAAATTGTTTGAAAGTAACTAGGACAAAGGATGAAGGGAATGTAACTGGGACAAGAATTTGCATCTTGATTTTGTTTCTGCCCCTTTTGACATCGGGCAGATTTCTTAAACTTTCTGACCTCAATTTCCTCCCCTATCAAATAGAGGAAAAGAATACTTGCCCTATTTAATTCATAGTGATCTTGTGAGAATCAAAATATACAAATAAATATTAACAAACTTAGATATATTATAAGATTTTAATATAAATATTTATATCAAATATATTCATGTATTAAAAATAAACATTAACCATAGGCTTTTGAATATAATAGTATTCATAACCATAATAATATTCCAAAATAACAAAACTATTACCCTTCCACTTAACATATTTTGCTTTGATGAATAAACTAATGCACCATTGATTACCATTAGAAACACTCTTAAAAGGTATTATAACAAAAATATGAAGCAACGATGTTTATTATGATGATTCCGTATTTTTACAAATGAAAAAGAAATTTAAAATACTGAGCTGTAATCTAATTTTGAGTCCTAATCTTTTACTTAATGATAGTCATATACAAAATAATTTTTTCATATGCATGATCCTGGGTATATAACTTACTTAGCAATACATCTTTCTTAGCTGATATGTGAAAATGAAGAGTAAACTTTGCCACAATTACAATCCTATTTGATTAATAACTAAAGAAATGTTAACCTGAGAAACCATGTCTTAGAATATGTGGAGATCTGTTGTGATAAGTAGAATTTGGGTACTGAATTGTTTGAGAAAAAATTTGAAATGGTGGCTAAGCAGTGGGAAATAAAACAGAAAAAGGAAGAACTTACAAACTTCTGAAGCTCTTTAATGCAATGCTACCTAAAAATTAGAGGGTTTTTTTTTTTTCTAGTCTTTGAAACTTAAATCAGACTTTTAGCACAATGTTACCAATTCACTAGAAAATCAGAAGAATTGTTTGGGAGAGCTAAAAAAGAAAGGTAGGGCTTCCCTGGTGGCGCAGTGGTTGAGAGTCTGCCTGCCGATGCAGGGGACATGGGTTCGTGCCCCGGTTGGGGAGGATCCCACATGCCGCGGAGCGGGTTCGCTGAGCCTATGCTCTGCAATGGGAGAGGCCACAACAGTGAGAGGCCCATGTACTGCAAAAAAAAAAAAAAAAAGAAAGAAAGGTAAATGCATAGGAAAACCTAGAAGTAGAAGAAAATAAAAATAGAAATATGTAAAAACCACAGGGGTAAATTTAATAGAAAAAAATCAAGTGTATGAGAACTATAATATTATATATAAAAGTAAAGTCATTTAACAAAAGTTAACAGTAGATTGGAAAACACAAATATTATCATCTGTATTTATTTATGGATTCACACAATGCATTTTTAGTGAGGCCCTGCTATGTATAAGGCAATGATCTGTGCTTTGGGGAACATTAAAAATAATCATTCGGAGACATGCCCTTAAATTGCCTGGAGTCAAATTGAATTTCTAATACATGAACATAAATAACCATAGTGCAGAGCAGAGAGAAACAAGAGTTACAGTAGACATACAGACCAACTGCAACACTGTTAGAAAAGTCAAAGATTGCTGCATATGGAAGGCAGCTCTTGAATTGAAGAGATGGTTTTACAGATAGAGCAGGGACATAGAATATTGCACAATGACAAAACGACACAAGTATATATGGGGAACAGCAATTTAATTTAGGCTCAAGTGTAGCACATGTGGATAAGTAGTTGGTGGAGGAGGAGAAAAATGTAAGACAAGGTTCTGAAGTGCTCAGAATAATAAGATAAAGATCTTTAGTTCATTGGTAAACAGAGCAATTATAGGCATTTATTTTTTTTTTTTGGACAAGAGAATAATGTCACTAAAGGAGTGCAATAAACTCTTAACAGAGTAAAAACAAAATAGCCTAACATATGATGCCAGAAACCTCATTTAAGAGCTCTCAACTCTAGATAAAGGACCACTGCAGGAATACAGCAATGAAGCATGAAGGGCCTAGTGTGATGCTCATTCTAGGAATAGAAAACAGGACAAAAACAATTTAGGTGTGGGGCTTTAATCACTCACTTTCCCCCAATTCACCCATATCCCCTAAAATGTAATCTATTGTATAATCACAGCTTTCCCTCTTACCACAAAATTGCTACCCTTATTCCTCTGACAGAAATTCTGGAGCCACTATTGCAGAAGGTCATTGTTAAGAAACAATATTATTCACTAATTAGAAAATAAATAGCTAGAGTGCTCATAAGTGGGAAATACGCTAGTATGCAGGTATGCAAGATGAGCTTAAAACAAGGTGTAATGTGTCTGAGGTGCCACCTGATACCCAGAGGAGGTTATCAAGTTAGCAAATAGAAATCTGTAACTTGTTTTACAGCTCAGAGAAGGTACAGGTATGGGTAATACCAATATAGGAGAATAAAGAAGGGGACAGACCAGAGAAGCTGAGGGAAGAACACTGGGGAATATCCAAATTTAACAGATGAAAGAAGGGGAAAGAATCATAGAAGTAATACAGGACAAGTTTATATAGGAGAAGGGAATCATCTTGAGATGATTGTTTAGGTATGATGACTAAAACTTCTGAGAAATGTATCTGTGATTTATATCTCTTAAGTTACAGATTAACTGAAACCAGGAAAATGTACTAGACAGAATTTCTTGGGCAAATGCAGAAAGTATCACTATAGCTTATGTGTTTGAGTGAATGAAGTCTGAGATATCTTTCCTATGTACCTGTCTATGCTTTATGTTTACTGAAGTAAGGCTATTTCTTTGTTAAATTAATGAGGTTGTAGCTTCACAGTTAATTCTTCAGAGTACCATTCAATAAAAAGCACTAAACATATTGAAGAGACTGCAAGAAGGGGCTTTATTTCTTTGAAAAGTCAACATGTCCATTTTATTAAGAAATGAAACAGAAAATATGTTAGAGTAATTTTTTAAAGTGGAATTCAAAGAGATATTTTGTTTGTAAATGTTTAAAAACTATTACATGAATTTATATTTCAGGGGATTGCACATGCACTTGGAAAGTAAAATCATCCATTTTCACCATATACTCCATAGCTTCATGACAACAGTAAATATGTTCTTCTGAAAAGAAATATTATTCCTCAATAGGTGAGAAAAATTTGTAGCAAATCTTAAAAAAGTTAATGCAGCTGTCTCCAAAGAAAAATCTTCTGCCTCAATATGTTACACACATTTTCTAAAACTTTCAATGGCTTCTTATTTCCTCTTGCATCAGGTCTACATTTCTCCCTAACTTGTTCTCACCACATTCATACAAATCTGTTTTCTATTTTCCTTAAAACATAATGTTTGAGAAACTGCTGGTTGCCTATTGAATAGCCGTTCTCTCTTTTATTCCTTCCTAAGAGTTTTCCGGCCCTTCCCAGTGCGGCACAGGGATAAATCATAAATATTAGTCAATTATGTTAATCCAATTCCCAATTCTAATGAAGGCTGTGACTTAGTTATATCAATTAAGGAGATTCTGCTGAGGAAATCTGAGAAAATACTTCCTCACACTGAAAAAAAGTCCAGTGGGAGAATCCACCCCTGCTCTTCTGCTGTAGAGTCATAACTGAATATGTTGCTTTGTACTGTGATAGAAATCTCACCATCTTTAAGAGTCAACCTGAGGATCAAGTCCACATCTCAAGGATAGAAGGTCAAAAAAGATAGACCGAATTTTGGAACTTTTGCCCTAGTTAAACCACTGCTTTCGAAGCCTCTCTCCACTCTACTTCATGATTGCTATGGTGGTAATTGTTAAATATGTTCCCTTTATATTTATACTCTTCTGAGTTGGATTTTCTGCTATTTGCTGCCAGGAACATGATAACAGATAAAATGTGTAATACAATATTCATATTCCTGCCATTAGCACCTTGTTCCCTTTGCTTTGAATACCCTATGTTTTCCTTTAAGCCTATTCAAATTCTTAATATACTCAAGAAATAACATGAAATCCACCTCCTCTATAATCTTATGCTTAATGCAATTGCCAGCACTTTTCTCCTCCTTCTGTGAACTTGCACAGCACTCAATGGTCGATAATATACCACTTGGCATAAAATAATATTTTAGTGTTTAGTATTTGTTTTATAATGAAATTATGTATTCAGCATTTGCTGAGCATCTATAATGTGTCAGGCTCAGTGCTACACATGTGGGATATAAAGCATAATAGTACTCTGTTCCTGTCCACAAATAGCCCAAGGCTAGAAGGAAAAAAAACAACTATAAGTAAAAGCAATTTATTTCTGCAAAGGCTTAGAACACAGGTATGTACAAGGGGCAGTGGCAGCAGAAAAGAACAATAATCTGATCTGATCTGGGGGCAGCCAGAAACTCTGAGTTATGATTTAAAGGATGAGTTGGAGTTCACCAGGTTGACAAGGGTGATTAAGGACTTTATAGTCAGAAAGGATAGGATATACTACGGCAAAGAAGTGTGAAACAGTATGGCACTTTCAAGGACCTGAATTTAATTTGTTTTGGTTTGAGAATAAACTCCAAGGAGGAAAGGGTTCATAAGTTAAGCTGGAAAGGTAGGCAATGCAAAGATCAAAAAATATTTGTATTCCGTGTTTGTTCTCCAATTAACTTGTGAGGTCACATGTTTTTGGTGAACATATTCTAGAATTGCAAGACGATAATGATTTCAAGCTCCCTGCACCTTGGGCCCATAGATTTACTTGAATTTCTCTGCCAGTGCACATTGATTCTTGAGATAGATAGATAGTATTGCCATTATATGCTACTTCACTTTTTTTTTTGTTTTTTAAATCAATAGGACCTAAAGCTGTGCAGTGAATATTGCAGGTATTCTACTTCTTTATGGATTTTCTATGTTGGTTATCTAGATAGAGTAGGAAAATCTTGCAGTGAAGTTTTACTACATTATTTCCTCTTTATTAGTAATTTAATATTCTATTGTCAGAGTGAATCTTAGGATTCTGTGTTGCATATCTGCCTCCTTAAGATCTGTTTTACTCTAGCTGGAAGTGGACCATAAAAATTCCCCAAACATAGATCCATCAAAAGGTCTCTTTGGATAGAGTCTCTTTATCTAAGTTTATGGACACACAGATTATCGTTAATCAATAATAAATACCTATTTAATATTTATTTCCTGAAGCAGTATACTCTGTATCAGATAAAATCTAAATTCTAAATTTAGTTATTTAGAAAAAAGTTACCTTTCCCACACAGGAAGAAAAAGTATGTGTTGATAGAAACAGTCACTTTAACCAGATGTGTATCACTGAAGACCACTGAGATAAAATAAAAATTGTATCTAGAATCCATGGAATAGTGTCAAACATGTGGTGACTGTCACCATATGTAATTTTTGTTTGCAGTAATACTATTAAATATAGTTAGCTCAAAGTGTTGGCAAAGAGTTCATCTTCCCTATTATTACATAAATGCCAGCAGCACTGTGTTTGTCATTTTTTTCTTCCGCTGGAACAGTATATCACATAAATTTTACTTAAAAATTTGATCATTTGTTAAACTTTATATTCCATCACAGTGTTAAGAGTAGCAACAGATCCCAAATACCTTCTCCTAAATATCTGAATTTGAAGCCTAGGTATGCCACAGAAGGCCACATAAACTCAACACCATCACTGAGTTTCATGAAATGCAATACGCTAGCAAAGCTTATCCTGTCTCCTGAGTACCAAAGGAAAACAAATTACACGTGGGGCTACAAGAACCACAGTGGTACTCAATTCTAATCAGTAACGTGTAAAAAATGTATGATTGGACAAGTTGGAAGCAGAAAAATCATAAAATAAGCAATCCTTTAGGAGGACGAAAAATTATAGGCAATTCAAAGAAACAAAACTACACAATAGGCTACAATTTTCATTCATTAGAAAATACAGAGCTATTTTTCCTAATGCTTTTCCATCAGACTCCTCCTTCCTTTAATCTCCTATGTGCCCTGTGAAAAACTTCATATAATATAAAAACTTCAAATAATATTCATTTTCCAAATACCAAAGAAAACTAGATGCTGCATTTTCCATGGAATATATCAGAACATATTTTTTTCCAAGTTATATTAAGTAGACATAAAAGTCCAATTTTTATTATTTGTGAACATATCTATAGGATGACAGTTTACTTGAAGAAGTAACTTCTCATCTATTAAAAAAAACTCAGTGATTTGTATCCTGTGATATTAAATGTCTGGCAATTTGGATACACTGAGATGATGACCAGGAATTCTAATATTTCACTTCTCAGCTCATTCAGTATTCTTTAAGTAAAATGTGTATGTGTGTTTCAAGTTTCTATCTATATATTTGAGAATGTTAAGTAAGTACTTTTTCTACCAATGGGAAAAACCTCCTCAAAAGTAAAGTACTTATTTAGAAGACATAAACTGTTCCAAATCATAAAAGTGAGGTCAATTATATAGTAACAGTTCACAAATGACATCCTACATAATTTTAAATGGTACCCTATATCAGAAGTAAGATTTTGTATTTTTGTTGAGACAAAGTTCTCCTTAATGATTCCATCTGTTCCACTTTTTAGGGGAAATATGGAAACCTAAAAAGCAACTACTTCACGCATGCAACATTAGTGTTAACTTGGTGAACAAATAACAACATAGTGATACTATCATAACACACTTGCATTCCTAAACCAGAGTTTTAGTTTTTGATCATTTAGTATTTTATGATAATTCCCCTAACAGCTGTCAGTATGTATTAAATGGAAAGAATGTAATAATGCTATTAAATAAATACTATCTATAGGAGAGATAAAATAAGAAAGGTTCCTTTGGTAATGGAATAAGGAATATTATTGCAAATTTTTTATATTTTCAAAGCTTTGAGCTAGCTTCAAGTTGAAATATTGCTTCCAACCTTACCTTTATTTTGACTTGTTTTCTCAATATTTATTTCAAAGTCTAGATGATGACCAACCAAACATAAATCTACTCTTACTTAAAACAGATCTAAAATAAAAAAGAATAATGTTTGCACAATTTGATCTTAATTGTTGAGTATGTGTTTTGAGCCAATCACTCTTCCTGGTATTTGCATCTTTACTTTCAAAAATACTTGTTCATTGATATTAAAAAATAGTACTTTTAATTTAGGCTTATACATCAGAAAAATATGCAAACCTTATTTACATATGAACATTTAATATACTAATTTTAAATTATTTTATGATTTATTTGGTTGCAGAAGCAAAATGTGATTTTGGAGGATGTTATTGGAGAGACTTAAAACAAATCTTTGCAGTTTGTTGATGTATTACTAGAGATTAGTTAAAAATTAATAACTCATGAAAGTGCAGAATCTATAACCAGTTCTAAACTTTGTTCTGGTTTTCACATGGGTGTCTGTCCTGAGCATATAGAGGGTCTGGTTCTTCATTTTTATGTATACATAATGTTATAGAGAAAAAAGATTACATTATCTTTACTGTGTTTTTTCAATGCCAAATAGGTTTTATATGATCCCAGTTATTTTAGTCCACAGAAGCACACCGCCTAATGGCTGGTATACATTCTAACTTAAGAACATTGTGCCTTGAGGCATGTGCCTTGTTTTTTAGCTTTCAATTCACCGAGATTTTACTGGAACATAATAGACACCCAAGAAATGCTTGTTGGAGTGAATTGTACTAGCAAACACATTTGAAAAAATGCTATAAAAAATAAACCTTTAAAGATTGGATTGGGTTCTTTATAAAAATTACATTATAGAAAGTAGACATTTAACTTCAGTGACATCTAGTTTTAATTTTGAAAGACTCAATAATCATGTAATAATCAGCAATATGAGAAATTTACTTCCTCTCTGGAAGAATTAACATTTGGGTCAGGAAGAAGACAGATTTCTGAACATGGAAAAACTAGAGAACAATGAAAAGTACAACATGAGTTGCAATTATAAAATAACTTAACTATTAACTAAATATAAGGGGGCTTTTTTATCCAAATATGCATTATCCCTTTCAAAGTAACCATTTTAGATAAACAGCTGCTTAACGCCAATAACAATCTCATCATTCAAAACATTTTTACTCCCTGTTTCCATATTATTCAGTTATTCTCAATTACAGGCATCTTTTCCCCAAACTTGATACCACTTTATTAATTTACTATGCATATGGACCGATTTGAGAACCAGGGGCATTTTTAACATATTTATTTTCCTTTTTCACCTTAAATACATTAGGATTGGGAACTGTATAATTTTTTGAGTTCTAGAAAATATGTATACCCTTTTAACAACCACCCCAATCATTTCCTTCACTAAAGAAAGTTCCCTCGTGCTTCTTTCACATTCATTCCAAGTCCCTTATAGGCTACAGTTGCTCTGATTTCTATCACCACTGACTAGTTTAGCCAGTTTTTCAACTTATATAAGTGGAATTATACAATATATACTCTTAAGTCTGACTTCTTCTGCTCATTTATAAATGTGTTCTGACAGAATTTGTGTTATTGTATTATTATCTCCTTAAATTTTTTATAGAATTCATCAGTGAAACCATCTTAGCAAAAAGTTTTCTTTATGTATAAGTTTTTGATAACAAATTTAATTTATTTAACAGATATAGAACTATTCAGATACCATATTTCTCCTTGTGCCAAGATTGATAATTTTGTTTTTCAAGGAATATGTTCATTTTATCTAAGTTGCAGGCAAATACTGCAAATTTAATCTGTAAAGGTGGCTTCTTTTAGAAATACTGAAAAGTTCTTCAGTGTGAAATTCGGGTGTATAAATAAGGCCAATTATTTGGGTAAGTAACAGTTATTTTAGACTTCATAAGGTAAAAATAATATAAATGATAATAATTTGTAGGGCAAATACTTGATGCTTGTGGTTTACATATTAGCTATGCAAGTTCTCTGATATTAAACTTAAGGCTAAGGATATTCCAGCTTTTTCTAATTGTAATTTTTATCACAATAACTTATAAAACAAAAATTCCCTTAAAATCTTCTTTAATTCATATAATGCATGTAAAATTTCATTGATATGTCCTTTTTACTTGACTTACATAAGTTTTTTTTTTTTTTTTAAGTAAATCTTTGTGCTAGTTTTATGGACTGTTTGTGATATTTTCAGCTTATGCATAATTTAATGATGTTATAGGTTTTAACCCTAATCACTCTCAACAATCAGCCTTCCAAAATTACCTTATAAAGGCAAAACATGTCTGTCTGGAAACAGACATTCCTAGATTCAAACACCTATCTGCAGTCAACTAGTAGTGACCCAAGGTACATGTTTTATGCTTTCTGAGCCTCAGTTTCATACTGATAACTGAAGTAGTTACAAGTTTTTGTGATTATTCAATGGGATGAATAACCCTGACAAATTAGCCTAGCACAGTACCTGACACTTTGTGTGCTCCTAAGCCTTGCTGCTTACAGGATAGTCCAAGGCCAGGAACATCAACATCTCCTGTGAGCCTGCAGGATGTCGGGCCTCATCACAGACCTAATGAGTCATCATCTGCATTTTAACAAGTTTCCAGATGCTTAGTATGCTCTTCCCAATTACTACTAGTACTATTATTAGTATTATTAGTACTCTTAGTTTGTACTCACATTGCTCTGGTCATTTGAGCAGATCCTTTTTTTTTTTTTTTGCAGTACGCAGGCCTCTCACTGTTGTGGCCTCTCCCGTTGCAGAGCACAGGCTCAGCGGCCATGGCTCACAGGCCCAGCCGCTCCGCGGCATGTGGAATCTTCCCGGACCGGGGCACGAACTCGTGTCCCCCGCATCGGCAGGCGGACTTTCAACTACTGCGCCACCAGAGAAGCCCTGAACAGATCCTTTTTGACATTCTCTAGGTTGATTATATTAATACTGAAGTCTGACAGAAATGTGTATTATATCTGAGTGAGGTCACTAGGGGAGAGTTTGAAAAAAGTATTATTTTAAATCCACTAGTATAATTTGATTTGTATATTCAAAATACATTTAAAGTTTAAAAAAGTCCAACCTTTCCTAGAAAGTGTCTCCTATATACACAAGAGAACATAAATATAATACTTGTTTTTACTTAGAAGCATACATATAAATAGATCTCAAAAGTATATTTGCCTATCCCTTGGTTCATCTAATTTTCTATCTGCACACATATGGAAATATCTGGAGGCAGTTCCATCAAATGCTGAAATTAGTTCCATCTAGACAGAGGGCCTGGTGTGTTTTTCTTCACTTTCTTCTCTTTACTTTTCTGTATTGCTTTTGTTTTTATTAATAAAAAGAAAGCATCTAAAATTATTTTCCAAAAAAATCATTATTCCTGAACACAAATAAAAGTTTTAAAAAACACACCTAGAATCTAAACCAAAACTCTCTCTGCATGCAAATCCCCTTGAGGGAAGAAAGGAGAAAACCTGAGGAAAAAAGAGGAAGATGAGAGGATTTGTCACCCAGTAAAGTAGAGTAGTCAATGACAGGAGATAGATTTTGGAGTTACAACTCTTCTGAAGTTATTAGGGGGAAGATACTGCCCAGAGCATAGCCAGGGCAGCTCTTGACAGAGCCATTTTCATACCAGTGGGGGCTAAGTGGTCGTCAGGAAGCCAGCTCACCTGCTGTGTGGGAAAGATTCCGCCTGAAGAGGGAAACCATTGTGGCTGTCTGGCAGCTCAGACCTCATTAGCAGAAGAGGGAGATCTGTCCCCCACACCTGAAGAAGTTAAGTGGCTAATTAAATCCTTCCCTGCTGACGCCAGGAAGCAAGCCTCAGGGCTCAGCTTTAACCCCACTGCACTTCTGTAAGCAGTAATACTGGCATGAGCAAGGATCTTAAAATCGCTGCCTGCAGCAAAGAAAGCTGTTGAGGTTTACACAATTAGCAGAGTAATTCCTAGAAGACAAGAAAAGCTAAAGGACAAGAAACTGGTATTTATAAAACAGGCCATTTTCAAGGTATCTAAATTCTTTTAAAACATAATAACCAATCAAGTTATGTATTCTTAGAACAAATATTTACTAAGTATCTGATATATGCCAGGTATTGATGCAAGGTGCTGGGAATAAATACATTAAAAACACTCAGTACCTGTTCTCTAGTAGCTTATGGTCCAGCAGGAGAGACAGACTTGTAAACTAATAATCACAGAGATATTTACAGTAACAGCATGGGAGGGATATAAGCACAAAGTGATATCAAGGCATCCAGCAATTTAACCACCCAATGGCACCTGTTGAGGACAAAAGGAAGGAGGGTATGTTTGACTTTGATTTAGACTTTCTTTTGAAGGCATCCTTCAAGAACTACTTTTTACTAACCCTCCACTTAAGGGTCTCCTGACCCTTGTCTGCCCCAAGCTTGGTTTATATCTAAGTGATTAAAAATTTCAGTAAAATTTCAGATGATTATACACTGAAAAACTACCTGTTAGGATAGGCATATTTATTATCCAAGAGTCAATCGGGGGAAAACCCTTATTTTCTAGAGGATCAACTCTGAAAAATTCAATTTTCTATCAAATGATTCCTCATGGATGATTTTCTATTAAGTCTTGCAGTAATCCTCAACCATGCCAGCTTCCCATTACTGCTCTTAAATAAGGGTAAGAACGAATCATTGCCAACTGCAGTGAATGATGCCAGCTGAGGAGGGGAACTCTGCTGGAACTGTGGCTATTACAGGGTGAGAGTCCAGGAAGAAAGTCAAGGGAGATTTCCTCTTTCATTCACTAAAGGTCACTCTTAGCGAGATCTGATTTTTTTTAAAAAAGTGTACTCAATTTCTAGTACCCTAAAGCCCTATGCCTTTTTGCAATTAATTTTGTATTTGTCCAACCAAAATATACTCAATCGTATTATGTACTACTTCATCTTATGTAAATTTCTAACAGATTTCCCTGCCTTGTCTTCACATACATTTGATACTACACTCAAAGCAATCTTTCTAAAAGCCAAAATTGACTATAGAACTTCTTTTAGTAAAATTCTTGCAATGCTCTTCATGGCTTTCAGGATGAAAGCCTTGGCTTCCCAACAGCTTTGAGAACTGGCCTGTCTACATCTCCTAACTCACCCATTTTGCTCCCTCACCTGCATCATTTGCTCAAGACATGCTTTTCTCTAATGTCTCCAAATAGATTGTGTCACCTGATGGTCTAATATCTTTAAACAAGCTGTTGTCTAGAGACATTCCCCTGCTCCAAACCATGTAGAAATTAAACTAATGTCTTAGCTCTACCCACACATCCTTTCATCTGAAATTTCTTTTTTGATTCTTCTCACATGAATGAATTAAATGTCCCTATCCTATATCCTATCACATCCTAGGCATATCTTTTCGTGGTATTTACCACACTGTATTGCAAATATTGGTTACTTGTCTTTCTTCCTTGTAGGAGATCTTTAGCTTGGCTCCTAGAACAAAGTAGGCATATATCAGGCATTGTGTAAATATTTAATAAATTAATGAAGGAGTCATAGAATAGTATAGCTAGACTTTGTATTAAGACATTAGAGATCATCTAATATATCCTTATTTTACAGAGGTAGAAATTTGTTCTAATATGGTTTTCCAAATGTGATCTACCAAGTTTTCCTTGAACTCCAAAACTTTTTAATTTTCATTTTACTTTTGCTCTTCCACATACTCTAAAATATCTCCTTCCTCTCCAATCTTTCTTCCTATATGTGGCACATCCCTACATTCTTCTTCATATCTTATATATATATATTCTTGTATTTCAATGACAAAGATAACACTTAAGCCAATCGTCCTATTCTCAGTCTTCTAAGGAAGATTTCAGCTTATGTTTAGACCAAATTGATTGCCTGTTTCCCTTGCACATCTCTCCACTGGCAGAACTGCCTATATCTATTTTAGGAGAACAATAGCTTTTTAAAGAGAAGGAAAATAAAAATAAGGGGCTTCCTAGAGCTGAATCAGCATCTGGTCATCACGATAACACTTACAAATTTTCTGACTATGCATGTCATTAGTATTTCAAAGACCAAAATGATGCTTTTTGGAACTAAACTAAAAATCTATAAAGAAACTTCTAAGTAGTTTTCCTTCTGTGAAATTCCAAAAATACCAAAATATTTGGATGTTAGTCAGGGTCTTCAGTGAAGCAAACACTGAAATGGAATTAGATATGCAAGTGATTTATTAGAGAAAATGCCTATGATGGAAAATGGAAAGGAGGTGGGAAGGCCAACAGAGATGGCAGAGTACAATAAGGGTCTGATATTTGTGAAGAAAAGAGAGAAAGAAGTAAGTTTGGATAGAAGATCTTAAATTGCAGCACAGGTAGAATAAAGTCTGGTAAGGCCAATTGTAAGTCCTTAAGTCACAGTCACCATCAGAAGAGCCCCGTGTCTCCCAGGAACAAACCTGTCTTAGTATTCCTGCTGTGCTCAGTGACTAGTCAGGAGCAGCTGGTGGGAAGTGAAGCATAAGCTTAAATACAATGATATAGAGTGTAAGAGCTGGGTCATTGGTCAGTTAGGTTCCCATAGTAGGATCTAAGAAGTACATGTTCATGGCTACCACAGTATGTTTTACATGGCACGGCTTACGACACCATTGGGAAATTTCCTTGATGCAACACTAATTAACATATCATCTAATTTGGTAGTTATTTTATCTATTTGTTACCAAACTAAACTTGGGTCCACTTACCCACGTGCAGTTAAGCCAATCTACTGACACCAACTGGAGTGGATCTGAGGCTTGTCTCCTTCCTACTCCCTTGCTTGCTGCCCTGCAATAAACCCCTACTTTGATGCAAACTCCTGCTGTCAGAGTTTGGATTTCTGCACTGCAGGCACAGGAAACTTTTGCTCTGTTACACTTTCATTGAGTTCAAGTGTATGCCAAACATACATATTTTAAAATGTGGCTCATATTAACTGTTTTTATATTTCAACTTCAACTTTAAAAAAATCAAACTTTTCACTCTACTCATGCTTTTTGTCAAATAGAGTATGAATCAGCCCTAATAAGGCCAAGTGTGTTTGTATATGGGTCCATATGTGTAGGTGGTAACCTTTCAAAAGTATGTGTAACATTTTCTGATAAAACTACTTGTGACTTATAATGACCTCTGAGTTTTAAAAGTTATCTGCATATAAACGTTGTTATTAGTTCAACACAACATAAAGAGATGGGAATGCTATGAAATCACTCATTTCCTTTGACTGAAGATAAAGAAAATGGTAGAAGAGGAGATATATTTGTGTTCTACAATTGATCTATGGTTTTAAGATTCACTGGTTTTTGCAAATTATTTATCCCTAGTCTTAAGACTTCTGTACTTGCATGGTCCTTGCTGAACTTGGTAATTCTGTCTCCTTTACCGTTTTAAGGATAACTGTCAGTGTGATTTACCACTGAAAACCTGCCTTATTGCCTATTTGCCTCACACATCCTTAAGATAATTGCATACCTTTGCATACCTTTAATATGGGCAGATTTTCACATGATCATTGTGAATTTGAAGATTTCCCACTAACTTGTATGTCTCCTACTCTTTTATGTGTATCCTTACTTTGCAATTCTATTTTCATCTATAATGGGAAACATAGACTCTAACAGGCATTTAATTGAAACACTGAAATGCTTTTACACTGGTATCATTCTGTTTTTTAATTTTATTACAAAAATTAGTAGTGCTAATGTTTTCATTATGGAAAGCAAATTATAAAGCAAACATTTTCTTTACTAGGAAATTACCCTTAATTTCTAAATCTTAGGTCAAATAATTTTATTAAAAGTTAGGATAGGAATAACATTTTTATTCTATAAAATATACATTTTAATATCAAATTAACATTTGTACATTATTTAATTTTAATATAACTTTAGAAATAAAAAAATATGATGTGGTTTGAGGACATACTACCCCAAAATATAGCACCTCAGCATATTGAATGCTTTAAGTTGAAGGAGTTTGAGAAAATAGCAGAAGCAAGAAGGTCACTCTGACCTCCTCCTCCCCTCACCTTTATTCCCTGAAATAAGTCATAGAACCCTCATGTGAGAGGTGAGCTCCATATTCCATGCCCTCCCTCTACCCTAGAGGAAAGGAACATCCTTATCTCCAAAGACAAAGGGATGGGACTTCCCTGGTGGTCCAGTGGTAAAGAATCTGCCTTACAATGCAGGGGATGCGGGTTCAATCCCTGTTCAGGGAACTAAGGTCCCACTTAGCGCGGGGCAACTAAGCCTGAACACCACAACTACTGAGCTTGTGCGTCTCAACTGGAGAGCCTGCATGCCTCAAACTATGGAACTCATGTGCCTTGGAGCCTGCACGCCACAACTAGAGAGAGAAAACCCGCATGCCACAACTAGAGAGAAGCCTGAGCACTGCAACAAAAGATCCCACATGCCTCAATGAAGATCCTGGTGCCACAACTAAGACCTGACACAGCCAAAAATGAATTAAATAAATAAATTAAAAATAAGAAAATAAATTAAAAAAAAGACAAAGGGATGCCAAGAAGAACCCTAAGAAACAGGCATTGCTAAGTTTCCCCCAGTTTACTACAATTACCTCATACTCCTTAACCTACTGAAGGGGAGCAGAATTTGTCACCCTAAGATATGCCACTTTGGCATGAGGAGTATTTTGAGCTAAAGGCACTCAAAACCCAGTAGATGCAGGAAAACTTTTATCTCCCCCTCAATTGCCTAAATTTACACTGGAAAGGGGTCCTGTACCAGAAAAAGTGCTATTGGGGGAGACTCCCCTTTACCTAAGAAACTTATCTGTGTAACAGGGCAAACAATCCCACTCAACTTCCCGTGAATGGCCTTCCTTCCCTCTGCATCTTTAGCTCAGGATGTTATATAAGCCTCAATTACCTGGATGCCCTGGAATCTCATATTTTTATGAGGTTCCCATATATACAAAATTTGTTTTTTTTTCCTGTTAATATGCCTTATATCAATTTAATTATTAGACCAGACAGAGAACCTAGTAGAGAAGAAGGGAAAATTTTTCTGCCCATAAACTATCATATTCTTCCACACTGTGCATGCTTCATCAAACCTAGCATAAAAATACAGAGGCCTGTTTCTTTGCCTCTTTGTTTCCTTCTGAAAAGCTCCCATGTCATGTAAAACTTCTGCTAAATAAATGTGTATGTTTTTCTCCTTTAATATATCTTTGTCAGATTAATTCTCAGACCCAGCCAGGAACCCTAAGAAGGTCGAAGAAAACTTTTCATCCCCTACAAACACTTCTAAAAAATTGTAAGATAATTTTTTAATGAAAATAACACTGTCTTCATTAAAGCACTGTTTTGTTACATGAAATTTTAAAGTGCAAATTTGCTGCTCTCTTTTTGACACCACATACTTTGTGGAGAACATGAAACTATTCTTGATCTACTCAAAATAAAATTTATTATCAAATACATTTTGATAATAAATTTTAACACAAATTTCATTTAAAACACCTGGGTTGAAGATTTGTTCAATACTAGAAAGACCATGAGACCCTGAACTCACAACTTACTCATACGGTGAATGAAGAGATGGATAGGTTCATGATCGTTAGTCACTTAAAAATTTTTAATATAAAGAAGAAGTCTCATTTTGCTAGTATTTCATTACTTTACACTAACAGCTTCCTTTTGACTATGTTCTCTGACAAAATTTGTTATTTTCATATCAAAAAATTTTTCAAATGATCTATACATTTTTCTGATTTAGGTTGTCCTTTCCTGACATGTTGTATATAAAGGAATCTAACATTTCAGTATGTGATACCCAGAGAGTCCTAGGTGTGTGACAGAAAGAATTGGCAAATGATGCTCAAACAGCTGTTATGTTGACAAGTGAATTCAAGTGCTCCTGAAGAGACAAGCAGAAGAGAAAGCATAAGAACATATTAGCAAGAAAAGTTCACATAGTGTAACCTGGCTGTGAAGAACTGCAAAGCAACAGGGTCAGGAAGACTGTCTGAACAAATAAGGTGATTCACTTTAAAACAAGAAGTTTGCCTTTGAGGAAGTGATACTCTGAGCCACTGTGAATCTGACTCAAGACATGAGCAATATGTAGCACTGCTTAATCAACCAGTTCTGAATAAATCAATCAGCCAATGAAGGGCAGTAGCAATTCATACACACAGACACACACACAACTAATTTATGCAGTGTGACAGTCACAGGTAAAAACAAAAAAGCACACTTAGTCACATACAAGTACATGTGGACTACAATGTGTTGTCAATATAGGGGATTTACTTTACTCAATTTACTCTACTTTTATTGGATGAGACTAAAGCAGCACTCTATAGTAGAGTAGTAAAAACAAAAGGGAAATATTAAGTTTAATAATATATTTCATTTCAAACAGTATATCCAAAATATTATTTCCATATATAATAATGTACAAATATTAATGTGATTTTTTTTCATACTAAGTCTTTGATACTTGGTGTATATTTTTACCTTTTCAGCCTATCTCAGTTTGGAGTAGCCACATTTGAACTGTTGCACTGGACTGCATAGATATAGAGATTCTTATAGAGAACTGATTCCTAGAAATTGTGTTCCCCACACAAAGTCTGCATTAACCTGCTGGCACAGTTGCCTCCACTTGTTTTTCAAAACTTGTTTACAAGTTTGATGACATTAGAAAAAAAAATTTGGTCTTAGATGGGACAGGCACAATTCCAGGGAACAATTAAGTAGTAGATTTGTTTTTAATAATTGGAACTCTTTGTAGGTTCTTATAATTCCAAAAGGAAGACTAATAATTTAACCTTACATAAGGAAGCCTTGCTCTAGGCTAAGAAGCTAAAAAAAGGCAAGAGTAGGAAAAAATGTTGCTTTTGTATTTGGACATTCATCAAATTATAACTCCTTTAATGTGTGTGGTTTCCAGAAAGTTTGCATATTCACATGTGTGGGTGTGCATGTACACATTTAAAAAATTTTCTGTTTAGGATGCTTTTGTTAAATACTCTCTTTAGGTTTGTATTCTTTGTACTTATGCATTTCTGAATAAGGTAAGTTTTCTTGTTTGGTATAATTTTTACCACTCAGAAAGATAGCAAACAATGTAATTTTGCTCCTTGAACTGTGGCTTTTGTTTTATCCTGGCTCTTTGATGGTCTTCCTCTTTCTTCTCCCTGGAATCCTCTGGAACTCTTCTAGTCTTATATGCATGCCTAAATCTCTGCCACCTGAAACACAAAGCACCTTCTCCATTAGATAATTCCCATGTATTTTTATTTTCCTTCCATTGTTAAGAAACATTTCCTGAAAGCTGCTTTACTGGCTGTGCCAACTCTTCACTTTTCATCCCAGGCCAGTCTTGCTTCATTGTCTCTGTCTGATACTGTCCTTACTAAAGACCCTGCTGAAGTCCTAGTTGATAATTCAGTGACTCCCTTACAGGGTGAACTGATACTGCTGCCTTGGGCCTGCCCCTTGATGTCACTGACCTCTTCCTTCCAATCTTCTCTAAGCAGTATCATCTATTCTCAGTGCTTCTCCTATCATCTGTATGCTGTTGACTTGCTAACAAATATGTCCAGACTCGACCTCTGTTCTAAACCCCAATCATTTTAATCTCTACCTAGATTTCCCAAATCAAATAAGTATGTCCAGTCTGAAAATAATAATAATAAGAAAAATTGCTGATCATTATTAAGGGCCATCATGCTAAATGCTTTATATGGATTATTTTATCTAATTTGTATAGCAATTCTATGATGTAAATATTATCCCCATTTTACACATGTAGATATATTCAAAGAGGAGTTAACTGACTTGTGTCACTAGTAGATACCCCAGAGCTAATAAGTTTTGAAAGCAACAAGTGTTATACTATGGCCGTTATATATTTTGTTTTGTTTTTTAATTTTATCTAATTTCAGTTAATGGCTTTCATTAATGAGATCCCAATCTGCCTTCATTATTTATCTTTTTTTATTAGCATTTTTTTAACATATGTCCTTTATTATTATTATTATTATCTTTATTGCAGTATAATTGCTTTGCAATGGTGTGTTAGTTTCTGCTTTATAACAAAGTGAAATCAGCTATACATATACATATATCCCCATATCTCCTCCCTCTTGTGTCTCCCTCCCACCCTCCCTATCCCACCCCTCTAGAAGGTCACAAAGCACAGAGCTGATCTCCCTGTGCTGTGAAGCTGCTTCCCACTAGCTATCTATTTTACATTTTGGTAATGTATATACGTCCATGCCACTCTCTCACTTCGTCCCAGCTTATCCTTCCCCCTCCCCATGTCCTCAAGTCCATTCTCTACATCTGCATCTTTATTCCTGTCCTGCCCCTAGGTTCTTCAGCACCTTTTTGTTTGTTTATTTTTTTTAGATTCCATATATATGTGTTAGCATATGGTATTTGTTTTTCTTTTTCTGACTTACTTCACTCTGTATGACAGACTTTAGGTCCATCCACCTCGCTACAAAGAACTCAATTATGTTTCCTTTTATGGCTCGGTAATATTCCATTGTATATATGTGCCACATCTTCTTTATCCATTCATCTGTCAATGGACACTTAGGTTGCTTCCATGTCCTGGCTATTGTAAAATAGAGCTGCAATGAACACTGTGGTACATGACTATTTTTGAATTATGGTTTTCTCAGGGTATATACCCAGTAGTGGGATTGCTGCATCGTATGGTAGTTCTATTTTTAGTTTTTTTGTTTGTTTGTTTGTTTGTTTTGTGGTATGTGGGCCTCTCACTGTTGTGGCCTCTGCCGTTGCGGAGCACAGGCTCCGGACGTGCAGGCCCAGCGGCCATGGCTCACGGGCCCAGCCGCTCTGCGGCATGTGGGATCTTCCCGGACCGGGGCATGAATCCGTGTCCCCTGCATCGGCAGGCAGACCCTCAACCACTGTGCCATCAGGGAAGCCCTATTTTTAGTTTTTTAAGGAACCTCCATACTGTTCTCCATAGTGGCTGTATCAATTTACATTCCCACCAACAGTGCAAGAGGGGTTCCCTTTTCTCCACACCCTCTCCAGCATTTATTGTTTGTAGATTTTTGATGATCCAAAGCCAAACTCTCTTGATCCAAACCTTGGTTCTGATGCTTTTAAGTAGTATAATCTTGAGCAAGTTATTGAAAGTTTCTGGGCCTTGTTTTTCTCACTGGGAGCAAATGCATTAAAAAAGCATACAATATAGAGTTTTATCCTTAGACAAAATTTTTGTACATAGTATATCTCAATAAATATTAGACACTGTTAATACTACCAGTCACATCTTAATACATCTCCCTGTCAGTTTCTAGAGTTACAACATAATGTTTCTCCCAATACCTTCTGGTAGACAATTTCTTGGGATCCATCTGTATAGAGAGTTGTACACTGTCTGTTATGTTACTTTCTTTACATCCATCACACCTGTGCTAAACATCCCTGCTTATTTAAGTCGTCTGAGTTCATCTGCAGGCTACTAATTGAATGGTCAAATTATCTGTTGGTTTACAACAAATATATCTGCTGGCTAATAACTGTATGGTCAAAATATTTGTTGGGACATAAAGATACTTCCCAATCCCTAGTCCCAGGTAGGCTGTTATACATATGCTAACCAATTACAGTCATCCCCTCTGGATTTTCTCCATCAGATTATCTTGTCTGTTTTTCTGTAATGTTTATTGCTGTATGGAACCCCTTAGATTTAATTAGATCCACTGAAGCCGTCATTATGGTCTGAATCTGGGTCATGTTCTCATTTTCAGAAAGATCATTTACTTCAAAATTGTCATGAAGTTTCTTTCTATTATTAAATATCTCCAATAAAGTTTCCAAAATTCTCCAACTGAGCCCAATTTAATCAGAAGTCACTGATTTTAATTACTGAATCTACCTGCAGTTTATAAGTTCACAGAGATTATGTCACCTTTTAAGGTTAAATCTAACTGAAAGTTTGCCTCATTATCTAAGCCTGTAACCTCTTCTTTCCATTTATGAAGACAGTGCTTTCTCTTTTATCTATGTGGAACTTGCCTTATTATTATTTTTTTTTTATCTTGGCCAAGAGCCTGCAATGGATCAGACTATCAACAGCAGCAAGAGAAGGAAGCCAAGGTCCATCCATGTACCACACTCATCTTTGTGGGCCCACATCCCACAAAGCTTCTGCTGTCTTTGCAGACTCATTTGGGCTGGATCAGATTTTCACTTCCATTGTTACTAATATGGGTTCCCTAATACTGCCCACCACATATACACATACACTCCCAGTCCCCAGAGGCATATTTCTGGGTTTTTTTATTTTTATTTTTATTGGAGTATAGTTGATTTACTATGTTGTGTTACTTTCTGCTGTAAGAGGCATGTATCATGGATCCTTTTCTTGAAAAAATGAAAACAAGTTTTAATGCAGTGATATTCAGATAGGGACAGAAGTGTAGATATTCACAGCCTTTCCCCCTCCCCCAGCCATTAAGAAGAATTTATGTGTGTCAGATATCAGATCACAGGCCTTAGCTGTACAGGAAAGGGTAATGGACAAGTGGTGGACTGGATTATTCTCAGGGTATATAAACTGATTTTTAACCTACACAAAGCTACTTAAACACAAAAAAGATAAAAATCTCTAAATTGGGGATGGGATGATGACAATGGAGAAGAAGGGAAATGCAAAGGGGCTGGAGTTTGAAGGGAAAGACCGGAATGGAGATTAGAACAGTGGCAATATTGTGTGAGGCACTGAAAGAGATGAGTAGAGGCATGTTAATGTGCACCCTATGATAGTTACACCTTTTTTGTCATCTCTTCAAAAGCCCTCTCTGAATACATACTACTTTGAACAGCTTTTTGTGTTAGGTTTTTATTTCCTTTGAGTGTATGTAAAGCTATTTGAGGATGGATCTTAATATGGAAACAGAGGCCCTGTTTTATACTGCTTATGTTTTTTTAACAACAACAGAATACTAAAATGCAGTTAATGAAAAATGATGTATTGCTAAGCCCTTTTCTCTCCCCTATAGATCCGTGTATAAATTTCTTGCATTGCTTCTATATAATGAAAAAAAAAATCATTTCCTATATCAAGCTCATATTTTTCCTTCTTGTCTGTGACTAATTGAATCTTCTATTACAACATCATCTTAATACCAATCATCAACCTGATTATAAGCCAGTTAATTATTAATCAGAACATGACCATGTTTCCTATTATGATAGCTTTAGTGTCATTTGGTTTTCAGTTCTGTGTTATGCAGACTTTCTATTTCCTTTGTAAATCTAGATTTTTAAAATAAAGAGCTTTCTCGGAAATTTACCATTGTACATTCACATACATATACTTAAGACTGGACACATTTCTTTTTTTCTTTTTTGGCCACACCATGCAGCTTCCTGGATCTCAGTTCCCCAACCAGGTATCGAACCCATGCCCCCTGCAGTGGAAGCAGAGTCCTAACCACTGGACCATCAGGGAATTCCCAAGATTGGACACATTTCTTAACCAAAAATATTTCCATTTACTTTATTTTTCTTCAAAAGTACTTCACTGTGATTTTCTGATGTTATAGTCCAAGAATAAGCATGCCTCAAACTAACTCAGTCCCTAGCAAACCTTTGATTAGTACTCCTCCTGTTTCATGTAAGCTTAGGTTCATAATTCACAAACTAGCTTCTACAGTTAGATTAGTTTATGAGCAATTATTATAATCACAATTTGCATTCATATAAATAGTAATGATCTTACTGGAATTATAAGTAAACTTGACCCATCACATATGTACAAAAGAAAGCTTGGGGATACACAGAATCCCTTAATAAGAAAAAAAAAAAAAGCACTCTAGAACTAGTACATATGACATTATTATTAATGAGAGGAAATAAAACAGTATAGGGATGTTAATAGAAATATTAATAGAGAGATTGGAAACTCAGAATACATATTGTAAATAGGATGTTATAGGAAAGTCAATAATACTTGGCAGTAAGAAGATTCTAATGCTTTTAATGAGAATGTGGAAAGTGTGTGTAAATTCCACATGATAATTCTGAATGGGCAGAAAAGGGGCTGCAGAAATTTTCAGAGTAGAAAATCTACTGGTCATTCAGACCCATAAATCACTAAATCAAATTATTTATCATATCCTGTGTACATTTAGCTCTGGGAACTAACCTGAAATACATCGTAGTATTAATTTTAAATTTGTTTTCATTCTGGTAATGGAGACTAAGGAGGCAACCTCTACCAGCACCATCATAGAACATAACAGAGAAACGGTGAAGTTAATTTCTCTACTAAACGGTGGTTCAGGCTTTTTGTAAAATAATAATCTACACTAGTTTCTATGATAATGAAGGACAAGAAAGTCTATGAATAATTTATTAATAGAGACTACCTATTAGCCTAATAAATAAAATCCTACCAGTTTTCCTAGTATTATGTATTCAAATTGTTAAATGGCTGCCTTACTCATATAATTAAATTGACCACTACAAGTGTCATGTCTCTGAAATAAAAAGAAAGAAAGCACAAAACGAGGTAAGGAGGGAGGGAGGGAGGGAGGGAGGCAAATGGAGGGGCTATTTCTCCAAAATACTATCTTAAATGAATATTAGTTCTAGTCCCATATTCCTTCATTTTAAGGATCGATGGACTTAAATAAGCAACATCTCTTATTCCCATGTTTCTGTTTTGTTTCTGAGTGTGTTTGTGTGAGTGTGTGTGTGTCTGGCAAACTGTAGGTAATAGCACATGCACCAACATATTTGATGTGTATAAGTTATTTGCTAAACGTTGCATTATCAAAGTACTTGTGAAGGAAAAGTACTTGGAAGAAATTTTCCGCAGCCCTCATGCATTAGTACGGTTCACTTTTATAGAGAAAACCTAAACCCATAATGAAAAGTGAAAAGATTTAGTTAGTTCCTAGAAAACAAGAGGCAGCTGGGGGGGGGGGGAGGGGCCTGATAAGCTTATTTAAACTAGAAATTAAAAGGCATGAGAAAATATTTTTTGAAAGTCAATGAATAGAAGTTTGCAGTAGACTACATCTGGCCCAGGAATGTATATATCTTAGATAAAATAGTGTTAAGGAGAGAAAGACAGACACTTGGTACGTGGGCCTCTCACTGTTGTGGCCTCTCCCGTTGCGGAGCACAGGCTCCGGACGCGCAGGCTCAGCGGCCATGGCTTACGGGCCCAGCCGCTCCGCGGCATGGGGGATCTTTCCGGACTGGGGCACGAACCCGTTTCCCCTGCATCGGCAGGCGGACTCTCAACCACTGCACCACCAGGGAAGCCCCAGAGAAAGACGTTTTAGCAAGACTAACCTGCTCAAGTTCACCACAGACCCATGGCTCTCTACTGTATACCAGGTAATCTGAGCTTTCACAGACCCCATGGCTCTCTATTGTATACCAGGTAATCTGAGCTTTAACATCTATTTTAACTTCTTATTCCTAAAAGAAATTTGAGTTTGTGATTCTTGCAGATCATGAGGAAATAATCTGATCGAATGGAGAAAAGCTTAGAAGGAATTCCTAGAGTTTGGGGCTAAATGAACAATGAGGGAAATGCCTTTTGAAAATCATATATTGCTGAATGCATATATTTGTATTTTATTTCTTTCATGTGGAAACTCGAAGGGCAGTTTTCTGTAACTTCTGTGAGTTCAGTAATTTAACTTGGTTAGAAAAGATAAAAAGACAGATAACTGCCTGCTTTCCTAAATAAATGTATGCGTGTATGTGTGCATATATATATATATATATATATATATATATATATATATAAAATGCCCGTCATTAGCTGCCCCTTCTCCCCACTCGCCATTCAATCCTCATCATTTAGAACTGTCTAAAGAGTCATGACCCCATTATCTGTCTGAGCTCTGCGGCACCTTGCCCGTTCCTCTTTTTTGCCTTCCAACCTGCTCAGATGACTGGAAGAGTGCCAATCTTTGATTAAAGACAATGAAGAAAGTGTTTGAGCAGACAAAGGAAACTGGCCAAGTGGGAGAATTACGCTGAGTGGGACACATCAGCAGACTGGGGAGGAGTTGTGGGAAGAGCAGCCAGCTCAAGGAAGATGCTAAGGATGCAGAGCTGTGTAATGGAAGGACTTGGGTCATCAGAAGTAAAGATATCTGAAATTGAACCCTGGCACATAACTTTCTATGTGTGTGTGGTTAAACTATTTACTTCTCCAACTTGTAGTTTCCTCAGCTCTAAAACTGTGAGAAAATGTTTTTATTTGTAACCTAAGGAGCAAATTTGGGGTTACTTTTGTTATGCAGCAGTAGGTTATAGTGCTGATTATTATTTGTACGCATATAGCTCTCAAATTTATCTCCCTATTTAGATCTCTTCCCTAAATGTCAGACTTGTATAACTAACCACTTAACTGACATCTCCTGACATCTACTCTTAGCTATCCATCACAAACAATGTATCAAAACCTGAGCTCTTGATCTTTCCTTCCAAAACTGCTTTTCCTTTCCCCTTCATGTCACCTCAAAGGAAACTGCACTGCTCCATGTGCTGAGGCCAGAAACTCTGGAGTCATCCCGATCCTTCCCCTCACATTCAAAATCAAAATGGTAAGCACTGTCTGTAGATATATTCAAAATCTGACCATCTGCATCGGTACCACCTTGTCAAGGTCCCCATTGTCTATTTTTTAATTTGCAGTAGCCCTCTTAATATTCTTCCTGTTCTTGCATTTGCCCACTCTCCTTATAACTGATGCTTCACCTGGGAACCAAAATTGTGCTACTGAGTGTCAGTCAGAATATAACTTTCTTTACTCAAAAGCCTCCAGAGCTTCCCATATCACTCACGGTAAAACACAAGGTCATTATAATGACCTCCAAGTTTTCTTTCTGACTCCATCCCCTCATTTTCCCCCAAACCCCCATACTTATATCTTATTCAACCAAACCTGACTCCTTTATGTTCCTAGTAATAACCAGGAAGGTTCCTGCCTAAGATGTTTTGAACTCTATTTCCTCTATCTAGAATGTTCTCTTTATGTCCACGTCTTACTCCCTCACTGTCTCTACTTAATATCACCTTCCCTGGCCCCTCTACCTAAAATATTAAACTTTTCTGCTCTGCCTTTCCCAACACTGCCAACTCCCTCCCCTACTTTTTACCCTCAGCATTTATGACTATCTAACTATATATATTTATATTTGTTTCACTTATTACATAAATGTCTGACAGCCCTATTAGAATGTAAGCTCTTTTAGAGTGGGCATTTTTCACCTTCCTTTTTTTAATATATTATCCTTAGCATTGAGAACAGTTCCTGATACAAAGTAGGTACTTAAGTGTTTACTGAATGAAGAAATGAACTATAATTAAAATTTTTACTTTAAAATATATTCAATGATACATAGTTGGATCATATATTACTGAATTAAACAATTCATCCTTTGGATTGATTTTAAGCACACAGAAATGCTTGCAGGTTAAAGTGGGCTTCTTTTCTGTCTAGAAGTGTTATTTTCCTTTACTCAAAAGCATACTTAGAAAGGACCAGAAAGAATCAGATCTCTCCCAGTCTTAAATAAGCGAATTATATTATTTATTCCAATGCCAAACTTTCAACACATTTGTAGAAAAAAGGATAAGCCTGCATTGTATTGTAGGTTATATAGGGACTTTGGGGTGGACATAGTTCAGGACTATATGAAAGCTAGGAAATTGGAAGTAAAGATAAACAACTTTTACAGAAAATCTTCAGGATAAACAGATCAGGCTCACTGAAGGCAACGTAAAAACATACAGTGGAGGGGCTTCCCTGGTGGCACAGTGGTTAAGAATCCATCTGCCGATGCAGGGGACACGGGTTCATGCTCCGGTCTGGGAGGATCCCACATGCTGTGGAGCGGCTGGGCCCGTGAGCCATGGCCGCTGAGCCTGCGCGTCCGGAGCCTGTGCTCCACAACGGGAGAGGCCACAGCAGTGAGAGGCCCGTGTACCGCAAAAAAAAAAAAAAAAAAAAAAAAAAAAAAAAAAATACAGTGGACATCCTTGTTTTGCTCCTGATCTTAGTGTAAATGCTTTCAGTGTTTCACCATTGAGTATGATGCTTGCTGTGGGTTTGTCATATATGCCTTTATTATGTTGAGGTAGGTTCCCTCTATGCCCATTTTCTGGAGAGTTTTTATCATAAATGGGTGTTGAATTTTGTCAAAAGCATTTGCTGCATCTATTGAGATGATCATATGGTTTTTATTCCTTAATTTGTTAATATGGTGTATCACATTGATTGATTTGCATATATGGAAAAATCCTTGCATCCCTGGGATAAATCCCACTTGATCATGGTTATGATCCTTTTAATGTGTTGTTAGATTCTGTTTGCTAGTATTTTGTTCAGGATTTTTACATCTATGTTCATCAGTGATATTGGTCAATAATTTTCTTTTCTTGTGATATCTTTTTCTGATTTTGGTATCAGGGTGATGGTGGCTTCGTAGAATGAATTTGAGAGTGTTTCTTCCTCTGCAATTTTTTTGGAAGAGTTTGAGAACATAGGAAAAACAGTCTTTAACATAAACCACAGCAAGATCTTTGTTGACCCACCTCCTAGAGTAATGGAAATAAAAACAAAAATAAACAAATGGGACTTAATTAAACTTAAAAGCTTTTGCACACCAAAGGAAACCATAAACAAGACAAAAAAGATGACCTTCAGAATGGGAGAAAATATTTGCAAATGAAGCAACAGACAAAGGATTAATCTCCAAAATATACAAACAGCTCATGGAGCTCAATATCAAAAAAACAAACAATTCAATAAAAAGTGGGCAGAAGACCTAAACAGTCATTTCACCAAGGAAGTTATACAGATGGCCAAGAGGCACATGAAAAGATGCTCAACATCGCTAATTATTAGAGAAATGCAAATCAAAACTACAATGAGGTATCACCTTACACCGGTCAGAATGGCTAACATCAAAAAATCTAGAAACAGGGCTTCCCTGGTGGCGCAGTGGTTGAGAGTCCGCCTGCCGATGCAGGGGACACGGGTTTGTGCCCCGGTCCGGGAAGATCCCACATGCCGTGGAGTGGCTGCGCCCATGAGCCATGGCCGCTGAGCCTGCGCGTCCGGAGCCTGTGCTCCACAACGGGAGAGGCCACAACAGTGAGAGGCCCACGTACCGCCAAAAAACACAAACAAACAACAACAACAAAAAATACAAAAAAAAATCTAGAAACAATAAATGCTGGAAACGGTGTGGTGAAAAGGGACCCTCCTGCACTGTTTGTGGAAATGTAAATTGATACAACCCCTATGGAAAACAGTATGGAGGTTCCTTAAAAAACTAAAAATAGAACTACCATATGACCCAGCAATCCCACTACTGGGCATATACCCTAAGAAAACCATAATTCAAAAAGAGACATGTACCACAATGTTCATTGCAGCCCTATTTACAATAGCCAGGACATGGAACCAACCTAAATGTTCATCGAGAGATGAATGGATAAAGAAGATGTGGCACACATATATAATGGAATACTACTCAACCATAAAAAGAAACGAAATAGAGTTATTTGTAGTGAGTTGGATGGACCTAGAGTCTGTCATACAGAGTGAAGTAAGTCAGAAAGAGAAAAACAAATACCGTATGCTAATGCATATATATGGAATCTAAAAAAAAAAAAAAAAAAAAAAAAAATGGTACTGATGAACCTAATTACAGGCCAGGAATAAAGATGTAGACATAGAGAATGTCTATGTCTACATAGAGAATGTCTTGAGGATACGTGGTGGGAGGGGGAAGCTAGGGCTAAGTGAGAGTAGAATCGACATATATACACTACCAAATGTAACATAGTTAGCTATTGGGAAGCAGCAGCATAGCACAGGAAGATCAACTTGGTGCTTTGAGATGATCTAGAGGGGTGGGATAGGAATGATGGGAGGGAGGCTCAAGAGGCAGGGGATATGGGGACATATGTATGCATATGGCTGATTTGCTTTGGTGTACAACAGAAACTAACACAGTATTGTGAAACAATTATACTCCAATAAAGATCTATTAAAAAAAAAAAAAAGAGCAAACAGTGGTGTAAGGAATTCTCCAACCGTTTCTAAGGCAACACAACCATCTATCCTAAGAGACAACATTATTTAAGTTACCTCTGACCAGATTAAATTGTGCTTCTAGAGGATGCTTGCCAGTTTAGCGATAAGCTGAAATCTGGCCTACAGGTAGTGTCCATAATTTACCTTATGTTCTAGGAAAGTTAAGAACAAAGAGAAAAATCGTGTTGGGCAGGAAGGAGGTGTCATTTATATGTAGTATATGACAATGTGTTGGATCCCAAATTTGTTCCCTCACATAGAGGTTAAGGAGAGAACAAAGAAAGACACAGGCCATTGCCAGACTGGTAGGTGGCAAGTTTAATAAGCAAGGGAACTTACATACGAGGCTTGTCGTGGGCAACCTGAAGACCAATAGGTCTCCTCACTCACATACCAGAATCTTCAAAGTTTATATAGAGGCCTTAATGGAGTTGTCATGTATTCAGTCCAAATGGTCTCAACAATACCTTATTCTTTCAAGGCTACATCCTTGAAACAGCTGCTACCATGGGAACAGTAGGTGGGATGTACACACAAAGGATAATGGAGGAAAAAAAGAAATGAGCCTCTGATTGCCAGGATCCAGCTCATGGGTCAACCAGTGGTCACAATCTCCCAATGACTTCCTCTAACATAATAATCTTGTAAGTATTTTCCATGATTTTAGAATCATGTTTTCTTTGGCACAATATCTGAATCACTTCTGGTATTGGGTATGGGGAATGTTGCCATTAGGAAAGACTTGAATGGCAGCAGGGCCATGTCTCCCACTGTGCCAGCCAATAAGGAGGGACAGACTTAGTTCAGTCAGTCTGATGCTCCAAGCTGGGACCCTGAACATGAAACTGGTGATTCAGAAGGAGGAACTTTTAATAATCATTTCAATAGGATAATGGTGTCATCCAGTAACCACTGGCGTCAGTGTCCAGAATCTGCATTAGCCATGCTCTAACCAGGCTGTACTACTGATGTGTGCATGGCTCTGTTTCAAACTGCCTAGTTTCAAGTTGGCTCCCTTCATCTTCCCTTAGTTGTTTTTTTTGAGCATGGTTCTCGGCTTCATGTTACCTCAGTGTGCTACCTGAATACCTTCCAATAAGCCTATTTCTGCTTAAATTAAAACAGGTATGTATTTTTTGTCTGTACTCTTGACTGGTTATAATAGTATAGGTGTGCAAGGAATTTTCTTCTAGTAGAAAAATAAGTATTTGATGAGACGGTTGATTATATACTACATAGTTACTACTGATTAAGTCTAAGATTTGAAATAAAGTATAATATAAAAACAAATAAATAGGAAGAGGGATTATTGAAATTCTTAAGAGGGAACATCAGATCAGTGAAACAGTAGCCCACATCTATGTTTATTGAAGCATGAAACAGGAAAATATCGCAATGAGAAAGCATTTAAAGCCACTAGGCCTTTAAAACCTAACACAGAAACTGAAAAGGGAAAACCTGAGGGTAAAAAGCAATGAAAGCCTTGAAATTGAAACTGAAGGAGACAACCCAAAGGCAACATTCACTGGAGCCTGGATGATCAGTCTGAAGGAATGGAGACAGCCTAAAGGGCAGAAATGCATTCAGGCCCAACAGTGAGTTTGAAAGGATTCCTTCAGGGAAAGATTCATTTGGTTCTAACATTAAGTTAGAATAGACCGAGCTTAGAGGCATGCTTAATACCCTGAAATTGAAAAAGTAAGCACATAACTAGGGGCAGCTTGCATTTTTTATAAAATGAAAATGAGTCTGATTGGTAAGAGCTGGGATGCAGCAAGCATTTAAATGTGCATCATAGGACTTATGAGATAACTAGACAATGAAAAAGAAAAGGAAAAAATGGGATTGGCAGTAAGCAGCACATACTGATAAAACCTGTGCTGAGTGTAACATTGTGAGCCAGAATCAATGGTGCACATCTCCTCAATCAGCATATATTAATTCTTATTGACTGATCTATTTTCATAATGTAAAAGACCTCTAGAAAATCAGAATAAACTGTACTCTGATAGTTGATGCTGAGTTAGTAATTAATATTAGAAAAACCTCTTTGCAGTATAGAGGAATAAAAAATATCTGGCATATTTTAAGATTAGTTATGCAGAACAGTAAGATTCCAACATCATTCTCTTAAGGAGTAAACATCTTGAATATTACAAACTGAAAAATGTGAGTTGTCTTAAAACAATTTTATTGGAATTCATATTTATATTTAGTCTTTCTGTCACCAGCCACATAGCTTAATATGGTTAATGACTAAGATTGTCTACATCAGTGGTTCTCAAAGTGTTCTCACAGATCAGCAATATTGGTATCAACTAGAAACTTGTTAAAATTGCAAATTCTAGGGTCCCAGCTTAGATACTTTGAACTCTGGGAATGGAGCCCAGCAATATGTGTTTTTATAAGCCCTTGTGTGACTGTGACTTAAGGTAGGGTCTACGTTATTCTTAGCATGACTACTATTCCAAAATATTTAAGCCCAGAAGATGAATTTTCAAATAGCTTTGTTTATACTCTGGTTTCTCTTCAGACTGTATAAATCTTTCACCTTTTTCAAATAGCTTTGTTTGTTTCAGGAAATTCCTAACATTTCTGAACAATAAACTATGAACTAACCCCTCATATAAGTTATATTCTCATACTAAAAAAAATAGATTATTCAACTGGGCTTATCCATACAACTGTTTACTCTTTAGGCTTCTTTCAAAACAACTATGAAAATGTCACCCCTTGAACCTTGGCAATAAGGTGAGACGTGTTGGATTTGAACTTGTACTTTTTTTTTGCCAAGCTCCCCAAATGCTTCTAAGAATAGAGGACTTTTTTATTTAGAAATATACATATATATACACATATAACTTTTTATTCAGAAATATTTCATATATGTGAATATATGTATATGTATTTTTAGAATGCTTTTAGCAAGTCCTTTTTGAAAGCTTTCATCTCAATGGAAGCATGTTTTATTACTAACAAAATTACTATTTGTCTTAATATGTTTTCTTCTTTCCTTTCAGTAGAAGTTCATAAGAAAGAGGACAGGTATAAGTTCATCCATGAGCCAGCTCCAAAGGGCTAGTGAGTTTGGAAGGTTTCACTGAATCAGCCTCTTTATAGAACAAATCCTGCCATATATCCCATATCAAAAAACTTAGGAGAATTTTTCTCAGACCTGTTTTATTTTGCCTGTAAAAGTCTGGTTCTGGGAGAGATCTTCTTCCTTCCATCCAGCTACTTCACCATCAAAAATCAACAGATTGTCTATTTCTGTATAACTGAATCACTGTGCTGTATATTTATATTTCAATAAATTCTTTTAAAGCAATCAACAGATTGTCAGATTTGTGATGAACAAGACAAGTTGCAGAAACATATAATTCAATTCAGTGTTTCTAATCTGATGGGTTTGTCCCAGTCTAAGTTCTTACACCCTTCAGAGTAAACTTGTGCTTCTTATATATATTTACACTGTAATCCAAATTTTTGTACTTACTTTTTTCTAAATGGCATAATTACACCATAATTTTCAGAATTACAGTGGGTGCTGTGGGGAATTTTAGACATGAAAAAAATCATTCACTTGAGGAGGCACCCTAAAATGAAAAAAAAATCCAATGATTTGTTTCTTTGTTTGGTTGATTGGTTGTTTTTTATTGGAATGGGAAAGTTTCCAAAAGAAATTCAGGGTCCAAAATTACTTCCTTAAAAGATTCCTTGGTCTAAGCAAATTTTAAAAATGGGGAAAACTTAAAACTCTCACTAGAGCCTCCCAAATCTCAACTTAAGCTTAACAGCTTTCTCTTACTGGTCTTCTTCCCTCATTCTATGCTCCTTTATTACCTGCTGCCCCTACTCCTTTTCTGTCCTGTTCCCCTTCTCTTATGACCAGCTAGAAAGCCAGAAAGCTCAATTACATCTTAAACTCCCTTCATAATAGGGAAATGCCCTTATGGCAAAACTTTCCAAATCCTAAACAAGACAAGGAAAAATTCAGATGAAGATTTAGAATAATTTCGGGAACACACATTCTATGATTCTCACATCTGAGTCAATTATTTCATATGTTAGTGGAAATCTCAGATGCAGATGCAAAAAAGAAAAGCACAAAATTGAAAGGTAGGCTGAGAAGGTCCTGAGGATGACTTAAATGGATCCCAAACTGCATATGAACACAGAAGGGTTTAGAAAAAATATACATGTTTGGCATGGTATTTTAGCTGTTACCTTAATTGTTTCCTATGAAAATAGACTGGACTTGAATTCAGGTTATAAACAAAGAATTAGTTCACTGGAGACTTTAAATAGACTCTTTGGAAACTTTAGGCATACAGGAGGAGATCAGAAGCAGATGTGATTCCAGCCCTCTCCTAACTTTTCATGAATGATTGTGAGTCAGAAATAGGGAATGTAATACATAGCAAATTTGTCTTAAACATTTTTTACCAAAAGAAATACCATTGTGCTGAATGGCTGTATTGAAACATAAGGGGATATGGAGGGATTTGAGTCTAAAACTAGGATGGAGTCTTGTAAATCATGCTTTGAAGCTTGGATTTCACCATGTACTAGAGTCAAACTTTTGAAGATGTTTACGTTGTAGCTGTTTTAAATGTGACATGTAAAACATAATCAGATTTAAGAATTAAAAAATTTTCTTTTGAGGTAGCATTAAAGATTGAAAGAGTACAAGACTAGACTCACTGGGCAAGTAGTCTGTGTGACTTAGAAACATTCTCTCTAAATTCAAAACATTTCCATCTCATATATCAAAACTGCTGTCTCTTCATAAAGTCAACTCATCTCATATGTAACCAACAGAAATGTTTTACAGGTGAACACTTGACCATATTAACTACTCTCAAAAATTTTTCACAACTTGCTAGTTCTTAAATTAAAACTTCTAATACTTTTCAAGATTTTTCATCCATCTTGCTCAACAAAGTTCACCCACTCGTACTATACATCTTCTAGGGATGTATGTAATATGTAGCACATACACAAACTATATATCATACATATAACCATACATCTGCCAGTTTTGCCTGCCTCCTGTGTAGCACACCCTTTATTCTACCTTGTTAAACCTCTATTTTGCAGTTTCACAACTGCCTTAGCACGACTGGTCTTCCCAATTCTGTGCCTCTATGATATTTTCTCTACTGAACTTTACTTTTTCAATCTCCAACGGTCAAAATCCAATTCATCCTTTAAGACCACAGTCAAAAATTACTTTTCAAATTTTGCTTCCCCAAAACTCCTAATGATAATAAATTGTTATTCTATTATTTTGGGCGTAGTTATATTGTGACACTGTGAGTTCTGAAGGGCATAAACACTTTTCGTGTATCTGTATAAACTCCAGGGCCTAAAATCAGGTAAATATACAGTAAACTTCAATGAATGTATGAAAAAAGAGTAAACGGATAGATTGACTGATGCATAATCATTTGTATAAAGTTTCCCTTTTTCCCTTCATTAAATGATAAGTAAATGATTCTCTGAGCAAATGTTTTACTTCTTATGTAATGACTTCCTCACAATACACAGTACAAGTCTAGCAACACAGTGAGTAATCAATACCCACTGTTGACTGTTGAAGTAAAATAAATTTACAAAACAAGCCAGGCTTGTTTCTAGTAATGTAACTCCCCTTGGTGATTTTTGGCATGCTAAGTGAAATCACCACAGGAAAGTTTAAGAATGATGTACTAAATATTCCAAGTGAATGTTGTACCTTCAGATGTAGCACCATTGACTGCACTTGTTAGCGATGCTGAAAATTGAGTAAGTCTCAAAAGTGAGAAAGTTCTGGCTGGCATTAATGATTCAGCTATTTGTCTCTTTCCCTTTAGGACCAAGTACACTGATGCCATTACACTGAATTAAATGAAACTATACAGTTAGAAATGACTTTCTTCAAATGCATTATAAAAAGGAGATCTGGCTTATAATTAGTAAGAATAATATGATGTAGGAGAGAAGTATACAGGCCTCCTGAAACAGCTTCCACTAATATTGCTGAAGTCAGGAAATTATTATTTTCCATATTTTTAGTGGTTATTGTATTTCATCCTCCTATGATTACTTTGGCCATGTTAAATAATACTATTCTGAACTTGAGTTGTAACATAACTAGAGTATTATATCATATACATATAAATATTAATACACACACAAAGCACACAGATGTATATTCACATGCGTAGTATATATATGTATGCATATGTGTGATATTAGCATATATATAGGATATTAATAATTGTTACATACTGAAATTCACTTAAGGAGCAAGCTATGATTCAAAAAATATGCTGTATTAAATGTATTACATGTAAAAAGCATTATTTAATATAAGAATATATTATGTTTCATTCCATGATTATTTCTTGAGAAAGGAATGAAAATATTGAAATTTCAAGAAACTGCTCAAGTTTATAAATTGCTAAATATATGCAAAGCACTAAAATATTAACTATGTGCCAAACACTTAGAAATATATTAGATCACCATTAAAGAGCCTATTTTTCCCTAGAAAAACAAAAGAATCTTAACCTGAATATGAATACTTGTATACTACATTTGGATTTACTATTTCTTTTTTTTTTTTTTTTTTTTTTGCGGTTTGCGGGCCTCTCACTGTTGTGGCCTCTCCCGTTGCAGAGCACAGGCTCCAGACACGCAGGCTCAGTGGCCATGGCTCACGGGCCCAGCCGCTTCGCGGCACGTGGGATTTTCCCGGATCGGGGCACGAACCCGTGTCCCCTGCATCGGCAGGCGGACTCTCAAACACTGCGCCACCAGGGAAGCCCTGGATTTACTATTTCAATTTAAAAAGAAATCCTTATTTCCTTAAGTTATGGCTTTCTTTTTCTCCAATGTTTTTTCTATTTGAAATATTAATTCTGATATAGAAGAGCTCCTTTTTCTCCTGACAAATACCAATTACTGAGTTAATCTAAATAAAAAATAGGACATCCTCCACCAAATTATAATATAAAAGCACATATATTTCAAATAATAGAAATATTATAAATTTATTTCCCACCTTTCTTCTTCACTCTCTTAATCATAAAAAAATCCATAAATTGTTTTAGTTTGTCTTTCACATTATATTCTCTAAAATACATAGTCTTCTCATTTTCTCATTTTCTACTTTTCTTTCTACTAAAGCGTCAGTCAATACATATCATCGGGGAGAGGTGACTGTTTTGTTTGGAAGTAATTCTCCATACTCAAGAATTATGTTAATAATCACATTCTGAAAGAATGTGTTTCTACTAGCTGTACTGCAATGGGCCCCGGATTTCCAATTTACAAGTTTTAAATTTCCAACTTACAAGCTTACTGTTTACTGTGCTATACAACAAAAAGCAGTTATCATAGAAACTAATTCATTGCATAATACTCTCACCATCAACTAGATTCACAACATCACCTAGTTTTTGGAAATAAAGTAAGAAATAGAACAAGCAAGATTTTATTATTTCCTTTTTAAAATGGGAAACATGGAAAACAGAGAGGATCAGAGTCACGTAGGGCTCTGACAAATTGAAAATATAAAACCTTTGATTTTCAGTCTTTATCAATCTTATTTAAATAATTGATGATAGGAATATATACAGATGTGTCTATGTAAGTATATATACTGGAACTTGAAGAAAATTATTAATTTGCCTCTGTTCTCTCACTTTCTGTTTTTATTCATATGAAAAAAATTCAGTATGTTTCATGTAGGTTTTCATCCTGCAATAACGAATAGATTTTAGATATACTTCTGGATTAACTGGCCCATAAAGGGATCAGTGTGACCATGGACAGTCAACAGTAAAAGGAAATAGGCTCATTTAAGTCATATTTCAAAAGGTAGGGAGAGAATTTCCATGAAAATCTGACACCTTGTGCATTCACTTTTCTGTTTTACTTCTCTACCTAGCTCAGGTGAATATGCAAATAAAATTAAGTCAATTGCTAGGATTAAGTCAACTGCACAAGCCACCCTTAATTTACTAAGCAATTCAGGTCAAGGAGGAAAATGAGGCAAAGAGAAGAAAACTTGTTCAAGTGGAAGCACCAAATTTTGAACCAAGATGACTTGGCTCCAGCATTACTATTGTTAACAGGTATGTTTGACTATATAGAGCAGCCATGGTCTATTACCATGTTTCTGAAATCTCTTCCAGAAAAGGGAGGGAGATAGATTGAGACAGGAGCAGAGCAGCAGCAAAATGAAAACTGATCGTGAATTAACACAAAATTAGCAGTGTTTTCAAGACATTACTATAGGTTTTTAGTCCAACTTTATACAATGAAAGCATACTAAGGAAAATGGAAGGATGAGCCACTTCTGGTGAATTTCAGCAGAATAGAAACCATCTTTGCCTAAGATGTGGACTTAGGATATAACTAATGGCACGGTGGTAGTACTCATTTCATTTGGGTAAATTCCTCTTGAATTTCTTTTCTAAATAATACAGAATTTTATAGTGTACTACCTATTAATAAGAATCTGGTTTTGCCAAACTAAAGCTGCAAGACAGTGTAGTCTCTAAAGAGTTACAAACTGAAAGCTTCATATGATGCACTAGAACCTAGAAAGAAGCAAATAAAACACAAATAGTGTAAACAATGCGAACAACCAATTTGTATCTGCTTCCTATCTAGTAATTTATTTCATAACTAATAGTATGAAAATATTTAAATAAAGATCCTAGATAAGTAAGATTTTTATTTTGCGGCCATTTATACAGAGTAATTCCTGAAAATAGAGAAAAACTGGAAATAATGAAACATTTTGATATTGATTTTGTTTAAAACTGGTCAATGTGCTTTTTTTTTTTTTTTTTTTAATGACTGATATCCTAACATTGTAACACCAGCACAATTCATGACATCACCTCTGGACTGAGACTGCCTTGCTCTGCCTTAGGTTGTACAGCAGTACCTCAACCTTTTTAGAGCAGATCTTAAAGTCACTCCATTGATTTAATGTGTTGGGTCACCTTCAATTTTATCTGTAAACTGACATCAGTAGTCTGATTTACTATCATTTTAAGACTTAGTTTATGCACTGACTGTAAAACCTTCTGGGGAAAATGTAAGGAAAAGGGAAAGTTATTCCAATATGCTTTAAATAGGGTGGCATGATATTATTTTAAGCTTTACAGTTGTATATGTCTGTGAAACAGCTTGTTTTCTTTCCAATTATCTTTCGTAAAAATGAAATATACTGTTTTTTATTCATAAAAGGCATGGAAAAAGAATTAACTTTCAAAACACATTTTAAAAATATATTAGATACATTTAACTGCACAAATCATGTGAAAGTCTCATAAGCTGTACTTTTTCACAAGTACAAATAAATTTTCACAACTATTTAAAATGAAAATATATCTGAAAGCTGCAATGTTTTGCAAAGGAGGAACAGAACAGTTGTTAATTTATGTATGAGTTATCGAAATAGCCTGTGCCATGATTTGTGCTGTTAACTAAGACATTTTTAATTATTAGGGTAAAATCTCACAAAGTGAAAAGCTGAACAGTTGATCCTATTAAGAACTTATTTTCATTGCTCAGATGGCTGAATTTCTTAATTAGCTTTTACCGGATGAATTAGTGGAAACTGAGGTACATGTGATCAATACAAAAAATTTTATATACCCAGTTTTGGGAGCTTTTAAAAAACTGTGAAATTACCTATTTATCATATACATAATGTTAGTTACAATTTATATTTCAATACTGCACTTTAAATGGCCTAATTTTGCAAGACATACCATACACACACTCTTTTTGTTTGTTTTTTCCCAAGACCAAATGATACGATTAGCCTTATGCATTACCACTTCTCAATATTGATAATGATATAACATATATATATATAAATATTTCACTCACATAGGAAGAACAAATTAGAGTACTGGAATAGAAAAGGCTATTAAAATGTAAGTCTTTAATAAACTTTAGCTATTATTACTGATACCATTACTTTTTGGTTTTACACTGGAAATAAAGGTTCTAAATTCACTCATATTCTTTTTGTTTTGGTTAATCATTTAAAAATAGATAATGACTGCAATGTTTAAACGATATTCTCTCTATTTCTAAACAAAGAAATAAAAGAAGGTACATAAGTGTTGAAGTGGATGATTTTATAAATATTTATTACAGGTATATGAATAAACTTTAACTTTGAGTAGCTTTTAAAATGCTCCTTTCTACTAGTCCAGTTCAATTTTATTAAGTCATTCCTGAGATAAAATGAGGATCTTAGTCAATTGTATATGAGGCTTGATGTTAAAAATGTTAAATTACATTTCTGTCTGACAATAGACAAGTTATATTACCTAATTGCATTATCAGAAAGACAGCTGACTTCTCTTTTTTGCAATAAGGGGTATTAACCCTCTTCTAGTAAATAGTAGGCCTTGTGTAAGATGTTCTGTTGAATAAATGGAAAAGAAAAAAAAAATCTATGAGATATTGGATCGCATTCATTGTATCACTTAGTAAATGGCAAACAATTTATAAACAATATATCAGACAGTAGTTTTATTAAACATATAAATAAAACCTGTAAATCTATATTTTCCAAGCTTTTCCAAGAAAAAGCTACAAATTTCATTTATAATGTATATTATTTTTCTAATATCTTATATATACACTATTTTTTATATATCTCACAGTGAACACCTACAACCAAAATGTGCATTCCTTAAACTTGGCACTGCACAGAGGTCCCTTCCAGAGCATGCATTTGACAGCAGGACGGCTTACTCTCACATGGTGCTCAAGGTTCTACTGTGGTTTCATCATGATGCTTATTACGTGAGACCTGCTCACCAATGGCAGAGTCATTTTATTTCCTTACTATTTCTGGGTTTCAATGGGTTATTTTTCCCATTGAGTCTTCTTTAAATTATGTTAAATTCAATTAGTTTGTTTACCAAATATCACTTTTTACATTAATCACATTTACTACATTTACTACTGAATGCCTCAATGGATAGCCTTTTATTCATTATTAAGGACAGCCTTTTATTCAGCATTAAGACTGGGAGCTACAAACTCTTGTGATATCATAACAGTATCTCTAGCAATGATACTTCTACCCAGTAATGATCCTGAGATATATAATAAAAATGTACTGCACATTTTTAAAAAAATTGTCTTCAGTTCTGAAGATGGCTTCTACAACTGCTTATTTATAAGCATAAAGTAAAACCTTCTGTAATTTATTGAAATTCTCATTTCCTAATAAAATCTATATATACAGATACAACTATATTAATTTACTCAGGTAATAGATTTCATGGGACCAAATTAATAACATGTTCCCACAGATCAGGAAAGAACGTACCATTTTAAGTTAGCTTTGAGAACTAAATGTGATAATGCATAAAACGTTTTTAGCATGGGACCAGGCACATATTAGTCAACAAGTCTTATTTCTGTGCTGTTTTGATAGAAGATAGCTATTACAGCTAATGTTTAATAAAGACAGTTTCTAACTTTAAACTGAAGGATTTACATAACATAAGGGAAATGTTATTCTTGGATTAAAATTCCAGATTTTAAATGGGATTTAATAGGATGCAGCCTGGATATAGTGAGCATTCTTTAGCACTTCAAAATAATGGCTAATACTTACTTGGTGCTTACTGTATGCTAGGTACTGTTTCATGTGCTTTGCACACGACCTAATCTCAACAACATGCTTAAGAGATAAGTATTACTACCAACTTACAGGTGAGGATACTGACGCACAAAGCTACTAAATAACTTCACCTATAGATTACTAAGTGGCAAGGCTGTTTTTGCACCCAGGCACCTAGTTTGTTCACCTTGTTTCTCTTTATTATTATAACATTGATAATAGGGAGATTACTTTGAAATTTCCCTGTAACAGTTTCATTACATTGTCATTATTATCTTTCTATCTTGGGATTAACACTTTGTAGGGGGACTTGCTTTGCCTTTTCTCCAGCTGCGCCACTCCGCTGAAGGAAAAGATTTTGGTAACCAAGAAGAATTATCTGTGTAGAATCTGTATCCACTATTCCCTGCTCTAGATCACACTAGACTACCTGTCTCCAGGGCCTTATGTGCCTCTTACTTAAGTCCATCTCTTTGGGCATACTGGTATGCATACCTGTAGACCTGAAGGGTAGCCAAGATTTAGGGAAGGTGAAGGGTGTTTGGAAACGTGGGCTGGAATGTCCACCAATGTGCACAAAGCCCCTTGTGGTATAGAGAGGAAATGGCCAGGCTGACAATCAGGGTAGGGGCCTGAAGTCAGCTTCCTCCAGACTCCATGATTTTGTATCAAACTTCAAGGAGTATAAAAATTCCAAATTCCAGTATATGTATAACTGAGTCACTTTGCTATACACCTGAAACTAACACAACATTGTTAATCAACTATGCTCCAATATAAAATAAAAATTTATAAAAAAGAAAGAAAATAGTAGATATGACTTGAAGATATGATAGATGGGAATCATAATGAAATATAAATGGAATACAATGGAGCAGAAAAATGAAATGTTGAAAACACATGTAATGATTAAAAACAGAAAAGCCTGTAATAAAGTAAAATCTTAAAAAAACTTAAAAAATAAAGAAAAAATAAAAATATGTTTATCAATGTTTAAGAAAAAAATTCCAAATTCACAACTGATTTCTCAGGACTTATAAAGAGATATTTATCAAATTGAAGAATAGAAGTTCATTAGCTTAGTTTAAAACTTTTAAGTATTTACACATGATAATGGACACATGGACCAATAAATATGTTCTTTTCCCAGACTCACAAATATTAGGGGAGGGCCTGATTTTCAAGCATGCAGTTATATTTCATGTATAATATCTCATAACAGGATTTGATTGTTACTTCATATTCTTTACCTACTAGGTATAAGAAAGACTTATTTTCTCTGCAATGAATATTAATATAATTAATGCTTTAAGAGAGAGTATAGCACATGATAGAAATTTACTTCATGTTGTTTATTGAATAACTGGTAGACTATTTTTAGAGACATTAAAACAATTCTCTCACATTGTCTCATTTATCATCAGAATATCCATGAGTTCAGATAGTCATACAAAAAATAGAAAAGAGGACAACTCACTCTGGATGGCATTCAGAATTAATGTTAGAAATCTCTAGGCACTCAGATTTTTAGTTAATATTGCCTAACTTAATTCTAATGTCTTTTCTGTCTTTAAACTGAGATTGCCTTAATTTTATCATGGGAAAAAGTGGTGTCAGTAGAAAAACATGAATGTGAATAATACTTAGTATTAGGAAATTATTAAGATTCAGTCAATGCCATATAGAAAATTGAGCTTTTTCTGGTTAAAGACACTAAAAAATTAAATGTCAACAATATTTTAGCTACTTTCTAAGACAGCAATATCTTTCTAGGCTATTTTCATATACATCCAATGACCATTCCTTAATTATAAGGCATTATACCGTTTCACTATGCTTTAAGTATATCACACCTGATCTTTGATAATGCAACTTCTAATTATTCTAATATGATAAAATAATGAAATTTAAAAGTTAATTCCCATGGCACCTTGATTTTATTCCTCTAGTGCTTAGCAACATTCTAGGAAATGAGTTTTGCAAATATTGTTTAAAAAACACTTTTTTCCCATCTTCTTTCCTACAATGTATTCTCCATTCTCCAATCAAGGATAGGAAAGGCTTTAGTCAAATTAATTCGGGGTCCACGGAGATACCACTATTGAAGAACGGAAGGTGTACGGCTGAAATGGTTTGGGGGGCCTGACAACAAAGAACGCGAGGTGGATCTTGAGAAATTTAAATTAAATTTTAAATGTTTGAGAAGGAATCACAGTCCCTTGGAGTTATGGCAGCACACTAATGAGATCAATGGAAACGCTAATTCCTCAACTAAAGAACTGTGCATTAAATAGCTATCCCAGACTGCATCTGTGTTCATTCACCTCTTCATTTATTTAATAAGTATTTTATCAAGTGCCCAATATATTCCAGGCAATGTACTAATTGCAAAATACACAAAATAAAATTTGAACCCTTACAGAGTTTCAAAAACAAAAATGTGCTATTTATCAAATAAATACTCAAATAATTATATAATCTCATAATTTGATAAATGTTGCAAAAGGAACAATTTTGCTAAAAAAGAAAATTAAGAGATAGATGGTTGCCTTTTTGAGGAAGTGATACTCTAGATATAAATGGTAAGGAGTATTCAGGTAAAGAAAGAGGAAGGAACACTTCAGGCCAAGGAACAGTATGCAGAGGCAGTGGGATGGGAAACATGCTGGCATATCTCCATATGCCAACAGCTACTTGCATTGTTTCCATGAAATCATCATTACAAAACTAGGCTTGTGACATGCCAGATTAGACATTTTTAGTCTACAAAAAAACTCAAATAAGTATTATTGATTCAGGCATCAAAATTAAATTATGGTCCTTAAACATGTAATAAATAGCACTGTGTACGCTGCCCATAACTATCACCAGGTTCTTTCTATGTGTGCTAAAAACTTAAAGATTAAGGGATACTATTTATTGATACTATGCTATTTATTATTCTAGCAAATTTAAATAACAAAATCTAAACTTCATTTCATGGGTGTAATCATACTGAAATGAAAGAACACGGTAGGATTTGTGTATCCTTCAACAAGCATTTGCTGAGCGTCTTATGTGTTTGGTGATGGGAATAAAGACTAGTAAAATGATCTTCATTGAATTGAGAGGAAGAGAGGTAAGGTATGCCAACAAATGAGTCTGAAGGAGAAGGAAAGTGTGAAAGTACATATAAGGTAGTAGCTTGAGCAAAAGCAGGGCAAGAAGGCAGCTTACTTTTACTTTTAAGACTGGACCAGCCTGCATATGTTTTAGGATGAAAGAAAGCTAGTGAAGTGGAGAGACTGAAGGTACTAGAGAGATGGAAAAAACCTGAGGGGTGGAGACCCAAGAGAAGGAAAAAATGATTGAATAAAAGCAGATGTGGAAACGAAAGTTTTGAAAAGGTAAAATTCGCAGGTAAGTTTTGAAATAATAAAATGAAATAATAAAAATGTTCAGATATGGTTTGTGATAGTAAATACCTACTCCATCAAAGTTAAGGTCATGTTCTGAAAATTCAAGGCCAGCGTAGTCTATCTTACTCAGTTTTGTGTCCTCAATGAATAAATGAGAAATGAGGAATAGAGATTTCTAGATTTGAGTAGACTGGTTCAAGTTAAAACAAAATTACATTTCTTCCTCTTTATAGCTTTGGTTTACATCTCCTAAGTTGGTTATTATTATTACTATCATTAATATTACTATTATTATCTGGAAGGGCATTAATTAAATTTTGCAGTTTTGTTTTTTAATTTTATAATGAAACCTAAAATTATGACTAAAGAAATGTTAATGCTAATATTTTGGATTTGTGACAGCTTTTTCTTCTTTTAACATAAAAGGTAGTTGAAAGCATATACAATATTTCTCTACATGCATCAGCAAAACCATTTATATACTGGATATTGTGAGGTTTTGCTTTATGCATAAAAAGTTCAGAGTAAACTTGATACACTGTTAATATTTAAATATGTGTTTGTGCCATCCACATGTCAACTTGCATTGCACATAGTAAACAGCAAATAAACACAGGTTGAATTGAAGGGTACCCATTTTTTACTTTTATTTTTGCATGATCTCTTAATATTTCTTTTATTTTTCTTGGGTATTTTTCTTTGAATTTTTACAGCTTCAGGTTTTTAAAACTTAAATTATGTGGAAAGAAATATAGGTAACTGGTAAATATAAAGCCTAAGAATAATGGCATCAAATATTATCAAACACCAGTATTATACTCATTAATCAGGCAGGTACAATATTTATTCATGTATACTAGAATGTATTTAATGTACATAATTATTTTCATGATAAACCTTTGCTACAGGAGTTTTTTCCAATACTAATAATTTAAGTCACGTCTCCAGTCTTTGAGAGTTTTCACAGTATTTGGGAAAAAAAACAACCTATATAAATATAAAAACAAGTAAAATGGTTTTGGTTCTAATCGTTAAATTATATTTTCTTATTTTTGTTTCAAAATTTACAGACATTTGTGTCATACTTAATCATCTTTTGCCTTTTTCTCCAGTAACTGCCCCCCTCTAATTGGCACCTTGGTAACAGTAGTCCAAAGTGTCCAAATTCTTATCCCTCTGCTACTGAATAAAGACCTGCTGGGGAATTGTTTTTATCAAATTGATTTTACACCCAAATGAAGGATGAACTCCCCCCAACCCCCCTTCCATCCTAAAAAAATGCTAAGCCTAAAATTACCGAACAAATTAAAATGGGTATATGCTATTTGAGGTTTGGGGGTGTTTTTTTTTTTGTTTTTTTTTCCTGATACTCTGACATGCTATACCATTTTTTTAATGTAAAAATCTCTGAAATTTTTCATAGATGTTTAGGAATGCCAAGGAACATTCCTTTTAAATGTTTGATAGGGCACTGCTGATTACCCCAGGCCATCTATTTCTCAGCACTAGGACCACAGAAGCTAATACCACAATTGGTTTCTTTTCTGCTTTTGGATTCAGTGCTCAGCAGCAAGTATACACACTCATTTGTCTTCTCCCTTGTTAAGCAACTGCCCACTACTCTGCAAAATCACAGAGATGAGAAGGTAGTTTTAGTTGTGCACACTGGAATGTTTGTGACTCAAGCTAGCGTCTTGTGTTGGACACTTGTAAACGCTCTATTTTTCCCTGATCTCAGAAAGGAGTCTTGGTCTTCTATTTGATTTCTACTGTGTTTGCTCTTGAGGCAGAGAAAATACAATGAACAGCAGCTTGGCTTTTCTGAGTTTGTCTAGTGATGGAAAAAACAAGAATGTAGATCCTTACACAGTTCAATAGTATTTCCTGTTGATGATACAGAGCTCTTGTTCAGAGGGAATTCGTTCAAAGAATGGAATCTTAAGATAAAGAAGAAAGAAGCACAGGGAATAAAGGAGATAACAGCACCCCCAGACTTAAATAGTCAGTGATCTGAAAAGCTGAGAAACACCTTTAGGCTTGTTGTGATCTATGACCTTATGACATTGAGTTTATGGACTCAATTTTTAATTGTTATCAAAATGTATACTAGAATGAGGGAAACATTATTTTTATGGATAAGATAATTACGCTTTATTTAAAATAGACCCCAAAAGAGATATCTATGACAAAAACTTAATTATATTGAAAAGATACAGGAAATGCCTTTTCAGTTTTCAGTTAATTGTTTATTATTCTTTTGATAACTTTGCTATCTGATAGATATGTACCACATGTTACCAGGTTGCTAATTTGTTGAACTGGAATAGAATTCTATGATAAGTAGAACTCAGAATTAAGTTTATAATTTATTTTACTTACAGATAGGACATTTTACTTACTGCTACTTGAGCTTTGATTCAATGGTGAAATTCAAACAATGTATGATACATTTTTCATTATAAAACTTTTCCTATGTAGTATCTTACAGTGAGGTGTAAAATAGTATATATACTTCTTGATTTCTTTGTGCTAAGAAGTTTTAACTTTGTGGAACTGATTCACATTTATAAATGATATATAAAATGAAAAATATCTGCCCATGTTTCAGAAGTGCTAACATAAGTATTGGTCTACCGCCCAATGTTTTTATAACAAGCAATGTTACATGTTTTGTAATGAGCCATGCAGATGTAACAAAATCCAGAGATTCAATGGATCTTGAAATTTAAATAAAAATTTTAAAAATGTTTAAAAACCTTCAGCACAAATTCTTCAAGGATATACAAGTTTGGTTTCTTCACTACAATTAGGAAAAATAATGGACAAATAATGAATTTTACTGACTTTGTCAGGTCAAGTACCAAACCCAAACTTATACAGAGGTATAGTAAGAACACTGGCTGAGAGTTCATTCTGTGTTATACTATACTAAATGTAATTGCTTCTTACGCACTATTTCTCAATAATGGCATCTTCAAAGCATTGTTATTTAGAGAATTATGTTAGGACAACATTAAATAAACATTTCACTTGTTCACGTTACACAAAGTAGTTTATAAAAATGTTCAAAATATGTTCCTATCTTTAAAGCAGCTTGTGATCTCCTGGTAGGAAAAGTAGTTTTGCATGAAGATATCCGGAAGCATCATTTTTGGCAGAAGTAATAATGTCAGCAAAAGTATAGAGACAGGAAATGTAATTATAGAGACAGGTTTTGGTGTAGGTTGTGGCTCAATCTACAATGTGTACATTGGTGTAGCTGCAGAGGAGCCTTTAAATGGTTTCTAAAGGACAGTTACGGAGCTCCTTGGCATACTGGCATACTGAGAATCTGAAATGTGTTCTTCAAACAGTAAGAACCAATAGAACTTTCAAAGCAAAGAAATGGCATGACAAGACTTGAATCTTTGAAAGATTATTCTGTCAGAAAGATTGACATATTGGAGAATAGAGGAAGATAAACCAGACTGGAGATGTTATTCCATTGAAAGATGCCTTGAACCAGTGCTGGGTGAATGTTATTTGCAAGGCTGGTTTGAAAATGAGAGGGATCATTCGTCCAAGAATGTTCCTTTGCTTGAAGCCCTTTCCAGTCTACCCAAGTAGAATTGTCTCCTCCTCATTTTAACTCCACTGGATCTTTTACACACAGCAGAGGGGGAAGGGAAAAGAATGCTATTTATAAAATATCTCTGGCATTTCACAGATGTGCATTTTATTTCTTCAAAAATTTGGCAATGCCCCAAAGCATTTTTAATTGACTTCTTGCTGCCATGTGTTTCTTGGTTTCAGTTAATACGTAAAGAGAATAAGAAAAAGATCAACTCAGTAGACTTAAACTGGGGAAGGGCAAGAACTGCAGGTTAAAATGTTTTATTAAATATATAAAATGTTTAAAATATTAGGCATAAATTAAAACAAAAATATGATACTTTTTTTCATCTATTCCACTGGGTGTAGAATAAGGAGTTTCATAATACACTGTACTTGGCTACAGTGTGGAGAGACAGACATCCTAATACATTTTGGTTAGAGTACTAATTGGAACCATCCCTGTGGAGGGCAATTCAGCAGTAAAACCAACATTTTAAATGCACATTCTCACTGACCTAGCAACTCTACTTCTAGATCTACTCACACTTATGTAAAATTGCATATATAAGAATTTTCATTACATATTTATTAGTATTTGCATGTAAAATAAATTGACAAATAATTTTAAGACAATAATTATTTATATAAATTATGGTATATCTTTATTACAGAGTAAAGTATTCAAAAATTATATACTTTTTTGAACTGTAATGTAGACAACCAAAATTATTTTAAGAAAAAAAAGATATACTGTAACAATTTCAAAAAGGATGTACATACAAAATCCTGTTGAGGACGGCTACTTCTGAGAGGAACTAGAAGACATTTTAGGGCTTTTACTATATTCTTTTTATACTGCTCATTGTCAATTCTGCCATGTTAGGAAAAAAAGAGATGACAACAACAGTGTTCACTCTCCAGATTCTGACTTGTGAGAGCTGCTTTACCATGCAGTGGCCAGGCTGATAACACACCCAATGGAGCTGATCATTTGTATTCTATCATAAAGTATCTCAGGATCATATTTAAAGTAATTATTGGATAGCACTCCACTCTTTATCAATGAAGGACTAGAAAAAACTGTAAGTATTTGTTGTTACTGGAAAGTAATTCCTCTACAAAACAATGTCTTTTTAAATTAATCCTTAATATGATGTTTCTATTATTTTTACCTAGGGAAAAAATATTAATAAGAAGATGTATCTATTTGCATTTGTGTTTTCTTTCTTCCTCTTGAAAAACTTGAATTACCCTAGTGTGTTTGTTTGAAATGAAAGGATAAAAGAACCTAATGATAGAGTAATTTCTTCAGATAAAAAAGAAATTGATCTCAGACCATTTATCTAAACATTGGCTAAAGGCAAACACTAACCAAATAAAGATTAACATTTGGAAAAGGTAGTTAATTTGAAAATAAATCAAGATAGTTGTCTTAACTTTTAAGCATCTATTAAAGTTGTAATATGTAGGAGACATCTGATCATGCATAATATCTGAGGAGAAAAATGAGAATGAGAACAAGAACACAATCATTTCTTTCTTCTAAATTAGTATTAATCAGAACAACTATATAATATATTTTAATAGATGGCATTTCAATATTCAGTCTGGGAAAATCAACCATGTATTTATATCTAAAGCCTATTATCTTATAAGACAACTACATGTAAAAAAGATAAAGAGACACTTTTGTTTCAGGTGAAATATCAACTCCAGGAATTTTTAAAAGTATCTCATGATATGAATACTTACTTAATCACATCCTCATTGAACAGTGTAAAACTGCTTTCTATCAGCTCCCTCTCCTGTCTGCTTTGTAGCTTTCTCCACCTTTCTTTTTCTCTCTGTCTCCAATATTTCCAGACCCAGCATAGTCTTACCACACTTTTTTGAAAGAGACTATTTTTTGTGAGATTTGTTTCTTCCATTTTTTTCTAATGTATCAAATCTTCTGCAATAATAAAATAATCTATATATATTGGAGGAAGTTGTTGATTGGTTGTACAGATACAAAGCATATACATATTTAAAGCAGCATATTAATCATAAAAGTATGTTGATAATAACTCTTATTGTCAGAGTAGCCAAGCCGAAAAAGGTAATATATCGAATATTACTTGTAGAAAAACGTATCTGTAAAATGTTTCAAACTGAAATCTTTTTATTTTTACTATTAAATCTAATGACAATTCACAATTTAAAAGACGTCCGCTATTTGTTTTAATGAATTAGCAGTAAATTAACATTTAATGATTGTAGCATGAGCCACTCTCACAATTTTTTAAATTAACAAGAACATAATAAAAATGGAAGAAGAAAATAATTGGGGGAACTTATTATTTTCAATTGAATATTTCCTATACCATTTTGCAGTCACATGGGATTCAAAAACAATATTTGAAACATGTCCCTCTCCTACCAAAATAGAATCTATGCTCTAAATAATTTTGTAGAGGGACATTAAAGATTTCTTTTTTTTCAGGCAAATCAAAATACAATAAAATAAAAAAGACCCAAATCAAGTAATCTCTTTAAATATGTGTAAGTAAAATTAAGACAATGAAAAGAAAAGAAAGCACCTATGAACAAATTTACAAGATTGTGCCAAGAAATTACATGTGTTTCCTCATACTTGGAAAACTGGAATGATTGTACCCATGTATATTTATACAAAATTCAAATGATTTTTCTGCCTTTAAATATTTCTTGAACCTAAGTAAAAAATGAGATTTTTGTAAGTAACTAGACCTAAAGATATAAAGAAAATGATTTTGCCTCCTGATTCTACAGTCTCATTTCCTTCTTAAAAAAAAAAAAAAAAGTGAGGTAGTAGTCAGTATCATTCTTTTACAGGAAAATAAATGAAATCTTAGAAAGGTTACCGTTTTGCTCAGGGAACCAAAAGGAAGCTGTTGAGCCAGAATCAAGCATGGGTGTAACAAGTCCATGTTCTTTCCATGGCCTCCCGATATGCCAGGAACATGATCTCTTGTCTCATTATCTCTTTTTGGTGGAATCTATCCTAAACTCACCTGTCCACACCTACAATTCTGTTTCAATTTTCCTCTTCATCAAAACCTCACATCGCACACAGCCAATGAATTACCGTTGATCAAAACCGAAAAGAAATCCTTTACTTTCATTGATTTCACCTCCCTTGCTTGAGAGATTAATAAACTGAGGAAGTGACTTGTCCACGTCACAGCAAGGCAAAAAACTGGGGCTGAACCTCATCATTTTTTTTTTTAAATATTGGCTATATTCCCTGTGTTGTACAATATATCCTTGTAGCTTATTTTATTTATTTATTTAATTATTTATTTTTGGCTGTGTTTGGTCTTCGTTGCTGCACACGGTCTTTCTCTAGTTGCACTGAGTGGGGGCTACTCTTTGTTGCGGTGCACAGGCTCCTCACTGTGGTGGCTTCTCTTGTTGCGAAGCCAGGGCGTGGGCTTCAGTAGTTGTGCCTCGTGGGCTCTAGAGCGCAGGCTTAGCAGTTGTGGCGCACAGGCTTAGCTGCTCCCCGGCATATGGGATCTTCCCAGACCAGGGCTTGAACCGTGCCCCCTGCATTGGCAGGTGGATTCTTAACCACTGCACCACCAGGGAAGCCCTGAACCTCATCTAATCTTAAAATAAATGGTTAATATCTTGCTTTCAACAAAATTCTTCAATTGTCTCCCAGAATCCTTTACATTTCCTCATTTGACATATATTAACTTTTTTGCATTACAAAGAGTTCTTTCTTTATATTAATTAACCTTTCTACTTCCTTCCCAACATCCACCTCATTTCTGCCTCTCTTCTCACCAACTGAAAAAGAGTCTTTGTCAATCCGTAACTGAAACTTCCTTCAAGTCCTAGTGTTTCTCATTTTATCTGGAAAGTCAGCTTAATCCATCCCCACAAAGACCATTTCTGTTCCTCCAAGGTCTTTAGAATTATATGACCAATATCTCAATAGCTATGCTTACTAGTACATTTTCTTGAGCTTCTTATTAAATTGTGTTGTGACAATTTTCCACCTCTCCATTGTCAGGGGTCAAACCTGTTACTTCCTTTGGATCCCCAAAAGTAAGTAGTACTGTAAACACTAATTTTGTGAGAAATACCTGTCCAAATAAATTACTCAGATAAAAAAGAAGATACACAGAATAATCTTTAAAGGATCATGGTCTATACATCTCAATATCACTTTCCACAGTTAGAACAGCATTGCATCTCATATAAAAACAGAATATTTTGGTAGACAGATAATTTAAGCTTGTATGTTAGAATAGGAATTGAAGTAAAATCAAAATTTCTTCCCAGACTTATGTTTTTGATGTTTCTAACACTGTCATTTTTTTTGTCATTGAAAAGTAGGTTTTTTCTTTTATATTATCACAACTGCATGACATTTACTATCCTAATTTTGCATGTAAGGAAAGGTTAAGTAACGTTTCTAAAATTACACAGCTAACAAATTGTAGAGCCAAGACTTAACCCTAAAATTCAAACACCAAATCCCCTAATCCATACTGCCTCTTTATATTAGATATATTACTATAATTATCAAAGTAATATTTACTACCTGCTCTGTTGCTACTATGACTACTACTATCTGGAAGAGACTGTGTAAGCAAAGCTTCACAGCTTCACAGTTAATCCACCCCTGTAAAATAAGTATCACCAGCACCAGCACCATAAATATTCCATACTTAATAACTGAAAGAATTCAAGCTTATTTATAACAACATATAAGAATTGCATATTTTCACAGCATCTAAGCCATGTTCGTTTTACCATAAATTTGTCTATATCATCAAGAGACTAGATGGGTCTAAGATACTAAAGTTAGCACTATAATGAGATGTAGAAAAATAACAACATTCACTTGAAATGGTTATGTGAATCTTGGAAGAAAAAGTACTTCAACATAATTTAGGTAGTAGGAAGTAAATGCAGCAATTAGCGAAAGAACGCTAGCATGAAATAGTCTATGCGGGAAAGTCTCAGTAGGAGTAAACTAACAGCCGTCTCCAAAAGGAGAAGTATTGAAAATTTACATCTTAGCTGTATATACTATATAACTGCACGTTTCACACTGAATTGTATTCACCCTATGTGCTTATTTCCTCCACCAGCCCATGAACTACTTATTGCCCTTTATATTCTTACTTAACTATAACTGCCCACTATAGACCATTTCAGTGAGTGAAATAATGTAGAAATTGCTTTCAATGTGAAAATAATTACATTTTTTAAATTTTACTCACTGAGGTATATACCACCAAGACCACATTAGGGAATGAAAAACAAACAAATACAGTCATAAGTTTTCAAACACATTTATGGTAAATTTTCATGAAATCAATTCTGGATCGCTTAACTTAAATCTCAAGTAATCACTCTTTCCTACTAAGGTTACTGCTCTTTGAAAATACTGAAAATTTCAAGGTAAGTTGTAGGTGAGTAAATATCTAAAGACAGTAAAAATTCAAAGAATATTAAGGACCATTTATTCTTTGAAGTTGGAGAATATATTTTATATTTTCTACTAGGGTTATTTGCAAAGTTTGGTTATATTCATAGGGTAGAAAAAAACCTCAAATTAGCCATTAATCATTTCAGCCAGTCTTTCACCTCATCTTTAGTACATTAACTTGTCACCTTTAAATACTCAGTATTTAAAGGAAAAGAGAGTCTTAAAATATGAAGTCACCCCATAGGGACATACGAAAAGCTCTTGTCTTTGTCTAATACAATGAAAAGTTTGAGAGAAGACATCTGTAAAAATAATATTATATCAGAAACCCAGCAACATATAATTGCCTTTCCACTGAGTTGCACTGTGCCAATTTTACAGTTTATCATGTTCAGCTCTACAGAAGAAAATTTTTAGCATATACTCATTCTAAAATAATTTACATCATGTTATTAAAATTAAGCATAGAAGAACTTTGGTTTAGACACAATGATAACTAAATACTATTACAGGCTCAAATTTGCTCTCTGTTTAATTCCTTTATTATTATAACAGTAAAACTAGAATTTATATAAAAGTTGATATTTGAGTTCTAAAATTCAGAGAAATACTGCCTATTTCTAGAGAACTTCTACTTCAATTTCTGCTTTGCATTTTATTAAATGCTAAAATTGTTATAGACCTAAGGAAGCCCATGATTTAAATTTTATCCTAACTTGTCAATTCACAGGAATATTTTCTCCTTACATTTCTCATTGATTTTCTATTTCGTTTAGTGTCACATTAAACATGTATTACTGAAAAAAGCAACTGCCAATACAGAAAAAAAGTATTAACAAAAGAAATGGATAGTCCTTTATAAATATACAGTGGAAAAAATCAATTACATTTCTTTTCCTACTTGGGTTTTCAGGTTTCTTAACTGAAACTGTCAAAAACCTTCTCCCTTTTGACTTAGCTGCTGAGCGCACACTAAGCTCATTGTGAAAAAGTTCACATCTAGCAATTAAGTCGTCTAGACATTCAGTTTTTCGTTAAGAGAATATGGGTATAGCTGTTTCCTCTGAGTTAATGTAAGTGGATTTTTAGTTTTCTAGTCTTAAAAGACAATGTTTTACAGATAACAAGTGGCAAAAAAATATTACATATACTTATATCCTAATCTTGACTTGAGTAGGTATCAAAATAATTAAGATTTTTACAGCAAGAAAAACGTATAAACTATAAAAATCTCTGACCTAGACATTAAAGAGAACTGGGTTCTAATTCCATCTTTTCCACCAAATGTTAAACATGTCACTTCACCTCTTTTATCTTTATTACTCTTCACATTAAATAAGTGAAAATACGAGCTCCATTAAGGCTCCCCCCAACACTAAATGGTATTGTCACCTTTTTTCTAAGCGTCCTAATAATTTATTTATCAAAAATAACTCATGTGATTTGTGCTTATATTTAATGACATGCTTACTTAAGCATCAGAAACTCTCATTCACTAGCTCACACACGGTCATTAGAATAATGGCACTGAAAGAGGAAGAGTGTCAAATTATGAAGTTTAAGGTATCAATTAATAAAAGACATAACTTTTGAATTTCTTATCTTAAATATACTCAAAATTGACAAAATTAATCATCACTAACAAATAGTTTTATTAATTTTTTAACATAAGAGACTATATTAAGCTAGTCTATATCTTTTAGATAAGAATATAAAGAGGAAAGTTTCAAAATAACAAAATAAGACAAAACCTTTCTAGAAAACAAGAATTCTTTTTAAAATTCCTACTGTAACCTGTATTTTCCAATTAATATTCATCTTCATCATCAGGGATTTCATATTATTCTGTCATTTTAGGGGCTATAAAGTACAATAGGATCTTATCAAATACTGTATCATTTAAAACTCAATTCTTGTATAAAACTGAAATGGGAGAACTTAGGATAATTAAAATTAAACTCTTTGTTACCTTTACTTTCAGAAAATTTTGTTCTTTAATACATATAAACATGAAATTAAATATATGAGACAACAAAGATGAAAGTTCATATACTTAAAAGTAAATTTTTCACCAAATAAATGTACCATTTCTCTACTAGTTATCTCCTAAACACAAACTACTGCAACTAGTGAAATATTTGTGAAAATACAATAAGAATCTTGCTTATGACTCTAGACATTATAACTATAATTACCCTATTATGAAATCTCTCTCAATAAGAGCCCCTTAATTTTTTTTTAGCCTCATGATGAATGTTTCTGCCAGTATTATGACTATCAAGAGAAAGAGAATTTCAGTCTACCTTTTATCACCTAACTGATCAGCAAAATTTCTCTTCCTAAACTCCATATGCTATAATTACTTTACTGGATCATAATGGAAAATGAGATGATTTTCTTCTTGAGCATTTAGTAGCTAGAAGAATGATAAGGATCAGATTCTTATTCCCCCTCATAAAATGTTTATGCATATAATTACACTTTTCCAGTCAACAGTCACAAACAAGAGTTTTTGATCACTCAGATGAATGAAATACTTTCATCTTCCTCCTTGCCCCATATACAATTGCTCAAATTTTGGATAACGTTCAAATTAGCCACTTTAACCCTTAAGCAGGTCTATATTTTAGAGTAAAGACACAAACTGTAAAGGTATGTTTGTGGGGAAGCTTATACAAATACCTTAATACTTTGTTTCCTATCAAAATTTCAACTTTTTTGGTTTATACAAGTGAATATAAGAAATATTTGGAACCATGACTGGAGTAAGAGTAACTGTGCAAGTCCTGCCAGATCTTTTAAGAGAAGTCCACTTGTTAAAAATAAATAAAAAGTGGTATCCACAGGGAAGCAAGTTATTTAGGTCATTATGGATTTTTAAGGGACCACTGAGAAAATGAGAAGAAAAATCAGTTCTGCAACTGTGTTGTTAAATGCATTCAATAAAACATTTTTGGAATTGTTTAAAAATGACAGTGATCACAAGGAGTTCCAGCTCAAGAAACGCATGGTAAAATAACATGACCGTACTTTCTAAAGTTTCTCACAAATGAAAAATCTCACACTACTTTATATTAGATTAAGAAGTGGTGGATTCATTGATTTTTTGATTTCCACAAAAGGGACAGAACTTTGATTTATTTTTCAGAATTACTTTATTGCCTATTTCTGGAGTTCCATTTCCCTGTACTAGAGAAAAGAAGAGCTTCCATAGTTTGGCTGACTCTTAAGTCTTATAAGCTCATGTTTCCACGGAAACATTTAAGAAGTCTATAAGGTCAAAAATACAACATGTGATACTCTGTAATATGAAATTAAAGACTGTGTTTTAACTTAAGGGGTTGACAAGGATGAAAATGCTCAATATTTAGCTTATACACATATTTACAGCAGGTAAAACATAAATGAAGTTAAATACATCGTCATATCAAGTTCATGGGAAATAATTTAATACCACCACATGACTTAAAAAAATTTAATATCTTCCTAAAATGTAAATATATAATAAAGCCATTTAAAAAATTATTCTCATATCCACTGTATCAGTGCAACACTACCAAATTTGTTTTATTCATTTTCATGAAAATAATTAACAAAAAAACTGTTCAAAGTATCTGGGAAGAATATAAACTGATAATATTCCATTTATCACAACTTTCTAATGTTATACACTTGAATATCAAAAAAATAGTAGAGGAGAAATTAATTGAAAGGGTCTGGGTAGAGATATGAGATATTGTTCGTAATCCTTTTTAATCCTAAATCTTAAGTGTTACATAGCTTTTATATACTTCATTACTTTTTAAATGCACCAGTCTCTAATGCAGAGCTATTGATCACAAATGCTCAGAAAACAGACCTCGCAAAGATTCTACCGCTTTGAGCTTCCGACCAGCCTCTTTCCTGCTATAAAGTGCTAAGAAGTTCATGTAACATATAAGCACAGCCTTGTAACACTAATTTAAAATATCTTGTCAGAAATACAAACCTCTCTTACTTTATGTTTGTATCTTCAGTAATAAGAAATGAATAAATCTGAGCTCTTGAAGTCAGAATTTTGAGAAACCAAATTATATAAATGTGTGGGTCTATTTAAATTAAGAGAAATAAATTTCCGACCTCTTAGTAAACAAATTTTTTAATCATATTTAAAAAGATAGACAATTCAAAGACTACAGGTAAGTAAAATATGTGTGGTAGGATGGATTCAGCATATCACACTGTATTTTAAGCATCTTGGCCTCATCAAATTCCTAAATTAGTTTTTAATGGATGGGGAACAGTAAACTCTGCTATAAAACTTTGTCTTAGCCAATCGAACTTAAATATAGTTAAATCAACTTTAACCTATTACAGCCATCCAGACAAGTTTTCACTTTTTTAAACTGCATAAAATTATATCTTTGTTTTAGCTAGAAGAAAGACAAACTCCCAAAATGACTTGGCTAGCATAGCATGCCCTTACTTTCTCCATCTAGATAGCCCTCTATCCTTTACTGACACCCTCTGGTCCTGATCACTAAGTCAGTTTTGACATTAAACCACACTCCAACCTCTTCCCTGAAATATAAATATATAAATATATATAAATATATAAATATATATTTTTATATATTAATATATATAAATATATATTAACCAGACCTGTTCCATTTTTAATAGATAGTGTTACTTAATTGGACACATAAGATTAAACTTTCACAAGAAACTAATTTTAATTATTTTAAAAAATAAACATAGCTTATGTGTACATTCAAGGTGTGATTTTTCATCTTCCTAACTTAATAAAGATTTCAGACCACCTAATAGTTGAAGTATTGCTCACTTTGGGAAACACTAAGGTATTTCAGCAATCTACTTAAAAATCCCACGACTGTAGCTTTTCAGATGTATTTTCAAATGCATCCTCCCATGCATGTGCCTCAGAATTTACAGGCAAAATCTGGCATTTAGTTAATCTATTGGGGTAATGTTCTCTTTTCTAACTTTTGAGAATTCAAACTTTCTATCAGTTGTATATGGAATCAAAGATAAATCCAAATGAACAGTTTTTCCTCCTCATTTTTTAGTTTTCAGAAGTTTTAAATAAGAACAATTTAAAAGCTCAATTTAAAAACACTGGCACTTACATTGTAACAAGCATTTCACTGATTTTTTGTTTTCAAATATGCTTTAATACCATCTCACCACACTCCAGCTAAGTTACTTTTCTATTTTATTTTTTATATCGCATTTCCTTTTTTAACTTTTAACTTTGAATTTTGTTCTTTGTTTCCTTCACTAGCCTTACTTGGTCTTCGTAACATCTTTTATTTTTTAGTCATTTGTTTTATGTAATGTATTGTTGCATAGTCATTGTTTATTTCCACTTGAATCAAAAGAACATATACCTGTCAAGTTTGAGACTCCATATACTGGTCCACATAAAACTTATAATAATTTGAATATGAAGTAGGAAAATATGCCAAGAAACATTTGTGAGTGGCTTAAAACTGATTACAGGCACTTTGAAAATAATTATTACCTAATCATTACTAATTATTTTATGTTTAGGGTCACGATATTAATCACGATGAACTCTTTTAAGCTTGCTGTGATAGTCATAAGTTATTTTGGCAGTCCTGTTGTAGTTCAACAGTAATCAAAAATACCTCTATTAATTTGAAAATTTGATCACTATTTATTTGTTTGTAGTTTTTAATGCTAGTATCCTAATGTACATCTCTTTCTTTCATCCTTATTTCCAGCTAAAATTGAGAATCAAGGTAGAAGTTTGCCATCTCTATATGATTTTATCTTTTAAATTAAGAAAAAACCTTGATGAACTGAACACAGGTAAGGCACTTCACATACAACAGTTTAAAAGTTTTTTTTTTTTTTTTTTGCTTCCAAACCTGTACTTTAATTAGCACATTGATTACATTTTTCATGACAGAGAGGTTATGAAATGTAAAAATAAAATAATTCTAAAATAAATAAGGGATTTGTGGCTTTTCAAAATAAAGTTAATTAAAACAACTTAAAATTTTTGAGGTTGTACACTATGTTCATATATATGCAAATTAATATCCTCTCCCATTTTTTAATAAAAAACTCAATAACGGTGTCTAAACATATTTTTATTATCTTTTAAAAAATCTGTCACATTCCTACACAACACTGAGAAAACACCTCACCATAATGCAAGATACTGTTTTTCAGTCTCTCGAACTTTGTAGAACTCCACTTATAGAGCATCCCTACTGAATTTAACAAGTTGTTGCACTGCGAAACGCCCAGTTATCTGGGCTCTATTCTCACAAACACACTCCACAGTCAGAAGACATACATCCAGTAGCTGAGAAAGACATTCTATTTTTTGAACATTTAGTTTCTTTTGTAGAAAAATTCTTACCCTCTCCTCGCATCTGTCACCTTACAGTTTAGCTGTAGGAATTGTTTACTCTCATTCTGGATGACATTATAAGACAACACAAATAGGTTATATTTAGTCTTGCCTCAACTTTTCTGACCTGAAATCCCAGCAGAGAAAAATAGCATGTTTGATTAAAAACAACAACAACAAGCAGCTTTATGTGACAGTTTTTAAATTCTGGCAACACGGCAAGAAAGGATGGCTTTGCAGAAGCGAGCGTGTCACAAACTGTCAGCGCCTGGGAGACCAAGTGCACAATCACAGACAGCAGTCACCGGCGAAGGAATGCCAGCCACTTACCAAGCAGACGCCAGACTCCCCTGTCCTTCGTCCGTGACTCTTAATTCCCGTCTCCCATCCTCCTGCCCGTCGTCACAGTTCAAATGGAGCAGTTGCTCGGGTCCTCCCCAGCCTGTGGCAGAAGACAACTGCCGAGTTTTTAATCTTTCAGAGGGAATCCTCCACCTCGCCCGGCAGCTCCCTGAGGAGGAAACCCAGGTAACGCATCCTTCCCGCCGGGCGCTTTCAGTGCACTTTAGAGGCCGCCTCCTCGTAGTCACGCTCTCCAGCTCGGTAGTTGGTTATATTCGGAAGTAGGTGCGGCGCCTCCTGTCGCTGGAGCGTTTGGGGCCCGAGCGTTCCGGCCAATGCGTCAGCGCGGCCCGCGCGCCGCGCCTCTGACTGGCTATGCGGCCCCGCGCGGCCCGCGCCCCTCCCCGCCCCGGCCCCCGCCCCACCGCCGCCTGCGCCTCCCCGCCGCCAGGCTTCAGTTAGTGCATCCCGGGGCGTGTAGGTCCCTTTGCCTCTAGAAGGGTTTTCTCTGAGTCTCTACGCGCCTCGCTAGTCTGCTGCTATTTCCCTCCGCGCCTAACTCCGGATCCCGCCCCGCCCCCGTTTTCTGACCCGCAACATTCCCGAATTTCAATCACAGATTCCAGCGCAGACACGACGGCGGCAGACCGCACGGGGCATCTCGGATGAGTCCCTTGCCCTCTCGCCGGCTGCCGTCTCTCTTCTCTACGATTCCCAGAGTCAGGCGCCTTTACCTCCCGCGGCAGCACCGACTGCTGCGTTCCCTGAGGTTGGCTCGAGAGTGGACTTTCCCACCTGAGAATTTCCTCAGGTCCTGCCTTGGAAGCACTTATCTTTGTTTATACACTTGCGAGTTTTATCTCTGGACTGTTAAACTCACTGTTTTTATTTCTCCTTGATTCCCCGCCCGCCCCAGGGTCACTTCTAAATAAGCTAAGGAAATAGTCGGCTTAGCCTCAGACAGCAGCCCCTTTCTTTTCTGAATTTTTATATCGCAATGGATGTAATTGGAAACAACACAGGTAGTAAATCCACAGTGTGGCAGCTTTAGTGCCATTGTTCAGCCAGTCCTCCTTCTACTTTTCCTCTCTCTGAGTCCTTCTCTAATTCTGTCCATTCCTTTGATGTAATTGTTTGTTAAATTATGTTACATTTCTTTTGCAGTATATTTCCATAGATCATGGAGTTAGCACCCATCCCTAATGGGAAGGCAATCCCACATACTGTTTGCTATTTCTGTACGTCCATCTCTGAAACTGTGTGAGAGCCTCAGTTCACACCCGCTGCCGGCTGGTGTGCGCTTTTCATGTGTGTTTGAGTCCAGCCTGACCCTGCGCTGAGGCTGATTCTTCTGCTCACTTAATCCCCCGTTGGGGTCTCACTGGATCTAATTGGCAAGGAGAGTACAGTGCCATGCAGCCTGTAGCTGGAAGCCTTCCTACCACTAGCTCTGTGTTCTTGATTTTGCAGCTTTTCTCGTAATTAAAATTAGTCTTTTTCATGTTTCTTGGTTTCTTCTCATTCATCCACACATGTTGTACAAACAGCCAGTCTCTGCTTTTAATGGCTATCCTCAGGATCTGGGCTGATTTCTTGTTCCATAGCAAAGGCAAATTGTGTGCTCACATTTAATGCTTCTCTACCCTTCTGTACTTTTTATTTTCTTTTTCCCACTTTCCAGTAATTACGTTATTTTCTTTATGTGCTAACTGAGGGACTGTTGCCGAGATTCGACTTCTCTGGGCTTTTTCTCTGCTTCTCTGGCTCCACTCCAGCATCAGGCTGTTGGTTCACAGAGAGAATCACCAGGACTTTTATAACCTCTTTAAATATATCACAAAATAGATTGAAAGTCTAAGAGCTTAAAGTATTTTTTTATTGTGCAATGGGTTTTTTGTCTTTAAATGTTTATTATAACTGAGCACATTTAGCCTTGGGATACAGAGGTTGAACTTGCTTATAGTTTGCTCCACTTCCTAGAACACCTTTATATTACATGTGATTTGATAATTGGCATTTGAGTCATTCTCTCCTGTAGTTCATGTATTTTCTTTCAACTCGTGTTGTTTTAGAAAGGATTTAAATTGGCTTTCAGAAATTTTTTCAATTAAAAAATTAATCAAAAATGTAGGTCAGTCACGTCAAGACATAGGGTAAAGTGGTAGTATAGTAGGAGAGATATACCAGGAATGAGCCAGGAATGAGGTTTAGAGAGAAAAATTCATTTACATTTTGTTAGAAATGGCCTTCAGTTTGCCTTGAAGATAGTAGGCAATGTAAAGAAGGAAACACTGTCAGTCACATGATTCATGGTACCCTCCCACAATTAACACGAACAAGGAAATTTATGTTTTAACTAATATAGATGGATTAAATCTTTCTCCTTTTTTAATAAAAGATTCTTTATAAAGGCTTATGATGTTTTTGACTTTTTATAAAGGAAGTGATATTATTACAAGAATTGGGCAGAAACGTATTTGTGAAACAAAGAGATGATGTAAAGCACTTTTCCTTTTGAGAGCATCTGATAATTTAGAGGGAAAGAAAGGAAAGGATGAATCTGGTTAATTTCTGTTATTTCAAATTTAGAATGTTAACTTCAATCATTAAGGGTCACTGGGTCATATGGACACATTTCATCAAGGCTCAGGATGTGTGACTATATTTATTTTCATTTCTTTTATAATTTATACTGTTCCATTTAATAATATTAGACAATTCTATATTAATACTATATATTCTACATTAACATCCACAAATGGGGATGTTATATATTAGTCTTTATATATATTAGTCTAATATATAACATCCACAAATGTGGATGTTATATATTAGACTAATATATAACATCCACAAATGTGGATGTTATATATTAGTCTTTTTGACTTATACATCTTCCTGAAAAATTTGGAATTTTGCTATGATGTAGTTTATCTTTGTGCTGCATGTTGTTAAATTGTTGTGTTTGGAAAGTGAGGGCTGTATGGATCATGTTCACCTTGGTATCTTATCATATCCACAGGGTTCAAGTATACGCAGTTCAACATTTGAAATTAGAAAAACAATGCATTAAGTAGAAAGCAGAAAAAAATTTCCTTGTAGGAGGTCTGCCAAGAAGAAACTAACTCATGTTTTTCATTTCTTCTCACATGCATCATAACTAAGATTTTCTCTTATTCTCATGTGAAAATGGGATTTTAAAATATTGTCCTGACTTACAATTGTAATTAAAAGACATGAGTATTCATTCCCTCTTATAAAATGCTAATGCTGTTTACTTTGAAAAGTCATTATTAAAAGCTCTTATTTTTCTCTTTCAGAATGTTACTGACATTTTTTAAATAACCAGCTCATAGTCTTCCCTGATAAAATAGCATTTGAATGTTAAATCAATTAAAATACTGTTTAAGTGGTTTAGTGGGTCATTTTCTCCATACTATGGTTAGGGTACCTGGATCTAGCTGTCATGTTGCTTATCTGAGCTTGTTGTCTTTGTGTAAATGTCTTAATCTCTTTATCTCCTGGTCTCCAGTGGGCAAGTGAGCAGATGCAGCACATCTGTAGCAGTTGAGTTGCCTCTAAGCTTTTGTCTTATTTGTGTTACAGACTTTTTTCTTTAAATCATGCCCTCTTTTTTCTCTCCTTTCATATGACTCAGAGTTCTAGGTTCTTATTAAAAGAACATAACTAAGGTTATATCCCAACAAATTGTACCATAAAACATAGGGAAACACAGAGCAATACTCTATTCAGGTTCAGTCCTTTTTCTTGGATCACCTTCTTTGCTTAATAAAGCCACTTTCAGCATTTGCATATTCTGTTTTGATGTGTTAGTCCTCTATACGCTGTTAAAAAGAATAGTGAGGGACTTCCCTGGTGGTCCAGTGGTAAAGAATCCACCTTCCAATGCAGGGGACATCTGTTCGATCCCTGGTTGGGGAACCAAAATCCCCCATGCCTCAGGGCAACTAAGCCCACATACCACAACTACTGAGACCGTGTGCTGCAAACTACAGAGCCCACGCACCACAACTAGAGAGAAGCCCTCACCACAATGAAATATCCTGCGTGCCACAACTAAGACCCAATGCAGCCAAAAAGAAAAGAAAAGAAATAAAATGTCAAATAAAAAATTTAAAAGAAAGAATAGTGAATGTGAAAATACTTAGAAATAAAATTAAACACATTAACATATTGCACTGTCCGTATACACTAGTATTCCCTATAAATATAAATAAAACATGACGATCCAAAAGTAAACTTTTACTTGAACTGGACAACATATGATGATTTTAATTTTATTTTAGGTTTCTTAGAACATCAGTTTTAATATTTACATCACAGCTGTTTTGTGAAAGCAGAAATAAACATATCTTAATCAGACTTGGAAAATATACTGACTTAATTAATTTAACAGCTGCTTCAGTTACCAACACTAAAGAACATAGCCTTCTTTGAGGATGTCTTGATAACATCTGCAACCACAGCCATCAAGCAGTGTGAGAGAGAGAGCTCTAATTTGACTGTTTCAGTGTTCATAGTGCCAGCTTTTGCTTACAGAGGCTGTGGACATAACTGATCTCCTGTAAGTGGTCCTCATGTTCACCCTCTGTGACATCTTGGTCTAACAAAAATGTTCTTCCTTAGGAAAGAGCAAAAAAACACTGGCAGTTAAACTAAGATTTTAGAAAACAGGGGTAAAAGTTGAAATCTTATGAATTTAAAGGTAAAGTTTACTTATTATTAGTTTCCATTCAGTAGCTTCATTTAGATAAGCACTTACATTTTTTTTCTTAGATAAGCCTTCAGTATAAGAATGCCTATCAATTTTAATACACTTACTTTTATAGATATCTAATTTCCATTTTGTATAACACTCCATTACCAAGATCTTCTCATATAAAGCTGTTTCTGTAAAGAAACAAAACCTAGGATCTCTCTGTTTGTGAACTCATGTCTCCAAATAGTCTCTGTTTACACGCCAATCTTCTCAAATTTCTAATGGCTTCTTATATTCTGTCTAATTGACTTTAAAGGATTTTCTTATGTATATTGCACCTTACTTTCCACTTATTTCCTGTCTCCCAGATACATTAACTAGACTTTTCTTTGACTTTTTGAGCCAAATTGGAATAATCTTCCTTCAAAAAATTTTTGCTATCAAATACTATACTCATCTTTCTTCAGCTCTTCCTAGCCTCTTTTATATCTGGACTCATTTTTTTTTTTCCTAATTCGTATTTATAATTCAGCTTAAGAATTTTATATAGGTCTTTCTATATAGAACTAGACTGTATGCTTCCTGTGGACCAGCAACTAAATTTCCCCCACACTCTGATTAAATGTGTATTCAAACTTCTTTATTGGTTGGGTATTGTACATATAGGAAACCTCATTTGTCCGTCTGAGATGCACTCCAGCAGACTGCATTATGCAGAAGCAGAACATTTTCACCACCTACTTTGCTGTTCACCAGTAAACCTGTAGTTAGCATTGTTACCACTAGATGGCACTCATGTTCTAATTAGGAGTGTCATTTAGGTTCTGTCCTGGGGATTTTCTGATTTTGTTAGGGAACTCAGAGGAACCCCCAAATTAGCAATTGAGGCTATAAGAAGGGTTATGTATAAACAACTTAATATACAGCATCTAATAAACACATCATGAAGTTGCAATGTGTCAAATGTTTAATAGGTGATCTTGCATTTAAAGTAAGAGCTATCAACATTGGTTGAGGGCTAACTATACGTTAGGCATTGAAATAGGTATGCTTTAGATGAACTGTCCATTTTATCTTAATAGTCTAGCTGAAACTCAGACTCAAGTAACCTGTGTCCACCATGTGTTCTTAACCAGTTCACTAAAGCAACCCCTATTTTAATTAGAGTAAATCAATCAAATCACCACTTAAAAAGTACCAGATGCAAAGAACAGACCTCGTGTACAGAGAATCCAATAAATGGAAAATAATTTTAGCACAAGTGCATAACAAGATAAATGCCATATTAAACTTATTAGTTGGCACTTATTAGTTGGCAATTTATGGCATTCTTGTTTATTCTCAGGGACATATGATTCATTCAAGTGACATTTATTAGGAACTTACTATTCCAAGCACTATACAAAGATGAATAAGAGGTTTTAACAAAACTTTTGTTTCAGCACTTCAAAAAGTGAAATCTGTCATTCTAGCGTTCTGCCTAAATAATACTTGATTCAACATGCTGATTGGCACTTGACAGCCCAGGATTTGGGGGGAAAATACATAGTTTTCACAATAAGTGCTGTTTTGTTCAGAAGAGATTACATTTTTGTGTTCCAAATGTATTGTTATCAATTCTATGTATACCAGGTTTGCTCTTTGTAAATTAAAAAAAAAAATCAGTTTCCTGTCACCATGTCAGCTTCAGCCTGGTACCCAGAAATTGGGCTATGTTCTTTCTACCTGACCCCCCACCAACCTTCACTCATGGTAACTGGTAACAGTGAAGGGATTAGGACTCCACTGGCAATTGTTTTCTTAACGAAGGAGGCCCCCTCTGGAATAGCTGCTTTGGCTTTGCTGCTGACAATGGTAAAAACTTGCTTTTTGTCTGTGAAATTTTGAGATATAATTTATAAGCTATGCAAGTACAGACATAACACCAATATTTTGTGCTTAAATAGCACCTTTCTTGTAAGAATCCCAGGCCCATTTAATATAGTAACAAAATTAATCAATATGGTATCACTCCATGACACCACTTTTATACACCTCTCATTATTTCCTGTGCCACATCATTTACATATGTACACAAACTTTAAATGAAAGGAGAGAATCATACTCTGTGAACTTGCTTTCAGTTGCAATTGGTGAAGAGATATTCCTAATGAGATGAAAATAAATTATTGTACTTCAGGTCCCCAAGTACAAAATAATGCAATTTTATTATCAAACATTAACCGATTCTTAATTACTAGCTGGCACAGGGCTGACAGTCTTGTAGTGAAGAGAGAGGAGTCTCTGTTGGACAGTCCCAAGGAAAACCAGAAGGCTGAACAAGGTGGCATCATGTCAGCTCACTCTTGTGCTAATGAGATAGCAGATACTGATAAGAACCCAGCAGCAGAAGAAATCATATCAAAACACACTGGAAAACAATATGAGACAAAAATAATTGACAATGTTTGCTGAAAAATGACAGCAGTAGGTGTTCTACACTGATAGTGAGCCTTAGGACAATGCCACCAACATTGAAAAGCCCTGAAGGGTAAAAGCGTGGTTGTTTTACCGTGGAAATCAGCACAGTTAATGTGTAATGATCTATTAGTATTAGTGATAACTGCATGTTTGGCTAGGAGAACTTTGAAAACTTTAATAGAAAAGTCATTAAATTAGAGCTTTTTCAGTATTAGATGAATAATGGGGAAAAAAATCTTCAGTTTTCTGACCAAAAAATTACTCTTTTAATAAGGGTAAAAATAACCCAATTTCCAGATTCATGGAGGACTCACAGGGAGGATTGAAACTCTATAGGCTATTTCCACTCCAGGCCACCACCTCTGCTTCCCAGGTCGAGTTTGCCTGTTGGTGATCCCTTGCACACGTTCTCCTGGCGAAGCAGAGGACACTCATGACAAGCTACATCTATCCACACCCAAAACAGGATTGCATATTCTGTTCTCCCTTTCTTTTTCTTTATCTGTATTCCCATATGACCTGAATTAGAGTTCCAGCTCCCCTGATTCTCTTAGACTGAGTAATATAAACATGAACCTTATCCTGATTTATTCTCAACTGTATTAGTTACTTCAAAATAATATAAGATCTTTGTGAAGGGATAGAAAATACATTTTTTTCTTTTTAAATTCTAAATTGTTGACTTTGATATAATTTGTAATTGAGTAAACCGTGTTTATGCTTCATTTTTTACTAACTCTTGACTGCAGACTGTGCACACAAGTATTTTTTAAATGAAAGCACAGGAACCATTTTAATGCTGAAAAAGTTAACATGGCATAAAAAAGCAGGAGGCATTCTTTCTGATAACTCAATTGGAGTTGTCTTCTTAGTGGGATTACTGTCTTGCTTACCAAGGGCAGAGCTGAGTCTACTAGAAATACCCAAGTACATTAAGCTTGTCTTTCTCTGTATACTTAGATTTGAGGTTGCATTCTTTTGTTTCTATCACACACCAGTGTCATGATTATTTTCTATAAAAAGAAGTTTCCAAATAAGTATCTTCAATTCTTATACAAAAGTTCAAACAAACTCAAAACATTTTAATGTTAAACTCTCAGAGCAATTTGGGTGTTAACAAAAATCACATTCTCAACTATAAACCCTTCTGAATATATAATATACTTACCAGTTAAAAATTAAAAATAGAAGAGAGCAGTGTTCCAAGTGTTTCTTGAATTATACTTCATATAAGAAATTATTTATTTTTTCTATTTCCTATCTAGGGATTTATTATTTTACGTTAAGTATTACTTAATGACCTTTTATTTAAGGAAAGAGTTCTGAAATAAATTTTTTATTTACAGGATTCCTAATTTGTAGTTCATTTTACCACTGATACTCGGATAGCTATATTTCAAATTAAATTGATTTTTCTTCATATGGTAGATTAATATGATAATTAATACAAATTGTCATTTTTAAATTGATACATTCCTTTACAAATGTTTTTACTACTGATTATGTGATACTGTGTCATATACCATCTCGACTCTCAAGGAGTTTATAGTCCAAACATGTAAATGCAAAGTCCAAAGCGCTTTAACAGAGATATTCTCAGTATTCTATAGAATGACATGGGAGAACACCTCTTTGTGCATTGAAGGAAGTCCTTCACCAAGGACATGCATTTGAATTGGCTCAGACTGAGTAGAAGAATTGGCTCCAAGTGACTGAAAGTATCTATGTCTACATCTATATCCATATCTACATCTATATCCATGCCTATATCTGTATGGATATCTGTATTTATACCTATATCAATATCTATGTCTCTCCAGCTCTGTGATAGGAGCACAGTGTGCTGTCTCAAATTCATGTGTTCTGGAATGTTAATGAATATGGGTAGATGCTGCAGCCCCTGGGAAGTGCAGAACAGGAAATGACATTGAAGTAAGTAACAGCTCCATTCAGAAAATACTTATATATCATCTTAAGGAACTGGAATCATTGCAAAGTTTTAATCAGAAGGAGGTAATTCTGTAGATGAATAGGCTTGAAGCAGAAAAATCAGATAGGGAGCTGTTATAATATTTTGTAGCCATAGATCATAAAAGAGGAAACTAAAAATGTGGCAGGGCAGTGGATTCCAGAGACTTTTAGGATGAGGAATCAAGAGGACTTGCGGAGTAACTGGGCATTCAGGAGGGTGACAGGGAAGAGTCACTGGGCATTAGCTCTTTTCTTCTTGGAGAGCAGAACTAGTACACCATGGTGAACAAAACAAACAAGAAACAGACTCTGCCATCCCAGATCTTAGATTTCATGGGAAGAGGTAGACAAGTAAATAAGACATTACACTGAACCCATTGTGCTAAGGGGAACTAAGGGGGAACTCTAGTTGTTCAAAAATAGTGGTTTTAGCTGAGATGCAGTCATTAAGGGATGTATTTAGAGATAAATAATGGTTCATTTTGGAGATAGTGATATAGATTCAACTGTGCAATACTTAAGGAAGTGTACCAAATAAAATTGAATACCTATGTTTAAGGTCATAGATCTTGCTTTGAAAGTGAGCAGGTATAGTTGGTCGCTGATGCATGGAATAAGTAGATTTATATCTTGAGAATGATGTCATGAGAAGCGGTCAGGCCCAAAGATGGAACCTTGGTGAATAGCCCGTTTTAAAGTCGTAGGTAAGTAAGAACCCATAGTGGACGCTGAGAAGGCGATATCATGTATGAAGGAGGAGAACCACTTAAAAAGATGTCAAGGAAGCCAAAGCTGGAGAGAACTTCAAGAAGTGGGGCATGTATAAATGCATCAAGTTCAAAGAACTAAAAGAAAATAAGAATGAAAAACTGATTTTTGATTTGGTTTAAAGAGGCTGGGAGTATACACAGGTGTGTTGCAGATATAAAAGTGCCTCAAAAGCAAAGGATAACATGAACAGATCATCAAAATTTTGATGTATTTGTTTTAATGAAATAGAACAGCAGAGAAGAATTGCGGGGGGGTGGGGAAGTTCCACCTGGTATAACTCTTTATTTAGCTGAATTTCACTTGGGGTCAATAGTACAAATAGATTTGAGGATGTTTTTTTCCTGAAGAGAGATTTTTCAAACATATCATCTTACCATTATTTTCTATTGCTATTGCTGTTGTCTTTGTTGTTGTTAGAAAGAAGATTAGATTTTAGGAATTCAATTTCTGGTGCCTAACCCATATATAAAATAGATATAAATATTCTGTTTATACACACATACCACTTTACTCTTACATTTTTAAGAATGATTTGTTCTTAAAACAAAAAGCACACTATAACACAGAGCCCTTACTGCAGCATGTGTATCATTTTATAACAACATGACACTTGCCAATTCCCAATTGAGAGGATCCAGGCAGTTTGAACACTTACAGAATAAATTAATGTCATAGGAATACTTACTCATTTAGATTGGTTGCAATTAGAGTGATTCTCCTTAACTTAACTGAGTAAAATCCAGTTAAGATTAGTCATACCTAACATCTTTATTAATAACACAAATGAATGTAACTAAAATATACTGTGAACATTCTTATTTGTAAAACACGATCCAGTATAAGCTCATTGTCACAAATAATAATTTACAAATAATAGTCTTAAAACTCAAATCACTGTTGCTAGATAGAATTATGACATCATATATAATTTCCCTCTAACAAAAGGAAGCAGAAGTATCCTTCATGCAATTTATACCATTGACTTAGAAATTATTTATTAAATCTGAAGTAATAAAATAATAACCAAAAAGAAAATATACTTCAGATTATTTGGGAGACTTACAGAACAAATTAAAATATATCTTTGCTGTTTTCAGAAGAAAAAAGGCCTAATCAAAAAAGTCTTTTAAGGACATATTCCTTTACTCAAAAAAATGAACAGTGCCTTTCTGAAAGCAGTAGAGGTATCTTCCATACCAACCAATGGACTGGCATGATTCTTAACTATTATCCTATAATGAGAATGCAAAATTATTTCTGCAACTTCTTTTGAGCTTGTTACAGGTTAATTTGGCATATGCATCTTTTTAATTCTCTTGCATTTTCTGGAGATAAATGGTTAAATTTGGTCTTCCAAAATTTTTTGTTTAATATATAAAAAGCTGAGCAGATACATATTTTTATTGTGGTTTATGCTTATAGACATGAATTTTAATTAACTCGGCAACAACTGATAATAAGATTATTAGCATGTACCAAGTGTGCAGTTAGTAGAAGCAGAACTAGAGGCAATTAGTGGAATTAGGTGTTTTTTCTACCAAGAAACTGTATCCTAAATACTAATTATTTATGCCAGTCCAATCACTGCAAATATCACTAATAGCATCATTAAATCATTCTAACACTACATTATAAGCACTAAGTAGACTTACTGCTTTGGTATTAGATTGGCACAATGATAGGCTTACTAGTATTTTCCATGACTTTATTTGTACTGGGGAAACTTGGTTTTGCAGCAAAGTTTAATTTTATTTATTTTTGAAAGATAAAATCATGCTAACTCTGCCATAGGTACAGTATCACTCTGCCATAGGTACAGTATCTCTATGCCACACTCAAAATTACTCAATGACTTTTAAGGTTTTTGATTATTGTATGCATTTATTTTTTATTAAGAAAGAACTAGAAACAGTTATGAAATAAAAGTGCTGTGCCCTAATGACTCCAAAAATGGAGTATAAGAAATTTATTAGTAATTACTTTTTTATCTTAAAAATCCATTTATTTTACTTTTCATACTTCGTATTATCCAAAGGGTCTGGCATGAATGTTATTTTGAGGGTAGAGGCAGTGGACTTCTGATCTTTCTTGTGTTTTTTTTAATTCCTATGGAAGATACATTGTCTATTTGACATGTGAGGTATGGAGAGCAAATGTGCTTCCTTCACATCTGTTTGCAATGTGTTCTTTATTGTCTTCCCTTCCTTTTATCAGTCCTTCTTCCTTCTTTTTTCATCATCTTCTATTTTTAATTCTTTAGCAAAGATATATATGAAACTCCAAAAAACAACAAAAGCAGTAGCCTCTCTATTCTGAAAAATATATTTACTCTAAAAGTTTTAAGGACTGAGATGGTGGTCAATTTTTATGGTCTCAGGACCACTTTGCACTCTTAAAATATGTTAAGGTTCCAAAGACCTTTTGTTGTTGTTGTTGATTATATCTATTGACATTCACCATTTAACAAATTAAAACTGAAAAACTTAAAAACAGTTATTTATAATCCATTTCAAACTAGCAATAATGAACCATTGTATGCTACCATAACTATTTTATGAAAAATAACTACATTTTTTAAAACAAAAATAGTGAAGCAGTTAGCATCATTTTATGCTTATCAAAACTTTAAAACTATCTGCTTTAATAGAAGACAGATTCTCATGTCTGCTTCTGAATTTAATCTGTTGCAATATAAATGTGATTTAGCTGCTGGAAAACTCCACTGTACACTCATGAGAGAATGAAAGTATAAAAAAAGCAAATACCATCTTAGCATTGTTATGAATATAGTTTGATATCATATACCTCCTAAAAGCGTCTTTGGGACCCCAGAGTCCTAGGACCACCTTTTAGAAACCACTAGTTTTGGGTAAATTCAGTTTTATAAATCAGAATTATTTAGCTAATTGTGCTAAGATTAAAACATTTATCACTATGTCCATAGTGATAATGTGTCCACACATCTAGATTTGATTCATTACTTATAACCATTAAAATAGCTAATGTTAATTAATTGTATAGAAAGCATTTAGCTACTTAGGTTTTAGGAATACAGGCTTCAGTGGTAACATTTTTGAGCCAGCATTTTCTAAAAGGGACTTTTCCATTACTTATTAAGCATATGCTTCAGCAATGTGCCACAGCATTCCATATAATCAATAGGGAAATTATCATTACCATTAATTCTTATAAAGTTTTACACACACACACATATGCACGCACACACAACCTTAATAAGTTAAGGGAATATCACCTAATGGCACATTTACATTTTAGAAATTTTTGTTCTAAGGGTAAAATGAATTAAATGAACCCATATAAACCTGAGCTATGCTCAGCCAAGTTTGAACACAATTATAATTAAATAATCGCCATACTTGCTTAGAAAATTGAAAGGCAATTTAAGTATTTAAGCCTCTGTAAAGCATTAAAAGAGCAAATCTCCTCCTCGGACGCAGACATTTTTAATAGTCTTTTACCAGTTCTGTCTCACATCTCCTTTCCAAAAGTCCCCTTTGATCATCTCACAGGCCCAGCAGTCACCTCAATAGCTCTCATTTTCTAAATATTCCCACTCTTGGATCACGTATATTCCTGGTTTGTTTAGCGCTCTATTCCTTCTTTTTCTACCTTCTCATTATCCTCTTAGTTTCTCTTCTTACACCAACTCTGTTTCACGATATGACTCAGTATAGACCTCCTGGCTCTGCCAGTTCTATTTCCCCTCCTTTTACCAATAATAGGGACAGCAAATACCCAGAGACTGAGCAGGCGGAGACAAAATATGTAGTGAGTGGGGTGGGTAGATGAAAAGGCTATGAATACATATGATTTTTGTTCTTGTTAAAGCAAAATAATGAATTCCAAAATAAAAAATAAATGGTGCTATTTCAACTTTACTTCTGTCCGGGAACTAAGGACATGATTGTGGTTTCAAATTTTTTTTATAGTAATATTTTTATTTTATTCTGTACTTATAGCCATTCTGAATGATTGATCCGTGTATAACTAAGATGCAGCTACTTTAAACAGTAACTGAGTCTCTTGCCCACCTCCAAGATGCTGTATTCATGAAGGAGTGGGGCGTGGAGGAGTGTGTTATCGGTATTACCGAAACATCACATGGCATCTTTATTTCTGTCCACTTGGGGGAAGTTTATTTTTAGTTCATACCTCCATCATAAAGTTACTCTCCTCCAGCCAAAAGAAGTTTGATGGGTGTTTCCCTCTTCCATGATTATTAAAGGGAGAGTGAGAGAAAACACCCTCAGTTTTGAGAGGGGTATAGCCCAGCAGATCCATTTCTAGGTTAATAAGCAAAGACGTCAAGCAGCATTAAACAAACATTAAACACATTTATAAGCACAGATCAAAACTTTCAGAAGATACAGTAAAACTCTTAACATGATGCTATAAAACAGTGCCTACAAATTCAATTACATAAAACAGGCAGTCACATTACTGCCGGGCAGAGTAAGGAGCCAATTTTTATTTGTGTTTTATTGAAAATCACAGTATCAAGCACCATATTAATGAAAGTTCCCCAAAGGTAAACATCGTAAGCTAATTGAAGAAAACATGGAGGACTATATATCAAAGGTTAGGGGGGTAATTTTTTAAAGTACCCAAAATTAATAATGATTTCTATTCAGTAGATGTTAATTGATGTTAAGAGACAGATGTGACCGGGAGAAGATATTTATGACATATAAAATGGCCAATGGGTGAATATCTAAAAAATACTAAGAAAATCTAAATTAAAGAAAAATAAATAGGGAAACCAATAGAAGATAATCAATACATATTAGTGACTTGTTAGACATACAAGCCAGAATGGCTAACAAGCACATGAGTAGATCCTCTAACTAGAAATTAGAGAAATATAGATAAAAACAATTGTAAGATCCTAGTTGTCATCTACCTTGAATGACAAAAATGTGCATCATTTCAAGTAAATGGTAGAGACATGGGGAGATGAATTTTAGGCTTTACCAAGAATATTTGAGATAACCAACCATTTGTAGACTTCAGTAAAGCAACATTTATCTAAATTATGCATGCTTAATCCTGACATACTAACTATTGCTTTTTGAAAAAAAATGTAATCTTCACTCTCTTCTACATTCTCCTCTGTAGCACAGAAGATGGAGTATGGGCATACATTTTCCAAAATTTATTGCTATCCTAGTTCTTTTTAAGATTCCTCCAACAAGAAGCAGTCACATTGTGATGTGGAAGGTAGAAGGGGCTGTTGTGACAGCAGCAGGCAATGATACGGGACTCAGCAGATGTGAAGTTTTCCAATAGCTTCTCAAAGTCTTCCTGTGAGTTACCTATCTATGAACATCGGAGGGTATTTTATGTGTTTTTGTTTGTTTTTCAGGTCCTCCACTTCCTGATGCTATGGAAGCTGGGAGGGATTCTGAGAGCTGATAGCAATCTTTCCAGATGTTATTTACTCAAGCCCTTTCAAGAGTTTTGTTAACCCAATTCTCTGGTTAAATACCACCTGCTAAACCCCTAAAGTGGTCTCAAACTGTATACTGACTAATATACAAACTAATTCCACTTATGGGCAAATTGTAAAAAAAAAACCTGACCCTTGTGGAAGGGCGTATCACATCATCATTCTTTATAACAAGAGTAGTCACAGGCTTCAAAACTGAGCATTACATGGAGAAGACATAAGTAAAATGTGGTGAGCTGAATACTTCTAAATGGTAAGAAGTAACAACTTGGAAACATATAAAGAAGCATGGGTATATCTCCAAATATTGGTGTTAAGAATGAAAGAGGAACAAAATAATGATTCATATTTAAATATCATGTCTATAAATTAAAACACACACCCTCAACAACACTCCATATTTGATAAGATTTCATAAGATTTCAGGGCATATTAAATAAGGAGAATAGGTAGCTATGGGGATGGAGAGGTACAGGGAAGCAGACCAGAAGAAAGGAGGGAATACACTCCTAAAATGAAATGGAATAATATAAAACAAAATATGATAAAATAGAAAATGGGTAGCTTTGAATGGACATGTGAATGCAGTGTGCTAAGTATGAGCTGAGTAGCACAAAGTATCAACTCTCTAAACAATAAATACGAAATACAATAAATGCTTTAATCAGTGTTTATTTCATCAAAGTTCACCCTAGTATTTCCAAATTTACTTTTTATCTTACTACTTTGTTTGTACCAAAACTTAGATTTTGAAAATTCTGTTCTCCTCGCTAGATATACATCTCTCTTATGCATATTTCCTTGAAACTTGTCCCAGGTACCTACATCCATATCTGCAATTACCCATGCATTCTAAAACAATTAAATTAATTTAAAATTCAGAAACTTTTGAAAAGTTTCATATAACTTCTGGTTTTTCAATATCTTTTTGCAAATATTGTGTTAATTGAATTCAGGTTTTTAAATGAATTAACATTTAAATATATTAAATATGTTGAAGGTGTTAACATTTAAATAAAATAGAAGAAACAAAACATACCATAGTATTCTTTTTTAAATACCTGATTTGCTCTCTTCCTCTCCCCTAACCTACAGAAATTTTTCAGCTTCATAAGTGACATAGGTGGCCTTCAAGAAATGTTAGTTAACCTCCCCCATAATGCCAACATCATTTCTATTGCAGATAACTCATCAGTCTTTATTCCTTCACACTATCAGTTTTGTTTGAGAAGTAATGTGTTCAGCTCCAAGGGACATGTCATGATTTGCCTGAGCTGCCCCTGGTGACCCTATGCCTCTGCTAGGGATTGGTTATGGGAAGGGCAATGACACATAAATAAAGACTGCTTCAGAGACTTTAGAAAAGATTTTCCTCCCTGATGGAGGCAAGAGTGGCATGAGGAAAATGCCCATATGTTTCTCTTCATCCCTCCTCAAGCTTTTGGCATAGTCAATGAAAATGTGGTTTCTCTAACTGTAGCAGTCAGCCCCTAACAAATTTGCTCCTAACAAATAATAAGCCAAAGGACTAAACCAAACTGCTTAAAGAGGGTGAAATGCTTAACATGGTGAAATGGAAAAATAGAAAAGTGAAAATAAGAATTCTTAATAGTTTGTTTTCTTTGCCTTATTCAACTATCTTGTCATAGAGTTTCTAATATATTGCCAAAATCTTGTAATTAAATGGGATTCCTATGAAATGTAAAAGTACATGAATATTAATTATAGGAAATAACTATTTTGAATTCTAGGATTAAGAAAAACAAAAGGATCCAATTATTATATTGTTTCCTATATTCATAGAGTCTATCTGGAGGTGGGAGTCATCTTATAAAGCTTTATAGTTGGGAGCAGATGGCTTATAGTTTCAAAATAAAATTTTAAATAATGTAATAATGTAAAATAATGTAAATAATGTAAAATGTAATAGGCTTAATCTAGGAAACCTATTAAATGCAATAATTTAGAAAATTGTTACTTGAATCATTAAATTATTACTAATTGCACAATAGATTTATAATGTACTTGGTTAAGAAATCCTTTAGGCCATAAGTCATCAATTAAAAATTCTTAAGTTAGTAACAAGGCTCTAATCAAATTATTATTGGGAAACAAGAAAATGATTAAAAACTGCTTCAGGGATTCTTCATTCCTCCTGTTACATAATAATGTAATTTTGTAATTAGTAAAAAAATACTAACTTAACTGTGTAACTGTGTCAAGACTTTAAGTTTAGGAAAATAATATTTCTTTTATACTAACATTTCTTATTTTCTCCATTGTTAAACATCTACTGTTCACTCTGATGTTGATGGTTGCCTCCTCTCTAACCCTTCTCTAGTTTACCCTTCAAGCTACTTACTATTTTCTTTATAAAGCATGAAACTGATAGGTCAGTCACTTTTCTTAAAATACTCAAATTGCCCATCATTGTCTTTGGATACAATCCAACGTGATTCAAAGACATACATGATTTGGCCGCCACTTCTCTTCAGGCTTCTAGAGGGTATAAGCCCTCTACCCTCTGCCCACTGAACTAATAATTCCTCTTGAAATGCCTGTCCTAGAAGTGATCCCATGTTTCACATTTTTGCTAGATTTGGCAGCCACACTTTGTTTTTGTCAATCTACCAGGTATGAAATAATACCTCATGGTAGAAGAAGCCGTTTCGTGTCTTTGTCTATTTTTATAGGTTTGCCCTTTATAGCCATCCTTTACATTTTTCAAACCCAGATTATTTGTCAAATATATGTGCTGCACATATCTTCTCTCAAAATTTTTTTTCATTTTCTGTCTATAATACTTTTTGATAAACCAGGTTGCTTAAATGTAATGCAATTGAATGTTTCAAGATTTTTTGTTAGTGTTAACATTTTAAAATTTATTCATTGACAAGTGTTACTTATACTGAAATGATAAAATATACTTTTTATGTTGTTCTCTAAAAGGTTGTGGATTTTGTTTGTTGTGTACAATTTTTAAAAGTGTTTCCTTTCACATATAGGTCTGTATTTCACCAATTATTTTATTTTATTTTTCACATAATCATTTTTACCAGTCTAAATTTTTTAAGGACTCCATCATTTCTCATTGCTCAGTAGTATCATTTTTGTCATATACTTAGTATGCACACCCATATATGACTGTTTCTGGGGTCTCTACTCTGTTCCGCTGACCGATTTGTAATTCTTTGAGTCAATACAACACTCTCTTAATTGTTATAGTTTTATAAATTTTTGATTCTGGTAGGCAAAACTTCCCATATTAATTTTCTTTATCAGAATTCTCTTGGTTATTCTTATTCATTTATACTTCTTTTACACTTTATATTAATCTTATCAGGTTCCTCAGAAAACTTTATGGTGGTTTTGATTATAAGAAATTTAAAAAAATTTCCTTGCAAAAGCAATTTTTTTGAAATTTTTTGTTTGAACTTTTTCCTAGTTAACTTTGTTTTGCTCTTAAACTTTTATATTTTAAGTTATGTTTTGACCTCTTCTGGTGCAGCAATTATAAATCCTATGATATTTTAAATTTCATTGTCCATGCGCTCATTGCTAATATGGAGAAATACAATGGATTTGTATGTATTTGTTCTGTATCTTCTTAAGTTACTGAACTCACAATGAGCCAGTTGTAGGGAGTTTTCTTTTTTAGGTTACTGCAGTTCTCTGCAGACAATCATGTCATCTGAAAATAGGGACTGTTTTATTTCTTCCTTTCCAATCTGTATGCATTTTTATTTCCTTCTTGCCTTATTGCATTTGCTAAAATGTCAAGTACTATGTTGAATAAGAGTGGTAAGAGAAGAAATCTTTGCCTACTTCTTGATCTTGTGGGAAAGTCTTTTTGACCAGTAAGTATGTTAACTGTGGGGTTTTTTAAATGTTCTTTCTCAAGTTAGTGAAGCTTTCCTCTGTTCTAATTTTCTGATAGTTGTTATCATAAATGGATGCTGAATTTTATCAAATTATTTTTTCATTGATTGAAATGATCATGCATTCTTCCCTTATTAGCCTAATAGGGTGTATTACATTGATTGATTTTTGAATATTCAGCCAGACTTGTATGCCCAGAATAAACCCCACTTGATCATTTCTTATAATTCTTCCTGTTTATTGCTAAATAATATTTATCACTTTGGTAATATTTTGCTAAGGAGTTTTGCCTCTACATCCATGATAGATATTGACATGTAGTTCATGTAGTTTTCTTTTTCTTTTCTTTCTTTCCTTTTCTTTCTTTCTTTTTTTTTTTTGTACTTTGACTTTGGTAGCATAATAATACTAACTTCAAATAATGAATTAGGAAGTATCCTTTTTCTTCCATTTCTTAAAATGATTGTGTAGAATTGGTGTTAATTTCTCTTTCAACAGTTGTTAAATTCTTCAATGAAATCATCTGAGCCTGAAAATTCCATTTTGGAAAAGTTCTAAATTACGAATTCAATTTCCTTAATTTTTGATAACTACAATAACTATAGTGATATCATCTGTTTTATTCTCACTATTAACAATTTGTATCTTTTCTTTTTTTCTTATTTGTCAACTTTATTGATCTCTTCAAGGAACAAGTTCTTTGCTTCATTGATTTTTCTTTATTGTTTTTCTGTTTCATTGACTTTGGCCCTTTATTACTTACCTTCTTCTGCTTGCTTTTTTCTGTTGTTTATTTTTTGCTGTATTTTTTTCTAGGTTCTTAAGGTGTGAGCTTATGTTATTGATTTGAGACTTGTCCTTTTTTGCAATATATTCATTTAGAGCTAAAATGTCCCTGTCAACACTGCTATAGCTGTGACCCATAGATTTTTATATGCTGTATTTTCATTTTCATATAGATCAATGGATTTTAAAATTTCCTTTGAGACTTCCTTCCTTGACCTATGGGTTATTTAGAAGTCCATTATTTATTGTCTACATTCCAGCAGATTTTCGTGTTAACTTTATTGATTTCTAGTCTGATTCCATTGTGGTTACAGAACACAATTTATATGATTTCAATTATTTTCAGTTGGTTGTGGTTTGTTTTATGGTCCAGTATATAATCCGTCTTTTATATAGTCCTTGCACACTTGAAAAAAATTGAGTATTCTGCTATTTGTTGGGTGGAGTGTTCTATAAATACCTATTTTATCCTGCTGCTTGATAGTGACTTTGAGTTGTCTGATATTCTTGCTAATTTTCCATCTGTTTTATCAATTTTTTTTTTTTTTTTTTTTTTTTGCGGTACGCAGGCCTCTCACTGTTGTGGCCTCTCCCATTGCGGAGCACAGGCTCCAGACGTGCAGGCTCAGCAGCCATGGCTCATTGGCCCAGCAGCTCCACGGCATGTGGGATCTTCCCGGACCAGGGCACGAACCCGTATCCCCTGCATCGGCAGGCGGACTCTCAACCACTGCACCACCAGGGAAGCCCTGTTTTATCAATTTTTTTTTTTAAGGGAAGTCCTTTATTTTTATTTTTTACTTATTTATTTTTGGCTGCATTGGGTTTTCGTTTCTGTGCAAGGGCTTTCTCTAGTTGTGGCATGCGGGGGCCACTCTTCCTCGTGGTGCGCGGGCCTCTCACTATCGCGGCCTCTCCCGTTGCGGAGCAACAGGCTCCGGACGCGCAGGCTCAGCGGCCATGGCTCACGGGCCCAGCCACTTCGCGGCATGTGGGATCTTCCCGGACCAGGGCTCGAACACCGTGTCCCCTGCATCGGCAGGCGGACTCCCAACCACTGCGCCACCAGGGAAGCCCTGTTTTATCAATTTTTGAGAAAAGAGTCTTGCTATCCATAAGTGTGAATTTGTCTATTTCTCCTTTTAGTTCTATCAGCTTTCACTTCATACATTTTGCAGCTGTGTTGTTTGGCTTATACATATTTAGGAGTGCCAAGTCTTCTTAGTACGTTGACCATTTTAACATTGTCTCTCATAATCTTCTTTGCTCTAATAACTACTTTCTTTGGTAGTAATATAAAAAGTCATAGTTTTGTTTGATTAATATTTGTATGATATATATTCTATGCTTTTGCTTTATAGAATATAAATTGCCTATATTTCATAATTAAAGTTATTGTCTTGGAGAGAGGATGTATTTGGGCCATTAAAAATATTCTGCCAATTTCTGTCTAGTAGTTATTGTAGCTGTACTCTTTATATTCAGTGTAATTATTGACATGTTAAGGATTAAGTCTTTCATTTCATTTTTTCTGATTTTTCTTTCTTTTTTTCTACTTTCATACTTGAACACTTTTTAGAATTTAATATTAATTTATCTACACTTTTGTTCAGTGTATCTCCTTTTATATCTACTTTTAGTGGTTGTTCTGAGTATTTCAGTATATATACAAAACATCATAGTCTTCTAACATCATTATTTTACCAGTCTGAGTGGAGTATAGAATGCTTACCTCTTTCTACAACTCTTTACCTTACCCCATTTACAGGATAATTATCAAATATTTTCTCTGTATATGGAACCACATCACACAATGCTATAATTTTTGCTTGAAGTATAAAACAAAAATTAGAAAATCAAGAGGAGAAAGAAAGACTATCAAATTTATCCATATTTTTACTTACTGTGTCTCTTTCTTTCCTTCCTGGCATTGCAAGTTCCCATCTCTTATCATTTCCTGTTTAGAGAACTTCCTTTAGTCATTCCTTTAGCATTAGGTCTGTTAGTGATAAACTATTTTTGTATCCCTTCACCTGAGAATGTTTTGATTTCTTCTTCATTGCAGAAGTGTATTTTTCTAGGATATTGGTTCTGGTTGACAATATTTTTCAGTTCTTGATATTGTGCCACTTCTAACTTCCATGGTTCTGGCAAGAAATCTACTGTCATTAAAACTACTTCTCCTCTACAGGTAAGATCTCATAAGTTTTTTTTGTTTTTTTTTTTTTTTTCCCTCTTGTCATCCTCAGACTGTTTTCTTTGCTTCAAAAAAAAAAAAAAAAAAAACACACACAGAAATGTGATTATGATGTGTCTTGGTGTGGATTTCATAGGATTTATTTATATTAAGGTTTTCTCAGCTTCTTTCATCTATGTGTTTATGTCTCTTGACAAATTTGGGATGTTTTCAGTGATCATTTATTTGAGTATTTTTTTCCCAGTTTTATCGAGATATAATTGGCATACAGAACTGTATAAGTTTAAGATGTACCACAAAATGATTAGACTTACAGAAAACATGAAAAGATTACCAAAATAAGTTTAGTGAACATCCATTATCTTATACAAAAGAAAAAAAATTCTTTGTGGTAAGAGCTATTAAGATTTTTTTCTCTTTACAACTTTCATTTTTGCATATAACACTGTAAATTATAGTTATCATGTTGTACTTTACATTTCTTGTATGTATTTATCTTATAACTGGAAGTTTGTACCTTTTGACTCTCATCATCCTATCCTTCCCCCCACCACTGTGGTAGCCACAAATCTAATCTCTTTTTCTATTAGTTAGTTTGTTTGTTTTTGGTGTATAATAGACCTACAACACTATGTTAGATCCTGGTGCACAACATAGTGATTCAATATTTCTGTACATTACAAAATGATCACCACAATAAGTCTAGTTACCATCTATCACTAAATAGAGACATTATATTATTATTGATGATTTTTCCCACACTATATATTTCATCCCTTGACTCATTTATTTTGTAACTGAAAGTTTGTCTCTCTTAATATCCCTCATCTATTTATCTTTTCACCCCACTCCTCTCTGACAACCACCTGTTTGTTCTGTGTCTATGACTGTTTTTCTTTTGTTATGATTGTTCGCTTGTTTTGTTTTTTTAGAATCCACACAATATAAGTGAAATCACACCATATTTGTTTTTCCCTGTATGTCATTTCACATAGCATAATACCCTCTAGATCCATTCATGTTGTCACAAATGGCAAGATTTTATTATATTTTATGGCTGAGTAATATTCCATTGTATATAAATACCACACCTTTCTTATTTATTCATCTATTGATGGGCAATTAGGGAGCTTCCATATCTTGGCTACTGTAAATAATGCTGCCATGAACAGAGGGGTTCATATATCTTTTCAAATTATCATTTTAATTTTCTTTGGCTAAATACCCAGGAGTGGAATTGCTGGGTTGTATATTAGTTATATTTTTTAATTTTTGAGAAATCTCCATACTGTTTTCCATAGAGGCTTTACCCACTTACGTTCCCACCAACAGGGCACAAGTGTTCCCTTTTATCTACATCCTCACCTACACTTGTTATTTCTTGTCTTTTTGACACTAGGTATCCTGAACGGTATGAAGTTATATCTTCATTGTGGTTTGACTTGCATTTCTGTGATGATTAGTGATGTTAAGCATCTTTTCTCTTGCCTATTTACCATCTTTATGCCTTCTTTGGAAAAATACCTCTGCAGGTCCTTTGCCCCCTTTTTATTGAGGTTGTTTGCTTTTTGATGTTGAATTATGAGTTCTTTATATATTTTTCATATTGACCCCTTATCTGACATACCATTTGTAAATATCTTTTCCCATTCAGTAGGTTGCCTTTTTGTTTTGGTGATGGTTTCCTTCACTGTGCAAAAGCTGTTAAGTTTGATTAGGTATTATTTGTTTAGTTTTGCTTTTGTTTCCCTTGCTGAGGAGAGAGATCCAAAAAATATTGCTAGATTTATGTCAAAGAGCATACTGCCTAAGTCTTCTAGGAGTTTTATGGTTTCAGATCTTACATTTAGGTCTTTAATCCATTTTGAGTTAACTTTTGTATAGGTGCAAGAATGTGGTCCATTTTCATTCTTTTACATGTAGCTGCCCAGTTTTCCCAACACCACTTATTGAAAAGACTGTTTTTTCCCCATTGTATTTGCCTCCTTTGTCATAGATTAATTGACTGTAAGTGCATGGGCTTATTTCTGGGCTCTGTATTCTGTTTCATTGATCTATGTGTCTGTATTTGTGCCAGTACCATAATGTTCTGATTGCTTTAGCTTTGTAGTATATTCTGAAGTCAGGGAGCATTTGTTCATTTTTCTCAAAATTGCTTTGGTCATTCAGCAACTTTTCATGGTTTCATACAAATTTTAGAATTATTTGTTCCAGTTCTGTGAAAAATGTCATGGGTATTTTGAAAAGATGCTTGACATGATTTCAACTTTCTTAAATTTAACGAGACTTAATTTGTGGCCCAGCACATGTTCTATCTTGGAGACAGTTTCATGTGCAATTGAGAAGAATTTGTATTCTGCTGCTTTTGGATGGAATGTCCTGTAGATATGTATTAAGTCCAGCTGATCTAATGTGTCATTAAAGGTCAGCATTTCCTTATTGATTTTCTGCCTGGATGATCTGTGCTTTGATGTAAGTGGGTGTTAAAGTCCCCAACTATTATTGTGTTACTATCAATGTCTCCCTCTAAGTTTGTTAATACTTGCTTTATGTATTTAGGTGCTTCTATGTTGGGAGCATATATACCTACTTACGTGATTTCTTCTTGTTCCATTGACAACTTTACCTTTATGTAATGTCCTTCTTTGTCTCTTGTTACAGTCTGTTTTAAAGTCTATTTTGTCTAATATAATTAGTGCTATGACGGCCTTCTTTTTGTTTCCATTTGCTCTGAAAATCTTTTTCCATTCCCTTACTTTCAGTCTTTGTGTATCTTTAGATCTGAAGTGAGCCTTTTATAGGCAGCATATGTATGAGTCTTGTTTTTGAATCCATTCACCCACTTTTTGTTTTTTCATTGGAGCACATAGTCCACTTATGTTTAGAGTAATTATTGATAAGTAATTAAGTAATTATTAAGTAATTAAGTAATTATTAAGTAAGTAAATAAGTAATTATTGATATTTTGTTAATTGTTTTCAGGTTGCTTTTGTAGTTCTTTTCTTTTTGTCCCTTTCTTTTTCTCTTATTCTCTTCCTTGTGATTTGATGACTATCACAAATCACAGTTATGCTTGGAATCTTTTCTCTTTTGTGTGTGTTTATCTATTATAGATTTTCAGTTTTGTTTATCATGATGTTTATATATAGCAAGATATATATGTAAAAAGTCCCTTTAGCATTTCTTACAAATCTGGTTACATGGTGCTGAACTCTTTTAGCTTTTGTGTGTCTATAAAACTCATTTTCTCCCTTCAAATATGAATGATAACCTTGCCAGGTATAGTATTCTTACTTGGAGTATTCTTTTTTTTTTTTCCCCCTTTCATGACTTTAAATATATTGTGCCACTCTCTTCTTTCATGCAGAGTTTCTGCAGAAAAGTCAGCTGATAATCTTATGGAGAGTTCCTTCTACATTACCAGTTGCATTTCTCTTGCTACTTTTAAATTCTGTCTTTAGTTTTGCCATTTTAATTAATATGTGCCTTGGTGTGGTCTTGGATGTCTGTTTCCTTACCCAGGTGGGAAAATGTTCAGCTATTACGTCTTAAAATATTTTCTCTGCTCCTTTTTTTTCTCTCTTCCCCTTCTGAGACCCCTATAATGCAAATGATAGTACACTTAATGTTACCCCAGAGGTCTCTTACACTGTCCTATTTTTTTTTTTTTCTTTTTACTCTTCAGCTTAAGTGATTTCCACTACTCTGTGTTTCAATTCTCGGATCTGTTCCTATGTATCATCTAATCCACATTTGATTCTTTCTATTGTATTTTTTATTTCAGTTATTGTATTCTTAAACTCTGTGTGTTTCTTCTTTATATTTTCTAACTCTTTGTTAAACTTCTAGCTGTGTTTACCCATTCTTTTCCCAAGTTCAGTGAGCATCTTTATGACCATTACTTTAAACTTTTTATTGAGTAGATTGATTATCTCCCCTTCATTTAACTCTTCTTTTTGGAGTTTTATCTTGTTCCTTTGTTTAAAAAAATATTCCCCTGTCACCTCTTTTTACCTGATTCAGTTTTTATTTCTATCTATTAGGTAGAACATTTACATTTCCCATTCTTGAAGAAGTGGCCTTATGTAGGAGACATTTTATGGTGCCCAGAAACACACTCCCCTCTGTTTGGCAGGACTATACACCCTAGGGCTGCTCCCTATGTGGACTGTTAGGGCCTTTCTGTTGTAGCAGGGCTGACTACTGTGAGCATGCTCATAAGAGAGGTTACACCCCGGCTCAGTGGCTGCCAGACCCTACCTAGTGCAGAGGCTGCTAGCCTTCTGTTGGGCAGGGCTGGGTCCTGATGTAGCTGGCTGCAGCCCTGCCTATCCCAGGGTTAGGACTGGCCCACTGGTGGTGGAACCATGTCCTGAGATGGCTGGCTGTAGGGATTGGAGTGTCCCAGGCTGATGTTGGCCTGAAGGAGGGCAGAGCCAGGTTACGGGGTAGCCAGATGTGCATGCTGGTTTTTCCTGGAGCTGGTATTTGCCTGCTGGTGAACTGGTCAAAGCCCCAGAGCATCCTGGGGCTGTTGCCTACCCACTGTTGGGTTAAGCTGGTCTCAAGGGTAGTCCTGGCCTACCAGTGGAGGGAGCTGAATCCTGAGGTAGCTGGCAGGGGTGGTCCCAGGGTCCTGGAGCTGGTCTAGGCCCACTACTGGATGGGGGCCTTGTACTGGACTTCCTGGTGGGAAGCGCCACATCCCAAGGCAGCTTACGGATGAGGGGTGGATTATGGCTACTGAAGTCTTGCTGGTGGGTGGAACTGTGTCCCCATGCAGCTGGCTGCTTGTCATGACAGGCCCCAGGACTGATGCAGACTGGCTGGTGGCCAGATCCTGGCCATTAGTGAGTTAAAGGAAGGTCTCCAAAATGGCACTTGCCAGCACAGTGTCTGTATGGTTAATGGCTGCCCCAGTGTCTATGTCCCCAGGGTGAGCCCCAGCTGCATCCTGCCTCTCTGGGAAGCTCTCCAAGATCAGAATGCAGTTTTGAGCCATGCTCCTTTCAAGTTATTGCTTCTTCCCTGGGTCTCAGAGCATGTGAGATTTTGTGTGTGCCCTTTAAGATGGAGTCTGTTTCCTACAACCCTCCAACTCTCACAAAAGCAAGTCTCACTGGCCTTCAAAGCCAGATATTCTGGCACTTATCTTCCTGGTGCAGAACCCCTGGGCTAGGGAGCCCAGTGTGGGGCTTGGACCCTTCATTCCTTGGTAAGAACCTCTGCAATTGTGATTATCTTCAAATCTGTGGGTCGCTTATCCAAGGGTATGAGTCTAGACTATATAACACCTCCAGCCCTCCAACCCCTCTCATTGTGGTTCCTCTTTACATTTTTAGTTGTAGAAGTTCTTTTCTGCTTGTCTTCTGGTCATTCTCATTGATAGTTACTCTGTAAATAGTTGTAATATTGATGTGCCTGTGGGAGAAGGTAAGTTCAGGATCTTCCTACTTTGCTATCTCGACCACTCCACCTCTTTTAGTACTCTTCACCCAGACATTTTCTCTTCATATTTTTGGACTCCAATGATACAAATATTAGATAATTTTATATACTACTACAGGTCCCTGAGTCTCTGTTCTTTTTGTTAAAATCTGCATTCGCTCTATTGTTCAGATTGTGTTGTTTCTTCCAAACTTTCTGTTGTTTTATCTTTCAGTTCAGTAATCCTTTCTTCTGATGCCTTTATTCTAATATTGGACTGTACTGAACTGTATATTCTAGTTACTCTATTTTTCAGTTTTAAAAATTTCATCCTTTTGTTTTCAACCAAGACTTTTTCTTTGCTGAGATTTTTAAAATTTTTTCATTAGTTTCAAGCATGTTCATAATAGCAAATAGAAGCATTATTATTGATGCTGCTTTAAAATCTTTGTCAGATAATTCTGACGTCTCTGCCATCTCAATGTTGACATCTCTTTGTTGCCTATGTTCATTCAAGTTTAGATCTTTCTGGCTGTTTGTATAGTGAGTGATTTTCAACTGAAACCTGGGCATATTCATATTATGTTATGAGATCCTTGAACATATTTAAGCTTTTTGAGCTGGCTTTCTCTAATATACTGGAAAGAATGGGAGGAATCACTTTGTCATCACCAGATAGAGACAGAAGTTCAAGTTCTCCTTTCACCTTCTCTTGACACCCAAGGTGGAATGTTCCTCATTACTGCTGGGAGTGGTAGTCTAGGCTCCCTACATGGTTTTCACTGACACCGTAGGGTGGGAGGCTTGTTATTAGCCAACAGTGATGAAATTCCTAGCTCCCTACTTGACCTCTATCATTCCCCCTACCAAGGTTTGTGTGCCTCTTTACATTCTTACCAGGGGAAAAGTCTAGGTTTCCACTTGTCCTTTGATGGACCAGGTATAGAGAGCCAGAGTTTCTTCTGTGGTATTTGACTAGAGTAGAAGTGTTATTATCTAAAAGTTGTACAGCTTTCTATGTTCCTCCTTTCTTGCTCCTTTCAGTTCTTGTTAGGCACTTTTTTGTCTGTGCCTGTTGGCCTTTTTAGATGACAAACTTCTTTAATACCAAGTCTGGGATATATGAGACAAAAGTAAAACCCAGGGAGTGAATATTCTTTTGTTCTTCCAGTCACCATACTTGTCCCTAGCAAGTATGTCTTCTTTTTTTCACCTTTCAATAATTTTCTTTTGTTTATTCTATGTATAATGTTCAGGGCCTTTTGTTGTACTTAGCAGGAGAAATAGGGAAAAGTATGCCTCCTTCATCCTTCCAGAAGTGAGAGACTATATCATTGCCTTTTAAAAGCTCTACCTATGTTACTGTTTTTCAAATTTTTTATTTTTTTTATTACAACCCAATCACAACACTGGTATACCCTAAGAGTTACTACAAGCTTACTTGTGTGGTAATCAGTTTATTTTCTTGAAAATTTACCTTATAACTCTGCAACCTTAAACTCTATTGTTTAACTTTCCATTAAGAAAAACACATTGTAGAATTAGATTCATGCAGTATGCATTCTTTCCTCAATATTATGAGTTTCTTTGCTTAATTATGATAATATTATGTTTTAAATAATAATCCATGTTTTTCTTTGAAATTGTTGCCTATAGTTTTCATTTCTATTTAGTAATCTCTTGTATGAATGTATCATAATTTATGTATCCATTCTACTTTTGATTAACTTTGTTTTTTAACATGAAGAGACACTGTATCCCTGAGTGAAGAAACATTAACCTAGAAGGAATGCAAGGTGAAGGTAGTAAATATATTTTTTTTCAGGTATTATTATTGCATACATTTCACACCAGATTTGTGTTAATTTATTGGCTTGAATTTTTTGCATGTCATAAGAATAGAGAATGGGATAGTCTGTTTTCAGGTGCCTCTTATTTCCCTCATAACGCTAGGTCAGTGGCCTATGTCTATTCAATATCCCTGTATCAATGTGCCATATATATTTAATCTCTCTTTTACAATGGAATAGCCTAACCTTTTCTTTTATCTAGGTTTTTGGGGTTCAGTTCCAAGTCTATACTGCAGAAGAGTTATTCATGTTTCCCAACTAGCTTGTTTATTATATACTGTTTTATATGGGTTCTTTTATATCAATATTCTGGTTGGTTGCAATAAAGATGTTTCTCTTCATGATTGGAACCTGAGATTTTTCTTTCTTTGCTTTTTTCTTGATTCTTATTTTAAATCTATGTTTATTGTATTTTGTAAATTTCTATGTGTTTAAAATGAAGATTTGAAAGACAACTAATTCAGTCTAACATACTGACCATAATTTTACTGAATATTTTTTTAAAATTAAAGCATATATGTGATATATTATTTCAATATAGCACTATATTTGTAGTATATTAAGAAATTTTTAAGAGCAAAGACTGAGTATTACTTACCTCTGTTACCACTCTGTAGTCACACATCTTTAGAAATAGCTGCTATGAAGCATAGTTTTCTCACTGACACAAAGCCTAATCTTTTATCAAACAGGCACTAAACAGTAAAGAGAAACAAAAGGCTATAGGGCATACATTTAAAATATATCCATATTTAATTTTTAGAGAAAAGACAATAGAGTCCTTGAAAATAACACTCTGAATCTTCTAGTAAAATCAATAAGGGTTCAGCTGAAAATAACTTTTTCTACTCCAAACACAGGCATTAATTATCATCAAGTTTGAAGAAAAAAAGTCAATAATGTCCATTTAATCAAAATCATGTTTTTAAATTTTTAGCTTTTTGTTCCTTAGCAAACAGTTATTTTTCCTTTCATAATAGCATACTTAAACTAGAAGAGGGTGAAAAGATAGTCTTGAAAATTTTTCAAAAGTCTCAATTCAACTTGAAATATCTAAAAACAATGTCAGTGTGTTAATATTGGTCAAACTATACTCATGACTGTTCTATTAATATTAGCTATGGGGATTTCAATAATGCTACCTTCTATCAAACTGTTTTATTACAATCATTATTTCTATTCTTTAATTGGACTTATTAAACTTCAAGTCTTTACTCATTTTTTTTTGCGGTACGTGGGCCTCTCACTGTTGTGGCCTCTCCCATTGCGGAACACAGGCTCTGGATGCGCAGGCTCAGCAGCCATGGCTCACGGGCTCAGCTGCTCCGCGGCATGTGGGATCTTCCCTGTCTGGGGCACGAACCTGTGTCCCCTGCAGGCAGACTCTCAACCACTGCACCATCAGGGAAGCCCTAGTCTTTAGTCTTTAGGAGGTCCAGGGCAATAACTTTTACATTTAGTGCTTGACCTTATAAACACTTAAGTGTCCACATTGTTTGTCTTTCTGTTTATTAGCTTCACATTCACTATGGTTATTATTATTTTATTGTATTATTATCCACATTTATCTATTGACCACGTACTATAGTCCAAACAATTGCACCTTTTAATCCTCACAAAGTTATGAAATAGATAATACTATAATCTTCATTGTATAACTAAGTACCCTGTAGCAAAAGGATTTCAAGGATTTCAAGGATTTCCATAGCTGTAGAGTTCCAAGTGGCAGAATCTGAATTGTAAGTCATGTATGGTTTGAAATCTTTTCTAACAATTGCACCCTTTGGCTCCTACATACACAAATAACAATTAAACAATTAGCCCATCACACTATTATAATATATCATTTTTCATGCTGGTATTTATCTTTGCTATTCATAATTCCTTTCCCATCATTTTTCTTCACTATATGTTCAAACTGCACTGTACGTTTAAATTGAATTAGATTCAATATACATATTTACTATTTCATTTTACGTTTTTATTGTTTCTTCATAAGTCTGTATATGTCTGTCTTCATAAGTCTGTATAACAACCACTTGCCATTATTTTATGTTTATTGACACATTTAAAGATTATTTACACTCTACCTTTGCCCTTCTCTACATATTCAAGCAATTTTATTGCTGTAAAAATATTTCATGCATACTTACTTTCACCTTTATTTCTCTATGATTAAGTTAGTATTTTCCTTTTGTTAGACCACTCCAATAATTTAGGAACAATTGAAAGAGTAAACAACAACAACCAAACAGAAAAAAATGACAAAAATAGCGCAAGATACTAGTGCTTTGAATATACTAAGTATTCAATAAATATTTGGTGATAGATGGATAGATGCTTATTTATGTACTTTATATATATATTTAAAGTGCTTAAATATATATTCGTGTATAAATGTGTATTACATATATTTACATATTTAAATATTATATATATATTTAAAGAATATATAATATTTAAATATGTAAATATATGTAATACTTATACATTTATACATGAATATATATTTAGGCACTTTAAATATATATAATAACCCATTAAGAAGTTTTTAATAAATAAATATTTAAAACAATAAAATAGTAAATATGTTGCTTTATATATAATAAGTGTTCATTACATTTGTTGATTTAAATCCTAAATCAATTAACTAGTGAAAGAAAAGAATAATACATGGTGTAGCTTTTGTCATGTTTTACCTAAGGCCAGGAAGTTATATCCTCATGTGAGTACTCCAGGGAAAATACTTTCATACTCTGAATAGCTTGCTCATTCATGAAGCAAGTATCAAAGTGTAGCATGGATGAGATGGGGATGGATTGCATAAATATGCCAGTCATAGGGTGCAGGTATATGCTTTAGAATCCTTAGTTTTAGAAGAGACTAAGGGAGAGGAGTATTATCAATTAATTAGATTATGTTTATATGCAGAATTACAATTTTAAAGTGGCTTCCCAAACTGTTATGTTAAAGTGTAGTTTCTACTTTTGCCATCAATGCTTTGTTTCTCCTTCTTTAACAAAATAAATAGTAGCATTTTCAGCTTGTGAATAATTAGTCAAGTATGTTTTATGTCCTAGGCTATTGAATATAATGCTCTCTTATTGTTTGTGCCAGTGTAGACTTTAAGGCAACATTTTTTTTTTCTCATTAGTATATCTCCATCAAAAAAATGTTCTGAGAGTCTTTTATTGAGGGTATGTTTGAAATGTAACCTAGATCTCTTGTTTTAGTTTGAAATAGATATTGCACTTCAAGGTGATGCCTCTGCTTTCTTTAGCTACTCTATATCTAGATATTTTATTTCTATGGATTTTTTTAAATTCTTACTCCACCATGAGAATTTTTTTTATATATATCATCTACATTCTTACTTTTTTGCTGTAAGAACAAATGTGATTGTTAAACTATAATAGCAAAATATTTCACTGTGGAAAACATGGTTATTTCCCTCTTCAAAAAGTGTAGTGTGTTGCTGAGTTGTATGTTTAAAAACATAAAGAATCTTTGAGAAAGACAATTAATTAATGTCAACCATATATGTCTACTTTATTTTTCATCTTACTAGAGAGGTATCTAACCCTGTTATTATGCTGAAATAAACTGATAACTTTGAAAAATACTAATGCTTTGGCTTCACTCCTATAAGAATTTGAGGGTAGGGTCCAGGCGTGATTATTTTTTAAGGTCTTCAGGTAAATTTATTATATAGCTAAGGATGATGACTGCACTCAACAGTGAGTGATTGACTCTGTTGTGCTATATATTATAAGAAAAACTAATACTGCCACCATTTGTTGAAAAGCTTCTGTGTGTCAGGTCTTAAGATATTCCATTATTTTATATAATCATCACAATAATCATGAGGATCAATTGTTTCCACTTTTAGATGGGTAAGCAGAGTCAGGGAGATAAAGTAATTGGTACAACTTATATAGCATGCAAAAATTAATGCTGAGGTATATGTTCAGGTCTATAAGCACAATTTTGTTATTTACTGCATATGACACACAGGGTTAGAGTGATCTGCTTCACTTCTAGAGCCCATTTATATCAAGTTCTTTTCTGGGAACAAAGGAAGAGTTCACTTCCCTGACCTCTTGTAATTAGTTGAGGCCATATGACTAGTTCTGGTCAATGATCTGTGAAGGGAAATGATGTGTGTCACTCTAAGTGTGGACACAGGATCCCCAACCATGGTGTCAAAGGATGTTACATGTTTGAAGCTACAAGATGGTGGCATATCTGTCAGATTGAGACCTTGAATGATTACATGAAACAAAGCCTCCACCTGATCATCTTTGAATGTGTAGTTGAGTAACACATGTACTATATTGTGCTGAGCCACTGAGATTTGTGTGTTTATATGATGGCATCACCTGACACATCCTGTTGAACACATTTATGAAACTTTTACCCTTCCAAACTGAGCCATTTGGGTACCTAAAAATATTCCTGGCTAATAAAAGGCAGATGTTCAGTTGAGGTTGTTGAATAGGCCATTTTTCCTCTGGATGAATTTAAAGTGTAGAGGGGAGGAAAATAAGTTTTCTCTCTACCCTTTGAGTCCTTATCTGAGACTCCTATAATAAAAGATAGATTAACAAGTGAAAAACAAACAGAAGTTTATTAACATGTATTCCTCATGTATACATGAGAGATGCCCAGGGAAAGATGAATAACTCAAAGAGATGTCTTTAGAACTGAAGATTAAATAACATCTTAATAGGGAAAGGGAACGGGAATGTAGGTTTCTTAGGTGAGAGTAAATGATTTTTAGGAAAGATGAATGGGCTCTTATAAGAATAGATGGGAGGTATGATAGTTTGTGACAAAGTTTTGCTATGGTCTTAACTTAGTCTACTCATCAATCTTCCCTGGTTGATGAAGCTCCCAAGGAGGGGATTTATGATCTTTGAATTCCTTTTGGAGGATCTGTCTTTAAGCAGATACGAGGAGTTCAGACAAATCCTCTTTCTCCTCATTTACTTTTTTAAAAGTGTATATAGCTCAAAATAATCAATGTACCAAGGTGGCATATTTGGGTTGTCATAATATGCTCTTTCAGCAGCAAATCAGTTTCTAGTTGTGCTTTATATATACTTGATAAATAACTCTAATTGAAGCTAGGTTTTACTTCCACAATATTGGATTTGAGTTATTTTCTCCAGAAGATGTTTATACATTTTGTGGCACATTCATCCAGATAAGAATGAAGGCTTAATCTCTTCTCAAACAACCAGCAGATACTCTCCATCTTGGAACATCCACCCATTTATCCATACATCTAGCCACTCACTGTATATTGAACCTATGTAATAGGTCTGCAAAAGGGACCGCTTCATCCCACACCAGAAGAATCAAGGTGTCACCACTATCGCAGTACTCCAACTTCATTAAGATCAATCATTAGGGGGAAATAAAAATGGTTAAATCATTCATTGGATGATGGTTGCTTTTGTTGGGAGACCCTCATAGTGATCTTGGCAGGACTTCTTGTTATGCCTTCTAATGATAGGCTGGTATCCAGGGAAAGATTGGAAAGGATCCTCAAATTTTACAACACACAATCTTCCTCCAACCTTGTAGGCTGAAAAACTGGGAAGAGTTCTATGACTAAAGAATTTATTGGAGGCATTAAGCCAGGAGCCAAATCACCACTGCTTACCCCCACAGACTTGTACTCAATGAAACAAGAAAAACAAATAAAACAACACTGAAGTGATTAGCAACTGTGTGAAAGAGGTATTGCCCTGAGAATTCTACTTTATTCTGTGCTTTAAAAAAAAATCTCAGAATGAGAAATGAATTTTTTTTGCAGTAAAGTTTCCTGTATGAGAATGACAAGATAATTTATTAAAATACTATTTCGTATTTTTTAGCTTGTGTTATTTTCTTCCTCCTTGTTATCAGATAAAAAAGCATGTCATTTTTTTTTGTTTTGAAACACATTTACATTATTTAAAATATGCAATCTTCCTGAAGAAGTTCCCTTCTTAGCATCTGTTTTCCTAATTCCTTATTTAGAAGATTAAGCAAAATTTTCTCAGAGGGTAAACAGAGATGAATGAATACTTGGGGCCCCAAAGACTGCTGTGCCTGTCCTTGGGGAAGAAGTACATTCTTTGGTCTGGAAAGCATGGGAAGGGACTCACAGTTCTCAAAATGAACTGTACCTCTACTTTGAAGGTCCTTAGGGATATGGCGGGACCATAGAGAAGAATGACTGTGTGGAGAAAGAACCCTTGACTCGGCAAATATCTACATTGTCAAACAGCTGTAGGCTTTACTACCAGCCTTTCGGAAATCATGGTGTCATGGACAATGAATGTATCTGTATAACCAGTGTGGATAAAAGACATGGGAGACCTGCCTGAAGCTCTAAATTGTGGAGACTTCTGAGCACACTTTCAGGACCTAAAAATGGGGATGCAGTTATCAAGACTGAATTTCTCCTAGCCTTGTAGAACACGACATAGAGTGGATGACATTTGATTTAAAGAACTGAATAAAAGTCATATCAGTTCATCTAGAAACAGGAGAGAGAGGTTAAGTTAGCAATTTGTTCAGTTAGAAATTAAGTTAGGGAATATTTTAAATAAGCTCATGTCACTTATAACCTTTGTAAGTGTCACAAGGAGGTTGGTAGAGAATGGGAAGAAGTGAAATATACAACTCTGTAAATTATCATTTGATGAAATGTTTCCTTTCTGTTTTTCCAAAGTGAAAATCATGAAAACATTTTTCCTACTTTATTAGATACTAAGATTTTATTTACCACATTTTTATGCATATGGTAGATATTTGAAATAGAGCTTTCAATGCAACTTACTGAATTCATCCTTAATCATCCATAACACACACACACACACACACACACACACACACACTCTCAAGATATCCCCGCCTGGCCACCCTAGCCTCTACCTTAGAGCTAATTCTAAGGATGCCCACTTTCTTGTGGGAGCATGCCTATCCTTAATAACACAGCTGTGTGAGAGATATAAAAGGTAAAAGCTTGATTTCAGCCCCAATTCACCCTCCTCATGGGTCAGCCTCATTTAAGTCACATCTAGTATAGCCCTTTATGGTGATCCTGATCTAATCTGCTAGCTCTGAAGCTATGTTAGTTGGTAAGTTTATTGGGATGACTGGCTTTACTGGAAAATAAAAATAATGAGAGTTTGTAATTCCAATGAAATATCTCCAAAAAGTTTCATTTTCAGTGGTTCTTCTCATACAATTTTGTGGCATGGTACAAGCTATCATTTCTTGATAGCTTTATCTTGCTTCAACCCTTCGACTGTTTGGCATTTTTGAAGAGTTAACAATTATACTGATTTTAGAATATTTAGAATATTTCAGCCTCTTAGAGAAACCTGATAACTAGTAAATTTGTAACCTTTGGTCACAAAGAGTCTTGTCAGTCAGTCTTGATATTTTCAGGCAGTTTGACAAATGAGATACTCTGGAAGTTTCTTGGGATAGACAGTTTTGGGAAATTCTTCTTTGGCATGACTACTGTCTGTCAACAGTCTTCAGTCACACATATTTTCATATACTTAACAATTTTATTTTTCCTGAAGCATTTCTTACGATAATCATTTAATTCACCATTAGAACAACAACTATTGTAATTTACTTTTATTATTTAAATTTTACATTATTATCATTATTTTCATCTTCTTATTTCAAGCATGATTAAAAATCAATAATCAATACAGTAGTAATGAATTGCATTTACTTTCAGAGAATTCCCCAGAATTGATATTTTTTTCAGTTGTTTCAGAATGGAGATGTTAGAATATATTGCTTTACTATATTGATATCAAATTGTAGAGCTAATAATCTCTTCCCTTTGCTACTTTTTAATCCTTTCTTTTTAGCTTTAACTTTTGAGTGTAGTACAATATGAAATATAGTAAAGATGGAAAAATAAACACTGAAAATTTTCTATAAATATTTGTATATAGAATTCATACATACATCCTTTCAATTATGTCCCTGAAATGTCTGAGCACTGCCCTTAAACATTTTTAAATGTTATTTTCTCTCAAATCATATTTTTTAACAAAATACATGCCATGCATCCATGGAGTTTGCTGTAAGTATTGGAGATTTTTGGTTTGTTTTATTTTTAACTATTGAGGCTATTGTCCATGTAAATTTTTATTATTGTCCCTAAATCCAGATGGTAAGTCCTGAATCATGGCACAAAATCCAACACTGTGCATCTGCAAAAATGACAGGGGCATTGATACCCCCTGGACCCTAGTACATCAGAGTAGAGTCAGGCATGGTTAGTTCGTCACAGTATGGTGGCTTTCACACAGTGGGGAAGACTTAGAGCATTTAAGAATGAGTGCCAGCTGAAGCTGTGACCCCTGTGTGTGATGTTATGAAATTTTATGGGCCGCACATGCCTCTGCAGCAGGCTTTGCTAAAAGAAGAGACGAGGAAGAAAATAATAGATGGGAATTGAGCTGACAGAGCTTTTGTAAGATGACAAGAACACCTGGGGACTACAGGACATAACTTGAAGGGATTACTGAGGACAATATTGCACAGAGCTGGGACGACTTAAATTTCGGATAGAGACTTGAGGTTCAGAAATTGTTATTGCATTTGTAATTTTTATTATAACCCTATCCCATTCTTACTTCCTAGGTCTTGTAAGGCCGGGAGAAATGTTAACTACGTAATTTAAATTTCCAATTACAGATGTGTATGTGCATGTTTGTGTGTGTGTGTCTGTGTGTACCAAAAGTAAAATTATCCTCTTTACAAATTCACACATAAGCAAGATACTTCTGAACAACATTTATAAACCTTGTGTCACTTTGACTCAGCCTCACCAGAAGCTATGGTGAATAGTAATCTTGGATTAAAAGTTATTTGGGGTGGAAAAACTTGCAATTTTGTTTAGAATTTATATACTTTGAATGATAATCTATTTATTAAGTATATCATACAGATAACATCTATAAAAATTACAACGGCTAAGTGTACAGCTGCTGAATTTTATGCATTGAACATACTAATTTAATCAGTGGTAGGCTAAATAATAGAATATTATTTTTTATTTTATTATTATTATTTTTTTAAACATCTTTTTTGGAGTATAATTGATTTACAATTGTGTGCCAGTTTCTACTTTATAACAAAGTGAATCAGCTATACATAGACATATATCCCCATATCTCCTCCCTCTTGCATCTCCCTCCCACCCTCCCTATTGAAATATTATTAAAACCCCAGAATCCTCATTGTGCTTTCTTCCAGTTACTAATTAGCACACCAAGGATAATGACTCTCCTAATTTCAAACAAACACCTTAAATTAGTTTTTTCCTATTATGAAATTTTCTATGGATGGGACATTACAGTATGTGCATATTTCAACTTGGCTTATTTTGCTTAATATTTGTTGATTAGAGTCATCCATGTAATTGCATGTATATGGGATTTTTTTTTCTTATTTGGATATACTTTTGTAAAATTTGTTGTTTTCTCCTTGATAGGTAAGAATTCTTACTCTATTCTGTATATCAATCCTTTGCCAAATTTATGTTTTGTGTGTTTTTTTCTTCCTATCTTGAGTTTACATTTAACTCTGTTAATAATAATCACTTAAATCACAGGAAAGATTTGATGTCATCCAATTTTTCAAAAAATGTCCTTTATGATTAATATTTGCGGTGTATGAGTATGTGTGTGTGTTCAGTTAAGAAATATTTGCTGATAAAATTATGGAATTGATTTTTATGGTGTGAGGTAGGGGAAAAGGGTCATATATTCTCATATGGATATACAATTAAACATTTTCAATCTTTTGTTGAAAAGACCTTCCTTTCTTCACTGTACTGCAGTGCCATATTTTCTCAAATCAGATGTCCGTATATGATCTGTACGTGAGCTCTATTCTTATCTGTGTATTTATCCTTTCCCCAGCACTGCAAAGTTTAATTACTTAGTTTATAATAAGCTTTGAGATCTGATAGTGTAAACTCTCCATTTTTTTAATTCTTAACCTTGGCTATTCTTAGCCTTTTACTCTTCCATACAAATTTTAAAATCAGCTTGTCAGGACTACTTGTAGTGAGGTGGGTGGACCTAGAGTCTGTCACACAGAGTGAAGTAAGTCAGAAAGAGAAAAACAAATACTGTATGCTAACACATATATATATGGAATCTAAAAAACAGAAAAACAATGGTCATGAAGAACCTAGGGGCCAGACGGGAATAAAGATGCAGACTTTCTAGAGAATGGACTTGAGGGTATGGGAGGGGGAATGGTAAGCTGGGACAAAGTGAGAGAGTGGCATGGACATATATACACTACCAAATGTAAAATAGATAGCTAGTGGGAAGCATCTGCATAGCACAGGGAGATCAGCTTGGTGCTTTGTGACCAGCTAGAAGGGTGGGATAGGGAAGGTGGGAGGGAGGGAGATGCTAGAGGGAAGAGTTATGGGGATATATGTATATGTATAACTGATTCACTTTGTTATAAAGCAGAAACTAACACACCATTGTAAAGCAATTATACTCCAATAAAGATGTAAAAAAAAAAAAAAGAAAAAAAAGAGAAAAAAGGAAAAAAAATAATCCACCTGGACCTTTAATTGGTATTTCTCAATGAATCCATAGATGAGTTTAGGAGGAATTATCATTCTTAATGTATTGATTCTTATAACCCATGAACATGGTCTATTCTATCATTTCATTATGATTTTAATTTTTTCAATAATGTTTTGTAATTTTTACTGTAGAGATTTAGGCACATTTTATTACATTTATATCTAAATTTTCAATGTTTTTGAAACATGTAAAATTACTTTTTAAAATAGCTTATTATCTACCTAGAATTTCCTATAAAAGTGATCTCTAAATAAAGTGGTGATAACAAGTACTCTTGTTTGCTCTCAATCGCAGGAATAAAATTTTGACAATTAATTATTAAAATTGCTGTAGATTTTTCTTAATTTTTTAGGTATTTGAATTTGTTATCTGTTTTCACTTTAAGAATTATTGCCATAACCTAATGACTTAAAAAAAAATACTTCTTTTCTCTCAATTTCTGGCGTGAGGAATCTGGGTGTGATTTAGCTAAATCCTTTGGCTCAGGTCTCTCTCGTGCCTGCAATCAAAATGTCAGCTTAAGCAGGCTCCAATTCCAAGCTCATTCAGTTGTTTGTTGGCAGAATTCAGTCCCTAGTGGATTGTTGGACTGAGGGCCTCTGTTCCTCACTGGATGTTGGCAGTAGGCCACTCATTTCTTAGCTACTTGGGCCTCTTCACAGGGCAGCTCACAAAATGGTAGAGGCTTCATTAATGTGAGAAAGCAAGCAAGATAGAGAGCAAGTAAGACAGAGATAGAAGTCACAGTCTTTTAAATCTTAACTTTGGAATTAGCATCCTGTCTATTTTACCATAATATATTGGTTAGAAGTTACTAGGTCAAGTTCTCGCACAGTGGAAAGTGCTATACAAGGGCGTGGATACAGTAGCCCCCACACAAAACATGGGGGATACTTTCTGAGACCCACAGTAGATGCTTGAAACTGCAGATAGAACTAGACCCTATATTATGTTTTTTCCTATACATACATACCTATGATAAAGTTTAATTTATGTTAAACACAGTAGGAGATTAACAACAATTGCTAATAGTAAAATAGAACAATTATAACAATATACTGTAATAAAAGTTATGTGAATGTTGTCTCTTTCGTTCAAAATATCGTATTGTACAAATTTAATCCTTTTCCGTCTTAACTAAGCACTTTTCATGCACTATGGTTATACCTTTTGCAGTTTGAGTTGTGACAGCAAAACTAGCACAAATTTCTTCTTCCTTCTTCACAATTTCATGAATAGATTTGTTTTTACCATAAAACTTAGCAACCTCAGCATATGATTTTTTTTCTTTCTTTAAGTTTAGAACTTTCACCTCTTCTCTTAAAGGAAGCATTTTACAGCTTCTCTTTTACATATCTGGATTTCTAGCATCACTGCTTTTATACTTTGAGACTATTATTAAGTGAAATAAAGGTGACTTGAATACAAGTACTGTGATACTGCCACAGTCATCTGATAAGCTAGATGGCTACTAAGTGACTGGCAGGTTATGCTGGACAAAGGCATGAGTTACATCCAGGGTAGGACAAAGAAGGACAGCTCAAGATTTCATATGCTACTCAAAACTGCAAGCAATTTAAAACTCATGACTTGTTTATTTCTTGAATTTTCTATTTAATATTTTCAGACCATGAAACTGTGGAAAGTGAAACTGCAGATAATAGGGGACTACTGTACAAAAAGGCAGAGATCATTGTCAGACATTTTAGAAGCAGCCTAACACAAAACTCTTTATCAGATTAGGAAGTTCTTTCCATTTCTATTTGCTGAGAGATTTTAACTTATACATGAGTGCTGAATTTTATCAACACCTTCATATATTGACATAATAATATAGCTTTCTCCTCTTTTTTATTTTTTCTATTGATTTTGTCAGTTACATGGCCTGGCTTATGACCTTTATAACAAACTTTTATTCTGCACTTAACTTGGTCCTGAGGCATTATCCTTTTGATATATCACCGTATTCTACTTACTAATATTTTGCTTTGAATCTTTGCATTTATTACAAAGGAAATATTTGTCTGTAAATTCTCTTTCCTGTATTTTACTATCGTGTTTGATGTTAAGATTATGCTATCTTTAGTTTAGAAGTATTTTCTCTTTCCCTATACACTGGATTTGTCCCAATAAAAGTTGGTTTTCTGTTGTCTTTAACATATGAAGAACTTTACTGATGAATCATTTTGAGCCTAGAGATCTTTTTAAGGTAAGTTTTAAATGTGGATTCAATTTTTAAATAGATAAAACAATTTCAATATTTTACCTTTTTATTACATTATAAACTCCTGTATTTCTTGGAGTTTTTCCATTTAACTGAAATTTTCAAATTCATTCTATAGTATTTTTAATGTTATCTTATTTCTTTTTAACATCTAAAAGATATGTAGTGCCGGATCCCTTTTCATTCTTCATATAGGTTAATTGTGCCTGTTCTTATTTTTTTTCTTCATCAATCTTGCCAGACTTGTGTTATTTTTATTAGTCTAAAACTAATTTTGTTGATTTTCTACTTTCTATTTTATTAATTTATATTCTTATTTTTGCCCTTCTTTACAATTTGGGTCAATTACCTTTTTAAAAATTACTTGAGATAGACAGCTATATCACAATATTGGGGGCTTTTTTCTTTTGAATATATGAAATTTAAGATCCTAAATTTCCCTATAGATACTAAATTCCCTATATTATTCTAAATTTGCCTGCATTAAATGAATCTCATTAATTTTGCTATGAAGTGATTTGTTTAATCATTCAGTTTAAAATAACAATAACTTCATAATTCCTTTTGATCAGAGGGTTTTTTTTGGTGGAATAAATTACTTAATTTCTAAACAGCTTAGATTTTCTAGTTTTATTTCTTTTATTATTTTTAGATTAATTTGACTATCAAAGAACATATCCTGAATGACTTGAATCATATGAAATTTCTTGAGGCTCACATTGTTGAACAAGCATAGAATTAAATTTGGAATATATACCATGAGTAGTTGAGAGGAATGTGTATTCTTTTGTCATTACTTGCAGTGCTCTATATATGACAATTAGATGGAATTTTTAATTTTTTCTGTGTGGATCTCCTATATCATTACTAATATTTGTTTGCTTGTTTTATCACCTTTGAGGAAGGTATGCTGAACCTTCCACTATGAATGTAGCTTTATTTCTACTCTAGTTACTTCAATGTTTACTTAATATATTTGAAGCCATGTTATTGTAGGTAAACAGATTTCAAATGGTTGTATCTTCCTGAAGGATATACATCTGTATCATCATAAAATGTCCCTTTATTTTTTTTCTCTAGCAACACTTAATGCTTTAAAGTTTGCTTTTTCATATAGTAATATAGGGACATAAGCTTACTTTTAGTTGGTGTTTTCCTGGAATTATATATATTTTTCCAACCTCTAATATTTAGATTCTCTCTCTCTCTCTCTCTCCATATATTGTGTACATGTACACCTACAATATTTAAGGTGTGTCTCTGGTAAGAAATATAAAATACCAGTCTGACAATCTTAACATTTTATTTAATATGTATTTTTTTGACATTGAATAGTTCCATATTTATTTATATATTTATATCTACCATCTTACTGTTTGTTTTGGTATATACTCCACTTTCTCACCTCCTTCTGAATTACTTTTAAAATTATATGATCAGCTTAGTTTATGTACATTATTTACTAAATGGTTGCAATAGAAAATTAAACATGGATTTTGGACTCATTTTATCTAATGTAAATGATTACTTTAGGCAATGCTCAATGATGTTAAAATCTTCCCATCTTTTGTGTGTGTGTGTGTATTTTAATTCTACATATATTTAATCTTTACATTATAGTTATTGTTTTGTATAGCCAATATCCAATATATAACACCCACACATTTTATCATTCAAGTATAATCTTTTCTACCTACTTCTTCTGCTTCCATCTAGAATGATTCTCTTTATGCCCAAACAACACTCTAGTATTTTTGTAAGTGCAGGTGTGATAATGATGTTCCTTAGTTTTAGCTTGTCTGAAATCTTTAACTCCATTTATGACGATATTTTTGCTGAATATAGAATGCTCAGCATTTTGATTTTTTGAATTTGGCAATAGCTTTTGTTCTTTGGTTTCCGAATTTCTATGAACAGTGTTATTGTGTCTCCCACAACCATAATGTGTCCCTTTTTATAGCTGCTATGAAAATTTACTTTATATCTTTGATTTTCGCTTGTTTTACTGTGATGTACAGAGATGTAGATTTCTTTGTATTCATACTGCTTGGAGTAAACAGAATTTATTGCACCTGTGGCTTGGTGCTAGTATTTGGTTTTAGAAAATTCTTGGCCTATATTTCTTGAAATATTGCTTTTGCTCTATTCCCTTCTCTCCTCCATTGACTCTGTTTAAAAATATGCTAGACTTTTTTTTTTTTTTTTTTTTTTGCGGTATGCAGGCCTCTCACTCTTGTGGCCTCTCCCGTTGCAGAGTGCAGGCTCCGGACGCGCAGGCTCAGTGGCCATGGCTTACGGGCCCAGCTGCTCCACGGCATGTGGGATCTTCCCAGACCAGGGCATGAACCCATGTCCCTTGCACGGGCAGGTAGACCCTCAACCACTGAGCCACCAGGGAAGCCCATATGCTAGACCTTTTAACTTTGTTTCATATATCACTTATGATCTTTTTCTAATCTCTAGTTTCTCTATGTGCTTCAGTATGAATACTTTCTATTACTCTGCCTTTCAGTTTCTTTCAATACACGAATTCCTTTTTCTTTTGTGTCCATTCTGCTGCCAGAGTCATTTGTCAAGATAGGATTTTCAGATTATATATTTTACCCTATATTTAAAATATACTAATTATACCTATTTTTAATTTGTTCTTATAAATACAATGTCAGGTTTACTACTGAGTCTGTTTATATCTGATTTTCTTTTGAATTTCAGTCCCTATCTGTGTCTTTACATATTTTTATAATAAATTCTGAGCATTGTATTTGAAAAATTGTAAACTTTTCTCATTATATTTTTTCTAGAGACATTCAACCTTTCCTCTGCTCATGCAGATAGAATAGGGAAATTAAATGATAGGTAAGAAGATGACAGGGCTCGAAGTTCATTAGTAAGGAGTAAAGCTACCTCTGCCTCTGAAGTTGACACTTCTTCTAAGGTGTACCCTCCTACATGTTCTAACTAAGAGTCTGGCATGATCACCAGTGGGGTCTCTCCCACTGGTAGTTCTTGAAAACTAATTATTTTCCCCTCAGATTATTGAGACTTGTCTTAATTTTTGAGGCTACCCACATAGTGTCTCAACCTCCAACACTGGGAAACTTCAGAATTAAGTGAATGCCTTGATGTGAAAACTGACAGGGTAGTGAACTCACTTCCCTACTCTTTCTTCTCACTGGAATCGGAGCACTCTTTTATCTCTAGCTGTTTTCTCTGTAGCCCAGGGAGAATGTCACATCTCTGTTAATTTCCCTGCCTCTTGGTAGCTGCTTCTTGCTTGGCCTCTTTCCCAGACCTTCAACTTCTTGCTCTTTATCCAGAATTGACAAATGTCCTACGGGGAAAAGGGCATGCAAAATTTCAGTTCATTTTTTTTTGAGTTGTTTCTTCTTTTTCCAGAATTTTGTCTCTGTCAAGTTGTGGTTGCCTCAGCTTCTTTCCAATTCTTTAACCAACCTTTTTTTAAAGGAAAATTTTAGCTTTTTAAACTTATTTTTGGTAGGAATGTTGTTATTCTCCATTCATCATAACTGTAATCAAACCTTCTGAAATATAATCAGTTTATTTTAATTTTGGCTCTCAAAAAGAAAATTGGGATGATATGACTTTGTATATACCTTTCAAAAAGTGTATTTAATGATTATTATTACTATTGTAAAATAATATTTTCTTATACATGTACTAAAAGAAAACATTTAACAATCAAATTGTGACTGAGCTGTATAATAATTGATAATGTATTTGAAAGTGTTTTTCTTTTATAAGCACTACTTCACCTGAATTGGAGATGAATAGATTCTTATTATCTTCATTAAAGAATTTGTTGTGCTAGGAACTGAACCAAATTACAAGTACAAATTAATTTTAATCACAAATGTTTATCTAAATCCCTGTTTGAGTATTATGCACACCCACACTCACACAGAGTAAGACATTTTTTTTCAGTGACAAGAGATTTTCATTTGTTGTTGAAAATTTGAATTTGAAACACAAATACTTAATTTTTATGTATGCTGATTACTTTTAATTCCCCAGGTATTTTTTCTAAGCAACTTAATGTTTTTTTTTTTATCTGACTTCTAAATTTAATAATTCATTGGCTATTTATAGAGAGCCTACTATGTGTGTAGCATCCATTTAAATGACAATACATTTATAGACAAGTGGGTCTTTCTTTGATTCAAATTTTATTTGTTTATAAATTGTAACCATAAAAGAAAGGCATGAAGCTGAATTTGCAATTCCAAGTCTTATTTGAAGTAACAGAATAAAAATGGTTGGCTCTCTGAACACTTTCACCACTTTGGATGATAGATTCTAATGGATATAACATTTTAAATTGGCTATTCAAATTATGCAATACACTGTTTCAACTTTTATGCTCTTGACATTCTAACCACAAACTTTTTGTCTTGGTATACTCCAAAAGACATTGAATTTTTTTCCTTTGAAAAAATTACAGTGGCCATGTTAAAATGAAATGTTTTCACAATATTTATACTCATAGTTAATAACTTTTATATGCTGATATAAATTATATATACACATATATTATAGATATATATCCATATATATTTACATAACAATGCATTCATAGTTAATACGATATAATCATTATGTCTTACTCAGCTTTGTACACTCAGTGCCTATATATTATGCTGACTCCTGCACTATTAAATGTTTCTTAAATGTATCAATAAATATGCTAATTGTGTCTGTTTAGATTACACATGTAGAATTTAGACTTCACAGTTCTACTTTAAAATACACATTTTATTTAACGGTATCATAATATGGAAAATCCAGGAAAAATTTTTACTATAGAAACGTCTATGTTCTATATTTATAGCTTCTGACTGTGTTGTTAGGTATTGATCAGAGTAATCACAATAGCTAAAAATGAGGGATTAAATTGCTTAAAGTTCTAAAAAAATCTTATCAGAGTAGTGTGGCCAAACAGAAGGATGTAGTTTTAGGAGAATATATACAAATAGATGGCATAATGAATTAAGAAAATAAGCAAAATGGAAAAAGTACAGTTATCTCAGTAATCACTCCCATGAGAAGCCTACCTTCCTCTAACTAAAAAATAAATCTTGTTTGCCAAAAAAGTTATTAAAATAATGAGATATATCAGATGAGCATAGAATCCAATTAGTAATATTTATTGAGCTATTTATACCAGACACTGTTCTACATGTTAGGATCAAACAGTGAGCAAGAACTTAGTAGAGTCTGAAGATAAAGTCAGAAATCTCCCAAATAAAAAAACAAATGTTAAAGAGCTAAGAAATTTAACAGAAATGATAAGACATATATAGTAAGACAAGAAAGCAAGATCTCCAAAGTTCTGGGGAAAAATGTTTCCTATCTATAATTTATGTTCAGTTGAATTATCAAAAAAATATGCAGCAGCATAAAACTATTTTTATACTTGCAAGAACTCAAAGATTATCTCCAAGAAAATATTCTTAGGATCTTCTTTGAGCATATATTTTAGCAAAACAAAGGGTTAAACTAAGTAAGGGAAAGTTATTGAATTAAGGTTCAATCTTGGAAAAATCAACAGAGGACCTAGACAAAACTAGATACAGGTAAAACCTTGATAGTATATCAGACCTACTCAAAAACTAGAAACTCCATAAAAAACAAATACAAAAAGGATGATCCCCATATGGAAAAAAAAAATTGTGTAATTATTTGAAGCAATTTGTGGAGTGTACAAAGAAGCCTTTTAAAACTAATAGTCACCTTTCATTGGCATAATAGTAATGTCTGGAGGCCTAGAGAAGGAAATGCTATCATGGCATATGCAATGTGTTAGCCAAAATGCAAAGTCTGAAGAAACAACCTCCAGAAGATGGGCTTCTCTTCAGACTCCAACCACAAGTTTGGCACTCAGAGCAGTTGATTAAAAATCTGGGGTCTTCCATAGCCACCCTTATTTTCAATTATTCACTAGAATGACTCACAGGACTCAGAAAAGTGCTATACTTACTATTACAGTTTTTTTAGAATAGTGAAAAGATACACATTAAAATCTGCCAAGGGAAGGTAGAAAAAAAGCAGAGTCTGGGAGGTCCAAACATGGAGTTTCTGACTGTCTTCTCTATGTGGAGTCATGGAGAGTGTTACCTCCTCCAGTCTGTGATGTGTGGCAGTACACACAGAGTACTGTCAAGCCGTGAAGCTCATCCAAACCTTTGTTGTCCAGGTTTTTATTAGGACTTGATCACCATATACTGCTTGTGCAACTGGCCTTTCTTCTCTAGTGCTGGCTGGAGGTTCAGGCTAATGGTTTTAGTCCTCAAGCTCTCCAGAGGTGGAGATTTACATGGCATGTCCAAAAACTCCCATCATAAATTGCATTGCTAGACTTTCTAGTGGACAAACTCCCAGGCAAACCAAGGCACTCCTATCAAGCATGACATTCCATGGTCCTAGACATCACCTTCTGGTGGCCAAGGGCAAAGGCCACTTTGGGTAATGTCAGTTATTCACTACACAGAATGCTATTTTACTTCTTACTGAAAATAATTACAGTTATGATACTTAAATTTTTAATGGCTTTTCCTTATAAAGAACAACAACAGTAAAACAAAAATCAAAAGAAAGGAAGAAAGAAAGAAATAGCAACAGCAACAAAAAATCATCAACCAATCTTAAAAGACTTAATTATGACTTATAATAAAATATTTTCTGTTGGAAATTCAAAAACATATTTACAACACTGTGATTGAGACTTGTGAATGAAAACAGTGGAAGAGGATGAAGGAAAAGATTAAATGCTCAAATTTACATCTGACAGAACAGGGAGTCAAAATATAGCATCTATGAATTTGGAAGAAGGAATGGAAGTTCTGGTATGCTGTTTGAAAAATGCAGATTTGACAAATGGAAAGACTGAGAATAATTATATAACTGAATTTAGTGACATAAAAAGGGAAGCGAGGTTACAGCAAGGGGGCTGTATCTATATATTTTAGATGAGAGAATGCAAAGATCATGTTTTGATTATAAATGAAAAACTAACCTAAGTACATTACATAGTAAAATAGAATTGATAATCTAATGAACAAAAACCAAAATAGTAATTTGTCATTAGGGATTATGTTTAAGATTCTTCCATTACAGCCTATCTGTATTATTAGATATTATAAATGCCATTTTTAAAAGAAGCTTAAAGAATAAAAATTGTGAAAAGTACTATATATGGACAAAGTGTTTCTTGTCATGAGCTGGCATAACATAGAATAAAATGCAAATATCATATTTAACCACCTACACTTGATTTTATTAGACAAAACTGGTCAAAATTATTCTTCTATAGCCATTATAGTCAATTTTGGATTACTATAGGCAAATTGACACTTTGGTGAGCTAATTATTCCTGAATGGTCCAAAAGAACTAGTCTAGTTCAAAGACAAAAAGGGGAAAATTTGTGGGAAAAATAGAAAGAGGCTTAGTTTGACATTGTGATTATTCTGTTTGAATCCCAATAAGAAAATGAAAAGAAAAGCATGCTTGGAATATGAGAATTATATAATCAGAAAAGAAAAAACCTACAAAGAAAATTAAAGAAGTAGAAGAAAATGTAAATTCCCAGTTTAGGCAGTTAACCCAACTACTAAATACATGATTGTTACCAAATTAAAATGTGTAACAAAAGTTACCATATGACCCAACACTACCACTCCTGGGCATATATAGGGAAAAGACAAAAACTCTAATTCAAAAAGATACATGCACTTCAATGTATCTCCAGCATTGTTTACAATAACCAAGACATGGAAGCAACCAAAATGTTCACTGACAAATGAATGGATAAAGAGGATGTGATATATTGGGTGGGCCTAAATATTCATTTTTTTTTTTCTGTAAGATGGCTCTAGTAGCATTTAGTTGTCTCTAACTTCATTTGAAACAATTTTATTAGACTGTATGTGACAACTGTCGTGTCAGTGTGCATTAAAAAAAAGACATCAAAATTGCTGAATTTTTGTGTAGCCATTTTAATATTGAAGATGGAAGAAGAAAAGCAACGTTTTCGGTGCATTATGCTTTATTATTTCAAGAAAGGTAAAACGCAACTGAAATGCAAAAAGAAACATGCAGCGTATGGAGAAGGTGCTGTGACTGATTGAACGTGTCAAAAGTGGTTTGCCAAGTTTTGTGCTGGAGATTTCTCGCTGGAGGGTGCTCCTCGGTCGGGTAGACGAGTTGAAGTTGATAGCGATCAAATTGAGACATTAATTGAGAACAATCAATGTTATACCATGAAGGAGATAGCCAACATATTCAAAATATCTAAATCAAACATTAAAAATCATTTGAACCAGCTTGGTTATGTTAATCACTTTGATGTTTGTGTTTCACATAAGTTAAGTGAAAAAAACTTTCTTGGCCATATTTCAGCATGCGATTTTCTACTTAAATCTAATGAAAACACTCCAGTTTTAAAACAAATTGTGATGGGTGTTGAAAAGTGGATACTGTACAATAACGCAGAATGGAAGAGATCATTGGGCAAGCGAAAAGCACCACCACCAACCACATCAAAAGCAGGTCTTCATCCAAAGAAGGTGATGTTGTGTATATGGTGGGATTGGAAGGGAGTCCTCTGTTATGAGCTCCTTCTGGAAAACCAAACAATTAATTCCAACAAGTACTGCTCCCAATTAGACCAACTGAAAGCGGCACTCGATGAAAAGTGTCCAGAATTAGTCAACAGAAAACGCGTAATCTTCCATCAGGATAACTTAAGACTGCATGTTTATTTGATGACCAGGCAACAACTGTTACAGCTTGGCTGGGAAGTTCTGATTCATCCGCCATATTCATCAGACATTGCACCTTTAGATTTCCATTTATTTTGGTCTTTACAAAGTTCTCTTAATGAAAAAAATTTTCAATTCCTTGCAAGACTGGAATTTTCAATTCCTTTGCTCAAAAACATAAAAAGTTTTGGGAAGGTGGAATTATGAAGTTGCCTGAAAAATGGCAGAAGGTAGTGGAACAAAATGGTAAATACATTGTTCAATAAAGTTCTTAGTGAAAATGAATGTGTCTTTTATTTTTACTTAAAAAATCAAAGACAATTTTTGGTCCATCCAATATATATATATAAGAAATATTACTCAGTCATAAAAATGAATGAAATAATGCCATTTGCAGCAACATGGATGAACCTAGAGATTATTATACTAACTGAAGTAAGTCAGACAGAGAAAGACAAAAATCATGATATCAGGTGTAGAATCTTAAAAAATGATAGAAATCAACTTATTTACAAAACAGAAATGGGTTCACAGACATAGAAAACAAACTATGGTTACCAATTAGGAGTTTGGGATTAACAGATACACACTATTATATATAAAATAGATAAACAACAAGGACAGCACAGGAAACTATATTCAATATCTTGTAATAAACGATAATGGAAAAGAACCTGAAAAAGAACACACATATATATAACTGAACCATGTGGCTGTACACCTGGAACTAACATAACGTTGTAACTCAACTATACTTCAATGAAAAAATCCTTAGGAATCTACAGGGTTGCAGAATATAAGGCTAATTACATTTTTATATACTAGCTACAAATAGAAATAGAAAAAAATGCCATTTATAATAGCATAAAAAATGAAATACTTAGAAATAGATTAACAAAAATATATGTAAGTATAATAAAAACTACAAAATATTACTGAGATAAACTAAAGAAGAACTAAGTAAATGAAGAGATATAGCATGCTTACAGATTAGAAGAGACTCAATTGCTAACATGTCAACAGCATGAATCCTTTGACAAAAGAAAATTTTGAGTATCTACTGTATCCTGTCCGTTAACATCCTTTAGTTGAAGAGAGTCACATTGTCAATTCCAACAACAATGAAGTGCAAATATCTACTCTTCCCATGAAGATGAGGGGGAGGAATATAGTTCTGAAGTGTAATTCAACTTACCACAATGTTCACTGAACATTAGTGATATTAGTTATCCCTAGGACTTAATACATAGAAAATGGTTGTTGAATGATGACTAAATAAATAAATAGAAAAGTAAATAAATAAACAAATAAAGTTCAGAAAATATTTCTGACAAGTCAGCATCAACCTTCCATTTAGAAGTACAGACTGTTGAAATATTGTATTACATTGTTGCTATTGTTCATGAAATGAAGACACAAAGTCAAGAAATCTAGAGTTAAACATAAAATGTCATATCAGATAGCATCATTAAAAATTTGCATTTGCCTGTCAATGGATTGATTATATCCTGCACATGCAAAGGTCATGTCTTTGAAAGCATGTGCTGTAAAGAGCATTTCAGAACTTTGGAGCAAACAGAATAGACACTTCCCGCTAAAGTGGGCACAGTAAAACTTATATACATTTATTTCCAGATTTACTTTAGAATTCTACCAACCTAATCAAATGTTATTTTCAGTTTCATTTTCTAGGTAGGATATAACCACATTCTTGACATTCTGCTCAGAATAGAGTCATCAATTCATAAAAGTTGTGAGTCTAGTGGCAATTAGTTTCCCCTGGCTGTAGACAAATGTGCTAACTCCTAAAAACAGCTTGAGTGCTTCCTTGCAAATGTTAGATTTTTTAAAATTGATTTTTCAGAATCTAGGAAGCAACATATAAGGTTGGGGAAACAGCTCCTTAAATAAATAAAGAGCATCTGGTCAAAAACAGATACGGAATATGGCTGAAATGGGATGTTTTTGCTAAATAGAATTTCAGAATTCGTTATCCTACTTCATTAAATCTTTACTGAAAATCATTTATTTTATCTTTTCCTTATATTTTAAAGGTAATGAGTCTGATCTTTTTTTAAAAATGAAGTTCTTTAATATCACTTTTATTTATTTATTCGTTAAACCATTCAATACTTATAGACTCCAATCTACGTGCCAGTCACTGTGGTAAAAGCTAGAGATATAAAGAACTTGCCAATCCCATTTTCTGCCTGAAACTTACAAGATACTTTCAACATATCCTTTCTGAGCAAAAGGATGAAAATAAAGCTTAAATACATTACAATTTATCTATTTTTTTCTTTAGTTATGACCCCGATTCTTTGATAAGAATTTTACCATCATTATGAAAGCAAGCCAATGAAATGTGATTTAGGATGGCGGCTTTGGGACATGACATATCAGTTAATTAAATATATATTATTATTCCATTTTATAAGATGAAAAATTGAATATCTAAGAGCTTAATAAACTCATTGGAATATAACACTGTGAAATGAGCTAAAATGATCTTGGGCCCTGGCAGTCCTAAGCCAAATCTGATGTTCTCATACTTCATACTTTGTCTCTGATATTAGGCTTTATTTATCAAACTTTAAAGTAATTCTCTACTCATGTCACCATTTCCTACGATTTGAAAGTTCCTCAATTTTCACTTTCCTGCACTCCCATTCAAACTTATTTTCCAGGATAATCTGATGGTGAATATTTAGACATAGAAGTAGATATAGTAGCTAAACTATATTATTATGTGGAGTTGCCTAGCACTTCATACACTTTATGTTGTTTACTCCTCACAAAAATTTTTATCAGGTAGATGGTAGGTTTATCTTATTTTTTAAAATAGCAAACAGATCCAGAATGTTTTGCTATGTTACCAGTTCATCAGCTATGATGCTGATATTACCATGTACTTTCATACATTAAATTAAGAAATATTAATTTGTGCAGATTTTTAAAATATCATCCAACAGTGTGCATATGATAAAATACTTGGGGGTTTGAAGGCTTTCCAATATCCTCAAAATATTTTCATATCTATATACTTGTAAATGTAGTCTTAACATGAATAGAAAATTGCCAGTACAGGAATGTCTTAAGTAGAATAAGAAAAACTCTTACATAATCTATCATTCATACTAAATGTAATTATTAGGTGATTACTTTTTTAGTCATTATACTCATAACTTACGTAGCTAATAATGGGTATGGAAAATTAGGCTATAGGTTCTCTGAATCCTCCACAAACAACTGCTTTATTAGGCTGCATATTTTTCTATTTTGATGATGCTGATGGTATATATCTGAGAAAATAAAACCATTTCATGACCAAAGATGCATGTGGAGTTATAACTGTACCTTACCAAATGTGTAGCTCTGTGAGGAAAAAATCCATATTATGTGTTTACTTATAGACTCATTCTCAGTAGCAAACTCAAAATCACAATGTCTAATACCAGACATTAGGAAGAGAATTGCACATAATGATTTTTAAGTATTTGCAGCAAAACATTTCCTGGTTTCTCCTTATCTTTAATGTCTTTCTCTACCTTTCTATTTTACCAAAACCCAAATATCAACAGCTCTCCAAACACATTTCAGATAATAAAGAAAAGTGTTATTTTTCATGTCCTAAACAACATTTTACTTTCCTTAGTTTCATTTGGTAGTGCTACAGAAGTTTATTGTATAGCTGTCCATTTTCATTGTTGATGTTAAAATTGTCTTCTGTTTTTTATATTTTCTGAATGCCTACAAAGCTCTAAGCATTAGGCAGAAACGATACAAGGCTCTACTGCTATAGTTAGAGTGTAACCTTTTTTAGAAAGGCAGCAAATGAACACCAGGGACTCTGACCATATACGTTATGGTATCTAAGTTGTCAAGGTTGGGCTGTTTCATATTTATAGTTAATTCTACATAAATTTCTCCATGTATTCCTTCATTTAGCAATCAGAGTATAATTAAGAAGACAAAGAAGTGAGATGCAAGCAATAAATACTACATTAGAGTATATGTAACAGTATGGAAAGAAGGAAGAGAATTTAACAGAGATAATTAAGTTTCATAATATTATTCTTAAAATATTAAAAGTTACTAGCTATGAAAAGGCCAATCAGGAAGATTTCAGTAAGAGGAAAAACATGTGTAAGGACAATGTGCCTTAACAAATATGGTGGCTCTGAAAAAAGGGAAGTAGATAGTTTGGGTAAGTCTGAATATACATAGCTGGAGAGGACTGATGAGTGATAAGGCTTTTTGGTTTATCATTTAGACTTCATTTTGAAGGTAACTGAGAATGCGTGAGATATTATTTTAAGTAGGAAGTGACCAAATCATATGCTTTAATTCATTTCAATCATTGGTTCAAATCATTGCTCTTGAAACAGAAGAGACAACAGAGTGCAAGTGACTCAGAGCTACCTTTTGCTAGTGTAGGAAAAGGACCCAGTTTGTATCCCTATATCTGGAGAAGTAAGAGCATTTTATTTGTTCATAACAACTGCATAGCATTTATATGTCCAAAAACTCTCTTGAAATATCTTGAGTAATTAAACTTCAGCACTGACCTGCTCTATCATGTTGACTTTTACTTGGAAAGTAGAACCCCTAATAGGGATAGCAATAAAAGGAGTTAATTGTAAGAATTAGACCTCACATATTTGTGGGACCTGGTACAGAAATATGTGAAAACATGCTACCTGTGTATCAGGTGATAAGTCTGTAATTGCCATAGGTCAGCGGGACCAACGATTAAGATGAAAAGTTTGGTGTAGAGCAGGAGAGTGAGGGTAAATTGGACATATGCCAGAGTCTCATTGCCACCAACCTTGGTGACATAGGTGAAGTGTAGAGGAAGCTAGTATTCTTTCCTACTGAACTACACATAAACCTGGCCCACAAGAGCGGGTGTGTTCAGGGAGGTATGGCTGTATACCGTATGATCCATCAATCCCACTCTTGGGTATATATCTGGAGAAAAAGATGGTTTGAAAGGTTACAGGTACCCCAGTGTTCATTGCAGTGCTGTTTACAATAACCAAGACATGGAAGCAACTTGAATGCCCATCAACAGAGGAATGGATAAAGAAGATAAAATAAAGTAAGTCAGACAGAGAAAGAAAAATATCATATGATATCACTTATATGTGGAATCTAAAAAAAATGATACAAATGAACTTATTTACAAAATAGAAATAAACTCATAGACTTAGAGAATGAACTTATGGTTACTGGGGAGAAGGGCAGACAGGAGGGATAGATTAGGAGTTTGGGATTGCTATATTTTAAATAGATGACCAATGAGGACTTCCTGTATAGCACAGGGAATTCTGCTCAATATTCTATAATAACCTAAATGGGAAAAAAAATTTGAAAAATAATTTATACATATATCATGTATTTTATTTGTGTCTAACCTAATCTGAGCATTACCAAGAAATGCTGGAACATTTAGCTTGAATTCAGCTAAGGAATGTTACAACATCATCACCATCTGCCTTTGTGAACCTGGAAATATATACATAATTTCTTTAACCATATTTAAATTCCAAAGAAGAAAAATAGAAAACCATGTTTCCACATTACCTGAAGCAAGTATCACGTTGTGCAAGTGAAAAAATACTAGCCCTTTCCCCAAGTGAAAAAGAAGGACCTAAATATCATTTTATCATCTTTGAGTGATTCTTTTCTCTTCTCAGTCAATCACATCCCTCTTTGATATCTTGTAACTTATATACTGAGATAATGTTGCCCATTATTAACACAGGTTATGTTATATAGGAATGGGAATGGAAGAGACACATGGTGTAAAACCTTTTGTTAAATTTAGTAAAACCTAAAATGATTTAGAGGGCATCCAAAATATTTTAAGCAAATTATATTGGAAATACTGTCATCTTGGACATTGAGTACAAAGTGAAGAGCTTATTTCAACCCTAAAAACTCTGTTGGCAGGAAGAAAATCAAGAAAATCCTTCAGATGTCAACATGTGATTGTTATCCTTCATGAAAAAGAAAAGATGATACAGAGAGTAGAACCAGGAGAACAAAGCATAGAAAAAAGGATGAAATATTTCTGCAAAAGAAAAATTTCTTGATCTACTATTTTATACTCATTAGTAATGCTTACATAGGAACCACAGGATAAATGCCTCACTCTTTCCCCTTATTTTTCAGTTTTTCAAAATAATGAATTTATACATAATATGCAAGAATTTCTGAATGTTCTTCCTGAGCATCATTATACACTTCTGATGCTGCAAGCAATCTAGAGATTTCCTGTAGGATATTTCACTTTTTTTTCAGCAAAGTCATTATGGTGAAGGATAAACACCTCTGTCCTAGGTGTTTACTGAACCTCTATCTACTATTTAACTATTTTTGTATCAAGGGACAAGTCAGAATCTTCAAATCTACTTCTGGTTGTCCTTTCTCTCTTGAACTCCTTCTCTGGCCCCCCATTCTGGTTTTCCTGCACCTTGTTGCAAAGAGAAGAGCCCTTCCTGCTGTTTGGCAATTTTACTAAATTATATAACTCTGCTAAAAATTGTGAAGTTATAAGTTTAAGAATTTTAGATCTGGTTCTTCATATTAAAATGTGGATTTGGGAAATTTGGAAAACTGTTTTTTAAAAAAATAAAGCTTGGATTTTGAGATAATGACTGTTATGATCTCAGAAAATCAGATTTAAAATACAAAGAAAGCAATCTTCTTTATGAATTCAATGGTTGGGATGATATAGATCAAAATGATATATTGAATATGGAAATATAAAATAGTTTTAAATATTATTTTCTTTAAACATGCTGAACTAAGAACATCACTATAAGTGTCTGAACTTTCTGAAAATTATATGTTCTATCAAGTTTTTTTTTTATGATAGTTGCATGGTAGCATGAAAAAAGGAACTTAATAAGGAATCAGGATACTCAGATTTGTAATAATTTTTTCATAGCTCTGTTACTAACAAGAATAGTATATGTACTTAACACATGTTTAAGGTAAAGCACATTAACACACATCATCTCATTTGTTTTCTCTGATATCCTTTCTATGTTCGATGGAAAGATATTTGTAACAGAGGAGCTCTACAATTGACTCTAAAATTCTGGCTGTATAATCCTAGGGCAAGTGGATTATAATTTTAACTTTGAGAACTCTGATATAACCTATAATATCTGACCTTCTACACTTCTTGAATTTATATTCAGTTAACAAACAAAACAGCTCGAAGAAAACTGTTTCTGTCATTCTAAAGTATACTTTTTAAAAGATTAAAAAAAAAACAAAGCTAGGAGGCATTATGATTATGTATTTCTTTCATTTTATCAAAACTCGTTCAAACACTATGGTATATATAAGTAGACAGTTCACATACTTTAACTTACTTGTTGATTGGCACACCTAAAATCTTCCTGATTGGGCTTCCCTGGTGGCGCAGTGGTTGAGAGTCCGTCTGCCGATGCAGGGGACGCGGGTTCGTGCCCCGGTATGGGAAGATCCCACAAGCCACGGAGCAGCTGGGCCCGTGAGCCATGGCCGCTGAGCCTGCACATCCGGAGCCTGTGCTCTGCAACGGGAGAGGCCACAACAGTGAGAGGCCCGCGTACTGCAAAAAAAAAAAAAAAAAAAAAAAAAAAATTGAAAAGAAAAAAATCTTCCTGATCAAATGAGAATTACAAATAACTTGTATATGTCTGTGACTGAAATGTTTTTGACAATATCTTCTATCCATAGCATTAAGAAAATTTTAACATATTTTTTGAACATACTTTTTTTTTTTTTTTTTGTAGTATATGGGCCTCTCACTGTTGTGGCTTCTCCCGTTGCAGAGCACAGGCTCTGGATGTGCAGGCTCAGCGGCCATGGCTCATGGGCCCAGCCACTCCGTGGCATGTGGGATCTTCCTGGACTGGGACATGAACCCATGTCCCCTGCAGCAGCAGGTGGACTCTCAACCACTGTGCCACCAGGGAAGCCCAAAATACCCTTTTATATATTCCTTCTAATATCCTATGTCATTAAAATTTCCTCATATTTTGTGGATTTAGTAATCATACATGAGAATTCTTTTTTAAACCTAGTTATCCTTAGATGTTCTAAATTATTTTATTGCTAATTAAATAGACATGGTATTTGGAAGTATTTTTCTTAAGTGTTTCCGTTAAGGGTGTGGCTATTATGTAAAGCTTGATAATAATTTCAATAATTCTAATATTGAATATCCATAAAATTCTAGAAGCTCATCTTACTTTGGCAATGTTTTCAGTTACAGATAAATATTTTTCATTGTGGGATCTAGGGCATCTGTGATCTTCTTCCACATAGAGAAACTTAGAGAAAAATAGAACAGATATTACATGAAGAAAGAAGGGACTCTGAAGGAATTCTTGAGAATCCACAAATCCTTAATGTCTCATGACAGCAATATGAACATTCAGAGTGCAATGAAAGGAAACTGCCAGCACACCACTGTTGTAGTAAGGAGGAGTGGAGATTGTTTAACACAGTTAGCTGGTCTTCATCTAAAAACTTTCCAAATGAAACCAAAATGAACAGCTGAGTGTGGTAATGAATCATATCTTTTAACCATAAAAGCATTCCTTTAATTCTAAGAATATAATTTTTTAAGCCTACATATTTGGGGTCTGGAGATAGAAAGAATATTCTAAATCTGCAATTAAAAAAAAAAAAAAACTTATGTCCTTTCCAGGATAACCAGAGAACACTTGTTACTCCCAAAGAGGAACATGCCATACAATTTGATTGAGAATAAGACAGATGAGAAGTTAATCTGTTCTCTAATTTCACAAATTATTTCTCATTTAAAGAGAAAATAACTGGGGCATTATTTGACATGTATCCTTTGCTTTCATAAGACCACTTTTGATGTGTCATTTCTAGAGTGTCTGAAGCATTGCACTACTGCTAAAAAATTCATTCATGAGGCTTCCCTGGTGGTGCAGTAGTTAAGAATCTGCCTGCCAATGCAGGGGACATGGGTTTGATCCCTGATCTGGGAAGATCCCACATGCCGCGAAGCAACTAAGCCCATGTGCCAAAACTACTTTGCCTGTGCACTAGAGCATGTTAGCCATGACTACTGAGCGCACATGTTTCAACTACTGAAGACCACGTGCCTAGAGCCTGTGCTCTGCAACAAGAGAAGCCAACACAATGAGAAGGTTGTGCACCAAAACAAAGGGTAGACCCCTCTCATGGCAACTAGAGAAAGCCTCATACAGCAAATAAGACCCAACACAGAAAAAAATAAAATAAATTAATTTTTTAAAATCTTAAAAAAATTCATTCATAACACATATGACCAATATATTTAATATGCATAAAATGCCCTCCTAATATGGGACCAATATTTTCAGGATAAATTTAAATAGAGTTATTAGATGGCAATCATCCTTCTGGGTAGTATAAGCATAGATTCTTAGTATATAAAATGTGATTGACTACAATCCTGCAGCCTGTGAAATTAAAACCACATGAACAGAAAGATAGACAAGATGAAAAGGCAGAGGGTTATGTACCAAATGAAGGAACAAGATAAAACACCAGAAAAAAACTAAATGAAGTGGAGATAGGCAACCATCCAGAAAAATAATTCAGAATAATGACAGTGAAGATGGTCCATGACCTCAGAAAAAAAATGGAGGCAAAGATCGAGAAGATGCAAGAAATGTTTAACAAATACCTAGAAGAATTAAAGAACAAACAAACAGAGATGAACAACACAATAACTGAAATGAAAACTATGCTAGAAGGAATCAATAGCAGAATAACTGAGGCAGAAGAACAGATAAGTGACCTGGAAGACAGAATGGTGGAATTCACTGCTGCCAAACAGAATAAAGAAAAAGGAATGAAAAAAAAAAATGAAGACAGCTTAAGAGACCTCTGGGACAATATTTAATGCAAAAACATTCACATTATATGGGTCCCAGAAGGAGAAGACAGATAGAAAGGACCCGAGAAAATATTTGAAGAGATTATAGTCAAAATCTTCCTAACATGGGAAAGGAAATAACCACCTAAGTCCAGGAATGCAGAGAGTCCCATACAGGATAAATCCAAGGAGAAATATCCTGCAACACATAGTGATCAAACTGGCAAAAATTAAAGACAGAAAAATTCTTGAAAGCAGCAAGGGAAAAATGACAAATAACATACAAGGGAACTCCCAATGGTTAACAGCTAATTTCTCAGCAGAAGCTCTACAAGCCAGAAGGCAGTGGCATGACATATTTAAAGTGATGAAAAGAAAGAACCTACAACCAAGATTACTCTACACAGCAAGGATCTCATTCAGATTCGAGGGAGAAATCAAAAGCTTTACAGACAAGCGAAAGCTAAGAGAATTCAGCACCACTAAACCAGCCTAACAACAAATGCTAAAGGAACTTCTCTAAGTGGGAAACACAAGAGAAGAAAAGGACCTAGAAAAACAAACCCTAAACAGTTAAGAAAATGGCAATAGGAACATACATATCGATAATTACCTTAAACGTGAATGGATTAAATGCTCCAACCAAAAGACACAGGCTTGCAGAATGGATACAAAAACAAGACCCATATATATGCTGTCTACAGGAGACCCACTTCAGACCTAGGGACACATTCAGACTGAAACTGAGGGGATGAAAAATGATATTCCATGCAAATGGAAATCAACAGAGAGCTGCAGTAGAAATACTCATATCAGATAAAATAGACTTTAAAATAAAGAATGTTAGAAGAGACATGGAAGGACACTACATAATGATCAAAGGATAAATCCAAGAGGAAGATATAACAATTATAAACATATATGCACCCAACATATGAGCACCTCAATATAAAGGCAACTGCTAACAGCTCTAAAATAGGAAATAAGCAGTAACACAATAATTGTGGGGGACTTTAACACCTCACACCAATGGACAGATAAACCAATGGACAGATCATCCATACAGAATATTAATAAGGAAACACAAGCTTTAAATGACACAATAGAATAGAAGATTTAATTGATATTTATAGGACATTCCATCCAAAAACTGCAGATTACACTTTCTTCTCAAGTTCATATGGAATATTCTCCAGGATAGATCACACCTTGGGTCACAAATCAAGCCTCAGTAAATTTAAGAAAATTGAAATCATATCAAGCAACTTTTCTGATCACAACACTTTGAGATTAGAAATCAATTACAGGGAAAAAAATGTAAAAAACAGAAATACATGGAGGCTACACAATACGCTACTAAATAACTGAGAGATCACTGAAAAACTCAAAGAGGAAATCAATAAATACCTAGAGACAAATGACAATGAAAACACGATGATCTAAAACCTATGGGATGCAGCAAAAGCAGTTCTAAGAGGGAAGTTTATAGCTATACAAATCTACCTCAAGAAACAAGAAACATCTCAAATAAACAATTTAAAGTTACACCTAAAGGAACTAGAGAAAGAAAAACAAACAAAACCCAAAGTTAGCAGAAGGAAGAAATCATAAAGATCAAAGCAGAAATAAATGAAATAGAAACAAAGACATCAACAGCAAAGATCAATAAAACTAAAAGCTGGTTCTTTGAGAAGATAAACAAAATTAATAAACCATTAGCCAGACTCATCAAGAAAAAGAGGGAGAGAACTCAAATCAATAAAAATAGAAATGAAAAAGGAGAAATCACAACTGACACTGCAGAAATACAAAGCATCGTAAGAGACTACTACAAACAGCTCTATGCCAATAAAATGGACAACCTGGAAAAAATGGACAACCTGGAAGAAATGGACAAATTCTTAGAGAAGCACAACCTTCCAAGACTGAACCAGGAAGACATAGAAAATATAAACAGACCAATCACAAGTAATGAAATTGAAACTGTGATTAAGACTCTTGGAAAAAACAAAAGTCCAGGACCAGATGGCTTCACAGGTGAATTCTATCAAACATTTTGAGAAGAGTTAACACCCATCCTTCTCAAACTCTTCCAAAAATTTTCAGAGGAAAGAACACTCCCAAACTCATTTTAGGAGGCCACCATCACGCTGATACCAAAACTAGACAAAGATACTACAAAAACAGAAAGATACAGACCAATATCACTGATGAATGTATAGATATAAAAATCCTCAACAAAATACTAGCAAACAGAATCCAACAACACATTAAAAGGATCATACACCATGATCAAGAGGGATTTATCCCAGGGATGCAAGGACTCTTCAATATATGCAAATCAACCAATGTGATACACCATATTAACAAATTGAAGAAGAAAAACCATATGATCATCAATAGATACAGAAAAAGTTTTGACAAAATTCAACACCCATTTATGATAAAGACTCTCCAGAAAGTGGGCATAGTGGGAACCTACCTCAACATAATAAAGGCTATATATGACAAACCCACAGACAACGTCATTCTCAATGGTGAAAAACTGAAAGCATATCCTTTATGATCAGGAACAAGACAAGGATGTCCACTCTTTCCACTATTATTCAACATAGTTTTAGAAGTCCTAGCCATGGCAATCAGAGAAGAAAACTAAATAAAAAGAATACGAATTGGAAACGAAGATGTAAAAGTGTCATTGTTTGCAGATGACTTGATACTATACACAGAGAATCCTAAAGATGCCACCAGAAAACTACTAGAGCTAATCAATGAATTTGGTAAAGTTGCAGGATACAAAATTAATGCACAGAAATCTCTTGCATTCCTATACACTAATGATGAAAAATCTGAAAGAGAAATTAAGGAAACACTCCCATTTACCATTGCAACAAAAAGAATAAAATACCTAGGAATAAACTTAATTAGGGAGACAAGAGACCTCTATTAAGAAAACTATAATACACTGTTGAAAGAAATTAAAGATGATCCCAACAGATGAAGAGATATTCCTTGTTCTTGGATTGGAAAAATCAATATTGTGAAAATGACTATATGACCCAAAGCAATCTACAGATTCATTGCAATCTTTATCAAATTGCCAGTAGCATTTTTCACAGAACTAGAACAAAAAAATCTTAAAATTTGTATGGAAACACAAAAGACCCCGAATAGCCAAAGCAGTCTTGAGGGAAAAATACAAAGCTGGAGGAATCAGACTCCCTGACTTCAGACTATACTAAAAAGCTACAATAATCAAGACAATATGGTACTGGCACAAAAACAGAATTATAGATCAATGGAAGAGGATAGAAAGCCTAGAGATAAACCCACGCACCTATGGTCAACTAATCTATGACAAAGGGCAAGGATATACAATGGAGAAAAGACAATCTCTTCAATAAGTGGTGCTGGGAAAACTGGAGAGCTACATGTAAAAGAATGAAATTAGAACACTCCTTAACACCATACAAAAAAATAAACTCAAAATGGATTAGAGACCTAAATGTAAGAGCTGACACTCTAAAACTCTTAGAGGAAAACATAGGAAGAACACTCTTTGATATAAATCATAGCAAGATATTTTTTGATCCACCTCCTAGAGTAATGGAAATAAAAACAAAAATAAACAAATCAAATCTAATGAAACTTAGAAGCTTTTGTAAAGCAAAGGAAATTACAAACAAGATAACCCTCAGAATGGGAAAAAAATATTTACAAATAAATCAACAGACAAAGGATTAATCTCCTAAATATATAAACAGCTCATTCAGCTCAATGTCAAAAAAACAAACTACCCAATCAAAAAATGAGCAGAAAACCTAAATAGACATTTCTCCAAAGAGGACATACAGATGGCCAAGAAGCACATGAAAAGCTGCTCAACATCACTGATTATTAAAGAAATGCAAATCAAAACTACAATGAGGTATCACTTCACACCAGTTAGAATGGGCATCATCAGCAAACCTACAAACAACAAATGCTGGATGGGGTGTGGAGAAAAGGGAACCCTCTTGTACTGTTGGTTGGAATTGTAAATTGATTGCTTGGTTGTAAATTGATACAACCACTATGGAGAACAGTATGCAGGTTCCTTAAAAAACTAAAAATAGAATTACCATACGACCCAGAAATCCCACTACTGAGCATATACCCAGAGAAACCCATAATTCAAAAAGACACATGCACCCTAATATTCATTGCTGCACTGTTTACAATAACCAGGACATGGAAGCAACCTAAATGCCCATCGACAGATGAATGGATAAAGAAGATGTGGCACATATATGCCATGGAATATTACTCAGCCATAAAAAGGAATGAAGCTGGGTCATTTGTAGAGACGTGGATGAATCTAGAGGCTGTCATACAGAGTGAAGTAGGTCAGAAAGAGAAAAACAAATATTGTATATTAACGCATATATGTGGAACCTAGAAAAATGGTACAGATGAACCGGTTTGCCAAGTAGAAGTTGAGACACAGACATAGAGAATACACCTATGGACACCAAGGGGGGAAAGCGGTGGGGCATGGGGGTGGTGGTGTGATGAATTGGGAGATTGAGATTGACATGTGTACACTGATGTGGATAAAATGGATGACTAATAAGAACCTGCTGTACAAAAAATAAATACAATTCAAAAAAAGTATAGTAAAATCATGCTTTTCAAATAAAAAAGTGTTATTGCCTGTTATTTTATTCATTTAACATATTTAATGTGCATCCTTTTAAGAGTTATTATACATAATATTTCCTTTCAGCTGCACATGATAGACAATTATTTTGTTTCCTACTGTATACAAATAATAAGCAGGAAATTGTCATTTGGGAAAAAATGTGAAGCTATATCTGTGAGGAAGTCTTCAAATTATGGTATCAGATTATATATGGCTTTTACAAATTAAGTTATTGCCCACATGAAACAACATATTCTCAGAGAGAAATTATTTAGTACATACATTATTAGGCCATGAAAAGCTCGAGTAGTCTCCTCTGGAAGAGCCTCTTTTGTCACTGTTCTTTAAACAAGAGACTACTTTTGCTAACTCTAGCTCTAAATATACATTAGTCTTAATTCTCCTTTGTATGTGACAGCTCAGCTTAGATGAGGAAGGTCATAAAACCTCAGGTTCTTACCCTTGAAGCTCTCCTTTATAGTGCTGTCTCGGTGGATAAAGGAGCGTCCTGATGACCGGTTGAGTCTGTGGGCAAAATGAATGAATTAATGAATGAATGAATAAACAGTAAATAAATAAATAAAGCCTAGAGCTGGAAATATCCTACCAATGGGAGGGAAGGAGAGAAAGGAATATTCTGAACTTGTTTTTACTGAAGTTTGATGAGGTGATGTTTATGTTCCTGGGGGTACGTTTGTGAATTGAGATGGAAGGGTGAAAAACTAGCTTTTCCTAAGAATCTCTGAGCCATAGAAATAGGAAATTTGGGCCTTAGATATGATCACTTCTAAATCTACTACAAGCAGTAAACAGGGCACAAGACTTTGAACGAAGAATAATGTAGTATAGAGAACCTCACATGAGCATAAGGGATCTTTCTTATTGTATTCATTCAACTTCCAAATCTATTAAAGTTAGTGGTAAGCCTTATTCTAAGGAAATAGGAAATATTTTATTTCGTGTGGTTTTTGTAGTAATGAATTGGATTTTTGGAAAAATTTTAGGTTTTATTATTAAAAAAAGAAATACAATTGTCATTGGTTATTATTATTGTAAAGGGAAATATTCCCTATAGAATTTTTCACTAACATTAGAAAAACTATGATAATAGACAGGCACCACATTTCTTAAAATAAATCTGTTCTCAAGGGATTCATTAAGAAAAGAGCATGACATATATATTGTATATCTCCTAAAACATGGATGTATGTCTTCATTCTGTAGTTAAGTCTTTTAATATGGTTAAATCAAATAAAGTAAAATTATTAGGCAAGGACTTGGAAGTCCATGAATGAACTGCCAGCTTGAATATGACATTTTTAATGTCCTGTGTGCTTTTGAAAATCACTGTTAGTCTAGAATATCTGTGCCTAAATATATTGTAATATCTCTTTTTTAACCTCTGTGGACATGATTAGTACAAATAACCCATAATTCATAGCAGATTTTAGAACTAAAATTCTGATGTGCTCATATGAATATATTCCTACTGGTTCATTTTCACTTGTGAATGACACAGAATGTTTAACTAAAAACCAACTTTATCTAGGTATAGCTGCATTTTTGTTAAAGAGAAAGCTGATAGAAAGATTTGGCAACTGTATAAATATGATATATTCTAGGAGTTGTGGGGTTTTTTCCACACAAATTCCTTCAAGAAATATATATACTTCATATTTTATTAGTGTAGAAGAGAAAAAAAATCCCTTTTTCTTAGAAAATCCACTGTCACATATATTGGTATCTTTAGTACGTTAATAAAACCCAGGGATTTGTTTTAAAGAACATCACATTATGGATTTTTCTTTGATAAAATGCAACAGTGAGCTTTAGTTAAACAAAGAATGATGCCTTTTTGTTTCAAGTGAATATAAATATAGTCATTTGAAATATAAGTTTAAGCAGAATTTTAATTAGCTTATAAGCCCTGGGCTGTACTTCTCAGTAATGCTGAGTGTTTTGAGTCTCTACTTTCAGACTCACTCCATATTAATTTTAGCATGGTAAGCAACCTTGTCTTTCATGCATTTTAAAGTCAAAGAAATAAAATCGTTGTTGACTCTAGTCATTTTATATTAACTCTCTGGTACCTGGATATTATGATCTGATCTAGAAGTTCAGAAAGATCCAGCATTGCATCTGAAAAAGTTCCAAGTTAAAAGGGCATCGGAACATGGAGTTGTTAAGAGATCATTGGTTTCTTGGACAGCACATCTCTGTGTTCAGAGAAAGAGCTAAGATATTAAGCATAGCCTCAGTTTAAATTCCTTATGGTGCATTACAAAGACAGTGTTAGTAAAGGATAATATTAGTTGCTCTGTTAATTGCATAATATACTAATAACTACTAACAGTTATTGAACATCCATTACATATTGTGCTGTGCTGTCTTTACATTTACTGTCTTCTTTAGCACTCATAACAGCCTGTGGTTTGTACATTTTACAGTGAGGTGAGGAAAATAAGACTTACAATTTTTAAGTATTGCACCTAAACACAAGTCAGATTGGAAGTGACACAATAAAGATTCTGATTCGGCCTATTTATGTCTAGAGTTCAAATATTTAACCTCTTTGCTATATTGCTAAATGACATTTGTTCTGGTAATTTGACATACTACTACTAATAATAATATCTAACTTTTATTAAGCATTTACCAGACACCATTTAAATGATTCCCAATAATTAATTCTTATATAGATTCTACTATCCCACCAACTACAATCAGTAGTACTTATAATACTTGTCTTATCAAATATACAATCCCGGTAATATGCCTAACAGAATTATGAATGTGTGTATATTTACACACACACACACATATACACTATACACACATATAAATATGTAGTAGAATGTTTATAGAACCCCTATTTGCAGTAGCCGCCAAACTGGAAACTGTGTTTGAATGGATAAATAAATTATGGTGTATTTAAAGGATAGAATACTATACAGCAACATTATGTTGAATCTCAAAATTAAATGTTGAATGAAAGAAGTTTGTACTTTTCAGAAAAGTATGTACTAATCCTATTTTTATGAAATATAAATACAAGCAAAACTAATCTATGCTGTTATAAGTCAAAGTAATGATAATCATTTAAGGTGGGGAAAGTGACTAGAAGAGACATAAAAGGAAGATTTTGGGGAGCTAATACAGCTTTTATTGAGTGGTGACTTTGTATACACACACACACACATATATATATAAAAACATATTTTTTATATATATATATATGTCACTTTAATAAAATGTTAAAGTTAAATCATTTTATGACCTCCTCATATTAGTTTTACATTAACTAAACTTCTTTGTCCTGGATTTAGTTTTCCTATCATTATCATCACCTTGTAGCCCACTTATTCTAACTCCTTGTTTCTTTATTCAAACTAGGCATAAACTTCAGTTTGTCTTCTGTACCTTGAAAATATTAAGACTTCTGTTCATGAAAATAACTATAGACTTTGGAAAAACCTTTTTAAATATAAAATGTTTAAAATATTATAAATGTCTTTAAATTTAGATAACATTTATGTACATATCAGAGTATTTTATATCTGAACATTATATCTGATCATTGATGGTTAATGTTCTAAACAGAGCTTCAAAAACATTTTTACCTTTTAGTCCCTTTCATCAGTTTGTATTTCAAAATTAATATTTATTTCTTTTCATTCACTTTTTGACTCAATTACTTAATCTTAAATGTACCATCAAAATAAAACTTTTATTAACTTTTAGAAATTTGAAATACAAAAAAACTGAGCCTCAAAGGATCTTCCAAAACAAATATGCATTTACATTAATAAACAATAGAAATGCTATAATTATGTTTTTAATGTTTTTATCCATCACTATCTTGATGAAATGCTGCCATTACCATTTAGCTTACTGACTGCTGTAACTTAAGCATTTTTAACCTTGATATCTGACTTTCCTCCAGTTTTTAAAAAAATATTATTTCAAAATATTTACTTCATGCCTACTATAGAACAAGCCCTCTTCTAGTCAATGGTGATACAAGAGTGAATACAAAAGTCAAAAGTCCCTGCCTTCAAAGACCTTGCATTAGTGAGAGTGGGAAGCTATATGCAATAAAGTATGTAGTAAATACACAGTATTTCAGATATTGATCAAATGTAACAGGGAATTCAAAGTAACGGGGTAAGGAAGAATCACTATGTTAAGTAGGATGTTCAAGAAAGGTCCCTTTAATAAGGTGGACATTTTTGCAAAGAACAGAAGTGAGGGATGACTGAGAATATTAGATGTCTGTGAGAAAAGCAGTCTAGATAGAGGATGGAGCAAGGACCAAGTCTTCTGGTTGGGACTGAGGCTGGAGGAGAGCTTTAGTATCTGAGTTCATATACTGAAGTCGCCAGATGCTCAGGTATTGGATGGTCATGTAGGATATTATAAGAAATTTGACTTTTATTCTGAAGGACATGAGAATCCACTAGAGGGTTTTGAGATGTATGGTGAGATTATTTATATTACATTTTTAAACGATCACTCTGAATTCATTGTTGAAATTAAACCCTAAGTGTGTGTGTGTGTGTGTGTGTGTGTGTGTGTGTGTGTGTGTGTGTGTGTTGGTAGTGGTGGTGGTGGGAGAAATAGTGTAGGGGTGATCATGGAAATAAGTTAAAATACAATTACTGTAATCCAATAGGAAAGAGGTGGTGATGACTGAGAGGCTATGTTTTAACAGTGGAGAAGAAAGGGCAGATACTGAATCATGTTTTAAAAGCACAACTTTCCAAATGTATCCTTGTATACAAAGTATCTTATGTAATACAAACTTCTCAAAATCCTTGCTGAATGAAAGAATAGCCCATCACATAATCCTTTACTCTTTAGTTGTCCCCAGTTGTGCTCACCAGTCACTGTCAGTTGTAGAAATGTTTTGCCATTACTCTGAGTTAGTCTCCCCTTGTGCATGACCTTAGCATTCTGTGTGTATTTCTTACCAATATTTCCCAAGCACTGCGAGTGTGGTTAGAGGATCTAGAGAGTGCTGTCCAATAGACATTCAATGTGAGCCACATATGTAATTTTAAATATTCTGGAACTAACAAAGAATAAAAAAAGTAAAAACAAACAGGGGAAATTAATTGTATGATATATTTAATCTATCCTGGTTTATCCAAAATATTATTATTTCAGAATGTAATCAATATAAAAAATCAATGAACTATTCTACATCTCTTTTATTTGGTGTCAAGTCTTCCAAAGCTGGTGTGTATTTTACATTTACAGCCTACCTCAATTGAAATACTAAATTTCATGAGGAACACTAAATTTGCATGTATATTTAATAACGTTTATAGCTGAAAGTGTAGATTTACACACTTGAGTTGTTCCAAACGTACTTAAAAGTTTTCAAGTAAGTGAAAGGAGAATCAGTTTTTACGTTTAAATTTAAAAATTTAAAATTAAGTAAAATTTAAAATTCGATTCCTCAGTCCCTCCAGCCACATTTCAAGTGATCAATACCCACAAGTGGCTAGCAGATACCATATTGGTTAGTGCAGGTCTAGAAAGCAAATTTCCTTGTCTTAATATATAAGAAGAGTATAACATAATGAAATATATATATATATATATGTATATATATGCAGCATGAAAATAAAGACCTGTTAGCATAGTTTGAGAGATATTTTTGTCTCAGCCACATTCAGTTACACAAGTAAAGGCATGGAATAGGCAGAAAGACAGTTGTAATTAGGATTGGAGTTTTGCCAGGGGAAGAGGGTAAAAGAACTTGAGTGCATAAGTAAGGCAGCAATGATAATAATAGACTATAGAATTTAGGCTTGTTAAAGTTGTAATATTCCTGCCAGAAATGTATATTCTGAATCTTATGAAGAAACATGAGACCAAGTAGATATGAAGGCATTTGAAAAAATAACTGGTCTGTGTTCTTCAAAATTTAAAGGTCATAGAAGACAAGGATAGCTGAGAAAATAAACCAGATTGAAGACTAAAGAGACAGGATATCTAAATGCAATGTGGGACACTAGATTGGATTGTGGACATGGAAAACATAGTTGTTATGAACATTATTGTGAAAATTAGTTAAATTTGATTGTCTAAGGTGGATTAGATGAGTATTTTATTGTAAATCTCTGATTTTTATCATTGTAATACAGTTATGAAAAAGAAACATTTTGTTCTTAAAAAATGCATTGAAGTATTTGGAATGAAAGGAAGCAGTGTTATCTACAACTTATGCTTAAATTGCTCAGAAAAAAAATGGAGACCAAATAATAGAAAAAGTAGAAACATCAAGTATGCAGACCAAATGATAAAACAAATGGGGCAACTTATCTGTGATCAACTAATTATTAATCTACTTAAAGAGTGTATATAACTTATTTGCACTATTCTTGTAATTTTCTGTACAGTTGTAATTATATTAAAGTCGCAAAAATTATTTAGATGAGTATTCATTAATTTATGCATTCAAGATAATATTTTGGGTGTCAATTTTGTGCCTAGTTCTGCTATGAATAGAGATGCTGGGGTGCATCTGATAGACATGTTCCATTTTCTTACAGATTTCATGGATTAGATTTCAATTGATATTTTGTACTATTATTTATGAATTTTACTTTTTAATGTGAAAGTCATGATAGTCCAACAGGCAAAGTATGAAGGTATTATAATTGCAAGGTAATTCTTTATAATATTTTAATGAGAAGAATGAAATTAATGCTTAGTTATAAAAATCCATCTCTTTTAGAATATGTGTTTTTATGCTTTGGATATAATATAGAAATGATTTTGTTTATACCTTATTCTCCAGTATTTATATAGTATATCCATTTCTGTCACACACACTAAGCAGACAGCATAAATTGGACAAATCACCTTGGGTCTTTCACACTATGTATTATATGTGTATACATACAATGGAATATTATTCAGACTTAAAAATAAATGAAATTCTGATACATTCTACAACATGAAAGAATTTGGAATCTTTAGAGTAAGTGGCATAAGCCAGACACAAAAGGACAAATATTGTATGATTCTAATTATATTAATTATATAGAATATTCAAATTCATAGAGATAGAAAGTAAAATAGAGGTTACCAGAATCTGAAGGGAAAGAAGAGTGAGACCTTATTGTTTCACAGGTAGAGAGGTTCTATTTGGGATGATGAAAAAACTGTGGAAATAGATAGTGGTGACATTTATACAACATTGTAAATGTACTAATGCCATTGAAATGTACAAGCATACCTCAGAGGCATTGTGGGTTTATTTCCAGACCACCAGACAAAGCAAATATCATAATAAAAAGAATAACACAATTTTTTTGGTTTTCTAGTATGTAAACATCACATAAGAGTTATGTTTAGAAAACACAACTTTAAAAAAACCTATGGGATGAGCAAGATGGAAGTTCATAGTGATACAGGCCTTCTTCAGAAAAAAATAAATAAATAAAAAGAAAAGAAAAATCTCAAATAAACAGCCTAAACTACCACCTAAAAGAAAGAGTAAAAGAAGAACAAACAAGACCTCAGTCAGCCCAAGGAAGGACGTAATAAAGATTAGAGAGGAAATAAATAAAATAGACACTAAAAAATAGAAAAAACTCAAGAGCTGTTTTTTTTTTTTTGAAAGGATAAATAAAATTGACAAACTTCTAGACATACTCACTGAGAAGAAAAAAGACCCAGATAAACAAAATGAGAAATGAAACAGGAGAAATTAATATATAGAATATATATACAGAAATCTGTTGCATTTCTTTACACAAACAATGAAATATCAGAAAGAGAAAGTTAAAAAAAAATATTTAAAACCCCATCCAAAAAAAAAAAAAAGAAAAAAAAAAACAGAAATAAACCTAGAAATAAACCTAACCAAGGAGGTTAAAGGCCTGTACACTGAAAACCATAAAACAGTGATAAAGGAAATAGGAGATGATTCAAAGAAATGGAAAGATATCCTATGCTCCTGGACTGGAAAAATTAATATAGTTAAAGTGACCATACTACCCAAAGCAATCTATAGATTTAATGCAGTTCGTTTCAAATTACCCATGACATTTTTCACCAAACTAGCACAAATAACTCTAAAATTTATATGGAACCATGAAAGACCCAGAATTGCCAAAGAAATCCTGAGTAAAAAGAGCAAAGCTGGAGGCATAACCCTTCCAGACTTCAGAAAATATTACAAAGCTACAGTAATCAAAACAGCACATTATTGTCACAAAAGCAGACATATAGATCAATGGAAGAGACTAGAAAATCCAGAAATAAATCCAAACACGTATGGTCAATTAATCTTTGACAAAGGAGGCAAGAATATACAATGGAGAAAAGAGAGTCTCTTTAGCAAATGGTGATGAGAAAGCTGGATAACCTCACGTAAATCAATGAAGTTAGAACACTCCCTCACATCATACACAAAAATAAACTCAAAATAACTTAAAGAGTTAAATACCAGACACGACACCATAAAACTCCTAGAAGAGAACATAGGGAAAACATTCTCTGATGTAAATCGTAGCAATATTTTCATAGACCAGTCTCCTAAGGCAAAAGAAATAAAAGAACAAATAGACAAATGGGACCTAATCAAACTTACAAGCTTTTGCACTTTGCACAGTGAAGGAAACTATAAACAAAATGAAAGGACAACCTACAGATGGGAGAAAATATTTACAAATGATGCAACTGAAGAGGGCTTAATTTCAAAATATACAAACAACACATTCAACTCAATATCAAAAACACATACAAGCCAATCAAAAAATGGGCATGTCTTAAATAGACATTTCTCCAAAGAAGACATACAGACCGCCAACAGGCACATGAAAAGATGCTCAAAATCACTAATTATTGCAAAAATGCAAATCAAAACTACAATGAGGTATCACCTTTCACCATTCAGAATGGCCATCATCAAAAAGTCTACATATAATACATGCTAGAGAGGGTGTGGAGAAAAAGGAACTTTCCTACACAGTGTGAATGTAAATTGGTGCAACCTCTGTGGAAAACAATATGGACAATCCCTAAAAAACTAAAAATAGAGTTACCATATGATCCATCAATCCCACTTCTGGACATATATCCAAAAAAGACAAAAACTCTAATTTGAAAAGATACATGCACCCAAGTGTTCATAGCAGTCCTATTTACAATAGCCAAGACATGGAGGCAATCTAAACATCCACTGACAGATGAATGGATAAAGAAGATGTGTTACATATATACAATGGAATATTAGCCATAAAACAACAATGAAATATTGCCATTTGCAGCAACATGGATGGACGTAGAAAGTATCATACTAAGCGGAATCACACAGAGAAAGACAAATGTATGATATCACTTGTATGTGGAATCTAAAATGTAATACAAACGAATCTATATACAAAACAGGAACAAACTCACAGACATGGAAAACAAATGTATGGTTACCAAAGGGGACAGGTAGGGGGAGGGATAAATTAGGAGTATGGAGTTAACAAATAGATACCTGTATGTATAAAATAAGCAAACAAGGTTTTACTAAATAACTATATTTAATATCTTGTAATAACCTATAATGGAAAAGAATCTATAAAAGAAAAAAAAAAATATATATATAAATGAATCACTTTGCTGTACACCTGAAACTAAAACAATACTGTAAAGCAACTATGGATCAAACCAAAAAAATTAAAAAAAAATAAAAAATAAGTTAGGTTTACACTATATTTCACTCTATTAAATGTGCAATAACCTTGTGTTTAAAACATAACAATGAAATACCTTAATTAAAAATACAAAACAGAGGAGACCTTCAAGATGGCAGAGGAGTAAGATGTGGAGAGCATCTTCCCCCCCACAAATACATCAGAAATACATCTATATGCAGAACAACTCCTACAAAACACCTACTGAGTGCTGGCAGAAGATCTCAGACTTCGCAAAAGGCAAGAAACTCCTCAGGTACCTGGGTAGGGCAAAAAAAAAAGAAAAAGAAAAAACAGAGACAAAAGATTAGGGAGGGGACCTGCCCCTCTGGGAGGGAGCTGTGAAGGAGGAAAAGTTTCCACACACTAGGAAGCCCCTTCACTGGTGGGGAAAGGGAGTGGTGGGGGGAAGCTTTGGAGTCATACAGGAGGGTGTGAGGGTAAAGTGGAGAGATTCCCACACAAAGGATTGCTGCTGACCAGCACTCACCAGCCAGAGAAGCTTGTCTGCTCACCGCTGGGGTGGGTGGGGGCTGGGAGCTGAGGCTCCAGCTTCACAGGTCAGACGCCAGGGAGAGGACAGGGGTTGGCTGTGTGAACACAGCCTGAATGGGGCTAGTGCACCACAGCTAGCAAGGCGGGAGTCTGGGAACAAGTCTGGAACTGCCTAAGAGACAAGAGAACATTGTTTTGGGGAGCACAAGTAGAAGGGATTCAGAGCACCACCTAAACGAGCTTCAGAGGCAGGTGCGAGCCACGGCTATCAGCAAGGACACCAGAGACGGGCATGAAATGCTAAGGCTGCTGCTTCAGCCACCAAGAAGCCTGTGTGTAAGCACAGGTGACTATCCACACCTCCCCTCCCAGGAGCCTGTGCAGCCCGCCACTGTCATGGTCCCGTGATCCAGGGACAACTTCCCAGGGAGAACACACGGCATGTCTCAGGCTGTTGCAATGTCACGCAGACCTCTACTGCCACAGGCTCACCCCTCATTCTGTACTCCTCCCTTCCCCCCAGCCTAAGTGAGCCAGAAGCCCTTAGTTAGATGCTACTCTAATCCCATAATTTCTGAGGGAAGAACAGACGCCCTCAGGAGACCTAAACTCAGAGGCAGGGCCAAATCAAAAGCTGAAACACAGGAGCTGTGCAAACAAAGAAGAGAAAGGGAAATTTCTCCCAGCAGCCTCAGGAGCAGTGGGTTAAATCTCCACGATCAACTTGATGTACCCTGTATCTCTGGAAAACCTGAATAGACAACAGATCATCCTAAAATTGAGACAGTGGACTTTGGGAGCAACTATAGACCTGGGGTTTGCTTTCTGCATCTAATTTGTTTCTGGTTTTGTTTATCTTAATTTGGTATTTAGAGTTTATTATCATTAGTAGATTAGTTTACTGATTTGGTTTTAATCTATCTGTCGATCAATCTAGCGATCTATAGATATATATTTTTTCCCTTTTCCCTTTGTGTGAGTGTGTATATGTATGCTTCTTTGTGTGATTTTATCTGTATAGCTTTGCTTTTACCATTTGTCTTAGGGTTCTCTCTGTCCATTTTTTGTTTGTTTTTTAGTATAGTTTTTAGAGTTTCTTATCATTGGTGGATTTGTTTTTTGATTTGGTTGCTCTCCTCTTTCTTTCTTTCTTTCTTTCTTTCTTTTTCCTTTTATATTACTTTTTAATGTTTTTTTCTTTTTAATAACTTTTTAAATTTTTTATTTTAATAACTTTAATTATTTTTTCTTATTTTCTTTCTTTCTTTCTTTCTTTCTTTCTTTCTTTCTTTCTTTCTTTCTTTCTTTCTTTCTTTCTTTCTTTCTTTCTTTCTTTCTTTCTTTCATTCTCCCTTTTCTTCTGAGCCATGTGGCTGACAGGGTCTTGGTGCTCCTGCTGGGTGTCAGGCCTGTGCCTCTGAGGTGGGAGACCCGAGTTCAGGACATTGGTCCACCAGAGACCTCCCAGCCCCTCATAATATCAATAGATGAGAGGTCTCCCAGAGATCTCCATCTCAATGCTAAGACCTACCTCAACTCAATGACCAGCAAGCTACAGTGTTGGACACCCTCTGCCAAACAACTAGCAAGACAGGAACACAACACCACCCATTAGTAGAGGCGCTGCCTAAAATCATAATAAGGTCATAGACATCCCAAAACACTCCACTAGAGGTGGTCCTGACTATGAGAAAGATAAGATCCAGCCTCATTCACCAGAACACAGGCACCAGGCTCCTCCACCAGGAAGCCTACACAACCCACTGAACCAACCTTAGCCACTGGGGGCAGACACAAAAAACAATTGGAACTACGAACATGCAGCCTGCCAAAAGGAGACCACAAACACAGTAAGTTAAGCAAAATGAAAAGACAGAGAAACACACAGCAGTTGAAGGAGCAAGGTAAAAACTCACCAGACCAAACAAATGAAGAGGAAATAGGCAGTCAACCTGAAAAAGAATTCAGCGTAATGATAGTAAAGATGATCCAAAATTGTGGAAATAGAATGGAGAAAATACAAGAAATGTTTAACAAGGACCTAGAAGAACTAAAGAGCAAACAAACAATGATGAACAACACAATAAATGAAATTTAAAATTCTCTAGAAGAAATCAATAGCAGAATAATAGAGGCAGAGCAATGGATAAGTGACATGGAAGATAAAATAGTGGAAATAACTACCACAGAGTAGAATAAAGAATGAAAAGAATTAAGGACAGTCTCACAGACCTCTGAGACAACATTAAATGCACGAACATGTGAATTATAGGGATTCCAGAAGAAGAGAAAAAGAAAGGGATGGAGAAAATATTTGAAGAGATTATAGTTAACATCTTCCGTAACATGGGAAAGGAAATAGTCAATCAAGTCCAGGAAGAACAGAAAGTCCCATACAGGATAAGTCCAAGGAGAAATGCACCAAGACACATATTAATTAAATTATCAAAAATTAAATGCAAAGAAAAAATATTAAAAGCATCAAGGGAAAAGCAACAATTAACATACAAGGGTATCCCCATAAGGTTACAGCTGATCTTTCAACAGAAACTCTGCAAGCTAGAAGGGAGAGGCAGGATACATTTAAAGTGATGAAATAGAAAAATCTACAACCAAGATTACTCTACCCAGCAATGATCTCTTTCAGATTCGATGGAGAAATTAAAATCTTTACAGACTAGCAAAAGCTAAGAGAATTCAGCACCACCAAACCAGCTTTACAATGAATGCCAAAGGAACTTCTCAGGGCAGGAAACACAAGAGAAGGAAAAGACCTACAATAACAAACCCAAAACAATTAAGAACATGGTAATAGGAACATACATATCGATAACTACCTTAAATGTAAATGGATTAAATGCTCTAACCAAAAGATATAGACTGGCTGAATGGATAGAAAAACAAGACCCGTATATATGCTGTCTTCAAGAGACCCACTTCACACTTAGGGACACATACAGACTGAAAATGAGTGGAGGGAAAACGGTATTCCATGCAAATAGAAATCAAAAGAAAGCTGGAGTAGCAAATCTCATATCAGACAAAATAGACTTTAAAATAAAGACTATTACAGGAAACAAAGAAGGACACTACATAATGATCAAGGGATTAATCCAAGAACAATTTATAACAATTTATAACAATTATAAATATTTAGGCACCAAACATAAGAGCACCTCAATACATAAGGTAAAGGCTAACAGCCATAAAAGAGGAAATCAACAGTAACACAATCATAGTAGGTGACTTTAACACCCCAGTTTCACCAATGGACAGATCATCCAAAATGAAAATAAATAAGGAAACACAAGCTTTAAATGATACATTAAAAATATAGACTTAATTATATTTATAGGACATTCCATCCAAAAGCAACAGAATACACTTTCTTCTCAAGTGCTCATGGAACACTCCAGGATAGCACATATCTTGGGTCACAAATCAAGCCTTGGTAAATTTAAGAAAATGAAATCATATCAAGTATCTTTCCCAACCACAATGATATGAGACTAGATATAAATTACAGGAAAAAATCTGTAAAAAAATACAAACACACGGAGGGTAAATAACACACTATTAAATAACCAAGAGATAATGGGAGAAATCAAAGAGGAAATCAAAAAATACCTAGAAACAAATGAAAATGAAACACAATAACCTAAAACCTGTGGGAAACAGAAAAAGCAGTTCTAAGAGGGAAGTTTATAACAATACAATCCTACCTCAAGAAACAAGAAATATCTCAAATAAACAACCTAACCTTACACCTAAAGCAATTAGAGAAAGAAGAACAAAAAACCCCAAAGTTAGCAGAAGGAAAGTGTCATAAAAATCAGATCAGAAATAAATGAGAAAGAAATGAAGGAAATGATAGCAAAGATCAATAAAACTAAAAGCTGGTTCTTTAAGAAGATAAACAGTAATGCTGATTCATTAGCCAGAGTCAGCAGGGAAAAAAAGGGAGAAGACTCAAATCAATAGAATTCGAAATGAAGAAGGAGAAGTAACAATGACACTGCAGAAATCCAAAGGACAATGAGAGATTACTACAAGCAAGTATATGCCAATAAAATGGACGACCTCAAAGAAATGGACAAAATCTTAGAAAGCCACAACCTTCCGAGACTGAACCAGGAAGAAATAGAAAATATAAACAGACGAATCACAAGCACTGAAATTGAAACTGTGATTTAAAATCTTCCAACAAACAAAAGCCCAGGACCAGATGGCTTCACAGGTGAATTCTATCAAACTTTTAGAGAAGAGCTATCACCTATCCTTCTCAAACTCTTCCAAAATATAGCAGAGGGAGGAACACTCCCAAACTCATTCTATGAGGCCATTATCACCCTGATACCAAAACCAGGAAAAGATGTCACAAAGAAAGAAAACTACAGGCCAATATCACTGATGAATATAGATGCAAAAATCCTCAACAAAATACTAACAAACAGAATCCAACAGCACACTAAAAGGATCATACACCACGATCAAGTGGGTTTTATCCTAGGAATGCAAGGATTCTTCAATATACACATCAATCAATGTGGTAAACCATATTAAAAAATTGAAGGAGAAAAACCATATAATCATCTCAATAGATGCAGAAAAAGCTTTTGACAAAATTCAACACCCATTTACAATAAAAATCCTCTAGATAGTAGGCATAGAGCGAACTTACCTCAACAGGATAAAGGCCACATATGACAACCACACAGCCAACATCATTCTCAGTGGTGAATACTGAAACCGTTTCCTCTAAGATGAGGAACAAGACAAGGTTGTCCACTCTCACCAATATTATTCAACATAGTTTTGGAAGTTTTAGCCACAGCAAACAGAGAAGTGAAAGAAATAAAAGGAATCCAAATCAGAAAAGAAGTAAATCTGTCACTGTTGGCAGATGACATGATACTATACATAGAGAATCCTAAAGATGCTACCAGAAGACTACTAGAGCTAATCAAGGAATCTGGTAAAGTAGCAGGATACAAAATTGATGCACAGAACTTTCTTGCATTCCTATACACTAATGATGAAAAATCTGAAAGAGAAATTAAGGAAACACTCCCATTTACCATTGCAACAAATATAATAAAATACTTAGGAATAAACCTACCTAAGGAAACAAAAGACCTGTATGCAGAAAACTATAAGACACCGATGAAATAAATTAAAGATAATACAAACAGATGGAGAGATATACAATGTTCTTGGATTGGAAGAATCAATATTTACTTGGCGGTGTTTCTTAATTTTCCCTTAAAGAAGGAATTGAAGGTTTCTTCACCTAAGTCCAGCATGCAACTAAGAAATGAATTTAAAAAGTAGAGGAAAATTTCTTTAATTGCCCAGTTTACCAGAATTTTTATTTAGGCATTAAATGAGCTTATTATTCATGCAGAGCATTTGATTTAAAGAACAGTTCTTTAATTACCAAAGTTCTAGTTCATATCTAGTTCATATCATGTTTCCTGTGTAATGTTAAACGATATGATGCAGGGTAGGGGACACAAAAGATCTCCTTGGAATTTTCTTTCATTTACAAGGAAGCATTGAAAGTTTTTTTTTTCTTTTTTTAGTTGAATATCGCTGATTTACAATACTGTGCTAATTTCAGGTGTACAGCAAAGTTATTCAGTTATATATATATACATATCTATTATTTTTCAGATTCTTTTCCCTTATAGGCCATTAAAAATATTCAATATAGTTCCCTGTGCTATAGAGTAGGTCCTGTTGGTTACCTATTTTATACATAGTAGTGTGTATATGTTAATGCAAACTCCTAATTCATCCCTCTCTCCCTTTCCCCTTTGGTAACCATAAGTTTGTTTTCTATGTCTGTGGGTCTATTTCTGTTTTGTATGTAAGTTCATTTGTATCATTTTTTTATTTTAGATTCCACCTATAAGTGATATCATATGGTATTTGTCTTTTTCTGGCTTCCTTCTTTAGTATGATAATCTCTAGGTCCATCTGTGTTGCTGCAAAGGTCATTATTTCATTCTCTTATGGCTGGATAATATTCTTTTGTATAAATGTACTACATCTTCTTTATCCATTCATCTGTTGATGGACATTTAGGTTGCTTCCTAATGTCCTGGCTATTGTAAATAGTGGTGCAGTGAACATTGGGATTCATGAAAGTAATTTAACTTGCAAAATCCTGTGCTGGATTAGGTGGATTTAAATATTTTAAAAATATTTTTTAGTTGTGTCACCTAGGTTAAATTATGCTACTGTGTCTCAGTTTATTCATATGAAAAATAAGAATATAAGAATATACCTAATATATAAGTTTATAGTATGAATTAAATGAGTAGATACATATAGAATACTTAAGACAATGTCTGAAACATATTTGAAAGCTGATATCAGTATGTGTGCATATGCATGAAGTCACTTCCATTAACAAATATGTACCAGTTTCTTCCAAAACTGAGTTTATACTATTGGGTTCAGGTAACTAAAAAATAGTAGTCTTAAATTCCAGTCTTTGAGGAATTTATTTTAATTTGATAGTTTCTTGTTTTGTCAGAGGAGGAGTGAGAGAACATTCACAGTGCTGTGTTGATAAATATATTTTGTATTTCAAAAGGTATTTAATCTTCTCCTGAGTATTTGATTTATCTCACTTTTAATGTTTATTAACATGAGTAGTTACAACAATCAAATTTAATTGACAACTAATAAGTTATTAATAACCCATTCTGTGCCACTACTCTGAGATTTAGGAAAAAGTGAAAGACAACTTCAAGGAAATTATAATTTATCTGAAGATCATTTCCCACTTATTATATTTATTTACTTTGTTTCTTGAGTGCTATCATGGGTCAGATAATTATTTTTTTTGTTAGAAGATATTTTAATGTAGAATGACATTCTGCTCGGAACTTGTGAAGTATGATAAGTTGAATAGCTATAAACATTTAATATCATTTAGATATATTTTTCCTGAAGAGTATTTTCCAGTCAGTATATAATATGTTTTTCCAGAGTGCTTAAGTGAATATACTATCTTCTTTGGTTAATAGTAAATTAAAAGAACAAATTGAAAACTATGACCCAATATTTAAAAGCTTAATTATAGGAAATTGTTTGGCATATGGAAAACAAACCAGTTACAAAAATAGCATTAGTTAGACTTTATTAATTAAAGAAACTCTCAAAAAACATTTGATTAGTTTACAGAATACACACTAGCTATGTAAATCAAGGGTCAATTGGAAGTTTATAAATAAATTTTATTGTAGAACATACAATATCTTGAAAATTCTATGTTAGAATGAACTTATACTTTAAAAGGAATTTTTAAAATATTTATTTTTAACATCTTTATTGGAGTATAATTGCTTTACAGTGGTATGTTAATTTCTGTTTTATAACAAAGTGAATCAGCTATACATATAAATATATCCCCATATCTCCTCCCTCTTATGTCTCCCTCCCAGCCAAAGGTAAACTATTATTAAATAATAAATAGTACCTCATTTATAAATTCACTTATTTCATTATCATAAAAATATTCAGTGAGAGAACCAACCAATCTCAACTTCGACAGAAAATGGAAATGTAGACAGACAACATTGGTGGATTAGAATGCAACTGATAACTCATACATTATAGTCCACAAAACTAGAAAATCAACTTTTTATTCCACCCTACCCCATTTCCCACTCTGAGCCAAATTTTTTTTGGAATATGAAGATATATACAATATTGCCTCTTCCCTCTTGGGAAATTGGCATACTAAGTTCAACCTAATCACTTATATCTTATATTGAATTAACTGACCTTTTTTTCTAAATTAAAGCCAATGAGAAAATGAGATAGAAAAAAATTTAAGTTTTAGTGGCAGGGAGAAATTTGTCACGCAGTTTCAGAAGGCACACTACAGTACAAATGATAGTAAAACCCTAAAAGTTTGATGTCATTCATCCAATTATTACCAAGTATAGATTAAGCACTAATTTTATGCTGTACACTGAGCTTGGTATTGGGGATTATTTTACATCCTATCAATAGGATAGGCCAAGGTGATAGGTGTATAGGAATGAACAAATGAGGGCAGGGTAGTTTTGAAAATAAACTTACTTATTTCATTATTTCCTAGGTCTAGATGAGCCTCACAGTTACATTTTACAATGGCATTTTCCTTTCAATTTCTAAGCTAACTATACTTGAGCCCATTGAAATTTGTGTATACTCAATATTTTGGAGGTTTTAAATTTATGGCCTCATTTTTAGCACTTATTTCTACTTATACTTTTCAATATATTTTTCCTATTATTAATGTACTCATATTTTTCTTGTTCTTATAAAATCATTTAGCTATCAGTATTTTCTACTAAATGCTTCAAGTATTTATTAATATTTTATATTATTCAATGTTTTTCTTTTATGAATAAAAGTCCTTTTAAAATAGTCATTTGAGAGCTCCATAAACTTTATCATAATATACCTATTCATTACAGGAATAAATAAGAAAGGTGAATTAGATACTCTCAATTACATAAATTTGCTGTGTGGGATGGTATCTCTCCTGTGTAATCAATGCACTTATCAGTATTATTTATGGTGTTGACTTAATATCCTAGTGTTGTAAACCCACCAGTGGGACAAATCAAAGCCATAGGCATGATCATGGAACATGACAGGTAAATTTTTTCCTCAAGGGAAGATACTGAGGATTTTGATATTAACACACAATTCAGGTACAGAAAATCTTGTTTCCTTATTTTTTTTTTCTTTTGATTTTCTGGAAAGGATATATTACCTGAGTTCTAAATGATAAGTATAAGAATTAAGACTGTGAGCAGCAGGATAAATCTCTCTAGGAGTATGGCATATATACGGCAGTACCTTTGCAAATTTAATAAAATACAGTAGCCTATTCCTTGGAATATTTCAGAAATATCTAGAGACGTGATTTGACAATTCATTTCTGTCTTGACTAGAACTGATCTTTTCTCTAAGGTACTTTCAATTCTAAATACCAAGTTATTGAGTTATAAATCAGATTCTAATCCAATTTTCAAAATAAACTGGGGTCAGGGAGGGTAGATAGAGTCAATGAATTAGGTTGAGGTTAATCAAGAAATCAACATTGTTTATTTTGGGTAGTATGTTAAAGAAGAAAAATAGATTAAAATTTAAAGGTAGTATCAAATATCACAAGTATATAAGTAAATATAATTTATCATTTTCCTAACAAGTAAATATTTGAAAATCTTATTTCCTATTTTTAATGTATTTTTATTAGTATATTTTGGGGAAAGTAAGACAATTTTCTACTACTCTTTCATTTCAATTTTAGGAGGGATGTAAAACAATAATGTCTATTCTGGGTTCTGGTTTGCAGTTCAAAGAAGTAGAGAGCTGAAAACAGTCTCACAACTAAAAATCTTGGACACATTACAAATTAACTTTTCTTGAATTCATCACAGAACTAAAGTTGCAAGGCAAACAAACAAGAAAAATCTAGAAAGAGGATAGCTTCAGGGTGGAAAATGACCCGAACATTTGGTTACTCGAGGAAGATACTACCTGAAGCCAAACAATTCAGTGGGATGATTAAGCTAGAAATTTTTAATGAATTTCTAAAGATCAAGTGTGAGAGTATGAAGACTCTTGATGTGACAGACACATGGGGTGCTCAGCCTCTTGCATTGCCTTTTGGAACTCCACTGGAATCTGAAGAGTGGATCATAAAAAGCTAGAGAAAACCTTCCCACCACCCCCACCCTCCACTCCTTGTTGACTGGGAGAGGGCAACAGAAGCCATTGCTGAAATCTGCCCTGACTCACTTTTTTTGTTTCCAATGCAAAAATAGACTCCAGAAAGAAAGTCATCAAAACTTATAACCTGTGCGTACTAGAAGAAAACCATTGCAGCTGGGGTGGGGAATGGAATCCAATACCTAAACCTGTCTCTCTTAATTCACAGAAACATTGATCTTAAGGGGATGGACTCCAACACTGTAACCAAAATCTATATACAAACACCACCCAGTTTTTTTGAGTTTTGAGCTGTGCATTTGAAAAGTACAACTTTAAGTTACCCAGTAGAACACAGCAAGCTGGGGGTGGGGGCGGAGAAAATACTAAAGAGACATTTCAGAAACCGCAGATTTCTGAAAAGCAAGATTGTACTTTAATGTCATATCAATGTGGAAGAGCTGTTACAGTGTGGGTTTTTAGTGGAAAATCCTTATGGCGAAAATCTTTGCAGAAGAGACATACCCTAAAAGTAATTCCCTCACCCTAGGAATAAGCACTGCACCTTAGGAATAAGGGAAAAACTGAAATAGAGCCACCTGAAAAAAAATCAGGCAGGATCAAGGCAATAATTGCTACTTAATTCCAGAAGAAAGTCAGAATAAAGCTTATCTTTCTTTAGAAAATAGATGCATTTATTTTACTTACATTGAAGATTTTTAAAAAATTAATGAATAAGCATTACGCTAATTATGTGATTGCTTAGCTCCTTTTTAAAGAGTATTCTATTTCCTACAGTTAAAATGATTTCATTTGTTCTAGTTATAAAATTCCTTCTTTTAATTCAAGTAGCTTAAGAATCCTCCTATATGGCCTTTACTGACTAATTTTTTTCTTTACACTTGAATTAGTCAATTATTCCTTTCATCCTTTGCTTTAATACTGTTTTATGTTCACACAACAATTCATTGTAATTATGTTTCCCTCATGAGTAAATCGTGTTCTTTGAAGACCTCTGTTTACTTTTTAATCTTTATTTCCTGGACATGGAAAAGTACCTTGTCCATAATAGACCCTTAATTCATGTTCTTTGGAGAATGAATAAATGAAAGAATGAGAAAAGGAAGAAAAAAAGCCAAGAAAGGAAATAAACATGACTTTATTAATATTCAAGAGATCCATAAACTTCCATGTTAAATTTTAATTGCTTTAACATTTTCAAAAAGCACTAAAAAGTTTGAATAAATCACTCTTTCTCCTTATAGAAGTTATGTCCCTTTGGACTGAACTTGACAATTTTCTATCCTGAAATTACATCACAGATAGTCCATTTTGTCGTATTTCCAGAACTATAGAATGCTTCTCTTTCTCATAATTCCCATAAGATCCTTGAAATGAATTTTTTAATGAAAAAATCCAAATTGGATTACACTTTCCCTCTTTTTAAGGACTACTCAATAGGAAATTTGTTTTTCTGTTTTATCTATGGAAACTCTTCAATTTTCCATTTGCTGTTTTCTTGGCAAATCTAAGACTCTGAGGTCAGTTTTATTTCTAAAGCTAATTCTGTGGGTTTTTTTCCTAACTGCAGGCTTTAAGTTATAGTGTGTGTCCTGGTTATAGTTGAAGACCCTCTTTTATCTGTCAATTAACATTAAGGGTCAATATGTGAATCCTAAATTGAGGATATGGATTTTCAATGTCGTAATATCCATAGGTTCACTTTAATGCTAATATACCCAGAATCATCTCCTACCCCAATTTTTTTTTTTTTCGGTACTCAGGCTTCTCACTGTTGTGGCCTCTCCCATTGTGGAGCACAGGTTCCGGACGCGCAGGCTCAGCAGCCATGGCTCATGGGCCCAGCCGCTCCGCGGCATGTGGGATCCTCCCAGACCGGGGCACAAACCCGTGTCCCCTGCATCGGCAGGCGGACTCTCAACCACTGCGCCACCAGGGAAGCCCAACGGTCTTGTTGTATTTGACTGAGTTATTGGAACTCTTAAGACAATAGCTATAAACAATATTACACAGGAGAAACTTAAAATAGAATATTAGACATCCTTGTTTGTAAAATTCCTTTGGCCATCCCTGCTTCCTTCACTGAATTTTACTTTTTTCCATGTTGTTCCAGGGCCTTATTCTTACTTTCTCCTTTACACATTGTTCTCTCTCATATATCACCTCTTCCTTAAGATAATATCTTTGGAAATTCAATTTCATGTTCTTTCTTATTGAAAACTGTAACCAACATCTTGAATCCCGATCACTCTTCACATATCTAAGGATTAATTAATAGACTCTAGTAAACAGATATCCATCTACTCTGGATCTAACTCTTCACCATACATAAGATCTGGCAAAGGCTTTAGGATTTTTAATAATCTTCCTCCCCACTCCCAACAGTAAGTGGTATGAAGCAATATAGAATTGATTTTCTCACTGGTCTTAATTATGCCATTTTTGTTAGCAAGTAGGAACAAATGAAGTATTTTTATTAACAGCAATATTTCACTTCCAACTACATTTTATTTCAGTTTGAAGAAACAGGCATCTAAAATGATGGAACTATCTTGATTGAAAGACATTAAGACAGGTATCTAGACATAAATCTTTGCTCCTTTCCATAGTCTCTTTCTTCCTTTTTAGTCTAAAAATTGATTTCTACTGATACTGATGTACTTAAGATAGAGACATACATGTTTAGACACTTCAGGAATATAACATACATGGGCATAATTTTAAGTATGTGTGAGAAAGTGCAGAGTTATGGATAATTGCTCAAAGTTATGTGGAAAATATTTGAAATTGTTCACAAGCGGGTTTTGGCCATTTAAAAATTAATTGCTGCCAGCTTCAGTCAGGAGGACACAGAAAGTGCTTACTTACAGAAATAGAAGGAAGTAAACAGTTTTCATTACATGTGAAATTGACCTGTACTGCTAAAAAAGAAGGGTCTAGGAAATCTCCCCTTCATCACCTAAAGCATTATAAATAAGGGAATTTGGGAGATATATCAGAAAGGCCAGGAAGATGTGTTTTCCCTTCCTGTTCCACATCTTTTTTTCAAGATATGTTAAACAAAAAGCAATTATGAGAACAGAAGGTGGCAAAGCTGTATTATTGGAAGATTATCTTCTTTTTCACTGAATTTTGGAAAGCAGAAAACAGTAGAGAAACATTCATCTTACCTAATCCATCTATTCTCAGTCAAGAGGCAAAACTAGGGCTCAGGTAATGAATTGTGGGATCTGTAATGAGCTGGTCCAGAGAGCAGCAGGAAAGGATATCTGCCCTGAATTTAGAACGAGCTCCCGAGGCTGGCTGCAGCAGTCTACAATGTGGCGTTTGGTGGCAAGAGATAATGCAGTGTTTCTCAAAGAGTAACTCAAGTCCATAGACAGCAAAAGATTTGGAAGAATTTCAAAATGCATATTTATGGCTTATATAAGACTTCCTAAGCCAGAATCTCTGTATATAAGATTTTAGTGTGATTCTTAGACATTATAATGTGAGAACCACTGCTGTACATGAATGCTTCAGTGTCTAAGGTAGAGCATAGTTGGAGAAACAAGAGAGCTAGACCTGAGTTCACAGAGAAGCATAAGGATATTAGTAAATAACTGAGAGCCTTAGATTCTAATATGATCTAGTAGCTAGTAAGCAGGTCTAGCAGATTAAAACTAAGAATTCTAGAGCATGAGAAACAAAAGAACTCTTAAATAAAAAGCTATGTGCCTGCAAACATGATTAAGTAAAATAAAAACTTGTAGTAGGATTAAAAATTGAAGTTAGATAATGAGAAGCAAGTCAAAACTCCTAGAAGCTGTAGATTTTCCAATATTCTTGCTTAAATTGATATTTCATTTGCTGTACCATTTATATAGATAAAGTATACATTTATATATAATTTTTTAGTAAAAACCTTGTTTTAAATTAGAAAAAAATATAATAGTTACATAAAGAGCAAGTCTCTCTGATCTCAATTTCCATTTCAGAAACAGATTAAATTTCCAAGTCTATACTACTAGAAAGCATGGCCTAGCGGCACTATTACCCCAATATAAACTCTAAATAATGCAGTGGCATTACTGAGGTTGAGAGGAGCACGTTTTAGTAATAACAAATAGAAAATATGGGCATCATAAATTAAAACCTATGTCAAAATCAACTAGTATTAAATGTATCTGAGTATTTTTTTAAATTGAAATAGAATTGACATATTATGTTAGTTTCAGGTGTACAACATAGTGATTGGACATTTAAATACATTACAAAATTATCACCACATTAATCTAGTTACTATCTATCCCTATAGAAATTTATTACAATATTCACCATATTAATTATGCTGTATAATACATCTCCATGATTATTTATTTTATAACTGGAAGTGTGTACTTCTTAATTCTGTTCACTGAATGTTAATTTTGTGTCCTGTCAATTTACTGAATTCATTTATTGGTTTAATAGCATTTTGGTAGTCATAAGAGTTTTCTACATATACTACCATTTCATCAGCAAACAGTGACAGTTTTACTTTCTCCTTTCCAAATTAGACTTCTTTTATTTCTTTTCTTCTCATCTGATTGATGAGGTTAGAATAAAGTTGAATAAAAGTGTGAGAGTGGAAATTCTTCTCTTATTCCTGATCTTACAGGAAATGCTTTCAGCATTTCATCATTGGGTATGATGTTACCTGTGGGCTTGTCACATAAGGCCTCTTTAATTTTGAGGTATCTTCCCTCTATACCCACTTTCTGGAGAGTTTTTATCATAAATGGATGTTGAATTTTGTCAAAAGCTTTTTCTTTGTCTCTTGAGATGATCATATGATTTTTATCCTTCATTTTGTTAATATGTTATATCACATTGATTTGCAAATATTGAACTATCTTTACTTCCTTGGGATAAATCCCACTTGATCATGGTATATGATCTTTTTAAAGTACTGTTGAATTGGATTTGTTAATATTTTGTTGAGGATTTTAGCATCTATGTTCATCAGTGTTATTGGGCTGTAATTTTCTTTTTTTGCTGTGTCTTTGGTTTTGCAATCAGGGTGATGTTGACTTTGCAGAATGTTTTTGGAACATTCTTAATTTTTTGGAATAGTTTGATAATGATAGTTGTTAACTCTTCTTTAAATGTTAGTAGAATTCAACTGTGAAGCCATCTGGTTCTGAATTTTGTTGAGTGTTTTTAAATTTTTGATTCAACTTTATTGATAACAATCAGTCTGTTCTTATCTTCTATTTTTTCCTGATTCAGTTTTAGGATATTTCATGCTTCTAGAAATTTACCCATTTCTCCTACTTTGTCCAATTTGTTTGTGTATAATTGTTCACAGTAATCACTTTTGATGCTTTGCATTTCCATGGTATTGGTTATAACTTCTCTTCTTTCATTTCTGGTATATTTATTTAGGCCCCATCTTTTTTTTTTTCTAGAGGACTCTGGCTAAAGACTTACCAATTTTGTTTATCTTTTCAAAGAACCAGCTGTTAGTTTCATTGATCTTTTTTATTGTTTTTAGTCTTTATTTCATTTATATACACTCCTATATTTATTATTTCTTTTCATCTACTAATTTTTTTTCTAGCTCCTTTAAGTGTAACGTTATATTGTTTATTTGAGATTTTTCTTGTTTCCTGAGATAGGCCTGAATTTCTATAAGCTTCCCTCTTCAAACTGCTTTTGAGGACTTCCGGGAAGATGGCGGAAGAGTAAGATGCGGAGATCACCTTCCTCCCCACAGATACACCAGAAATACATCTACACGTGGAACAACTCCTACAGAACACCTACTGAACACTGGCAGAAGACCTCAGACCTCCCAAAAGGCAAGAAACCCCCCACGTACCTGGATAGGGCAAAAGAAAAAAGAAAAAACAGAGAAAAAAGGATAGGGATGGGTCCTGCACCAGCGGGAGGGAGCTGTGAAGGAGGAAAAGTGTCCACACATTAGGAATCCCCTTTGTGGGCGGAGACTGCGGGTGGTGCAGCGGGGGAGCTTGGAGCCGCGGAGGAAAGCACAGCAACAGGGGTGCGGAGGGCAAAGCAGAGAGATTCCAGCACAGAGGATCAGGGCCGACTGGCACTCACCAGCCGAGAGGCTTGTCTGCTCACCTGCTGGGGCGGGCGGGGCTGGGAGCTGAGGCTTGGGCTTCAGTCGGAGCGCTGGGAGAGGACTGGGGTTGGCAGCGTGAACACAGCCTGCAGGGCGTTAGTGCACCGCGGCTAGCCGGGAGTCCAAGGAAAAGTCTGGACCTGCCGAAGAGGCAAGAGACTTTTTCTTCCGTCTTTATTTCCTGGTGCGCGAGGAGAGGGGATTAAGAACGCTGCTTAAAGGAGCTCCAGAGACAGGTGCGAGCCGTGGCTAAAGGTGCGGACCCCAGAGACAGACATGAGACGCTAAGGCTGCTGCTGCCGCCACCAAGAAGCCTGTGTGCCAACACAGGTCACTCTCCACACCCCCCTTCTGGGGAGCCTGTGCAGCCCACCACTGCCAGGGTCCCGGGAGCCAGGGACAACTCCCCCGGGAGAACGCACGCTGCGCCTCAGGCTGGCGCAACGTCACTCCAGCCTCTGCCGCAGGCTCGCCCTACACTCCATGCCCCTCCCTATCCCCAGCCTGCGTGAGCCAGAGCCTCCGAATCAGCGGCTCCTTTAACCCCGTCCTGTGTGAGCAAAGAACAGACGCCCTCCAGCGACCTACATGCAGAGGCGGGGCCAAATCCAAAGCTGAGTCCCGGGAGCTGTGAGAACAAAGAAGAGAAAGGGAAATCTCTCCCAGCAGCCACAGAAGCAGCGGATTAAAGCTCCACAATCAACTTGATGTACCCTGCATCTGTGGAATACATGAATAGACAACGAATCATCCCAAATTAAGGAGGTGGACTTTGAGAGCAAGATTCATTATTCTTTCCCCTTTTCCTTTTTTTGTGTGTATGTGTATGCTTCTGTGTGAGATTTTGTATGTATAGCTTTGCTTCCACCATTTGTCCGAGGGTTCTATCCGTCCTGTTCTTTTTTCTTAATAATTACTTTTTATTTTAATAACCTTATTTTATTTTACTTTATCTTCGTTCTTTCTTTCCTTCCTTCCCTCCTTTAGACAACGAATCATCCCAAATTGAGGAGGTGGACTTTGAGAGCAAGATTTATGATTTTTTCCTCTTTTCCTCTTTTTCTGAGTGTGTATGTGTATGGTTCTGTGTGAGATTGTGTCTGTATAGCTTTGCTTCCACCATTTGTTCTGGGTTCTATCCATCCTTTTTTTTTTTGTTTTTTTTTCCTCTTAATAATTATTTTTTTTAATTTTAATAACTTCATTATATTTTATCTTATTTATTTTATTTTACTTTGTCTTCTTTCTTTTTTTCCTTCCTTCCCTCCTTCCTCCCTTGCTCCCTCCCTCCTTTCTTTCTTTCTACTTCTACTAATTCTTTCTTTCTACTTTTTCTCCCTTTTCTTCTGAGCCGTGTGGATGAAAGGCTCTTGGTGCTGCAGCCAGGAGTCAGTGCTGTGCCTCTGAGGTGGGAGAGCCAACTTCAGGACACTGGTCCACAAGAGGCCTCCCAGCTGCACATAATATCAAACGGCAAAAATCTCCCAGGGATCTCCATCTTAACACCAACACACAGCTTCACTCAATGACCAGCAAGCTACAGTGCTGGACATCTTATGCCAAACAACTAGAAAGACAGGAACACATCCCCACCCATTAGCAGAGAGGCTGCCCAAAATCATAATAAGTCTACAGACACCCCAGAACACACCACCAGATGTGGATCTGCCCACCAGAAAGACAAATCCAGCCTCATCCACCAGAACACAGGCACTAGTACCCTCCACCAGGAAGCCTACACAACCCACTGAACCAATCTTAGCCACTGGAGAAAGACACCAAAAACAACAGGAACCACGAACCTTCAGCCTGCAAAAAGGAGACCCAAAACAAAGTAAGATAAGCAAAACGAAAAGACAGAAAAACACACAGCAGATGAAGGACCAAGATAAAAACCCACCAGACCTAACAAATGAAGAGGAAATAGGCAGTCTACCTGAAAAAGAATTCAGAATAATGATAGTAAAGATGATCCAAAATCTTGGAAATAGAATAGACAAAATGCAAGAAACATTTAACAAGGACCTAGAAGAACTAAAGACAAAACAAACAATGATGAAAAACACAATAAATGAAATGAAAAATACTCTAGATGGGATCTATAGCAGAATAACTGAGGCAGAAGAATGGATAAGTGACCTGGAAGATAAAATAGTGGAAATAACTAATGCAGAGCAGAATAAAGAAAAAAGAATGAAAAGAACTGAGGAAAGTCTCAGAGACCTCTGGGACAACATTAAACACACCAACATTCGAATTACAGGCGTTCCAGAAGAAGAAGAGAAAAAGAAAGGGACTGAGAAAATATTTGAAGAGATTATAGTTGAAAACTTCCCTAATATGGGAAAGGAAGTAGTTAATCAAGTCCAGGAAGCACAGGGAGTCCCATATAGGATAAATCCAAGGAGAAATATGCCAAGACACATATTAATCAAACTGTCAAAAATTAAATACAAAGAAAGCATATTAAAAGCAGCAAGGGAAAAACAACAAATAACATGCAAGGGAATCCCCATAAGGTTAACAGCTGATCTTTCAGCAGAAACTCTGCAAGCCAGAAGGGAGTGGCAGGACATATTTAAAGTGATGAAGGAGAAAAATATGCAACCAAGATTACTCTACCCAGCAAGGATCTCATTCAGATTTGATGGAGAAATTAAAACCGTTACAGACAAGCAAAAGCTGAGAGAGTTCAGCACCACCAAACCAGCTCTACAACAACTGCTAAAGGAACTTCTCTAGGCAAGGAACACAAAAGAAGGAAAAGACCTACAATAATGAACCCAAAACAATTAAGAAAATGGGAATGGGAACATACATATCGATAATTACCTTAAATGTAAATGGACTAAATGCTCCCTACAAAAGACACAGATTGGCTGAATGGATACAAAAACAAGATGCATATATTTGCTGTCTACAAGAGACCCACTTCAGACCTAGAGACACATACAGACTGAAAGTAAGGGGATGGAAAAAGGTATTTCATGCAAATGGAAACCAAAAGAAAGCTGGAGTAGCAATTCTCATATCAGACAAAATAGACTTTAAAATAAAGACAATTAGAAGAGACAAAGAAGGACACTACATAATGATCAAGGGATCAATCCAAGAAGAAGATATAACAATTGTAAATATTTATGCACCCAACATACGAGCACCTCAATACATAAGGCAAATACTAACAGCCATAAAAAGGGAAATCGATAGTAACACATTCATAGTAGGGGACTTTAATACCCCACTTTCACCAATGGACAGATCATCCAAAATGAAAATAAATAAGGAAACACAAGCTTTAAATGATACATTAAACAAGATGGACTTAATTGATATTTATAGGACATTCCATCCAAAAACAACAGAATACACATTTTTCTCAAGTGCTCATGGAACATTCTCCAGGATAGATCATATCTTGGGTCACAAATCAAGGCTTGGTAAATTTAAGAAAATTGAAATTGTATCAAATATCTTTTCCGACCACAATGCTATGAGACTAGATATCAATTACAGGAAAAGATCTGTAAAAAATACAAACACATGGAGGCTAAACAATACACTACTTAATAATGAAGGGATCACTGAAGAAATCAAAGAGAAAATAAAAAAATACCTAGAAACAAATGACAATGGAGACACGATGACTCAAAATCTATGGGATGCAGCAAAAGCAGTTCTAAGAGGAAAGTTTCAAGCAATACAATCCTACCTTAAGAAACAGGAAACATCTCGAATAAACAACCTAACCTTGCACCTAAAGCAATTAGAGAAAGAAGAACAAAAAAACCCCAAAGTTAGCAGAAGGAAAGAAATCATAAAAATCAGATCAGAAATAAAGGAAAAGAAATGAAGGAAATGATAGCAAAGATCAATAAAACTAAAAGCTGGTTCTTTGAAAGGATAAAAAAAATTGATAAACCATTAGCCAGACTCATCAAGAAAAAAGGGAGAAGGCTGAAATCAATAGAATTAGAAATGAAAAAGGAGAAGTAACAACTGACACTGCAGAAATACAAAAGATCATGAGAGAGTACTACAAGCAACTCTATGCCAATAAAATGGACAATCTGGAAGAAATGGACAAATTCTTAGAAAGGCACAACCTGCCAAGACTGAATCAGGAAGAAATAGAAAATATGAACAGACCAATCACAAGCACTGAAATTGAAACTGTGATTAAAAATCTTCCAACAAAAAAAAGCCCAGGACCAGATGGCTTCACAGGCGAATTCTATCAAACATTTAGAGAAGAGCTATCACCTATCCTTCTCAAACTCTTCCAAAATATAGCAGAGGGAGGAACACTCCCCAACTCATTCTGCGAGGCCACCATCACCCTGATACCAAAACCAGACAAGGATGTCACAAAGAAAGAAAACTACAGGCCAATATCACTGATGAACATAGATGCAAAATTCCTCAACAAAATACTCGCAAAGAGAATCCAACAGCACATTAAAATGATCATACACCATGATCAAGTGGGGTTTCTCCCAGGAATGCAAGGATTCTTCAATATACGCATATCATTCAACGTGATACACCATATTAACAAATTGAAGGAGAAAAACCATATGATCATCTCAATAGATGCAGAGAAAGCTTTTGACAAAATTCAACACCCATTTATGATAAAAACCCTACAGAAAGTAGGCATAGAGGGAAATTTCCTCAACATAATAAAGGCCATATGTGACAAACCCACAGCCAACATCATCCTCAATGGTGAAAAACTGAAAGCATTTCCACTAAGATCAGGAACAAGACAAGGTTGCCCATTCTCACCACTCTTATTCAACATAGTTTTGGAAGTTTTAGCCACAGCAATCAGAGAAGAAAAGGAAATAAAAGGAATCCAAATCAGAAAAGAAGAAGTAAAGCTGTCAGTATTTGCAGATGACATGATACTATACATAGAGAATCCTAAAGATGCTACCAGAAAACTACTAGAGCTAATCAATGAATTTGGTAAAGTAGCAGGATACAAAATTAATGCACAGAAATCTCTGGCATTCCTTTACACTAAGGATGAAAAATCTGAAAGTGAAATCAAGAAAACACTCCCATTTACCATTGCAACAAAAGGAATAAAATATCAAGGAATAAACCTACTTAAGGAGAAAAAAGACCTGTATGCATAAAATTATAAGACACTGATGAAAGAAATTAAAGATGATACAAAGAGATGGAGAGATATACCATGTTCTTGGATTGGAAGAATCAACATTGTGAAAATGTGTCTACTACCCAAAGCAATCTACAGATTCAATGCAATCCCTATCAAACTACCAATGGCATTTTTCCCAGAACTGTAACAAAAAATTTCACAATTTGTATGGAAACACAAAAGATCCCGAATAGCCAAAGCAATCTTGAGAACGAAAAATAGAGCTGGAGGAATCAGGCTTCCTGACTTCAGACTATACTACAAAGCTACAGTAATAAAGGCAGTATGGTACTGGCACCAAAACAGAAATATAGATCAATGGAACAGGATAGAAAGCCCAGAGATAAACCCATGCACATATGGTCACCTTATCTTTGATAAAGGAGGCAGGAATGTACAGTGGAGAAAGGACAGCCTCTTCAATAAGTGGTGCTGGGAAACTGGACAGCTACATGTAAAAGTATGAGATTAGATCACTCCCTAACACCATACACAAAAATAAGCTCAAAATGGATTAAATACCTAAATGTAAGGCCAGAAACTATCAAACTCTTAGAGGAAAACATAGGCAGAACACTCTATGACATAAATCACAGCAAGGTCCTTTTTGACCCACCTCCTAGAGAAATGGAAAGAAAAAGAAAAATAAACAAATGGGACCTAATGAAACTTCAAAGCTTTTGCACAGCAAAGGAAACCATAAACAAGACCAAAAGACAACCCTCAGAATGGGAGAAAATATTTGCAAATGAAGCAACTGACAAAGGATTAATCTCCAAAATTTATAAGCAGCTCATGCAGCTTAATAACAAAAAAACAAACAACCCAATCCAAAAATAGGCAGAAGACCTAAATAGACATTTCTCCAAAGAAGATATACAGAATGCCAAAAAACACATGAAAGTATGCTCAACATCACTAATCATTAGAGAAATGCAAATCAAAACTACAATGAGATATCATCTCACACCAGTCAGAATGGCCATCATCAAAAAAATCTAGAAACAATAAATGCTGGAGAGGGTGTGGAGAAAAGGGAACCCTCTTACAGTGTTGGTGGGAATGTAAATTGATACAGCCACTGTGGAGAACGGTATGGAGGTTCCTTAAAAAAACTACAAATAGAACTACCATATGACCCAGCAACCCCACTCCTGGGCATATACCCTGAGAAAACCATAATTCAAAAGGAGTCATGTACCAAAATGTTCATTGCAGCTCTATTTACAATAGCCCAGAGATGGAAACAACCTAAGTGTCCATCATCGGATAAATGGATAAAGAAGATGTGGCACATATATAAAATGGAATATTACTCAGCCATAAAAAGAAACGAAATTGAGCTATTTGTAATGATGTGGATAGACCTAGAGTCTGTCATACAGAGTGAAGTAAGTCAGAAAGAGAGAGACAAATACTGTACGCTAACACATATATATGGAATTTAAGAAAAAAAAATGTCACAAAGAATCTAGGGGTGAAACAGGAATAAAGACACAGACTTACTAGAGTATGGACCTGAGGATATGGGGCGGGGGAAGGGTAAACTGTGACAAAGAGAGAGAGAGACATGGACATATATACACTACCAAACATAAGGTAGATAGCTAGTGGGAAGCAGCCGCATCGCACAGGGAGATCAGCTCGGTGCTTTGTGACCGCCGGGAGGGGTGGGGTAGGGAGGGTGGGAAGGAGGGAGACACAAGCAGGAAGAGATATGGGAACATATGTATATATATAACTGATTCATTTTGTTGTGAAGCTGAAACTACCATACAGTTGTAAAGCAATTATACTCCAATAAAGATGTTAAAATGAAAAAAAAAAAAAACCCCAAAAAACTGCTTTTGATGTGTCTCACTGATTTAAAAATGTTGACTTCCCATTTTCATTTCTCTCCAGGGATTTATTGATTTCCTCCTTGATTTCTTTAATGACCCATTAATTGTTTAGCACCATAGTAGCATACTGTTTTAACTCCATATGTTTATCCCTATAATTAATTTTTAATCTCACACCATTATGGCTAGAAAAGATGCTTGATATTCCTTTGATCTTATTTAATTTACTGAGATTGTTTTGTGGCCTAGCATGTGATACATCCTGCAGAATACTCCATGTACCTTTGAAAAGAATGTGCATTTTCCTGTTTTTTAATGGAATGTTGTCTGTATATTTCTTAAGTCAATCTGATCTAATGTGTCATTTAAGGCCAATGTTTCTTTATTGATTTTCTGTCTGGATGATCTGTCCATTAGTGTAAATGAGGTGTTAATGTCCCCTAATATCATTTTCTTACTGTCAATTTCTCCCTTAATATCTGTTAGCATTTGCTTTATGTATTTAGGTGGTCCATTTCAGGTGCACATATATTTTAAAATGTTATATCTACTTGGATTAATCCCATCGTCATTATGTAATATCTTTTTGTCTCTTGTTACTGTCTTTGTTTAGAGTCTATTTTCTCTAATGTAAGTATTGCTACTCCAGCATTTTGTTTGTTTGTTTATTTCCATTTGCATAGAATGCCTTTTTTATTCCCTCATTTTCAGTCTGGGTCTGTCTTTAGATCTGAGGTGAATCTCTTATAGGCAACACACAAGGTGTCTTGTTTTTTCATCCATTCAGTAACACTATATCATTTTTTAATTAATTTTTATTGAAGTATATTTGATTTACAATGTTGTGTTAGTTTCTGCTGTATAGCAAAGTGAATCAGTTATACATATAAATATATCCACTCTTTTTTTTTTTTTTTTTTTTTGTGATATTTGTTTAAGTATCAATGTTATTTTGCTTCATAAAAATAATTTGGAAGTTTACCTTTATTTTCTATGCACTGAAGGATTTTATACAACATTAAAATTATCTAGTCTTTGAAAGTTTGTACCACGTGTAAAACTCTTTAGGCATGGTGCTTTTAGGGGGGAAAATTCCTTGACAATTTTCTCTACATCTTCTACAAACAAATTGGTCTGTTGAAGCTTTCTATCTCTAACAGGGTCATTTTGGTAAACTGTGTTTTTCTAGGTAATTATCTATTTCATTCACATTTTCAGATTGATTTGCCAAGTAGTCTCATGGATTTTTCAAATTTCTACTTTTTTAATAGTTATTTTCCCATTGTAATTCTTAGTTTTTTTTTTTTTTTTTTTTTTTTTAATTACAGACTATTTTATTACAAAAAGGGTTGTGCTTTGTGTTGTACCGGGTTATTTTTTTTTTTTTTTAACATCTTTATTGGGGTATAATTGCTTTACAATGGTGTGTTAGTTTCTGCTTTATAACAAAGTGAATCAGTCATACATAAACATATGTTCCCATATGTCTTCCCTGTTGCGTCTCCCTCCCTCCCACCCTCCCCATCCCACCCCTCCAGGCTGTCACAAAGCACCGAGCCAATATCCCTGTGCCATGTGGCTGCTTCCCACTAGCTATCTACCTTACTGCATTTGTTAGTGTGTATATGCCCATGACTCTCTCTCGCCCTGTCACAGCTCACCCTTCCCCCTCCCCATAACCTCAAGTCCGTTCTCTAGGAGGTCTGCATCTTTATTCCTGCTTTACCCCTAGGTTCTTCATGACATTTTTTTCTTAAATTCCATATATATGTGTTAGCATACGGTATTTGACTTTTTCTTTCTGACTTACTTCACTCTGTATGACAGACTCTAGGTCTATCCACCTCATTACAAATAGCTCAATTTCGTTTCTTTTTATGGCTGAGTAATATTCCATTGTATATATGTGCCACATCTTCTTTATCCATTCATCCGATGACGGGCACTTAGGTTGTTTCCATCTCCGGGCTATTGTAAATAGAGCTGCAATGAACATTTTGGTACATGACTCTTTTTGAATTTTGGTTTTCTCAGGGTATATGCCCAGTAGTGGGATTGCTGGGTCATATGGTAGTTCTATTTGTAGTTTTTTAAGGAACCTCCATACTGTTCTCCATAGTGGCTGAACCAATTCACATTCCCACCAGCAGTGCAAGAGTGTTCCCTTTTCTCCACACCCTCTCCAGCATTTATTGTTTCTAGATTTTTTGATGATGGCCATTCTGACTGGTGTGAGATGATATCTCATTGTAGTTTTGATTTGCATTTCTCTAATGATTAGTGATGTTGAGCATTCTTTCATGTGTTTGTTGGCAGTCTGTATATCTTCTTTGGAGAAATGTCTATTTAGGTCTTCTGCCCATTTTTGGATTGGGTTGTTTGTTTTCTTGTTATTGAGCTGCATGAGCTGCTTGTAAATTTTGGAGATTAATCCTTTGTCGGTTGCTTCATTTGCAAATATTTTCTCCCATTCTGAGGGTTGTTTTTTGGTCTTGTTTACGGTTTCCTTTGCTGTGCAAAAGCTTTGAAGTTTCATTAGGTCCCATTTGTTTATTTTTGTTTTTATTTCCATTACTCTAGGAGGTGGGTCAGAAAGGATCTTGCTTTGATTTATGTCATAGAGTGTTCTGCCTATGTTTTCCTCTAAGAGTTTGATAGTTTCTGGCCTTACATTTAGGTCTTTAATCCATTTTGAGCTTATTTTTGTGTATGGTGTTAGGGAGTGATCTAATCTCATACTTTTACATGTACCTGTCCAGTTTTCCCAGCACCACTTATTGAAGAGGGTGTCCTTTCTCCATTGTACATTACTGCCACCTTTATCAAAGATAAGGTGTCCATATGTGCATGGGTTTATCTCTGGGCTTTCTATCCTGTTCCATTGATCTATCTTTCTGTTTTTGTGCCAGTACCATACTGTCTTGATGACTGTAGCTTTGTAGTATAGTCTGAAGTCAGGGAGCCTGATTCCTCCAGTTCCTTCTTTCGTTCTCAAGATTGCTTTGGCTATTCGGGGTCTTTTGTGTTTCCATACAAATTGCAAAATTTTTTGTTCTAGTTCTGTGAAAAATGCCAGTGGTAGTTTGATAGGGATTGCATTGAATCTATAGATTGCTTTGGGTAGTAGAGTCATTTTCACAATGTTGATTCTTCCAATCCAAGAACATGGTATATCTCTCCATCTATTTATATCATCTTTAATTTCTTTCATCAGTGTCTTATAATTTTCTGCATACAGGTCTTTTGTCTCCTTAGGTAGGTTTATTCCTAGATATTTTATTCTTTTTGTTGCAATGGTAAATGGGAGTGTTTTCTTGATTTCACTTTCAGATTTTTCATCATTAGTATATAGGAATGCCAGAGATTTCTGTGCATTAATTTTGTATCCTGCCACTTTACCAAATTCATTGATTAGCTCTAGTAGTTTTCTGGTAGCATCTTTAGGGTTCTCTATGTATAGGATCATGTCATCTGCAAACAGTGACAGCTTTACTTCTTCTTTTCCAATTTGGATTCCTTTTATTTCCTTTTCTTCTCTGATTGCTGTGGCTAAAACTTCCAAAACAATGTTGAATAATAGTGGTGAGAGTGGGCAACCTTGTCTTGTTCCTGATCTTAGTGGAAATGGTTTCAGTTTTTCACCATTGAGGATGATGTTTGCTGTGGGCTTGTCATATATGGCCTTTATTATGTTGAGGAAAGTTCCCTCTATGCCTACTTTCTGCAGGGTTTTTATCATAAATGGGTGTTGAATTTTGTCAAAAGCTTTCTCTGCATCTATTGAGATGATCATATGGTTTTTCTCCTTCAATTTGTTAATATGGTTTATCACATTGATAGATTTGCGTATATTGAAGAATCCTTGCATTCCTGGAATAAACCCCACTTGATCATGGTGTATGATCCTTTTAATGTGCTGTTGGATTCTGTTTGCTAGTATTTTGTTGAGGATTTTTGCATCTATGTTCATCAGTGATATTGGCCTGTAGTTTTCTTTCTTTGTGACATCCTTGTCTGGTTTTGGTATCAAGGTGATGGTGGCCTCGTAGAAGGAGTTAGGGAGTGGTCCTCCCTCTGCTATATTTTGGAAGAGTTTGAGAAGGATAGGTGTTAGCTCTTCTCTAAATGTTTGATAGAATTCGCCTGTGAAGCCATCTGGTCCTGGGCTTTTCTTTGTTGGAAGATTTTTAATCACAGTTTCAATTTCAGTGCTTGTGATTGGTCTGTTCATATTTTCTATTTCTTCCTGATTCAGTCTTGGCAGGTTGTGCATTTCTAAGAATTTGTCCATTTCTTCCAGATTGTCCATTTTATTGGCATAGAGTTGCTTGTAGTAATCTCTCATGATCTCTTTTATCTCTGCAGTGTCAGTTGTTACCTCTCCTTTTTCATTTCTAATTCTATTGATTTGAGTCTTCTCCCTTTTTTTCTTGATGAGTCTGGCTAGTGGTTTATCTATTTTGTTTATCTTCTCAAAGAACCAGCTTTTAGTTTTATTGATCTTTGCTATTGTTTCCTTCATTTCTTTTTCATTTATTTCTGATCTGATTTTTATGATTTCTTTCCTTCTGCTAGCTTTGGGGTTTTTTTGTTCTTCTTTCTCTAATTGCTTGAGGTGCAAGGTTAGGTTGTTTATTTGAGATGTTTCCTGCTTCTTAAGGTGGGCTTGTATTGCTATAAACTTCCCCCTTAGAACTGCTTTTGCTGCATCCCACAGGTTTTGGGTCGTTGTGTCTCCATTGTCATTTGTTTCTAGGTATTTTTTGATTTCCTCTTTGATTTCTTCAGTGATCTCTTCATTATTAAGTAGTGTATTGTTTAGCCTCCATGTGTTTGTATTTTTTACAGATCTTTTCCTGTAATTGATATCTAGTCTCATGGCGTTGTGGTCAGAAAAGATACTTGATACAATTTCAATTTTCTTAAATTTCCCAAGGCTTGATTTGTGACCTAAGATATGATCTATCCTGGAGAATGTTCCATGAGCACTTGAGAAAAATGTGTATTCTGTTGTTTTTGGATGGAGTGTCCTATAAATATCAATTAAGTCCATCTTGTTTAATGTATCATTTAAAGCTTGTGTTTCCTTATTTATTTTCATTTTGGATGATCTGTCCATGGGTGAAAGTGGGGTGTTTAAGTCCCCTACTATGAATGTGTTACTGTCGATTTCCCCTTTTATGGCTGTTAGTATTTGCCTTATGTATTGAGGTGCTCCTATGTTGGGTGCATAAATATTTACAATTGTTATATCTTCTTCTTGGATCGATCCCTTGATCATTATGTAGTGTCCTTCTTTGTCTCTTTTAATAGTCCTTATTTTAAAGTCTATTTTGTCTGATATGAGAATTGCTACTCCAGCTTTCTTTTGGCTTCCATTTGCATGGAATATCTTTTTCCATCCCCTTACTTTCAGTCTGTATGTGTCTCTAGGTCTGAAGTGGGTCTCTTGTAGACAGCATATATAAGGGTCTTGTTTTTGTATCCATTCAGCTAATCTGTGTCTTTTGGTGGGAGCATTTAGTCCATTTACATTTAAGGTAATTATCGATATGTATGTTCCTATTCCCATTTTCTAAATTGTTTTGGGTTCGTTATTATAGGTCTTTTCCTTCTCTTGTGTTTCTTGCCTAGAGAAGATCCTTTAGCATTTGTTGTAAAGCTGGTTTGGTGGTGCTGAACTCTCTCAGCTTTTGCTTGTCTGTAAAGGTTTTGATTTCTCCATCAAATCTGAATGAGATCCTTGCTGGGTAGAGTAGTCTTGGCTGCATGTTTTTCTCCTTCATCACTTTCAGTATGTCCTGCCACTCCCTTCTGGCTTGTAGGGTTTCTGCTGAGAGATCAGCTGTTAACCTTATGGGGATTCCCTTATGTGTTATTTGTTGTTTTTCCCTTGCTGCTTTTAATATGCTTTCTTTGTATTTAATTTTTGACAGTTTGATTAATATGTGTCTTGGCGTATTTCTCCTTGTATTTATCTTGTATGGGACTCTCTGTGCTTCCTGGACTTGATTAACTATTTCCTTTCCCATATTAGGGAAGTTTTCAACTATAATCTCTTCAAATATTTTCTCAGTCCCTTTCTTTTTCTCTTCTTCTTCTGGAACCCCTATAATTCGAATGTTGGTGCGTTTAATGTTGTCCCAGAGGTCTCTGAGACTGTCCTCAGTTCTTTTCATTCTTTTTTCTTTATTCTGCTCTGCAGTAGTTATTTCCACTATTTTATCTTCCAGGTCACTTATCCGTTCTTCTGCCTCAGTTATTCTGCTATTGATCCCATCTAGAGTACTTTTAATTTCATTTATTGTGTTGTTCATCGTTGCTTGTTTCATCTTTAGTTCTTCTAGGTCCTTGTTAACTGATTCTTGCATTTTGTCCAGTCTATTGTCCATTCTATCTCCAAGATTTCGGATCAACCTTACTATCATTATTCTGAATTCTCTTTCAGGTAGACTGCCTATTTCCTCTTCATTTGTTAGGTCTGGTGCATTTTTATCTTGCTCCTTTATCTGCTGTGTGTTTTTCTGTCTTCTCATTTTGCTTATCTTACTGTGTTTGGGGTCTCCTTTTTGCAGGCTGCAGGTTTGTGGTTCCTCCTGTTTTTGATGTCTGTCTCTAGTGGCTAAGGTTGGTTCAGTGGGTTGTGTAGGCTTCCTGGTGGAGGGGGCTAGTGCCTGTGTTGTGGTGGATGAGGCTGGATCTTGTCTCTCTAGTGAGCAGGTTCACGTCTGGTGGTGTGTTTGGGGGTGTCTGTGGCCTTATTATGATTTTAGGCAGCCTCTCTGCTAATGGGTGGGGTTGTGTTCCTGTTTTGCTAGTTGTTTGGCATAGGTTTTCCAGCACTGTGGCTTGCTGGTCGTTGAGTGAAGCTGGGTGCTGGTGTTAAGATGGAGGTCTCTGGGAGATTTTCGCCGTTTGATATTATGTGGAGCTGGGAGGTCTCTTGTTGATCAGTGTCCTGAAGTTGGCTCTCCTACCTCAGAGGCAGAGCCCTGCCTCCTGGCTGGAGCACCAAAAGCTTTTCATCCACAGGCTCAGGATAAAAGGGAGAAAAAGTAGAGGGAATTAGTAGAAGTATGAGGAAAGAAAGAAGGAAAGGAGGGTAGGAAGGAAGGAAGAAAGAAAGAAAGAAGCAAAGAAGGAAAGAAGGCAAGAAGGAAAGAAAGGAGGGAGGGAGGGAGGGAGGAAGGAAGGAAGGAGGGAAAGAAGGAAAAAAGACAGAAAGAAAGAAGATACAGTAAAAATAAAATACAGTATAATAAAGTTATTGAATTAAAAACTTCTTATTTAGAAAAAAAAAAAAAAAGGGACGGAAAGAACCTAGGACAAATGTTGGAAGCAAAGCTATACAGACAAAATCTTACACAGAAGCATACACATACACCCTCACTAAAAGAGGTAAATGGGGAAAAATCCTAAATCTTGCTGTCAGAGACCACCTCCTCAATTTGGGATGATTCGTTGTCTAAAGGAGGGAAGGAAGGACGGAGAGAAAGAAAGAAAGAACGAAGGTAAAGTATAATAAGATTATTAAAATTAATTATTAAGAAAAAAAATTAAAAAAAAAAAAAACATGGACGGATAGAACCCTAGGACAAATGGTGGAAGCAAGACTATACAGACAAGATCTCACACAGAAGCATACACATACACATTCACAAAAAGAGGAAAGGGGAAAAAATCATAGATCTTGCTCCTAAAGTCCACTTCCTTAATTGGGGATGATTGGTTGTCTATTCAGGTATTCCACAGATGCAGGGTACATCAAGTTGATTGTGGAGCTTTAATCCGCTGCTTCTGAGGCTGCTGGGGGGGATTTCCCTTTCTCTTCTTTGTTCTCACAGCTCCCAGGGCTAAGCTTTGGATTTGGCCCTGCCACTGCGTGTAGATCGCTGGAGGGCGTCTGTTTTTTGCTCAGACAGGACGGGGTTAAAAGAGCCGCTGATTGGGGGCTCTGGCGCACTCAGGCCGGCGGGGACGGAGGGGCACAGAGTGCGGGGCGGGCCTGCGGTGGCAAAGGCCGGCGTGACTTTGCACCAGCCTGAGGCGCGCTGTGCGCTCTCCCGGGGAAGTTGTCCCTGGATCCCGGGAACCCGGCAGTGGCGGGCTGCACAGGCTCCGCGGAAGAGGGGTGTGGAGAGTGACCTGTGCTCGCACACAGGCCCCTTGGTGGCGGCAGCAGCAGCCTTAACGTCTCCCGCCCGCCTCTGGGGTCCGCGCTTTTAGCCGCGGCTTGCGCCCGTCTCTGGAGTCCGCGCCCTCAGCCGCGGCTCGCGCCCGTCTCTGGATTCCGCGCTTTCAGCCGCGGCTCGCGCCCGTCTCTGGATTCCGCGCTTTCAGCCGCGGCTCGCGCCCGTCTCTGGGGTTCGCGCTTTTAGCCGCGGCTCGCGCCCGTCTCTGGAGTTCCTTTAAGCAGGGTTCTTAAACCCCTCTCCTCACGCCCCAGGAAACAAAGAGGGAAGGAAAAGTCTCCTGCCTCTTCTGCTGGTGCAGGCTTTTCCCCGGACTCCCTCCCGGCTAGCTGTGGTGCACTAACCCCTTCAGGCTATGTTCAAGCCGCCAACCCCAGTCCTCTCCCTGCGCTCCGGCCTCAGCTCTCAGCCCCGCCCGCCCCGGCGGGTGAGCAGACAAGCCTCTCGGGCTGGTGAGTGCCGGTCGGCACCGATCCTCTGTGCGGGAATCTCCCCGCTTTGCCCTCCGCACCCGTTGCTGTGCACTCCGCAGCTTCGAAGCTCCCCCCTCCGCCTCCCGCAGTCTCCGCCCGCGAAGGGGCTTCCTAGAGTGTGGAAACTTTTCCTCCTTCACAGCTCCCTCCCACTGGTGCAGGTGCCGTCCCTATTCTTTTGTCTCTGTTTTTTCTTTTGCCCTACCCAGGTACGTGGGGAGTTTCTTGCCTTTTGGGAGGTCTGAGGTCTTCTGCCAGCCTTCAGTAGGTGTTCTGTAGGAGTTGTTCCACGTGTAGATGTATTTCTGGTGTATCTGTGGGGAGGAAGGTGATCTCCGCGTCTTACTCTTCCGCCATCTTCCGCCTTCCTCTATCCACTCTTTTTTAGATTCTGTTCCCATATAGGTCATTACAGAGTGTTGAGTAGAGTTCCCTGCATAATACAGATGGGACTTTTCTTTTTAAATTTAATTATTTTTATACAGCAGGTCCTTATTAGTTATCTATTTGGTTATCTATTAGTTATCTATCTCTAAGTCTGTGAGTCTGTTTTTGTTTCATAAATAAGTTCATTTGACCTAAATAGACATTTCTCCACAGAAGACATACTGATGACAAAGAGGCACATGAAAAGATATTCAACATTGCTAATTATTAGATATGCAAATCAAAAATCCACAAACAATAAATGCTGGAGAAAGTGTGGAGAGAAGGGAATCCTCCTTTACTGTTGATGGGAATGGAAATGGTACAGCCACTATGGAGAACAGTATGGAGTTTCCTTAAAAAACTAAAAATAGAGCTACCATATGATCCTGGAGTCCCACTCCTGGACATATATTTGGAGAAAAACATGGTCCGATAAGGCACATGCACCCCAATTTTCATTGCAGTACTGTTTACAATAGCCAAGACATGGAAGCAACCTAAATGTCCATCGGCAGAGGAATGGGTAGAGTTGATGTGGTACATATATACAATGGAATATTACTCAGCCATTAAAAACAAAGAAATAATGCCATTTGCAGCAACATGGACAGACCTAGAGATTGTCATACTGAGTGAAGTAAGTCAGACAGAGAAAGACAAATATCATACGATATTGCTTACATGGGGAATCCATTGTAATTATTTTTTTAAGTGAAGAAACTACAATTATTTTTATTGAAAAGTGTGAAAGTGAAATATTATATTTATTGCCTTATTTTTTTAACATCTTTGTTGGAGTATAATTGCTTTACAATGTTGTGTTAGTTTCTGCTTTATAACAAAGTGAATCAGCTATACATATACCTATATCTCCATATATCCTCCCTCTTGTATCTCTCTCCCATCTTCCCTATCCCACCCCTCTAGGTGGTCAGAAAGCACCAAGCTGATATCCCTGTGATGTGCAGCTGCTTCCCACTAGCTATTCATTTTACACTTGGTAGTGTATATATGTCAATGCTACTCTCTCACTTTGTCCCAGTTTCCCCTTCCCCTTCCTCGTATCCTCAAGTCCATTATCTACATCTGTGTCTTTATTCCAGTCCTGTCCCTAGGTCATCAAACTTTTTTTTTTTTTTAATTCCATATATACGTGTTAGCATACATTATTTGTTTTTCTCTTTCTGAATTACTTCACTCTGTGTGACAGAATCTAATCCATCCATCTCACTACAAAGAGTTCAATTTTGTTACTTTTTATGGATGAGTAATATTCCATTGTGTATACTTTCCACATCTTCTTTATCCATTCATCTGTCAATGGACACTTAGGTTGCTTCCATGTCCTGGCTATTGTAAATAGAGCTTCAGTGAACATTGTGACACATGTCTCTCTTTGAATTATTATTTTTTCTCAGGGTATATGCCCAGTAGTGGGGCTGCTTGGTCTTATGACAGCTCTATTTTTAGTTTTCTATGGAACTTCCACACTGTTCTCCATAGTGGCTTTATCAATTTACATTCCCACCAACAGTGCAAGAGGGTCCCCTTTTCTCCACACCCTGTCCAGCATTTATTGTTTGTAGATATTTTGATGATGGCCATTCTGACCAGTGTGAAGTAATACCTCATTGCACTTTTGATCTGCATTTCTCTAATGATTACTGATGTTGAGCATCCTTTCTTTTTTTTGTTGGCAATCTGTATATCTTTTTTGGAGAAATGTCTATTTAGGTCTGCTGCCCATTTGTGGATTGGGTTGTTTGTTTTTTTTTTCATGTTGAGCTGCATATGCTTCTTATATATTTTGGAGATTAATCCTTTGTCAGTTGCTTCATTTGCAAATATATTCTCCCATTCTGAGGGTGGTCTTTTTGTCTTGTTTATGGTTTCCTTTGCTATGCAAAAGCTTTTAAATTTCAGTAGGTCCCATTTGTTTATTTTTCTTTTTCTTTCCATTTCTCTAGGAGAAGTGTCAGAAGTATCTTGCTGTGATTCATGTCACAGAGTGTTCTGCCTATTTTCTCCTCTAAGAGTTTTATACTGCCTGGCTTCATTTTTGGTCTTTAATTAAGTTTATTATTGTATAAGGTGGTAGGGAGTGTTCTAATTACACTCTTTTACATGTAGCTGTCCAGTTTTACCAGGAACACTTATAGAGGAGGCAGTCTTTTCTCCATTGTATATTCTTGCTTCCGTTATCAAAGATAAGGTGACCATATGTGTGTGGGATTATCTCTGGACTTTCTATCCTGTTCCATTGATCTATCTGTCTGTTTTTGTGCCAGTACCATACTGTCTTGATTACTGTAGCTTTGTAGTATAGTCTGAGGTCAGGGACCCTGATTCCTCCAGCTCCATGTTTCTTTCTCAAGATTGCTGTGGCTATTCAGGGTCTTTTGTGTTTCCGAACAAATTGTGTAATATTTTGTTCTAGTTCTGTAAAAAATGCCATTGGTAACTTGATAGGGATTGCATTGAATTTGTAGGTTGCTTTGGGTAGTATTGTCATTTCCACAATATTGATTCTTCCAATCCAAGAACTTGGTATATCTCTCCATCTGTTTGTATCAACCTTAGTTTCTTTCTTGAGTGTCTTATAATTTTCTGAGTACAGTTCTTTTGTCTCAGATAGGTTTATTCCTAGATATTTTATTCTTTTTGTTGCAGTGTTAAATGGGAGTGTTTCCTTAATTTCTCTTTCAGTTTTTTCATCATTAGTGTATAGGAATGCAAGAGATTTCTGTGCATTAATTTTGTATCCTGCAACTTTACCAAATTCATTGATTAGCTCTAGTAGTTTTCTGGTGACATCTTTAGGATCATCTATGTATAGTGTCATGTCATCTGCAAATAGTGAGAGTTTACTCCTTCTTTTCCAATTTGGATTTCTTTTACATCTTTTTTCTTCTCTGATTGCTGTGGCTAAAACTTCCAAAACTATGTTGAATAATAGTGGTGAGAGTAGACAACCTTGTCTTGTTCCTGATCTTAGGTTAAATGGTTTCAGGTTTTCACCATTGATAATGATGAAAAATCATTATGACCTTTATAATGTTGAGGTAGGTTCTCTCTATGCCTACTTTCTCTAGAGTTTTTATCATAAATTGGTGTTGAATTCTTTATAATGCTTTTTCTCCATCTATTGAGATGATCATATGTTTTTTATCCTTCAATTTGTTAATATGGTGTATCACATTGATTGATTTGCATATACTGAAGAATCCTTGCATTCCTGGGATAAACCACACTTGATCATGATGTATGATCCTTTTAATGTGTGGTTGGATTCTGTTTGCTAGTATTTTGTTGAGGATTTTTGCATCTATGTTCATCAGTGATATTGGCCTGTAGTTTTCTTTCTTTGCTACATCTTTGTCTGGTTTCAGTATCAGGGTGATAGTTGCCTCTGGAATGAGTTTCAGAGTGTTCCTCCCTCTGTTATATTTTGGAAGAGTTTGAGAAGGATAGATGTAAGCTGTTCTCTAAATGTTTGATAGAATTCGTCTCTGAAGCCATCTGGTCTTGGGGTTTTGTCAGTTGGAAGATTTTAAATCACAGTTTCAATTTCAGTGCTTGTGATTTGTGTTTATTTTTTTCTATTTCTTCCTGGTTCAGTCTCGGATGGTTGTGCTTTTTAAGTATTTGTCCATCTCTTCCAGGTTGTCCATTTTATTGGCATATAGTTGCTTGTAGTAATGTCTCACGATCCTTAATATTTCTGCAGTGTCAGTTGTTTCTTCTCATTTTTCTTTTCTAATTTTGTTTATTTGGGTCTTCTCCCTTTTTTTCTTCATGATTCTGGGTAATGGTTTATCAATTTTGTTTATCTTCACAAAGAATCAGCTTTTAGTTTTATTGATCTTTGTTATTTTTCCTTCATTTCTTTTTCATTTTTTTCTGATCTGATCTTTATGATTTCTTTACTTCTACTGAATTTGGGTTTTTCTCTTCTTTCTCTAATTGCTTTTGGTGTAAGTTTAGGTTGTTTGTTTGAGATGCTTCTTGTTTCTTGAGGTAGGATTGTATTGGGTAAACTTCCCTCTTAGAACTGCTTTTGCTGCATCCCATAGGTTTTGGGTCACTGTGCTTTCATTGTCATTTGTTTCTGGTAGTTTTTGATTTCCTCTTTGATTTCTTCAGCAATCTCTTGGTTTTTCAGTAGTGTATTGTTTAGCCTCCATGTGTTTATATTTTTTAAAGTTTTTTTTCCTGTAATTGATATCTAGTCTCATAGCATTGTGGTTGGAAAAGATACTTGATTCGATTTCAGTTTTCTTAAGTTTACCAAGGCTTGGTTTGCAAGCCAAGGTATGATCTATTCTGGAGAATGTGCCAAGAGCACTTGAGAAGAAAGTGTATTCTGTTGTTTTTGAATGGAATGCCCTACAAATATCAGTTAAGTTACTCTTGTTTTTGTGTCATTTAAAGCTTGTGTTTCCTCATTTATTTCCATTTTGGATGGTCTGTGCATTGGTTAAGTGGGGTGATGACGTCCCCTACTATGTTTGTGTTACTGTCAATTTCCCCTTTTATGGCTTTTAGCATTTGCCTTATGTATTGAAGTGCTTCTATATTGGGTGCATAAATATTTACAATTGTTATATCTCTTTCTTGGATTGATCCCTTGATCATTATGTAGCGTCCTTCTTTGTCTCTTGTAAGAGTCTTTATTTTAAAGTCTATTTTGTCTGATATGAGAATTGCTGCTCCAGGTTTCTTTTGATTTCCATTTGCATGGAATATCTTTTTCCATCCCCTCACTTTCAGTCTGTATGTGTCCCTAGGTCTGAAGTGTGTCTCCTGTAGACAGCATATATATGTGTCTTGTGTTTGTATCCATTCAGCCAGTCTATGTCTTTTTTTTTTTTTTTTTTTTTGTGGTATGTGGGCCTCTCACTGTTGTGGCCTCTCCTGTTGTGGAGCACAGGCTCCAGACCTGCAGGCTCAGCGACCATGGCTCACGGGCCCAGTCGCTCTGCGGCATGTGGGACCCCCTGGACCGGGGCATGAACCCATGTCACCTACAATGGCATGTGGACTCTCAACCTCTGCGCCACCAGGGAAGCCCCTAGTCTATGTCTTTTTTTTTTTTTTTAACATCTTTATTGGAGCACAATTGCTCCACAATGGTGTGTTAGTTTCTGCTTTACAACAAAGTGAATCAGCCACACATATACATATGTTCCGATATCTCTTCCCTCTTCCCATATCTCTTCCCTCTTGCATCTCCCTCCCTCCTACCCTCCCTATCCCACCCCTCCACGTGGTCACAAAGCACCGAGCTGATCTCCCTGTGCTATGCGTCTGCTTCCCACTAGCTATCTACCTTACATTTGGTAGTGTATATATGTCCATGCCTCTCTCTCGCTTTGTCACAGCTTACCCTTCCCCCTCCCCATATCCTCAAGTCCATTCTCTAGTAGGTCTGTGTCGTTATTCCTGTCTTACCCCTAGGTTCTTCATGACATATTTTTTTCTTAAATTCCATATATATGTGTTAGCATACAGTATTTGTCTCTCTCTTTCTGACTTACTTCACTGTGTATGACAAAATCTAGGTCTATCCACCTCATTACAAATAGCTCAATTTTGTTCCTTGTTATGGCTGAGTAATATTCCATTGTATTCCAGAGTAATATTCCACTGTGCCACATCTTCTTTATCCATTGATCCGATGATAGACACTTAGGTTGTTTCTGTCTCTGGGCTATTGTTAATAGAGCTGCAATGAACATTTTGGTACATGACTCGTTTTGAATTATGGTTTTCTCAGGGTATATGCCCAATAATGAGATTGCTGGGTCATATGGTAGTTCTATTTGTAGTTTTATAAGGAACCTCCATACTGTTCTCCACAGTGGCTGTACCAATTCACATTCCCACCAGCAGTGCAAGAGTGTTCCCTTTTCTCCACACCCTCTCCAGCATTTATTGTTTCTAGATTTTTTGATGATGGCCATTCTGACTGGTGTGAGATCTTTTGATTGGAGCATTTAAACCATTTACACTTTAGGTAGTTATCAATACCTATGTTCCTATTACCATTTTCTTAATTGTTGTGGATTTGTTTTTGTAGGTCTTTTCCTTCTCTTGTGTTTCCTGCCTAGAGAAGTTCATTTAACATTTGTTGTAAAGCTGGTTTTGTGGTACTGGATTCTCTTAGCTTTTGCTTGTCTGTAAGGTTTTAATTTCTGAATCTAAAACCATCAGATCTGAATGAGATCCTTGCTGGGTAGAGTAATCTTGCTTGTAGGTTTTTCCCTTTCATCACCTTAAATATGTTCTGCCACTCCCTTCTGGCTTGCAGAATTTCTGCTGAAAGATCAGCTGTTATCCTTTTAGGGATTCCCTTGTGTGTTATTTGTTGCTTTTTCCCTTGCTGCTTTTAATATTTTTTCTTTGTATTTATTTTTTGATAGTTTGATAAATATGTGTCTTGGCATGTTTCTCCTTGGATTTATCCTGTACTGAACTCTCTGCCCTTCCTCAACTTGATTGAGTATTTCCTTTCCCATGTTACAGAAATTTTCAACTATAATCTCTTCTAATGTTTTCTCAGACCCTTTTTTTTTCTCTTCTTCTTCTGAGACCCCAATAGTTTGAATATTGGTGCATTTAATGTTGTCCCATAGGTGTCTGAGACTGTCCTCAATTTTTTTCATTCTTTTTTCTTTATTCTGCTCTGTGGTATTTATTTCCACTATTTTAACTTCCAGGTCACTTATCTATTCTTCTGTCTTAGTTATTCTGCTATTGATTCCTTCTAGAGAATTTTTAATTTCATTTACTGTGTTGTTCATCATTGTGTGTTTGCTCTTTAGTTCTTCTCAGTCCTTGTTAAACATTTCTTATATTTTCTCCATTCTATCTCCAAGATTTGGATCATCTTTATTATCATTACTTTGAATTTTTTTTTCAAGTAGACTCTCTATTTCCTCTTCATTTGTTTCATCTGGTGGGTTTTTACCTTGCTACTTCATCTGCTGTATATTTCTCTGTCTTCTCCTTTTGTTTAACTTACTATTTTTGCAGTCTCCTTTTCACAGGCTGCAGGTTCATAGTTTCCATTGTTTTTTGTGTCTGCCCCCAGTGGGGAAGATTGGTTCAGTAGGTTGTGTAGGCTTCCTGGTGAATGGGACTGGTGCCTGTGTTCTCGTGGATCAGGCTGTATCTTTTCCTTCTGATGGGCAGGGCCATGTCTGGTGGTGTGTTTGGAGCATCTGTGAAATTCGTATGACTTAAGCAGCCTCTCTGCTAATGGGTAGGATAGTGTTCCTGTCTTGCTAGTTGTTTGGCATGGGGCGTCCAGCACTGGAACTTGCTGGTCGTTGGGTGGAGCTGGGTCTTAGTGTTGAGAGAGATCTCTGGGAGAGCTCTTGCTGATTGATATTATGTGGGGCTGACAAGTCTCTGATGATCCAAGGTTCTGAACTCAGCTCTCCCACCTCAGAGACTCAGGTCTGACACCCAACCATAGCACCAAAACCCTGTCAGGTGTGTGGCTATGAGACTTTCTCCAGCAGCCAGTGGCTTAAAGAGTGGCTAATTATTTTTCTAATTTCCAATTTATAGTGCACTGTCCATCCCAGTTTGGAATCTAAGTGCATGAATCAAAGAGAGGAGCATGGACATTATTATTTTCTCTTCTTATTGTCCATCACAAGAGTCCTCTACCCTCTGCAAAGTCAAATTTGAAGTAATTGCTCATTGTGTTATTTAATGTTCCTTATATAAAATTGATATGGTCAAAATAAGCTAGAATTCATGTCAGGGGTAAAGAATATCCTTTCAGAAATAACTGGTATGTTTTGTTGTTTAAACAATGACAATAGTATATAGTTCTATGTTTCCTTCTTTGTTTTAATTCACAGGAAATTATGACTTAACCAAAGTGTTGGTAGTTTATATTTATTTGCTTTCATGGTGAATAATTGAATATCTTATTTTTACTTATATTTAATATTTATTTCAACATTATGAATCATCAAGATTTTTACAGTTAAATGTAAATTATTTTCTTTTAAACAAATGATAATCAATTGAAATCTTTTTTATTTAAGTACTTGCAATTGACTTATTGATATTTTACTTAATTCTAATTTATGCATGACCTTTGCAAGACACAGTCATTTAGTTCTTATTGGAACATTGTGCTTCACCTTTCTGCTTCATAATGAAGAGTGATTAATCTGAGTGTTGGCCCAGAGACGTTTTTTGTCAAATTAAAAAAGGAGTAATGATCACCATGGATAACTTACATAAAGCAAGTGTCATTTTTTTAAGACAGAAAATTTTAGTGTAGTAGTAAGAGGCAGGATTTCTAATAAGAATATGTGCATTTGAACTTAGCTCCAAAAATTATTTGTATGTTTTTTTTTTTTACTTAATATCTTTAAGCCTCAATTTCTCTATCTGTAAAGTAGTACTATTATAATAGTACCTGCCACCAAAGACTGTTGTGAAAGTAAGTATAAATCAAAGTTAAGTATAAACCTATGCACAGTATTTGGCATGGTGTCTGGCACATATTCTCAGAAGGGTCCACAAATTCAACAATGAGAACACGTAAGTGAGGTATCACTGTAACCTCAAATTCTATTTGTACTTAGTTATACATATTTATATAAATTGTTCTCTAAATTGTACATTTTCTGGGCAGAATTAATAACTTTCTCTGATGTAAAAATGTACATTTCAATACATAAAATATAGAAAACAAAGCTGTAATTAAAAATGATCATTTTTACCACTCAGAGATAATCAGTTAATATTTGGTATTTTTTACTTTCAGTTTTCTTTCTTATATAAATTAAAAAATAAAATCATGTAATTGAAAGCAAACAAAGAAATGATGAAATGTGTGCCAGCCACTGGAGATAAAGTGATGAAAAGGACAGATGGGGTCCTTGATTTCAGGTTGCTTGAAAATTCTATGGTCAGTGGAAGAAAATACTTACAAATCATACATTGAACAAGAGGTTATTACCTGGAATTTGAAAAGGACTCTTACAACTCAACAACAACAACAAAAACAACCTGATTAGAAAATGGGCAAAGAATGTGAAGCCAATAGTTTATTTCATCATCATTTACCTTTAAGTGACAATTAATATTCCTACTTAAATACAAATTTAATAACTTTGCTAATTACTTGATCATAAGAAGACAGAGTGCCCCAGTGTCCATTGCAACATATACCACACTGTGATCTAGATTTATCCAGAGTATTTGTTTGCTCTTTACTGAAACTCCATTTTGTTGAAATGCCTTGACAGATGTTTGGTTACACTCAAACATCTCTTCTGGGTATTAATCTGCACAGGGGATTTATAATCGTTCATTGTTCTATGGGGTCCTAAGAAGACTATTAAGCTAATAATGCCAATGGAAAAATTACTCTCTTCCCTGGGATCAATAGAGTGTTCATTCAGTGACATAATTGTGACACATGTGAATCAAAAATGTAATTTTAAGAAAGTTTAGAAGTCTTTAAGTATGAAGAGAATTTTGGAATTATTTCTGTTAACAGAATTCTGTTAACATCCAAGCTTATTATCCTCCTCACAGTTTTAAGGGAAGATAGCTTAAGCTTCTTGCATCTTACATATTATCTATTAAATTGTCAAAATTACCACTGGCCTGGTGACAGTAATTCTACATGGACAATCCAGTATATAGCTAGTATATCTTTATCTTACCCTTTTTATTCTATTACTAAAGCTCAAATTCATTGATTGAATTGACAAACATGAAGCATTATATAGAATTCAAGTTTAAATGTCAATAACTTTTATTTTTACAGTTAACATTGCTATTTGCAAAGCTAAAAAGTTATTTTCTAGGCTAGAATTTGAAGATTCCATTTATCATTTCCTTATCTAAACCTGCTTTTTAGCCTATTTCTCCCTGTCAGTGAATGCTCCCAACCTTTTACTTTGAAGAGTACTTGCATATGTTTTTGTTTTTTGTTTTTCTTTTTTTTTAAAGATTTTTTTTGATGTGGACCATTTTTAAAGCCTATGTTGAATTTGTTACAATATTGCTTCTGTTTTGTTTTGGGTTTTTGGCCACAAGGCATGTGGGATCTTAGCTCACAGACCAGGGATTTAACTTGCACCCCCTGAATTGAAAGGCGAAGTCTTAACCACTGGACTGCCAGGGAAGTCCCTTGCATTTGTTTATAACAGATGTTGACCTTATTAAAAAAACCCAAAAAACAAAAACATACATTTAGATCAACAAACTTCTCACAAAAATTGGCAACTGAGCCAATATCATCTCCTTTAAAACTCTGGAATATAATGAAGGACTGTATGATTTTATCACTGACTTTAATTTTCCTCTACATGAAGGGATTATAGACATTTTAAACCTGATTTCTACCACCTTGTTCACTGCAAGTTGTTGCTTTGAATAACAGATCAAAGGCATGATTTATTTTTTAAAATAATACATTCTCACTATGCCCCAAATAGTTTATTCTGATATATAGAATTGTTTATATCAAGATACATAGAATAACTGAATCATAACTCTTAGAAAACTCTCTGTCTCCTTCATAAACACCCCAGTGCATGCTGATTCACCATGTTCATCATTTCCTTAAAAATCCCGACAATCCTTATGATTACCTTCCTCCTCATAGCCATGTTCACCATAGTATACCATCATGCCATGCCACCTGGACTACTGGAACAGGCTCCAATCTAGTATTGTGCTGCAATTCTTGCCTCACGCATTTGGTTCTATGCAGTAATATCAAAAACAACTTTCTAAGAACAAAATACAGGTTAGCTGTCCCAAAGGTCCAGGACCTTCATATGACATAAAATATGCTCTTTGTTCTGGAACATACTATCATTCACTCCACCTTTCACACACCTTGCTGCACTTTTCAGTTTATATAAAATAATAATAGTAATAGTAAAAAAAATGATAAAAAGAACTATTAACAGTATTTATTTAGTATTTAGTATATAGCAGATATAATAACATTTTAAAATAAATTTTCTTATGCTATCACAATTTTCTAAGAAATCCACATTTTAAAATTCCATATCATAGATAAACAAAGATATGTTTAATAGGACTAGTAACTTGCTCAGATTCACAGAGCAGAGTCAGTATTTAACCTGATTCCTGACACAAAGCCAAACTCTTAATGACTATGCTATACAATTTAAATTTTTGACCTTTGCTTCTTCCTCTCTTGTTTTTCATAATCTAGGATTCAGCTTGTGAGTAACCTCCTTCATAAAGCTTTTCCTAAAATATGAAAATATGAGCCCTCTAATTTAAGATGTTATTAAGTTATGAAATCTAGTAATCTGAAAAGTCATGGTCTATGCTGAAGTTATTATGAGACCTTATATTTATTTATATACAGTTTTTCTTCTACAGTGTAAAAGTATTAGTCATTTCCTATTAAATTTCACATTCCTGGGGCCAATATGCTTTCTGTTTGCAGAGCAGGCTTGAATAATGTTGCTTTTGAATGTAAAGACATACCTGTGAAGATTTCTTTCTAAATCCAAATTTTCTGTAACATGCTGTCAGTCCAAAGTTTATACCTTATTTCTTGTTATTAACAGTACTGCTATTATTGCTACAATTATAAACCTGCTCTCTTTCACTACCATTTAAATATTTCATGTGTAATACCCCCTCTTTTCCCTCATAAACACATGTTGCAGCAAATGAAGTACACTTAATTATTTTAACTTAGCAGCAGAAGAAAATAAAGCTCAGGGAGATAAAATATTTGGTAACAATTCTTCAATTATTAAGTTATAGAGTTAGAATCAGAATGTGATTCTTTTGTCAGTCTAGTGAACTTTCATGTACACAGACCATATCATATTCAGGTTCTTTCTTCACAAACTAGTTTATATCCCCACGTTGTCAAGGGCTATTTTGAATATTTTCTCACAGCAGTAGTATGTGTCCTGCTTATGAAGATTTTTAAAAATCAAGGAAAGTCAGTTAAAGCAGACTGTAGTTTATTTTTGGAGAGCCCTAAATCAGGATATTCTTTCAGACTTGTCAGATAACTAACTTACTTTGGTCAATATTACATCAAATAACTAGAATGGTTTGATTTAGATATAAAATTTTCTGACTATTATTTCATCATTACCCATGCTTTGCTCATGGACATTCTGAGTGCTTTCAGGGCTCTTAATTACCTTTCTTTTTAGAACTAATTTAAGATCAACTAAAAAGAATAGAAAAAATGATTGGCTGTACTTGATTCTGCTAAAAGAATCAGAGATTCCACTTTAAATCCAAAGGTATTCTCTAAATGCTGATGCAAAGTACAATGTCAAGAAAATCACAGAAGAATATACTTTCATGTAAATTGCAGAATGAACATACCAACAATGGTCTAAATGTATTTTGCCATCTTAAAGTAATTTTTAAAACTAATACTTTACTATTTATATCTGTTTAAGATTCACAGCAAAATAGAGGAAAATGTGCAGTGATAGTCCATGTGCCTCCTGACCCCACTAGTGCATAGCCTCCTGTTATCAACATCCCCCATCAGAGTGATACATTTGTTACAACTGATGAACCTACATTGACATTTCAAAATTACCCAGTCCACAGTTTATATCATGGTTCACTCTTAGTGTTGTACAATCTATGGGTTTGGACAAATATACACTGACATATATTCAACTTTATGGTATCATACAGAGTATTTTCAATGCAGTAAAAGTCCTCTGTTCTCCATCTATTTATCTATTCCCAACCCCCCTGTCCCTAGCAGCCACTTATCTTTTTATTGTCTCTATAATTTCACTTTTTCCAGTCATATAGTTGGAATCACACACCATATAGGTTTTCAAATTGGCTTCTTTCACTTAGTCACATGCATTTATGTTTCCTCCACGTCTTTTCATGACTGCATATATCATTTCTTTTTAGCACTGGATAATATCCCATTGTCTGCATGTATAACAGTTTATCAAATCTACTGAAGGATATTTTGCTTGCTTGTAAGTTTTGGCAATTACTAGTAAAGCTGCTATGAACATCATGTGCAGATTTTTGTGTGGACATAAGTTCTCAACTCCTTTAGGTAAATATCAAGGAGCATGATTGCTGGATCATATGGTCAGACTATGTTTTGTTTTGTACGAAACAATCAAACTGTCTTCTGAAGTGGCTGTACCATCTTGTAACCCCACCACCCATGAATGAGAGTTCCTGTTACTCTACATCCTTGTCAGCATCTGATGATGTCAGTATTCCAAGTTTTCTAATAGGTATGTAGCGGTATCTCACTGTTGTTTTAATTTGCATTTATGTGATGACATATGACATTGAGCATCTTTTCATATGCTTATTTGCCATTTGTATATTTTCTTAGATGAGGTGTCATTTAAGGTCTTTGGCCCATTTAAAAAATTGGGTTCTTATTGATTTTAAGAATTCCTTGTATATTTTGATAATAGTCATTTATCAGATGTGTCTTTTGCAAATATTTTCTCGCAGACTGTAGCCTATCTTCTCATTGTTTTTCATAAAGCAGATTAAAAGCTATTTTCAAAATCTGAAAACATCTCATGTCCAAAGAAGCCTGAGCCAATGAAAATATTTAAAATTCTAACAGTTCTTAGAGATTACCCTACTTTAAAATTTTAGAGATTAAACTATTTTTGGTGGAGCTGACCCTAAGCACAAAATAAAGAGTAGATTTATGATGAAATTCCAGAAATCTGGCATCTCTTTGGCAATCATATATTATTTATCCTAAATGTTTCTCCTGAGTTTCATTCTAATCTTTTCTGACTTCACCAGCACTTGACTTTTAACCAATAGAAATTTCAATTCATCTTGCATATGTAAATTACTGTCACAAAGGGTTAGGGCACTGAACAAGGACTTAAATAAGCAGATGAGTTTGTTTTTTTTGTTTTTGTTTTTTTAATGACAAGTTGATAACCAAGAATTCCAGAGTAACATCAGGGTTAGAAACTCTAAAAGGACAATATAAATCTAGACTAATCTATATAGAGACATATTATGACTTTTGTGAACTCATGGAACTCTTGCCTTTGTAAGCTCCTTCCTCTATAAAAAAGCATTTTAAATATGCTATGAGTGCATTGATATAAGGAAGAACATAATCCAGACTGTATTTACTATCAGACATTCACTATTCTAACCCTACTTACTTAAAAAAAAAAGTGAATATTAAAATATTTTTGCATGTCCTTAAAAGCATCGTGGGGCCTAGGCACCGTGCCTAATGGATAAGTCACTCCATTTCGTATTAATACCTTTTATTCATTAGTTTAGTGATTTTTGTTCTTTTCATTTAATCCTTAAGATTTACTACTTCCCGGGCTTCCCTGGTGGCGCAGTGGTTGAGAGTCCGCCTGCTGATGCAGGGGACACGGGTTCGTGCCCCGGTCCGGGAAGATCCCACATGCCGCGGAGCGGCTGGGCCCGTGAGCCATGGCCACTGAACCTGTGCATCCGGAGCCTGTGCTCCGCAACGGGAGAGGCCACAACAGTGAGAAGCCCGCGTACTGCAAAAAAGAAAAAAAAAAAAGATTTACTACTTCCCAATTATTAGGAAGCTGAAATTGACCAGGATATTAATAATAATTAGCGTTTTTTTCCCACTGGTACTTTCTGTTGCAATACTCACTCAAACATTGTTCCAAGTACTTTTACATACATTAGTTCATTTAATTTTTATAACAAGCATAAGGGGAAGTATTACTTTTTAATATATTAATTGACATATAGTTGACTTATGATATTATATTAGTTTCAGGTACACAACACAGTGACTCGATATTTTTATAGATTATACTCCATATAAAGTTATTATAAAATGTTGGTTATATTCCCTGTGCTGTATAATACATCCTTGTAGCTTACCTTATATCTAGTAATTTGTACCTCTTTGTCCCCTTCACCTATCTTGCCTCTTTCCCCACACCTCTCCTCAGTGGTAGCCACTGTATCTGTATGTGTAAAACAGTATGGGGATTCCTCAAAAAATTAAAAATAAACCTACCATAGGATCCAGAAATTCCACTCCTGCGTGTATATGAAGAAAACAAAAACACTAATTTGAAAAGATCTATCCACAATGGTCATAGTGGCATTATTTACAATAGCTAAGATATGGAGGAAGTATTACTTTCATGATTTCTCTTCTGGTTTCTGCCATTGCATAGAATATTTCTCCAAAACTTAATGTTGTAAAACAACAATTATTTCATTTTGTTCACATCTCATGGGTTAGGAATTTGCTAAGGGCTCACCTGGGTAGTTCTTGTTTAGCGTCTTTTAAACAGATACCTGAACTGACTAGATTTCTAATGTGGCTTTTATATACAGGTGGCAATTGATGCTGGTTATTGGCCATGAGATCAGCTGCAGCTGTTGACTGGATTGAATACATGTGGATCTCAGGTAGTTGGATTTTGTACATGTGGGCTGACTTCTGCCAGAGCCAACAGAGATAACCATGTGGAAGCTCTATGGCTTATTCTGACGCAGCCTTGGTAGACAAAGCATCCCATTTGCTGCATTCTATTGTATATTTAAATCACAAAGAGTAGTTCAGAGTCAAGAATAAGACACATGGACCACACTTCTCAATGGAGGAAGTGTCAAAGAATTTACAGATTTGTTTTAAAACTGTCACAATTCCCTACTGATGTTGAGAAAACTGTGTAGAGAGAGGTAAAATATTTTTTAATGACTACAGGACTCATAAATGGAGAATCTAGGATTTAAACCCAGGCAGTTCTGGCTCCAGAGATGTTATTCATAATCGCTCTTCTATGGAGCCACACTTTAGACAGTATTAACGTAGTCTGTGTATTCACTCTGTTTTGTAATATGTCAGATTGCTTTATTTAAAATCATGCCCATCGTTCATGTTTCTTTTGGAGAATAAAGCAAAGGCTATAAAATGGAACATTAAAAATTTAGCCCAACTCAGGCAAACTATGGCCCATGGGTCAAATCTGGTCAATAATCTGTTCCTGTAAAAATAATTTTATCAGAACAAAACCCCACCTATCTCTTTACATGTTGTCTATGGCTGCTTTTGTGTTTCAGTAGCAGAGTCCAATGGTTGCCACACAGATCATCTGTCCTCAAAAAACTACAACATTTATTACCTGGCTTTTAAGAAAAGATTGCCAACTCTTATTGAAAGGATCAGAGATTAAAGGTTAAGGTAAGAGAAGAAACAGACATTGTGATAAGAAAAGTTAAATAACTAGTCTGCTATTACTGAATCAATCAGTGTAGAGATTGTTACTAATATACAGGTAGTGTCTCTAAAGGGAACATTAATTTTCATTTTATAATATCTGTACTTTATTCTAGAGATAGCTATATTCTATTCTATAATAAGAGTAATAATATTAAATACCTAAAAATGCCAAAAGCATCATGCTGTAGTGGAAAGAACATAAATTTGAAATTAGAACAAAAGGAATTCTTCCATTTGAACTTATCAAGAGTTTATACTGAGTGTCAGAGCTCTGAATTGTCAAGTTGGATTTTTCTGTTTTAATTAATTACTATAGGTAAAGTATATTCAATCTCAGTAAATGTTGTGACAAGGGTAGTTTAAGTGTTGACTTAGAACAAGGTATATCTACTCAGATACTGATAAGTTATGAGGAAGAAACCAGGATAAGGTTAAGACAAAATCTAGACCTGTAAAACCCAGGATTGAAGTTAATTTTATATCTGAGGAAAGAATATGACTCAGAGAAACTTAAGAAATTATTTATTTATTTATTTAGTTAGTTAGTTAGTTACCAGGAGGCACAAAATAAAGTTGTATTTAGAACCCCTATTATTACAGATGGCAGAAAAATGAACAGTAATAAAATGAAAGAGCTCACCTTATATTAATCTGAAAATTTCTGAGCCTCTCTTTGAGGTTATTCATTAGATACTTTGATTACAGTTAAAGCAAGAAGCGCATCAGAATTTGGACTTAATTCTCTCATTTAGTTCTTACCATAATCCTTTGACAATGATATAATCCTCCTTGTTTCTCAGATGAGGAATTGAGGTTGAGGAAACTCAAGTGATATGTCTAAGATCCCAGAATTACCAAGCAGCAGAATCAAAATTTGAATCCAATTCTTTGTGGCATAAAATGTGTGTACCATCTGGTCTACCATCACTAAAGGAGTCTGTCTCAGAAAACAGAAATTCGGTTACTTGGAATTCAGTTTCTCAGAAATAATGACATGTCTTCACATGTGTTTGTCTTATGCTAATACAAATAAACAGACAATAATAGAATAAAAACTCTCTACCCCAATATATAGTTGCTAATCTTCCAAAGTAACACTATTAATAAGCCTTTTTTATTTCCTTGATCATTCCTACCAACCACCTCAAAACCAATAAATATTTCTGATTTGGATCTCCATGAAAGGCAAAATTATATAATTATTAGAAGCGGATTGTTCTGCCACTTCCTAGTCTCATTCCTGTAAATATATTACTTCAGATGGGATTCTAAAATATATTTATCTCATATTGTTGTTGGGAGGATTAAGTCAGGCAATGTACATAAACTTCTTAGCATACAATTATCAAATGGAAACTTCTTAGGGAAGTCAAACTGTTGCTGTGTTATAAGTATTATTGCTGTCTGGCACTGCAATAAAGAGAGGCAATTTGGGCAACTTCAAAGCAGTTTTGGAAGAAGGCTTTAGCAGCAGATCTGAGAAGTCAAGGCTAAGTTTCCAGGTTCCAGAATCAGGGGCTCCAGGCCCTGTTACAGCTAAGAAGAGCTTAAGGAGGTATGATGAGTAAATGTAATGTGATATCCTAAAAGGAATACAGGAATTGAAAAAGGGCATTAGCCAAAAACTAAGGGACTCTGAACACAGTATGGACTTTAGTTAATAATAATATATCAATGTTTATTTATTAATTGTAAATCAATATGCAATACAAAAGTAGGTTGTTAATAATAGAGACACTAGGGTACAGGATAAATGAAAACTCTATGTAGTACTTTGCAATTTTCTCTATATCTAAAACTGATTTGAATAATAAAGTTTATATATTTATATTTTTATTGAAATATAGTTGATTTAAAATATGGTGATTCAGTATCTTTATAGATTATACTCCATGAAAAGTTATTACAAAATAATGGCTTAATTCCCTGTACTGTACAATATGTCATTATTTCTTATTTCTTTTATACCTTGTAGCTTGTATCTCTAAATCCTATATTCCTACCTTCCCCTGGCCCCTTCCCTCTCCCCACTGGTAAACACTAGTTTGTTTTCTATATCTGTGAGTCTCTTTCTGTTTTGCTATATACATTGGTTTGTTTTATTTTTTAGATTCCACATATAAGTGATAACAGAGTATTTTGTCTTTCTCTGACTTATTTAACTAAGCATAATATTCTCTAGGTCCATCCACATTGCTTCAAGTGGTAGAATTTTATTCTTTGTTTATGACTAACATTCCATTGTATATATATGCCACATTTTCTTTATCTATTCATTTGTTGATGGACCTTTGGGTTGCTTCCATGTATCTTGCCTATTGTAAATAGTGCTGCTATGAACATTGGGGGGCATGTATCTTTTCTAATTAGCATTTTTAGTTTTTTGGATATATGCCAAGGAATGGAATTGATGGATCATATGGTAGTTCTATTTTTAAGTTTTTGAGGAAATTCTGTACTGTTTTCCATAGTGGCTGCACCAATATACATTCCCACCAAGAGTGTGCAAGGGCTCTTTTCTCCACATCTTTACCAACATTTGTTATATGTAGATTTTTTGATGATAGCCATTCTGACTGGTGTGAGGTGATATCTCATTGTGGTTTTGATTTACATTTCTGTAATAAATAGTGATGTTAAGCATCTTTTCATGTGCCTGTTTACCATCTGTATGTCTTCTTTGGAAAAATGATTATTCAGGTCTTCTGCCCATTTTTAAATCAGATTGATTGTTTCTTTTCCAACTCTTATTTTCATTGATCTATTCTGTTGTTTCTTGGTCTTCAATTTATTATTTCCTTTCTGATCTTCATTATTTCTGTCCTTCTGGTAACTTTGGGCTTTGTTTGTTCTTATTTTTCTGTTCCTTTAGTTAATAGGTTAGGTTGTTTATTTGAGATTTTTCTTGTTTCCTGAGGAAGGCCTGTATTGCTATAAAATTCCCTCTTAGATTCTCTTTTGCTCCATCTCATAGATTTTGGAGAGTTTTTTTTCCAGTTTCATTTATCTCCAAGTATTTTCTTATTTTCTCTTTGATTTCTGCATTAAAACAATTGTGTCAGTAGCATGTTCTTTAGTCTCCAGGTGTTGTCTCTTTTCCTATTTTTCTTTCTGTAATGCATTTTCAGTTTCATGTTGTGTTTGGAAAAAAAATGCTTGATGTATTTTTTATCCTTTTAAATTTATTGAGATTTGTTTTGTGGTGCTGCATGTGATCTATCCTGCAGAATATTCTATGTGCACTTGAAAAGAATGTGTATTCTTTTGTTGTTGGATATAATGTCCTGCAGATATCTATTAAGTCTAATTGCCTACTGTCTCATATAAGACTATTGTTGCCTTATTGATTTTCTGTCTGGGTAATATATCCATTGATGAAAGAGGGTGTTAAAAGTCACTTGTTATTATTGCATTGTTGTCAATTTCTCTCTTTATGTCTGTTCATATTTGCTTTATATATTTAGGTGCTCCTATATTAGGTACATATATGTTAACAAGCGTAATATTCTCCTCTTATATTGATCCCTTTATCATTCTATATTGCTCTCCTTTGTCTCTTGTTATAATAACCTTTGTTTTAAACTCCTTTTTGTCTGATATGAGTATTGCTACCCTTACTTTCTTTCATTTCCATTTGAATGAAATAACTTTTTCTATCACCTCACTTTCAGTGTTTGTGTGTTTTTAACTCCGAAATGAGTCTTTTGTGGGCAGCACATAGATGGATCTTGTTTTTTTATCCAATAAGCCACCCTATGTTTTGTGATGAGAGCAGTAAGTCCACTGACATTTAAAGTAATTTTTGATAGGTATGTACTTATTGCCATTTTATCACTTGTTTTCTGACTGTTTTTGTAGTTCTTTCCTGTTTATTTCTTCTTTTTGTTTCTTCCCTTGTGGTTTGATGATTTTCCTTAGTAACATGCCTGTGTTCTTTTCTTTTCAGTTTTTATATATCTATTGTAGATCTTTGATTTGTGCTTATTATGGGGTTCATATATGTTGACCTATAACTATGTCTTCTTATTTTAAATTGGTAATCATTTAAGTTGAAACACATTCAAAAACATCTACATTTTTACTCCCTTCACCCATATTTTGTGTTTCTGTTGTCATACTTTACATCTTCATGCTTATCCCTTAACTGTTTATTGTAGTTATAGGTGCTCTTACAATTTTTTTGCCTTTTAGTCTTTGTATGGCTCAATTAGGTGATGATCCTCAGTCCTTACTATATATTTGCCTTTCCTAGTGGGATTTTCCCTTTCCTATAGATTCTTTCCACTTAGACCAGACCTTTTAACATTTCTCTAGGGTAGGTTTAGTATTGATTAACTCTTTTATTCTTTTGCTTGCCTGAAGTTTTTATCTCTCCTTCAATTCTAAATGACAATTTTTCTGGGTGTAGTATCTCACATTGCAGGTTTTCCCCTTTCAGCACTTTGAATATATCATGCCACTCCCTTCTGGTCTGTGAAGTTTCTGCAGATCCATCAGCTCATAGCCTGCGGGGATTTCCTTACATATATTACTCTTTGTTCTTGTCTTTGTGCCTTTAGAGTTCTCTCTTTATCTTTAACTTTTGCCATTTTAATTATGATATGTCTTGTTGTGAGTCTCTTTCTATTCATCTTGATTGGAACCCTCCCTCCATGCTTCCTGTACCTGGATATCTGTTTCCTTCTTCATATTTGTAAGTTTTCAGCCATAATTTTCTCAAATGCATTTTTGATCCCCTTCTTTCAATCTTCTCCAACTAAGACCCCTAAAATGGAAATTTTTGTAAGCTTAATGTTATCTCAGAGATCTCTTAAACTGTTTTCATTTTTTTAAAAATTTGTTTTTCTTTTGGCTGTTCTGATTAGGTGATTTCCATTATTCTATCTTCCAGATCATTTATGTGTTCTTCTGTATCACTTAGTCTGCTATTCATCTATTCCTTGTAGTGTGTTTTTTTATTTCAGTTATTTAATTCTTCATTTCTGTTTGGGTCTTTTTCATATTTTCCAGTCCTTGTTAAAATTTTCACTGTGTTCATCTATTCTTTGCCATAATTCAGTTAACATTCTTATTATAAATGCTTTGAATTCTTTATAAGGTAATTTCTTTCTGTTTCACCATTTTTTTCAGGGCTTTTCTCTGGCTCTTTCAATGAGACCAGTCCCTCTGCCTTTTCATTTTGCTTAACTTTCTCTGCCTCTATTAATTTAGATGAAACAGTTACCTATTGTGATCTTGAAGTGGTGCTCTTATGTGGGAGTGTCCATATACAGACTATGTGTGCCCGGTGCATTTGGTAAGAAAGATAGATTTGATGTCAATGCAAGTCATATTTTTCCTCAGGTTGTTCTGGCAGTTATCACATTGGTAGTGGTTGGGGCTGGAGATGGAGATGCTAGAGCTGGGGCTGGGTGTGAGACAGGACTTCCCTTCTGCTCAGTAGTCATCACCACCCTATTTGGGTGGAGCCTGATTCCAAGTTACTGGAGCAGAAGCTCTGAGGGTGAGCCTTGGGCTGGCTCTGTTCCTTTCAAGCATGTGCTTCCTCCTCTTCCAGCACAGAAACTCTTGCCCCAGAGTGGGAGAGTGCTGAAGTAAGGGGTGCCAGTGCATGTCCTTGGTTTGTTTCAGCAGCAGACAGAGGTCCAAGCTGTCTTCAATGCAGTGTTTGTACCGGCACCTACAATTGTTTCCCTTGCTCTGTACAGATGCAGACTCACGTACAAGTCTCCTTTGTCCCTCACAGCCAATCACTGCCCCTAGCCTCCACTACCCTCCCCCCTCTTTCTACGGAGCCTCACTATAATGTGGGGGGAGCCTGCATGGACTCTTGGTATATATCAAAGTGTGAGCTGTAGTAGAGTGACCATTGTCAGAGTTCTGGGCTGTTTCTGAGGGACTTTTGAGTAGGTGCCAACAATGACGACCACCTCACCCAGACCCCACCCCAAGACCAGGTCTCCATGCAGTTCCATAGCCAAGTTTTCTCCCTGGTTATGGCAGCCCTAGATCCTGTGCCACACTGCAAAGTGCAGTAAACAGGTCTGAAGCATTTGCTCTACTTAAGCAGGAGTGTATGCCAAGGCAGTTGTGGGAAACCTGGCAGCCACTAAAGCAGTCTCTGAACTGCCCCCTTTGCCCTGCTTTGGGACTAAGCCAGCATGAATGTGCTTCTCACAAGTGGAGTGCAGGCTTCTCACAGCCTTTCTGTTAGTCCCAGTTATCTTCCCACCAGACAAAGGACATCATCTTCCATGTGTAGGACCCCAGGATTTGTGCTCCCAATCAGTGGCTCTTGCCACTCACTCCCATGGGCAGGTTTCTGCCCATGTATTCTCTATTTTCCTTTGAGTTCCCTCCCAGGTTCCCAGGTTCCAACCTGATTTTCTTCCCTTCTTACCCAATTACATGTTCATCTTTCTTACAGCCTTGATTGTACAGAAGTCTTTCTGCCAGTTTCCATTTAGTTTTCAGTGAGAATTGTTCCAAATGTATATATATATTTGATGTGTTCATGGGGGTACGTGAATTCCACATCCTCCTACTCTGCCATCTTGATCAATCTACCAATAAAGTCTATTTTAAAAATTCTATTGGTTGTCCTTTGGATCTTTGCACAGAAATCCACACATTCAAGTAATTGATTTTCCTGAACCTTAGTTACATTGAAGATGACATGTTTGTAGTTTTGAGGCTATTTCTAATAAGAAACATTTACAGTCACTTCTTGCATACACTGAAGCATAACAGTGTCTTAAAAGGAAACTAGATACATAAATGAAATTATAACAAGCATAATCATGAACAGATTTGGTCATTTGACCAAACTTCTGAAATACACAAAACCATGCATTTGGATAGACTTTATCCATAGAGAATTACCTCCTTCTGTTTAATTTATGATAGAATATAAATGATAATTCATTAATTCATTGCATATAATATTCATATAGAATAGAGGTTACTAGCTATTGTATGCCATTTATTATTTGCAATGCCTCAAAGTGCTGAGATGCTCCGTTTTCTTTTTTGAAGTGCCATAGGGAAGAACATTATAATGAAGGCATTCCTCATTTTGCAAAATATATTTCTGATTTTACTCCTATGTTGCAACTGATCTAAGTTATGAAAGGCAATTTGAATTGTCAATCACTCTCTGAGCATGGTTTAAGTGATGGATTTTGCTTGGATTAGTATGGCATATACACGTTTAATTTCAAAGAAGAGTTTTCTCTTTCAATTTTACAAATATTAAAACTTTACAAGAGGAATTTAAATCATCACACACCAAAAAGGACAGTATTCTTTGAATTACAAATATATATATATGTCTTTCAAAGACACTGGTTATTTTCACTGGAATGGAAATAATATTTCATTACTTTCTTATAGTAAAAGCAATTTCAGACATTGCTTTCCACTGAATGAACCAAAAATGAGCTTTTTAAAAATCTGTCTTGATAATTAAGCATGCAAACAGGCATGGATAATTATTTAACAAGCTATTTCATGCGCCAGAAAGAAGAATATTTCAAAGTAAATGAAGGGAAATTTTGGAAAATATTAATATCTAGAGAGCATTTATGTACACGTGTGTATTATTATTAAATAATACAAATTTTAATTACCCTCCATATCCTTGTGCATTATATAGATTCAGATTTCACCTTTTTTCCCTATTTACATTTACAATGCTATTACTTTGGAAATTTAAGTCTTTATTATTACCATTGTGTTTTTTTTTTTTTTTCTCTCAGTTTAGGTACCAAAGAGGAGCTAGGCAGGGGAAGGTCCCATTCAGCATATGAGTCTACATAGTTAACACTTAGTGGCGCGGTTTAGAACAATAGGACCAATTGCCCAGCATTAATCCTTTCTTCTGGTAAGTACGTCTCTCTTCCCATACTCTGATCTCCCTGGAGGGAGTTGGCATATTCTTAGAAACCACCCCACCCCTTGAACTCCAGTTGAACAAGGTGAGTCAAAGAAAAATAAGGTAAATGAACTGACCTTGAAAAATAAGGTCAGTGAATCATTCTCTGAGATCTCTGCCCTTGGAACTAAGAGATTTTGTCTCTCTCCATCAACGGAACCTGCAATATATAGAACACAGAGGTAATATCTGCTGTCTTGAAGAAAAAATGTATTCTACAGGCAGAGAATAAGGAATCTAGCACACAGAGATATACACTCAAAAACATTCAATCACTGAGTCCCAGTTGTTCCTAAGGCTGAGTTGCACATGTCTCTTTAGCAGACACTATTGGCTCCCACCAAGATTCATTTGGATATATATATTTTTTACCAGTTCTGGGTGCTCATCCATCAGTCTGGCTGCTCTGTTTGTTCATGGTCTTTCGGTAAACTCCTCTTTCACTTAATTTTCATTGAACTTCTATCACTTTCTTCCAAAGAAATTTTAAGTACAGAAAATCCCACCAAAATACTATAAATGGCGTCTCAAACAATCAAGTGTGACAAAAGTGAGGATTTCATTTTTATGTAATTAATGAAATGATCTTTATCAACCTGCTGCAGTAGACTCGAGGTAACGACTAAATACTAATAGCCAAGTTTGAGCTATTTCGAATAATGCTTTAATAGGTTTTTGCTTTAATATTTATAATGAACACCCTCCCCCATTTATATCACACTGTCTGGGAAGGTATTCTCGCATATTTTATTTTCAGAGATTAACTATTAGATAATCCTGAATACATTTGAAATTCACATGATGGTGTAAAATGTTTCTTATTGACTAATATTTCAAGTATGTGGAGTCACTATAGATCGCGTGAAAAGGTATCACTGTCCTCGTCCACTAACTAGAGGGTTGTAAAGATTAAGTGAGAGAACACATTTGAACATCTGATGCATAGCATGCAATTAATAAACGTTTGCTCATTCCTCTTCTATACCATCTTCTTTTCTTTTTGTGATCATTTATTATAATTATCTTTTCCCATTGATAAATACACATTCAAATTCTATCATATTCTTTTATTTTTAAAAAAGCAGGGATTTTTGGACACAGAATGAACCAAATATGTAATTCCTATTCTTTTTCACTTTTCTTTTTCCTTCAGACAATCATTACTTTAATACTTTCTTGTCAAAGTTGAAGAAGTCATCTAAATTTGTCAACATAGTTGTCCAGTTTTCTCTTTAAGTTCACTCAATCATGCTCAAAATTCAGCATACATTGTAATCATCTAGAGAACGGATTAAAACATACATTTTTGATCCCTAACTGTTGAGTTTGTCCTCCTCCTCCTTCTTTCCTAAGTAACAGAGGAGAGTCTCCATTCTTTATTAAAGAAGTAAACATACTTATAGACAGGTTTACATGAAAGCCTTATTTCTTTAAATTATAATTACTGTAGAAAGTATTTTTTATACTATAAGGTTCTCATTAATCATTTGCCAAGCGAGTAAATAAACTAACTTTCTCATGTCTACGAAGCCACATATGTCCATATTTCTGCTTTTGGCTGCTTCTTTAAGACAAGTGAAACAACATTTGTTTTATCTTTTCTTCATTCTGTGTAAACCATTTCTATCATTTTTGAAAAATTAGTACTGCCACCAAATTTTTTACAGATGTTCTCTAATAAATCTCTGCCTCTAATATTGCCTTTTCCTTAAACTCCTTAATATGTTTATGAATTGGAAACTGGTTATTTTGAATCAGATTTATTTTCATATTATAAAAGTAAACCATAGTCATTAAAGAGTCTTTTAGCTAGACTAGAGAAAATTAATTTTTAAAAACTAAAAATGTATTTCAAATCGGCTTTAACAGTTTGGTGTATTTGTGCTTCCTTTTGGTTTTTCTTTTTTGCTTGTTTTGTTGTTAGTATATGACCCTTTTCAGTTTAACAGGAAATAAGTCCTTTAAGGAAATTCAGAAAATACAATTTGAGACTTCAGTAAAGTGGATGCAAGTGATGATTTCGTATATTTTGTGATTGTAGGCTACTAAAATGATTAAACCTATACATTCATTAGGTCTGGCCCTTTTCTTTGTTTTCATTCAATTTGACAGCTATTTTTTGGTATTCCTTCTATTCCAAAGCTTCCAGCTGGTAGTATGCACTTACGACCTTTAGGTCAAATACAGTTTTGAAGGTTCTATTTCCAGGCTTTCACATCTGTAGCTTCAGATATATTGTTTTTAGATTTTTGCGTTTATGATTCCTCTTCCTCCAAATTTTCATAGACTATATCAATCAGAAGGTGTTGCTGAACACATTCTAATTGCTGAACAGCATGCTAGAAATGGAAACAGCTTTGAAATCATACAAAAGTAGACATGAGTGGGCTTCCCTGGTGGCGCAGTGGTTGAAAGTCTACCTGCCGATGCAGGGGACACGGGTTCGTACCCCAGTCCAGGAAGATCCCACATGCCACAGAGCAGCTAGGACTGTGAGCCATGGCCGCTGAGCCTGCACGTCCAGAGCCTGTGCTGTGCAATGGGAGAGGCCACAACAGTGAGAGGCCCACGTACTGCAAAAAAAAAAAAAAGTAGACATGAGTTTAAATTTCAGCTTTGCAGTTTATTAATTATGTGACCTGGGTCAGGTAACTCAAGGTCCCTAAAATATCTATAAGTAGAAATAATCTACATGCCTCACTATATTGCTGTGAGGATTAAGCGAGATGTGGTGTGCAAAATACCAAGCATAGTACTTATTGCCAAGAGTCACATAGCATCTTCCTCGCCACAACCTGAACAATCAGATGTGGCTTCTCTCTTCTTCCTCATTCTTCTTAGGCTCTGATTGTCAATGTTGTTGCTTATTCATCTGTATCTATTCTACTTTAAATGTTTGTTGGAATTTAGTATTGAAGACATCTGGACCATCATTTCTTTTCTTAAACAGGACTGTATTAGTGATATAAATCAATTTTTTAAAAAGACATACAATTTTCAGAATTTTACATTTGTTTTCTCTTCTATGAGTTTATTCAATTGACCTCTTTTTAAACTATACTGGCATAAAGTTATTTATTATAACATTATCTTTTAATAACAGCATAATCTATGGAAAGACTATTTTTACCTCTGATATAAATGTTTGTATTTCTCCTATTTTATTCAAAAGTATCATTTTTTCAATCTTGTTAGTATTTTCATGGAGGAAGCTTTCCTTTTTGTTGATTTTCTCTAATGTGTATTTGTCTTATATTTTAAAATTTTTATTAATTACTCCAGTTTTACATTTTATGTGAGTTTAGTTTCCTATTTTAACCTTTTGATTTATATAGTGAAATCATTGATTTTTAGGTTTTATTTCCTAATATAAGCATTTAAGTGTATAGACTTCTGTTTAGGCCTCCTTCTGGCTATGTTCAACTCAGTTTTAATTTAGTGTTATGTATTCATTATCACACAGAGCATAAATGTCTGCAGGAACCAGTACTGGAGTAGGAAAACCTGAACCATAATTGATGAATCACTGGAGGCTAAGTGTAGACAGTTCTGACAGTTAAGAAATTCCACAAGGATACAGTAATACAAGGTGCCCCATGCTTTTGTGAGTTTTACCACCAGGAGCTCTGCCACATTCACACAGGGACTATCAGAGAAAAATTCCCTCATGCTTTCAACAAGAGAAGGGGGAAAATACTATTTTGAAATATGCCAGAGCATTTCTTTCTTTTTAACAAGACATGACTTCAGGAGAAATTATATAATCAGGGCCTAACTTACCTGAGGGAAAGGAAGCACCCAACTCCAGCCCCCTCCAGCCATTCTGTCCCATCTAAGACTGAGACCTCGTCATAGGACTACAGATACTTCCCCTCCCCCCACACCTTACCACTACATTACTAAAGGCCTAGTTACTACATTTCTTTTTAACCAGGATGTTACGTTCAACTTTCTACAAAAATTACAAAGCATAATGAAAGGGAGAAAAAACAAATTGAAGAGACTAAAAAAACATCAGAACCAGAGTCAGATACAGCAGATATGTTAGACTTACCAGATCAGGACTTTTTAAAAAAATAATTAATATGCTAAGAGCTCTAATTCTAAAGTAGACAACATGAAATAATAGATAATGTAAGCATAGAGAAGGAAATTCTAAGAAAGACTCAAAAATAAATGCTAGATCAAAAACTCTGCCAACAGAAATGAAGAATGCCTTTGATGGGCTCATCAGCAGAGTGGACATGGCCAAAGAAAGAAACTCTGTGCTTGCAGATATGACAAGAGACACTTCCAAAAGTAAAAAGAAAAGAAAAAAAAAAAAACTCCACCAGACAGAGTGTCCAAGAACTGTGCTACATCTACAAAAGATGTAACATACACACAATGGGAAAACTAAAAGGAAAAGAAAGAAAAGATGAGAAGCAATATGTGAAGCAATAATGACTGATAAATTTCTTAAATTAATGGTAGAAATGAAACCACAGATTCAGGTTGCTCAGAAACACCAAGCAGGATAGGTGTTAAAAATTACACTACAGCATACTGTATTCAAACTTTAGGAAAACAAACATTAAAAAAAATATTGAGAAAAGCACGAGGGGGGGAATTCTCATATATAGAGAAGTATACTTCTAGAGAAGTATTCTCGCTCTTTCCCATATATGTATACATGGACAATTATAAATTTTATGTGGATTTTCAACTGTGTGGAAAGTCTGTGCCCCTAACCCCTGCTTTGCTCCTTTGTTCAAGGGTCAGCTGTATATGTATGTATATATATCTATATATCTATATATATCTACAAATACAAAATAAATGACAGAAATGATACAAGATATGGGATGAAGAATTAGGAATATTTTGTTTTTGTAGAGTACTTGCTCTACATGTGAAGTGGTACAGTATTATTTCAAAGTGGAGTTGGATTAGTTGTATATGAATATTACAAACTGTAGGGAAACCACTAAAAATGTAAAATTAGAGGTATAATTGATATACTATGAAATGAGAGAAATTGAAATCATAAAATCTTCAATTAAAACCATAAAAGACAAAAAATGTGGAAGACAAAAATAAGAACAAAGAACAAGTTCAGCAAATAGAAAACAGTAAAAAATACTCTTGATTTTATTCTAATTATGTCAATATTCACTTTAAATATTAATGGTCTATATACACTAAGTAAAAAAACAGAGATAACCAGTGTAGATCAAAAAACAACATCCAATTATATGTTATCTACAAAAACCTTAATTTAAATAAAATGATACATATAGATTAAAGGTAAAGAAATGGAGAAAGATATGGCACTAATCAAAAAGAAATGGTTGTAGCTATACTAACTTCAGACAGTATAGACTTCAGTGTAAGGAAGGTTATTAGGAATAAAGAAGGACATTACATAATGACAGAAGAGTCAGTTCTCCAAGAAGACAAATCAATTTTAATACGTATTCACTGGACAACAGAATGTTAAAATACATGAGTCTAAGACTGATAGACCTGCAAGGAGATATAAATAAATCCACTGTTATTTTTGGAGAGTTTAACACCTCTTTATCAGAAGTGGACAGATCCAATAGACAGACAAATAATAAGGATATAGTTGAACTCAACACCACCACCATCAACTTGATATAATTGACGTCTATAGACTACTTCATCCAAAAATAGCAAAACATATTGATACATTCTTCTCAAGCTCACATGGAACATCCACAAATATAAACAGCATTCTGGGTCATAAAACACATCTTACATTTAAAAATAATAGAAATAATATAATATCTGCCCTCACACTACAATGGAATTAATCTAGAAATCAGTATCAGAAAGGTAGCTGGACAATCCCCAAATACTTCAAGATTAAAAACACTTCTAAGTAACATATTGGTCAAAAAATAAATATCAAGATAAATTTTAAGGTATTTTGAGGTAAATTAAAAAAAATACAAGTCTTCAACATTTGTTGGATATAGTGACTGTGGTGCTTAGAGGAAAATTTATGGCATTGAATGCATATATCTGAAGAGAAAAAAATATATAAAATCAATAATCTGGGCTTCCCTCATGGTTCAGTGGTTGAGAGTCCACCTGCCAATGCAGGGGACACAGGTTCGTGCCCTGGTCCGGGAAGATCCCACATGCCATGGAGCAGCTGGGCCCGTGACCCATGGCCACTGAGCCTGTGCATCTGGAGCCTGTGCTCTGCAATGGGAGAGGTCACAACAGTGAGAGGCCCATGCACCACAAAAAAAAAAAAAACAATAATCTAAGCTTCTACCTTAGAAAACCAGAAAAGGAATTAAAAATTAAATCCAAAGTAAACAGAAAAAAGAAATTATGAAAATTATAGCAGAAATGAAAAGAGAAAATCTACACAAACAAAAACTGGTTCTTTGAAAAGATAAATAAATTGATGTCTCTTGCTAAGCTAAGGAGAAAGAAGAGAAGAATTAATTACTAAAATAAGAAATGAAAGAGGGGACATCACTATATATGCTGTCAATATTAAAAGGATAATAAAGGAATTTTTTGAACAACTGTATGCACACAGATTTGATAACCTAGATGAAGTGAATAAATTCCTCCAAAAACACCAATTGACAAAATTCTAACAAGAGGAATTAGACACTGCAAATAGTCCTACAGATATTAAAGAAATTGAATCAATAATTGCTGGCCTTGCAAAATGAAAAGCACTGTGCTCAAATGGGTTCACCTCTGAATTATACCAAACATTTAAGTAAGAAATTATACCAATTCTTTATTATCTCTTCCAGAAACTAGAAACAGGACTACTTTCTAACACATTCTATGAGGCCAAAATTACCCTAATACCAAAACCAAACAAAAACAGCACACACACACACACACACACACACACACACACACAACTGCAGACCAGTTATCTCATCAACAGAGATACAAACATTCTCAACAAAAAATTGACAAATCAAATCCAACAATGTGTAAAACAACTATACATTATGATCAAGTATGATTTATCCAAGATATGTAACACTTGTTTGACATTGGAATATCAATTAATGTAATCCATCTCATCTACAGGCTAATGAAGACAAATCACATAAGTTTATCAATATATGCTGCAAAAGCATATACTGCTTTTTGTTTTTTTGATCTTTGACAAGATCCAATACTTGATCTTTAGAGATAGAGGTGAACTTTCTCAACTTTTTACAGAACATGTACAGCTAATACATATTCTGTTAATGGTAAGAAAATCAAAGCTTTTACAAAAGGACCAGGAACAATGCAAGGATGCCTCCTCTCACCACTGCTCTTCAACATCATCCTGGAAATCTTAGCCAATGCAAGAAGACAAGAAAATAAACAAATGATATACAGAATGAGAAGGAAGAAAAAAACTTTGTTCAGAGATGGTATGATCATCTGTGTAGAGAATACATACAGTTGGCAAAGAAAGCCCTCCTGAACCTAAGAAATTATTATAATGTGGTTTCAGAATACAAGGTTAATGTACAAAAGTTAATCACTTTCCTTATAACAGTAATGAACAGACTTTAAAGTTAAAAACACAATTCACATTAATACTCCCCAAAATGAAATACTTAGTCGTAAATGTAACAAAATATTTACAAGATCTATATAAGAAAAAATGTAAATTTATGATAAAAGACATCAAAGAACTAAATAAATGGAGAGATATTCCATGTTCATGGAAAAAGGGACTCAGCATTGTAAAGACGCAGCTTTTCCCAGATTGATCAATAGGTTCAATGCGATCCCCATAAAAATTCTGACAAGTTATTTTGTGGATATTGACATAGAGATTCTAAAGTTTATGTGGAGAGGCAAAATCTGAGAATAGCCAACTTGATATTAAATGAGAAGAACAAAGTTGGAGGATTGATACTATCGTATTTCAGGACTTACAGTAGTCAAGCTACAGTATTCAAAGTAGTGTGATACTAGTGAAAGGATGGTCAAATAGGAAAATTGAATAGAATTGAGAGACCACAAATAAAACCATATAAATATAGTCAATTGGTTTTTGACAAAGGAACAAGGGAAATACAATAGAGGAAAATAATTAGTAATAAATGGTGCTGGATCAGCTGGGCATTAACATGCAAAAAAAAAAAAAATCTAGACACAGACCTTATACAATTCACAAAAATTAACTCAAAATAGATCATAGATAGATCTAAATGTAAATATGAAAGTTTAAAACATCTAGAACATAAATTAGAAGAAAACCTAGAAGTCCTTGGATATTACAATGACTTTTTGGATACAATGCTAAAGTCACAATTCATGAAATAATTGATAACCTGATTTCATTAAAATTAAGAACTTCTGCTCTGTGAATGTCAAGAGAATTAGAAGATAAGCCACAGACTGGAAGAAAATACTTGGTAAAGAACCATCTGATAAAGGACTATTCTCCAAAATATACAAAGAACTCTGAAAACTCAACAATAAAAATAAACAAACTGATTAAAGAATGGGCAAAAGAATTTCACAGACACTTTGCCAAGGATGACGACAAGTAAGTATATGAAAGTATGTTCAACATCAAATGTCATAAGAGAATTGCAAATTAAAACTACAGTGCAATACCAGTTTATACTTATGAGATGACCAGAATCTAAAACACTGGCAACACCAAATGTTGGCAAGGATATGGTGCAACAAATCAGTTTAAAACATATCTACACAAATACCTGAACACAGATATCTATAGCAGCTCTATTCATGATTGCCAAAATTTGTTAGCAATAAAGATTTTCTTCAGTAAGTAAATGGATAAATAAACTGAGATACATCCAGACAATGAAAGATTATTTAGTGCTAAAAATAATGAGCTATACAGCCATAAAAAAGACATGGAGGAAACTTAAGCACATATTGCTAAGTGAAATAAGTCAATATTTAAAGACTGCATACTGTGTGATTCTACTTATGTGACATTCTGGAAAAGTGAAAACTATAGAGACAGTAAATTGTGAGTGGTTGAAGGTATTCACGGGAGAAAGGGATGAATAGGCAGAGCACAGAACATTTTTAGGAAAGTGAATTCTACATAGATAACATATTTTCCTCTGTGGATCAACCACTAAAAAACATTATGGATAAACAGAATACTTAATATATATTGTCTTTAAATTTTGTATTAACTTGAATGAAGGCAAAAAAAGTAGTAAAATACTAAACTAAACCTAATCATGTCTATAATTACATGAAATAATAATAAACTAATTTTTGCCCTTAGAGGTTGTCATAACTGATTAAAAGCTTGGCACCACCATATGCCACATCAATGAGAGGCAGTTTAAATATAAATGCACAGATAAGTTGAAAGTAGAGGGATGGAATAACATATCCCAGGCAAATAGTAAGACTATTAAATCTAGTGTGGTTGTAATATCAAAGTACACTCCAAGACAAAGATTATTACAAGAAATAAAGTAAGTCATCTCATAGTGAGAGGAGAATTAATTAATTAGGAAGACATAATGATCATAAATACAGAACATAAATTGACAGAAATGAATAAGTGAATAGACAGGCAAATCCATAAACACAGTTTGAAAATATGTCACTGATTTTCAATAACTGATGAAAATATTAAAGACAAAAGTCATAAAGATATAGATCTGAACATTATCAAAAAACCTTGACCTAATTGTAATTTATAAGGCAAGTACACCTAGCAACTGCAAAATGGTGCTTCTTTAGAGTACTATTCACCAAATAGTACTTATTGCTGGAGCATAAAATAAGCATCAATAATTTAGAAAGACTGTAGTATTGTAGATTGTATTATCTGACCAAAAGATAATTAAGTTATAATGTGAAGCAATAAGATATCTCTAAAATGCTCAAATCTTAGAAATTAAAAAAAACAAACTTCTAATATACATATGAATCAGGTAAGAAGTCAAAATGTAAAATTACATTATATTTCAACCTAGGTGATGGAGAAAATGTAACGTATCAAAAATTTGAGGATGCATGTAAAGCAGTGCTTAGAGGGAAATGTCTAGCTTTACTTATTTATATAGACTTGAAGAAAGTTTTAGGATCAATGAAGTAGTTTTATACCTCAATATAATAGAAAAAATCAGTAAATTTTACACAAGGTCCAGAGAAGTAAGAACATAAAATAGATGAGAAATTAAAAAAAAAATAGTTAAAAAAAGATGTTTAATTTGCTAAATTTTGTTTTTCTACAAATATCAATAAAATGAATAAACTCTTATCAATACTGAACAACAAAAATAATAGAAAACACAATCAACCAGAGCAGAAAAGTGAAAATAATTCTATAAATTTTATAGATGTTTTAAAAATAGTAAAAAATATTAAATATTTTGAATAATTTTATGTCAAGAACTTTGATAAAAATTTTAGTCACATATTTAACTTGCTATAAGTAAAGTTCCAGGTCCAAAATATTTTAATGGTAAATTATTTTAATCATTTAAAGAAGTTATATAGCTCTTTTAAATGAAATTTTTTAACTATAAAGAGAAAACAATTTGAAATCTGTTATGAAATCATATAATCCTTATACTAAAATTGACAAAGACACTGAAATAAATGAAAATTACCTCCATGTGTATAGAGCAAATATTTTTAGCACAGTATTAGTAGCAAAATCCAGGGCTATATACAAAGTAAAATACGAGAAAGGACAAATCAAATGTAGCACATGTTAAGAGTATATTGATTACTAAAAGAGATTTATTCCAGAAATGTGAAGTTGGTTTAATGTTTTAAAATCAGTGAAAGTAATTCACTCCATGAAAAGGAAAATATATGTGTACACACACACACACACACACACACACACACAAACATACATTACAAAAAAATGAAAAAGCACCTGTTGAATGTCAATACCTTTTTACAATAAAAAATTTTAGCAAAATGAATGAAAGGAAATTTCTTAAATACAATTGATAGTGTCTATGAGAAAACCACAAATAATGTTAAATTTAGTGTGAACTACTCAATACATGCTCATTATATGAGGATTAAGGCAGAGATATTGTCTCACAACTTGATTTAATGCAATGTTCAGTGCAATAAAATGTAAAGAGAAATTACGGTTATAGATTTAAAAGATATAACTGTCTATTCACAAGAAACATAGCTGTTTATTTAAAATTTTTAATGAATATAAAATTAACTACTAAAACTAAGTAGGAAATTTAGCAAGGTCAGTATGCAAAATCTTAATCTATTTTGCAGTATTTGGATCAAACTACTAGAAAATGAACCAAAAAACCTTATATGTTTAATATATATATGAAAATAAAAGAAAAATAAAGACAAAAGAAAATAAAATACCAAGAAGTAGATCCACCAAAAGATGTGCAAGACATTTATATCACTGATCTGAAATTTATAGACTGTCAGATATTTCTTCAGCAAAGATGGGATTATTTGGGATCAGCAGAGAATTGCAATTTGAGTTTTGCAACCATGACGAGCCACGTTTAAGTCCCCCACTTGGCAAGGGAAGGGGAACACTTTTACAAAGAGGAAAAGGGAGTTGGGAGGGCTATATTTAAACAGTGTCCATGGCTTTTCATTGGCTAAGTCCTTGCTAGGGTTGAAGAGGATTTGGTTTTCTTCTGTTGGGCTCTGCTGTTGTTGCAAAGCATGATAACTCCCCCTTCTGGTCTCCCAAATCTATTCAACTGAGATTTTTATTTATTAAGTTTTATAATACTAAAGCTTATATAAATGTTGAATGCATGGATGCATGTCATCTGCAAGGCTGCATGTCATGTGAATGGATTGTTAAGAAGCTAATTCTCCTTAATCTGATATATAAATTTGATATAATCCAATCAAAATCTGAACAATTATTTTGATAGAAATTGACAGCTAGTTATAAAACTTACATAGAATTGGAAAGGATTCAAGTAGCAAGAATAATTTTAAGAGGGCAAATTTGGAAGACTTACTCCACATGACTTCAAGACTTACAATAGAGTGTCAGTAATCAAGAGAGTGCATTAACAGAGACAATACTATAAATGGAACAGAAAATATATAAGAAATATAACAACACCAACATGAAGCAATTTAAAAGATGAAGAGAAAGGCTTTTCAACAAAAATACTGGATGTCAGTGCAGAAAAATATGTATCTCAATCCCTATTATATACCACTTAGAAAAACTGTTTTGAGATATAAAACTCTTAGAATAAAGCATAAAAAGTTGTCTTCACTGCTTCGGGTAGGTAAACTTATCTTAGAAGAGGCACATAGAACTCTAAATACACAACTTAAAAATTGGTATATTATGCTCCATCAATATGATAAACTCATCAAAAGTTGCCATTTAGAAAATAAAAAGAAAAACCACGGACAGTGAGCAAATATTTGCCATATATATTTCTAACCCAAGACTGTATCTAGATATAAATCACTCTTCCACATAAATTATGAAAGAAAACAATCCATATAAATGTGAGTATTAGTCAGGGTTTTCCAGAGACACAAAATGGATATCTATCTCTATAACTATATATAAAGATAGATATACAGAGAGAGAGTCAGACAGAGAGAGGAAAGAAAGACAGAGACAGACAGAGAAAGAGACATTATATGATGCTCATGCACTTATAGAGGCTGAAATGTACCATAGTCTGTTGTCCATAAGCTGGAGACCCAGGGAAGTCTGTGGTTCAGGGACCTGAGAGCCAGAGAGCTGGTGTAGATTCCAGTCTGAATCTGAAGGCCTGAGAATCAAGAGTGCCAAGAGCAAGAGAAGACTGATACCTCAACACAAGCAGTCAGGCAGAGAGTGAATTCAATCTTCCTTTGCCTTTTTGTTCAATTCAGGCCTTCAGTGGATTTGCTGATACCCATCCATATTGGGGAAGGTCAACTTCTTTACTCAGTTCACACATAAAATTAACCATCACAATGCACAATCCACTTTAACGGACTCTTCACTGAAAAAGATGCATTATCAGCATCTTAAATTGCTCTTCATCATTAGTCATCTTTGTAATTCAAATTAAAACTATACTGCAATGAGACACCACTACACACTCTCTAGAATGACTAAAATTGAAAAGTCTGATAACACCAAATGTTAATGAAGTAGTGGAAAAGTTGGAACTCTCATACAATTTTGATGTGAAAAAAAATGATGTAATCACTTAATGAAACTGACAATATATAAAAGTTAAACCTATATCTTTCCTGTGATCCAGGAATTTTACTTTAACTAAGTGAAAGGAAAATATCACAAAATAATCTTAAAAGAATGTTCGTAGCAGCATTATTCAAAAAAAGCCAAACGAAAAACAACTTACAAATTCATAAGCAGGAGAATGGTAAAACATACTGTCATATTCACAAGTGGGAAACTACTCAGGGAATGAGCTACTGAGTCATCAATGAACAATGAACAATGTGGACTATCTCAGTAGCATTGTGTTAAGCAAAAAAGACAGGTACAAGAGAACACCTACCATATTATTCACATGAAGTTCGTATTAAGATAAAGAACAGGCAAACATAATCTATGTTGATGGAAATTACAGTCCCAGTTGCTTATGAAGAAAGGAAATTGTAAGATTGTACAAGGGGCCAATCTGAGCTAATGGATTTGGGTCGAGATTACATGATATGTACATTCACCGAAACTCTTGTAAGAATATGAGTACTTTGTTGCATTTAAGATTTGTTTCAAAGAAACAAAAAATAATAAAACAAATAAGTTAGATAGCATAATTGCCCCATTTTACTAATGAGGAAACTGAGACATCGGGAATTTATCCCACTTGTTCAAGCTCACTTACCTTTTAATGATGGAGTCGATATCAAATCGAGATTATTCCTCACAGAGGTATTTGACTCACAGGATTTAATAGAATTTCTAAGGCAGAGGTATTCAAGGTTCTTCAGTTCTTATAACACAGAATTGTGCTACCTTCTTTTTCACTCCTTGACATGTGAAGAACTATCTGGCTTAATTTCTAAGACAATAGGGTTTTGTTGTCTATATATTTGGGTGGCCATATAATTCATTGTCTTAGGACAGTTTGGGGAGTAAAAAAGGATCCTATTAATCATTATCTGGGTTAACAGATGTAATTTTGGATTGTTGTCTGTAAAACAGGACATATGGCCATCACACCTATAAGGAGTGATTTTATTTTAGAAACAAACACATATACACACACAAATACGCTATGCCATCCTCAGAGATAAGGAAGATACAAGTCAAGTTTGATTAGAAACACAAAAGGCCCATTCATCATCCCTAAGTAAGAGTGAGGGGGCATCATACATAACTCACAAATGTTAGCTTCCTAGTGAGAACAATGGGAATCTGGTATTGCTCTTTTTAAAAATAGAAAGTGAGATTTTCAATATGATACCCTGTCCCAACTATTACAAAAAAAACAAAACAAAGAAGCCTCCACTAATATGGCAGAGATTGAGCTGAAATCTAAAGTTCCAAAGATAAATAAAATTCTGTCCCTCCTTCATTTTGTGATCACTATTTCCAAAATGATTAAATTATAACAGTAAAAAATATACCTGAGAGGAGGGAGGGTTTAGCATTTAGCATACTTTTATGGGCTGAATTGTGTCCCCTCTTTCTCCCTGACCACCAAAATGCATATGTTGTAGTACTAATCCCACTTTAGAATGTGATTGTATTTGGAGTTTGGGTATTTACAATGGAAATTAAAGTAAAATGAAGTCATTAGGGTGAGCCCTAATCCAATATGACTCATGTCCTCATAAGAAGAGCTTTGGATACAGACACATACAGAGGGAAGATGATCTGAAGGCACAAGGAGAAGATATCCATCTACAAGCCCAGGAGAGAGGCCTGGGACAGATCCTTCCTTCACAGCCTTCAGAAGGTAACAACAGTGCTGACACTAGTCTCAGGCTTCTAGCCTCCAGAACTGTGAGAAAATTAACTTCTGTTGTTTAAGCCACCCAGTCTGTAGTAGTTTGTTACAGGAACCCTAGCAAACAAAGTGCATTTAAGCAGTAATTTGTTTTCTGGTATATATTCTCTTTTAAAATAGGCTTACCATTTAATAGCTTAAATGTTAAAGTACACACATAAACTCTCTCTCTCATATATGTTTCTCAAACTATACAGAAATAAAAATGAAAGCCAGAAAGATTCCATTTCCTTTCATTAGAGTTACATAGTGAAACATTATTGACATTTCCATGCATATATCTTTCTAGAGAATGATAAAGATGATGATGGTGATGGTGATGACAATGATGGCTGATTCTTATTAACTGCTTATAATGTCACAGGCAGTGTTCTAAATGTACACATGGACTAACATACTTAACCTTCAAAATAAACCATAAGGTAAATGTTATTATTCTCATTTTACATCATATTAAATTTTACATTTTATACTACAGATGGGGATCTGAGACACAGAAAGCTTAAGAAACTCCCAAAGTCATGAAGGTAGTATTTAAATCAAAGAAGTCAAGATTTCACAGCCTAAATAGTGTTCCTTCTTTTTATGTATGTATACATGTGTATATTAATATGTATATATTATATTTGCATATATGATGCATATAAATTTTAACATATATTAGCACATACATTTAAAATATATATGATTATAGTATACAGAATTATATTGTATTATGCTTAACTTTAACACATAATATATTTCCACATCAACATATTGCGTTTTATCTTGTTTCTAAAAATATTGCATAGGATTTCATAGTTTACATGTATCATATTTTATTCAAATCTTCTCCAAATTCATAGTCATTTAGGTTGATTTTAGCTTTCCCCCCACAATTACAATCAATGTTGTAAAGAGCAACATGGCATATACCACTTTTTTTTATTCTTTATGTTTCTCTGTGGGAAATATTGATAGCGAAATTGCGATTATTTCACTAATTAATAGTGAAATTGCTGGGTTAAGGATATGTGCATAAAAGATTTGGATACTCACTGCCAAATCTCTTTTCAAAATCTTAAAGCAATTAAATATCCCTCCACACCATATGACAGTGCTTTTTCTCAAGGTGAAGACTTTTAAATATTAAAGTTATATTATCTTTTCCACAGAGAACAGATTTATTGGTATTCCATAAAAGTCAACTTTTGAGAAGTACACTAAATTACACTGAACATCAAGTGTTTTGTTTATTACTTATAGTAACCCTATTATCAGAAGATCATGCTGTAATTATTATAAACTTAATTGCCTTTCTCCCTTTCTTGATTATCTTAAGAAAAATGTAGCCCTTATCCCCTTTCTTCATATGGCAAGTTAGCTCCAATATAACCTATAACTAAATCAAATTCATAATCTTGTCTTCTTTCTAGTATTATTAGATCCCTTTGTATGGGTAATTCTAACATGGATACATCTTTATTTTATCCAGGAACTATATTTTGGCAGCATTTTCTAATATCTTGACCCATCCTGCTTTTATACTTTTATTTAACCTCCTCTGTTTTCATAACCTTGATCCCAATTATTTCTTCCATGATTCCTTATTGTTTCCAAGGCACACATTGAATTCTGTTGACCTAATTAGCATAATATTTCTTCCCTTTGGAATCCCAAATCTTATTTTGTTTGGATGTGCATATTTGTGTATGTGTACCTAATGGTGTTTTCTCAGGCACTATGGAATTTTCATGAAAATAAAACAAAAACAGCTATAAATACAAATCTTTAAGACTGACAAACTGCACTTCAATTGTATTCAGATGAATGGACAAAAATATTAGTAGACACATTCTTGAAGAAACGGTCTATGTTAATAATTATTTTTTTAATAATCAATGTGATAAAAATAAGAATACTACACAGTTCCATGTAATCCCTTTTATTATTTCCAGTTGATTGAAGAGCACAGCCAGCAGAGCTGCAAAATAACTGTTTAGTTTAGGCCCTATTTATTTAAGTGATTATTTATTGAATACCAATTTTAGGGAAGGCCCTCTGCAAAATTTTGAGTAGATCTACGCCAGGATACATGGTTTTTCTGTCTTCCTTCCAGCAAGGCTCTTAACAACCAGATTACATGCATAATGAATAAGTCTACTTGTAATACTAAACCTCAGATGCATCCATCAAATCCGAGGGGAAATTCACATACAATAAAGAGAAATATCAAATATCCAGAAGTAAGATTTTTTTTCTATATTATAGACTATTTGTTGAAACACTATTCTCTCTCAGAAATGACATCTTCATTTTGATCTAATTCAGTGTCTATTCAGAAAGCACAGGAACAACCCAGCAATGCTTTGCATACATATTTATTAACACCTTCCTCTACAAATGCACAGCAAGCACTGTTCTTAGAGCTAGAAATTCAATGGTAAACAAAAATGTTGTGCTCTCATGATGACACTGGGGAGAAAGACAACAAAACAATCAAAAATAAGTAAAATGACAAGTGAAATATTTTATGGAGAGACATATTTCAGAGATACAGAGTGAGGAGGATGGAGGTTGCTACATTTTATAGGGTGGTTAGGGATATTCTTCCCAATAAGATTATATTCAAGGACAGACATAAATGCAGTACACTTGCCATTCATATGGATTTATTTCCTCAGAAAGAGCTTTTCCACCAGCAAAAAGTGTGAACATGAAGGCTCTGAAGTGTCAGTTTGCATTCTGACTTAGGTAACAACAAGGAGGCCAATCTTTCTGGAGCATAGTGGGAAAAAGGGAGAGTGGTAGAGGATAAAGTCAGAGAAGCACTAAGTGGGAGATCACGTAGGACCTTGTGGACAAACACTGTTGTTGTCTCCATAGTCATGTCCTGTATAATCCTCTCCCCTGAGAGTAGACAGGACTTCTCATTGCTTCCCACTATTAGAAGATGGCAAAGATGATGGGATGTTACTCCCATGACTACAATATGATTTTATACTTATACCCCCACCCCACCCCACCCCTACACACAAGAGATTCTCATTCTCCATGCTGGCTTTGAAAAAATAAGCTGTTGTGTTCTGAGAGGGCCTATGGAAGGGTCACAGGGCAAGGAATGCAGATGACCTCTAGCAATACAGAGTGACCTGCTCAAGAAGGCCAGAAAGACCTACAACCACCAACAAACCAGAGATGGATTCTGTCAACAACCTGAGGGAGATTGGAAGCACATCAAACCACTACTGAGACTATAACCCTTGTCAGCACCAGGATTTCAGTCTGGCGAGATCTGAAACAAAGGTCCCAGATAAGCTGTGTCCAGACACCAGGCCCATAGAAATTGTGAGGTAATAGAAGTGTGTGATTTTAAGCCTTCTAAGTTTATGCAGCAAGAGGAAAAGAATGCAGGCCTTGCAGGGTATTATAAGGAATTTTTATGTCACTGCTTTACTCAAAGATGGAAATGTTTGAAGCTTTTGAGCACAGAAGTGTCATGATCTGACCTACATTTAAAAGGATGATCCTGGCTGCTGTGATGAAAAAGACAGCAGAGGAAAGGACGAGGGTGGAGATGCAGGACTATTTAGAAGATATTGCAATAATCTAAGCAAGAGATTTTTCTGGCTTAGGCTTATGGGGTAGCAGTGGAGGTGGTGTGAAGTGATTTGATTATAAGTGGGATTTGAGAGTAGAGCTGTCAGATAAGTGATTGTGAGAGAAGAGTCAGGAATGCCAGCAATGTTTCTGACCTGAACAACTGAAAGATTCAGTTGCCATTGGATATGATAAATAATACTGAAAGTTGTATGAATCATCTACTCTTAAAAAGTGAGTAGTATGAAGTCTATGAATAAACAACTGAGGATATCTTTAATTTTCCAGTCCTTTTATAGGAGAACATATCGTGGGCATCAGGGTGACAATAGTCCAATGGGTTATGGAAGTGTCCAGTCCAAGTTAGCCTCACTTGTTACTGTTTACCTAAGACTCAATATCTGTAAATTGTATCATGAGCTTAAATACCTAGGGCTTCTTATCTAGTGTTACCTAGTCACGTCTACACTACTAAATAAAACTTGTAGAGGGTGACACACATCGAGTAACGTCACAGCTGTTGCTCAGTTTTTATCAAGAGGTTATTTTATGCTTAACACCTTTCTGCTTTATACTGTCCAAAAATCCCTTATATCAAAGAATTAATATCATTATTATAGTTTATTAACAAAATAAGATGTTAACTTACCAAAGGTTTTAATAATCAATGTGGTAAAATTTATGCATATGGAATGCCTTGACATTAGGTATTCTGTAGACTCTTGTAATAGAATATAGCAATAAACAGACCAAGGATCCAAATCAGTTTGTTTATTTATAACATGAAAAATGATCATTTTTGCCACTGAGAATATATAAAATTCCTGTATGAATTCACACACCCTCACATAAGTACCCACGTAGAGAAAGAGTTGGTGTAGTTTTTGAACTTGTGTATAAATACTACCACTTAATAATGTCTAAAACAGTGATGGATTTTATTCATACAAGATTCAAATTTAAGAGAAACAATGAGGAAAATTGCTATCCAAATTTGTAAGAAAAACATCTAATTACAACCAACAAGAAATATATCTGATAAATTCAGGGCATTCTCCTTTCTAGGGAGTAAAAGTTGCCATAATCATTTTAATGTGTTATTTTACTCTACTCATGCAACACCAAATTCCTCACCCATAGTAGTATCTTTCAAAAATTCTGATATTTGTCCTTGGAATATAGATAATTTGTTTTTTAAGCATAATAAAATACTTTGTTGAAAGTTTAACTATGGAAAATAAACATAAATTCTTTTCCTTCAACAAATTCATTGTAGATATGACGAAAATCTAAATTCTGGGTTCACAATAAATCAAGAGAAGTTAAATTTTATTGCCTCACATTAAGGCAAATCCATTATCACTTTGTAACATTCTATGCTCATGTCTGACATAATCACAGGGTCAGATCTTCATATATTAAAATAATATAATGTTACCAGTTCTTAATGAAACAACTCTCCAAAAATTTGAAATATAAACAAAGGTCTCTGAAACAAATATAATATTTAATTTGGGGGAATTTCTTCTATATTATAGATTTTTTTTCCTAATAATTTTTGAGAAAGAAATGAAGATTTTACTCTTATACCTGCTTCTGCTGCAGCTGCAGCCACTGTTACATGTATAAACAAGAAACAGAGGACTCATTGCTAGTCGTAGTTAAAAAGGAGCTCCTATAATGCTAGAAAACACACACACACACACACACACACACACACACACACACACCAGAGGTGATGTGATGTGTACCTCGAAGAACTGTCATTTATCTATTGAAGAAATGGACAGAGAAACAGTATAGTGAGCCTGCTAATGGATATATATATATATATATATATATATATATATATATATATATATATATATATATATATATATATATATATATATATATACAATGTATTTGGGAAAAGGCCATGGGGGTGATTAGATATTGGGGGTTGGAATTAGATGGGGATTTCTCTGTGTTAGAGGAAAATATTAAGGTAAAACATGTGGAGAGAAAAGAGAAGGCTGAAGAAGTGGGCAAGGGCCCTATTATAAAGAGTCTTGTTTACCAGCATAAGGATTTGGATTTCTGAAAAGAGAGATGGAAATGTTGTAAGCAGGGATGATATGCTTTTATTTTAGTTAGAAGACAGCTTTAAAAGAGTTAAATCTATAGAAGTGAAAACTAATGATAAAACTATATTAATAGCCCAGGACAAAGATATTATCATTTAAGAGGCAGGGGCAGATATGAAGTATACTCCTATAAAATTTGTTAGAGGAGACTTGAAGCACAAAGGCATGTTTGGGAATATTACTTTGGGAATTATCTGCTAATAGGAGTAAGTAGAATTAAGAAGGTCACAAAATCATCTTAGGAAAATACATACAAGAGCAGTAAGGTGATAAAAAGAATCTTGAGCAATATCGATATTTAAGGGATGGGAAGAAGAAGTAATGTGAACAAGGGGGAACTAGAACAAAGGGATGAGAGGTAAAGGAATGTGGATAATGTGAAACCATAGACTCAAGCATTCAGAGGTTTATGAAGGAGGGAATAGTATAGAGTGCCAAATATAGAGGAATCTGAGATAAAGACTGAAATGTTTTTCATTGGCAAATATGAATCTTTGATGAATTTAGTGAGCAAAGTTCCATATGCTAGTAAGGGCAGGACCTTAAATATAGTGGTTTATGGAATGTATTGAATGAGTAGGACGAGCATAAAATTTACCATCTAAATCAGAACACTTTAAAAGTAACAGTAAGAGTTAGCAACAACTTCAGCAGGTAAACAGATACAACCAAAACTATCATACCTAAGGTTACTCTAGAGATGTGGAATCTACATTGTTGAAAAGGGTGGATGATATAAAGGAGAATAGATAGTATTCAGACAGAAATAGAGTCAGGAAATTATTTTATACAATGAGAGCAACTTGAACATGTAATTGTATCTAGAAAAGTAAAAAAGAAATTCAGAATTTTAGAGTCAATTGACACATGGTCACAGAAATGTCTGAAGGCAGAAATTGTGGAAATTTAGTCAGGCAGAGAGGAAACAGAGATAAGGTTCTACTGGCAGCAGATGACAGAAATAATCTCTATAAACATGAATCACAGACAGGACTAGCATTCAGGAGCTGATCAAAGCAGAGAAGCTATGTAGGTAGGTAACTTACTATTAAACAGAAGATTGTATTCCCCATTATGCTGGTTATGAGGCAGTTTTACTGATTTAAACTTTTTCCATCTTGAGAAAAAGTAAACACTTGAAGTCAGGGTCTTAGGCAGTAGAGAACAGGCAGAAACTAGTGTAAGCACTCAGGCCACAGAAAAGACAGAAACCAAGTTAATGCAATGGTGATATGTTACAACAGGACAAGTCACATGATAGGTTTTGTTGGAGACACAATATGTTGAATATATACATAGTGACATTTTATATTTTTAGCACCTATTAGTGCTGAACATAATTAATGTTTATTGTTATCACAATATATCAGTATCAAGAAATTCCAATTACTCAATATGGAAGGCTGATTTATCAGAATAGTATGTAGCTGTAGGATTTAATTTTTAAAGATGCATGTTTATAATGATGTGGGGGAAAATAATATTTAGCCTCTCTTGCTTAGTTATTTTTTTGATTCATCTTTTGACATAAACAAATGAGAATACATAAAAGAATACTGACAATCATAAGCTTGTATTCTATGTAATCTCAGTGTATTCTAGATTCGAGTGTGTAGTGTGTTTATGGAGAATGTGTTTGTGTATATTGCCATCCAATTCTGTAATTTTACAAAAAACATTCTTTGTTATGTTTGCTCAGGTATTCTTACGTGCAAAGATTTCTCTCCCATATCTTATCTAGATAAAAAAATTAAGAAAAGTAAACTTTGTGTTTTGTAGCATTACAAAAATAATTTTAATCAGCACTTCAATGCTTTAGTAGTGGAATGAGAATTTACATTGTTTTAATGACTACACAGCATCTGAGCTCTTGTAATGTTTCCATATGAAAGGGAAAAATCTTGCCAGAATAATATATATTTAGTGTTTCTCATTTGGTAATCAGGTGAATGACAATTTATGATTAATTTAGCCTTAGATACCACTACGTATTTTACTATATGGAGGTTCTTCTTCAGTTGTATAAACACCTTCTAGTAAAAAGTTCTTAAAAGTATAGCAACAATTTTAAATATTGACTAATAGTATTCATTCCTCTAAGTTCATTTTTAAAAGTGATAGTAATAATGATAACAGCCTAGTGAAAATAGCAACTGATATGTGTTTTAACATCTACTGTGTACCATATGTTAGATGCAGCAATTTATGTGTCATATGTTACCAACCACTTCAAAACACTATGACAGATGATTCGTTTCGTTTACTGATGAAGAAACAGAAGTTAACAACATGAGTAAGTTGCTCAAGGTCACAGAGCTGGTTAATGGCAGCAGATGGGGTTTCAGCTTCTGTTTGTTTGACATCAAAGTCTGAGCTCTTAAGCACTGTCATAGACCTCCTGGTTTTTACCCTGAAAGGTAATTAATGTTGTTTCATGCTTTATATTTTTCATTTTATCTTCATCAACTCCCTTTTCTATGTCCATAGGTCTGATCCAAACCACTTTCTGCTCTTGCATTGCTTAACTGCAAATATGAATGCTGCTGAAGTGCCTTTTGTATACAGCCCATCTTTGGTATATGTAATAAAAGTAAGTGACCATCTAGTGGCTTGCTGTCCCTAAGTGGGGGCTAATATTCTAGCCAGGATGCTTTTACCCCACAAACACAGAATGACAGCCCAGAGAGAAGACAGAAGGTTAAAAAGAGAAAACAAAATAAAAAGATGCCTTGCAAGTTTCTAAGTGAAGGAGAAAAAATTTGTGTGGAGGGTCAGCAAAGTTCATTTCTCTTCCTTTTTTTTTTTTTTCCTGTGTGGCCTGATCTACCAACCATACACTTTGTGATTTAAAATAAAATAATGTACAATAGCCCCTTTTCTTTTAAAAACTCTTTCAAATTGGCAAACACCCATTTGGAATGCTAGGCACATTCTGGTCCTTCTACACTGACATGAGGTTGGTACTTGTCCAAGAAAGAAGAAATAGTCTACATTTTCTACACAGCCACAGAAACTGCACTCCTTTCCGAGAAAATCTATCTTTATAGCTAAATAGTTAACCCTGAAATCTCTAGTTTGACTCAAACTCCCAGATTCATGAGCATACAGTCTAAATAATGTTGGCAAATGTTTAATCATGTCCTTTCAATAAAAATTAGAAAGATAAGTAGTGAGATTAACTGCCAGGTGAGTTTTAAGATAATTATAATGAACATTGTAGCCACTCTTTGCTATAGATAATTAAAATAAGTGGGCTCTTCCTTTTATGCTTAATATAGTCATTCGGGTGGAAGGCTTAAGGATATGTCTGCCTAACCCTGTGGTGATCTACAGCTCTTGGCAAACACACACACACACACACACAGACACACACACACACACAGACACACACACACACACATAAGTCATTGTTGACTTATTTGAAAAAAAAACTCCAAAGGACTTTTATATGCCTTTTATATATACTAAGTCCATAACCTCGGAAGCTTTTTGTATAATTTGATGCCAATCCCACAGAAACATATTGTGATTTGTCGAGAAAATAGGCTGCCTAACAGCTCTAATTTCCTTACTTCAAATATCTCAGTTCACAGATGTTTGTTGTGTATTTTTAAATTTTCAGTACATTAAATTAAGGAAATAGAATTTGCTGGAGCAAAAGACTCAAGATATATATTTATTATCAAATTACTTAAAAATACATTTTTATATATAATATAATATCAAGTTGCTTTATAAAATATGTAATATATAATATGTATATATTATTAAATTGTTTTAAAAGTATATTATATATTATTTTGTATATAAAATATAATATACATATATTATCAAATACTTTCAATTACAATATTTTTACCATTATCAAATATATTTATTTAGCAAATATATTGTATAATATATTGCAGTGTATTATATTATTTATTATATCATTGTCATATATATATTATGTGATATATATCTATCATAATTAGCACTTTCATAGTTATGATGATAAATATATTTTCATATGCTTATTTTGTATTTATAGTTTTTCTATATTAATTGCATGATTATAAACTTTGCTAATTTTTTATTTTCCCTCTTAATCTTTTTTTTATAATACATTTTAAAATTTTTTTATTTACATTTTATTTTTGGCTGCATTGGGTCTTCGTTGCTCTGCATGGACTTTCTCTAGTTGCGGCAAGGGGAAGCTACTCTTCGTTGCAGTGTGGTGGCTTCTCTTTTTGCAAAGCATGGGCTCTAAGCATGCCGGCTTCAGTAGTTGTGGCACGTGGGCTCAGTAGTTGTGACTCGCGGGCTCTAGAGCACAGGCTCAGTAGTTGTGGCACATAGGCTTAGTTGCTCCGCAGCATGTGGGATCTTCCTGGACCAGGGCTCGAACCTGTGTCCCCTGCATGAGCAGGCAGATTCTTAACCACTGTGCCACCAGGGAAGCCCCCTCATACTCTTTTTTTGGTATTAAAACTTTTGTTTTATATATTTTAAAAATATTTCCTCCCAGACTTTCATGTACTTTTTAACTTTGTGATTTCTCTTTGTGAGTAGATTTTTTAAATTTACTTAATGCAAATGAAATGTATTTAATTTTATTCAAGATATGAAGCAGGGTGCTTGAGTTATATTTTTTTCTAAAATGTATGCCATTTGTCCCAACATTTGTTGAAGCATCCATATTTTCTCCTGTAGGTGAAAGGTGATATTTAATATAAATTTTATGCCAATATACTATTGGGTCTTTATTTGGGGATTATTTATTCTGGTCTATAGACTAATTTTTTTAAAAAAATTGATAATGACAAACATATTCAATTATGATTCACTCATATTATGTCTTAAACCTGGAAAAGTCAACTACCTGTTGCTGGGCTGCATCCCACAGTCCCAGAATATTTGTAACTGCCCAGCCTCAAGACTGAAGAAAGAACCCAGAGTCAGCAACAGAGACATCAACTATTTGTTGGACAGTGAATCTTACAAGTCAAAGATAAAGACCCAGGAATGACACCCCACCTTGTATGGTGGATGGCAGGCAGGACTCCACAGCAGTCTTTGCTACTCTAGGGAAGAGGAGTCTACTGGTTATAGGGGGAATGATGGCCAGGAGGGCTTCTTGGGTACCAGGGGAACTGTTGGAGGAACATATCGCCAACAACTCTTCAGGTTAACCACTGTCCTGAGGACTGACGTATCTTGTTGATAACCCAACATAATGGGAAGCTTCCAGTCTGAGGACCAGAACAATCCTCAGCTTGGGGTTAGTTGATCACAAATGCTGTTACTGACTGAATGCTAAGATCAGGAGGGGGATGCAATCATGTGAGTAAGGTGAAGGTAAAGCAAGACTTGGTTGGACAAGAGACGTACAAAGAGCAAGAGAGTAGGCATCTTGTGGAGTCCAATCATATACCTGTATTATTATTATTTCAACATTTTCTAGTCTGTTTTTATATCTTTACAGATCTGCGCTCTATGTATCCTCTAAACTTGATCATTAGAGTTCACAGTTGTCCATTGCATTGCTTTTATTCTATTTTGATTTTCTGGAAATTATATTTACAAAATTTGGTCTAAAAATTTTAACTATATAGTTGTTATATAATTCAAAGAAATTGAACTTCATTCCAATAGAAACTATCTGCTAACTATCTAGGTGTTATAGTCTGAATTGTGATTATCCAAAATTCATGTTGAAGTCCTAACTCTAATTACCTTAGAATGTGACTGTATTTGGAGGCAAGTAAAGAGGCAAGTAAATTAAAATGAGGTCATACGAATGGGCCTTGATCCAATATGACTGGTGTCATTATAAGAAGAGATTAGGACATGGAAACGAAAAAAGGGAAGGCCATGTGAAGACATTGGGAGAAGACAAGCATCAACAAGCCAAGGAGAGAGGCACTGGAAGAAACCAATACTGCCAATACCTTGATTTTAGACTTCTAGTGTTCAGAACTGTGACAACATAAATTTCTCTTGTTTAAGCCACAAAGTCTGTAGTACTTTGTTATGGTGGCCCTAGCAAACTAATACACTAGGATTTCTTTTCACTAATTATATAAAACTTTTTAAGTCATCATCTGTAATTTAAGGAAACTAGACTGAAGAGGTTCAAATTTCTTTCCCACATAAGTATATTATTTTACATTCTACTCAGATTTTCCCTTATCACTCACAATAATATGTTGCTAGTGTGATTAGGAAAAATAAGTTCCCCTTAATAAATATCAGACCTGAAGCACAGTCTCACCTTAATGAACTCAAGGTACATGGGAGTGGGAGAGGGACTAGAGTCATAAAAAGACAATTACAGTATGTAGTAATGTGCCATAGCAGATAAATAAAGAGAAAAGGACTTTTGAAGAACAGGCATGGCAGTTGGTGTCATATGTACTGAAACTGGGGAGGGGATTGATATTACTTCATCAGATGTATGGAAATATGATGTACATAGGGGAAAAAAATCAAGAAGCTTCAAGTATAGTGTATCTAAAGAGTTGAAAAGAAAATGCATAGCTGGAATAAATACCACCCTTAGCTTTACTTAGTACGTTATGTGAAATCCTGCTGTAAAATATAAGAATGCTTAATTCAATAAAACAAAGAAATTTGAGGTTACTTAACTTTTTTTTTTTTTTTTTCCGTACGCAGGCCTCTCACTGTTGTGGCCTCTCCCATTGCGGAGGACAGGCTCCGGACATGCAGGCTCAACAGCCATGGCTCACGGGCTCAGCCGCCCCGCGGCATATGGGATCTCTTCCCGGACCGGGGCACGAACCCGTGTCCCCTGCATCGGCAGGCGGACTCTCAACCACTGCGCCACTAGAGAAGCCCCTACTTAAAGTATTTTTAAATGATGTTTTTAAAAGAAAAAAAAAATGATTCCAAGTACATGACATTCCAACTTACTCATTGAGTTTGCTTCAACCTGACTAAAGACCTTTAATATCATCCCATTCAAACAAGTGTTATTGTCGCTTCATCTGATTAATATTCCATTGCCATTGACCTTTACTACCTAAATTTGAGACCACCTTCCACATTCTGACTTATTTTAATGTTTTCTTTTATGAAAAACACACTATGTCAAATATTTTGTGAATATGTTATTTCTAGTACTTAAGGCAATCATGGGAAGTTAATGTTATTATCATGATAGAGTTCAGAGAGGTAATTCCCCTAGAGGTACACAGCATCCACATAACTTGGCTGGGCCGTGAAGACAATTATAGCCTTTCTATTGTGTCATGCTGTGTTTTACTTTTCTTTGCAATATAAGAAGGAGCAGGGCAGAGTCTTTAATTATTTCAGTTAGGCTCCAGAATGAGGAACCATTTACATGTCTTCTTTTACTGTATACCATAAGCCAGAGCACTATCAAAATAAAATTTATACTTACATTGATATTTATAGGTAAAATATCAGCCTTAGAATGTAACGATGCCAAAAAACTTTATTATAGCTGTAATACGAATGGAATAACAAGACAAAAATACTGAAAAACAAACTAAATAATTATCAAGATTAAGAAATAGGCAAACAAGTTGTATAAATAGAATTTGATTTCAATTGTTTTGCTCTAGGCAATTAATGCTTGCTTCACACAGTGAATGGTTTCAGTCATAACAAAACACACAAAATGATAGAACTGGTACTAACATTAGAAATCATTCAGGTTATCCTCCTCAATTTATAAATTAAAAAAAAATGAAGACAAGTTAAATTATTTGTATAACTCAAAAAAATCTATAAAAGTACATGGCTAATTATTTCCTAAAACTTGTCTTCTGGCTCCTATTTAGAGTTCTTTTCATCACACATCACTGACTGTAGTTTTAGAAAACAACCAGAAAACCGAGAGTGATAAATACAGGATTTTGTTTAAATAGAAAAGACAGAATTTACATCAAACACAGAAGGAAATTAAAATCTGTCATGAACATACATCAGAACATCTGATTATTTTGAGTAGGTAGACTACCATATGGCACAACCTTAATAAATGTTAAATCACACTAAGAATTGTAACAATAAGAGCAATGAATAACAATAATTAAAGCAATCTACCACTGACTGCTTCATTCACCCTGAAATTAAAATTTATGGGAGCCCATTATGAGGAAGAGCTGTGCAAGGGTGTAGAAAAATATTAGAATTATTACAGACAGCCATTTGTTAAATAGTTATCGAAACACTTTGCTCCAATATATCATCATGGTTTTCTAAAAATATTTCTTTGATTTGAAAATTAAGTCCTTATAGAATGAGAGATATCTACAGCACTTGGTGTTTTCTTCTTTGTCCCATAGGTTTTCTTGTGGGGATTTATGTGTTTAACATAGTTAACCTGGTCCCCATGGATGTTTATGGTGGAGCCAGCTGAGGGGAGGTGTAGCGTTTGGAACAATATCATCCACAGATTAAGCAACTCTAAGTTCTGAAAGGAGACAGCACCCAGAAAATCGAAGCTACACGCAAAGTGAGGAGTTGAGGGATTAGAAGAAGTGAGGTGGGTAGGGTGCTTTAGGGGAGCACATAGGTGCCTTGATACTGCCAAATGTTGAAAGAAATAAATTCTGAAAGTCATAGGGTAAGGAATGGAGACACATTCTAATGGCTAATTTTTCTTCTCCCTGAATACCCCATTATTTTTCAATTTTACTATAAAATTTTCAAATGTAGCAAAATTAAAAAAAAATAGAATGAATGCTCATTTACCCACTATAGATATTCTGCCCTTAATATTTTGTTAGTGTAATTGGTTTCCTCATATGTATCAATCTATTTATCCCTCTATCCACCCATCAATCCATTCTATTTTTGATGTATTTCGAAGTAACTTGTGGACCTCAGTACACTTCCCCTTAAATATAGCTGTGTATCTATTTTAAAAGGCCAGGTTTGCCCTCCTGTGGTAAAGTCTTTCCTCACTTAAGTTTAAAGTTCTTTTGTTATTTGAGGTTCTGACATTTTATACAAATACAGCACAAAGTATTTGTTATAGGATATAACACTTTTCTTGGAGAATTTTATGAGCACACTGCAAGACTGTATTATTTTAGTTACAGTCAACTGTCTTGGCAGCCTATAATTGAGGATATGCATGGCACTGAAAGTTACATAAGTGTTACTTTATTAACACCAATTATAAGGTATGAATATACTTTTATCAACCTAATGAATTTTCTAAATGGTTTTACATCAACTTATTTCCTCAAAATTTCTATGAATGTGTTTTGGCAAAAACCTCAATTCAATTTTATATTTGAGGAAATTAAGGCAAGAAGAAGTACAGTTATATAATTATTTACCTCAGTGGTTGGAGAATCCAAGACTTTGGGAGAGAGCCTAGGTTATGTATAGTGGAAACCTGGAAATTATTCACTGTGTGTAAGGTAAGCATAATAAACTATGAATGTAAAAACTAAGTAATAAACATCTAACCAAAATAAAGAAATGCTCTATAGTTGTAGAAATCAGATAATCCTTAAGAGAAGCTAGATTTTAAAATATTATATAACTTTTTCTTATAGTATTATGCACTTTTTCTTCTGAATATTATTTATTTGAATACAAATTATCTCTTCTTTATTAGACTATATGTTCACTCAAACTGAGCAAAGTAAAAGGAATTAATTATTTTTTGTCATCAGCTTTTAATAAATGTTTAGTATATATTTCATTAATTTTAATTTACCTGAACACAGTATTTCACATATTTTTTCAAAGAAATTAAATAATATGGTCAAAAGTATGCAGGTAGTAAATTTTGGAGTCAGAATTTGAATGGATTCCTGTCTAATTTCACAACTCTGAAATTGGTTCGTCTTGATATTTTCCTATGACTTATTCAGTCAAGCACTATACATTTTGTTTTGTATTTAAAATTTTTTCTATATACCACAGAACCTGTAAGACTTCTTGTCATTAAATTCTGATTCTGCTGCTTGCTAGTTCTGGGACCTTGAGTATGTTACTTGAATTTCCTCAGCCTTAGTTCCTCATGTGAGAAACAAAGAGGATTTTATCAATGTCAGAAGATTATAGTAAATTAAATGAGATAATTATGTCCAACTCCTGATATTCATCTTGCTCTAACTGTAGTCACAATATCTACTGAAGAACCTCACTAAAGATAGGCTCAGAAATTTTCTTTTTTTTTTTTTTTGCGGTACGTGGGCCTCTCACTGTTGTGGCCTCTCGTGTTGCGGAGCACAGGCTCCGGACGCACAGGCTCAGCAGCCATGGCTCACAGGCCCAGCCACGGCATGTGGGATCTTCCCGGACCGGGGCATGAACCCACGTCCCCTGAATCGGCAGGCGGACTCTCAACCACTGCGCCACTAGGGAAGCCCCAGAAATTTTCTATAGATATATCATAGAAATATGATATCTTTATCTACTATTTTCATTTATTTTGTACTTCACTAGCACTTTCCTAATGTGAGAGTCTTAAAAAAAGCCTCTGTACACCTAAAAAATTATCTGCAATATTACTTGCCATATTCATAGGTTAACACACATTAATATTTATAGATTACAGCCATTTTGGTATAATCTTAATTACTTAAATCACATTGCTGTGCAAGTTAAATATTTTATCCAGTTTTCCTCCTTAGGTAGATATGATATTCTCCGTATTACATGTGGGCAAGATGAGTAATACATGAGTTCATAATCAGCTATCAATACTATACTTTAAAAAATCAGATTATCTCTTCTAAAGTTCAACATTGTTCACATTACCACAACACTTTATGCATGCCACCACCTTTCCACTCATAATTTTACAAAGAAAATATTTGTGAACATATGTGTGTATTCAAACAGTTATGCGGAATCTTAAGAAAAGGAGCCATGGGTTTATCCCTTTTTCATGTTCAGTGCCTGGCATTTTGTCTTGAACATGATAAGCCCTCAAACAATAACTGTTGAAATGAGAAAAATTGAGAAGGTGGGGCACAAAAGAAGTTGCTCTTGTACTGTAATAGAGACATACGACAACCCTAGATGGAGTAATGAGATTCAAGTAGGCCATCGTGCATAAGCCTTAAGGAGTAGGAAGTTGGGAGTACAGTGCGACATTTCTCAGATTTTCCCTGCTCTTGCACATACACAGCAACAGAATTTACACATATAAAAAGGGACACTGCAACCTGTCATCTCCTTGAATGACACTGTATTTTTAGTGAAAAAAGCTGTCTACAACTTTAACAGCACTGTAAACTCAAGCAACAGTCATTCAATACCATTTTCAGCCTGAGTCTAATCATTTGTAAAAAGTTTGCTGTTCATAATAAACACCTATAAAATGAAAGCTTGTATTTCAAAGGAGACTTTAGGTTTCAGTGTGTTGGCTTATCTTCATATCCTCATGATATAAACACAACCTCTTTTTAAGATGTCAAAAGCCTATAATGATCAACAGCACAATGTACGTTAAAACACTTAGTTTCCACAGACCTTAAATAATATATTGTTACAAGGCAGAGTGTTCATGCTATAGAATTTCATTAGCTGTATTACATTTATCTAATATATGGCTTTACAAATACATTTCAACATTAATTTAACCATGTAATAAATTCTCATTTGCTTTAAACACAAGGATATTTTATATGAAGTAATTTTAAGTAAATATGTTATTCTTGTGAGTGTGATTGTCTATGCAAGTATTCCAGTGTTGGATTTCAGATTTTCTGTCTTAGTATACTGAATACTTATAAATATTTTGATAGATATTATTAAATTCAGAAGACAATAAAATTGGGATGAACCTATGAAAAGATTGTGGGGAAAAATATTTGCAGCAGAGAGTTTTATACCCCTTTGTCAATTTTTTTTAAAATAACTAATTTATTTTTATTGAAATATAGTTAATTTTCAATACTGTGTTAGTTTCAGGTGTACAGCAAAGTGATACAGTTATACATAAATATATATTTCGTTTTTCAGATTCTTTTCCCTTAAAGGTTATTACAAAATGTTTTTTTCTTATTGGGGTATAGTTGCTTTAAAATGTTGTGTTAGTTTCTGCTCTACAACGAAGTGAATCAGCTATATGTATACATATATCCCCTCCCTGTTGGGTCTCCCTCCCTCCCATCCCACCCATCTGGATCAGGCATTTAATTTTCATCTGAAATATACTTTTGATACCCAAATGGTTTGGGAACAATTTGCTTTTCATGATAGGAACATTAAAGAGGAGACTGTAAAACTCTTAACTTCCTACCAACTCCATTTACTAGCAGCAGCTATATTAGAAAAAGGAAACACAAAAATCCCAACAACAAACTAGCTGAGAAATAAGTTTATCAAGCCCAAGAAAAGGAAAAGGCAAGTCTCAGCCTATCTCCCCCTCTAAGCAGCAACAATGATTCAGTCTCCCCAGTGACAACTGAGGGTCTGCCTTACAGCAGGATCAATGGGGTTGACTAACGCAGAGTGTCTTAGTCCAGCAATGAAACAAACAACACACACAGTACAAATATACATGCACAGAACAACTCAAATACATTCATATATATGTATATATGCACATATATATATAAAATATATATGTACTGAGGTCTCAACTTTTAATAGTTATATAAACAATTTAGTTGTTAAAAAATCATTAATGATAGCCATTAAAAAATTAAATTGACTAAGACAACGTATGTTATTGAGAGTATAAATTTAGATGTTTATTTTTTTGGAAAACAATAGACAATATCTACCTACTCTGTAGGTAGATACTATGTGAAATAGAGATTACTATGTGAAATAGAGATTACTATGTGAAATAGAGATTACTGAAACTACTACTATGTGAAATAGAGATTACTGAAACTATGTAAGTGTGGTTCATAAAATGAAATAATAAACAATGAAATCCCCAATATTGTCACACACCATGACCATCCGATCACCACACAGCAATAGCAGCAAGACATATTTTCACAGCTCATCTCAATTATTTTCTCTCCTACCTAAAACTGTCATGTGACAGCTATTCTGGTTAAAATTAGAATAAAATCCAAATTTCCTACATAAGTAAGACCACCTTACTTGAGCTGGTCTTTGTCTGTATCCGTGACTTCATCCCTTCTCAATGACCATAATGCCTTTGCAACACTTACATTCTTTCACTTCCTGGAAAATCTCTGTCTCATTCCCATGTCATGTCATGTCTTTGCACATGTCTTTGTCCTGATACATTTCTTGTAGATCTTCATAAGTTTGACTCTTTCTCATTATCAGAATCAGCCCAAGTATCTCCCATAGAGGCCTTTTCTGTCAACCCAAGTAGATGATATTTCATTCCTTGCCACTCACTATCACATTACTTGCTTCTTTCTAGATGTTATTGCTTTCTCATATTATATAGTTTGTAGCTTTATTGTTGTAAACAATAGAGTGTAAGCTTAATGGTTCAGACACTTTAGATTTTTCATGGTTGAACTACACTATTGTGTTTACTGAGTATTTAATAAATATCTGTTTATTCATTCATTCAACACAAGTTTCTTAAAGCCTATTATGTTCCAGGTACTGTTTTAACTTCAGGTGATACAGTAGCTTAAAAATAGAAGAAAAAAAAATTTCTGCCCTCATAAACATAATAGTGGTGAAAAACATGCAGTTTTTTGAATTAGTGACTCTAGAAAGCATTAGCAAGGACAGGACCCAACAATTTTGAGTCTCTGTATATTTCCAGTTAATTTTTTTCTTCCAGTTTTATTGAGATATAACTGACATATAGCACTGTATAAGTGTAAGGTTTATAGCATAAAGATTTGATTTACATACGTCATGAAGTGATTATCACCAGTTTAGTGAATATATACCATTTCATATAGGTACAAAATAAAAGGTAGAGAAAAAATTTTTTTCTTGTGATGAGGACTTAGGATTTACTCTCTTAACAACTTTCATATATAACGTACAGCTGTGTTAATCATATTTATCATGTCATACATTACATCCTTAGTACTTATTTATCTTATAAATGGAAGTTTGTACCTTTTGACCACCTTCAACCAAATCCCCCTACCCTGATCCCCCCACTCCCCTACCTCTCCAACAATGGTAACCACAAATCTGCTCCCTTTTTCTATGAGTTATTTGTTTGTTTTGAAGTATAATTGGCTTACAACACTGTGTTAGATCTTGTTACAAAACATAGTGGTTTGATATTTCTATACATTTCAACATGATTACCACAATAAGTCTAGTTACAATATGTTACCACACAAAGATATTTCAAAGTTATTTAATATAATCTCCCCACTGTACATTTCATACCCATACCCATGACTCATTTATTTTGCAACTAGAGGTTTGTACCTCTTCATTTTCCTCACCTATTGCTTTCCTCCACCTACCCACCTCCTGTCTGGCAGACACCTGTTCTCTTTATCTAGAACTCCATTTATGGTTTGTTAAGTTTGTTCATTCATTTTGTTTTGTTGGACTCCACATATAAGTGAAATCATGCAGCATTTGTCTTTCTCTGTCTATGTCACTTAACATAATACCCACTCGGTCCATCCATTTTGTTTTAAATGGCCAGATTGTATTCCTTTTTATCCAGTCATCTACTGATGGACACTTAAGTTGCTCTCATATCTTAGCTATTGTACATAATGCAGCTATGAACATAGGGGTGTATATATTGTTTCTAACAGTGTTTTTGTTTTCTTCAAACAAATACCCAGGAGTGGTGTTGCTGGATAATATGGTAGTCCAATTTTTATTTTTTGAGGAATCTCCATAATGTTTTCCATACTGGCTGTACCAATTTACATGCCAGCAGCAGTGTACAAGGATTCCCTTTTCTCCACATCCTCACCAACACTTGTTATTTATTGTCTTTTTGACAATAGCCATTCTGACAGGTGGGAGGTGATTGTTTTAAATTAATTTTTATTGGAGTATAGTTGATTTACAATGTTGTATTAGTTTCAAGTGTACATCAAAGTGAGTCGGTTATACATATACATATATATGCTCTTCTTTAGATTTCTTTTCCCATATAGGCCTCTTGAGAAGAGTTCCCTGTGCTATACAGTAGATTCTTATTAGTTATCTTTTTTTTTTTTTTTTTTTTTCGGTACGCAGGCCTCTCACTGTTGTGGCCTCTTCCGTTGTGGAGCACAGGCTCCGGATGCGCAGGTTCAGCAGCCATGGCTTACGGGCCCAGCTGCTCCATGGCATGTGGGATCTTCCCGGACCGGGGCACGAACCCATGTCCCCTGCACTGGCAGGCGGACTCTCAACCACTGCGCCACCAGGGAAGCCCTAGTTATCTATTTTATATATAGCAATGTGTATATATCAATTCCAGTCTCCCACTTTATCCCCCTCTTCCCCCTTGGTAACCATACATTTGTCTTCTACAACTATGACTCTATTTCTCTTTTGTAAATATGGTCATTTGTATCAATTTTTTAGATTCCACATATAAGCGATATCATATGATATTTGTCTTTCTCTGTCTGACTTCACTCAGTGTGACAGTCTCTAGGTTCATCCATGTTGCTACAAATGGCTGAGTAATGTCCCATTGTATATAAGTACCACATCTTCTTTATCCATTCATTCATCAATGGACATTTAGGTTGCTTCCATTTCCTGGCTACTGTAAATAGTGCTGCAATGAACATCGGGGTGCATGTATTTTTTCGAATTATGGTTTTCTCTGGGTATATGCCCAGGAATGGAATTGCTGGATCATATGGTAGCTCTATTTTTAGTTTTTTAAGGAACCTTTATACTGTTCTCCATAGTGGTTGTACCAGTTTACATTCCCACAAGCAATGTAGGAGGGTTCCCTTTTCTCCACACCCTCTCCAGCATTTATTGTTTGTAGATTTTGGATGATGGCCATTCTGACCAGTGTGAGGTGATACCCCATTGTAGTTTTGATGTGCATTTCTCTAATAATTAGTGATGTTGAGCATCTTTTCATGTGCTTTTTGGATATCTGTATGTCTCTTTGGAGAAATGTCTATTTAGATCATCCGCCCATTATTTGATTGGGTTTTTTATTTTTTTGATATTGAACTGCAGGAGTGGTTTGTATATTTTGGAGATTAATCTCTTGTCAGTCACTTCTTTTTTTTTTTTTTTTTTTTTTTTTTTTTTTTTTTTTTTGCGGTACGTGGGTCTCTCACTGCTGTGACCTCTCCCATTGTGGAACACAGGCTCTGGACACACAGCCTCAGTGGCCATGGCTCATGGGTCCAGCCGCTCCGTGGTATGTGGGATCTTCCCACACCGGGGCATGAGCCCATGTCCCCTGCATCGACAGGCGGACTGTCAACCACTGCGCCACCAGGGAAGCCCTGGTCACTTCTATTGCAAATATTTTCTGCCATTCTGAAGGTTGTCTTTTCATTCTGTTAATGGTTTCCATTGCTGTACAAAAGCTCTCATGTTTAATTAGGTGTAAGTTGATATCTCATGGTGGTTTTGATTTGCATTACCCTGATGATTAGTGATATAGAGCATCTTTTCATGTGCCTATTGGCTATGTGTATGTCTTCCTTGGAAAAATGTCTAATCAGTTCCTCTACCCATTTTTTAATCAGGCTCTTTGTTTGCTTGTAATTGATGTTGAGTTGTATGTGTTTGTTGTATATTTTGGATATTAACCCTTTATCAGATATCTCAATTGGAAATATCTTCTCCCATTTAGTAGGTGACCTTGTCATTTTTGTTTCCCTTGTCTGAGGAGACATAGCCAAAAAAGCATTATGAAGATCGATGTGAAAGAGATACTGCATATGCTTTCTTCTAGAAGTTTTATAGTTTCAGGTCTTACATTTAATTCTTTAATATATTTTGAGTTTATTTTTGTGCATAGTGTGAGAGACTAGTCCAGTTTGATTCTTTTGTATGTATATGTCCAGATTTATCAACACCACTTATTGAAGAGACTGTCTTTTCTCCATTGTATATTATTGCCTCCTTTGTCATAGATTAATTTTCCATGTAAGTGTGGGTTCAATTCTTAACTCTCCATTCTGTTTCATTTTTCTATCTGTCTTTTTTGTACCACACAATTTTGATTACTATTGTTTTGTATTATAGTTTGAAATCAGGAAGGATGGTACATTCAAATTTATTCTTTCTCAAGATTATTTTGGTTATTTGTGGTCTTTTGTGATTCCATACAAATTTTACAATTATTTGTTCTAATTTTGTGAAAAATTCCTTGGTATTTTGATAGAAATTGCACTGAATTTCTTGATTGCCTTGGTAGTATGGTCATTTGAATAATATTAATTTTTTCCAATCCATGAATATGGTATATCTATCTATCTGTTTGTTTTGTCTTCAATTTTTTTCATTAGTGTCTTGTAGTTTTCTGAGTACAGGCTTTTTGCATATTTGGTTAGATTTATTTCTAGGTGTTTTATTCTTTTGGATGCAATTTTAAATGGGATTCTTTCCTTTTTTTTTTTTTTTTTTAAAGTACGCGGGCCTCTCACTGTTTCGGAGCACAAGCTCAGGACACACAGGCTCAGTGGCCATGGCTCATAGGCCTAGCCACTCCATGGCATGTGGGAACTTCCCAGACTGGGGCACGAACCCATGTCCCCTGAATCGGCAGGCGGACTCTCAACCACTGTGCCACCAGGGAAGCCCGGGATTGTTTTCTTAATTGCTCCTTCTGATAGTTCATTGTTAGTGTATAGAAATACAATATATTTCTGTATATTAATTTTGTATCCTGCAAATTTACTGAATTCATCGATGAGTTCTAGTAGTATTTTGTAGGCATCTTGAGGATTTTCTATGTACAGGATCCTGTCATCTGCAAACAGTGATGATTTTACTTCTCCCTTTCCAATTTGGATTCCTTTTATTGCCTTTTTTTTGCTTATTTCTGTGGCTAGAACTTTCAGTGCTTTGTTGAATAAAAGTGGTTAGAGTGGGCATCTTTGCCTTATTCCCGATCTTACAGGAAATGTTTTCAGCTTTTCACGATTGAGTATGATGTTAACTGTGGACTTATTATACGTGGCCTTTATTATGTTGAGGTATTTTCCTTCTATACCCACTTTGTTGAGAGTTTTACCATAAATTGGTGTTGAGTTTTGTCAAAATTGTTTTCTGCATCCATTGAGATGATCATATGGTTTTTATTCTTCGGTTTGTTAATATGGTATATCACATTGATTGAATTATGGATATTGAACTCTCCTTGCATCCCTGTGATAAATCCTACTTGAAAATGTTATATGAGCCTTTTAATGTATTGTTCATTTTGCTAATATCTTATTGAGGATTTTTCTATGTTCATCAGTGATATTGGCCTATAATCTTCTTCTTTTGTGATATCTTTTTCTGGTTTTGGTATTAGTGTGATACTGGCCTCATAGAACAAGTTAGGAAATGTTCCTTCCTCTGCAATTTTTGGAATAGCTTGAGAAGGAGAGATGTTAATTCAACTCTAAATGCTTGCTAGAATTCACCTGCAAAGAAATTTGGTCCTGAACTTTTGCGTGTTGGGAGATTTTATTTGTTTGTTTTGTTTTTAATAATTCAATTTCATTACTGGTAATTCACCTGTTCATATTTTCTATTTCTTCCTGGTTCAGTCATGGAAGAGTGTATGTTTTTAAGAATTCAATTTCATTACTGGTAATTCACCTTTTCATATTTTCTATTTCTTCCTGATTCAGTCATGGAAGAGTGTATGTTTCTGGGACTTGGTCCATTTCTTCTAGGTTGTCCATTTTATTGGTGTATAATTGTTTGTAGTAATCTCTTATGATCCTTTGTATTTCTGTGGTATCCATTTAACTTTTAATTCCTGCAAGAGGCAATTTAATAGGCTTAGTTTAAGTTAGGTTTCTCAAAATTATGAGCAAATAGCTATAACCTAGCCAAAGAGTTGAAAGACATCCTAATTTTTATCTACTATATTTTTTTCCTTGTCTGCATGGCACGTATGTACCTACATAGACTTTCTACATTGTCAAAGATATTCTGGCCTAATATAATTCAACTATTATAGCTAGTCTCTAGAATCTATTTGTCTAACATAACTGAAACTTAATATCCATTGAACAACAACCCCATTTCCCCCACCTCCTGCCCCTGTAAACCACAACTGTATTCCTGTTTCTGTGTGTTTGACTATTTTAAATACCTCTCATAAGTAGAATCATACATTATTTCTCCTTCTGTGACTGGATTATCTTATTAAGCTTAATCCCTCCAGGTTTATCCATGTTGCCACAAATGAAAGGATCTCTGTTTTTAAAGGCTGAAAAATGGATAATTTTCTTTTTCTTTAATCTGTCAATGAACACTTGGGCCGTTTCCATATTTTGTCTAGTGTGAATAATACTGCAATGAACTTGAGAGTACAGATATTTCTTTGAGACCCCTGATTTCATTTCTTTTTTATGTACCAGAAATGGAATTGCTGGATCATATGATGGTTGGACTGCACCCTGCAGGCCCACAAGTCCTGTGCTTACCCAGCTTCAAGACCGAAGAAAGAGCATGGAGGCAGCAACAGAGACATGAATGGTTTAATGGATGGGGAAACTTACATGTCTGAGTCAAGGTCCTGAAGGGACATGCCACTGTATGAGTCAGATGGCAGGCAGGACATGGTGGCAGTCTTCACTCTCACCCCCTTGGGGGAATGGGAGATTGCCAGTTATAGGGGGAATTATACCAGGTTGGCTCATTAGTTACCAGGGAAACCAGCAGAGGGGCACGTTCATCACCATCCCTTTGATAAGAACAATCACTAGCTGGGACCTGGGGAAAATATGTAGGAAGGTCCATCATGTGAGTAGGGTATAGATAAAACAAGCACTGGTCAAGCAGGGAAGGTACAGAGAGCAGCCATCTTGAGTGGCCTGATCATACAATGGTGTACAACATAGTGCCTATTGTTAATGATACAGTTTTGTGCACTTCAAATTTTGCTAAGAGGGGGGATCTCATGTTTTCTTACCACACACACACAAAAACCAATAAAACAAACCAAAAAACAAAGAGACACAGGGAAACTTTAGGAGGGATTTTATGTATATATAAAAATCACTATATATATATATAGTATATATAAAAATCTCTCTCTCTATATATATATAGATATATAGATATATAGATATATATTATATGGTTGGCCAAAAAGTTCATTCGGGTTTTTCTGTAAGATGTTACAGAAAATATAAATATAAAACTATACATATCTATATACATATACAACAGTCTGTGTGTGTGTGTGTGTTTGTGTGTATGTGTGTCTGTGTGTATAATTTTCATGATGGTGATGACTTCATGGGTATTTGCCTATGTCCAAACTCATCATACTGTACACATTAAATATGTGTATTTCTTTGTATATCAATTATATCTCAATAAAGCTGTTTAAAGGAAAGAGAAGAAAGTAATGCCACAGCAGGCACAATTTTTAGGTTTCCAACTGGAGGCATACCAAATTTCCTCAAGTCATTGCATCCAGATATAATGTAATACATTATTGTTGTCTTGTTCAGGATTCAGGAATTTTGTCTATTTTCCCCAAAGTTGTTTTTATCTGGGCTTACCTATCCTATAGCATGGTTATTTTTCAAGCTACAGTGAGAGCTATGGATTTAATACCACCATTTCATCTCATACATAATTTTCTGGGAGGGAGGTTCATAGTTCTTAAGGAACAGGAGGTAAATGTATGATCAAATGTCTTAAAGTTTAAACATGTATCCCATAAGATGATGGTGTAATGATCTAGAAGTGCCAACGGAGAGTGAAGAGAAAATCAACATCTTCTATCAGGCAGTATCCCAACATCAAGTGCTATTGTGTCTCAGTGGCAAAGTAGCTGGTTCTCCCTTTTTAATAATTATTTTACATAATAAACTAAAAGTTACAGGAAAATTATAGAGAATAATATAATGGACAGCCATGTATCCCATAGAGCATTCAAATACATGTAAACATTTTTTTTTGCCATACTTTTTTCAGAGGCTTTCTTTTTTTTTTAAGAAATATTTCTTGAAATTATATATATTGCTAAGTTGTCACCTCTTACCTTTCACCCCATTCTACCTCAATAGCAACTGTTAACCTAAAGTTTGTGTGTAGCATTTTTATGCATGTGTTTGTATTTTTACACTAAATATACATATCTACAAACAACATACACTGCCACTTTGTGTGTTTGAAATTTAAAGAATTGTCATTATCTGGTATATCTGACTTTAATGTCTCCTTTTTTCCCTCTTGTGATTAGGCTTGATATTTGTCTACGTTAATGAAAATATATGTACTTTATTCAATTTAATAGACAATGGCATTGTATCTGAGAAACTTGTTCTTTATTTTTACATCTTGCTTTTATAAATAAAGCTGCAGTAATAAAATATCCTTGAGTATGTCTCCTCATATTCAGTTACGAGTACTTCTCTAAAATGTGTGTCTGGAAATAGAATTTCTGGGTAGAAAAGTACAATTATTCTCTAACTTATTATCCTTGAATTTTCCAGATATTGCTCAAGTTTATACCCTCATTAATAATGCATAAAGTACTAATTAGTCAACTTTTAGTTGACTTATGTCAGACTGATGATTTCTTGCACTTTGGTTTGTGTGTTATGAGTTTAATTTTCATTCACCTGATGTGTATAAATAAACACCTCAAGCTAGATATATTGGTTTACTAAGGCTACCATAGCAAAATACCACTTACTGGGTGGCTTAAACAATGGAAATTAATTTTCTCACAGTTCTGGAGACTAGAAGTCCAAGATTAAGGTGTTGGTAGGTTTGGTTCCTTCTGAGGCCTATTTCTTTGTTTTTCAAAGGCTACCTTCTTGCTATGTCTATATTTTCTAAGAAGGAGGAAAGGAGGAAAAATTCTGAAAGACTTAGTATTTAAACTGAAAAAGACTATTTCAAGTGATATCCTCTAAATTATTCAAGTGCCCTGAATTTATATAATGAGAGAAAATTAAACACTACTTTTAGATGTTAAAACAATCACAGTTGAAAAACACTGACTATAGAAGTTGCCACAATTTTAACTTAAAATTGTCTTTCAAGTTTTATCAGACATATTTTTTCATATTTCAATTAAATAATATGTTTTACTAAAGCTATCTAAAGATCTGAAAGGTGTCAATAAGTGGAAATGTGATTATTAAATTGCTAATTAAATGAACTGATCCTAAATAGCATAACCTCTTAACTGTTTATCTAGATTTAAATTTCCAGAGAATTTTCTTTCTTCCTTCCTTTCTTCCTTCCTTCCTTCCTTCCTTCCTTCCTTCCTTCCTTCCTTCCTTCCTTCCTTTCTTTCTTCCTTCCTTCCTTCCTTCCTTCCTTCCTTCCTTCCTTCCTTCCTTCCTTCCTTCCTTCCTTCCTTTCTTTCTTTCTTTCTTTCTTTCTTTCTTTCTTTTGCAGTAAGCGGGCCTCTCATTGTTGTGGCCTCTCCCATTGCGGAGCACAGGCTCCGGATGTGCAGGCTCAGTGGCCATGGCTCACGGGCCCATCCGCTCCGCGGCATGGCATGTGGGATCTTCCCAGACCGTGGCACGAACCCGTGTCCCCTGCATCGGCAGGCGGACTCTCAACCACTGCGCCACCAGGGAAACCCTACATTTATTTTTAATGTGTGCTGTTCACTGGATGAAATAGTGCCTGCTGAAATAGCAGGATGAGAAAGAACAGAAAAATGGGAGTAGTATGTATAACTGCTTGAATCTCATTCTCTGATGCATTCTGCTTTTCTTCATCCAGTGGTACAGCTTTCTTTGAACTCATTGAGTGTTCTTTGCAATGTAGTGATAGAGCGGAGTACAGAAGTGATGATAGTTCAACACATGGAGTGAAGACTACAAGTATTTTACCTTCAAAAGAAGTCAGTCTTCAAAGTGGTGTCTCCCGTCAACAACAGACTTAAAGCCAAAAGGCAGAATATCCAAGGAGAGACCAAGGAAGTAATTGAGCAAATGAAATTCTCCTGTTAAAAATGGAGAAAAAAAAAATTATGTTTAAGCAGCAAAAATCCCAGATTTCTCCAGCATAGAGAAATATTACCTCCAACAAGGTAATACAGTTAGACTTAATCTCAGAACCCATGAAAACAAAGCTTTCAGATTGTCACTAGAGTTATCAAACTCACATCTGATTGCTAACATTTTATATATAAATATTTCTGTGCCATGACTTTAAGGGGTGCTACCTCTACAAAAGACTTAGTACACAAGGGTTAGAGGGACATGATGTAGAGACTCTCAACAAGGGCTGCAGCAGCAAGAATCGGTTTGCCTGGTTATGTGATGTAAAGCTTCATGCCTGTGTGATCTGAGTCCTTGCTTGTCTTGCCCTTATTTACTCCATGTTTCTTTCAATTGCCTAGTCATCATTTTCACTAAGTGTGTACATAATCTTTTTATACAAAACTGATTTATTATGAGGTATTAACTCATGCAATTATTGAAGCTGAGAAGTCCAATGATCTTCTGTGTGCAAGCTGGAGACTCAGAAAAGTAGTCTGAAGGCCTGAGAAGAGGAGAGCCGGTGGTGTTGATTCCAGTCTGAGTCTGAAGGTCTGAGCATTGCAAGTGCCACGGGCAGGAGAATATTGATGTCCCAGTTCAACAGTCAGGCAGAGAGTGAATCTGACCTACCTCTGGGTTTTTTTTTTTTTTTCTATTCAAGCCCTCAATGGATTGGATGATATCCACTCACACTGGGGAAGGCAATCAGCTTCACTCAGCCCATGAATTCAAGTGATATTCTCCTCTGGAAATACCATCACAGGCACACTAAGAAATAAAGTTTAAACAGATATCTGGGTACTCCACATCCCAGTTGAGTGGATACATAAAATTAACCATCACAAGTCCACCCCTTGTTAACCTGACACCCTTATGTATCTCTTTAAACCATACTTAATATTCAAATAAAGATAATAGCAAGATCTAAATTCTTCCAAATGTGATACAGCTATCCTATGTACAACTAAAAATGCACCAACCCTTCCTCAGAAGTAAAGTCCTGAGTGATATTTACTTTTCCTGTTGATACTCCATACCTTAAATACTATGATGTAAAATTAACAATACTTAAATAGTATGATATAAAGTCAATACATCTTATATTATAAGATAGAGGAATGACAGAAGAAAGGAAACAAAGATATGCATATGTATTTATAACAAATACACACAAACATATTTATAAAAAACTAGGGAAGAAATAGTCATGACAATTACAGTCTTTGCTTCTATAACTGGTCAGTGGTCATAGCTGGTATTTATAATTACCTTCTTCCACTCTCCATTCCATATTCCCTATGCCTTCAGGAAGCACCTTATGGTCACAGTCCTTTTCCTGGTGGGGTAAACCAAACGATTATTCCTGAAGAGTCTGAGCCATTAGTAGTCCTGCCTTCACTGAACTGTTGTAGTTTATAATTGACCTTAGTTATAGGACATGGTAATACTGAGAGATTCCCTAAGGGATCGGCTGTATTCCAAACATGCTCTCCCTTAGTTCCATTGTGGAGTAATAGTACAATATTCCCCTTGGTAGTTAGGATCAATCGCTCCAGCCAGCACAGTAGCTCCCTTCTTTCCCTGTGGGCTCAGAGGTGTGAGGAGAACAAAGTGACTGGGCAACAGTCTTACCTTCCAATTCAATAGAATCAATGTGTTCTGGTGGAAGTATTCTTCCCTATAAAACTAAGACCTCAGGACTTCCCTGGTGGCGCAGTGGTTAAGAATCTACCTGCCAGTGCGGGGGACACTGGTTCGGTCACTGGTCTGGGAAGGTCCCACATTCCACAGAGCAACTAAGCCTGTGCGCCACAACTATGGAGCCTGTGCTCTAGAGGCTGCGAGCCAAAACTACTGAGCCTGTGTGCCACAACTACTGAAGCCCGCATACCTAGAGCCTGTGCTCTGCAATAACAGAAGCCACCGCACTGAGAAGCCCGTGGTACTGCAATGAAGAGTAGTCCCCACTCACCTCAACTAGAGAAAGTCTGCATACAGCAACGAAGACCCAACACAGCAAAAAAATAATAAATAAATTTTAAAAAGAGAACTATAAAACTAAGACCTCTAAGCCAACAGATCACAAAATCATGGGGACAGGTAGCAAAAATTGTGCTAATGGACCTATAGTAGTAATAATGAGTGGTGTTACTCCCATTTCCACCTCCTGATTCCTGGACCAGTGAATTCTGGATAAGAACGAAACAGTGCCACACATTGGATGCTGAGAATAAACAGTCTTCTGGAGAAATACATCCCAGACCTGTAAGGAATTGCTACATAGCTGGCACTGTAACTGAGACTTCACGAGGTCTTTCCATTGCTCTATCAAGCTAGGTGCTTCAGGATGTTGGGGAACATGGTAAGACCAGTGCATTCCATGGGCCAATTGCTGCACTTCATTTGCTGTGAAGTAAGGTTTTGTTTAGAAGTAATGTTGTGTGCAATACCATGACAATGAATAAAGCATTATATAAGTCCACATATGGTAATTTTGGAAGAAGCACCACATGCAGAGAAGACAAATCCATATCCAGAGTAAGTATCTATTCCAGTAGGGACAAAATGTTGCCTTTCCATGATGGAACTGGTCCAATGTAATCAACCCAACACCAGGTAGCTGGCTAATCACCCTGGAGAAGAGTGCCATATCTGGGACTCAGAATTGGTTTCTTCTGCTGGCAGATTGGGCATTCAGCAGTGGCTATAGCCAAGTCAGCCTTAGTTAGTGGAAGGTCATGTGGTTGAGCCCAATGGTGGCATAACCCTTAGCCCTGCCACCATTGGCCACTTTATTCATAGCCCTTTGGGCAATGACAAAGGTGGTTGGAGAAAGAGACTGGCTGGTATCCTCAGAAAAGGTTATGCTATCCACTTGACTATTAGCACTTTCTTCTGCTGAGGTCACATTTGATGAGCATTTACATGGGATACAAATATATTGATATTTTTTGTCCATTAACAGAATTCTATCCATATACCTCCTCCCCAAATTTGCTTGTCAGCAATTTTTCAATCATATGCCTTTCAAGTCCCTGACCAACCAGCCAAACCATCAACCACAACCATGAATCAGTAATTACATATCTGGTCATTTATTGTTTCAAGCAATGTGAACAGTCCTGGGCACTGCTTAAAGTTCTGCTCATTGGGAGGATTTCCCTTCACCACTGTTTTTCAGGAAATGTCCCAGAAAGGGAGTGTATAATGATGCAGCTTCCACTTTTGGATAGTGCCTGCATATTGCACAGAATCTGTTATGAACAAACTCAAGTCTTCTCTTTCTCTGTCAGCTGATCATAGAGAACTCCCCAGGAGACCATAGGTAAGGCTGGGGGAGAGGAGGAAGTGTAGCATGAGTGAAGACTATGAGCTACATCTTTAAGTAATTTACTTGTGACTTTAGGACCTGCTTGAGTCTGATCATATACATACCACTTCCTTTTGATGATGGAGAGCTGTTGTCCATGCTCAGATTTATGGATTGGTGGCTCAGGTAACACCCACCACCAATAACCCACCATAATACTGAGTTTCTTGTGGGAAGCTCAGGTTGCATGATAACTTGGTGACCCATGGTTAAACATTCAGTCTCTATTAAGGCCCAGTAGCAGGCCAAGATTCGTTTCTCAAAAGGAGAGAGTTGTCTGCAGAGGATGTTAGAGTTTTCCTCCAAAATCCTAAGGGCTTGGATTGCAATTCACATTTAGGGACCTACCAAATAAAGTAAAAAGAATTCCTTGAATAAACAAGAGTATATACTTATAAGGCTTAGGTTTGTGCCACTATTTAACAGTTTAAAGATACTGGGTACACTGTCATGGAATTTGAATTAATGATGCATCAGATCCAGGGATTCCCTTTACAGAAGAGGAAGTATGGGTGTGGATTGGCAACAATCGGATACACTGGTTTTATTATATATGGCATCATACACAGAATCTGCTGGCATAATAGAAACTTACTGAAGGCATTGCAGAGGTGCCAACTTGGAGGTTACAGCCTACGGTTATATAGTTCCATTCTCCAGGACACAATATACATGCTAAATTACTAAATATTATAAAGTCCTAGTCCCAAATAAGTAAAATACTTGAGTCCAGAAACCAATCGGTGGAAGTATGTCACTTCCCCCCTTACTATTAGTCACAGTGATCTATCTGGGGAATTTCTGCTTCCTGTCTACACGATTCTGGGTTTTGCATATTTAGAGGTCTTGGTTACAAGAAAAGGAATTCGTTAATAAAACTTATTTGTCATAAAATCAGTTAATTGGTGTTGTACAGAATTCTGTGTCAATGAAGTGGCAAATCTAGTAAAGATTGTAAGATAATATACAAACCCTTTCATGGAAGATCTGACAGTAATTCTGAAGTTCTTAAAAGGAAAATTGATATCTGAAGTAGCTGTCAATTCTGACAAGGAGAAATTGTTCCCTCCAGTTTAGAAGAGGTGTTATGTAATCATTTTGCTATCACATAGCTAGTTAGTCTATTTGAGGGGTGATAACTGTTACTCTGTTCATGTTTCCCTATTCTCTATAGAGTATTTGAGTGTGGGGGAAATAACTTGTTTTTCTTGCTTCATAGTTGTCCAAATCAGAAGGCACCCTATCTGAAGAACTACATCCAGACCTGATGTAGAAAATGATATGCTGGTTCAATGAGACTACTGTCATGATTGGAAGTGACTTTCAGGAATCCTGAGATAGGGCTGAGCATATTTAACTGTGAAATATTCAGGAATAATTGGGGCCAGAGATTGGACTTGATAGCATACTTTCAATAATGGCCCCAGCCTCCCCAACCCTTCAGTATGTACACACATTGCATATGACTTTGCAGCTCCTCCTATCAAAAAGTGTAGTCTACTTCCCTTAAGACTACGAGTGCCTTTTGACTTGTTTTGACCAGTAGAATGCAGGAGATGTGACGATGCTCCTTCATGCTTATGAGTCTAGAGAAAGCCCTCAAATAAAGGGTCACAGTTTCTTTTAGAAGGAAACCATAAGCACATACTGAAAAAGCTAGTACCAAAGGATATATGCAGAATACTGAAAGTGTCTGCAATATTTTCCATGTATGATATTTTTGTCCTTTGTTGACCTGTTTCTTTATTTAAAGTTGGAACATTCTTATATCACTTTCCAGACTGATTTCTTCATTTCAAAAAATATATTCAAGCTTTGAACTCAAATCCCAGAAATAGTCTTCTTTACACTGATTCTTTTGACATTTTGATTGTTGTAGGTTGTGACTTATATTCTTCAAAAATCTGTGTATTTTTCTGTCTCTCTCTTTTTAACTTCTCAACATTATGACACCACATCTGTTTATACATTCTATAAGATTCTAGCAGACTGTGACATATTCATTATGACCAGCAATAAGAAAATAAATATGGTTACCCGAAAAATGTTCAAGAGATTCACAGATGTTTCTAACACATGCAATATTTAAAAAGATACACTAGTGATAAAGAGAGACGTTTATTTATTTATTTTTTCTAAGAACTAGTTGTAATTTGGGAAACTCACTCCTTACATAATCTCTGAAGTTAAATGCCAGAGCAAAGACATTTAGAGAAATATGTGGAGGCAATATACTCTTTTAATTAATTTGTTCTCCTAAAGTCATTGACTGTGAAGAGACTAACCAGGATGATTTTATCTTATAAGAACTAACTTTCCTTGTGTAAATTTGTTTAAGTAAAACCAATAAAATTTTGTAATTTTGTCATGTGCTGGATTTTTCACTTTTCTTTGCCAAAAGCAAGAACACTGACTTTCATGACATTTTATCCTATAGAAGACTGATGAAGAACTCCTTACATTTTATGCATTGATTGAAAGGTAGAAAATATTGTTTATTATTGGCTCAATGCAATGTTATTGGAAATTTAGTGCCTCACCTTTATTAAGCTGAATAATATTCTTGATTTGTTACTTTTCATAGGACATAATGACATATTGAAAGAGTTGAAGTTTTAACTGTTAGTTTATCAAAGGGGTTATGTTAGTGTTCTTTGAAAATAGAAAATAAAGGAAAGTTTGAAATTTAAAATTATTCAATAAATTTCTTGATTCTCACCAAATATGTAATTAATAAAACAGCAGTTAAAATCACTCTATATATCCCTATTAAAAGCTATTACCTCCTGAACTTAGAAAAGACCACATAATAAAACCTGTTAGTTGAGGGACTATTTTTTGAAGGAAAATTTTAAAATAATCACAAAAGTTCATGCATGTACTTCTTAAAGAACATATACTATGTTGCTAGACTCAGTGTACTATCAATATACTATGGAATAATTTAGGTAATACAAATATTCTATCATTATATATTAAGACAGATGAATGGAGTAGTAGGATAAAAAAAGGGAAAGGAAATGAATATATTTGGAGAGAATACAGGAAATTAAATAAAGTCATATAGATGAGAATAAGAAAGATACAAAGAAAATATCTAAAAAATACAAACAATATCAAGTAAATTATTTACATATACAAATACTTTTTTGATAGTATTGTCAAAAATGAAAATATTTTTAAATATGTTGCATGACTTCAACTTAAGCTTCAGATGCTCTCATAGAGTTTTTGATTACAAGTATGAACTTATAATGAGTAATTATATTTTTTCTTAATCAACTTTATTAAAAAATATGGTTTACACAGTTTAAGAGAAAAGGTCAATAATTACTACTAAATATATATACCCTCACAAGTATCACTTCAATAAAGATACACAGTATTTTTACTTCCACAAAGTACCCCAACTACTACCTCAGACAACCATTGATTTTGATCTTCTTTCTGTTACTATGGATTCCTTTGCCTGTTCTAGTATTTCACATACATGAAATCATACAGCATACACATTTTTGTTCTTGCTTATTTGTCTCAGCAAAATGTTTTAGGGGTTGATCAATGTTGTGTGTGATTCAAATGTTCATTACTCTTTTTTTTTAATTTTAAGAGTTTATTTGAGCAAAAATTGATTTGAATCAGGCAGCCAGACCTGAAGTGCTTTGAAGCAAGGGGAAAGACTTTATTATAGAGAAGATATGGAAGCAAAGCAAAGAAATCATTTGACTGGCTCTAGCTTAAGCGTTGCCTTATTTGGAAAAGCCTAGTTGCCTGTTTGTGGTCAGTTATCCTTAGGTTTTGATTTCTCATACTCAAGGTATTTTATTTTATTTTATTTATTTTGGATGTGCCAGCTACTGTAGTAGGCACTTTATTTACTTTTTAAAAACATCTTTATTGGAGTATAATCACTTTACAATGGTGTGTTAGTTTCTGCTTTATAACAAAGTGAATCAGCTATACATATACATATATCCTCATATCTTCTCTCTCTTGTGTCTCCTTCCCACCCTCCTTATCCCACCCCTCTAGGTGGTCAGAAAGCACTGAGCTGATCTCCCTGTGCTATGCAGCTGCTTCCCACTAGCTATCTATTTTATACTTGATAGTGTATATATGTCCATGCTACTCTCTCACTTCATCCCAGCTTACCCTTCCCCCTCCCCGTGTCCTCAAGTCCATTCTCTACATCTGCATCTTTCTTCCTGTCCTTCCCCTATGTTCTTCAGAACCATGTTCTTTTGTTTGAGATTCTATATATATGTGTTAGCATATAGTATTTGTTTTTCTCTTTCTGACTTACTCCACTCTGTATGATACACTCTAGGTCCATCCACCTCACTACAACTAACTCAATTTCGTTTCTTTTTATGACTGAGTAATATTCCATTGTATATATGTGCCACATCTTCTTTATCTATTCATCTATCGGTGGACACTTAGGTTGCTTCCATGTCCTGGCTATTGTAAATTGTGCTGCAATGAACATTGTGCTACATGTCTCTTTTTGAATTATGGTTCTCTCAGGGTATATAAAGCCCTGTAGTGGGATTGCTGGGTCATATGGTAGTTCTATTTTCAATTTTTTAAGGAACCTCCATACTGTTCTCCATAGTGGCTGTATCAATTTACATTCCCACCAACAGTGCAAGAGGGTTCCCTTTTCTCCACACCCTCTCCAGCATTTATTGTTTCTAGATTTTTTGATGTTGGCCATTCTGACTGGTGTGTGTGAGGTGATACCTCATTTTAGTTTTGATTTGCATTTATCTAATGATTAATGGTGTTGAGCATTCTTTCACGTGTTTGTTGGCAATCTATATATTTAGGTTTTGGGTTTCTTATATAGGCAGCTAAGGCATTAGAGTTACCTCAGTCTAACAACCTCATTGTTTAACTAATTTGACCTGTGGTAGAAGCTTGCATGTGAAAACAAAGAGTTCCACTGAGGCATATTTATTGAAGCAGTGTTTTTATTTGCAAAAAAAAAAAAAAAAAAAAAAGAACAACTTAAATGTTCTTCTAGAGCAGAATGGAAAATGAAACCATAAAGCTATAGAGTGTCATGGTTAAGGACAAAGACCCTGCAGCCAGACTGCCTGGTTCAAATTCTATATTTTCCACTTGCTTGCAATGTGACCATGGGCAGTTACTGACCCTCTCTGTAAAACGGACTAATAACAGACCATCGACCTCATAGGAGTGTATTGAGAATTAAAATAAGTTAAAATATATAAAATAAATTCAATAAATATCTTGAATTAATAAACATTATTTTATAACTCAAAGGGTCTCAAGATAATTTTTAGAACCCCATTTTACAGATAAGCAAATGACAGCCCATTGAGGGGAAAGCAGCTTGTCTACCTCAGCAGAGGCTGTGAACCCATTCCCCAGATGCTTCCAGTACAAAGCTCCTTCACCATACCCCTCTGCATTAATTATGATTGCTGAGTAGTATCTTACTGTATGAGTATTGCATAATTTTTGTATTTTCTCTCCTGTTGAAGAATATGAGTTTTTTAAATAGTTTTTGGATATAAAAAATCAGGCCTCAGAATTTTATGACTATTTATATATGTTATATATATATATATATATATACATGTTTTAATGAATATATTTATATCCCTTACACATAGGTGTGTATAAAATTTTTGTAATGGAATTGGTATTATAATGAGTACATAATTGAAGTTCTTTTTATTTGTCAATTTTTTATTCTATTGATTTCTGTTCTTATTTTTCTTATTTACTTACTTTTTACATAGGGTAGAAATTTATATAATTGACTTAAATCTTATTTTTTCTAAAGTAATTATTAAAAGCTATACATTTCCCTCAAAGCAGCACTCTAGATGTGTACCGCAATTTTGATATGTTATGTTTTAATTATCATTTAGTTTATAGTGTTTTCTAATTCTTCTTGTGATTTTTAAACTGATTTGTAAAAATTTGTTTTGGTTAAAGAATATTCTGTTTATGATTTCTACACTTTAAACTGTATTGAACTTGTTTTACGGCCCACCATATTATCTACATCAGCCAATGTTCAATGCTCATTTTAAAAGAATATGCATTTCATTATTACTTGTGTCATGTTTCATAAGAGTCTATAAGCCCAATTTGATTGATAGTGTTGCTCTAGTTTATCCTTACTGATATTTCTCCCTACTGTTATCAATCGTTCAGAGTGTTGAAATCTTCAATTATGTTTGTGGATTTGCTACTTCTTGAATTCCTTCAGTTTTTACTTTATATATTTTAAGCCCTATAACTAAGCACATTTAAAACTGTTATCTCTTCTTCATAAAATGACTCTTTTATCATTATAAATATTTTTGTTTATCTTAGGTAAATTATTTGTTTTAAATTCTAATGTATCTAATATAAAAATAGCTTTCTTACAATTAGTGTTTACATTATATCTTTTTTCATCCTTTCAAGTTTTACCTACCTGTATCTTTCTATTAAAATATCCTTTTCATAGAAATCATATGGTTGGATCTTCTGTTTGTATCCTGCCTAATAACACCTGCCTTTTTATTGCATTGTTAAAATTAGTCCCATAATTACATTTATTTTGGAGATAATACTATCATTTAATATTTATTTTCTTTATGTCTCAATTTTTAAATTCTATTACTCCTACCTGCATGCCATTTTTTGAACTGAATACAGTTTAATGGTAAAATTTGCGTCCTCTATTGGATTATTAGCTCTACCTCTTTGTTTTAATCTTTTACTTGTTGCTATAAGGTTTACAATATACATTGATAAATTATTATAGTTTACCTTCAAATATTTTTATATTTATTATTAGTATACCACTTCATATATAAGGTAAGAACCTTTCAACAATGTATTTTCATTTCCCTATTCCATCTTTTGTGTTTCTATTGCCATAGGTATTATTCTTACTTATAATTTAAACCTCACAATATGTTGTTATCTTAAAGGTCATTTCTAAGTTTCATAATAATCTTAACAGATGAATGAGTTTAGGAATACACATTATCATCTTTTTCTCTCTTCATTGCTACTGTGTGATCCAAGTACCAGTAGCACTGGTATTATCTGGAGTGTGGTATAAATGCAGCATCTCAGTCCCCATCCATATGTACTAAATAAAAAGCTGTAATATCCTCTTGTGATATTTATGCACTTTAGCAGTTTCTAGTGTACTTTGAATGGCAATTTTGTGAGAAAGCTAATAATCAATAAAGACTAACCAAATGAGTTCTTTGGTACTATCAAAGACATGGCATTTCTGGGGAGGATTTTTTAATTTCTTTTGGCGATTTGTAGCTCCTTCACTTTAATGGTAGACTCCTTTGCCAGTTTTTACAGGAGCATATTTAGTTTAACTGGATAATATATCATCCCTCCTACAATAAACATAACCAAATTCAATTTCCCTAACACTTTTCCAGCGATAATTATTTGCTTTGCTACAAGGGAATTATTAGATTCTTATATAAATCTGAGGCAAAGAAAAATATCATGTTGTTTCCTGATTTTGCATTAAAATGCTCATAAATATCTTAGAGATAAAGTTAACTGTCAAAGATTTATGTCCTGTATGATGTCTTTCCAGAAAGGTAGTTAGCAATCCACAATACTATATAACTGCAATCTTAGGGCTGGGACATTAGTCACCTGATGAACCAGAGGAGTAGCTGATGCTCCCTGAACTATATATGCTAACGTGGTAAAACAGGACAGCAAGCCATATTTCCACCACGTTGTATTATTGCAACCCCAGACTATGAACCTGTCCTCTGATCATATCCCTGATGAAATAGATATTCTTCCATCTGATGAAAATTACAGAGGTGAACAGGGCTGCTGCACAGTGTTCTGCCAACCCATTATTATGTCATTTGACAGTGTTGGTCCTTCTCTATGTGGCATAAAAACTTCAAAGCCCAGGGTTGGGGACCCTTTTTCAAAGTTTGACATCTATATTTACTAAATTCTTATGTGTTTTATTAGAGTGTTCTGAGCACAGTAATTTCCTACTTACTTACTGATGCCCTTCTATCCACATATGTCCTGAAAAAACATGGTGCACCATATTTTCTAATTTAACTATATAAATGTTTTCAATCAGAATATATTTGTATGTGCTATTTTCTCAACTATATCAATTTATTTATTTATTCAGAAAAAATTTTGAGCTTTTATAGATATGACAGGAAATTTGAATGTTGGGTAAAATATAGACAAGTTTATTAGTGTCAAATTAAAATGACACTGTCCCTAACATCAGTCATAATATTCAAGTAGGGAGATACACAAGAAAACAATTAAAAATATAGTTAATTAAAAATAAAAATTAAAGAAAAAAATGAATTGAGGGATACTCAAAGTTTCTGCAAGTTGAGAGAAATGAGTATCCAGCCAGATCTGAAGAGTATATGACATTTTTCACTTTGAAGAAGTTTTAGGTAAATGTATTGCCATTCCTCCTCAAGTGTAATGCAACAGAATACAACAGTGACCAGGCTATAACTTTCCTGAGAAGTTACTGAAATATAAAGGAAATGGAAAGAAATAAGATAGAAAGTAAAAGTGTTATTATATGTGACTCATACTATATTTTCCCAGTCCTAGTGTAAGGATCTTATTCCTACATGCATCCTGACACGCAGCAAATACAAGGCCAATTTATACCCAAGCAATGAATATTTTTCATACATCTCTGTGTCCAGGACACAAAAAACTCCTAAAGGGTTCAGAGAAAGAGAAAAATCTTAAGCCCTTCTTTCTTGCCTTGAAATTTCACCTTCATTTCTTACAACTCTTCTCTGCTCATTGACATGTTGTCTTGCTTTGTGGTCTAAAAATATCTCAGACAGCAATATTTTAATAACAATACATTTTTGAAGTTCCGATACATTTCATATTTAAAAAAGAGCATAATAGGTGCAATAACAATCTAGCACATACAAGCCAAGTTAGCTCTAGTTCTCTTCATTATCGTTTTTAACCATTTATCCAGCTCAAGGACAAAAAGAGCAGATTGGTCTGTTGTCTCATTTATTTTATTCTACATTCAATATGATAAATTGCCCCAAAAGAAAACACAGGTGCTTACAGTACAATACGTAAGACAAACACAAACACATATATCCACAAGAACAGGATTAACACAGAGACAAAAGGAATTCTAAACCCTGTAATAAAAACATTTTAATATATAATTTTATAAATATTTATAGATAATTCAGAACTATGGAAAATTTTCTCTTTTCCCTTGGAAACTTCCAAACACGCCATTCCCTGTAGTATGATATGCTGGGAATTTATTTCCATATCATAGTGATCTTGAATTTTAAAAAATGTTATCATTATGTAACAAATACATAGAATTAACTCTATTTAGTTTCTCTGTTTATCAATATTGCCTATATTTGTTTAATTCTCTTTAGTATATAATTCAACATTGTTTTTTTTCTAAAAGTGTTTTTGTTATTTGAGTCCCTTGAGATTCCAGATGAAACTTCAAAAGAATTTTTCCATTTCTGCAAAAAATATAATTGGGATTTTCATAGAGATTACATTGAATCTATAGATTGCTTTGGTGAGTACCGACATTGAAACAATAGTAAGATTTCCACTCTGAACACTTGATGTCTTTCCATTATTTTATTTCTTTTTTAATTTTTTTCAGCAATGTTTACAGTTTTCGGTGTACAAATCTTTTAACTCCTAGGTTAAGTTAAATTCTAAGTATTCTATTCTTTTCATTAGTACGGTAAATGGAATTAATTTCTTTTTCAGATTGTTCATTGGTAGTATATAGATCACAACTGATTTTTGTGTACTGTATTTGTATTCAGAAAATTTGCTGAATTGGTTTATTAGTTCTAACAGTTTGGGTTTTTTTTTTTTTTTTTTTGGTGGAATCTTTAGGATTTTCTAAACAGAAGATCTTGTCATTTTGTATGAGATCATTTTACTTCTTACTTTCCAATGTGGATTTCTTTTATACCTTTTTCTTGACTAATTACCCTGGCTAGAACTACCAACATTATGTTGAATTGAAGTGGTGAAATTTCTCATCTTTGTCTTTTTCCTAATTTTGGAGAAAAAACTTTGTTTTAATGATTGAGTATGAAGTAAGATTTAAGTTTTCTTGTTTCTATTTTAACATCTTTATTGGAGTATAATTGCTTAACAATGGTGTGTTAGTTTCTGCTTTATAACAAAGTGAATCAGTTATACATATATATACATATATATATATATCCCCATATCTCCTTCCTCTTACATCACCCTCCCTCCCACCCTCCATATCCCACTCCGCTAGGTGATCACAAAGCACTGACCTGATCTCCCTGTGCTATGTGTCTGCTTCACACTAGCTATATATTTTATGTTTGGTAGCATATATATGTACACACCACTCTCTCACTCTAGCCCAGATTGCCCTTCTGCCTCCCTGTATCTTCAAGTCCATTCTCTAGTAGGTCTGTGTCTTTATTTCTGTCTTGCCACGAGGCTCTTCATGTCCATTTTTTTTTTTTTTAGATTCCATATATATGTGTTAGCATACAGTATTTCTTTTTCTCTTTCTGACTTACTTCACTCCCTATGACAGACTCTAGGTTCACCCACTGCACTACAAACAACTCAATTTTGTTTCTTTTTATGGCTGAGTAATATTCCATTGTATATAAGTGCCACATCTTCTTTATCCATTCATCTGTTGATGGACACCTAGGTAGCTTGCACGTCCTGGCTATTGTAAATAGAGTTGCAATGAACATTAGGGTACATGATGCTTTTTGAATTATGGTTTCTCAGGGTATATGCACAGTAGTGGGATTGCTGGGTCGTACGGTAGGTCTAATTTTAGTTTTTTAAGGAACCTCCATACTGTTCTCCATAGTGGATGTGTCAATTTACATTCCCACCAACAGTGCAAGAGGGTTCCTGTTTCTCCACACCCTCTCCAGCATTTATTGTTTTTAGATTTTTTTAAGATGCCCATTCTGACCGGTGTGAGATGATATCTCATTGTAGTTTTGATTTGCATTTCCCTAATGATTAATGATGTTGAGCATTCTTTCATGTATTTGTTGGCAATCTGTATATCTTTTTTGGAGAAATGTCTATTCAGGTCCTCTGCCCATTTTTGGATTGGGTTTTTTGTTTTTTTGATACTGAGCTGCATGAGCTGCTTGTAAGTTTTGGAGATTAATCCTTTGTCAGTTGCTTCATTTGCAAATATTTTCTCTCATTCTGAGGGTTGTCTTTAGGTTTTCTTATGGTTTCCTTTGCTGTGTAAAAAGCTTTGAAGTTTCATTAGGTCCTATTTGTTTACTTTTCTTTTTGTTTCCATTTCTCTAGAAGGTGGGTCAAAAAGGATCTTGCTGTGATTTATGTCATAGAGGGTTCTGCCTATGTTTTCCTCTAAGAGTTTGATAAAGTCTGGCCTTACATTTAGGTCTTTAATTCATTTTGAGTTTATTTTTGTGTATGGTGCTAGGGAGTGTTCTAATTTCATTCTTTTACATGGAGCTGTTCAGTTTTACCAGCACTACTTATTGAAGAGGTTGTCTTTTCTCGACTGTATTTTCTTGTCTCCTTTATCAAAGATAAGGTGGTCATATGTGTGTGGGTTTATCTCTGGGCTTTCTATCCTGTACCATTGATCTATATTTCTGTTTTTGTGCCGGTACCATACTGTCTTGATTATTGTAGCTTTGTAATATAGTCTAAAGTCATGGGACCTGATTCCTCCAGCTCCATTTTTCTTTCTCAAGATTGCTTTGGCTATTCGGGGTCTTTTGTGTTTCAATATAAATTGTGAAATTTTCTGTTCTAGTTCTGTGAAAAATGACAGTGGTAGTTTGATAGGCGTTGCATTGAGTCTGTAGATTGCTTTGGGTAGTAAAGTCATTTTCACAATGTTGATTCTTCCAATCCAAGAACATGGTATATCTCACCATCTGTTTGTGTCATCTTTAATTTCTTTCATCAGTGCCCTATAATTTTCTGCATACAGGTGTTTTGTTTCCTTAGGTAGATTTATTCCTAGATATTTTATTCTTTTTGTTGCTGTGGTAAATGGGAGTGTTTTCTTAATTTCACTTTCAGATTTTTCATCATTAGTGTATAAGAATGCAAGAGATTTCTGTGCATTAATTTTGTATCCTGCCACTTTACCAAATTCATTGATTAGCTCTAGAATTTTTCTGGTAGTTACTTTAGGATTCTCTATGTATAGTATCATGTCATCAGCAAACAATGACAACTTTACTTCTTCTTTTCGATTTGGATTCCTTTTATTTCTTTTCTTCTCTGATTGCTGTGGCTAAAACTTTCAACACTATGTTGAATAATACTGGTGAGAGTAGACCAGCTTGTCTTGCTCTTGATCTTAGTGGAAATGGTTTCAGTTTTTCACCATTGAGGATGATGTAGGCTGTGGAGTTGTCATATATGGCCTTTATTGTGTTGAGAAAGTTCCCTCTATGCCTACTTTCTGGAGGGTTTTTATCATAAATGGCTGCTGCCTTTTGTTGAAAGCTTTCTCTGCATCTGTTGAGGTGATCATACATTTTTTCTCCTTCAATTTGTTAATATGGTGTATCACATTGATTGATTTGTGTATATTGAAGAATCCTTGCATTCCTGGGATAAACCCCACTTGATCATGGTGTATGATCCTTTTAATGTGCTGTTGGATTCTGTTTGCTAGTATTTTTTTGAGGATTTTTGCATCTATGTTCATCAGTGATATTGGTCTGTAGTTTTCTTTGTTTGTGACATCTTTGTCTGGTTTTGGTGTCAGGGTGATGGTGGCCTCATAGAATTAGTTTGGGAGTGTTCCTCCCTTTGCTATATTTTGGAAGAGTTTGAGAAGCATAGGTGTTAGCTCTGCTCTAAATGTTTGATAGAATTCACCTGTGAAGCCATCTGGTCCTGGACCTTTTTTTTGTTGGAAGATTTGAAATCACATTTTCAATTTCAGTGCTTGCTATTGGTCTGTTCATATTTTCTATTTCTTCCTGGTTCAGTCTCAGCAGGTTGTGCATTTCTAAGAATTTGTCCATTTCTTCCAGATTGTCCATTTTATTGGCATAGAGTTTCTTTTAGTAATCTCTCATGGTCCTTTGTATTTCTGTAGTGTCAGTTGTTACTTCTCCTTTCCATTTCTAATTCTATTGATTTGAGTCTTCTTCCGTTTTTTATTCATAAGTTTGGCTAATGGTTTATCAGTTTTGTTTATCTTCTCAAAGAACCAGCTTTTACTTTTATTGATCTTTGCTATTGTTTCCTTCATTTCTTTTTCATTTATTTCTGATATGAACGTTATGATTTCTTTCCTTCTGCTAACTTTGGGTTTTTTTTGTTGTTGTTGTTTTTCTTTCTCTAACTGCTTTAGGTTTAAGGTTAGATTGTTTATTTGAGATGTTTCTTGTTTCTTAAGGTAGGATTTTATTGCTATAATCTTCCCTCTTAAAACTGCTTTTACTGCATCTCATAGGTTGGGGGTCTTTGTGTTTCATTGTCATTTGTTTGTAGGTATTATTTAATTACCTCTTTGATTTCTTCAGTGATATCTCAGTTATTAAGTAGTGTGCTGTTTAGCCTCCATTTGTTTGTTTTTTTTACAGACTTTTTCCTGTAATTCATATCTGGTCGAATAGCATTGTTGTTCAAAAAGATACTTGATACGATTTCTTTTTTTTTTTTAAATTTACCAAGGCTTGATTTGTGACCCCAGATATGATCTATCCTCGAGAATGTTCCATGAGCACTTGAAAAGAAAGTGTATTTTGTAGTTTTTGTATGGAATGTTCTTTAAATATCAATTAACTCCATCTTGTTTAATGTATCATTTAAAGTCTGTGTTTCCTTATTTATTTTCATATTGGATGATATGTCCATTGTTGAAAGTGGGTTGTTAAAGTCCCCTACTATGATTGTGTTACCGTCAATTTCCCCTCTTTTGGCTGTTAGTATTTGCCTTATGTATTGAGGTGATCCTATGTTGGGTGCATAAATGTTTACAATTGTTATATCTTCTTCCTGGATTGATCCCTTGATCATTATGTAGTGTCCTTCTGTGTCTCTTGTAATAGTCTTTGTTTTAAAGTCTATTTGGTCTGATATGAAAATTGCTGCTCCAGCTTTCTTTTGATTTCCATTTGCATGGAATATCTTTTTCCATCCTCTCACTTTCAGTCTGTATGTGTCCCGAGGTCTGAAGTGGGTCTCTTGTAGATAGCATATATACGGGTCTTGTTTTTGTATCCATTCATCTAGTCTATGCCTTTTGGTTGGAGCATTTGATCCAATTACATTTAACATAATTATCAATATGTATGTTCCTATTACCATTTTCTTAATTGTTTTGGGTTTGTTATTGTAGGTCTTTTCCTTTTCTTGGTTTCTTGCCTAAAGAAGTTCCTTTAGCATTTGTTGTAAAGCTGGTTTGGTGGTGCTGAATTCTCTTAGCTTTTGCTTGTCTGTAAAGGTTTTAATTTCTCCATGAAATCTGAATGAGGTCTTTGCTGTGTAGAGTAATCTTGGTTTTAGGTTTCTCTGATTCATCACTTTAATTATGTCCTACCACTCCCTTCTGGTTTGCAGAGTTTCTGCTTAAATATCAGCTGTTAACCTTATGTGGATTACCTTGTGTATTATTTGTTTTTCCCTTGTTGTTTTTAGTATTTTTTCTTTGTGTTTAATTTTTGAAAATTTGATTAATATGTGTTTTCTTGAGTTTATCCTGTATGTGACTCTGTGCTTCCTGGACTTGATTTACTATTTCCTTTCCCATATTAGGGAAGTTTTCAACTATAATCTCTTCAAATATTTTCTCAGTCCCTTTCTTTTTCTCTTCTTCTTCTGGGACCCACAGAATGCAAATGTTGGTGTGTTTAATGTTGTCCTAGAGGTCTCTGAGCCTGTCCTCAATTCTGTTCATTCTTTTTTCTATATTGTGCTCTGCAGTAGTTATTTCCACTATTTTATCTTCCAGGTCACTTATCTGTTCTTCTTCTTCAGTTTTTCTGGTAGTGATCCATTCTAGATAATTTTTAATTTTATTTATTGTGTTGTTCATCACTGTTTTTTTGCTCTTTAGTTCTTCTAGGTCCTTGTTAAATCTTTCTTGTATTTTCTCCATTCTATTTCCAAGATTTTGGATCATATTTACTATCATTATTCTGAATTCTTTTTCAGGTAGACTACCTATTTACCCTTCATTTGTTAGTTCTGGTGGGTTTTTGCCTTGCTCCTTCATGTGTTGTGTGATTTTCTGTCTTCTCATTTTGTTTAACTTACTGTGTTTGGGGTCTCCTTTTTGCAGGCTGCAGGTTCGTAGTTCCTGTTGTTTCTGGTGTCTGTCCACAGTGTCTATGGTTGGTTCAGTGGGTTGTGTGGGTTTCCTAGTGGTGGGGAGTAGTGTCTGTGTTCTGGTGGATAAGGCTGGATCCTGTCTTTCTGGTAGGCATGTCTACGTCTGGTAGTGTGTTTTTTTTTGGTGTCTGTGGCTTTATTATGATTTTAAGCAGCCTCTCTGTTAATGGATGGTGTTGTGTTCCTGTCTTGCTAGTTGTTTGGCATAGGGTGTCCAGCACTGTAGCTTGCTGGTCGTTGAGTGGAGCTGGGTCTTTGCGTTGAGGTGGAGATCTCTGGGAGATTTTCACCATTTGATATTATGTGGAGCTGGGAGGTCTCTTGTGGACCAGTGTCCTGAACTTGGCTCTCCCACCTCAGAGGCATAGCCCTGATGCCTGGCTGGAGCACCAATAGCCTGTTGTCCACACAGCTCAGAATAAAAGGGAGAAAAATAAGAAAGGAAGAAGAAGATAAAATAAAGTACAATAAAATAAAATAATCAAAATAAAAAATAATTATTAAAAAAAATTAAAATAGTAATAAAAAAAAGGAAAGAATGAAGTGAGCAACCAAACCAAAAAACAAATCCACTAATGATACCAAGTGCTAAAAACTATACTAAAAAGAAGAAAACCAGAAAACAAACAACAGAGAGAATTAACGCTAGGAGAAATGGTAAAAGCAAAGCTATACAGACAAAATCACACACAGAAGTGTACACATACACACTCACAAAAAGAGAATAAGGTGGAAAGAAAATATATTTCATTGTTCCCAAAGTCCACCTCTTCAATTTGGGATGATTCATTGTCTATTCAGGTATTCCACAGAGGCAGGGTACATCAAGTTGTTTGTGGAGATTTAATCTGCTGCTCCTGAGGCTGCTGGGAAAAATTTCCATTTCTCTTCTTTGTTGGCACAGCTGCCAGAGTTCAGCTTTGGATTTGAACCTGCCTCTGTGTGTAGGTCGACTGAGGGCATCTGTTCTTTGCTCAGATAAGACAGGGTTACAGGAGCAGCTGATTCAGTGGCTCTGGCTCACTCAGGCCAGGGGGAGGGAGGTGTACGGAATGCAGGATGAGCCTGTGGTGGCAGATGCAGGCGTGATGTTGTACCAGCCTGAGGAGTGTTGTGTGTTCTTCCGGGGAAGTTGTCCACGTATCATGGGACCCTGGCAGTGGCGGGCTGCACAGGCTCCCAGGAGAAGAGTTGTGGATTGTGATCTGTGCTTGCACACAGGCTTCTTGTTGGCTGCAGTAGCAGCCTTATCATCTCATGCCTGTCTCTGAAGTCTGTGCTGATAACCACGGCTAGTGCCAGTCTCTGGAGCTCCTTTAGGTGGTGCTCTTAATCCCCTCTCCTCTCGCACCAGGAAACAAATAGGCAAGAAAAAGTCCCTTGTCTTTTTGGCAGCTCCAGACTTTTTCCCGGACTCCCTCCAGGCTAGCAGTGTCTCACTAGCCACTTCAGGCTGTGTTCATGCAGCCAACCCCAGTCCTCCCCCTGGGATCCAACCTCCGAAGCCAGAGTCTCAGCTCCCAGCCCCTGCCTGCCCTGGTGGGTAAACAGACAATCCTCTCGGGCTCGTGAGTGCTGGTCGGCACTGGTCCTCTGTGCAGGAATCTCTCCACTTTGCCCTCTGCACCCCTGTTGCTGAGCTCTCCTCAGTGGCTCCGAAGCTTCCCCCCTCCGCCACCAGCAGTCTCTGCCCACAAAGGGCCTTCCTAGTGTGTGGACACCTTTCCTCCTTCACAGCTCCCTCCCACTGGTGCAGGTCCCATCCCTATTCTTTTTTACTTCAATTTTTTTTTTTTTTTTTGGCAGTACGTGAGCCTCTCACTGTTGTGGCCTCTCCCGTTGCAGAGCACAGGCTCCAGACATGTAGGCTCAATGGTCATGGCTCACGGGCCTAGCCGCTCCACGGCATGTGGGATCTTCCTGGACCGGGGCACGAACCTGTGTCCCCTGCATTGGCAGACAGACTCTCAACCACTGCGCCACCAGGGAAGGCCCATCCCTATTCTTTTGTCTCTGTTTTTTTTTTTACCCTACCCAGCTATGTGGGGAGTTTCTTGCCTTTTGGGACGTCTGAGGTCTTCTGCCAGTGTTCTGTTGGAGTTGTTCCATATGTAGATGTAGTTTTTATGTTTTTGTGGGGAGGAAGTTGATCTCAATGCCTTACTCTTCTGCCATCTTGAAGCTCCTCTCAGTTGTAAGTTTTTTATAATTGCTATTTGTTATATCAAAGTTGTTTCTACTTCTGTTTTGTTTTAATCATAAAAAGATATTGAATTCTGTCAAATGCTATTTTTATGAAACAATTGAGATGATTATGTCATTTTTTTCCTCCATCTGTTAATATGATGTTTTACTTTGAGTAATTTTTATATACTGACCCATTCTTACATTCCAGGAATAAATCTAACAGTGCCACACTGTATATCCTGTTAACAAGCTGCTCTATTTGATTTGCTAGTATTTAGTTGAGGCTTTTTCATCGATATTAATCAAGGGTACTGGTCTGTAGTTTTCTTGTAGTGCCTTTGTTTGTGTTTGGTGATAGGGTAATACTGGCCTCATAGAATGAGTAAGGAAATGTTTCCCCTCTTTAATTTTATGAAAGTTTGAAAAGGATGCTGTTAATTTTTTTTTTTTTTTTTTTTTGCAGTACATGGACCTCTCACTGTTGTGGGCTCTTCCGTTGCGGAGCACAGGCTCCGGACGTGTAGGCTCAGTGGCCATGGCTCATGGGCCTAGCCGCTCTGCGGCATGTGAGATCTTCCCAGACCAGGGCATGAACCTGTGTCCCCTGTATCTGCAGGCGGACTCTCAACAACTGCACCACCAGGGAAACCCCCTAATTTTTTTTTTATTGTGGTAAGAACACCATGTGAGACCTATCTTGTTAATTTTTTAAATTAATTTTATTACAGTTTAGTTGCTTTACATTGTTGTGTTAGTTTCCACTGTACAGCAGAATGAATCAGTTATGAGTATATATATATATATATATATATATATATATATATATATATATATCACCTCTTTGTTGGATTTCCTTTCCATTTATGTCACCACAGTACATTAAGTAATGTTCCCTGTGTTATATGGTATGTTCTCATTAGTTATCTATATTATATATTGTATCAATAGTGTATATGTGTCAATCCGAATCTCCCAATTCCTCCCACACCCGCCTTTCCCCCTTGGTGTCCATACATTTGTTCTGTACGTCTGTGTCTCTATTTCTGCTTTGTAAATAAGATCATCTATACTTTTTTTCTAGATTCCACATATATGCGTTAATATACAGTATTTATTTTTCTCTTGCTGACTTACTTCACTCTGTATGACACTCTCTAGGTCCATCCACAAAGCTACAAATGACCCAGTTTTGTTCCTTTTTATGGCTGAGTAATATTCCATTGTATATATGTACCACTTCTTCTTTATCCATTTCTCTGTTGATGGACATTTAGGTTGCTTTTATGTCCTGGTTACTGTAAATAGTGCTGCTATGAACATTAGGTTACATGTACATTTTTGAATTATGGTTTTCTCTGGGAATATGCCCTGTAGTGGGATTGCTGGGTCATATGATAGTTCTATTTTTAATTTTTTAAGGAATGTCCATACTGTTCTCCATAATAGCTTCAACAATTTACTTTCCCATCAACAGTGCAAGAGGGTTCCCTTTTCTCCACACCCTCTCCAGCATTTTTTTTTTTTTTTTGTAGATTTTTGATGGTGGTCATTCTGACCAGTGTGAGGTGATACCTTATTGTAGTTTTGATTTGTATTTCTCTAATAATTAGTGATATTGAATGTCTTTTCATGTGTTTGCTGTCTGTCTGTATGTCTTCTTTGGAGAAATCTCTATTTAGGTCTTCCACCAATTTTTTTGACTGGGTTTTTAATTTTTTTGATATTGAGCTGCATGAACTGCTTGTATATTTTGAAGATTAATCCTCTGCAAGTTGCTTCATTTGCAAATATTTTCTTCCATTATGAGCATTGTCTCTTTGTCTTGTTTATGGTTTCCTTTGCTGTGCAAAAGCTTTTAAGTTTAATTAGGTCCCATTTGTTTATTTTTGGTTTTATTTTCATTACTCTAGGAGGTGGGTCAAAAAGATCTTGCTGCTATTTTGTAAGAGAGTTCTTCCTATGTTTTCCTCTAAGAGTTTTATAGTGTCTCGTCATACATTTAGGTCTTTAATCCATTCTAAGTTTATTTTTGTATATGATGTTAGGGAGTGTTCTAATTACACATTTATTTTACATGTAGCTGTCCAGTTTTACAGCACCACTTATTGAAGAAGCTATCTTTTTCCATTGTATATTTTTGCCTCCTTCATCGTAGATTAGGTGAGCATATGTGAGTGGGTTTATCTCTGGGCTTTCTATCCTGTTCCATTGATGTATATTTCTGTTTTATGCAAGCACCATGTGGTCTTGATGACTGTAGCTTTGTAGTAAAGTCTGAAGTCGGGGAACCTGGTTCCTTCTGCTACATTTCTCTTTCTCAAGTTTGCTTCAGCTATTCAGGGTCGTTTGTGTATATACAATGTATAATCTTTTCTGTTTTAGTTCTGTGAAAAATGTCATTGGTAATTTGATAGGGATTGCATTGTACCTGTAGATTGCATTTGGGTCTATAGCCATTTTCACAAGGTTGATTATTCCAGCCCAAAACCATAGTGTATCTCTCCATCTGTTTGTGTCATCTTTGATTTCTTTTATCGGTGTCTTATAGTTTTCTGAGTACAGGTCTTTTGCCTCCTTAGGTAGGTTTATTCCTAGGTATTTTATTCTTTTGGTTGCAATGGTAAATGGGATTGTTTCTTTAATTTCTCTTTCTGATATTTCATTGTTAGTGCATTGGAATGCAAGTGATTTCTGTGTATTAATTTGGTATGCTGCGACATTACTAAATTCATTGATTAGCTCTAGTAGTTTTCTGGTGGCATCTTTAGAATTTTCTATGTACAGTATCATGTCATCTGTAAACTGTGACAACTTGCCTCTTCTTTTCCAATTTTGTTCCTTTATTTTGTTTTTCTCTCTGATTGCCATGGCTAGGACTTCCAAATCTATGTTGAATAATAGTGGTGAGAGTGCACACCCTTGTGTTGCTCCTGATCTTAGAGGAAATACTTTCTGTTTTTCGCCATTGACAATGATGTTTGCTGTGGGTTTGTCATATATGACCTTTATTATGTTGAGATAGATTCCCACTATGAACACTTTATGGAGAGAATTTGTTTTTAATTTTTTAACATCTTTATTGGAATATAATCGCTTTACAATGTTTTAGTTTCTGCTGTATAAAAAAGTGAATCAGCTATACGTATACCTATATCACCATATCCCTTCCCTCTTGCATCTCCCTACCACCCTCCCTATCCCACCCCTCTAGGTGGTCAAAAAGCACCAAGCTGATCTCCCTGTGCTATGTGGCTGCTTCCCACTAGGTATCTATTTTACATTTGGTAGTGTATATATGTCAATGCTACCCTCTCATTTCATCCCAGCTTACCTTTCCCCTTCCCCGTGTCCTCAAGTCCATTCTCTATGTCTGCATCTTTATTTATGGATAGAGTTTTACCATAAATGGGTGTTGGATTTTGTCAAAAGCTTTTTCTTCATCTATGGAGATGACCATATATTTTTTTTATTCTTCAATTTGTTAATATGGTGTATCATTGATTGATTTACATATATTGAAGAATCCTTACATCCCAGGGAAACATCCAACTTGATCATCATGTATGATCCTTTTAATATGTTGTTGGATTGGGTTTGTTAGTATTTTGTAGGGGATTTTTGCATCTATGTTCATCAGTGATATTGGCCTGTAATTTTCTTTTCTTTCTTTCTTTTTTTTTTTTCTGATATCTTTACCAGCTTTTGGTGTCAGGGTGATGGTGGCCTAGTATAATGAGTTTTGAGGTGTTCCTCCCTCTGCTTTATTTCAGAAGTGTTTGAGAAGGATTGGTGATAGCTCTTCTGTAAATGTTTGATAGAATTCACCTGTGAAGCCATCTGGTGATTGGCATTTATTTTTTGGAAATTTTTTAATCACAATTTCAATTTCAGTGCTTGTGATTGGTCTGTTCATATTTTCTGTTTCTTCCTGGTTCAGTCTTGGAAGTTTGTACTACTCTAAGAATTTGTCCATTTCATCCAGGTTGTCCATGATATTAGCATATAGTTGCTTGTAGTACTCTCTTATGATCCTTTGTATTTCTGTGGGGTCACTTGTAACTTCTCCTTTTTCATTTCTAATTTAATTGATTTGCATCCTCTCCCTGTTTTCCTTGATGAGTCTGTCTAAAGGTTTATCAGTTTTGTTTACCTTCTCAAAGAACCAGCTTTTAGTTTTTTTTTTTTTGCTATTGTTCTCTTCTTTCCTGTTTTGTTTGTTTGTTTGTTTGTTTTTGGTTTTGTTTTATTTTGTACTACAGGTTCTTATCAGTCATCAATTTTACACACATCAGTGTATACATGTCAGTCCCAATCACCCAATTCAGCACACCACCATCCCTATCCCAGCATGATTTTCCCCCATTGGTGTCCATATGTTTGTTCTCTACATCTGTGTCTCAACTTCTGCCTTGCAAACCGGTTCATCTGTCCCATTTTTCTAGGTTCCACATACATGCGTTAATGTACGATATTTGTTTTTCTCTTTCTGACTTCACTCTGTATGACAGTCTCTAGATCCATCCACATGTCAACAAATGACTCAATTTCGTTCCTTTTTACAGCTGAGTAATATTCCACTGTATATATGTACCACAATTTCTTTATCCATTTGTCTGTCGATGGGCATTTAGGTTGCGTCCATGACCTGGCTATTGTAAATAGTGTTGCAATGAATATTGGGGTGCATGTGTCTTTTTGAATTATGGTTTTCTCTGGGTATATGCCCAGTAATGGGATTGCTGGATCATATGGTAATCATATTTTTAGTTTTTTAAGGAACCTCCATACTGTTCTGTATAGTGGCTGTATCAACTTATATTCCCACCAATAGTGCAAGAAGGTTCCCTTTTCTCCACACCCTCTGCAGCATTTGTTGTCTGTAGATTTTCTGATGATGCCCATTCTAACTGGTGTAATGTGATACCTCATTGTAGTTTTGATTTGCATTTCTCTAATAATTAGTGATGTTGAGCAGCTTTTCATGTGCTTCTTGGCAATCTGTATGTCTTCTTTGGAGAAATGTCTATTTAGGTTTTCTGCCCATTTGGGGATTGGACTGTTTGTTTCTTTAATATCGAGCTGCATGTGCTGTTTATATATTTTGGAGATTAATCCATTGTCCATTGATTCGTTTGCAAATATTTTCTCCCATTCTGGGGGTTGTTTTTTGTCTTGTTTATTGTTTCTTTTGCTGTGCAAAAGCTTTTAAGTTTCATTAGTCCCATGTGTTTTTTTTTTGTTTGTTTGTTTTACTTCCATTAATCTAGGAGGTGGATCAAAAAATGTCTTGCTGTGATTTATGTCAAAGAGTGCTCTTCTTATGTTTTCCTCTAAGAGTTTTATAGTGTCCGGTCTTACATGTAGGACTTGAATCCATTTTGAGTTTATTTTTGTGTATGGTGTTAGGGAGTGTTCTAATTTCATTCTTTTACATGTAGCTGTCCAGTTTTCCCAGAACCACTTCTTGAAGTGACTGTCTTTTCTCCATTGTATATCTTTGCCTCCTTTGTCATAGATTAGTTGACCATAGATACGTGGGTTTATCTCTGGGCTTTCTATCCTGTTCCACTGATCTATGTTTCGGTTTTTGTGCCAGTACCATATTGACTTGATTACTGTAGCTTTGTAGTATAGTCTGAAGTCAGGGAGTCTGATTCCTCCAGCTCCATTTTTTCCATCAAGACTGCTTTGGCTATTCAGGGTCTTTAGCATCTCCATACAAATTTTAAGATGATTTGCTCTAGTTCCATAAAAAATGCCATTGGTGGGGCTTCCCTTGTGGTGCAGTGGTTGGGAGTCTGCCTGCCAATGCAGGGAACACAGGTTCGTGCCCTGGTCCAGGAAGATCCCACATGCCACTGAGTGACTAGGCCTGTGAGCCAGGGCCACTGAGCCTGCACATCTGGAGCCTGTGCTCTGCAATGGTAGAGGCCACAGCAGTGAGAGGCCTGCATACTGAAAAAAAAAACAAAACAAAACAAAACAATGCCATTGGTAATTTGATAGGGATTGCATTGAATCTGTAGATTTCTTTGGGTAATATAGTCATTTTCACAGTATTGATTCTTCCAATCCAAGAACATTGTATGTCTCTCCAACTGTTCGTATCATCTGAAATTTCTTTCATCAGTGTCTTATAGTTTTCTGCATAAAGGTCTTTTGTCTCCCTATGTAGGTTTATTCTTAGATATTTTATTCTTTTTGTTGCAATGGTAAATGGGAGTGTTTCCATAATTTCTCTTTCAGAATTTTCATCATAAGTGTATAGAAATGCAAGAGATTTCTGTGCATTAATTTTGTATCCTGCTACTTTACCAAATTCATTGATTAGCTCTAGTAGTTTTCTGGTGGCATTTTAAGGATTCTGTATGTATAGTATCATGTCATCTGCAAACAGTGATAGTTTTACTCTCTGTTTTCCAATTTGTATTCCTTTTATTTATTTTTCTTCTCTGATTACCATGACTAGGACTTCCAAAACTATGTTGAATAATAGTGGTGAGAGTGGACATCCTTGTCTCATTCTTGATCTTAGAGGAAATGCTTTCAGTTTTTCACCATTGAGAATGATGTTTGATGCGGGTTTGCTGTATATGGCCTTTACTATGTTGAGGTAGATTCCCTCTATGCACACTTTCTGCAGAGTTTTTATCATAAATGGGTGTTGAATTTTGTCAAAAGCTTTTTCTGCATCTATTGAGATGATAATATTGTTTTTATTCTTCAGTTTGTTAATATGGTGTATCACATTGATTGATTTGTGTATATTGAAGAATCCTTGCATCCCTGGGATAAATCCCACTTGATTGTGACGTATGATCCTTTTAATGTGTTTTTGGGTTCTGTTTGCTAGTATTTTGGTTCTGTTTGCTAGTACATTGGGTTCTGTTTGCTAGTATTTTGTTGAGGATTTTTGCATCTATATTCATCAGTGATATTGGTCTGTAATTTTCTTTTTTTGTAGTATCTTTGTCTGGTTTTGGTATCAGGGTGATTGTGGCCTCATAGAATGAGTTTGGGTGTATTCTTTACTCTGTAATTTTTTGGAAGAGTTTGATAAGTATGGGGGTTAGCCCTTCTCTAATGATTGATAGAATTCACCTGTGAAGCCATCTGGTCCTGGACTTTTGTTTGTTGGAAGATTTTTAATCACAGTTTCAATTTCATTACTTGTGATTGGTCTGTTCATATTTTCTATTTCTTCCTCATTAAGTCTTGGAAGGTTATACTTTTCTAAGAATTTTTCCATTTCTTCCAGGTTGTCCATTTTATTGGCATAGAGTTGCTTGTAGTAGTCTCTTAGGATGCTCTGTATTTCTGTGGTGTCTGTTGTAACTTCTCCTTTTTCATTTCTAATTTTATTGATTTGTGTCCTCTCCCTCTTTTTCTTGATTAGTCTGGCTAATGGTTTATCAATTTTGTTTATCTTCTCAAAGAACCAGCTTTCAGTTTTATTGATCTTTTCCATTTTTTCTTTTTCTTTTTCTTTTTTCTGTTTCTATTTCATTTGTTTCTGCTCTGATCTTTATGATTTCTTTCCTTCTGCTAACTTTGGGTTTTGTTCGTTCTTCATTCTCTAATTCCTTTAGGTGTAAGGTTATATTGTTTACTTGAGATTTTCTTGTTTCTTGAGGTAGGCTTTTATAGCTATAAACTCCCATCTTAGAACTGCTTTTGCTGCATCCCATAGGTTTTGGATCATTGTGTTTTCATTGTCATTTGTCTCTAGGTATTTTTGATTTCCTCTTTGATTTCTTCAGTGATCTCTTGGTTATTTAGTAACATATTGTTTACCCGCCATGTGTTTGTATTTTTTATGGTTTTTTCCCTGTAATTCATTTCTAATCTCATAGCATTGTGGTCAGAAAAGATTCTTGATATGATTTCAATTTTCTTAAATTTACTGAGGCTAGATTTGTGACCCAAGATGTGATCTATGCTGGAGAATGTTCTGTGTGCACTGGAAAGTGTAATCTGCTATTTTTGGATGGAATGTCCTATAAATATCAATTAAATCTATCTGGTCTATTGTGTCATTTAAAGCTTTTGTTTCCTTATTTATTTTCATTTTGGATGATCTGTCCATTGGTGTAAGTGAGGTGTTAACCTCCCCCATTATTATTGTGTTACTGTCAATCTCCCCTTTTATAGCTGTTAGCAGTTGCCTTATGTATTAAGGTGCCCCTATGTTGGGTACATATATATTCATAATTGTTACGTCTTCTTGGATTGATCCCTTGATCATTATGTAGTGTCCTTCCTTGTCTCTTGTAACAGTCTTTATTTTCAAGTCTATTTTACCTGTTATGAGTATTGCTACTCCAGCTTTCTTTCGATTTCCATTGGCATGGAATATCTTTTTCCACCCCCTCACTTTCAGTCTGTATGTGTCCCTAGGTCTGAAGTGGGTCTCTTGTAGACAGGATATATAGGGTCTTGTTTTTGTATCCATTCAGCGAGCCTGTGTGTTTTAGTTGGAGCATTTAATCTTTTCACGTTTAAGATTATTATCGATATGTATGTTCCTATGACCATTTTCTTAATTGTTTTGGGTTTGTTATTGTAGGTCCTTTTCTTCTCTTGTGTTTCCCAGTTAGAGAACTTCCTTTAGCATTTGTTGTAGACCTGGTTTGGTGGTGCTGAATTCTCTTAGCTTTTGCTTTCTCTTAAGCTTTTGATTTCTCCATCAAATCTGAATGAGATTACTCTGCTTGGTAGAGTAATCTTGGTTGTAGGTTCTTCCTTTTCATCACGTTAAGTATATCATGCCATTCCCTTCTGGTTTGTAGAGTTTCTGCTGAGAACTCAGCTGTTCACCTTATGGGAGTTCCCTTGTATTTGTTGTGTTTCCCTTGCTGTTTTCAATAATGTTTATTTGTCTTTAATTTTTGCTAAATTGATCACTATGTGTCTCAGCATGTTTCTCTTTGGGTTTATCCTGTATGGGATTTGCTGCACTTCCTGTACATGGGTGACTATTTCCTTTCCCATGTATAATCTCTTCACATATATTCTCTGATTTTTTCTCTCTCTCTTCTCCTTCTGGGACTCCTATAATGCAAATGTTGTTGTGTTTAATGTTGTCCCAAAGGTCTCTTAGGCTGTCTTCATTTCTTTTCATTCTTTGTTCTTTAGTCTGTTCCACAGCAGTGAATTCCACCATTCTGTCTTCCAGGTCACTTATCCATCCTGCTTCAGTTATTCTGCTATTGATTCCTTCTAGTGTAGTTTTCATTTCAGTTATTGTATTGTTCATCTCTGTTTGTTTGTTTTTAATTCTTCTAGGTCTTTGTTAAACATTTCTTGCATCTTCTCGATATTTGCCTCCATTGTTTTTCCGAGGTCCTGGATCATCTTCACTATCATTATTCTGAACTCTTTTTCTGGAAGGTTGCCTATCTCCACTTCATTTAGTTGTTTTAACTTGTTCCTTCATCTAGTATATAGCCCTCTGTATATTCATCTTGTCTATCTTTCTGTGAATGTGGTTTTTGTTCCACAGGCTGCAGGATTGTTGTTCTTCTCGCTTCTTCTGTTTGCCCTCTGGTCGTTTTCTTCATTTCTATTTCATTTATTCCTGCTCTGATCTTTATGATTTCATTCCTTCTACTAGCTTTGGGTTTTGCTTATTCTTCTTTCTCTAGTTGGTTTTGGTGTAAGATTATGTTGTTTATTTGAGATTTTTCTTGTTTCTTGAGGTAGGATTTTATTGCTATAAACTTCCTTTGTAGAACTTCTTTTCCTGTATCCCATTGGTTTTGGGTCATCTTGTTTTTGTTGTCATTTATTTCTAGGTATTTTTTGATTTCTTCAGTGATCTTTTGGTTATATAGTAGGGTATTGTTTAGCCTCCATGTGTTTGTATTTGTTCCATTTTTTTTTCCTGTAATTGATTTCTCATCTTATAGTGTTGTGTTCAGAAAAGATGCTTGATACAATTTCAATTTTCTTAAATTTCCTGAAGCTTGATTTGTGACCCAAGATATGATCTATCCTGGAGAATGTTCCATGAGCACTTGAGAAGAAAGTTTATTCTGCTGCTTTCAGTTGGAATGTCTTATAAATATCAATTAAGTCTATTTGGTCTAATGTGTCATTGAAAGCTTGTGTTTCCTTATTAATTTTCTGTAAGGATGATCTGTCCATTGGTGTTAAGTGGAGTGTTATAGTACCCCACTGTTATTGTGTTACTGTTGATTTCTGCTCTTATCGCTGTTATGTATTGAGGTGCTGCTATGTTGAGTGCATAAATATTTAGAATTGTTATATTTTCTTTTTGAATTTATCCCTTGATCATTATGTAGTGTCCTTCCTTGTCTCTTGTAACAGTCTTCATTTTAAAGTATATTTTGTCTAATATGAGGATTGCTACTCCAGCTTTCTTTTGATTCCCATTTTCATGAAATATCTTTTTCCATCTCCTCACTTTCAGTCTGTATGTGTCCCTAGGTCTGAAGTGGGTCTCTTGTAGACAGCATATATATGGGTCTTGTTTTTGTATCCATTCAGCTAGTCTGTGTCTTTTGGTGGAGCATCTAATCCATTTACATTTAAGGTAATTACCAAACGTATGTTACAATTGCCATTGTCTTAATTGTTTTGTGTTTTATCTTGTAGGTCTTTCTCTTCTCTTGTGTTTCCTGCCTAGAGAAGTTCCTTTATTATTTGTTGTAAAGCTTTTTTGGTGGTGCTGAATTCTGTTAGCTTTTGCTTGTCTGTAAACCTTTTGATTTCCCCATAGAATCTGAATGAGATCTTTGCTGGGTAAAGTAATCTTGGTTGTAGGTTTTTCCTTTTCATCACTTTAAATATGTCCTGCCAGTTTGTCTGTCCTGCAGAATTTTTGCTTAAAAATCAACTGATAACCTTATGGGGATTCTCTTGTATTTTATTTGTTGCTTTTCCCTTGCTGCTTTTAATATTTTTTCTTTTCATTTAATTTTTTGATAGTTTAAATAATATGTGTCTTGGCATGTTTCTCCTTGGGTTTATCCTGTATGGGATTTTGCACTTCCTGGACTTGGGGTTTTCTTTCTTTCCTATGTTAGTGAAGTTTTTGAGTATAATCTTTTAAACATTTTCTCAGGCCCTGTCCCTTTCTCTTCTTCTGAGACTACTATAATTTGAATGTTTTGCATTTAATATTGTCCCAGCAATATTCTTTATTCTACTCCTTGGCAGTTATTTCCACCCTTCTATCTTCCAGCACATTATCTGTTCTTCTGCCTCAGTTATTATGCTATTGATTCCTTCTAGTGTACTTTTTTATTTCAGTTATTGTGTTGTTCATCACTGATTGTTTGTTCTTTAGTTCTTCTAGGTCCTTGTTAAACATTTCTTGTATCTTCTCGATCCATGCCTCCATTCTACTTCCTAGATCTTGGATCATCTTTATTATCATTACTCTGAATTCCTTTTCAGTAGGTTGCCTATTTCCTCTTCATTTATTTGGTCTTGTGGTATTTTACCTTGCTCCTTCATATGCAACGTATTTCTTTATCGTGTCATTTTGTCTAACTTACTGTTTTTACTTATGGTTTACTTTCTGCAGGCTGCAGTGACTTGGCTACTCTTGCTTCTGTTGTCTCTCCCCTGGTGAGTGAGTGTTGTCTAGTGGCTTGTGTAGGCTTCCTTGTGGAATGGACTGGTGCCTGCACTCTGGCAGAGGAGCTGAGTCTTTTCCCTCTGAATCACAGGGCAGCATTAGGTGGTGTGTTTTGGGTTATCTGTGAGCCTAGTATGACTTTAGGCAGCGTTTCTGCTCTTGAGTCGTACTGTGTTCCTGTCTTGCTTGTTGTTTGGTGTGAGGTATCTAGCACTGGAGCCTGCAGACAGTTGTGTGGGCCGGGTCTTGGTGTTCATATGGTTGCTGCCGGGAGTATGAATACTGATTAATATTCCCTGAGCCTGGGAATTCTCTGGCCATCCAGCATCCTGAACTTGGCCCTCCCACCCCAGTGATCCAGACCCAAACCCTGGCTGGGGAATCAAAGGCCCGCAAGCTGCACCATGTGGCCAGAGATAAAAGAAAGACAAGAAAATAGAAAAAAGGAAACAAACAAAAGCCAAGACAAGTAGCAAAAACAACAACAAACAGAGAGCAGCAGCAACAACAACAACACACACACACACAGAAGAAATATAAAAAAATAAGAAAAAAATGTTAAAACCAAGAGAACAAACAAGGAATTCAAAAATGAGAATAGTCAATAAGGACTAAACTAACAGAAACAAAAAAATGAAAAATAAAACAAAACCAGAAAGCAAACAAACAGCAAAAATAGTGAAGAAATTATAAAAGAGAAATATAAAAACACTCAAAACAAAGAGAACAAAACCAAGAAAAAATACTAACAAAAAAGCAAAGTAAAAATAAAAATATATACATTAAATTTTTTAAATAAAAATAAAAGATAAAAAATAATAAAAGCAACAATACCAAGAACTGAAGAAAATGAAACAAAGAAAAAATAATAATGGTAACAAGAATATTTTCCTGGGGCCTCCCCATCCATGTCCTTGCTCCCACAGTAAGTCAGAGCTAATCCCTGCCTCCCCAGGAGGCCTTCTAATACCTCTAGATAGGTCTCTGGACCTGCTGTGGGCACTGTGGGTCCAGCTCAGACTCTGACCTGGCCTGACTCTGACATGTATTTGCCCTCCACTGCTGCAAAGGGTAGACCCATCTCAATTGTGGGAACACTTATTGTCTATTCAGGTATTCCACAGATGCAGGATTTACCAAGCTGATCTTGGGGATTTAATCTGTGGCTTGTGCAGCTGCACAGAAAGATTTTCATTCCTCTTCCTTAGTTGCACAACCCCTGGGGCTCAGCTTTTGTTTTGACCCCACCTCTGTGTGTGTGCCACCCTCAGGCATCTGTTCCTTGCCCAGGCAAGAGGGAGTGAAAGCAGCACCTGCTTGGGGGGACACTTACTCAGGCTAGGGAAGTATATGGTAACCACCGTTGGGGTGTGTGTGAGTTGCCTGCTGCAGCCAGTACCATCAAGCAGTTGTAACAGACTGTGGTGCACTCATTCTGGTAGGAGTCCCTCCCAGTAACAGCAGAAGCAGGAGCTGATGTGTGTGAGTGGTGGTGGCCCCACCACCCATGCACCTCTTAACAATGCCTCCTCAATTTCGAGGCAGACCATACTTCCTCTAGGGGCATTCCATGCGTCCTTTCACTCTCGTCCCCTCTGCTGTATCTGTGCAGCCAACAGCACTCCTCTCCCCAGATCCATTCTCCCAACCCCACACTTTAGCACTCAGCACTTGCCAGCATCAGAGATTCTCATCCTAGGCAGGGGCATGGCTGATTCCCAATGGGGCTTTGGGATTGGCAGCACGCAAGTCCCTGGAGCCCATGTGGGTGGAGGAAACTCCGGCCTGAGGGGCAGGTGGGCCTGCTCAGATGGGAGCCCCACCCATTGCTCACAGAGGCTGAAGAAGCCAGCAGATAGGGAAAGGGGTTGTAATGGCGGCTCCACCCCGTTGCACAACATTCAACAATGATGTCTTGCTTCTATATTGTCTCGGGTTTTTTCGCAAACTTTCCCGGTTGTGGAGATTCTTAATCCTGTCACTTCTGGCTGTCTTTTCACAGCCAACAGCTCTCCCCTGTCTGGGTCTGCACTCCAAACTCCACGTTCCAGCACCCCCACCCAGACCCCCTTTGTAACAAGCAACTCACCATTCAGGATGGAATGTGCAGAGCTGCACTGTGCTCCATACATGCAGTTATTACTTTGTCCTGCCTTCCACAGACCATCTGCTTCATTCTCACTTGATTCCCTGAAGGTTTTTTTTTTTCTTTCCCAGCTTATTTCACAACAGTGAGTGAGTTTTTCTGAGTGCAGGGACCTCCCCTCTTCTTCAGCTTCCCATCATATTTGCTGGTTCCTTTTTTGATTTCTCTTATTTTTTTGCTTCTTTCTTTCATCCTACATGGTTGTGAGTGGATTTTTCTTGTCCTTTTATGTGTCCAAAGTCTTCTGCTAATGTTCAGCAGGTGTTCTATGAGAACTGTTCCATTTGTAGATGCATTCTTTTTATTTATTTATTTATTTGTTGGCTGTATTGGGTCTTCATTGCTGCGTGCGGGTTTTCTCTAGTTGTGGTGAGTGAGGGCTACTCTTTGGTGCAGTGCATGAGCTTCTCATTGTGGTGGCTTCTCTTGTTGCAGAGCATGGGCTCTAGGCACATGGTCTTCAGTAGTTGTGGCTCAGGGCTCTAGAGCATAGGCTCAGTACTTGTGGTGCTCAGGCTTAGTTGGTCCATGGCATGTGGGACCAGGTCTGAAACCCATGTCCCTTGCATTGGTAGGCAAATTCTTAACCACTTCACCACCAGGGAAGCCCCTGTAGATGTATTCTTGATGTACTTGTGAGGGGTGATGAGTTCCACATCATCATATTCCACCATCTTGACTCCCCCTCAACAAATTTTTAAGTGTACAATACAATATTGCTAATCATGGGCACTATGTTGAATTGCAGATCTCTAGAACTTATTCATCTTATTAACTGAAACTTTATAATTGAACAAATCCTTATTTCCCTTCCTCCTAGCTTTTGGCAACCACCATTCTATTCTTTCCTATGACTTTGACAATTTTAGATACCTTATATAAGTGGAAGCATGCATTATTTGTCCTTCTTTTACTTGCTAATTTTGCTTAGCATAACATCCTTCAGGTTAATATATATTATGGCAAATGGTAGGATTGCCTTCTTTTTTTAAGACCAAGTAATATTTTATTGTGTGTATATACCACATTTTCTTTATCCATTAACCTTTTGATGATCACTTGGGATGTTTGCATATCTTGGCTATAGTGAATAATTCTGTATGGAAGTATTAGTGCAGATATCTCTTCAAGATCCTAACTTCAATTCTTTGGGTATATACCTATAAGTGAGATTGCTGGGTCATATATCACTTCTATATTTATACAATTTTTTGAGAAACTCCATACTCTTTTCCATAGCAGCTGCACCATTTTATATTCTTACCAACAAGAGAATGTAAAAATATGTAAAAAAAATGTACAGAGATTTCAACTTCTCCACATTACTGCCACCCTTGTTACCTTTTGTTTTATCATAATAATTATCCTAACAGGTGTAACATAATGTCTCATTGAGGTTTTGATTTGCATTTCACTGAAGGTTAGTGATGTTGACCACCTTTTCAAATACCTGTTGGCCATTTTATGTTATGTGCTGCTTTTTATTATATTTTTATAGTTTTATTTTTTTATACAACAAGTTCTTATTAGCTATCCATTTTATACATATTAGTGTCTATATGTCAATCCCAATCTCCCAATTCATCACACCAACCCCCCCCCCCCCCGCCCCCTGCCACTTTCCCCCTTGGTGTACATACATTTGTTCTATGAGCTGCTTTTTACTCACAATATTTGACACCAAATGTGTGTAGGCTTTTTTCCCACACCAACCAATTCTCCAGACACCAACCGGTATCCTACAATTCAATTAAATTCTGACACAAACTACCAGGATTAGCACAGACCCCAAAAGTTAAGGGCTCAGAATCACAAGAGTGTCCCCACTTTTGATGTCAATTACAAGTCATGAACTGCCAGAAATCAGGAATTCTCAAGACCTCATCTTGATAATTTGTTAGAATTGCCCACAGAACTCAAGGAAACAGTTTACTTATTATTACCATTTTATTATTAAAGATCTAAATCAAGAAGAGCAAAGTGGAAGAGACACCTAAGGCAAGGTAATGGCGGGTATACAAAGAGTTTCCATGCCTTCTGCAGGTATTCTCAATGTGTTCACTAACTCAAAAGCTCTAAGAAATCAGTAGTTTTGGAGATTTCATTGTTAGACATGATTGATTAATCATTTACTATTGGTACTCACTTAACATTTATTCCCTCTCTCCTTCCTGGAAGTTATGGGTTAGGGCTGAATGTTTCAACCCTCTAATCATGCCTTGGTCTTCCCAGTGAACAACTCCCATTCTGAAGTGATCTAGGGGTCCCAGCCACCAATAATCTTATTAGCATAGAAAAAGACACTTCTCACTCTGGAGGTTCCAAGTGTTTAAAAACTCTTGTGTCAGGAACCAAGGACAAAGACCAAATATTATAACTAATGATGTTCTTATCACCCCTATTACTGGGGAAATTGCAAGAACTTTAGGAGTTCTGCCCAGGAACTAGAGATTGTATATATATATATATATCTATGTACATATATATATATACACATATATATATAAACATATATAAATATGTATATATGTCTTATTATAACACAATATCACATATACTTTCCTTGATAAAATGTTTATTCAAGTTATTTACGTATTTTAAAAGCAGGTTATTTGTTTTTTTGCTAGTTCCTTACATATATAGGATATTTTCTCCTATTCCACAGGTTGGGTGTTCACTCTTGATTTTTTCCTTTGCTTTGCAGAAGATTTTTGGTTTGATGTAGTTCCACTTGTCTGTTTTTGCTTTTGCTTTGTATGCTTTTCAAGTTATAACCAAGAAATTATTGCTAAGATCAATGTCAAGAAATTTTCTTCTATACTTCCTTCTTGGAGTTTTACCGTTTCAGGTCTTACATTTAAGTCTTTAACTCACAGTGATTTGTTTTTTGTGTATGATGGTCCAGTTTCATAATTTTGCATGTGTCTATTCAATGTTGAAGAGATGATACTTTCCACATTGTATATTCTTGGCACTCTTGTCAAAGATTGGTTGACCATATATATGTGGGTTTGTTTTCGGTCCTTTTGTTCTGTTTCATTTTTCTATGTGCTTGCTTTTATGCCTGTGCCATGCTGTTTTAATTACTGTAGTTTTGTAATACATTTTGAAATCAGGAAGGGAAATGTTCAAGCTATGTTCTTTTATGTCAATAGTGTTTTGGTTACTTGGGGTCATTTATGGTTTCATATGAATTTTAGCATTTTTTTTTAAAAAAATATAAGAAATGATAATGAGATTTGGATATGGACAGCATTAAATCTGTAGATAGCTTCTTTAAATGCTTGTTAGAATTCATGAGTGAAGCCATCTTGTCTAGGACTTACCTTTATTGGGAGGTTTTGGATTACTGATTCAATTTCATTACATCAATCAGTCTTGGTAAGTTTTATGCTTTTAGGAATTTGTCCATTTCATCTAAGTTATCCAATTTGTTTCATACAATTGTTCATAGTGTTTTCTTAAAATCCTTTTTCTGTAGAACTGGTAATGTCCCCACACTCATTTTTTATTTTAGCAGTTTGTATCTTTTCACTTTGTTTCTTACTCAATGTAGCTAACTGTTGTCAAATTTTTTGATCCTTTTGAATAACCGAACTTTGGTTTTCTTCATTTCCTCTGTTGTTTTTTATTCTTCATTTTACCTTCTGTGCTCTATCTTTATTTCCTTCTTTCTTTTAGTTTTGGGTTTAGTTTTTTCTTCCTTTATAGTTCCAAAACATGTAAAGTTAGGTTGTTGATTTTAGATTTTTCTCTTTTTCTAATGTAAATGCTTACAAATATAAACATCTCTCTTAATGCTGCTTTTGCTAGGACCCATAAGATTTCTATGTTCTGTTTTCATTTTATCTGTCTCAAGATATTTTTCTTTTTTGTAGATTTTTAAAAACTGAAATAGAGTTGACATCATATTATGTTAATATTGGTTGTACTACATAATTATTTGAAATTTACATACATTATGGAATGATCACCATGAAAAGTCTACTAAACATCTGTCCCCATATAAGGTTATTACCATATTATTGACCATATTCCTTATACTGTATATTACACACCCATTATTTATTTTTATATAACTGAAGGTTTGTACCTCTTTATCCTCTTAACCTATTTTGCCTACCCCACAACCCCCTCCCTCTGGCAACTAACTATTTGTTCTCTGTATGTCTGTTTTAATTTTGCAGTCTATGTTTGTTTTGTTTTTCATATCTCACATGTAAGTGAGATCATGCAGAATTTGTCTTTCTCTCTTTGTCTTATTTCACTTAGCATAATATCATCTAGATCCACCCATGTTGCTGCAAATGCCAAGGTTTAATATTTTTTTTATTGCTCAATAACATCCAGTGTGCATTCAGTTCTGGACTGTCTATCCTGTTCCACTGATCAATGTGTTTGCTTTTGTGCCAGGACCACACTGTGTTGATGACCATTATTTTGCAATATAGTTTGAAATCAGCAAGCATGATTCGTCCAGCTTTGTTCTGTCTCAAGACTGTTTTGGTTATTCAGATTCTTTTGTTTTTGCATAAAAATTTTCAGATTATTTGTTTTAGTTCTGTAAAAAGTAACATTGGTATTTTGATAGGGTTTGCATTGAATCTGTAGGTTGCCTTGGGATGTATGGTCATTTTAACAATATCAATTCTTCCACATAATATATCTTTCCATTTGTTTGTACTGACTTCAATTTCTTCCATTAGTGTCTGGTAGTTTTCCAAGTACAAGTATTTTACCTCCTTGGTTAGGTTTATTCTTAGGTATTTTATTCTATTTTTTGATGTAATTTTAAATGGGGTTATTTCCTTTATTTCTTTCTGATAGTTTGTTGTTAGTGTATAGAAACACAACAGATTTCTGTATATTAATTTTGTCTCCCAACAGTTTACTGAATTCATATATTTGTTCTAATAATTTTTGGCGGCATCTTTAGGATTTCCTGTATATAGTATTTTGTCATCTGCGTACAGTGAAGGTTTTGCTTCTTTTCTAAATTGAATTCCTTTTATTAATTATTTTTTCTTGTTTGATTGCTTTTGCCAGAACTTCCAATACTATCTTGAATAAAATTGGTGAGAGTGGACAATGTTATCTTGTACCTGGTTTTATAGGCAGTGCTGTCAGCATTTCACAGTTGAGTATGACATTGGATGCATATTTGTGGTACACTGCCTTTATTATGTTGAGATGTGTTCTCTCTCTACTCATTTTGTTGAGAGTTTTTATCATAAATGGATGTCAAATATTGTCAACAGCTTTTTCTGCACCTACGGAAACAATCTTATGAGTTTTATTCTTCAATTGGTTAATGTGGTGTATCACAGTGATTGATTGGCAGATATTGAACCATTCTTGCATTCCTGGGATAAATTCCACTTGATCAAGGTGTAATATTTTTTATTTTTATTATTATTATTATTATTTTACACGGACTTCTCACTGTTGTGGCCTCTCCCGTTGCGGAGCACAGGCTCCGGACGCACAGGCTCAGTGGCCATGGCTCACAGGCCCAGCCACTCCGTGGCATGTGGGATCTTCCCAGACCGGGGCATGAACCTGTGTCCCCTGCATTGGCAGGCGGACTCTCAACCACTGCACCACCAGGGAAGCCCCAAGTTGTATTATTTTTTAAATGTATTGTTGAATACGGTTTGTTAATAATTTGTTGAGAATTTTTACGCCTATGTTCATCAGTGACATTGGCCTGTAATTTTATTTTTTGTGTGTTGTCTTTGTTTGGCTTTGCTATCAAGGTTATGCTGGCCTTGTAGAATAATTTTAGAAGAATTTCTTTCCCTTCAAATTTTTAGAATAGTTTGAGAAGGATAGATGTTATCTCCTCTTTAATTTTTTGGTAGAATTTACTTTTAAAATTGTCTGGTCCTGGACTGTTTGTTGTTGTTTGGGGGATTTTTTTCTATTACTGATTCAATTTCATTATTAGTAACCTGTCTGTTCATATTTTCTATTTCTCCCTGATTCAATTTTGGGAGATTGTACATTTATAGGAATTCATTAATTTCTTCTGGATTTCCATTTTCTTGGCATATTATTGTTTATAGAAACATTTTATGGTCCTTTGTATTTCTGTTTCGTTAGTTGTAATTTCTCCTCTTTCATTTCTGATCTAATTTGGGCCCCCTTATTTTATTTTTCTTGATGAGTCTGCTTAATGTTTTATCAATTTTGTATATCCTTTCAAAAACCAGGTTTAGTCTCATTGATCTTTTCTATTGTTTCTAGTCTCTATGTCATTTATTTCTGTTTTGATCTTTGTTATTTATTTCCTCCTACTAACTTTGGGTTTTGTTTGTTTGTATTCTAGTACCTTCAGGTATAAAGTACAATTGTTTTTTTTTGTTTTGAGATTTTTCTTGTTTCCTGAGGTAGGCTACTAATGCTATAAACTTTCCCGTTAGAAATGTTTTTGCTGATTCCCATAGATTTTGGATTATTGTGTTTTCATTTTCATCTGTCTCCAGGTAATTTTTGATTTAGTAGCATGTTGTTTAACATCCATGTGTTTTTTGGGGTTTTTTTTTTCATTTTTTTCTTGTAGTAGAAATCTAATTTCATATGTTTCTGGTCAGAAAAGTTGTTTGATATGATTTTAATTTTATTAAACTTATCGATCTGTCAATTGATGTAAGTGGGGTGTTAAATACTCCTACTATTATTGTGCTATGTCAAATTCTCCCTTTATGCTTGCTAATATTTGCTCTATTTGTTTCAGTGCTGCTGTTTTGGGTGCATATATATTTACACATATTGTATATTTTTGTTGGATTGATCCCTTTATCATTATGTAATGTCCTTCTTTCTCTTCTGTTACAGTTTTTGTTTTAAAGTTTATTTTGCATGATGTAATCATTGATACCCCAGCTTTTTTTTCATTGTCATTTGCATAGAATATCATTTTCATTGCCCTCACTTTCAGTCTGTTTGTGTCTTTAGATCTGAGGTGAGTCTCTAGCAGGCAGCATATGAGTCTTGATTTTTTTTTAAATCTATTTAGCCATTCTATGTTTTTTGCTTGAGAATTTAATCCGTTTACATTTAAAGTAATTATTAATAGGTTTGTACCATTACAATTTGGTTAATCATTTTCTGTTTGTTTCTGTAGTTCTTTTTTTTTAAATTCCTTTCTTCTTTTGCTCTCTTTCTTTGTGATTTGATGACTATATTTAGTGTTATGTTTTGATTCCTTTCTCTTTCTTGTGTGCATGTATTATAGATTTTTAATTTATAATTACCATGAGGTTCATGTATATATATATATATATATATATATATATATATATATATATATATACATATATATGCATGAACCTATATATATACACATGAACCTCATGGTTAAATATATATATATATATATATATATATATATATATATATATATATATATATATATATATATATATAGTTTGAATGCATTCTCACAACCCTGGATTTTTATTCTCCCCACATTTAGTATTTTTGATATTATATTTTACATAGTTTTGCTTTGTGTATCCCTTAGACACTTATTATGGATATAGATGATTTTATTACTTTTGTGTTTTAACCTTCCTACTAATTTTATAAGTGGTTGATCTACTACCTTTACTGTATTTTTCCTTTTGCCAATGAGATTTTTTTTTCTTTTGTAATTTTCATATTTCTACTTGTGGTCTTTTCCACTTAGAGAAGTCCCTTTAACATTTTTTGTTAAGCTCATTTACTTGTGCTGAACTCCTTTAGATTTTGCTCACTAGTAGTTATTCTTTACCTTTAATTTTTCCTATTTTAATTATATTGCATTTTGGTGTAGACCTCTTTGGGTTCATCTTGTTTGGGACTCTCTTTGCTTTCTGGACCTGTTTATATTTCCTTTTCCAGGTTAGGAAAGTTTTCAAATGTTATTTCTTCAAATAAGTTTTGTCCCATTCTCTCTCTTCTTCTGGAACCTCAGTAATATGAATGCTAGTATGCTTGATGTCCCAAAGGTCTCTTAAAGTGTCCTCATTTTTTAAAATTCTTTTTTCTGTTCAGCCTGGGTGATTTCCACTACTCTGTCTTCAGTTCACTAATCCATTTCTCTGTATCACCTAATTTACGGTTGATTCCTTCTAATGTATTTTTTTATTTCAGTTATTTTATTCTTCAGCTCTATTTTTTTTTTTATTTTCTAACTTTTTGTTAAAAATTATCACTGTGTTAAAATTATCACTGTGTCCATCTGTTCTTAGCCCAATTTCATTGAGTATCTTTATAATCAATATCTAGAACTATTAATTGGATATATTGCTTACCTCTACTTTGTTGGTTGTTTTTCTGAGGTTTTGTCTTGTTTCCTTGTTTGGAACATATTCCTCTGTCTCCTAATTTTGCCTAATTCTCTGTGTTTACTTCTATGTATTTGGTAGGTCAGTTACGTTTCACAATTTTGGAGAAGTGGCTTTATGTAAGATATGTCCTATGGGGCCCAGCAGCACTCTCACTTCTCATCACCAGAGTTATAGCCTGGGGATAACCCATATGTGGGCTATGTGGGCCCTTCTGTTGTGGTTTGGCCAACTACTATGGGCACACTGATAGGCAGGACAGGCCTCCAGTCTGGTTGGCTGCCAGATTCTTGTACAGTGGCTGTGGCTCACGGTTGGGTGGGGCTGGGTCTGAGCATAGCTAACTGTGTGACCCAGGGGTTTGGGGGGTTTATTTAGCCCTGTTGGTGAGCAGGGACAGGTCCCCAAACTACTGGCTGCTGGGACTGTGGTTGGTACTTGTCCATTGGTGGGAGGGGCTGGTTTCTGAGGCAGCTGGCTATAGGACCCAGGGGATCCAGAATTGTTGCCAGCCTGCTGTGGGAAAGACCAGGTCCTGTGGTACCTGGCTGTGGGGCTGGGAAGGCCCAGAGCTGGTGCAGGCTCATAAGGTGAGACCATATCCCTACAAGCTGGCTGAACAGCCAGGGTGTTTCAAGATTTGTGCTGCCCCATTGCTTTGTGGGTAGGTCCCCAGCACTGATAGTTAAAGGGAGGACTCCAAAATGGTGCTAGCCAGCACCAGTGTCCTCCTGGTAGAATGAGTTCACAAAACTGGCAGATGCCAGTGTCTGTGTTCTCAGCGGGAGTCCCAGTTGTTGTCTGCCTCTCTGGGAAGCTCTCCAAGGTCAGCAAGTGGGTCTGATGAAGTTCATTTCAAATTATTGCCTCTGCATCTGGAGTTGAAGCATATAAGATTTTGTGTATGTCCTTTAAGAATAGAGGCTCAGTTTCTTATAGGCCTCTGACTCTCCCATACACAAGCCCTGATGGTCTCAAAAGGCACACATTCTCGGGACTTACCTTCTTGGTGCAGACCCCCTGGGAGTCTGATGTGGAGCTTTGATCCTATGGGAGGACCTCTGCAATTGTGATTATGGTCCTTTTTGTGGCTCACCTACTTGGGGCTGTGTGTCTTGACTAAATATGTATGTCCCTCTTCTACCCATCTCATTGTGGTTCCTCTTGAGTGTGGAAAGTATTTTCTGCTAGTCTTCAGGTGGCTCTCACAGATAGCTTTTCTATAAACATTTGCAATTTCGGTGTTCCCAGGGGAAGAGGCGAGCCAGGGTCTTCCTACTCTTCTATCTTGGTCACACTTCCCTGTCTAGATATTTTCTAATTCTCCAAATTCTTTACAACTAGTTTGTTTAGAGTGTGTGTTTTAACTTCTACATATTTGTAAGATTTTTTTTTTTTTGCTTTCTTCTGTTTTTGATTTCTAATTTCATTCCAATGCAGTTAGTGTCATTTCTAATGTCAGTATGATACTCATTCTTATTTCTTTTCTTTCTCTTTATGGGGATTTTGAGATTATCCTTTCTTTCTTTTTTTTTTCGGTATGCAGACCTCTCACTGTTGTGGCCTCTCCCGTTGCGGAGCACAGGCTCCGGACGCACAAGCTCAATGGCCATGGCTCATGGGCCCAGCTGCTCTGCGGCATGTGGGATCTTCCCGGACCGGGGCATGAACCCGTGTCCCCTGCATCGGCAGGCAGACTCTCAACCACTGCACCACCAGGGAAGCCCTATCCTTTCCTTTTTATAGGCATTCAGAAATTATGTCAGGTTGTTTTCAATTTGTATACTTTAAAATTTATCTTTCTTATTACTTATAGGTCTACAATCTATATTATTCCATTCCATACTTTCATTCAATTCATTCCTTTTGCACTATTAGTATATGAAAACTGAAAGCTATAGTTTTTTTCTTTTATTAGTTTTCTTCAAATGCATGACAATCCTTGGTCATATATCAATGTATGTATGTGAATTTTGGAACATTGTTTAAACATTTTGTATGATAGCCTGGGTAACCTAAGAGATTGGGATTTTCTTCTGGGAGAGAGGGGCTCCCTATGCCTCTTGGACTTCAGAGGAGTAGCTACCAACCTAGGAATATACAATGAATAAATTTAAGGGAAGAAATACTCCTGAAAGATAAAGATAAATAAATTGAAGAAGATAGAGTGAGTCTACACAGCCCAATGAAGGTCTGACAATAATAGAATAGAAAGGTATGGTAGGGGGTTTGGGGGAGAAAATCAGACTGCAACACAGTTCTTAGAAAAGATCAGCCATTTACATGGAGAGTCCTTTAACCAATGTCATTTGTTGGAGGAGTCTTGCTTCAGTAACCGAGGAGGCAGGAAAGGGCCTGAGTAGCATTTCTGCTATGCTAAGATATGGGCTGGAGGTAGTCCACAGAATGCATGCCCTCAACATGGACATGTTCATGGATTCAAAAAGGTAACAGCAGGGCTCAGTCAACAGTGATTCCCACAGAAGGAGATCTGAGCAGCACATTCTCATGGCTACTACATCTGAGATAATGCTTAGTCACCAGCCACAGGATACTTCCTGTTTCTTTGTCAGGAGCTCTTAGCTTGAGAAGCACTTATAAGTGACCAGTTCAACAGGTATCTGTCTCAGCTTATGCTTAGGTTTGCAGTTATCCTCATTTTATATTTCATCGAATTTCATCTTTTAAGTACCTCTCAAAATTTTTAGTTGATTGAGGTCAAAATTCTATATTTTTGCATACTTTTATAGATGTGTTGTTTAAAATTGGTAGGATATATATTTCTGTCCTTTCATATAATAGAATTCCAATTGGGTATGCATGTATGCTCATACCAATATTTATTGAGCTTATGTCTGGGAGTAGTGCATAACAAGAAATGTTCCTTTAAATCAATTGAGATATACTGCATATTTAGATATTCTGAATTAGTAACAAATTCATGTTCTTACAGAAAAATAAAAGATATGAGAATAATTTACTCAAATATCCTCAACCATCCTTTATCACTGTTTTCCACATTTCAGTTCTAATATTGAAATTAAATATTTGTTTTTTATGTTTATAACTCATTCGGTTTTCAGAAAAATCATTGAAAAATATTTCTTATCTGTGTGTGTATGTGTGTGTAGATTTTCTTTAGTATTGTTGTATGCTAATCTTTTCAAAAAACATCTTTGGAGTTAATATTTTTCTGATTTTTATTAAATACTTTCTTTTTGCATTTTCTTCCTCTACTTTTCTTCTTATATACCCATTGAAAGCTATAATGTCTTTTAAGGTACTGCTTTAAATACATCCCACAACTTTTGATGCCATATTTTGGTTTATTGTTTAAATCAAAATTATTATAATTTACACTCTCCTGGTTAAATAAACCATGAGAAGTATATTTAATTCCAAATATTTGGAAAATTTTCTGGTTGTCTTTCATTAATTATTTTCTTAATTTACATTGTGTGGTAAGATAATGCATACCATATTGCTTAATACTTTGAAATTTGTAGTTAATAGCTTTATGACACTTTATATTTTCCATTTTGGTAAATGTTCCAAGTATCCCTAAAAACATACATAAGCTGAAGTTATTTGATGTAGCGTTCTATATAAGAAAATTAAATCAATTTGAATAATCTTATTCAAATCTGGTCATTTTTTTTTATCTCTAAGGTCACTTTATTTTTTTAACTTGTGTGCTGAACTTTTAAAAATTTTTATTTTATATTGGAGTATTGATTAACAATGTTGTGTTAGTTTCAGGTGTACGGTAAAGTGATTCAGTTATACATATACATGTATCTATTCTTTTTCAAATTCTTTTCCCATTTAGGTTATTCCAGAATATTGAGCAGAGTTCCCTGTGCTATACAGTAGGTCCTTGTTGGTTATCTATTTTAAATATAGCAGTGTGTACATGTCTATCCCAAATGCCCATTCTATCCCCCTGACCTTCCCCCCTGGTAACCATAAATTCATTCTCTAAGTGTGTGAATCTCTTTCTGTTTTGTAAATAAGTTCATTTGTGTGTGTGTTTTTTTTTTAAGATTTCACATATAAGTGATGTCATATGATATTTGTCTTTCTCTGTCTACCTTCACTTAGTATGATATTCTTCAGGTCCATCCATGTTCCTGCAAATGGCAATATTGCATTCTTTTTAATGGTCGAATAATATTCCATTGTATATATGGACCACATCTCCTTTATCCATTCATCTGTCGATGGACTTTTAAAAAAAAATATTTATTTTAATTTATTTTATTTTTGGCTGCTTTGGGTCTTCATTGCTGTGCGTGGGCTTTCTCTAGTTGCAGCGAGTGGGGGCTACCCTTCATTGCGGTGTATGGGCTTCTCATTGTGGTGGCTTCTCTTGTTGTGGAGCATGGGCTGTAGGCACAAAGGCTTCAGTAGTTGTGGCACGCAGGCTTCAGTAGTTGTGGCTCATGGGCTGTAGAGCGCAGGCTCAGTAGTTGTGGCACACAGGCTTAGTTGCTCCACTGCATGTGGGATCTTCCCAGACCAGGGATTGAACCCATGTCCTGTGCATTGGCAGGCAGATTCTTAACCACTCTACCACCAGGGAAGCCCTTGATGGACATTTAGATTGCTTCCATGTCTTGGTCAATTCTGGCATATTCTTAAAGATTCTTTTTCTGTCTGCTTACTTTGTCAGTTATTGAAAGGTGACCTAAAATCCCCAGTTATGATTTCTAGAAGATTATTTAATATTTCTATAAGATGTCAGTACTCAAATCAGCTTTAGAAATACTCTATTTATTGCCTATTATTTTTCCTTATTTTAAGGTGGTCTCATAATTATACCTAGGATTTTGAATATTGTAGATTAAAAAAAAAAACCTGGAAAGGGAGACTTTAGATGAATTTTCTTTTACCAAAGAGTCTTAAAATTTTGACTTAGCCTTTCTAGGGTCTGGCTATTATTTGTAGGAATCGTCCTTTGTAGAGACTCAAATAAAAGACAAGTGTACTTATCAAGCCCCAGCTGCCATGTCAGTGTTTCAAAATTTTTCTCCCCACAGAATGCTCTACTTACTACCTAAATCTTTTAGCTTCCCAGATGGATTTGTCTGCCATGTTTTATGGAGGCTTACTTTGCACTTGCTGAACTTACAGCTTTTATGGAACTTCTCTGCATTTCAGTCTTCTCCAGGATTTTGTCCTTTAATTCTAGCTACTTTATAATCCCCAAACTTTGATCTTTATTTTCTGAGCCCAGAATGATTACTCTTTTCCACTCTGATTACCTTTCCCATTGTGCTGATATTTGGAGAAAATGCTCTCAGAAAACAAAAAAGTGTAGATGTGAAAATAGAGCTCATTCCATTTATTGCTTCTCTTTCATTGACCATGTCCCTCAAATCTTTCATGCCTTGATTTTTCTTCAATGTTTTCATTGCTTTATACATTTTTATTATATGTATTTTTCCCAAATGTTACTGTGCTTCAGTGAGCAAGCTAGCCAGGTATAAGCTATTTCATTTTGTCCAGTGTCAAAAATATGTTTTAAAGGTATTTATCTACTGTCTTTCAATCAAAAAGTTTCATATGACTGTAATTGACTCTTGTGAATGGCTTGAGGAAAAGGATTCATATTCATTTTTCTTTACCTTGATAGTCAATTTTCCCACCACTCTTTCTTTTGAAATTCATTCATGGATATATATCTATATCTTCCTTTTTCTTCTTAACTTCATTATGGAAATTACGCTCATGATCTATATTCTTTATATTCTTTAAAATTGTTGTTGACATTATAATATTCAATAGTATGGTTATACCATATATTTACCAATATCCTATTTTTAAGAATTTATGTGGTTTTACAAGTCCTTATACTATCAAACTATTTGACTTTTTACTTGTAATGCTATAATGCTCAAAAGAAATATTCAACTAGCTGTGTAAGAAAATTACCTGTTTTCTGGGTATTATCTTTTTTTGATTCTCCAGAAATTAGATAGGCAACAAAAAAATATTAAACTTGTAGTTACATTGTTTTTAATTGTGTAGTTAAATATATTTTCAAATGCTTAGAGATCTTACTCTGCTTCAAGTATAATTCATGATGTAGGAAATTATTACAAATAAGGGAGAAATAAATACATCTAATACACCAACTTTAAGTATATACTTGACCCACAATATTTGCAGAGACACGTCTAGTTGAGAATTCCATTTATGTGATAAATCTACATAGCATATTAGGTAGACCTTCTTACTCTCAGGGCTATTTCTGCTGCCAATTTCCATTGCTCACGTTCTGTCATCCTTGGGTTGAGCTGTCAGGATCCATGGAACAACTCTGATTCAAATGATTTCCTCATTAGCTCCTGTTCTTAGTGTTTTGTTCAAGAAATCTTAATCCATTTGCTCAATCTTCCTTTATACCCCAAACTTCACATTTACTGATTAGATAGAAGTTTTGATATTAAATGTTTCTAAAAATTATAAAATATGCTACTTATTAAAGAGCATACATTTTTGTCATTCTGTATGTAGCATCTGTCCTAACTTACTTTCATAATTTAACCTGCTATATCACTAAAATTTATATCTTGTTATAATACAGTTGGTACAGGCCCATAATCACCTATTTGCATTTTTTAAATGCAAAAGAAATATCTTAAGAATATTCTGTTTAATTTGTTTTCAAAACTTATTTGATGACAAAAACTAATATGGAAAAATATGAATTATATTTTTTTACTTTTTAAATGAGTGGTAATATTCATATGCTACAGAACAAGTAATCTATTAAATTACAAAGTATTATCTCATATTCCACTGGAATTACAAGTGTATGGCATATGAATAGTACCACTTTTTAAAAAAGAAACAGAAAATTCAGAATTCTGAAAATTATTTGGCCCCAAGTGTTTCTAAAATAGTAGTGATTATCTATATTAACTATTTTTTCTTCCAAAGTGTTGGTAATACCATTTTCTGTGTGTGCAAATTTGAGTAAGTCACTTAATTTTTACATTACTAAAGATAATCATTTATAAAATTAGAATATCAGTGATTCTTACATCAGAAGATTGTTGTGAGGAAAATTAATGTACAGACTTCAAATAATTCATGGTGCATAAAAGTGTTTAAATCACATTTTTATTATTATAATCATTGTTCTTTTTCCTTCCAGTCCTCCCCTTCACTATTTGATGCCACATTTTATTAAAAAAACAGTTCAATCAAAGATTTATCATTTTTTGTTACTCATAAGGTCTAAACTATATGTTTACTATCTCATATAAATGTTTATGCTTACAGAATGCCAATATAAACCAGAACTCCTTCCCATTAGCAAATTTTACAATTTCCAACTAATCAAGTGCATAATTTGCCAAATAATTGAGATTGTAAAAATGGGAAGGATTATGTGATTGTGTAATTTAATTCATTTATTTCTAACTATAATTTTTAATAGATTTATTGGCATATTTAATTTTTTAGGTACACTTAACTTTGTTATTGTTGAATTTCACTTAACCTATTATTTTATGAATGAAAGAATATGATGACAGTTTAAGAGGTAATTTAAAAAAAAATCCTCCACTAATTTTGTATTAAGTCTAATAAAGGAAGTTTTAAAATAACATAAAATAATTAAATTATTTAAAGAATTATATAAGCATAAGAATATAAATGAGTCATACGTATGCATGACTTGGTTTTGCATCAGAAACTTCCTGTGGTAGCTGAGTATATTGAGAATTTTGATGACTGGAGATGCCATAAGGTAAAAGATCACAAGAAAAAATCCTTATATTAACACATAAATCAATAACCATCTTAAAGATGTCAAAATGTGAAAGTACAAATCCATTCCAATTGCTCCAGGGAGCATTTAACCTCCATCGGTAGAATTTTACAAAAGTCAAATCATAACTAAACTTGAAAAAAATTGGTAATGCTGTCAATAATCATAAAGATTAGCAAGAAAATTTTTCAGAAAGTTCTTTCAAATAAAGATCTTGAATATTATTCAAGTAGTCACGGAAAGATGAAGAAAAGCCATTCAAGAAGACACAAGAAATAGAATAGTTGCGTATTTTTAACTAGTCATTATACTGTTGTAAAAGAAGTCACTTAAAAGAATGAGAGAGAGAGGGGAGAGAGAGAGAGAGAGAGAGAGAGAGAGAGAGAGAGACAGGGAGAGAGGGAGGGAGAGAATGGTATTAGACTCTGATTGGACTAAATTTCTTTGAGCTTTCTCTTCTCCTAAATGCAGAACTCCTGCTCAAAGAGTTATTTTTCCTTTACGTGATAAACTATTCTAAAAAAAATCACCTTTATAAGCCGACATCTTTGAAATTTATGCTTTTCAGTTTTTTTTCCCAGAAACCTGAACTGAGTCCTTGTTGAAGCAGCTTTCACATAAAACTTACATGCCATCTTTATGTAGTAGATGTTAGATTTAGTTGCTGGTTAAAGTGCAAGGTCATCAGACACATGTAGAGGATAAAACCAGTTAAATAATTTACAGACCCCAGTGTAAAAATGATTACTCGGGGCACCTGATTCTGATTATGAACTTCAGGACAGTGACAGATGAGCCTTAAATTAAGCTAGAGGTCCCTCTAAGGGGGCCTTCTAAAGACCTGTGGGATTGCACATTCATGAAGCACATTCACAAAACAGATCCCATTCAGGAGACATCTCCCTGACATAAGGGGTTCAACTGAAAACATCTATAACCATGCCATACTATATGGAAGCCATTAGCCACATGTGTACCAAGCCACTGAGCACTTGAAATGAGGCTACTGCAACTGAGAATTCCAACCTTTAATTTAATTTAAATTTACATTTATAAAGCAAAGAAGTATAAATTTTTTCTGATAAATACAATTTTATTGTTTTGGCAGGATTGTATTTTATTTTAATAATTGAAAATTTAATGTGTAAATTGAGATGTGATGTTGAAGGTAAAAACATACTGTGTTTCACAGACTGTAATATGTAGAATGAAAAATGGAAGATAAAATATCTCAATACATTTAAAAAAAATAATTCCATGTTGTAATGACAAAATTTTCTATACATAGAATTAAAATATTTTTTTAAATTAATTTAATTTTAAAAATTTTACTTTTTAAATATAACTAGAAAATTTAAAATTGAGTATGTGTCATGTATTATATTTCTATCTGACAGTGTTGATCTAGAGATCTAAAGACCTCAGGGAGCCTCAGGTTTATAATTCCTTATCTGAGTATTTCCTAGAAATTTTACTTTACTAAGCAATCTTACATTTGAGAGGACAGTTGGTGAAATTCAATGTACACTGAAACTCGCTAGACATGAAATCCAGGAGGCTTTATATTCTAAATAGCTGATCAGTGAGAATGTTACTATATATCCAGCACTTGACTTAAAAGCAAATTCATCCAAATAATATTCAACAGCCTTACATTTTATATTTTATTAACTCAGATTGTAGATTTCAGAAAACTGGCATTGTACTGACAGAGAGCTGAGATTTATAATTTCTTGATATCCTGATGAAATAAAGTCTGCAAGGAGAAAAAGAATGAAGAGAGAAAATAATCAGAGGGTATGGATCTGAAGAGAAATTAAGAGAGTATAAGGAGTAAGAGAAATGGAAAATTTTGGAACAATTTTTTTACTGAGGCTGGGGAGCATCCACAGAAAGCTTGGTCTGAGTTAGTGAAAACATTTTCATACCAGATTTAGATTTCCTTGTGCTTATTCTCCAGGCAGGCACAGCTTTAGAGCCTAGACTTTTGAGAAAGCAGGTACCTAATTCAATAACAGTAATGACTTCTGTATTATTCAGTTGGATATGATGCAATTATTGGGAAGCCAGACTGTATTTGATACATAAAAAGCACTTTTAAAACTGGAGTCTGGTGCAACCTGAAATGCAAGTGTTTAATCAGACAGACTACATATTCAACTTTAGTGATCAATATTAAACTTGAAAATAAGCATCTGCATTCTCCTTGGAAAAATGACTAGAGAAGTGTGAGGGGCACAGTTCTTCCTAGTATCATCCTGGTATTTCACAGCAAAAGATATTCCCAGTGAGAATGCAAACTGCTATTTTTAAAAGAATAGTTTGACTCCTGCCATTTTGAATCCTCAGAGATTGTGTCTTCTAAATGTAACTATCAGCATAAGCAGTGGTCAATGAATATGAACTTTGACCTGTAAAATGAGAACATATTTAAAAATGCTTTTAAAATAGTTTCATAGGGTTTATTGCACCCTTCTGTTGTGTTTATTACTGTTATCATCATTGTCATCATCATCATTGATATTATTTTCTGAGTTTTTAATGGCCAATTAATGATGTTGGTATTAATAGTTTATAACCAAAAATATATGAATAATGTTAGATATTTATTTGGGGATAATACCGTTTCTTTCTTCCTTTGATAACATATTCCTTTAACTTTCTAATTTATTTTTCTTAACATAGCATTAGAACACATAATTTTACAGTAAAAGTAGCAGTACTAGTGGTAAATGGACAAAAAAATAGTTTTTAAGACTTAGAATTATATTTATCCTCTTCCAGGTATTGCTGAATTCTCTAGTATTGATTTAGGTTGAAAAAATTTTCATTTGTAATAATCTTTTTTCTTTCATTCTTAAATTTACATTCTGCATGTTTCTATGTAGACTGAACAGTACAAATGGGAAATAAAACATAAACCAGCTATTTTTTTTTCTTGTATAAGTGACTTCTCTAAAAAATAAATAAATTGAGAAGAAAGTTAAATTCTTGGCTAAAACTATCAAATTTCTAATTTAAAATTTTAATTATTAGTAATTTTTCTGACTCCTAATGGGGTATAACTGCACTTTCTGAATTTTCATACCATATATCTAAAGGTAAAAGAATTGGTTCTACACTGCTGCTACACTTAACCCATCCTTACATCCAGAAGAAAAGTAAACATCTATCTAAAAAGGAAGTAACACCTAGGGACTTCCTTGGTGGTGCAGTGGTTAAGAATCCGCCTGCCAATACAGGGGACATGGGTTCGAGCCCTGGTCCAGGAAGATCCCACATGCAGTGGAGCAACTAAGCCCATGAGCCACAACTACTGAGCCTGTGTGCCACAACTACTGAAGCCAGTGCACCACAAATCCGTGTTCCACAATGAGAGAAGCCACCACAATGAGAAGCTGTGCACTGAAGAGTAAACCCCACTCGCTGCAACTAAAGAAAGCCCACACATAGAAATGAAGACCCAACACAGCCAAAAAAGTAATTTAAAATAAATAAATAAATAAAAGGAAGTAACACCTAAATATTGGTATATTAGAAAATTTGAATTTGTATATGCTGAAAAAATTCATTTTAAATAATTAGCCTGAATTTCAGTATTACTTTTCATTGACTGAGGCAACTATGTTTTTTGGCTTCTGTGTAAGCCCCAAACCAAACTAATGTTCTATTTTACCCTTCATTATTCTAGTAGAAATATTATATTCCAATCTTTGAAGTGCAAAACAATTTTGGTTTAAAGAAATTTGATAGTAGAATAAATGACAAGAATTCTGGGAAGTCACTGTGATTCAGAATCAGTAGGATATGTGTTAGGAGAGACACAGGATTGAGATTAGGTAGGAATAGAAAAATCTAAGGAGTGTAGGAGATCTTAATCAGAAACTTGCCAGTACCAAGTGTCCATCCATCTAAATTTATAGACCACAACAGATCATTTCACCATGGTATATGAAACAATGCTGGAAAAGTAGATCAAGGTTTATTAAAGAGGGAGACTATTCCAAGTACAATGAAAAACAAGAAAATCTAATGTAGTTAGCACTTCAATATGTGAATAGTTTCTTACAAACTTTTAATTTTAGTGTAGTTTCAAATGTCACCTAATCAGTTTGGTTAGCATTCAGACGGAAATGTTGAGTTAGTCGCCATATTGAAATAAAGTGGTAATTACAAAGAAACTGAAGAACATTTTACTGCCAATAAAGGCTGGGTTCATCATTTCAGAAGTCTGAGCTTGCATAGTGATTTTTATTATACATACAAAGTGAGGACTGCCTGTATATTGAAAAGTTGAAATGCATAATCATTCAATTTAAACTAATGTTTATAGATTAATCCACCTCAAAACAGCAGATTACACATTCAGTTCAAGTGCACACAAAGAATTTACCAAGACAGACCATATTCTGGGCAATACAACAATCTTGATGTATTTAAAAGGATTCAAGTCATGCAATATATGACTGACCTTAATGGAATTAATGTGAAGTTCACAACAGAATTAATTCTGAAAAAACTTAATATTAGGAAACCAAATAACATGCGTCCAAATAGCCTATGGATCAAAAAGAAATCAAAATGAAACTACAAAATATTTTGAGATTGTAGAGGGATGGGAATGTTTATAGATTACTGGTGGGATGTAAATGGATAAAACCATTTGGGATAATGGGTTGTCAATTTCTTAAATAGTTACACATAGATCTACCATAAGGGCCAGCCATTCAATCCTCTGTATTTGCCCAAGATCACACATGTCCATGCAGATTTGCACATGAATATTTATATTTGCTTTATTTGTAGTGGCCCAAAACTGGAAGCAACCAAGTGTCCATCAGCAAGTGAATGGATAAACAGATGTGTAAATCCATGTCATAGAATACTGTCTAGCTTACAAAGGAATGATCTATTGGTACAGAAAGTACCACCAGTGAATCGCAAAATAATTACTCTAAGTGAAAAAAACAAAACAAAAGAACATATACTCTCATTCAATTTATATAAAATTCTAGAAATGATAAATTAAAATATAGAAATATCAGATCAAGTTTTGCTTTGGGATGATGGAGTGTGGGTAAGATGAGCAGCAGGAAGTAATTAGCACAGGAAATGGAAATATTTGAGGATGATATATATGTTTATAATCTTTACTATGGCAATGATTTCATGATTGTGTGTGTATGTAAAAACATACCATATTGCACACTTTAAATAAATGTAGCTTATTGTATTTCAATTACAACTCAAAATTGTTTTTAGAAAGGAAAAGAAATGTAGGTTTTTCTAATTGCTATATTTACTACAGGAGAATAATATGTATGCTACTAGCCAACACCCAAAATATTCATGCTTAATTCCATGAATTTCACAGGGAACTTTCACAGAAAAAATGTCTAAGATGGTTTTTGAAAGACTAGGCAAAGTGTTTGGTATAGAAAGGATATTTTATTTGGAGCTGCCCAGAAGTGAGGGAAGCCATGGTTACTTAATAAATATTCAAAAATGAGAGATGGACAAGAAAAATGTAAAACTATTTGCTTCTATAAAGTCCATAGGTAAGGGGGAGCTTACACTGGCTGGCATAAACAACTTCACAGTAGTAGCCAATAGGTGGAAACAGACAGAAAAATTTCTAGATATAATCATGCAAAAAGAAGAGGGCCACCATTTTTTCACCATTTTCCATTCTCTACAAGGCTTTGGACAGGGTATTTAAAAATGATCAAAGGAGCCAACTTCACTGTTTATGATTTGCCACAGGATGTGGAGATATCTGTGGCTTCCAGAGAAACTAAAAATGATGGCCAATACTAAGATCTTGGAGATATTACCGGGATATTACCAAGGAGATATGCTATAGCTATGGGAAGTGCATTTATAGACAGACATTTTGAACTAGCAAAATTTTGTGAGTTGCAAACTAAACTTTCTAAATGATTAAAAATGTTTATTGCTGTCAATTCTTACATCTCTCTGGTAAGATCACTTTTCACTTTTTTCATGTATACTGGAATGAAATGTTTATTATTATTATTATGAATATCAGAATGCAAATAGTTGGATTACATATTAAAATTTCATATCTATATATTCATATACATACAAATATAATATATATAATGTAAAATAAACAATATTTTACAAAAGTTGTATCTGTTATAATATATACATGTAGATTCTTATGCACTTGCAAGTAAATATGTAAATATATATTTTAATATAAGATCACAGATATGAGTGTACATAGATGTACAACTTACTGTGAATATTCACCCAGACATAAGAAAAAAAGACATCAGAACTATGAAATTTTGAACAGAAAACTGTACCAATAAAATAAGCACATTATCACCATGGTTGTAGTCTAAGAATAGCATGGGGAATCATTAACAAATGATTCCACTCATTCAAAAGTGTTTTTCTTTATTTTTTAGTATCTATTTCAAAATCTCATTTGCATGCATTTCATTAAAATGTAATATTTTTTATTTATCTTGAGAGCCCTGACGACTATTCATATATTTGTGAGCTCTAAGGAAAGCAGAAAAAATAAATGTAATATAAACTATCACACAAAAATAAGTAAAATTTTTATTTCAATCTTCTACTTCCTGTCATACTTTGTTTTGGCAGACCACCTGTTTCTCACAGTACCAGAAATGTATTATCTAAAGTTATTGTCTCAATAAAGTCAAGAGCTTCAAGATGAACTAGATTTCTCAAACTAGGGAAAGAGGTGGAGGTGACAGCTTAGACTAATAATAAAGGAGATGTGAAATTTAGCAGCTAAATTGTATAGAATCACAAACACCTAAGAAACATCTTGAGTACTTTCCTATAAGCAAACATGCACATATTTTACTTAAGTGAACATGTATTTTCTTCATAACTATGGCACTAAAAATAAGTCTATGACTTTCCCTAAAACTAGTTTGATTTCTTTTAACTTGAAGTTTTCTCCTTCCAGAATATTTAGAAATATCATTTCCATTGAGAAAGGTCAGCATAAAGAAGTTTTGACCATTAACTGAGCTGAGGTGACTCCCCAGTGAACAATCCTAAAGAGGAGTGTTTTACTTTTATATTCTATTTGACTCGGTCCTTTGTTTAATTCTAATTATAAAATATGATATCATCCAATAAATTTTTAAGTTCCTACTAATCACTATCTGACTATAAAAATGGGATGCGGAGAGAGGGGAAGATGGCAGAAGAGTAAGACGCAGAGATCACTTTCCTCCCCACAGATACACCAGAAATACATCTACACGTAGAACAACTCCTACAGAACACCTGCTGAACACTGGCAGAAGACCTCAGACCTCCCAAAAGGCAAGAAACTCCCCACGTACCTGGGTAGGGCAAAATAAAAAAGAATAAACAAAGACAAAAGAATAGGGATGGGACCTGCACCAGTGAGAGGGAGCTGTGAAGGAGGAAAGGTTTCCACACACTAGGAAGCCCCTTCACAGGTGGAGACTGAGGGTGATGGAGGAGGGGAGCTTTGGAGCCGCGGAGGAGAGCACAGCAACAAGGGTGCAGAGGGCAAAGCGGAGAGATTTCCACACAGAGGATCAGTGCCGACCATCACTCACCAGCCTGAGAGGCTTGTCTGCTCACCAGCCAGGGCGGGCAGGGCTGGGAGCTGAGGCTCGGGCTTCGGTCAGAGTGCAGGGAGAGGACTGGAGGAGTGAACACAGCCTGAAGGGGTTAGTGCACCACAGCTAGCCTAGGCAGGAGGGAGTCCGGGGAAAAGTCTGGACCTGCCAAAGAGGCAAGAGACTTTTTCTTCCCTCTTTGTTTCCTGGTGCACGAGGAGGGGGATTAAGAGTGCTGCTTAAAGGAGCTACAGAGACTGGCGCAAGCTGCGGCCAACAGAGCGGACCCCAGAGACAGGCATGAGACACTAAGGCTGCTGCTCCCGCCACCAAGAAGCCTGTGTGCAAGCACAGGTCATTATCCACACCCCCCATCTGGGAAACCTGTGCAGCCCGCCACTGCCAGGGTCCCGGGATCCAGAGACAACATTCCGGGGAGAACACACGGCACGCCTCAGGCTGGTGCAACGTCATGCCGGCCTCCGCTGCTGCAGGCTTGCACCGCACTCCGTACCCCTCCCTCCCCAGAGCCAGAGCCCCCAAATCAGTGGCTCCTTTAACCCCATCCTGTCTGAGCGAAGAACAGATGCCCTCTGGCGACCTACAGACAGAGGCAGGGCCAAATCCAAAGCTGAACCCCGGGAGCTGTGCGAACAAAGAAGAGAGAGGGAAATCTCTCCCAACAGCCTCAGGAGCAGCGGATTAAATCTCCACAATCAACTTGATGTACCCTGCATCTGTGGAATACCTGAATAGACAACAAATCATCCCAAATTGAGGAGGTGGACTTTGAGAGCAAGATTTATGATTTTTTCCCCTTTTCCTCTTTTTGTGAGTGTGTATATGAATGCTTCTGTGTGAGATTTTGTCTGTATAGCTTTGTTTTCACCATTTGTCCTAGGATTCTATCTGTCCGTTGTTTTATTACGTTAAATTTTTTTTTCTTAATAACTATTTTTTTATTTTAACAACTTTATTTTATTTTACCTTACTTTATTTTATTTTCTTTTATCCTATTTCTTTCTTTCTTTCTTTCTTTCTTTCTTTCTTTCTTTCTTTCTTTCTTTCTTTCTTTCTTTCTTTCTTTCTTTCTTTCTTTCTTTCTTTCTTTCTTTCTTTCTAATTTTCTCTCTTTTATTCTGAGCCTTGTGGATGAAAGGGTCTTGGTACTGCAGCCAGGAGTCAGTGCTTTGCCTCTGAGGTGGGAGAGCCAAATTCAGGACACTGGTCCACAAGAGACCTCCCAGCTCCACATAATATGAAATGGCGAAAATCTCCCAGAGATCTCCATCTCAACACCAACACCCAGCTGCATTCAACAACCAGCAAGCTACAGTGCTAGACACCCTATGCCAAAAAACTAGCAAGACAGGAAAACAACCCCATCCATTAGCAGAGATGCTGCCTAAAATCACACCACCAGACGTGGACCTGCCCACCAGAAAGACAAGATCCAGCCTCATCGACCAGAGCACAGGCACTAGTCCCCTCCACTAGGAAGCCTACAAAACCCACTAAACCAACCATAGGCACTGTGGACAGACACCAGAAACAACGGGAACTATGAACCTGCAGCCTGCAAAAAGGAGACCCCAAAGACAGTAAGATAAGCAAAATGAGAAGACAGAAAAACACACAGCAGATGAAGGAGCAAGATAAAAACCCACCAGACCAAACAAATGAAGAGGAAATAGGCAATCTACCTGAAAAAAAAATTCAGAATAATGATAGTAAAGATGATCCAAAATCCTGGAAATAGAATAGGGAAAATGCAAGAAACATTTAACAAGGACCTAGAAGAACTAAAGATGAAACAAACAATGAGGAACAACAAAATAAATGAAATTAAAAATACTATAGAAGGGATCAATAGCAGAATAACTGAGGCAGAAGAACGGATAAGTGACCTGAAGATAAAATAGTGGAAATAACTACTGCAGAGCAGAATAAAGAAAAAAGAAGGAAAAGAATTGAGGACAGTCTCAGAGACCTCTGGGACAACATTAAAAGCAACAACATTCGAATTATAGGGGCTCCAGAAGAAGAAGAGAAAAAGAAAGGGACTGAGAAAATATTTGAAGAGATTATAGTTGAAAACTTCCCTAATATGGGAAAGGAAATAGTTAATCAAGTCCAAGAAGCACAGAGAGTCCCATACAGGATAAATGTAAGGAGAAACACACCAAGACACATATTAATCAAACTGTCAAAAATTAAATACAAAGAAAACATATTAAAAGCAGCAAGGGAAAATCAACAAATAACACACAAGGGAATCCCCATAAGGTTAACAGCTGATCTTTTAGCAGAATCTCTGCAAGCCAGAAGGGACTGGCAGGACATACTGAAAGTGATGAAGGAGAAAAACCTACAACTAAGGTTACTCTACCCAGCAAGGATCTCATTCAGATTTGACGGAAAAATTAAAAACTTTACAGACAAGCAACAGCAGAGAGAGTTCAGCACCACAAAACCAGCTTTACAACAAATGCTAAAGGAAATTCTCTAGGCAGGAAACACAAGAGAAGGAAAAGACCTATAATCATAAACCCAAAACAATGAAGAAAATGGGAATAGGAACATACATATTGATAGTTACCTTAACTGTAAATGGATTAAATACTCCCACCAAAAGACACAGACTGGCTGAATGGATACAAAATCAAGACCCATATATATGCTGTCTACAAGAGACCTACTTCAGACCTAGAGACACATACAGACTGAAAGTGAGGGGATGGAAAAAGATATTCCATGTAAATGGAAACCAAAAGAAAGCTGGAGTAGCAATTCTCATATCAGATAAAATAGACTTTAAAATAAAGACTATTTCAAGAGACAAAGAAGGACACTACATAATGATCAAGGGATCGAACCAAGAAGAAGATATAACAATTGTAAATATTTATGCCCCCAACATAGGAGCACCTCTATACATAAGGCAAATACTAACAGCAATAAAAGGGGAAATCGCCAGTAACACATTCATAGTAGGGGACTTTAACACCCCACTTTCACCAATGGACAGATCATCCAAAATGAAAACAAATAAGGAAACACAAGCTTTAAATGATACATTAAACAAGATGGACTTAATTGATATTTATAAGACACTCCATCCAAAAACAACAGAATACACATTTTTCTCAAGTGCTCATGGAACATTCTCCAGGATGGATCCTATCTTGGGTCACAAATCAAGCTTTGGTAAATTTAAGAAAACTGAAATTGTATCAAGTATCTTTTCCAACCACAACACTATGAGACTAGATATCAATTATAGGAAAAGATCTGTAAAAAATACAAACACATGGAGGCTAAACAATATACTACTTAATAACTAAGTGGTCATTGAAGAAATCAAAGAGGAAATCAAAAAATACCTAGAAACAAATGACAATGGAGACACGACGACCCAAAACCTATGGGATGCAGCAAAAGCAGTCCTAAGAGGGAAGTTTATAGCAATACAACCCTACCTTAAGAAACAGGAAACATCTCGAATAAACAACCTAACCTTGCACTTAAAGCAATTAGAGAACGTAGAACAAAAATACCACAAAGTTAACAGAAGGAAAGGAATCATAAAGATCAGATCAGAAATAAATGAAAAAGAAATGAAGGAAACCAGAGCAAAGATCAATAAAACTAAAAGCTGTTTCTTTGAGAAGATAAACAAAATTGATGAACCATTAGCCCGACTCATCAAGAGAAAAAGGAGGAAGACTCAAATCAATAGAATTAGAAATGAAACAGGAGAAATAACAATGGACACTGCAGAAATACAAAAGATCATGAGAGATAACTACAAGCAACACTATGCCAATAAAATGGACAATCTGGAAGAAATGGACAAATTCTTAGAAATGCACAACCTGCCGAGACTTAACCAGGAAGAAACAGAAAATATGAACAGACAAATCACAAGCACTGAAATTAAAACTGTGATTAAAAGTTTTCCAACAAACAAAATTCCAGGACCAGATGGCTTCACAGGCGAATTCTATCAAACATTTAGAGAAGAGCTAACACCTATCCTTCTCAAACTCTTCCAAAATATACCAGAGGAATGAACAATCCCAAACTCATTCTATGAGGCCACCATCACCCTGATACCAAAACCAGACAAAGACTTCACAAAGAAAGAAAAGTACAGGCCAATATCACTGAGGAACATAGATGCAAAAATCCTCAAAAAAATACTAGCTAACAGAATCCAACAGCACATTAAAAGGATCATACACCATGATCAAGCGGGGTTTATCCCAGGAATGCAAGGATTCTTCAATATACACAAGTCAATCAATGTGATACACCATATTAACAAATTGAAACAGAAAAACCATATGATCAACTCAACAGATGCAGAGAAATCTATCGACAAAATTCACCACCCATTTATGATAAAAATCCACCAGATAGTAAGCATAGAGGGAACTTTCCTCCACATAATAAAGGCCATATATGACAAACTCACAGCCAACATCATCCTCAATGGTGAAAAGCTGAAAGCATTTCCACTAAGATCAGGAACAAGACGAGCTTGCCCACTCTCACCACTCTTATACAACATAATTTTAAAAGTTTTAGCCACAGCAATCAGAGAGGAAAAGGAAATAAAAGGAATTCAAATCAGAAAAGAGTAAAACTGTCACTGTTTGCAGATGACATGATACTATACATAGAGAATCCTAAAGATGTTACCAGAAAACTACTAGAGCTAATCAATGAATTTGGTAAAGTAGCAGGATACAAAATTAATACACATAAATCTCTGGCATTCCTATACAGTAATGATGAAAAATCTGAAAGTGAAATCAAGAAAACACTCCCATTTACCACTGCAACAAAAAGAATAAAATATCTAGGAATAAACCTACCTAAGGAGACAAAAGAACTATATGCAGAAAATTATAAGACACTGATGAAAGAAATTAAAAATGAAACAAATAGATGGAGAGATATACCATGTTCTTGGATTGGAAGAATCAACATTGTGAAAATGACTTTACTCCCCAAAGCAATCTACAGATTCAATGTAATCCCTATCAAACTATCATTGGCATCCTTCACAGAACAAGAACAAAAAATTTCACAATTTGTATGGGAACACAAAAGACCCCGAATAGCCAAAGCAATCTTGAGAACGAAAAACGGAGCTGGAGGAATCAGGCTCCCTGTCTTCAGACTATACTAAAATCTACACTAATCAAGACAGTATGGTACTGGCACAAACACAGTAATATAGATCAATGGAACAGGATAGAAAGCCCAGAGATAAACCCACACACATATGGTCATCTTGTCTTTGATAAAGGAGGCAGGAATGTACAGTGGAGAAAGGACAGCGTCTTCACTAAATCGTGTTGGGAAAACTGTACAGGTACATGTAAAAGTATGAGATTAGATCACTCCCTAACACCATACAAAAAAATAAACTCAAAATGGGTTAAAGACCTAAATGTAAGGCCAGAAACTATCGAACTCTTAGAGGAAACCATAGGCAGAACACTCTATGACATAAATCACAGCAAGATCCTTTTTGACCCACCTACTAGAGAAATGGAAATAAAAACAAAAACAAACAAATGGGACCTAATGAAACTTCAAAGCTTTTGCACAGCAAAGGAAACTGTAAACAAGACCAAAAGACAACTCTCAGAATAGGAGAAAATATGTGCAAATGAAGCAACTGACAAAGGATTAATCTCCAAAACATACAAGCAGCTCATGCAGCTCAGTATCAAAAAACAAACAACCCAATCAAAAAATGGGTAGAAGACCTGAATAGACATTTCTCCAAAGAATATATACATATTGCCAACAAACACATGATAGAATGCTCAACATCATTAATCATTAGACAAATGCAACTCAAAACTACAATGAGATATCATCTCACACCAGTCAGAATGGCCATCATCAAAAAATCTAGAAACAGTAAATGCTGGAGAGGGTGTGGAGAAAAGGGAACACTCTTGCACTGCTGGTGGGAATGTGAATTGGTACAGCCACTATGGAGAACAGTATGGAGCTTCCTTAAAAAACTAGAAATAGACCTGCCATATGACCCAGAAATCCCACTATTGGGCATATACCCCGAAAAAACATAATTCAAAAAGAGTCACATACCAAAATATTCATTGCAGCTCTATCTACAATAGCCAGGAGATGGAAACACCCTAAGTGTCCATCATTGGATGAATGGATAAAGATGTGGCACATATATATAATGGAATATTACTCAGCCATAAAAAGAAATGAAATTGAGCTATTTGTAATGAGGTGGATGGACCTAGAGTCTGTCATACAGAGTGAAGTAAGTAAGAAAGAGAAAGACAAATACTGTATGCTTACACATATATATGGAATTTAAGAAAAAAAATATGTCATGAAGAACCTAGGTGTAAGACAGGAATAAAGACACAGACCTACTAGAGAATGGACTTGAGGATATGGGGAGGGGGAAGGGTAAGCTGTGACAAAGCAAGAGAGTGGCATGGACATATATACACTACCAAAAGTAAAATAGATAGCTAGTGAGAAGTAGCCACATAGCACAGGGAGATCAGCTCGTTGCTTTGTGACCACCTAGTAGGGAGGAATAGGAAGGGTGGGAGGGAGGGAGATGCAAGAGGGAAGAGATATGGGATCATATGTGTATGTATAACTGATTCACTTTGTTATAAAGCAGAGAGTAACATATCATTGTAAAGCAATTATACTCCAATAAAGATGTAAAAAAAAAAAAAAGACCCAACACAGCCAAAAATAAATAAATTAATTAAATAATTAATTTTTTAAAAAAGGGATGCTATTCAGCATATGAAGTGGCATAATTGGTTAAGTTTGCAGATCATTTATTCAAATATAATAAGTGAGGAATCAAACTGTAATCCCACCAGAAGTCTTAAATGTTAATTATTTACAATAATGAGTGCCGTTTCTCATATGTCAATTTGTGTTTTTATCCGCCCAGAGATTGATAATGATAGATAATAATCCTTTTACTCTATTAAATGAGCAAATATGAATTGTGATTTAATTCATTATAAGACAATAATAATTGATTGAATTAACTCTTGGGTGTTCTTTTGATTGTTTTTGTACATATGTATTATACTGGTGTGTGAGAATACCGACATCTTATTTACTTGGTTGTTTTTGTTGTCTGTCACTCTATCCTCTCAAACCTAAGGATTATACATTACGTCCTATTTTTTGAATGTGACATGCCCATTCATGTAGTTCCATAACTTTGTTCATGCTTTTCCCTCTGCATAGAATACCCTTATCTCCTTCAATATTTAAAAGTGTATTCATATTTCAAAGCCTAGCACAAGTGTTATCTCCATTGGGAAGCCTTCAAAATTCTACTGGTATTGACTCGATCCCTTCCTTGAGGATATATTTAAAACACACTATATTTGTTCATATACCTCTTATAATATTGTTTGTACTTTGATTTTATCTATAAAAGTAGTTTTAAGTCAACCTTAGAAGTAAAATCACTTAATTTATTTTTTAGTAAATGAAAATTAAGATTCTTTTTTTCTTTGCCTCCTTTGTTGTATTATATCATTATTTCAAATAACACTAGTTTTTTTTGTTATTGTTGTTTGTTTGTGCTTGCTTTCATAAAACCATATTTTAGACTGTTAGGTCATAGTGTAAGAGAAAAAGCAAAGAAAAATTTCTGGCCTGAGTCATCTTAACTCAACCAAACTTTATAACTTTACTGAGTACATATCTAAGCTAGTTTCACACAGAGTTCTTCTTTAAATACCTATAAACCAATTAAGCATTGTGATCCCTAGTTTCCAGATCATGTGATTGAGGTAGATAATATTAAGAAATTTGGCCTAAGTCATTCAGATGTAAGTGGCAAAGGCAAGAGTCAAGTAGGTTTCATTAAATCACAATTGGAGTAAAAATAGAGTCACAAAAGAGTTATAAGTAGCTATACTATTGTGTCTAGCTATTGTATCATCTTCAACTATATTTAAGTTACAGTTTTTATTTTTTTAAATTTACCTGAAAGTTAGAATTTGCTAAGAGGAAAATTAAAACAAGTTTTGCACTTACTGAAGTAATACACCCTCCTCCCCACCTACATATTCAAATAAACTCTGATGGCTTAATATGTGCCCCAAGAATATATATCTATACCTTGTTTCCTGTATTCTTGGAATGGACATCATTTGATAGATCATACTCTGACAGCAGTTAAATAGTTAATGCATGACTTGCTATTATAATCTGTCAAGTTATAAAATCTTTAAAAAAAGACTATAACATATTTAATTATCATAACTGGAAATTGTTTAATTATTTTAAAGTGAGGTTGGTTTTTGGTCTTTCTCTAAGTGATAGTGCCAGAGTAAAGGGACAAAGTAGGTGATTAAATAGTTATTCCTTCTAAGGGATCATAAGTTAAAGAAAAAAAAAAAGTATGGGAGACCTCTGTAAGTTAATGAGACTCAAGAAAGCAGGCTCTCCTAACAACAAAACCAAGTAGGCTTGCTTAACATCAAAACCATGCAACAGAAGCATGAGACATGCCCCCAAATAAAAAAGCAATGGTGGAGTGAGACCCATATGCTGCCCAGTGAGGTCAGTAAGTCAATGATTCCTAGGACATGTTCCTCTGCTTGCACTAAAAACAAAAATACAAGAAAAAGGTAACATTATACTAAAACCTGAAATGATTTACTATATTTTAGTATATGTTACTGCCTTTTTGCTCATTTCCATTGTGCCATGATAGTCCAGTTTGACCATGTAGGGACAAGAAAACTCTCCCACCTGACGTGGAGGAGGAACTGAGGATGAAAGCTTGTCGTCTACTGAAGAATGAGGTAGAAGGTGGTATTTTCCCCCTCCCCACTTTTTCTTTGATTGTAAAACTGTACCCCACTAAGTTTTCAGGGTGGCACCTTCTTGCCTATCTGCTTGTAGACCTCACAAGCATCCAATTCTAATAAATCACTTCTCATCTATCATTTTGTCTCTCATTGAATTCTTTTTCATGAGACATAAAGAACTGGAGCTCCTCAGAGCCCTCTGAGACACATCTCTGCAGTTTCACAAGGTGTAATTAACATCAAAATCTAACAACTTCCTTAAAGGGATTCAAACTGTAATTCAAAAATAACATATATATTGGTAACTCTGTAGATATTTTCTTGGTAATAAATTGTTACTTCTTGGCACAGCATTCCCAGTGACATCTTATCATAAAATAAAAGCATAATTGTTAACTATCACTTTTGACAATTTAAAGTTGAGCTAAAGAAAAGATAAGTGTAAGAGCCAGAACTGGTCTTAAATTCCATGATCATTTCCATATTATTATAGGACAAATTCACAATAAAATTTTAGAGTGCCTATTCTTCATGTTAATTCAATGAGATATGAATTCTCCCTGGAGCATCAATCTCTGAGAACAGAAACCACAGAAGACAATTCATAGGATAGCACCCGGTGCCAGTAAGGAAACTATAAAGAAAATATAACAAATATGAGCTCTGTTATACACACCTTTAAAAATTGGGTATAGTTTTGGAAACAATTCTTAGGTCATAACCATCTTTCTCCAGAAATGAGATTTAAAATCAATTCAGTCTTAAATTTTAGCCTCGTGAAACAGTTAAGCCATTATGAATCTTTCCATTAGGTTGGAAATTAGTTTATCCACTGATGGGGCAAGCTGGTGAAAAGTAGGAATTTCATAACCACAAATTTCACTCTGAACGAAGAACTGCTTGAAAACAGATAAACCTCTTTGGGGAACTCAAAATCCTTCATTAAATTCATGTTTTGGGGCAGGAGATGACTCAGTGATCAAATGGTCAAAGGGATAAATAAGATTTAAAATTTTCATTTTAAAAGTGGAGAGAAATGATAGGGCTACTAGAATTCCTGAATAACCTGGAAAAATATAACAAAATATTTGGGTAAAGTACTCTTGAAGAGCATTATTTTGGAGCCCATACAAAGATAAGATCCAAAGTATGACATGTTTCTAAATAGACCAGGTACCATCTTACCTGCACAATGAAAATTATCGGTCTGTATACTTCAATTGCAGAATCCATGCAATTCATGTTTCTGAAATTAATTAAATGACTTTTGATCATTCAATGGTTTATGTCTATTGGGTGACTAAATGAAAAAAGATATTTTCAATAGTCAAAAATGCATATGCATTGAATGAAAATGATGGTTATTTGTACATCAACACATTAACCAATTATAGGTGAAACGATTTCCTATTTAACACAACCATTGAGATCCAAGTATTTCAACTTCCAAAAGTCTAGATCTCATTATATTTGTTTTATTATTCTCTGAAATTATCTTCCCTTTACTTCAGTTTTCATAACAAAGTTTCCTGAATATATCATCTTCTCTTTGCACATTAAAGATTAAAGGAAGATTTGGAAAAAAATGTAATGTTTTAATCTGATTGCATTTTTTTAAACTGAAGCAGAATGAGAATTCAAAAATGTAACTACTATTGCTAAATATCACCCAGTTTCAAAAGATGTCTGAATATTTGGCAGCTGATATGAAATTCACATTTGTCCTCAGAGATTTTAAATAAAAGAAGCAAATTACATGCAAAGCTAAGAAGTGAAGTATTTATATTTCCACATTTTGGTAAAGAAAAGGCAGATGGCTTGTGGAACACTCTGGAAATGTAAAAAAAGTTGTGCTCTTTAATAGTTTAGCAAGTATAGAAAGTAAAGGGGGTTAACAATGTGAGAAGTGGGCTCCAATAAAGAAGTTCATCAAACCATTTGTATCTCCCAATTCTTCATGATAATGATGGCAGGACAATTTGTGCAGAGTAAATATGAGAAAAAATGAATGTTGGCATAATGGATTACCCGTTCAAAAAGGATTTGGTAAATAGCTGAATCCGCAGTTGTCCTGAATTAATCTGCCTATATTCCATGTCATTTTCCACTTTCTTTGCATTCCCCAAAGGATCTTAAATACATAATATCACTTAGCTGGTACTTTCAGGTTTGTTGACAACAGGAAAGTTTGCTTAGCAAAAACTGTATGGATAGATATAACTGGGACGATAAATTCTTTCAATATATTTCTTCTCCAGAGAGAGAGTTGTCAAAATTTGCATTTGGCAGTTAATATCCACCTTGCACTAAACCAGTCTGAGAACTGCATAATATTCAACCAAAATTATTGTACATTTTGCCACAATAACAGTAGGTTTTACTATTTTTTCTTTGAATGAGGAAGAATTTGAAATTAAAAATTAGGGAAAAAGATATATAAAAATCATATACCTGTGCTTTATATCCAACTTTATAGCATATTTACTCCTTTTACTGTTCAGTCTTAATTGATAATATATCTTTGGTAACACTATGATGGAAACACTAATAGCCTTCCTTACAGGTTTAGCTAATAAGAAATCAAATCATGCATATTGATAGTGGAAAAGAAACATACTCATTTGGTACATCCATAGTGGTTTAAATCAAGTGACTGCTTACAAAACTAACTCATACTGGAAAATAGCTTTTCTTCTTTATGTAATTGTTTAATCTAAAGAATTAAAAATAATAAAGTAATTTAGCTTCTTGACTATATGTTTCTTTAGTTCAATTAAGAAGTCATGAGCTGCACTGAAAAATAAAGTCTTGGGACAATAATGACCAATAACAATCATTGATGGCGTGTGCTCTCTGTCCATGATGCCTTTAAGAAAACTTGCACAGGCCAAAATAGAGCATATGCAGATAAACTGCTAAGATTCAGATTAAATATCCACTGGAAAAAAGATATCTCTGAGAATTTCCCTAGCAGGGTTGTCCACAGTAAGAACCTGAAGTGAGATTTCTGGGCTCTGAATCCTGGCTCTGTCACTTTCTTGCCATGGGAACCTGAGCAAATAATTTAACCTCTTTATGCCTCATTTCACCCGCTATTAATTGGGGGAAATAATACCTATCTCATAGGGTTGACATAAGGATTAAATAAGTTAATATCTGTAAAATTATTACAATAGAGCCTGGGACATGTTAAGCAGTATGTAATTGTTAGCTAAATACAGAAACATTTGTTAAATTTGGAATTATTTTTTCAAGTAAAAGCAACAGGTGTGGTTGTGTGTGCATATATGTGTGTGTGTGTGTGTGTGTGTGTGTGCACACATGTAGTCAAGTTTATAATGCTGTTTTCCTTGCCAATATATTTAAGCCGGAATATTTGAACTAGCAAGACATACTCAGTCATTTGAATCATTTGAATAATTTTGGGGATAGAAGTTAAAAGCAATGCTGTGTTAAACAACTCTAACACATGATATAGAATGTGCTATAATACAATAAAATACATATATGTAGTATATACATTATTATGGAACATTATATTTGAAATATACTTTCTGACAAAAATCTTGTTTTTTATGGTTAACCTGAAGTTTTCTTTCTTCTTTCTTTCTCTTTCTTTCTTTCTTTTTTCTTTCCTTTTTTCTTCTTTCTTTCTTTCTTTTTTCTTTCTTTCTTTCTTTCTTTCTCTTTCTTTCTTTCTTTCTCTTTCTTTCTTTCCTTCTTTATCTTTCTTCCTTTTCTCCCTTCTTTCTTTTCTCTTTCCTTCCTCTCACAAAGGCTATCATTTCCTTCTTTCCTTTTGTGTGTGTGTGTGTGTGTGTGTGTGTGTGTGTGTGTTTGTGTGTGTGTGGTGAGAATGCTTAAGATTTATCCTTTTGGCAAGTTTCAAGTATACAATTGAGTTTTGTTAACTATAGTCACATTTCTGTACATTAGATCTCCAGAACTTAATTATCTTGCATAACTGAAACTTTGTACCCTTTGACCAACATCTCATTTCTTCTTCCCCCATCCCCTGGCAACCATCATTCTACCCTGATTCTATGAGTTTGACTATTTTTGATTCCACATATAAGTCAGATTTCTTTTCTGCATCTGGATCATTCTACCTAACATAATGTTTTCCGGGTTAATGACATTGTTTCTAGTTTGACTATAATCACAATCTCTGTTTCCACTGATTATTTTTTAACACCTACACACTAACACCATCATTTTCCAGATTATTTCCCCTCACAGAGTGACTAAAGATACTGATTTAGATATTTTCAGAACAGGGGTCTTCAAAAGTTAAATTTATTTTTTGCCTTAACCTTCTATACAAGTTTAAATAATATGCTCAAGACCAAATTACAGAAGGCAGAGAAGAGAGACATTTCATTTTTCACTGACAGCATTATTTCAAAAAGTTAATTTAAAAAAATTGTTTCTTACCTGTGTAAGTTAGTCACTCCCAGCCTTATATCTCTGGATTGTAAGTTTACTTGTCTTACTGTGCCTAGTACTTTGTAAGTAGAATTTTAAATAAAATTACAGTGATTTGATTTGGATCTGCCACAAAAGTAGTTTTTATTACTCTCTAGATTTTACCTCTTCACCAAACATCTCTTGACTAAGTCCATCTCATTCACCTTAAATTAGTAGAACAAATTATGTATTTTCCAAATTGCTTTGCCTTGCCAAAATTGGGGCAAAGCTTTATTTTAGCACATTGTAATAAATTCGTGACAAGACTTGGGCAGGGCCTTCAGTTTTGGAACAGATAATTTAACATTTGAGATTTTTAGCAGGGAAATGTTGGTATGATTTACCAGCCTCTTTCACAGTGCTGAAAAGGAAAGCTAAGAACTACTCAAGAATTCTATATCTATGTCAAGAGTTGTCAAACCACAAAATGACACAACGAGAAATAAAAATCCAAATCAAGAAGGGGAGTGTGTCCCTTGGAAACAAGCATCCAGTGTAGCCTTCACACTCTCAGTGGAACTGAATGTGCTAACCTCTCAGAGAATGAAAAACGCAACTACCTCAATGCATCTTGTTTCCTTTCTAAATGTAATAGGCATATTAAAATGTTCAGTTCTCATCCCATCTAATTTTTCTTTAAAATGCATTTTTAGAAAATAACTTCTAGCTACAACACAACTATAGTAGAATAGGTTTTATTTCATTAAAATTTGAACGGGACTAAATGATGGTAACATTCTTCTTGGGTACTTTTCTAGTTTCTATAGAAGGGAATTAACAAGTTCTTGTTTATATCCTTGGTGGAAAAAAGTATCAACTCAGAACGGACTTCTCAAGCAGGTGTTTCAGCATGTAAAAAGTAGAATAACATCTAATAGCCATATCCCAATATAACTTTTTATTGTTGTAAGATAGTTCTCCCTAAGGATAATAATGCCAGGCAAAGACAACTGCTAAGCTTTATTTATTTATTTTCTAAAGCTAACCAATTTCTGGTTTACATCATTGTAACTGAATTTGTTGCCTGTGACATATACAGATAATGACAAGTGCATTAAAATGATTTAATTTGGAGGGCTGCACTGCTGCTGTCTACTGGAATCCTATGATCTGCTGTATGACACTAACATAGCTTGCACTGATTTGTATATCTGTATCTCATTAATCTCTTACTTCTCTGTGTTGATTTTACAAATGAGTTTATATTTGTATATAGTATTCAATTAAATATCTACAATTCCATGTCAGTGTTAGTCTTTTCCAATATATTGTAGACTCCATGAAAGCAGGTACCATTGTTTTCTTTTTTTTTTAAATTTTTTAAAATTTTGTTTTAACATCTTTATTGGAATCTAATTGCTTTACAATGGTGTTTTAGTTTCTGCTGTATAACAAAGTGAATCAGCTATACATATACATATGTCCCCATATCTCTTCCCTCTTGCGTCTCCCTCCCTCACACCCTCCTTATCCTACCCCTCTAGGTGCTCACAAAGCACCAAGCTGATCTCCCTGTGCTATGCGGCTGCTTCCCAATAGCTATCTATTTTACGTTTGATAGTGTATATATGTCCATGCCACTCTCTGACTTTGTCCCAGCTTACCCTTCCCCCTGCCTGTATCCTCAAGTCCATTCTCTAGTAGGTCTGCATCTTTATTCCCATCTTGCCCCTAGGTTCTTCTGACCATTTTTTTTTCTTTTTTAGATTCCATATATATGTGTTAGCATACAGTATTTGTTTTTCTCTTTCTGACTTACTTTACTCTGTATGAGCCTCTAGGTCCATCCACCTAACTACAAATAACTCAGCTTCATACCTCTTTATGGCTGAGTAATATTCCATTGTATATATTTGCCACATCTTCCTTATCCATTCATATGTTGATGGACACTTAGGTTGCTTCCATGTCCTAGCTATTGCAAATAGAGCTGCAATGAACATTGTGGTACATGACTGTTTATGAAGTATGGTTTTCTCAGTAGTGGGATTTCTGGGTCATATGGTAGGTTTATTTTTAGTTTTTTAAGGAACCTCCATACTGTTCTCCCTAGTGGCTGTATCAATTTACATTCCCACCAACAGTGCAAGAGGGTTCTCTTTTCTCTATACCCTCTTTAGCATTTATTGTTTGTAGATTTTTTGATAATGGCCATTCTGACCAGTGTGAGATACCTCATTGTAGTTTTGATTTGCATTTCTCTAATGATTAATGATGTTGAGCATTCTTTCATGTATTTGTTGGCAATCTGTATATCTTCTATGGAGAAATGTCTGTTTAGGTCTTCTGCCCATTTTGGATGGGGTTGTTTCATTTTTTGATATTGAGCTGAATGAGCTGCTTATAAATTTTGGAGATTAATCCTTTGTCATTTGCAAATAATTTTTCCCATCCTGAGGGTTGCTTTTTTGTCTTATTTATGGTTTCCTTTGCTGTGCAAAAGCTTTTCAGTTTCATTAGGTCCCATTTGTTTATTTGTGTTTTTATTTCCCTTTCTCTAGGAGGTGGGTCAAAAAGGATCTTGCTGTGATCTATGTCATAAGGTGTTTGGCCTATGTTTTCCTCTAAGAGTTATATAGTGTCCAGACTTACATTTAGGTCTTTAATCCATTTTGAGTTTATTTTTGTGTATGGTGTTAGGGAGTGTTCTAATTTCATTCTTTTACAAGTAGCTGTCCAGTTTTCCCAGCACCAATTATTGAAGAGGCTGTCTTTTCTCCATTGTATATTCTTACCTCCTTTATCAAAGATAAGGTGACCATATGTGTGTGAGTTTAGCTCCAGGCTTTCTATCCAGTTCCACCAATCTATATTTCGCTTTTTGTGCCAGTACAATACTGTCTTGTTTACTGTAGCTTTGAAATATAGTCTGAAATCAGGCAGCCTGATTTCTCCAGCTCTGTTTTTCTTTTTCAAGATTGCTTTGGTTATTTGGGGTCTTTTGTGTATCCATACAAATTTTGCATTTTTTTGTTCTACTTCTGTGAAAAATGCCAGTGGTAGTTTGATAGGGATTGCATTGAATCTGTAGATTGCTTTAGGTTGTATAGTCATTTGCACAAGGTTGATTCTTCCAGTCCATCTGTTTGTATCATCTATAATTTCTTTCATCAGTGTCTTATAGTTTTATGCATACAGGTCTTTTGTCTCCTTAGGTAGGTTTATTTCTAGGTTATTTTTCTTTTTGTTGCAATGGTAAATGTGTTTCCTTAATTTCTCTGTCAGATTTTTCATCGTTAGTTTATAGGAATGCAGGAGATTTCTGTACATTTATTTTGTATCCTGCTACTTTACCAAATTCATTGATTAGCTCTAGTAGTTTTCTGGTAGCATCTTTAGGATTCTCTATGTATAGTATATCATCTGCAAATAGCGACAGTTTTACTTCTTCTTTTCCAATTTGGATTCCTTTTATTTCTTTTCTTCTCTGATTCTTGTGGTGAAAACTTCCAAATCTATGTTGAATAATAGTGGTGAGAGTGGGCAACCTTGTCTTCTTCCGATATTAGTGGAAATAGTTTCAGTTTTTCAACACTGAGAACAATGTTGGCTGTGGGTTTTCATATATGGCCTTTATTATGTTGAGGTAAGTTCCCTCTATGCCTACTTTCTCGAAGATTTTTCTCATAAATGGGTGTTGAATTTTGTTGAAAGCTTTCTCTGCATCTATTAAGTTTTTATCCTTCAATTGGTTAATATGGTTTACCATAGTGATTGATTTTCATATACTGAAGAATCCTTGTATTCCTGGGATAAACCCTAATTGATCATGGTGTATGATCCTTTTAATGTGCTGTTGGATTCTGTTTACTAGTATTTTGTTGAGGATTTTTGCATCTATGTTCATCAGTGATTTTGGCCTGTAGGTTTCTTTTTTTTGTGACCTCTTTGTCTGGTTTTAGTGTCAGAGTTGTGATGGCCTTGTAGAATGAGTTTGGGAGTGTTCCTCCCTCTGCTATATTTTGGAAGAGTTTGAGAAGGGTAGGTGTTAGCTCTTCTCTAAATGTTTGATAGAATTCGCCTGTGAAGCCAACTGTTCCTGGGCTTTTGTTTGTTGGAAGATTTTTAATGGCAGTCTCAATTTCTATGCTTTTGATTGGTCTTTTTATTTATTTATTTTTATTATTATTTTATTTTGTGGTATGTGGGCCTCTCACTGTTGTGGCCTCTCCCGTTGTGTAGCACAGGCTCCGGATATGCAGGCCCAGCAGCCATGGCTCACGGGCCTCGCCACTCTGCGGCATGTGAGATCTTCCTGGACCGGGGCATGAGCCCATGTCCTCTGCATCGGCAGGCAGACTCTCAACCACTGCACCACCAGGGAAGCCCTGATTGGTCTTTTTATATTTTCTATTTCTTCCTAGTTCAGTCTCAGAAGGTTGTGCATTTCTAAGAATTTGTCCATTTCTTCCAGGTTGTCCATGTTATTGTCATATAGTTGCTTGTAGTAATCACTCACAATCCCTTGTATTTCTGCAGTATCAGTTGTTACTTTTCCTTTTTCATTTCTAATTCTATTGATTTGAGTCTTTTCCCTTTTTTTTTTTTTTTTTGACTAGTCTGGCTAATGGGTTATCAATTTTGTTTATCTTCTCAAAGAATCAGTTTTTAGTTATTGATCTTTGCTATAATTTCCTTCATTTCTTTTTCATTTATTTCTGATCTGAGTTTTCTTATTTCTTTCCTTCTGCTAACTTTGGCATTTTTTTGTTCTTCTTTATTTAATTTCTTTAGGTGTAAGATTAGGTTGTTTATTTGAGATGTTTCTTGTTTCTTGAGGTAGGATTGTATTGTTATAAACTTCCCTCTTAGAACTGCTTTTCCTGCATCCCATAGGTTTTGCGTCATCATGCTTTCATTGTCATTTGTTTCTAGGTATTTTTTTGATTTCCTCTTTGATTTTTTCAGTGATTTCTTAGTTAGTTTGTTGTTTATTGTGTAGCCTCCATGTGTTTGTATTTCTTACAGATTTTTTCCTGTAATTGATATCTAGTCTCATAGCATTGCGGTTGGAAAATATACTTGAGATGATTTCAAGTTTCTTACATTGACCAAGCCTTGATTTGAACACAAAATATGATCTATCCTGGAGAATGTTCTATGAGCACTTCAGAAGAAAGTGTATTCTGCTATTTTTGAATGGAATGTCCTATAAATATCGATTAAGTCCATCTTGTTTAATATATCATTTAAAGCTTGTGTTTTCTTATTTACTTTCATTTTGGATGATCTGTCCTTTGGTGAAAATGGGGTGTTAAAGTCCCCTACTATGATGGTGTTACTATAGATTTCCCCTTTATGGCTGTTAGCATTTGCCTTATGTATTGAGGTGCTCCTATGTTGGGTGCATAAATATTTACAATTTTTATACCTCCTCTTGGATTGATCCTTGATCATTATGTAGTGTCCTTCCTTGTCTCTTGTAACAGTCTTTATTTTAAAGGCAATTTTGTCTGATATGAGAATTGCTCCTCCAGCTTTCTTTTTATTTCCATTTGCATGGAATAACTTTTTTCATCCCCTCACTTGCAGTCTGCATGTGTCCCTAGTATTGAAGTGGGTCTCTTGTAGACTGCATATATCTGGGTCTTGTTTTTGTATCCATTTAGCCAGTCTATGTCTTTTGATTGGAGCATTTAATCCATTTACTTTTAAGGTAGTTATCAATATGTATGTTCTTATTACCATTTTCTTAATTGTTTTGGGTTTGTTATTGTAGGTCTTTTCTTCCTCTTGTGTTTCCTGCCTAGAGAAGTTCCTTTAGCATTTTTTATAAAGGAACGCTGAATTCTCTTTGATTTTGCTTTTTTGCAAAGGTTTTAATTTCTCCATTGAATCTTAATTAGACCCTTGCTGGGTAATCTTGGTTGTAGATTTTTCCCTTTCATCACTTTAAATATGTGCTGCCACTCCCTTCTGGCTTGCAGAGTTTCTGCTGAAAGACCAGCTGTTAAGCTTATGGGGATTCCCTTGTATATTATTTGTTGCTTTACCCTTGCTGCTTTTAATATTTTTTTCTTTGTATTAAATTTTTGATAGGTTGATTAATATGTGTCCTGAAGTGTTTCTCCTTGGATTTATCCTGTTAGGGGCTCTCTGTGCCTCCTAGACTTGATTGACTATTTCCTTTCCCATATTAGGGAAATTTTCACCTATAATCTCTTCAAGTATTTTCTCAGTCCCTTTCTTTTTCTCTTCTTCTTCTGGGACCCCTATAATTTGAATGTTGGTGCATTTAAAATGTCCCAAGAAGTCTCTGATACTATCCTCAATTCTTTTTCTTCTTTTTTTCTTTATTCTGCTTTGTGGTAGTTACTTCCATTATTTTATCTTCCAGGTCACTTATCTGTTCTTCTGCCTCAGTTTTTCTGTTATTGATTCCTTCTAGAGAATTTTTAATTTCATTTATTGTGTTGTTTCTCATTGTTTGTTTGCTCTTTAGTTCTTCTAGGTTCTTGTTAAAAGTTTCCTGTATTTTCTTCATTCTATTTCCAAGATTTTGGATCATGTTTACTATCATAACTCTGAATTCTTTTTCAGGTAGACCGCCTATTTCCTCTTCATTTGTTTGGTCTGCTGGATTTTTATCTTGCTCCTTATTCTGCTGTGTATTTCTCTGTCTTCTCATTTTGCTTAACTTACAGTGTTTTGGGTCTCCTTTTCACTGGCTGCTTATTTGTAGTTCCCATTGTTTTTGGTCTATGCCCCTGGTGGCTAAGTTTGGTGCAGTGGGTTGTGTAGGTCTCCTGGTGGAGGGGATGGGTTCCTTTGTTCTGTTGGATGAGGCTGGACTTATCTTTCTGTTGGGCAGGACCACATCTTGTGGTGTGTATTGGGGTGTTTGTGAATTTAATATGATTTTAGGCAGCCTCTCTGCTAATGGGTGGAGTTGTGTTCCTGTCTTGCTTGTAGTTTGTCATGGGTGTCCAGCACTGGAGCTTGCTGGTCATTGAGTGGAGCTGTGTATTAGTGTTGAGATGGAGATCTCTGGGAGAGCTCTCACCAGTTGATATAGCAAGGGACCGGAAGGTCTCTGGTGGACCAATGTCCTGAAGTTTGCTCTCCCACCTCAGAGGCTCAGGCCTGATACCAGGCTGGAGCACCAAGACCCTGTCAGCCAGACAGCTGAGAAGAAAAGTGAGAAAAAAATAAAAGGAAGAAAGAAAAAAAAAGTTATTAAAATAAAAAAAAATATTAAAATAAAAGAATTAAAAAGTATTAAAAAAAAGAGCAATCAAACCAGTAAACAAATCCATCAATGATAACAAACACTAAATCTATGCTAAAAAAATCAGACAGACAAAACCCTAGTACAAATGGTAAAAGTTAACCTATACATACAAAATCCCACAAAGAAGCATACATATACACACTCACAAAAAGGAAAAAAAATATATATATATATATAATAATATATAAAGAAAACAAAGGAAGAGATCAGCCAAATTAATAAACAAATCTACCAATGATAATAAGCTCTAAATACTAATAAATTAAGATAAACATAAAACTAGAAACAAATTAGACACAGAAAGCAGATCCCAAGTCTACAGTTGCTCCCAAAGTCCACTGCCACAAGTTTGGAATGATTTTTTTGTCTCTTCAGGAATTCCAGAGATGCAGGGTACATCAAGCTCATTGTGGAGATTTAATCCGCTGCTCCTGAAGCTGCACAGAGAGATTTCCCTTTCTCTTCTTTGTTCGCACAGCTCCCGGGGTTCAGCTTTGGAATTGGACCCACCTCTGCATGTAGGTCACCCTCTGGCACATCTCTTCTTCACCCAGACAGGAAGGGGTTAAAGGACCCGCTGATTCGGGGGCTTTGGCTCACTCAGGCCAGGGGCAGGGAGGGGTACGGAATGCAGGGCTAACCTGCAGAGGCGGAGGCCAGTGTGACTTTGCAGCAGTCTGAGGTGTGCCATGTTTCTCCCAAGGAAGTTTTCCCTGGAACATGGGACCCTGGCAGTGGCGGCCTGCACAGGCTTGTGGGAGGGCAGATGTGGATAGTGACCTGTGCTTGCACACAGGATTCTTGGTGGCTGCAGCAGCAACATTAGCATTTCATGCCCGTCTCTGGTGTCTACGCTGATAGCCATCACTCGCGCCCGTCTCTGGAGCTCGTTTAGGCAGCGTTCTGAATCCAGTCTCCTCGTGCACCCCAAAACAATGGTCTCTTGCCTCTTAGGCAGTTCCAGACATTTTCCTGGACTCCCTCCTGGCAAGCTGTAGTGTGCTAGCCCCCTTCAGGTTGTGTTCACACAGCCTACCCCAGTTCTCTCCCTGGGATCTGACCTCCAAAGCCGAGCCTCAGCTTCCAGCTCCTACCTGCCCCAGCAGGTGAGCAGAAAAGCCTCTCAGGCTGGTGAGTGCTCGTCAGCACCAACCTTCTGTGCGGGAATCTCTCCGTTTTGCCTTCTGCACCTGTGTTGCTGCTCTCTCCTCCATGGCTCTGAAGCTTCCCCCCCTGCCGCTGACCCCCCTGTCTCCACCAGTGAAGGGGCTTTCTAGTGTGTGGAAACTTTTCTTCCTTCACAGCTCCCTTCCAGAGGTGCAGGTCCCATTCCTATTCTTTTTTCTTTTGCCCTACCCAGGTATGTGGGGAGTTTCTTGCCTTTTGGGAAGTCTGAGATCTTCTGCCAGTATTCAGTAGGTATTCTGTAGGAGTTGTTCCACATGTAGATGTATTTTTGATGTATTTGTGGGAGGAAGGTTATCTCCACGTCTTACTCTCCCACCACCTTGAAGGTCCAACCATTGATCTTTTTATTGTCTCTATGCTTTTGCCTCCCCCAGACTATTTTGAAATTCTAGAATATCATATATTTAAAATTATACAGTATGCAGTCTTTTCAGATAGGCTTCTTTCACTTAGTCATATGTCTTTATGTTTCATCCATGTATTTTCATGGCTTGATAGCTCATTTCCTTTTAGTGCCGAATAATATGCCATTGTCTCAATGTACTGCAGTTTTTTTATCCATTCACCTACTGAAGGACATCTTGGTTGCTTCCAAGTTTTGGCAGTTATGAATAAAGAGTCTCTAAATTTCCATGTGCAGGTTTTACGTGAATGTAAGTCTTCAACTCCTTTGGGTAAATAACAAGCAGAGTGATTGTTGGATCACTGGATTGTAAGAGTAGCTTTAGTCTTGTAAGAAATTGCCAAACTGTCTTCTCAAATGGCTGTACTATTTTGCATTTCTATCAGCAGTGAATGAGAGCTCCTGTTGTCCTACCTCCTTGTCAGTATTTGATGTTTTGGATCAATCCAGTGTTTTGGATTTTGCTCATTCCAATAAATATGTACTAGTATCTCATTGTTTTAATTTGCAGTTGCCTATTGACTTAGAATGTGGACCTTTTTTCATATGCTTATTTGCCAACTGCTTATCTTTTTTGGCGAAGTCAGGTCTTTAACCATTTTTTAATCAGGTTATTTGTGTTATACAATCTATGCGTTTTGCAAAAATTTTCTCTGTCTATGGCTTATCCTTTTATTCATCTAACATTGTCTTTCACAAAACAGAAGTTTTAAATATTATTTAGTTATGAACCCAGACTATCAACCTTTTTAAAAATGCTTTTTGTGTTATATAAAAACAAACAAACAAACAAACAAAAATATCACCAAGCCCAAAGTCACGTAGATTTGCTCCAATGTTTTCTTCTAAAAGTGTTATATTTTTGTGTTTTACGTTTAGGGCTATCATTTTGAGTTAATTTTTTGTGAAAGGTGTTAGATCCCTGTCTAGGTTTATTTCTTTGCATGTGGATGTCCAGTTGTTCCATCACTGTTCATTGCTTCATTGAATTGTATTTGCTCTTTTTTCAAAGACCTATTGACTATATTTTTGTTATTCTATTTCTAATCTCTCTTCTGTTCCATTGATTCATTTGTCTATTCTTTTATGAATACCACACTCTCTTGATTACTGTAGCTTTATAATAGGTCTTAAAGTAGGTTAATGTTACTCTTTCAACTTTGTTTTTCTACTTCAATATTGTGTTGTTTTTTCTGAATCTTTTAGATTAAAAAATTATTATTAATATGAATTATTTCATACTCAGGAATAGTCATCTATCTATTACTCCAATTTCCATTTGTTCATTCATTTCTTCACACCTCACTAGCTATTTTGCCTCAAGAGTTTTTGGAATTTTTATATGTAAGATATTTACATAAGCAAACATAATCAAATACATTATTACTATTATTTTGAAGAAAATGTTAACTTTTCTATTAAGAATAAGAAAAATAAAATTTCTATTTTACCTTCACTTTTTTCTGCTTTGTTGCTCTTCCTTTCTTTACGTAGGTTTGAGTTTCTGACATAAATCATTATCCTTCTCTCTAAAGAACTTTTAAAAACATTTTTTGCAAAACAGATCTACTGGAAATAAATTCTTTCATTTTTTTTGTCTATGAAATTATTTCTCTTTCACTTTTAAGGAATGCTTTTACAGGGACAGAATTTTGTTTTGTTTTGTTTGTTTCCCTCTCTACACTCTAAATACTTCACTTTACTCTCTAGTTGCATGGTTTTTGAGCAGAGGTAGAACATAATTCTTTTTTTGCTCCTTTATAGGTAAGGCATTCTCTTTTCCCTTTGGATTCTTTCAGGAGTTTTTATTTATCTTTGATTTTCTATAGTTTGAAAGTGGTATGCCTTGGTGTATCAACTGTTTGTGGCATTTATCCTGCTTGGTGTTCTCTAAGGTTTCTGAATCTGTGTATGACATTTATTTCAGTAAAATATGTCATTATTGTTTCAAAACTTTCTCCTGTTTCTTTTCTTTCTTTTTCTGCTATTCTTATTACACCTATGTTACACCTTTTGTAGTTATCTCACAGTCTCTGGATATACTGTTCTGTTATGTTTTACAGTTTTTATTCTCTTTGCTTTTCAGTATTCACATGTTTTTATTGTTATATCCTCAAGCTCAAATTCTCTTTTCAGCCAATCCAGTCTACTAATAAGTCCATCAAAGGCATTCTTCAGCTCTCTCACAATGTTTTATTTGTTTTTGTTTTCTTTTGTGGTACACAGGCCTCTCACCATTGTGGCCTCTCCCATTGCAGAGCACAGGCTCCGGATGTGCAGGCTCAGTGGCCATGGCTCATGGGCCTAGCCACTCTGCAGCATGTGGGATCTTCCCAGACCGGGGCACGAACCCATGTCCCCTTCATTGGCAGGCAGACTCTCAACCACTGCGCCTCCAGGGAAGCCCCCTTACAGTGTTTTTTTATCTCTAGCATTACTTTTTGGTTCTTTATTAAGCTCTCCATCTCTTTCCTTGAATTTCCCATCTGTTCTTTCATGCTATTTTATCCATTAGAATCCTAACGGGTAAAGTATTAATAACAGTAGTTTTAAATTTCCAGTCTGATAATTCCAACAACCCTGCCATATCTGAGTCTGGTTCTGCTCTTTGTTCTCTCTTCAAACTTTGTTTTGGTATGTCTTGTGTTTTTTAATTAATTAATTAATATTTTTCTTGGTAGCTGGACATGATATTTTGGATGAAAGGAACTGCTGAAAATAGACCTATAGTAATGTGGTGGTGAGGTATGGAGGAGGGTAAGCATTCTGCCATCCTATAATTAGCTCTCAGTTTTTTAGGGAGCTTTTGCCTCTGGACTGTTAACTTCACAAGTGTTTCTCAGTTTTTGGGTTTATTTTTTCCTCTCTCCTTAGGGAGAGAGGGCATAGAGCTAGAGGGCATTAGAGCTATGCCCTCTCTAATGGGCATAGAGCTAGGTAATTCCCTTCCCCTAGGTCAGTTAGGCTCTACTAATGCCAGCAGGTTAGGCTCTGGTTAATAAGTTTCTCTTCAGGATGGGTCTTGTCAAGAAGAACAGAGTGATGTGGTATGTTTCAAAATGGTTCCTTTTCCCCTTCCTGTACCAGAAGCCTGAGCAGATTTTTCTCTGACTTTTACTCTGGGAACCTGGAGATGCTCCTGGATGTAAATCTCACAGTATTGTGGGTACCCTTTTATAAGTGAGGACTCCTGGGATGTTTAACTCTCAGAGTTGTCCACACTGACCCTCCAGCAATTTGTTAATCACAGTTCATGTTTTCCTACCCTGCCACTGGTTCCCACTGCAGTTTCTGCTCTTGATTCTCTACTCAGGTAAGCTGTCTCTCCCTGTATTTGCCTATCTGTGTCTCCAATCTTGATGGCAATGGTTTTCCCTGTATTCTCCCTCCCTTCTCTTAAGGAAGCAAGAAGAGATGTTGATTTTTCAGTCTTCTCGGCTCTTTATTTGTTGTTAAGACAGTAGTTCCTTCTAATCTCCTCATATATGGAACCAGAATTAAAGAGTCCAGAATTTCTTACACCTATGAAATGGATAGGGGAATAACAAGAGAAAAACCTCTCTCAATAAAACTCCATTTATTACTTTTTCTTATCTTATTCTTTAATAGTCAAAGTTCTTGACATAGCAGTTTTTCACCTTTTCTTCCATTTTCTTAACTTCAGACCATTCATTAGACATCAATTCTTCCCCCTGAGTATATGTATATCATTTCCCACTAGAGATGACACCTATTTCTTCCTTCCCTTAAATCTGGGCTGGCCTTGATGACCAATAGAATGTATGGAAGGGATATTTTGGCATTTCCAGAGCCAGTTTATAGAAATGTTTCAGCTTCCACCCAGGTGTCTTGGAACACTCCTGGGAAGCTGTCATGTATGAAGTCAGACCACCCTGAGATTTCCATGCTGTGAGGATCAGGTTACTTGGTGAGGCCCTGAAGTATGAGATGCTATCCCAAGAGAGAAAGAGAGGCCAGACATGCCAGACACGTGAGTGCAGTAGCCAACTGGAAGCAGATCCTCTATATCCAGTTGCCTCTACATGAATAAGATGCAAGAAGCCCAGAGAAGCCCACTTCAGATCCTGACCCATAAACTCATAAATCATTTTCCTAAGTGTTTCAGGTGATTTATTTAATCATCTTGCATTAAATTTATTTTAATACAAGTCAAAACTTACCTCTCTTCAAAACAGCACTTAAGTGGAAACAAACAAACAAATAAACATAAAGAAATCTGGTATTGTAACCTTGCACGTGAATAGCTAATCAAGGTCATTGGGAAATTCTTTGAAATCAGGAAGCACCCTTACAGTTGGAAAAAATAAAACAACGATGATAACTAAGGTCTGGTTAGGATAGTGTGAGCAACCCAGAGTAAAGCATTAACAAATATCAACTCAAAATAGTGAATCAAATCCTGATAGACACAAACCAAGAGTAAACCTAATAGGGTGGTCAAAATGTATGCAAACACTCTGGAATCAAGTCATCTTCAAGAATTGTTGGAGTATGTGGAAGTCATCAGTGAGAATAAAAGACCTGTCACTAAGTCCAAGGATTCTTACAGATTGGTTGTTCTTGGGAAGTCAAATGGCCAATATCCAGGAATGCCTTGATTGAAGTTTACAGCTGGAGATAATGAAGAGCAGCTGGCTGAAACAGAGAGTGGGCAGAAGGGAGGTGCTTCCTGACAACTGTATTTTAGTTTTGTGGGCAAGTATCCATTTTGGAATTTTATAAACCACTATCAAGAATGCAAAGCACATAGTGAGTAGCTAGCCATGTTTACTATGCTGTCTCACTTATATTTTTAAAATAAATAATTTTCAGAGTAAATTTACTTTTTTGTTATACAATATTTTCAAAATTTTAAGGCTTTGTTTTAAAACTATCTGAATACATTGACAATTTTGCTCAAATGCTTTCTCTGTGGTTTAAGACTATTTTGAGATTTCTGCTCATAGAAAAACACCTGGAGTTGTAAATTGTTAGCATGGTATACAATTAGCCTGTTTTATCACAGCTCCCTTCTTGCCAATTGTCCACCAAAGACTGGCAGAAGCTTTTGGTAACTTTTCTGTAAGTCAGCAGTTAAGACAAGATTTCCCATAGGCTAGTACAATAAGGAGTCCCTTGTCTTCTACAACAAAATCCGTATTGACAACTTGCCATAAGCCTGAGGGCTAAACCTAATTAGCAGAGTTTCATTTCCCAAAATAAATTAATTCAATCTAAACTTGGCTTAAAATGACTGAATTCTTACAGAACACTTTAAAAAATATATAATTACAAATGAGTGACTTTAATTACATACTCTTGTCAGGTTTTCTTGTACTTAGGAATTATCCAAGAAGCAAGACAGTCTGTTGAAACACTTCTAATCTGATTTTCCTTTGCATGACACACAATGTTCACATACTCTGACTCTTACCTCACTGTACAAGTTAATCTCCCACTTTTCCACACAGGACAAAACTAAATTTTGACAGGATGTGTATGTGTATATTTGTATGCCTAATTACATACTATCTCCTCTGTTTGAAATGCTCTTTCTGACTAGTATTTGGAAATCATATTATTGTCACAAATCTCCACTCTGGATAGATGTCTTCTGAAAGTATTACTTATCCCCCTAGTAGAGTTTGAAGTTTTTACCCTTGTATTTAACCTTGTATTATAACAACTGTCTTACATCAATGTCATTGTGTATGGTCATCTATCCATTAGAATCCAAGTTCCTAAAAGTCAAGGATATTGTTATATTTCCCTTCATTTCCAGAAAACTTATTAAATAAATGTTTAATAAGTATTTGCAGAATGAATGAGTGAAATGAGGCCAAAAACTTTTCAGCACATTGCAAGTAAATGGGACTTACATTAGCACACACACATAGTACTGTGCCTCAAGGCATATAATGTCACTCTGAGGGTGGATAGAGATAAAATCTAGCAGACAACATTAGATTAAGTCCCAATTATAATGTGAATGACACCTGTAATTATATAAATTTACTAGACAGATTTAGCGTCAATATTCCACACTTAGATGCTCTTCCAAAATATTTGCTTCATCTATATGAAAGTGTTTTCAGGTTATAAGGGGATATTTTCAAATACAGTATAGCTGTGGAAAGTTTAGTTCTCAAGATATGAGGTCTTCCCATGGTGTGCACCAAACCCCCTCACCAAGATGACCACTGAGAATTGGGAATAAAGTTATATTTCTGTTATTCTAAATAAAATTAAAAAGTAAAGATTTACAAGTGTTTTATTTAGATTTACTGTGATACCTTGATGTAACCTCTATGTCAGATGATTCAATGTCTATTAAGCATAGTGCCCAGTACAGAGTATGTGTTCAATAATGTTGCTCAGTATAAATTAACATGCAATAAATTATAACTCTTATTATTATTGGTGGAAACATATTTTATTTATTTTTATCTTAGAAATAGTATTTTATAGTATTTTTTCTTATAACAGTGAATTAACACTTTTATTAATTTAAAGTGAAATAGGCATTGTTTTAGACCAAATGTTTGTGTTCCCCCCTGCAAATTCATATTTTGAAATCCTAACCTATGATACAATGATATTAGGAGATGAAACATTTGGGAGGTGATTTGGTCATGTGAGTGGAGCCCTCAAAAATGTAATTAGTGCCTTTATGAGTGTTCTTTCTGTTCTCCTATGTAAGGTTATAAGGAGAAAGCCAGCTGCAACTGAGGAAGAGAGCCCTCAAGGAAAATCTAATCATGCTGGCCCTCATCTCAAACTTCCAGCCTCCAGTACTATAAGAAATAATTTCACTGTTAATAGACTGCTCACTTTATTGTATTTTTTAATAGCAGCCTGAACTGGCATTACGTGGTTCTATAATTTTTTTTCATTTCACTCATTCACAAATCATATACTAAGCATTTATGATCAAGCACTGCCAAACAAAAGAACCAAGACCTCCTTCTTAAGGAAGTTATATTCTAACAGGGAAGAATAAGTAATAATTATATTAGTAAATCATACGACACATAAAAATGATAATGAAAACTATGTAACATGGGATTGAAGATCAAAGTAGAAACATTCACTAGGAATGGAGCAGGTTGTAATATCAAATTTGGTGGTATTTTCTTGCTGCTTTAATTGACACAATTAATGTCCAAAGATATGACTAAAGTTGTTAAATATTATTTTTAAATTAAGATAATCTTAATAATAACAGTTCTATATTTCTATGTCTATAGAGAAGAAAACAACTGCTTTTATTGTCTTTTGTTGAGATCCTTATTTGAAATACATGTTAGTTGAATTGACCAAATCAGTTAGTTCTTACGAAATGGTTTTGAAAACCTTGTATCCCATGATCAACTTTGTGAGCAGATATAAGACCAGAGACAGTTTAGTTTATACATTAAGAAAAGAAACCCCATCACTTTAACAATTTTACAATAACAAGCAGAAATGAAATTACTGTTTAGTGAACAATCCATGTGAGGATTGTTATCCACTTTATTCATTTATTTTTTTGGAGGCTGTCTCTTTTCTTCCTTCTTTGTAAATTAAAGTATAATTGAATTACAATATTATAATAGTTTCAGATGTTCAACACAGTGATTTGATATTTTTACACATTATAAAATGATCACCACAATAAGTCTAGTTACCATCTGTCGCAATACAAAGTTATTACAATATTATTAACTATATTCCTTATGCTGTATATTTTATCTCAGTGACTTATTTATTTTATAAGTGAAAGTTTGTACCTCTTAATTCCACCCACCTATTTGAACCATCCCTTCCCCCTTTTCCTTCTGGCAACTAGCAGTTTGTTCTCTGTATCTATGAGTCTGTTTCTGCTTTGCTTTGTTCCTTTGTTTGGTTTTTAAGTTTCCACATATAAGTGAAATCAAATGGGATCCTCTTTATAGAGTTTATCTTATTTAATTCTTCAGAACCACCATAAGGTAATTATTTTATAATTATTTTACAGTTGAGGGAATCAGCATTCAGGGAAGTGAAGGAAATATCTAGAATTATACTGAGATCAAATAACAAAACTAGAACATAAATCCAGTCTGACTCCAAAGTTAATGGCCTTTTCACTATAGCTTCAAATATTTTTTTTATCTTTTCTACAATCTTCTTTTAATGCTAATGGCAACTCAAATAGGACTTAAACAGAATGAAAGCCTGATCTTGACATATCTGTACTATTCTCATTTTCACACTTTAGTTTCTTATGTAGGGCAAAGATAAAAATTCAATTTTCCTTGAAATCTTGTAACAGCTGAATCATTTTTATATGTGAAGAACTTTCCTAAAATAAAAAAAAAGTGCCCATTTCTGTTACTATTCTTTTGTGGTGTCAGACTTGCTAATTAGCTCTATGAACTCCTGTGGCATTTTATTCTGACTTGGGTTACAATGACTCACACATGAGAGTCAATTATTGAAATGATGATGCATAACAAGGATGAGCAGTGATGAAATGCAATAGTGTTCTTATTTTCAAAACAGTTGAATAGTATAAATCCTATCTGCATTAATTCTCCAGTGTTATTATCTTTAGAATGAATCACCTGTCATGGCCCGTAAGTTAAAATCGGGTTTTTTACTGAAAGCTACATTCATCTATAATTGATGTAACTAAATGTGGGGTAGAAGGATCAAAACTTACACAATACCATTAATTATATGCCTTGTTGACAACAACAAAAATAATAGAAACTGCTATTTATCAGGCATTTTCTATATGCCAGGTACTGTGTTTATATGAGTGCATTTGTTTGTAGTCTCATTTTATTCTCACATCATCCCTTAAAATTTGTTTTAGCCATTAGGGAAAAGCAACAGATAGAATTTAGTAATTTGCCTAAAGTCATAGATCTACTAAGTAACATGGCAAGAATTCAAACCTAGATTTTTTTGACTGTCAATTTATTGTCTATTATACTGTATTCTTTCTGGAAGTAGTAGAAGCTTCTTCTCAGCATTTAGTCAAAGTGCAGATTTCTTCTGTATGATTATTATCACAGAAGGTAACTTAATGTGATTACACTAGACAAGAGTTTTCAAAGTATTGTCCACAGACTTCTAGGCAGGTCAGAGAAGCTTCCAGGAGACAGTAAATATGGAACAATTTTCATAATGATACTAAGATATTATTTACCTTTTTCATTGTGCTGGCTTGTGCAATGATGGTGCAAAAGCAATCGTTGTACAACTATTGGTTCTTTGGCATGATTCAAGGTTGTGGAATTAAGCTATATTTATCATTGTATTCCTCACTCCACATTCACGGAAAAAAAACTTAAAAAACAATAAATAACTACAAAAAGAAATAAACAAGCACAAAACAGTTTTACTGAAGGTTGTCCCTGATAAAGCAGGAAAGATGTTTTAATTGTACCAAGTATTCAACCTTGAGCATGCATTTTTTTGACATTCTGTGTGAGAAATGACTTGCACAGAAAGCATTTCTTCTGTACACCAAAGTACATTATGTCCACGTAAAGCACTTGTATGTTTGTTGTGAGTGGTGAGCTGAATTAGCTGTTTTTTCCATGCAACCTCATTTAATTTAAAACAATAGCTGACAGATAAACCATAGCTATTCACACTTTGGTATTTTGCTGTATTTTTTTGTATTTTAATATATTTTTGGTATTTTATGTATTTTAATGTAACAAGGTTAAAATAATTCACTGCTACTGTTTCAGAATCCACATTTTAACTAACTTTTAAGAAACTATTAAGAAAGTTGCTGAGTTATGGTGTAGTAACAAAGAAAAATATCCATCATGCTCTGAAAGAGTTAACAAAATATTCCTATTTTTCCAACTACATATCTGTATTTTCTTCATATAGTTCAATTAAAACAGTATAATAGAACAGATTTTACATAGAAATTTATGAGTCCAGCTGCCCTCTATTAAACCTAATATTAAAGATTTTCAAAAATTAAAAAAAAAATTGATGCTACTCTCCTTGTTAATTTTTTGTTTTGAAAAAAATATTATTTAACATATATGTTAAGTTAATGTGTAATATGTTTTTATTTAAAAATATTGAATATATATCTTTAAAGTTTCCCATTTTTAATTTCCAATATGGTAAATATTGTAGATATAGCCCACATAGGAAAAAAAGAAAAGGTCTTTATGTTCTCAATATTTAAAAGTGTACAGATGTTCTGAGACCCAAAAGTTTGACAGCCTAGCAATAGGCATGAGGTTCTTTAAAAAGGCTTTATTTTCCTCTTTCTTTTCATCCTTCTCTTCCTCTTCTTCCCTCTCTTTCCTCCTCCTCCTCCACCGTCACTTCTTCTTCCTCTTCTCCTTCTCCTCCTCCTCCTCCTCCTCCTCCTCCTCCTCCTCCTCCTTCTTCTTCTTCTTCTTCTTCTTCTTCTTTTCTTCTCCTTCTTTTTCAGCTTCTTTTTACTTGCTGTATCAATTGTGGTACTGGAAAATTGTAAAAGTCAATGAATAGTGAATAGAAACATAAATATTATACACATTATAAATCTGTTTTTAATGACTTTGTTTTTCTACATAGGATTACTTGATCCATTTCTTTAATGAGTTTCTGGGCAAGGTCATGATTATGCTGATGTATTACAAATGTACTAAATATAGACCTAATGGAGAGGTATACATGCACAACTATATTTGCTTGTGTGTGTATCATGTGTGCAGACATAAGTAGAAGTGCTAAATGTAGGCGCCTGGGAAGAGGGAAAGCAGACAAGACTGTTAATAACAACCATGCACATTATTCTAATTTAAAGATATACTTAATGTATCAAGAGGAGATTAAGTCACTAACTCTATAGGGCTCATAAGACTTCATATAGAAGAAATGCTTCCTTCCAGCCATGACAGCATGGATGAACCTAGAGAGCCTCATAATAAGTGAAATAACAAATACTGAATGATTCCATTTATATGAGGTATCTAAAATACTCAAAAACTTGACATATACACACTGCTACATGTGAAATAGGTAACTAATAAGGACCTATTGTATAGCACAGGGAACTCTTCTTAATACTCTATGATGACCTGTATGGGAAGAGAATCTAAAAAAGAGTTTATATATATAAATATATAACTGTTTCACTTTACTATACAGCAGAAACTAATACAACATTTTAAATCAACTGTAGTCCAATAAAATATTTTTTAAAAAGAAAATAATCAAAAACTCATAGAAACAGAGAACAGAAGGTGGTTACCGGGAGCAGGGATGAGGTAGAAATGAGAGTTACTGTTCAATGGGCACAAAGTTTTGTAACCAACTAATGCCAAAAGAATGGTACCATAACAAAATTATAGATGTATCTGAAACCAACATATATATGTGTATATTTATATATGTGCATATATGTGTATGTATATATGTGTGTATATATCTCATATATATATATATATATATAACAGAAAAAAAGAAATGCTTCAAGTTTTCAGGCTATGCAACTACATCATTTCCACTTATTGAAAGTTGCTGCATCAAACTCTGGAATATGGTAGGTGCTAAATAAATAGTATTTATTTGTAGATACCTGAATAGAACTCCTGGAATCTGCACCAGTGAAATTAAGTCTTTTCCTACACTATACCCCACTTACATTTGGTTTGTGCTTATGGCACTTTTCAGTCTGCTCTCCAGGTTATTTTCTACATATCTTTCTCCACCATTAGCTTGTGAACACCTGTGTTCAAGGGCTCCAACTTCTTCATCTTTGTATCCTCCACCCAATAGACTGCTTTGCACTTTTGTTGTTATTTATGTTTTCACTTAGAAGCCCTAAGAGATCGGATTTAAAATATCAAAATTTGAGAAGACTAATAAAAGGATAGCATGTGAGACTGACTTCCAACACATTTAATTTCTCCCCAGTATTGTCTTTTATTTCAGTAATTCTGTGTACCAAACTAAAGCCAGACATCTCTGAAGAGCCGGGAGGGTGCCAGAAAGATAGCAAAGGAGGTGGAAGGCTGATTATATCTTCTCTGGCTACTCCAGTAAGTGCTGTAACATCAAGATCAATATTGCACAATGAAATTCCAAGAATCAATAGTGACAAAACAAAAGCAAAACCTTGTTTTTCTGAGGATTTAGTCTGGACTTAAGCTCTATCCACAGTGGAACAGAGACAGTCTAGGCCAACCTCCATGATAAAATTCTTTCTAAAGGAGGAACATTAGGCATTTCAAACATGACAGCAACACATTTTGTTAGTGTGAGATAAGGGCCATTCTGGACACACCATGTGATGTGCTCTTCAGATTAGTCTCATTTCCAGTCCCAATGTAATTATGCTGAATCCCACTGCACTAAAGAGAGCTGGACTGCAAATTTAAATAAAAGTGAAAGTTCTGTTTCACTAAAAATTATTTGAAGTATCAATTAAGACACACATAGCACTGTTTTATTTACAGTCAACACAATATAATAAAAAGTGGGGAGAAGCATTCTCTCCCATGTGGTAACTCAGTACATTAGAATTTTGGCAGTTTGAGGATTCCAATGTTCCAAAGCATCTTAAGCTAGAAAAAGAGTTGTCTTGTGGATCTAGTAGAACATAGCAGCAGTGTCCAAAAAACCCTCTAATACCAAGTAAATGCAGTGGCGACTCATAGGAAGTGAAGTGACACGTGAGAAGAGAGCATAAGTGGCAATACCACACAAAACCTGAAAAAAGTTGTTCATAATCATTATTAAACATATCTTGTGCTTCCTAAAATTAGTCACAAGGGACTTTCCTGTAGGTAAGTGATTGCAAGTGGGAACAACAGCAGTCATAAATAGATTATATGTAAATAATTTCATACATTTCTGTTTTATATCTGTTCACCTTTTTTCCCCATTGTAATCTCATTCATTTAAAAAGATAAATGTAGGCATCTATTAAATCTCTTCATCTACAGCCCCCAGTGAGTATTTCATAAATGTTTGACTAGCTAGTAGTGGGATGAAATGGGCTGGCCCACATCCTTCTATTAGTAAAACCCAGTTGTTAGTAAAACACTTAAATGTCCCCCAAAAAGGGGGAAAACCATTCAAACAAACAAACAAAAACAAAACAACTAATACATTGCTATTTTGAGTTTGAATTATGATCACTCAACAAGGCTGTAAACACCCCTAAAATTATGCTGACAAACCTCTCTTTAAATTAAAAAAAATAAAATGTTGCCTTAGAGCTAAATGATTTAATTGGCCCAGACACTTACTATCCTGTAGTCTTGGACAGTTCCTTTGCACAACTGTTTTCCTCAAACTTACCACATTTCCTTGCATTGCCTTTATATCAGCTGGTGCTTTGCTTTCAGTTTTGCAGATAGAAGAGAAACAATCAGAAGAGAACTTCTAGGCTTCCATCATACTTTGATCTGCTTTAGTCATTATGCCATATTTTCTTTTCAATTTCAATGGGTAAAATATTCCTTTTCCCATGAACTACTCCCATTCACTCTACCCTACTGAACAAACAAACAAACAAACAAACACCACTTAATTAGTCTCTCCTGCATCATCAATTTTTCCTTTCTCTTAAATTATTTAAGACTACAACATGTAGTAATGTCTATCATCTTAAAAACAAAAATCCCTTGAATTCTTATTCTCTTCCAAGTAATGTTTATTTTTCTTCCCCCTTTTTCAACAAAAATTCTCAAGTTATTTATACTTAGTGCCCGCACATTGTTTTCTCTCTCTCTTTCAAGAATAATTATTTAAATTTGATATATACCAAAGGACTATTTTTACTTGCATGGGTTGTAAAACAAAAGATGCACTCATAGACTTAGCATTCAACCTATCAGGTTTTTATTAATAACATTGAATCTTTTATTCTGTTGCTATGTGTAGCATCACTTCATTAATTTTTGTCTATTGTGTGATGCTGCATGGTGCGAATGGATCATTATGTATTGATTGTCTGCATTTTTGATTTTCCTCTTTATTATTTTTGCTCTTACTAACAATTTGCAATGAACATTCTTGTATATGTCTCCCTATCTATAGAAGCATGGTTTTCCTTAAGATACTTAGAAGTGTAATTGCCAGGACATAGGATATATGCATATTAACTTCAGCCTATGCACATTTATCCAAGGTTGTTGTACCATGTTGTCCTTCCACAAGTAGTAGATAAGAGTTATTGTTGCTCCAATTTTGCCAACAGTTGGTAATCTCTGATTTCCTTAATTTCAGATTAACTGAGTGCCAGTATATCATCTCAATTTGCCTTAATTTGTATTCCCTTGATCACCTATTAGGCTGAAACCCATGACTTGTGTTTATGGGCAATTGCCTTTTATTTACGTTTTTCCTCTTATGTAAAATGACTTATTAATTAATTTATTTATTTTTGCTGTGTTGGGTCTTCGTTTCTGTGCGAGGGCTTTCTCTAGTAAGCGGGGGCCACTCTTCATTGCGGTGCGTGGGCCTCTCACTATCGCAGCCTCTCTTGCTGCGGAGCACAGGCTCCAGACGCTCAGGCTCAGCAGTTGTGGCTCACGGGGCATGTGGGATCTTCCCAGACCAGGGCTGGAACCCATGTCCCCTGCATTAACAGGCAGATTCTCAACCACTGCACCACCAGGGAAGCCCCCAAAATGACTTATTTATGTATATTTTTGTACATATTTCCACTGGACTGTTGGAGTTTTGCTTATTGATTTGTAGGGCTTTGTTACATGTTCTGTATATAAACTTATTGTTAGTAATGTGTGTTATGAAGATCTCTTTCCATTTTTTTAACTTGAGTTATAATTTACACACCATCAAATTCCTTATTTTAGAGTGTACAGTTATTTTTAGTATAGTCACAAAGAAGTACAACAATATTTTGATTGCCTGCTCTTCATCTTATTAATGAGAGAGGGAGTCTCACCCTAGAGTTATGGAGATGGCCAAACACACGAAACCTGACACTGAGCAGATGAAATTGATATATGTTATTAATCATACATACTCAAACTCCCAGGGGAGGCCACAGCATGCCACACAGGGCCACACAGATGTTGTGCTCAGAAACACAGTGAAGGAGCAGGGGCTGTGGGAGGCAAGCTTTGAAGGATCAGGAGGGTGGCGTGATCCTTGGTTCCCACAAAAAGATGTTTTTGGTTTGTTTGAATAATTCCTTAGACTGGTAGGGAACTAAAACCTGCTAGTTAGGGATAAGCAGGAATTTTGCCCTGTGTCTGTGATAATGGGGGTTGTTTATGTAGGGGACCTTATCCATAGGAGTAGACTGGGGAGGATGGCTTACAGTTCAGCTATTAGACCCACAACATCCTCTTCATTTCCAATGCCAAAGCAGCACATAATATTGAACCTTCATAGTACTGATCCACAATCATGACCACTTTCCATTTTTAGAACATCTTAATCACCCCCCAAAGAATGGCCATACCCATTAACAGTCACTCCACATCCCTCCTTTCCCCAGACAGGCAACCACAAATCCACTTTCTATATCTGTGAATTTGCCTATTCTGAACATTTCATATAAATGGGATAATACAATAAATGAAGCTTTGCGTCTGTTTTTCTCATTGAACATGTTTTCAGGGTTCATCTAATTGTAACGTGTATCAGTATTCCATTCGTTTTGTGGCTGAATAATATTTCATTGTAAAGATATACCACTTTTGTTTGCCCATTCATCAGTTGATGGACAATTGTGACACTTTTTGGCTATTATGAGTAATAATTCTGTGAATATTCATACAAGTTTTTACGTGGATGTATATTTTCAACTTACTTGTGTATATACGCAGGAGTGGAATTGCTCGGTCAGACGGTAAGCCTGTGTTTAAATTTTTGAGGGACAACTAAAATGATTTTCTAAATCAGCTGCGCCCACTTTACATTTTGCTTTACTGCACCAGCAAATATGAGGATTTGAGGGTTTGAATTTCTTCACGTTTTTGCCAACATTTGATATTTTCTATATTTTTTATTATAACCATCCTATCTTGTGATGAGAACTTTTAAGTTATAAGTTAGTATTGACTTTTTACTTTTATGTCTTTGTTCCATGTGAAATTGATTTATTTGCATGGCATGTTACAAACATCTTTTTTTCAATATTGATAACTAATTGTCCTAGAAATCTTTATCTATTAGTCCCTTTTCTTTTAGTAATCTAGAATCACAATTGATATAAATTAAATTTCTAGGTTTCTCTATCTTGTTCTATTTTTCAGTATGTGTATACTTTATCTTCATGTTATGATTTTGAAAAAAAATCTTGATACCTAAGAGGAGAAGATCTACTTTCTGTTCCTTTGAAAGTGATCTGGCTATTTCTTGTCATTTTGTCTTTCATATGAGTTCAAAATTAGTTTATCATATTTTAAAAAGAACTCTTTTAAGATTTTAACTGGAATTGCATTGAGTTGACAAATCAGCATGGAGAGTATTGATAGATTCATGTTTGTGAATCTTGCCCATCATGTGCATAATATATTGCTTCATTATTATAAGGCCCACATGTAGGTACCAGCTTCCATTCATGTGATAGCTGCATAATGGGCAAATTGAGGCTATATTTTAATTTATTATAATTCCAGTTACTAAACATAGATTACAGACAACAGGCCTGGCTATCCAAATCTTCCTTTTTGTTTAAATAATGCACTTTAATACCCTCAGGTTTGCAGTAGTTTTTTCAACTCCAGTCTTGACATTCAAGCATGTTAATGACTTTTTACAGCCCAAAATAAAGGAACTAACTGAAATACTCTTCTACTTCAGTGCTTAGTTCCAAAAAAATAAAAGAAAAAAAAGGAATTCAACAAATGCCAAAACCGATGTAACATTTGTTAGAAAAGAATGTGAAATCAAATGGATATTACCAAAATGGAAGAGAAACTCACAGGAAATGACATTATACAACATTACAAGTTTTCAAAAAGAAACTAAACCCAATTAGCACAAAGATACATCTCTTTCAGCTAAATGCTGAAAGACTCTTTAGGGGTATTTAATTCATATATCACTTCTAACTAGATTGGAAAATAAAGGTTTCTAACGGCAATGGATTTAAATTCAAAGGCTGGAATCACACTCATCCAAATCAGAGCTCTTACCAAGTAGCACATTTTACTAAATATTTCAATGCACACATAACCTGAGGCACAAATATAGCTGGAGACTTCAGGGATTGTCAACTCGACTGTCCTTGCTACTTTGGATGTCTCTTGCCCACCTTGAATAGGAGATTCCCTAATTACTGTGTGCAGCTACATTAGTGACCAAAAAAGAAATCTGTTTTGGTCATTAAAATCTCCATTTTATACTCAGAGCGTCACATAGAATAAGTGACAGTTTTTTGAAAGCCATGCACTAGAAACCCATTGATTGTAGATTTGTTTACTATAAACATTGCTAGACAGTCTAGGTACATCTTTCTAAAGCATTCTATAGATAAGGAATCTCCCAGTAGTAGATATCATTAGTTTGATTTCTAGAAGGTTTATCATTAGCATTAACATTATAAGTTTGACTAGCTTACTTGCTTTCTTTCCTGGACTACCCTCATGTAACAGGAGAAAGTGAATTATAGACCAGCAGCTTAACAATTTACTTCACAATATTTATAAAATTTGAATTGCATTAAACAGAATTCATAGGATAGACAATATTTGAACATAATTATAGATTTATTTATAGATCATTTTTAAAGGTATAGAATTAAAATAATGTTTTTGAATTCAGAATATGCTTTTGAAATATTAAAATATTTATGCAAAATGTTTTAATAGCAAACTCTCATCACTTGTAACTTATTCTTTAAAAAACATATTAACATGACTTTAAAATAATGTAAAATGTGGAAGCAGAAGATTTTAAGTGTAAATATCTGCATGATAGGAAACGTGGCATGAACTAATTTGTCCTTACATAAGTTTGTGAAGAAAAGGAACAATAGAGTTACATTATAAATGCTTTATCATCATCCTTTACAAATTATAATCCAAGCATTTCTGAACTGAAAAATCTACCAGAGATTTGGAACCATATCTAAGCCTGTCTTTTCAGCTTAAATCACCATTAGCTTTGAATTGCAATTTATTAAACAGCCAAAGAAAAGAAGGCCCAGTACCACTGTCTGGCCTCACCATGGCTTTTCAGTGCTATTTTTTTGCTCTAGAGGACTCATGCAATAAGCACATTGGCTGGAACTGAAATCAGACTTGTACGATGGTTCAGTAGTAAAATGGCACCCTGCAAATAATTTAAATTTCACAGTCTCTGCATTTTTCATTTAATAACTTTTGTACTTAATGTTTTTTGGTAATACATTTTCTATCTGCTGGATTGTAAACTGTATGCACGTAAGACTGCCTCCTACCTAACACACACACACACACACACACACGCACACACACACACACACACCTACATTAGAAATGATATTAGAAATGATAAGGACCATTTTAAGTATTGACAAATGTATGTTTACATTATTAATATTAGAAACAGAAAATTGTAAACTAGAAACATTGATAGAGCTCCAAAATAAGTACACAAGTGGAAATTCTTACAGATAAGACCAAAACCCCATCACCTAAGGTTTTTTGAATTTAAATTTGATGACAAAATCAAGGATTAGAGCCTGAGCCATACTTTTCACGGTGTGTAAATTTTCTGGAGCTGTACAGAACCCAGAGTTGAAGTCATTCTTCAGATAGGAAGCAGGATCCAGAAATGGGTCAAAGCTCGATATTGGGAATGGGGCACTGATCTGAATGAGGTGAAGTTATAAAATTACTAGGACAAACATATTTCTCTTTGTTTCTTGAAAATCTCACTTCTTTATCTCTGATAAATAGATGATTGTGTTTCCTTCGTAGGCACCCTCTCCTTTCTCTCTGGTGACTTAAAAACTATCAGTTGTTGACAAAAGCGAAAACACCTCCTTTGATTCTACTGCCTTTTTTTTTTTCTGCTTAGAATTTACTGCATCAACATTGAACATATTCACTCAACATACTTATATCTTACTCAGAATATTTAACAAATATGATACTCACTGAAGAACAATTAAAGCATATCATCTGCAGAGAATATATATTTATTTATATATGTAAAAACAAATATTTGTGAAAATAATTGATTATATTTTTAAAAGAGATGCCATAAAATAATGATGAATATTATCAAATATCACTTCAACCTTTCAATGTGCAATTATAATTCCCTTTGATTTATAAATATGTTGAATATTAGCAATCCATTAGTAAATATAAAATGTGGCTTACTTTCTTGAGTTAGTCACATTATATTCTTTAGATAAGCTATTCAAATCTCTTTGCTAATATATTTGATTTTTTACACCAATGCAATATACAACTTGGGGCTGGTGCTTTTCTTTTTCTTCTAGTGGTTTTGTTATCAATTTGTTTACATAGAAATTATGGTTTAATTTTTTCCATTCCATCCTATGTGGATTCCGGCAAGTTTTTTTCTTTTTCTCTCAAAAGTTTTTTTTTTTTAATCTCTAAAAATGCCTTGATTTAGTCCAGCTGTTTAACTTATTTTAAAAAAAATTTAGAATTTTACTGAAAATGATCTTTTTTTTTTTTTTTTGCGGTATGCGAGCCTCTCACTGTTGTGGCCTCTCCCATTGCAGAGCACAGGCTCCGGACACGCAGGCTCAGTGGCCATGGCTCACGGACATAGCTGCTCTGCGGCATGTGGGATCTTCCCGGACCGCGGCACGAACCCGTGTCCCCTGCATCGGCAGGCGGACTCTCAACCACTGTGCCACCAGGGAAGCCCAAAATGATCTTTTTTTAAATTTTCTTATATCTGTGATTATTTCCTCCCTCCTTAAAATGACCTAAAATATGAAAAAGATTATTTACTATGTGCTCTCTAATTAATGAAGTTTCCTTAAGGTAAAAAAAAAAAAAATCTGGCTTTAAGATGAGTTGATTCTATTTAAAGAAAATGTTAAAAATCTAAAATATATTCTATTTCTATTTTTCAGCTTATTCATACAAGTCTCTAAAACACTGTTTATACAGTAAATGATTCCTCCATTTCCATGGTAATAAGTCTTATATCCTGCTTATAATTGGTGAACAATTATCTAAAAATAAGTATTTGTTAAATTGACAAAAATAGATGAATGCAAGTATAATTGACACTTCAGAAATTTTATAGTAACTATAAATATCAAAGTATTTTTAAAGTAAGTATGCTTGATTCTGTACTTTCAATATCTTTTGCATTTTACTGAACAAGATAGTTTGGCACGCATTTCTATGTTATAAACTGGTGAACCAGTAAACTCTTCAACCAGTTAAGTTTGAAAATTTACCCTTATTCAGTAGGACTGTAGTAATCATAAGAAAGAAAAGTGACTGACCTGGATGGAATTGTGAAATAAACGTCTCAGTAATTTAGTCCTGAGTATCTTGATCACAATTATGTCCCCCACTGGAGCTCTGTCATAGTGACCCTATTTCATTCCTGTAGCCCATCCCCTCAAGTACCTTACAGAAAACAGCAGAACTAAGACCCCATTTCAAAATGAGTAACATCATAAGGAAACTAGCTTAGGAATTCATTTATAACAAAAGTCTCTCAAATAATACTTACAGTATAAATTATACAAGGAATTATAAAAAAATATGTTTTAAAACATGAATTTTATAAAATCAAAGAAAATAGTGGTATTTCCTAAACAAGAGTACAAAAAAGAAATACTAGCCTTCAAAAAGATTATAATACCACAGAAAGAGATGAAATGTAAGCTGGTAGAACTCAGGAAAGAAATGAGAGTGAAAAATAAGATATTGCATAAATTAGAGCCTCATTGAAAGTGTTGATTCTCCCCTGATTACCCTAGTGAGTAATCTGCTGCCAGCTTTGTACTATGCCAAGACCCCCTCAATCACTGCAACAACATATTGTTGCATGTTGAAAAGGAAGAGTGATAATCCCGTATTTTGGACAAGTTCCTGTTCCGAGGCTATAATTATACATTGGCAACTTTCATTTCCTCTTCCTATAGCTGCTTCTCCTGAGGAGGATCTTCAAATGTATCACCCCACCAGGAGTGCTTTCTGCTGCCCTCTGTGCTCATTGAGAATTCAGGGAGGAGAGATCATGAAATGCTGAGATTTACAGCACTGTGTTTCACAGATGACACACTGTGAAAATGTCTCAGCCTCAACCCTCAAGCCAGCAGGCTCCCAGCCATCCTTAGGCTTGTCTGAAGCAGAAATTCTAATGAAAACACCTTGGCAGATGCACAATAAAAAGAAACAAGGAAATAATGCTTTTGAGGGAAGGACTTTGAGGAAACGCCAGGATGCCATCTTACTTTTGACTAGAAAACTTCCTTCTTAAACTATTTGTCTACTTGATATTACCACGACTATCAGGCTTCTTAGACTTACAGAGACACATACTAGCTAAGATGTTTCCAAGCTTGTTTTAGAGTGAAATAATGACTTCCCTTTTCACATCAGGTCCATACTGAGGCTGTAAAAATTAAGTGTTAAGTAGATCAATGTGTCTTTGTTATTTGACAATTTGCAGTACCTGAAGAATCATTGCATTCTATTTTATGTCAATCATTTGGGGAATTGCAGTGCTTTTGATAATGATGCTGAGGTACAAATGCTAAAGGTCCATAAAAAGCTTGGAGAGACTGTAGCACTAGTTGACTTGTAAGAGGTGGTTTAGTTCTAGCTCACTCATAAGGGGTTGAGTTTACTTGTGCTATTAGGTACATTATTTCTGAGCTTCCTCATTTATAAAATGAGTTACAAACGTCTGCCCTGGATACTTAATGGGAATTTCAGAATATGCCTTGCACTTTCACACCTATATGCCTTGCCAAATGTTATTTCTTCTGTCCAAGAACGCTCATACCCACTCTTTCTTCTCTGCCAGGTAAACTCATCTTCTTGTTTATTCTTCTTTCTTATCCTCACTCTTTTCTAACTTCTCCCACTACTAAGAAATAATACCTGCTATCTCCTCTGTATTCTACAGTTCACTTAGTATTTTTAAGCAAACATTATGATTCCTAACTCTGAGAGATTATGACTTACAGGTCTGGTGGAGATCATGAATCTGTAATTTTTAACAAACTCACTGATTATTCTTATGTAAAAAGTTTCTTGGCACTCAACTTAAGAAACTCTCTGATGATAGCTTCTCATATATATTTTCATTCTAGCACTTACCATATTGTTACTACAACTAAATCACTGAAAATAGATGTCATGTTTTAATTACTACTTCAATGCCTACAATATAATAGAAAAATAAAATTGATACATTTTCATTCAATGAATGAAGCAAAATAGGAAAATACAAATGCCATAAGAGGAGATTTTCTGATACTATATCTTCTACTACTTCTTTGGTTGAACCATGAATGAGAGCACTTCACCACAGCAACAGGCTAAAGAAGAAAAATCACATGTTCATATCAATTGAGGCAAAAACAAATATTTGACAGAATTTAATACCCACTCAAGGTAAAATTTCTCAGCAGACTATGATTAGAAGAGAGTTTCTCCAACTTGATAAAAAGCATCTACAAAACACCATCAGTTAAAATAAGAATGGTGACTGTGGTTATTTCCTAACTAAGATTGGGAACAAGACAAGTATGTTCACTCTCACCATTCTTTTTCAACATAGTACTGGAAATTTTAGTCAGTCCAATAAAAAGATAAAAAGAAAAAAAATGCATTGCGATTGGAAAGTAAGAATTAATACAGTCCCAGTTGCAGGTGATGTGAAATTCAATGTAGGAAATCCCAAGGAATCTACAAAAAATTAAACCCTTAAGTGTGTTCAGTAAGACTGCAAGACCTAAGATTAGCATGCAACAATTATTTGTATTTCTGTGCATGAAAACCAAAATTAAAAACACAATAGCATTTATAATCACTCAAAATTATCAGCTTAGAATTCTATATTCAGAGAAAATGCATTTAAAAGATGAATTCAAAAGATTTTTAAGGGCTTCCCTGGTGGCGCAGTGGTTGAGAGTCCAACTGCCGATGCAGGGTACACGGGTTCGTGCCCTGGTCTGGGAAGATCCCACATGCCGTGGAGCGGCTAGGCCCGTGAGCCATGGCCGCTGAGCCTGCGCGTCCGGAGCCTGTGCTCTGCAACAGAAGAGACCACTACAGTGAGAGGCCCGTGTACCGCAAAAAAAAAAAAAAAAAAAAGATTCTTAAGACATTCAAAACTGAAATAATTCATTGCCTATAGACCTATACTAAAAGAAATATTAAAATATTAAACGTTCCTTAGTGGAATAAAACTATATCAGATAGAACTATGCATCTATACAGAGCAATGATGAACACTAGAAATGATGACTACCTTGTAAATATATAGATATTTTCTACTTACTACTATAGATATTTTCTACTTACTTAAAGATCACTGATTGTTTAAACAAACAAACAAAAAGAACAAATTACTGTGGAATTTACTATTTATATATGGTAACCTTGCAGACTGAATGAAGAAATATACAATTGTAATGTGTTTGTGCTATATATAAAATAGCATAATATCACATTAAGGTAAATTATGATTAGGTTATATACTGTAAATTCAAAAAACTACTAAAATTGAAAAGTAAAGGGTCACAGGTAATATAATAAGCTAATAAATTAGATAAAATAAAATTATAAAAAGCGCTCATAAATCCTAAGTATCCAAGAAAAATAAGAGAAAGAAAATAAAAATGGGACCAATAAAATACAAACCGCAATAAACTAGAACTGAACCTAACCACATCAGTGTTCATTTTAAATATAGTTTAAACAGCCTAATTAAAAGAATGAAATTGTCAGATTGTATAAACAAGAAAGAACCAAGTGCATAAATCAGTTGATCTATAAAGAAACGAACAGGTTAAAAGTCAAAACCGGTGAGATCAGCATCAGAAATGTTACAGGAAGGATCTTGGTGAAGGCACTCTCCTACAAAAATTAACAAAAATATGCAAAAAACAATTAAAATAAACTATTTTAGAACACTTTTTATTAACTGAATCCACAGAAACAATTGAATTAATCCACTGGGAGAAACTACTGAATTTTGGTAAGATCGCAGGTTCTAGGGTGTTTTAACTTGGGAATATTCCCATCCGACCTCTTTCCCCAGTTCAGTGGAGTGGTAGCCATGAAAAGGTGACAGCCTTTTAGCTAACAGAGAATAATATCTGTTTTAGTATTACAAGTAGCATGACCAGAAATAGTCAATATTTAGTCCAAACTTTCAAGTCCCAGGAAAATCTCTAAGTCTTGGCTTCATAATTATTTGATTTGACTCAAGGTACAGCATAGTGGTATTAAAACAAAGCAAAACACAAACAAACAAACAAAAAACACCTCCAGGACATTTATATGCATGTGTGTCTGTGTATACATAACATCTTCTTTACACATTTATCTGTTGATGGACACTTGAGTAGCTTCTGTATCTTGGCTATTGTAAATAATGCTGTTATTAACACTGGGATGTATGTATCTTTTCAACTCAGTGTTTTTGTTTTTTTCCAATATATACCCAGAGTGGAATTGCTGGATCATATGTTATTTCTATTTTGAGTTTTTTGAGGAAGCTCCATACTGTATTCCATAGAGGCTGCACCAATGTACATGCCCACCAACAATGTTCAAGGCAGATCGGAGTTTCTGATATGTATAATTTTCCTTCTCTTTGCAGAACTTCTTTTAACATTTTTTTCAATGCAGATCAATGGACAACAAATTCCCACATTTGTTGTTTGGGTGAGAAAGTCTTTATTTCTCCTTCATTTTTGAAGAATAATTTTGTAGGATATAGCATTTTTGGTTGATGTTGTTTTTATTTCTCTGAACACTTGAAATATTTCCCTCCACTACATTCTTGCTTGCATAATTTTGAGAAGTAGGATGTAATTCTCATCTTTGCTCTTCTATAGATAACCCTTTTTAAAATCTCCCTTTAGGCTTCTTTCAATGTTTTTCCTTAATCTTTGATTTTCTACAGTTTGCATATTATATGTCTATGTGTAGTTTTAAAAAATAATTAATTAATAATTAATTAATTAATCCCACATGGTGTTCTGAGCTTCCTGAATGTGTGATTTGGTGTGTGACATTAACTTGGGTAAATTCTCAATCATTGCTTTGAATATTTCTTCTGTTCATTTTTCTTTTCCTCTAGTATTCACATTTTACACATATTACACTTCTTGTAGTTATCCCACAGTCCTTTGATATGTTGTTCTATTTTTTTTTTCTGTGTTTTTTCTCTTTGTTTTTCAATTTGGGCAGTTTGTATTGATACATCTTCAAGTGCAGAGATTCTATCCACAGCCATTTCAAGTCCACTAATGAAGTCATTTAAAAACATTCTTCATTTCTCTTAGATTGTTTTTGATATTCATTATTTATTCTTGATTTTCTTAGACTTTCTACCTTTTTGTTTACATTACCCATCTGCTTTCACATTCTTTTTTCTTCACCAAATTAACCCTTAACATATTAATCATAGTTGATTTAAATTCAGTTGGATATTTCTAATATCTCTGCCATATCTGGGTTTGGTTCTAATGCTTGATCTGTCTCTTTAATGTGTGTATTTGTGTGTGTGTCTGTGTATGAGTGTGTTTACCTTTTGGTATACTGTATATGTTTTATGTTTTTTAATTATTTTATTTTATTTTTAATTGGAGTATAATTGCTTTACAATGTTGTGTTAGTTTCTGCTGTACAATGAAGTGAATCAGCCATATGAATACCTATATCCTCTCCCCACCCATCCCATCCAAGTCATCACAGATCACTGAGCTGACCTTCCTATGTTTTATAGCATGTTCCTGCTAGCTATCTATTTTATGCATGGTAGTGTATATATGTTAATACTAATCTCCCAATTCGTCCCACCCTCCCCTTCCCCCACTGTGTCCACATATCCATTCTCTACATCTGCATCTCTATTTCTGCCCTGCAAATAGGTTCATTTGTATCATTTGCAGGCATAAGGTACTGGGTAAAAGGAACTGGAAAAAAAAAATCTTTAGTATTATAGTGTAAAGCTGTAAGAGGAGAGCAAGTGTTCTACAGTCCTATGATTAGGTCTCAATCTTTTGGTGAGCCTGTGCCCTTGGATTGTGAACTTCACCAATCCTTTTCAGCCACCCTCCCCCTTATTTAGAACAGGGTGACTACTGGGGGCTGGAGTTAGGTGTTTCCTTTCCCCCACATGGAAGGTTACAGGCAGCTGAAGTTGGGCATTTCTCTACCCCCAGTTTGATTAGACTCTGATAAGACCCCAGCAGGTTTGGCTCTGGTAAAATAGTTTATTCTGAGGGCAGGTTTGTCATGAAGAACAGGTATTCTGGTGTATTTCAAAATAATTATTTTTCACCTCCCACTACTTGAAACATGAAGGATTTTTTGTCTGATCTTCACTGTGAACCTGGAGCACCTGGAGGTAAAACTCATACTGTGAGTTCTCTCCATATGCTGGGTCCCTGGAGTTTTTAAGTCTCAGACTTGTCTACAGTGAGCCCATAGCAATTCACCAATTCAAATTCAGTTTTTGCTACCTGAGTGCTGGTTCCCATGGAGATTTCTGCTCATGGGTTTCTGCTCTAGTAAGTTATGATTCTCTGTATTTGCCTGTGTACCTTTCCATTTTGGGGGCAGGGATTTTCCATGTGACCTCTCTTCTCTTATAGATTTAAAAAGAGGTGTTGATGTTTCAATTTATTCAGAATTTTACTTGTTAGCATGGAGTAGCAATTTCTAAGTTCCTATATGCTGGACTGGAAACCACAAGTCTTCTTGTGTTCTTACTATGGATCCTTCTTCCTGGGGACCCAACCACTGCTTTAGTCAATGGATTCCTGGTTTGAAAGCTGATGTATGTCCAGGTGTATATCAAAGGATCATGACTTATTTTTAACATGTGTTCTTATCACCCCCCAGCTTTATTGAGATATAATTGACATATAACATGGCATGACATTTTAATGGAGAGAGTAATCCAGTCCCTTCTTTCTACTCACACATCCTTGATTTATTCTGTTAATACAAGTTATATAGTACCATTGTTAGATCCCTATCTATTTTGCCACTAAGATATTGTGTTCAATAAACTATCTCCATAACTCTTGGTGAATCTGCTTCCCTTGGCTGCCCCTGAAACCTTTCCCATCATTACTATGATTGTTTCCTTCTGGCTTCTAGCAGTGAATTAGAATATCCTTGCTTCTGTAGTTTTGGTAACTTCTCATCTTCACTGCTTTCAGTGATTTAAGTTTAACAGTCTCTTCTGTTGACAGCCTTGGGCTGTAGTTTACAGACACACTGAACATTTTGTGGTGCTGGTGCCCCTTCCACCAGTGTGTTCATTGTAGGCTTGCTAAATGTGTATCCTCCAGACCTTTTCATGGAATACATTCTTCGGGTAGGTCTTCTTGCCACACTCTGATGTGCTCACTTCCATCAGCATTTAAACCTTTCTTGTATCATCTGCATTACAACTTTACTAATGAAAGTCATTGCTTCTTTTACACCTCTATGAGCCATCCTCAAAATGAAACATATTATTTCATGTTGTCCTGACCAAGTATTAAGGGTAGACTTTAGGAGAGTGCTCCCAAGTCAACAAACCTTCCCTGTTCAATTTTATTTTCCAGCTCTCCTAATTAAGCAACATAAGAACACATTTTCATGTGTATTCCTATGGTTCCTGCCAGTTATATGCTTGCTCAGTATTAACATTACCTTTATGGTTTAGTCCATTCCTTTCTTCTCAGGCTGAGATTGCTCTCATTTGGGTTATTCTGTGATTTAGCACGAGTCATAGGTTAAGTTGACAAAACAGTAGGTAGGGGAGGTTCTGAGGAGTGATGCTAAAGGGTTTATTTTTTGGTTTTTATTTTTTAAATAAATGTAAACTTGATTATTTTATTGCTAATGTAAAAAATAAATGGTTTTATATGAATTGTGAAAAAATTAATTGTGGATATATTTTTTTGAAAGTCAGTGGATTGACACTAGTAATAAATATTGATTTCCAACTAATACAATGCCCTGTAGTTTTGTTTGCAGTAGTAAAGAAATATAGATTTTGGATTTAACCTAAGGGAGAAAAAGACTTCTGCTCAGGTTATTTGGCCAGGTAAATTCTAATAATCCCAGAGAATGCTGCTTAGCAAGAGAAGAGCCTCCACATTTTTCCTCAGCTTAGAGGAAGTGATAGCTCTTACCAAGGATGGATCAGGCTCAGAAGGGTCAAGAAGTTTACATGTGAGGGTCTCATTTTTCCCAGCCAGAGCTCTGATCTTGGCATAATATACTTACTTTGGCTAGGTGCCTAGCTGTCTTTGAAATTTAACCACAGTTCAGGTTTTTGTTTTCAGCTTTCTCTGCCTTTGCCTTGGAGGAGATTAGAGATTCTTTACACACAGCAAAAGTGACCCTCAGGCTACCATACCTGTCTTTCAAGTGCCAGTTTCTTTATATCAGTTTTCTCTCTCTAAAGAGCATTAATCATGTTCAGCAGTGATTATATAATATCACTTTCTAACATCTACTATTTCCTTTATATGTCTCAAATGCCTGGCAGGTGAACTAATGCATTCCTTTCCACCCATACACCATCAAGATTCATCTCTAACTTTAGCAATTGAACTGCCACCTTGTGCCAGGGACTGTCTCTGCTCTACCTGTCAAAAATCATGAGGCCAGCTGGCTAGTGATTTAGTTGTAAAACCTTATAACCTGTACTTTTAAACCACTTCTCTTTAAACTGTCATATATTATGGTTTCCAGAAGCAGAAGATGTGACAGAGTTTGGAGTGCCATGTATTTCCTAGTGATCAACACCTGTGAAAGGAAAGTGGACAGGGCAGGATCAGGCAGGGCACAATTGGAACTATAATGCAGGCCCAACAGAGCCTCATTCAACCTAGCAAAAGCTGTGGAGCAATATTGTCCTTCTGAGTATTCTTTTTTTTGGTGGGGGTGGGGGGCAAAAACACTGGGCCATTATACTCCTGCCTCATTCAGTCACTGAATGTGAACTGACCAGGGAAAGGAAAGACATTTGACCAGTTGGCTCTGTGGGGCAGAACCTGAAGGAGCTGATAGTTGAAATCTCTCTGCTGACCACGCTTCCCTCAGGTAGGTAGCCTGTACTTCCTTGATGGGAGATCTATCTCTCTGTCTACCACAGATACTTAGTTACCACCCGTAAGTGCAGCCAAGAGGTTAGTAAACTAATCTAGAAAATTTTATTAACATATACAAAACAAACAAATATAGGCCAGGAGAATTTCTTTGTCTAAAATTAGGATGTGTTTAAAAATTAAAATTTCTTTTTTGAAGTTATTTGTCTCTGGTTATAAAAATAATATCTAATCCTAAAAAACAACATTATGTATTTTATTCTTCTTAAAAATATAACTTTATGGTGTGTTGACTTTATAACCATAATGAAAAAAGAGAAGGCTTCTTTAAGAAGCATTATTTATGAAGTGAAAATTATAGTATATAGACTAGCATCTATGTGGTAGGGAATTTGAAGTTAAGCAAATACCACAAACTCTTTATGACAAAAGTCTTTTTGTAAACCCTTTTACTCATTGACATTCCTTGGTTATTTAGCTTAGTTATTTTTCCATTAATTTTCATAACTTTTTTTAGCTATTTAAATTTTTTCTTAATGTTCTATATTATTTTTAATAGACATCAACTTCTTAATTGCAGGATTTGGTGGTGGATAGCATGTTGGAGAGTGTGCTTTAAAATAAAGATAGAAAACCCACAATACACCAATTAACTGTTTAAGTAAATGCTTAGTAAATATTAAAATAATAAACAGAATTTTTATTTTACTCTTAATAAGAGGAGTCAGAATAAATTGAATTTCTTCAGTTGAGCAAATTTCACACTTATTTAACATAAGTGTTTAAAACTTACTTCTACAATACATTTACAACATCTTTAATAAAAACTCTACCATATGACTCAGCAATTCCAATACTGGGCATATATCCTGAGAAAATCATAATTCAAAAAGAGTCATGTACCAAAATGTTCATTGCAGCTCTATTTACAATAGCCTGGAGATGGAAACAACCTAAGTGTCCATCATTGGATGAATGGATAAAGAAGATGTGGCACATATATACAATGGAATATTACTCAGCCATAAAAAGAAATGAAATTGAGCTATTTGTAATGAGGTGGATGGACCTAGAATCTGTCATACAGAGTGAAGTAAGTCAGAAAGAGAAAGACAAATACCATATGCTAACACATATATATGGAATTTAAGAAAAAAAATGTCATGAAGGACCTAGGGGTAAGACAGGAATAAAGACACAGACCTACTAGAGAATGGACTTGAGGATATGGGGAGGGGGAAGGGTAAACTGTGACAAAGCGAGATAGTGTCATAGACATATATACACTACCAAACGTAAAATAGATAGCTAGTGGGAAGCAGCCGCATAGCAGAGGGAGATCATCTCGGTGCTTTGTGACCACCTAGAGGGGTGGGATTGGGAGAGTGGGAGGGAGGGAGACGCAAGAGGGAGGAGATATGGGAACATATGTATAACTGATTCACTTTGTTATAAAGCAGAAACTAACACACCATTGTAAAGCAATTATACTCTAATAAAGAATTAAAAAAAAAAAAGAAGTCAGTTTGTATATATATTGATAAAATCATTTTTTTCAGTGTTTAACATTTTTGGAAATGATGGCATAGCTGGTCACTACATTCACTCCTATGTCCCTAAAACTGTCTACCGTACTCAGATCCCACAATTATCCTCGATTATTTTATTACTGAAGGCATAGAACCCTTCACTGATTATCTCTGGCTTGTACAAATGGAGCTTGTAATATATATATATTTTAATTTCCACATCATTACTTAGGAACTTGTTGTGACCTAATATTGGGAAATCTGACATTACTAATATTTTGAAGGTATCTATTAAATCAATTTTCTTTGGTTAGGAACTGCTTTATAGGAAATGCCTAGAGGACTAACAAAGAGTATTAACTATGATCCAATAGCTAACAATAATAAAAAAATATTGGAGCACCAGAGATCGTCCTTGGCTCTTGACAGAGGCAATGGGGTGGCAAATGTAAGATGATTTACTTAATATGAAATATAACATTCAGATATGGTCCCTTCCTGCAAATACTCTGTGCTGTCTTTTATCCTTCTTCTACTTCAATGAAAAGGACATGGGTAACCTGGGCGGAGAGTGTACGAAAGAAGCCTGACATAATTAAAGTTAGCAGAGTTGCTTATACCGAGCAGGACTCTGTGGGGCTCCTGGGCACAAAAGCCTTTCTGTGTCCCCATTTCTTTGATTATAGAAAATAGGCTTCATTCAGCTTCCATGACCTTCCTGAGTTCCAACAGGCAGGCTCAAATAGTTGTTAATTAGAGAAGGGAGGGGATGTGAGACAAGGGAGGAACAATCAAGAGAAACAATAGTGCAGCCTTGGGGCAAGGTTCTGGTTCCCCATCAAGGAATACACACAACAGTATCTTTGAGCTGTCTTGCAGATACTGAAACCCACACCAGGTGGGTGAAGTTAATGGTTAACAATGGTATGCTGCCCACAAGCACATAGATCCCAGACCCACTGGAACCAGAAAGTTGACAATGCTGACTCTCACTTACCTCACTGCCAACCAATCAGAAGAATGTCCATGAACTGATCACTTCCTCTTTGAACCATTACTATAAAACTTCTCACTACTCCTTCAGGTTGGGACACACAGTTTTGAAGGCATTAGCCCACTGTGACCCCCTTTGCCTGGCCAAACAATAGAGCTATTCTTTCCTACTTCACCCAAAACTCTATCTCTGAGATTTAATTTGGTTTCGGGATACAGAGGCTGGATTCAGCTTCATTGCTGCTATGTGTATAAATCTCTAGCTTTGACCTTTCCTTGACCATGCAGTTTTCCTCACTGTTCCATTTAGCATCTTCACTCTCCCTCTCAGAAGTGTCTTCTTAATATGTGTTTTCCTTGGAAGTTATGCAATATTTTCAGCTGAGTGTTTAAGTAAGAGTTGACTCACTACAGGGCAGAGTAGTTTGGGCACTATTTTCCAGACATACTGCATATCTAAAATTCAATTTGGACATAAGTGTCCCAGTGCTGCAAATATGGATTAGGTTTTGTCAGTTCAAGTACTTCTACCTAAAACTGCCTATCTGTATTATTTTGTATTGGACAATTACATAGTCAAACAGAAGTATAATATATGAAAAACTGGATTGTGTATGAATTAATAAACTTCTTTCAAATGATATTCAAGTATAATAACAATGGGGGCAAAACTTTTAGCCGTTGGCTTTGTATGCTTTTTTTTTTTTTTTTTGGTTCAACTTCATCTGTGCAGTCCCTTTCTATGCCCAAACCTGGACAGTTCACTTTTGCTATCATACCTGGTTAAACAATTCTAAACATCTCTCTGTATTTTACCTTGTACCGTAGCTATATTTTATCAAGTTTAATAAAGCAAAGAATGTCTAATTAAAAGCTACACAGATTTTATCAGTCATAATTATATTGCTATTTATCTTCCCATTTCCTGTCCTATAAATCCATACCTTTAGAAATTCTGGGGCTATGCCTCTCCACGTGGATTGGTAATTTGATCCATTTATTCACTACTATGTACCATGCACTGAGAAATATTGAAATAAATGTAGAGTTACATACTGAAAAGTTTCAGTTCACATATTCAAGCAAAAAGATAACCATTTACCAAATAATGACAATGCAAGTACAGAAAGTAAAATGTGAAAAATAAATGTGGAAATTTGAGTAGAGAGCAACACATTCAACTTCAAGAGAGTTGTTTAAAGAATTTTTAAGCCTGGACTTACATAAACAAGGTATCATCTAGGAGGATGAAGGAAATATTAGTTTAGGCATATAGAGTAGCTGATATAAAGAAGAGAAGAAATTTGAAGTAACGTGTATGAGAGAGTAACAAGCTCGTTAATATATAATACAAGATTGTGTTAACTCAAACAAAACTGCTTATTTGCATCATCTCTGAAGAAAACATTGCAGAAGGTATTTTGGAGAATTTCTAAAATCAGAAGAGATATCTGTATCACAATATCTAGCACAGCATATGGTATAAAGACGTTCTCTAAATGTATATGGACAAATATGTTTCCCCAGGGGCCAGACTAAGAGTCTAAGAGATACAAAAATCATATAATACAGGAAATAGTTAAGGAAATTGAGATTGTTTATTTTGAACTGGTTTGTATTAGGCAGACCATTATGAGATAACTATTTTCAAAACAATAGAGCAAGACAACAATTGAAAGAAAATGGGGTTATTGATGAAATATAGTGCTTTCCGAATTATATCCAGTGTGTCTGATTCACATCATTACTATCTATCTAAAGTCAATGTTTCCAGAAAAGTATCTAGAGAATCAGTAGGGTGTATTAGAGTGAACATATTATGTTGATTCATGTTAAACATCTTCAGCAAAAGTCAAAGCCATAAGGGTATGAGTTATCTTATAAAATGTATACTCTATTTTGTGCCATCCTAGAGCTCCTCTAGGGAAAACAATAGCTACTTCTAAGTTGGGTTCTTGGACACTCAAATGCTCCAGGGAGCATTGACCATGTAATATGTTCAAATCTGCTAAGGACTATCCCTTCATATTTCTGTATCTGCTTAGAAATCTGCCTCTGAAATACTATAGTCATCCACCTAGAGGCTCCATCAACCTCAAATAGCAGAGAGGGCACCAAGATAACCCTCAGAAAGTGTGGTGTTGCTGCATATTTTTTAAAGCATCAACAGCTTAAATCAGATAATCCCTTATAAGACCTTTAGATAAACAGCAAGAAGAGGGAAAAGTTTAATCTTAAATATTTTACATTGCTTAACTTGAGTCTGCTGATTCACCATTCAGGTTAATGGATCTTGGCATCAGCTTAAAGATTTCCAGTGGCTGCTGATTCAAGTTATAAAAGGAGATGATGTTTTAGTGTCAGGATAAATTAAAATCATAAAAAAAGATACAGTCATGGAATTAAGAAAAAGCACTTCATAGACTTAAAGTGGTATGTAGATTCATAAAATTTCAGTGCTGGAAAGTAACTTTCATGTACCTGCTTTAAATGGCTGGTTTTGCTCTTATGCATATATAAAGCTGTGTAAGCTATTAAAATATATGAAAAGCTATCTTTTCTAGTTAGGAAAATTTGGGTGTAAAATAATCACCACCATAATTTAATTTCATTAAGAAATAGTATATTCCAGCAGATATTAGTGCTTAAAAATAGAATTTGCTTGCTAAATAAATGAACAATAGTTCTTGATCAATTAACCTGTCATTACACAGATTCTGAAAGCCTTTGTTTAACAAAAAAGATAAAATACTGAATTCTGGGGAAAAGACAAAAAGTTAACTGAGATTTAATAGTTGACTAAATAAATTTTGTGTCTAATGACATTCTAGACCTGTGGGGATTTAATGGTGAGCAAAGTACGTGAGCTTTCTCCTCTCATTGAGCTCACTGTGGGATCTATAGGGAAATGAGACAGACAAACATTTGATAGGTAGATAGATAGATAATATAAATGGTCACACAAGTAAATGTAAAATTTAAAATTGAGATAAGGGCTGGAAAGGATTAAAATATTTAACAAAATAATCTGACCAAGACTTGTGCTAGAAAGGGACATTGCTGAAAGGGCAATGCTTGAATCAAGTCTGAAGCATCAGCATAAGCTCAGTGATGAAGATGGACAGATGTCAACTATGCCAAGAGGAATGGTCCTACATAATTGACCTGACTCCTTCCTACCCCTCAAGTTCATCTCAAACTACCGCCTCACTTGCTATTTGAGAAAGAGGGCTTGACTGCCTGACTCTTACAAAAAAAGAGATGGTAGGGTTGAAATAGGAACAATGACATAGACCAGGATCAAAAAGGGGCCTGTAGGACAGTCTAAGTATGTTGAAATCCCTTGAATAGTTTGTGAATAGTGTGAGTCTGATGAGAATATATTGTGGAGATTTGATTTCTTGAGAAGGTCACTTTGCTTGCACAGCAGAGAAGATGAGTGATAACACTCATTATACTTGAAGGTTCTCAACATACCTGGGTGACAAAACATCATAATATTTCTTAAATTATGAAGACCCACAAACATGCAGGCATGTGTGAGTATGCATGCATATGCTCACACACACACACACACAATCACACATATACATATATTCCATGATGCCCAAAATACAAACAGCACAGCTACATGCACAAATACATTTATTCTAAGTAAGAAAAATTAAATTTAGAAATGTCAGGTAAGTTTAATTACTGAGAGCTTTCTGGAGTCTTTATTAAAGTACTGAGAGAGATGATAAAAGCCAAGAAGAGTCTTCATACATACATGTATGTTTCCTAGCCTTCTCAGGTTGACAAACTCAAGCTTCCAAAATTACAATCTAACCAGTTTAACATCAGTGACTGGATATTCTACACTGTACTTACCCTCTCTCTCATCCCTTTCTATGTGACCCACTTGCTAATTTCCTCTTCTGAGACGACCATCAGGTCAAATTTTATAGTTTCTCCTAGGAAATGATGCACTAGACAAAGTGTCATTTTCTTTCAAATATTGGGTTAATTGTTCTACACAGTAAAGCTGTTTAGCACTTAGGTGCTACATATAAAACTATAATTTATGATAGCAACATGTGAGAAAGATATTATTATACTCATCTGAAAATAACAAAAGTCAGGCTCAGGGAGTTTAAATTGCCCACGGGCACATCGATAACTTGAAAGTTGTGTCAAAACCATCACATTTCACCAAAGCTCATAGTCATTCACGTACGTGAAGCTCATCGGAAACTTGAATTCAAACAAAATTCCACTTATTCTAAAACCAGATATTCCTCAGTAAAACTCCTGACACTACACATATTTGCACACTGAAAACAAGTTTTTTATTAGTGTTCATAAAAGCTTAGTGTCGAACAAATATGGATTCTGAGTTGAAAACAACAGTAACAAAAACAACAGCAGTGATTGGGCACTGAAATGGAATGCTCATGACTCAATGTCTTTCAATCTTGAGGAACAGTTAAAATTGGCTATGGTTATGTTAATATACAGCTCAGCCTTTATCCTTTAAACATAGGTGAATTTATTTTTTCCACATTGGCTACTTGTGCTGGAGCAGAGATATCCCATGAGAAACTGTTGACATCTTCAGTAAAAAATTATTAATAATGGTTAAATAGTCCACAGATAAGACACAAAATTAGTGTTTAGGACAGGAAGAGAGGTTATATAACTTCTTCCCTCTCCTGATCTTCTAGTATATCAGAACGCTTTAAAAAATGTTCTTGGAATATTATGAAATTTATTAATGTAATTATAACTTATTTTACATGCATCTGTTTAATTTCTTCTAGTAATTTGTGACTTTTCGATTCATGAACTTTGTCTTGATAGTAGTGGTTTCCATCTAAAATTTATCCTAGTATATCACAAGTGGTGAATAATATCTTTTGAATTCAGTTAAACATATCATAAGAAATCACTGATAAACAATTAGTATTAACTGGTTTAGAAACATGTTTGAAATCTCTGTTGATCACCCATATGCTTATACGGATAGACATGGATAAATGTGCTCTTTTCACCATATATTTCAGCATGAGGGGAAGCATCTGAATGACATGGAAAGCAGATGTTCATTTTCTTTTACTCTTCTCCAGCTCAGGGACTTAGGAACTGCCATTTTTAATGTTCACCTAAGAATTTTCAGAATTTCAGTGCTGATTCTTTCTGTTTCTAAAGTGCGTTCTATTGCCTTAACATATCTCTAAACTTAATTTCTTAAATTGCAGTGTAGAATTAATTCATTTTTCCTTCACCTTTCTGTGATTACATGTAACCAGGTTCACCATATATCATGTTTACAGATATATCAAACACGTGTATGAATATCATAAATTTGGGCCCCTTCATGCTCCATCTCATACATGCTCTTTCATATAAAATTCTCATTCATTTCCATTGCTATCGGGATGTGGCCAGGCTCATATTTCTCAGTTTTTTGATGGTAATGTCTTATCAAGACTACTGAACTGCATGAAATTCAGAACAGTGACCTGAAAGACAAAAGTCCATTAGGACTTTCTCACCCTTTGCCTGGCCCCTGATGTCTAAACTTAACCATTAATCATTTAAGTCCACAATTTTTCTTATCTATATTGCTGCTGTGAGTCCAAATATTTTCTTCAGAGAGAACACAAAATAACACCAAAAGTAAGCTGATTCTTTCTAAGCAATCCTAGAGGAAGTTTTTACAGCTTTTTAATGATTATTCACTAAAACCTCATTTAAATGAACAGTATTTCAAGATGACAACAGAGACACTAAATGTATTTAAATATTCAGGTTATGCTGAATGTGTCACTTGAAACAGAGAAATATAATTGGTATGTTCATAGGTAAAAAACTATACCAAAGAGAGAATGATCAAAGATTATGAAAATATAGTTTATTCCCTGGCAAGGTCCTTTCAGTTATATTCACCAAAGAGAGCATTATTTTATGTTATGAGACATAATTTTCCTTTGCAATTTTTATTAGACATTTTACTTACCTATTTTGTAATATTTCAAAATTTTGTGTTTGTTGATGATGCCATTATCAGTTTCATAGAATGAGACATTATTTTGAAGTGTGATATACAAGAAATAGAAGACTTTGAATGAGTCACTTTATGATTACATAATTGTATTAAAAATATTGTAGAATATCTAGGTAAAACAAAGAAAAACAGGTGTTTCAAATTCCACTGTTTACATCAATAACTTTAAGGCCTTTAGTTAATAAAATTTATCTTTTTCTGTGTATTTTAATGTCTTCATTTTTCAAAGATTTCTTATTTCTAGTTTTTGTCTTTAACTATCATGTGGCTAATAAACTTATTCTGTATTATAATTCACTGGATTATATCTAGCAGCCATATGTTTCTGGTATCTTATTAATTGTATGCACATAATGATTGTTACAATGTTTGAGAAAAAGTGATTTACTATTCCTTAAATATTCAACTTCTGAAAAATAAAGAAATTCAAAATAAATGTGACTACCTGTAAATGCACATTATTGTTTCATACAATAATGCTAATCTAGATAATGCAAAAAAAATACAATATCCCAAAACTGTTAATAAGCATGCTTACTCCCTCTGTCTTCCACTCTTTCTTTCCCTGCCTACCTCCTTTCTTTTTTCTTTCCTTCCTTCCTTCCTTCCTTCCTTCCTTCCTTCCTTCCTTCCTTCCTTCCTTCCTTCCTTTCTTTCTTTCTTTCTTTCTTTCTTTCTTTCTTTCTTTCTTTCTTTCTTTCTTTCTTTCTTTCTTTCTTTCTTTCTTTCTTTTCTTTCTTTCTTTCTTTCCTAATTAAATAAACACACTAACCATCATCTGAGCTTTCAGGAAGTTATAATTTTTTGCAGTAGTAACGTCAATAAACATTGATCATATATCACCATAACAAATATAATAATAATGAAAAAGTTTAAAATATTGTAAGAATTACCCAAATGTGGCACAGGAAATGAAAGTGTCCAAATGATGTTGGAAAAATGGCACCAGACTTCTAATCATTGCAGGGTAGCCACAAATTTTCAATTTGTAAAAAACAATATATGGAAGGCACAATAAAGTGAAGTGCAGTAAAATAAAGTAAACCTGTAGTAAAAAGATAATGCTCAAAAGCATATCAAGGCTTTAAATATTTTAGGATATTCCATATACAAGTGATAAATAGAGCATTTGTCTTTTTCTGACTGACATATATACAGAGCACAATACTCTCTCATGTTGTTGCAAATGGCAGAATTTCATTCTTCTTATGACTGAGTAATATTCCACTGTGTGTGTGTCTGTGTGTATACATATATATACTCCATCTTCTTTATCCATCTATTGGCTGATGGACACATGTTGCTTCCATATATAGGCTAATGTAAATAATACTGCTATGATCACTGGAGTGCATGTTTTGGTTTTTTTTTTTTTTTGAATTAATGTTTTCCTTTGCTTCATATGTACACACAAGAGTGGAATTGCTAGACCACATGGTAGTTTTATTTTTAGTCTTTTGAGAACCCACCATACTTTTTTCTATAGTGGCTGCACCAGATTACATTCCCACCAACAGTATACAAGGATTCTCTTTTCTTTGCATCCTTTCCAACATTTGACATTTGTAGACTTTTGAGGATAGCTATTCTGACAGGTGTGAGTCATATCTCATTGTGGATTTCACATGCATTTCCTTGATGATTAAAGATGTTGAGCATCCTTTCATGTGCCTGTTGGCAATAAGTAAATCTTCCTTGGAAAAATGTCTATTCAGGTCTCCTGCTCATTTTCTAATCAGGTTTTTTAATATTTGGTTGTATGAGCTGTTTATATATTTTATATATTAATTCTTTTTTGGTCATATCAGTTGCAAATATTTTCTCTCATTCTGTAGCTGACTTTTCATTTTGTAAATGGTTTCCTTTGTTATGCCACAGCTTTTAAATTTAACTAGGTCCATTTGTTTATTTTTGCTTTTATTTCTTTTCCATAGGAGACAGGTCTAAAAAAATATTGCTGGGATTTGTTTCAGGAAATGTTCTCCCTATGCAGTCTTCTAAGAGTTTTATGATTTTAGGTCTTACATTTAGGTCTTCAATCCATTTTGAATTTGTGTATGTTGTGAGGAAATATAATCTAATTTCTGTACATGAAGCTGTCCAGTTTTCCCAGCATCACTTATTGAAAAGACTATCTGTTCTCCATTGTATACTCTTGCCACCTTTGTCATAGATTAATTGACCATATGCACATAGGTTTTTTTCTGGGTTCTCTGTTCTCTTCCATTTAAGTATGTGTCTGTATTTGTGCTCATGCTGTACTGTTTCGATTGCTGTAGCTTTGTAGTATAGTCTGAAATCATGGCATGTAATACAGCTTTGTTTTTTTTTTCTCAAGATTGCTTTGGCAATTTGGGTTCTTTTCTGGTACCATATAAATTTTAGGATTAGTCATTCTAGTTCTGTGAAAAATATTATGTTGTAAGTGATTTCATTAAATCTGTAGATTGCTTTGGGCAGTATGGACATTTTAACAATAGTAATTCTTCCAATCCAAGAACATGTGGTATCTTTCCATTTCTTTGTATCATTTTCAAATTCCTTCGCCAATATTTTATAATTTTCAGAATATAAGTATTTCACCTCTTTGGTTAATTTTATTTCCTAGGTATGTTATTCTTTTTCATGTGATTTTAAATGGGGCTGTTTTCTTGCTTTCTCTTTCTGATAGCTCATTATTACTGTATAGAAAAGCAATGGATATCTATATATTTATCTTGTATCCTACAACATTACTGAATTCATTTATTAGTTCTAATAGTTATTTAGTGAAGACTTTATCATGTCATTTACAAATACTGATGGTTTACTTCTTTTCTTCCAATTTGGATTCTTTATATTTCTTTTTCTTGTCTGGTTGCTGTGAATAGGACTTCCAATACTATGTTAAGTAGAAATGGTGAGAGTGGACATCCTTGTCTTGTTCCTGATTTTAGAGAAAAACTTTATGCTTTTCACCATTGACTATGAAGTTAGCTGTGGGTTTGTCATAAATGGCCTTTATTATGTTGAGATATGTTCCCTCTATACCAACTTTGATGAAAGTTTTTATCATGAATGGATGTTGAATTTTGTCAAATACTCTTCTGCATTTATTGATTTTTTTTAAATCTTTTGTTAATGTGGTGCATTTGCAAATATTGAACCATCCTTGAATCCCTGGAATAAGTCCCAGTTGATCATGGTGTATGATATTTCTTATACATTGTTGGATTCGGTTTGCTAATATTTTGTTGAGGATTTTTGCATCTATATTCTTCAGATATATTGATGTGGAATTTTCATCTTTCTTAGTGTCTTTCTCTGGTTTTGATATCAGCGTAAAGGTGGCCTTGTAGGATCAAGTTGTGATGTTCCATCCTCTTCCATTTTTTTAAATAGTTTGAGGACAATAGGTATTAAATCTTCTTTATATGTTTGCTGGAATTCTGTTGTGAAGCTGACCAGTCTTGCACTTTTGTTTGTTGGGAGTTTGTTTTTATTACAAATTCAATTTCACTACTAGGGATCAATTTGTTCAACTTGTTTATTTCTTCCTGAGTCAGTCTTGGCAGCTTTTATGTTTCTAGAAATTTGTCCATTTATTCTAGGTTGTCCAATTTGTTAGCAAATAATTGTAGTGTTCTCTTTTGACTTTTTGTACCTCTGTGATATCAATTGTAATTTCTCCTATTTCATTTCCTATTCTCTTTATTTGGGTCTTCTCTCTCTTTTTCTTGATGAGCCTGGCTAAAGGTTTATCAATTTTGTTTATCTTTTCAAAGAAACAGCTCTTCGTTTTGTTGATCCTTTCTAATTTTTTGGGTCTCTTTGTTTATTTTGTCTCCAATAATATTAATTCCTTCCTTCTGCTGAATTTGGACTTCACTCTTTTCCTAATTCTTTTAAATGGAACCTTAGGTTGTTTTTTTTTTTTTTTTTTTCAGTTTTGTCTTGTTTCTTGAGGGAGGCCTGTATTGCTATAAACTCTCCTCTTAGAATTACTTTTCCTACATCCCATAGATTTTGGAAAGTTCTGTTTTCACTTTCATTTGTCTTCAGGTATTTTCTGATTCCCTTTTTGATTTCTTTATTGACCATTGGCGATGTAGTAGCATATTTTTACTCTCCATGTCTTAGTTTTTCCCATTTCTCTTCCTGTGTTGATTTCTAGTTTCATAAAGTCATGGTGAGGAAAAATGCTGACATAATTTCTATCCTCTTAAATTTGTTGTGATTTGTCTTGTGGCTTAGCATATGATCTATCCTAGAGAGCATTCCATGTGCACTTGTAAAGAATGAGCATTCTATTGTTTTGGGTTGGAATGTCCTGTAGATAACTATTTAGTCCAACTGATCTATTGCTCACCTACTCTGCTATTAATTCCTTCAAGGGTGTGTTTCCTTTCAGTTAATTTACTCTTCAGATTTGACTGGTCCTTTTTTTATATTTTCTAGTTCCTCACTAAAATTTTCACTATGTTTCTTGATTCTTTTTCCTAATTCTGTTGACATTCTTATGACAAAAGCTTTGAAATCTTTACCTGGTAAATTGTTTATTTAATTTGTTTTTCAGGAGGGTGTTTCCATTGTTCTTTCTTTCTTTCTTTTATTAGTTTCCCCCCCTCCCACCACCCACTTTACTCCTTTGGTGTCCACACATTTGTTTTCTACATCTGTGTATCTATTTCTGCCTTGCAAGCAGGTTCATCTGTACCATTTTTCTAGATTCCACATATATGTGTTAATATTTCGTATTTGTTTTCCTCTTTCTGAATTACTTCACTCTATATGGCAGTCTCTAGGTCCATCTATGTCCCTACAAATGACCTAATTTGATGCTTTTTATGGCTGAGTAATATTCCATTGTATATATGTACCATATCTTCTTTATCCATTCATCTGTCGATGGGCATTTAGGTTGCTTGCATGACATGGCTATTGTAAATAGTGCTGCAATGAGCATTGGGGTTCATGTCTTTTTTTGAATTATGGGTTTCTCTGGGTATATGCCCAGTAGTGGGATTGCTGGGTCATATGGTAATTTTATTTTTAGTTTTTTAAGGAACCTCCATACTGTTCTCCATGGTAGCTGTATGAATTTACTTTCCCACCAACAGTGCAAGAGGGTTCCCTTTTATCCACACCCTCTCCAGCATTTGTTGTTTGTAGATTTCCTGATGATGCCCATTCTAACTGGTGTGAGGTGATACCTCATTGTGGTTTTGATTTGCCTTTCTCTAATAAACACTGATGTTGAACAGCTTTTCAAGTGCTTCTTGGTCATCTGTATGTCTTCTTTGGAGAAATGTCTGTTTAGGTCTTCTGCCCATTTTTTGATAGGGTTGTTTGATTTTTCATATTGAGCTGCATGAGCTGTTTATATATTTTGGAGATTAATCCTTTGTCTGTTGAATTGTATGGAAATATTTTCTCCCATTCTGAGGGTTATCTTTTGGCCTTGTTTATAGTTTCCTTTGCTGTGCAAAAGCCTTTAAGTTTCATTAGATCCCATTTGTTTATTTTTGTTTTTACTTCCATTATTCTTAGAGGTGGGTCAAAAAGGATCTTGCTGTGATTTATGTCATAGAACATCCTTCCTATGTTTTCCTCTAAGGATTTTACAGTGTCTGGTCTTACATTTAAGTCTTTAATCGATTTTGAGGTTTTATTGTGTGTATGATGTTAGGCAGTATTCTAATTTCATTCTTTTACATGTAGCTGTCCAGTTTTACCAGTACCACTTATTGAAGAAGCTGTCTTTTTTCCATTGTATATTCTTGCCTCCTTTACCAAAGATAAGATGACCATATGTGTGTGGGTTTACCTCTGGGTAAACCCCAGAGGGGTTTCTATCCTATTCCATTGATCTACATTTCCGTTTTTGTGCCAGTACCATATTGCCGTGATTGCTGTAGCTTTGTAGTATAGTCTGCAGTCAGGGAGTCTGATTCTTCCAGCTCCATTTTTCTTTCTCAAGATTGCTTTGGCTATTTGGGATCTTTTTTGTTTCCATATAAATTGTGAGAAATTTTGTTCTAGTTCTCTGAAAAATGCCATTGGTAGTTTGATAGGGATTGTGTTGAATTGGTAGATTTCTTTAGGTAGTATAGTCATTTTCAAAATATTGATTCTTCTAATCCAAGAACAACTGTTTTGCTCATCTTTGATTTCTTTCATCAGTGTCTTACAGTTTTTTGAGTTCAGGTATTTTAACTCCTTAGGTAGGTTTATTCCTAGGTATTTTATTATTTTTGTTGCAATGGTGAATGGGACTGTTTCCTTAATTTCTCTTTCTGATTTTTCATTGTTAGTTGTATAGGAATGCAAGAGATTTCTGTGCATTAATTTTGTATACTGCAACTTTACCAAATTCATTGACTAGCTCTAGTAGTTTTCTGGTGGCATCTTTAGGATTATCTATGTATAGTGTCCTGTCATCTGCAAACAGTGTCAGTTTTACTACTTCTTTTCCAATTTCTATTCTTTTATTTCTTTTTCTTCTCTGATTGCCGTGGCTAGGACTTCCAAAACTATGTTGAATGATAGTGGTGAGAGTGGACCTCATTGTCCTATTCCTGATCTTAGAGGAAATGCTTTCAGTTTTTCACCACTGAGAATGATGTTTGCTGTGGGTTTGTCATATATGGCATTTATTATGTTGAGGTAGGTTCCCTCTATGCCCACTTTCTGGAGAGTTTTGTTTGTTTGTTTGTTTTTTGTGGTATGCGGGCCTCTCACTGTTGTGGCTTCTCCCACTGCGGAGCACAGGCTCTGGACGTACAAGCTCAGCAGCCATGGTTCACAGGCCCAGCTGCTCCACGGCATGTGGGATCTTCCTGGACCAGGACATGAAGCCGTGTCCCCTGCATCGGCAGGTGGACTCTCAACCACTGCACCACCAGGGAAGCCCTGGAGAGTTTTTATCATAAATGGGTGTTGAATTTTGTCAAAAGATTTTTCTGCATGTACTGAGATGATCATGTGTTTTTTATTCTTCAATTTGTTAATAGGGTGTATCACATTGATTGATTTGTGTATATTGAAGAATCCTTGCATCCCTGGGATAAATCTCACTTGATCATGGTGTATGATCCTTTTAATGTGTTGTTGGATTCTGTTTGCTAGCATTTTGTTGAGGATTTTTGCATCTATATTCGTCAGGGATATTAGTCTGAAATTTTATTTTTTTGTAGTATCTTTGTCTGATTTTATAACAAGTGATGATGGGCTTGTAGAATGAGTTTGGGAGTGTTTCTCTGCAATTTTTTGGAAGAGGTTGAGAAGGATGGGCGTTAGCTCTTCTCTAAATCTTTGATAGAATTAACCTATGATGCCATCTGGTCCTGGGCTTTTGTGTGTTGGAAGATTTTTAATCACAGTTTCAATTTCATTACTTGTGATTGGTCTGTTCATATTTTCTATTTCTTCCTGGTTCAGTCTTGGAAGGTTATACCTTTCTAAGAATGTTTCCTTTCTTCCAGGTTGTCCATTTTATTGGCATAGAGTTGCTTATAGTGGTCTCCTAGGATGCTTTGTATTTCTGTGGTGTCTGCTGTAACTTGTTATTTTTCGTTTCTAATTTTATTGATTTCAGTCCTCTTCCTCTTTTTCTTGATGAGTCTAGCTAAAGGTTTATCAATTTAGTTTATCTTCTCAAAGAACCAGCTTTTAGCTTTATTGATCTTTGCTATTGTTTTCTTTGTTTCTATTTCATTTATTTCTGCTCTGATCTTTAAGGTTTCTTTCCTTCTACTAATTGTTATTTTTGTTCTTCTTTCTCTAGTTCCTTTAGGTGTAAGCTTAGATTGAGATTTTTGTTGTTTCTGAGGTAGGATTGCATTGTTATAAACTTCCCTCTTAGAACTGCTTTTGCTGCATCCCATAGGTTTTGGATTTTCGTATTTTTGTTGCCATTTGTCTCTAGGTATTTTTCAATTTCTTCTGTGATCTCTTGGTTATTCAGTTACATATTGTTTAGCCTCCATGTGTTTGATACTTTTTTTCCTTCTAATTTATTTCTAATCTCATAGCATTGCAGTCAGAAGAGATGCTTGATATGTTTTCAATTTTCTAAAATTCACCAAGGCTTGATCTATGATCCTAGATATGATCTATCTTGGAGAATGTTCTGTGTGCACTTGAGAAGAAAGTGTAGTTTGCTCTTTTTGGATGGAATATCTTAGAAATATCAGTTAAAACTATCTGGTCTATTGTGTCTTTTCAAGCTTTTTTTTCCTTATTAATATTCTGTCTGGATGATCTGTGCATTGGTGTAAGTGAGGTGTTAATATTCCCCACTATTATTGTGTTACTGTCAACTTCCTCTCTTATAAGTGTTAGTATTTGCCTTATGTATTGTTGTGCTCCTATGTAGGGTGCATATATATTTATAATTGTTATGTCTTCTTCTTGGATTGATCCCTTGATCATTATGTAGTGTCTTGCCTTGTCTCTGGTAGCATTCTTTATTTTAAAGTCTATTTTATCTGATATGAGTATTGCTACTCCAGCTTTCTTTTGATTTCCATTTACGTGGAATATCTTTTTCCATCCCCTCACTTTCAGTCTGAATGTGTCCCTAGGTCTGAAGTGGGTCTCTTGTAGAGAGCATATATACAAGTCTGTTTTTTGTATCCATTCAGTGAGCTTGTGTCTTTTGGTTGGAGCATTTAATCCATTCACATTTAAGGTAATTATCAATACGTATGTTCCTATTACCATTTTCTCATTTGATTTGGGTTTTTTTTTGTAGGTCCTTTCCTTCTCTTGTGTTTCCCACTTAGAGAAGTTCCTTCAGCATTTGTCTTAGAGCTAGTTTTGTGGTGCTGAATTCTCTTAGCTTTTGCTTGTCTGTAAAGGTTTTAATTTCTCCATCAAACCTGACTAAGATCCTTGTCGGGTTGAGTGATCTTGGTTGTAGGTAATTTCCTTTCATCTCTTTAAATATATCCTGCCACTCCCTTCTGGCTTGTAGTTTCTGCTGAGAAATCACCTATTAAACTTATGGGAGTTCCCTTGTATGTATCTGTCACTTTTACCTTGTTGCTTTCAATAATTTTTCTTTGTCTTTAATTTTTGTCAATTTGATTACCATGTGTCTCGGCCTGTTTCTCCTTGGATTTATTCTGCCTGGGACTCTCTGGGCTTCCTGGACTTGGGTGGCTATTTCCTTTCCCATATTAGGGAAGTTTTTGATATAATCTCTTCAAATATTTTCTTGGGTACTTTCTCTCTCTTTTCTCCTTCTGGGACCCCTGTAATGTGAATGCTAATGCATTTAATGTTTTCCCAGAGGTATCTTAGGCTGTTTTCATTTCTTTTCATTCTTTTTTCTTTATTCTGTTCTGCAACAGTGAATTCCACCATTCTATCTTCCAGGTCACTTATCCGTTCTTCTGTCTCAATTATTCTGTTGTTGATTCCTTCTAGTGTATTTTTCATTTTGGTTATTGTATTGTTCATCTTTGTTTGTTTGTTCTTTAATTCTTTTAGATCTTTGTTAAACATTTCTTGCATCTTCTTGATCTTTGCCTCCATTCTTTTTCCAGTGTCCTGGATCATCTTCACTATCATTATTCTGAATTATTTTTCTGGAAGTTTTCCTGTCTCCCGTTCATTTAGCTGTTTTTCTGGAGTTTTATTTTTCTCATTCATCTGCTGCATAGTCCTTTGCCTTTTCATTTTTTCTGTCTTTCTGTGAATGTGGTTTTCCTTCCACTGGCTGCAGGATTGTAGTTCTTCTTGCTTTTGCTGTCTGCCCTCTGGTGAATGAGGCTAAGAGGCTTGTGCAAGCTTCCTGATGAGAGGTACTGGTGGTGGGTAGAGCTGGGTGTTGCTCTGGTGGGCAGAGTTCAGTAAAACTTTAATCTGCTTGTCTGTTGATGGGTGGGGCTGAGTTCCCTCCCTATTGCTTTTTTGGCCTGAGGCGACCCAGCACTGGAGGTTACAGGCTCTTTTGTGGGGTTAATGGCAGATTCTGGGAGGGCTCACTCCAAGGAGTACTTCCCGAAATTTCTGCTCCCAGTGTCCTTGTCCTCACAGTAAGACACCTGCACCCCCTGCCTCTGCAAGAGACCCTCCAACACTAGCAAGTAGGTCTTGTTCAGTCTACTAGGGGGTCACTCCTCCTTCCCCCTGGGTACTGATGCACACACTACTTTGTGTGTTCCCTCCAAGACTGGAGTCACTGTTTCCCCCAGTCCTGTCAAAGTCCTGCAATCAAATCGCTTTAGCCTTCAAAGTCTGATCTCTGGGAATTCCTCCTTCCGTTGCTGTACTCCCTAGTTGGGAAGCCTGATGTGGGGCTCAGAACCTTCACTCCAATGGGTGGACTTCTGTGGTATAGTTGTTCTCCAGTTTGTGAGTCACCCACCCAGCAGTTATGGGATTTGGTTTTATTGTAAATGTGCCCTTCCTACCATCTCATTGCGGTTTCTCCTTTGTCTTTGGATGTGGGGTATTTTTGGTGCATTCCGGTGTCTTCCTGTTGATGACTGTTCAGCAGTTAGTTGTGATTCTGGTGCTCTCACAAGAGGGAGTTAGTGCACACACTTCTATTCTGCCATCTTGGTCCCACATCTTCCCTAGCTCTTTCAATTGTGACAAATTCTTTCTTCTTTTGCCTAACTTCCTATCTATAAGATTAGGTGAAACATTTACCTATGCAGTCTTGAAATGGTATCCTTATGTGGGAGCATCCTTATATAGTCTGGGTGTGCCCAGTGGCTTTCATGGGAGAGCTGGATTTGAAGTGAACAAAATTCATGTCTTTCCTCAGAGTATGCTGGCAGTTATCACCATTGTAGGAGGTGGGGAGGTGGCACTGTTGATGTAAGGGCTCAGGTCAGAACCAGATTTGAGCTGGGGATTCCCCCCTGCTCAGTGGCCATCACTGCTCTATGAGGGATAGGGTCAGATCCCAAGTTGCTGTAGCAGATACCCTTAGGTTTGGGTTCAAGCTGGCTTTGTTCCCTTTAAGTATGTGCTCTCTCCCCTCCCAGCACCAGTACCCTAGTCCCAAAGGGGAGCAGTACTGGAACAAGAAGTCTCCTTCTGATATGTTGCCTCTCTAGGCACCAGTAATGGCTGCTGCCTTCCCTTTCAGATGCTGTCCCGAGTCCAAGCCACCAATGAGCCTCACAGCTGAGCTCCCAAGCTGGGTGGAGCATTTGTTTACCTCATGCTTGGGTGTATCTCAGGGCAGTCACAGGAAATTGGCCAGCCACTGGTACAGTTTTCAATCTGCCCCCTCTTCTCAGGAGTAATTAAGCATTGCACACTCTTTGGAGTCTAGGCTTCTAACATACAGTCCTCCTGTTAATCCCATCAGCCTTCTAACCAAGTGGGCTTGCCTGTGTTGGACTCTAGGGATGGAGTACCCAACATGTGGCTCAAGCTACTCACTCTCCAGGGAGGATATCCAACCATATAATCTCCCTTCTATTAGGAGTTCCTTGCCAGGGACACAGTTCTAACCTGATTACTTCTCTTCCCTTCTTACTCGACTCTGTGTTGATCTTTCTTATAGCCTTGGTTTCACAGGAGTCTTTCTGCTTGTATACAGTTAGTTTTCTGTGAGAATTGTTCCACATTTAGATGTATTTTTTATGCGTTCATGGTGGAAGATGAGCTCTGCACCCTTCTACTTTGCCATCTTGATTTCCTCTCTCCCTTCCTTCCTTTCTTTCCTCTTTTTTCTTTCATGCTCTCTAGCAAAGCACCATGCTGAAGTGTAATATTTTTGTTGCCAACATTAACACAATGATTTCCATTTTATTACATCAGTTTTCTTAAAATCAACAGTAAGTCAAAGAAAAAAAAACTTGTGTGGCTATGCAGGAGCCCCAGGAATTTTCCTACAAGAATGGTATATCATTGCGACAAAGGTCAGAATTTCTTCAACTAACCTTGGCACATCCAAAATATCTAGACAAATTAGTTTGGAACCTGAATTCTTAATGTTATTGAACATCCAATAACATTTATACCTCAAAAATTACTGACCTGTAGACTTTATAGTCAGAAGAATCGAAGACCAAATAAACTCAAATAAATTCATTTCAAATCCTAACCTTATCACTTTCTGAGTAAATTTACCCCTATGGAAATCCCTCAGTGACACTCCTCAGATGGTAGTGAACCATCTCTGGGAGTTTGCCTACTGGGGGTGAATAAGTGACTACCTGTGGTTAGTGAATCTCCACTTGTTTTCTTAGTTGCTGATTATTGTAATAACATCTTCAGTAGACATAACTCTCAGAATAGTACAGATATTTTCTTTTCTCAGGATAATGTAAGGTACCGCAAAGAATAAAGGCACAATGACAACAACAAACTCAAAGAAACAAAAACTCGAAGACCTGATTCTCTCTTTATACACCATTTAAAAACAGCTTCCCCTCCCATTGCTTCAGGGTTTTGTCATTGTCTCCTTTAAAAAAAAAATCTATTCTGAAATACACTGCAATGGGCAGTCTTTTTATCTTCTTGTGCATGTGTGCATGTACAAGTGTTTCTCTTTACCTTGGACTGGAACTACTAATTCCATGGCATGCTTGCAACGAACTTTACTTAGCATTGGCAAATTGTTTTTCATGGCATCTGTAGTAATTTACCTCTCCCTATACCAGCAGTATAAAAAGAATCCCACACCCCCTCTATATCCTTGTAGACATTTTGATTTTGATTTTTTTTTCCTTAATTTTTACCAATTGTTTGAATTTGATGTTATCTCATTATGATCTTATTTTGTATTTCCTGGTTACTAATGAGCTTGGTCATTATGTAGTATGTGTATTTACCAGTTGTGTTTCTCATTCGGGAAATGTCTGTTTATTTCTGTTGATTGTTTTATTATTTGTCTGATTATTATCAATTTGTTTTTGTGTGATTTTTCCCAACTTGTAAGATATTTCTTTATGTATTCTGGATGATGTCTTTATTAGTGTTATTTTATTGCAAATATCTTCTCCTAGTTTGTACCTTTACCTTTCACTCTTTTGTGTGTTTTAAACAAAATAAATTCTTAAATTTAATGTTTTCAAATGTATGTATTTTTTTCTTATTGTTTGTACTTATTGTCTTATTTAAGAAATGTTTCCCTATCTTAACATTAAAAGATATTTTCTAGAATTTTTCTAAACATTAAAAAAATTTGTCACCCACATGTAAGAAGAATTAGATCAATTATGAATTTCTTTTTGCATTTTGTTTGAAATCATGATCTTTCTTAATTTTTCTATATAATTTAAAAATATCCCTCTATATTTACTGACTATTTCATTCTTCCCCACTATTTGGCTATGGCTTCCTAAATTTGACTATATCAAACTATGTCATACATACACGCACGCACGCACACACACACACACACACACACACACACACACACTGTACTGAAATCTAGATCTGTTCTACTTATTGTCAACCTAAATGAAGATGTAAACTGAGGCAAACTTGAATTACCAGAAACTAAGTTTATCTGGAAATAGCAGAGGAATTTCAGTTTTGGAAATGCTAACTGGAGCAAGCTACAGGTGGTGAATGCATTGAACGTTTGAAGAGGGCTTTATGTATGGGCAAGAAGTGCAAAGAGGTGGGAGCCCAGCCAGAGTCCGAGCAGTAAGTTCATTGGCTTGAGAATGGAAAGAGATTCTTGGCAGATGTTCATTGGTCAGGAGATAAGTTTCCATCTTATCAGGAATTTATGGGAAATCAGTCTCTGAGTTCTTAAGTTTTATTTTCCTAAGGGAACATGTGTGAGATTCTCTATTTCCTATCCTCTGATTCCATTTTAGATTGAAATTCTTTCACTTTATTCATTTATTTATTGCTACACTAACAGCACACTTTCTTACTTAAGAAGCTCTACTGACATCTGTTAGAGCTAATTTTCTCTACTGGTTGTTATTCAGGAGTAACTTGACAGTTTATAGCCCTTTGATATTCTATATCCATTTTTAAATCAGTTTGTCTAATTCTATAACAACACAATAATAGCTTGAAATTGCATTAAATTTTTACATCATTTTGACATATAGACAAATAGAATCGCTATTTTTATGATACTGTGTTTTCCACTCTTTGAACATCATATATACTTTCCTTTTTAAGATTTCATATTTCAAGATAGTTTTACAGTATTTTACATATATTTACTAGATTTTTAGATATATGTTTAAGTACAACTCATTTTATTTTGGTTTTTTAAATAGTATATATTTATATCTATATCTAAATAGATAGCAAATTGTATTTCTTGTTTATTACTAGGATACAGAAATTTATTTAAAATTTGGAAAAAAAATTATCCTACGAAATTTATAAATGTTATTATTAATTAAAATAACTTGTTCAAAATTATTTTTCCTTTTGTATATTAACAAATGTATAACCTGAAAGTAATGGCAGGTTCTTTATTTCCTTTTATATCTTATTTTACATAAGTCAATGATATTGAATTTCTAGAATTTCAGCTTTAGGTCTCTTAGCTGTCTTCCAAATCTCAGGCATAGTCTTTGTAGTATGCCCAAGTACTTAGTTATTTAAAACCAAGGGTCTGGGCCACAATGACTGGCAGATACTCCAAAGACAAATACACAAAAACTGGTTTCAACATGACATTATGCTTTAGGGATTTTTGTTGTCTTGTTATTTCTGGACTCCAATGAATTTCTTCCTTTTCCTGCAGTTTGAAAATGCTGGTTTTAAAAGGTGTTTTTGTTTGTTTGCTTTTCGTGTTTTAACTATCATTTTTGCAATTGCACTTCTCGGACAGGTTGACGTTGGTCTGAATTTTTTGTCTCTTTTATGCAGATGTGGGAATATTTTCCTTTTGATTTAGTTTAAGTTTTAAGGTAGGCACTAGCCTAAAAAAGGATATTTTATGCTGATGGGAATTAACTGGTAGAGATAGAATAATTAACAGTGCAGAAATGTGGGAAAACAACCAAGTGGTAATACCTTTGCATGATTGATTCTGAAAGGGAATGGGCTACAAGTCACAAGTGAAGGGTTTGTCCTTAGACAGATGTTCAGACATTGTATTAGTGGAAATGTAGGGAAGGTAAGGTGGGAGGATTCTGATATACAGATTTGTAGAACTGATATCAGTATGGCTGGCACATGTCTTTCTTTTTTCTCTGGCTCTTGATGAACTTAACAAAGGAGTATAAATAGAGTTATGTTGAAAGGCCCTTGCACTTACTCTCTGATAGGCTCTTTTTCCTCTTGTAGTAATTGGCAGGCTCTTTTCCTTGAACTTTCTGAATGATGACAGCTATTATAGTTGGTGCCCAATACTGATATGGATATTCCCACTTATTTATACATTTTATAGCTCTCCTAACAAACTCATCTAGAAATGAAGACATTTAAATGTGTGGGTTTAGGTAGCTACCCCAAATTAAACTTGTTTTCTACATAATGATCTTTCCTCAGTAGGACTCAGTGAATGTAAGATTCAGTGAATCATAGTGGAAGACAGTTTGTCCTGAGAGGTGTAGGAACAAGTTTATAGTATTCTAGTGACTGTGAAAGTTTGGGCATATTGATTCATATATTTTGCACCTTGGTTCCTCCTTATATAAATTGTAGAGATTTAGCTTGATGGATCTTTAAAATCTCTAACAGATTCATGCTCACAGAGGCAGGCAGTTCTGGAGCTGGAATATAAAACCAGATTTGTTTGACTCTATCACCCTCTGTCCTGATGTCCATTCTTTATGGAGTCTGATAAATAAAACAACTGCAATCAAGTGGAGTTTGTAAATGAATGTCCGAACATAATTTTGTGCCAACAGTCAGAAAACTGTAGTTTGAACTACATCGTTAATTGGTCAAATATACTCTAATTCTTAATTACCTCAAAAGGAGACCATCTGTTAAATAAATAGAAAAACTGAAATGTGAGGCAACAATATTCCTTCACTCGCATTATTTCTGAAACCTTTTGGAAGATATTAATCCCTGTCTCCCAGGAAGAAACTGACTGATTCAGATTCCATCAAGTTCCAGCCATTATACACTAAAGAGGTACATATTTGTGTAAACACACTTATAATTGATAATTTCTAATATTTTCAAAGGAGTAGAAAACATAATTTTCTATAGTTTTAGAATGAGAGCAATTTGCCCATATTAGTTCATATTAAGAGCATTTTAGTGTGTTTCTAAGAAGGAATAACAAATTTCACTTCCAACATTTACAATAAAATATTCATCAAGTCACTTATTTCGGTTTGTTATGTAAGTGAGGGAATGGAGTCTCATTTACTAATTCTAAGTTTTGTTTAAGTGCGGATCCATTAACAGAAAAGCACTATATAACTTCTCTTGGGTTGTGATTAAAAACAACCTCTGAAAGCCAATGTGAAGTAGAAGATTGTGTAAAGTATGAGGAGTCGTTAGATGTGGGTTCTTGACTTGATCATTCAGCAATCATCCCACTGTGCATGTTATATCACTTTTTAATTTACCTTTATTTCCTTAAGTTTTTTTTTCTTTTTTATTGAAGTATAGTTGATTTACAACATGACGTTAGTTTCTGATGTACAGCAAAGTGATTCAGTTATATATATATATTTATATATACATTTTTTTTCAGATTCTGGTCCCTTATAGTTTATTACAAGATATTGAATATAGTTCCCTGTGCTATACAGTAGGACGCTGTTGTTTATCTGTTTAATATAAATATAATAGTTTGTATCTGCTAATCTCAAATTCCTAATTTATCCCTCCTCCTCCTTTCCCCTTTTGAAATCATGATTTTCTTTTTTATATCTGTGAGTCTGTTTTTGTTTTGTAAAAAATGTTATTTATGTCATTTCTTAGATTCCACATATAAGTGATATCATATGATATTTGTCTTTGCCTGATTTACCTCCCTTAGTATGATAATCTCTAGGTTAAATTTTAAATGTTTATTCAATCATGGGCACTTTTTCATTTTACAATTAGATACCAGAGTAGGAAAGACCGTTTTACTATACAAGGTCTCATCAGGCAGAAGCTTAAGTCAAAATAAACTTTTAAAAAATTTATCATGAAGGAATGCTTGATTATATTCAGACCAACATTTTGCTTAGTTTTTGCCTGATGAAACTGCTTAAATTAAAAATATATTTGATGGCTCATTATTTCCTAAGCAGAGGAGTACTAATATTTTACCCTCATTTGTCTGTACGTCCTCCCCAAAGGGAGCAGTTCTTTTCTTTAAATAGAAAGTTGCAGATGGCTGGAGGTTTTTGGTGAGAAAGGCAATGCTGCATTCATTCCAAGAATCAATTTATCCTTAGCTCTAAGGGAAGAATTAATGTTCTATTGCTATAACTGATGAGGCTGGCTGTTATTTTTTCCATGTCCACCATAGACTTATGGGCAATTGGCATAATTATTCTTAGAAGCTATTCTCTGGGCATGAGAATTGACTATGAGTAGGTGGGGTTCTTAAATGCTTTTAGGTTGGAAAATTAACTATGAGAATATTTTATTCTACTTCCAAAGAAGTGGAAACTGCCATTTCTTTCCCTTTAGTTTTCTAGCTGTTTTGTGATAGAATGACATAGAATGATATTTCTGAAAAGGGAAATATAAATTATTTTAACATAGAATGATGTTCTAAAAGGGAAATATAAATTATTGTTTAATATTATGATTCAATTCCACTAGAGAAGCTTTTATAATTTGAGTCCCTCTTTGAAATAAAAATTTGTTTTGAACAAGTATCTTCAGTGTGTCTTTTGTATCCAGATATTCTTGTCAGTATGGATTTAAGTTAAGAAAATTTTAAATCTCAGTGGATCTTTATCTTCTATTCTTGAGGTTCAAACTGCTAAATTAAGTTTAGGCTATGTGCTATCATGTTATGAATTACAGCTTATTAAAATCATAATTTCATAAGAAGCTTCTAAAATATACTTTAGTATGGTAGTCAGATAATTCAAAATACTGTACTCCCTTCCCTACAAAAAAATAAAAATTAAAAGCATAAAAAGAAAAACATTGACTGTCTTTGTATTTCAGTAGAGAGTAAGTTATTCTTTCTCACTCCCTTCACTCAATAAACACTCATATCATGATGCAAGTTAAAAACTTTTCAGTTTCCTAAATTATGAAATTACTTTTGAATGTTTCATAAAGTTAAATAATATATCTCCAGGTAAAACTTCAAATAATGGCTAAAAGTATATTACGATTATCACATAAAATTTGTTCTCAAACCAATTACTAGAAAAGTTTTACTGTTGAAAATATAATTTTGAAAATGCAAACCATGATTTAAATTCAAACATAAACTGATACCTGTAAACTATGTAGTTCAACTTATAAATTTTAAAGGGAATTAATTAATTAGGCTTTCAAAAAAAATGCTGCTTTAGATATAAAACTGGTGATGTCCAGAAGTCTCATAAACTGTACTCTTTAGGGTTATTTGTTCCATTGGACAGAAATTAGTTACCTGTTTATCCAGAAAAAATGTTCACATTAAATTCTGCCCCTACAGAATTGTAAAGTAACCTGGAAAATAGAAAGTCAAGCTCAGCCTTATAGTGAAAGATCTCACAGTAAATTCTTCTGCCTATTTCTAAAAATTATTATTATTTTTTTCTGGCAGAAATTTCTTCCACACAACTCCTTAGACCTTCAAAGCATTGGCTATACATGGAAAGAACACCGATTTGGTGTGGAATTCCACAGATTGGTATTTCCTGCCCCCAAAGATGAAGCAGGCATTTAGTAGCACTTTACCCAAAATCACTAAACCCCAGATGTGGAGTCTGGTTCATAGTGAGATGTAAAGTCAGGAAGATCTAAAGGATTTTTGTTTGTTTGTTTTATTAGTTTATCTTATTAAAAAAATTTAAATTGAAGTACAGTTGATGTACAATATTATATGTTACAGGTATACAATATAGTGATTTACAGTTTTACATATTATGCTCCAGTTATAGTTATTATAAAATAGTGGTTATATTCCCTGTGTTGTACACTATATCCTTATATCTTATTTTATACATAATAGCTTGTACTTCTTTTTTTTTTTTTTTTTTTCTTTTTCCTTCATTTTTGTGGTACACGGGCCTCTCACTGCTATGGCCTCTCCCGTTGCGGAGCACAGGCTCTGGACACACAGGCTCAGCGGCCATGGCTCATGGGCCCAGCCACTCCGCGGTATGTGGGATCCTCGCGGACCGGGGCACAAACCCGTGTTCCCTGCATCGGCAGGCGGACTCTCAACCACTGTGTCACCAGGGAAGCCCAATACCTTGTACTTTTTAATCCACTACCCTTATATAGTCCCTCTCCCTTTTCCCTCTCCCCACTGGTAACCACTAGTTTATTCTTTATATCTGTGAGTCTGTTTCTTTTTTGTTATATTCACTAGTTTGTTGTATATTTCATATTCCACATACAAGTGGAATGTATATATATATATATATATATATATATATATATATACAAGTATCATACAGTACTTATCTTTCTCTGACTGACTTACTTCACTTAGCATAATACCCTCCAAGTCCATCCATGTTGTTGCAAATAGCAAAATTTAATTCATTTTTATGGTTGAGTACAATTCCATTGTTTGTGTGTGTGTGTGTGTGTGTGTGTGTGTGTGTGTGTGTGTATGTATGTATAATCACATATATATATATCACATCTTCTTAATCCATTCATCAGTTGGTAGATACAGTTTGCTTCCATATCTTAGCAATTATATATAATGGTGCTATGAACATTGGGGTGTATGTACTTTTTGAATTTGCATTTTTTTCAGGTATATACCCAGGAGTGGAATTGCTGGATCATACATGCAGTAGTTCTATTATTAGTTTTTTGAGAAACCTCCATACTGTTTTTCACAGTGGCGGTACGTTTACATTCCCATCAACAGTGTAGGTAGGTACCATTTTTGCCACATCCTCACCAAAATTTGTTATTTGTAGACTTTTTGATGATGACCATTCTGACAGGTGTGTGGTGATATTGTGGTTTTGATTTGCCTTTCTCTGATGATTGCTGACTTTGAGCATCTTTTCATGTGCCTGTTGGCCATCTGCATATCTTCTTTGGAAAAATGTCTATTCAGGTCTTCTGCTCATTTTTGATGTTGAGTTGTATGAACTGTTTATATATTTTGGATATTAACCCCTTATTGGTCATATTATTTGCAAATATTTTCTCCCATTCAGTAGTTGTATTTTTCATTTTGTCTATGGTTTCCTTTGCTGTTCAAAAGCTTTCAAGTTTAAATAGGTCCCATTTATTTATTTTTGCTTTTATTTCCCTTGCTTTAGGAGGAGGATCAAAAAATATATTTCTATGATTTATGTCAAAGAGTTTTCTATGTTTTCCTCTAGGAGTATTATGGTTTCCGGTCTCATGTTCAGGTCTTTAAGCCACTTTGAGTTTATTTTTGTATACGGTGTTAAAGAATGTTCTAATTTCATTCTTTTACACATACTTCTCCAGTTCTCCCAGCACCACTTATTAAGAGACTGTCTTCTCTCTGTTGTATATTCTTGCCTCCTTTTTTTGTGGATTAATTAGCCATAAGTTAATGTATTTTTACTTATTTATTTTTACTGGCTCTGTGGACTTGGTTCCTAAATTTTTAAGCCTTGGTTTGAGACATAGGTAAGATATGTAAAATTGAAATAACAATAATACCAATTCCACATGATTATGGTGAGGAATAGATGAGAAAGTGTTTATAAAACATTAGAGTATTAGCTGGTATATATACTAAGCTCTCATGAAATTATAACTTTTTTACCCTCAGATACATTTTTGTCAATATTCATTTTCTTACCTAGCTGTGAATTCAAATAGTATTTATATTGTTTAAAAATCACTCGGATGAAGTCATATAGTGGATTTCCCCACCCATTTTAATCAATTTTGACTGCAGATCTTTTTGTACTTTCAGAACTATGATAAATCCAAATAAAATGTGGTAATGTAAATGGAGTAATATTGATGTCTAAGACTGTGAGTCATTGACATAGGATTGTTAATTATTTAATTGTTATTTGTTTATGTTTGATAAGTACCAAAAGAGCACCTAAAATTAATCTCAGAATCTTTTTCTTTGTGATATCTTTTATGTCAGCTAAAAGAATAACGGGGTTTTATTTTTTAGTAGCAAGCTATTATTAATGAGATCCAATTTCCATAAGTTAGCAGAGGTTACTGTGCTTGTGTATCTAAGTATTTTTCCCCAAAAAAGTTAGTAGACATACATTGTATTAATTTTGTAGGGGTACAATAACAAAATATCACAAATTGGTGGCTTGCAAAAGCAGAATTTTATTTTCTCACAGGCTAGATGTCCAATATCAAGGTGTCAGCAGGTTTGGCTTCTTCTGAGGCCTCTCTCCCTGACTTGCAGATGGCTGCCTTCTTGCTGTGTGCCCTCATGGCTTTTCCTCTGTGCATACCTGCATCTGGTGTCTCAGTCATACTGAATTAGGGTGAACCCAAATGACCTAATTTTACTTTAATCACCTGTTCAAAGGCCTGTCTCTATTACAGTCACATTCTGAGTTACTGGAGGCTAGAACTTCAACATGTGAATTTTCAAGGGCACACATATTCAGTTTATAACATATGTATAAGGCTCTTGAATGTATATATGTCTTTGGAAATGGTTTCACCTTCTTTTGACTAAGGCAACATATCTCAACAGAAAAGATGGTCTCTAAAACCACATTGCCTGACTTCAAATTCCGCTCTGCCACTACTTGCTCTGTCATTCTGAAAGCTACTTTGTATCCCAGTGTTTCTTATTCTCTTTCTTCAATAGAGATAATTATAATACATACCTCATAGATTTGATGTAAGGAAGTAAACGAGTTAATTCATTTACTACATTTAGAAGAACATCTAAAAATATTCAATAATTCTCAGATATATTAGTACTTCTTTATTTTTTTGAAGTAACATGTCACAAGGAAACCCAATGTATGCCAAATAAAAATTAAAGTAGAGATATTTTTCAGTTTGCTTCTGCAAAGAATATTGAATATATATATATATATATATATATATATATAATTTCCCTCTCTTTGTCTTAGGTACTGTATTTCACTAATGAACAACTAAAATATCTTCAGTCATTTATCATCAAGTTGAACTGTGCATGATCAGATCTCCAACAACCAAGATTTAGAAGACTTGAGTCCCTTTTAACTTGTACTAGAAAAGACTCAATCCTTTTTTGTATGTGTATGATTAATTCAACACATTCGTTTTTGAAGTATATATTACATAAAATTTGGAGAAAATACACATTGCTATCCTTTACATAACTTTTTTTTTGGCCGTGCCACGTGGCTTTTGACCAGAGATCGCACCTGTGCCCCTGCAGTGGAAGCATGGAACCCTAACCACTGGAAAACCAGGGAATTCCTCTTTACATAATTAATATTTAAAGTAATATAGTGTATTATATTAATATGGTACTTGAAGAAAGAATAGAGAATTTCAGGATTTTTTTCCTGAGGGCTGGCGTCAGTGCATGATGGTACTGAATTAACATTCAATATTCGATGAAAAAATCAGAAAGAAAAGAATGATGATGAAAAGAGAATATTAGGTAACTATTTACAGGCAAACATCGATTTGTGAGTTTATGATATTCAGGTAAAATGCTTAAAAATTAATAGAAGCTAATCCTGAAGTTGTTGTTTTAAGATCACATATTAAAATTTACTATGTATCTATTTGCCATGTAAAATACAACACTGCACAGTGGACTACATGATTTATCAGAGATTTCTGCATCTCTCTGACCCTGTGAGTCTATGGAAACTTTACATATACAGCTGCCGTAAATACTCATGATGCCTCTTCAGCACTGAGTCAAAGGCAATTGATCTGGGTTTGTCCTTCATCTGTATGGTGCCAGGTGTATATGGTACTTTTCTTCTATCTCAGCCCTAAATTATGATGACAACCTCAAATTTTGCATCAAGTGGTTATTCTTATTCTTCTCATCAGAGTTCACTTGAGAGGTTGGAAACAATATATATTTGCTATATGGGAAATTCAAATCTTCCAACCCTTTGCAGTATTACATTTGAGATAGTTTTCTTTTTTCAACCAACAGCTATCTTAATAATTCATATATAAGTGTGGAGTAAAAGATTGCTGATGATCCTGAAAAGGAGCAGAACCATGTTTCCCAGTTCCATCTTATGGCCTTGATCTGACAAGTGAAAATATAAGGTAAGATTTACTGGCAGCAAAGAATAGCTATGAAATTTACTGGCTAAGAGAATTTGACTTATTTATTTAACTGAGTATACAATGAAATATATAGTATAGTGCAGGTTAGGGTCAGGGGAAAATTAAATAGAAGATTATGGAGTGGAAATATTACCTGAGTTTGACTGAATATCAAATAAACACAGTACATATTTACTAAGTTCTTTTGGAATCACTTTATTAAAACAGATTTCTTCCTCATTTTTTAAATGAATGTTATTATTTTCCATTGGAAGGAAAAAGATACTGGCAGGACATTTTTATTACGTTTGAAGAATGCTGAATTTTTACCAGCAAATAGGAATTTTATTGATCTTCCTAATCAATGTGTTTCCCTAATTGATAACATTGCTAAGTTGATTAGGTTTAGCTAAGAGATCCTTTCTTTGTTAATTTATTAACAGTATTGTACCTGTACAGACATTGTGTGCTATTTGAAAGGCAAAAGTCTAAGGTTAATTTATAAGAAAGAAAACAAAATAAACTATAGAAATTATTCACAATTGTCAAAAACACATTTTGCAAAACTTCACATAAAAGAAAGACATCTTTGGCATAGAAACATAAATGTCATGTCTAATTTCCTTGTTAACTAAAATGCTTGCAGAACGTGATGAATGCATAAGAAGAGTAAATTCATCAAAGACAGTCCACCATCATTGTGAGCAGAATATTCAAGTGCTCATGCTTTAGTTTTTTGGGTTTTTTAGCATCTCTACTGGAGTATAATTGCTTTACAATGGTGTGTTAGTTTCTGCTTTATAACAAAGTGAATCAGATATACATATACATATATCTCCATATCTTCTCCATCTTGCGTCTCCCTCCCATCCTCCCTATCCCACCCCTCTAGGTGCTCACAAAGCACCCAGCTGATCTCCCTGTGCTATGTGTCTGTTTCACACTAGCTATCTATTTTACATTTGGTAATGTATATATGTCCATGACACTCTCTCACTTCGTCCCAGCTTACCCTTCTCCCTCCCCATGTTCTCAAGCCCATTCTCTACATCTGTGTCTTTATTGCTGTCCTGCTCCTAGGTTCTTCAGAACCACATTTTTTTTTGTTTGAGATTACACATATATGTGTTAGCATACAGTATTTTTTTTTTCTCTTTCTGACTTACTTCACTCTGTAAAAAACTAAAAATAGAACTACCATACGACCCAGCAATCTCACTACTGGGCATATACCTTGAGAAAACCATTATTCAAAAAGAATCATGTACCATAATGTTCATTGCAGCTCTATTTACAATAGTCAGGACACAGAAGCAACCTTAGCCAGGACACAGAAGCAACCTAAGTGTCCATCGACAGATGAATGGATAAAGAATATGTGGCACATATATACAATGGAATATTACTCAGCCATAGAAAGAAACAAAATTGAGTTATTTGTAGTGAGGTGGATGGACCTAGAGTCTGTCATACCGAGTGAAGTAAGTCATGCTTTAGTTTTTGGACCTCACAGCCTTACTAAATTTCTCATTTAAATTTCTATATGTAAAAGAAAACCTAAAAAAATTCTTTTTACCTCAAGCAATTACTTTCTAGTGAGTAATTTGGTGCTAGAGACTTTGGTTGATAAGATCTACAATTATTGTGTTCAAATCTCTTACAAATATATGAATGTCCTTAGGCTTAAAACATTATACACTTCTTTTTCCCATCTAAGAATAAAATACTGTTTACTGAGAAAAAATAAATATTTGTCATTTTGCTTTATTTAAATTTCCTTAGATTTTCTGAGAATCATTTTATATGTTAGTTTGCACCTATGATTCTAAAGAATCTCACCCAGGTAAAAAATGTTAATATATATTTTTTAAAGATTTAAATATACATTAAGAATTACAATATATTCAGTTCTATCACTTTGAGGATTCCATTGTATCTTTGAGAGCAAATAGACTCATGAGAGCTTTATAAAGTTTTCCTTGTAAAAATTCCAAAAAAATAATATTTGTAAAAGCTAAGTAGTTAGTTCACCTCTACTTTATACATACATATATAGATGAGTGAAAAATGTACCTGAAATTCTATCATTTTGAAACATGTTTCAAAAATTTTTCATTGTTAAATACCAGCATATTATGACTGTTTCAATGGGAAAATAATATTCTGCTAGGTATGAGCAAGAACACTGTGAAGTTACTAAACTATAACTGTAAATTGGTATATTTTTTAGATGAAGTCACTATTAAGCCTAAGTGTTTGTCCTGCTTCAAATTTTCAATACAAATGCACATCTTATTTTGTAGAAATGTAACAAGAATACAAGTGTTCAGTTGGAAAGTATTGTGAAAAATCGGGAGGAATTCAGAGCATTCATGATAGACTAGGTACTGGAGACCAGATAATACAAATATTGATGAAAACATTGTGTTCCTGCACTAATATCTTTCACAATGGAATGGTAGAGTATCATCAGCAAAATGGCTGGTTAGGAAGCTCTAAGATCTTGTTCTCCATGGAGACATCAAAAACAAATAAAAACTGGCTAAAGTAACCTAACAGGAACTCTGGAGAACAAAATGAACAGCAAATTAGAAAAAGCCTTTAACAATGTTACAAAATCGTGTGTGTGTGTGTGTTTGTGTGTGTGTGTGTGTGTGTGTGTGTGTGTGTGTGTGTATTTTTTCTCTTTCCCCACTCCATATATGCCATAGTGTGGTCTTGGTCTGGAGGAGGTGGCAGCTCAGTTCCCAGTTTCTTCCCTCAAACTGGAGAAAGAAGAGCAGGCTTCCTTTGCAATATTCTAACTTGTCTGATGGCTGCCTGAAGGATTGGTCTCTGTCTTGCCTAACTTCGATGTCAATCAGGGAGAAGCAGCAGGAAAAGCTGCAGACCCACAGATGCTTGGGGCAAAAGATTGCTGGTAGAGGAATATAATGGACAATTTAATGCCCCAGGAGAACCTGGCATGAGACTCTGAGAAATTAAGGCATTTAAAAACAGCCATGTATATAGGGAGATTGATAAAGCTACACACAAGACCAGGCAAAATGCATGTTCACAAAAAACCTGAGAAGACCTTTAGCTTGCACCTCAGGCTGATCCTGGGCTCACAGTTTGTCAAGCTAATTATTAAAGATTACTACAGCTCAAAGCCAATATGCAAAGGCTGGGAGAGGTGTTCGTTTTTTCAAATACCTAATTCTCAACATTAAATTATAAGGTATACAAACAAACAGTAAAACATGGCAAATTCAAAGGAAGAAAATAAAGCTGCAGAAACTGTCCCTGAAGAACCACAGGCATCAGACTTATTAGATAAAGACTTTGAAACAATCTTCTTAAGTATGCTCAAATGGCAGAAGGAAAAATGGGCAAAAAGCTAAAGAAAATAAGGTAAAAAACGCTCAGAAAAATGTGTCTTAGAGAGTTTAAAAAGTGGACTTGTTGTTAAATGGGTCATATTTTTTAAAATGTAATGCTGATTTCTATACAGGAAATGGTTTTAGAGAAGGCACAAGGGGAAGCCAAGTAACTGTCATAGGTTCATTTTACCCATCTTAGTAAAAATAAAATCTAGAATTTACAGATGTTACAGAACCAGAGTCAGAAGGAAAAAAAGCACAATTGAGGGATATACTTGATACACTTTAGCTGAGTTGTGTGGGAGACACCTGTTAATGAATGGATAGACATAAAATTATGTGAGGTAACTGTTACTGAATATGCACAGTGGCTTTCTGGAGTATGAAAAATTCAAGAACATGTTATATTTGAAATTCTATTAGGCATCCAAGAAGAGATGTCAAGTAGATAAGGAGTTGTACATATGATTCTGGAGATCAGAGGAAAAATCTTAACTTCAGGTACAGTATATTGATGAAATTTAAAAGTATATGAATGGCAGACATCATGTAGGAAGAAAGTGTGAAGAGAGAAAAGGAGTATCCCCAGGTTGTTCTCCAGAGCAATATTTATGTGTTATTCTCAAAAGTTCAAGCTAAAATATACCATAAAATGAGTTGTGGAATTTTTTGTACTCATCATTGAGGTGAAAGAAAATGATGTTCAATATGAGAAATGATGCTGACACAGCATAATATTGAAATCTGATGATATCTGGTACCATCTTACCTAGCACAGTTGACATAAATTGAGTATCATTCTTTATCACACAACTGTGTACTCTGAGTTCTAATATTGGATCCAAAGTAGAAGGTAACATAATGGTCTGTGAAGAATTGGCAATAGACTCAAGACAGCACATACCAATATAAAATAAGTCTTCAGAGCCACAGGGAAAAGTAGATTACAAGTCTAAGTGATGATTAAATAATTAGAGAATACAGAATAAATAGGTAGAATACATATTGCTAGAACAGAAATATTTGACTTAGTAACATAGTAGACAATGGAGGGAGAGAAAACAAAGTTAACCCTAAGGATGAAAGTCTGGCTGATAAAAAATAATAATAATGTCAGTGCAAACAACAATAACCACAAAAGGCAACATAGGAGAAGCTATTTAAGGATAGAGAATGATGATGATTAGCTTACAATAAAAAGAAATCACACTTACAACACTTTTGACATCAGATGTGGGTTTATTCCCACATCTATCAATTCTCTGACACCAAATTGGTGTCCTACAATCCGATATAGTTCTGACACAATCTGCCTGGAGTTAGTGACATATCCCATGACTTAAGGGCACAGTCTCACATGGTTGCCCCCTTTCAGATGCCAGCTGAAAGTTAGGTTGTCTCTGGTATTTCTGACTGAGAAACTATATATTGAGGTTTCCATTACCCACTCTGGGTTCAATAATATGCTATAACAGCTCAAACTACTCAGAGAAATACTTACTTACATCTAGCAGTTTATTATACATTACAGTATATGATAAAAGACACAGATGAACAGCCAGAAGAGATATATAGGGTGAGGTCTGGAAAAGTCCTGAGTGCAGATGTTTCTCTCCCCAGGGAACTGGGGTACGACATCCTTGCAGCACTTGGATGTGTTCACCAACTCAGAAAACACTGTAAACTTTGTACTTTTGGGATTTTTATGGAGGCTTCATCATATATAGGCATGATGGCTTATTAACTCCATTTCCAGCTCCTCTGAGGTAGGGCTGAAAGTTCCAAGCTTCTACTTATGGCTTAGTCTTTCTGGTGATCCATCCCCATACAGGAACTCATGAATCAGTTCATTAGAACAAAAGATGTTTCTATTATCTAGGAAATGTCAAGGGATTTAGGAGTTCTGTGTCAGGAACTGGGGGTCAAAGAACAAGTGTTAGAATAAAAGATGCTCCTAGTGATCTTATCCCTTAGGAAAGTACAAAGGTTTCAGGAGCTCTGTGCCAGGTACCAAGAAAAGAGACCAATATATATATATATTTTTTCTATTTATTTCACACTTAGTACTATTACAATACCTAATTAGCAAGAAATTTGAAGCATGAACTTTAAGTTCTGTCACTTTAGAAAATGAAGAATGGATGAGGCCTAGAAAGGACAATATGCAAAGAACAAAAAATCAAAGTCAGAACCTAAAGGACTGCATATATTTAAGAATTCAGAAAAGGATGATGATGAGTTGTTAAAAACAGAGATAAATAATGGTCAAAAATGAAAATGACATGCTGGAATAGGACTGCACATAGGAATCAGAACAAAGACTTTTCCAAAAGAAAGATGGAAAATGCAGACTGTCCAGAATGAGCAAATCAGTCAGGAAAGTAGAGAGAGAACTGAAAGGAGGAGCTAATCATTACTGGACACCAATATGTATAAAAAAATCAATATTACAAGTAAAAAAACTTGTGTTCATGTATCTTCAGTAACTTGGCCAAGGTAAGAACATTAGATTAAAGAGACAGTATTTGATTAAAGATCTTTTCCCATAAGCTCATCCTGTCCATTGAAACATAATAAGCTGCCAATTTTGTGGGGAAAAAAAGGTTTAATTCACATGAGGTCTTTCAGATGATAGAAATTACTCTGAAGTTATACTTCAGCATTTTCCTCCATAATGCCTATTAGCATTCTCATTTTTTATTTTCTATCCTTTCTCTCCACACCAGTTACTGGGCTTTGCATACATGTACTTGCATGAAGACCTATGTGAAGACATGTGTGCATTTTAGTGTGTGCATATTCATATAAGGTCTGTGAGTTGAGAGAGTAGATTTTATTCAATAATTTGCCTGATTTTGTTCAAGATTATAGAAGAAAATTTTAGTTATTTTATTATTCTCAAATCAAATATCACTATTCAGTTTTCATATTTATCAAAGACATAACAATGTGTCTTATACTCTCAAATTTGTGTCAAATTAATAGCATAAATTAATAGTACAAAAGTACATAGGCTTAGAACTTCTAAAATACAATCAATCCAAAAATTTTATTTTTTGATTGTATAAAATTTTGACTAGCAGTAAGGAATAAAATAACTTGTCTCTTGGATATTTTGACATAAGTTTTTTGCAAGAGCTTATTTTAATATGATGAGAATTTTGTCTCAAGTGAGCTGAATCACAAAATATTGGTCCATGCATATACATAGAATTTGAAAGTATATGTCTTAACCTTTCCATGCTTAAGTAATTTGTTTTCTTTCTGAGATATTCTTCAAAGAAGGAAAGTGTAATTTCAGTGTCCCTAAATATCAACTCAGGATGAGTATCTTGCATCTTATCCACCTTCAAGGAGTCTACAGATTTACTGCCTAATTTTTGAGGAACCCCCTGGCTTTACTGCCACATAAGGATGATTGCTGAGAAAACAAAAAAGGGAAACTTGCATGTTTAAAGGAGAATTACTGTCACCTCAGAATGTGGTATTAAGTATGGGGAAGTTAGAATGTACTATGTGGAATTTAAAAAATTAGAAGTGTTTTTAAGCAGGACATGTGCTACAACATGTTACATATAGGACACGATTTTTAGATAGATATTTGCACATGCTCTAGAAACCTTTATTATATTTTGTACATGTAATAGAGTCAAAAGAAAAGTCCAAAATTTAAATTTGTAGTTAAGTTCTTCTTATGAAAAGTAATCTATGCTTATGTATAAAAATTAAAAACACATTCTTAATCAAGAAGAAAATGACAGACAAGTATGATGGAACCATCAAAGAGAGAAATACTGCTCATGAAGTGGACATTTTATTCTTTTATTTTTATCTGAGAGGATTTCTCACTAGATTTGCAAGTTTGTGTCTTTCTTTGCACTTAATATTATACCAATATACTTTGCAATGCCATTAAATATCTCTGGACATTTAATGTTAATATTTCCCATTATTCATTTTATGTAAAATATATTGAATATTTGGCATAAATTTGGGGAATTACAAAATATAAAGTAATACTTGACTTTATGTAAATGCTTTTCTGCTTGCCTTGATGTTAATGTATTCATATCCCTAGATGCAGACACTGCGTGTGTAATTTAAACAAACAAATAAAATATAAAGATTCATAGTGCTGAAAGATTCATATGTCAAACTGTTTTGCAGAACGTAATACAAACATAAATTCCAAATGACAGCATAAGAATTCTTGGGAAAAGTTTAGGAATTTTTCAAATTTTCTAGAAAATAAATTTTTCCTTGATGTTTTGTTATAGATTTGTTTTTATTAATAGTGTGGTTGAATTTTTTTCATATGTTTTTGTGTGTTTTCAAGTGTTATCATCCTTTCAGTCTTCAGTATAAGTTTCCTTGTCTCCTGGCTTCTAAGTTAATATCTTATGTTTGAGGTTTGTAACTGCAGTAGCGCCCTACTTCTAGATGCCAATTTCTGTGTCAATTCCAGTAACTTAAAACAACAGATTTTATTTCTTATTCATTCTACATGTTCATAGAATTCTAGTAGAATCTCTTTTTTACATTATTCTTATAACTTCGATGACCAGTTTTTATCAGAGGTAGAGAGGGTCAGAGTGCCTTTTTAAAAATTATTTATTTATTTATTTGGCTGTGCCAGGTCTTAGTTGCGACACACAGGATCCTCATTTCCGCATGCGGGACCTTCATTGCAGCATGTGGAATCTTAGTCGCAGTATGCTGATCTTTAGTTGTGGCACGTGAACTCTTAGTTGTTGCATATGGGATCTATGTCCCTGACCAGGGATTGAACCTGGGCCCCCTGCATTGGGAGTGTGGAGTCTCAGCCACTGGCCCACCAGGGAAGTCCCCAGAGTGTTTTGAACTGGTTGTTAATGTTCTGGTCTGAACGTGACAAGCATCACTTTTGTTTCCAACTCTTTGTCTCTATCCAAAAAATAATAAGCCAGGAAGTTTAATCATACCATGTACGTGGGTGGTCAAGGATCAGAAAGGTACACAAATGACTTTAATGAAAACTAAAATAGGCAATAATTAGCAATTAGTTTCCCGAGTTAAATTAGAATTCTACAAAGGATGTTTAAATGCCAACATTTAAAAAGTTGCTATAGATCTATTTCATTGTGGCAGATTAAACTCTTCTGTAAAATTAAAGTAAAAAATAAAGTATATTTTATGATACTGCTATATGAAATTGCATTATATGTATGTTTAAATTAAGAGAGAGAGAGAATTATTAATTACTTCTGGATGGATGGTAACAAAAAAGCTTAGGGTGGTTTTTACTTGGGGTTTGAGAGAGCCAATCTGCAAATCATCTTTTTCTTATCCACATTATAACATAATTCAAAATTAGAAGCAAGCAGAAAAATCAAAGTCTTACTTTTAATTAATAAGAAAATTTATATTTGATATCATATTTTATAAATGATTGCAAATGTGCTCCTAATATTAAGTATGAGAGTTGTACAAAATTTCTCTATACAGGCAAAATTTGGCCTAAGGAGACCTCACTCTTCTCAATGAGGTTCTTGCTGCCAAAATCTACTCATATGAAGGAGTATATCAATGATGTTTTCTGTGGGCAACTAGCTTCTAAGACAAAAATGAAGATTTGACTATGCATGCTAAATATATTTCTGAAACTTATAGTAAAATGAAAAAATAAATCCAGGGGTGTTAAAAAGTAATCTTACATTAACAATTCCCAACTACTAAACCTATGTTCAACCAGGGACATTCATAGACTTCTTGGAGATTTAAATTACACTGTGGCAGGACTGTTGCACTCTGATCCCCAGCCACTCCTTTATGGATCCTTTCGGAATCAATGATGGGAAGTTGTGATCTGTGTTCCCAGAAGTTTCTGAAATGAATCTGAATACTGCATTAATTAATTCTGAGATCACATGCTTTGCAAGACTGAAAGAAAATTCAATCCCCATTCTATTTCCCATCCACAATTATGTGAAAGAATATTCACATATAGACCATTGAGATATTTGCAATGACGTTCACTCAAAAAATTTAAGGGAGTCCAAAACATATTTTAAATTCAAAGTTTAAAATAATGATTTCCTTTAATCAAAGTCTCAAGAAAAATATTAAAATCCAACTTTTAAATCTTTTAGAAACTTAATATTTAAAAGATGTTAAATCTCCACAAAATCAACATGTTTAAATCAAAATATCTTCTCATGAGTTAAAAGATGAAGATACCAAAGACCAGTATCATTAAATTATTCTCCCCAAATGATTATTTTGCTTAGTTTCATCTGGATGGATTTTCAATGTCCACATAGATTTAAATTCCTACAGCAAGTAGAATTTGGACTCTCTCAAAGAAATAACTGTAGTTATTTTAGGTGCTTTCATTTGCCATAAGTTTTGAGTACTAAGGGTTAACAGGACAGAGGAATTATCATAGCACTGGCCTTACACATGTTTGGAATACAAACCAATTCATACTCTTAGAGCAGTTATATGCTCAAGATTACATTACAGAACATATACTAATGTTTCCAAAGAGCCTAACAAAAATAAAATCATATGTGGAAAGCAGTTCAGATGAAGAAAATCTTGGTTTTAGCTTCATAAGACTGCTTGTCAATCTCTGCAGTTATCTTTATCTCTTACCTAATAAACTTAAACTTAGTTTGAAGATTCAATTTGAAGGTGTGATCTTCAGAATTGCTAAATCTGGGAGAGAGTTGCAGGAGAGTTTATTGGACACATAGTTATTTTCTTGAAAATTATAAATATTTTTCAATGATGGCAGACCCAATAACCAGATATAATATAGGGGTTCCTTTTCTCTTGTTACCCAGGATATTTAGAACCTCTTAATTTATATTTTCCTTTGAACCTACTTTCCTGACACCCTTATTCCTGCTTTAGGGTCTAGTGACAAAATACCTGTTCTTTATTGTGCGTGCATTCTTTCAATTTTGGCTATAATTGTTACAGTGATATATATATATGATATATATATATCATATATATATATATGATATATATATATATACATATATCTGTTTTAGTACCTATATGCTTAATATATATGCTTTCATACATATATGATTTAGTATAAATACATACATATATATATATATTAGTGTATACTTTATTACATAATTAAGAAACTAAAAAAAAACAAACAACGATTCACTGTTGAAGCAGCTACCCAAAAACCATGCACTTTAGCTTCCTTACTTGAATAATCTGTTCCAGGAGAAAATGTCCCCATTGGCTCCACATTTAAACGATGCATGAACTTGATCTATCATTATTATTAGGTCCATGATCCATTTTGAATTAATTTTTATATATAGTGTAAAGTAAGACAATGTACCTCTTTTATCTTCATTCATATATTTAATTGTTTTATTCCCATTTGTTGAAAAGATTATCATTTCCCCACTGAATTGCCTTGAAACCTTTGTCAAATATCAGTTAACCATATCGGTGTCATCTATTTCCTGACACTTGATTCTGTTACTTTGATCTATATATCTATCTTTTCAACAATACCACACTGTAGTCCTGTAGCTAATCTTAAAATCATATAGATTGAGTTATCCAACATTATTCTTATTTAAAAATACATTTGGGTACTCTATATCATTTGGATTTCCAAATACATTTTAGAATAAACTTATAAAAATCTACAAAAAATTTCTGCTGAAGTTTTTCTTCAGATTTTGTTAAATCTATCAAAATTTTAAAATTAAATGACATTATAATAATATCAAGCTTTCTTGTCTATGAACAGTGTTTTTCCTTTATTTAGATAATCCCCTGTCTCCCTTAGCCCTTCCTTGGGAAACTAGACCAAATGTTTCAATTGTTTGATGCTATTATGTAAAAACATAATTGATTTAATTAATCTTGTATTTTCTGACTCTACTAAATTCACTTGTTAGTTATGACAGAATTTTTGTATGTTGTTTCAACTTTATATGCAAACAGTTGTTATCATCTGCAAAACTTTTTTTGCACATTTTATTTTTGTTTTTTTATTTGTCTTGACTTCTTACAATGGCTAGGAACTCTAGTACGATAACAAATAGGTGTGGCAAAAATGAGCATCCTTGCTTTTTTTCTGATGTTAGAAGGAACATATTTACAATTTCACAATCTAGTATGATGTGGGATATAGGATTTAAATAATTGCCCTTTATCAGGTTGAAGGAGTTTTTTGCCAAGAATAGGTTTTGAAATTTTTCAATAATTTAATTCATCTAAAGTCATGATCGTATTTTTCTACTTTATTCTGTTAATATTATGAATTAAATTGACTTTTTTAACTGTAAAAATTAACCTTGTATTTGTGGGATAAACCCTGGTTGATTTTGATGTAGTAACATCATAATATATTTTTGGCTTAGTTTTGCTATATGTTGATGAGAAGTTTCGTATTTAAGGTGGTGAGGGATTGTGGTCAGTAATGGCCTCAGTATTGCTCTGTCTTTCTCTCACACTCTCATTCCCTCTTTGTGTTGATGTATTTTCCAGATGTTAAAAGTAGAGTTAGTCTGACCTTTTAAACCTAGTTGTAAGTGATCACTTTTAACACTTTATGAAAAAAAATGGTGCAATATTATTTGCTCCTTGAATGTTTGACAGAATTCTCATCACTAAAGTATTATGGTCCAGCAGTTTCCTTTATGAGAAGATGTATTATAACAAATGTATTACAATAAATTCAATATTTCAAATAGATGGATCTATTTAAATTCAGGCATGGATTAGATGTTGGTTCAATGGGAAACATCTACCAGAATGAAGTTTTCAAAATGGAGAGGTGAAGATACATAGTATATGCTTTAGCAGAGAGTTTTTTTCTGAGTATCATATACTTTTAAGTCTTACAACAAATTTGGGACATTTTTGTCAATTAATCCTTTAAATAATTTTTATGCCCTAATATCTATCTTCCCTATCTCCTCTCCCTCTGGGACTCTATTTACACAAGTATTTAAGTCCTGGATATTTTTGCATAGGTCCTTGTTCTCTGTTAACTTTTTAAAGTTTTTTGTCTCTCATTCTTCAAAATAATTTTTTTTTTATGTTTGCAAGTTTACTCACTTTTTCTGATATCATTTCCATATTCCTATTAATTCTAGCCAGTGAAATTTTTATTTCAGATATCATATTTTTCTGTTTCAGAATTTCCACTTGGGTTCCTTTTTGAATTTTCTGTTTCTTAGTTAAGATTTTCTATTACTTTATTCATTAAAAGCATTTTTTTAATACCACATTACATATTTATAATAGCTGCTTTAAACGTCTTTTCTGATAACTGTAATATCTGGGTTATTTATCTTGAACTTGGTCTCCATTGTTGGTTTGTTATTTTTGTTTTCCTTGAAAATTGAATAGCATTTCCTTGTTCTTTATATGTTTAATAATTTTTGTTGTATCTCAAACTATGTGTGTGTTATGTTTTGGAGGCTTTGGATTCTATTATATACCTCCAGTGAGTGTGGGTGTTTTTGTTTTATCAGGCAATTAGTCTGATTAAACTTAAACATTAGACTCAGTCGTTGATGGATGGCAGCTCAAATCTCAGTTCTTTAGTTCTTTTAGTTTTATCTTTAAGCTGCGTTTAGTCTACCCTCTTGATTTGTATGTAGTTTAATGGTCAGAGAATTGAGTAGTCTTTGGAATACCTGAATCTATATTTTCTGCAATTTCTCTTGGGAAGGCTTCCCTGTGGGGAGGACTTGAGTTACAATTTTTGATATTTAATCCTGATAAAAGCTGAAGCTTTTATCATGGGCTCTTTGCTGCCCACCAATTGGCTTACCAATTGGCTTTTTAGTTTACACATATGCTACAATATAAAATCATCAAGAGCATAAGCTGTATTTATTTCTCCATCTTAAGCTCCTAGCAGAGTTGGTGTTACATATAGACAATATAATTTTTACTGTACTATAAAGCCAACCGACAAAAGATTTTGAAAAATAAATATACACATTGAACATGCCCAGGTTGAGAAGTGCCACAAGTCTATCCTGTGGTGTAAAGAAAATGACATATTTTGATGCCTCTCAAAAATTGAAAACTTTCCATAGTATGCTGCTAAAGTTACAAAATTTGTAGATAATTGTGAATCTTTTTTCTATTGAAGAACTACAAAGAAAAATATTTCTATAATTGATCATTTGACAACCAAAAGAAAGAAAAAAAAAAGAAAACTAAGTCTTCAACTGTGTAATTTATTTGATCATCACTCTTTAAGATGAACACATAAGAATATCTGATTATGACAAGGAGAATGACGTTGGAAGTTTTGGGTGAAATATCTTGTAGACTCTAAGACAATATAAAGCATGTTATCTTAATATACTTTATATATGTTGATGTCTTCAGTTGAGCTTACATAATTTTGATGAAGTCTACTTTGGAGTTTGTTGTATAATCAACTCTGATAGATGCTAAAGTCTTATTTTTTTATTTACTTGATTGTAACCTCACTGTAAAACCCCTATGCTTATTCAACATTGCCTCCATGATGCTTAATATAAGGAAGGAGTAGAAGTATGTTGTTTGGAAAACTGGCCCCCATACACATAGGGCAAAGAGAGACCAAAGAAAGATGCAGATTGCTGGCAGTTTTAATCAGCAAGGGAATTTGACACAGCTTGTCTTGTGTGGCTACAAGACAAGTAGATCTCCACACCTATGTATCGGCATCTTAAAGTTAATACAGAAACCTTAACTGGGTTCAGCTATGTATACCATCCAGATGGTCTCAACAACACCTTACCCTCCCAGGGCTATGTTCTTGGACAGCTCCCACTGTGGGAATGGTAGGCAGAATGTATATTCCGAAGACAGAGGATGGGGTGAGGATCCTCTGATTGCCTGGCTCAAGCTCAGGGGTCAACCGATGGTCATGGCCTCTCCATGATCCCCTCCAACACTCCACCTCTTGTGACCAGCTCTTACAATCTTACATACCTCCCCTTCCACAATGTACCCTGAATGGTCAGCAAGGAGTTTTACTAGTATGGAAGTGGTTTGTTTTTGGCAGCTATCTGGCTACATTGGAGGCAGATACTATAATAACAATATAGACATGTGCAAAAGAAAACACAGATTAAGATAATGACTCCTCAAATAAATAACAGTGTTTTCCACCAAGAGTTCTAAGATCTGAGCCATTGATTGATTAAGTCCCCTAGACTCAGGGCTGGATCACTCAAGGCATTAATTTGTGTCCTCATGTGAATTAATAAAGATGATGCATTAGCAATCTCATCAGGTGAGAATACGCAACATTCTGTTTGGATAATGGCACAAGTACCTCCTTTTAAAGCAGCAATAAATCCAAGGCCATCCTATTTTTGAGAACAGCTTTTCACTTTAGGAATATTTTAGTGTTCAATAAAGATGGGCTTTATTGGCTATCATTTAAGGCTTGTTGTGTGAATTCCGTAGGAGTTTCTATGTGTGCCATTATGTCATCCAGGCCAGTGGAGGAGACAAAGACAGTGGCCAAATGATTGTTCCAGTGGAAAATAGAACCTTTCTATCTACCTTAAGCAGAGGGAGGTTGGCAGTTTAAGGAACTTGTCCTGGTTGTGCATACCATACGTGTTGGCCAGGGGTAGGCAGCCCTGTCAGGTTGAAGAGATGGACTGGGGGCAGGATATGCCAGACCAGGAACCCCTCCTTCTCCTCTATTTCAATGGTGCATGCTCCATTCCAAACATAATGCATTTCAAAATGCTTGCAACAAGAAAATGGGATCCCAGGGGAGACTGAGTAGTTCCCCTTCACCCAGGGGTGAAAAGTGTATCACGCATCCCTGTGGGATGTTTCATTGCAAATTGGAGGAGATAATGCCTCTCCCAGGTATAATGGGGCTCATTGTTCTCAGTGCATGGTACTTTGATCCATGATGAGAGTTGGGGCAATGGCTTTTTCCCACAACTTCCATACCTTCAGGGCATTGGGTGTCTCAGCAGATGTCCCCAGTCTGACATATTGGGTATCAAGCACTACTGTTTGATCGTGCAGATGTATTAAAGCCTGGAACAGTATTACAGTACACCCAGTTAAGGAGGTTTTACCAGTTAGTAGTTTAATCTGCTATTTTAATATTCCTTGTTTTCTTTCCACTAATTCTGCTGCTTGTAGGTTATATGGGAGATGAAAGCCCCATTCAAGGTCATGTTCTTTTGCCCAGTCTTGCACATCATGGCCTTTGAAATGTGACCCCCAATTACTGTCTATTCATTGAGTATATCTGTACATGGTACTCAGTTTCTCTAATCCCCTAATGGTGGCAGCCTGGTTTGCATGGCAATGGGAAAATTTGGGTTAGGCCAGACACAGTGTCCAAACAAAACAAGGCATATTTAGAATCCTCACTCAGAAGGAAGGGGCCAATGCTATCAGTTTGCAATCCCTCACTGGTTGGGAACTCCAGTGGATAGCCCCACACTTCTTTGGCAGTTGCCTCGGGCATTGTTTAGAACACACAGGACATGCTGCTGTTGCTGCATTAACTGAGTCCCTATATTTTAAGGGCAAATCTGGCATCCTTGACAATACACAATCCCACCCAGTGCTCATATCTAACCTAAGGCATCAGCTTCTTGATTGACAGGGGATGTCACTGCCTTATGAGCCGGGATGTGGGAAACAGAAATGGCTGTCTCAGTCTCTTATAGGTGGACCCAATGTCTTTCCATATAGACTGACCCACAAGGGCTTATTCATGATCATCTACACCATGGTTTTCCATCATCCAAACCATAGGGTTAATCCCTTTAAAACAGTCCAACTGTCACTTCAAAGGGTTAAACACCAGGGCTTATGTGTGATCACCAGCCAAACTGCTCTGAGTGCAGCCCACTGAAGGCTGCAGTTTGTTCCTGTTTCTAGGCATCTGTATACCAGGCATCAGTGAGAATTTCCCCTACTCTCTCCGTAAATGTCACAGGGGCTACTGCAGGAATAAGGGTGGGGATACTTAGAGGATCTAAATACCCCCTTGATAGGAAGGAAAGCTCTTACCATGATAAGATATTCATTTTTGAAAAACTCTATCTGGAAGAGTTTAGAAGCTGTTGCTCTATGAGGGTATATTGGGTTTCTGCCCTTTTTCAGAGCTGGGACCAAAATCCTAGGGGTAATCTCTCTTTCTGTTGTCTCTGCCACAGTGCCCAGTTCATAGCTTCAAGAGTTACAAATACATCTAACTCAAATGGTAGCCTGCTTGAGAGATGCCCAGAGCTTTAATCAGCTTGCCTGGTATTTTTTTCCTTCTCAAAGTGGCATGCTACTATGATCCCCAGTCCCATATGTGCCCCTTCTTCATTAGGCAGTATAAGGGACAGAGGCAGCATGCCAGGTAGAAAATAAAATCCCCAACATATCTAAAAAATCTTGTATCTTTTCCATATTTTTAGGGGTTGGATAGGCTTACACTTTGTCAGTCATAGCTACTGGGGCAACATGTGTCTTATGCAACCTACAACTCCCCAAAACTTTAAGGTGGTGCCTGTGCCTTAAATTTTCTGCAGGTTCACTGTCCATCCTCTACCTCACAGATGTTCCAGCAAAACCTGCAGTGTGTCCTAAAGCAGAAGCAAGTATTCACATGTTAACATTACATTATCAATATAATGTGTACATTTTACTGATGTGGGGAATGAGGAATGAACCAGATCTAGGCCTACCATCCCATGACATATTCTGGGGCTCTGCAGGTAGCCTTGGGGATGTACTTGAAAGGTCCATTGTGGCCTCTCCCACCTGAAGACAAACTGATTTTAGTTACCAGAAACCTGTACTTATTACAGTTTTTCCATGAATCTCCTTGAAGATGAAACACTTTTGCAGGAATGCTTTTGCAAAACCATCAAAGTGAAACAAAAACTGTTCATAATTGACAAAAGACTTAAAAATGGTCATGGCTAAACATCTCATGAGAGTTCATTATAATGTAAGTGACAAGGAAATTTGGTTATTTCTGTGAAATGCATTTTAAAATTATAACTGACAACATTATACCAGGACGTATCACATTTTTAAGAATTTCATATAAATATACCCTAAATATATAAAAAATTAACATCACTTCTTATTTGACAATGCTTCCCATATAATTTAAAATATCAAATAAGCCTAATTAGTTTAATATCTCTCATTTACAGCAGACAGAACACATATTTTGAGATGTTCCACAGACCCTCTAAAAAATCCCAATATTATTTTTAGGTCAATAAGACTTCATTTAGAATTTGATTTTTGGAAAGTTTTTTTAAAAATATCAAAATGTTTTAAATACTTGATTAAATAGGATAATAGATCACTGTGAAAAAATACGTAGTTTTCCATTTAACTAACATGACAATTAAAGCCTTCAAAGACAAATACAGAATATTTAATAATTGTAAAAAAAAAACTTAGCTCTTTTGAAGACTCAGTTTCCTTAAGTAAAATCTAATAATGTAAAGCACAGAAAATTGTTTTGATAGAACACAGAATCTTTGCTATCTAGGCAGATAACTTAAAAGGTAAAGAAAAACCTTCACAATCCCATCAAGAACAGACCAATAGTTCAAGAAAATGTTGTCTTTTTTAGCAGATAAAAGAAGACGGCTTTAGTATTACAGAAGTGCACTGTTAATATCAAAGCTTATTTTTCTTTAAGCCAATTAAATACAGGTCTTTTACAAATCATATTGTTAATACTCTCCAGAGGCAGAAAAACATCACATATATATAACACCTATCCATAAACATACACAAACATACAAACAGAGATACCCCATAGCTTTCATTCCAAAACTTTCACCATGAATCAGACAGAACAATACAAAACTCACTAGTTTTAAAATAATAGTCAAATCCAACTTTTATCTCTAACAAACAGAGCAAATTAAGTTTACCCAGTCAGATGGCTAAAATCTATTTACAAATATTTGTGAAGAAGACTTTAAAGTTGGTATTTGCCCTAGACAAGTAATCTTAAGGAGGCTGTGAACTCGATTTTGGGTAAGGAAGCTTCTATAGCAGTCTGCATTTAAAAAAGTCTCCTCACACTTTTTTCTTCTTTTTTTATTTCTTTTAGTCTCAGGCAATTGTGAGCAGAGCTTTAGTTAACTCCTGGGATGTTTATATACCAAAGGTGTTAACATTTACAATTTCAAGAGGAAGGATACAAGTTTTTATCCAAAGAACTTTGGAGTATATTTCTCTAGTATCAGAAGTTTAGAGTTAATTACTATTTAAATTTTTCCTTTGTATTAGGGGTCAGACAGTATGGGACACCTCATCCATTTCAGTGTCAATTACTACAACATCCCTCCCTTAACACTCCTCACTTTTCCAGGGATTCCCTCTTTAGCATACTAATCAGGCTTTGTCACAAGCATTCAGTTCTTAATCCACAGAAGTTTGTACTCTCCTAGCTCTGCAAAAACAGCATGCTAAGTTTTCCAATTTATTGTTCTGCTCTCCTACCTTGCCTGCTAGCCCCAAAGCTAGCAGAATAGTGAAAGTCTGCACATTCTCTTCTAATCTCAGCTCTTCCTCCAACTTTCTTACTTGAGCTTCAGCCTCTAGCTGGGTATCAGTGGCCAGCAGAACTGCCTACAGTAGAGGCCATCCCACTGTGGCAGGTATTTGCTTCCCTTCTTTGCAATAGTGATCTATGTACAGTTCCTCAAACAGCCACATCAAAACAGCCATGCATTTCCAGTGTCTCTGTATTCACAAGGCAGTACACAATCCTTGATATAAGGGTCACCCCTCCCTCTGCCAAATAGATAGAGGTCAATGGTCAACTGGAGATTTCCCCCACAGATGCCTTTTTCCTGAGTTCCAGTTCTTTGGTCTCCTGGCTCACTCGTCAATTCTTGGTTCACAAGCTTGTTCTTGTACACAAAGGGCAAGGGAAGATTGAAAAAAGAGGCAGACCACTGCAGATTGATAGGTGGCAGTTTTAATCAGCAAAGAAACTTACAAGACTTGTATTGGCTGGCCACAAGATGACTAGATCGCCGCACCCACCTGCCAGAATCTTAAAGTTTATATAGAGAGGTTAACTGGGTTTACTCATGTATACCATCCAGATGGTCTGAACAACACCTTACTCTGAAGGCTATGTCTTTGGAACAGAATGTGGGATTTGTGGGTACAATATACATTCCAAGGACAGAGAAATGAGTGAGGAGCCTCTGATTGCCCAGATCCAGCTGAAGGGTCAATCAGAAGTTATACCCTCTCAATAACCTCTTCAAAAAATGTATAGAAATTAATACAGAAAAGAAAGAAAAGGAACAAATAAAGAAACTGAGTTCTTTAAGTGCCTAAAAGGAACATATTTTCCCTTAACATGGAAGTACAATTGCATTGTGAGGTAAGTATTTTTAAAAAGTCTTAAATTAGAAAAACAAAAGTACATTAAACATGAACACAATAACTATCATAATTCATGTAAAAATGTTTTTAAAAATTAAACAATTTAGACTTGGTTTTACACATTTAAAACCCAATACTGAGGCCAAGATATTTTGTGCTTGAAATCCTCAAGTGATTTCTTTATAGAAAAAAATGATTAAGCAAAGCTTTATTAACATTTAACACTACTCTATGTAGTTATTCCTCATAGATGCCTTTCCTAAGTCTTCCACAGTTCACTGGGATTCCTAGAACATTTAGCTATCTCCAAAAGCTTTCAAGAAGAATGTGATATTTTGAATATTTAGGATAAACTGAAAAAATGAAAAAGATTTAGTTTCTGTGTTATATTGCTGAGATATAACCTGCTAAATCTTCACACACACACACATCTATTTAAATCTATTGTGCTGTCTAAAAGGTTGATTATGTTTCCTCTAGTTCCGGTAAAATAATCCCTAATTACTTATGATCAGGCATGCCTATAGAGTTAATATATCATGGCCTGAGGTTATTCATCTAGTTTGTGCCTGGTATTTACCTTCTGCACTCTTAGTTTTCTCTATTCACATCTAATACTAGGTAAGGAAAAGAATATATTTCTTTACCTATTTATAAAAATTGCTGAAATAAGGAATACAGTCAGGGTTGCTTATGGATGTTGACTTTCTCTACCCTTACTAACAATTCTCCAATAATAGTTGTGCAAGAAGTTCTCATAAAATATTTTGGTGTAGATTTTTACTCTTCTCACCTTTTGGTGACCTCAGTTGAATAATTACAGCATATGGTCCCAGTGAGTATGACTAGTGAGTATGAAATTTAACTGTCTTAAAACATGCCAAAAGCAAGTATAACAAGAACTTTCCCCAATGTTCTCTAATGAACAAAATGATAATTTACCAGATGTTTCAGATTTGCAATAATTAAAACCATAAAATCTTTCCAATAGAATTGAGCAAGAATATAGAAAATCATATTTTATATACTTGAGCTATGATTTCAAATTAATTTATCAGACTCTTTGTTAAAAACATATAAAATTACATAATGCTGATTTTGATTCTTAACTCAAAGTATTAAAATTTATAATCCATAGCATTCACACTGTTATAGCAATAAGGGCCCTCAAAAGTCAAAAAGGGGATGAGTCTATAATTTTAGAAGAGAATAGCTCTTCTTAATAAATTGTGTAATGGTTTAAGAACCACAATCTCAAAAGGTTATGGAAAAGACTATTAGAATGTTAAATGTATCATTAACACATGTTTAGCATTCACTTAATAGATGTACCATTTGCAATAATAATAATAGTAGTAATAATTATAATACTGAGTTAATTTAATTAACCCATATATCTTATGTATCTTTCAAAATTTAACATATTTTAAAATGAATCTTCTAGGGAGTACCAGTGGAGATTATAAGTTAGGAGGAAAAAACAATCTCTTAAATATGTCCGGGTTACTACTGCATTGTTTGTGTTCATTATGCATCTCAAAATTATATCTATTTCATCCTGAAGTGAATAATAATTATTATTGAGAATTATTACCAGTTATAGAGATAAATGCCAAAATTAAATTTGTGATAGTATCTAAAATAATATATTTTGCTTTTACTATAAACACTGTGAATATTAAAATAATTGAATTTTATTTAATTATATACAAATTAAAAATGGAAGAAAAGAGTGATGATAAAATATTAAAACATAAAACCTGGACTTAAAACAGCATATCAGAGCACAATGAAAATATTAGACTATATATTTAAAGTAGATAAAACATGAAAAATTTGAATGACAGTAAAATGGAAGAAAGAAGTATTTAAAGCAAAATGGATGCCTTGAAAGCTTACACATTTTTAAGAAGCGTTCTGTAAATTTGGCACTGATATTTTCCCCTTATTCTTTAGTTATATTCCATTATAATTACAAAATATTATTTTTGTTATTTTTTTCTTATGAAAAATTCTTTTAGAACCCTCAGAATAGCACATTTCCAATTGTTTATTTGGGAAAGCAAGCAAGTGAAAGAAACAAAAAAAGGTTGGACCCAGAGATTTATGCTGGATTAGAAAGGAAATACTTTTCATTTTTCCCAAGATTTTTCTTTCCTTGGTGATGATCCAGTGTCAAATTGGGTAAAAGTGGAAGGATGGGTTAGCAGTGTCTATTTGTGGAAGTTTCAGGCTTAGTTCATCTTAGACTCCTTTTCAGATTTGTGCATCTTGGGCCAGTGTGGTTCTAATTAAACATCTAGAAAAAAAAACAAGGGAAAGAAAATGCCATTGAATAGTATTTTTAGATCAAAAAAATAAAGAGAAACTTGAGAATAAAATTACCATAGGGCCCAATGGCGTCTAATAGAGAAAAAATTACTTAAAATGTTATTTTTGTACTTAATTCCAGGAGAGAGTTATACTATTTACAGCTATGTACTAGTTAATTGATTTCCAATTATAACATCTGTCTAATAGACTTTAGTTACTTTATTAGAAGAATAGAAAAAATTTTAAACCTATTATTTCAAAAAAGTCCACCTCATTCAATTTAGAGCACACCGTTTTTCAAAATTCTGTAGATTGCATTTATAAGGATATCTTCAATCTAGTTGCCTAATGTCTTTTATATGCAGATTATCACATTCTTCTAGTGAGTTTTTGATATTTCAGTAGTTTTTGGTAAGTAATAAATTAGAATTAAACTTTGGGTAAAGTTATAATCTACCTTTATCTCTAACATAGTAAAATTATCCATTAACCCAAAATAAATGCTGCATAAAATAACATTTCCACTTAAAAATAATTTTGAAAATCTTCATTATTTTACCATATGTATTTTCTCTGATCTAAATAGTTTAAAATTTTTTTTCTAAAATGTGAATTTGTATTTTGAAAAGGATTATCAAATTATTGCACTTTAGCTGACATTCCATCTACATGTACATAAAAGTTCAAGCAAAACTTTTTAAGTAATAACCTAATCATCTTATGAAATTCATGTTTACCAATTCATCACTTGCTTTCAGAGTGACTCAGAGAATGCTCACCCAATCTCAGGAACCACTGTCCTAAAACTTGGAATGCTTTTGACTATGGACCATAAGGCTTTCTTATATATATATATATATATATATATATATATTCATGCATTGATTCACTAATTTATTTATTCAACTAGTAGATATTCATTGAAAGGTTAATATATCCCATGGAATGTGATAGATGCTGAATTTACTATAGTGGACAACACACTCAGGATCACTAACTGAAGAGAGCCGATATTCATAACAGGGGTGTTATGGGTTGAATTGTGTTATTCTAAAAATCATATGTTAGATTCCTAACCCCCAGGACCTCAGAATGTGACTGTATACAGAGATTAGGTCTTTAAAGAGGTAATTAAGTTAAAATGAGGTCATTAGGATGAGTCTTAATTCAATATGACTGGTATCCTACTAAGGAGAGGAAATCTGAACACAGACAGGCACAGCGAGAAGACCAAGTAAAGGCAGAGGATGAGGGCAGCCATCTACAAACCAAAGAGAGAAGCCTCAAAAGAAATGAAACCTGCCAACACATTGCTCTCAGACTTCTAGTATTTAGAACTGTAAGAAAATTAATTACTGCTTTGTAAGCCACCAAATCTGTGGTACTTTGTTATGACAGTCTGAGCAATCTACTACAAAGAGTAACAGATAATATGTAGGAGATAACCTTGGAATGTCATACTTGTTATGATATGTAAAACACAAGATACCATAAATTAACCAAAAAGTGATACTTAACTAGGACTCAGAACCAGCTTCATGAAAATGCAATCTGTACAGTCAAACAAAGCCCTGCATTTAGTTTAATGCTTTGCTGTTCTTGACCTGAAATAGACTGCTAGATATTTCTGTAGCAAAGATGGGTTTATTTGGGATCAGCAGAGAACTGCAATTCAGGGCCTGCAACCATAATGAGCAATGTTCAAGTCCCCACATGGCAAGGGAAGGAGAACACTTATATAGAAAGGAAAAGGAAACTGATAGGGCTATAGTAAACAAAGGCTCCATAGCTTTTTACTGACTGAGTCCTTGCTAGGAAAGAAGAGGAGTCTTTATTCTTCCTGTTGGGCTCTGTTATAACCTCAGGGAGTGAGAGCTCCCCATTCTGGTCTCCCAACTTTACTCAAATAAGGTTTGTGTTTATTAATTTTTTTACACTGTCATTGTCTTCAAGTTTTAATGATTTTTGACCAAAAGTCACTATGTTTTCATTTTGCACTACATAATTTGGGCTACACAAATTATGTTGCTAGGCCCATCTAGATTTGTAGGTTTATAAGAGACCTCTTGTAGGAAGTAAGAGGATAAGTAGGATTGAATCAATGTGCTCAGCACATTTGTTACACATGAGTCCTTGACTAAACTGAAATAAGTACGAATGGTGCATGTTTGTGTATGTGTGTGTATGTGTTGGAGGGAGAAGGGAAGACAGCATTAAATTAATTATTACATGTACAGTAATTTAAATGCAGTTACTAACAGTCCTAAGTGTAGTGCCAACAAAACTGGTTTTGAGAATCATGTTTTCCTCTAAATCTAAGATCAGATGTACAGAACTAAAACTAGGGTGTAATTAACTATTGTCCAGCAATTTTCGCTAATGCAAAGTTTATTAGGCTATTGTTAACAAAAATTAAATGACCTAACACATTAACACATGTAAGGTAGAGTGTATATAATAGTCTCAATAATCTTTATTTACCCTCCCTTTTATTTAGTTATTTTCATAATTTTGAAATTTTTATTATACTATCCAATTCTAGCTTCTTACTGGAAAGAAATATTTTTAGAGCATGAAGAATACTAAAAGAATCCTTAACCTACTTTCTCAGTTTTTAGGGTTGGTCAATTCGGATTTCCTACATCTCAGTAATAGGACTTTTAGAAAGAGACAATTGAGAAAAGGGATGTAAAACAAGTATAAAAGAAATAATACATTTTCCCAAAATGTGATTCTTTAGATTGCAAGAATATATTAATGTTCACATCAAAATTCTGGAATATCTTTTTGAAATTTTAGAATAAAATTAATGAAAAATACTGAAATATGACAGAAAAAAGAGATATGGAGAATAATTTTACCATAAAGGCATGAAATCAGAGATCTGAATGGTGGGTATCAAAAGAGGTAGGAGGTGTATGCATTATTATTCCAAAAATATATTTCTGGAAGCAGAACTCTCAGACCTCTGCTGCCATGGGTTTACAATATACAATTGTGTTATACATTCCTGCATTCTAGATTATTCCCCTTCTTTGTGATTTTATAACACTTATCACACTATATTAAAATTGATGCTAACTTGCCTCAGTTTATTGCTAGATTGAGAACTTCTTAAGGGTAAGAGTCATATCTTTCATTTCTCTTTCCTAAGTACTTAGTTCAGTGTCTGGCAAATAATAACTGAGAAATATATATAAATTGAATGAGTGAAAACCTAAGGGGCATCATCATGGTTCTATGGCATTATAATTCAAAGATAGCAATCCTTTTGCTAAGAAAGAACATGATAGATGATTTACAGAACCATATTTTTTAAATTAATTTTTTGTTGGAGTATAGTTGATTTACAGTGTTGTGTTAGTTTCTGCTGTACAGCAAAGTGAGTTAGTTATACATACATATATATTCACTCTTTTATGGAATCTGATAAGAACCTACTGAATAGCACAGGGAACTCTGCCCAATACTCTGTAATGACCTATATGGGAATGGAATCTAAAAAACAGAACCTTATTTATTTATTTATTTATTTATTTATTTATTTATTTATTTTTGGCTGTGTTGGGTCTTCGTTTCTGTTCGAGGGCTTTCTTCAGTTGCGGACAGCGGGGGTCACTTCATCACTGTGTGCGGGCCTCTCACTGTCGCGGCCTCTCCCGCCGCGGAGCACAGGCTCCGGACGCGCAGGCCCAGCGGCCATGGCTCATGGGACCAGCCGCTCTGCGGCATGTGGGATCCTCCCGGACCGGGGCACGAACCCGCGTCCCCTTCATTGGCAGGCGGACTCTCAACCACTGCGCCATTAGGGAAACACTGGCCGGCAGATTCTTAACCAGTGCGCCACCAGGGAAGCCCCAGAACCATACACTTTTAAAGAAAAATTCATATTCAAAATAAAAATAAACATTTCAAACAAAATGTGATTTTCAAGTGCATATTTTAGAAGACACTCAATAACTACTAGATAGGTATAATTTGAAGCATGTCAGAAAGGGGAGAAGTTTAAAAAATCACAATTAACCAGATATGCTTTGAACAAAATGATTCTTCATACAAACCATATAATTAGTATCTGTATATATTAAGTAGGTACATGAATGCTTCATGCTGTTTACTAAATTGCTTTGTTTGTCAAATTAATATATTCTTTTCTAAAATAAATTTATAAAACTTGGTTTAGGAAAATATGTAAAATAACTTCAAAGATGTGTTACTTAGAGAAAAAAGTATGAGACTAATTGACTAAATTCAAATAATTTCAAAACCTAACTGAAATGAATAATTACCTTGGAAAAGAGAGTTCATAAAATTTAATTACAGTAGAGATGTAAGAGTTTTAGAAATAGAGGTTAGAACACACACACACACACACACACACACACACACACACACACACACACAGATTATTATAGAGATAATGAGATAATGCAAGACAATTTCCAATTCCTGAAAGATACAGGTCTCTAGACTGAAATGACTTACTCTGTGCCCAGCACAATAGATTTAATAAAGCCCACGCTAAGCTGCCACTGAAGGTGATGCAATTTTTGGTGAAGATATGCAGATAGCTATAGCATCAATTTATATATACATATCATGGTATGATCGTGCATTGAATAAAAGAGGGAAGAATATTTTGCCATGGAAAACAGATTAAGCAAAATTAAGGATCTATGGATTTTTAAGTCTGTATCAGGACCATGTAGCGGGTGGCAGGGAGAAAAATCTGTATTCCTATTGAAATGCTAAATTTGAATTGAGAGGTTGTAGCAAAGAAAGCATTATATGGATTATTTCAATTAGGAGGAAGAGTAGGTACCAGTGGAGTTTTGAGGGGGCTCACACTGATTCAGGAGAGCTTACTGTTCACTGACATCAACTTGGGACTTGGCCATAATGGGAGTACTTTCAAGATAGAAATTGACCAAAGCGAGACTCTTTTTTATTTAGTTACTTATTTTTTCCAGAGAACATTTTCCAGCACACCACTGATTAACAATTTGTCATGGGTTTACAAATACACAAGCATTTCTTCAAGAGCAATGGTGAAGTATATTGTACTTGGTTAAGACTGAAAACTATGTTTTCCAGAGTCTTCTTTCCTGAATGGTTCTAGATTTAGTTGACCCAAAGAGGAACTTGCACAAGTTTTGGAAGGCAGACGCAAAGCACACAGACTTAACTTTTGAAGGCCCCTATGTTGCCCCTATTCTTCACCACTTCAGATCCAGCTTAGCTTCCTGACTATAGGCTATCCTGACAGGAATGGTCTCAGATCCACATGCATGATAACTACAAAGGGACAAGAGCTTACTATACACAGTTCCATTTTGGCACTGGATGTGCATGGCTTCTTTGATATTTCTATGCTTTTCACCTTGTCCCCTTGCACTATTGCTGCAGATGAATGGGCTAATGGCTCTTTTTGTGATCCTCCAACTCTCTTATCCAGAATCTTACCTCTCCAGCTCTGCCCACATTTGCATAAGGTCTCTTACCTGTAGTAAATATTGTCAATCATAATAGGCTAGTAGCTATGCTACCCAGACTGAACTGTGAGTGATAACGAGAAGGAGTCATTTTTCAAAACACTGTCAAGAAACAAGGATGTTATATCACTTTCAGCTCCTAAAATGTATGGGATTTGAAAAGAACAACTTTGCAGCAGTGACTGCTATAAATAGGCATAGAAAGACTGATTAATTGTGGTAGTCATGAAAAAGAGTACACTTTTTCTTTCAAGTGATGTAGTCCCAATGTTTTAATTAGCAATAAGGGAGCTTGCTAGAGGCCCCAGCTATTCTGGGTCAGCTGTGATATGGTAGCCATCAGGACATATGCTCCTTCAGGATACATGAGGTAGTATGAAGGTCAATGAACAGCGTTGCTCACTCAGGCTGTACTTGAGTAAATCACATTGGTTTGAAATATCCGCCATTGGTGTGGAATGACGGAATAGCAGCATATGTGTCATATATTAAATAATACAATGTGTTGTACATTATCTGGACTTGATGTAGGCCTCAACAGTACTTAAACTTGCCTAATCATAAGAATCACTGGGGAAAATCATTAAACTATCTATCGTGATTCTACTTTAATCCTACTGAATCAGAATCTCCAAAGAATGAGACTAGAAATCTATATATCAGGTAAGTTTTAAAAGCAATTAACAATAAAAAGTTTTAAACATTTTGGAGCATAGATGATAAAGGATTTTGTATATGTGAAAGATTAGTGTGGTAATAATGAGAGGCATATATTAGCCATGTAAGAAACTAGAGACAGAGATAGAGGCTGTTTCTGCATTATTTAAGAAAATATTTAATGATTATTTGAAATAGAGAGACATTAGTTATGGAGATGGATCAGAACAAATAGAAGATAAATAAATAGAATCATCAAGATATAATGATAAAGTTTAAATCACAACATTTGCAAAGGGATCTTTATAGAGAGAAATACTTATTTTCTGAGGAGTTTCCTGAGAAAGGTATAGTTAGGTGTAAAATTTGGACATTTCTGAATGCCTTTTGATGTTCTTAAGTGATAATTGGTAAAGTTTGATTACTTGTGAACTCGGATTAGCCTATTTCTTACCTGCAAATATCTAGACACTTGTGTGATGTAAAAAACAACTTAACAGGGAGAGATTCCATTTGTAAATTCGTTGTGACCACATCAATTCACTGTATTTTATTGTCTTTTACTTCCATTAAACAACCACAAAATGAGTATGTGTAAGGTACTATGCTAAGGATTAGAGATCCATTAAGTAAACAACAATCTTTGGCCTCAAGGAAAGTATGAACTACTTGTTATAGAAATACTTAGTTGATCACTTTTATTTTTTTTGCAAAGATAAGATAAAGCCCAATTATAGGGTTCTTGAAACCAGGCTCAGGAGTTTGTACCTAATTCAGTAGACAATGGGGAACATTAAATGGAAGTGAGCAAGGCAGAAATGTGACTGAAATTGGAAGATCTTGGTATAATTTGGAAGATTGATATGGTAATCATGTATGAAATAAAACTGAGTAGGGAAGGAATATGAGCTGCAGGTATGAGTTAGAAAAATACTGTGATAGAATAGATGATAATCAAAAGATCCAAATAAGGAGATAATGATGTGCGAAAGTTTCAGCCTATCAATAACCAATATTATAGTTGGACTGGCCCTTCAGTTTCTTATTATGATTGTAAAATATTCTTCAGCAATCGCCATCAGGAAACTTCGAAAAAATAAAGGTTTATTACTTACAGGGCCTGAAAATTACATAGCACACCAGGGACCACACTGTGAGGTTGAGAGTAGAGAGAGAAAGAGAGCACGTAGGCCTACAGTTCTTTTATTGAGGTTGATGATGGGGGCCTGGGTTTCACAAACTCACTCTTTATTGGTGAATTTAAGCATAAGAGCAGGAATTTAAAGTGGGGGAAGAGAAGGAAATACAAGTGACCCCAAATGGTCAGGTATCAAAATCAGCCAGGATTCCTAAAACAAAGGAACATCAGTGAGGGGAGGAGGCCTGGCCCTTTATCTGGTGTGTGGCTGGCAATGTGTTTATTTGAGATAGACCTCTTTGAAGTGGATGTTTCTTTGAAGTGGATGTCTCAGTAATCAAAGCTTAAGCCAGGCAGTTATATTAAAAAGACTAAAGCCAACTGTCAGGACTTACACTACAAATGAGAAGAGAACAGAAGTACAGATTTAAAAGTTATTTCAGTTATAAATTATGCAAGACTGGCAAATGGTTAGATATGGTATGCAAGTTAGAAGGAAGAGTCAAAAATGTAAATGAACAGAACTGCAAAAGCTAACAGAAATGAAGCAAGTGGTTTCACTGTGTCCTTATAATCACAGGAAGATTAACTATGAAGCTGGTGAAATGAAGCTTCAAAAACCTTGATAAAACCTTCTTTTGAAGTATTTGAAGGACCTAGAAATATGTCCCCATAGTCATATTTTTTGTAAAATTTACAAAAGTAAGATATTTTAATCACAGTCAGTTAAGGCTGCTACCTCTTTTCACTCCAACTTCAATTTTATTCCAAATCTTACTGCCCTTTTTGTTGGGTGACTTGGAATGGCTGCAGGCATTTCTATGACCTAACTAAGTAGAATTCACTTGCTGATACATTTAGTTTAAATTTTGTAGAATATATTCATTTGCTTCACAGTCAGCTTCCTGTATAATTAAGTTATTCCTGGTCATCCTGGTATTAAAATGGTTTCCAGGAAATCAAGCACCTCTCATTCTGCAGATTCAGTCGGCATCAAAATGGGGGATGCAAAGCCAGATGTGTTGATCTAACATGTGTTGGGAGGAAAATTTTCCTCTACCATTCTAGGTTCTTCTGGCTAGTCTAATAATTACATTGACATCAGACAGATAGAAGGAAAATAAAACAAATTTTATATGTTTATTGCGATCTCAATTATGTGGGACCTAAAGAAATGACCAAAGCAGGCAGTTTTTATACTTTTTAAACAAATAAATAATAAACTAGTGTAGAATTGACAAGACAAAGGAGTTTGGGCTTCGGGTAGTAAATTAGTGAAGAAGTAACAAGCCTTGTTTCTATACCCCCTAGTGCAGAGAGCGAAACTTTCACATGGGAGATTTATTTCCTGTTTTCAGGGAGAGAAAGAGGAGGGTCAGAGTGTCTTTCTTGTATCAGGTATTGTTCCAGTAACTGTAATTCAACATAATCAATATGCCATGTTGTTGTATTTTGGGGTGGCCTGCCCTGAGCCTCAACACATGGTCTGAAGTTTGTGGGTGATAGAGGAGAAACAGGTTTTGCCATGCATGGAGCTGGAAGTTAGTCTGTGGAAATTCTTCCTATCATTAGACATTTAAAGTTGTAAAACTTGATCATATAGCATATACAATCATAAGAGTTACAATATATATATTTTTTTCCTTTTCTTAATGCACATTCAGGATCTATTAAGCTTGATAAGTGATTTTTACTGCAGTTGACAAGATGTTTTGGGCCACTTGAATAAAACAAGTCAGAAATTTTTACTCCTGATTTGACATATGAAGAAAACTTAAGACATTTTTATTAGATAATTAGATAATGTATAAGTTATTAGCGAAAATTCAGGTAAAATTATAGATTTTGAAAAACAGAATAAATAAAATGTCAGTAGAAATATTTTGACATGTACACATATTTTAAACAAAATAACAGATAATACAATTTGGTAACCCATTAAGAGGAAGAGATAAAATTTGAATGGATGAATAAACTCTTGTATTATTTGATAATCAAATTAATTAAGAGGATTGAATCATACTGACACTTTGGAAATATTTTATATCTTCCTTAAATGAAACAAAATACCGGCATTAATGTAGGTAAGATAAAACTCAAATGTGCCAATACAATGAGTATATTGACAATAAACTGGTTAATTAATATCAATTCAAAAATACTTAAGGTAAGCTTGGGCTTCCCTGGTGGCGCAGTGGTTGAGAGTCTGCCTGCCGATGCAGGGAACATGGGCTCGTGCCCCGGTCTGGGAGGATTCCACATGCTGCGGAGCGGCTGGGCCCGTGAGCCATGGCTGCTGAGCCTGCGCATCTGGAGCCTGTGCTCTGCAGCGGGAGAGGCCACAACAGTGAGAGGCCCGCGTACTGCAAAAAAAAAAATAAAAATAAAAATAAAAAATTAAAATACTTAAGGTAAGCAAATACAATGGAAACTTGAAATGCTTTAAGTTTTACAGCTTGTATACAAAGCACACTTTATAGTATTTTCCCAATTTAACATTCCTAAAAATGTAACTGAGGCTACTAATAAGTTGTGAAGATGAAAGGAAAATTTCTAAGTAATAATAAGTATTAAAATTTCTAAGTAGTAAAAAACAATTTAATAAACCATACTAGAGGCAAGAATGATCTTCCTTTCCTTCATAAAGAAGATCATGTCACCATATTTTGTCAAAGAGTATACTGACAAAAGTATAGAGAAATATGTGTTTTGGGAGTTGTCAGATGATTAGTTAATTCAAATATTTTTTTCAGATTTTTGATTTTGATATTATGCTTTAAAATTTTGTAATTGATATAATACATTCTCAATGTAAACAAATTTTCAATATAAATATCTATTCATAAATGTATTGATTTTTTAAAGTAGCCCCTACTTTTGCATTTGTATGAACTACAGGTATGCTAATTTGGAATTGCCTCTGCTTAAATGTTCAATGAAAATTTGATATATACTTAATTTATTAAAATAGCTCTTTTCCCACTAGGGTAAGAATATGTTGTTCTCTGCTGTGTATGCAGCTTGGGTAAAAGGGATGCAAGAGAAACAAACTGATGAACATAATATAATATCCTTTGGTATGACTTAATAGTAGAATTATTGTTGGCTGTGATTTTATTTTTGAAATATTAATACCTTATAAGTAGCTCTTTATATGTCCACTTTATAAAATGGCTCTGTTGAAGTGACTTTCCTATAAAAGAGGAGGTAAAGTATAATTTTCAAGGAAGTCAAAAGGCTTATGAGAAATGTGTAGGTTACCTAGATATTGTTGGAGATAAATAATTGACAGTATTTATACTCCATGTATCTATCATTTTTTACTTTAAAACATTTCTTGAAGAATAACTTACATACAGTAAAGTGCAAAAAGTGATAAATTTATGCAACCATCAACAGTGTTAAATTATATAATACCCAATCAGTTTTCTCAACCTTCAACCCCCAGAGCTAATCAATATTTTACCTTCTATCAAAGATTAATTTTGCTTATTATATTAAACCAGCATTTTGCTACCATTTCTAAGAGGGATATATCCCATCTCTGCTTTACTACTGGTTACCCAGAACCTCAAAAATTATTAGTGGAATTAAATTATTAATGATATATTTTTCACATATAACAGTTAATTGGTTCTTGCTTAAAAAAAAAAACTTATGTAATCAAGAATACTATTTCTCTCTAGCTTGTGTGTGCTTGTGTGTCTATGTCTGTTCTTTGTGTGTGTATGTGTGAGTATGTTGTAAGTGTGTGTGTCTGTGCTCATGTGAACTGGTACTCAGGCAAATTTTCTCAATTTGAAGGGCCTATTGAAAACAGAAAGAAGAAAGAAATACACTATATCTACAGTTCTAATTTATTTTTTTCTAAATATAATCCTTTAGTAGAATAGCTATAAAAGTTGCAGTAATTTCTTCAGATCAATCCAGGAAAACCTTTCAGAAAAGGTCAGTTTACAGATTTATTGAGAAAGATGAGAGAACTAAAGACTGATGGAAAAGGAAACAGGTGAACATTCAATTGAATGAAGAATAAGATCCCCAATACTGGTAAAGGAGTAAACAAATTATGCAGTCTAAGCATGTATTTAGTGAGCAAGTAGGGGTTGGGGAAAAGGAAAGAAGAGGGGAATGAAGAATAAACTAAATCAAGAAAGCAGATAAAGGACAATCGATATACTTATCCCAATATGGTTCATAATGGAAGGCTAATGAAACGTAACTTCAGCAAAAACAACAACCAGATAATGGAGATTTTTCACTATAGGGGAAGTTACTTTTTTTTATCCATTTGGTAAGAAAGAGAAACCATAGATTTTTGAGCTATATTTGCTTTGTCAGGGAATTCTAATTTGTGGTGCTTTAAACAAATATTTGAGTGCCTTCCTCTGCCAGGCTCATTTTGTTGTCATTCTATTTTGTTTTCCTTTTTCTTTTGGAGTGTGATATCAAATAAATGCTCTCAATGCAATCTCTTATTCCAATACACAAAACAGAGCCATCTTTTAATTTTATGTTTCCTTGAAACATTTGAATTAATAAACCTTGCTGTAAGATCCCAGTTTCTAACTGCAATCAGTAGTCAATCTGAGATATCTCTTTCTAGGAAGGGCTATTTTTCTTGTTTTCTCACTGACCCAACAGTTCTTACTGCTACTTTAAGGTATAACATAAATAAGAATAGCAAGATGCTGATTAAACGTAGATGCTCCTTATTTGACAAAATACAGTATTTAACCTTATCTTTTTGTACCAGAAAGGAAGTAGAAAGCATTATCTTATTCTCTGTATTCCAGAATGGGAATCTCCATTTTGCAGGGACATTTTCTGGAGTCAGCTTTCCAAATAACCCTTTAGAGGGTGGCATAATGGTTTAGTTCAATGATCCTTAATTCAGAGAGATGACTGGCTCAGATTCAAATTCTATAATATGGTAATTCTGTCACTTGGGCAAATTACTTTACTTCTTATGCACCTTCATCTATAAAATAGGGATAGTAGTAATACTCACTTCAAAAATTTCAGTGATTGCTCATTGAAGCAATCGATGCAACACTGTTGACGTAGCTCTTCTCAGGCCACTTAAGGTCAGCTGTCCTAATTCCATTTGGTATTACAGTGCTTTTCCTGCTTTGTCTCTTAAAAGTTTTCTCTTCATTTAATATCCTTTTATGAGCCATAGATTCTCAGATTACTTAAAACTCATTCCATGAAACCAGTCTTTGGAAATTGTAGATACACCCATCCTATACCATGCAAGCACAGCTCATAAATTGCAGCTGTGCTGTTGATTTTTGCGTTCATGCTGGCTTGCTAGACAAACCTTTACTTTCTTTAATTTTCTTGGTACACAGAAAAATACTAGAGTGTGTTTCAAATGAGAGATCTATGACTTCCTTAGTGTCGATTTGAATAAATTTGCACCCAATGCTGCTGACCTCCGTTCAGATCATTCACTAAAATAGCTAGTTTATCACAGTTAAATTCAAGCAGTCTTAGAACTATATGAATAATAGCAAAATTTAAACAGAATTCTTCAGATATTTAGACCTTGAACAGGCATATTATCCACAAAGTTTATGGAGTGTGCCTTGATGGAGAGGGGAAGCAATTGGTGTCATTATCTAGATCCCTGGAAAGTCTCCAGGAATGCTCTAGAAATGTAATAAATCAACACACTCCTTCAAATTATGCAAATATCCATTTTTTCCCTAGCACAAGGGCCTTAATATTTTTGAAGGATCAGATTTCTTTTTGAAATCTAACATGACTTTGATTATTATTAAATTTATTACACAAATAGTACATGTGCATATTTACAGAGTATTATTTGTGATGGCTCACTTATTTCTTCCCATAGCCATGGAATCCTGTTATAAGCTATCAACGTTTCTTGCCTGTTTTGTGGAAAAAAGGCAAATGAAATACCCATCATGAAATGGTTTATCATCCACTTCAACCTTAAAACCTTTCAATAACTTCTTATTTTTCTTAAGATAAAAGTCAATATCCTTAAAATTACCTCCATGGCCCTACCGGTTGGACTCTGTCTACTGCTCTAGTCTTCCTTTTCATAACACTTTTCACAGCTTCAACTGCAGAAGTTTCCCTTCATTTCCTTATTCTTTCTTCTCATCATAGAGTCTTTGTACATGTTGTCTGTTGGGACAGAATTAACCCCACTCCCTCACTCAGCACGTTTTCACCAAGTTAAATTCTAAAAATCCATTAACGTAGAGTTATTAGATTACTTAAGCCCTCTCTGAACCCAAGTCTGGTCAGGTTTTTTTCTACCATTCTCCCATTTAAAATGGTTGCTTTTCTTTGGAGCACATAGGCCAATCTGTGATTATTTATTTGCTTTTTTATTTACTTATTTGTTTATGGTTTTCCTCCACTGATCAGTTCATAAACTCAGTGAGAACCAGCACCATGCTTCTGCTCCTATTTTATGCTCTGGGCCTGGCCCTGTGACAGGCATGATTATGGTTACAGAATGTGCTAATTTTGAAAGTGAGAAGCCAGGTAATGATTGAAGCTTACTTCAAAGCATAAGTAAGAGGGAGATGACAACTAATTCCAGATTTTTACCCCATCTTTTTGAAATAAGCTGTGGGGAATAGAGTACAATGACCTTACTCTTGACTGTTGAGTGTCAAAGTGTCGAATCTAGAAAGGATCCATTTTTAAAACTAAAATTAAGAGCTTAATTTAAATTGGTGTTTTTTTGATAGGGTTTACAGACAACAGAATTTTCTACTTTCAATATATTTCTTGGAAAGTTTTAAAATATGAGAAGACACAAAAATCTAAGACTCCAAAATAATTGAAGACAGTGACAAAATCATAGGAACACAATCTATTTAAATAAATTACTACTATTTTCAGGGTCTTATCGTATAATCCGTCTCTTTTATCCTTGAGACCCATTATGATACCAGATGAGGAGCTATAGGTATAACTACATGGTAAAATTTAGTATTGGCTGGTTTGATAAATAGTAGATTGCTATTTGAGCTGATGACAAGTTTAGGATATCAGGATCCCTGATTTGGGTTTAAGGTGGAATGTGAGTTTGTCTCCTAAAGTGACCTCTTCTTAGATAGGTCTAGATTAGGTTATTAAAATATTGACCTTCTTTGGCCTACTGCCTATCTGATTTATGAGTTCCTTACAAATTTCTGATTCAGACAACTTATTTGAATTCCAAATTGTCAAGATATTATTTAATCATTCCTGAACATCTACTTGTGTTGGCATTATTATTACTTATTAATTTCTAAAATAAATAATAGCAATGGTGGTATCTAATTTTATATGTTGAAAACACTTTTATTTTGCTATAAGCTATACTAGGTAACTTATATTGGATACTTTATTTAATCCTTTGAGAGCACCTCTGTAGTATTTAACATAAGACTAGCAAATGTAGATACCTTAGGAGTATTTATTGAATTAATAAACGAATATGAAGACTGGCATTTTTATTTCAGCTCTACTGCAACTTGTGATCAACCTCTCACAAATAGTATTGGTTTGAATGTGATAGAAACATTAAGAAGTTTTTCTCATCTTCAAAGAGAACAAGCTTGACTATAATCTTCCTTTTTAATCTAAATTACTAATAACAGGTAGCCCAGTAATTTTAAAGGTGGAGAAATGTATTTTTGTGTAATCTTAAATTTTAAAGGTAAACCTTGATATTGATCATGAAACTCCTTTAAGGAAACATATTTTGTTTAGTTTCATTTTTCTATTTCTTGGGAATAGACTGTTATTTAATTTATTATTTCATTGCTAGTGTCTCCCACAATGTTTGAATAACTCCCTGAAGGTACTTAGTAATCATTCTCTGAATAAATTAAGAGTTGAATAACAAAATCCTCTTTCATGTTCGGTCCATGTAAATATCTGACAATGATTTTACATACCCCCCTTCTCCATATGAATCATGTTTCCTTCTCTTAGCTTAAACATATCTGTTTCTTTCATTCATCATTATATGAAAGCAAGATTTAATAGAAAGTACATTGGAAATATATTTTGGTTAAACTCAGCAACTTACAGAATAACATGGAGCAAATTACTAAACACTTAAAAGTGCTGGGAGTGTTTGTATACTGTAAAGTTCTATAAAACATATTAACATTTATTAATTCTTTGTTATATAATGCTATGTACACTGCATTATACACTTTACACCTGGTAATGAATTTACTTCTTACAGCAATCTTATGAATTGGTTATTGCTATTGGTTTTTAAAATTATATTGCTAAGTTTAGAAATCCATTATTCTAAATGCATATTTAGCTTTATTCTATTGAAAATTTGATGTTGAGATATGAATCTAATAATCTAGGAATCCCAGTACATAATAGAATATTGTGGATTTCTTAAAGGGTCACTTCTATTAAGATGGTTTTTTTTAAAATTTTTTTTTAAAAAAATTAAAAATTAAAAATATTTATTTATTTTTATTTTTTTGGCAGCGACAGGTCTTAGTTGTGGCACGAGGGATCTTCCCTGAGGCACTCAGGATCTTTCATTGTGGCCTTTAGGCTTCTCTCTAGTTGTGGCATGCGGGTTTTTTCTTCTCTAGTTCTGGTGTGCAGGCTTCAGAGTACGTGGGCTGTGTAGTTGTGGTGCGTGGGCTCCAGAGTGTGGGTGCTCTCTAATTGAGGTGCACGAGCTCAGTAGTTGTGGCGTGCAGGCTTAGTTGCCCCATGGCATGTGGGATCTCAGTTCCCTGACTAGGGATTGAACCTGCGTCTCCTGTATTGGAAGGCAGATTCTTTACCACTGGACCACCAGGGAAGTCCCAAAGGGTCACTTCTATTAATGAAGGCTAAGTAGATACACTTTGTCTATTACACTTCCTAGATTTATCTGCTTATAAATATTATCAAAAAAAATTGGGAATATTCTGGTATGACATATATTTGTAAACTATATAAAAGCATTAACTGATAATAACTTTCTTTTGCAATTAATCACAATGTTTGCGTTGATATTTTTCTTCTCAAATTACACTGGCATTACTATCAAGCTTAATTATCTATAATTATCACTATCATATGCATCCAATTCAAAAAACATGGCCTCTTTGACACCAATATTTGTATGACTAATGCACATTACTATACATTTCATTAGTGCCTAGGTGTGTAACATTTTGGCCAGGAAAACTGAATTAAGTTTAAAAATGTAAGTCACCTTTTACTATTTTGGATTTTAGACCTCTCATTTATGTTTCCCCCATGTTTTAATATACTTAAGAAAAAAACAGTTTAAATTGTCTTACAGTAAAATTGATGTTGTCTGATGATTCACCTCTATGGATTTTAACACCCATGTAGATTCATACAATACCACCACGATCAGGATGGAGAAGAGTTCCATCACTCCTAAAAACTCTCTCATGCTATTCCACTACAGTCACATATTTTCCTAACTCCTAACCCTAGCAACACTGATTTATGCTGTATTACTATGGTTTTGTCTTTTCAAGAACACCATATGTATGAAAACATATGGCATGCAACCTTGTGAGACTGGCTTCTTTCACTCAGCATATAGCCTTTAAGAGTTATTCAAGTTGTTGTACATAGCATGTTCCTTTTTATTACTGAGTAGTATTCCATTGTATTGATGTGTACAGTTTGGATAGCTATTCACCTGTTGAAGACATTTGAGCTCTCTCCAGTGTATATTATGAATAGATGTACTATAAACATTTGCATACAGGTTTGTGTATAAATGTAAGATTACAAATCCTTAGGGTAAGTACTTAGGAGCAGGATTACTCAGACAAATGGCAATGTATGGATATCTTTATTAGAAACTATAAAGCTGTTTTCTAGAGTGGATGTAACATTTTGCATTTGCGCAAGAAATGTGTAAGAGATCCAACTGCTTGGTATACTTGCCAGCAGTTTGTATTGCCGGTATTTTATTTTATTTGTTTATTAAATTTTTTTCCAGTTTCTTTTTAATTGAAGGATAGTTGATTTACAATATTATATTAGTTTCAGGTGTAGAACATAGTGATTCAATATTTTTATAGTCTATATTCCATTTCATGTTATTATATTTCTGTGCTATACAATAAATCCTTGTAACTTATTTATTTAATACATAGTTTGTACTTCTTAATCCCCTATCCCTATATTACGTCTCCCACTTCCCTCTCCCCAGTGGTAATCACTAGTTTTGTTCTCTATGTCTGTTAGTCTATTCCTGCTTTGTTTTATTCATTTGTTGTTTCATTATTTCAATTCCACATATGTGACAACATACCATATTTGTTTTTCTCTGACTTATTTCACTAAGAATAATACCCTCCAGGTTCATCCATGTTGTTGTAAACAGCAAAATTTCATTCTTCTTATGGATGAGTAATATTCCACTGTGTGTGTATATATATATATATATATATATATATATATATATATATATATATATATATATATACACCACATCATCTTTATCCATTCATCTGTTGATGGACATTTAGGTTGCTTCCATATCTTGGATATTGTAATTAATGGTACTATGAACATTGAAGTGCATGTACCTTTTCGAAATAGTCTTTTCATTTTCTTCACATATATACAAAGGAGTTGAATCACTGATCATATGGTAGTTCTATTTTTAGTTTTTTGAGGAAACTCCATACTGTTTTCAATAGTGACTGTACCAATTTACATTTCTACCAATGGTGTACCACATCCTTACCAACATTTGTTATTTGACAGCCATTCTGACAGGGGTGAGGTGATATCTCATTGTGGTTTAAATTTGTATTTTCCTGATGATTAGAAATGTTGAGCATTTTTCATGTACCTGTTGGCCATCTGTATGCCTTCTTTGGAATAATGTTTATGCAAATCTTCTGTCCATTTTTAAATGGAATTGTGTGTTTATTTTATGAGTTATATGAGTTTTTTAATATATTTTGGATATTAATGCCTTATCAGCCGCATATTTTGCAAGTATTACCTTATATTCAGTATGTTGCCTTTTTGTTTTGTCAGTGGTTTCCTTTGCTGTGCAAAGCTTTTAAATTTCTGCAATTTTGCTTTTTTTTTCCTTTGTTGGAGAAGACAGAGCCAAAAAAATATTTCTAGATCTTCTGTCAGTGTTCTGCATATGTTTTCTTCTAGGAGTTTTATGGTTTAAAGTCTTACATTTAGGACTGTAATCCATTTGAGTTTTCTTTTTTTTGTATATGCTATGAGAAAGTGTTCTAATTTTATTCTTTTACATGTAGCTGTTTAGTTTTCCAGTACCACTTATTGAAGAGACTGTCTTTTCCCTACTGTATATTCTTAGCTCCTTTGTCATAGATTAATTATCCACAGGTAATTGAGTTTATTTATGTGCTTTCGATTCTATTTCATGATCTATGTGTCTGTTTGTTTTGTGCCAGTATCAAAATCTTTAGATTGCTTTGGGTAGTGCAGACATTTTAACAGTATTAATGTTTCCGATCTATGAACACAGGATATCTTTCCATTTTTTGGTTGTTATCATCAATTTCCTTCATCAATGCTTTATAGTTTTTAGAGTATAGGTCTTTCACCTCCCTGGTTTTTATTCCTAGGTATATTTTTTCTTTTTGATGTGTTTTTTTTTTTTTTTTAAGTGAAAGCTTTTCTTATCTGCTGGTGTCTGACTTACGTCCTTCCCTATGTGACAGAGGATGTCACAAGCCTGCATCTGACATTAATTAATTAATTTATTTTTGCTGTGTTGGGTCTTCGTTTCTGTGTGAGGGCTTTCTCTAGTTGTGGCAAGCGGGGGCCACTCTTCATCGCGTTGCACGGGCCTCTCACTATCGCGGCCTCTCTTGTTGCGGAGCACAGGCTCCAGAGGCGCAGGCTCAGTAGTTGTGGCTCACAGGCCTAGTTGCTCCGTGGCATGTGGGATCCTCCCAGACCAGAGCTCGAACCGTGTCCCGTGCATTAGCAGGCAGATTCTCAACCACTGCGCCACCAGGGAAGCCCCTTGATGTGATTTTAAATGGGATTGTTTTCTTATTTTATCTTGCTAATAGTTCATTATGCACTTGGATAGAGGCTGATTGGATGCCAGACACTCAGGCAGCAGAATTTGAAGTAAGTAAGCTGCTTTCAGGGAAAGATTGGGAGGTGGGTGTTTTTTTTCTCTTCCCTCTGCACTGATCCCTGGGGAATAGCCACAGCTAGTCCTTGTGATCCATTTAAGAACTGTTTCTTTGTTTGCTATAGTCTTGTGGGTCTCATGGAGGAAGTCCCATTGTTTCTTAGAACTAGTGCTTTTGGGGGTCATCCCTCAGGTGGAAGTCTTAAATGTTGGGGTGCTAGATGTTAGTGCAAACCCTTCACTCCTCAGGGAGAAGCTGGGAGTGAGAATTCCTTCCAAATTATATGTTGCCATTCCAGGGATGGAGGATGGGGTTTATGGCAAGAGTATGTCTCAGGATTTACTATCCATTTTGATGTGGATATTCTCATTAGCCTGATGTATAGGAGTCACTCAGCTGCTTACTAGACTTCTTTCATGGAATTGCTCTATGTGTAGCTGTAGATTTAATGTATCTTTGAAAGACAGTGAGTTCAGGAGCCTCCTATGTCACTATCTTGGACTGGAATACTCCTATACTATTTTCTGTTTCTTTTCCACTCACCCAAAACTGTTCTGACACTATCTAAACTGTTGTGACATCTTTGAACAATTTAAACAATTTTCAATGTTTATTTATTTGTTTATTCATTTTTTTACTATATGAAAATGTGTAATGTTTTCAGTTCTTCTTCTGAGTATTACAATATGGATGCTTAATATTTCTTAGTCTACATAGAAACCTTACCATCATTTAGTTGCTTATCCTCTTACTCTATGTGACAGTTGTCTATGTATTACATCTTTACACATATGTATCTCATTAGACAATATTTTAAATTGTTCTTTCGACTTTCAAACTATTTTAAAGAATCCAAGAGGAGAACACTTGTTTATTACAGTTGCTCATATATTTATCGCCACTATTGCTCTATCTTCATTCCTTATGTTCTCACCTTCCTTTCGTATTATTTCCCTTGTGTCCCTTGAAGCTTTTTTTGCAATTTTGGTGGAGGTGTTTTCTTGGCAACAAATTATTAGTTTTACTTAATCTCAGAATTGTTTTAATTCATTTATGTTCATGAGGCATACTTATAATATTTCTAGATTTATGGAATGGCAGTTCTTTCTTTAGCACTTAAAAAATTTCTCTGCCATTTCAGTACCATGATTTCTAATGAGAAATCTGCAGACATTCTTATTGTTGTTTTCTTATAGGCAGCACATTTTTTTTTTTTTTTACTGCTTTCAAGAGTGATTCTCTGACTTGCATTTTTAGCAGTTTGCTTATGATGTGTTTGAGCGTTAATATTTGGGTTTACCTACCTTCTTTGGGGCTTTCTGAGTGTTTTGAATTGTATTGCTGTCACAAAATTCAGAATTTTTAGTCATTATTTCTTTAAATGTTTTTTTCAGCCCACAATCTTTCCTTTTTTTCTTCTGGGACTCTTTGGAATCAAATGGAAGACTTTCTTATCAACCAATAGGCCTCTGTAGCTCAGTTCAATTTTTTTTAATTTATTCTTTTTTTCTTCTTCTTTTGGTACAGAATGAATATTTTCTATTGCTTTACCTTTGGGTTTACCGACTCTTCTGTCATCTCCATTGGGCCAATCCACCTAAGGTTTTCTCTTTATTTAAACATTTTAGTTATTATATTGTTCAGTGCTAAAATACTCAGTTGATACACTTATGTACATTCTATTTTTCCATTTTTTAAAGAGTAATCATGACTGCATGTTGAGCATTTTAAATAGCTTCTTTAATAACTTTGTTATTTAAAATCTGTGTCATCTCATGTCTGATGTCTATTGATTTTCTTTTCCTGTGTAACATTATATTTTTTCTTGTTCTTCATATGCAGAATAATTTTAAATTGTATCTTGGACTTTTTGAAAGTTGCATTATGAGATTCCAGGGTTTATTTAAATCCTATGAATGATGATATTTTTTGTTTAGTAGGCAAAGGATGTGGTAAATTTCAGATGATCAGTTCCAACTATTTTTTGCAGGCTGTAGTTCTAATATCAGTTCAGTTTTCAAAGGCTTTCTTGAATCTATCCCATTAATTCATCACCTGGTAGTCAGTCTAGTGCTTAGGTGGTGGCTTACATTTATTTCTCAAAGTATTCTCACTGTGAGATGATTACCACATGTGTCACTCAAGCATGAGCTCATTAATTCTAAAACAAAGTTATGGGTTCACTTTCCTGAGCTCTTCCATCTACATGAATTTCCTGGACTTTATGAACTAAATTGTGTCCCCTCACAAATTCCTATGTTGAAGCCCTAACTCCCAATGTGGCAATATTTAGAAATAAGGTCTTAGAAGGTAGTTAATATTAAATGAAGTCATAAGGGTCGGGCCCTAATGTGATAAGATTAGTGTCCTTATAAAAGTGTATTTATTTATATAAAAGTGTATTTATTAGTGTCCTTATAAAATGAGATATCAGAGAGTTCTCTCTTTCTTTCTGTCTTTCTCTATTATGTGAGGACACAGTAAGAAAATGGCCATCTGCCAGAAAAGAGTTCTGACTGGAAACTGACCATGACAGCATCTTGATCTCAAACTTCTATTACTCAAAATTGTGAGAAAATAATTTTTTGTTGTATAAATCATTCAGTTGATGGTATTTTGTTATGAAAACCTGAGAAAACAAATAAAATGGTACTTTCCAGTTCCCTGGGGCTCACCTTTTCAGATTTCCAGCCAGAATGCTGGAACTATAGTTGTCTTTCTCAGCCACATAGTTTTTGACTAGAACTGTATCCAGTTCTAAATGGCCAGAGGACAGAGGGAAATTAAAAAAAAAAAAAAAAAAAAAAGGAAAAATTACCCCTCACTCTTGGAACTTGGAAATACAGCTCCACTGATCAGAGATGATAGTTTCCCTCCATTAAAGATTTGGTTCTTGTGGACTTCTGTTGTTGCCACAGCCACTTTTACCACAAGATTGTTTTGAGACTGGTATAAAAAAGAACACAGAAAAAAGTTGTTGTGGGGAGGGAAGGATTCTGCATACTCTCGAAATTAGAAATTTTATTTCCTGTTCCTCAAGCCAAAATTAGAGAGCTTCTTTTAGAATTCCCTCTGTGTCCTCGTGTCCATTTCCAGATATAATGTGTACTAGAGGAGAAACAAAACAAAACACTCCAAAAACAAAGAAGGAAAACTCACTATCATTTGGGTTATCATTTGGGTTTTGTCTTCATCTTCAATCCACTTGCTATTATTTTCTTTTCAGAGACTCAAAATAGACACTATGTTAACTGTAGTCAATAATTTGATATTTTTCTCTTAAATAATTCTGAATCAAAGCTAGAACACAGTATTTTTATAGGAATATGGTATATGTCCTCTGTTATTGAGAGTACATTTTAATGTGTGTGATAATAAGAGAATTCAGCAAAAAAAGGAAAACCAAACCAGCTTTACAACAAATGCTAAAGGAAATTCTCTAGGCAGGAAACACGAGAGAAGAAAAAAACCCACAAAAACAAACGCAAAACAATTAAGAAAATGGTAATAGGAACATACATATTGTTAATAAACTTGAATGTAAGTGGATTAAATGTTCCAAACAAAAGACACAGGCTGGCTGAATGGATACAAAAATAAGACCCATATATATGCTGTCTACAAGCGACTCACTTCAGACCTAGGGACACATACAGACTGAAGGTGAAGGTATGGAAAAATATATTCCATGCAAATGGAAATCAGAAGAAAGCTGGAGTAGCAATACTCGTATCAGATAAAATAGATTTTAAAATAAAGACTGTTACAAGACTTAAGGAAGGACAATACATAATGATCAAGGGAGCAATCCAAGAAGTAGATATAACAATTATCAATATTTATGCACCCAACATAGGAGCACCTCAATACATAGGGCAAATTCTAACAGCCATAAAAGGGGAAATCGACAGTAACACAATCATAGTAGGGGACTTTAACACCCCACTTACACCAATGGACCAAATATCCAAACAGAAAATAAACAAGGAAGCACATGCTTTAAATGACACAATAGACCTGATAGATTTAATTCATATTTATAGGACCTTCCACCCAAAAGTGGCATAATACACATTCTCCTCAAGTGCACATGGAACGTTCTCCAGGATAGATCACATCTTGGGCCATAAATCAAGTCTTGGAAATTTTAAGAAAACTGAAATCATATCAAACACCTTTCTGAGCACAATACTATGAGAATGGAAATCAATTACAGGAAAAAAAATGTAAAAAAAAAGCACAAATACATGGAGGCTAAACAGTGTGCTACTAAATAACCAAGAGATCACTGAAGAAATCAAAGAAGAGATAATAAATATACATGGAAAAAAATGACAATGAAAACATGATGACCAAAAACCTATGGGATACAGCAAAAGCAGCTCTAAGACAGAAGTTTAGGGCAATTCAACCTTACCTCAAGAAACAAGAAAAATCTCAAATAAAAAATTTAACCTTACACCTAAAGCAACTAGATAAAGAAGAAAAAAGAAAACCCAAAGTCAGTAGAAGGAAAGAAATCATAAAAATCAGAGCAGAAATAAATGAAATAGAAATGAAGAAAAACAATAGCAGAAAAACTAAAAGTTGGTTCTTTGAGGAGATAAACAAAATTGATAAACCTTTAGCCAGACTCATCAAGAAAAAAAGGGAGAAGACACAAATCAATAATATTAGAAATGAAAAAGGAGAAATCACAACTGACACGCAGAAATACAAAGGATTATAAGAGACTACTACAAACAACTAGAGGCCAATAAGATGAAAAACCATGAAGAAATGGACAAGTTCTTGGAAAGGTTTTCCAAGACTGAAACAGGAAGAATTAGAAAATATAAACAGACCTATCACAAGTAATGAAATTGAAGCTGTAATTTAACATCTTCCAATAAACAAAAGCCCAGGACTCGATAGTTTCACAGGTGAATTCTATCAAATATTTAGAGAAGAACTAATACCAGTCTTTTCAAACTCTTACAAAAAATTGCAAAAGGAGGAAGGAACACTCCCAAATTCATTCTACAAGGCCACAATCACCCTGATACCAAAACCAGACAAATATATCACAAAAAAAGAAAATTACAGACCAATATCACTGATGAACTTGGATACAAACATCATGAACAAAATACTATCAAACAGAATCCAACAAAACATTAAAAGAATTATACACCATGATCAAGTGGGATTTATCCCAGGAATGCAAGGATTCTTTGGTATATGCAAATCAATACACCATATTAACAAATTAAGGAATAAAAACCGTATGATCACCTAGATAGATATAGAAAAAGCTTTTTACAAAAGTCAACACCAATTTATGATAAAAACTCCCCATAAAATGGACATAGAGGGAACCTAACTCAACATAATAAAGGCCATATATGACAAACCCACAGCAAACATCATACTCAGTGGTGAAAAACTGAAACCATTTCCAGTAAGATCAGGAACAAGACAAGGACGTCCACTCTCACAACTTTTACTTAGCATAGTTTTGGAAGTCCTAGCCATGGCAATCAGAGAAGAAAAATAAATAAAAGGGATAGAATTTGGAAAATAAGTGAAACTGTCATTCCTTGCAGATGGCATGATACTATACATAGAAAATCCTAAAGATGTCACTAGAAAACTACTAGAACTAATCAATGAATTTGGTAAGATAGCAGGACACAAAATTAATGCACAGAAATCTCTTGCATTCCTATACACTAACAATGAAAAATCAGAAAGAGAAATTAAGGAAACAATCCCATTTACCATCACAACTAAAATAATAAAGTACCTAGGAGTAAACCTACCTAAGGGGGCAAAAACTTGTACTCAGAAAACTATAAAACACTGATGAAAGATATCAAAGATGACATAAACAGATGGAGAAATATACCATGTTCTTCAATTGGAAGAATCAATATTGTGAAAATGACTATACTACCCAAAGCAATCTACAGATTCAATGCAATCCCTATCAAACTACCAATGGCATTCTTCACAGAAGTAGAAAAAAATTTTACAATTTGTATGGAAACACAGAAGATCCTGAATAGACAAAACAATCTTGAGAAAGAAAAATGGAGCTGGAAGAATCAGGCTCCCCGACTTCAAACTATATTACAAAGCTACAGTAATCAAGACAGTATGATACTGGCACAGAAACAGAAATATAGATCAATGGAAGAGGATAGAAAGCCCAGAGATAAACCCACACACATATGGTTACCTAATTTATGACAAAGGAGGCAAGAACATACAATGGAGAAAAGACAGCCTCTTCAATAAGTGGTGCTGTGAAAACTGGACAGCTATATGTAAAAGAATGAAATTAGAACACTCCCTAACACCATACACAAAAATAAACTTCAAATGGATTAAAGACCTAAATGTAAGACAGGACAATATAAAGCTCTTAGAGGAAAATGTAGGAAGAACATTCACTGGCATAAATCACAGAAAGATATTTTTTGACTCACCTCTTAAAGTAATGAAAATGAAAACAAAAATATACATATGGGACCTAATGAAACTGAAAAGCTTTTGCACTGCAAAGGAAACCATAAACAAGTTGAAAAGACAACCCTCAGAATGGGAGAAAATATTTGCAGATGAATCAATGGACAAAAGATTAATCTCCAAAATGTAAAAACAACTATGGAGCTCAATATCAAAAAACAAACAACCCAATTAAAAAATGGGCAGAAGACCTAAATAGACATTTTACCAAAGAAGACCTACAGATGGCCAAGAGGCACATGAAAAGCTGCTCAACATCACTAATTATTAGAGAAATGCAAATCAAAACTACAATGAAGTATCACCTCACACCAGTCAGAATGGCCATCACCAAAAAAATCTACAAACAATAAATGCTGGAGAGGGTGTGGAGAAAAGGAACCCTTTCACACTGTTGGTGGGAATGTAAATTGATACAGTGATTATGGAGAACAGCGTGGAGGTTCCTTAAAAATCTCAAAATAGAACTACCATATGACCCAGCAATCCCACTACTGGGCTTATACCCTGAGAAAACCATAATTCGAAAGTACACATGTACCCCAATGTTCATTGCAGCACTATTTACACTAGCCAGGATGTGGAAACAACCTAAATGTCCAATGATAGATGAATGGATAAAGAAGATGTGGTACCTATATACAATGGAATATTACTCAGCCATATAAAGGAATGAAATTGGGTCATTTGTAGAGATGTGGATGGACCTAGAGTCCATCATACAGAGTGAAGTGAGCCAGAAAGAGAAAAACAAATATCATATATTAACACATATATGTGGAATCTAGAAAGATGGTACAGATGAACCTATTTGTAGAAATGTAGAGAATGAACATGTGGGCACAGGGGGAATGGGGAGGGTGGGATGAATTGGGAGATTAGTTTTGACATAAATACCCTACCACATGTAAAATAGATAGATAGTGGGAACCTGCTTTATAGCACAGGGAGCTCAGCTTGGTGCTCTGTGAAGACCAAGATGGGTGGGATGGAGGGTTTGGGAGGGAAGTCCAAAAGGGAGTGGATATAGATGTATTTATGGCTAATTCACTTCATTGTACAGCAGAAACTAACACAACATTGTAAAGCAATTTTACTCCAATTAAAATAAAGTAAAATAAAATAATACACATAAAGCACCTAAAATTATATTCATATGTACTTATATAACAAATATTTTTCATAAACCTCATTTTATAGCATAATTCATTGTATTTGAAATGTTCTCAGAAATAACATTGACCTAAAACTGTTAAAATTTAACTTGGTTCTCTGATTCAATATGGATATTGTTTTCTGTTGAGGGATGTTAAACTAATATCTGATAATCCCTGGGAATTTCCCCAAGCATTTTCCTTGGCATTAAAACAGAGCTTTCAAAATTTTAAAATCTTCAGCAGCTAGGGTGGATAAGTCTTATTCTAGTATAAGGATGATAAATCATGGTACAACCAAAATTTTTAAAATTGGTTGATAGCATTTCAATTTTCACAAAGCTTTCAGCCTTCTGTTATCTTTGCTTTTACCAATTTAAATGCATTAACTCTAAAGCTGGCCTTAAATTGAACATTTAAATTAATGCATTGTCAATTTGTTGTTATGGTAAAGAAAAAAAAATTAAGTTAGAAACATGGATGTAGAGAAATAATGACACACTCTTTATTTGCTATTTTAATCTGAATATACTCTTCCATTTTCCATGTTGCCATTATCCATGTAAACCTAATGACATCCGAAAGCAGTATTGGCAAAACCCGTTAACAATATGTCCTTTTTAAAAGCTAGAGTAAATTGTTGCTCAAAAACAATGTTATTGTGTATGACTGACTTGCTATGCACTTAGTACCTCTGATCACTTTAGCTAAAAGAAAGAAAAGGAAACATAATGATGTTAATTAGCAGCAAGCCAATGCAGAAGTGATTTTCTTCTAGATATTCAACTTCACCTTAAACGAAATATGGAGTAAATAGTTGGCAGAGTATTTAACATTAAATAAGCAGCAAAGAAATTTGTTCCTCAATGATTTTGTTTCTAAGTTAAATTTAAATGATATACAAACAACATAGCGCAAGCCCAATTTCTTCCTCCCTTGCGCTTAGATATCCTTAGGCAAGGAATCAAAAATGATCACCACTTCTTTTTCTTTTTTTCTGTCCTCTAATGCTGCCCCTTAACCTTGATATCTGGAGTTAAGGGAACACAGTGTGCTCTGTATGACCTTGAAGTGCTGTGCATTTCCTAAACTGAAGTAGACATGTTTATGAAAGTACACACATTCATGCATTGATATAATGCGGCTGTTGAGTTTAGCATAGTGAAATATTTCACTTACTGATCAAGAAGAATGGATAGATACATACCAATAGCTAGTACTTTAATTCTTCATTATGGATTTCCACTATCATCTAGGTATTACCTTGGCTGCAAAGGAAACTCTGATCATGAAAGAAAATTTGGTTCCACCAGCAATCCTTAGGCCAAAAGGATGTTGATAGCATTTTAAAATGCTCATTTCCATATATTTTTGTGAACATTGAATTTGATTTCATTTATGTATTGTTGGATGTAAAGTAGAATATATAGGCTTCTGGTGGACACATTAGATCTGTGTAAAGTTTTCCTGAAGAAAACAGGATTGTGGGGCACTAGCACTTCTCTCACAATGGATGGCATTTTAGAGAACTCCATTAAGTCTCAATATTTCCTAAAAGGAACCCTGTGCCTAATCAACGAATTATCTACAATTACTCCTTTTCCCTTTGCAAACCACTCTTTCCTTTTGTTCATAAACACTAGTATTTCTCTTCACTTATATCTTGTCTCCTTTTTAAGTGATGTTAAAACAGAACACCTAGAATGAATTTCTAATGACTCATCTTGGTAGATATCATGTACCATTCTGAATTTTCTTCTAAACTTTTGTGACACTTGCTCTCAACGTGTCTCATCTTCCTTTCCTATATTTAAGAAATACAAGGGCAAGCATCACATTCTAGTGTGTACTGATTTTGTTTCTTTATATCACAAATCACAAAGTCTTGCTTGCATAGGTGGTCAGTACATCTAGGCTGAATGAATTTAACAGTGAAAACTTTTCTATAGGAATTATACATGGTGATTCAAATATATAAAAAATATGATTGTTCTAGAAGGCAGCTCCTATCATTTAGTCTTAAATAGCAGATACAGTGAAGATACATCCCAGGGGGAAATGGTGGGAAGTCAGAATGCTGATCATGAAGAACCTTCTATGAGTCTGAAAAGGAATAACCAGAGTCTACCTTTATAATATCTATCAAATCCATCCCTTTACCTCCATAATTATTTTGAACCAGCTTCCCTCTTGTTATTCATACCTTTTCTTTACCTGCAATATATCTTCTATATTACTCCCAGAAGAATTTTGTGAACCCTAAATGTAATATAATCAGCCTTGCCCAAGATTCTCCCAAATCTCCACATAATATTTAAAATAATATTCAAAATTATTAGTAGAACACTGAGTGTCCTTTAATATATATCTCATCCACCTCTCCCTACTTTTCTCTCTAATAAATTCCACTAAACATATATCTTCCTTCCCTATGAGTCCTGTGTCTGGAATAAACTTTCCTTTAATACCTTACTTTATCTTCTTTTAAATTTCAAATTAGGTCATCTTGCCAAGAAATCTTCCTTTACTCTCTAGTTTTATTTGTGTTTTCACATAAACTCTCAAAGTATCTCCACAATTAGGCTGGCTGTAAGCAGTTTGAAGGTAAAGACCATGCCTTAAATATAATGGAAAAGATCAGTATTTGACTGTAGATATCATACATACATCAAAATCTAGAATTTGTTGGAAAAGGACATTGTCAGTGAACTGAGGCAGGCCTACAAATTAACAGGGTAGAAAAAAACCTTTTTTTAGTTTGCTTCTGGCCCTGCTTTTAGTTATTTTTTTCAATGTGTCCTTAAATTAATTCAGCCTTTGTTATTTGACATTTGTTAGTAGGAGGGAGGTGTGGTATTAATTAATTTCATTACAGAATTAGAAAGCTTAAAGTGCACACAGTAATGGTTAAGGGGAGAAGAAAATAAAGCATAAATAATGGATCTAAACTAAAGATCTGCGTCTGATATGTGGAAAGCATATAAGGAAGTAGAATATCTTTTTAGGGAGATAAAATGAACACATGAAGATGCAAATTTCTTTCACTTTAACCTGTACCAACATTCTGGCCTCTCTTTATGAGGAGAAGCTAGGCAATCTGGAGAACTCTGCACTTCAACTTGCCTTCCGAGACTCCTGAATCAGAATCTCCTTCATTCTTGAGGGTTTATAGGTTTCTTTGGCATTGTTAAATTCTTAGAATAATTTATTGGATACATTCTATAGCATTTAACTGGCATCTATGTTGAGTTGGTTGCCTTGATAATTAGAAGTGGATGTTCATACCACACCTGATAGTCAATATATGTAAAAGAGATTCTGTGCAATGCTTGATGTACAGGAAGCTACATTCTCAATTCTGCATAGCTCAGAGGTCAGAGTATTGCAAAGTTATTATTTCTAGATTAGCCAATCTTGTAAAATATCATTATGGGTCAATTGAGTGACATTGCATAAATAGTTAGCTGTATGTTCTGAGGAAGCTTTTAAGACAATATGTTAGAAGTAGCGCAAAGCAGTTACCAGAAATACATATTGGGTTTTAGGATTCTAATGCTGAGTAGTATTAGATTTTTCACTTTGTCTTTTACCCTCTGTTCCTCTTTTCATACAAACTGGTATATTATCAAACAGTTTTAGAATCAAGAGCCTAAGTAGTTATATGCCGCACCTTTCTAAATGACTCACTATAAACTGCAAACTACGATGGACAATGCTTAAACATGTGCTGTATAGTACATAAATAATATTCCTTTTAATCCTTATTGGTTACTTTATAAATTATAGTTTCTAGAAATCTTGTAGGAGCCAAACATTATATCAATATAGAATAATATTGCTTGTAGTTTATGACATATTGATACATTACTATAGTTAATACAATTTAAATAAAATCATATCAGAACCATGACACCACTCTTGTTCAATGTGTTTCATGATGATGATAATAATGATGATAATAAATCACCGGCTATAATAAGAGAGTGACTGCAGAATTTAACACAAAATGAATTTAGAGAAACTATAGAGATTTTGCAAGAAGAAAAATTGCAGGCTTCCATTAAAGCAACAGTTTTATTATTTTTAAACTCAGTTCTCTGTAAAAATAAAGTGATTATGTGACACAGTCAGGAAGCAATAGGAAATTTAGTTGATGCTTTTTATAGGTCTATGCTCTTAGCATCATTAGTGTTTTTAAGAAGTTTGTTTTTCTAGACTTCTTGTCAAAATAATCTATCATCCGTAAGTATAGCATAAACTGAAAACATTGGTCTTGGATTTTCTTCTATTCAGGTGATAACAATGTCTTTATTCAATTACAAAACAACATAAAATATTGCTGGTGATATGTCTGGTCAAACATTTCTACTTCAAAATTGCTGAGAAATATTAGTTGAAAAAAAGTTTTTTCTAGGAATGTATTTCTATCCTTAAGTCATACCCTTATAAGTAGGAACCAATTGTGAGATTGGTTGTGATTAGACTATGGAAGCATTGTAACAAATTTAGTAAAAGGAATTTAGCCAAAACATCTGTAATTTCTAGGCAGAGGCCTACCGAGTATGTGACTAAAGACATTTTTTTCCAGATGGCACAGCAGTAACTTTCCTTCTCTGCACAAAGTTTGAGAAGCTTACTGGAAAGAAATGTATCATATATCGCCTGTGAAGCTCTTCTCACAAAGGAGAAAACATGGCCCATCCAGAACTAAAGATCTTCAACTTAATGGAAGTTTTCAAATAAAGGCAGATGCTGAGTTTGGCAAAAACAATTTCCAAAATAACACTGACATGATTTTTTTCAAAAAATAAGTTGCTGAGGACTAAGCATCCTACTTAAATTTAACATTTTGACCAGATAAATAAGAGTCTTAATAATACTCACCAAGCATGATATATATTTTTATTTTTATATGAATTACTTTTTAATTCATCTTCTGTATATACCATTTGAACTTTGCAGAAAAAGTACAAAGATCAATTATTATTTTAAATTTCATAGATAATAATCAAAGAATAATAATATATGTGTGCTTTGCTTTCCAGAAATAACTTTTTTGGTAAATAGTGTACATGATTTGATTAAATTAGTAAACAAATTATGTTGACTGTGTGTATGTGTGTGTGTCAGAAAGAAGAGCTGCAGAGAGGCAAAAGTGAGGGAAAGTAGACAGGCCAATAGAGATTTGGATTCAGTCTAAGTGTAGTGAGATGCCACTAAAGAATTTACAGAGATAAATTTGTATTATATGGTTTGTGTTTTAATAAGGTCACCCTGGAGCTCTTCATGGATGCAGTGGACCATTTATGAGGCTATTGCAGGTAAAAATAGTGTTTTAAGCAAATAGAAAAATATGTTTATAGATTCAATATATATTTCCACATCAGAACTGTTAAGATCTAATGGTAATGTGAATTTACAATTGGGTTGAAGAATAATAAAATAAAAGATGCCAACTGGTTTTCTAGCTTGGGCAAATGCATAGATAAACTATTGTTTACTAATATTTGGAACACCAGGGAAAGAAAAGATATTTGTTAGTGACAAGAGAATCCATAATTACATTTTGAACATGTCCAATATCAGATATCTATGAGATTTCCAAGTGAAAGAGATGATAGAGGCAATTAGATAATATGAATCAGAAGCCTAGAGGAGAGGTGTGGGATGGAGACCAGGGGAGATAGGAGAGAGTAATGAGCATGTAGAGAGTAATTATCTAGGATAAATCATACAGGAAAGATAAAAAGATGGCAAGGCCTCAGTCCAACATGTGAGGTTCAGTAGATGAGGAAAATCCAGCACAGTAGATTGAAAAAAGATGACAGGCAACAAGTTTGTATTTAGAAATGTAAGAAAAAGGAAATGGTTAACTATATCAAATGATAATGAAGGTATCTGTGTCAGAAACAAGGATAGAATTTTACTTAAAACATATTTCCCAATTTAGTACCTCTTTTAGAAGTTTAGTTTTATTTCTAGATACAAGGAAATTTCACTTCTGTTACTAAGAAGAAATTGTTAAGATTTTGACAGGACAGAGCCAATCTACCAAGACCCTTTAAGGGCTGGAACTGACAAGTTTCTGAAATTAACTGACATTTTAAAAAGTTCTCTGCTTTAAGGAATGAACCTCTATTCCTGCAATAGAGCTGATTTTAATGTCATTACATATAGTGAAGACATATACAAATTATATATACCAGAGGTCTGAGTTTCATTTGTGAAGAAACAAACAACAAATACAATATATTTGACCTAAAGGCTTAGGAGACATTCAGCCACAAAACAAAACAAAGCAAAACAAAAAACAATTCATCTAATGCTATTACTAAAGAATTCTTATTCAATTATCTAAATCTCCATTATTTTTTAAGGGTACACAAATTCCTAAGAATGAACAACCTATGTTATCAATATAGAGTATCACTTCATGCATTTGTGCTGCTTTTCAATTTCTACATACAAAAGCTATTAACAGATAGCAAAAACTAGTGGAGTTTCTTACTTTACTCCTTTTTCTAGCCTTTTTAGACAGTACTCAAATTTTAAAGGACTTTGAATAACCTGGGGTTCTTGTAAATATTCAAATTTGGATTAAGTACTTCTGGAATATTGTCTGAGATTTTGCATTTGTAACAAGCTCCCAAGTGATGCCAGTATTCTGTGTTGTGAGACACATTTTGGATAGAAAGGATTTAAAGAACTGACTAACTGAGCAGCTGATGGGGAGAAAGAAAAACATTTCTTCTTACACTCAAAGGGAAGGCTGAAACCTAATCTATTTTTATAGTGGAATATGCAATTGTACTTGGCTCTAATAACCATAATACTTATATGAAAACTTTATTTATTTATTTGTTTGTTTGTTATCTATTTTTGCCTAACATATTATCCCCAAGCCTTAGTGGCTAAAAGCAACAAATATTTACTACTTCACATTTCTGAGATTAAGAAATATTAAGAGATAGCACAGTTCAACAGTTACAGCTCAAGGACTCTCACGAGGAGTTTGTGGTCTGGACGGCTAGGGATGCAGTCATCTGAAGGCTTCACTGGAGCTGAGGGATTTGCATCCAAGGTGGATCAATTACATCTTACAAAAATCCTATGTGCCTCGTCACATAGACCTGTCTATGTGAGTGTCTTCATAACACAGCAACTAGCTTTCCCCAGATAAGGCAATACAGGAGGAGCCATGATATTGTCTATGACTTAGGCTTATTAGCCACACACCATCATTTCCACAATATATAATTCGTTACACAGGTCAACCCTACACAATGTCAAAAGGAACAACAGTGATTTTCAACCTCAGCACTGACAACTTTGGTCTAAATAATTCTTTGTTATGAGAGACCATTTGATCCGTTGTATGATGTTTGGCATCATTCCTGGCTCTAGGCACTACTGTAGCAGCCCCTCTCCCAAGCTGAGACAATAAAAGTTGTTTCCATATATTTCTAAATGTTCCCCAGTGGATAGGTAGACAGAAATTATGTATGAGTTATAACACTGCACTATACAACAGTGTAGATAGCAGGATGTGGAGATCCTTGGTGGACACTATAGGATGGAGGCTATCTCATTTTATAAAGCAGATAAAACTTGTTTTATTTGTTGATAAAGCATAGTAAGGATCCTTTAAAGACTGAATTCTACTACTGCATGCACAATGAATTTGATGTATTTATAGATTTACTGATTAAGTATAAAAAATTTAATTTTATTTTGAATAAGTATTGCGTTGTTAGCATTATTATCATTTTGTTACTACTCAGAAGAAACTCTGTAATTTTCATATAGAATGCTTAGCAGAAATCTGTTTGTAATGGTTTATGTCTTGTGTGTTTTATTACTGAATTCAAAAGACCAGAGCATATGCTATGAACTGAAGTAACGTGTCAAACACACACACACACACACACGTGCATCTTCAGTGTGATGGTGCCTAGATGCAATGAAATAGTTCACTGGATCCAGCAGCCATGCCCTTTCCATTTTAACATAAATTAGACTGATTCATAATCACATATGTGCCATATTGTGTCTACTCCAAATTTGAATGATTGCTGACATGGTAAACTGAGATTCATAATACCTTCCTTGCCTCAGGCATTCCCTAACACGTAGGAGACAAAAATATTTTTAACATCTTTAGAAGGTTTAAAAGAATGACAATACAACTCTGGATAAAGGGGCCAACTTGGACACCAGGGTATCAATATCATAATTTATCACCTCTCCTTGTTTAAAAAGTCCTTTCATTCACCTATTGATCCTTCAAAGTTAATCTTTAGCTACAGCTCTTCCAGGAAGATTTCTGCAACATGTTGGGCATAATCTCTAAGATCCAATATCAGGAATTATTGGACAATGAGACTATGTCTCTTCCAAAATCATGCATCTACATGTATATGTTTTTTCTTGATGATATTATCAATTATTTGAGAACAGAGCTTATATTTAATGCCACTTGATTTCCTTTAGTTTTGGGTTTTCTAAACATTTATCAACTGACTTTTTCACTCAATTTGTCAATGTAGATATGGTGTAGTATAGAGATAAAGACAAGCTCTGAAACCAGAATACCGTATTTGTATTACAACCTTCATTTCCCAGCTGTATGAATTTGAGGGAGGCATTAGGGCTTTGCCCAAAATTCCACTAGACATTCACATAGCAAACTCTCTGACTTCTTTCTAGTCTTTGATCAAAGCTAATCTGCTTAATAGGCCCATGTATTATTGTATACAATAATACATGGGCCTATTAATGTATTATTTTAATTGCAACTACTTAATATATTTAATGTATTATTACACTTAATGTATTACAGTTATTATTACACTTAATGTATTATTTTAATTGCAACCACTTATTTTCCCTACTCCAGTTTACTGATCAACTCCTGAATTCTCTTCAACTTTATTCTTTTTTTGGCACCATTTATCACCTATCATACTGCACCATTTTCTAATTTGTTATGATTATGGGCTATTTTCCGTTAACCATTCCAGAATGTAAGAACTTTATCTGTTTACTGAGGTATCTCATGTATCTAGGAAAGTGACTGAAAATTTGTATACAATTATCAGGATTGAATGCAAATTTTGTGCCAAGTGAAGCTTATATAAATTGGGGAACCATCTATAAGAAAAATAATAAAACATTGCAAATGCTAAATGAGGTAGAACCATATGAACATAATCATAGGGCTGTTTTCAGAGTATTGGAAGAGGTCCTTACCAGTGAACAACAATGAGGCATAGTCTTTGTTAACTTCTCAATAAATCCACCTTTGGTAGGCACTCAAATATTGTTTGAATAAATGAATTAAACTTAGCTGAACCTTAATTTCTTCAATGATAAAATTATAATAAATTGACATATAGAAATGTCCAGAAAAAATATGAATAAATTCATGTACCTTTATTAGAAAAGGGCCTGGAATAAGGTCAGTCCTCAATGAATAGTCATTGATAGCTTTGGAAGTTAGGCAAACACCAGAGTTGAGAAGTTGTTATATTTTTTTCTCCAATGAAAATTATATAGATCTATAATCCAGAATTAAGCTATATAGTAAAGGAAAAGAATATTCAAACCATATTTCTGCCAAGGATCCCATATTAGAATGCATTCATGTATCCCATTTGTGGATTTATCAAAAAACTTGAAAGCAATCTCATACTAATAAAAGTTTCTTAGGGTGATATAGATCCACTTGGATCCCAAAGTGGATTTTGGTGTTCCCAAGTGTGTTCCCAAAGTGCCCTGCAAGTTCCTTTCATACAGGAATAATTTCACTACTGAAAAGAGGCTATTTCTAGGGCTAATAGCAGTAGCCAAATAGACAATCTTCACAGACCATATGGTACAACAGTGGGGAGAAATAATTTTGGCTAAGATGAACAGAACCATTCTTACTCTTGTGAAATATGTCTCAAACTTCTTTAAGACTCATTCATAGTCAAAATAACATGAAATATCAAGGCCAGGTCTAGCCAGACCCATAAACAACGTAGTTGAGGGTATTACATGGCATTCGTGAAAATCAGAGTCATATTGATGTAACTGTCTTCTGGAAGTTTTATATTTTCAAGATAGATTTGTTCTGACAGGAATCACTTACGTTTACTTTCAAAAGTTCAAACTGGCTTCAAAGCAAGGTGAACTCTTCTGTATAAATGTAGATGAAAAAAATATTTTCCTTGGTCCAAATACAATGGATCAAGAAATTCCTTGTCAATATATGCATCTCTTTGGTGCAAAATGACAAAGGATGGAATATAACTTTCCAGTTATGTCAAGGCATCAGTGTGGTAATGGTAAAACTTGAAGATGATCTCTTTCAACTTGAAGGATATCGTGCAGCATACTATAGTACAGCACATCCTAATAGAATAATTCATTTACTTTGAAGTGAATAAAGGTGGGTTTTTTTTCCCATAAATTTTTGTTTGAATGTGAATCAGTAATCTTGCTGGCAGCCTCACTATGCATTTGTTATGGGAATTTTAAATGTCATGCATTATATGATCTGTATCCTCAAATGGTTTCAAATAAAAGTTGTCTGCTGTTTTCTGGTGAAGTGCCAAGTGAATGAATACTCATTTGATTTGCTACCTGTACATATAGTTTTACATCTTCATTAATTAACCTGTCAGTCTAGTGTCTCCTCAAAAACTTCTGCCATGTACTGTGGAGTATGTTAAAAGCTAAGAATATTTGCAACAGTACTGGCATTATTTTCGTGCCTGTACCTGAGTTTTCCTTAATAGACAAAGACCAATTTAATTTTTAGTATTATGTGTCTTGTTTGATTTTACACCTGGGCTATCATTTCACATCATAGAAAAATAAAATAAAACCAATTACACTGTAACATTCAGGAAAATGAACAATCAGACTTTAGTAGATGGGATATATTGAAAACAAAATGAGGTCCAACTTTCTGTCAGCTCAAGTTAAACCCAGGATCCATAAATTAAACTATTATAAAAAAAGGATCTGGGACTTCCCTGGTGGTGCAGTGGTTGGGAATCTGCCTGCCAATGCAGGGGACACGGGTTCAAGCCCTGGTCTGGGAACATCCCACTTGCCGCAAAGCAGCTAAGCCCATGTGCCACAACTACTGAGCCTGTGCTCTAGAGCCTATGAGCCACAACTACCGAGCCTGAGTTCCACAACTACTGAAGCCCATGCGCCTAGAGCTGATGTTTCTCAACAACCGCAATGAGAAGCCCGTTCACTGCAACTAGAGAAAGCCCCCGTAAGACCCAACACAGCCAAAAATAAATAAATTAATTAATTAAAAAAATAAAAGGATCATTAAATTATCAAATATGATGTCTGACATCGGGTTACCATCTTTAGTTAATAAAGCTTTCTGTTATAAATGATGGTATTCATCAAATGCAAGTAATCCAGTGTTTGAGTTTTAAACATGAATAGCAGTTTAATATAACTCTAAAGTCACTAAAACTTTTATTACAAACCGTTATTAGAAAATTTTCATTGTATAAGTTGCATACGGAAGACCTGAGTTTGGAAAACTTCTTTGAGAACTTTAGGAAATTCACCTAAATTCCCTGAATCTTAGCCTTTTGCAGGAAAATTGCAATTTTCCTACTTATGGAGTTGCAATAATTCTGCATTGCAGGAGGCTTAGAAGCAACAATCTAGATGAAATGGGAGGCTAGAGACTTGGTCTGGTGTTTTGTTTAGACCCTATATGTGTATTTTGAATTTGTTTGGAAATTGATGAAAATGAGAAGGGACCTAACGTCACCCACTACCCTTAACCTATAGCAAGGAAAGAATTGGCATCAGTTTTTGCAGAGATTTTTGATGGTAAAACGTGACCTACTGTAAATATAAAATGTTTTGCATATGTAGACTGCTACTACTGTGATTTTTTCGTCCTAAGATAATTCACATGAATTTATGAATGAAACTCTGCAGGACAAAGTTTGCCAAAAAGGAATAGACATAGAACCATATGTATCCATTTCATTATGTGAAATATTTACTTTAACCAGTTAGTTAAAGCAAAGGTTGCACAGATAGGATAACAGAAAGCACTTACAAGATTCCACAGATAATAGACATTTAAGATTCTAAGATAGAAGATAGAGTCCAGTCAGAGAAATAAAATGCATGGAAGCACATGAGTCCCAAGAAACATCCAAGTGCAGCTCCCAGGTCCTTTCTAAGTTTCACAGGATAGGCTTTATCTCTGGATTATGATCTATCAAGATATGCAGGTAGATCTTCATTTTAAGAGAACTCCAGCAGAAGTTTTTAGGGTTTTTCATTTGTTTGTTTCAATGAACTCCAGATTATGTAGGGAAACCAAGCTGCCATATGTCAGCCACTCATCTACACAGTTCTAGACAATGGTCCTGGGTTCTGCCAGAGGAGTTTCAAACTTTAAAAAGCACATTAAAAATTACTAGCTACCTCATCTCATCTTTATCATAGACAAAAGTCTTTAGCTGACTTCCAGGTAACCCCAGAGACAAGCATAGGGATGTAAGGTAATCCTATCTTATACAGTTCATGAGCCAGATTTTCAGGCTGGCTGTGACAGCCAAACACTGTATCTGTACAATCATGAGTTGGATTAGATAAAAAATCATTAATATTTAACCTAAAATTGTGATTACACTAGGCCAAAAATCATTGGTATTTTGATTAATGTTGCCTTTGTAACAATATTGGTAATTTGGAACTCAAATCATACATTTTGGACATATGGTCACAGTTAGGAAATTATATATGAGTAAATGCTTCATCTAAAGTTTCAGCTGATTCAGCTGACATCAGATTTCTGTCCCAGAGTGGGTTAGCCTCTAGCAATGTGTCCATGGAAGAAAATTGTGTTGTTTCCCCCTCAGCCAGTCATCAAGGAATGCTCATTAACATTTAGGCTATTCATAGAATATGGAGAACTGAGCAGCCAGGTGGACCAGCTACACTTCATGTCCTCCAGCATTTCCAGAATCCCCCTGAGTAAAGATTTCCTAGAAGCCTCTAAAGTCAATTGGTAGTTATCTACAGAACTGTTTCTGTGTCTTCTGAGATGATCAGAACTGATCATCACCTACATTTGTTGATCTACTGGGTACTACAAGGTCATACTGTACTGACCTCAAGTCTTTATTTTTTAGAGAGGTAGCTTCCATTTTTATATCATAGTTAGAAGTTCCCAACTTTACCCTTGCTAGTGTAAATACTAGGAAAGGCTCTGGCCAGGAGTATTTGACATTTGATACTAAAGCAAATAATCAAATTATAGGAAAACAGAAGTTCCTGAGTGTCTTCTGAGAATTGGTTGCCTTTGCCATATTTTTAAATTATAAATATATGTCAACTGATGTTATATGGAAGTTTTTTATTCTAACATTTTACAATATTGTATTATTTTTCAAAACACTTTTTTTTTAAATAAGAGCTTTTAAAATGCACAAACAGGTATCATTAGTTTTGTCAAGGGGCTTGTTAGAAATATTTTAGCATAACATAATTTCTTTCAGTCTCTCCAAAGCTACTCCTAATAAAAAGACAGTATATAGAAAGAGGCAGCTTTAAAACAAGTCTTTTCAACTAGGGTGTTACTTTCAGGAAACTCCAAATAGAAATTCTGAAGTCTCCACCGAGAACTTGTTTTTCTTATCTTTGTTTTCTTATCAAAGCAATATGCAGAGTCAATGCAATCCCAATCAAAATACCAATGGCATTTTTCAAAGAAGTAGGGCAAATGATCCTAAAATTTATATGGAACCACATAACATCTCAATAGCCAAAGTAATCTTGAAGCTGGGGGGCTCATGCTCCCTGACTTCAAACTATATTACAAAGTTATTATAATTTAAAAAGTATGGTATTGGCGCAAAAACAGACACATGGATCAATGGATCAGGATAGAGAGCCCAGAAATAAACCCACCCATATATGGTGAATTAATTTATGACAAAGGAGCTAAGAAGATACAATGGAGAAAGGATAGTCTCTTGAATAAATTGTGTGGGAAAACTGGACAACCACAAGCAAAACAGTGAATCTGAACCACTATCTTTCACAATACATAAAAATTAACTGAAAATGGATTAAAGGCTTAAATGTAAGACCTGAAACTATAAAACTCTTAGAAGAAAACACAGGTGGTAAATTGCTTGACATAGGTCTTGACAATGTTTTATTTTTGTTGTTGCTTTTTTTGTTTGTTTTGTTTTTAATATGACACCAGAAACAAAGACGATAAAAGTAAAAATAAAAAGAGGACCTATATCAAACTAAGAAGCTTCTGCACAACACAGGAAACCATCAACAAAATGGAAATGCAACCTACTGAATGGGAGAAAATATTTTCAAATTGTATATCTGACAAGGGGTTAATATCCAAAATATATAAAGAACTCATACAACTCAAAAGCAAAAATGAAAACAAAAACAAAAAAACAAAAACAAAAAACAACCCAGTTAAATCATGGGCAGATGATTTAAATAGACATTTTTCCAAAGATGTACAGAAAACCAACAATTACTTGAAAAAATGCTCAATGATATTAATCATCAGGTAAATGCAAATCAAAACCACAATAAAACATTACCTCACACCTGTTAGAATAGCTATAGTCAAAAATACAGAAATATCAAGTTTTGGGGAGAATGTGGAGAAAAGGGAACTCTTGTGCGCTGTTGGCAGGAGTGTAAATTAGTGCAATCACTGTAAAAAACAGTATGGTGGCTCCTAAAAAATTTCAAAATAGATCTATCATATGATCTAGATATTCTACATCTAGGTATGTATCTGAGAAAAAAAGTAAAAACTAACTTGAAAAAACATATGCTCTCCCATGTTCATTACAGCATTATTTACAATAACAAAGATATGAAAACAACCTAAGTGTCATGGATGGATGAACGGGTAAAGAAATCTTCATATATATATATATATATATATATATATATATATATATATATATATATATATATATCTCAATTCAAAATTCCCTAAGTGAGCACTATCAAAAACCTGTATCCAGATCAAGAAACTAAGTTTCAATATCCCAGAAGACCTTCTGTATACTCTTCCAATTATTATCACCCATAACCCAAAGATAACAACTATCTTGATCTCTAATTATACAGATTAATTTTGTTGAATCAACTTTATATATGTGATAATCTTCAATATTTTTCATTTAGCTTCTTTCATACAGTTATGTTTATAAAATGTAATCATATTGTTCTGCTTTGTGTTAATCCTTTCTTTCCTCTTTGCTATATATTATTGCATTGTGTGAACACATAGAATATTTATATTCATTTTACTGTACATGAGCATTTGAGAATTTTCCAGTTTGTGACTATTGTAAAGAGTATTGTTATTAACATTCAAATATGTTTCTTTTGTATTTTTATTTATACATCTATTTGTATTAGGTAAATCTATGAGTGGAATTATTATACTATAGAATCTCACATATTCACCTTTAGTAGATAAATGGCAAGCAGTTTAAAACTGATCATGGTAATTCACACTCTCAATAGGAACATATGAGGAAACAGTATGCTCCACATGTTTATCAACACTGTCTTTTTATTTCATCCAGTCTGGTGTTTCCATTTATCCAAAAATAAATACGACCTTATATTTTAGTTAGAAACATTCTTGCCTTATCCCATGTGTTGCAAAATATCTTCCTGATTTCTTAGATACTCAGATAATATCTATTGTATCCATTTATGAGTTGTTTAATTTTTTTTTTAACATCTTTATTGGAGTATAATTGCTTTACAATGGTGTGTTAGTTTCTGCTTTAAAACAAAGTGAATCAGTTATACATATACATATGTTCCCATATCTCTTCCCTCTTGCATCTCCCTCCCTCCACCCTCCCTATCCCACCCCTCCAGACGGTCACAAAGCACCGAGCCAATATCCCTGTGCCATGTGGCTGTTTCCCACTAGCTATCTACCTTACGTTTGTTAGTGTGTATATGTCCATGACTCTCTTGCCCTGTCACAGCTCATCCTTCCCGCCCCCCATATCCTCAAGTCCGTTCTTCAGTAGGTCTGTGTCTTTATTACTGTCTTACACCTAGGTTCTTCATGACATTTTTTTTCTTAAATTCCATATATATGTGTTAGCATATGGTATTTGTCTTTTTCTTTCTGACTTACTTCACCCTGTATGACAGACTCTAGGTCTATCCACCTCATTACAAATAGCTCAATTTCGTTTCTTTTTATGGCTGAGTAACATTCCATTGTATATATGTGCTACATCTTCTTTATCCATTCATCCGATGATGGGCAATTAGGTTGTTTCCATCTCTGGGCTATTGTAAATAGAGCTGCAATGAACATTTTGGTACATGACTCTTTTTGAATTTTGGTTTTCTCAGGGTATATGCCCAGTAGTGGGATTGCTGGGTCATATTGTAGTTCTATTTGTAGTTTTTTAAGGAACCTCCATACTGTTCTCCATAGTGACTGAACCAATTCACATTCCCACCAGCAGTGCAAGAGTGTTCCCTTTTCTCCACACCCTCTCCTGCATTTATTGTTTCTAGATTTTTTGATGGTGGCCATTCTGACTGGTGTGAGATGATATCTCATTGTAGTTTTGATTTGCATTTCTCTAATGATTAAGGATGTTGAGCATTCTTTCATGTTTTTGTTGGCAGTCTGTATATCTTCATTGGAGAAATGTCTATTTAGGTCTTCTGCCCATTTTAGGATTGGGTTGTTTGTTTTTTTGTTATTGAGCTGCATGAGCTGCTTGTAAATTTTGAAGATTAATCCTTTGTCAGTTGCTTCATTTGCAAATATTTTATCCCATTCTGAGTGTTGTCTTTGGGCCTTGTTTATGGTTTCCTTTGCTGTGCAAAAGCTTTGAAGTTTCATTAGGTCCCATTGTTTATTTTTGTTTTTATTTCCATTACTCTAGGAGGTGGGTCAGAAAGGATCTTGCTGTGATTTATGTCATAGAGTGTTCTGCCTATGTTTTCCTCTAAGAGTTTGATAGTTTCTGGCCTTACATTTAGGTCTTTAATCCATTTTGAGCTTATTTTTGTGTATGGTGTTAGGGAGTGATCTAATCTCATACTTTTACATGTGTCTGTCCAGTTTTCCCAGCACCACTTATTGAAGAGGCTGTCCTTTCTCCACTGTACATTCCTGCCACCTTTATCAAAGATAAGGTGTCCATATGTGCGTGGGTTTATCTCTGAGCTTTCTATCCTGTTCCATTGATCTATCTTTCTGTTTTTGTGCCAGTACCACACTGTCTTGATTACTGTAGCTTTGTAGTATAGTCTGAAGTCAGGGAGCCTGATTTCTCCAGCTCCTTTTTTCGTTTTCAAGATTGCTTTCGCTATTTGGGTTCTTTTGTGTTTCCATACAAATTGTGAAATTTTTTGTTCTAGTTCTGTGAAAAATGCCAATGATAGTTTGATAGGGATTGCATTGAATCTATAGATTGCTTTGGGTAGTAGAGTCATTTTCACAATGTTGATTCTTCCAATCCAAGAACATGGTATATCTCTCCATCTGTTTGTGTCATCTTTAATTTCTTTCATCAGTATCTTATAATTTTCTGCATACAGGTCTTTTGTCTCCTTAGGTAGGTTTATTCCTAGATATTTTATTCTTTTGGTTGCAATGGTAAAAGGGAGTGTTTTCTTGATTTCACTTTCAGATTTTTCATCATTAGTATATAGGAATGCCAGAGATTTCTGTGCATTAATTTTGTATCCTGTTACTTTACCAAATTCATTGATTAGCTCTAGTAGTTTTCTGGTAGCATGTTTAGGATTCTCTATGTATAGTATCATGTCATCTGCAAACAGTGACAGCTTTACTTCTTTTCTGATTTGGATTCCTTTTATTTCCTTTTCTTCTCTGATTACTGTGGCTAAAACTTCCAAAACTATGTTGAATAAGAGTGGTGAGAGTGGGCAACCTTGTCTTGCTCCTTGTCTTAGTGGAAATGCTTTCAGTTTTTCACCATTGAGGATGATGTTGGCTGTGGGCTTGTCATATATGGCCTTTATTATGTTGAGGAAATTTCCCTCTATGCCTACTTTCTGCAGGATTTTTATCATAAATGGGTGTTGAATTTTGTCAAAAGCTTTCTCTGCATCTATTGAGATGATCATATGGTTTTTCTCTTTCAATTTGTTTTATGGTTTATCACATTGATAGATTTGTGTATATTGAAGAATCCTTGCATTCCTGGAATAAGCCCCACTTGATCATGGTGTATGATCCTTTTAATGTGCTGTTGGATTCTGTTTGCTAGTATTTTGTTGAGGATTTTTGCATCTATGTTCATCAGTGATATTGGCCTGTAGTTTTCTTTCTTTGTGACATCCTTGTCTGGTTTTGGTATCAAGGTGATGGTGGCCTCATAGAAGGATTTGGGAGTGTTCCTCCCTCTGCTATATTTTGGAAGAGTTTGAGAAGGATAGGTGTTAGCTCTTCTCTAAATGTTTGATAGAATTTGCCTGTGAAGCCATCTGGTCCTGGGCTTTTGTTTGTTGGAAGATTTTGAATCACAGTTTCAATTTCAGTGCTTGTGATTGGTCTGTTCATATTTTCTATTTCTTCCTGATTCAGTCTTGGCATGTTGTGCATTTCTAAGAATTTGTCCATTTCTTCCAGATTGTCCATTTTATTGGTGTAGAGTTGCTTTTAGTAATCTCTCATGATCTTTTTTATTTCTGCAGTGTCAGTTGTTACTTCTCCTTTTTCATTTCTAATTCTATTGATTTGAGTCTTCTCCCTTTTTTTCTTGATGAGTGTAGCTAGTGGTTTATCTATTTTGTTTATCTTCTCAAAGAACCAGCTTTTAGTTTTATTGATCTTTACTATTGTTTCCTTCATTTCTTTTTCATTTATTTTAATCTGATTTTTATGATTTCTTTCCTTCTGCTAGCTTTGGGTTTTTTTTTGTTCTTCTTTCTCTAGTTGCTTGAGGTGCAAGGTTAGGTTGTTTATTCGAGATGTTTCCTGCTTCTTAAGGTGGGCTTGTATTACTATAAACTTCCCCCTTAGAACTGCTTTTGCTGCATCCCATAGGTTTTGGGTCGTTGTGTCTCCATTGTCATTTGTTTCTAGGTATTTTTTAATTTCCTCTTTGATTTCTTCAGTGATCACTTCATTATTAAGTAGTGTATTGTTTAGCCTCCATGTGTTTGTATTTTTTACAGATCTTTTCCTGTAATTGATATCTAGTCTCATGGCGTTGTGGTCAGAAAAGATACTTGATAAAATTTCAATTTTCTTAAATTTACCAAGGCTTGATTTGTGACCCAAGATATGATGTATCCTGGAGAATGTTCCATGAGCACTTGAGAAAAATTTGTATTCTGTTGTTTTTGGATGGAGTGTCCTATAAATATCAATTAAGTCCATCTTGTTTAATGTATCATTTAAAGCTTGTGTTTCCTTATTTATTTTCATTTTGGATGATCTGTCCATGGGTGAAAGTGGGATGTTGTTTTAAAATTTTTAAAAATTAAATTAGTTCCATAATATCTTAGTCATGAATATTTGTCATTTTCCAGAGTTATTAATTTCTTAAATAAATTAGTTTCATTTATAAACTGTTAGCAATCTCTTTTGTTTTAATTTTAGAAAAGTGTTTACATAACTAAGAAGAAAATGCATGCTCAAAATGATGTTTCTGTAAAATAAAATTGTAGGAAGAATAATAAGAAAAGTTATTGCTTATTATAATTGTGGTATATATTCTCCTAGTTTTTCTGGTAATTTATGTTGGTAATAAAAAGTTTTTAAAATTTCAGAAAACTATAAGAAGAAATATTAATGAATTGCTAAGAATTTTATTATTGAAAAATATGAAGCATAAATAATACTGGTGATTAAATGGACTTAAATTTTATAATATACCATGCATTATTATAGTCTTATTTATATTTGCTTGTTTATATTTTGAATACATGTTGGGATACAGATTTTTTAAAGAGACAGTGACAGCATGAGATACAAAATTTATTATATTTCCCTTTAGATAATAAATATGCTTTAGTACATCAATTGCACATTTCAGTCCAATCTCATCTGTCATGTAGCTATATTTTCTAAATTGTTTTCAATTTTTCATCTTTTTTAGGTATATTTAGAATTTCCTCAGTCTTTAGTGTATTCCTCACTGATTTCTAACTCTTCCAAGGATGATACCAAAATCCATGACATCTTATTGGAGGACAATCACATTTGGTTTTTAACATCTTTTGCTCTTTTGGGTTTTTTTCATTATTAGATTTTAGTAATGCCATTCTCTAATTCTTCATCAAATATATGTTGATTATCCTCCCAGATTGTGAATTACAATTATATATATATCTAAAATATAACTATGCTATGTATAAACTCTATATATACTCAAGTGACTATTGTTTATTATTTGGTATGAAATTCATATTTTTATTAAAATATCTCAACACATAAAACTTATCTCTATTAATTGCACTTTGTATTTATAACTCTTTTTGGGGGGGAAATCCACAAAATGCTTTTGTGAAGTCAAAGGAAATACTTTTTTTATAGTTAAATGATAGAAAGATATAGATAGCTAAATATCAATAGATGAGGAGGGTAGATAGATAGAGTTTCAATGGCTATTAGCCTGGATTGTAAAAATAAAAAAACCTGAAAATGCACATGACACAATCTATTATATAAAATGGCAACATTTTACAAAGAGCTACACATAAAATAAATTACTCAGAGTAATGTTTAAAGTAACCTCTCCTAAAAAAATAAAGACTACATTACTGCAGACTAAGAATAGAAAATAAAATAAAATATTACATCTGCTTCACTCTTTCCTCTTTTATTGCTTTGTGATCCCAGACAGGGAAGTTTCAAAAGTCATTACTGACTCACACTCCTGGGAGCCTTCCACCTCCATCTACTGAACCAATTCATCAGCTTTCATGGCAAGGAGAAGGTAAAAAGATGTTTGAACAAAAGCAAAGCTACTGGGATATGACTTGAAAGACTTTTAATTAGTTTGGAATAGAAGTATTCTATTGCATCAAATATCTAATTTCAACATCTCTGAGAACAAGAATGACCAAGTATTAATCACTAATTAGCTGCAGTTTTATCATCATTGAAAGCTAATGACCTAATAACTCTGTTCAAAGTTACAGATTGATTGCTTACATTTTTTATTTCAATAAATATCAATCAATACTGAATATATATTTTTAGCAATGTGTAATTAAATGAAGTATTGAGATGTGGGTAAGAAAATGCATGTTTTTCTCCTGTCCACTACCTTCTTATCCTAGCTAACAACTAATCGTTTTTATGATTCTAAAGAAATATAACTTCTTCAGTGAAACATCCTTACCCTTAAATCAAATCTCAGTGTTAATGCCCTCCTACTACTTTCCCTTTTTCTTTAAATTTCCCACAAATAAAAATGTATAATTATTAAGAGATTGATTATTGTTTATTTTCCTCATCAAATGATAAATTATATGAGAAAAGAGGAAAGTTTTTACTCTCTATTACACCCTAAATGCTGAACACAGTGAATTGCACATAGGAAATAACCAATACATATTTGTCATATGAATATATCTCCTTGTTTATGTTCCTGTAATAAAAATGGAGAGTAGATACAGTTTATTTCTGTAAAATATCCAGCGCTGGAGAAGATTCTAATTATCAGAATGATACCTCATATTTGAGACATCCTTTCATTATTGAAAGCACCTTCACATTTCTCTTAGAAAAGAGGATTCTCAGAAAGACTGGAGTGGGGGATTGAGGCAATAGGGGTCTCTCAGTGTAATGAGATTCTCAAATTCTTGGCCTAAATTGTGTCATAGAGAAAATGTTTTAAAACATTATTAATCAAATTCAGATTTGCATGAGTAAATGTGTCAGAACTTTGGGCATTAGAATGCGTTAGGTAAAGTGATATGGATTTATAGGAAAAAAACTATTTAAAAAATGAGTTCAGCCTTAAAGTATAGACAGAATTTAGTCAAATTAACTTATATGTTCATGCATCAATCAAGAGGAGAAGAGACCTATTAAGACTTTCATTTATTTTGATAAAGTAATCCTTCAAAAGAATTTTTAGAAATAACAATAGTCTGGCACAAAGTAGAGTTCAATCATGTTTCCATGTCTATATCCAGAGTTTATCTGAACAGTTCAGCAAGGAGATTCTAGATTGCTTTTTTAACCTGAAAAAAAAGAAAAAAATGTAAAAGGTAACAGTATGCAGGACCTATCAATACAAACTATTTACAAATAATTGAAAGATTTTATGGAATAATATATTGGCAATTATATTCTAAATGTCTTTAAGAAAATAATAATTAGATGACAATTTAGCTCACTATGATAGTTTTCTTTGTTCTTGAGTTAAAAATCAAAACAAATCTGGTAGTAGTTTTCAGTTTGTAATTTTGATCAAGACTGCAAAAATTACTAGTTCTCTCTTTTCTTCCTGGATGTAATTTATACAGAAACATAAAAAAAAGATAACTATTCAAATTAGTCAATTTTTGATGAAAAGTAAGAATAGCTAAATCCAAAACATCATAATTAGAAAAAAGGCAACAGTGTTCTGAGGAAGCAAAGTGGTAGCCTGGCTAAATAATACTGTACCTGAAAAGCTTGGGCAGAGCCTGAAAAACACACACTTCCTCATGATGAAGACCCGAGTCTACTGTGACCTTCCTAAATCACTTGTTTGCAATAATGAAGAAAAGCTGCATATACTAGTAACAGGAATGGACCTGAGTCTGAAATTGAGAATAAGAGAAAATGAGACTAAATGAGGAATCTCACTGAAAAGTCATAGTGTACAGGAAATGTTCTGACTATGGTGGTAGGGGGAATTAGATTATTTTACCTATGAAAATAAGGTTATTTTTTTTTCCCTATTGTCAGATTTGAAGTTAAGGCTATCATACACACAGAATCGTTCCATGTCTCCTGAAACAGTCCTTGATAAATTCCTGAAAGTTTTTCTTTCAAAATGATCCTCATATAAAATATCATGTCAGTTATGATTAATATTTACAAAAAAGAAATAGCTCATTGTCTAAACAGCTGTGCTACATGACTAGAAATAGAGAATAAAATTGATCATTCAACATTAGGTTTGACCTGTAGTAACAAAGACCTGAAAAATAATTATTTAAAATAAAAGTGAATTTCTGTAACATGAACACATCTAGAGGTAAGTATTCATGTTCACAAGACATCCAAGATTATCAGAGACTCCAATCCTCTACATTTGTATAATTGGAGTACCTAGAGAAAACTTAAATTGAAAGGAAGAAACAGAACAAGGAAATGGAGATATAATTAAAACAAACAAACAAAAAAAAAACAAAAGACAAGAAAGTCTTTCTCAAAGTAAAGAAGACTTGAATGTATAAAGATCCAGAAGAATTAAGCCCATGCTGTATGCTGTAAAGTTAATTGGCTTCAAAAAATACATGAAAATATGTCTTGTTCTGCAAGACAGGAATAATATGTTATTTATCAAAGCTTAAGAGAATTATAGCTGATCCTAGACTTCTCCAGAACAATTGTCAAAGCTACAAGACAGTGGAAAAACTTCTTTTAAATCTTCAGGGGAAAAAATGATCCAAGGATTTTATGCATTCTCAAACTAAATAAAAACAACAGAAATCCACTTTTGACTGTGCAATTAACAGATGATGATTATTCCCAAGAAATTTTTAATGAGTCTCCTAGAAGAACTGAGAGAAACAAGAGATAATTAAATTTAAAAAATTAAAAATTCAACAGAAATACTGGTGGTGAGTGAGTTAATCTATTTAAATGAAGTAGCAAGACAAAATCATTGTGATTTGGGGTTCAGAATCTAAGTATTAACACAATCTCAATATTATGTTCCCTGGCAAAATAAAATCCCATAACTGAACACACTGAGAGGGAAAGAAAAAATAATATGAGAATTAGGGAAAGAACTCTCATTTCTACATTCTGCTTTCAGGTTTTCTGTGTTTCTTAGATCTGTGGTTTGTTGTCTTTCATTAATTTTGAAAATCCACAGTTATTATCCCTTCAACTTTTTAAATTTTCTTCATAGTTTTTCCTTCACTTTCTGGATGCCAAATACACATAAGTTGGATAATTTGATATTTTATTGGTGCAAGTCTCATGATGGAGGCTAAGGATTTCTTCACTCTCTTTTACTAGTCTGCCATAGGCAGGTCCTGCAACACTGCATTTCAGAAATGAATCTTCCTAAATACTCATGTTCCAGTCTCTGCCTGTATCCCAGGACAGGGTCTAGGGTACGGGTGGCTTCCCTGCCCTTCACCCTGTAGCAGTGTAACTCTGATTTATATCAGTGGATTCTTGTGATTAGCCAGTTTCCAAACCATCATCTAGAAGCAACATACTTTTGTTTTGAATCACTGTAAGATATTGGCCTTGAAAAGATTTTCTGCACCTGGTCCCTCACTATCATATGACTTTTGCTAGTATCATCATAGTTTGTGGAAGAGTGACAGCCAACATTCCACCTGGCATTGGGTCAGGGACTGGGATGAGGGTGGGTTTTCTTTTTTCCCTCTAGTGGCAGTTGATCTTCACCTTATATGAGAGCAGGGTCTAGTCTAGGGCACAAAAATGTTGCTTCCTCCTTTAATAGCAGGAAATTTCTTTTGCTTCTTATGAGAGAAGAATTTGTGGAACCAATAAGTTTTATGCTCATCTTTCATTCATTCAGGGTCTAGAACATGCATGGACTTAGAACATGCATGGACTTCTACAGTTACTCCAGCTCTATCCTCAAATCTTAGCAACCCTTACAGCACCACTAAGGGTGTCTCTATCAAGTCCCCTGACCTCCCTTGAGTCTTTTATGAGCATCCTGTGGAAGCCTGTGGAAAACAAGCTGTTGAGTGGAGCAGATTCCCTTTGTCTTCAGGATTTCTATGGACACTAATTTGCCACTCTAGCTCAACTTAACCTAAGAACTTGTTAAAAAAAAAAACAGTTCTTTCCTTCTAATGAAAAATATTACATTAGAACTCAGATGATAAAAATCTTAGTTTGTTTTCTTTTATAAAGTCTGCAATAGAAAATAAATGATATAAATGACCTAATAAATGTTTACATTTTTATTTTGAAATAATTTTAGAAATTCAAGAGTTGCAAATGCAGCCCAGAGTGTTCTTATATATTCTTCAGCTATCTTTTGTTAATATTAACATCTTATATAATTATGGTACACTTACCTAAACAAAGAAATTAACATTAGTAGGACATAATTGAATAAACTAAAGACTTTATTTGAATTTCCTCACTTTTCTAACAATGACTTTTTAAAAATTTCTAATGCCTATTAGAATCCAATCCAAGACACAACATTGTATTTATCTTAGTCTCTTCTAGTCTTAAAAAGAAAAGCACAAGTTTCACATGAAGAGGTAGAGTTTATTTTTATTTTTGTTCTAAAAAATGACATTTTTATGGATAGGTAGATATATAAAAGAAATAAAGACAGTATACTGTATTTAGTTGCCATGTCTATAATTGATCATGTTATTTAGTAAGTTTTTCTCTTAAAATTCTGGTGCAAAATTTTATCTTAGTCTGTATGTTTCTTCAAATGGCATTTTTGTCATTTAGCACCTTTACTGTTTAACATTATCAATACATTTTTGTTAAAATTATGTTTAAATTAAAATGACTGAGCATACCTTTAACATAATTAAATCATATTAGCTTAAGTGAGGCATTTTTACCTTTCCTTTGTAAAGTATTTAAATTTATGGAAACTATAGACATTAATTTGAAGAAAGTTTAGGTAATATGAATTACCTTTTGTTTTAAGAATATTTGGCTAAGAAATTTTTTTTTTTTTTTTGTGGTATGTGGGCCTCTCACTGTTGTGACCTCTCCCATTGTGGAGCACAGGCTCTGGACACTCAGGATCAGCGGCCGTGGCTCACAGGTCCAGCCACTCTGTGGCATGTGGGATCTTCCCAGACCGGGGCACAAACCCGTGTCCCCTGCATCGGCAGGTGGACTCTCAACCACTGTGCCACCAGGGAAGCCCAGAAAAATATTTTTAGCTTTAACTAAGGAGGAACAAAAACCCACTAATTTTGCTCATACGCTGCATCACATGCCATATATCATTAACATCCAATATAGTAGATCTTAACCCTATAAGATCTTAACCTTATTTACATAAGGCAAGAAGATATATTAAATGACTTTTTGGCTTCTGTTTCTGAGGTATTATGACATAAACTCAATATTTTCTATTTCTCCATTCTAAGTACTATTATATACTCCAGAAATAGTTCAGTTAATCCAATGGACAAAATAAATGGAATCTGTGAGAACATGGACTATCTAAGGACCTCAGAATATGAAAAAAGGCATCATGATGAATTCTTTGTTTTCTTTTTATTTCCTATATATTCAATCCAGGCCTAGCCAAGAAAGATAATTACAATTCAGAAATGCCAATGAACATATACAAAAAGGAAAAGAAAAGTGATGAAGAAGGAGGATGAGGAGGAGAAGGAGAAGGAAGAAGAAGAAGAAGAAGAAGAAAGAAGAAGAAGAAGAAGAAGAAGAAGAAGAAGAAGAAGAAGAAGAAGAAGAAGAAGAAGAAGAAGAAGAAGAAGAAGAAGAAGAAGAAGCAGAAGAAGAAGAAGAAGAAGAAGAAGAAGAAGAAGAAGAAGAAGAAGAAGAAAGAAGAAAGATAAGGAGGAGAAGGAGAAGAAGGAAGAAGGAAATAAAGAGAGAGAGAGAACAAGAAAAGTTCATGTTTTCTGACCAAAGCGACTAGCAGGTTCTTAATTGGAAGACCCATACCCAGTGGTAGTAGTGACCAATAATGTCAGTAAAAGGATGGGTGCCAACCCATCTCTGCCCCACATCCATTGGCAGGTAGCCAATACTTTTCTAGCAATAGCATAAAGGTAACCTGTAGAGGCCAGTTCATTTTTTGTCCCACAGCCACTGGTAGCAGCAAGTCCAATGTACCCATGGGAGTGGCAATGCAGGACTCAGGCAAGCTGACCCAATTTTAATCCCACATCCACCGGCAGCAGAAGAAGACCTTCTGACTGCACTAGTGGCATAAGTCAGCCTGGTATGAACCTGTTCTTCACCTAGTAGCAGAAGGAGACCTAGATCCTAGGTTTGCCAATCCTTCACCCAGTAGCAGAAAGCCCTCCAGACCTAGCAACTTCACATTCTCCACTCAGAAGCAGAAGATCCAGACTATAATTCTTCCAGTCCTTCACTAAATAGCAGCAGGCAACTCAGGGCCTGTATCTCCCAGTCTTCTACCCAGTGGTAAAATTTGGGCTAAGTATGCACTTCTCTCCCATGGTGGGACTAGCTGAGATAGAGTGAGAACCTCATCTACACTGAGTGACCAGAAATGCTCTTTATCCATGGGTCCAGATTCACATAACGACACAGAGTAGACCAGATAAATGTCTTCTGTCCCTACAGATGGCACCAGCACATATCTACCAAGAGCTCAAGCAGAACCAGAAGAATGAAGCAGACCATAATAGCATTGAAAGGCTTGGAAAGCTAAATTTTCTAAGTTGGAGTCCATAGAAGTAGGACACAACTTATAAGCTAAATCTAAACAGAGTGATTATCCACTAAAACAGATTTAAATAATATAAGGACTTTTCTAACACAATATTCAAAAAGTCAGAGGATGCAATGAAAAATGACTCATCCAACCAAGCACCAGTAAGATTACAACTTGAATTAGAAAAGAAATACAACAGATACCAATACTGAGACGAATTAGATGTTGAAATTCTCTGACAAAGATTTTAAAGTAGCTATTATAAAACTACTGAAACAAGTAACTATAGATTCCCTTGAAAGAAAGTTAAAAACAGAAAATTTCAGCTAAGAAATAAAAGTATAGAACTTCATAGAATGTATACTACCAAGAATGACTAATGTAAACTTAGGACAAGATTTGCAGAGTGATAAAAACAAATGACAAATCTATATTCTGACTTTAAACAAGGATTGAAAGTGAAAGAATGAAAAATATGTATCATAATAACATTTTAAAAAACAGGGGTTGCTGTATTGATATTAGATAAAGTAAAACCTCAGAGGAAAGAAAATAACTACAGACATTGAAGAACATTACATAATGATAAAAATATCACTTTACCAGGAAGTCATAATAATCCTAAATGTGGATACACCAAAAAACAGAGCTTCAAAAATACATGGAAGAAAATACTGATATAGCTAAAAGGAGATGTAGACAAATTCAAAATGTAGTTTGAATATTTAACACACCATTTCCAGCAACTGATAGAACAAATGCAAAATTTGTTTACAGATAAATAGAAGAGTATTCAATATGTAAAACTGGACAATACTGTTAAACAATAGGATCTAATTGACATTTGTAGAACATTCGACAAGACAAGAGCAGCCATTTCAAGTGTCCCTGAAACATTCACCCAGGTAGATAACATTGTGTCCTAAAGCAAACATCAATGAATTTAAAAGATGTGAAATCATGCATACTAAATTCTCCAAATACAATGGATTAAAACTAGAAATTTATAACAATAGTGCAGTAAAAAATATCCTCACTAAGAAGTAAAAGAACATAATTTTAAACACTATATTGGTCAAAATGTAAGTTTAAATTAAAAAAAATACATAGAACTAAATGAAACTGAAAACAAAATCAATTTATGGGACACAGGTAAAGTAGTTCTGAGAAGGAAATTTTTAGCATTAAAAGCTTACACTAGAAAAGAAAAAAAAGAAAAGATCTGAAAAGAATAATCTAAGTTTTTACCTAAAGAAATTAGAAGATGTAGAGTGAAATTAAACCAAAGCTAATAAGAAAGAACTAAACAATAAAATAGCAGCACAAGGGAGATGGGGTGACAGATGAATTATCATGTAGTGAGATTCTTCCTTTGTCTCTCCCTTTTAATCTATGACAGGTAAAACATCCATAACTCAACAAAGGTGTCTCTGCCCAATACACCAAGATGCCAAAGAATCTGTACATCTAAAGATGGGTGGATACTGGAACACATAGAGGAGGCAGAAACGGGGGAAGAGCAAAGATAGTGCCTGTAATCCTGGTCCTTGGTCTGTGGCAGCTGAGCCAGCAGCCACAAAGAACCAAGTAGCAGCAACGGAGGTGGCACACATGACTCCAGCTTCCCTGCTGCAGTGACACCCATGGCCACAGATAACAGGGTAGCAGCAGCAGCAGCAAGACCTGGGACCTTCAGATTCAGAGACACTCATGTTTATGATCCCCACACACAGTGGCAGAACCTAGGAGCCTGCCATACACTGAACACACTAGAGGCTCCCCCACTACTCTCCTCATCCTCCCATAACAACAGAGCCTGTGACTTAGAGGATGCCTGACATGGTGAAAAAATCCAGCATCTCAGTATCTCAGGTGGTGATGCCAGCAACCTCAGCAGGAGAAAGGCACTAGTGATGCTGCAGAGAATTAGTGAGCTGAAAGATAGATATCTAGAAATAATACAAGTAGAGGAGGAAAGAGATATAAAAGAGGAAATTCTATGAAATCTACTGTCTTTTTCAGGAATGACAAGATTAGGGTAATAGATATCCCAGAAAGAGAAGAGAGGGAGAAGGGAGAAGAGAGTTTATTGATAGAAATAATACCTGAGAACTTCCCAAACTTGTGAAAGGAACTGGATATACAAGTCCATGAAACTAAGACAACACCTAATTACCTCAAAGAAAAATATCTTCTCTAGGACATATTATACTAAAACTGTCCAAAGTCAATGACAAAGAATGTTAATGGCAGTCAGGGAATAAAGAATGGTAACCTACCAAGGAAACTGCACTGGGCTTCAGCAGATAAATGACATTCTCAAAATACTAAAAGATAAAAGCTGTCACCCAAGAATACTCTATCCACCTAAGTTACCATTCAGATACAAAAAAGAAATAAAGGCTTTCCAAGGCACACAAAATCTGAGGGAGTTGCTCAATGCTAGACCTGCCTTACAAGAAATGTTGGAAGGAGCTCTTCTACCAGAAGCAAAAAGGCAAAAGTACACAAAACTTTGAGTAAAGTGATAAAGAGACAGAATCCAAAAATCGAAACTCTACATCAGAACAGGTTTTTAAACACTTTATTTTAGCATAAAGCATAAAGGGAAAAAAGCAGAAAAAATAACAATAGCTACTTCAATTTGGTAACAAACAACATAAAAGGGATAATTTGAGACAACCAAAACACAAAAGGGGAAGAGGAAAAGGATGAAACCCATATATGTAAATGAAGATAAGATGCTATCAGCAGAAAAAGATATATTTGTGAGATATTTTATACAAATATCATGGTAACCACACAAAAAAAATCTAGAGCAGAGACACAAAACACACATAAAAAAGAGGAAACTGAGAAGAACATCATAGAAACCACCAAACCAAAATGGCAGACAGAAACACAAGGAAAAAGAAAGAATGGAGATATGGAGGAATCAGAAAGCAAAAGGTAAAATGGCAGTACTAAGTCCTTCTCTGTTAATAAGCACGTAAATGTAGATGGATTGATTCACCAATCAAAAACCACAGAGTGGCTGCATGGGTTAAAAACACCACTCAATTATATGTTGCCTCCAGGAGTAGTCTCAACTCTAATGAAAAACATAGGCTGAAAGTAAAGGAATGGAAAATGTTACCCCAAGCGAATGGCTGCTAAAAGAAAGTGGGTGTAGCTATACTGTACCAAACAAAGTAGACTTCAAGCCAAAAAAGGTAGCAAGAGACAAAGATCGATATATAATGATAAAGGGAACAATTCATCAAGAAGATATAACAATTGTTAATATATATACACCTAACATAGCAGTACTAAAATATGTAAAGCAATTATTAACAGTCATAAAGAGAAATTGACAACAACACTATAATAGGAGATTTTAACACCTCACTTATATCAATGGATAGAGAATCCAGATGTATCTATCCAGATGGATAGATATATCCAGACCTTGTATCCACAAGGATACAGTGGCCTTAAATGAAACATTAGATCAGATAGATTTAATAGATGTGCATAGAACATTCCATCTAAATGTAGCAGAATGCACATTGCTCTCAAGAGAAAATGGAACTTTCTTAAGGATAGACCATATGTTGGGACACAAAACAATTCTCAACAAATTTAAGAACATGGAAACCATATCAAGCATCTTTTCCTATCACAATGGTATAGAACTAGATTTCTGGCCTCCAGAACAGTAATGTTTGTTTTTGCTTTTAGACACTCAGTTTGTGGTAATTTGTTACAGTAATCTAATAGCACTTTGTTATTAAATTGATTTAAATTGACTCAGTGTGAAAGAACATTGTGGTAGACAGACTTCTAAGAGGACCCCCAATGATCCAAGCCCTTGTAAGATCCCTTTTCCTTGGATGTGGGCAGGACACATGGATATGATGGAGTATCACTCTCATAATGACATATATGGCAAAGGTCAAGGGGTTTTGGAGATGTAAGTAACATCCTAATCAGTTAACTTGAATTACTCAAGAGACGAAGCAGCAGAACACTTTCCTCTGTTGACTTTTAAGAAGCAAACTACTGACATGAAGAGAGACATGCTTTTCATGACAGGAAATCACTAGTGGCTGAGATTCTTAATCTTACAACGTCAAGGAACTGAATTCTGCCAGCAATCTGAGTGGGCTTGGAAACTGATTTTTCATTAATCAAGTGTCCAGATGAGAATCTGTTTTCAGCCTTTAGAAATTCTGAGCAGAGAACACAGTTGAGCCATCTCTTGAACATTTAACTACATAACTATATTGTTTTAAGTCATTAAGTTTGTGGAAACCTGTTATACAATAGTAGAAAATGAATACAGGCATCTTTATATGCATAAAACAAATTTATAATTAAAAAATACTATCATTCATTTAGCAATTAATAGCCGCAAACTAATCAAAAGCAGATGAATTTGGACAGCTTATTTATTTTCTATTGTGTGAGTTTTGCCTGTTCCAATTTGGTTAACTAGTAAGGTAGAACCAGAATTTATTTTAAATTATTGTACTTATAATAAACATCAGATGATGATAACTTTTTCTGCCATTTTAATTTGAGTGATTCATTGTAAATAACTTTAAAATTATCCTACTGATTTCGTGAATTCTTGTCTAAGAGATAATAACCCAATCTCAGAAGTGACTGAGTAGTTCTTTTTTATATCTTTTTTATTACTTTCTACCATGCCAGTATACTATATATATATATATATATAGTATTAAAGTGATTTTTAATTATATCTTTATATTTTAAAAATGAAAATACCACTTTTCAGTGCTTCTCCATAGAATACTTATTAGAGTCTGTACCCTCATTTCAAAAATAACCATATTAGTAGTAATTGGATCATATTAAATTTTTACATAAACTTTACTTACAATGAATATGCCATGGTCAGCAGAATTTCTAGATCTGCCTCTATTCCAGTCAAATCACTTTTTAAAGAGATGTGCTTCTCCCAAGAAACACAAAAGAACAAAATTTCTTTCCAACTGTAATTGAACTTCCATTTTAGGGGGAAATCGTCCTATCTTAGATTTAAGCACTTGTTCTTCATCACAGATACTTGTGTTTATGTTAACATATTCAAGCCATTTAAGCAAGTTAATTGTATTTGGATTCCTGTTGACACATTTCTTCATAAATTTCAAGGGATTCCCTCACTAAACTAAATATAACACAATATTCCATTCTTTACAAAATCAGCTCAAAAGAGCCAAGTACAAACTATTCCACTATGTTTAACTGAAGCTCCCCTCATACGATACTCTCCTCTTTGTCTCCTGCTGTGCACATTTACTTGACTCTGCTTTGGGGATTTGTTTTCCTTGCAATAGTCTTGGCTGTCTTTCTTTTGCTTTGTCATCTGTTGTTCTTTATACATTCTTTGAATTTTCTTTCATCATCCCATTATTATGATTTTTTGCTCTTCCCCTGTTTTATGCTGGAAAAACCACAGCTTATTTGACAAGATAACTTGCATCTTTCTCTTATGCTGGCCATGAGGCTCTTTTCCTTAATTTCAAAGTGCACCTTTTCTTTGTCATTGGTTAGACTGGATTTACTTATTCCCAGTGTTCTCTGTTTTGTTGTCTCATTATCATTTGTCTGCTAGAAATCATTAACTATCTCATCATGCAAGCTCCCTGTATATTATGTGGGGATGAGACTCACTCTTCATGATGAACTTTTCTAAGGAGAGTTAGTGTATAACTGTAATGAAAGAAAATTGAGTGTCCAAGTCTCCCAATCACTGAGTGGCCAGGACTCAGTGCAATATCTCTTATCTATCAGTGACTCTTTAGTCTCACATGAAGGGAGCAGATAAAGAAGCACATTCTAGAGAGCATCAGGGCCTCTTACCAGGGAACACTTTCAGCAACTGAAGATGATTTTTTAAGAAGTGAATATTAATGGTGTTTGGCAGACCTGTAATTGCACATGACTATCATTCCATATCACTTTCATTTGCATCTTGTAAAACTGATAGCAAAAGATATATCAGCTAGATCACTAAAGAAGAAAAAGAACTATTAAAAGTAAAAGGCAGTGTAAATATGTAAACAAGTTGCATTTTGTTGTTTAATTTGAATAGTTCCAAAATATAAATTATTACTAACCACCCATTAATGATAAAAGAGTCAAACAAGAAGCCCTTTAAGATTTTCATAGCCCTCTGCCTTTCCATCTGTGTTACCTTCCTTGTTTGCTTGGAATAACAGCTATCCACAGATATTATTCCTATTTTGACTGCCAAAGTAATGTTTGAGTGATTGAAACGTACACAACATTAGAGATAATGAATCTCAACAAAACACATTTATTTATTCTGTTTGTGGTGGCATAAATGGAAATTTTTATATAACTAATTTTGCTTCTCTTATATAAAGGTAGCATCACTGGGAATATGTGTGTATTTGAAAGTGTTATTTAAGGAATCATAGTTTAAATTATTCATGTGGAAGCAATAAAGTTCTTATAGGAGGAATAGTTCTGTTTATTAAGAATATTGTAATTAATTATCATAGTGTAAAATGAATGTATCAAGTAGAAGGACCTGTAAAGACAGGTGAGGGAAAATAAATGAACTCTGACTTGATTTCAAAGCTTCAGCAGATCTTTAGTAGATGATCTCTATTAGTTAGAAATGACTGATTCTGAAACCAAGATATAAAGACCATGTCCTCTGAAACTGTTACCAAGTGTAAAGTCACAATTGCTCCAACTCTGACCAGCTTGCTTAAGAATTCTTGTTATTGTGAATGATACTGTTTAACAAAATAAACCATCACTATCAAAATGTACTTTTTATTTGCCGTGATGATATTGGGGAACAAATGTGTTCAGACCAGGCAGTTTAATTCACTAAGTAATGGAACTATGTGTTCAAAATGGCATTGAAGCTGACATCTAAATCCTTGGTTAAAATTTCAAAAAATCTGCTCACTATCATTGTGAAGTAGTCAATTCACTTAAAGCATTCCATTTCCTTGTATTGTAAAATAAGGATAAAAATACTGTTTTGATGATTACAATATTTTATAAATTATAAAACACAATATTCAAATTAATAATTGTTCAGAGAAGGGAACAAACTGTAGAAATGAAAAATCTCTGATTAGAATTTGAACTAAAGGAGGTTGTACAGATAATTCTACTGGGGATAGTGTTCCTTAAATTAATAAACTGGAAATAATTATAAGAACTTGTGACATTGTGTGAGTGTGCAGATTTAGAGTGGGGACATGAAGAAATGCAACAGTGTCTTAAGATAAATATAATTTCACCATTGAAAAGAAGTAATGCTCCTAGTTAACAGATAATCATTAAGAAAAGACTGGCTAGTCATTGTCAATTTTTCTCTGAAGATATCTTTAACTTTAATATGTACTTTCTAATGTTTCTCAAATACTAGCCCAAGGTAGAATGAATGAAATCCACAGAAAATGGAATTTCAAAGCAATTGCATATAAGTTTCATGCAATTGTTTGAAAGCAATTGCATAAAAGTTTCATGCCCTCCAATATTTACATTTTGACTGGGAAGAAACCATACAGGATGAAATAGAAAATAACAGTAAATGGTAGCATATGATTGCAAGTCATTACATTTTACAAATTTTGTAATATTGAATTCTACTTTTCTTTCCATACAGGAGTTCTATAATACAAGGTTTTCTACCAAATATATTTTATTTTTAACTTCAAGAGAGAAATTAATTATCAAGTTAATAATTCAAAATTTAATTAATTCCAAGGACCATTTGCTTTAAAATTTGTTAGGTAATTTCCAATTTATTGTACTGTGATAAGAGTGCTGTTTGTAATACTTCTAATTTTGGAAATTACCTCGCTCATTGAAATGTTCCATGTTTGTTTGAGGAGCAGGCACATTTTTTAATAATAGTATATAAAGTTTGATACCTACTGGAAATAATTATGATAAATTATGTTGGTTAGGCTACTATATCCTGTAAAAGACTTGAACTTTACAGGGTAAAATTCTATTACATATGGCTTTTCACCTGGGAGCCTTCTGCATTTGTCATAGGGTGGGATTATGGACTCAAGTAGAAAGTCACAGAATTGCTTGCTAAAGGAAATATAGTAGAGTGTGGTCCTTCAGAAGCAGTTTGGAAATGAGGAATAAAATAATGGAAAAACTGCAGCTATAATTTTTAAATTAATTTTTATTACAGTACTGTTACTTTACAATGTTGTGTTAGTTTCTACTTACAGCAAAATGAATCAGTTATACACATACATATATCCCCTCTTTTTTGGATTTCTTTCCCATTTATGTCATCACAGGGCACTGAGTAGAATTCCCTGAGCTATACAGTAGGTTCTCATTAGTTATCTATTTTATACATAGTATCAGTAGTGTATATATGTCAATCCCAATATCCCAATTCATCTCAATCTCCCTTTCCCCCTTGGTGTCCATACATTTGTTGTCTAAGTTTGTGTCTCTACTTCTGTTTTGCAAATAAGATCATCTATTATTTTTCTAGATTCCACATATATACATTAATATATGATATTTGATTTTCTTTTTCTGACTTACTTCACTCTGTATGACTCTAGGTCCATCCACATCTCGACAAATGACTCAATTTCTTTCCTTTATATGGCTGAGTAATATACCATTGTATATATGTGCCACATCCTCTTTATCCATTGCTCTGTTGATGGACATTTATGCTGTTTCTGTGTCCTGGCTATTGTAAATAGTGCTGCAACAAACACTGGGATGCATATGTCTTTGTGAATTATGGTTTCCTTTGGATATATGTCCAGTAGTTGTACTGCTGGGTCATATGGAAGTTACATTTTTAGTTTTTTTAAGGAAAATCCATACTGTTCTCCATGATGGCTGTTTTAATTTACATTCCCACCAAGAGTGAAAGAGGGTTCCCTTTTCTCCATACCCTCTCCAACATTTATATTTTGTAGACATTTTAATAATGGCCATTCTGACCAGTGTGAGATGATAGCTCATTGCAGTTTTGATTTGCATTTGTCTAATAATTAGTGATGTTGAGGATCTTTACATCTTGGCCATCTGTATGTCTTCTTTGGTGAAATGTCTATTAAGGTCTTCCACCCATTTTTTGATTGGGTTGTTTGTTTGTTTTTTATATTGAGCTGTGTGAGTTGTTTGTAAATTTTGGAGATTAATCCTTGGTCAGTTGATTCATTTGCAAACATTTTCTCCCATTCTGAGGGTTGTCTTTTCATCTTGTTTATAGCTTCCTTTGCTGTGAAAAAGCAATGAAGTTTAATTATGTCCCACTTGTTAATTTTTGTTTTTATTTTCATTACTCTAGGAGGTGGGTAAAAGAATATCTTGCTGTGATTTATGTCAAAGAGTGTTCTGCCTATGTTTTCCTCTAAGAGTTTTGTAGTGTCTGGCCTTACATTTAGGTCTTTAATACATTTTGAGTTTATTTCTGTGTATGGTGTTAGGGAGTGTTCTAATTTCATTCTTTTACATGTAGCTGTCCAGTTTTCCCAGCACTACTTATTGAGGAAGCTATCTTTTCCCCATTGTATATTCTTGCTTCCTTTGTCATAGATTAGGTGACCATTAGGTGACCATAAGGTTTATCTCTGTGTTGTTACATTGGTCTATATTTCTCTTTTTGTGCCAGTGTCATACTGTCTTGATTACTACAGCTTCATAGTATAATCTGAAGTCAGGGAGCTTGATTCCTCCAGCTCTGTTTTTCTTTCTCAAGATTGCTTTGTCTATTTGGGATCTTTTATGCTTCTATGTAAATTGCAAATTTTTTTTTGTTCTACTTCTGTGAAAAATGCCATTGGTAGTTTCATAGGGATTGCATTGAATCTGTAGATTCCTTTGGGTAGTACAGTCATTTTTACAATATTGATTCTTCCAATCCAAGAATATGGTATCTGTTTGTGTCCTCTGAATTCTTTCATCAGTATCTTATAGTTTACTGCGTACAGTTCTTTTGCTTCCTTAGGTAGGTTTATTCCTAGGTATTTTATTCTTTTTGTTGCAGGGCTAAATTAGATTGTTTCTTTAATTTCTCTTTCTGATCTTTTGCTTTTAGTGTATAGGAATGCAAGACATTTCTATGTATTAATTTTGTATCATGTGGCTTTTCTAAATTCGTTGATTAGCTTTAGTAGTTTTCTGCTGGCCTCTTTAGGATTTTCTAAATACAGTATCATGTCAACTGCAAATAGTGACAATTTTACCACTTCTTATCCAATTTATCTTCTTTTTATTTCTTTTTCTTCTCTGATTGCTGTGGCTAGGACTTCCAAGACTATATTCAATAATAACAGCAAGAGTGGACACTCTTGCCTTGTTCCTGATCTTACATTAAGTGCTTTCAGTTTTTTCCCATTGAGAATAATGTTTGCTGGGGTTTGTCATATATGGCCTAAATTATGTGGAGGTATGTTCACTATCTGGACAGTATCTCTATGTTCACTATCTGGACAGTTTTTTATCATAAATGTGTGTTGAATTTTGTCAAAATATTTTTCTGCATCTATTGAGATGTTCATGTGGTTTTATTCTTCAATTTGTTAATAAGTTGTATGACATTGATTGATTTGCATATATTGAAGAATCCTTGCATCCCTGGGATAAATCCTACTTGATCGTGGAGTATGATCCTTTAAATGTGCTGTTGGATTCTGTTTGCTAGTATTTTGTTGAGGATTTTTGCGTCTATGTTCATCAGTGATATTGGCATGTAATTTTCTTTTCTTGTGATATCTTTGTCCAGTTTTGGTATCAGGGTGATGGTGGTCTCATATTATGAGTTTGGGTGTGTTCCTCCCTCTGCAATTTTTTGAAAGATTTTGAGAAGGATAGGTGTTAGCTCTTCTCTAAATGTTTCATAGAATTTGCCTGTGAAGCCATCTGGTCCTGGAATTTTGCTTGCTAGCAGATTTTTAATCACAGTTTCAATACCATTACTTGTGTTTCATCTGGTCATATTTTCTATTTTTTCCTGGTCCAGTCTTGGAAGTTTGTACTTTTCTAAGAATTTGTCCATTTATTCCAGGTTCTCCATTTCATTGGCATAGGGTTCCTTGTTGTAGTCTCTTATGATCCTTTGTATTTCTACTGTGTGAGTTATAACTTCTCCATTTTCATTTCTAATTTTATTCAGTTGGGACATTTCCTTTCTTTTTCCTTGATGAATCTGGCTAAGGTTTTTTCAATTTTGTTTATCTTCTCAAAGAACTAATTTTTAGTTTCATTGATCTTTGCTATTGTTTTCTTTGTTTCTATTTCATTTATTTCTGCTCTGATCTTTATGATATCTTTCCTTCTAATAACTTCATGTTTTGCTTGTTCTTGTTTCTCTAGTTGCTTTAGGGGCAAGGTTATGGTGTTTATTTGAGATTTTTCTTGTTTCTTGAGGTAGGGTTGTATTGATATAAACTTCCCACTTAGAATTGCTTTTGCTTCATACCATAGGTTTTGGGTTGTTGGGGTTTTGTTGTCATTTGTTTCTGGGTGTTTTTTTATTTCCTCTTTGACTTCTTCAGCGATCTCTTGGGTATTTTTTAGCATATATTTAGCCCCCATGTTGTGTACTTTACATTTTTTTTTCCTGTAATTGAATTCAAATCTCATAGCATTGTGGTCAGAAAAGATGCTTGAGAAGATTTCATTTTTAAAAAAAAATTCTGAGGCTTGATTTTTAACCCAAGATATGATCTATCCTGGAGAAAGTTCCATGAGCACTTGAGAAGAAAGTGTTTTCTGTTCTTTTTGGATGGAATGTCCTATAAATATCCATTAAGTCCATCTTGTTTAATGTGACATTTAAAGCTTGTGTTTCCTTATTTATTTTCATTTTGGATGATCTGTCCATGGGTGAAAGTGTTAAAGTACCCTACTATGATTGTGTTACTGTTGATTTCTTCTTTTATAGGTGTTAGCATTTTCTTATGTATTGAGGTGCTCTTATGTTGGGTGCATAAATATTTACAATTGTTATATCTTCTTCTTGGATTGATCCCTTGATCATTATGTAGTGTCATTCCTTGTCTCTTGTAACAGTCTTCATTTTGAAGTCTATTTTGTCTGATATGAGTAGTGCTACTCCAGCTTTTGATTTCCATTTGAATGGAATATCTTTTTCCATACCTTCACTTTCTGTCTGTATGTGTCCCTAGGTCTGAGGTGGGTCTCTTGTAGATAGCATATTATGGGTCTTGTTTTTTATCCACTCAGCCAGTCTGTGTCTTTTGGTTGGAGCATTTAATCCATTTACATTTATGGTAATTATCAATATGTATGTTCCTATTACCACTTTCTTATTTGTTTTGGGTTTGTTCTTGTTGGTCATTTTTCTTCTCTTGTGTTTCCAGCCTAGAGAAGTTCCTTTAGTGTTTGCTTTAAAGCTGGTTTAGTGGTGCTGAATTCTCTTAGCTTTTGCTTGTCTGTAAAGCTTTTGATTTTTCTGTCAAATCTGAATGATAACCTTACTGGGTACAGTAATCTTGGTTGTAGTGTTTTCCCTTTCATCGCTGTAAATATATCCTTCCACTCTCTTCTGGCCTGCAGGGTTTCTGCTGAAAAATCAGCTGATAACCTTATGGTGATTCCCTTATATGTTATTTTTTGCTTTCCACTTGCTGCTTTTAATAGTTTTTCTTTGTATTTAATTTTTGTTAGCTTGATTAATATGTGTCTTGGCCTCTTTTTCCTTGGGTTTATCCTGTATGGAACTCTCTGTGCTTCCTGGACTTGCATTACTATTTCCTTTCCCATGTTAGGGAATTTTTAAACTATAATCTCTTCAAATATTTTCTCAGATCCTTTGCCCTTCTTTTCTTCTTCTGGGACCCCTATAATTCGAATTTTGGTGCCTTTAATGTTGTCTCAGAGGTCTCTGAGACTGTCCTCAATTCTTTTCATTCCTTTTTCTTTATTCTGCTCTGTGGTATTTAGTTCCACCATTCTATATTCCAGCTCACTTATCCTTTCTTCTGCCATAGCTATTCTTGTATTGATTCCTTCTAGTGTATTTTTCATTTCAGTTATTATGTTGTTCATCACTGTTTGTTTGTCTAGTTCTTCTAGGTCTTTGATAAACATTTCTTGTATTTTCTCAATCCATGCCTCCATCTATTTCCAAGATTTTTGGATCATCTTTACTATCATTACTCTGAATTCCTTTTCAGGTAGATTGCCTATTTCCTCTTCATTTTTTGGTCTTGTGGGTTTTTACCTTGCTCCTTTGTCTGCAACATATTTTTCTGTCTTCTCTTTTTGTCTAACTTACTGTGATTGAGGTCCTTTCCTCAGGCTGCAGGGTCGTTTTTCCTTTCCTATGTTGTTTGCCCCTGGTAGGTGAAGTTAGTCTAGTGGCTTGTGTATGTTTCCTGGTTGGAGGGACTGGTGCCTGGTGTGTGGAGCTAGATCTTGTCCTTCTGATTGGCAGGGCCACATCAGAGGGTATTTTTTTTTTTGGTGTCTGTGAGCCTAGTATGACTTTAGGCAGCCTGTCTCTTGATGGGTGGGTTTATGTTCCTGTCTTGCTTGTTGTTTGGCATGAGGCATCCATCACTTAATCCTGCCGGCAGTTGGGTGACACCGAGTTTTGGAGTCGAGAGGGAGACTTCCTGCAGAGCTCTTTCTTATTAATATCCCCCGGGGTTGAGAATTCTTTAGGAGTCTAGCTTCCTGGATTCAGTGCTTCCAACCCAGAGGCTCAGGCATGGCCCCTAGCTGGGGAACCAAAACCCCACAATCTGCACAGTGTGGCAAAAAAAAATAGGGGGAAGAAAACAAACAGACTAGTATAACTCAAGACAAATAGCAAAGACAAAAACAAATAGTAATAACAACAGTTAATTTTTTTTAAAAAAAGAAAATAAATGTACAGATGAATAAAACCCAAGAGAACTGGTAAAACCAAAATGAAACAATGACAAAACTAACAAAGAAACACACATACAAAAAGAAAACAAAAACCAAGAGAAAAACTAGACAAATAAAAGTACCCCAAAATGAAATCAATCAAGTAAAAACAATACTAATAAAAACAGAAAACAAGAAACAAAGCAAAAGAAGGCACACTAAAGAAAAGCAAACATTAGAGAACACAAAAAAATGATTTTAAAAAGATTGAAAACTAAACATAAGAAAACAAGGAAAAACACAAAACACCAAAAAAGTTATGTAAAAATAGAAAAATAAAATAAATTTTTAAAAAAATATGTAACCTTATTTTTTAATTTTAATTTTTTTAATTAAGAAAATAATTTTAAAAACAACAACAGAACAGAACACAACATTAAAAGATTGTTATAATACTATTTTCCTGTGGTCTCAGCTGTCAGTGTCATTGCCCCCACCATGAATCATGACCAAACTCTGCCTCTCCATGAGGCCCCCCAATACCTCTAGGTAGGTCTCTGGACCTGCTGTGGGCATGTGGGGGCAGCTCAGACTCTTATCTGGTTCAACTCTCATGTGCACTTGCCCCCATAGAGTGGTCTCAGTTATGGGAAGACTTGTATATTCAAATATTCTATAGGGATTTAATATAATAAGCAATTAATTATATATTAATTAAATATTAATTATTTAAAATTTAAAAATTTGTTTCCTTTTTTCTTTGTATATCCAATGGGCTCTAATGCATATAAATGGGAAATAATGCATTCAAATTGACAGAAAAAGAATAACACTTAGGAATAAATCTTTTTAAAAATGATAATAAACATATCTGGAAAATATCTTACTAAGGGACATAGACACCATATCCATAAATAATAAATCAGGACCTGATAATGGAGAGAAAGCAGAACATCATGACATATCAATATCACAGTTTATGCAATTTTAAGAAATTAAGATAATATGCAATATGTTTTATTTGTTAGATATGCAAAGAGACCTATAGCAATACTTCCATGTAATCAGTAATTTTATATCCTGGATTAAGTAAAATCTTAATAACACTATTTATGTAGGCATCTATTATGCTTAACTCTTATTCCCTCTTTCATGCATTGAAGTTCTAATATTTGTAAAGTACATTTCCTATGCCATGTTTTTCATGATGACCAGAGCTTGTTAGTCAGTTAGTACTGGTACTGGTACTTCTATTTGATACTCCTAAATTTATTTATTTTTCTCTTATCTTTTTTTATTTTTTTCCTTAACATCTCTCTGTTCTCACACATGGTTCCAGCTCTTTTCATGTTCATCAAACTTTTATATCTTTGATTAATTAAATAACCCTACACTTGTACTAAACACAAATACATATAATTTTAATAAATATGCTTACTTACTGTATCAATATAAATGCATGAAATATAATTAATGATATCTTGTTTACAATAATAAAAGTTTTCTTAAAAGAATATGTCAATACTCAGAAATGCAAACAATTTTACATATGAAAACTAATTTTATGTTACTGTAGTACCATAATAAATATCAGGTACAGCTTTCATTTGATCACTGAATGCATGCGTATTACCTGCTTATGATGATTGCTTGAACAGCACATAAGGTTTGAGTCCTGAGAAAACACATGTGACATTTCATAAAGTGATACACCTTCAAGAATTCCCATTCACATTATACTAAAAATGTATAAGTAAAACATTGTTATTGTAATTATTGATTCTGAAGCTAGAATTCATATTCCTTTCATATATAAACAAGAGTTAATGTTCCTGTGATTTAAAACACATAACATAAGCAATTCTTTATTATTATTTTAACCATAAAGAACAAAATCAAAATGAAAAAAAGTGACAGAAAGAAAGGGAACAGTCACTAACTTTGAGAGACTTGATAAATTACTTAATTTCTGAGCCTTAGTATCTTATTCTGTAATATTGGGATTATAGGATTCCTTTTATCACAGGATTACTGTGAGATCAAACAAGATGTGTGAAGAGCTTTAGAAACTACTGTGCAAAGATTAATAGCTACTATTGTAACAGAGAAGAACAAACCTGACCCCATATTGGATCTACTCCTTTAGCCTTAACATTTGTGCTCTGTTGCCGGTGTTTAGTCATGCTGGCTCTTCACCTTTGTCTTGCTAATCAGTAAAATAATGTTGCTTATAGCCTGAATAACCCTTTCTCAAGGTTTTGCCTCCCAGGATTAACCTTGAAAGCCATAACACTTTTCATTCATATAGAGATAAAAAGTTGCAAAACACCAGATTTTTTGAAGGTTCACAAGAACATCTTGACAAACCTACCTGGACACCTGCAGGAACAAAGGATTATCACAACCCCACAGGGTTTGGCCAGCATAAAGAACTCTGCAACAATCAGCCACATCCTCTCCCCTTTTAGTATAAAAGAAACCTGAATTTTAACTTGTGTAAGATGGTTCTTTGGGACAATAGTCTGCCATTTTCTTGGTCTGGTGACTTTCTGAATAAAGTTGCTATTCTTTGTCCCAAGATCAAGTCTCTCCATTGTCCTGTCATGGGCCGAGCAGCGCGAACTTGGACTTGGTAACACTACTTCTACTACTGCTGTTAATTTTTCCTTAGATACTGATAATTAATTGATATTTTTTTATTCTAAAGAAACTATGCAAATATTTTAAAAACTTCAGTATTTGATAAGGAAACATAGTGTTATTTTATTTTAAGAATAATATTTTATAGAAGAGTATGGAGACTCAAGAAAATCTGAGTTTTTAAAAACAAAAAGTAAATTAGATATTTGAAAACTTTTATTACAATTAGTCATAAAACATTTCCAATCAGTATTAAAAAGCCAACTTTTTACATTTAACACAGCTAGTATTGGAGAAGTTTATTTAGCTTAGAGGAACATGAAATGATTAACAGTAGTCTTTCTCTGCAAGTATTAGAATTTAATACCAATATATTTTCCAGGGAAGAAGTGCAGTGCATACATATGAATTTAAAGTGGATGTTATTCTGTACTACTGAACCTGTTGAAAGTATTTTAAAACCTAAGAACAGAGAAGAACTATATTCACACAACTGAAAGTCTTCAAGAGATTCTGTTTTAGTAGTAAACTTCAGACTGGTAAAGCTCAAGTAAGATTAAAATTATTTCAGAATCTCTTACCTCTGACTTGATAATACATTCTTCAAAGTAATTTATATTGCAAATATTTATTTGAAAAATACAAGATTATTGGGATAAACACCCAACTCTGCTGCAAGTCAGTACCATTTTTCAAACTAAAGTAAGACTCATTCAGTCTGCCTAATAAGCCTTGTTTTATGTTTGACAGTTGTTTATTTGGGTATATAAGGTGGTGCCAACCAGATTTCTGAATTCCCCTTAGAGTTGACTTATTCAGAACAAATCAGGCCTCATTGATTATTATATTAAAGATACCAAACTATGTTGTCTCTCTGGAAGTTTAGCAGAGGGAAATAAAAATAGTCAAAGCTTTGCACAGGTGATCAATATATATTTGTTAAATCGAATTGATAAAAGAACCTGACAAAGAGTATTGCAACATAGTGATGGCTAGTATCTTGTTACTAGTTTCCTTCAGTCTCTATAGTTAAGTCTGAAAAGGGGTATCAACTCTAAAGATTGATTATATTCCTCTCAATTCATTATCTAATCCAGGGACTGGAATTGATTGGCAAAGCATAATATACACTCTCATATATTTTGTTAAGTGTATCCTTTTTATTTTTTTTTTGTTGTGTTAGTGAGGTAGAACCTTTTTTTAATTTTATTTATTTTTGGCTGCTTTGGGTCTTCATTGCTGTGTGTGGGCTTTCTCTAGTTGCAGCGAGCAGAGGCTACTCTTTGTTGAGGTGTGCAGGCCTTTCATTGCAGTGGCTTCTCTTATTGCAGAACACAGGCTCTAGGCACGTAGGTTTCAGTGGTTGTGACACGTGGGCTCAGCAGTTGTGGCTTGCAGGCTCTAGAGCACAGGCCCAGTAGTTGTGGCACACGGGCTTAGTTGCTTCACAACATCGTGGGATCTTCCAGGACCAGGGCTTGAACCTGAGTCCCCTGCATTGGCAGGCAGATTCTTAATCCCTGCGCCACTAAGGAAGCCGCCTTCTTAATTTTCTACAAGTGTTCCTGTTTCATTTGTTGCTTAATCTTGGTGAAAATCTCCAAATACAGAAGCTGAAGAGAGACTATTTCTTCCTTTACTCACCATGTTTGAATTGAAAAATAAACTCATGATGCAATGCTGATCAACTGGAAACACTAAATACAAGAGGGGTATTTGAGACTAGTAATCCCAGACTACATTATTTTTAAAACCCCTAAACTCTACCCCATCACTCTGTTTCTCTATCAGCCTTCTTTACTCTCTGTCATGAATTAGGACAGTCTCATATTGTGGTATACTGCATATTTATTTGTTTATTACAGTCTCTCTCACTAGCATAAAAATTCTATGACTACATGGGCATTACCTTCTTGATTCCTATACCCCAGTACCTAGAATAGTCTTTTATACATAGCATTCCCTGAAAATACATTTGCTAAATAAATGAATAAATCATAGATAGTGTCACTGGTAAATGTAACAGCATCCTAATCAGTCTTAGTGCTGTGAGGCTATGTTTGGGACTCTTGATTTTTGGCCTCCTAATTGCATTGGTCTCTGTTAGTTTATTAACTTCCCCAGTTATCTTCCTTACTTTCTTTTCTTTATATTTATTTATTTATAAGTTAATTTATTTTATTTGTTTTATTGACGTACAATTGACATACAACATTATATGTTTCAGGTATACAACATAAAGATTCAATATTTGCCTATATATATATGTGTGTGTGTGTGTGTGTGTGTACATATACATATGTACACACACACACACACACACACACACACATATATATATATATATATATGACATCTTTATCCTATTGAAAATAATGCAATGAACATGGAGGTCCATGTATCTTTTCAAATTGGTATTGCATTATATTTGGCTATACACCCAGAAGTGTAATAGCTGGATCAAATGGTAGTTCTATTTTTAATTTCTTAAGAAACCTCCATGCTGTTTTCCATAGTAACTACATCAATTTACATTCCCACCAACACTTCACAAGAGTTCCCTTTACTCCACAGCCTCACTAACACTTGTTTCTTTTCTTGTTAATAATAACCATTGTAACAGTTGTGAGGTGATATCTCATTGTTGTTTTGAATTGCATTTTTCTAATGATTAGGGAAGTTTTCAACCTCACATACCAGCTGACCATTTGTATATCTTCTTTTTAAAAAATATCTATTCAGATGCTCTGCCCATTTTTAGCAGGGTCATTTTATCATTATTTTTGAATTGTATGAGTTCTTTATATTTTTTGTATATTAATCCCTTAACTGATATATGATTTGCAAATACTTTCTCCCATTTCATAAGTTGCCTTTTCAATTTTGTTGATAGATTCCTTCCTGTGCAGAAACTTTTTAGTTTGATGTAGACCCACTTGTTTATTTTTGTTTTTATTGCCTTTCCTTTTGGAGTAAGATCCAATAAAATCATTGCCAAGACCTATTTCAACAAGATTACTGCCTATATTTTCTTGTTATGGTTTCAGGTCTTACATTTAAATCTTTAATCCATTTTAGGTTCATTTTTGTGTATGGTGTAAGATAGTGGTCCAGTTTCATTCTTCTATATATGGCTGTCCAGTTTTCCCATGACCATTTATTGAAGAGACTATCTTTTTCCCATTGTATATTCTTGGCTCCTTTATGGTTACATATGCGTGGACTTATTTGGGGGCTCTCTACTGAGTTCTATTAAACTATGTAACTGTTTATGACAATATCACAATGTATTAATTACTACAGCTTTATAAAATATTTTGAAATCAAGGAGCGTGATACCCCAAGCTTTGTTCTTTATTTTTTTGGTCTTTTCTTTAATTGAGGTTTAGTCGATGTACAATATCATATGTGTTAAATGTACAACATAGTGATTCACAATTTTTTAAAGTTTATATTCGATTTATAGTTATTATAAAATATTGGCTATATTTCCTGTGCTGCACAGTATATCCTTGGAGCTTATTTTATGCATAACTCTTTGTACATCTTAATCCCCTACTCCATCTTGCCCCTCCTTCCTTTCCTCCTCTCCATTGGTAACCACTAGTTTGTTCTCTAGATCTGTGAGTCTGCTTCTTTTTGTTGTATTCACTAGTTTGTTGCATTTTGTTAGGTTTCACATATAACTGATATCATACAGTATGTCTTTCTCTGTCTGACTTATTTCACTTATCATAATACCCTCCAAGTCCATCCATGTTGCTGCAAATGGCAAAACTGCATTCTTTTTCATGTATATATGTGTGTATATATATATATATATATATATATATATATATATATATATATATATCACATCTTCCTTACACATTTATCTGTTGATGGATACTTAGATTGCTTCCATATCTTGGCAGTTGTAAATAGTGCTCTTATCAACATTGGGGTGCATACATCTTTTTGAATTAGTGTTTTTTTTACTTTTTCAGATATATATCCAGGAGTAAAATTATTTTTTGAGAAAAAAATGCCAGACTTTACATGAATTGCACCATATACACATAGAAATAAAATAGTAATATTAACCAAATTATAGCATTTGCTGGATAACAAAGGTTTGCCAGGTGACATTTTAAATGCATCAATGCTTTCATTTACCAATTAGCAACTTTGCCTCCCCCATCAGTTCTTATTAGTTACAGTTGTTGACTTCTAATTTGCAATCAAGAGAGATGACTTCAGTGCACTTTACAGGTATTTATATGTGTGAGAATTGTCTAATTTGGTAGCAGAAATTTAGAAACTAAATTTTGTCCCAAAGAACACATTCTCAGTGTCAGTAAATTGAAGACATAAAAAGAAAAATCCTTTTCTTGCTAACATATACAAGATTATACAGCTATTAATCTGTAGCATGTCATACATGCTTATAGAAATCAATTCTGGATGCTGAGGAAATGCTAAAGAAACTTTATATAAAATAATGATCTATTTCTGAGATTAGAGATCAGGTCACATTGAATGATGGTAAGCTCATAAATCTTATTAAAAGGGAGCAGTAGTTTTAAGACCTGATTTGGACACTTAGTGTTTCAGTGAATTTAACTAATATACAAAAATTCTCTAAGTATCACTTTTCTCAACTGCTCAATGGTGAAAATAATACCATCTTTACAGAAAAGAAAACGTGCATATTGAGTCCAGCAAGTAGTCACAAATGGTAGCTGCCATTCCCTTACTTATATAAAGGGAACTGAGGCTTACCCCTAAAGAAGTGTATTTGATTGTGTGTGTGTTTTAAAATCTGGCATATCATTTAGCTACCTTTTTGGTATAATAAAAATAATAATTTCTGTGTGGCATCTTTTGGAAACTTGGAGAAACTCACCAAGGAAATGTATTTTCTATCCCATCCTTGAGATGAGGAATCTTGTCTTATTCATTTCTGATTCCCCAGGATCTAGCTAGTGACTGACATGTATTAGTCACTCAAATTTATTGAATGGCTTGCAGCAATTTTAAAATGCTTCAATGTTTTATTTTTCTTTATTTTTTTACTTTTATATTTTATTTAGTTACAGATGATTTTCTTGGGTTATGAAATAATTTGTGCTTTTATTTTCCTTTCCATTTTTACTGTTGAGAGAAGTACTTTAAAAGGAGCACATATGATAAGAAAGTTTTCCAAATAAACAAGTATCATATTCATATCTCTGAAGGTTTTCCTCTAATGTGATGCTGTCATTTATAATGTGACAGCTAATGAAATACAAACACTTATGGTGTGATACTTATCCTCTAACCTTTTGTTTATCTATGAAATAGTGTGTTTTGGAGTCATCTGTTCACTCAATACAATCTGTAAGACTTTAAAGGAAATATCCAATGTTTATTATTTTAATATAAAACATATTCATCTTTAATGTAAAACTAATGCTCATTACTCCAAAGTATTAAATGGGCTTAGCAATTTAAAAGTCAATTTGAATGTTTTCCTTATTATTGCAATTCAATTTAATAATGTAGGGATTATTGGACTTAATGTACTTTTGTTACTTAAGTAAATGGTTTGGCAGAACAAATTCTATATTCAAGTATCCATTTTAACTTTTGCCAGTTAGTCTAAGAAGTTGTTCCAGGGTGAAATGTGTAACAGTCTCTTCTTTTTCTGTTATATAGACACAGTCTATTACTATATGTGTATGATTGAAAATGAATAAGCAAGTAATTTACCAAACTACTCACCTCTAGAATATTCATATTTTCTAAGCAACAAAAATAAATTCAGTTTATATTGATCTCTCATCTAGGGGCATTCCTTTTTAAGTGTTAAACTGACACCCTCTCACATGGTGTGCATTTAATGAGAATTACAATATTAAACACTTTACTTGGAAACTTACCACCTCAGTGAGAAAGCAGCAGGTGAAGTTGATTCCTATGAATTACATTTGAAAGGTAGATTTCCGAAGCAACACACGCTGCATTAATATGGGGCCCATTATTCACTCCAACTGCATATTGACAGTGGCAGCATTATTTCTGTGCTATACAATCAAATCCAGATCACAATGAATTTTTTTAACCACTTTATATTTGTCATCAGAATAACAATGTTATAATTAAGTCATGCAGTGAGTTACCTAATGATGAGGTAGGTTATCACTGAAATTATTTCTACTTATTTAGATAGAATTTCCAAATTCTAATACCTTTTGTTCACATCTTATATGAAAGTATAGATTATTTTTTTGAATTTTAAAATTTTCATTTTTTGTCTGCATTTATTAAGCAAATACCTATAGTTTGCTTTTTTCAAAAAGTGTTTATCTAGGACTACAAAGAAATTCCAAAAACATAGGAACTGCTTCAGTAAAACACAGATTTTTATCTTTCATCAGGCTCTATTATTCATCTTACAAATGTAAGTGTATTGCTTTCTAAACAAGCTATTGAATTGGAAGGCCTCTGTAGTGAGTAAACACAAATAAATCTGTTTGGGGTGATGGTTTCTTCATAATAAATTTTTAAATATTTTATAACCTGAAGATTTTCTTTCCATATGTTAGCATACTTTTTACCATTCCATGAACTTTCCTTTTCCTATCCATCTTTAATGTACAACATAATAAAAATTAGGAGTGCCTATCCTATGATTAATATTCCCTATCCTACTATCTATGGTTTGTGACCTATTGAGGAGTTTTTTATTCAGGTAATGTTTAGTAAATGAAAATACACTAATAAACTAAGTATAACTATTAAAATGTAGTTTTAAAAGCCTAAAGCAATTTGAAATTATGTCAAATGCTGAAAATAAAAATAATGCAGACAACGAAAAATTAAACATTTCTGGCAGAAATTCAATCTTGCCACCAGTTTATTTAGCATGAATGTTATTCTTTATGATAATTTGAGAACTTTGTTTTAGGTTTAGAATATTCAATGTTTAGCTACTTGATGGTTGTGGGTGAGACAATTTTACAGTGAATGCCCCTTATTATCTGCTCCTTGAGTATATTTAATGGTGATTCACAGGGAGAATCATCACATTGCTCAAAAGAAACTCATTCACCACATGCATCTTCAAGCAGAATTATTGTTTTTTTTTGTGAATGAGGCTCTCAAACAGCTTCCATTAACTCAATGTGGTATAGCAAACATCTAGAACAAAGGAGGGTAGTAGGAGGGCAACTACCACAGACCACTCGTTAGAGATGCAGTGCAACAACCAGAGGTAACCACTTTCATTAACAAGTCAAGCAGATAGCTTTTCAAGGGAATACTGAAAGGTAGCAAACTTTGTTAAACAGTAATCAGTAAGAAATATATGTCTAATGAATATAGTTTGAGAGAGCCTATGAGTAAAGCCTAACAGCCATTGCAATTTAGAAATAAGGGCTCTGAGTAAAGATACAATCATTCCTTGGAAGTTTTGAATAAAAAGAACAGTTTAATTAGAATAGATAAAGATAACTGCAATCTGAGAAAATATAATCCAGACTCGGCAAAAATACAAATTATCATTGTTTTGGTCACAGAAATTTTTTTGACCATAGAAATAGAGTTACTGCATTGCCTTTATGGCTTCTTGGTTTATCTCATTTTATGTAACTATGTATAATAAAATGTACATACATTTCATTTCAGTATACATATTTAGTAATTTCAAACACTAGTTCTTAGCATCATCAGACTCACTTTTAATGACAACTATTTGATAACGTTGGTAATACTGAGGTTACATGCTAAGCTTCTATAATAAAGAGAAACCCAAATAAATTGCATTTAAAAATATGGGAGTGTATTTCACCCTTTATCTGGGACTGGTAGGCAGCTCTGATATCAAAGATCATTCAGGGACATATTCTATCTTGCTTTTCAAACATTGCATAATTTGTTGCCTTCATCCACATGACTGGTACTAATTTGCCATCATTAGTCCCAAATTTCTGAGAAGAAAGAACACACACCTCAAACTTTTAAGATCAAAACTTGACGTTGCCTATGTACATTCCACTCATTTCCCATTGGTAAAAACTTACAAAAACACACAAAAATACAAGGGATTCTGTATAACATAATTTCTGCCTAGTTAGTACTCTACTCTAGTTAAAACTATTCTATTGCTAAAAGAAGGTGAGAGTGGACATTGTTGGTACATAAATGGTCTCTGTCAAACCCACTTTACAGAGGTAAAAGAACTAAGTACAGAACTAAAAAAAACTAAAAGATTTTGCTAAAATATTAGAGGATTTCAAAATTAACATAAAAAAAGAATATGAATATATGATTGCCCTATGGGGTTATTTTTGATTGTTACAATAATTAGAGGATATTGCTGGTTGTACCATTATTCATGTAGATGAAAAATGTGTTCATAATTATTGAAGCCTAGAATATAACTCTCCTTTAAATATAAGTACAAATTGTTTTGGTATGATTTTTTTATACAGTGGAATGATTAGGAATGAAACCATGTAAATTGAGGGAAAACTCTACCTTGCCCCATTTGAGACTTTGCTAAATTAGGTCATAATTTCAGAAAATTAAATTAATATTATCAATATAACAGTTTTTGAGATGCCAATATAACACATCTGTATCATTTTGTATTTAAATCTATTGATATTTCATCAAACTCATTTTTTCATAAACTGGATTTATAAAGATACATGCCTCTGATGACTCAAAGGGTACTCAGATATAGAGGCAGACCCACACTTTTGTGAGTTTTACCATCATGGGTTTGACCTGGTTCTCACAGTGAATACACTGTGAGAACACCAAAGCATTGTTTTGTTACTAAGTTCTGCTTTCAGGAGAAAATATTTATATTTAAACAGAGCCTTACCTGTTGAAGTTTTATTAGGACCTAACTGACTTGGGGGAAGGGAAATACCAAACTCCAGCTTACTCTAGCCATCCTGCCCCATCTAAAGGAGATAGGGAGAGGGGAAGGGAACTGAGAAACATGTAAAGTTCACAGTCTAGAGGCATAATCTCATTAAAAGACTGAGACCTAATCATAGGACTATGGAGCACTTCTCCTCTCCTCATACCTCACCACCACACTATTAAAAATCTAATAGTTCTTTCTACTTGGCACATCATAAAAAATTACAAGGCATGCCAAAAGAAAAAAAAAAGTTTGAAAATGCTGAGCAAGCATCAGAAGCAGATTCAGATATGGAAGGGAAGTTAGAATTATCAGACAAGGATTTTAAAACAACTATGATTAATATGCTGAGGGACTTAATATATAAAGTAGACAGGATGCAATGTAAGTAGAAAAGGGGAAATCCTAAGTAAGTACCAAAAATAATTGCTAGCCATCAAAAACACTATAACAGAAATGAAGAATGTCTTTGATGGGCTTGTTAGTAAACTGTATGCAGCTGAGAAAAGAACATCTGAGCTTGAGAATATCTCAGTAGAAACCTGCAAACTGGAAAAGTAAACAGAAAAAAAAAAACAGACTTGAAAAAAAAAAGTGCAGGATATCCAAGAATGTGAGACAACTACAAAAGGTGTAGCATATGTGGGAATATCAGAGAGGAGGAAAAAAGAAAGGAACACAAGTAATATTTGCATCAGTGACTGAGAATTTACCCAAATTAATGTCAGACACCAAATCACAGATCCAGAAAATTTAGAGAATGCCCAGTAAGATGAATGTTAGAAAAACTACAACTAGGCATATCATTTTCAAACTGTATAAAATCAAAGATAAAGAAAAATTTTTGAAAGGAGCCAGAGGGAAAAAGCATCTTACTTATGGAGGAACAAAGATAAGGATTACATCTGAGTTCTCAGAAGTCAAGCAAGCAAGAAAAAAATGTAATGAAATATTTAAAGCATTGAGAGAAAAAAACACCAACCTAGAATTCTGTACCCTGCAAAATGGTTCTTGAAAAGTGAATGAAGAAACATAGACTTTCTCAGACAAACAAAAATTTAGAGTATTTGTTGTCAGCAGACCTGTCATGAAATGTTTAAAGAAGTTCTTTAGAGGGAAGAAAAATAATATAAGTTTTCTCTGATCTAAATAAAGAATATAAGGGTATCAGAGAAAGAATAATTGAATGTAAAATAAAAACTAATTTTTCTAAATCTTAGTTGATCAAGAGATAACAGTTCATTCAAAATAATAATATATTTGATTACGCATCTTTATGTATAAACAAAATCAATATATATATGCATGTGTATATTTAAATATATATTCTTGCAATTACTATGTATAAACAAAGTGAATGACAGCTTAATGAATAGTACAAGGAGGGAGAGAAGAGTTACAATTATTTTGTTATTATAAGGAACTCACACTACCTGTGGTGTAGTGTTATTAAAAGTGGACTAGGGTTAGTTGTAAATGTATACTGCAACCACTCTAGGGAAACCACTAAAGAATTTTTTTTTAAGTATAACTAATATGCTAAGAGAGAAGAGAAAATGAAATCATATAAAATGCCTAATAAGACCATAAAAGGCAGTGGAAATGTGGGAGAAAAAAATAGGAACAAAAAACAAGAAAAGGACAAGAAACATAAAACATTAGCAAAAATGGTAGACATTAATCCAACTATGCCATAATCACTTTGAATGTCAGTGGTCTAAATGCAACAATTAAAGACAGAGATCATCAGAGTGGATCAATAAACAAGACCCAACTCTATGCTGTCTACAAGAAACCCAATTTGGATATACAGATACAGATAGATTAAAAGTAACTAGACAAAAGAACATATTGCAGTCTAACCATAATCAGAAGAAAGCTGGAGTAGCTATATTAATTTCAGATGGAACAGACTTTAGAACAAGGAAAGCTTTTAGGCTTAGAGGCATTACACAATATCAAAGGAGTTGATTCCCAAAGAAGACATAACAATCTTTAGCATGTATATAATTAAAAGCAGAGTGCCAAATACAGAAGGCAAAAATTAATAGAACTGCAAGAAAATTCAGATGAATCCCCTATTATAGGGGGAAACTTAACACCCCCCCTATCAAAAATGGATAGATACAGCAGGCAAAAAATAAGGACATAGTTGAACTCAGCAATGCCATTAATTAACTGGATAAAAAAGACAGCAATAAACAATTTCATTCAATAACAGAAGAATGAACCTTCTTCTCAGGCTCACATGGAGCATTCAACAAGATAGACCACACTCTAGGCCATAAAATATCCCTTAACAAGTTTAAAAGAATAATAACACACAATGTCTGCTCTCAGATAATGAAATTAAACTAGAAATTAATAACATGAAGATATCTGGAAAATCCCCCAAATGCTTGAAAATTAAACAGCAAACTTGTAAGTATCACGAGTCAAAGAAGAAATTTAAAAATATTTTAAACTAAATGAAAATGAAAATATAACATTAAATAAAATGTGTGGGAGGTAGGAAAAGCAGTGCTTAAAGGGAAATTGATTCCATATATTAGAAAAAAAGAAAATCTAAATCAATCATCTAAGATTTTACCTTAGGAAATCAGAAATAATGTGAATTAAACCCTAAAAAGCAGAAAAAAGCAATAATAAAAATTAGAGTAGAAATCAATGAAATTGAAAACAGGAAATCAATTGAGAAAATCAATAAAACCAAAAGCTAGCTCTTTGAAAAATTCAATAAAATCAATAAGCCTCTAGCCAGACTGATCACTTCACACTTATTACAATTTCCAAAATCCAGAACACTGATAAAACCAAATGCTGGTGAGAATATGGAACAGCAGGAACATTCATTGTTGATGGGAATGCAAAATGGCATAGCCACTTTGGACAATTTGGTGGTTTCCTGCAAACTAAACATACTTGTACTATATGATCTTGCAATAATGCTCCTTACTATTTACCCAGAGGAACTGAAAAAGTTGTGTCCACACAAAAATCTGCACATAGGTATTTACTCATAATTGCCCAAACTGGAAGCAACCAAGATGTCTTCAGTAGGTGAATGGATGAATAAACTGTGATACATCCAGACGGTATAATATTATGTAATGCTAAAAAAAAGATGAGCTATCAAGCCATTAATTGACATAGAGGAAACTTAAATGCATGTTACTAAGTGAATTAGTTAGTCTGAAAAAGCTATCCACTGTATGATTCCAACTATATGACATTCTGGAATAGGCAAAACTAAGGAGAAATTTCAGTGGTTGCCAGGGATTAGAGGAGAGGGAGAATGAATAGGCAGAGAACAGAGGATTCCTAAGGCAGTGAAAATACTGTATATAATACCATAATGATAGATATATGTCATTATAAATTTGTCCAGACCCATAGAATGTACAATATCAAGAGTGAATCCTAATGTAAACTATGGATTTTGGAGGATAATGAAGTACTAATGTGGGTTAATTAATTATAACATATGTACACTCCGATGGAGGTGTTGATCAGGGAGGAGGCTATACATCGGTGAGATAGAGGGTATCTGAGACATCTTTGTTCCTTCTCTCAATTTTTGCAGTGAAACAAAAAATTACAGCCTATTATATTGTGTCATCCATCAGACATTCTGTTATATGTTAGAGTTTTGAAGACAAGTAAGATAAAACCTTACATTTGATAGGATCCTAGCCCTAGACCAATAAACAGAGAAGGAAAAAGAATTGAAGAAACCAATAAATGCAACAAAATATTATTACAGGAGTAGTGCTTGAAATCTATGTCAGGTTCTACAGAGATACAAAGCAAGAAGTCAATTTTACAATCGAGCATAGAGCTTAAATATTAACCTAAATGAAGTTTTACAAAATTAATTGTCATGGGGATAGGCTGTTTCCAGGAGAGAGCACAAAGGGAACTTAAGCATAAGGACATGCAATGACCTGGTAACTATGAGAATGTGAACAGTGTAATGAGGCTGGAGAATGAGGTGTAACTGAATAAGACAAGAGATGAGAGACAAATCAATGATTAATGACCATTATTATTCAAGTTTTTGTGTGACAGATTAGTTAGGACCGTATCCTAAAACTATAGTGTGCATATTATTTTTGGACCTGAGATATTTCTCCCAGTGAAATCTTTCACAGACACTCAATAGATAAATTGGTAAGGATGAAACTGTCCTGTTTCAAGCAAGGTAATGAACCTGCAACACCATCCACTCTCCCTTCATTTTCTTCTCTGTCCCAAAGGCATTTTGTTTTTAGCCATCCTACCACCACCATTGGAGTACAAAAGGCATATTTCAAAAACCTCTTCTATTTATGATGAGGACCTAATGAAAGCTTTGAAAGGTCGTGGGAGCAGTGTAAAACTAATGATATTTAGGCGTCTGAACTTAGTGAGGATGAAGAAGGAGGTATGAACATATATCAATGTTACTTTCCTAAGACTTAAAAAATTGCTTTTTTCCTCTCATTTGAGCACTTCTATCCAAATGAAAAAATGGATTTGTTGTGGCAGAAGTGAGCTTATGTGACATTTCTTGTCACTCTGAATAGGCTTAACTAAAGCCACACTTCCCCTCTGACTTTGTACGAAATGCACCCTGAGTGTCCCCTCAGAATGACTCAATAAACTATAGACTCATGTTCCCTGGGGCAAAGATAGCTTCTAAGGAGCATGTCAATATAATTAAACCACTATAAACTTATAGTGTGACTTATAAAGGTTTTACTTTTGTAAGCATGAGGCAATAGGTATGTATTTATTGTATGTAGTAGTATGTAAATATATATAAAAGTAGTGGTATTTTTAGTAGTAAAATACTTAGGAGAGATAAATACAGTAAAATAAATTCTTAATGACCCAAATATTCAAATAGCATTCTTTTGTGATACCTGAGCTGAATTTACCTATAGGGAAAGGCTGTGACATAATATTGTAAAAATTTTCAGGTTTCACAATTTTAATTATTTTCTATTTTTATTAAAAGCTAGAAGTAACAGTAACAATCTAATCTTTATTTCAAAATGCTTGTTTATTTATTTATTTAAATGTTAATTAAGTTATTCCCAATTTCCTCTGTACTGAGGGTACTGTATAGTTCTAAATTAAATAATTTACCTTGATAGATATTGATTTAGACTATTAATATGTATTTTTATATACCATACAAAAATAACCTAGTAAATCAGACTGTAGATCTCAATTATTTTTAATATATGCCTTTATAGGTCATAGTATCATAAATTCAAATGTCTTTAGGACATAAAACTAAGAAGGAAGTATAATTAAGTAAATTAGTGTAATGAACTACTCAATTCAAATTCATTTTTAAATGTTTTGAGCAAATAAAACATATTTGATAGTAGATTTTGGCCCATAGGTCACCAGTTTATGACTCCTTTCCTGGCCTTAAAATTTCATTTTTTTAAGGAAATTATGTACATTTACATATTTCCATTTATATATATCTTCAATAATCCTTAATTAATCATTGAATTATCATGTGATAATTCCTGATATTTACTTCTAACATCAAAGTTAAATCCACTTCAATAACTTTTTAAAATTTTAAAATTAGTTTTGTAATAAATACATGTATACATTTTAAAAAAAATGAAATAGTACTACAATATTAGAATGAAAAAAATTAACCACAGCCATAATCCTCCATATCCTTTATTCTTGCTTCCTGTTTGAATTCTATTTTCTTCTGAAATTACTAACATATTTCTAAATAATATGTGTATATTATGATTGATTTTCCATGTTTAGTTATTATGTATTTTTTTCTCACAAGGAAAGTGATAATAAACATCAACTTACCCTCCCATATAACTTTTTCCTAGTCTATGCCTGTAATATTAATTAATCACATATTTTCTAAATAAATATTTAACATTTACATCATTACAATTAGAAAATATTTTTATAACTTGTATAATATTTTCTACTTTTATAGTTAATAATTGCATTTTTGTTTAGTTTTATGTGTGCCATGTCTTTACTGCTAGCACATTCAAGCAGTGAAATTAACATTTCACTCTCATTCTGTCTCTCTCTGTCTTTCTCTCTTTTTTTAAGACATGCTATCTGGGGATCTCAATTTTTCTGCTGCAATTCAACTAATTGTGTTTTATGCTTCCTGCACTGCTTTTGTCCTGGAATTCCTTTAATCAGCATCTTTCTACTCTTTAGGAGCCCATGTTTTCTGGAGTTCCTGTAGTCTCCTGTATCTTATTTAATCTTGTTTAACTCCCTGGATTTGAAAGTTATATTTTTCATTACTTTTCTGAATAAGTCAGCATGGGAGGTAGATTTTTTTTCTGGGAACACGCTGGTCTACTTTTTTTCTATTCTCACTTTTGATTGATATCAATCCTTAAATTGATTGACAAAATTGGTATATAATTCAAGTTTAAAGTCATTTTCCTTCAGCATTGTTCTTGGAAATTTCATTGATTTATTTGAGTTTGTTTTTGATTGTTGCTTGTTTGTGATTTGTTGATTTCCTTGTCATTTGGTTTTTGTTTGTTATTTTCATAGGTCATTGTTGTTTTTAAAATTTCTTTTTTTAAAGCATCTTATGTCTCAATTTAATACTTTTTCTTATTGGTGTATTATTGATATTTTTTCTTCTACTGTCTCTATCATCATGTTACTTCTATTTAGTTTTATTAAGTTTTTGTTCTTGGTTTTGCTTTTTAATTTTTTCACTGAAAGTTCTGTGAGCATGTCTGGGACTTATCAATTCATATAGCTCTCTATGTAATGAACTGGTAGAGACACCATTTCAACTTAGACTCTTTTATGCTTCTTTTTAAACCTAAAATAAATTATCCATTCTTTTACCTGGATCCATAATCCTGGCTGCCAGTGTTCTTGCAGCTTATTGTGGAAGACAGAGATGGTGAAAAGTGTCTAGTCAATATAAACATTCATTTAGCCTCCCATTTTCAGAACAGTCACTCACTCCTGCTTCCCACTGTATCCCGTATTGGAGAGTACAGAGAATCTCTGTTTAAATCTCACAAGAATCCAATGTTCTGCTTTTCTTGGGATAGAGAAGGAGTAATCACTCAGTACAACTTTGGAAAAGGGAATCTCACTGTGTAATTGCTTTTTAAAATAAGTTCTAAAGGGATCTTCTTGTATAATGCACTACTTCAAGTCCTGTTTTCTCAATTCCTTAAACTTTCTAAAGTTTTATGGTGCAAAATCAATTTTCAGAAGTTCTATGTCAGTTATCAGTACACCATTTGCTTTACATCATACACTTTTTTGTTGAAATATTTCATTTTATGTTGTTGGTGTTGCTTAATTCTTGTTCTAAAGGGTTGACAAATTATAACATTAATCCTTAACCTACCACACAGTAGATTTGGCAAAAAGCAGTGGTAACTAATGACTGCTTGTTAAGTTTTTGTTCCTAGAAGACTAGAATAGAAGTAGCTAGTGTTTTTTAAACTAAGAAAATGCATTCCCCTGACTAAATTAACCAAAAAACAGTTACCAACTGTATCTTCTCATTCTCCAACCATAAGAAAAATTATGAAAAGAAAGGAAAGAAAGTCACAGCAAATAATGCAGTGACTAATGAGAAGAAAAAAAGTACTTTTGAGAAAAAGTAGGAATAAATATTGTAATGTACAAACATCAGTTTTTTACTGATGTTTTATGATAAACAACGAATTATTTCTAATTGAGAAGAAAGGTGAGAAGAACTGGTGTTTAAAATCATATTTTTGTCTTTTCTCACTTAGATGACTTCACTTTCTCATGAAGTATTTTAATTAAGAATGTAACCATTATAATCCTCTATGAGGTCTTCCTGGCCAATATGGCAACAAAAAGTAAAAGCAGGACCTGGTATGCCTCCTGCCAACTTTCCACTTTTATTTATAAATACACACAAAATTGGAAAAGTGTTACTAACCTCTTAGTACAAAAGAAACAAGCAATAAACCACAATCTCACAGTATAAGTTCATACAATTTAATGAATAATTAACAATTCTTTTTTCAGGCCTTTGGATAGGCCCTAGGGACACAGTGATAAATAAGGTAAAACACATCCCTGCCCTCATTGGTAGTCTCCCAGGGAAGAGAGCCCTTTGTATGTAAATGCATGTGTGATGAGAGTAACAAGAAGGTAAGCATATGATGTTATGGAAGAGCAAAGATAACTAACCTTTGGGAAAGCCAACTTTAGGAAACGGTGTTCAGATTGAGATTTTATACATGAAACATGTTAAACTCTCGACCATTTGAGTTGAAACATTTTATTGTAAATTGAGTCTAGAATAATGAATAAAAATGAATAATTTTTATCTAGGTGAAATTTAACAAGGAGTGAGAAGAGAACTCTGAATACTGATGCAAGGTTGAAGACAATAGTTTTTGTTGCCTCAATTATGGGGATATAGAAATATACTGAACATAAAATTAAACTTTCAGGTCCCTGGGATGATTTAACCAGCCCTAGTCAGACTTATACCTCTGACCCTCCATCACCAATCAGGGAATAACTTTCCCATTTTTTTCCAGATTATAACACCTAGGACTCTACTACTAGAAAGTAGTGTAGGAAAGAAAGATTATATCTTGTGATAGTTGGATGATGGATCCAAGAAAAGACCAAGAGCCTTATATACTAAAAGCTATGGTCTTTAATATGTAGTACAGTTGAAATGGTTTTCTAACAACAACAACAGCAAGAATACTAATAATAGTAATAATAATAAAAAAAAAATTGAAGAAATCTTGATAACCTTCCCAGAAAGGGTAGCTATGGCTTTCATGAAATAGAAACAGGAGCACATAAAAAGCTAAAAGGATAAAATAACAACAGAGATGCAGAAAGAACTGGAAGACAATATAAAAATATTGTCAAAAAATTCCAGAAATAAAAAGTTATCATAGAGCATAAAATTAGCTAAATAATGGGAAAGTTTGAGAAAATTTTAAGTGAAAAAACATAAAACCTGAGAAAAATTTTTAATATGGATAAAAAAACAGAAAAACTTAAAACAATGGTAATATTGTACATCATTAATTCATAATTGAAGCTGTTTTTTCTTAATTAAAAATATTTTTCAGTCTGCAAATCCAAAGAGGTCACCCAGTTTCAAGCAACTTTTTGAATCTTAAGGTTAAGTCAGAGTTAAAGTTAACTTTAAGGTTAAGCAAAAGTTCTGACAAGCATTGAGACAGCAAAACAGGTCATGGAAAAAATTAGACTAAGCTCAGAATTCTTGAAACAATTACTACCAATATTATGAGTAATTTATTAAATGCTTGCTACTCTGTTAAGTACTATAAGAATATTTATTCAAATATTAAAAAATAGTTGCACAGCTGTAAAGTCGATACCCCTCTTAACCTCATGTAGAAATTTAACATAAAGAGACATTAAGTGACTTAGTCATGTAAAACAAATATTTGGCCAATTTAAGATTAAAACCCAACATTCTATTTCAAGAGCACATACAACTAACAATAATGCTTTACTCTAAGATGCAAGTGCCAACAGTAAAATGAGCTAAAAATTTCTGGTGCATGGTAAAGAGAAGGGAGAGATTATTGTGATTCAAATAATCTCTAACTAAACTAGCATATAGGCAATAAAAAGACATGTAAATTATGAAAGGCTTAGAAAAAAAAAACTTCCCGGGAGGAGGAGGGGGATTGAAGATGCACTCTTGAATAAAAATAAAATTAAGAAATCAATATTGTGAAAGTTATGGCATAATAATATTGGAAAGGACATTGTAAAGATAAAAATTATTGCTGTAAATATGGTTATATGAATGCTAGAGCAAAACCAAATTACTGAGAAATATAATTTGCATGATGAGTCATAATAATTATTTATAAGCGGCATCTCTAACTTAACAAATTACATTGGCAAGCATTATAAACTGGAAGGGCATATTAAGGGTTGTAAAATGCAGTACATTTTTCACTGTGGAAAAGGGATTTACTTATTTCTTTTTGTAATTATTTTTACCTAAATATGTGTTTACCAATGCATCTGATGCAATTATAAGTAACTGATCTTATAATGAAAAATTAGATTTCAATCTCTCAAACTTTGCAAAAGGAAAACATATTGTTTTCTAAATAGCAAATAATCAGAAAGGAAGATAACATAAAGCAATATAACCAGAATAAATCGAGGTGACAAATATGAAAATAAATATAATTATGCAAATTTTTTGATCAATAGGTAAAGACTTTAAGACTAGGTTAATAATATCATATTTGTGTTAGTTTGCAAGTTGTGTTAGTTTGCAAGAAACAGACATTAATAAAATTGTTCAAAATGCTTTAAAAATTCTCAAAGAAATAGTAGGAAAATATAGAATAAAAAAGGAATACTGATATTAGCAAGAGGAAAATCCAAAGTAAAAAACATAATATTATTGACCATCTTATACATAAAAAATATCAATTCAAAGGTTTCATGCACTCAGAGAATAGACATTAAGCTTAGTAAGAAACAAACTAGGTCTGAAATTCTATTCTGGTAATAGGAAGGGAAAGATGGTTGTTGGCAAAGTTTAGACAAAAAATAAATAAAAGGAAGATGTTTAGCAACATAGAAGAATGAAATCAAGTAAATAATTGCTGTAGTTCAACATAGTTTAGCACAGTTAATCTTGCATGCTTATGATATAGTATATGTAAATCAAAAAATCTATATAAACTGAAGAAAACTTATCATGTTGGTTTTATTCTTAGGTATAAGTAATTACTTTGTTCAGGAAAGTAAAGTAATGAGGCAAGCAAATGTTTAAATTATTTTTTTCAAATTTTGCTGATATGAAAGAGGAAGATGGCAAAGAAAATTAATTGGATAGAGAGGATGTAGAACATTTTTATGACTATGCTATCCTGTAAGTGTAAATATAAGAAGACTTGTTTTGATAAACATTATTTATTTTGTGATATGCCTGAGAATGTTGTGATAATTTTAATACATAGGCCATCTTTCAATGCCAAGTGTAGCACAGAGCATTAAATACACTTAGATTTAGTAATTCTGGATTTCACAATAATATGTCTTGCTTACCTAAGCTTCTCCTTGAATCCCTGGATCTTGATTCTTTGTTTTAAAGAGTATCTACCTGAGTATCAACTCATGAAAATACTGTCATGGTTTCTTTAACATAGACTTGATAACAATGAAAACCTTATTTGTCTTTAACAATGAAAACGTTATTTGTCTTTAACAATGATTGTCAATGAGATTTTCACTTCTCCCTAATGCATTCTAGAAATATATGGGGTTATAAATATATGGGGTTGAGCTTTAAAATTTTATAGTTGTCCACACTGAACCTCCAGCAATTCCAAAATAACAGTTTAGGTTTTCCTAACCCATTACTTGTTACCATGGAGGTTTCAATTCAAAGTTTTCTGCTCCAGTAAGTTGTGATTCTCTGAATTTGCCTGTCAGTCTCCTTAATTTTGAGTGCAGAATTTCACCTTGTGACCTCATTTCTCTTTAGGATCTAAATTTGTTGATTTTGTAGTTTACTTAGTTTTTTACTTGTTAGGATGTAATTGTGACTTCCAAGCTTCTTACATGTAGGATTGGAAAAAACTGTACTTTTATGGGTATTTTTAATGAATGAAGTCACACACTTTTCAATAGTTAGAAATATTGAGTAACTAAAGATTAATTCTAATTTTCACAAAACCCAGTGAGATATATAAAGCTAACTCCATTTTCAGATGAGAAAAATAAGTCTTAGTGATTGATTGACTTGATCCATATTAAAGGGGTAGTGAATGGAGGTCTTTAGATTCAAAACACTTTTTCAAATTTGGTCTCCTAGTAACACACCTTCAAACAACCCCAACCCTGCAACTCTTCTCTTAGTTCACTCTCTTTATATTCTTCTCTCTTCTCTCTAGCAATCTTTTGTTGTTGACTCTCCCACTTGATTATTTCAAAATCTCAGATTTCAGTAACATGTTCCTAATGTTTTAGACTTGCCATCACTTTTGAGCACAATATTTCAACAGATATATCTGTGGATAACCACCCTCTCTTGTTAATGATCAGCTGCTCTCTTAGGCTGAGCTGAGACTTGCAGGAAATCTGGGCTTGGTATAATGATAGAATAATCATAGTGTTCTTTTTATTTTATAATGTTCAAACTGCAGTGCTTATTTTTCTATGGCAATCTATCTTTTATGACTTTTATCAGCTGATTTTTTTAAATTTCCTGCACTTCAGTTAAATCTTATTCTGCTTCAAAGGAACAAGTAATATGTTTTTTTTTATATCTGTTATTACCTAGTACATTTATAATATTACATCGAAGGAGAGATGATGTATTTGAGATGTCTTCTTGATGTTATCTGTTATTCTATTTCTTGTGTTTATATGTTTGATCATTTGTTTGAGATACTAAACTCTATCTCAAGTTCAATTTTTCTTAATTCCAGGGTTATTTAGAATATTATATACCATTGCTTTTTGTCAGTCTAAATCAATCTAGAGAAGAAATTTATGGATCTTAACTTGGAAGAATCTAAATGCTCCACTGTAATAGCAAATTTTCCAAAGTGTACTTTCAGTGATATAAAAAGGTATTTCTAAGAAAATAGCATCTAAGTGCCTGTGGTTGATATCAAAAATTTTATAGCCTACTGATAACAACCCATGTGCAATAAATCTAATGAAAACTACTTTGTTTTCAAGCAAACATTCTAACTTATAACTGTAGATATGTTCCAATTGCATATTAATCATTCATAGTGTAGTTGGTTGTGGGTGACCCAGACTGAAACTAAACTGTATGAATAAAAACTGTTACATTTAATTGAAAATTCAAGGAATGAGTGCCAGTTTCTCTGAATCCAAATAGGAGGACAAGGGTTTTAAGGAATTATTCTTAGTCAAGCAATCCGATTAATCCTCAGGGCAGGGGAGACACAGGAGCAAAATCTTAAGGTGGAAGTGAGTCTGTGTTCTTGGCATCCAGAAGGAGTCTCAGGAAGGACGAAGATTGGCATGGTCACTGCTCTCATAAAATTCAGGATAATCAGATAAAATGTAATGAGCATTGTGAGTGTTATATAAGAGTATTATGATAGGGCTTTTCAAAATACTCCATGATGCGCAAGAAACACAACACTTAACATAATCCATAGGGTTAGAGTAAGCTTCCCAGGAAGAGTTGTTTTACTTTCTCTGTTTGGTTAGATTTGATTTTTATTTTGTGCCCTTCTCCCCTATCTCCTACTAGAATTATAGAAGAGATTGAGGCAAAATATTATATAGGATGTATGGAACAGTAGAAAGAAAGCATGCATGTTCTAGCAGAGACCAGGGAGAAAAACATGAGAACAAAAGTAGGTATTTAAAATCTATATGTCGTTATATCTGACATCAGATTATCATGAGAGGCAAAGTGTGAGGCAGCAATTACCTCATAGTAGGCACTCACTAAAGATTTTCTATCCATCAAGATCTGATGTTGTGGGATGAGAAGAAGTAACTGTATGTCTGGAGATAAACATGAGTTAGGCCATGGAAAACATGTGTATTACACAGAATAGATAGGATGCACTAAGATAAACATTTAAACTCCCAAATCTCAGTAAGTTAACATAATAAAGATTTATTTCTCACAGACATTTTAGCTCCATATAAGTGAGGCACTTCTCTTCCTTCTTGTACCCATGCCATCTGGAACACAGGATTTAAAGGTAGCCACAGAAAGAAAAAGAACAAGAGAACTGTAAAGTGTTTGAATAGTCAGGCTTAGAACTGGCTTGTCCTACATTGCTTCTGTCCACATTTCAATACAATATTGCTTCACATGATCCAGATCTAATTGCAAGGGAGGTTTAGGAATGTAGTCTCACCTAGTGTTGTCTCTGTCAAAAATATTAAACAGTTTAAATGCTGCTGGTAATATCATTGATAAATTATGTGCATTTTTATGAGGCTAACAAAGTGAAGAATGAAAAATGCAGTCTAAGCACAAGAGTTTTGTTTTCTGTGGGTTTTTCCAAATAAAGAGCCTAATTGCTCTATATAGCAGTATCAGGGTAATTTACTCAAAGCATTTATAAGTAACTTTGAGAATAATTAAAGTGGTATTAAGGTATTTACATGAGGATTAATGGAAAGCATAGAATAATCAAATTAGCAGAAGTACTAAACTGAAAATATTTCTGAGACTAATTTTTTCTTAAGGCAATTTTCTAGAAAGCAATGGACATATACAATGGGTATAAAATGATATTTAAGAGACAGATCAGTGTCAATCAAAGTCAAACTAATATGCCTTCTCATCCTTCATCCTTACCTTTATACATTTTTTTTTCAAAAGACATTCTAAGGTTTTCTACAGAAAGCAAATTGATTTTTAATCAAATTTAATATAGTTTAATGTAATCTATACCAAACATTAAACATGTTTATACAAATTAGTGTTTTCTTTTAATCTGAAAAAAATTTGACACCAAATAATGTATTTTAAGATATATTTTTACCTTTAAAAGGGAAAATTATACATGATAACACTAAGTTCTGTCAATAATGTGAATGATTTTGCACTCATATTCTGGAAGAGTAAAATTATATACACAGTTTTTGGAATAGAATGTGACAACATTATCATTCAAGTATACCATAAATTCTGCCTATGAATCTATCCTATAGATTTAAAAACACTAGTATGTAAAGCAGTACATATTTGGTTTCAGTGGCAATAAAAAACAATAATAATTGACTTTAAATAGCTACCTCAATAAATTTTACTGCACGTATACTGTAGTATTCTTAGATTAAAAAGGAAGTTATGGGGAAACATATATATATAGTATAATAGTAGATGATTTTTTATAAATAAGTCAATGCAAATATATTTGTATATATGCATGATTAAAATTGTATGCTCATGATAAAAATTGTGGGGCTGTCATTGGATTAGACTTTTTTTTTTTTTTTTTTTGTGGTACGCGGGCCTCTCACTGTTGTGGCCTCTCCCATTGCGGAGCACAGGCTCTGGACACGCAGGCTCAGCGGCCATGGCTCATGGGCCCAGCCACTCCGTGGCATATGGGATCTTCCTGGACCGGGGCACGAACCCACGTCCCCTGCATCGGCAGGCGGACTCTCAACCACTGCGCCACCAGGGAAGCCCTGGATTAGACTTTTAATAGCCATTGCCATGAAGGGGCTGGGGTTTGTGTGGGAGAAAGATGAAATGTAAGAAAAAAATTCATCACTGTAACAAATGGTATTTTATCCAGTGAAAATGCAATACAAAATCCTATCAAACATATTGCTTGAAATATAAAATATAGTTAAGAACTATGTCTGAAATTTTATATGAACAAATGAGCATTTACTTCTTTAGCTGACTGGGAGGTAAGAAGTTTATGTCTTGAAATTCTATAACTTTAATAGGTTTCCAGCAATCAGTATTAGTTTCTTAAAAAAATAAATCAAATATTCATAAGAACTTTTACATTATGATGTGTAGTTAAAACTTTCCATGTTGGTGACTTTTTGTACATACTCAGTTTGAGAACGTTGTCCTTTACATAGAGTCTACAATTTGCCTGAAATACAACAGTCTCATGGATTATACCCAGCACTGCTATTAAATGCTAGATCAGAAACCACAGTAGAGATGAGGAGGTAAGAATTTGGCTTTTTATGAGCCTTTCAAATTCTGACCCCCTCTACCACCACATCAAACCTGTCAGAATTGTTGCCTCCTTTATGGCTCTTTTTATATTCTGTCAGTAAATCTGTCAAAATCCAGTTTTTCTTATTCCTATGAATTTGCTCAAGACATTTTCCCAAGCAACTAGCTCTGAGTTATGTTAGACCAAAAACCACAGATATTTGAACTCTCAGTAAAATACAGCATTTTAAAGTAATTCAGTAACTTTATTTCAAGGAGAGCCTATCACACTGAAACATACACAGTGCAAGATCTAAAGTAGTTAGACTCTCACAATCTATCCCTCCCTTTAGAAGCACTTTCCCCTTCTAAATTCAATGTCAGCAGCATAGTCCCTGAAATATGAAACTTGAAGTGGGTAATGACCTTGTATGTCCCTCCTCAAAGGGAGCTTGCTTCTTTGTAAATCTTGGTAGTAAAAAAATCTAGAATGCCTGTCCCCTATAATTCACATTGCAAAAGGATTGTCTGTGCCTACAGGTGCCTGTGAGTTTCAGCCTGCATCAGATAGTGTATTTTCAAAGGCCAGCTGCCTTCTGCCAAGGCTTTGAGAAGGCTTTGAAGGAAGGCTCAGAAACAGCCTGAGGGTAATTGTCAGAAATCTCTGTTAGTTACCAACTGAAATAAACAATCTGATTTCTCATTTTTAAGCTGCTAGTTTTTAGAAAACAACTAGTTGTATAACCTATCAAAATACCTGTTAAAAAACAGAATAACAAAATGAAGTGTACTTCAATACTTCTAAAAATTGTGATATTTCATTTCCAGGGTATACATCTCCTATTCAACAAACAAGTTTTGAGCTCATACATGTTATTATACAGTGGGCAGGAAACAGCCCAGACTTTGAACAGGTTAGACTCTAGGAAAGGAAAGAATACATTGTTGATGAGTACTCATGCTTTATAATATTAAGGTTTATCTGTACTGATTCTTCCCCCATATTTAAGAATTTTCTATTTGAATTCATGAATTCAGGAGAATAATGCAGTCTACTTTGTGCCGGAATTTCCATGCACACATGCACACATAGGTGCACTCACATGCACAAATATACATTAAGTTTTACAAATAGATGATTTTTCACAAAAATAGAAGAAGAAGAAAAGAAAAATAGGCCTTTAAAATCTAATTTTAGATACTGAGAATTAACAATTTTTCACCGAGCTAATCATTTTATTTATTACTACCAAATATCAGCCCCAATATCTGTAAGCCAACTGAAGAATAAAAAAGTGATTCTGTTCTTTCAAAGTTCACTTATACAAAGTGATCCACATTTCCCAGGGACAGAATAACTTGACACAAAGTGAAATATAGCAATTGCATGCCGAGTTCATGGTTAAAGGGAAAAAAAGGTTGACTTAAAGAGGGAAATGGTAAGAAAAAAAAAAAAAAGAGAGACAGGCTAAGTTAATCCTGTCCTTAGGTTTTATTTATTTTCCAGAAAAAAATTCATGAGCCTTTTTGTCATTAAGGAATTGAGATTGAAATGTATCCACTTTAGGTAATCATGTCTTGAATTCTAATTTATCTCCATGGGGTCAACTTAAATGTGGCAAATTGAACCGAGTGCAAAGGATTAATGCAAGTGAAACAGCAGTCATTTTTTTAATGTACTGCACACAATTTGGACCAATTTTACTGCAGCCCTATGAGAAGAATTTGATCTATGAAGTAACTGAAAAGATTAATCCACTTAGAAATAACGAGCAAGAGGTTAGTGACTTTTCATCCCACACTTAAAATCTTGTTTAAACTAGTTTGAAATGTAGATTTAAAGAGAAAAGTACAAAAGTCAATTCATATTTTAAAATGAAAATCTTCTGGTCTATCCCTACAGTTCACCTACCCCATAACTACACACATTTCCTTTGGTACTTCTTTTGTATGATTAATTATCCTTTTTTTTTTTTTTATATTGAACTTTGCTGTTACAGAATGCAACTTATCTGATGATATCTCTCTTCTTCGGTACTACATTAAACTGTCAGTTCTGAGCTAGCTGATCTTTTTGACTGATTTCTATCCATCGTTTTGCACATTATGTATCAGCGTGTACCACAGCATATTGACAGGCAAGATGTTTGAGAATAACCATAACATAGAAAATGGTAACTATCATTTCTATTTCTCGTTTAAAAAGTTCCAGAGCCAAGGTTTCACTATGCAAAACAAAAATAGGTACCCAAACAAATTTGTATTCTGTTCTTAAAGGGAATTTCACATTTATTAAAAAGAGAAATGAATTTATCATAGAGAATCTTGGTTAATCTTAAGGCAACTCATGAGTATCCCCTGAAATAAAGTAGCATAAAAAAGCCCGGCTGAAACTCATCATCCTTACAGTGAAGAATTATATTCAATTTTCCCATTTGAAATATATTTGAGCTCCCTTCTCCTACTGTTCAGGAAATGAGGAGTCTCTTTTAGTCTCCCCCTCTGCCTCCAATGGCCTGGGAAGGAAATTCTGAGATACTGGGCTACAAAGTAAGAGATGAAAGTGAGGGCACAAGAATCACTGGGAGTAGAGGCAGGACATTCTTTTCATACAGATCTCCTGACACTCCTTTCCTTTGTAACATCCTTTTAATAATTAATTAATTTGATGTAAAAAAGGTGATCAACAATACTAATGCACAACTTCACTGGACCAGGAGGTAGATCAGATTCTAGAATACAATGAAGTATAAATTACTCTTCAGACTAATAGAAGTTTTGCCTATTGGGAAAATAACACTACATAGCAAGTGTATTGGCAGACAAGTGAACACAGAATAGGGTACTGAGGCAAACTACTGGGATAGTTGAGATTTCTTCATAAGAGTTGAGTTAGATCATAAAATATGTGTCTTTCAAATGGAAATTGGAGGAAAACTATTCTAGAATCCATAGAAATCCTTTTCATGAGTAACATGATGAATTTTTTAGGGAGAAGGTTTCTATCACAAGAATTGGGGCCAGCATTACTCTAACAACTGTCCATTGATGAGAATTATTTTGAATTCTCACATTGGATGTGTGGAATTAGGAAGAAGTGGAGAGAAGTGCCTTCAATAGGTAATGTAACAATGACTGGAGCTTAAGATGAGTTTAGTTTTCCTTAACACTAGAGAGAAGATCAGGGAAGCAATGTTGGTCAGGAGTGTTTTAAGATGAGACCCCTGAGTGGGGTAATTTTATGGAGTGCTAAATCAGCATCAGATGGATAGAGATATGGAAGGGCAATTTTGAACATGCCCAGGGAAGAGAGGATGGTCATCAATAGATGAAAAACATTAAGGATCTAGAAGAGTGCCTGGTTTCTTCTCTAGATTTTTGGAACTCAGAAATTTGAGATACTTTTATGAAATTGTGAAGGAACAGAAGCTTAGATAAGAAGTAATTGAATATAAATGACTAAAGGAATATGACATATATTGTATCCTAATGTAATAAAACTAAAATTTTACACTATTAAAACTATACATCATTACAAATTTATGTTATTATTAAAATTATTAAAATCAGACATTATTATTATACATGAAATAATTTTAAAAGATATTGACTACTTCCAAGAATGGAAAAGTAAATATGTGTCTCAGCATCTCATAATACCATCTCACAAATTTGTAGAAATTTGTAACTGCAATTTGTAGAAAAAGTCAAAGCCTTAAATATCTGGTAAGGGTGGATATTTGTTCTAATAGAACTGAAAAATATTATATCTTGCATTCAAGGAAATATCAGACTTATGCTGACAGTTATTTGGTCAGGTTGATCATGAGTGCTGGGTGAAAAACTGATTGTATCTTCTTGATGGGAAGTTAGAAAAAGACAGGAGCATTGTTAAGAAGAACAATATTGGAGCTCAGATCAAAAATGGAGAGAATAAGATTAGAAATAAGAGAATATTAAAATCGACAGGAAATGCAATTCTTTCAGATTGAGTCTTCTCTCTCTCTCTCTCTCTCTCTTTCTCTCTCTCTCTTTTTTCTTAATAGAATAAGTTTGACACCAGAGAGGATATATATTATAAGAAGATAAAACGTGGACTTGAGCTCTGCATCCTCTGATTTCTATACAGTGTTTAATTCATTGACCCAAACAGTTTGGAAGAGTAACCTTCTTAGGAACTTTACTCTCATCAACCCTAATACCACAGGGCTCTGAGACTAGAAACTAGACTAAGACTGTGAGAGAGTGGAAGATTATTTCCAACAGCACCAGAAGGGTCTCTAGCAAAACAATGGAAAAGTAAGAATAATTTCTATGACTATGAGTTATTCTCTGGTGGTTTTAACCTGGAAGGGGCTTCAGTAAGTCAGGTCTAAATTCATAATAACAGGCACAAGCTTGAGAATTTGTGTGAAGATATAGAAGTTGACTTTTAGGAATTTTAAATTAAAAACAAACACAGTATTTGTCAATCATTAGAAATTACTCATAAGGTGACATTACTTTGTAAAATTCATCAAAGTCTAGATAATGGATCAAATTTGCAGACTTAAATTGGTGTCTCACAGTTGTTCAGATTAGAAAATGTGAAACCATATTAAGACAATTTTCCAAAGAATTGTATATAAAGCTATAGTTCCACTTATTACTTTTCATGATAGATAAAAGTATCAGACTTATGCAAGGTATATTTAAGCCTAATTAGCACACAATTTCACTTTGTTATCTAAGTAGACTATCAGTCCTAATATTCTCAATGCTGCTTGATAAGCCTGGAGTCAGTTCACTAGGTGGGTATTAGCTGATTCAAAAGCCCATCTGTAGAGTTCTTTTTTTTTTTTTCCTTAATAATAATGGAAATAACACTCCTGCCAAAAACAATTATAAGCTCTAGACAAAATAATTAAATAAATTGGAGGATATTTACCCTTGAAAGAAAGAAGCAGCAATGATTGATATCCACATTTACACAAATATCCCTTAGAATACTCCCTAGTTCTTGGGGTGGCATTCTGAATAGAGCTAAAAAAAAAAAAAATCTTCATTTTTTATTTGAGGAGTCAGTGTATAGAGTTAAGCGTTGTACAATCAACTAATAATAAAAGGGAAAATCTCAGAAAGTAAGGAGCCCCCCCCCCAAAAAAAAGGCGAGAGAGAGCTTTAAAATTCTGTATGATAATAACAGCACAAAGAAGGGGGTGGAAACAGGGATACATTGAAGCAGATTTTTGGGTAATTATTTTTATTGAAATTATGTATTTAGAGTTCTTTATGTTTTAATTTCCCAGGCAAATAGTTACAAAAAAATTGAAAAATATAATAAAAGAAAAAAAGAATTTAAATGGTACAATAGAGAGTATCTATTGAAAATAGAAGGAGGCTGTAATGGAGTAAAAGAAACACAAATTAATAAGAGATACATAAAACAAATAGAAAAATGGTAGATGTAAGTCCTACCTATTCAGTAATTATATCAAACATAAATTAATTGAACACCCCAGTCAAAAAGCAGAAATAGAATAGAATTAAAAAAATTTGATCCAACTATATGTACTGTAAAAGAGACACACTTCAGACTCAGAGACACAAATAAGATTGATGTAAAGGATGGAAAAGATTAATACCAATCTTTTACAAAGTGTTCAAAAATGGATAAAGAAGAAAACACTTCCCAAGATATGCTATGGGGACTTTATTACTCTGACATCATAACCAGATAAGAAAATCATAAAAAATACTAAAAAATATTATCAATGTTTAATATAAATGCAAAAGTTCAGCAACACGGAAACAGATTATACATTATGACTAAATGGGACTTACTCCAGGAATGCAAAATGTGATTAACATATGAAAATTAATGTGATGTATAAAGGATACAAAACATATACCTCAATATGTGCCCCAAAACACTTAACAAATTCAACATTCATTCATGATAAGAAGAAAACTCTCAATAGATTAGATATAAAAGGAATGTATCTCAACATATTAAAGACCATATATGATAAGCTCACAGCTAACATCATACTCAAAAGTAAAAAGCTAAAATATTTTTCTATACAATCAGGAATAAGACAAGAATGCCCACTCTCACCACTTCTATTTAACATAGTACTGAAAGTCTAGCAAGAGCAATTAAGCAAGAAAAAAGAAGTAAAAGACGTCCAAATTGGAAAGAAATAAGTAAAAAGTCTCCCTGCTCACAGATAACATGATAGTACATGTAAAAAAACTAAAGATTTTATCAAAAAAAAAAAGGAACTAATTAACAAACTCTGCAAACTGGCAGGGTAAAGAAATCAATGCACAAAAATCAGTTGTGTTTCTGTACAGTAACAATGAACCATCCAACAAAAGAAATAAAGAAAACAATCTCATTTACAATATCATCAAAAGAATAAAATATGTTAATCAAGAAATAAAATTAATCAAACAGCTGAAAGACTTGTGTACTGAAAACTACAAAACATTCATGAAAGAAATTGAATATAACACAAATAAATGAGAAGATACCCTGTGTTTATGGATTAGAAGAATTAATATTGTCAACATGATCATGCTATCCAAAGTGACCTATAGTTTCAGCACAAACCCTTTCAAAACTACAATGGCATTTTTCACAGAAATAGATTAAAACACTCCTAAAATTTGTGTGGAACAACAAAAGACCCCTAACTAGTTAACACAATCTTGAGAAAGAAAAACAAAGCTAGAGGCATAACACTTCCTAATTTCAAATTATAATTACCAAATTATATAACAAACTTACCTAATCCAATAGCTAAATAAATAAATAACCTGATTTAAAAATAGGCAAAAAACCTGAGGAGATATTTTTCCAAAGAAGAAAAGAGCCAAAGTTATGAAGGTGCTCAACATCATTACTCATCAGGGAAGTGCAAATCAAAACCAGAAGATATCACTTCACCTGTTAGGCTGGCTAGTATCAAAAAGTACAAAGATAATAAGAATTGTTAAGGAGAAAAGAAAACCCTTATCCACTGTGGATGAGAATGAAATTGATACAGCTATTATGCAAAACAGTATGGTAGTTCCTCAAAAAATTAAACATAAAGCTACCATATGATCCAGCAATCCCACTTCTGGGTATACATACAAAGGAAAAAAAATTCACTACCTTAAAGAGATAGCTGCACTGTCATATTTATTGTAGCATTATTCACAATAGCCTAGATATAGAAACAACCTAAGTGTCCATCAACCAATGAATGGATAAAAAATATAGAATATAAAGATATATACATACATATTCAATATTTTATATACATTTTATACGTACATATATATATATATAATATATATAATTCATTCTTAAAAAAGAAGGCAATGTCATTGACAATGTGGATGAACTTTGAGAACATTATGCTAAGGGAAATAAGCCAGACAGAAGAAAGAGAAATACTGCATTATCTCATTTATATTTGAAATCTAAAAAAGTTGAACTCATGGAAATAGAGAGTAGAAAAAGTGATTACCAGAGGCTGGAAGTAGGAGAAATGGGGAGATGTTGTTCAAAGGTAAAAATTTTCAGTTATAAGATTAGTTCTGGAGACCTACTGTACAACATGGTGACTCTAGTTAATAATACTGTATGTATTCATGAAATTTGTAAGAGAGTAGATCTTTAGTGTTCTCATCATACTCACATATACAAAAAGATAGCTGTGAGGTGATGCATATGTTATTTAACTTAACTGTAGTAACTATTTCACAATGTATGTATATATCAAATCATTACTGTACATTGTATAGTTTAAAAATATATATATTTTTTGTCAATGATCATGTCAAAACCACATGATCATCTCAATTGGTACAGAATAGGCACTTGATAAAATTCAATATTTTCAGGGTTAAAAAAAAAAAAAATTAAGAAACTAGGAATAGAAGTGAACTTCGATTAGTTGATAAAAGGCATCTACAAAATTCCACTGCTAGCATCATATGTAATAGTAAAAGACTACAAACTTTCCCCCTAAGGTCAGGGACAAAACAAAGGTACCTCCTCTCACCACTTTTTTTTAACATTGTACTGGGAAATATAAACGGGGTAATTTAGCAAGAAAAAGAAAAAAAGGTAAACAGAATGAAAAGGATCAAGAATATCTGCCTCTACTTAGAGATAATATGGTCTTGTATATAGAAAATCCTAAGGAACACGTACACACACACAAACACACATATACACACGAATTATTGAAACTAATAAATGAGTTCAGCAAGGTCACAGAATTCAAAATCAATAAAAGGCATTGCATTATATTTCTATATACTAGCAATGAACAGTCAAAATAAATTAAGAAAGCAATGACATTTATAATAATGTTAAAAAGTATAAACTATTTCATGATAACTTTAATCAGAGAAGTTCAAGTATATACCCAAAAAGAAGAAAATGCCATTGACGTTGGTAGAAGACGTTGAAGAAGACCTAAATAAATGATAAGGTATTCTGTTTTCATTAACTGAAAAACAATATTCTTAATATGACAATATTAATAAAATTCATACAGATTTAATGCATTCCCTATAAAATTTTGCAGAAATTGACAAGCTGATAATTAAATAAAATGGTAATGAAGAATAGCCACAACAATCTTGAAAAAGAAGAGCAAATTTGGAGGACTTATAATTCTCATTTTTTAAACTTACTACAAAGCTATAGTAATTAAGATATTGTGATACTAGAACAAGGACAGACATACAGATGAATGGAATAGAATTGAGAGTCCAGAAATAAAACCTTACCTTTATGATCAATTGATTTTTGACAAGTATCCAAAGCCAAATCAATGGAGAAAACGTATAGTCTTTTCAACTGATGGGACAAATTGATGTCTACATGGAAAAGAGTGCAGTAAAACCCTTGCCTCCCATCATATACAAAGATTAACTTAAAATGAATCATAGACCTAGATGCAAGAGCCAAAACTGTAACAATTGTAGAAGAAAACATAAAAGTAAATTTTTGTGACCCTGAATTACTGCAGTGGTTCTAGATATGGTCAGAAAACCACAAGAGCTGAAAGAAAAGATATATTGGACTTCCTTAAAATTAAAATGTTTTTGAAAGTTAAAATCAATGGAAGAAAGAAGGCAGTGAGATATCACATTAACTGTGGTGAAGAAAAATTGTCTACAACTCTTTGCAAATAAAAACATAACTTAAAAGAGCAATCTATAATTATTTTATTGACTTTATATACACTCAACTTATTCTAATTAGCTCTTTTCCCTAATCTGCCACTCCCAATTTCCCTTTTGTATGTCACAGTGTACAATCCATATTGTTAAACTCAACCTCTCCTTACTTTTTATCTTGCTTGACTTCTCAGCATAATTCAACTTTGACCCTCCCTGCTTACTTATTGAAACAATTTTGCTGTGGACTTCAATAATGCACACTCTTTAGTTTTTAACTGTATCACAGGACACTCTGGTGGTCCTGCCTTTATAGACACACCTCCTTACATACCTCTCTAAGTACTTAAGGGGCAAGGCTCAATCCTAGATTCTTACTTTATAACTAGAGGGCAGATTAGTTTCCCTCTTTGTAAAATCTTCACTGCACATTTCTGGCTAGTTTCTTACACTTCGTCAAACGTCAGCCTTGACCTGGCCCAGGGAAGACTGCCAGGACCCATCTCTAGCAAGAAGGTCATTTCATGATGATTTATAACATTTTCTTGAATGTTCATAATCTGAGGTTAAGCCTAATAGATAAAATCTGAGGTTTTTGATCTTGAGATTAATAAGCCCATTCAAATCTTGGCAGTATGTCAGAATATGTACACTGAGCGAGGATATTAAGAACAAGTTTACTCACATTTGGGATTAAAAATAAAGTGTTTATGAATATATATATTTTGATATCCATATGTATTATGGTTACTATCCACTAGAAATTAGCAAACTGCATCAATTTTATCTGTTTTCCTAACTGAAAAGGTGTGTGTTAAGTATGTAGAAGTATGGTAAAATATATACTGATTTATATTTTTGTGTTCAAACCTATTTTTTCCTAAATTGATATTCTAAAAGCCTTGATAAAATTGAACTAAAAAAACAATATGAACAAATGGTTTCTTATCATTTTTATTATTTCACTTAATGTTGTACAGTGCTTCCATTTTAAAATCACACACATTTTAAAATCCTGGTTATTGGTTGCTGCCAAGTCTTTCCATATCAAATTTTTACATGCATTAATTGCATTTAGCATTCAACCCCAAACATAATATGTAAATTCAGACTATGATTTGTTGACTAATAAGCACACAAAATGAATACTAAGTTGTTAAATTTTCAATGACCAATATTCTTAATTGTAACTAATTGCTCCTTTTCACTCAGATGTTTCTGTTTTGATGTTACACATACAGGGGATTTTTATACAGGTTGTATTTATTTTATGAAGCTTGGCAAAGAAAAAAATTATATTCAACATACAACATGCTCAATATGCTTAATAAATAATATCACCAAATATGCCTGGATTTATTTGAAACACCACATTATCTGAGGATAAAATGAACCTTATAAATCCTACAGAATCTTAAAAAGAATAAACACAAGGCAGCAATATTCCCTAATGTAGAAACAATCACTAATTACAATATATATTGTGTTCTATATCGTATTTTTTTAAAAACCCTCTTCTCTTAATAGTATGCTTAATTTTACTATCATGTTTGTGCCTGATGAATAAAATGAAATCTGTGCTCTTTTGTTTTATTTCAAGTAATAGCAACTCAACTATCTAATACCTTAATTAGTACTACCTTCATTTGAATAAATGAGTTTGAATTTAAAAATTAGTGTTCTCAATGATTTAATTGGCCAATATATATTATTACATTATGGTTTGATATTTACAACCAATAACCTTAATAAATTATGTAAGTAGGTATAAGAAGAGTCATTCAATTTTAGTCCAATAATTTAATTTTCTAATACTATAATCAAGACCAAGAGAAGTTGTGTAACCTGCCCAGGTCGCAAATCTGGTTATTCACTGAAATGAATTCAGTATCCAAGATCTTAACCACACTTTTGGTTATCCTTCAGCTTTGTTATTCTTCTGTGTGTCTGCCATACAACTAATCTGTTAGTTGAAAGAGTTCTTCAAAATATGCCAACATACACCACTCTCTCAAAAGTACTATTTAATTGTTGTTACTGGTATTACCATTTTAAATATGGCACATCTTTTGGCTTTAGGGATAATAAAGTCGAGTCTGAGGAGATCTGTAGTACAGAATTTTAGAAAATTTTATTCATTCCTAAGGCCATGTGGCAATAGATGGTAGGTTAGGTACATACTTCACCAAATTTAAGGTAGTGCATTTTGAGCTCTGTACATGCAATAAACCACTTATTCCATTGTAAATGTTACAATCCATTTTTATTTGTAGCTCTCTCTTAACCTACTACAATCTTATAGCCAGCAATATGTCTGGATACCACACGTGTTTGTCTTTCTCTTGTTCATCATCAATAGGTCAAGCAAATAACCCAATTAACTAGTTAAAAGTTCAAAGATTTTAATACAGAGCTAGGGCAGTTAATCTCAGTATAGCATTATTTAGTAGATAAAGAAATCAAAACAACAGAATTGCCTAATCTTGAAGATGATGGGAAATTCCCATGAAAACTAACCTCAACACTTTCAACATAGTGACCTACAAGGCATGTCTGATGTGATAGCTACTCATCTTTCCATCCTTACTTTGAATCACACTCTAGCTTTCTCACCCAGCTCCATCCATAAAATCCCTTTCTAGCTCCTGAGAAGCATGAAATCTTAGAAAATTTTATTTTCACCTTTCTTTTCTCTGCCTTTCACATGGATAAATCCTGTTTATCTTTTGGATGTCAGCTTAAATATCACTTCCACAGAAAGTCTTTAACCTAAATTAAAACTTCTTGTCATAATATTTCATATCAGCTTGCACATTTACTGAATTAGTGAAATGCATGCACATATATCATTTTATTAATATATTCATTATTTAATATTTATTTTTCAAATAGACTGTAAGTACCAAGATGGCAGGAAACGGATTTGTATCTTTATCATCTATATGCAGATTTTGCATTTAGCAAGTAGCATGTATCTAATTTTTGCTGTTCTAGGACATGAATTATGGTTAAACCCAGTAATGAAATCCATTGCTTATTTCTGTTACTTCCCTCCATAATACACAAAATTTCTTCCTATGCTTTGGTATAGTCTATTAGTTAGTAAAGCTATGTTATAATATGTCTTGTTTCTGAATATGTGCCCCATGTCATATCAATGTCCTCTGAAATGAGCTACTTCACACTTAGATATCAATTATATATAAATCAATTAACAGATAATTCTCATTTGTATCTCATGACCTATATTTAATTTTAATTATACTTAAATAAAAAGTAGTGTTTGAATACGTTAATGTCTGAGTACTTTCTGTTATGGGAAGATACTCCCCTCTTGATTCCTGGGAAGATTAAGTTTATTTGATTGACACCATTGCAACCATATGCAATTGAGGAGTTGATAAAACTAGACATTAGACAGATGCTCAGAAATAAGATAACATGCTATAGTCTTCTGGAAATGTTTAATTCACATAGATTATCTCTTAAAAATGGGAAATTAGGGGCTTCCCTGGTGGCACAGTGGCTGGCAGTCCGCCTGCCGATGCAGGGGACGCGGGTTCGTGCCCCGGTCTGGGAGGATCCCACGTGCCGCGGAGCGGCTGGGCCCGTGGGCCATGGTCGCTGGGCCTCCGCGTCCGGAGCCTGTGCTCCGCAGCGGGAGAGGCCACAACAGTGAGAGGCCCACGTACCGCAAAAAAAAAAAAAAAAAAAAAAGGAAATTAGGTAGTATAATAATATCCTAGAAATAGCAAGCATGATATTTCACTTTAATTGAATATAGGTTCATTATTTAAAATAGCTAATTGTATTGCATGATGTGGGAAAAAAAGCAAGTTGCTTACACACTCTTTACAAAATGCAGTTTCTTCTATCCTTTTATTAAGTGAGGCAAAACTTCCAGATGTCACTCCTTTAAAATATGTTATTCAGAAAATTAGAACAGTTCTTTAATATTTTTCAAAATCATGAAAGAAAGAAATAGTCACTTGTCATCTTCATCAGAAAGCAGTCTTGATTGAGGGTGAGGGAATATAATTAGCAATTTTATTCTTCAGTATTTCCTTCCTCTTTAAAAAAAAGATTGCCTTGGGCTTCCCTGGTGGTGCAGTGGTTGAGAGTCCGCCTGCCAATGCAGGGGACACGGGTTTGTGCCTGGTCCGGGAGGATCCCACGTGCCGCGGAGCGGCTGGGCCCGTGAGCCATGGCCGCTGGGCCTGCGCGTCCGGAGCCTGTGCTCCGCAACGGGAGAGGCCACAACAGTGAGAAGCCCACGTACCGCAAAAATAAAAATAAAAAATATTAAAAAAAGATTGCCTTTAATTTTGCAATATGTATGATTTTTAGTAAAGACACCCTCAATCATGGGTGGATGGTTTTTTGAATTTCTTTAAGTACTAGCAATGTCTGTATTATGGTGCACAGCATGAAATAAGAGAATTCAATGTTATAGATGAACTTATTTGCAAAGCAGAAATAGAGACACAGACATAGAGAACAAACGTATGGATAACAAGGGGAGTGGGGGAGTGGAATGAACTGGGAGATTGGGATTGACATATATTCACTACTATGTATAAAATAGATAACTAATGAGAACTGACTGTATAGCACAGGGAACTCCACTCAGTGCTCTGTGGTGACCTAAATGGGAAGGAAATCCAAAAAAGAGGGGGTATATGTATACATATAGGTGATTCACTTTGCTGTACAGCAGAAACTGACACAACATTGTAAAGCAAATATACTCCAAAGGAAAAAAAAATGTCAACATTATTACCCACCAAAAGTCATGGAGAACTGTTTATGGATTTATGTGAAATATCTATCAAGGAAAAGTTGTCCAGGAGAAAAAAATTGGGCAGGAGTATTGAGAGAAACTATCAAAATAATATGTAAATAAGTTTTGCTGACCTGAAACAAATAGACTGTCAGATATTTCTCCAGCAAAGATGGATTAATTAGAGATCAGCAGAAGCTAGCAGTTAGGGGTCTGCAACCAGGTGAGCCACCTGCAAATCCCTGCTCAGCAAGGGAAGGAGAAAGCTTTTATAGAGGAAAAGGAAGTGGGGAACCCTACAGTAAACCAAGAGTCTATGGCTGTTCTCTCGCTGAGTCCTTACAGGAAAGAAAAGGAGTCTTCGTGTTGTTGGTCTCTGCTATAAATGCAGGGAATAAGAGCACCCCCTTCTGTTCTCTCAACTTCATTTAATTAAAGTTTCTCTTTATTAAGTTGTACAGTTTAAACAGAAGAGCAGAAGTTATAATCAAAACAGGGCACAAAGTCTTATTTATCCTTGCTGTTGTAGCCTCTTTCATTTCCAGTTATCTCTCTCTTCCCTGGTATATTTACTTGATAATGGAAAGCTGTGATGTTAGAGCCCTCTTTTCTTGAGACATGGAATAACAATGTATAGGTCTTATTAGTTTAAGACTGCCACAATAAATCTCCCTGGAGAGAAGATACTATGTTCAATTCAGAAAGTTAGCAGAATGTGAAATCACTTCTGATTACTCTTCTAGTTCATCCTGGTTCAATTAGCATTGGATATTGTATTTGGGAATTACCTGTTATCCAATTCTTCCTGGTATGTTTATAATGGCAAACGAACTATATGCTAAGCATTTTCTATAATGTGCATATAAAGCTATTTATTATGTGATGCACAACAATTGTGTTGGTATATTAGTGAAAAAGGAATGACCTGTATTTGTTTATTTTACAATCACAGTTTCATTTTTTTGCTGTGTCATCAGTTTATCCATGGCAGAAAAAAAAGTAAGAATACAAATTATTTGTATTGAAAATTCAGGTGTGATTCCTAATATTAGACAAATTTATTAGGCTTAAATAAGAAAAACAGATTAAAATTATCCATTTTCAGATTATTTTTGCTGTACAGAGAATTTATTAATAACAGAAAGGAAAATAACTGGAGACTGTTCTTGCAACTGATTTCTTTTTGTTGTTGTTGTTATTGAAGTATAATTGATGTACAATGTTGTGTTAGTTTCAGGTGTATAGCAGTGATTCAGTTATACATATATATATATAAATATATATATATATATATACTTTTTCAGATTCTTTTCCCTTATAGGTTATTATAAAATATTTAGTATAGTTCCCTGTGCTATACAGTAGTTCCTTGTTGGTTATGTATTTTATTATATGTATAGTAATGTGCATATGTTAAATCCAAACTCCTAAGTTATTCCTCCCCTCCTTTCCCCTTTGGTAACCATAAGTTTGCTGTCTATGTCTGTGGGTCTATTTCTGTTTTGTAAATAAGTTCATTTGTGTTTTTTTTTTTGGATTCCACATAAAATCAATATCATATGATATTTGTCTTTCTCTGTCTGGCTTACTTCACTTAGTATGATAATCTCTAGGTCCATCCATGTTGTTGCAAATTACATTCTTTAATTCTTTTTTTATGGCTAATAGTCCATTGTATATATGTATATAACACTTCTTTATCCATTCATTTGTCGATAGACATTTAGGTTGCTTCCATGTTTTGGCTATTTTAAATAGAGTTGCTATGAATACTGGGGTGCATGTATCTTGTCGAATTAGAGATTTCTCTGGATATATGCCTAGGAGTGGAATAGTGGGATCGCTGGATCATATGGTAACTATATTTTTGTTTTTTTAAGGAAGCTCCATACTGTTTTCCATAGTGCTATACCAATTTACATTCCCATCAACAGTTTAAGAGGGTTCCTTTTTCTCCACACCCTCTCTGGCATTTATTATTTGGAGACTTTTTGATGATGGCCATTCTGACTTGTATGAGGTGATACCTCATTGTAGTATTTATTTGCATTTCTCTAATTAGTGATGTTGAGCATTCTTCCATGTGCCTGTTGGCCATCTATATGTCTTCTTTGGAGAAATGTCTATTTAGATCTTCTGCCCGTTTTTTGATTAGGTTTTTCTTTTGTTTGATATTGAGCTGTATGAGCTGTTTGTATGTTTTGGAAATTAATCCTTTGTGGGCCGCACAATTTGCAAATATTTTCTCCCATTCTGTAAATTGTCTTTTCATTTTGTTTATGGTTTCCTTTGCTGTACAGAAGCTTTTAAGTTTAATTAGGTCCCATTTGTTTATTTTTGGTTTTATTTCCATTACTGTAGGAGACAGATCCAAAAAGATATTGCTGCCATTTATGTCGGAGTGTTCTGCCTATGTTATCTTCTAGGAGCTTTATGTTATCCAGTCTTATATTTAGGTCCCAGAAATAAACACACACACCTACGGTTAATTCATCTATGACAAAGGAGGCAAGAATATGCAATGGAGAAAAGACAATCTCTTCAATAAGTGGTGCTGGGAATACTGGACAGCTACATGTAAAATAATAAATTTAGAACATTCTCTAACATCATTTACAAAAATAAACTCAAGATGGATTGAAGATCTTATTGCAACTGATTTCTAAATGGGCTCTGAAATTTCTAATAATTTCCATTTTTGTGATTGTTGAAAAAAAGCCAAGTTACATCAATTTCTTGTTCTTGCTGGTGGCATGTGAAGTATCAGAATTGCCTCTATTAGGAAAACAACTATTTTGTTCTCCAGAGATTAGAATGTTGAAATCTCAAAGGGTAAGTCTAGCACTTTGAATATATTCATGGTTAAGTAATACTGAAAGCTAACACAGGGTTAATGCATTATGGCAATTAAAATATCTAATGTATTTTTTTAATATTATAAATAAGACATATCATTTTATGTATGCATTTAACAATTCCCAAATGAAGAATAAGAAGGCATTACTAGGGAGAAGACACAAAATTATTTGACTGTCTCCAATAGTTTACAACTTATATTATAGTTGACGTAAAGAAAAATAATTACATGAGTTCTCCAGGCTTTTTAGATACTGGTCTGAATTATTTCACTTTTTAAGTAAATATATCTCTTTCCTTCTTTCTTTTTTTCTTTCCTCTCCTTATCCCTTCTTCTGCTCTTTCTACAGGCAGATGAGAAATTAAAGGAGAGAAACGTAGCAACTGGTGTAAAGATATATGTATGATAATATTGAAAAAATAATTTTTATTACACTAAATCAAAATATATCTAGCTCAACTACTGAAGATAAAGGAGACTTAGGGCTAACCTAGAAAATAAATTGCATTGTGGTGAGAAATGAAAATTTCTTCCATTCAGAGTACAGGTCACTGTCAATATGTTAAAAAGAATAATCATTTTCACTGTACCATTTCACTGAGTAAATCAAATTGCTGGGAAAGAATAAAAATGCTTTTTCCTTAAAGTGGCACCTTTATTTCCTTGAGTACAAATTCTATTTTCTCTCCTGGAGGGTTTTGATAGTTAAAATAGATGTTTCCTTTCTTTGACTCTCTGAGAGAAGTTTCCTGTTTAACATTTCCCTCAGTTTTAAGTAAAACAGAGATTGAAATGTGAGATTTTTGGTTCCGTTGTTCCATTATGCATCCAAGCAACCTCTCAGGATCTTAGGTTAAAAAATTGAAATATTGGAATCAGAAAATGATGAGCTGAATAGCGATCTTCAGTTTTAATGTTTCAAACTCAAAGCCAAGCATATCAACTTCTAATTTTGCCTTACAAAGTAATCTTAACTATTTTAGATATTTGAATATTTTTCATGACCTATAAAATGGAGATAATAGTATCTTGTCTCTGTCTTCTTTTTTAGGTTAGCATGGAATTGCTAGGTAGTTAATGGATGGAGTGATTAGAATTTCCATGTAGTTGAGAAATTAGTGACTTAGTTTTATTTTGCTTGATTTGGCTTGGTTTGATATGAGGGGAGCATAGTCATTATTTAAAGTTCTTTTATAAGTTAATTATAATACTTGATAACACTAAAAGTTGAAGTTATACTTGTGGAATGAAAGAAGAAAATTTTAAAATAATATATTTTCCACATTACCACAAGTCTTAGTTTAGCTCTAATGTTTACAAAGTTTTTCTACATTTATCAACTGAACTCATTCATTCTACACTCAGTTAGGACTACTGTACTGTATGACAGGCAAAGTGCTAAAGATAGAAAGAAAAACATTACTAGTCATTAGTCCTAGAAACATAGGAGAGAGAGAGGGACAGAAATACTAATCAATGATTATGGACAGAAATACATAATCAATGATTATGAAATACTAATCAATGATTATGAACAGAAATACTAATCAATGATTATGAAATACTAATCAATGATTATGATTATGATACTATGAATGATTATCAATGAATCAATGATTATGAACTACTGTACTGTATGACAGGCAAAGTGCTAAAGATAGAAAGAAAAACATTACTAGTCATTAGTCCTAGAAACATAGGAGAGAGAGAGGGACAGAAATACTAATCAATGATTATGAACAGTATGACAATTGCTTGATAGAAATCTTTGATAAATGCTAAGAAAAATATTAAGGAAAAGAAATGAAACTAGATGGATCTCCTAAGTGGCCAGGGAAAGATTAAATTTGGCCTGAAGAAATGACAAGTGTAAATACACAAGATCATGGGCCAACATTATGCCTCTGGAATTTACAGGTATTTCCTTATGACTAGAAGGCCTGAGTGGGACTGGTGAAAGTTGTGACTAGAAGTGAGGACAGGAACTAGAATATGAAGGACTAAGTGTGCTTGGTAGTAGGTATTTTATTCTAAATACACTAGGAAGATCATCATTAGTGAAGTTTGCATTGGGAAATTTTGATGAGGTTTTTATTTTGTTTTGCTTTGGTTTTTCCCCAGGGGAAAAATATTTTTTATTAAGAGTACTTAAGAATGTATTTTAGGATAGGGACTAGAACCATGAAGTTATATAAATTTTAAATGGACCAATTATAGAAAAAATGTAAAAAGTTATTGAAAGGCCCCATTTTATCTCCTATCTTGACAAATTCACCAACCTAGTTGATTTCATAAAGGAATACTAACAAACACTCAAAATCACACAATTTCAATACCACCTGAAACACACCAATAAAGAGAACAAGGAAAAAGTTCAAAATTCATTTTTTAAATCAAGGCAGGTCTATGCCTAAAAAATTACAAAACTAGTATAAAAAAAAAAAACCCTAGAACTCAATACACTATATATATTTTGCCAAAGTCTAAACAAATAGAAAAGGAAGTCTTGTAGCATAGCAATATCATGAGTTATGTCGTTCATTCTAGATTTGTAACAATAGTTGAATATTAGGAATTCTATAAATATAAATCATAATGTTGGTAAGTCAAAGAAGAAAATAAGGATTATGTCCATAATTGCAGGTAAGACATTTCATAAAATTCAATAGCCATTATTGCTAAAAACTCACACTCACAAGTGAAACAAAATAAAACAAACACAAAGACAAAAATGACAACTACCAAAATTACTAGCAAAAAAATAAACAGATGAATAGATGGAAACTGCTTTATCATGATGACTGTGCAGGTTTGTATAAATAAAAAGCCATCAGCTTGCTTAGTAGTGAAATTTTAGAAGGACTTCCATTAAGTCAGGATACCACTATTACATTATTATTTCATATTTTTCTGACTGATGCAATTAGCAGAGCAGAAGGCAAATCATCAACACTCATTAGGATGAGAATAAATAAATTAATTGTGAAACATCCATACAAAGGACTGTAACTCAGCTTTGGAGTAATGAGATAAGAGAAGTGAGGTAGGCTGTACTGCTGATGGATCTGTACTGTAAGTGAAAATAACAAGATGTAGAAGAATATGTATAATAAGTTTCCATTTCTGTAAAAAAGATATGTGTATATATGTTTATACATGCATGGGCAATTTCTGGGGTGATACACACACACACACACATGCACACTGACACACTACTAATCATTCTCTTTTTCTTTGGTGATGGGACTGGAACTATAGAAAGGGAACAGAGCTCACTTTCTGTTATACAACGTGCATCCTTATTTTTATTAGTCATAGCATGTATAATTTATCCTTTTAAAGGAGATTAATTTAAAATGTATAAAAAATAAATTTCTTAAATAATTTTGACTTCACAATTTGTTTTACACACAAAATTTCACATCTTTACACCAGGCATACCACAAACTTCCTGTTTCCATATTCATTCTCTTTCATAACCATGGTTTTAGTAACATTTTTAAGTTGTTATTTTAGAGTCCATTTTTTCTTTACTATTCTTATTTATTGTAGTTTAAACTTGAGGCTACATCTCTTATTTCCTGTTTCCTTGGAAAGACATTGAGTCAAAAGACTAACATTTTATCCTAAAAAAATTACTGATGAGGAATTCAAAGTGAAGGCAATTGATTTGGGTTTTTTTTAACATCTTTATTGGAGTAAAGTTGCTTTGCAATGTTGTGTTAGTTTCTGCTGTATAACAAAGTGAATCAGCTATACATATACTTATATCCCCATATTCCCTCCTTCTTGCATCCTCCCACCCTCCCTAACCCACCCCTCTAGGTGGTCACAAAGCACGGAGCTGATATCCCTGTGCTATGCAGCTGTTTCCCACTAGCTAGCTACGTTACATTTGGTTGTGTATATATGTCAATGCTACTCTCTCACTTCATCCCAGTTACACTTCCCCCTCTCCGTGTCCCCAGGTCCATTCTTTACCCAATTGAATTTTAAAATTTAACTTAGACATGCCCAGGAATAGTGGTATTGAGGTTTATTGTTTACAAATTAAGAGATGTAGATCATGGCTTATAAATTTGTACAAGTATGGTCTTTAATGGTATCTAATAAAATATCTTATTCCTGTTTCTACATTTAACCTAGGGCAAACTCTGATCTCATTGTATAAGATACACAAGCTGAAAGCAAAGTAGATCCATGGACATTTAATTTAAGACTTCTGAATTGGGGGCTGTTTTTTTTTTCGGTATGCGGGCCTCTCACTGTTGTGGCCTCTCACGTTGCGGAGCACAGGCTCCTGATGCGCAGGCTCAGCAGCCATGGCTCACGGGCCCAGCCGCTCTGCGGCATGTGAGATCCTCCCGGACCCGGGCACGAACCCGTGTCCCCTGCATCGGCAGGCGGACTCTCAACCACTGCGGCACCAGAGAAGCCCTGGAAACTGTTTTTGAATGGCTCAAGGAAGAACTTTGTTTCTGATGAGATCAAGAGGCAGAGATAGTAACATAACAATGAGATATTTAGAGCTAAAATAAATAATTGAACATTAGTCATTGAAATTAACATGGGCTCTTCTCCAGATTGTAGGATGAAAAGAAATAGATTCCATTCAACAACCATCTAGGTGGCTCAAACCTAAAATGGGTTTTTAAGCATAAGTAATACAGATTGGTTTAACTGCATGGAGGAATGTTCAACTTTTTACTTCTACAATCTTTTTAACATGGTTTCATATAACATTTTTTATTTACTTGATACTGATGCAGTAACAGTGGTAGTAATAGCTCTAGGACAATTTATTCTAAAATCATCAGCATAGACAAATGAGGTTTTCATCTAGAATATAGAAAAACTGAGGTTAAGCAAAGGGGGATTTTAATACTGGTCTGATTATCTGAGATTAAGATGCATCACAGTGATAGAAAGCTTTATAATTAAGCTGCTGTTTTTTTTTTTCTTTAATTGACTTTGATTTTCAAGTTTACTAATATGCATGACAAGTTTACTAATATGCCAATGACAGTAAATAGAAAACCTAGGTTCAAATAATTTTCAGTAAAAGGGAAGTGTTCTTACCATAATGATAATTGGTATCTTGGGCTCTAAAACAAGTTATTTCTTCATTGACTTTGGCTTCTCTAACCTCTCATTGATTCGTACAGTTATTTTTGTTTGTCTAGGATGTAGATTCAGTCGTTTAAGTAAGATGCACGTCTGGAAGGTTTTATTGTGGTTGGTGTATTACTTATCTTTTTAATAGTGACATAGCTGAATATACCTAGCTGATAACCTAATATTATTATTAATTTTCATTTGCCTATGCTACTAGGAACCTCTCAAATATTATAATTTTCATAAAATAATTATAGAATGTTAGTTACACAAATCTCTTTGCAAAGATGAATATTTATACATTTGACAATTTTTTCAGTAATCTTTTTTCAGCAACTGATTTTTGATATTAAAAGAATATCAAATATCACCCATAGATATTTGCTTATATGATCATTTTTGACTATTGCTCCAATGTCATTGTTCTCCTTTGTATGACTGAAGTAAAATGAATTTTTTTCTCTGAAGTCTAAAGTCTTACCAACTTACTTTTTCTGTGACATTCTAATAGTACATGGCACATTAGCTACCCTATTTAGAAGCCTGTTTATTAAAGAAGAGAAGTAGAATAGCTGATAATAAAAATAAAATAAAAAAACATTCTATCTACATGAGTCTATACAAATAAGAATGATGTTAGAGAAACAATAGCCTAGGGATTTTTCTCAAATTTACTACATTCAGTAACTGAATTTTTACATCGCCCAAAGAAAGAGAGGCACATGAGACTTATGAAACAGATTCATAACAAGCAAACTCATAAAATATAAGGATTATTAATTAATAGCAAAAAACAACTTCCAAACTGTCTAGACTGGTTTGTCTTTACAGAATTTTCTCCATAGGAAGCCAAATTATTTCATGTAAAGTTATTTCTAGGAGCTTGGAATTTTAAAAGGGAGAAGAGGTTTATCTCATTAGATAGATTTAAGAAATTGTGGTGGATGATTCACCCATCTCCACAGGGACAGCAGGGTTTTTCACACTGTGCAAAATGTGCATATGAATCTCAGGATATCTTGATAAAATACAGATCCTGATTCTGTAGGATAAGGCCTGAAAGTCTGAATTCCTAACAAACTCCCAAGTCATGCAGGTACTGAAGGTGCTGGTCTAAGGACCACACTTTAAGAAGCAAAGTGCTAGTAGGATTCTAGAAAATCAAATATTCTAGTCAGCTGGTGAATATACTTCCTTTAAGCTATAATTTTTTCACTCAATAAAATTTTTCCAGGCAGAATCATACTGTAATTAAACATGTAAATTTTTTTTTCCTTCTTCTAAATTTACTATATATACATCTTGTCTGGAGTGCACATGAACTAAACTCTTACATAGAAAGTTTAACTCTTGAACTGTGTTGCCAAGTGAGTGGAGCATGAATATTTTCAACTTAGCCAAATACAATTAATTAACTTTCTAAAGTTGTACTAATGTTATGTTCTACGAGTAAAGTATCCATGTTAAACTGTATTTTACTGTAGTTTATATTAGCATTTCTACTTTATTAGCAATGCTGAGAATTTCTCATGAGTTTCTTGGCATTTTTCTATTTTTTTACTCTGTTATGCAATAATTTATTTTGCTCATTTTACAATTAACTTGCCATTTTCTTATTAATTTGCAGGGTTTTTAGTACATTCTGGAACTAATAATTTGTCAGTCACATGAGTGGCATATTTCCAGTTTGTTTTGTACTTTTCCTCTCCTCATGGTCACCTCTGAAGAGTATTATTACTTTCAATGTTGTAAATGCCTATCTATCTAACTTTATCTCTTTTTAATACTTCTTACTTTTTGTCATTTGCTTAAGAACTTCTCTATGCAAAATTAATAAAAATATTTTCCCATATTATAATTTTAACCTCTAAAGTTTTGTCTTTCACATATAAATCTTTGTTCTTCCCAGAATTGATTTTTTGTCTGAAGCAAGGGATTCAATTTCTTATTGTTTCATATGAATAACCACAATTTGACAAATCATCTCCTCACTACACTGCAATGTCAATTCTGTTATGGATCAAGTTTTCCATATGAGTGGGTCTGTTTACCAGTTCTCTATCAGTCTCATTGAAAAATTTATCAATCCCACAGAGTTTCCATTAGTGCAATTGATATGAGTTCGGACAATTTTCCTCACATATTCTATTTCTCCAGGGATATCTCTGATATTCTTTACTCTTTTAAAGGAAATTGATGTATTTCAAATCAGCCATTCCAAAAATATATAAGACCCCAGTGCAATTTTGAGTAAACAGGGAAAGATGGACATCTCCATAATCCTGAGTCTTCATAAAAACTAATTTTTCACCAATTTTAAGGATTTTGTTTATAGTTCTGTGACCAATAGGAAACTATGGATGTGATTGTGTGTGACTTCCAAACCTAGGATATAAAAGACATTGCTGACTCTGTTTTGGTCTCTGGATTTCTTATCATGGGAGTAGCCAGCTGACATGCCATGACAATTCTCAAGCAGCACAGGGGAGTGACCCACTGGAAAGAAACAAACTTGTTAACAGTGTGAAAAAACAAGTTGGGAATAAATATTTTGTAAGACTGTAGCCCCAGCCAATCAGACTGCAACGTTATAAGAAACTCTGAGCCATAGATGCCCAAATGAACCACCCCTGAATTCCTGACTCACAAAAATTGTGAGATAGTAAATCATTATTGTTGTTTTAGCTTGGTAAATTTTTCAGTGATTACTTAGGCAGAAACCAATAAGTGATACAGTAATATAATAATAGTAATATAGTAATATAATTCATTATATTGTACTTATTATATTATATGGTCAATATTTGTGTTGATTTATTCACATGTTTACCATTGTGTACAGCCCTTTGCCTTACTTCTCTGTTTTTCCTTTTGAAAAGACTTTCTGACTTTCCTTATTGAACTATATGCTTCAGAAGTTATATAAATGAGTTTCTAGGTTTAAATTTTCTTTCAGTTTTAATTTTTCTGAAATTGTATTATTTTCTTTATATATTTGAAAGTAAGTTTATTGGGTTACCATTTTAATTTACCAGTGAATTTCTGTTTATACAGGTCTAATTTACTTTAAATTATAGATTTCTGTTTTGTTTTGTTTTCTCAGAACATAAAAATAGAGTGCATTCCAGCCTCACACTAATGTGTGATACTGTCATTATTCAAATTCTTAGAAAAAAGATTTGTTTTCTCCTAAATATTCAGATTGATATCTGATATTGATATTTTCCTGTGGTGGATTTATTGTTATTTTTGTTTATTTGTTTCTCCTTTCTCTGAGTGTGTTAAACATCTGATCTTTGGCTCACAACTATTTATTTAATAAGCCTTAGGTTCATGAAGCCATTAAAACTGAAATTCTAGGGTACTGGTGAAGCATTAATAACCCTGATATCTGCTGACCTTTCTAGTCTTATTCTCTTATAAATCTCCTGGTTTTAGAAGACTTATCTTCTTGTCAGGGTCATCCACACATTAAAGGAATTGTTACAATATTTGTTTCGACATTGTTATGTGTTCTGTAACAGGTGCATATTAGAATATCAGATCTGCAATATTGCCATACAGAGGTTGTTGGCATAGAAGATTTTAACCTAATGTTTCTGAAACTCATGCTTATAATGTAAGAAATGATTTGGAAAAATAAACAAGCAAACAAAAATTAGATTCATGAACTTCAAACAGGAAAAGTTTTAAAAGATCACAAAAGCCAAGGCTTGGGTATGATACTTTGTGTCTCAGATAGATGATCGACAGGTGTAGACAGTGAATGAAGAATCATTTACAAAATGTTTTCTGATAAAGGCTGGAAAGAAGAGATCATAAATAAAATAAAATAAAGAAGTTAGAACTTGTATAACTTTTAGATATTCTCTATCTTCTCCATAAGCTTTGCAGTTAAAGAATCTGTGGAGAATCAAAGTAGTGGAGTTGAGGAAATTTGGATGTTTTGTCCCACTTATTCTAAGGATTGTTTTAAGGAACTAACTAAATATTAATTTAAAAGCTACAGTGCTTTCAAAGGCCTAGTAAAAGTTGTATAAAATAAATTTATTCTAGATCCTTTCAGATCATTTCTGTGGTTTTGTCCCCTGTATAATTCAGTAGCCATCGTGAAAGGTTAGAATTAGGAAGTCATGACAACAAATAAGGTCATAATTTCATACTTAGAAATTCCCCAGGTAGACATGCCAGAGAAAAAAGAAAGTGAAGACACAAATCAAAAACTGTACAAGCTAAACTTAAGGACTCTTTCTTCACAATTGAAGAGTCTTGTGCCCAACTTCATGGCCAGCTTAAGTGAACAATATAAAGAGCAAAATAACGAGCTTGAGGAATATAGTTTTTCCTATAGTTTATTATAGCATAATAATATCATAAATTTAAATTTAAGATACTGAACACTCATAAAATACAGAGCCATTTTGGTAATAAAGTGTACTAAAATCTTAAAGGTCTTCATTTTTCAGGTGAGTTATCATGATTTATAACATGACTTTTCATGTCATGAAAAAGTGACAAACAGGAATCCAGAGGAAGAAAGTTCCCTGGCATGGCAGAAGTTCCCTTGTCTAATAGGTCACTGGTATGGAAAAATTGGATAGAAAATAAGGTTTTCCAATAAATAGAATTACATGAAGACATATTTTTCATTATAATTATGGGTGGCCTGTTCACAAAATGCTTGTAGCCACACTGACACAAAGAGTAATAAACATTTCCTCACTCTGCCTAGTGTTGAAACTAATTATTTATGAATGCAGGAAATATTTATTATTCATCTTGTATTTTACATCAATTCATCTTGGTAACCTTAAAAATAAGACAGCAATTTCTTCTCCTCATGCTTAACAGAGACTTCGGGTGGGACTAGAGCTTTTGTGATTAAGCAGAAGCCAAGCAGCATTAGGGTTCTATTAGGATAAGGTTTAGGCAAGACCCTAAGTGAAGACTTCTTGCCTAAGGCAACTGAAGATACGCTGACTGTGCAAAAATTTGAGGCCAAAATGTCAGGTAAAATAAATACTCCTGGTGGGACCAAAGTTATGGATTCAGATAAAAGTATGGAACCAAGGGCCAAAACTTGTGAAAATAAGCAGATATTAAAACAAGTCGATGATACAAATGAATGTATTTGCAAAAGAGAAACAGACTCACAGACTTAGAGAACCAACTTATGGTTACCGGGGGGAAGGATCGGGGAGGAGGAATAGTTAGGGAGTTTGGGATTGACATGTACACACTGCTATATTTAAAATAGATAACCAGCAAGGACCTACTGTATAGCACAGGGAACTCTGCTCAATATTATGTAACAACCTAAATAGGAAAATAATTTGAAAAATAATTAAAAATAATAAAACAAGTAAAGAACTAGGGTGAACCTTGAGTAACATCAACTTGCTTCTACGATTTAATTTTACAATCCCAGAAGACCACATTATAACTGAGTTGATATTCAGCTTAACTGATCCAAGGTAAGATAGAAAAACACTGGTTGTAGCTTTTCTTGGGGATTTGATAGACAGTGATTTAAAAAACTGTTTTGTCAGTTATACAAATCCAGATTTAATAGAATTTATTTTCATCTCTGAAATTATGTTCAAGCAAGGAGGTGAACCCAAACACAAACATTTTGATCAACAAATGTAATAATAGCTATTACTGCAAGACCAAAATTATTACTAAACACCTCTACTGCAATCTTGTCTTATTTTGGTTTTCATAATTTTTTTTCCAATATCTGAATATCCTAAAAATCTTCCTGTGGCTGCATGTGCTGATTAATTGAATGCAAAGAATAAGAAGCTAGATTGTCAAACTAACTAGCATTTTCTCATTAAAGCCTTTGAAATTAATGGCAAAGCCTTGATTTGGAATCTGTGTTTGATCAAGCAATATAAAAGAACAGAAAATTAGGCTTGCAAACTTTCTCTAACCAGTTGGCAAAAAATGGTGTTTTCCAACCAGATGCTGCTTTTTTGTGATCTCCTGGGTGAGGGCCAGACATATTCTCTTACACAATTGTTGAATTTAAATCAGTTATGCAATGGTCATTGACAACCCAAGGATTCATTAATATTTGTTGTTATTATTGTTAGCAGAGGTGGTGATGACAATTCTCAATTACAAAATATTTAAAAGAGAAGAAATAAGATTTTATTGCTATTATTAATTTCCTAAAGACTTGAATATTATCATGACTGTTATTTCTTCATAAGATAAAAGTACAGCCTAGGGCACAACCTATTGTATACTTCTGAGAAGAACATCAGTACTGAATTTTAAGACATTTATTTAAACTCAAGAAGCATCAGGTGTTATATATGTATAAAAATACATACACCTTATGTATATCTTAATTCCTGACATACATAATTTGAACTTACCTTAAAGGGTTTTAAAAAATGGCTTCCCTCTTTTATACTCTTCTATATAAGCACAGGAAATAGACAGATGTCATAAGGATTAAGCACAAAATGTTCCATAATTTTTATAATTCACAACTTCCAATGTATATAAACAGAATAACATCAAACTCAAATTAAAACAGCAAACAATTTAATTGATTGATTGGCACATGAAACATATGCTCAATTTTTTAAAAAGCACCTGAAGAATTAGAAATGCCAAACAAACATATCTATATCCTTAATGCTTTCACATTCAAAATATTGAATATTCTTGTTTCCTTCAAATGTATTTTGGTCTGGAAAGGTATCATGCATCTCTTTGGTGGGATTGCCAATGCTGCAACATAGCTCTCTTGTAGGCTGCCACCTGTTGTGCACTGTGGCTCAGGGAGAATTCCACAATTTTCACAACTTAAGTTAGGGAGAGATTTTAATGTGTAATAGATAAAATTACAAGTCATATATCAGCTAGACAAGAAATATGATGATATATAAAGAGATATGATGAGTCCCTCATTCTCTCATTATTCTATGGGCACGCCAGGCCCAGGGACATTTGATGGGTACATTTAGTGGGTAGTTTTGTGTTCAAGTAGAGGAATCTTTCACACTCTCTCATTGGTGTCCTGTCTCATAAGGTAGGCATAGAAGTCAACTTACAGTGGAAGAAATCTCACACTCTGGCATCAGGAAGTCTGGATATGGATGAAAGCTATTGATAGGAGTTGTCTAAAAATGTCAGCTTCCACGGCTTCCCTGGTGATGCAGTGGTTGAGAATCTGCCTGCTAATGCAGGGGACACGGGTTCCAGCCCTGGTCTGGGAGGATCCCACATGACGCGGAGCAACTAGGCCTGTGAGCCACAACTAATGAGCCTGTGCGTCTGGAGCCTGTGCTCCACAACAAGAGAGGCCGCGATAGTGAGAGGCCCACGCACCGCGATGAAGAGTGGCCCCCGCTTGCCACAACTAGAGATAGCCCTTGCACAGAAACGAAGACCCAACACAGAAAAAATAAATAAATTAATTAATTAAAATGTTAGCTTCCAAATACTAAGAGACATTGGGTCCAAGGGTAAGATTTATTCTCCTCTTCTGCCACGACAGCCGCCATAACTTTCCTGGAAAGTTGACCTTGGTACAAACTCTTCGGTGGGTAGAAGGTACTCAGGCTTCTTTTTGAACAATTTGATCATTATTTTATAATAATTTTCACAGGATACTTTTTTTGCCTTCATTTATAATGGCTTCTAATCAAAGACAAAGGAATTGGTTCACCCAAAAGACAAATAGATCACCCAGTTAATCACATTCTTATATAAGTGACTACAGAAAGTACACTTTTGTGCACTAGAATATAGGTCCTAAAATCTGAAAGAAAAATAAATAATGTATATATGTATATCAAGCAATTTGCTGTTGATGCTTAACTGTATGCTACATGGATTTTGCTGAATCACGAGCAAAAATAAAGCCTCAGATGTCAAGGAAAAGAGTCCAAATGTAAAGCAGAAAAAAAAAAATATAAGTCCATTGTTCTGCTTGAACAGAAAGAACAAAGATATTTTACATTAACATTTCTCCTACTCCTTTAGCCCTTATAATAAACATGGCAACAAACAAAAACTCAAGAGCTCAAATCTCAATGCTCATTCAAGCCTGCACTGTTGAAGAAGTTCCTAGCATCTATTAGCTTTTAAATATATGACTCTCAGTTCGAGCATAAACTCACAATTTGATTAAAAAACACTTGGAGTTCCTGTTTAGCAAAAGAGTTATTTGCTCTAGCTGATATAACATCCTGTCGTTCTTGGAACCCCTGTTAATACTGAATTAGAGCCTTTAATTTTAGTTTTGTGTGAGGACCTTCTATGAATGGTGTTGTGTTTCATGCAGTTAACTTATCAAATAGTCACCATGTGTTAGGAAATGATCCTTACATTGAAAATACAGTACTTTTAGCTTGGGGAAGTGAGTTCTAAGGACAGGAAAATGACTGGTAATAATATGGTGATTAAAAAAGACAATTTCATCACAATCGTCCCTTTTGAAAGAGCAAACTAGAATTTTTCCAAAATGTTATCTCCTGGTTAACCTATACCAAAGAGAAAATAGATTTTTCTTTCTCTCTCCTTCTTTATTAGCCATGCATGCACATGTGTGCATGGAGGCACACACACACAAACACACACTATGTATGCATGCACTTCATATATTGAGAGAAAAGAAAGGAGAGATTAAAAGCCAGTCTCTAAAATTACTTACTACCAGTCTTATATTTTTGGGTGGGGAATAACAACAGTATTTTATCAATTTAAGAAGTAGAATTTTTCACATTTTAGATCTCCATATGACATGTTAAAATAGCTGTTAGCCAGATGGCTGTTGTATCATAATTTTAATTCCTGATGGCGTGACCAGGCAATTGCATGCCTCAAGAATTCAGTCACTGAAGCATTTAAGAACCATTTGAGGAACAAAAAGAAGTCCAGATTGTTTCTTAAAAACCTCCCATTGGACACTTTGGGGAAAAATAAAATGTTCAAAATTTGCAGAATTTGTATTAGAGGCTTCAAAGAATATCCTTTAGACACATGCTCTAGGGGACTGTAATCACTATCTGCTTGTGGATATGAAGCATTTTCCATGTAATTAGCACAAATTAAGATATGATATAAGTGTAAAATATTCACCAAATTTCAAAAATTAGTATGTAAAAAGAACATAAAATATATCATTTATAACTTTTATATTTATTACATGATAAAATGAAAATTTTGGTTATATTGTGGTAAATAAAATACAATATTATTGAATTGAATTGAATGTTTTATATTTTAAGTGCATTATAAGAAAACAAAATTACATATGTGGCTCACATTACATTTCTGTTGAACATGTTGCTTAAGAACATATGGAACATTTTTTTGAACAATGCTGCATCAAAAGCATTTTGATGGACCAGAAGATGATATTGTATAGAAAACACAAATGTTAATGACCCTGAGTCAAAAATAATTCTGAAGATTTGGAAAATGAATATATCTAGTTTGAGAGGTTTTTTTTTCCCCCCAAGACCTTGTGAAGTATGACCAGCAATCCAATTCCAGCTATTTATACTTTTCGTGAAAAAAAATATTTAGTAGAACACAGCACTGTCTGTTAGTTTACATTTAGCCTATGGCTACTTCTTGCTACAATGGCAGCTTTGAGCTGTTGTACTGAGAACCTTTGGCTGCAAAGTCTAAAATATTTACTATTTGGCTCTTTACAGAAAATGCTAGCCTCTGCCTTAAGCAATTTATTTTGTTTATATTTTCTATTTTATGTTTGAAAACAAATGATAAAATATATGTATAAAAACTTAAGTCTAAATAAAAAAAATATCAATAAGAATAAAATAAAAAGAAAATATGGGTAATTTGCTTAACATTTTTCTTTTATGAGAGTTTATATTGCTATGTGTTCCTTTAAACAAAAAACAAACAAACTCATAGAAAAAGACATTGGATTTGTGGTTACCAGAGATGGGGGTGAAGGAGGAGGAATCAGATGATGGCAGTCAAAAAGTACAAACTTCTAGTTATAAGATAAAGTACTAGTGGTGTAATGTACAACAACATTAATATAGTGAAAACTGTCGTATGTTATAAATGAATGTTAAGAGAGTAAATCCTAAGAGTTCTCATCAAAAGGAAATTTTTTTTCTTTTAATTTTGTATCTATATGGGATGACGAATGTTCACTAATGTTACTGTCATAAACATCTCATGATGTATGCAAGTCAAATCTTATGTTGTACACCTTATACTCATACAGCACTGTATGTCAATTATATCTCAATAAAATTGGGAAGAAAAAGATGCTCTATGTTCCTATCATGTCTTAGAATTGATGAATTGTACTTAGATCCATAATAGATTGCTTTTCTGTTTATATAAATAAGTATAAAAGCATTTATTTGTTTAGTAAATAATTATTGAGAGATTTCTATATACTATGCATTGTTTTGGATAAATATGTAGAATTAATTATATAGAATAAATTAGTATTTAATTAGGAACTTATCTTCTGGAAAGAGAAATACTGATCACACAAGTGTAGGTGTTAAATGGCATGTAAGTAGGAGAAAAAAGAGGTTTCTCACATTTAGGAAGAAATAATAAGTTTTTTAAAAAATGGTGTTAGACCAGGCAATTAGTAATCTTGGAAATTGTTTGATTTATGTCTCACAAAGAGTATTATGAAAAATTCCGAAGAATCAAAGTCATAAATATATTTTAAAGCAATAAATCAAAATATATTAGAATAAACATAACAATTTTTAGTTATTTTGGAAAGGAAAAAGATTTTTTAAAATTCAGAAATTAGAGGTAGTAACAAAGGTAATGAATTCAACCAAAAATTACAAGTGTAAGCATCTTTACAGGGAAAAATTACACAATCTCAAAAGGCAAATAACTTCAATTGAGAAAAAATAAATATTTACAACTACTACTACAGAAAATGGACCATGTAAAGAGAGATATTGGAATTTGGGTGGGGGGCAAGTAGTTAACTGAATTTGTGGCATACAGTGTTATCACTGGAGTGAACAACACAGAGATAACACAGTAGAAATTGGCACAATTCCTTTTAATTCTTTCCCTGAATAAAAATTCGTGCCTGCAACTTGTGAAATTCAATAAGACTGGGCAAAGAACAACCATGGAACTGTTACATCCACAGTTACACGAGCACACTCAAGGCCAAGAGATGTTCAAGTTCTAGCCCATCAAATTAGAGAACTCACATTGAACACTTGGGACATTCAGTGGATAGCAGAGTTCTTAGCAGTTTACAGCTTCTAGAGTAAAGCTTACTGTATAACTGAAGCAATGAAACAACCAAGCTGATCTTCAATAATATTAAATGTTTTCCAAAGCAATTTTTAGTACACTTAAGGGAAAATAATATTATTCAGATATTCAGCAACATAATATTAACATGACTAAGATAATGGAATTAGAAGATAGTTTCAAATAGAGAATTTGGTGATTTAAATAGTGAAACATGAAACTTTTAAATAAAAAGCAAAATATATGAAATAAAAAATGTCACTGGATTTGCTTAACAGTCAACTATGTACTGCAGAAGAGAAAAATAGTGAATTTAGTAACATAGAAATAGAAACTATCCAAAACAAAGAACAGAGAGAAAAAAATATGAAAAAAAAATGATCAGAACATCAGTATACTATGGGACCATATGGTAATAGCAATCTAGAAGGAAGAAAAAACAATTTTTTTTTTTTGCAGAATAACAGCTTAAAGTTCTCCAAATTTGATGGAAAATGATAAACCCATAGATTTAAGAAGGTCAATCAACCCAAAGCAAAATAAAAACAAAGAATACAACATAAGCAAACTACAATTAAATTAATGAAACCAGAGAAAGTAAAAGCATTAAAATCACTCAGAAAATTGGGACATTATATACAGGAGAACAAAGATAAGAGCTATTACTAATTTCACATCAGAAAAGATGTCACTCAGAAGACAATGGGATAATGTTTTTACCATACTAAAAGAGAAACAAATAAACAAACAAAAACTGATCAATCTAGAATTCTATATTGAATGAAAATATCCTTCAAAAATAGAAGTCAATTTAAGATGCTTTCCAGGCCAATATAAAGATATTTTCAAATTAACACAAACTGAAAGATTTTCTATCTATAGTACTGTGCTGTAAAAAATGTTGTTCTTCAGAGTTTGCACAGCTGAAAACTTACATCTAATATAGAAAAATGAGAAGGTCTCAAAGTTAGAAATATATAGATAAATGTAAAAGTCTTTTTTCTCACTTTAAAAAATCTTAAGATGTAATAACTGCTTAGAGCAACACACACAATGTGTTTTGCATAAATCAAAAGATACAGCATGCAATTATTAGGAATTCTAGAAACATACAATAGAGAAAACAAGAAACTCAGGGAAGTAATTTTTTCAGTGAAGTAACTGAACACAATGACCAGAACTAAAGAACCCAAAGAACCCAAATTTGTGGACTGAATGGGTCTTTCCATTGTTCAAATTGGACAATAAAGGAACAACAGCAGCACATGTTTGCTTTACAAAATAATAGGAAAAAAAGAACCAAAAATTCCTAATTATTTCCAGAGAATGAATGAAGGTATATCAGAAATTACTTATAAATTAATTGACATTGGACTGGTGTCTACTAATTCTTACAACAGACCAATCCAGAAACATAGAAAACAATGGGGAAAATCTTCAAAATTCTGAGGAAAATTATTTCCAAAAAGTATACAATCATTTAACCACACATTTAATCAAGCATAAAGTTAGAAAGAAAACAATTTTAGACATGCTTGTTATATCATTTGGAATTTAGATTCACAGAAGAAAATCTATTCTATCTAGTTTAGGCATGAAGGGATTAATGGCAGATTACTAAACTGCGTAAAAGATATTGAAATTGATGATAAAAAATTAATGTTTGCCCTTAAATAATAATATCTAAATCTACGTGTATTAGTCAAAGTTCTCCAGAGAAACAGAACCAATAGGATGTATATACACAAGAGGTTTATAATAAAGTATAAACCTGCATAACTTATTCAATTTTGGAGATTGCCAAATACCAAGATCTTCAGGGTTAGTCAGCAAGCTGGAGCTCCAGGAGAGGCAGTGGTGTAGTTCCAGCTTGAAGACCAGCAGACTCAACACCTAGGAAAAGACAGGGTTTCAGTTCAAGTGCAAAGTCAGGGAAAAGCCAATATCACAGCTCAAAATCAGGCAGGCAGAAGAAATTCTTACTCCCTCAGAGGGTCAGCTTTTTGTTTTATTCAGGCCTTTAACTGATTTGTCGAAGCCCACTGGCTTTAGGAAGGGCAATCTGCTTTACTCAGTCTACCAATTCAAATATAAGTCTTATCCATGAATACCCAAACAGACACATTCAGAATAAAATTTATGCAAATATCTGGGCACCTTGTGCACAGTCAGGTTGACATATAAAATTATTATACCAACTCATAAAATCAGGTAATCAAAGGAGCTTTTTTTGTAATCTGAGATCTCTGACTCCTCAATTGTAAAGTTATCAGTACAACTATGGGCTCTGGAAACATGCTTCCTTAGCGACAGACGACTCTAGTTACTAAAACATTTGTGAACAGTGTCACAGAAAACAATAAAAAAAAATCTAAACTCCTTTGATTTTGTTTGCCACCAGGAATACAAAAACAGTCGAAGTGTGTCATCTGCCATACCTGACTTTCAAATCTTATCTGTGTCAATTCTTCATATCCACCTCCGTCAACCTCTATGATATTCCTCATCCACATACGCACACACACACCTTCCCATACTTAACCATCTAAAACTCCCAACATCACCAAATGTTCCTATATTACAGAACACAACTATTCCTTTGTGCACAAACACAAATATCTGACAATCACCCTAAACGGAAAAACCAAAAATCACTTCAGACATGAAATCCATGTTGAAAATATTCATTCCTTGCTGGTTCAGTCAAAATCCCAACTTGATAAAATGTATTCTATGGAATAAACTATAAAAATAACCACCAACACCACTTAATATACTATAAAATAGAGGAAATGGAAAGGGGAAAAACAAAAAGGTGGAAAACATAGGACTTTACATCAGTCTTCATTTTTTGCAACTCGTTGTTTTTAACTTTTTTCTTTCATTATCTATTTAATATTACTTTACTCTCAACCAGAACATCAGCTTTCCAGGGTTCTTTACAAGATTGAGTGACTAAAAATTTATTCTTGTGAAAGTCTTGGCCCTTTTGGAGTTATTCCTGTATTTAGATTTGTCACCCAGCCAGTTGAATTTTTATGTCTAAAATTTTGGAGAAGAGAAACAAGGAGGGCTATATATTTTAGTGAAATCAGCATACAGCCAGAAATTAAAGCTATGTTAGTGAATAAAATCTCCATTGAAAGAATTTGGTTGGGTAAAAATGGAAAAAAAATCTAAAGAAGAATCTTGAGGATAATAGTCATTCCCCAGTGACTGTCTGTAGAAAAATTGTCATATTCAGTAAAATATTTGTCCCCTAGCCTATGGTCCTCTTATTGGCTTTGCTATTGACAAACTTTAACTCAAAATTCCCTTTAGTTTTGAATTTAGTCATATTTTCAGATAGTCTTCTAACTGTTTAACATTTTCATGAAGATCTTAGAAAATGACTATTTTAAAATATGTGAATACTTATGACTCTTTAAAGTACATTGTATTATTTTGAAGACATATAATAAAAAGCTTAAAATTGCCATTTATTTTACAATACAGTTTCTTTAAATTGAGACAAATTCATTAAAAAAGTATAAAGATCTTAAGGAAAAAACCTACAAGTTATCCTTCATGGTTACCTTTTTCTAAAATATAGAACATTTCATTTTATATTAGAGTAATTTTTAATGTAACCTTCAATTGTGTGTCACTATGATGTCTTACTTTAAAATAAATTCAGTTTTATAGTTAAATTTGTTGTATCCACTTATGCAAGTGGAAAAAACAAACAGTGAAAAAGATAACATTTCCAAAAGGGAATGTTACTAGTGAACTTTGTGGTATAGGTTCAAATATCTGGATTAGGATATTTGAACCTTGGCACTAATGGCATTTAGGGCCAAATAATTATTTGTGTGTGGATGCATTATAAGATATTTAGCAGTATACCTGACCTCTACCCATTTGATGCCAGTAACAGTTCCCCCCCCCCTGCCATGCCATGACAACCAAAAATATCTCCAGACATTTGTCTCCTGGAGGGGTAAAATCATCCCTGACTGAGAACCACTGCTCTGCATTTAAGAGGAATTTCAGGTCATTTAGAATTGAAATTTAACTGTTAGAATAAAAATCTACTACAACATGATTTAGAATGCATTTTGGATATTTAATTATGTCAGTGCATATTACTATTCTGTGGATTATCATATTGTGTTTTTTCTATGAAGAACTATTGCTCTTCTATATTAGAAATAATTTTCATAATAGCTCTTGCTCGACTGCAAGGATAATCCAAATGAAAAATAGAAATTAAGTAGTGGCACTGAGAAAAAGGTATGATTTAGATCAGTTTTTCCCAGAAGCTTCCTGGTGAAACATTAACTTTATTCTCTTTCTTGCAGGCCTTTGTCAATCTTTTGAATTAGTTATGTGATTTATAATTGCAAAGAGGAGATAGGAATGAAAAGAGCATCTTATTCTTTGGATGGTGTTCATTTGGGAAAATAATTATTAGACATAGATTTTAGAATATTCCCTGATACCATAATTGCAGCTTGTGACATGTCAAATACATAAATAGTTGACTTTTACTTGTTTATTGATCACTGGTACAATTGATTATGGTCAGTATAGTTGAACTTGTTTAATAGTGCATGCTAGAACTTTGTTTTGTATAAAAGACCATTTGATATCAGGTCCCACAAGATGGCTGCTCTCTTGCTCTGTGTACAAGCCCTGCCTCACCTTTATCTTACTCACATGATTATTTTCAAGCATCAACTGCGTGAACGGCCTGACCCCCAATAAGTAATTATTCTATTCTTCTGAGCAGAAGAGCTTCATTATGTTATGTTATCAACAAGAAACCTTGGCCCTCCTCATGATGGTTGCTAACCTGAAGATATGCTGCCCAACATAAACAATAAGAGAAGGAGCTTTCATCACAATGTAAATCAAAAAAGATACTTGGCAACGTATCTTCATTAAGGAAGCAATGCTTTGAGTTTCATTCCAGCTCAAGCTCCTTATTTCATTGATACTGGCACTGAGTTACCTTGATCTAGTAGATGAGTGTTTTAGGTATAAAGTTTAGGAAATACTCTGAGGTAAGAATGTATTTATATGTTCAAGAAAACCACTGTAGTCAGAATATAATAAGAGAGGGAAAAGTAGGAGCAACTCTCCATTCAAGGATAACTTGGTTATTGAAGGTGGACAGAAGAGGAATCAGGGAGACTAATTTAGGATATTGCAAAAAACAATATTGTATGGTGATGAATTTACTGAGCCAATGGTGGTACTATTTATTGAGATGAAGAGCACTGGTTGTAAAAACAAAGGTGAAATCAAATGTCTTTGCCTAAGCAATTGGATGAATGGTCTTGCAATTTAAGGAGATGGGGGTCGCTAGATTAAGAGGTATAATTGAAGAAACAGGAAAATCAATAGCATACTTTTGGACATGTTAAGTTGGACATTCTTATGAAAAAATCAAACTGAAGATGTCAAGTCTTCAGTTGAATATAAGGGTCTGAAATCCAGGTAGGAGGGCAGAGTTGGTGATCAAAATTTATGTCACCATTATCTGGATAGTTTTTAAAGTAATAGAAGTAGGTAAATCAGCTTACTTAGGGAGTGAATGTGGTTTAAAAAAACAAAAACAAAAACATGACCAGTCTGGAGTTTTCCACTGCATAAAATTCAGAAAATGAAGGAATATTTAGCAAAGAAAATCAAGAAAGTGTTGCCAGTGAAATAAAAAGAAAATTTAAGAGAGCTTGTTACATATGAGGCTAAGTGAATAAAAGTGAAGCTTATAAAAAAGAATGAGGAGGTAACTAAGATACAGATTGGTCACTGTAAAAAATAATACATATGTTGGAATTTAAAGCAATAAAATTCCTTTCTAATATCCTCTTTTCAAGGTTATAGTCTCATAAGAAGCAATTATCATATAATGACTTTGCTACTATAAAAATAATTTCCTATTTCAGCATTGAGGTGAACATCACATGAATTGACTGAAAGGGATGGAGGAAATACAGGCATAGTTTCTTATAATGGGTTGTGTCTATGGGTTCTACCTTTAATAAGAAATAATAAAGGCTGAAATAGATGTTTACAGAAGACTTCAAGTATCCATAACTCTGACACATAGAGATTAAAATCGATGATACATATAAGTGATATAAACTATTATAAATGTATATTTAGGGTTATCTTGAGAGATTTGCACTGGAGTATGCCAATGAAAGAACATAATAACTTGATGTCTATGGATTTTGTATCTTTCCCCTTAGGGAAATGGATCTATGCATGAAGAACCAATTTAACAATGTCTATAATTAAGTCTCTAACTTTTACAATATAGAAAGAAAATATGATTTGTGTTATAGCACAGTTTGAGTAGAGGCCTATGTATGTATCCAGGGACTTCATTACTTCCTCCTCAGCACTAAGTTGTACCTCCACTCCCTGAAGAAATTAAGTCTTCAATATCAACTATCAGGTGGATGGTGAAATATATTTTGGACTGCATTGACAAGAATGGAGCTACATTCTGCATAAAATGAGAATACAGGCAATTTCCTAGCTATCCTGCTAGGATAGAAAATCATGAATTGATTAGTTTACTTCTTCTTTGTTAGAAAACAAGTTGAGCCAACAGTGGAATTCATTTATTAATTTAATAAATATTTACTGCTATGTTCCATATTTTTGCTATGTTTGTGCTCAGATTTAGCTCCTAAGTGTATGTGAAATAACAATGCTTTTGTCCAACCAGCATCTCATAAGGCATAGATATGACCTAGAGACAAGATTAGAATACTTGAGGAATTATTATTACATCTGTTTATTTTGATTGAATCCATTCTAAAAGCCAGCCAGTGGTAGATGTCTTACATATATTATCTAATTGAATTATCATAATAATCCTGCAAGACAATATCTTTATTTATAAATGAGAAACTAAGGTTCTGTGAGTTTAATGACGTCATTTAGCCAAGACATTAAGGTGTTTCAATAAGGTGGAAGTAATGATTTTTCAAAGCTGCTTGGAGTTCAAATAAGATTAAAATATATAAATGATTGAATTTGAAAAGTCATTGGTAAACTTGAAAAGATGTTGTTTATAGAGTCAAATCATTGGTGACCTTGATAAGAATGGCTCTTTTAGAGTCAAAATAGTAGTCATTCATAGACTTGGAGAAAGATGTCACAAGGAAATGAAAACCTGATTAGAGAGGATTAAAGACAGACTGGGACATGGAGAATTTGAAACAGGAAATGTAAACAGATTTTGTGGAAACTGCCTATAAAATGGAACAGATAACTGGTCAGTTGTTAGAGCTACTTAAAGTGTAAGGTTGAGGGAATGTTTTATAAAATTGAAGAATTATTTTGTATTTATGCTAAATTTACTGTGTGCAGGAGAGAATAAATACAGTGATGCAAAAGGAACGGAGATAAGTGCAAGAGTGAAAGTTTTTACTTATAAGATACAATGAGATATAGTGAAAATTTTTAAATTTGGACTCAGGGAGACAGAAAAAGAGTTCTGACTTTGAAAAAGGAGGAAAGGGCAAATACATGGGGATATAGTATACAAAGTGAAAATGTTTTATGCATAAGTAGATTGCTTTTATTTTCATAAAGAAGTAAGAAGGGAAGTCATTGACTAAGAATAAGATATTGAGACCATGTTAAATATTCCTTGACCTGAGTGAGAAAGTTAATCTATCAGGGCAAAATAGTACTGTAAGTTCAGAGAGCTCACTTGAAATCTGTGGCTTTAAAAGTGAAGTGAGAGTGGTCTGCATTGGTGTGTATTCCTTCAAATAAATTCATCTGAGTTGGTGTAGGCCTAGTTGCTCTATTCTAAATTTAAAGAAAAAGACTTTAGTTTAAACAGAATTTTAGACAAGAAGAAGGGAAAGGGCTAATGAGGAAAGACTATTTGCAATGAAATGGCTATAGTAAGACTATGAAAAACAAGATGTTCAATGAGTGAAGAGAGGCATGAGGTCGATAATGACTGAAAATAACCAAGAATTTAAAGGAAACTTGATGTGAGAAAAATGAAAAATACCTGGAAAGTTAGGAGATGACACTGAGAGAATGAAATACTTGAAATGTTATTTTCTGAGGTGGTGTACTTACATTTTGTTTTGAATGTCTAGGAAATGACCAAGGCAAGAATGAGAGGCTGAGGTAAGCTGAAGAAAAAGATCTTCAGAAGTGATGAGGTGAAAGGAACAGAGACACTAGTTATATCTTCTCCATAGAGGTGGTTATATCTTCTCCATAGAGGTGAAGTCATGAAGAATGAGCTCAACCGAATTGGATATTTTGAGGTTGGAGGGAGAAATGAACCTATGGAATTGGATAATAAAAAGTTGAGAGACATAAAGAACAACTGACACATCTTCAAGCTGTATAGTATGTAATGGTGGAGGGATATAAGTATCACCTTGAGAAGGCTGGATGGATCCAGTATCTTCAGTGGGCAACTTGGATTCAGTTATAGAAAGAACAACGTAGGAAACTTTGGAGAATAGACAACCGATATTTTCCAGGTGATATTTATAAGTTCCTTAGGACATAGTGTGATTGGGGGGTGGGGGTGGATAAGAGCAGTGTAGGAGATAATGTCTGGTCAAAAGATACATAAAAAGTATCTTGATGTGAGATAAGATAATGATGGCTGACATGGGACATTTATAATTTGGATGGTAATTTATCTTAAAAAGTACATAAAACATGATGAGATTAATCAGAATGATTTCTCAGAGGAAATTGAGTTATTGGTTTCAGCTATAGCTCTTTTTGTATGGTTTTTCAGTTAGGCTTTAGCACTGAAGGCAGGGTCAGGAACAAACACTTCAGTATGTGGCTAGAAGCAGGAAGTCAGAGAGTCAATATCTGAAGGCAGGGGAAAGAACAAGTGTGGAATAAAGCAAAGCAAGGGCTTACAGCATACTCAGTCAGAGAGGGGACAAAAGTAGTGCTGACCAAGTGTTCTTTTGCCAAGTTAGTGAGAAATCTTTGCTGAAGTTTTCCTGCATAACACAGAGTTTATTCCTAACTTAGGGACATTGATGAGCTCATTAATATATGAGGATTGAGTGGCATTTGTTGGAACAATACAGTAATGAAGGGGAAGAAACTCAAATAATTCAATTTCTGTTTCCTTCTCATTTGCCCCTTTTCTACAATGCCAATGAGTTGCTGCTCTACATAATCCACATCAGATTCCTTGATATTTTGATGTTTTTCCCCATGACAACAAAGTATTTAAAAGGTAAGTATGTTATTGAAATATGTACTAATGGTAATGCTATAAGGTATCTAATATGCATTTTGTAAATCAAAAATTTTCCAACTTATTAGACTGTATTTAATTTATTTACTTATTGATCTATATTTTTATTAAATAATAGTTGATTTACAATATTATATTAGTTTCAGGTGTACAACATAGTGATTCAATATTTTTATAGATTATTCTCCATTAAAAGTTATTATAAAATTTTGGCTATATTCCATGTGCTGTAAATATTTCCTTGTATCTTCTTTATTTTATACATAATAGTGTATAGATAGCCTCTTAATCCCCTTTTCCTATATTTCCCCTACCCCCATCCTTCTCCCCACTGGTAACCACTAGTTTGTTCTCTATATTGGTATGTCTGTTTCTGTTTTATTATATTCATTCATATGTTTTAATTTTTAGATTCCACATATAAGTGATAATATAGAGTATTTGTGTTTCTCCATCTGTCTTATTTCACTAAGGGTAATACACTCCAGGTCCCTCTATATTGTTGCAACAAGCACAATTTCATTGTTTTCTATGTTTGAGTAATATGCAATTGTATATATATCACATCATCTTTATACATTGAGTTTTTGATTGACATTTAGGTTGCTTCCATATCTTGGGTATTGTAAATATTACTGCTATGAAAATTGAGATGCATATATCTTTTTGAAGTAGGGTTTTTTTTGTTTGTTTGTTTGTTTTCTTTGGTTATATACCCAGAAGTAGCATTCACTGGATTCTATGGAAATTTTGTTTTTAATTTTTGTTTTTAATTTTCTTATTTTTATTTTTTCCTTTTTTTTCTTTCTTGGCTCTGTTGGGTCTTCATGCTGCATGTGGGCTTTCTCTAGTTGCAGCAAGCGGGGGATACTCTTAGTGGCAGTGCATGGGCTTCTCATGGCAGTGGCTTCTCTTGTTGTGGAGCATGGGCTCTAGGCACGCGGGCTTCAGTAGTTGTGGCACGCAAGCTCAGTAGTTGTGGCGCATGGGCTTAGTTGCTCCATGGCATGTGGGATCTTCCCGGACAGGGGAACAAACCTGTATCCCCTGCATTGGCAGGCGGATTCTTAACCACTGCACCACCAGGGAAGTCCCTTGTTTTTAATTTTTGAGAAACCTTCATACTCTTTTCCATAATTGGCTACACCAGTTTACATTCCCACCATCAGTGTACTAGGGTTCCTTTTTCTCCATATCCTCACCAACATTTGTTATTTGTGGTCTTTTTGACAATAGCCATTCTAACCATTGGTTATTGGCATTCTGACTAGGTGTGAAGTGATATCTCATTTGGTTATATTTGCATTTTCCTGATGATTAGTAATGTTGAGCATTTTTTCATATGCCTGTTGGCCATGTGTAAGTCTTCTTAGAAAAAATGTCTATTCAGTTCTTCTGCCCATTTTTAATGGTGTTGTGTGTTTTTTGATATTCACTTGTATGAGCTGTTTATACATGTTGTGTATTAACCCCTTATCAGTCATATCATTTGCAAATATTCTCTCTTGTTTAGTAGAGATACTTTTTGTTTTGTCAATGATTCCTTTTGTTGTGCAAAATGTCTTAAGATTATTTAGGTCTCATTTGTTTATTTTTACTTTTATTTCCTTTGCCTGAAGAGAGAGTTCCAAAAAAATATTGGTAGGACTTATGCCAACGACTGTTCTCCTTATGTTTCATCTAGAAGTTTTAGAGTTTCTGGTCTTACATTTAGGGTTTTTTTAAATCCATTTTGAGTTTATTTTTGTAGATGGTGTGATAAAATCTTCTAATTTCATTCTTGCCACATAGCTGTCCAGTTTTTCATGTACCACTTATTGAAGAAACTGTCTTTTCTCCATTGTATAGCCTTGCCTCCTTTGTTGTAGCTTAATTGACCATAAGTGCCTGGGTTTATTTCTGTGTTCTCTATTGTGTTCTATTGATCTGTGTGTCTGCTTTTGTGCCAGCACCATACTATTTTAATTACTGTATCTTTGTAATGTAGTCTGAAGGAGAGTGATGCCTTCAGCTTTGTTCTTTTTTTCTCAAAATTGCTTTGGATACTTGGGGTCTTTTGTGGTTCTATACAAATTTTAAGAATATTTGTTTTATTTCTGTGAAAAATGTCATGGGTAATTTGAAATGGATTTCATTAAATCTGTAGAATGCTTTGTGTAGTGTGGACATTTTAACAATATTAATTCTTCCACTCCATGAACACAGGATGTCTTTCCATTTCCTGTGTCATCTTCAAAATCCTTCATCAATGTTTTACAGTTTTCAGAGGATAGGTCTTTCACTTCCTTGGTTAAGTTTATTCCTAGACATTTTATTCTTTTTGTTGCAATTTTAAGTGAGACAGTTTTCTTTCTTTCTCTTTCTGATAATTGATTATTAGTGTATAGATAAGCAACAGATTTCTTTCTATTAATCTTATGTCCTGGAAATTTACTGAAATCATTTATTAGTTCTAATCATTTTTTGGTGGAAACTTTATGATCTTCTATATATAGTATCACACCTACTGCAAATAGTGAGAGTTATACTTCTTCCCTTCCAATTTGGATGCCTTTTATTTAAATATCTTGTCTGATTGTTGTGGCTAGGACAGCCATTACTATGTTAAATGTTAAGTGGGCATTCTTTTCTTGTTCCTGATTTTTAAAGAGAGGGATTTCTGCTTTTCATCATGGAGTATGATGTTACTTGTGGGTTTGTCTTAAATGGGCTTTATTATGTTTGGACATCTTCCTCCAAACCAACTATGATGAGAGGTTTTATCATGAATGTACATTGAATTTTTTCAAATGCTTTTCTGCATCTGTTGAGATGATCATGTGATTTTACCCTTTTTTTTGTTAATGTGATGTATCACATTGACTGACTTGCTGTTATCGAAAGATCCTTGCTCTGTGGAATAAATGCTACTTGATCAAAGTGTGTGGTCCTGTTTATATATTGCTGAATTCAGTTTGCTAATATTTTACTGAGGAGTTTTGTATCTATATTCATCAGAGATATTGGCCTGTAACTTTTTTTTGTAGTGTCTTTTTTTGTAGGTTTTTTTTTTGTTTGTTTTTTTAGTGTCTTTGTCTGGGGCAGTCACAGGAAGCCAGTCAGAGCCCCAGGCAGTTTTCAATCTGCTTCCTCCATGCTTTTCCCGAGAGTAAGCAGGCATGTGCACAAACTCTTCATGAGCAGACTTTCAGTTTCCTACAACTCTCTGGTAAGTCCCACTGGTTTTTAAACCAGCTAAGGGGGCTCATCTTCCTAGGGTCAGACCCCAGGGCTGGGGTGCCCAATATGTGGCTGGAACCCCTTGCTTGCTAGGAAGGATTCCTGAACCCCTGATATCTCCTCCTGTGTCCTTTGCTAGGGAGATGGGTCCTGACCCAATCACCTCTATTCCCTTTCTACCCAACTCTGTGTGGATCTTTGTTTTTATAGCCTTGGTTGTAGAAGAAACTTTCTGCCAGTCTCCAGGTTGTTTTCAGGGAGAGTTGCTCCACATGTAGATGTATTTTTGATATGTTCAGGGAGGAGGTGAGCTCAATCCTCCTACTCCGTCATCTTGATCTCCCATTCCAGACTGTTTATTTTTATAACATTTTTCTAGTTATTGTAACTCTTTTCAGAAAGAAATAATGATGGAATAGTGTTACTACAGAAACATGAATTTTTAAGAAACAAAATATTTACTTTATGATAAATATAATTCTTTTAAAAATTTACAACTTATATTTAAATCAGAGTATTGAGTCACTTAATACCTTTTCTTTATCAGTATTTTAAAAGTTTGAGTTAATAATATTTACTTAACGGTGAGTCAATAAATCTAGAAGGCTAACATTTAAATTATTGATAGCATTATACATGAAGAACAGTATTTTTTAAAATCAGTTTCAGTATCCAATGTATTCTATATGTAGTTTTCATTGAAATTTAAGATAAAAGTATGAATTTATACTAATAAGTAAATGCAGATGATATTCTTGTAATAGTTTGTCTTATAATATCTGATTACTCTTTAATTAACTTTAGAACCTCAAAAATAAAATAATATTATTTTTTAATTTTAAAATAAAGTGTATAAAGTTCATTATATGTATAAATTTCAGAGAAAATCTATTTCAGATTTGTAAGTATTTTCTAACTATAATATTATGTAATATGCAAGATAATTGAAAATCATTCACTTATTATTTAACTGACTTACTGGCTCATATTGACCTTAAATTAAATGTGTGGGACAGGTGTTACAGTTAAGGTTTCATCTGTAAAATTTTACATTACTGAACATGTATAGGCTTTAGGTTAATATTTTATGTATTTACAAAAAAATTAAAAATGTTACATACATTAGTCACTTCTCTGCTGAATTCTATATTTAGTGGCCTGTTAGGGGAACCTTCACAGAGAATTTAAAATATATCTTGAGCTTTCTACTATACTCTTAGATATTGGTACTCAAAGTTCTTCCAGCATATCAGCTTTTTGCTATTCTTCATTGAGTATATTACTGCCTTTTGAATTTCCTTATATATTAAAAAGGAACTCCTGAGAAGAACATCCTGTATTCTCCTCATTTGATTTTTTTTTAATCTTTCCTCTTGTTGATAAGTAGCGTCTGTATATTTGTGATATTCATCTGGGAAAGTTGAGGGTCCCAGGCAACAAGTTGTCTCATAGAGCTTGGAATCTTAAACAAATGAGAAAGGGAGGAAGGGGGAGAGAGAAAGAGAGAGAGAGAGAAAAAAACTGCATCTAGATTCATATATTTTCTTCTAAATCTCCATTAAATTTGATAATTTCTCCAATTTGTCTTACCAAAGAAAAGAGGTCTTACTAGTAAGCATTATATCACATATATGTGTTTATTCTGTTGTTTTTAAAATATAAGAATCTGAGACATATATCTGTACACATATATGTTTTTGTACTAAACTTAATATTGTTAAGCATATAGTAGGGGCTTAATATTTTGATGCTTGCTAGAAAATAACATTATTTTGTAAGACATTGGGTTAAATGTTTATTTTATTTTAAGTGCTATTTTATTTTATCTTTATAACAGCTTTTACATAAATTATTTTATTTTTCCTAGTTTACTGATGAAAACAAACATTTCATTGATTAAGTGACTTGCAGGAAAGAGAGCCAGATTTATCACTAGTTCCAACCTTATTTCAGATTTGACTAACTTCAAAGTTTATGTTTTATCCATTATGAAATATTGTTGAATATGACACTAACCTGCTTTATCTCACAATTTTGTACTCAAATATATAATAAACTCCACCAACTGTTTTATCCATATTATTATCACTTATTGTTTGGTAGTTTCACAGTGAGAAGACTAAAGAAGTATGTTTTAATTAGCTTAACATGTGGGTTTGTTTTGTCAATTATCCTTGCATATTTTGGGTAAGAGTAGATACTAACTGTAAAACCACATCTATTAATACAAGGTACTTAAGAAAGGAAAAGTTGAATCTTAATTCTTATATAAAAGAATAATTCACATATGTTGTGAATGTTGTTTAGTTCAAATATCTGTTACTACTTAGTATGAGGAATGAAACACTACAGACAAATTTTCAATTACTGTAATAAAAAAGAATAAAAGAAACAAGGTATATAAATAATCATGAGATCAATAAAATGTTATTATTTTAATTAAAATCTCAGAAACTCAGACCATAAGCATCAGGTTTTGAAAATGTATTTTTTTTCACCAAATGTGTTATACTCCAGTTTCCAGTGGACCAATTCACTAAGTTGGGAAAGAAAAAGAAGTGCTAGAGAAAGCTGAATTCAGAGTTGTTTGAAGATAACTAACTAATTTATTTATTAAAATAATTAAACATATTTCAAATAGAGATAGATTGTATAAAGCTATATGAAAATTTTGTTTAAGGCTATATGAAAAATTTCATATTTGGTAATTTATATAATAAAATCAAAACACTGATGCGAGCAAAATTTAAAATATATTATAAAAATTATTTTAAGGGACTAATAAAGGGTGTAATGAAAATATAATTCCATAGTTTTTAATGAAAAACATTTCTCTGAACTAGGTTTTGACCCAGTGTGTTCACTAATTAATTCATTTTATTACAATTACTGGACTTATTTGTTCCTAGGAAACGGGTTTAATGTAAGAATATAAAAGGTTTAAATAGAAATAATGTATATCTTTAATATCTGTGTAGAGGACATTATTCCTGATTTTTGAAAAAAGACAATCACACGAATCTCATACATCAAAATTGCTTTAATATTCAGGAAAACTTTAGAACCATTAGTGCCATTGTAGGTGATTTAATAATTAGATAAATTTTCATACTTCTTTACCTATATAAAGTATTCCTGTTCCCTAGCCCACTCTATTTACTAAACTCTTAATTTTCCTTTATACCTTCTTAAACCTCTGTCTCCTCTGAACTTTCCTGTTACTTCTAGACTCAGTTATTCATGGCACTACTGATTTCCCTAGAGTTCTTCGCCTGCATTCATGCATTACTGATCATCTTATATTATTTCAATTACATGTTTTCAGGTTTTTTTCTACCTTTGGTCATAAATAATTTTAGGGCAAGCAGCACATCTTATGAATTATTACAACCAAAATATATAGCATAGAGCTTGTCATATAGTAGCCACCCTCTGAATAATCTATGGATTCAAACAAGTTTTGGTACAAAATGGCCAGTACTTATATTGCATTTCAATGTACTGCACACACACATAAACACACACAAATTATATATATATGTATATATATATATATGCATATAACAGCATTGTTATATTTCTATTTTGTGATTATGCCAATATTCCAGATGAAAACTATAAGGAAAATAAAGAGTTTGTCTAATCTAATTTTCCCATAGTCACACAGCAAATACATGGTGGGTGGGGAAACATATTTACCCTACATTATAAGACAGCCCTTTGGAAAATTCTTTTAAAGTATTCATGGAGAAATCAGTGCTTGGGAATTTCACTAACCCTTCGACTCATTGTTATTCCTTTTATTGGAAGCGGCAAAATCTCAACTTAGACTAATTTAATAAATATAATTAATTGGCTCACAAAAACTGAAAAATCAAAGGGTAGTTTTGTATTCAATCACCTATGGATCTAGGTGCTTAACCACTTCATTGAAAAAAAATAAATCAGTCCTTCATCTGCTCACTACCTCACTCTCGTTTCTATTCTGGCAAGTTCATTAGTAGTTGGCTCTCAAACTTTAGTCAAGTAAAACCCCCAGTCCCATTTTTGGAACCCAGAGATGTGATCAGACTCACTTAAAACAAATGACATGAAAGGGCGGACAATTTCTTCTAAAGATGCTGACCAGATCAAAAAACATCTTATGTTAATAAACGAAGCGGGAAAGTTAGTTTGAAAAATATTCATGACATGAAATAAAATTTCCCTCTCAAATCTCTCTTTTCTTCCCAGTACCAATGTCAGCAGGTGATCTTCCAAATTGCATAGGGCCATTTTTATATTTCCTTAATAAATTTCCTCAATTTTCCTTCTTTTGTATAGGCATTTCAGTGTCATAGTCAAACCATGGGAAATAACACTCCCCCAACACTGTAGATGATGGTATCCAGAACCATCCAGAGCCACATAATTGAACTAACTTTTAAATTTTCTACCTTTTAACAAGGACTACATTTTAATTGGGACTATGATAAAAATTATTTTAGTTAACAAAGAAGGGAGTAGTTAATTCTGCTTGAGATGAAGTCCTGGTCAGGAAATGCTTTAAGTCAGGTGTGGACTTTTAAGCTAAGCCTTAAACATTAAGTAAGTTTGTGGGGTCTTTGTTTTTGTACTTGTTGCAATTAGGAGATAAAGAGAAAAACTTTAAGCAGAGCAAATGGCATGCCCAATGCCTTGAGATATAAAAGTTTATGACTCCTTATACAATATTCTGCCATGAATAAAGAAGAAGGTGCTGCAGGAGATGAAGTTGGAACGGTAGGTGGAAGGTAGTTTGTACCATACTTAGGTCTTTGTGAATTTTTTGTTGTTCTTAATGAGTTTTGGTTAGAGTTTTGGTTAGTATTCCTAGACAGGATGCTTGTGAAACTTGTTTAAGTCTTTTTACTTAAGAGAAAGAGGAAGGAAGGAAGGAAGGAAAAGATAAAGGATTTTATTTTAATCCTGACATTATTTTATTTATTCAAATTATTTGAAATTTGGAGAGCAATTTCTGCCTTAATATGCAGGAAAAAAGCCTTCTACTCACTGAAATTCCTATGAAAAATGTCAGAATGAGCATTAAGTTTGTATTACTTTGGAAATCCCTGCCCCTTACTTGTATGTCCTACCTTGATGCATTGGTAGAGCAATTGATTATAACTTGGATAATTTAGATATTTATTAGCATTTTTAACAACTAAGAATAATGAAGAACATTTTTCTAAGTGAAATAACTTCTAACTTCTAAAAAAAGGAACTGAGTTAATATTATTGTAGGATAGAGAAAGTTCTAAGAATTCTGTCCTAAATATTGCCCTTGTGGTAGGCAGCTTCTAATAGGGTCTCAGTAATCCCCACCTCCTGGTATTCACAAATTTATGTGATACCCTCCCTTTGAGTGTGGGCTGGAACTAGTGACTTGATTATAATGAATGAAATATAATAAAAGTGATGGGATGCAACTTAGATTGATTTACATAAAAGCTGTGACTTCTGTTTTATTGTGTCTCAATTTTCACTTGCTGTGAGAGACGTTAGCTCCTGTGTTTTTTAAAAATTGACATATAATATTGTATAAGTTTAAAGTGTATGATGTGTTGATTTCATACATTTATATACTACAATATGATTACCATCATAGAGTTAGCTAATACCTTTATCGCATCACATCATTTCCTTTATGTGGTGAGAACAAATGAGATCTAGTCTCTTTGGTACTTTGATGTTTATAATATAATATTGTGACTATAATCTAGTCTTTCAGGGACACTCACATGGCAAGGACTGATGTCTCCTGCCAGTAGCCAGTGAGGACAGGAGTCCTGCCAACAACTACTTCAAGATCAGTTGTATATTCTCCCTCAGTTGAGTTTTGAGATGACTGCAAGCCCTGGGCAAAACCTAAATTGTGACCTTGTAAGAGGTCTTGTGCTGGATGGATCTAGTTCAGTAGAACCTGAATTCCTGATTTGCAGAAACTGAAATAAATGTTTGTTATTTTAAGTCACTAAAATTTATGGTAATGTATGATATAGCAATAGATTATTAAAATGCCTTTCTTTTGAGATGCCAAATGGCTTTTATTTTCTCTTTCCTCAGTCACAATATCTTGGTTTACCCATTTACTCCTGGCACAGGAGTAGGAATGGTCTGCACTAGCCAAAACCAGTATTAAACTGAGAATCAGAGTGTGTCAGGAAACATTTTGATGCCTAAAGCAGGAATAAATTTGGACAATGCCAACCTCAGAAAGCCATAGAGAAAGAAAGGGCTTAAAATGCTTCCATTCTGAGAGCTGAATGCCTTTTCCTACTAAGAAACTAATGATGTAATCCCCTTTAAATTCTATCATGTAGATCTTTTCTAATAGATTTCTATAGACGCTAATGTGTACAATTATCAGTTTCCTGGGAAAAGGAGTTTAACTGCTTTAATGGAAGGGAGCATGTGCTAGTTTGCTAGGGTTTCCATAACAAAATACGACAGACTTGGTGGCTTAAACAAGAGAAATTTATTTTCTCTTGGATTTGGTGGTTAGAAGTCTAATATCAAGGTGTCAGCAGGTTTGGTTTCTTCCAAAGACTCTCCCCTTGTCTTGCAGATGGCTGCTTTCTGGATGTGTTCTCACATACTTGTCCCTGGTCTGTGTGCACATATCTGATGTCTTTTTCTCTGTGTGTCTTAATTTCCTTTCTTATAAAGACAGCAGTCATACTGCCTTAGGACTTATCATAAATGAGATCATTTTACCTTAATTACCTCTTTGAAGGCCCTATCTCTACATACAGTCACAATCTGAGGTACTGGGGGTTAAAACCTCAACATAGAAATTTTAGTGGGTACAGGGCCAAAATTCAGTTTTCTTTTTGATTTCAGTAGTTGGGTCACACTTAGGCATTCGGGTCATGGGCTTGCCTATATGTTTCTATGAAAAGGGAGAAACTGTAGTCCTAGTTAAAACCCACAGACCTGGGCTTCCCTGGTGGCGCAGTGGCTGAGAATCTGCCTGCCAATGCAGGGGAGATGGGTTCGAGCCCTGGTCTGGGAAGATCCCACATGCCACGGATCAACAGGCCCGTGAGCTACAACTACTGAGCTTGCGCGTCTGGAGCTTGTACTCCACAGCAAGAGAGGCCGCGACAGTGAGAGGCCCGCGCAACGCAATGAAGAGTGGCCCCCGCTCGCCGCAGCTAGAGAAAGCCCACGCACAGAAACGAAGACCCAAACACAGCCAAAAATAAATAAAATTAAACAAAAACAAAAAAACCCACAGACCTAATTTGTCTTACTTGTCAGCTATCTTTACAGTGTGATGAATTAGTGACAGGTCGATTAGTCAACAAGCATTTGTATAGAACCAAGTTTGTTTAAAGTACATACTTAGCCAAACATTGTGTCTAGATCGAATGTATTACTTTATCTTTCTAAATAATCACTATTGATTTTTTTGACAAAATTGATGTCATAATACAGTTTTTCAAATTATTCTAGTTTGTGAGTTCGTATGTCTATAGATAACACAATGCTGCTCAAAACAACTACATGCATCTATCTTCTACTTTTTATTTGATATGAAACACATAATGAGACTATAAATTGAGAATTGTACATTTTTAGGTAAATTATGTGCATCTCATTCTATTTATCGTGATTTAGGTTTTGAAATGGTTTGGGAGGTTGAAGAGATCTGGTTTGAGATCCTGGTTTGACTATTTACTAGCTGTGTCATCTTTAGTAACTAACTTCATTTCTCTAAATATCAGTGTCTTCATCTTTAAAAGAGAAGAAAATTATGCCAAATTTGTCGCAGTTACATGTGGAAAAATAGTTTGTGAATATACTGAGAAATGAATGAGTGTAGAAAAAATAAGGTGAACAGATGGAAAATTACTGAAAATCCAAAATTTATTTCTTTAAGCCTGCCTTTAAAATTGTTTTGTAAAATAATGTATTATGGAAACCTATAACAATGTTATATGACAAAATGAGTGAAAGAATGAAAAGGCCTATTACCCTAACTTTCTTTTTTTTTTTTTTCGGTACACCGGCCTCTCACTGTTGTGGCCTCTCTTGTTGCGGAGCACAGGCTCCGGACGCGAAGGCTCAGCGGCCATGGCTCACGGGCCCAGCCGCTCCGCGGCATGTGGGATCCTCCCAGACCGGGGCACGAACCCGTGTGCCCTGCATCAGCAGGCGGACTCTCAACCACTGCTCCACCAGGGAAGCCCACCCTAACTTTCTTAATAGAATTCCTGAAGCATTTTCTGTTCTCCAGGTAATATTGCCTTGATATGCTAAGTAGAGAAGCAATGTGTTTAAAAGTCATTAATCTCAATTAGCTTTATTTTCCACCAGAAAGTTGTTCAAATGACTTTACCTATGCAAATTAGGCCTAATTGCTCCCAGTAAAGGAGCTAAGTTCAATTATCTGATATCTTGGATTTCAGCCAGTGTATTTTGTCCCAAATATTTCAAACCTTCAGGAACTCATTTAGCATCTCTTTTAACATAATGCCCTTTAGGGCACCCAGAATCTATAGAACTGGTGATATAACTTAATTTGTAATTTACTGTGTTTTGCTTTATCAACGTAACTTATTCGTGGCTTCACTTCAAGCTAAATTGATATAATAAGAGGTCCTGCCAAAAGTAGCAGCACAACTTCACTTCAAATCTAGAAAATAATACAATGGAAATCATGAATGTGAGTGTCTTATAAAAGAAAATAGTTTTAGAATTTCTAAAAGCAGTCACATTTAATGTTTCTAGCATCTTGCTGACTTTTAATACCAGGGCACCATGGTTTGAGCTAGGGACAAACACTGAAGTCTTAAAATGTATACTGGTGGTGTGTAATTTTTAAAATGTTAGGCATATACCGTGTGTGTGTGTGTGTGTGTGTGTATGAGTGTGTGTGTGTGTGAGTGTGTATGTGTGTGTGTAGGGAGTGCAAAGTAAAAATGAAGGTCTTAGGTCCTAAAACTAGACATTCATAGTTTGACATTTAACTCTATAAGATACTAGCAGTATGAGTTTTAATGTTAACCTCAGTTTTTCTCATTTTTGAACTTGGGACAACAATGAAGCCTGCCATTCAACCAGAATTAAATGTGATAGTTCATGAAGTGCTTAGCACAGTGTTTTATAGAGGAAGAAAACAACATCAGCCATTATTATTGCTATGTTAGTTGAAATTCTTCTTAGGGTCAGTTAGTGCTTAACTTTGTTCTGTGAAGCATATCCTGACTTGACATACAGTTGCTGAGCATACTTAGAGTTCATCAAATACAAACATATAAAATGTACAAAGTGTATCAAGTCTTTCAGGACCATTTGATGCCTGGAAGAACAAAAACGTCTCAATTCCATTAAGCCAAAAATTTGGCATTACTTTTGTGAAATATTGACTATTGCTGTGTTGCCAAACCAACAGATAAAATTGTGCATAAAAAGATTTTGTCCTCCTCCACATTTTTCTCATAAATCCAAGAACTGCTTATATTGTGTAGGAGATGTCAAAATGTTTTATAATCATCTTAGATTTCACTGCTCTAGAAATAATGCTATTGTTGAGATTAGTTACAATGAAATGTACTTCTGGAGAAGTTGTATTTTCTTGGATAAAAGTGAGTATAGCTAAAAGCTCTTAAATCTCTGCCACACATTTGGATTATCAGTTTATACCATCTTTTGAGACAGCAAACTACTAAAACTTTCTTTTTTCTTATAGAAAAAGAAATTTCATTATGACTTTAATGTCATTTTATGGCTTATTGTGATAGGCAGAGAAATGCCTTCAGTAAAGATGCTAATGCCCTAATCCTTACAACCTTTGAATAGGTTAGACTGCAGAAGGAACTTTGCAGAAGTAATTATGGTTTGGGACCTTAAAATAAAGAGATTATCCTGGTGAGCCCAATCCAGTAGCCTGAGCCCTTAATATCTAAGAACTTTATGTGACTCAGAGCAGAGGAGTAATGAAGCAGATAGAGAGATCAGAAAGAGCTGAAGAATATGGTGCACTTCACCATCTGCTGCTGGCTTTGAAGGTAGAGGAAGGTGGACAGGAGCCAAGGAATGTGGATAGTCTCTAGAAGCTGAGAATCACCCATAACCAACCATCAAGAGATGGAAACCTCAGTCTCACAACCCTAAGGAACTGAATTAGGCCAATAATCTGAAAGAGCTTGGAGAGGATTCATCCACAGAGCCTCTAAAATGAACACAGTTCTGCTGATACCTTGATTTCTTCCTTGTGAAACCTATAACAGAGAAACAGCTGAGCTATACTGTGCCCAGGGTTCTGACCTACAAATTGTGAGATAATAAGTGACTATCGCTTGAAACTGCTGAATTTATGGCAATATTTCATATGGCAATACTAGAAAATTAATACATTTATTTAATATCTTTCTATTCTGTTTCCATGATGCTAATATTTATGAAGCCAGTTAGATTTGGATAAGAGAACAGAGACTTCCATTTCCACTTCATAACTAACCTCTTTTTATTTGCTCTCTGAAATCCCTGCTTAAATTTGTTTTCTTCTTTTTTCAAAACATGTGATATTTATTGCTGCTATTTACTTATTACAATACTTGGGACCAATTAACCCTTCAAGAAATAGCATGGATCAAAGCCATTAGGTAAATCTCTACTGGAATACATTTGCTTCTTAGAAGCACTCAATTCTAATACTAGAATATACCACCCGACTGTGGCAGACAGACTCTTAAGTTGGTTTCCATCATCCCAAATTACTGATATTCATGTCTTTGTAATTATTCTCTTCTTTTGAGTAAGTGAAAACTGTGACTCACCTATGACGAGTAGAATATAATAAATGTGATGATTTGTATAAAATTATATTACATAGATTGTAATGTCAATCTTGCTAGGTGAGACTCTCTGCCTTACTGGATTTGAGAAAGCAAGCAGGCTGCTAAGTTTGCAGCAATATTGTTACACAGAAATAGATAACAAATGCAATGCCCTTATTTAGATTAGTAGTAATGTTAAATGACACTTATTGCTGCTACTCGAGAGACACCAGAAGGTGAGGACTAATAAAGGTACCCATCAATTAAGTAAGTATCTCTATCATGAATTTTCAGAATAACAGAGCAACTGGTCAATTTATCCAAATATAATTATATTTGGAATATTTTTACACTCTTAGCTGCTGGTATAATTATTATATTTAACCAGTAAAGAGTTTTGTTTGGAATATGTTTTAAGTACCAGCTAGTTTTAATGGAGTCTCTATTCACAGTAGGTTGGACTTGAGGTTTTACAAGGCAGACTGAATCTAGCTTGCTAAGTAATAAAGAGATCAGAAGGAATAGAGCCAAAGACTGGAAGAAGAAAAAATAAAAACTGAGGGTTAGGGCGGAGACAGGCCTTGAGAAAAAATATACCTAATGATAGAGTTTAAATAAAATTATATGCACTTTTTTTACTTCTAAAATCTTCAGTAAAACTTTAAAAAATAATGACAATCTGGGTGTAATTTGAGATTATTTTGCCAGTCAAGTCACCGAAGACGCTGAATTTATATCAAGGATATCTTGACACTTATACTGAATTAATCCACAAAGACATTAACTTTTTTGTTCACCTTGATGATTAATAAATAATACCTTATTTAGAAGGAGGTATCCTTGTAGTATACTTAGTATCATAGTATTGCTTGACCTCTTTTTTTAAATTGCTAATGCAATATATTTTTTCTGCTTCTTCATATGTCAAGTAATATCTGATTGTATGGAAGACATTGTGGTTGCTCCATTTTTCAAAGTTTAATTTGTGTTTTCTTCCTTAAAGCAAGTGTTGAGTTTGTTTTGATAGACAGTTAATTTCCAGGTATTTCATCTTGATCCTGCTGAGGCTTGATTTCTAGATTTGTTAGGACATTTCTGTACAGCCCTTACTATATGGGTAGCTTTACTACCAGTAGATAGCCTTTCAGGGACTTTAACTGAATATCTGGAGAGTTTAACAAGGTTTATCTGGTTGGTAGAACTTCACCATCTCTAACAGCATTTCCGTCACTGGCATCTGTCTTCAGCTCACAATCTCCAGTGTGTGTCTCTGCCAGAGCTTGTGGAGTTTTCTTCTCGTCATTTAGAATTTATTATTTTCCCAAAGAATCAAAGGAATTTGCCTGCAGATTTCTGAAACTTCTTATCCATGTTGCTCTTTTTAATACCCTGCCCTGCAAATTTTAGTTTCCTTGTCATCAAGTTTGTTGTATATTCCCTTTGCTCAGTGTACCACTGCTCTTTCTTCAGGCTCCATCTCTCTGTTCAGTGATTCATAAAGTGCCCTAAGCATAAAGATGAAACGAATAGGCAGGTGTTCCTCATTTTATTCCACTTCGCTTTATTGTGCTTCACAGATATTGTGTTTTTCACAAATTGAAGGTTTATTGCAACCTTGCATTCAACAAATCTATAGAAACCATTTTTCCAGCAGCATTTGCTCACATAATGTCTCTGTGTTGCATATTTGTAATTCTCACAATATTTCAAACTTTATCACTATTATATTGGTTATGGTGATCTGTGATCAGAGATCTTTGATGTTACTACTATAACTCGCTGAAAACAGATGATGGTTAGCATTTTTTAGCAATAAAATATTTTTAAATTAAGGTATGTACATTGATTTTAGACATAATGCTTTTATTTATTTATATTATTTTTTTTGCGGTACGCGGGCATCTCACTGTTGTGGCCTCTCCCGTTGCAGATCACCGGCTCCGGACGCGAAGGCTCAGCGGCCATGGCTCACAGGCCCAGCCGCTCCGCGGCATGTGGGATCTTTCCGGACCGGGGCACGAACCCGTGTCCCCTGCATCGGCAGGCAGACTCTCAACCACTGTGCCACCAGGGAAGCCCAGAAATAATGCTGTTGACTCACTTTTTTATGATATTTGCTTTATTGTGGTATTCTGGAAGTGAACCTGTAATATCTCTGGGGTATGCCTGTATTGTTCACCTCATATGTTTTCCTTTTCTCAAAACTCACATTCCTCTGTATATTTTCTATTTTCAAAAAATTTTTTTCTTAAATTTTATCTAAAATTGTTTCATATATTCTGTTCTAAAACTGAGTATAGTAAGAGAGCCATTCCCATACTCATTCCTTTGTCAATATTCAGCCACTGTCTACAAATCAGTATAAATTCATACCACTGGCCATTTTTTCATTCAGGAATCTGGGCAATAAGATATATTGTTCAAACTGTTTCCCACTGGGAAAATTTTCCATTTATACTGCCATCCAGAAGAAACCTTCTGTGAGTCTATAATATGCTAGCATATTACACCAAATCATAGGAAAAACAAAACCAAAATCTTTTAATGCTTTAGCCATAAGGGGATTGTCCATAAATCCATATGATTGCATAGACAAATAGGATGTAATTCAGGAGGTGTAGATGTTTGAAACTGTGAAACACCTGCTATGTAACTTATTATGCCTTCTAATTTTGCTCAGATAATATAGATAGATAGGTACATAAATAAACAGAATTTATGCTTAATCATGGAATACTGATTATGATTATGATGCAACTAACTAATTAAATAGTTTTGTGGCTCATATTCCCCAGTTCAGGATTTGCATTTCTGTTCACATGATTATTTGGTGTCCTGTGGTTCAGTAAGAGGCTATTATGCAAAGCAATAAAAGTTGCTTGTAGAAGACAACATGATTTCACCACAAAATGTCTTGTTTTTCTGTTTTTTTTTTTTTTTTTTTTTTGCATTACACGGGCCTCTCACTGTTGTGGCCTCTCCCGCTGCAGAGCACAGGCTCCGGACGCACAGGCTCAGTGGCCATGGCTCACTGGCCCAGCCGCTCCGCGGCACGTGGGATCTTCCTGGACCGGGTCACGAACCCGAACCCATGTCCTCTGCATCAGCAGGCAGACTCTCAACCACTGTGCCACCAGGGAAGCCCAAAATGTCTTGGTTTTTATACTCTGACTTCTATTATTGAGGAGTGTCAGAGGGTCCACACAGTATCCCCATGTGCAGAGACACTTCTTACACCATTGATCTGTTTGGATGTTAAACCCAAAAGGGCACTTTGGAACAGCTTCAAACCATTTTCCTACTCTGGAAAGTTTTAAAGATTAGACAGTAAATGTGCTGGAATAGGTTTCAACACACCATGAGCCATGGGTTGACCATCTGTTCTTGTTAATAAAGTTTTACTGGAATACAGTCATGTCCATTTGTTTATTCACTGTTTATGGCTGCTTACACATTACAATGACAGAGTTGAGTAGTACTGACAGAAACTACTAACAATAAGTTAAGCCAACAAGTTTTAAATATTTTCTATGTGGCTGAGAAAAAAAAATTGTTGACCCTCAGTTAGACCATCAAAGAAAATGTGGTATATATATTTCCTTCAAAGGAACCCATCAAGTAATATATCTCACTCTATGTATCTGGTGCAGCAATGCCCGCCAGCTTTCTTTCTTCACCTGTAGAGGCTATCTCAATACATCCACACACTAGAACCCATGAAATTTCACCAATTAATCAGGCTCATAAATTTGATGTGGTTAATGATAAATGTAATGGATTAAACAATTAATAGGCAGAGGTTATCAGACTGAATGAAGAAACAAGGCCCAATTGTATTTTGTCTGTAGTAGGCACACATTAGATATAATATAAAAATAGATTGAAGGTAAAGGATAGAAACAAAGATATATCATGTAAATAGCAACCACAAAAAATCTGGAGTAGCTATATTCATGTCAGACAAAAGAGAAATTAGTACAAAAATTATTACTAAAGTTAAAAAAGGCATTTATAAAAATAAAAGGGGAAATCTATCAACACAGAACAATTAAAAAGATATATGCACCTGATAAGTGACCACCAAAATACATGAAGCAAACCTGGAAGAAATGAAAAGAAAATGGATAATTCAACATTTCAATAATAATAGTCAAAGACTTAATACCTCACTTCCAATAATAAATAGAATAACAAGAAAAAAGACCAGCAAGAAATAGAAGACTTGACCAGCTTTAAATATATACCAAATGATGTAACAGACATCAATAGAACACTATACCCTCTAGCAGCAGAATATACATTCTTCTCAAGTACACAATGAACATTCTGCAGTGTAGATCATACCCTAGAACATAAAACAAACCTCAACAAATTCAATAAAATAGAAAAAACATACAAAATATGTTCTCAAACCACAAAGGAATTGATTTAGAAATCAATAACAAATAGAATTTGGTAAATTCAAATACGTACAAACTAAACAACACAATTCTAAATAACCAATGACTCAAATAAGAAATCTAAAGGGAAATTAGAAAATATTTTGAACTGAGTAAACATGAAGACACAACATGCCAAAATTTATGAGATGCAGCTAGAAGGACATTTATACTCGTAGATGCCTCCCTTAGAAAAGAAGAAACATCTGAAATCAACAACCTTACTTTCCAAATTATGAAAATAGGAAATGAAGAGCAACCTAAACCTAAAGCAAGCAAAAGGAAGACAATAAAATAGGAAGTAATAGCTAATGGGATAGATTTCTCTTTGAGGTGACAAAAACATTCTAGAATTGACTGTGGTGTTTGTGCAATTTAAATGCGTAAATTTTATGATATGTAAATTATATTTCAATAAAGCTGTCTTTAAAAATTAATGTGCCTTTTCTCACACACTTTGAAGTACATCATAATACTAAGGAGATATCTTTTAGACATTTGCAAATATTATGTGTACATAAATGAGCAAAGGATAATACACTAACAATTGTGCCCTATATTTTTTCACCCTCTGTAATTTGTTTTTTTTTTTTTTTTGCGGTACACGGGCCTCTCACTGTTGTGGCCTCTCCTGTTGTGGAGCACAGGCTCCGGACGCACAGGCTCAGCGGCCGTGGCTCACAGGCCTAGCCGCTCCGTGGCATGTGGGATCTTCCCGGACAGGGGCACAAACCCGTGTCCCCTGCATTGGCAGGCGGACTCTCAACCACTGCACCACCAGGGAAGCCCCGACCCTCTGTAATTTTTAGTGGAGGTTAGAATTGCCTGTTTTAGAAATTTTATTTGAACAGGTATACATTTAGTAAAGTGAACATACAATTTTGAACATACAGTTCAATAATTACATGTGACAAGCTTACACATCAATAAACAGAACATTATCAACAGCCCAGAAACCCTTTTTGGCCTCCCTGCTGTCACAATGTTCCCAACCCCAAGAAGCCCAACAGGAAGAAAACTCCTTTTCTGGCAAAAACTCAGCCAATGAAAAGCCACAGACTCTTTGTTTACTATAGCCCTCCCAACTTCTTTATCCCCTCTGTAAGTGTTCTCCTACCCCTTGCACATGGTCTGACTTGGTTGCAAACCCTGAAATGCAATTCTCTTCTGATCCCAAGTAAAAAAAATTTCTTGTTGGAGAAATAACTGACAGTGTATTTGTTTTAGGTTAACATTGTGTATATTTATCTATATACATATAAATATATGTACATATATAATTGAGAATTATAGAATCATGTTCCAATTAAAAATTTAAAATGCTGATATGTTAATGTGAATTATGTTTACTCTATAGATAAATTTGGAGATAATAGGCTTATTTACAGAATTGTCATTTAACCTATGAATGTAATATATCCCTGTGCTTGTCTTTTTCTCAAAAATATCTTGTAGGTTTTGAAGATCTTATATTTATTACTACCTATTTACATTTTATTATGCTATTGTAAATTGTACTATTTTAAAATTTTTACTTTCTATCTTCTTTGTTGCTTGTATACAGGAATTCATATTTATGTCTTATCTTGTAACTTAGTTTACTTCGGTCAATTAGTTCAACTATATATTCTTCTGATTTTCTACACACACAAGAATGCCATTTGATTTCTTTAAGATAAATACTATCATAAAGAATTTTTAAAATGATGAGATTCTAGTTGTCAAAGTTAAAAAATATTCTAGATTTTGAGATTAATGTCATGTTGAAGAAGACCTTCTATACACTGAGATTATTTCATAATTTTGTTAGGTCAATCATCATCCCCTTGCTTCATGTTTACATTGGGAGAGACTTTGACTAGAGTCAGTAGTTTGCAGTTCTGAATGAATATTAAAGTCACCTGTGAAGCTTCTAACCCCCCCCCCCCCACACACACACACAATATATGTTCAGGGCTCTATTCCAAGATGTTGTGATTGTATTGGTCTGGAATGGTCTGGATATTATTAAAGTTCCAGTATGCAGGCAGGGTTGAGAATCTGTAAAGCTAACCGTTGTTCCTCAAACTTTTGTGTACATTAGAATCATGGAGAGCTGATTCAGCAAGTGTGAGGTGAGGCATTTAGAAACCTGGCATTTCTAAAAACTTCCTAATGTCATTTTCATGCTGACAGTCCAGGGACCACATTTTGAGAAACATTCCTAGCCTAGCTATATATCTTGCCCATTTCTAGCGAGAATAATGGGGAAAACATATAAGTTAGGGAACTTCAGTGTCTTTTGTGACTGCCTGTTTTCAAATATAGTATTCTGCTTGTAATAAGAAATTATAATTATGCGAGCTCTGTCCCTGTGAGGAAAGATTATGGTGGTTCAGATCCGATTAATCTAGGTGGGTCAGACTAAGTAAGCAATGTTAGCATATCCTTCTGACAATACTCTTCAAGAATCAAATTCCCCAGTAAGCTTTATCAGCAATAAAGTCACTGTATTTCCACTGTCATATTTCTCAACTAATTACAAATTTGGAAGGGGTTTTCAAGAGTGTTTAATATTCTTGAACAATTTAGTATGTATGTAACTGGAGTCCCAGAAGTAAGAGAGAATGGTGTAGAATATATATTTAAAGAGATAATTGCCAAGAATTTTCTGTAATTATTGAAAGGAAAAAAGATACAAATCTAATAATTTTTGTGCATACATATCCATACTTTATGGTGCATCAAATCCTCTCCTAGAAATAGTAATAAAACAAATGTGTGACAGAGGTGTGTCAAAATTCATAAAAAAGAATGCTCATAGCAGTGCTCTTCATGGTAACCCAACACTGGGAAAACTCAATTACTAACAAAAAGTACTAGATAACTAAGCTGCCATATAGTCTTTCAATGGAACAATTATACAGCAATAAAGACTACTTTTAATTGAAAAAGAATAAATATATACTATATATAAAATAGATAGCCAACAAGGACCTACTGTATAGCACAGGGAACTATACTCTATATCTTGTAATAGTCTATAATGGAAGAGAATGTGAAAAATAATATATATATATTTATATATATTATATATATGTATAACTGAATCACTTTGCTGTACACCTGAAATTAACAAAACATTGCAATTCAACTATATTTCAATGAGAAATTTTAAAAAGAACAACTATAAGCAATGTATTGATCATAGCATTTAGTTGTAATCTATGAACAATTAATTTGCTGTATTGAAAGTCAGCATAGTGTTCCTCTCTGCATAAGAGGACAGAGCTATGATTAGACATTGTCATGAAGGACACTATGTACTCCTAAGTTTTTACATGGTTTTGTATGTATGTTATACTTCAATAACAAAGTTTATTAGAGAAAATAATATTCTAATATGTATTTCCTTATCCTCTTTTTATATTTATGCTAGCTAGAAATTTATAAATTTTATATTGATATTTGTAAAGAACCACCTTTGTCTCTTAAGAATTGATTTGGTTACTATTTGATTTTGTAATTCATTCAGTTTCTACTTTATCTTCATTTTTTTTTTTTTTTTTTTTGTCTTTCTGGATGCTTAGCTTTGTTTCTAATTGCCTTTTAACATGTGAAATGGAATTGATTATATTTTTTATCTTATAAATGAAAAGGTCTTTTCCTACCTTCTACAAAGGATGTTGTTTACAGTTTGGTTTAATCCCCCATTTCATAAACCAACCAAACAAACAAAATACTGATGTTCCAGTAGGAGGTTTGAATAAAATAACTTTTAAGTTTCAATTATTTTTTTTTAATTTGTCCTAAATTCTTCTTATCATAAACATCTATCTGTATCTGTCCTATAGGTTTGATTCCATCTTGATCAGAGAAAATTGTGCCATTACTTGGCCAAATGAATACAGACTCCAAGTAATATTTCCCCACAGTTTTCCATATTTTCAGTACCCATAAGCTTTCTTTGAGATAGAGGAAACTCTGAGGAAATTTGAAAAAGATTGTTGCATTTGGAGATATTAGATGAAACAAATCAATTTATAAAGTAGGATTAGGTTCATACATAGGAATATGCTCTAGTGTCTTAAATAATTAAAACAGTGTAATCTTTCAAGGACATGTTTTAGGAAAAAAACCTAGACATATAAATCTTTAATGTTTATGGATTATGAATATTTTCTTAAAGCTTTAAGGATAATTTTAAAATATAGGACTCTTAATGAAAATAATAGCTTGAAAAATTACTATAAATCAAACATACCCACATATACACAATATTCACCCAATGTAATATTAACTATGATTTACTCTTCTAAGAAGTTAGTATCCAAAATAGCTGTGGAGAGAAAAATGTAGTATGGTGAACAATAACAACTGTTTTAATCATGCATGTTAAATTGAAATATAATCCAATCTCATGCTCCTCAGGACATATTAATTGATAGTAAATGTTCTTTTAGTGCTTAGTATACAATTTTTTATTTGATCTCTGCTTGGTACTTTCCAAAATTGCTTGATCTTTATGAGACAGAGCCAAGATAGACTTTAAGACATAAAACATTAATTATATTTCAATATAAAGAAAGCTGTGTTCATTTTTCAAGCATCATTCCTCTAGATATTTCATTTTGTCTATAAGAACTATATATTTTTAAAATTTCAAGTACACAGGAATTTTAGGGATTAGCTCCCTTAATCAACATATTTTGTAAGTGAAGAGGCTGAAATCTAGATACAATTAATAGATTTACTCAAGTTAGATATTTATTCAAGTATAAAAGAGGATTAGAATCTGAATCTCATGTACTCCAGTGAAATCATATTTCCTACCACAAAATATACCTCTTTAAATTTTTGGCATCTCATATTTAAAATTTTTTATGTCCTACACTGTAGAGAGTGTATTTCTACTATAATAAAACTTTAAATATTAAAATATGTTTATCATTTTTCTAGTTTATGCTGCAATAAAAACATGACCCAGATTTACTTTGCTGTACAACAGAAACTAACAGAACATTGTAAATCAACTATACTTCAATAAAAATTAAAAAAAAAAAAACATGACCGATTATCAGTGATGTATAATACTAAAGCTTTTTTTTTTTTGGTGTATTATATGCCCCCTATGGATTTTCTATTGCTCTACTCAATGTTCTCTTATAGAGCTCATAATTCAGGATGGTGTCCTGTCTAGATAGAACTCATCATAGGTAAGGATATGCTTTAAGAAAATAAATTAGACATGTAATTCTTTAATGTTTATGAATTATGAATATTTTCTCAAAGCTTTAAGGATAGTTTCAATATATAGGACTCTTAATGAAAGTATAACTTGAAAAATTACTACAAATCAAACATAGTCTTAAAACTTATACTCAGAAGTGGCACCCATTCCTTTTGCCCACATTTCTCTGGCCAATGAACATGGCCAAAGCGTGATGAAAATAGATGACAATGGGTTAGGAAGGTATATTCCTCTTAAATGGAATTCCAGGGAATATTTTGAAAAGTGCAATTTCCCACAAAAATGAATTATATATTTTTTCAAATTTATTAATGTATAGTGACATACAAGGAACTGCACACAATCAAAGAGTAAACTTTGGTGATTTTTGACATATACATACACCCATGAATCCATCTCCACAATCAAGAAACAGAACAATTCTATGATCAGCAAATAATTTTTCATGCTCTTTTTCAATCCCACTCACCTTTCAACTCTGTCATCAGGCAACAAATTTCAGTCACTAAATTTAGTTCACATTGTCTAAATTTATATATAAATTGAATTGTCTAAATTTATGTATAAATGAAATTATATAGGATGTACTCATTTTAGTTCATTGATCCAGCATAGTTTTCGAGGTTCGTTTCTGTTGGTTACATCTTTTAATATTTATTGTTGAGTAGTTCTATTGGATGGATATACAAAACGTTATCTGTAACTAATTAATATTTGGATTGTCTCCAGTTATTTGCTAGAATGGTTAATACTGATAAAACACTCAAACAATCATCGGTACGGATATATATTTTGAATCATTTTGTGTAAATACCTACGAACAGCATGGCTGGGTTGCACGGTAACTGAATATTAACTTTACAAGAAATTGGCAAACTGTTTGCCAAATTGGTGGTACACTTTTTCATTCAGTTCGTAATATTTGAGGATACAAGCTGTTCCATGTCCTTGACAATCCTGGGCATTGTGAGCTTTGTTAATTGTAGTCATTCTAGCAGATGTGGTTTTAATTTGAATTTCTCTGATGTTTGTCATTTTTTTTCATGTATTAATTGGTCAATTAAGTAACACTAATTTCCTTAATAAAGTGATATTCAGATTTTAAATTTTTTCATATATCTAATTGGACAAGATATATTTCAAGAAAAATGTTTATTTTATTGGAAGTGTCAAATTTGTTGTCATGAACTTATTTATAGTTTTTATTATTCTTTAACAATTTAATTTCTCTTAGAATTACTGGTGATAACTTATTCCACTTTGAAATTGGTGCTCTGTGTTCCCTCTCTTTTTTACTTGACCAGTTAACTGGGTTTTTCAATTTTGTGGCTCTTTCAAAATAAAAACTTGTTGCTTTGCTAACTTCTATTCCATTTTTATTTTATATTTCATTGAACTTCTGCTGTTAAATTTTATTATTTCATTGTTTTTCTTACTTGAGTTTATTTTCCTCTTACTCTTCTAGTCTAAAATGGTAGAACCTTAGGTCATTGATTATGGACTTTTTTCTTTTCTAATATAAATGTTTAAAGCTACAATTTCTCCTTCAAGCTCTGCATTAACAGTATCCTATAAGTTTTACATGTAATTTTTTTGTTATTATGGATTTATTTTTTGAAAAAAAATACCGTAATTTCATCTTAAACCCATGAATTATTAGACTTTTTTTCCCTGTAATTTAGAGTGTTCCAAGATATTTTATTATCATTGATTTCTAATTTAATTACATTTTGGATCAATATAGAAAATTTTATATGTATTGAGGCTATTTTTTTTCAGAGAATATGTTCCTCCTCATTGATTGTACCATGTTCACTTGAGAAGAGTGGTTATATTGTCATCGTTAGATGTAGTGCTCCCTAAATATCAATTATATCAAGGTTGTTAATATTATTGTTTACATATTCTCTATGTTTACTAACTTTTTATTTAGTTATTCTATCAATTATTGAGACAAAGAATTCAAATCTACCATGATTGTAGAATTGTCTATTTCTTAAGTTCTGTCAAATTTTTTTGCCTCATGTATTTGGAATGTATTTGGATATTAGTGTACAAAATTATACAATTAACATGTCTTTTTGATAAATGAGTCTCCTGTTTTGTTATGAAACGTCCCTCAACTTTGGGTAATATTCTTTGTGTAGATGTCTGTTTTTATCCAATATTAAAATACTACTCCAGGGCTTTTGGTTTCAGTTCCAATACATAAAGTGTTGGGAAATCAACAATCTTGTTATTATACAGGAAAAACTAAAAAAAAAAAAAAAAAATCAACTACCTTTCTTGGAGCAGTCATATAACTGTGGTTCAAGACAAACTTGAAATCTGGAACGAAGCAGACTCACAGCAAACATCAGCTTACCTGGAGCAGAAATGACGGGAACCTTAAATTGGTAGGACCACTTAACGTGTAATTTTGATGAATAGCTGGGCTAATATGAGTAAGGAGCTCTTGGGTGCTTAAGTCTAAGTGGAACCCTACGACTTCATGGTTTTACCTCCGGAAATACAACCAGGATCTCACATTAAAAAGCCAAGAATAATTTCCCTCAAGACTCTGACAGGAAAAGGAGAAAAGTAACCATTGTGAAACATGCTTATTCTCCAGAACAAAGGTTTACTTTTCAGGTGCCTTATCCCACCTGGAGGTAGAGCAATATTGCACTCCACCTCCCTCTTCTTACTGTCTCAGTTAAAGTGGAAACAAAAACCTCAGAAACACTTGTACAGGTTACATCCCAGTGACACAGTCCCATTGGAAGACTGAGATTTAATCATAAGATTATAGAACAGTTTTCCTCTCTAACATCTCTCCAATACACAAACAAAGCTGCCGTGTAATAACAGTAGACTACAGCCTAAAGAACTACAAGACACAGAGTCTTCAGGGAGGAGTGTTTATGGAGGCCCAAAATCAACAAAGGAGACCAAAAAATGACAATAAAGGAACTTAAAACCTATAGCAGGTAAAACTACAGGGAAGAGTAGACAAAGCCTAATTCCTAGCCAGATTAACAAAAAACATACACTAAAATCTTAATTATTTAATGTCTATTACCTAATACATTATTTTTTTCTTTTAACAAAAATCATAAGGCATATAAAGCATGAGAAAACATAAAAAAAATACAGTCTATAGAGACAAAGAACACTCAAGTGACACAGATGTTGGAATTATCAAAGAATTTAACTATAAATAACATATTAAAGACTCTAATGAAAAAGTAGAAATGCAACTACAGATGGGTAATGAAAGCAGCAAGATGGAAACAATAAAAATAAAAATGAAATGACAGAAATAAAAAACTTTGAAACAATAATGAAAAATATCATTGATAGGATCCTCAGTGTATTTAATACAGCTGAGGAAAGAATCAGTTATCTTGAAGCTAGATCAATGGAAACTTCTGAAACTGAAATACAAAGAGACAAAAAAGAAAGAACAGAACAGTCCATTCAAGGAATGTGGAGCATTTTAAAAGGTGTATCATTGTGTAATGGGAATATCAGAAAGAAAAGAAAAGGAGAAAGAGAAGTAAAGTTTGAACTAATAATGGTTGAGATCTTTTGCAAATTAATTACAGACACCAAAACACAGATCTCAGAAAACCACAGTAGGTTAAACAACAAAATGTCTATACCTAGGCATATTATACAATACAAACTATAAAAAAAATCAAAGATAAAATCATACAATAAGTTGGAAGAAAAAAGCCTTACACATGAAGTTCAAGGATAAAAATTACAATGACTTCTTATCAGAAAATAGGTAAGAAAGGAAGTAGTGAGTAAAATATTTAAAATTTGGATTGATATTGGAATTCCAACCACCAAAACTGAGAGAAAATAAATTTCTCTTGTTTAAGCCACTAAATCTGTCGGATTTTGTTATGGCATCCCTAGCAAACTAACACATACCCCCTTCCATTAAAGCAGTTAAACTCTTTTCCCAGGAAACTGTTAAGTGTATACATTAGCTTCTACAGAAACCTATTAGAAAAGATCTACATTATAGAAATTATATGGGATCACATCATAAGTTTCTTATTAGAAAAAAGGCATTCAACCCTTAAAATAGCAGGAATTTCAGCCCTTTCTGTCTTTCTCTATGGCATTCTGAGTGTGGCATTGTCCAAAATCATCCAAATGTTTCTTGCCACACTCTGATTGTAAGTTTGATGCTAGTTTAGCTAATGCAAACCATTCTTAGTCTTATGCCAGGAGCAAATGGGTAAACCAAGAAACTGTGGCTGAGGAAAAAGAAAGTCAATAAAAACCATTTGGCATCTCAAAAGAAAGGTATTTTAATTATTTATTGCTACAAAACATATTACTATAAAATTTAGTGGCTTAAAATTTTTTTTTAAATATTATTTCACAGCTTCTGTGATTCAGGAATTCAGGTGCTACTTAGCTAGGTTCATCTAGCTCAAGACCTCTTACAAAGTCCACCAGTCTAATATTTTATATTCAGTAAATTTCTCCTTCATATTGAAAAAGAAATAAAGACATTCTCATACAGTCAAACATTTATGTCACTCATTCATCATCAACAGACCTGCCTTGCAAGAAATGTTTTAAAAAGTTTCTCAGGGAGAAGGAAAAGAATATTATACAAAAACTTCAATATACATAAAGAATGGAGGAGCATGGAACAAAGAATAAATGAGAATAAATTTGTAAAAAAATTCTTATGTTTTATTGATTGAAAGATAATGAATTTAAAGTAAGTAGTAGCAATGTTCTAGGTGATGATAGCAAGTGGATAAGTGAAGTGAATGCCAGCAATATTATAATGGATGAGAAGGATGAATTGTGTATAATCTGTTACAAGCTGTGCACACACTGCATATAAAGCATTATATTGTTATTTGAAGGTGGACTTAGATCAGTTAAAAATTCATATTAAAAACATTAGGATAACCAGGAAAATAGTAATATTTTAAAAATATAATTGATTTGCTAAGAACAAAAATAAAATGTAATCCTATAAATGCACCATTAAAACCATAGAAAGCCAAAATACAAAAATAATATAAGTACTAGACTGATCCATGTGTTAATGGACTCAAGTTGAAGACATCAGTATAAACTCATGTTTAGCATAATATAAAGATATTACATATAGAAATATTTACAGAAGTGTTTATGTATGTGTATATATGTATATTCATATTTTTTGCTCTGTCACCTGAGACTCTCTGTGAGAATAAAGGACACCCAGCAGCAACAAGCCCATCTAATTCCTTGATTTTGGTTTCTAATATAATTCTCCAATGAAAGAAACCAGGGATCTTTGGAGAAAGCTATTTCTAAGAGTAGTGCCTGAAATATGCAAGATGAGCTTGGAACAATTTGTGGTGCTAGAATGTAGTACTAAACAATCACAGTAACAACAACTCAATCACCAAGGAAGGGCATTATTTCATAGGGACACATGAGCTAACTGAAAGATCTCCCAGTGATCAAACCTGTAACAATTTGAGAAACAAAATAAATGAAATAATATTGGCTTATTGATCAAAGTATAAAATGTCCATTAGTCCATACTGATATAAATGAATGATATAAATAAATAAACACTTGAAGAGAAACAAATCTCCCAAGCAGGAGAATTTAAATGATTTATGTAAATACTCTTCCCTCAAGAGGGTGCGGCATAATCCTCCACTCCTTAAGTGTGGGCTGCCTATAGTGATTTCCTCTGAACAAGTACAGTATGTACAGAAAGGGAGGGAGGTTGATTTTAGAGCAGTTAAATCAGACAAACCCTACTTCTGCTGGGTAATCAAGGTCCACTTCAACAGAGATAAGTCATGTTGATAGTACGTACCACTTTATCTCTGTGATCTTCCTCTCAAAACACAATTTTTTTCGGACTAATCATAAGGAAAACATGAGACAAATACCAATCAAGGGACGTTTTACAGAATACCTGTCAAGGTCATCAAAAACAAGGAGAGTCTGAGAAACTGTCACAGTCAAGAGAAGCCCAAGGAGCTATAATGACTAAGTGTAATGTGATGTCCTGGATGAGATTCTGGAAAAGAAAAACATATTAGGTTAGAAAACTAAGGCAATATGATTAAATCATGTGCTTTTGCAATAAAAACGTATTAATACTGATTCACAAATTATAACAAATATACCATACTAATGTAAGATGTTAATGATAGAGGAAACTGGTTGCGGGGTATATGGGAACTGTACTAGTTTTGCAAATTTTCTGTAAATCCTAAACTATTCTGATATTAAATTTTAAAATATCACTCCAGACTTTTGTACTTACTTCTTGCATGGTAAACACTATTTTATTCATTTACTTTTTATCTTTGTATTTAAAGTGTAACTTTTATAGGAAGCATATAGTAGGATCTCGGTTTTTTTACGATGTTACCAATCTCTGCCTTTTTAAGCAGAGTATTTAGATCTATTAGTCCAATATTTGAGCTGTTAGCTACACGTCTATTTAAATGCATTAATGAAATTAACTAAAAATTTAAAAATTAGTTTCTCAACCTCAGTAGATATATTTCAAGTACTCATTAACTATGTACATTGAAAACGTCACCAGATATTACACAATTTTTCAGCCATCATATATATATTTTAAAAAGCTTAAACGTAAAATATAGTCCTTTATATATACTTAGTTATCATATATTTTACTCTTCTTACATTCATGAAGATACTTTTTCTTCTTTTAATTTACCTTCAGCCTGAAAATCATTTAGCATTTTAACTATAGAATTATTTGATGAAATGTTTTCTTTCTTTCTTTTTTATTGAAATATAATTGATTTATAATATTATATTAGCTCAGGTGTACAGCATTAGTGATTCAAGATTTTTATACATTAAGAAATGATCACCACTGTAAGTGTAGTTACTATCTGTCACCACGTAATGTTTTTGCAACGTTATTGACTATATTCCTCATGCAGTATATTAGATCCCTATGCCATGTATTTTATAACTGGAAGTTTGTACCTCTTGATCTTCTTCACCTGTTTTTCTTCCTTCTTTTCTCTCTCTCCCCCTCTCTCTCTGTCCGCCCCCCACTATCTTTTGGACTTGATGCTTTCTGATGAGAAAACAAGTTCATTCAAATAGTTGTTTCCTTAAATGTAATGTTACATGTTTCTCAGAATGCTCTGAGAATTTTTTTATCTTTGATTTTTAGAAATTTGGATTATGATAGTGGTATTTAGCCTAGTGACATCTGAAGTGTTGTGTACAAAACAGCCACCACAAGCAGACTATAGGGTTCATTATGGTTTTGGATAATAGCCATTTTTCAATTATATTAAGGAATTAAAATTGATTAAATGTCCAGAGACATACTTGAAAGTGTATGGTATTTTGCAATGATAGTTAAGTTAAAAAAACAGTGAAAAATAGTTCTGACTTATAAGCAATAATAATTTCCAGTCAATCAAAGATACACTTTGAATTTAATTCCTGCCATCATATACCAAGAAGAAAATATATATATATATATATAAGGAAATGTTATGTATAGGCGTATCACCTTTTTTAGTTTCTAATTTCACAGTAAGTTAGTATGTGCATATATTATGGATTTATATTTTGCCGAACATAGGCTTTTGGCTTTCATTTACACAAAGTCATACACACTAGAAATAGGTGGCTAATTAAAAAGTATTAATGAATGTTTTTCAAGGAAATGTCTGAGATCTTCTAAATTTGGAATAATTATAATTAAATTTCAAAGGCTAATTAGGACAAATAAATAGCATTAATATATATTATTTGTTTTCAGAGTAATATGATTTGTTTTTGTTTATTGTTTTGTATCTCTGTTCAGATCTATTTTTGAATAATTTAAAAATTGAACATGTCTTCCTCCCTTTTTGATATGGTGTGAGAATTTATACCAGGCTTTCTGCCGAGCATCAGAAGAAGGTCTAAATAAAGGCTTAGGTCCCGCAAGTAGCCGACCTCCAAACCATGCTGGGGTAAAGAACACCTCCTGGAATATTGAATAAAAGTTACTTTCTAGCCACACAAAAACTGTGCTGCACAGCTCAGAAGTCTCTGGTGCTGTGGGAAATGTTCTCAGACTTAGGGTACAGGGGACCCTAAGGGGGACAGATGTGATGCAGAGGATGAAGACCCATTCTGGCACAAGTGGCAAGTATATCTATGGTTGTGTCTGGACTTTCTCTCTGGATCATGCCATGCCTCTGTCCTTGTCTGTCTCCCTGGGTCTGGATCTCAAGAATCTAAGACTCCAGCCCCTCCCCAACTCAACAACAGAGGGCTGAGAGCTTGGGCTTGGAACCAGGGGAACCTCGTTCAATGCTGAGCCACTGTCTGGCTGGGTGACGATGAATAAATCACTCACCTTCACTGGCCTCACTTTCCTTGGTTGTAAGTGGGGTATTAACAGTGCCTCCATTGTGGGACTGTTTTTAGGGTCAAATGAGGCAAGCTCAGTTTTGTTTGTTGCCTGGTTTTTGTTACTGTTGTTTTTAAAACTTCAATGAAGTGTGTTGGACCTCAGATCGCTAAACTGTCTCCCAGCTCTTGTGTTAATTAAAACAGACTAGGTCCTACTTCAGCCATTCTAGAAAAAAAAAAATGTAATTGTAATTTGAATTATTCTTCATTATAAAAGTAATAAGCTCCTACAGGGCAAGAGTTGTATTAGGTGCATCAATATTTACTTACTGAATTGAAGTGCTTTGAAGAAATCCAATTAAATAAGTATAATTAAGCTTAAAATTATTACAAAACTTTCAGATTATTAAAAAATAAATATCTGGAAGAAAAAGAAAATGGTAATTAAGTTTTTTGAAAATGATGGCTTTACAATCTCTGGATTTTCACAGGCCTCATCAGCCTGTAAGTAGCAACTGAATTTCTTGAGTGTGTCTCAAAAAATCATAAGTAGTTTCTGGTTTGTTTGCTTCTTTGTTTCTTCAAATGTTTTGATGTAGACTCCTCCAAGTGGGAAAATATACTTGAATTACTATAAAGGCACCATGTCATCACAGCCAAGTTTTGGTGTCAACGCCTCAGTGACACCACAGCTTCCCATGTAAAGTTAGATCATTCTGGATTTTACCAAACATTCATGGTGCCATGACAGTATTATATTTTTTCAGTTTCATTGTAAAAAGCATTTTTGCTGTCCAGAGTTGTAGGTCAGATTATCCCTCTTTCCAGGTGTGTTTCAGGAAATCAAAAAATACCTAGAGAAAAATGAAAACACAAAAGACAAAACCTATGGGATGTAGCAAAAACAGTTCTAAGAGGGAAGTTTATAGTGATACAAGCTTACCACAGGAAATGGGAAAGCTCTAAAATAAACAACCTAACCTTACACTTAAACAAATTAGAGAAAGAAGAACAAACAAAATCCAAAGTTAGTAAAAGGAAAGAAATCATAAATGTCAGAACAGAAATAAATGACATAGAGACTAATTTTTTTTTTTAAATAGAAAAGATCAATGAAACTAAAAGCTGGTTCTTTGAAAAGATAAACAAAATTAATAAACCTTTAGCCAGCCTCATCAACAGAAAAAGGGAGAAGGCATAAAAATAAAAACAGAAATAATAAAGAAGTTAAAACTGACACCACAGAAATACAAAGAATAATAAGAGATTACTACAAACAATTATATGCCAGTAAAATTGACAACCTAGAAGAAATGGACAAATTCTTAGAAAGTACAAACTCCCAACACTGAATCAGGAAGAAATAGAAGATTTGAACAGAACAATCACCAGTAATTAAATTAAATCAGTAATTTAAAAAAATCCCAACAGACAAAAGTGCAGGCCCAGATGTCTTCATAGGTGAATCCTACCAAACATTTAGAGAAGAGCTAACACCTATCTTTCTGAAACTATTCCAAAAAATGCAGAGGAAGGAATATTTCTGTACTCATTCTGTGAGGCCAGCATCGCCCTAATACCAAACCCAGACAAATATATTAAAAAAAGAAAATTACAGGTGAATATAACTGATTAAAATAGATGTAAAATTATCAATAAAATATCAGTAAACCAAATTAGCAAACCAACAATACATTAATATAGATGCAGAAAAATCTTTTGACAAAATTCAACACCTATTTATGATAAAAACTCTCCAGAAAGTTGGCATACAGGGAACATACCTCAACATAATAAAGGTCAAAATGACAGAGCTACAGCTAACATCATACTTAAAGATGAAAAGCTGAAAGCATTTCCTCTAAGATCAAGAACAAGGCAAGAATATCCACTCTCACCACTTATTCAACATAGTTTGGAAGTCCTAGCCATGGCAATCAGAGAAGAAAAAGAAATAAAGGGAATCCAAATTGGAAAAGAAGAAATAAAACTGTCACTGTTTGCAGATAACATGATACTATACATAGAAAACCCTAAATATGCAACCAGAATACTGCTAGAGTCCATTAGTGAATTCAGAAAAGTTACAGGATACAAAATAAATACATAGAAGTGTGTTGCATTTCTATACACAAACAACAAAATATCAGAAAGATAAATTAAAGAAACAATCCCATTTACCATTTCATCAAAAAAATAAAATACCTAGGAATAAACCAATCTAAGGAGGCAAAAGACCTGTACTCTGAAAACTATAAGATACTGATGAAAGAAATTGAAGATGACACAAACAGTTGGAAAAATATACCATGTTCTTGGATTGGAAGAATCAATATTGTCAAAATGTCTATATTACCCAAGACAATCTAAAGATTCAACACAATCCTTATCAAATTACCAATGGCACTTTTCACAGAACTACAATTAAAAAATCTTAAAATTTGTATGGAGATACAACGACCCCAAATAGCCAAAGCAATCCCAAGAAAGAAAAACGAATCTGGAGGAATTGGGTCCCTGACTTCAGACTATACTACAGAGCTACAGGCATCAAAACAGTATGGTACTGGCACAAAAATAGAAATATAGATCAATGGAACAGGATAGAAAGCCCAGAAATTAAACCAGACATTTATGGTCAAATAATGTACAGCAAAGGAGGCAAGACTATACAATGGAGCAAAGACAGCCTCTTCAATAAGTGATGCTGGGAAAACTGGACAGCTACATGTAAAAAAATGAAATTAGAACACTCCCTAACACTATACAAAAAAATAAATTCAAAGTGGGTTAAAGACCTAAATGTAAAGGTGGATACTATACAACTCTTAGAGGAAAACATAGGGAGAACATTCTTTGACATAAATCACAACAAGATGTTTTTTGATCCACTGCCTAGAGTAATGAAAATAAAAACAAAAATAAATAAGTGGTACCTAATTAAGCTTAAAAACTTTTACACAGCAAAGGAAACAAAACAAAATGAAAAGGCACCCTCAGAATGGGAGAAAATATTTGCAAATGATATGACAGATAAGGGTTTAAAATTCAACATATATAAACAACTCATAAAACTCAACATCAAAACAATAAACAACTTGATTAAAAATGTACAGAAGAACTGAATAAACATTTTTGCAAAGAAGAAATGCAGATGGTCAACAGGCACCTGGAAAGGTGCTCAATGTCACTAATAATCTGGAAAATTCGAATCAAAACCACAATGAGATATCACTTCTCACCAGTCAGAATGGCCATCACCAAAAAAAACACAAATGACATATGTTGGCAAGGGTGTTGAGAAAAGGGAATCCTCATACATTGTTGGTGGGAATGTAAGTTGGTGCAGCCATTGCAGACAACAGTATGGAGGTTTTTAAAAAAACTAAAAATAGAACTACCATATGACCCAGCAATTCCACTGCTGGGTGTATATCTGAAAAAAACAAAACAAAACAAAACAAAACAAAAACCACACACACACACAACAAAAAACCTAAAAAAACTAATATATATATAATGGAATACTACTCAGCCATCAAGAAGAATGAAATTTTGCCGTTTGCAACAACATGGATGGACTTGAAGGACATTATAATAAGGGAAAGTAGACAGAGAAAGACAGATACTATATGATATCCCTTATATGTGGAATCTAAAAAATACAATAAACTAGTGAATAAAACAAAAAAAGAAGCAGACTTACAGATATAGAGAACAAACTTAGTTGTTACCAGTGAGAAAAGAAAAGGGGGAGGGGCAATGTAGGGGGAGGGGAATAAAAGGTTATTATGGAGTTATATGAAATCATGTGTATGACTCTTGAAATTTGTAAAGCACTATAGAATTTAGAATCTTTCATTCAGTTATAAAAATTAAACTGCTATCTAAATCTTAAAACTACGGCATTGTTTGTAAGCAAGTCTCTATGAAAATAATTTCTTGAGCTACATCCTGAAATGTCTCTCTCCATGGATCTTAGTCACAACTATATAGAATTGGGCCTGGGATCTCATACTTAAGATTGGTAATGCTATCTCCCTCTCTGAGCGAATGTATTAACTTTTGCTCAAGGCTAATTCTTTCCTATCATACAAATCAATTTATTAAAATAGATGCCCAAAGCTGACTTCTCTGCAAGCTCACAGAGGTCTTAATTTGAATTTTGAGATGGACCAAAAAAATTACCTCCATATATGTACCTATGTATGTATGTATCTATGTACTTATGTATGTATATATGTATCTATCTATCCATCTATCCATCTAATCTATCTTTCCATCAATCCATCTATTTCTGTATTTCTCTATCTTGCTCTCTGTCTCTCTATATATCTCAATATCTGATATGCTTAGTCAAAAGTCTCCTAACTTTTGTATTCTCATGTATTTCCAAAAGAATATTCCCTAAATGTTTTCATATGAATAGATAAATTTAGAAGCAACAATATTCCTAACGCTCATAAATGTTATTTTACAAGGAATCTTAATACATATCTGTTCTAGAAACTCAGAATAATCTGATTATTCCTTTCGTGGGTGAAGAAGACTAACTGATTAAAAGTTGAACAATCAATAAGGGGTGAAAATGACACTTGAAATAATGTCTCCTATTTAAAAGATTTTTTCCCTTTTCACTTCATAGGATCATATTGTGGTGGCTTCTTGTGTCATAATCTTTATATATCCCTCAGTATTCTGTGAAAATTCTGATCTCCTAACTTCAATATCAGTAGCTGTCTCATGAATGTCCACTAGGTCTCTGTGATAGTTAAGAAAATCTGTATTTTAGAATCACTTATGATAAGATTCTGTAGCTAAAGAAGTTAAAAAGGCCATGATATCTCTTTCTGATGTAGAGAAATCAAAAGCTAACTGAAAAAAGAGAAGAAACAATTGTATACAAGCAAACAAAATCTCAAGATTTTCCTCCTTCAGAAGAACTGGCATAGTAATAACTGGTGGAAGGAACTTGATATATGCTGCTAAAAGATGTTTTCTATTTGGATCCTATTTAACCCTTTCAAGAAATAATTTGTCTGATTTTAAACTGCAAACAAAGTACCAGTTTTAAGGACATTTCTCTTTAGGTGCTATGAAAATATCCACTTTTTATAATTTCAGTATTAAGAATATATTGAGCTGAAGGGGAAGAATGTATTAGTGAAAGAGCCATGGACTACTTTGGAAAAGCTTAATTCCATGGAGCTTAATGCTTCTCAATTGAGTCACTCAAACAAAATTTTAGTGTTGTTGACAACAAGATGGCTTTAACTACACTCATTCTTTCTACTCATGCTGCTTTAGGAAGCTGGCATCAAAGAACTTTGTATCTCTTCAAATTAAGGTAAGAATAAAGAAAAGAACACATACTGGATACCTCCTCATTGAATGTATCTTGAGTGTATTTCTGCCTGTCTCTCAAGCTTAGCTCTCTTTTGTATACACATTGTGCTCTAGTTGTGGCAAAATACTTTCCCAACATCTGTTTCATCTCTGTGACTCTGCACAAAAAGTTCCCTTTGTATTGAAATATCTCCTGTATCTTTCTTCTTTGGTAGCTCCTTATTATTTACCATCAAGCTCACTTATTTTCTCCTTAGTCGTATTTCTGTCATCCTTAAAAAGTAGAGTTAATCATGTATTCCTTTCACCAGAGCTTACAAAAATATCTATTATGGTGCATATAATTCTGCATACCACATGTAACGTATATGCCTTTCTCACTGTGAGTTCTTTGAGAGGATAAAAAAAATCACATTCTCTAATTAGTAAATTATTCAATCAATTTTGTTATGTGTGTGATATAAAAAAGCTGATGCCACTACCACATGCATTTGGTGGCATAACTTGTACTCACATAGCTCAAAACCTCAGTAGTTTAACAAAATAAACGTTCACGTCTTACTCATCTTATAAGCCAGTATGCAGAGATTGCAAATGACAAGTACTACTGGGGGGACAAAGGATTTATTCCTGCATCAATCGGAGAACTGGACTTTTTCCATGAGTGGTTTTATCATTTATCTTCAGATCCTCAACTAGAGCCTCTGCAAGAAGAGTAGATAGAAAAAAAAGTGCACAGCATAATCCAAAATGTATTTAGCATCCAGAGCTTGGAGTGGAACACATCACTATGTTCACAGTTCCACTGTTCAGAAATCAGTCCTTTGTTTCTACTCAAATGCAGAGAGTGTGAGAAATGTAGCTGTGCCTATAGGGAGAGGTGGAGAAAGGGAGACATTGGTAAAAATCTAACATTCTTTAACATAAAATGTTGACCGAAAAAATTTTTTTTTTCCTTTTTAAAAAAAAATTCATTTGGAGAAAAGCATCAATTCTATGTTTGTTGAAATACAATTATTTTCTGATTTGGGTTTCTTAAAACTCAATTTAACAAAATAATCAGATAGTTTGCAATCCTTAGATGCTCAGCTTGAAGACACAGTTCTCAGTATGGTAGCAGGCTGGACATTCTCTCTGATTTACAGGGAAGACTTCCCTGTCAGAAACCACAACTTTTGATAGGAAACAAAGGATTGAGTTTATTGAGTGTTTTCAACTATCATTATAAGTTAAGTGTTATCTAGGAGAGGGCCTCTCTGACCAACTAAATCAAAACCAGGTAATGGCAAATAAGAAATACACACAGAATGGTCAATTGATATCATAAAAGGATACACTACTCGTTAATGAATGACTCAATTATGTTGCCTAGTTTCATAGAAATGTCTTTATTAATGTCTACCATACTGCTTCTTTTCAGACTGAATATGAGGGGCTTCTGCCTTGACTATAACTGTGAAGGAATGCCTTCCCATCACAACCGACTAAAAAAACAAACAAAATATAGGAATCCACTCTTTTTAGATATTGGACATCACAATAGACAATGAAGGACTGTGATCCTTGAATTAGGTAAATAAAGTGAAACTTATTATTAATTTCAAGGCTTGGAGGCAGTTTGCAGGCCACAGAGTAGGAATAGAAAGCCAAACAAAGTCTTACAGTCACTGAGTTTAGGAAACCGCTGTTTCCTAAGGAGGCCAATTGGAGTTTTCGTAACAGAGTAATGCAAAAGAGTGTCAGCTGCATAGCACAGGGAGATCAGCTCAGTGGTTTGTGACCACCTAGAGGGGTGGGATAGGGAGGTGAGAGGGAGGGAGATGCAAGAGGGAAGAGATATAGGAACGTATGTATATGTATAACTGACTCATTTTGTTATAAAGCAGAAATTAACACACCGTTGTAAAGTAATTATACTCCAATAAAGATGTTAAAAAAAAAAAAAAGAGGGTGCTGCATAGAGAGAGAGCTTGGAAGATCTTCATGCAGAGAAAGGTGCTCCCTTCAATGTTGTGTCTGATTACTGATCTGCTTATGTGAAAGGTGAAATTGTAGGAGAGTGGAAAAGAACCACTAGAAAATAGTAGAGTGAATAATTCCAGGAGCTCATGCAAGGCTGGGAATATTTCATTTTCCCACCCAGCCAGAGAGAAGAGACCTTATTATACATGGCCACTGGGTAGAGTCATCAAAAAGTTCTCGCTATAGTATAAGACTAAATTAAATCTACAATAAATTCTGATCTGGACACACTGTAATTGAATCTCAATTTGAGCAAACTGATTACAATTAAGTGTGTGCTAGAACAAGTCCAACAAGCCTAACAACTTTTAAACAACTACATTACAACTACAACTACATTAAGATCTTGGACCCAGTGATGTAAACATCAAAATATCCAATATCCAATCAGAGTATCATATAGGATACCAATATCACTATAGTGTACACTGGAAATTAATATTTTAAATCAACTATACTTCAATAAAAAAATAAGGGACATTAATTTAATTAATTAATTAATTATTTAAAATAAGGGACAATGGTACAGCTAACAGCAGGTGAAAGGTTCAATAAATGAGTAAACTATAGTTTTCTACATTATTCAGAAAATTATACAACAAATTATGCAATGTATAATTTAATAAATCACAGTTTTCACAATTTTTGTCTTGATGACCCTGAAAAGCTTATCAATTTTGCTTATCTTTTAAAAAAAATGCTCTTTGTTTCATTGATCATTTCTATTGTTTTTTTTGATCTCTGTTTTATTTATCTCCTCTCTGATCTTTATTATTTCCTTCCTTCTGCTGACTTTGGACTTTGTTCTTCTTTTCCTAATTCTTTTAAATTGTAGGTTGAGTTATTTATTTGAGATTTTTCTTTTCTTGATGTAGGACTGTTTCAACATAAACTTCTCTCTTAGAACTGCTTCTGCTGCATAGATTTTGGAAGTTTTGTTTCTATTTACATTTGTCTTGAGGTATTTTCTGATTTTTCTCTTTGAACACTTCATCAAACCATTCTGTTAGTAGGATTTTGCTTAGTCTCCACATGTTCGTGTTTTAAATGCAGAGATTTCTATAGTTGATTTAAAAAGAGCTGATTTCATGCTTTCCTACAAAATAACATTTAAATAAAATATAGATTGAAATAAGTGGATAGAAAAATAAATTCCTTGTAAACACTTGAGTGGTTATATTAATATCAGGAAAAATAACTTTAAAGCAAAGATCATCGCCAGAGATAAATAGAATTAGCCCAAGTTGTTTAAAGTGTCATATCATCAGGAAAACAGAGCAATTATAACAGAATTTGTAAATAATAGAAATGTAAAATATATGAAGAAATTTGACAAAAATAAATGGAGAAACAGATAGTTCCAAGAACATAATAAGAGGTTTTAACACATTGTCTCAAGAATTGATTAAAAAAGTCAAAAAAATCATTAAAACCATTGAGGAACTGAATAACACTAACAAATATAATGAGCTATTGGATATTTCTACAATGTTCCTCCCAACAAATACAGAATAAGCATTCTTTTCAAGATCACATGGAGTTTTTCAATAACATAGATTATATTTTAACAATAAAACAAGTTTCAACAAATTCAGAAGGGTTAAAATCATATAGAGTACATTTCCTTAACATGAGAAAATTAAAAATAAAATCAGTAAGATAACGTATCTACAAAAAACCCCAAATATTTGGATATTTAACATTTGAAATTTCTTAAGATGGTTTGATATGACTAACATGGCTGCTGTGTTGGGAGTATATTGGATTGAAGTGATATTAAGAAATGTTTTAAGAGATTAGGCAAAAGAATATGGTAGTTCAACTTGGGTGTTAATTCAACTTGAGTGATGTAGAGAGGGGAGGATGAATTTTGTAGTAAAAATATCATGCTTGCTTATGGCCTGGAGTTGAGGTCTCAATATGAGGGAGGAATCAAAAACAACTTTGAAGTTTTGGTGTGAAAAACTCAGTAGTTAGTTGTTCCATATGTTAAGATATTGAAAAGTGGAAGAAAATATGATTTAGGAAGGGAAATCAAGGGTTCAGTTTTAGACATATTGAGTTTAGAATGCCTTCAGGTCTTGCCAGTGATACAAGAAATAGTTTTAGGGGGTTGTTGCCCAAAGTTTATGTATTAGGTACTAACTGTGGATTCTCAGTGTATAGGAGGAAATGGGTCAAATCATCTAGAGCTAGAGCACAGAAAAGGAATGAAAACTGTCTCACTTTCTTTCCACTCAATATTATTCCTCAGCAGAGTATTCCCTGACCTCCAATGTAAATTAGGTAATATCTTCATTCTAGTACTTGTCATAACTTTTATTATTATATGTATTTGCATAACTATTTATATAATGTCTATGAATATGTCAAATAGAGATATATTGTTAAATGCCTATAAATAACAAAATATTAATACAATATTGATACATAAACATCATATTTCCTTTGGTCCCTAATAGACTATACCAACATAATTTAGCATCTCTGAAAGTTCTATCATTAAAAAGAGGTATTCTACTTAGGCCAAAAATGTGATCATTAAGGGGACATTTTCTCTTTGTTATATATACTTCATTATTTCATTGAAAACTCTTTAAAATATTCATGTAACAATTATAAGAAACTACAGAAACATTTCAATTATACTTACACATGGAATTATTTGATATTTTGAAAGCTGGTAATTTGTTTCTCTGTAAAGGAAATGAAAAATGAGGGGAGGTATCTGAAATAGATTCACTAACAACTTATGCATGATTGTTATCTTACATGCTGATTCACATTTTCTCAACTTTATATTTTTCAGTCAATTAGGTGTTCCAACTTGTCAGGTATCATAGTTCTAAATAAGAGAGATTACCCATAAAATAACTTTCAATATTTACTTTACCTAACCACCTTTCTACACTAACATATGTGCAAGGGTGTATATATGTGTATGTATTTCTACACACACACACGTATGCACACACTCACAGACTCTCTCTCATACAGACACACACACACACACAGAGCCAAGGTTTTCATCCACATGTTCTAAAAATATTTTGTATGGAAATACCTCATGAAATTCAGTTTAATCTAAGTATTTGCCATTCTTTCAAATCTCAAATACTGTAGAGTAATAAACCCCATGGATATAAGTGAGAAATAAACCCTTTACATTTGTTCTTGAAAGTCTACCTAGCTGAATTAAATAAACTCTATAATAAGAGCATACGTTACAAATACAAATAGTGCAGACACTGTAAGAGAAGTAACCAATGAAATAATAGTTACATTTCAATGAAGAGACCTATTTAGTCATCCATGTTATATAAATGAGTAACTCTTAGAAATTATGTGTTTATGATGGATGCCAACACACTGGCAAAATGCAGTGTTTACTTTAATCTAGAAATCCCAGACATTTTGAACTGCTTGGTTATGCCTCCTTTTAATAGGATTCATTTTATCTTTGGTGATACAATGCTGTTTCAGCAGGAGGGGATCACTTATCAGGCAAATTAAATTCCTACTCAATTTCCTCACAATAACTCAAAAGCATGGGTATTTGAGCTTTGGGACTCAAGAAGAATTTATTATGAATCAGAAAAGAAGTTTTATCTGTATATGCAACACAGTTTGATGAATTCTAAAATATTATAAATGATTATAGGGTACGTTTCAGTGCTAACACAAGAGTATATTAGGAGTAAACACAATTATCAGTGACATATCGATATTTCTTCCTACCCAGAAAAAAGCAAATTGTTGAAATTATTTCCATTTTTATTTTCTCTGCTGCTGATTTCTGTAGTAATCCAAAGCATAGCGCTGAGTTACTTATTTCTTTAAATGAGTAAAACAAAATTTAAAATAATTGAATCATTTATTGGATACAAAGAAAAGCAAGCACAGGAGAAATTGTTTTATAATATTTACTATATCTAACAATTTGCTAAAGTACATAATTGAGTACAAATACTATACTACTATAATGATATACTAACTATCCAGGATTAAACACATTATTATTAAGAATGCAGATGGAAGATTCTGCTCTCAAGAAGTATTGCTTTAGGATAGCAGTTAAAGAAATGAAACAATACAAAGCAAAACAAAACCTTGACACAGTTTTACTGCAGTCTATCTAGCTATCACTTAACTAAAGTTAACAATAATATAGATATCTTTCCTGGCCCCTTAAAATTATTTTTGCTTTAAAGGTAATTTAAACCTTTGCTTAAATAATTGTTTTTTTCTTTTATTCCTATGTTTAAGGATAGTACAATTTAGACAAAATAAGAAGGTTCATATATTTGGACTTATTTTTATTTCATCCTAAAATTACTATATGATAACTAGTTTACTTCTATCCTGTTAGACTTATAGGGATATTCCTAATTCCCATATCACACCATGGTTTAGGTATTTAAAATATTTGTTATATGTTAGTCTTACTTGGATAGTATAACTAAGCTGTAATAACATGTTTTAATTTTACTAACAAGGAGACTTTAATTTCTCAACTAAACTAGAAAGGAAAAGAGCACAAGACAGTTTGAGACAGTGGAGGATTATAGGTTCAAATACCACAGTCTACCCCTTTAAAACTAAATTGTCAATAGATAAAATGAATCGATTTTAATCTGCTGTTAGCTCTTAGGACCATTTCCAGAACCTTTAAATGTTTGTGTGAGTGAATATAAATATACATATTATATAATATATACATTATAACGTATAGTATATGTACATTATGTGTATAGTACATAATGTATATATATGTGTATATATATATATGTGTATATACACACACACACACACACACACATATATATATTTCCCATCAGTTTCACTGGTGAGTGATTTAGCAAAGGTCTTCACATCATTGTGCTGGAATCCTCACGGCTCTTTATCAGAAGCTGTTAAATTTTCCCAAAAACTCAGGAACATAGCTGAGTTTACCTATGTAAGGGGTAAAGTCTGCCACCATCAAGAATTATATTCCCTGTCTAGAACTTTAATTGGTTTATATGTCTATGAACTGAAACAGACTTTTTGTTTTATCTCATTTTGCATTTACTTGCAAGTCTCATCTTGCTTTTACTTAAACTTAAAAAGATGTTTTAAAAGATGGTACTTGCTTAACTTTTATTGTAAAAGGTCATATATTAATAGTTTAGCCTGTTTATCCCATTTCACTAGAAATCAAATGGACTATTCTCACTTAAATTGCTCTAAAGCTTCATCTCTTCCAGACCATTTATCCCTAACCATAAATGAGAATACATTCCTTTAAGGATATACAGAAGTAAGTAAACCTGGCTTTGTTTATAAAAATTGTAATAATTTCTGTGGAAGATCATAGCAAACCTTGATTTATGACCAGCAATGCAAAAATATAGGGTATATAGATAAGTGAGGACTTTAACAGGCATGTCCTTTTATAGTGGGATGTGGAACCTTGAGTGCTAATGTGATACTTATGTCAACTAAGTGCAAAAAGGGTAGTGAATTACTGGCTTTCAGTCTTTATTGACCACTTCAGACACTTTGTGAAAAACTAAAAAGCAAAGGTGGGATTCTTAATAAAAATTAATTATTGCATTGCTCATTTGCTGAATTGGTGATATATTGAAGTGTGAACAACTTCAACCATCAAAAGTGCATAATTTTAACCAGTGTTTCAACTCAGACCAACACTTTTTGACCTCACCCAGCTCAATTGTGTAATTAAGAGATATTTAAGTAATAATCACATTGACCATTGAACATTGTTCCTCTGTAATTCACCAAATGAGGAGGTGGCTCAGCTGGATTTCTTAAGGTGTTGTCGCACTAAAATCTTGATATGTCATAAACCATGTGAAATGGTCAGAGGCCTATTTAGTTGAATGACTGGAAAACCTGATAAATAATTCATCAAAGAGATGAAATGTATAGATTAAAAGAATGCAAAATAGTGAAAGAAAATAAGACATTATAGATCCACACCATTGTGCCAGATGATCTATCAAATACTATATGTTCATTGCACTTTTCATACCAAAAAGAAAGATTATGAAATTAAATATAAATATAATATATTGATAATTAATAAGTGCAATAAAGAAAATTAAAGCAGGATAAGAAAATAGTAATTTTACATGATCAGAGAAACATTCCCTGAAGGGGTGGCATATGAATAGAGACCTGTATGAAGTGAGGAAGCTGTTGATGAAGATGTCTTGCTACTATCAGACCAAGTAAAGGAAACTGAATCAGTAGGCTAGTGTTGCATAACAAAACCAGCCCAGGGCTTCCCTGGTGGGGCAGTGGTTGAGAGTCTGCCTGCCGATGCAGGGGACATGGGTTCATGCCCAGGTCCGGGAAGATCCCACATGCCGCGGAGTGGCTGGGCTCGTGAGCCATGGCCGCTGAGCCTGCGCATCCAGAGCCTGTGCTCTGCAGCGGGAGAGGCCGCAGCAGTGAGAGGCCCACGTACCGCAAAAAAAAAAAAAAAAAAAAAAAAAGCCCAAAACTCTATGATTTAAAACAAGATGGGATACATCTTACATGTGGATAGTATTAAATAAATCCCATGCATGACATTTTTCAATATAACCCCATCTTATTAAGAAAAAATGCTGAAGGAGGAGCTTCAAGATGGCTGAAGAGTAAGACGAGGAGATCACCTTCCTCTCCACAAATACATCAGAAATACAGTTACATGTGGAACAACTCCTATAGAACACCTACTGAATGCTGGTAGAAGACCTTCCCAAAAGGCGAGAAATTCCCCAAGTACCTGGTTAGGGCAAAAGAAAAAAGACAAAACACAGACAAAAGAATAGGAATAAGACCTGCACCAGTGGGAGGGAGCTGTGAAGGAGGAAAGGTTTCCATACACTAGGAAGCCCCTTCGTGGGCAGAGAATGTGGGTGGCGGAGGTGGGGGAGCTTCAGAGCCACGGAGGAGAGCACAGCCACAGGGGTGCGGAGGGCAAAATGGAGAGATTCCCGCACAGAGGACCGGTGCCGACCAGCACTCACCAGCTCAAAAGGCTTGTCTGCTCACCCACCGGGATGGGCGGGGGCTGGGAGCTGAGGCTCGGGCTTCAGTCAGATCCCAGGGAGAGGACTGGGGTTGGCTGCGTGAACACAGCCTGAAAGGGGTTAGTGTACCACAGCTAGCCGGGAGGGAGTCCGGGAAAATGTCTGGACCTGTCGAAAAGGCAAGAGACTTTTTCTTCCCTCTTTGTTTACTGGTGTGTGAGGAGAGGGGATTAAGAGTGCTGCTTAAAGGAGTTCCAGAGACGGGCGCGAGCCGCGGCTATCAGCGCAGACCCCAGAGACGGGCATGGGATGCTAAGGTTGCTGCTGCCACCAACAAGAAGCCTGTGTGCAGGCACAGGGCACTCTCCACACCTCCCCTCCTGGGAGACTGTGCAGCCCGCCACTGCCAGGGTCCTGTGATCCAGGGACACCTTCCCCGGGAGAACACACGGTGCGCCTCAGGCTGTTGCAATGTCACGGTGCCCTCTGCCGCCGCAGGCTCGCCCGGCATCTGTACCCCTCCTTCTCCCCAGCCTGAGTGAGCCAGAGCCCCCTAATCAGCTGCTCCTTTAACCCCGTCCTGTCTGAGAGAAAAACACATGCCCTCAGGCAACCTACACGCAGAGGCAGGTCCAAATCCAAAGTTGAACCCCAGGGGCAGTGCGAACAAAGAAGAGAAAGGGAAATTTTGCCCAAAAGCCTCAGGAGCACTGGATTAAATCTCCACAATCAACTTGATGTACTCTGCATCTGCGTAATACCTGAATAGACAACGAATCATCCCAAACTGAGGAGGTGGACATTAGGAGAAAAGATATATATATTTTTTCCCTTTTTCTCTTTTTGTGAGTGTGTATGTGTATGTTCTGTGTGTGATTTTGTCTGTATAACTTTCTTTTCCCATATGTCCGAGGGTTCTGTCTTTTTTTTTTATTTTACGTTTTTAAATTTTTTTCTTAATAATTATTTTCTCTTTTAATAACTTTATTTTATTTCATTTTATTTTATTTTTTCTTTCTTTCTTTCCCTTTCTTTCTTTCTTTCTTTCTTTCTTTCTTTCTTTCTTTCTTTCTTTCTTTCTTTCTTTCTTTCTTTCTTTCTTTCTTTCTTTCTTTCTTTTTCTTTCTTATTTTTTCTCACTTTTATTCTGAGCCATGTGGATGAAAGGCTCTTGGTGCACCAGCCAGGTGTCAGGGCTGTGCCTCTGAGGTGGGAGAACTAACTTCAGGACACTGGTCCACAAGAGACATCCCAGCTCCATGTAATATCAAATGGTGAAAATCTCCCAGAGATCTCCATCTCAACGCCAAGACCCAGCTTCACTCAATGACAAGCAAGCTACAGTGCTGGCCATCCTATGCCAAACAACTAGCAAGAAAGGAACACAACACCATCCATTAGCAGAGAGACTGCCTAAAATCCTAATAAGTCCACAGTCACCTCAATACACTCCACCGGACGTGGACCTGCCCACCAGAAAGACAAGATCCAGCCTCATCCACCAGAACACAAGCACTAGTCCCCTCCACCAGGAAGCCTACACAACACACTGAACCAACCATAGGCACTATGGACAGACACCAAAAACAATGGGAACTACGAACCTGCAGCCTGTGAAAAGGAGACCCCAAACACAATAAGTTAAGCAAAATGAGAAGACAGAAAACAGCACAGCAGATGAAGGAGCAAGGCAAAAACCAACCAGATCTAACTAATGAAGAAGAAATAGGCAGTCTAACTGAAAAAGAATTCAGAATAATGATAGTAAAGATGATCCAAAATCTTGGAAATAGAAGAGAGAAAACACAAGAAATGTTTAACAAGGACCTAGAAGAACAAAAGAACAAACAAACAATGATGAACAAAATAATAAATGAAACTAAAATTCTCAAGAAGGGATCAATAGCAGAATAACAGAAGCAGAAGAATGGATAAATGACCCGGAAGAAAAAATACTGGAAATAACTACTGCAGAGAAGAATAAAGAAAAAATAATGAAAACAACTGAGGACAGTCTCAAGGGCATCTGGGACAACATTAAACACATCAACATTCAAATTACAGTGGTCCCAGAAGAAGAAGAGAAAAAGAAAGAGTCTGAGAAAATATTTGAAAAGATTATAGTTGAAAACTTCCCTAATATGGGAAAGGGAATAGCTAATCAAGTCCAGGAAGCACAGAGAGTCCCATACAGGATAAATGTAAGGAGAAACACACCAAGACACATATTAATCAAACTATCAAAAATTAAATACAAAGAAAAAATATTAAAAGCAGCAAGGGAAAAACAACAAATAATACAAAAGGGAATCCCCGGGCTTCCCTGGTGGCGCAGTGGTGGAGAGTCCACCTGCCAATGCAGGGGACACGGGTTCGTGCCCCGGTCCGGGAAGATCCCACATGCCACAGAACGGCTGGGCCTGTGAGCCATGGCCGCTGAGGCCGTGCGTCTGGAGCCTGTGCTCCGCAACGGGAGAGGCCACAGCAGTGAGAGGCCCGCGTACCGCAACAACAACAACAACAACAACAACAAAAAAAAGGGAATCCCCATAAGGTTAACTAATCACTCGGCAGAAACTCTGCAAGCCAGAAGGGACTGGCAGGACATACTTAAAGTGATGAAGGAGAAAAAACTACAACCAAGATTACTCTACCCAGCAAGGATCTCATTCACATTCGATGGAGAAATTAAAAACTTTACAGAAAAGCAAAAGCTAAAAGAATTCAGCACCACCAAACCAGCTTTACAACAAATGCTAAAGGAACTTCTCTAGGCAGGAAACACAAGAGAAGGAAAAGACCTACAATAAGAAACCCATAACAATTAAGAAAATGGGAATAGGAACATATATATTGATAATTACCTTAAATGTAAATGGATTAAATGCTCCAACCAAAACACACAGACTGGTTGAATGCATACAAAAACAATACCCATATATATGCTGTCTACAAGAGGCCCAGTTTACACCTAGGGACACATACAGACTGAAAGTGAGGGGATGGAAAATGATATTCCATGCAAGTGGAAAACAAAAGAAAGCTGCAGTAGCAATTCTCATATCAGACAAAATAGACTTTAAAATAAAGACTATTACAAGAGACAAGGAAGAACACTACATAACAATCAAGGGATCAATCCAAGAAGAAGATATAATAATTGTAAATATTTATGCACCCCACAGAGGAACACCTCAATACATAAGGCATATACTAATAGCCAAAAAATGGCAAATCGACACAGTCATAGTAGGGGACTTTAACACTGTACTTTCACCAATGGACAGATCATCCAGATGAAAATAAATAATGAAACACAAGTTTTAAATGATACATTAAACAAGATGGACTTAATATTTATAGGACATTCCATCCAAAAACAACAGAATACACATTTTTCTCAAGTGCTCATGGATCATTCTCCATGATAGATCATATCTTGGGTCACAAATCAATCCTTGGTAAATCTAAGAAAATTGAAATCATATCAAGTATCTCTTCTGACTGCAATGCTATAAGACTAGATATCAATTACAGGAAAAAATATGTAAAAAATACAAACACATGGAGGCTAAACAATACACTACTTAATAACTAAGAGATCACTGAAGAAATCAAAGAGGAAATCAAAAAATACCTTGAAACAAATGACAATGAAAACACAACACAAATCCTATGGGGTGCACAAAAGCAGTTCTAGGAGGAAAGTTTATAGCAATACAGTCCTACCTTAAGAAACAAGAAACATCTCAAATAAACAACATAACTTTACACCTAAAGCAATTAGAGAAAGAAGAACAAAAATACCCCAAAGTTAGCAGAAAGAGAGAAATCATAAAGATCAGATCAGAAATACATGAAAAAGAAATGAAGGAAGTGATAGCAGAGATCAATAAAACTAAAAGCTGGTTCTTTGAGAAGATAAACAAAATTGATAAGTCATTAGCCAGACTCAACAAGAAAAAAAGGGAGAAGACTCAAATCAATAGAATTAGAAATGAAAAAGGAGAAGTAACAACTGACACTGCAGAAATACAAAGGATCCTGAGAGATTACTACAAACAACTATATGCCAATAAAATGGACAACTTGGAACAAATGGACAAATTCTTAGAAATGCACAACCTTCTGAGACTGAACCAGGAAGAAATAGAAAATATAAACAGACCAATCACAAGCACTGATATTGAAACTGTGATTAAAAGTATTCCAACAAACAAAAGCCCAGGACCAGATGGCTTCACAGGCGAATTCTATCAAACATTTAGAGAGGAGCTAACATCGATCCATCTCTAACTCTTCTAAAATATAACAGAGGGAGGAACACTCCCAAACTCATTCTAGGAGGCCACCATCACCCTGACACCAAAACCAGACAAAGATGTCACAAAGAAAGAAAACTACAGACCAGTGTCCCTGATGAACAAAGATGCAAAAATCCTCAACAAAATACTAGCAAACAGAATCCAACAGCACATTAAAAGGATCATACACCATAATCAAGTGAGGTTTATCCCAAAAATGCAAGGTTTCTTCAATATATGCAAATAATCAATGTGATACACCATATTAACAAAGTGAAGGAGAACAACCATATGATCATCTCAATCGATGCAAAGAAAGCTTACGACAAAATTCAACACTCATTTATGATAAAAACCCTGCAGAAAGTAGGCATAGAGGGAACTTTCCTCAGCACAATAAAGGCCATATATGACAAACCCATAGACCACACCATCCTCAATGGTGAAAAACTGAAACCATTTCCACTAAGATCAGGAAGAAGGCAAGGTTGCCCACTCTCACCACTCTTATTCAACATAGTTTTGGAAGTTTTAGCCACAGCAATCAGAGAAGAAAAGGAAATAAAAGGAATCCAAATAGGAAAAGAAGAAGTAAAGCTGTCACTGTTTGCAGATGACATGATCCTATACATAGAGAATCCTAAAGATGCTACCAGAAAACTACTAGAGCTACTCAATGAATTTGGTAAAGTAGCAGGATACAAAATTAATGCGCAGAAATCTCTAGCATTCCTATACACTGATGATGAAAAATCTGAAAGTGAAATTAAGAAAACACTCCCATTTACCATTGCAACAAAAAGAATAAAATATCTAGGAATAAACCTACCTAAGGAAACAAAAGCCTTGTATGCAGAAAATTATAAGACACCCATGAAGGAAATTAAGGATGATACAAATAGATGGAGCGATATACCATGTTCTTGGATTGGAAGAATCAACATTGTAGAAATGACTCTACTACCCAAAGCAATCTACAGATTCAATGCAATCCCTATCAAACTACCACTGGAATTTTTCAAAGAACTAGAACAAAAAATTCACAATTTGTATGGAAACACAGAAGATCTTGGATACCCAAAGCAATCTTGAGAAAGAAAAATGGAGCCTGAGGAATCAGGCTCCCTCACTTCAGACTGTACTACAAAGCTACAGTAATCAGGACAGTATGGTACTGGCACAAAAACAGAAATATCGTTCAATGGAACAAGATAGAAAGCCCAGAGGTAAACCCACACACCTATGGTTGCCTTATCTTTGATAAAGGAGGCAAGTATATACAGTGAAGAAAACACAGCCTCCTCAATAAGTGGTGCTGGAAAACTGGACAGGTACATGTAAAAGTATGAAATTAGAACACTCCCTAAGACCATACACAAAAAATAAACTCAAAATGGATTAAAGACCTCAATGTAAGGCCAGATACTATCAAACTCTTAGAGGAAAACATAGGAAGAACACTCTATGACATAAATCACAGCAAGATCCTTTTTGACCGACCTCCTAGAGGAATGGAAATAAAAATAAATAAATAAACAAATGGGACCTATTTAAAATTAAAATCTTTTGCACAGCAAAGGAAACCATAAACAAGATGAAAAGACAACCCTCAGAATGGGAGAAAATATTTGCAAATGAAGCAACTGACAAAGAATTAATCTCCAAAATTTACAAGCAGCTCATGCAGCTCAATATCAAAAAAACAAACAACCCAATCCAAATATGGGCAGAAGATCTAAGTAGACATTTCTGGAAGGAAGATATACAGATTGCCAACAAACACATGAAAAAATGCTGAACATCATTTATCATTCGAGAAAAACAAATCTAAACTACAATGGGGCTTCCCTGGTGGCGCAGTGGTTGGGAGCCTGCCTGTCGATGCAGGAGACACAGATTTGTGCCCCTGTCTGGGAAGATCCCACATGCCGTGGAGCTGCTGGATAAAGCTGCTGGATAAAAAAAAATGGATAAAGAAGATTCCAATATACAATGGAATATTACTCTGCCATAAAAGAAACAAAACTGAGTTATTTGTAGTGAGGTGGATGGACTTAGAGTCTGTCATAAAGAGTGAAGTAAGTCAGAAATAGAAAAAAAACAAATACCATTTGCTAACACATATATATGGAATCTAAGAGCAAAAAAAAAAAGGTCATGGTCTTCCCTGGTGGAGCAGTGCTTGAGAGTCCTCCTGCTGATGCAGGGGACACGGGTTCATGCCCCGGTCCAGGAAAATATCATGTGCCGCGGAGCAGCTGGGCCCGTGATCCATGGCCGCTGAGCCTGTGCGTCCGGATCCTGTGCTCCGCAAAAGGAGAGGCCACAGCAGTGAGAGGCCTGCGTACTGCAAAAACAAACAAACAAACAAAAACGAAAAAAAAAAAAAAAAGGTCATGAAGAACCTAGAGGAAGATGGGAATAAAGACACAGACCTACTAGAGAATGAACTTGAGGATATGGGGAGGGAGAAGGGTAAGCTGTGACAAAGTGAGAGAATGGCATGGACATATTTACACTACCAAATGTAAAATTGATAGCTAGTGGGAAGGAGCCGCATAGCACAGGGAGATCAGCTCGGTGCTTTGTGACCACCTATAGGGGTGGTATAGGGAAGCTGAGAGGGAGGGAGATGCAAGAGGGAAGAGATATGGGAACATATGTATATGTATAACTGATTCACTTTGTTATAAAGCAGAAACTAACACACAATTGTAAAGCAATTATACTCCAATAAAAATGTTAAAAAATAAAAATCATAGAAATTCTGATAATATCTGCATGTAAATATGTATGTATATTATAAAATTAAATTATATTATATTATATTATTAGACACATTTATATCAGCTGTGTGCTCTTTTAGGAAGTATTTTTAAAATAAAAATATCACTGCAAATTTGAAAATAGAAGAGAAAATGGTAACAATATAAATTCCAGTGAAACAATGATACTGTCAAATGATGCAGAATTAATTTTATTTATTAGAAAGGGCAAAATCATACCGATAAAATATCCATAAGGAAATATAGCATTTGGTAATAAACATTAATATTCCTTACAATATAATTTCAAAATACATAATTCAAAAACTGATATAAAACCTAAGGAGTAACTGATATTCTCTTTCCGAAGACATCAGTTCAAAGGTGGAAAAATATGTAAAGGCCCGACCATACTTAAAATACACAATTCTAAACCACAACAATAAAAACTATATATAAAATATATAAATTAATACAAGTTGTTACAAAATAACCCTGCCCACAATGAAAGTATATAAGCAAAAAACTACGGAAATTTCTAAATACACATAGCCTTAAAAGCCTTTATTTAAAAAACAAACAACAATAAAACCAAAAACAAAAAGACTGAAGAAAATAGCAAAGTTTAATTTTTTTTTTAAATCCTCTAAATTAAGGAGGATTATAAATATAAAGCAGAAGTAAATTTAATGGTACAACGAAACAAAGAAAAGTGTTGATCGATGAGACAAAACTCCATTGACTACTTCAAATAATTGGCTGTCCTACCACAAATATAAAGAAGATAAGACAAGTGCAAATCGTCTTTATTAAAAAGAGGAATATAACCACATATAGAGGTTATTTCTAAATAGCATTTCTATTAAGATAAATATTAAAATAAAGATGAAATGGACATTTTCTTAGGAACACACAAAATTCCACATTGACTTAAATATAAATAGAAACCCCAAATATACAATAAACAGAGAAAATTAATGATCTAACTTCTGAAACAGAACTCTTTTATGTGAATTGTATCAAGATTTGTCAGACTTGTTATTTCTTATTTACACAAAGAGAGCAGATAACTGAAAATGCAAGCAACTATCAAATGTCTTTCTGAGACTAACAGAACTCAAACTCAAATTTATAATATAACATAACCCAAATTCCTTGAGCAAATAAGACTTAGACACACAAGGATATTTCAACATAGAACATGCACCAATATAATTTACTAAAATGCTGGACTGAGTAGGGAAAAATAAACAATGCTTTTTACTACCAAAAATAATTTGCTATAATTAAGCTTCTATTGCTCTTTAAAACTTTAGGAAATTAGTAAAAGGAAGAAGAAATTTCTCACTACACCAAATATTAGATACTCCAAATCTAAAGCAAACATCATTCTTACTGATTATGCATTAAATTAGTGACCATAGAATCTGGACCAGAACAAGGATAATTAATTTTATCTCTAACCTTTCAATTTTATGTGGAGAACCATCACAAAACAATAAAATAAGGAAAATAATTAAAATGTATTAACTATTGGGAAAGAAGAGCATTTATAAAGATTGATATTAATATTTAATTATTTACTAGAAAATCAATTGGAAATCTATTATGTCATAATTTATATGGATTTCTAGCCTTCATATGAATAAAATATTCATGAATGAAAGATAAAATACAGTAAAATCAATAGATTTTTTTAATATCAGAAATAAACAAAAGTTATAAAATAGGAAAGTATAGCTCATTTATAATAACAATCAAAACCTGAAGAAACTCAGAATGATCTGAATCACAATTTCTTCAGGCAAACTCCACAGAAAGATGTAAAGTAGATCTTAATAAAAAGGATTGCTATCATGCCTATGGATACTTTCAGTTCTGTGATTACTTCAGTACTGTTAAGTGGTAAATTTTGCCCAAAGTAATTGATAAATGCAATGATATTTCAATCAAAATCCAAACAGGATATTTTGAAGCTTCTCAATTTGATCCTAAAATTGATATGGAATATATATATCTAAAAATAAAAATAGTAATGGAAATTAAAAACAAAGATATGAGGGTTTTCTTATTCTGATGTCAAAGCATCTATTCATCTGTGATTAAAAATGTATTTATTACCACAGGAATATACAAAAGAGCAGAAAATAAAAATGAGAATTTAGGGAGTGCAGAAATAAGCATGTACATATAGGGATATTTAATGTGCTGTGAAACTTCACATATGTGACCTGAAGATGAATAATTCAGTAAGTGAGTTTGGGATACCTGGGGGAACTTTTAAATTATTTTTTATTTGGCACTATTTATACAAAATCCGAATTTCAAAGATATTACAAGTAAAGACAGAAAAATGCATTTATAACCCTGGATTTGCTGAAATTATGCCTTGATTAACCTTGACATGAATCCTTTTTCTTATGGTGACCCAGTATCAACTGAATGTCTAGGGAGTAAACCTAAAGGGATTGGACAATGAAAATATTAAATGATAAAATACAAACAAAACAAACCAAAATGTAATTAGCTGGTCTTGATTCCAAATATAAATTAAATATTTTTATAAGTTGAATGGTCAATAAGATTTTTTACATATCTGTTTTAATTTGAATAAAATGAAAACAAACATACATAACCTATACAAAGTTTTAATGCTGCCAATCTAAATATCTTGTCCTCTTTTTATGTTAAAAATAGTCAAAATTTTATAGTTTTAAATACTTTGTTTTGTTCCCTCTACTGTTCTCTGAAGAGATTTATCTTAAAAAAACAAAAACAAAAACAAGGATAGAATATTTGAGTTACCTTGAATAATATAAGGCCAGCTTTTGTCAAATTGTATTTTCATCATCTCTTAATAGGTGTTACTTGGAAAACATATTCAGTGGTGAAAGGTTGAGAAATTTGGAGTTAAATATAGTTTATGTGAATGCTAATGAGCAATATGAATCTTTACAAGAAAGATATTATTTTAGTGTTTCCCAAATTTATGACCCCAGAAACTTGTTTCAAAAAAAGTGTTGTAGAGAGCACATTTTGGGAATGTGCAATATTGCTAATAATTGTTATGTGTTTAACACTGTAAAATAATTAGACTCTGAAAACACACTTTATTAATATAGTATGGGTTCCAGTTATCAAATAGATATGAATTATTTATTCTAGAATTAGAAAGAAGTTCAAAGGTTACTTTGGAAACTCTATCTGTTACTTTTTTTAAGTCCTATGTATTTATTCATTTCCATATCTAAAATGAATCTTCTCAAATGAATAACAGGCATTATTAGGTGAAAGAAAAGTAATGCAATCTACTTTTAACAGTGAAGACACTTCAGTTTATTAAATTAATAAACATTAATTTAAGCATTTCAAATTAACCATCTCTATCCCCAAAGTATCCTAGAGTTCCCAGTTGTTGCTGTACCTTAACTTTTCCCAGCTGTGACTTGAATCATACTTTCAGTAATGTGCCATTCTCAGTGACAGTGATTAGTTGGAAAGGAGGTTGAATTCCAAAGTGCCAAACATTCATCTGGCAAAAAAAGTATATCATTGCATCTGGGGGAAAAAATGCAGGCTCACCTGTACCAAGAACTCCCCCTTCCTTGTTCTATTCACTGTATGTCAAGATATTCTTGGATAGATGGGAATGACTTTTTCCCCTACTACCTGAATCATTTATACATAAAATGAAAATAGTATAGGGTACTGGGCATATACCCAGAGAAAACCATAATTCAAAAAGACACATGCACTCCAATGTTCATTGCAGCAGTATTTACAAGAGCCAGGTCATGGAAGCAAGCTAAATGCCCATCAACAGAGGAATGGATAAAGAAGATGTGGTACATATATACAAATGGGATATTACTCAGCCATTAAAAGGAACGAAATTGGGTCATTTGTAGAGACGTGGATTGATCTAGAGACTGTCATACATAGTGAAGTTAAGTCAGAAAGAGAAAAACAAATATCGTATATTAACACATATATGTGGAATCTAGAAAAATGGTACAGATGGTTTGCAAGGCAGAAATAGAACACAGATGTAGAGAACAAATGTACGGACACCAAGGGAGGGAAGTGGGCAGAAGGGGGGTTGGTGGTGGTGGGATGAATTGGGAGATTGGGATTAATATGTATAAAATAGATAACTAATAAGAAGCTGCTGTATAAAAAATAAATAAATTAAATTAAAAAATTAGTATAGGGTAGCATAATATTAGAGGCTGAAAACATTCTAAGATAAAATTTTCTTTGAAAATATATTGTAAAAGTCATTCTCATGAATATCGCCTGAATTTTTTTTTAAAAAATAATAGTTAAATATGAATCATGATTACTAAAGCTTGCATAAAAATATAAAAACTCTTTCATGGGAAAAACCTCAAAAAACCCATCATTTTTATTTCCATAATGGAATGCTGTGTATTGACACCTAATTATCTTTTTAAAGAAAAGACTGTAACAGTGGTAAAGAGATTATGATAACAGTACAACTCTCAGTAAAAATGTGGTTCATTAAGTATGATCATTGTAGTTCTTACCTCCTAAAAATATTCTTTGGAAATCACAATGATTGTTCACATTTGAATCAGATTATCACATTAAATTTCATAACTAATAAAGTATTTTTGTTTAATATATTTTGAATTCTAAACCTTAGCAAAGATGACATTTTGGTATATTTTAAATAAGGGGAATCCTATTGATTGGTCAAGTGTCCAAATTTTTGTTTTGTTCTGTTTTACAAAAATATGAAACATTATTTCAATTCTTTTGCATCTGCTGAACCCATGTGTCTGGCTAAAATGAAAAATAGGAACTATGTTATATTCTTCTAATTTATGATGTCTATAGTGAGCCATGAAGTTTTCATACAGCTGTGAAATGTTTAAGTGGTTCTTAAGCATATTTTAGGACCTGCCATTGTAACTATTATGTTAGAAAATAATTATTGCTAGAAAATTTCTCACAGAAAGTGAAAATGGTGATTTTTCCCCCTTTTTTTCTCTCTTGTGAAAAGGTTGTTTGGTCTCTCTCATTTAATGCCTAAAATAATTTATAATTTTACTGTTGATAAAACACTTTTAATTATACTGTTGAAGAAGTGAGTGTTCAATATTTACCAAATATGAGATTTAATTAAAGGGACTATTTTAAGAATCTAAGAAAAAAATATAATCTTCTAAATAAAATGATCAATATTTGTTGTGTTCCATTTCACAAGGTAGATATATTACATATGTTAAAAAAATATATGTGACAATGCAGTGTACACAAATGTTGAAATCTCTAACAAACATTTTATCATTAGCACTTAATAGTGTTATCTGGACAGGATGATACAGTCCTTTCTCTGTTCCCTCTCAAAATAAAAATCTGGGCCATCTAATCAAAAATACAAATTATTCCTTAGATTTGAGCAAGCTACATCCAAATATTCAAACAATCCATTTACAAAGAGGTATGGACATAAGTCTGTCTAGAAGCAGTAAGAACAGCAGAAAATGAGATTCGGTTAGAATATGAAATGTTTCACTTCCAAATTGTGTAACTATAAATATGTCACTTAACCTCTCTGAAGTTTAGTTGTCTTATCTGTAAAATGCAGTTCCACTGTAACTGATGAGAGTCTCTGTTTCCTTTAAAGCATTTAGCCTGATGCTTACAGAGAAAAAAGAGCAGTATTTGAAAATATGAATTTTGGAATTAGATTGCCTAATTTAATTCTAGTTCTGCCAGTTATTAACTATGTGACTTAGGGTAAATTACTGGGCATCATTTTCCTAATTTGTATAATAGTGATAATATTTGTACTTATTGCATAAGATGATTGCAAAAACTGAATGCTAATATAAAACACTTAAAATTGGGGTTAGTGCATGACTAATAAATATATATGTGCCATTTTTATTACTAGTAGTTTCTGTATTCTGACACATTTGAGAGGTAATTGTCATTTTGACAATAATAGTATTAACTGAGAGATTTCTTGTATCAAAATTTTAAAAATTTTAAAAATTTGGACAATTACATTTTGTATTTAGGAAATATGGCAATGCACTCATTACTAAAATAAAGATACTCTAAAGGAGCTTAATAAAGAGACCAAGAGAGAGAGAAAGAGACTGAAGTTACCCAAGGTTTCTTTCAGTGCAAAACTCTACAATTTGATTAGTCTTGAGATGGGTAAAATAAAATAATAAAAATGATTCATTCAATCTTCTCAAACTTACTATTCATTGTTAAATAAATAACTGGCTATTCTTCCATTGTGGAATAGAACTTTAGTCAATTTTTTGAATTGAATGGAAACAAATAAGAAAAAAGAAAGGAGACTCCTGATTAAAGTGGTTAATTACGTAAGTGTATATGGTTATTGGAGCTTAACATCTATATGTTCATAAGGAGTTTCTTAAAACTGGAAAGCTTCTGGTATTAATATGTCTGAGCTAAAATAGAACTGCTTTTTTCCTGCTCAGAACTCACATCACAACGACAAAGAGAAATAGAACCAAAAGACCAATTGTCATTTTCCACACAAATAAGAGCTTCTGTAACTCCAAATAGGATAGGAAAGGCTGCTACAGACAATGAAAGTCAAACAGAGGGGAGAAAAGATGATAGTAGTGCCAGCCCCAGACCAAGACAGTGTTTTCAAAAATGGTACCAGTCCATTGTTTATAACAAGAACGGAAACACAGTCTGGCAATGGATGCTCAGAAAAATTTGGAAATGCAAAAATATTCTTCCAAAGGAATTTGATTAATAAGTTGAACATCATGGCAGTAGAATTTACACAAACATGCAATATGTTACTAAAACATGTTGAAGGGGAAAGACTCTATATTGTGAGAAGAAATGAAGCTTTAATCTCTGTAGAGCAGTAAAATGCAAAATAATTTAGATGCTCATATTGTAAACTTATTGTAAACCAGAGATAATTATTTCTAGCATGAACAAAATGGCCAAGGATTACCAGCCTCATTTAAAATTAGTTATTAATTTAAAAAAATCAAAATTAAAAAATAAGCAAACTGATGGAAAAAATAAACATAAAACAGAAAGTAAACCCTCCAAATGTTGTCATTGTCAAAGGCAGCTGGTGAAAATCATTAAAGTTTTCACAAGAATTTGTAAAACAAAGTATCAAAGTAATAATCTGTATTAGTTACCTATTGTGGCTTAAGAAATTAATTAGTAGTTTCAAATGACAAACATTTATTATCCCACAGTTTATGTGGGTTAGGTATTCAGGAAAAGCTTAGCTGCGTGCTTCTGACTGAGGGCCTTTCATGAAGTTGTCATTAATATGTCTGCCCATGGTGCAGTCATCTGAAGGCTTGACAGCAGCTGAGGGATCCACCTCCCTCTTTATTCAGGTGGCTGAGGTCAGAATATCTCAGTTCTTTGCCATGAGGACTTCCCATAGAGCTGCTAAGAAAATGGTAGCTGCTTTCCACAGAACAAGTGATGAAAGAGAGAGAGAGAAAGAGTGAGAGAGAGAGAGAGAAAGGCAGTCACAATGCCTTGTTATGACCTAGTTTTTGAAGTTGTATACCATCATTCACTACCACTTTATTTTATTTCTTAAAAGCAAGTCACTAAGTTCAGCCTATGATCAAAAGGAGAGGAATCAGAGCCCACCTCTTGAAGGGAGGAGTTACAAAAAAAATTGTGACTGTATTTACAAAACAAGCATATCACCCATCTAAAAATATGAACTCAACATATAGACCTAAGGGCTCAGAAATTATGTGGCAAAATGAATTTAAGCTTATAGAGCTCAAACAAATTGAGAGGAATATTTTATAGTAGAAATAAAAGCTAACTTGAAAACAAGACAGAGAAGAGTAAGCAGGACAAAACACTGATAAAAGATATATAATAAGGGCTCATGGAGGACTTGAATTACAGAAGTGAGCAAAACAAAATGAAATGATTAGATGCTTTATAGGATTAACGAGGAAATTATTGTGTTTTTCGCTAATCATATTTAAAATTATTGGCACTCTCACTCTATGTAAATATTAAGCTTAATCTCTCTGCAACCAAAACTCAGGCATGGACTTGTTACTCACTAGGATCAATGGAAAGTGAACCAAAGTAATATATGCCCTTCTGGGCAGAAATTTTAGATCCCAAAGCATGATATGCCATGCCTTCTTTTTCCCTGCTGCTCTGATCAACATCTCTATTAGACAGAGCTCTTAAATGTCCATGATGACAGAACCCCACTGAAGACATGCAATGAGTGAAATAAACTTGATTCTTAAAGTTTTTGAAATTTGTGAGCTTGTTTATTAATGTAGTATAAATAAGCTTATCCTAAATAACATGGACTCTGAGTGGAGCTTATACTGTCATCAGTCCTGGATCTCAGGGTTTGGACTTGGACTAAAACTAACACTGTCTTCTCTCCTGGTTCTCCTGCCTTTGGATTCAGACTGGAGCTATACCACTGGCTTTCCTGAATCTGTACTTTGATGACTGCGGATCTCAGACGTTTCAGACTCTATAATCCTGTGAGTCAATCCCTCTTTCTGTGTCTCTTTCTGTGTCTCACCCTCTGTCTCTCTCTCTAGAGAGAGAGAGAGAGAGAGAGAGAGAGAGAAAGAAAGATGAAGCTTTCTAACTAGTTTCTCTGACTCCATCCTTATTCTAGTCCAATAATACAACTGCCAAAATGACATGTCTAATAAAATATATCTGGCTATATCACTGCCTGCTGAACAACTATTTAACAGCTCTTCACCTTTTTCAGAATAAAGGTTAAAGTTATCATGACTTGTGGTGCATTTAATGATCTGAAAAGAATGTTATAAATAGTAAAATAACATTATAAAGACAAAAATATTATAATTCATAAATGTCATAATATATTGCTAAATCATCTATTAATTATAAATGAAACATAAGAAAAATTACTAAACTCTTGAACATGAAATGAAAATAAAAGCGGAAATATTAATTGTGAAATGGTAAGTTATGCTAAGGTAGAATTTAGAATTTAGTTATTTAGATATATTCTATCCACTTAGCTACTTAGAGTTGGTAGTCGCTAGCCACATGGCTATTGGCATTTAGACTTCAATTAATTTAAATATATGAAATATAAATAAGTGTATTGTTAAATACATAAAACTTAACAAGTGGTTTTACTAGCCAGTCTCCAATTACTCGATTGTCATATGTGACTTGTGGTTATGTATTGGACACCTGTAAATACAAAATATGTTTAACACACATGTAATACTGTAATACTATTTACCCCTTTTAGAAGAAAATGTGCCTTTTATATGAACCATAAGTTAATCTGGGGCTTTTGTCCAACCTGAGGATATACACACAAAACAGAACAAGAGTATTCTTCTGTGTTAAAGTATTACAAAATGCAGACATTATCTTTTTCTGTGTCCTAATTTTAGCTTTCAATTCAGAGTATTTCAGTCTGTGATACCAAGTTTCAATTTCTAGTGTAGGTTTAAACCAGTTCATGCATTCACAGAGATAGAAGTGCCTACTGAGTCACAAATTTGTATACAGACCACCAACACTGATATCACTGCCACAATTGGAGCCATGCTCAGATCACAGCTGAGAGCCTAACATACCTGTTACATTACATTTGGAGTTTAGGAGTCTTTGTAAGGGCCTCCCCTGAAATCCTGGCATATGCCAAGCTGTTGCAGTCATGTAGATCCACTTACTCCTGCAGACTAGTGCATAAGTAAACGTTTCTCAGAGCAGATAGGAACCCCATCGGGTTGGAACTAATGCAGATGGTACTCTGTCTTTGACTAGGTGCCTTCCAAGTGACAAACAGGAACATCTAGGCTCATGTGCCTGCATTCAACTGTCAGAAATTTATCAGTACCTATATTGGCTTTTAGCCATCATAACCAATGTATTAGTCTGGATTCTCCAGAGTAACAGAAAGTAATTGGAGACCTATATCTGTATCTTTCTCTTCCACTCTCACTCTTTCAGAGTTAGAAAAGTTAAATAGAAACTATTAGTTAATAATAGAAAACTATTAGTTAATAATAGTTAGAAAGATCTTCCCTGGTAGTGCAGTGGTTAAGAATCTGCCTGCCAATGCAGGGGACACAGGTTCAAGCCCTGGTCCTGGAAGATCCCACATGCCGTGGAGCAACTAAGCCCGTGTGCCACAACTACTGAGCCTGTGCTCTAGGGCCGGAAGCCACAACTACTGAGCCCACTGCCACAACTATTGAAGTCCACGTGCCTAGAGCCCATGCTCTGCAACAAAGAGAAGCCACTGCAATGAGAAGCCCATGCACCACAACAAAGAGTAGACCTCGCTTGCTTCAACTAAAGAAAGACCGCACACAGCAACAAAGACCCAATGTAGCAAAAAAAAAAAAAAAAAAAAAGTAAAAAATAAAATATAATAAAGAAAAATAGTTAGAAAACTATTGAAATTTTCAAAGTTGATATTGTGAAGGCCTAAACAGAAGTATGGACAGGGCCGTTGATGAGTGAAAAATTTTCCAAAGAGAAAAATCAACATTAGTGACCACATGGAGTAGTCTCCCAAGAATTTAGAGTCTGGATATTATATACTCTCTTAGCTTATGAATATAGCATTGCAAGCCTTTCCAATGGAGTCAACTCTGTTTTCAAATTTTAAAAAGATAAAATTATTGTTACCTGTGATTCCGTCTCCTGCATTACTTGTTCATGCAGATAATGATACTATTATCATTAGTCTTTCTGTAAAACAAAAAGCTCTGGGCAATAACATATCTTTTATGAATCTACTTTTAACTGACACAAAATCCATCTCATTGTCTGTTAGATAGTAAGAGGAAGTTTTGTGCCTCATAACTGAAAAATCCAGAGGCAAATCTGGCTCAGGCAAGGTTTGGTCCATCTTCTCAAATATTTTCATCAATGACAAGGATACTCTTGTTTTCTGCTCTGCCTTCTCTGATCAGCATACAATTATATGTCTACATCCACTCACCTGCTCTTTCTTTGTGGTTGCAAAATAGGTGTACTTTCAGACTTGTTTGTGTGGTGTGTTCTGTGTGTGTAATTGCATTTGTGTGTGTGCATGTGTGTGTATATGTATGCACAACGTATATGCACAATGGATACCCTGGAGTATGTATAAATGGGCCATATTTTGAAGTGGACATAAATTTTTGGATTTTTGAGAAGGATTGCAGAGTGCAGTAACTCATATTAGGGGAATAACTGAGGTGGATGAGCCCCAGCAAACCACTTCTACAACAGATGTTTTTACAAGACGTGGTAAAATACCCATGAGTTGAAGTCAGTATTGCTCTAACCAATAGAAGTCAGTATTGCTCTAACCAATATAGATGATATTCTTATAACTATTGCCAAATAACAGAGGTAATAATCTACTAAAATGGATTTAAGTTTTCACACACTCTGAATAATTCTCTAAATCTGTTAATAAGGACCTATCATTAAAAACAGCAAAAACATCAACAATAATGAAATGATTGAAATAAAAGTGTTCCTATATACCTGAAATTAATACAGTATTGTAAATCAACTACACTTCAATGTCTAATAATTCTTTATAGTAGAAAATTTTTGTACTGTTCATAAATGAAACATAATATATTAGCACACAATATATAGCATCATTTTTGCTCTCATTATAATAAGCACTTGAATACATTTCAAGGGTTTATATGCAATCTTCTATCAGTGAGGCATTAGCTAAATGTTTATGCAATTTGTGTGGCATCTGAGAAAAAATAATTTAAAGCAAGATGTTGGGTTAAGAGATCAATACAAATTTAAATTAAAATATTAAGGAACCACACACAGCCTATACCCAGAAGGCAAACTTCTACCGCATCATTCCTTCAAAGTGTAACAGATTCATTTCTGAGACAATGGATTCTGACCTTATGTGTAACTGAGAAACCAAAGTTTGATTTTACTTCCCTTTGATGATCTCAAAGGAGAATAAAGCAATATAGTGAAACAAGAGAGAACACATACACTGTGTGTGTGTGTGTGTGTAAATATGTGTGTGTGTGTATGTATATAAATAGAGAGAGAGAGAGAGAGAGAGAGAGGGAGAGAGAGAGGGAGAGAGAGTGCTAGTTTAGCTGTCTTCATTAAGGATATTATTCCATGGGAGAAGAGCCAGAAGTAATAAACTTGAGTCTTTTTCTTGTGAAGATTACTGTTAATCTCAACAATCAAGAGAGAACCTCTAGAAATTGTTCAGTTCACATAATTAAGAAAGTCTACATCTAAAATAAGATAATAAATAAATATAGTAACTTCTTAGACAACATCTTGAACATTTAAATAATTATAATTCTTCATTGTAATCATTGTGAATGTCTACACAGTCTACAAATGCCATTGTTAAAAATGGGAAAAGTCTACTTAGAATGTTTTTGTCTCTCACTCTTCCTTTTGAATTTTTTCAATTATTACTTTTATCTTTTGAAGGCATTTATCAATTATAATTACATACATTAATTCATCAAATATTTTAATTTGTGCCCTATCCCAGGGCAATATGATACAGTTCCTTATTTTTTCAACTTGAATTAAGCATCTTTTCTAAAATACTGCTAAAATAAAATTTTAAGATATTTTAAATAAATAGTGTTACTTTTGTCTGAATAAAGAATATAATGTTCTGTGTGCAAGAATGTAAGTTACAAAAGAAAATTGTCTGTTTTTTTTTTTTCTTTTAGTATGCACATCTCTATCTAGGAAATGGAAATGAGATAGAGGAGAGAAAGACTGTAAGACAGTGACACATTTGGATAGTTGGAACAATTTGACCAAAGCGCATACTGGAATTAAAATTATAAGAGTAAGAATAAGAGGAGTTGGAGCTGAAAGACATTTTAATACACAGAAATCACACAAATATTAACTTGCTCAATACTGATGATGATCAAAAGGAAAAAGAATACTTCCAGTCCTAAACAGGAAAACAAACATTAGTTCCAATAAAAATATGGAAAATTTATCCATGGTAATGTAAAAAAGTATGCATGTATGATATCTACTAAATTGATATCAGTCATGGTAATTACAAAGAATGGCAAACTCATGTTTGTGGACCTTAGTATGAAAAGAGATATTTTATTCATTGTTAGAATAAAAATAGTATTTCTTCTTTTTTTAATTTAATTTTATTTATTTAAAAAAATATTGTTTAATAGATCTTTATTAGAGTATAACTGCTTCACAACTGGGTGAAGCGTGAGTAGCATCACAATGTACTTCTACTGTTTCTATAGCTGTCATTTTTTTAGTATACAATGGTAAATATGAAAAAATAAAATGATTGGCATAGCTAAAGAATGTAAAACATCTTGATAGGTTATTATAGTTTATGGAGTTTTGTAGCATGTTCTTTTACAAAGGGAATGGAAAAAAAGTAACTTGTGAGTAGAAAATTCTTTTTTTTTAAAGTTTTTATTGGAGTATATCTGCTTTACAATGTTGTGTTAGTTTCTACTGTACAGCAAAGTGAATCAGGTGTACATATACATACATCCCCTCTTTTTTGGATTTCCTTCCTATTTAGGTCACTATTTAGGTAGAGTTCCCTGTGCTGTACAGTAGGTTCTCATTAGTATCTATTTTATACATAGAATCAATAGTGTGTATATATATGTCAAACCCAGTCTTCTGTGGTAGAAGAAAGCCTTTCAAAAAACTTTGAAAACTTCAGGTGAAAATTCTTTGGGGGAATGCTTAGGGATGGGTTTTATGGAGTTTCTAACTTTCATTACCTCTAATTTTCTTTGTTTTTAAGAATATCGGTTTTGTCTGCAGGGCTTATTACTATTAACATGTGGAAGAATTTATTAATTAAGCAGTTATCTTTTATATAAGTTATCTTCAGATCTTTCAATGTTATTCCAATCAAATTTTAAATCCTGTACATCTCTGAAGTAATATTTTTGAAATCATCATAATTATTAATCATTACAATAGTTACATTTATGTTTTAAATGATGCATAATCTATCCAGTAGACTTTTAAGAATAAAAACAGCATATATTAATATATGTGTACATATATATATATAAACAGCATATATGTGTGTGCATTTATATGTGTGTATGGGTATGGATGTGTGTGTGGGTGTTGTGTGCGTATGAATAGTATGGTAGCAGTAAAAATTTAATAACAATTATGTGTAATAAATTATTTTGTTACACCCATGAGTTGTTATTGCTATTATATTCATTCTATAGTTAAAGGAACAAGAGCTGTGCTGGGATTCAAACCTAAGTATTGCTACTTTTAGAGTTGTTCCCTTAGGCACTATGATGTATAATATACAGTAATACATGTATGTGTTTATATATATGAAAATATATTTACATATGTAAGTACATATAGCCAGAAAAAGTCATGGAATATTCATAGAATCAAAAAGAAAGTTATGGTAATATCTATATTATCATAAATATATAATTAACATTCTTAAAAGGAAAATATATTAAAAAATATACTAAATTCTAGGATCTCAAACTATGTAATAAAATTAAAACAATTAAAACACGACTAATGGAGGAATTAATAATATATTAAAGTTTAGAAGCTGCTAAAAGTAAGATAGTGTTTGTGAAACTAGGAGGTACCAAAATCCTCTATAGTGCATGTGTATCTATAAGAGTGATTATAAAAGAAAATCAGGAAGAATGAGCTCAGATGTCTTTGGTTAAATACCTCACATACCAATTAAAAAACTTGTATGTATTCTATATGCAATAACTATCCCTGAAATGGAAATAAAAACATGCCAATTACATGTGGTTTCTTAGTGGTAAATACTTCCTAACTCACAGATTAGGTTTATGTTTAGAAACTTTTAAGATCAAATATATTTTGTGTTATTTTTAGGAATTGTATATGGAACATGTATTTTCAACTTTTTAAAAAATAAATTTATTTATTAGTTTATTTATATTTGGCTGCATTGGGTTTTTGTCGCTGTGCTCGGGCTTTCTCTACTTGCAGCTAGCGGAGGCTACACTTCGTTGCGGTGTACAGGCTTCTCATTGTGATGGCTTCTCTTTGTTGCAGAGCAGGGGCTCTAGGCACATGAGCTTCAGTAGCTGTAGCACACAGGCTCAGTAGTTGTGGCTCTCAGGCTCTAGAGTGCAGGCTCAGTAGTTGTGGTGCATGGGCTTAGTTGCTCTGCGGCATGTGGGATCTTTCAGACAAGGGCTCAAACCCATGTCCTTGCATTGGCAGGTGGATTCTTAACCATTGTGCCATCAGGGAAGTCCCTCAACTGGTTTTAATGTTTAAAATAATTTATAAGAATGTCTGATATATGAATCTTTTGATCTGTCAAATTTTGCTTCATGTATTTCTAAACTATAATATTAGGTACATAAAGTTTAGGTTTTATATGTTGTTCATTGACATTTTATCATTATGAAATATCATGCATAATATTTTTGTTATTTAAAGTCTCCATTTTTTAAATAATATAGCCAAACCAAATATCTTTTGGTTAGTGCTTAAATGATAAAATTTTTTAACCACTGTAGTTTCAACTGTTGTATTTCCTCATTTTAATGTGTCTTTTTAAAACAGCATATAATTGGGTTTCAATTATTTAATATTTATAGAATATATGTAATTATATAGTATATATATTATAATAAAATAATTATATACAAATTATGTATTTTTTATTGATATTCACTATTTGATGAGCATATTTCCCCCACTATCTTTAATTATTTAGACATGGTTTTCTCTAGTTCTTTAAAAAATTTATAACAGTTGATTTGCATTATTCTCTGCTAAATTTGACTTCTGGTTTTCTGTAGGGACAGTTTCTCCTAGCTGCTTTGTTGTTGTTTCTTTGTATGTCTTCAATTTTTTTTTCTTGAAATGACATTTTGAGTAATATACGATGACTCTGGAAGTTTGATCCTTCCCCCCAAATCTGTAGTTGTTCTTCCTATCTTGTGTTCAGTAACTCTGTAGGATTAATTTTGTAAAGTCTATCATTTGTGGCCAATGACATCTGTGCTTGGTTAGTTTAGTAGTCAGTTAACTGGACAGAGATTTCCATAAATGACTTGAACAAATAAGTCTTTCACACAGGATTGTGTGCCTGTGTTAAGGCATACTTTTAACACTCCTGCAGTTTATATTTCTGACTTAACCTTCACTTCTTGTGTATGCAGGGTCTCAATGTCAGCTAGAAGTGAGATATTAGGGCCTCTTTTGGTCTTTCCTTGGCATATGCCCAGCCCTCTATATCCTCAGAAATATGTTAGAGCTATTTGAAGTGCCCTAGGGGTGTCTCACTCCACAGATCCTCCTTTTGTTTTTCCCTCAGGCTCTCATTTGCCCTACCTGGGATTATGCCTCAGGCAGCTGCAGTGTTAAACAGTTGGCATTTGTTGTTTCTTTAAAAAAATAAAAATAAAAAACTCCTGGAAGTAAGGCTCTTCCCATTACTGGAGCTTTGAGTTAGTCCAACGGAAAGAAGCCCTGTGTATGAGACTTCTCCTGGATGCTTCCAAGTAGGTCAAATAATGACAATGCTCTGGGGATGGGACTTTTTGAACAGCTCCAAACCTGGTTCTCTCCCTTCAGTGGCTTCTAAACTGTTGTTTTCACAGCAATAATGGTTGTGAGGCTGCTGATTTTCAAGGCTATTGAAAAGCTAAAAAAGAGTAGGGCAGTTTTAACTGCCACAAAGCTCACTGTTTTTATTAAGATTTAGCAGTTTTTCTTGAATAAATACTTCTCTGGTTGTAACAAGTTTTTGTTTACTTTAGACAGTTCTGTAGAAGATAATTTTGAATTTTTTGCTAGTGTTCTAGGTTCTTCGTTAGAGGAATGGTCTTTTGGACCACTTCTGCCATTCTGGAAGTCCCATTAGCACTTCTTTTTTTTTTTTTTTTTTTCGGTACGCGGGCCTCTCACTGTTGTGCCCTCTCCCGTTGCGGAGCACAGGCTCCGGACGCGCAGGCCCAGCGGCCATGACTCACGGGCCTAGTCGCTCCGTGGCATGTGGGATCTTCCCGGACCGGGGCACGAACTCGTGTCCCCTGCATCGGCAGGCGAGCACTTCTTAATTACAAAAGATATGAAATGTCTTCATTCATGAGACAAAATTTCTCCATTTCAGATTCTCAGTAGAGATTTAAGCAGGAACACAATGTCATTTTCTTAAATTTCAAATTTCTGACTAAAAGAATAGATGTTTCAGGCATCTGATCTAATGAGTGTGATTTCATACATTCCTCTAGGAATTATAACTTCTTCCTTATATTAGTTCAGACGACCTGAATGCCACTGACCTGTACACCAATAGCATATACCTCTGTAGAATCAATTATTTGAGTTACAGCTCATTTTTATCAATATATAATTTTTGACAATTTAAAAAATAGCATCTACAAATCTGTTCTGTATCTATCATAAAACTGGTTTTAACATCTCTGTGTACCATTGTGTGTGGATGTGTTTGTGTGTGTGTTTACCCTGTTGACTATCTTGACTCAGAAAAAGGTAGGCAATGTGACCAACAGGGAAAATGTATCTTGAAATAGAATTAAAATTTTGTATGCACCATGTAGTTATGTAATGTTGGACACTAAATTTCTTACTGTATTTGATAATATTTTCTTTTATATAAAATGAAATGCAAAATGATGAGAGAAGTTACTGAGTGACTCTAAATGTGAAAACTTCTTTGTATAAAATGCAGATTGGTAAGATTGGGGGAAATGTATGTTTATCTTTATAATTGTTAGCAATATAAATGCAAACAAAACAATGAATTTTCAGGGAGTTTAGAATCTAGAGAGGATGACAATAAGCATATAAGGAAATATTTTGTAAAGGATTTGACTTGAAATTGGGACGGAAAATTTTTCAGACACTCTCTTTTTTAATTGCCTAGGTTTTATTCACATATTTTTTATTTGTACAGTTTCACTGACAAGTTACTTGTGTTAAAGAAAAGGATATCAACTAACTAATGAATTAGAAGATGGTTCAAGAATATGGAGAACTTTGAGAGTTGAGGTTGGGAAGGAAGGACAATATTATGTAGGGGTTAGAATTTAGTGTTTAGGGTGTAGTGTTCAGAGTTTCTTCATTTTCATTTCAACATATTTTAGTCCAAATTTAATTGCCTTTTATTTTTAAATCAGCGTTCTTTTGGTTTAATATTTCTTGTTCATTTAAATACTGTTTTCCACAAAATTGCGAAGTACACTATGTTTATATAAAAGCATTGGAGTAGATTAATTATTGTTTATAATTCTAACAATTTCCTAGTAAATGAATAAATTTTCTGTAAGACTGAATGATGACTATCCTTAATTTTTCTTCACATCCTCCACTAAACACTCTACGTTAGATGAAATTTACTATAAATTGTTAAAGCCAGAACTCTATGTTCTCTTAATGTTTATTCTCAAAGAATTAAGTTAAATTCAACATAAAAAAATTACCAAGACCAAAAGATTGCATTTAAAATTGTTTAAATATTTTCATTATTTTTCAGGTTACCTTCAAAACACTAATTAATATAGAATCAGAAGAGGACCTTCAAGATGGCGGAGGAGATCCCCACGTGGAGGAAGGTGTGGGGACCTTCCTCCCCACAAACACATCAAAAATACAGCTACATGTGGAACAACTCCTAAAGAACACCTGAACACTGACAGAAGACCTCAGACTTCCCAAAAGGCAAGAAACTCCCCACGTACCTGGGTAGGGCAAAAGAAAAAAGAAAAAAAAAACAGAGACAAAAGAATAGGGACAGGACCTGCACCTCAGGGAGGGAACTGTGAAGGTGGTAAAGTTTCCACACACTAGGAAGCCCCTTCACTGTTGGAGGCGGGGGGTGGGGGAGGTGGAAGCTTCAGAGCCACAGAGGAGAGTGTAGCAACAGGGGTGCGGAGGTCAAAGCAGAGAGATTCCTGCCCAGAGGATCAGTGCCGACCAGCACTCACCAGCCTGAAAGACTTGTCTGCTCAACAGCCCAAGCAGGTGGGGCTGAGAGCTGAGGCTCGGGCTTCGGAGGTCAGATCCCAGGGAGAGGACTGGGGTTGTCTGCATGAACACAGCCTGAAGGGGGCTAGTGCGACACAGCTAGCTGGGAGGGAGTCTGGGAAAAAGTCTGGAATTGCCTAAGAAGCAAGAGATAATTATTTCGGTGTGTGTGAGGAGAGAAGATTCAGAGCACTGCCTAAACGAGCTCCAGAGACAGGAACGTGCTGCGGCTATCAGTGCGGACACCAGAAACAGGCATGAGATGCTAAGGCTGCTGCTGCAGGCACCAAGAAGCCTGTGTGCAAGCACAGGTCGGTATCCACACCTCCGCTCCCAGGACCCTGTGCAGCCTGCCGCTTCCAGGGTACCAGAATCCAGGGACAACTTCCCCAGGAGAACACACAGCGTGCCTCAGGCTGGTACAATGTCATGCCAGCCTTTGCCACCACAGGCTCACCCCGCATTCCATACCCCTCCGTCCCCCCAGCCTGAGTGAGCTAGAACCCTCTAATCAGCTGCTCCTTTAACCCCCTCCTGGATGGGCACGGAACAGACGCCCTGAGATGACCTACACTCAGAGGCGGGGCTAAATCCAAAGCTGAACCCTAGGAACAGTGTGAACAAAGAAGAGAAAGGGAAATCTCTCCTAGCAGCCTCAGGAGAAGCGGATTAAATCTCCACAGTCAGCTTGATGTACCCTGCATCTGTGGAATACCTGAATAGACAATGAATCATCCCAAAATTGAGGTGGTGGACTTTGAGAGCAACTGTAAACTTGGGGTTTGCTTTCTGCCTCTAATTTATTTCTGGTTTTATGTTTATCTTAGTTTAGTATTAAGAGCTTATTATTATAGGTAGATTTGTTTATTGATATGGTTTCTCCTTTATTATATATATATATTTTTTCTTTTTCAATTTTTGTGACTGTGTATGTGTATACTTCTTTGTGTGATTTTGTCTGTATAGCTTTGCTTTTACCATTTGTCCTAGGGCTTTGTCTGTTTTTTTGTTTTCTGTTTTATAGTATAGTTTCTAGTGCTTATTATCATTGGTGGATTTCTTTACCGGTTTGGTTGCTCTCTTTTTCTTTCTTTCTCTTTTAAATTTTTTTTATTACTTTTTTATTTTAAAAAATATTTTTTAATTTTTATTTTAATAACTATATTTTATTGTATTTTATGTTTTTCTTTCTTTCTCTTTTTTTCTCCCTTTTCTTCTGAGCCATGTGGCTGACAGGGTGTTTGTTCTCTGGCTGGTTGTCAGGCCTGAGCCTCTTAGGTGGGACAGCTGAGTTCATGACACTGGACCACCAGAAACCACCCGGCCCTAAGTAATACCAAACGGTGAAAGCTCTCCCAGAGATCTCCATCTCAGTGCTAAGACCCAGCTCCACTCAACCACCAGCAAGATACATTGCTGGACACCCCATACCAAACAACTAGCAAGACAAGAACACAACCCCACCCATTAGAAGAGAGGTTGCCTGAAATCATAAGTTCATAGACACCCCAAAACACACCACCGGATGCAGTCCTGCCCACCAGAAAGATAAGATCCAGCCTCATCCACCAGAACGCAGGCACCAATCCCCTCCACCAGGAAGCCTACACAACCCACTGAACCAACGTTACCCACTAAGGACAGACACCAAAAACAACAAGAACTACGAAACTTCAGCCTGTGAAAAGGAGACCCCGAATGCAGTAAGTTAAGCAAAATGAGAAGACAGACAAATACACAGCAGATGAAGGAGCAAGGTAAAAACCCACCAGACCAAACAAATGAAGAGGAAATAGGCAGTCTACCTGAAAAATAATTCATAGTAATGATAGTAAAGATGATCCAAATTCTTGGAAATAGAATGGAGAAAATACAGGCAACATTTAACAAGGCCCTAGAAGAACTAAAGAGCAAACAAACAATGATGGACAACACAATAAATGAAATTTAAAACTCTGTAGAAGGAATCAACAGCAGAATAACTGAGGCAGAAAAAAGGATAAGTGACCTGGAAGATAAAACAGTGGAAATAACTATGGCAGAGCAGAAAAAAGAATGAAAATAATTGAGGACAGTCTCAGAGACTTCTGGGACAACATTAAACTCACCACCATTCAAATTATAGGGGTCTCAGAAGAAGAAGAGGAAAAGAAAGTGTCTGAGAAAATATTTGAAGATAATATAGTTGAAAACTTCCCTAATATGGGAAAGGAAATAATCAAGTCCAGGAGGTGCAGAGAGTCCCATAGAGGATAAATCCAAGGAGAAACACTCCAAGACACATATTAAGCAAACTATTCAAAATCAAATACAAAGAAAAAATATTAAAAGCAGCAAGGGAAAAGCAACAAAGAACATACAAGGGAATCCCCATAACGTTTACAGCTGATTTATCAGCAGAAACTCTGCAAGCCAGAAGGATGTGACAGGACATATTTAAACTGATGAAAGGGAAGAACCTACAACCAAAATTATTCTACCCAACAAGGATCTTATTCAGATTCGATGGAGAAATTAAAATCTTTACAGACAAGCAAAAGCTAAGAGAATTCAGCAGCACCAACCCAGCTGTACAACAAATGCTAAAGGAATTTCTCTCGGCAGGAAACACAGAGAAGGAAAAGACCTACAATAACAAACCCAAAACAATTAAGGAAATGGTAATAGGAACACACCTATTGATAATTACCTTAAATGTAAATGGATTAAATGCTCCAACCAAAAGACATAGAATGGCTGAATGGATAAAAAACAAGACCTGTATATATGCTGTCTACAAGAGATCCACTTCAGACCTAGGGGCACATAAAGACTGAAAGTGAGGAGATGGAAAAAGATATTCCATACAAATGGAAATGAAAAGAAAGCTAGAGTAGCAATTCTCATATCAGACAAAATAGACTTTAAAATAAACACCATTACAAGAGACAAAGAAGGACACTACATAATGATCAAGGGATCAATCCAAGAAGAAGATATAACAATTGTAAGTATTTATGCACCCTACATAGGAGCACCTCAATACATAAGGCAAATGCTAACAGCCATAAAAAGGGAAATCAACAACAACACAATCATAGTAGGGCACTTTAACACCCAACTTTCACCAATGGACAGATCACCCAAAATGAAATATAACTAAGGAAACACAAGCTTTAAAAGGTACCTTAACCAAGATAGACTTAATTGATGTTTATAGGACATTCCATCCCAAAACAACAGAATACACATTCTTCTTAAGTGCTCATGGAACATTCCCCAACATAGGTCATATCTTCAGTCACATATCAAGCTTTGGTCAATGTAAGAAATTAGAAATAGTATCAGGTATCTTTTCCTACAACAATGCTATGAGACTAGATATCAGTAGCAGGAAAAAATGAGTAAAAAATACAAACACATGGAGGCTAAATAATACACTACTAAATAACCACAAGATCACTGAAGAAAAATGAAAGCAGAATTCAAAAAATACCTAGAAACAAATGACAATGAAAACATGACGTCCCAAAACCTATGGGATGCAGAAAAGCAGTTCTAAGAGGGAAGTTTATAGCAATACAATCTTACCTCAAGAAATAAGAAACATCTCAAATAAACAACCTAAACTTACACCTAAAGCAATTAGAGAAAGAAGAACAAAAAAAAAAACCAAAGTTAGCAGAAGGAAAGAAATCAGAAAGTTCAGATCAGAAATAAATGAAAAAGAAATGAAGGAAACAATAGCAAAGATCAATAAAACTAAAATATGGTCCTTTGAGAAGATAAACAAAATTGATAAACATTAGACAGATTCATCAAGTAAAAAAAGGAGAAGACTCAAATCAACAGAATTAGAAACCAGAAAGGTAAAGTAACAACTGACCCTGCAGAAATACAAAGGATCATGAGAGATTACTGCAAGTAGCTGTATGCCAATAAAATGGGCAACCTGGAAGAAATGGACAAAAGGCATTTTTCACAGAACTAGAACAAAACATTTCACAATTTGTATGGAAACACAAAAGACCCCATTTAGCCAAAGCAATCTAGAGAAAGAAAAACAGAACTGGAGACTTCAGACTGTACTACAAGTCTACAGTAATCAAGGCAGTACGGTACTGACACAAAAACAGAAATATAGATAAATGGAATAGGATACAAAGCCCAGAGATAAACCCATACACATATGGTCATCTTATCTTTGATTAAGGAGGCAAGAATATACAATGCAGAAAAGACAGCCTCTTCAATAAGTGGTGCTGCGAAAACTGGACAGATACATGTAAAACAATTAAATTCGAACACTCCCTAATGCCATACAAAAAAATAAACTCTAAATGGATTAAAGACCTAAATGTAAGGCCAGACGCTATATCACTCTTAGACGAAAATATAGGCTGAACACTCTATGGCATAAGTCTCAGCAAGATCCTTTTTGACCCACCTCCTAGAGAAATGGAAATAAAAACAAAAATAAGCAAATGGGACCTGATAAAATGTAAACACTTTTGCATAGCAAAGGAAACCATAAACAAGATGAAAAGACAACCCTCAGAATGGAAGAAAATATTTGCAAATGAAGCAACTGACAAAGGATTTATCTCCAAAATATAAAAGCAGCTCATGCAGCTCAATATTAAAAAAGCAAACAACCCAAATCAAAAATGAGCAGAAGACCTAAATAGACATTTCTCAAAAGAAGATATACAGATTGCCAACAAACACATGAAAGGATGCTCAAGATTACTAATCATTAGAGAAATGCAAATGAAAACTACAATGAGGTATTACCTCACGCCCGTCAGAATGGCCATCATCAAAAAATCTGCAAACAATAAATGCTGGAGAGGGTGTGGAGAAAAGGGAACCCTCTTGGGCTGTTGGTGGGAATGTAAATTGATACAGCCACTATGGAGAGCAGTATGGAGGTTCCTTAAGAAACTGAAAATAGAAATACCACACAACCCCACAATCCCACTACTAGGTATATACCCTGAGAAAAACATAATTCAAAAAGAGTCATGTACTACAATGTTCATTGCAGCTCTCTTTACAGTAGCCAGGACATGGAAGCAAACTAATTGTCCATTGACAGATGAATGGATAAAGAAGATGTGGCATATATATATACAATGGAATATTACTGAGCCATAAAAAATGAAATTGAGTTATTTGTAGTGAGGTGGATGGACCTAGAGACTGTCATACAGAGTGAAGTAAGTCAGAAAGAGAAAAAGCAAATACTGTATGCTAACACATATATATGGGATCTAAAAAAAAAAAAAAAAAGTTCTGAAGAACCTAGGTGCAGGAGAGGAATAAAGATGCAGATGTAGAGAATGGACTTGAGGACACAGGGAGGGGGAAGGGTAAGCTGGGACGAGGTGAGAGAGTGGCATGGACATATATACACTACCAAATGTAAAATAGATAGCTAGTGGGAAGCAGTTGCATTGCACAGGGAGATCAACTCTGTGCTTTGTTTCCACCTAGAGGGGTGGGATAGGGAGTGTGGGAGGGAGATGCAAGAGGGAGGAGATATGGGATTATATGTGTAGGTATAGCTTTTTCACTTTTTTATACAGCAGAGACTAACATACTATGGTAATGCAATTATATTCCAATAAAGATGTTAAAAAAATAAAATAAAACAAAATAAAATAAAATAAAACAAAATAAAATAAAATTGATTCTAAAAAAATCATGCTTTTAAAATAAAAATTAGAAAAAAATTTCTTTATCCTTGTATTTACAGGTGAACAATGTAAAACCTAGTCAGGTGATTAATGTATTTTTTTGATTAATAATAATAATAAAGCACAGAGAAATCACTGACTTGCTAAAGGAAAAATCCTAGTTTGTCATGCAACTTGAGCCTAGATCACATATCTTCTGCCTGACAGTAAACGATGACTAAGAATCCCTTATTCACTAATTTATACTTAATTATTCATTAGTCATATGAATCCAGGCAAACATTTGTTGTTATTTCAATTTTATATAATGTTTACATGATTAGCAATAAACTTTTTTGCTCTTTCTTTTCAATAGAAATCATGTGAGGAAATGAGAATATTAGTAAATGTAAGATAAGGCAGTTTTTTCTTATTAAGAAAGCTGGACAGCTATAACAGAGCATGTTCATTACGTATTTGGTTTGTGTTATGATATGAATGTATCCTCCTTAAATTCGTATATTGAAATCTTAGCTCCCAAAGATGATGATATTAGAAATTGGGGCCTTTTGAAGGTGATTAAGTGGTGAAGGTGGTGTTCTCATAAGTGGGATTAATACCCTTATAAGTGAGACCTCACAGAGCTCCCTAGCCCTTTCCACCATGTGAGGTCACAGCAAGAAGGTGCAGGCTGTGAGCCAGGAAGAGGGCCTTTACCAGAAAGCAACCATGTTGGTACCCTGATCTTGGACTTTTAGCCTCAAGAACTGTGAGAAATAAATGTCTGTACTTTATAAGCTATCTGGTGTGTGGAATTTTGTAAAAACAGCCCAGATGGAATAATATAGCTTGAACATTTCTGATCTAAACTCAGGAAGGGATAATTATGCCAAAAGGATAATTAATTAATGAGTATTCAACATAGTTGAAGCTCCTTATGTCTGTTATTCACCTTCATTCTGACCGCCTCATGTTTGGTGATGTGACTAGCTTATTCTACTTCACACTGAAAGCTCTTAACTTATCAAGTAAAAGTTAAGCAATATGCGATTATCCAATGAACCAAAAATCATAAGCTACTAAACAGCATTATTTGGATTCTTTAATCAGTAACAGCCTTAAAGAGTTACAGTTTTAAGGGTTAAGGATTAAACCAAATGCTACAATATGAGGTTTAAATAAGGGTGAAGACAGCTCATGAATCTAAGTGACTGTCTAACTTGGGGAAATAACATTTATAGTGTTTTAATATTTTATTTATATTAAAGAAAATTAATCAATCTAATTTTATGTGTACTATTACTTTAATTAAAGGTGAAATGCAGTTATTTAATTTGTAATTCATACATTTTCTGCAACAGCATATAAAATGGGATCCAACCAGGTCTCTGGACAGCACACTATTTTAAGATCCTCTCAGCTTTGTGATTCTCTATGGGGTAAGTGAAATTTTGACTTAGAATCTCAAGAACCTGTATTTAAATAAATGTGAAACTATGAACAAAATATGTTAAATGTATATTGTGATCATCTTCAAGAGCAGAATTACTAGGATGCACATATTACTTTTAGTAAAACTGATTTATACTGGGAGAGGTTCATATTTTATAAAACGGCAGGCATGGCAAATATTGCATCAGAGTAAATCCTTTAGGAATTATATATCATAATATGCTCTGGCTTCAGGGAAGTTGAAAAAATAGGCATATAAGAAATATTTCATACATTACCTGTATAAGTCTAACTAAAATTCACTTTGGATCTTTGTGTTTCAAACTTAAATTTCTGAGGATAAATAATTCCATGGAATAACTATCTAGCAGAAGAAAAACAGCACACAAACATATTCAATGAAACAGCAGATGGAGACTTTTATCATTTGCTTTATCAGTTTTATTGTGTAAAATTAATGTTGGTGAATAGTGATACATAATCCTGTTATTTACCTGTTTTAGTTACTTTTGGACCTACTTACATAATATGTAAAATATTACTCACACTTCTCTGTCCACATCATAGAGGACAATAAGAGGGGGAAAGCACCTATATATTGAAAGAATGTAATATTAGATGTGTGTACATATTGTATATACACAAACACACACGTGTGTATAGCACATACATGTGAAATATTTTTATTAAGGAAACTTCATTCTTAATTCTTAAGAAAACATAATTATAAAATTTCTTAGAGTATCATATTAGTCAGACATAGATAAACATGTAGGTATAGGTACAGATGTAGATATATTTGTCCAGAAAACTTCTTTTAGGACGTTTATCATTTAAAAATGCACAAAGGACTAAATTGACCCTAGGATAATAGTGGCTGCTTTTATCTGAATCGCTCAGACAGCTTTAAAAAAAAAAAAAAAACTATGATAAATAAGAATTGCATATAAAACCATTTGACAACCATCAGCACATGAGAATTCGGAAAATACCATAGTCCTCAAATTACCTATAAGTAGAATGATGTATAGCCGATTACAACAGAGTTGCCAGTGGAAATACTGCTGTTGTAAACTTGTGGGTGTAGAAAGTAAGGGAGGGGAAGTTTGAAGATACTTCGTGGAAAAGACAAGAGATCAGGTTACAGATGAAACGCAAACAAAACCATTTAAGGAATGGTTAAGGAAAGAGGAAGTCAGTGCTAAGATGAGTGAGGCATTTCATAGCATTAAATACAGGGAAGACCTTGAAAGAAAGTGGGACTGAAAAAAGAAAACTCAAGGAAACTTTGCTTTGAGACGATAAAGGGATAAGTAAAGAAGGGATGTGCCACTTGGTGATTTTTCAGTGGAGGGGAAAAATAAAAATAAAATCAGGTGAGAAAAGTAAGGATACTGCACAAATAAAAAAGACTCATCGTACAAACCCAAACCTCCCACTCTCTAAGAAATCACTATGAAAATCACTATGAAAATCAACCACTACAGAAACAAACAAAAAAGTGCTCTTAACTAAGAACATTGCCCATGCAATGCCTAAAATTAGAAAAATAAAAATAAAAATAAAAAAAACAACAACAAAAAAGCGAAATTTTATACACAATTAAAAGGAGAAAAGAGTATTAGGAAATGAGAATTGGAACAAGCTACAGAATTCCATTCCTCCAGTAACAATAATGCAGCAGAAGAAAACTATGACGTAGCACTCCAAACAGAATAAAATATTTTCAAACATTATTTGGTGTTATATAGTAAAAGTGAAATTAGAAATTTAGAAACTAAGAGCAGACATGGCTAATATACTAGAAGAAGTAAGAGAGGTGATCAAAGCCACAAAAATTATTTATTAAAAAAAAAGACAAAACCATCTCAGAAATAAGGAATATATATATATATATATATATATATATTATATATATATATATATTTTTTTTTTTTTGCTAAGGAATTGGCTCATGAAGTTATGGAGGATGAGAAGTCCAAGATCTGAAGTCAGCAAGTGGGAGACACAGAAGAACCAAAAATGTACTCTAATCTGAGTCCAAAGGCCTAAGAATTAGAAAAGTTAACTGTCCAAGTTCCAGTCTGAGTCCAAATCTGAAGGACGAAGACCATCTTCCTAGCTCAGAGACAAAGGCAAAGAATTTTTTCTCACTCAGCCTTTTATTCTATTCAGTCCCTCCAGGATTGGATGAGGCCCACCCACATTGATGAGGACAATCTGTTTACACAGTTTACTGAGTCAAATGTTAATCTCATTTAGAAACACCCTGTTAAAACTATAAATAACAGTTGTTCTATACATAACAGGTGGCTGTCAAATGTAATGGTTTTTGATGAAAAATAAAAACAATAATGAGTGGTTATATAAGAAAATAAAGAGAATTAAAGGCACTATAAAATGTGAATACACAGAATGTGATGAGGATATCTGGATGAATATTCTTAAGGATTTTGGTAGTGCAGTTATTGGTAAATCCTAAAAATTTGCAGAAGCAGACCACCCATACCTAATATGAGCACTTGTGCTGGCTGATTTGACCTTATAGAAGTCTCTCTATTACAAAGTAACCAGACCTTGCATTGGTCTGGGTTCCCCAGAGAAACAGAACCAATAGGAGCAGTATACAGGGACTTACTTAAATATCATGTCCAGAGTATCAGAATAATTGTTGCATTTTGCTTCTCTTACCACAAACAAGGAAGCACAGTGCCTGGTGATAGTGTTTGGATTCTGGATACAGCAAATTTCACATATGGAAATTTTTTGTTTTTCTGACCCGTACTGGATAACGTGAAAAGCTGCAACCTTTAGTGTCAGAACAGAAAAAGATTCTAGAGTAGGTCCAGAGCATTTCTACTCTCACATCTTTGTGAATTAGCAGTGCGGCAGCATCACTCTTGGAAGCCATTAAAATACATGGGTGGCCAACGATATTGCAATTATATCAGAAGTGACCATGTACCAAATAAAATATCCCATAAACTTAATTGTTTCTTCAACTTATTTCCCCTTAGCCATATCCTCCAAATTATCTTAATGCCTCATCCTAGTTAACTCTGAGGAAAGTGTGATGTTGGAGAAGTCAGAATAAAAATAGTCAGAATTTAAAATATCTCGCTTTTGGAAAATGCATTAAAATATGTGTTTTAAAACACATTGCTAGCACCCCTTCCAGTGCCTCAGACAGCATTCTTGCATGTTAGGGACCTTGAGGCCTAAGCTTCATTAGCTTCCCGAAAACCTACCTCTCTCATTGTGCTTTATTATTTGAAGCAATCTATTATCCTCTGAAATGATTTGGTTTGTTGTTTAAAGAAAGGAAAAAAATGACCTTGAGAACTTTTCCCTTTTATAAGATCCACAAATAATAAATTACAGTTCTCATTCTAAAATCAATACTTTAATTAACTTTAATTTCATCTATTAATAATGTAGTTTGAGGCAGAGTACTTACTGGTCTCCCAGCAATGTATATTATATATTTATTAGTTTGGCATTTCATTTTGTTTAATTTGGCCCATCATCAGAAGCACATATTAATCAAATTTCAACAGGGCAAACAATTCATAGAGAATAAACATCACAAGCAAAACAAGTCTCAAAATAAATTAACAAAAAATAAAAATGTATCACAAACTCATATACAATGCATAGCACTGAGAAACATCAAATGGAATGAATACATGCCAACATTTTTGGCCCCAATAAGGAAATAACTAATGAAGTAGCATAGATAATAACATATATAACAGCATTCCAAACATGCTGACATAACAAATCCACAATAACTCCTGTCTATTTGAATGATAAAAGGAGCTTAAAATGAAACACAATTTGTATAGTACTTTAGCAAAGTAGTAATAAATGAGATGACTATCACTCTGCATTTGAGACAGCTACTATCTTCTGCATTCTAATAACTTAAAGGCAAAATAAGAAGCAGGTATTTTGGTGCATTAAACTTACAATTAATGTTACACACAGAAAATATAATATAAACACCCAAATTACATCTCACTTGTCTCAGTCAACAAGAATCTACAATCTTGGCTACTTACCAATAATTTGGAAGATTGGTATATAAGAAAATAAAAGCGTATTTTGTCTCACATCTCTAAAAACAAAACAAAACAGAAGATGGTCTAGTAAAAATATATCCTTGCAGTAGCTGTAGGACATATTTTCTTTACCATTGGCTGGCTGACAAATGTACTCTAATCTACTTTAGATAGACGTGAAATTTCAGCAGATTGAATGATATGTTTATGTATTTTTCTTGCTTCTATGTATATTTCTAAGAATTATTTTGGATCTAATTGTTGAGAAAAGATTGTTGTCTCTGAGAAGTTAATGAGCTTTATTTCCTTGGACAATTTAAATTTGATATAGAATTATATTTTCCTTTTCTTTTAAACCAAGAGAAACAGTATCACATTTATGGACTAATTTTAGTATACTATTTTCACAATTTCCTGAATTAGAGCAGTAACTTCCTAAGTTGTTTCTCTGCATCTGCATTTCCTTATGAGAAAAGTGTTTCTTGCTACTCCTCATCCTTGACATTTGCACTTCCAGTTGTATGAGTGGAGAGGGATCTCAGAATTCCAGGTTATCCAGGTAAATGTATCCTCTCTCCTAATAGTCACATTCCTATGCTTGAAGATCATCAAGACCAATTACTTTCTGGTCAATGCTGTAGGAGTACTGCCAAGATTAGCATTTAAAGACCTTGTCACTGATTCCTGCAGTTGCTTGGAGAGTTGCCTGATCACCCTAAATCTGTTGGTATTGAACATGATCCTAGGAAGTTGATACTAAAATGTAATTTTGAAGCAAAACAGTCATATTTATAGTCTAATAAAGGACCCCATCACTGGTCAAATTTTGGTAGTAATTTCCCTTGGCATGCTATGGAGATACAATTGTTAAAATTCTTCTTCCAGTGGTGAATTGAGATGAGATAGATGTGGAGGACAAGGTGTGTCCAGGGAAATTTCAACCATTTGGGAGTTTCCATAAAAGCAGTAATTATAAAGAATATGGAATTGCTATGACACTTGCTGGATGTCATTGATTCATTGCAGAAAGGTTTTGAGTAATTAATAAGCCATAAAGTCTGGTAAACAGCATATAAAGGAGTCTTACCTCCTATAACTACAGACCAGAAAAAATGATTATCAAGGTGGTAGAGCTCCAGCAAAGATTAAATTCTCGACCCCAGAAAATGCATTATGCCAAGACCATAAACCTGATTAGGATATGCTTAGATTCTTAGAATCAATACGGACACATATGGCTTCATGAACTTAAATTCTGAATTCTCAGGTTTAGTCAAAACACTTTGGCCATGCAGAAATTACTTCTCCCTGTTTAAGATAATACACTCCATTGCTTGAAGACCATACAGAAGTCCCTTCCTTCCAAGAAAAGACATGACTCCTCATGGTAATACCACTCCCTCTTGGCCATCAGACTGAGGCAGGAAATAGATGGGCTTCATGCTGGACACTTACAATTAGCCTCCTCTGTGCATTTCCTGAGATAGGAGATAGGTGGGCTCCAGGTTAGATATTTACAACCAGCCTCCTGTTTGCCCTTTGAAATAGAAATAACAACAAAAACAGGGTAAATAGCCAGGCATTGTCTCCTGAGGACACTTTAAATAGTCATGGCAGGAACAGTGAGAGGCTAAACCCTGTTGGAGTAAAAGATCAAGAGGTCACATATTTCCCATCCTTGAGGCAAGGGAGACACGGCACATGTGCAGAAAGTCTCCTTGGAGGTCAAAAAAGGAGGGATTACCACCCCATAATATGTGATGCCAACCCCCCGTCCCCCTCCCATAGCCCTGTGGTCTGGAATCCATCTTGGAAAAATTCCCTGACATATGTTGGGGAGGGTCCTAGGGTAGGTCGGGTGTGGAAAAAGAAACCAGATAATTGGCCAAAAGTAAACAAAGACCTGGAAGAACTGTCCTATATAAATGATTTAAATGCCTCTTTACTGCATTCCTCCTCATTAGGGGCACATCTCTGCCTTGCTTCTGTCTTAACTAAACAAACTGTTTCTCTGTGTGCTCTCCCACTTGTGGTGCTGTGTCTCTAATAATAAACTTTGTACCTGTTTTTACAACTTTTGCCTCCTTGAGAAATGCGTTTTTCAATGGGTGCAAGGAACAGGGAAAATTTGCTTATAGCCTCTAGCCCTTGCTGTTCTAGTGCCTAGGATTCCTGGTTTTCATTCAGGATACCCAGGTTCAATTCCTGGGCAGGGAACTAAGATCTCACTTCAAGCCACCACTCACTGCCACTGCCTCTCTGAGATCAAGACTAATAACTAGAGTCAGGTCACAACATAACCCTGCCGAGAAAGTGAAAGATATCCTAAGTTTGTAAGGGGCCTTTGAACTGAAAACAAAATGCACAACCTAAAAGCTGAGAATTATGTTTTACTCAGTGGACTTTCTGCATACTCAAGCCCATGAGGCAGCCTCTCAGTAAGTAGCTCTGCGGGACTGCTCTGAAGAGGTAAGGGAGAAGCCAGGATATATAGGAATTTTTGCAACCAAAACCAGGTAGTTGGAACACGGAAAGATTACTGTTAATTAAAGAAAAGAAGACACCTCTGGTTAATAAATTTAGCACTTTTCTATGTGTGGGAAGATGCAAGAGTCTGGGCTCATTGAAATCTTCCCTTTGACATGCACCTTAACTATCTAGGGCCAGTATCCAGTTCTTCTCATCCTGAATCCCCTCAGGGTACACCACAGCAGGCAGCTGCAGTGGCTGATGTGTTGATGGCTGCTACAGCCTTTGTTTACTGATATGGGAGGCGACATTTTTGCCCATAGACTCTACACTAAAGGAACTGTAGACCCTAGTACTTAGAGCTCTAGAGTGAAGGAGAGGCTGGATCACTACATGGAAGAAAAGTACAACACCCTAGCAAGAATATATAATAATGATTAATCTGGTTCTTCCTCAAAGGACTTATAGCTGTTTAACTATTTAACTATAATCCAGGAAAGAAGATTACCCAAACATTGCAAAAACTGTTAGATGCAGGAAGTGGGTTGACATTGTTACCTGGAAAAGGTAACAATTGTTACCTGACAATTCAATTATATTGAATAGTCATTATAGCCATCCTTCCCATTAAGATAGCCAGAGGTCGTTGCCAAAGGCATACAGACCACTTAATAAATGAAGCCCTGGAAGAGGTATGACTCACAGGGGCTGATAGGTCTAATAGGTCTACAGAACTACTTGATGGTGATTTCCTTGCTATCCATATGTATAATGCTTGGTGGTTTTTATCGCTGTTCATTTGCAGAAACCCCACATTGCTTCCTTAATCTGTGAGGTAAGAGATCCTATGGAAAAAGCCAAGTGCAAGCCTCAGAAACTAACCCTCTTCTCACGAAGACAGTAAATCAAGAGCACTGTAGTATCCTGGAAGGAATGGCAGGGATTAAAGCTACTTTTTAGGCCTAATGGATGCTGAAATTGTGGCCTTATTATATTTGCTTTCATTCAATAGTCTGGCACCTACAAAAGACAGATATATCCTTACAGGTATCAAAGTGCACTATCACAAACTCAAACAAATAGCAGCCTCAATTACAGTACCTGCCCTAGTTGTGTTATACCAACTAGAGAATATTAACACAGATTCCTATAGTTTGTATGCAGTCATTAATTGGGAAAATGTGTCCTTTTTCATTGCAGTCAAGTGATTGAGCAGAAGAGGAAGCAGTTTGCATCTGCATGGTGTATTGGTTTTCTGGGACTGCTTTAACAAATTACCACAAACTCGGTGACTTAAAACAGAAACTTATTCTCTCACAGTTCTGGAAGACTGAAGTCTGAAATGAAGGTGTCAGCAGGGTTGGTCCTTTCTGAAGGCTCTGAGGGAGAATCAGTTCATGCCTCTCTCCTAGATTTTGGTGTTTACTGCAGTGCCTGCAATTCCATGGCTTGTAGATGTGATCACTTCTATAGAGCCTTGGTATTCACATGGAGTCCCTAACTGTCTCTGCTTTCTGTTTTTATAAGCATTGCAGCCATTGGATTAGAGCCCACTCTAATCCACTTATGACCTCATTTTAACTGACTAATTACATCTACAAAGATTCAAACAAGGTAACATTCTGATGTTCTGGGTAGACATGAATTTTAGTGGGGAATTATTCAACCTAGTATACTTGGTATTGTCCACAGTACACATTTTCAGTCCTACCCTCTGTAAAATTCTAGCACTAAGGGAAATTCAACCAGTTAGACATTCTACACACATCCATTGGTTGACTATATGGGTAACATAATTTGCTGGATGATAACATCTGGTTATATGAGCAAGAAATAGCAAGCAAATTGGAGTCTTTTGAATTACATATGTGCTTCATAGGGTGGGAACTAAGCTCTATGACATTTTGGTGGGCATCTACCACTTCAACTACATTTTTAGGTTTTATTTATTTTTAAAATTGAAGTATAGTTGATTTACAACATCATATTAGTTTAAGTGTAGAACATAGCTCAATATTTTTATAGATTACACTCCATTTAAAGTCACCACAAAATAATGGCTATATTCCCCTGTGCTGTACAATAATCAGCAATAATAAAATACTTCCCTATAGCTTATCTATTTTATACATAGTAGTTTGTACCTCTCAATCACCTACCCCCATCCCAACTCCCTTCCCCACACCCCCACTGGTAACCACTAGTCTGTTTTCCATACCTGTGAGTCTGTTTCTGTTTTGCTATATTCATTATGTTTTTAGATTCCACCTATAAGTGATAACATACAGTGTTTTTCTTTCTCTGTCTGACTGATTTCGTTAAGCATAATACCCTCTAGACCCAACCATGTTGTTTCAAATGGCAGAATTTCATTTTTTTTATGGCTGAGGATTATTTCCATTATATACATTTGTTGATGGATGCTTAGGTTGCTTCCATATCTTGGCTATTGTAAATAATGCAGCTGTGAACATTGGAGTGCATGTCTCTTTTGAATTACTGTTTTCCTTTTCTTCAAGTATATACCCAAGAATTGCTGGAAAATAAGGTAGTTCTATTTTTAGTTTTTAAGGAACCTCCATACTATTTTCCATAGTAGCTGCACTGATCTACATTCCCATCAACAGAGTACTAGGGTTCTCTTTCCTCCACATCTTCATCAATGTTTATTGTTTATAGACTTTTTGATAATAGCCTTTTTGACAGGTGTGAGCTGATATCTCATTGTAGATTTGATTTGCATTTCTCTGATAATTAACAATGTTGAACATCTTTTCATGTGCTTATTGGCCATCAGTATATCCTCTTTGGAAAAATGTCTATTCAGGCCCTTTGCTCATTTTTTAATTGGGTTGTTTGCTTTTTTGATATTGAGCTGTACACATTTTTAGTCATATGAGTAATGGGGAATAAAGAAACATTGTATCTAAAGAAACACAATAACAACAACAAAACCTAATTATTGCATTTCTCAGTCCCTACAAATGAGATATAATAAAATGCCATCTTGAACTTTTTGGATTCTAAAGGTGGCACATTCCACACTTAGCTGGACACTTTTAACCTATGTGTCAAGTTGTATGGAAATTTGTCAGTATTTAAAAAGGCCTGGAAGAGAAACATTTCTACTGCAGACCAGTCAGTGGTGCAAGTAGCCAGCTCATTAGGCAGTCATCACCTTTCAGACACTATGACTCTAAAATTATGTGTGGTGAATATTCATGTTATATGAAGCTCATAGCAACACAAAATAAGAGAATAAAAAGGGAGACACCTAGGCTTTTAAAGAAGCAGAAGAATAGAAGCTCTTGTGGTAGGACAGAAATACAGCTAAAGAGCATGAAGAGTGTCATAGGACAGGTTTTCTGGCAAATAAATTCTCAGGCAGAAATTTGAATACAGCAGGCTTACTGGGGAGGACTCTAGGGAATCTAATCTATAAGGAGTGAGGATTGGGCAGAAAGGGTAGTTGAATTGCTATACACTTAGAACAGAGCCCAGTTGATCTTACAGGGAGCTCTGGAGCTGGGATATTCCTTCAAATCATCTTAAATGGAGGCATGTTACCAAACTCAGGTTCAGCTGCTCACCACTTGAAAGATAATACTTGAGAGACAAGTACTGGTTAGAAAAGGAAAGGTTGCTTTATATGGGAGGTCATCAACCTGGGAAGTAGACAGATTCCTGTCCCAGAACCAACTCCAAAGATTCCCCATCAGCTCAGTCAAATGTTCTTAAGATGACACTGCTGCTTAACACACTCCCATCCAGTTTTCTTTTCTTCCCTTTTTCCTTCACATGTTTCAGAGCTGCATGGTGATGTGATCATTCTCTCAGCCTCCCCCAGGTTCCTCCAAATTTCCAATCACAGACATTTCCCATAATAACTGTCTTGCATGTCCATCTGGACTAACAAACCCTCCCATTTATATCACTGTTTCTAATAGTCCAATAAAAATTTTTATTCTTACTAGGACTTACAATTTATTGACTTCATAACCAATCCCCTCACTTCCATTCTTATTCAGTTTACACTATCCTTGTTTATATTCACTCCCTTGCATAATCTTCAAATTATTTTCTCTTCTTTATATAAACTCATTCTCTGGATTCTATCATCCCCCAGCCCATGGCTTTAAATACCATGCCTCTGCATATGTATACCAAACTTATACTACTACCTGTTTCATCCTTCCTTGTGAATCCAATACCATTGAATGAATTTCCATTTTAATATCTAATAGGCAGATCAAATTTAACCTGTTCAAAATTGAACTCCTGATCCAGCTGCCAACCTGATTCCTTTACAATTTTTCTGATTTTAGTAATTAGCAAATTAATTTGTACAGCTGCCTGGATTAAAATTCCTTTTTCTTTCATATCCTGAATATTCCAAATGTGACCAGTTCTCAACCTCTTCACTGTTATGCACCAGTCCAAGACACAATAATTTCTTACCTGCATTAATATAATCACTTCCTAATTATCTCCTGTGTTCTACTCTTGCTTTCCTATAATATGTTCTCATCACTGTAGCCAGAATGATCCTCTAGGAATGGAAGTCAGACATTGCCTCTGCTTAAAACATCCCCAAGGATTTTCCTCTCACTTAAAAGATTAAGTCCTTCAGATAATCTGTGACCTTATGGAGCCAGCCTCTCTGACTAGAGCTACTAGTCTCCCCTCCTTCATTCACTCCTATATAACACTGGCCTTCTTGCTACTACTGAAACACACCAGGCATACTCTTTCCTTAGATCTTTGTACTTGCTACTTCCTCTGAATATAATGCTTTTTCTTTAAATACTCATATTGCTACCTCCTTATCTTCATTAAAGATTTGCTTAAATCTTACCTTCAATATTTCTTGACAATTGTTCTAAGAATCGCTCCTCCTCAATCACTCTGGTATTCACTGTGCCCCATTCTTTCTTTACATTTTCTCTATAGTACTTAGTTCTACCATTCTCTTTTACTTATTTATTTAGTTAGTCAATTATCTGCCTCAATTTTGCTAGCATTTCTAGTTTTGTTCAAATATTCTATATTCCTTCTGAATTTTGTCAACTCATTATATTAAATACTGAGAGAAAATGGATCTTTTTATTTCTTTGCTTAGTTTTCACTTTTACTTCATATATTTTGAAGTTGTTATGAGATGTACCCATATTAAGCCTGTTCTAGCTTCTAGATAAATTAATTATTTTATCATTATGAGTTATTTCTTTTATCTTTGATACTAACCACTGTCTTGAAGTCCACTTTATCCAATATTAATAGAGCCATTCAACTTTCTTATTTTTTATATTTGCATGGTAATATCTTCCATTTTTTTTTGTTTTCAACTTGTGTATATCTCTGTATTTAACATGCAACTTTTGTAGCCATCATATTTTCGAGATCTCGTAATTTCCTCTATCTGATAATCTCTATCTTTTAGTTGCAATGGTTGTTCTATTTACATTTAATGCAGTTAGAAATATATTTAGGTTTAAATCTAACATCTTGCATTTTTTTTCTATTTTCCCCAAATAATCTTTAAAATTTCATTGTTTTGCTTCCTTCTTTTTCTGTCCTTCTTTTTATTTTTTTTCTAAGTTAATTAGCAATTAAAAATATTATTCTAACTCCACTATTCTCTTTGCAGCTTACAATTTTGTCCTTTTTGAAGTGGTTGCTCTAATATTTTATTTAATATAAACACACAAAAAAACATTTTAGCAATGGTAATCCCTTTTTTTCCCAGAATTCATCAGTTGTTTACATTTTGTCTTATTTGCTTTCTGTCTATTTTTTTCTCCAATTTTTTCTACTACTCCTTTCCATTTGTCAATAATCAGTAATTTGCAGGGAGATACATTAGTATTATGTAAATATTTCATTCTTTATCAAAATTTCAACCACAAGTTTTAACATTCATTAATAATATTTTAACTCCATCATTTATTCCTTAATTTTTAGTTTTATTTTTCCTCCATGTATTTATAGATTCATGTACTTATTTATATCACTACAGAGTTTTATTTTGTTCAATAAGTTAAAATCCATTGCCATCATTGTTATTTTGATGCTCAAATTGTTCCAGATGTGGGCAACAGGAAGCACTTCAGTCTGGCTCCTGTGTACTTCTGATACATGCCCATCATTCTATGAGCACTTCCTTATTTATGTTACAACAGTTTGTTCCAGATACATCTTATTCATTCATTGACCCAGGCATGAAATCAGCCTTCTCTTCAAGGAATTTTGGTTCCATTTCAAGAAAAATTATATTTAGAAGCCAAGATATTGGTTCTGGATACGTTCTTTACTGGTGGCATGGCATTGATTCCAAAGCCTCTAGAAAATAAAGATAGACAGAAACAGACAGATTAAGGCATATAGATATGTATACAAGTTTCTTTGTCAAAAACTGATTTCTTGCTAATATCTCCAATTCCATTTCAACCTCAAAACGTAAATTCTAGTCTTCTTCTTTTCTTAATTATAATACTCCTTTCTAGCAGTGAGAAAAATGATTAACTTTAACCTCATACATTTGCTCATTTATTCAAACATAAGAAACACAGAAATTAAGCAAATCTAATAACTAGAGTTCAATATTTGTTTAAAAAATTAAGTTACATTTTACTTATGGTATAATTTGAGGTAAAAAAGATTGATATATCAGTAACAACTCTGAATCCAGTTTTATGAGCATAGACAATCTAGTTGTTTGAGAGTCTCAGTTTCCTCAACTAAAATTTAACTACCAACAACACCTATCTTTTTTACAATTGCTCTAAGGTAAACTGAAGATGATATTAATAATCAAAGAAGCAACAAAATACCCATCTGAATGTTTCAAAGGCAGTTTATTTTTGCCTTTTCTTGGTAGTACATTCAAGAAGTCTCTTCACAGAGGGGGTATTATCTGTGTGGCTAGGTTACTTTAGTTTCTTACTTTTATTTGATGTCTCATGGGGACACAAACTTATAGAACATTTAAGAAAAATACTATTGCAAATATTTCTTTGACATCATAGGAGGAGTTGGAAAAAGTAATAACTTCTATTTTATCAATCTCTGAAAGCCTACATTAATTTCTGTCTTTCAGCAGGTCAGTGACCACCTTCACTAAGTAGTTTAGTGATGAAGAGGACACCAAGAAAACAAAGAAGTGAATGATCAATGTTAGTGCAGGGCACTTGAAGAAGATAAGTAGTAAAACATCCCACTGTGTATAAAAGGCATAGATGACAAGCAGAAATTAAGACATAAAAGCTTCAGGGAAAAAGACAAATTCTAAAAGGAGAAAAACAAATAAAAAACTCCCAACTTTTATTTATTTATTTTATTTTTATAAATTTAGTTATTTATTTGTTTTTATTTTTGGCTGCATTGGATCTTCATTGCTGCATGTGAGCTTTCTCTAGTTGCAGCGAGCAGGGGCTACTCTTCACTGTGGTGCGTGGGCCTCTCTTCTTGCAGAGCATGGGTTCTAGGTGAATGGGCTTCAGTAGTTGTGGCATGTGGGCTCAGTAGTTGTGGCTCGTGGGCTCTAGAGTGCAAAATTAACAACTGTGGCACACGACCTTAGCTGCTTCACCGCATGTGGGATCCTCTTGCGCCAGGGATCAAACCCGTGTCCTCTACATTGGCAGGTGGATTCTTAAGCACTGTGTCACCAGGAAAGCCCCAAATTTTAAAATAAATACTATCAGTAAAAACTGAAATCTTTCATTGATGGGTAGAATGTGTTTTATGACCGTGCTTCTGAATAATCAATACTATTATTTCCTCCAATGTATGCTACCTAAATGGATATTTTATAGTATATTTCATAGATAGATTTTTTAAATTCTATTTAAAACTTATCAATATTTCAAGTACTTTTTTGCTTACCAAATTTTTAAATGTAATTAAAATTATCTATTTTTTCAACATTATAATTACACACAATTATACATTTAAATCTTCAAATGCTAAATGCAAATGTTTGCTGACAGTTACCTTTTTTTCCCCATAATCCTATCAATGTTTCCCTTTCTTTCCCCAGATACATAATCATTGTCTAACCTATAAAAAGTGTCTCCTTTTGAAAATATAATAGCCACCTAAGATTTATTCCTAATCAAAATAAAATGATTGTGTAATACCATTAGTTTACTAATCTTCCTCCTTCTTTTTCTTTGTCTATACCTCTATGCTAACAGACTAACTACAAATGAGTTGATACTATAGCTCTACTGTAAAAGATACACAAATAATAAATAGAAGAATAAGGATACTAAAATAGGAAAAAGTTGGAAAATCTTTATATTTGAGACTAGGAATAAGAGACCAACAACAACCTTCTGTAGTCATAATATATGTCAGTAATTTATACATACCTACAGTATCTCAAATTATGAAATAGGCTTCCTTTTTCTCAGACAAAAATCTAGTTTTAAAAATTTATATTTCTGTTTCTCCACCACAATATTCTCTCCTGACTTCTTTCCCACAACTGTTATTGATATTTTCTTTGTCTTTTATTACATCAAAAGAAGTACATGTTTGAGTGTGTGTGTGTGTGTGTGTGTGTGTGTGTGTGTTGAGAAATGATCAAGACAGACCTTAAAATATGTAGACAATAGGTTAGATAAATTGGAAAAAAATAAATACCAGGGATAATTTAGAAAGACACTTCAATAGTTGAGGAAAAAGAAATGAAGGCTGATTTAGTAGTAGGGAATATTATAGAAATCATCAGAGTGAAAAATAATACTAAGGTTGAATTAAGATTTTGAAACTGAAAGTGGGAATCAAAAGGAAAGGAAGAATAAAAATTAAAGATTACTCACAAAAAGAAACTGAGTAAACAAAGCAGAGGGGCAAAAGGTGCTGATTCTATCTTTATGGATCAGAGTTGTAAATGATAGTTTCATCACTCTTGACTTTTGTTTTTTACTTTGGTCCATCTTGTCTACTCTAAGCCTTATCATCTGTAAAATGTTGATAAAATATCTACCTAACAAGGTTGGTTGCAGTAGGGATTATATGAGCTAATGTTCCTAAAGCGTGTATTAAAGCATCTACTGATTAATCAGTATTCAATAGATGGTAGTTATAAGATTCCAAAATATTCCTGTCAAAAATTAGTAATTTTTAAGACAAACATAAATTTCCAGAAAGATAATGTCTTGTTCATATCTGAGTAATACCTTATTCATTTCTTTCACCCTGAATAATGTGAGCATTTTTGACTTAAAAGAAGTTAGAGCTTTCAATATACCTTAATATCCTATTAATAGTTTATAACAGTCATGTTATTTCATTTTCGGACCATAGGTTACAAGTCCTTAAAGTGTGTTATTGTGGATATTTTTAAACTAACTTTTAAGTGGGGCTAAATGAATAATCCAAACAAAAACAATTACCTCAGAAGAGAAGTATATACCTTGGACAACAAATGTTTACATTATCTTCATTTGTTTCAAGTAAAATTAAAACATTTAAAACAGCTTTTGTATTATTATATAATAAAGAACAAAGTAAAGATTCAGAATGGATCCAAAGTAATTGAACCCAGCTTATCATTAATAACTATTAAATAATTTATTGAAAAGTAGTTAATGTGAACCACAAAATGTTGAAACAAAGGATGACCTTTACAAATTTGGTAAAAATGAAAATATTGAAGCAACTGTTGCCATGGATACTGTGCTCTTACAAGCCTGCTATTTCTCTGGTAGTTAAAAAGTTGCAATAGTCAAAGAAGAAACAGCACTTTAACTGTGACATTACCTTACTTTTGAAATTAAAGGTATCCACGTATCTTCCAAAGAAGACTAGATACATTATTTTAAATACATTGCTTTTCATCTGGGTAATTGAGGGTAATATAATAGGCTTAGAAACTGGCACCTGTCTCTTTCAGCAGGTAGACAGCAACTGAAATTTCCAAGTGCTATTTCTCCCTTTCACTGCTGGCAGTATACGGCTTACCTATGGCATTTCAAACCTGGTTTCCAAAGAAATCAGAAAAGGTGTTTTTGTTTGGTTTTGTTTTGTTTTCTTGGCCCCAAAATTTCATATACAGCAAGTGTAAAAAAGAAAGAAAAAGGTATATAAATGTTATGGATTTATTTATTTATTTCTGTTCTCTCCTAAGACAGTTCAGTTTATACAGATTTTTCTTGAATTGTATCATTTTTATTTAGAAACTTGCAATTGAAGTAGGTATCAGGTAGTATCTACCTTACTGCACTGGCTAGAACTTCCAGTGAAACACTATATGGAAGTGAATATCCTTGCCTTGATCTTGATCTTAGCAGTAAAGTATCAAGTGTTTTACCATTAAATGTGATGCTAGTTCTAGTTTTTTTGTAGATGCCATTTATCAGGTTGAGGAAGTTGCTTCCTATTCCTAGGTTTCTTAAATTTTTGTACACAAAATAGATGTTGAATATTATCAAATGGTATTCTGCATCAATTCAGGTGACTGTAAATACATAGTAAAATTTTTTAAAATTTTGTGATAGGTGATTTACTTTGATTTCTTAATGTTAAACAAAACTTGCAACCTGCAATAAACAACACTTGCTTATGATGTATTATAATTTTCCTATATTTTTGGATTCAATTTGTTGCTATTTTTTTAATACGTTTTATTGAAGTATAGTTGACTTACAATGATTCTGGTGTACAGCAAAGTAATTCAGTTAGATATAGTTATAGATAGGTATATATAGATATTCTTTTTCAGATTCCTTTCCACTATAGGTTATTACAAGATACTGAATATAGTTCCCTGTGTATATGATAGTTCCACAATATTTTGTATATAGGAGACTTACTGTAATTTTTATTTTATATTGGAGTATAGTTGATTTATAATGTTATGTTAGTTTCAGGCATAGAGCAAAGTGATTCAGTTATATATACACATATATCCATTCTTTTTCAGATTTTTTCCTATATAGGTTATTACAGAATATTGGGTAGCGTTCCCTGTGCTATACAGTATCTCCTTGTTGATTATCTATTTTATATATAGTAGTGTGTATATATTAATCTCAATCTCCTAATTTATCACCCCCCCCACCTTTCCCTTTTGGGAACCATAAGTTTTGTTTGTTTGTTTGTTTATTTTTAAATTTTTATTGTAGTACAGTTGATTTACAATGTTGTGTTAGTTTCAGGTGTACAGCCAAGTGAGTCAGTTATACATATACATATATCAACTCTTTTTTTTTTTTTTAGATTCTTTTCCCATATAGGCCATTACACAGTATTAAGTAGAGCTCCCTGTACTATACAGCAGGTTCTTACTAGGTATCTATTTTATGTATAGTAGTGTGTTTATATCAGTCTTAATCACCCAATTTATCCCTCCCCCCCATCCCCTGGTAACCATAAGTTTGTTTTCTACATCTGTGGCCCTACTGCTCTTTTGTAAAGAAGTTCATTTGTACCCTTTTTTTATTGATAGATTCCACATATAAGTGATATCATGTATTTGTCTTTCTGTATCTGACTTACTTCACTCTGTATGACAATCACTAAGTCCATCCATGTTGCTGCAAAGAGCATTGTATTATTTTGTTCTTTTATATGGCTGAGTAATATTCAATTGTATATATGTACCATATCTTCTTTATCCATTCCTCTGTTGGTGGACACTTAGGTTGCTTCCATGTCCTGGCTATTGTAAATAGTACTGCAGTGAACATTGGGATGCATGTATATTTCGAATTATGTTTTTCCCCAGGTATATGCCCAGGAGTGGGATTTCTGGGTCATATGATAGTTCTATTTTTAATTTTTTAAGGAACCTCCATAATCTTCTCCATAGTGGCTGCAGCAATTTACATTCTCACCAGCAGTGTAGTAGGGTTCGCTTTTCTCCACACCCTCTCCAGCATTTATTGTTTGTAGAGTTTTTGAAGATGGCCATTCTGACTGGTGTGAGGTGATAACTTATTGTAGTTTTGATTTGCATTTCTCTAATGATTAGTGATGTCGAGCATCTTTTCATGTGCTTTTTGGCTATGTCTCTTCAATAAGTGGTGCTGGAAAAACTGGACAACTACATAAAAAAGAATGAAATTAGAACACTCCCTAATACCATACACAAAAATAAACTCAAAATGGATTAAAAAGACCTAAATCTAAGGCCAGACACTATAAAACTCTTAGAGGAAAACATGGGCTGCACACTCTTTGAGGTAAATTGCAGCGAGATATTTTCTGATCCACCTCCTAATGAAAATAAAAACAAAAATAAACAAATGGATCTAATTAAACTTAAAAGCTTCTGCACAGCAAAGGAAACCATAAACAAAACAAAACAAAACAAAACCCTCAGAATGGGAGAATATTTGCAGATGAAGCAACTGACAAGGGATTAATCTCCAAAATATACAAACAGCTCATGCAGGTCAATATCAAAACAACAAAACAAAACAAATAACCCGATCAAAAATTGGGCAAAACATATAAATAGACGTTTCTCCAAAGAAAACATACTATAAGTTTGCTTTTGAAGACTGTGAGTCTCTTTCTGTTTTATAAATAAGTTCATTTGTATCATTTTTTAGAATCCATATAACTGATATAATATGATATTTGTCTTTGATTTACTTCACTTCATATGATAATCTTTAGGTCCATCCATGTTGCTGCAAATGGCATTATTTCATTCTTTTTTATGAAAGAGTAACATTCAATTGCATATATGCACCACATCTGCTTTACAACAGTATGATTTTATTGTTGTCATGTGTATCACTTCAACATTTTTATAAACCCCATGCTACACTGTTACTAGTTTTGCTTTAAACAGTCAATGGTCTCTTAAAGAGATTTAAATGATATCTTTTAAAAATCTTTTATGTGTATTCACATAGTAACCATTTTGTTTTGTTCTTCTTTCCCCTGCATAAATTCTGATTTTCATTTGTTATCAGTTTTCTTTCTTCCTAAAGAACTTCCTTTACTTCTTGTAGTGTGATTCTGCTGGAGATTCTTTCTTTCAGACTTCACATTTCCGAAAATGCGTTACTGAAAAATACTTCCCCTGATTGTTTGAAATATATTTTAACTGTGTATAGAATCCAAGGTTGATAGGTTTTTGTTGTTGTTTTTCTTTCCTTACTTTAAAGATTTTGCTCCATTGTCTTTTGTTTTGTATTGTTTTTAGCCAGGAGTCAACTATAATTCTTATCTCTGTGACTCTATACATGAGGTATGTTTCCTCCTTCTACCCTGCCCTGCCCTACTTCGGTTATTGTTTAGATTTTCTTCTATCATTAGTCCTGAAGAATTCAATTATAGTATGTCTTACTATCATTATTTTTTTTTAATTATTTCTTGTGGTTCATATTTTTTGAGCCTCCTTGATCTCAAATTTTGCAATTTTGACTATTATTTTTGTTATGTTTTTTCTGTCCTCCCTCACATTACAAATTTATTAGGCTGCTTGAATTTTTTGGTTCACTCACCAATATTCTATTAACTTTTCTTTTTAACCATCTTTTTCTCTGGCTTCCATTTGGGATTGTTTCTTGCTATGTATTCATTAACAGTAGTCTTTTCTTTTGCAATATCTAATCACTTCTTAATAACATTCAGTACATTTTTCCTCTGATACAGTTTAGCTTTTGCTGTGGACTGAATGTGTTCTCTTAAAATTCATATGCTGAAATCTAATCCACACTGTGATAGTGTTTGGAGAAGGGGCCTTTAGGAAGTAATCAGGTCATAAGCATGGAGCTGTCATGAAGAGGGTCAGAACACTTTTAAAAGAGACCCCAGGAAGCTTGCTTGCTCCTTTCCACCATATGAGAGGATAGCCATCTATGAACCAGGAAGAAAGCCCTGGCCGAACACCTAATCTACCATTACCTTTATTTTGGACTTCCTATCCTCCAGAACTATGAAGAATAAATGTTTGTTGTTTGAGCCACCCAGTCTATGGTATATTCTTTTGCAGCAGCCCTGAATAAGCCAGTTTTTAATCCTTAGAATTAGAAACGTGTAAATGTTCTATCTTCAGTGTAACATTCCATTTTTCCTTTAATTTCTTAAACATGTAGAATAGAGTTATAATAACTGTTAATGTTTTGTCTAATAATTCTATTTGTGAAATTTCTGAATCTCTTTCAATCGATTACTTTTTCTTCTCAGTATGGGTTATTTTCTGTTATTTTTCTACTCATTTTCTTGTCTGGTAATTTTTGTTTTACTCTCTTGGATGTAAAATATTTTTGTGTTTCAGTAAATATTGTTGAGGTTTGTTAAGGGATGCAGTTAAATTACTTGGAAATAGTATGCATCATTCTTGTCTTTTTATTATCGTTGTTTACTTTTTATTTAGACATGATTTTAGATTTACAAAAGAGTTGCAGTGTTAATAAGGAGAGATTCTGTTTAGCTCTAACTCATCTTCTACTAATATTAACATATTACAAAATGACAGTACAATTATCAAACTTGAAATAATAATATTTGTAAAATATTATTAACTCAACTATAGAGGTTATTCAAATTTTACCAGTGTTATCACTCTTGCCTTTTTTTCCCTCTCCCCTGGTACAGTTCAGGATATCTATTTTTTTTTTTTTTTAATATTTCTTAGGCAGAGCTGAGCAGAGTTTAATTTAGGGCTAATATTTCCCAACTACTGAGTGAACATTCTTTCGACTGTTCTGCCCAATGAACCTTGCTTTATGAGATTTCACACACTGGTTAGGGTAAAAAGGAACTATAGCTTTCCCTGTGTGTTCTCTGGAGTTTGTTTAATCACTTTGAGTTGTTTCCCCAGACTGTAGTAGTTTTCGCATATACATATGCTGATCAACACTCAGCTGAAGAATTGAGGAGAACCCTCTTCAGATCTCTGGAGGTTTATTTCCATATAACTCTCTTTCTGTGCTATGAAATCTAATCCTCTTGGCTTTAGTATGTATCCATCTCCTATCATCACCTCAGTGAGAAGACAAAATTTTCTTAGAATCTTCCTACACTGCAGCCTGGAAACTCTCCAGGCAGGAAGCTTGGGTGATTATGTCTCACATTTTTTTGTATCTTATCTCTCAATGGTCACTGTCCTCCCTACCTCGTATCCAATTTCTGTAAAACCATTATTTTGCATATTTTAATTATGTTTTAGGTTTTTAAAAGGTAGGTTGGTAAATCTGACCTCTGTTATTCCTCTGTCATAAATAAGTAGAAGTCTTATTTTTAAATTTATATTCATCCAAATGATGAATATCTCTGCTTATGTTAGGCACCTGGGAACACCAAAAAATGTAGATTATTTCAAACTAAATTTTAAGCTTGGTTTTAGTGGAATGTACACCATTAAATCAAATTCAGGTGAAGGTGTCTCCAGTAGCTTCTTCTACAGGCCTTTGGGGGATACTCAGGATTAAAATGGGAGAGAGGTTAGTTTGACATTACACCCTACTGGTATCCAAATTTGCTTTCTAACTTTATCCTATTTAGAATGCTATTAAATTCTAACTTCATGTCATTTGGGATTGAAAAATCACTAATGAAATGAATTAATTCTTTCTTATTTATTCTCAAATTTAAGATTTTGTTTTTGAAATAGCCATGAACTATCATCAAGAAGACAAGTGATAACAAATGCTAGTAAGGCTGTGGAGAAAAGAAAACCCCAGTGCACTTCTGGTGGGATTGTAAATTGGTATAGCCACCATGGAAAACAATATGGAGGTTCCTCAAAAAATCAAAGCTATAACTACCATATGATCCAGTAACTCCACTTCTGGGAATATACCTGAAAGAAACAAAACCATTATGTCAAAGAGACATCTGTACCCCCATTTTCATAGCAGCATGATTTTCAATAGCCAAGACATGGAAAAAACAAGAAGAACAACAACAACTAAGTATCCATAGATAGATGAATGGCTAAGAAAATGTAGTGTATATGGAATGGAATATTATTCTGCCATAAAAATGAAGGAATTCCTCCCACTTGTGCCAAAATGTTTGTATCTTAAGGACACTATATTTAGTAAAATAAATGAGACAGAGAGAGACAAACACTGTATCATTGCTCTTGTGTGTAAAAATTTTTAAAAAATAACCAAAAGAGCAGATGGTAAAAGACATCAGATGTGTTGTTACCAGATGCAGGGCATGGAGGGAGAGGGAATTGAATGAAGGTGGACAAAAGGTACAAAATTGCAGTTTAAAATAAATAAGTACTAGGGATGTAATGTACAATAGGATGACTATACTTAACACTGCTTTATAGTATTTATGAACGTTGTAAAAAGAATGAATACCAAGAGTTCACATCACAAGAAAAATACATTTTTGTTTTTTTTGTACTTAGATGATGGATGTTAACTGAACTTATTGTGATAACCATTTTACAACATATGTAAGTCAAATTATTATGCTGTATAACATAAATTTATACAGTGCTGTATATCAATTGTATCTCAGTAAAAGTGGAAAAATTAAACCAAAATAAATTAAATTAAATAGCCATGAAACAATATAAAAATACATATTATATATTATATGTTATATGTAACATATATATCACATATATAATATAAAATACATCATATATTGCATATATTATTTAATATCATATTTCCTATATTGCAGCCATTATATGTGCAATTTATATTGTATATTAAATATACAATTATTACATACATATATGTTAAACATATGTCATATATATATGTAATATATTACAGCATTTAATTGTTCTGGACAAGATGGATTCTCCACATATTTAATCTAAGAGCAAGTCAGAAAACTTTAGTATAATTTTTTTTTTTTTTCGGTACATGGACCTCTCACTGCTGTGGCCTCTCCCATTGCAGAGCACAGGTTCTGGATGTGCAGGCTCAGCGGCCATGGCTCACGCGCCTAGCTGCTCCACGGCGTGTGAGATCTTCCCAGACCAGAGAATGAACCCGTGTCCCCTGCATCAGCAGGCGGACTCTCAACCACTGCTCCACCAGCGAAGCCCAGTATAATATGTTTAAATACTAAGTCATCTTAAGTCTCTGGGTGAGACGTAAGGGAGCAAATTCTTGTGACATGATAATTTGTTTTATTTATATACATTGCTGGTTTTAGCTTCCTAATAATTTAAGAATTTTTGCATCTATTTCCATAATTGGAATTGTTTTTGTTTGGTTTTTATATCAAGTCATAAAAGGTTGTATAAAGTTTATACATATGTTTATACAACCAAATTCAACTCATAAAAGGTTGTATAAGGTTTTATAAAGTTGGTACAGCCTTTAACTTTAATCTTAGAAATAATTTTCCTGGAAACTTACATAGATTTCTTTTTCCATATTCAATTTGAGGTTAATTGTAGTAACTAAAATTTAATATCTATGTCTTTCTTCATATATATATATATATGTATGTGTGTGTATGTGTATCTATATCATATAATACTCTTCATATACATGTATTCATATATTTATATATTCATATAATATATAAATCTATATATAATGAAACTATATACCAATATAGTTCTCTCTTTAGATCTCTCTCACTACTCATATATCACACATACACGTCATACATATACATACATATACACACAGTAATATGTATATATATATATATATATATCCACTATCTACAAGAAATAGTCACTTTGATCAAGAACAAACATTTTAAAATCAATACAAATATTACTAAAATCATCAACTTCAAATAGTCTCTACACTTTTGGCACAATAATCTATATCTTGGAATGTGGCACTAATTGCCCAACAGAGAAATGTAAACATCTCTACTTTTTTTCTCTCTTTCCCTCACATTTATACTACTATTACCAAATTCTACAAACTTCCAAAAATATTTTGCATATCACAGCCTACAAATATACAAAATCCTTGTCATTTTCTTCATCATCACTGACACTTCTTAATGTTCACTTACTAATTACCAACTCATCTTTGATAGTATAATTAAAGAGATCTCCCAAACTGCAAATTTTATCATATTATTCATTTCACTAAATTATTCAGAGGTTTCAGATTCTTTCATACAAAGTTCTCCATGAAATCACTCAATTACTTCTCCAGCAACACATGCACCAACTATTCCTCACATCTTAAAATTCTGCAAATTTGTCATGATCTCACCTAAATCCTAGCCCTCTATCAAATTCTTTCTCCTTCATATACACTACCTCCTCAAACTCAAATTTATCCTTCTTTACTTGAGATGTCCTCAGAGAAGTCTCTCTGGTACCTTATACATTGGGTTTATGTTTAAATAATTTACACAATTCCATTGTCATAATCCCAGTCATACTTCAGTGTTATTACTTGACCAATGTCTATCTTTCATGCTATGATGTGAGGCCTGTAAAAACATGTAGGCCACTCATCCTTAACATTCTATCGTCTATGTGTAGGATGATGTGTGGAATATAAATGGTCCTTGATTCTTGAATTAATAGGACATTATTAGAACAAAAAAGAAGAACTGTTAAATTAATACAATACTATAGAGGAAAGATGAATTGGGGGGGTAAAGTTTGAGGAAAGACTTTATGGAAAGACAATTTTTAGCTGGGTATTGGGTGCTGAATGATAGGTATAGATTATGAAAATGAGGTCATGTGAAAACATGGAAAAAGAACTTGTAAAGGTATGAAGTCAGTATAATATGTTTCACATATGGGAATAATAAAAAAAAAGGTTTGGCTGAAATGTGGAGGCTGTGAAAGGAACGAGTTAGGGAGAATATATTTGAAAATGAAGATTTTTTTTCTCACACACTTTAGAGGTTATGGGATAATTAAAAAATGAAAAGGAATTTTTAGGAGCCAGCTGAAAATTTTGGGAAGAAAATTAAATCATTATCAATTTAATGCTATAAAATACTGATATGAAATTATAAAATTTCATATATGTGACATATATATATGATGATATATATATATGATATATATATATATATGATGTAAACATTACCCTTGATTTCTTTTGAGAAGTAATTTACAGGCTATATAATGATTGTTTATATCCTTATAATTCTGCTGAAATTAACTATTTGCTTTTATCTCCCATTTTCCCAAATTTCTGTGCAAATATATTCATATGGATAATTCAAACACATATAATCTTAAATTTATTTTATTTATTTATTTTTGGCTGACATTGGGTCTTCGTTGCTGTGCATGGGCTTTCTCTAGCTGCAGTGAGTGGGCTTCTCATTGTGGTGGCTTCTCTTGTTACGGAGCACAGGATCTAGGCATGCGGGATCAGTAGTTGTGGCTCACGGGGCTAGTTGCTCTGCAGCATGTGGAATCTTCCCAGACCCGGGCTTCAATCGGTGTCACCTGCATTGGCAGGCAGATTCTTAACCACTGTGTGACCAGGGTAGTCCCCAACACATATATTCTTGCTAAAGAAAATATTATGTTTAGAAAAGAACCTAGTATCCCTCCAAGTCTAAAATACAAAAAAGTTTAACGTGGAATATAGGAATAATTGACCAATTCTTCACTGTAGGAGATCTCTCCTTAGTAAGGCATAAAGTCAGAAATTTCAAGTTATTTGAACTGTAATTAATATCTTATAGCATTACAGAGATAAATCCAAAAAAAAAAAGAAACTACCCTAGTGACTTCACTTTTTCTTGGCAAAGCAGTCTTTGGGACAAAAGTTATCTTAATTAACTTAAATAATGGTTTGCTGGTGCCAGAACCTAAGGCAGGAAGGCTGTCCTGGGAACCCTGGAAACACTGTGGAGGCAGCACTGTTAAAAAGAAAAGCTTTTTAACAGCAGGTGTGATATGCAGAACTATGTTCATCAAAAACACTGGGCAAGGTGAAAGAGATGATTTGAGATGCATCCTTCAAGCTGAATATCCTTTACTATATCTAAATTGTGATAATAGAAAAGTGACTTACAGAGACAACTGTCTATAAAAGTTCAAACTTTGCAGTTCTTCTTTTAAATAAATTAATCCTACTGCTGAAGACTCTTGATAAAATTTTGTAGAAACAGTGAACAGTAATACATTTGCTCTGACTCAGTTTTAGAAGACACCCATTTAAAACAGTTTAAAGGAGTTGGGATTTCAGATTGGAAGAGTGATATAACTAAAATGTCTGAGAAAGAGAATCAACATATATATATATATATATATATATAAAATGATATTAAGTACAAAATACTGAATTATCACTTAAGACATAGAAATATGTGTCAGATATGGCTCTCTCAAAGAACTTTAAGTAAGATCAAATGAAAAGATATGAATTCATGAAAAATCAAATATCCATAAAATTATTTCAAAACAATAGCAAATTTTATAATATGGTCTCTGATTAATTGGGATCATTACACACAAATGAAAAGAAGGCATATTAATTTTAAGAAAAGTGTACCTCAAATAATTGTTTAAATTGATAGACTACTATCTATGAGCTATTGAAATTTAACCATGATTTAAAAAATATATATATATTTATGTCTAGCACCATCTAAAGTGCTTACACATAGGCTGTCATTGCCATGTAGTTAAAATTTCATCAAATTTTCATTTTCTTTACCTTTTATCCTCTTCATTATTTACTGATACTTATTGTATTCTAGTTAGAAAACAGATGACATACTCCTTTTATGGAGATTCTGGGTGCATTAAAAAATAAGAGGGTAAGGACAAATCAGAAAAGTTCTCTCTTCTTTACATCCCCAGGACCTTGCATTTGCCATATTATCATACTGTTTCTCTTCTTTAAGAAGGTAAAGTACTCGACTTCAAGCACTATATCTACCTTCGTAATAACTGTTTTCTCAGTTCTGAGCATAGAACCTGGCAAATTATTGGAGCTCAACTAATACTGTTGAATGAATAAAATCTAGTACTCCAGGTGTGAGTTTATAAGAACCTAAAGTAAGTAACAAACTAAACAAGAGGGACCAGGCAGTCTTGATAATGAAATTTGACTTCAGGTGATATGAGAGCTGAAAGAAAGGAATTTACCAAAGAAAATGCTAGATTTAAAATATGGAAAAGTATAAGAATGATTATATTATTAAAATTGACATAATAATAATGAAAACATAATTTGTAATTCATGGTAGAAGAGTTGAAGACAAGTTTGGTCACGTTGATTGGAGATAATGGTGAAACATTTAGTGGAAATGTTCTAGAGAAATCTTACAAAGCGGGATTGGATTTCGGAAGAGAGGTAAGACTGGAAATACAAATGTAAATTTATTAGCTTTATTTTTTAACATAGTAAGGAATGTGTGGAGTTTAACAAGAAAATGATACCTGAAAAGAGAGAGTGTTGGTAGCAATAAGGGGCCTTAACACTGAGGTAAGTCAATATCTAAGGAGACAAAGGAAGGTAGTAAAGAAGACAGAAACATTAGTGGTGAAAGAATGGGGCAGGTGCAGAGAGCAGTAAATGGTTCTGCTTGGCTTCTTTCGAAAATGAGGTCAGTTATATAAATAGAAAGTCACTGGATAGAAAGATTTGGATAGGAAATTTCAAATATGATGATTCTAATCATTTTGCCCTGGGCACAAAATACTGAGTGTCAATATGTGTGACCTCACATTCTGTCAGCACTTTTGTTTTCTTCAAGGCCTAGAAATAGTGGAAGTGGTGAAAAATAGAGAAGAAAAAAATTATAAAACTACAGTTTTGTTAACTGAACAAAATGACTTTGTTCTGGTTGAGCTTGGCATGAAATTTGCATAAATTTTGACTCATTCAATCTCATACCTTTAATCTTAAAATCAATGTGATTTGCAACCCCCCCCTGCAGTTCTGATTGCGTCTTTCTCTTTTGTACATTTAAGCAGCTTGACTGTGGGGGCTTTGTTTTCAGATAAGCCCCAATTCCTTTAAAATAGACAGTGAATCAGCAGAGTATTATGGATAATGACATTGTAATATGTTTGAACTTCAGAGGAGGAAACGTCTGATTGCAGAATTTATTATTTTCTTTTAAATCATTCGAAAAACACTCAGTGAACTGCCATTCAGTCCCAAGTTAGGACTTTAGGTCATTATCTGCTTCGTATGGAAATAATTCTAAAATGATTAAAATAACTGCATGCATCATATTTCAAATAAAGCTCTTGTGACTGATTTGATTAGTAAATAAAAAGTGTAAGTATATAGTATGTGTTGTGTCAGAAAATAATAAGTATCTATGTTTTATGATTTATAGATTAATGCATAACCATTTATCATATATAGGAAAAGTGTCATAGGTCAATCATTCAGGAAGTACTCTACTGATGTTCTGTGTGAGGAGATTTTTGGGGGATACTCTCAAAATACTACGGAAAATGTAAAGGAAGCAGGTGTGGACAGAGGGAGAACTTGAGCTGCTAAGAAGTTCCACAGGGAACTCTGGAGCATCACCCCAAATTGCGAGGAAATGACCCAGGCCTTTATGCCCCACATTAACTAGTCATAGGATGTGATTTGCCCCATGGAGGGGTTGAATTTTGAGTAAGTAAAGATTCCTTTGGGAGCAATTTTTGAACAGGAACTCAGCTGTGTGCTACCATGAGGCAGAATTCCCTGCAGCAGCAATGAGGCTCTAGATTTTTAAGGAGGCCTCTACATCACAGAATCTACCATACAGGAAAGTTTATAAAACTGGGTTTCATGTTTTCAAAATCCTGATTTTCAAGTCTATTTTTTAAGGAAAATTTCCCTTCCCTTTCTTTTCTATGGTGGGCTAAATAAGGAGTTCAAATCTTTGATGTGTCTCTAATCAAGAAGTGAAAGGCTCCCTCTTTTTGAATCTGGGAGTAGCCTCTGACTGCTTTGACCAATAAAATACAGTGGATGTGACACCCTGCTGATTCCAGGCCCAGGATTTAAGAAGATGGGCAGGTTTTGTCTCGTTTCTTAAGCACCTAAACTGTCATTTGAAAAGTCTAACTTTCTGAGGAAAATCTCACAGAGGTTTTCTAAACGTAGTCTTAAGAAGGGTCTCCCCAACCCCCAGGTTGTGGAAAGGTACTGGTCCGTAGCCTGTTAGGAACAAGGCCGCACAGCTGGAGGTGAGTGGTGGGTGAGTGAGTGAAGCTTCTTCTGTATTTACAGCTGCTCCCCATCACTTGCATTACCCCCTGAGCTCTGTCTCCTGTCAGATCAGCAGTGGCATTAGATTCTCATAGGAGCACGAATCCTACTGTGAACTGCATATGGGAGGGATCCAGGTTGCACACTCCTTATGAGAATCTAATGCTTGATGATCTGAGGTGGAGCTGAGGCGGTGATGCTAGCACTGGGGAGTGGCTGCAAATACAGATTATTATTAGCAGAGAAGATTGACTGCACAGACGCCATAATAAATCAATTGCTTGCAGACTCATATGAAATCCCTATCAGTAGTCGGGACCTTAAATATGGCAGAGGAGTAAGATGTGGAGATCACCTACCACCCCACAAATACATCAAAAATATAGCTACATGTGGAACAACTCCTACAGAATACGTACTGAATGCTGGCAGAAGAACTCAGACTTCCCAAAAGGCAAGAAAATCCCCATGTACCTGGGTAAGGCAAAAGAAAAAAACAGACACAAAAAAATAGAGATGGGACCTGCACCTCTGGGAGGGACCTGTGAAGGAGGAAAAGGTTCCACACACTAGGAAGCCCCTTCACTGTCAGAGACAGTGGGTGGGCTGTGGGGAAGATTCAGAGCATGGAGGAGAGCACAGTAACAGGGGTACAGAGGGCAAAGAAGAGAGATTCCCACACAGAGGATTGTTACCAACCAGCACTCATCAGCCTGAGAGGCTTGTCTGCTCACCCACTAGGGTGGGTGGGGGCTGGGAGCTGAGGCTTGGGTTTCAGAGGTCAGACCACAGGGAGAGGACTGGGGTCAGCTGTGTGAACACAGCCTGAAGGGGGCTAATGCACCACAGCTAGCTGGGAGGGAGTTGGGGGAAAAGTCTACAACTGCCTAAGAGGCAAGAGACCATTGTTTTGGGGGTGCATGAGGAGAGGGGATTCCTTCCTTCTCTGCCCACAGAAGGCAGAGCGCTGCCTAAATGAGCTCCAGAGACAGGTGTGTGCTGTGGCTATCAGCTTGGACACAAAAGATGGGCATGAAATGTTAACACTGCTGCTGCAGCCACCAAGAATCCTGTGTGCAAGCACAGGTCACTATCCACACCTCCCCTCCTGGGAGGCTGTGCAGTCAGTAACTGCCAGGGACCCATGATCCAGGGACAACTTACCCAGGAGAACACACAGCGTGCATCAGGCTGTTACAACGTCACGCCTGCCTCTGCTGCCATAGGCTCACCCTGCATTCTGTACTCCTCTCTCCCCCTGGCCTGAGTGAGCCAGAGCCCCCTAATCAGCCGCTGTTCTAACCCCCTCTTGTGTGGGTGGGAACAGATGCCTGTTCTCTATGTAGGGCAACCTACATGCAGAGACGGGGACAAAACCAAAGCTGAACATCAGGAGCTGTGCGAAAAAAAAAACATAAAGGGAAATTTCTCTGTGCAACCTCAGGATAAGTGGATTAAATCCCCACAACAAACTTGATGTACCTTGAATCTGTGGAATACCTGAATATACAGCGAATAAACCAAAAAAATTGAGGTGGTGGACTTTGCGAGCAACTGTAGACTTGGGCTTTGCTGTCTGTGTCTGACTTGTTTATGACTTTTAGGTTTATCTTAGTATACTTTTTAGCTCTTTTTCTTGCTGGTGGATTTGACTATTGGTTTGGTTGTTCTCTTTGTTTTTTATTATTATTACATTTTTTAGACATTTTTATTTTAATAATTCTATTTTTAATTTTATTATTATTTTTTCTCCCTTTTCTTCTGAGCCATGTGGCTGACAGGATCTTGGTGCTCCAGCCTAGTGTCAGGCCTGAGCCTCTGAAGTGGGAGAGCCAAGTTCAGGACATTGGACTACCAGAGACTTCCTGGTCCCATATAATATCAATCGATGAGAGCTCTCACAGAGATCTCCATCTCAAGGTAAGACCCAGCTCCACCCAATTGCCAGCAAGCTCCATTTCTGGATGCCACATGCCACACAACTGGCAAGACAGGAAAAAAAAAAAACTACCCATTAGCTGAGAGGTTGTCTAAAATCATACTAAGTTAACAGACACCTTGAAACAAACTACTGGAGGCAGCCCTGTCTACAAGAAAGATAAGATCCAGCCCCACCCACCAGGGCACCAGTTCCCTCCATCAGGAAGCCTACACAAGCCACTGAACCAACCTTACCCACTGGGGGCAGACACTAAAAACAATGGGAATTACGAACATGCAGGCTGTGAAAAGGAGACACCAAACACAATAAGTTAAGCAAAATGAGAAGACAGAGAAATACACAACAGATGAAGGAGCAAAGTAAAAACACACCAGACCAAAAAAGGAAAAGGAAATAGGCAGTCAACCTGAAAAATACTTCAGAATAATGATAATAAAGAGATCCAAAATCTTGGAAATGGAATGGAGAAAATACAAGAAACATTTCACAAGGACCTAGAAGAACTAAAGAGCAAACAAACAATGATAAAATACACAATAAATGAAATTAAAACTTCTCTAGAAGGAATCAATAGCAGAATAAATGAGGCAGAAGAATGGATAAATAGCCTGGAAGATAAAATAGTGGAAATAACTACCGCAGAACACAGTAAAGAAAAAAAAAAAAATGAAAAGAATTGAGGACAGGCTCAGAGACCTCTGGGACAACATTAAACACACCAACATTGAAATTATAAGGGTCCCAGAAGAAGAAGAGAAAAAGAAAGGGACTGAGAAAATATTTGAAGAGATTATAGTTGAAAACACCCCTAATATGGGAAAGGAAATAGTTAATGAAGTCCAGGAAGCACAGAGGTACCATACATGATAAACCCAAGGAGAAACATGCCAAGACACATATTAAGCAAACTAGCAAAAGTTAAATACAAAGAAAATATATTAAAAGCAGCAAGGGGAAAGCAACAAATGACATACAAGGGAATCCCCGTAAGGTTAAAAGCTTATCTTTCATCAGAAACTCTGCAAGACAGAAGGAAGTGGCAGGAAATATTTAAAGTGGTGAAAGGGTAAAACTGACAACCAAGATTACCCAGCAAGGATCTCATTAAGATTCAATGGAGAGGGCTTCCCTGGTGGTGCAGTGGTTGAGAGGCCGCCTGCCAATGAAGAGGACACGGGTTCGTGCCCTGGTCCGGGAAGATCCCACATGCCGCAGAGTGGCTGGGCCTGTGAGCCATGGCCACTGAGCCTGTGCGTCCGGAGCCTGTGCTCCACAACGGGAGAGGCCACAACAGTGGAGAGGCCCGCATACCGCAAAAAAAAAAAAAAAAAAAAAAAAAAAAAAAAAGATTCAATGGAGAAATTAAAAGCTTTACAAACAAGCAAAATTAAGAGAATTCAGCACCACCAAACCAGCTTTACAACAAATGCTAAAGGAACTTCTCTAGGCAGGAAACACAAGAGAAGGAAAAGATCTACGAACCCAAAACAATTAAGAAAATGGTAATACATATATACATATTGATAATTAGTTTAAATGTAAATGGATTGAGTGCTCCAAACGAAAGACATAGATTGGCTAAATGGATACAAAAACAAGACCCATATATATACTGTCTACAAGAGACCTACTTCAGACCTAGGGACACATAAAGACTGAAAGTGAAGGGATGGAAAAAGATATTCCATAAACGGAAATCAAAATAAAACTGGGTAGCAATTCTCATATCAGACAAAAATAGACTTTAAAATAAAGACTATTACAAAGAAAGACACTACATAATGATCAAGGGATCAATCCAAGAAGAAGATATAACAGTTGTAAATATTTATGCACCCTACATAGGAACACCTCAATACATAAGGAAAATGCTAACAGCCATAAAATGGGAAATCAAGAGTAATACACTAACAGTAGGGAATTTTAACACCCCACTTTCACCAATGGACAGATCATCCAAAATGAAAGTAAATAAGGAAACACAAGTTTTAAATGACACATTAAACAAGATAGACTTGATTGGTATGTATAGGACATTCCACCGAAAAATAACAGAATACACTTTATTCTCAAGTGCTCATGGAAAATTCCCCAAGATAGATTATATCTCTTGTCACATAACAAGCCTTGGTAAATTTAAGAACTGAAATCATATCAAATAACTTTTCCATCTACAATGCTATGAGACTAGATATCAATTACAGGAAAAATAACTGTAAAAAATACAACACATGGAAGCTAAATAATATGCTACTAAACAACCAAGATATCACTGAAGATATCAAAAAGGAAATCAAAATATACCTAGAAGCAAATGAAAATATGAGAACTCAAAACCTATAGGATACAGCAATAGCAGTTCTAAGGGGGAAGTTAATAGCAATAGAATCTTACCTCAAGAAAAAAACAAAAATCCCAAAGAAACAACCTATACTTACACCTAAAGCAATTAGAGAAAGAACAAAAATACCCCAGAGTTGGCGGAAGGAAAGAAATCATAAAGATCAAATCAGAAATAAATGAAAAAGAAATGAAGGAAACAATAGCAGAGATCAATAAAACTGAAAGCTGGTTCTTTGAGAAGATAAACAAAATTGATAAACTACTATCCATTCAGACCCATCAAGATAAAATGGGGGAAGACTCAAATCAATAGGATTAGAAATGAAAAAGGAGAAATAACAACTGACACTGCAGAAATACAAAGGATCATGAGAGATTACTAAAAGCAACTATATGCCAATAAAATGGACAACCTGGAAGAAGTGGACACATTCTTAGAAAAGCACAACCTTCTGAGACTGAACCAGGAAGAAATAGAAAACATAAACAGACCAATTACAAGCACTGAAATTGAAACTCTAATTAAAAATCTTCCAACAAACAAAAGCCCAGGACCTAATGGCTTCACAGGCGAATTCTATCAAACATTTAGAGAAGAGCTAACATCTATTCTTCTCAAAGTCTTCCAAAAAATAGCAGAGGGAGGAACACTCCCAAACTCATTCTAGGAAGCCACCATCACCCTGATATCAAAAGAAGACAAAGATGTCATCAAAAAAGAAAACTATAGGCCAATATCACTGATGAACATAGATGCAAAAATCCTCAACAAAATATTAGCAAACAGAATCCAACAGCACATTAAAAGGATCATACTCCATGAACAAGTAGGGTTTATCCCAGGAATGCAAGGATTCTTCAATATATGCAAATCAATCAATGTAATACCTCATATTAAAAAATTGAAGGATAAAATCCTTATGATAATCTCAATAAATGCAGAAAAAGCTTTTGACAAAATTCAACACTCATTTATGATAAAAAAGTCTCCAGAGAGTAGGCAATAAGTTCATTTTCCTCAATATAATAAAGGCCATATATGACAAACCCACAGCCAACATCATTCACAGTGGTGAAAAACTGAAACCATTTCCTGTAAGATCAGGGGCACGTCAAGGATGCCGACTCTCACCACTATTATTCAACATTGTTTTAGAATTTTTAGCCACAGCAATCAGAGAAGAAAAAGAAATAAAGGGAATCCAAGTCGGAAAAGAAGAAGTAAAACTGTCATTGTTTGCAAATGACATGATACTATACATAGAGAATCCTAAAGATACTACCAGAAAACTACTAGAGCTAATCAATGAACTTGGTAAAGTAGTAGGATACAAAATTAATACACAGAAATATCTTGCATTCCTATATGTTAACAAGGATAGATCAGAAAGAGAAATTAAGGAAATAATCCCATTCACCATTGCAACAAAAAGAATAAAATAGGAATAAACCTACCTAAAGAGACAAAAGACCTGTATGCAGAAAACCATAAGACATTAATGAAAGAAATTAAAGATGATGCAAACAGATGGAGAGATAAACCATGTTTTGGATTGGATGAATCAACATTGTGAATATGGTTATACTACCCAAAGCAATCTACAGATTCAATGGAATCCCTATCAAACTACCGATGGCATTTTTCACAGAACTAGAACAAAAAATTTCACAATTTGTAAGGAAACACAAAAGACTCCAAATAGCCAGAGCAATCTTGTGAAATAAAAATGGAGCTGGAGGAATCAGGCTCCCAGACTTCAGACTATACTACAAAACAACAATAATCAAGACAGTATGGTACTGGCACCAAAACAGATATATAGTCAATGGAACAGGATAGAAATCCCAGAGATAAACCCATGCACATATGTTCATCTTATCTTTGAAAAAGGAGGCAAAAATATACATTGAGAAAAGACAGCCTTTTCAATAAATGGAACTGGGAACACTTGACAGCTACATGTAAAAGAGTGAAGTTAGAACATTTCCTAACATCATACACAAAAATAAACTCAAAATGGTTTAAAGACCTAAACATAAAGCCAGATACTATAAAACTCTTAGAGGAAAGCATTGGAAGAACACTTTTTAACATAAATCTCAGCAAGATCCTTTTTGACCCACCTCTTAGAGAAATAGAAATAAAAACAAAAATAAACAAATGGGACCTAATGAAACTTAAAATCTTTGCACACCAAAGGAAACCATAAACAAGACGAAAAGACAACCCTCAGAATGGGAGGATATATTTGCAAACGAAGAAACTGGCAAAGGATTCATCTCCAAAATATACAAACAGTTCATGCAGCTCAATATAAAATAAACAGCACAATCCAAAAATGCGCAGAAGACCTAAATAGACATGTCTCCAAAGAAGATATACAGATTGTTAACAAACACATGAAAGGATGCTCAACATCACTAATCATTAGAGAAATTCAAATCAAAACTACGTTGAGGTATCACCTTACACCTTTCAGAATGGTCATCATCAAAAAATCTACCAAAAATAAATGCTGGAGGAGGTGTGGAGAAAAGGGAGCCCTCTTGCACTGTTGGTGGGAATGTAAATTGATACAGCCACTATGGGGAACAGTATGGAGGTTCCTTAAAAAACTAAAAATAGAATTATCATATGACCCCACAATGCCACTACTGGGCATATACCCTGAGAAAACCATAATTCAAAAATGTCATGTACCACAATGTTCATTGCAGCTCTTTTTACAATAGCCAGGATATGGAAGCAACTTTAGTGTCCATCGACAGATGAATGGATAAAGGCGATGTGTCACATACATAACAATGGAATATTAGTCAGCCATAAAATAAATGAAATTGAGTTATTTGTAGTGAGGTGGATGGACGTAGTTCTGTCATACATAGTGAAGTAAATCAGATAGAGAAAAACAAATACCGTATGCTAACACATATATATGGAATCTGAAAAAAAAAAAAAAGGTTCTGATGAACCTAGGGGCAGGACAGGAATAAAGATGCAGATGTTGAGAGTGGACTTGAGGACACAGGGTTGGGGGAAGTGTAAGCTGGGACAAAGTGAGAGAGTAGCAATTTCATATATACACTACCAAATGTAAAGTAGATAGGTAGTGGGAAGCCACTTCCTCGCACAGGGAGATCAGGTTGGTGCTTTGTGACCAACTACAAGGGTGAGATAGGGAGGATGGGAGGGAGATGCAAGAGGGAGGGTATGTGGGTATATATATATATATATATAGAGAGAGAGAGAGAGAGAGAGAGAGAGAGAGAGAGAGCTGATTGACTTTTTTATACAGCAGAAACCAGCACAACATTGTAAAGCAATTATACTCCAAGAAAGATGTTAGAAAAAAAATAAAGAAGAAAAAAAATCCTATCAGTGAGTGGCAAGTGAAAACAAGCTCAGGGCTCCCACTTATTTTGCATTATGGTGAATTGTATAACTATTTCATTATATATTACAATCTAATAGTAATAGAAATAAAGTGCATAATAAATGTAATTCGCTTGAATCATCACCAAACCACTGCCCCCCCAGTCTGTGGGAAAATTGTCTTCCATGAAACCAGTCCCTGGTTCCAAAAATGTTGAGGACCGCTGGTCTTAGGCACAGATGATTGTTTAATTTATCATGTTTTCATGAATTCTCTTTCCGATATTACTTTAGCAACACTAAATCTTTCTGAGCCAGGATAGCAAAAATATGTTAATAAGGATACATTATAATTATCCCTCATCTGCCCCCTTGCTGGCTGGCCCTCTTTTCTGCTGATCCACTAAAATATATTGCTGAGAACTGCATTTTTTCTTATCAGTTAAACTGGAGCCCCGTGATAGAGAAAGAGAGGAGGAGAGAGAGAGGAATAAAAAAGAGATAGAAAGAGATAGAGATAAATATAAATTGTATTCAGTGTCTCATTTTATTTGCTGATTCTTATTTATCCAGTCTCAATTTACTTTATGTGCCGGATATGTGGCCTAGCTCTACACAGCCATGTCTTCCAGAATCATATTGAAGTTAATTTATTTTCAAGTTGTAATTTTTACATAATGTTTTTATAAACCTTAATGTGCAAGAGCAGTGATATTTCAAAGAGTTTTACACAGCAAATTTTTTCTTTTCTCAATTTCTCACAGTTTTTCTCTTCACAGTGTATAGTTATCTAGTGTCCTAATTCCTACACTCTCTGCAGGCAGACTCATCACTGGCTCATGATTGGTATGAAACAGAGGTGTCCCAATGTCTTTGGGTTGAAAGCCAACTTTAATGTGTTGGAGACAAGAAAAAGAAGACTCACTTTTGGTAAGTATTTTATTATGCAATCCTTTTTTGAGATTTGAATATTTGATGATAGGATTTGATGTGTAATAATTATTGAGTTTATTAAAGGATATTTTACTAATGTTGCCAATAACTTGAATGCATCAAAATTAAGTGTGAAAGATTACTTAAAATTTTACTTTAGAAAATTGTATTTTAACATTTGTTATGGAAAATTTCAATCATATACGTTAGGAGAAAGAATAGGTCAATGAACTTCCATATACACATCACATAGATTTAGTAATCAATAAATTCAACCATTCTTTCTCCTTTTTATCCTTAATCTGTTCTTCCTACCCCAGAGTATTTTAGAGAAAATCCAACACCACATCATTTCATACATAAGTACAATATTACAGCATGCACCTCTGAAAATATTTCCTTCTTAAAATGATAGCCATAATATCATTAGTATACATAAAATAACTATATCATGTAATATCTAGGCAGTACTCATAATTTCTTATCACATTATTGTTAGGTTTTTTGAATGTTTAGTTGAATCACGATTCACGCAGTTTAAATATATATTGTCTTTTAAATCTGCATATATCTCTCCTCTTTTCCTTTTTCAGTTTATTTGTTGATAAAATTAGGTCAATTTCCTATAAGGGCAACTCCTTTCCTAGAGGATAAAATAAAAGTGACTCAGCAGGTTTACATTCCAATCATCCATCCTTTCATCTATCCATATATTAATTTAACACATATGTGTGAATGTCTTTATCTATCTATCTTAGTTATTGTGTATCAATTAATATTTTGGTGTGCATACAGAGAAATCTATGACACAACTCTAAAGGCAATGGCAGATTTTGTTCTGGTGATATGATAAGGTTTGTGTTTGTGAGAGCAAAGCAATTATAATATAAATATTCCTAGGCTTTCCCTTAACCATGTCAAACAAGGAAGTTTCTGCCTTTGATTACTTAATATTTTTTCTTATTTCTCAAATGCTCAGAAAAGTTACCCTTGACAATTTTTTGAAGGAGACCTCTCTGATGCAGAAACTGAAAGAAATGATAAAGTGTAAAAATTAAGTGTTTAAAGTCTAAGGATCGAAACAGCGTAGTCCAGGTGATGGATTATAGTTAGAAAATTATTAAATGCTGTAGGAAGCTAGTATACAGTGATAAATTGGTGAACAAATAAATACTGGATAAATAATGCTGTTTTAAATTTCTAGTATATGAGGAAGAGCACTTCTATATGATGACAAAATATTGATTGAATGTGCATTTGAGAGATATAAATGGAAAGAAATTGAAGATCATAGAATTTGAGCAAGTCAAGGATTGTGAGCTTCTACGCTGAATGAATCATCCATGGGAGTGTAAATGCTCCCATAATGATGCACGAGCCAAAGATATAAAGGGAGACTGTAAAGATTGTAAGCCCAGATACAGAAGCTTTCCAAAATAACAAGTTGAGGAAACATTTAGAACCATGTGTTTCTATAGACAAAATGAAATGAGATAGAGGGTATGCAGCAAATGATATGAAAGTACAAAACAAAAAAAAACAAATTGTAGGTAAGTTTAGGACAACAGATTAGGAGAGGAATGGAAATATAAGAAAAGTCAACTCTATCTCCTTGCTTCTGAGAGAAAATAAGTGTAGAGACATCAATGTGTTCCACCTAAACTGAGATTTCAGAAGAGCCGGTTTCTTCACACTAAAGGCAGGATTCAATTAAGGTAAGCAATTATAAGAAGCACCAATTAAGACACTGAAGATGTGATTAAATTTATGATGAAATAATCTTAAGTCTAGCCCTTCCTGCATCGTTCCTACTATCGTATTCAATTGATGAGCCCTGGCTGTTGTCATTTCACTAGAACAGCAGTTCTCCACTTTCGCTGTACCTTTGAATCATCTGATGATGTCTGATTCCCATTCTCAGATTCTGGCTTTAACTTATCTGGGGAACAGCCTGGATCTCAGAACCACTGAACCATTGTGAGCATTCCTAGTGACCAATGTATGTCCTGAAGATCTAACATCAGCCTAGAATAAAATAATCATTAAATACACGTGTTTTTGAAATTATTACAGAAACCAAATCTAGATGAAACCCCAGATCTATTGTGTACTGAGAATGCAATGGTTATTATGATTAATGAGATTGTCACTTTCTCTTTTGGATTATATTGAATTGATTTAAGAGAGACATGGACATATATACACTACGAAATGTAAAATAGATAGTGGGAAGCAGCCGCATAGCACAGGGAGATCAGCTTGGTGCTTTGTGACCATCTTGTGGGATAGGGAGGGTGGAAGGGAGGGAGATGCAAGAGGGAAGAGATATGGGGATATATGTATATATATAACTGATTCACTTTGTTATAAAGCAGAAATTAACACACCATTGTAAAGCAATTATACTCCAATAAAGATGTTAAAAAAAGAGAGAGAGTCTTTCACTCTATCAGTATATACTTTTGAAACATTGCACTGAAAAATCTATTTTAGTACTTTCTGCCTAAAGCTAAAAGATTGGTTTCAGCTCCTAAGCTTTTGAAATTTTGAAAGATGCACAATGATTGTAACAGAGCTTGCCAGGAAAAAAAAAAAATGTTCATAGAACTTCAACCCAGAATCTAAACTATAATGTTCTAAATTGGATATAATTATTTCCAAATTCCACAAAGTATGAAACTTTTATTATATAAAAGCTGGTGTTTAGAGAAATTTAGGTTAAAACATAGTGGACATTTAACAAAATCACTAAGAATGTAGATTTTGGAGTCAGACAAATCTATTTAAACTCAGCTGTGTTCCTTTCCAGGTGGAAAAGTATTTATCATATCTACATCTTTATTTCCTAGGTTGTAAAATGACAATATGAATACATCATTCATTTAATTGTTGTGAAAGCTAAATGATATATGTGAAATAAATTAGTATTTTGATTAATAATTATTAAATGCTCAATATTAAATATGTATACAAAAGTTAAAAAAAATCTAAGCACTAAAAGCAAGTAACATGGAATTAGAGTAATATTTTCCAAAAGATTCCTTATTAACTCCAAAAATATTTATAAAGTACTTACACAAAATGTGCTGTTTTCATGAAGCTAAGCCCTAGTGAAGAAGACAGAAAGTAACCATAAAATCATACAAACACATGTATAATTATAAATTCAAGGAAAAAACCTTAATGTAAGAAGAAGAAAAGGATTTCTATAATAGAAGATAACAAAAGAACCTGAATTGAGCTATGTGTGGGTGAATGAGAAATTTTCCCCTAGGAGGTAATGCTCAAATTAAAGTATAAAGATGAATAAGAGCTCAATAAATAAGAGACTGATAGTGTGTGTTTGTGTGCGTGTGTGCATGTGCATGTGTTTAACTTATTTAATTTTCCAGAAAGAACTTGAGACTTGTTTTCTGCAAAATAACTTTTCATAATCCACACAGACTCAGAAATAAAGTTAAAGAATCCTGAATTAGAAACTTTCCTATCTGAGTAATTTTCATGACTGATGGGCAAAGCAGAGGAAGAGAGATCATCAGGAAATGGAAATCTTAATTGGAAAATAATTGAGAACATTCACAAAGACAAGACTATGATGTGAATCTAAAGATAAGAAATATGAGGAGAGAAAAATAAAATGGTATTCACAATGGGAAAATACAAGTTAATATATAAGCTGAAGTGGTTTTAAATGATTTAAATGAATTCTCCCAAAGTGATGTAAACCAAAATCTAAATACTAGATAAGACTTACAAATTTAACTCTTCATGACTTGAGGATGAATATCTATGCTCATCATCATGCAGATCTGACCATCACTTTCATCTAATCTTCATCTATGTTTTGAAAACCATTTTAAAAAAAAATTCCCCTACTCTTTGCCTTAAAAGAGACATATTCTCATTATATAATAGAAATCATTCATAAAAAGTACTTATTATTATTTTTAAACTTTACTGTTAAATGGCTTAGATGTTGCAGGTTTTGTACAGAAGATTGTCTGATATGCAGATGATTTCTTTTTCCAAGACAGCTATTGGTAGTATTGATTCCTGTTAACTCTTCAAACAAATAAAGAAGAAAGGGCCATTTTCTTCATGACAGAAATTGCAGCCATCACTGGGATAACATATAGCAGCTGCTAATAGCTCTGCAGACTGGAAACTGCAGTTCAGGGAGAAACTTGACAGGTGGAATGCAATTACCCAAAGTGGACCTTATCCAGATATGTAGGGTAAACACCCCCCCACTCTTATAGCTTGCTTTCAAATCTTTAACGGCCATAAAAAGACTAGTTATTTCATTTTTTTTCTGTCTCACTCAAAATATATCTAGCTTTGTCACATTAAAATAAAATTAAACTTAACTGTGCCAAAAAAAACAAGCCTAATAATACTATTTCACTTTTGGAGTGTGCTCATTGACTTATTGACTTATTTTATGCTTTTAATTAAATACTGAATTTCTCTCTCATTCCATATATATATGATATGGAAACAGTATATGATGAATTACAAATAATTTTATTTTCTTTTTTTGAGGTTGCAAAATAAGCTATTCAAATGAAGTCACTCTCCACAAGGGGTATATTTATTTACCTGATATTAATATCAAATTAATGTGTTAAAAATTACATATACATTTATTTTATTGTGAGACATTAGCTTTTATGACTTGATAGGTGGCTCATATTTTTACAATGAATTCTCTCTTCTTCTGTACCATTACCAGTTTAATCCTAATTTGGGAAATAAATATCTGATGACTGGATTTAAAAAAAAAAAAAAAAAAACAAGAACAGACACCTTGGTTTTGATCCAGCTTCTGCCACAAATCAGTTTAGGGCAGACTTTTCAGATTCTTTTCTACTTTGCAATGTTGCCTCATAAAAACTTTTAGACTCTCTCAATTTATGTACTAAATTCTACAATTTGCTTATTTTCAGGGGAATACAATCAATGTTTTTTGGTTTATTTTGATTTTGTGGACAATAGTTAACAAATATTTGTGCTCAACAGACTTTTTAATTAATCTTAGAAATTAAAACAATTAAAGATTTCATACAGATATTTGTCTCCCATTGGATTTAAAATCAAGTGTTCCTCTTTATTCTTTTTCTTTTTTTCCCATACACAGTATCTCATTTGTCTGACCATATCTCACTTAGATTTCTTTGGATGTTGTCTTGTCCAGCATTTGACCTTCATTTTACACTTATTTAAAATTTTATTTCATCTGATATATTAACTTGTACTTTCCCAGTATGAATTTCATTTTGTTTTCTTCTACTCATATTTGTTATATTTACTTTCATTATATTCCTGTCTATGTCAGAGTTCTCAATTCTTCTCATTTTCTTATTACATGAATTTGATCATTTTAAGTGCAAGTCATATTATCTCATCAGCAACTTCCTAAGATTTTCCTAAATTGACTTCATGTATAGGATTTATTATTTCTGTTTAAGTTTTGAATAAATCTCTATCTCTAAGGGTACCACATATGAAGTAGCTGTTATTTTAACATCTAGAATGACTACTGTAATGCTCACAGCAATTGCATTACAATATCATTAATATTACCATAACACAGACTTTTTTCCCCATTAAAAATGAATTTGATTGCTGTTTTCTTTCCTCTCAAGTTATGCTTCATTCTGAACTTTCAAAACTTTTTTAGAACTTTAAGTGGTCCAGGATGTTTACCAGTTCCCTTAATATCCAAAGGTGCCTGTCATCTAGATCTCCTAATTTGCAAGTATTCAAATTTCCCAAGAATACCCTTACATGTGTTTATATTCATTACTCTCTAATTGCTTCAATTTTTTCTTATCGTCAGAAAATCAGATAGGCACAAAGTCATCATTCTTTCTAATCCTAACATCATTGAAATAGATTTTATAATGGAATATTCCAACTAATTTATGAATAACTCTAAACAGTAGTATTTTGTTTTGAATTGAGGACCTTTGAACAATGATGAAGGAAATTGATCTTCATGTTATCATGATCTTAATAAATGTTTTTAAGAATTAGCCAAACCACTTTGATATGAATTTTTTGTCATTGTAATATTGAATTACATTGTATACAAATAAATATCTCACTATCATGAAAATTTTTTATTTAAACACTTAAATTATGGTAAATTAAAATACACCAAATTCTCTCTTTATTATATCATAGATTGATGAGGATACTGTTACTTATTTGGAAGAAATTGTTTTACTAAAGAAGGACTTAAGGAAGCTTTCTACTTATGAATATCAATGAGGCAGGGATTTATTATTAACTATTTAGTATATGATAGGCTTTCTACTAAGCAATAAAGATTCAATGTTGAAGAAGACAGACTCCTTTTTTATTTCTCCTGTAGCCTTCATTCTCTTGGATAAGACAGATTATTAATAAATAAATAAAATGACAATATGAAGTTATGTATGTATGTATGTATCTATGTGGCATCATTACACAAGTGCTGCATTTTTACGACAATGTTAAAAAGAATGAGCACATTCTTTTCGATATGATATCAGAGAAGGTCTCCCTGAAATCATGATATTTTCAATGATGCTTTAACAACAAAAAAGGGGGGGGGTGTTTGTGATGTTGGGAACATACTGAATGTCCATGAAATAGGAAAGAAATTTGATGTGTTCTGGAAACAATGGGGACGTGGCATACATATGGAGCTTACAGTGATTGAAGCTACCAAAGTTTGGAAAAATAGGCAGACATGGATCAATCAACTGATTTATATTTTAAAGTTAACTTTAACTGCTCTTAGAAGATGAATACTAGGAAACAACAATTGCGAAAGGAAAAAAAAAAGAAAATGGTTAGTGAACCCAGATGAAAATTTACTGGGGCTTCTGATAGGATTAAAAACATATGGAAGTGAGTCAGACTGGAAATTCCCTGTGGCAATGGATAGGAGCAGGGTGGCCACTATCACCACTTTTATTCAACATAGTACTAGCAGTCCCAACCAGAGAATCAGGCAAGATAAAAAACTAAAAGTCATCCAGATCAGAAAGGAAAAAGTAAAATTGTCTTTATTTGCAGATGATGCAACCTAAAGACTCAACCAAAAAGAAAAAAAAAAAAAGTTGTAACTAACAATGAACTCAGTAAATTTGTAGGAAGTAAAATGAGCATATATCAATCTACTGAATATCTACAAGCTAATAATTAAACATCTGAAAAGGAAATAAAGAAAACAATAATATTCACAATAGCATCTAAAACAATAAAATACTTAGAAATAAATTTAACAAAGAAAGTCAAAGATGGCAATGAAAACTGTAAGACTTTGATGAAGGAAACTGAAGAACACACAAATGGAAAAAATATCCTGTGTTCATATAGCAGAAGAATTAAAATGACCATACAATCCAAAGCCATTGGTAGATTTAATGCAATTCATATAAAAATTCCAATTTTTAAAACAGAAATAGAAAAAGAAAAAGTTCTGAAATTTGTATGGAACCACAAAAGACCCCAAATAGCCAAAGCAAGTCTTACAAAGAAGGGCAAAGCTGGAGGCTTTGGTCAATGAATCTGACAAAGGAGGAAAGAATATACAAGGGAAATAAACAGTCTTTTCAATAATTGTACTGGGAAAACTGGACAGCTGCATGTAAAACAATAAGATTAGAACATTTCCTCACACCATTTACAAAAACAAACTCAAAATGGTTTAAGTACCTAAATGTAAGACTTGAAACCACAAAACTCCTACAAGAGAACAAAACACTCTTTGACTCTTTTAAATTGAAGCAATATTTTTTGGATCTATCTCCTAAGATAAACAAAATAAAAGCAAAAAATAAATAAATGGGACCTAATTAAACTTAAAAGGTTTTGCACAGCAAAGAAGACCATCCACAAAATGAATAGACAAATTATAGAATGGGAGAAAATATTTGCAAATGATATGATTAACAGGGATTAATATCCAAAATATACAAAAAGATCATACAACTCAAAATCAAAAAAAAAAAAAAAAACAACCAAGCAAATATAAAATGGGCAGAAGACCTGAACAGAGACTTTTCCAAAGAAGACACACGGATGGTAAACAGGAATAGGAAAAGATGCTCAACATTCGTAATTATTAGAGAAATGCAAATCAAAGCCACAATAAGATATCACATCACACCTGTCAGAATGGCAGTCATCAAAAAATCTACAAATAACAAATGTTGGTGAGGTTGTGGAGAATAGGTAACTCTTGTACCCTGTTTGTGGGAATGTAAATTGGTGCAGTCACTATAGAAAACGGTTTGGTCATTCCTCAACAAACTAAAAATATAACTACCATATGATTGAGCAATTCTACTCCTGGGTATATAACCAGTAAAATGAAAACACTAATTCAAAAAGATACATGCACCTCAATGTTTATAGCAGCACTGTTTACAATAACCCAGATATGGAAGCAACCTAGGGTCCATCAACAGATGAATTAATAAAGAAGATATGATATCATATATCATATACATATATATATACTCATATACACACACATGGATTATTACTCAGCCATATAAAATAATGAAAACCTGCCATTTGCAGGAATTTGGATAGACCTAGAGAATATTATGCTTAGTGAAATAAGTCAGACAGATAAAGACAAATACTGTGTAATATCACTTATATGTGGAATCTAAAAATATAATACAAAGGAGTTATATAGCAAAACAGAAACAGACTCACAGATACAGAAAAGAAACTAGTGGTTACTAGATGAGAGAGGGAAAGTGGGAGGGTCAAGTTAAAGGTATGGATTAAGAAGATACAAACTAATATGCATAAAATAGATAAGCCACAAGGATATATTGTATGAGACAGGGAATTATAGTTTATCTTTTAATGACTTTTAATGAAGTAAAATCTGTAAAAATACTGAATCACTATGCTGTACACTTGAAACTAATACCATATTGTAAATCAATAAAATTAAATAAATATGTAAATAAATAAATCATCTTTAAAAGTAACAAAATTAAAAAGTTGGAGGATGGACTGAGGGGCTAATGGTGATTATCTAACATACAAGCCAGCAATCTGACATCTCTGAGAAATTTTAGACAAATTTTCTTGTCTACAGAAGGGGAATAAAACCTCTCATAGGATGTGGAGAGAGTAAAACAGAATGAACCCAGATGCCTTATTATTAGTTTTCTGAACCTGGTAATGATTTCTGCTTCCCCCACATTTTACCCTCTCTGTGTAGCATAAAGCAACACAGATAGAAGACCCACTGAAAAAGCTCTACAAATAATATCCATTTGATAGTGTTGTAATTCATGATCTCAGTGTGGTTATTGGATTGCTCCCCCTTTTTCCTGAGTTACGATATTTATTTATTTCACCAATCATTCCTAATTCCAAGAATGATCTATAGGTTGTTGATTGACTTTGGACATTACCACGTAAACCTTGACACTTCTGGCAGTGTTACCTTTTATTACTGAGTTCTCAACAGGTGGAGACATTCTTTCCTTCTTTTTTTCTTTCATCTCTTTCATCTCTTCCTCTGCCTTTCTCTCCACCTTTTCTATCTCTTCCTTTCTCTGTCTTACCTTTGTTTATCAAGCTGAGAGAATAATGTTAACCATAAGGAAGTGATTGAAAAAGTTTAAATATTATAGGACTCTGAGAAAAAAAAAGAGACTTTTTCTCCCTGTAAGCCTGTCAAACTACAGCTTTGGGAGTAATAGACTCCAAGCCCTCCTATTTTTTTTAATGTACAGCCATTTTCTGATTGAGCTAATGGAGACATTAGAGTGATAGCTTATCAGGTGAGCATATTCCTGCTGTGTGTCAAGTCATTTTTCTTCTCTAAAAATGCTATGGATTAGTCATGCAGTTTCATTTGTAAAATCAGTGAGAAGATGAATAGTGATAATTTTGATTCATATAAAGAGAAAATGTTATAAATATTTAATACAGCAGCCTGTGAAATCTCCCCCCAAAAACAAATATTGTGAATATGAAGCAGTCAGATTAAGGCTCAAAATAAATTAATTTCAGCCATATTAAATAAAAGTGCAATATATAAGATTTTTTAAAAACTGATCTTTTTCTCTGTGCCTAATATTTTCCACAGGATTGTGCCCTGTTTCAAATTCTCCCTCAGTGTGTAATATTTTAAGAATAGGGATGAAGCAGGTATAAATGATTATCATCTTCCCTTATCAGGCTTCATATGTAGAAAAGTTCCCTTAAGATATCTGAGTATAACAATTTAAAATACATATTTTTGTGAGTTTAATCCAAGATATAAATTAGCATTAATTTATGGTAAGTCTTTAATTAAAGCTAGTGTTCAGTACATTATTACCAATCTGGGTAAATGAAGAGTCTGTGTGGATAAATTTACATGCAACAATTAAAATTTCTCCTTCCTTCTCTTACTCCCCACAAACTGTGCCCCAAATTCCAGTGTCTATTGGCTTGTGACTTCATATGATACCTCTTCTTTTACATGCCCTGGGTGCTCTCAAGATATATTACTCACTTCACATTGTTTCTCATGGTAAATAAGTTAACTACCTTGCATCTGTTTTTCTAGGCTCATTTTCCAACCTTTATTAAATCTCCAAAATTCTTCCATACATAAAGAAAAACATTAAAATCACTAATAAACTCCAAAACACTCCCTTGAATATAGGCAACATATTTTTATTCCATGTAACATTATAATATGGTCTAACATTTATAACTGTTAACTTGCCCACTAGATTCATTCACTATATGTATGCTATAAAACAGACATCATGTAAAATTTATAGACAAGAATATCCAGTTGCATAACAAATAGAATCTTAATATTTTGCTCCTGAACTAAGAGTCAGGAACAAAATAGAGGACAAGTCATTAAATGAGCAGCATAATTCATGCTGTTACCATTCCATGTAAAATTATCCTATCTAACATTGATGGAATATAATATCTACTGGCCTGATAGGACAGTGGATATGACAGTCCTCTTGGATGGCAAAGAAAATTGTGTTATTTGAGTGCATGAATTGTATAACTCATTGCCCCTGGTGAACCAGTTAATAAGTTGAATTCAGAAAACATCACGCCTGAGGTGTGTGTTAGTACTGCCCATAGGGCAGTATTGGAGGATGGACTGAGGGGCTAATGGTGATTACCTAACATACAAGAGACATGAGACAATCTAAAAAGTCAAAAATTCTAAATAGTCACTACAAATTTTAACAGGAGAGACAAATTAAATCATAGGCCATGAAACTTGACCAGCTGCCAGAGAACCAGGTCAACAAAGACGTCAGCAATGGAGTTGGAACTGAAGCAAACATTAATTTAGAATATTGAAAAGGGGAAGTATGAACATGCAGAAAAAGAACAGAGTACTGGTGAATTCATTAACAACCAGTATATCTTTATATTTGAAATACCTTACATAGTCCTTACCAAAAAGTTTTCACTATTCAATGTATTCGGTCTATAGGTACTGACCACCTATATAGGCCAGACTCTGTATAAGGAAATGTATAAAAAATAAAAATCACAGGACGTAACAGGATATGCTGCTTGCTTGTCCTTGTGATTCTTAAAACATAAGTTAGATGAGGCACATGGAAAACAAGTGATACAAGTATGGAACAAGTTTAAGAAGAAATTTCAGAAGAGTATTTGATATTTTCCAAGTAATCAAGAATTCACCCTAAGTATTCCATTTTAAAATCACTTTAAAAAGTAACAGGATATTGTCTGTAGATCAGAGCCCTGCACACATCTGGTAGTCCAACCTCTTCAGTAACAGTCACTAAAAGAAAGCATATCAGCATGGGAAATCTCAGTACGTTCCTCTCAATTTTGCTGTGAACCTAAAACAGGTATAAAAGAAAAATTTTTATTAGAAAAAAAATTAACAGGATATAGGCTATAAAGAAGTAAAGAGATAGACTGGTGTTCTATGAACAGAGAGAATAATGTACAAGAGAAAGAGGAATAAGTATCATATAACAAATTGATTTAAGCACAATGTTTATATTAGGAAATACTGAAGTTTAATGAGTCCTCTTCTCTGAAATGTCACATGTTGTTATAAAAGAGATGATACCTCACTCTCAGCCCTGTTTTCTCCAGAAACAAACAAATAAAACAAAACACTTAGCAATGATCTTATGTGTCCACCAAAGGCCTACATAATCAACCTTACATCCAAGAATGAAACAATGTACTAGTGAAGTCAAATTCAAAATTCACAAAAATACTTGGTAATAATCATTAAAAATGGCTATCAACAGGCTTTTGGTCTACAGGTTGTTTATGAAGCCATTATTTTTTCTTTCATAATTATTTTTTTTTCACTACAGCTAGGATACCATCTGGATAGTAGGGAAAATATTAATAGGGGATGAGAAGAAGAAAGTATTAGCCATAGCCACATGTACATCTATCTATTCTGCTTTGGCAGCAAGTGACATATTTGAGTCCTCTCTACTCAACAGCAGCGGTATGTCAATCTATGTATGTATGCACTTTCAGAAACAAATCTTTTTCAGTTTAGGAAATAAATAGCACTTCAAGGTCTTCCAGAACACGCTCTGATCTTTTAACTCTAGGTTTAGAGTTTATGTAATAGGACTGGAAGACTAAAACCAAAAACAAAAGGAAACAGAAAGAAAAAAGTGATCATTTTTAATCCCTTGCCTAGAAATGTGTAATCTCAAGGTTGGAAGAAATGGACTTGGTCTATTTTTTTTGTGTGTGTGTGTGTGTGTGTGTGTGTGTGTGTGTATTAAAAATGCTGAAAAAAATGGCCAATCTAGTACTTCCCAGAAAAGTACTGAATTGTTCCAGTCTATGGAAGCTAATGAGCCCAAAAAGAAAAACCTACAAATATAGAGAGCTGTGATTCCTTCAAGGAAATAGCTCAACCACATCACAATGCAGCGAGGCTCAGCACTTTGATAAGTTTGACATATTTACAGAAAACTTTCATCCAAGTATAACCACACATTTGATAAATAGCATTAACTTGAAAAGGAGAGAAAAGGAAACAAACATGGTGAGGGGAAAAAAAGAACTTGGTGGAGATTGAAATATAGAAACAGGAAGAGTGGAGGAACCCATATGCCTTCTCCTTTAAGACATGGCAAATTGGAGATGCTGAAAATCTCTCTGTCAAAAGCACAACGAAATGTTTTAGATAAAATAATAAGAAAATATACTGTTGAAAGTATAGATGACTTTCAAGAAAGCAAGCAAAATTATTTGAGGTTAAGGAAAGAGCAGGAGTGAGATATCTGGAAACAAGTGTACTAAAATTTTCAGATGTTTCAGGGGCAACTGAGAAATTCTCTGCTTGGAGGTTGCTAAGAAATTCTATGTCTTATGTTTCTTTCTGGGCAGATTCAGAGAACATTTTCTAGAAAATCCTCCAGAAAAACAGAATGTGGGATGGGATATGCTCATCCCACATTTCTGGAATACTTTGAAATAGGGGGAAAATATTTCCTAGAAAGGACTACACAGAAAATGCTCTGTCTTGAATTTGGTTCTGAGAGAGGTTATGAAAGATGTTTTTCATAGCAATTCATTAACACTGAGGACTATGTAGCTGTGTTTGAAATTGTCTACAAAAATTTAAAAGGAGGAAATAATGTAATATATGTTTGTACTAACCTGTAAAAAAATCAATAATTAATTATAAAAAGAAAAAGAAAAAGCTAGGATTTGACCAAGTGTGACATCCATTCTTTTTTTTTTTTTTTTTTTTTTTTTTGTGGTACGCGGGCCTCTCACTGTTGTGGCCTCTCCCGTTGCGGAGCACAGGCTCTGGATGAGCAGGCTCAGCACCCATGGCCCACAGGCCCAGCTGCTCTGTGGCATGTGGGATCCTTCCGGACCAGGGCACGAACCCGTGTCCGCTGCATCGGCAGGTGAACTCCCAACCACTGCACCACCAGGGAAGCCCTACCCCCTCCATTCTTAACAAATATTCTTAGCAAACTAGCAATAGAAAAAAATGTCCTTAATCTGATAAATTTTTCTCCTAAAAAAAATTAATGTTTAATGGTGAAATATCAAAGCTTTCTCCCTGAAATCAGAATGAGAAAACATGCCAACCCTCACAGCTTCTATTAGCAATGTACTTGAGATCTGAGTCAGTGAAATAAATCTTCATTATGACTTTGAGTTAGGTAATGATAGCTTAAATGGGGCACATGTATTCCTATACATGTAAATAAATCTATATCAAGAATGGAAAAGAAGAAATAAAATCTAATTATTCAAAGATGGCATTATCCTATGTGTTAAAAATCTAAAAAGAATGTAAAGGAAAGCCATTCAAAATTAATAAATATACCTAATAAGGTCAATGACCGGAAGTCAAATTTTTTCTTCCAGTCTTATTGATATGTAATTGACATACAGCACTGTGTAATTTAAGGTATACAGCATAATGATTTGACTTACATACATCATGAAATGATCACGACAATAAATTTAGTGAACATCACATATTACATGCCTAGGAGTAAATTAAATACCTAGTAGAGATATACTGAAGACCTCTATGAAGGATTAAAATAGCCACAAATTAGTTGATCCTTTTCTCATTTAGGTGAGCTTATGTCTCTTCCCCTTCATCCTGGGTGACTGCTTTGACATATACAAAATGGTAGGAGTGACATTTTACCAGTTTCCAGATTCAGGCCTTAAAAGACCGGCAGCTTCTATTTCTTGTCTCATGGAACACTGGCTCTTGGAATCTAGCTGCCTTGCTGGGAGAAAGACCAAGCACCCCAGTGGAGGGAAATAGAGCCAACAACCTCAGCCACATCCTCAGGTGACAGTCATCAACAACTAGGAAGCAATGTGGTCAAGTCACTTTGGAAGTGACCCAGATAAGGTTACATTGAGGAAGAGCAAGCTCTCTTCACAAAGCCTTGCTCTAATTGCAGATTCATGAGCAAAATAAATTACTGTTGTCTTAAGCCACTACAATTTGGAGTAATTTATTATGCAGTGCTGAATAACTGGAAAATGTTAATGACTTGGAAGATTCAATATTTTAACAGTATTCTCTCCAAATTGATCTATAGATTAAAGGCAATCCCAGTCAAAAATCTAGACACAAAATGAGTACATCCCATGTGATTACATTCATTTAATGCTTAAGATTAGTCAACACAAATATATGGTATTAGAAATTATGATACTGGTTATTTTGGCTTAAAGTGAGATGGAAACAATTTGGAAAAAGTGTAAGTATAGCTTTGTGAATGGTAATATATATTCTGAGTGCTGTTTACCTGGTGTATATACTTGCTGTGAAAAAAATCAAGCTGAATATATATAATTTGTACTCACTTCTGTGTACTTAATAAAAAGTTTAACATGTTGAAAAAGCATTACAGAGAAACATTTGCAAAAATGAAAATAGCCAGACAAGATGGCCCTTGATTTACTAATGCAATATAATATTATTATGCAGTATATATTTTTATTTTGGAATATGTAGACATGTGATTAAATATATATTTTTGTATAGGTATAATAAAAATCAAATCGAAGGTAATAATTACTTCTAGCATGCAAATTTGGGATGTGTAGTTTTCAATCATTTCACTAATATTTAATTTCATGAAAATGTTCTAGAAAATGTGGAAGAATTACCAGAATTGATAAAATGGTAATAGTTAAACAAATGTTAGATTTATTGTATGCTATACTTTTCTATAGTATTAAGTATTTTATAATTTTTTAAAAAACATGAAATAAAACTGGGATCCCAGTCTTTGGATTGTTGACTAATTCCAACTAACAAACTTGGTGCATTCTCCATCCTACCTCTGAATTTGGGTCCCCATTACTATTTTGCACCAAAATCTATGCACTATACAGATGACAATACTAGGGCAGATCTCATAGATCTTGGATTTTTTAATCTCACTGCTACGAGTGAAAGAGAAAGGAAGAAAAGAACAAAATGGGGGGGGCGGTATTTAGATAGCTTCTTCCTCCCAACTACCTTAACTAAATTCTTTCTGTTGTCTTTTTTCTGTTGAAATGGGAAAGAGGAGACTATCCATACATAGTTCTCAAGCAGTACAAAGTCTTGTTCTGGTTCCCATCACACCAGTGTCAAGAGGAAAGTCTCTGTACAGAGTGCTACCAAAAACTCCAATAGGAGAACAGTTCAAATACATAATTATTTTAGCTCTCCTTTAGAAATTTTAGCTACCTTTCAGCTGGGTCTTATACTTTCCTTGCCTGATCAAACCTAATGTTCTCCAGGGATGGAATGTGGTGGAAGAGGTGGAGAAGGATAGGAGGGGGTGGGGGTGGGGCGGGGTGAGCTTTATACTTTTACTAGGGTCAGAATGTGTGCTTAACATATTAGTAATTGCCCAATACATACCTAATAAATTTTAAGTAATAATTTCACTTTCATAGCCATTGACATATATTATGGAGCTTTAATTTTACATATACAAACCTGACAGGTTTTATTTTATTGTGGAATTCATCCACTTATGTTAAAACTACTTTCCAAATATACTCAGAAGTAAATCAATAAGTTGACAATAATGCTTGATTAGTCTTATAAACACATCCCTGAAAAATATATTTTTGTAAGCCTGATTTTTAAAATGCTTCTTCTTTTTAAGTATAATTTTCAAATTAATTTTATTAAACATTTTGTGTTTTAGCTTAACTATGACTTTTTAAACTACATAATTATGCTTTGTTTAAGTAAACCCAGTATGTGAAACTTTGGATTGTTGTAAAATACAGTTTTTCAGACCATAAAGATATTCAGTAGAAATGTTTTCTTTAAGTAACCATTTCCCAAATACAGTTTGATTGTGTTTTCATTTCAAAATTATTCATAGTAGACCTTTATAAGAATATACTTATTATTTAAGGTGAACTATACCTACACATAGATTATTTATTAGAAACATTCTGGGTTTGTTTTCTACATGTTTTTGTAACATTCCTACCCCAAGGTTTATCAACTGAAGAAATATTTTGTTTAATTTTGTTTATCACTACATAGAAAAATGTGCTTTGGGAATTTTCTTTGTCTCAAATATGAAAAATGGGTTACTGCTGGAGGCAGCAAAGCAGACTAAGTGGACTAAAGATCTTCCCAAGGAAAATAATAATGTATTTTAATCACAGGAGTGAAAATCTTGTGTCCAGTATTATCACTATGTGTTGAAAAACTTGGTTAAATTCAACGAAATAGTTTATTGAGTTAGGTATAAACAGAGGGGAAGGAGAAAATAAAGTGCAAAAATCAATGTATGTGTGAACTTATAACACAGAATGAACTTTAATGTATGTAAAAAGGAAAAAAAAATAAAAGTTCAAAGGATCCTAGGATGGAATGTAGTGTTTTACATATGTATGAAATAAACTCACTGAAGGGACTGGGGAAAAATAGTAACACCCTAAATAATAACTCTACATAATTCTGTAAACTAGTTGGCAGTTTTCTTTCCCAGGGGATTATGGATTAATAATTCTGACACCGACATTCATGCATACTGAAATTGAACATTTAAGTAAATGGATAGTGGGAACCAGATGAAGTAGGAGTTTACAGATCAGCAAGGGGAGAAAACTAGAATGATCCATGTGGCAATGGATTACAGTTAAGGACATCAGTATGCACTCATGTTTAGCTTAAGATAGATACATGTGATTACATATGACATATTTATGGATATGTATGTGTCCACATGCTAATATATATCATATTATATGACCTTGCTCTGCTAGCTGAGCAGGCCTAGAAAAAATGACACCCCAGTCGGTTACAAGTAATAATTTCATTCCAAATACTACAGTATGGGAAGGGAAAAAAAAATAACTTTACAATGGAGAAACCTGACAAATACTACCTCAACCAAATTATCAAGTTCCACATCTACAATTATAAGTCATACTAGGGTATGTACTCTTGATAGGACACTTTATCTTTGTCATCTTCTTCCACCAAATATATAACCCCAGTATAAGCGTGAGAAAAATATCAGACAAATCCCAACTGAGGCACATTTTACAAAATACCTGACCAGTACTCTTCAAAACTATTAAAGTCAACAAAACAAGGTTATACTGAGAAATTATTACAGCTAAGAGGAGCCTAAGGAGAGATGATAAATGTATGTAATATGGTATCTTGAAGGGGATCTTGGAATAGAAAAAGGATATTAGGTAAAAATGAAGGAAATCTAAATAAAATATAGACTTTAGTTATTAATAAGCTGCTAATTTTGGTTTATTAATTGTGATAAATGCAGCCTACTAATGAGAGATGTTAATAATAAAGGGAATTCATTACAGCATAATTGGGAATTCTGTACTATCTTTGCAAATTTTTGGTAAATCTAAGTGTTCTAAGATTTTTTTTTAAGTTAATTTATAAGGCTCTTTTAAGTAAATAATATTTTAGAGCTTAATCAGTTAATGCTGATTATATATAATCACAAAAATGGGAATAAAAATAGTATCCATTAATTGAAAACTTACTATAAACCAAGCTATGTTCTAGGAACATTATAGTCATGAATCAAATCTCCGAAACAACTTTGCAAAAATAGATAAAATTATAGAATATATTGAATATTGATGTATCAATATATATCAAGAACTATTCTAAACTCTTTATACACACTATCTCATTTATTTCTCACAATTCTATGAAGTTCATTTTATACATTTGTTAATGAAGGCATTAACACTCTGAAAGCTTAAAGAAACAACATTATAAAATGGGCAAGTAGATGTACATAATTCAAATAAGGCTGTCTGATTTCCCTCTATTCTTAAAAATTGTGCAGTACTATCTCATTTAATGCTATAACATTCCTTTAATTTAGACATTAATATCCTCAATGAGCTTTATATAGATTTAGAGTAAAGTGAATTTTTCAATAACACACTCAGTAAGAGGTGGAAGTTGTTTAGTTCTAAAATCCCTGCTTTTTTTCCAATACTATTTTGATCTCAAACCATTATGCAGAAGCCAGATATCTCTAATCTACAAAATATTCTGCTATGTACTTTAAGGAATACAAAGAAATATACCAGCCATAGATTTTGCACTAATGAAACATGTGTGTGTTTGTGTGTATATGCACATACATACAATATATCAGTTATAATTAAGTTTACTTACAAATGACACAGCCTAAAATAATAGTACCATAAACAAAATAGATGTTTAATCTCTCTTAAATAGAAGAGATAGAAATAAACAGTCAAAAACTGAATGGCACTCAACAGTGTGAGATTTAAAACTTCTTTCCATCTTGTTTTTCTCTCTCTTCACCTTATAGTCTGAGATAGCTATTTTTGCTCAAGCATTCACACCTCAAATTCCAATGAATAAAAATTAGGAACAAGAATAGAAAAGCGCAATGTCTTCATTTAAGCATACATGCTGAGTTTGAGATGATTATGGTGCATTTTGGGGGAATAGTTAATGGTTAGGTTAACTCAGGAAAGGGATTAGGACTAGAAACATAGCTGTCAGAGTTAAGGCTAAGTTTCAGGCATTAGCTAAAACCCTGTTTAATAGAATTGACCATAAATTAAACAGATAAACTAGAAGGAACAGTGCTAATTTAATATGTATTAGGGTTAGACTTTTAAAATTACAGTGTAATTTTTGGAACTCTGAGGCTCAATGTGATCTGTGATTTCAATGGATCTCTAGGTTTCTGTCAAGAATGAGAGGACACAGCCTAAAGAATCTGTTAACCAAATTGACTCTGAGATTTAGTTTATTGATTCCAACCATTTTTTATTATTCATTTATTCAACAAAAATTATTTTTTGCCTACTATGTGCAAAACACTATGATAGTTATTAGAAATATAAACATGAATAAGACTGTCAAAAATCCAGAAATATAAAAATTAAAACTGCTAGGTCAATAAAATAGTATTTAGTTAGAGTTTATTGTGCATATAAGAATATTTAGTAAACTGAGAACTTTCAAATTCAAAACTAATATGAATTTCAGGGGCATGATGTTACAGGATGGCTTATGAAGTGAAAATGCTGAAGCTGTTTAACTCTTAACAAATGATTGGCTATTACAATGGGGGTTCCCAGATGACCAGAGATAGATTAAAAATGATTATCTTATACTATTTTTTGGATGATGTCTTAAGTTTCTTTTATGATTATCAGAGGTATTTACAAGAAATAACCTCAGTTAAGTTTCACTTATGTTCATGACATAAGCTAGATTTAGATTTACTTACCTGGCTTAATGATTTCACCTACTGAGGGAATTTACAAGTCCAGTCTCCATTTTGTATTTAATGTTAACAATTGAAATAATCCCTATTTTTTAATGTTCATATTCTTCAGGGTGCAGAGGCAGGGTGGACTTCAGGGCTACTTAGAATCAATAGCTTATTGATAACCACAAAGTTACCAGATTTATTATCATTTTCGTCTTTTTAAAAAATTTATGTATGTATGTATGTATTTATTTATTTATTTATGGCTGTGTTGGGTCTTCTTTGCTGCATGCAGTCTCTCTCTCTAGTTGCGGTGAGCGGGGGTTACTCTTCATTGCAGTGCAAGGGCTTCTCATTGCAGTGGCTTCTCTTGTGGAACACAGGCTCTAGGCACTCTGGCTTCATTAGTTGTGGCATGTGGGCTTAGTTGCTTCTCAGCATGTGGGATCTTCCTGGACCAGGGCTCGAACCCGTGTCCCCTGCATTGGCATGTGGATTCTCAACCACTGCACCACCATGGAAGCCCCGTAGTATCATCTTCATCTTATAGTAGATTTTCTATTGTTGTGGGTCTGTCAAGCACATCTCAGGCTACATGGTTCCTTGACTTTGTCAAAGTCAAGATCCAGTGAAAGAAAAAGAAAATTAAAGTCTTCTCATAATTTTAAGAAATTATTAAATAGAAGAGATAGAAATACCTAGGTTAGTATCCATATATATAAAGAATGACTGTGGTGAGAATTTTGTATAATTATGATAAGCTTAGAGAAAAATCATGACTTTAACTTAGAGTGAAGTCAAATACTCATAACATGTGGATGAGTATTAGAAATTATATTTAAATTAAAGGAGAAGAAGGAATTCCTATTGTTACAGCAAACACAATGCTCACTATCAATGGTGGGTGAAGGCTCTCTGAATAAGTGATATATAAGTTGAGATCCTAATTACAAGAAGGAACTATGTAAATAAGGATCAGTTGGAATAGACAGAAAGAAGAGTTATTGCCACCAATAAGGGAGGAAAGAACTTGGTGTTTTGAAGCAACCCAATAAAGAGCAGCATTGTATGCAATGCTGCAGCATTGTGAATGAGGGGGAGGACAAAGAGGTATGCAATGAGGCTGGATATGAAGGAAAAGATAAGTCAGTTAAGCCAACACAAAAAGTTGGGATTTTTATTCTCATTGTAATAAGACACCAGTGGAGAATTTCAAGGACAATGACAGAATCAAGGGGTCATGTTGGTTACTCACGTTGGAAATATTGACAAGTCCCAAATGGCATATATTTCTTGAGAGGTGAAATAATTATCTGAGGAGTGATCATATTCGGAAAGCAGAAAAAAATTTAATGGTGCTTCAAAATTTTTTTTCTTCTACATTTTTTCTTTTTTATTGATTATTTTTCTTTTTAGTTGTCAGCAACTTGTCTCACTCTATACAAAATTATTGTTTATGAATAAGTAAATATTAGAGAAAATAGTGTTGAAAACCTAAGCCTACAAGTCCCGACTTATTTTCAGCATAAGCCTAGCTTTTCTATAGATACTTTTAAAACCTACATTTTCTATGTCTCAGCATATGTAGTTGTATATAATCCACACAATATAATATAATGAAAATGCAAGCAACTGCCTCTTTATCATGTACTGGAATTCATTTTAGGTTTTATTTTTTCATAAACATCTTGGAACAAGAATAAGATTGGGAATTAAAATCCATGGAAACTGCTGTAAAGTCATCTTGTCAAAGTAAGAACAAATATAAACAGCCTACCAATTAGAGATTTACCATACACTTGTCAGTGATACTAAAAGAATTAGTTCAATGTAATATGATTTTTCTCCAGGCTCTCAACCAGATATCTACATGAGGTAAACCATCAAGCAGAAAAGAGCTTCTTCCTAAAAAATACTCAGTGCTCTGGTGGTTGAAAATAAGTACAATGAAAGCTAGGTCACTTTGAGGACTTTTTGGACTTTTAAAAAAAGATTTAAGACGTTGACAAGATAGCATTTTGTTGTAAAAATGTAGCATCTGAAGATTATTTTTCATAGAGTTCACTCGCAAGAAACTGATTCACACAAAATACTTTCTTTGTTGACGTGAAACACATAATTCAGATCCCACATCCACATATATCATAAAACTTGTTATAACTGCTTATGTATGAGGATTCCTTTATTAATTGAATATAGAAATTATTTATAATTTTAACTGTGTCATTATTATTACAAAATTATTATTAAATATGTACTTTTATATTATGATAATAATATAATTTTAGATAACCAAAATAAAATGCTTTATAAATCAAACTGGTAATGATGAAACGAGCAAGGTGGTAACTTTGTTTTAACTTCTATTAATGGAATGTAAAATAGTTTAAATATAATGAAATATTCAATTAATCATTTCTCAAAGTAACTTTTCTATTTAGGAAATATTCAGCACAGATGTTAGGGTGAATATGTTATACATATCTGAAATTTCTAGGCTGTTCACACAATGTAACTTTCTATTACTGAATCTGCCTTCATTCAGACTTCTGCATTTTGCTGTTTATGACCAAATGATTTTCTTTTACTTCCACACACATTTAAATGTGTGGTAATAAAACATGATGAGGGAAGAGCACGGTAATTATGAATGAGTAGATGTAGTAGACAAACAAACTAATTACATATGTATCTGCATGGATTATAATCAGACACACAGAAATAGGAACAGTTACAAAACACTTCTAAACAGCTCTCTGTAGATATTTTTATGCTTCTGCCATGTGAAATCCACTCATTTTTACAGTTATCATTAATTTATAGAGATCATCACATCTTTAGTTTTTTATTATGATCATTTTGATTAAAGTTTATACTTCACTTACAGTCTTATACCAAGTTGATTAAATGGCAAAATCTCAAGATTTTATTTTAATCTTTCAAGCTGAATCACTCAAAACTTTGTTTAAATGTTTACAAAGTATGTAAGACGAAAGCTTCATTAGTAAGATATTTTTTCCAATTATATTCCTATAGTTTTACAACTTGGGAATGGTGTAGAAAATGTAGTTGGTTCTTTGTTGGTTTTCATGTGGTTAAATGTTAAGATTTTGCTGCCAGATAGACCCAAGTTCAAATTCTCAGTGGTTCACTTTCTACTGTGTGTAGTTCTTAGTAATAGACCTAATTTCTTTTGCTTCCATTTCTTCATCTGTATAATGGGGATGGGATCTTAGACACAGTAATAAGTGAACAAAAGAAACTTTAGGCATTTATATTGGAATGGAAGAAATGAAATTATCCTTATATGCAAACATGATTTTCTAAGTAGAAAGCCCCAAGGAATCTACAAAAAATGATTAAGTTTAGCACTAATAATTAAGTTTAGTAAGATTGCAGGATTCAAATTCAATCTCCCAAGCCCACATTTATTTCTATACACTAGCAGTGAGAAATTAAAAAATAATTATTTAAAAAAACATTTTAAAATAACCAACAATATAAATGCTTACTTATAAGTATAAATTGTTTTTTCTTTATTAAAACATCAATTGGAAACAAACATTATACATGTACGATATAATGCACACACATATACACAAACACACAAATGCACACAGATTGTCAGTATCCCCTTTACTTTTGGAAATTAGGTCTGGGTGCTCTCATATTTAGATATTTTCTCACCCACTAAGTGAAATACACACAAGTCACTTGGGAAGATGAATGAACTATTTTATTTATTTTAAATTAATTTATTTAAATAACAGTATATCAGATTTAGGGACTCAGATCAAGATGGTGGAGTAAGAGGATGTGGAACTCACCTCTCCCAAACAAACACATCAAAAATACATCTGCTTAATGAAAAATTCTCATTGAAAAATTTCAATGAAAAATTTCTCATTGAAAACTAAGGGAAAACTAGGTGAAAGACTCCTCTATAACTCAGATTATAAGACATGTACATGCAGAATCAGATAGGAAGGAAAGAGAAGTGATCAGAATAGGACCTATACCTCTGGGAGGGACTCAGAGGAAAGGAAGATTAGACAGGCAGAGACTCTCCCTGGGGAGTGAGCCATTCAAGCCATATTGTACACCACAGCCATAGGGTCCAGCAAAGGGAAGACGAACACCCTTGGCTGGTTGGAAAGTATGTGGGACTAACAGGCAGGTTTTCTTGCTCTGAAGCAGGGTAAAAAGGACAATTTGAAACTACACGGCTGGTTGACTTGTTTCTTGCTACCACATACACTAACCAGAACCTAGTGAACACTCCAGCACCCTTTGCTTCATTTTGCAGCTCCACACTAGAGCAAGGACTACCACAATTGAGGGAAAATCTCAGCCATGAGACACTGAGGTGGCTCAAACCCTAAGCAGAATCTGAGCATAAAGGTGGTAGTCATTACTGGTGATTGCATCAGAGCATCAGAGGAAGTCTAGATCTCTGATGGCAGCCAGATTGACACACTCCATGACCTGACCTTCACCAAATACCCACATCAGCTCCTCTTGCTCCAGCACTGCTCCCCTCTGGGGTTGAAAGTGACAGTGCTGGGTGAAGGAAGAAAACACACTTGAAGGGAATCGAGCCAACTTAGACCCAACACCCAGGGCTTCTGTTCTAGCAGGTTGAGATCTGATACTGCACTTCACAGCGTGGTGACAACAACTAAGAAAAGGAGAAGCCCCAGGCACCCAGCTATAATCCTAACCTCTCCTTCTCCAGTCTACTCCTACCAAGGTGATAGATGCCAGCACACCCAGGGGAAAGATGTGACTTTTTATCACATCAAATCCATCTCTCCCACCAAAGCCACAGGGCATGTGCAGACCGTATAGGAATGCTCCCACATAAGGACACACCTTCAAGACCACCATAGGTATCTGTTCACCTAATATCATAGACAGTGAAAAATAAGAAAATTGAGAAGACAGAGGTATTTGTCCGAATTGAAAAATCAAGAGAAAACCCCTGAAAATACAACTAGTAAAACAGAAAAAATTTACTAGATAAAGGAATCAAAGCACAAGTAATAAGAATGTTAAACAAATTAAGGGATGGACTAGATGAACACAGGGGAAATTGTAACAAAAAAACTAGAAAATATTAAAAAAAAATGTCAGAACTGAAGAATACAATAGCTGAAAAGAAAAACACACTAGAAGGAATGAAAAACAAGCTAGGTGATACAGAAGTGATCTGGAAGATAGAATAATGGAAATAACACAATTAGAAGGCTAAAAGAGAAACAGATTTAAAAAAAATAAAAAACAGTTAAAGGAATTTGGGGGATAACATCAAGCATACCATCATTCACATTAGGGTTCCAAGAATGAGAAGAGAGAGAGAAGGAAGTAGAAAATGTATTTAATGAAATTAAGGCTGGACCATCCCAAGCCTGAAGAAGGAAATGGATATCCAGGTATAGGAAGCACATAGGGTCCTAAATAAAATGAATCCAAAAGACCCACATCAAGACATATCATTAAATCAGCAAATATTAAAGAAAAAAGAGTGCTAAAATCTGCAAAAGAAAAACAAAAGTCACATAGAAGGGAACTTATACTACAATGATAAAGTAATCAAAACAGTATGATACTGGCACATAGACCAATGGAACAGTACAGAGATCCCAGAAATAATCCAGGCACTCATGCTCAATTAATCTATGACAAAGTAGCCGAGAATAACAATGGGAAAAAGACAGTCTCTTCAATTAGTGGTGCTGAGAAAAGTGGTCAGGTACATGTAAAAGAATGAAATTAGAACATATTCTTACAACATACAAAAAATAAACTTAAAATGGATTAAACTCCTAAATGTAAAACTGTAAACCATAAAGCTCCTAGAAGAGAACATAGGCAGAACACTCTTGACATAAACTGTCTCTTCAGATGAAGGGAAAAAGGTAAAAATAACCAAAAGGGGCCTAATTAAACTTAAAAGTTTTAAGCAGTAAAGAGAACCACCAACAAAATGAAAAGACAACTTACTGAATAGGAGAAAATATTTGCTTATGATCTAACTGATAATGATTAATTTCTAAAATTTATAAACAGCTCATACAACTGAATATCAGAAAAAGAAACAACCCAATTAAAAAATTGGCAGACGTGTATGGACATTTTTTCCAAAGAAGACATACATATGGCTAACAAGCACTTGAAAAGACACTCAACATCACTAATCATCAGAGAAATGCAAATCAAAACCACAATGAGATATCCCCTTACACCTGTCAAAATGCTTATCATCAAAAAGTCTACGAATGCCAGATGTTGGCAAGGATGTGGAGAAAAGGGTACCTTAATACACTGTTGGTGGGAATATAAATTGGTGCAGCCACTATGGGAAACAGCATGGAGGTTTTCTTAGAAAACTAAAAAATAGAACTACCATATGATCCAGCAATTCCACTACTGAGTATATAACCAATGAAAAGGAAAACATTAATTTGAAAGATACATGGACCCCAATGTTCACAACAGTATTATTTACATTAGCCATGATATGCAAACAACATAAGTGTCCATCAACATATGGATACATAAAGAAAACATGGTGTATATATGCAATGGAATATTACTTAGCCATGAAAAAGAATAAAATTCTACCATTTGCAACAATGTTGATGAAACAAGAGAGTATTATGCTTAGTGAATATGTAAGACAGAAAGAAAAACACTCTATATTATTACTTATATGTGGAATCTAAAAATAAAACAAAAGATTATATATTAAAAAGCAACAGGAACAGACTCACAGATGTAGAGAACAAATTAACATATATTAGGGAATGGGAAAGTGAGAGGGTTGAGAGAGGGGTATTGGAATTAGACACAAACAACTATGTAAAAAGTAAATAAGCAAGGAGGATATATTGCACAGCACGGGAAAATATAGCATTATTTTGTAATAACTTAAAGTATAATGTATAAAAATATTGAGTCACCAAGCTGTACACCTAAAACTAATATAATATTGTTAATCAAGTATACTTCTTTATACTTAAAATATTATACTTGATTTACTATATTATATTATATTTTGCATGTATAATATATTGATTTTCCTTCATTCAGTAGATACTTACTTTTGCTTTTGTTTCCTTTGCCTGAGAAGGCAAATACAAAAAATAATAAAATACATTAAATTAAATTAAATTAAATTAAATACTGCTATGACTTATATCAAACAGTGTTCTGCTTAACATTTCTTCTAGGAGTTTTATGGTTTCCTGGTTTACACTTAATATTTTAATCATTTTGAGTTTATTTTTGTATATGGTTTAAGAAAATGTTCTAATTCCACTCTTTTACATGTAGTTGTCCAGTTTTCTGAGCACTACTAATTGAAGAGACTATGTCTTCCCCATTGTATATAATTAGATTATTTGTCATAGATTAATTGAGAATAAATATATGGGTTTATATCTAGCCTCTCTATTTATATCCATTGATCTATGTGTCTATTTTTGTGCCAGTAACATACTGTTTTGATTACTGTAACTTTGTAGTATAATCTGAAGTCAGGAACCTTGATACTTTCAGCTTTATTCTTTGTTCTCAAGTTTGCTTTGACTATTTGGAGTCTTTTGTGGTTTTATACAAATTTTAGGATTACTTTTTTCTACTTCTGTGAAAATGTCATGGGTATTTTGACAGAGATTACACTATAAATTCATAGATTGCTTTGTATAGTGTGGACATTTTAACAATATTAGTTCTTCCAATGCAAGAATATGTGATATCTTTCCATTTCTTTATATCATTTTCAAATTCCTTCACCAGTGTTTTATAGTTTTCATAGTATAGGTCTTTCACCACTTTGATTATGTTTATTCCTAGATATTTTAAACTTTTTGATAAGATTTTAAATGGGATTTATTTTTCTTTCTACTTCTGATAATTCATTATTAGTGTATAGAAAACGAATAGACTTCAGTATGTTAATCTTCTATTCTGCAACTTTACTGAATTCATTTATTAATTCTAATAATTTTTGGTGGATAATTTAGAGCTTTTCTATATATATTATAATATGTCATCTGTAAGTAATAACAGTTTTACTGTTATACATCCACTTTGAATGGCTTTATTTCTTTTTCTTGTCTGATTGCTGTGGCTGACCTGACAATACTATGTTAAATAGAAGTGTTGAGAGTAGGCATTCTTTTCTTGTTTCTGATTGTACAGAAAAAGCTTTCAGCTTTCACCATAGAGTAAGATGTTACCTCTGGGTTTGTCATAAATGGCTTTTATCCTGTTGAGATATGTCCCCTCTATACCAACATTAATGAGAGTTTTCATCATGAATGGATGTTAAATTTTGTCAACTGCTATTTCTGTGTCTACTGAGATGATCGTGTGTTTTTTTTCCTTCCTTTTCTTAATGTGCTGTATCACACTGATTTATTTGTGAATATTGAACTATCCTTGCATCCCTGGAATAAATTTCCCTCGATCATCATGTATGATCCTTTTTATATATTTTTGAATTTGGTTTGTTAATATTTTGTTGAAGATTTTTACATCTATTTTTATCAGAGATATTGGACTGTAATTCTTTTTTTGTGGTGTTTTTGACCTGTTTTGGTATGAGGGTAATGGAGGCCTTGTAAAATTAATTTGGGAGTATTTCATCTTCTTCAGTTTTGGGGGATGGTTTGAGAAGCATAGTTTTACTTTTTTACATGTTCAGTAGAATTCAACTGTGAAGCTGCCCATTCCTGGACTTTTGTTTAATGGGAGTTTTTTGATTACTGATTCAATTTCAGTTCTAATAATCAGTGATTCAGATTATATATTCCTGATTCAGTCTTAGAAGTTTTTATGTTTCAGGAATTTATCCATTCCTTCTAGGTAGTCCAATTTGTTGGCATATAACTGTTTATAGTATTCTCTTACAATCTTTGTATCTCTGTGTTATTGTTGTAATTTATCCTTTCTTATTTCTTATTTTGTTTATTTGGGTCCTTTCTCTTTTTATTTTAATGATCCTGACTGAAGGCTCACAAATTTTGTTTATATTTTCAAAAATATGCTCTTGGTTTCTTGATCATTTTTATTTAAAAAAAATTGTTTTGGCCTCTACTTTATTGATTTCCTTTTAGATCAGTATTACCTTCTTCCTTCTGCTGACTTTAGGCTATGTTTGCTCTTCTTTTTTGTAATTCCTTTAGGTGGTAGGTTAGGCTGTTTATTTGAATTTTTTTCTTTCTTTCTTGAGGTAGGCCTGTACCACTGTTAAATTCTCTCTTAGAACTGCTTTTGCTGTATTCCACTGACTCTGGAAAGTTTTGTTTTTATTTTCAAGGAATTTTCTGATTTATTTTTCAATTTTAGTTGACCCATTTGGTTTTTGATAGCATGTTGTTTACTCTTTGCTTGTTTGTTTTTCCAATATTTCTAGTTTCCTACCATTGTGTTCAGAAAAGACAATTGATATAATTTCTATCCTCTTAAATTTGAGGCCTAGCTTGGGATTTTGTGGCCTAGTGTGGGATTTCTCCTTGAGCATTTTCCACATGCACTTGAAAGGAATGTGTATTCTTCCATTCTTGGATGCAATATCTTGTAGATACCTTTTAAGTCTAACTGGTCTTTTATGTCATTTAATACCACTTCTGCTTTATTGATTTCTGTCTGGATGATCTATTCATTGACATATGTGGGGTGTTGAAGTCCCCTATTATTATTGTCAGTTTCTCTCTTTATATCTTTTTATATTTGCTTTGCATAGTTAGGTGTTCCTATATTAGATGTATATGTGATAATAAATATTATATCCTCTTCTCTTATTGATCCCTTTATCATTATATAATGCCCATATTTGTCTTTTTATTATTGACTTTGTTTTAAAGACTACTTTGGGGCTTCCCTGGTGGCACAGTGGTTGAGAATCTGCCTACTGATGCAGGGGACACGGGTTTGTGTCCCGGTCTGGGAAGATCCCACATGTCACGGAGCAGCTAGGCCCGTGAGCCATGGCCACTGAGCCTGTGCGTCTGGAGCCTGTGCTCCACAATGGGAGAGGCCACAACAGTGAGAGGCCTGCGTACCGCAAAAAAACAAAACAAAACAAAGACTACTTTGATATGTGTATTGCTACCAGCTTACTTTTGTTTCAATTTGTATGAAATATAATTTTCCATCCCCTCATTTTCAGTCTGTGTGTGTCTTTAGCTCTGAACTGAGTCTCATGTAGGCACCAAATAGATGGGTTTTGTTTTTCTATCCAATCAGCACACTGTGCCTTTTCATTGGAGCACTTAGTCCTATGAAATTTTGGGAATTATTGATAAGTATGTACTTAATGCCAAATTTTTACTTGTTTTCTGGTTGTTTTTAAAGTTCTTCTCTGTTCTTTTCTTCTTCTTTTAGTTTCTTCCCTTGTGGTTTGATGATTTTCTTTAGTGGTGTGTTTGTGTTCCTTTCTCCTACGTTATTGTATATTTTTGATTTGTGGTTACCATGGGGTTTATATATGTTGACTATATCTATTTCTACTTGTTTTAAGCTGATAGTCATTAAGTTGAAATATATTCTAAAAGATACTCCCCTCTCCCATGTTCTGTGGTTTTGATATATTTTACATCTTCATGTTTATCCCTTAATGGTTTATTTTAATTATGGTTTATTTTACAATATTGAGTTTTAATCTTCATATTCACTTATTTAAGTGGTTGACTCACAACTTTTACTATATATCAATCTTGTTTTTATTAGCGGAAATTTTCCTTTTGTATAAATTCTTTTTTTTAACATCTTTATTGGCGTATAATTTCTTTACAATGGTGTGTTAGTTTCTGTTTTATAACAAAGTGAATCAGTTATCGTATAAATTCTTTAGTTCTTGTTATAGCATTTTCTTTTCCTCTTAGGGAAGACACTTTAACACGCTTCATAGGGTCAGTTCAGTATTGATGAAATCTTAGCTTTGCCTGTCTAAAAAGTTTTTTTCTCTCTCTTTCAATTCTGAATAATAACCTTGCTTGGTAGATTATCCTAGGTTGTAGCTTTTTCCCTTTAGCACTTTAAATACATCTTGCCACTCCCTTTTGGCCTGCAAATTTCTGCAGAAAAATCAGCTGATAATTTTATGGAGGTTCCCTTGTATGTGACTGTTTTTCTATTTCTGCCTTTAGAATTCTCTAATTTTAACTTTTGTCCTTTTAATTATGATATGTATCGATTTGGGTCTTTTTGTGTTCATCTTGTTTGGGACTCTCTGTGATTCTTATACCTGGAAATCTGTTTCTGTCTTCAGTTTGAGATGTTTTCAGCTATAACTTCATGAAATCTTTCTTTAATCCTTTGCCTTCTCTTCTCTCCTTCTGGGAGCTCTATCATTTGATTGTTAATACAGTTGATGTTGTCTCAGAGCTTCCTCAAACTGTCATCATTTTCTAAAATTTAATTTTCTTTTTTGTTCTGATTGATTAATTTGCATTATTCTATCTTTTAGATCACTTATATAATCTGGCAACATCACGTCCTCCTTAACAGCCAGAGCCCCAGGCCATTTCCAATGCACTGCCTCTGTGCACTTGCCAGCAATGCTCACCTGAGTTCTGCTCAAGGGCAGGGCCAGGTCTTAGCTGGCTCTGCTTCCTCAAAGTGTGTCCTAACAATGTCATTTTGCCCTAGTGAGGAGCAACTCCAGAACAAGAGGAGGCAGAGTGAGCACACAGCACAGGCAAGGGCATGTTTTGTGATGCTTCTTGCACATCACTCTAGAGTCTCATGTAACTCCCAACCCATCACTTCCAGTTACACACTGGCAATGACAACCCATGCCATGGTCAGAATCAGGGCCATGTCCCAGCCTGCTTTGCTCATCCAAAATGTGCACTCTCTTGGGCAACTTCAACCTTCTCTCTGGTGGAGAGTTGTGCTAGAAAAAGAAGGGCTAAAGCAGTCTCCCAGTGTGGGCTGGGGTGTACACTGGGTTGGTCACAGGAAACCAGCAAAAGCCCCAGGAAGTTTTCAACCTGCTTCTTCTGCCTTATTCCTAGGAGTAAGCAAGCATGTGTGTTCACTCTTTATGAGCAGCATCTTGGTTTCTTACAGCCTTCCTGTAAGTCCCACTGCTTTTCAAATAAGCTAAGGAAACTCATCTCGCTGGTGTTAGACCCAAGGTCTGTGGTGCCTAATAGGAGACAGGAATCTCCCAGTCTCCAGGGAGGATCCCCAAGCCCATGATATTCCCCTCTTCTGTGGCCCCCTGCTGGGGGCATGGGTCCCAACCTGATTGCTTCTTCTCCATTCTTACCCAGCTCTGTGTGGATCTTTCTTTACAGTCTTGGTTATAGGAAAGGCTTTCTGCAAACCTCCAATTTGTTTGCATTGAGAGTTGATCCACATTTTGATGTATTGTTTTTAACATCTTTATTGGGGTATAATTGCTTTACAATGTTGTGCTAGTTTCTGCTGTATAACAAAGTGAATCAGTTATATGTATACATATATCCCCATATCCCCTCCCTCTGGCATCTCCCTCCCACCCTCCCTTTCCAACCCCTCTAGGTGGTCACAAAGACCCAAGTTGATCTCCCTGTGCTGTGCTGCTGCTTCTCAGTAGCTATCTATTTTACATTTGATAGTGTATATATGTCAGTGCCACTCTTTCACTTCATACCAGCTTACTTTCCCCTTCCCAATGTCCTCAAGTCCATTCTCTACCTCTGCATCTTCATTACTGCCCTGCCCATAGGTTCTTCAGAATCATCTGTTTTTTAGATTCCACATATATGTGTTAGCATACAGTATTTGTTTTTTGCTTTCTGACTTACTTCACTCTGTAGGACAGACTCTAGATCCATCCACCTCACTACAAAAAACTCAATTTCATTTATTTTTATAGCTGAGTAATATTCCACTGTATATATGTGCCACATCTTCTTTATCCATTCATCTGTCGATGGACAATTAGGTTGTTTCCATGTCCTGGCTCTTGTAAATAGAGCTGCAATAAACATTGTGGTACGTGACTCTTTCTGAATTATGGTTTTCTCAGGATATATGCCCAGTAGTGGGATTGTGGGGTCATATGGTAGTTCTATATTTAGTTTCTTAAGGAACCTCTATACTGTTCTCCATAGTGGCTGTAGCAAATTACATTCCCACCAACAGTGCAGGAAGGTTCCCTTTTCTCCACACCCTCTCCAGGATTTAATGTTTGCAGATTTTTTGATGATGGCCATTCTGACCGGTGTGAGGTTATACCTCATTGTAGTTTTGATTTGCATTTCTCTAATGATTAGTAATGTTGAGCATCCTTTCATGTGTTTGTTGTCAATCTGTATATCTTCTTTGGAAAAATGTCTATTAAGGTCTCCTGCCCATTTTTGGATTGGGTTTTTTGCTTTTTTGATATTGAGGTGTGTGAACTGTTTGTATATTTTGGAGATTAATCTTTTGTCAGTTTCTCATTTGCAAATATTTCCTCCCATTCTGAGGGTTGTCTTTTTGTCTTGTTTATGGTTTCCTTTGGTGTGCAAAAGCTTTTAAGTTCATTAGACCCCATTTGTTTATTTTTATTTCCATTTCTTTAGGGGGTGGGTCCAAAAGGATCTTGCTGGGATTTACATCATAGTGTGTTCTGCCTATGTTTTCCTCTAAGAGTTTTAGTGTCTGGGCTTACATTTAGGTCTTTAATCCATTTTGAGTTTAGTTTTGTGTATGGTGTTAGGGACTGTTCTACTTTCATTCTTTTACATGTAGCTGTCCAGTTTTCCCAGCACCATTTATTGAAGAGCCTGTCTTTTCTCCATTGTATACTTTTGTCTCCTTTGTCAAAGATAAGGTTACCATATGTGCATGGGTTTATCTCTGGGTTTTCTATCCTGTTCCATTGATATATATTTCTGTTCTTGTGCCAGTACCATACTGTCTTGATTGCTGTAGCTTTGTAGTATAGTCTGAAGTCAGGGAGCCTGATTCCTCCAACTCTGTTTTTCTTTCTCAGTATTGCTTTGGCTATTCAGGGTCTTTTGTGTTTCCATACAAATTGTGAAATTTTTTGCTCTAGTTCTGTGAAAAATGCCCTTGGTAGTTTGATAGGATTGCATTGAATCTGTAGATTGTTTTAGAGTATAGTCATATTCACACTGTTGATTCATTCAATACAAGAACATGGTCTCTTTCTCCATCGATTTGTATCATCTTTAATTTCTTTCATCAATGTTTTATAGTTTTCTGAATACAGGTATTTTGTTCTCCTTAGGTAGGTTTATTCCTAGGTATTTTACTATTTTTGTTGCAAAGGTAAATGGGAATGTTTCCTTAATTTCTCTTTAAGATTTTTCATCATTAGTGTATAATAATGCAAGAGATTTCTGTGCATTAATTTTGTACCCTGCTATTTACCAAATTCATTGATTAACTCTAGTAGTTTTCTGGTAGCATCTTTAAGATTCTCTATGTATAGTATAATGTCATCTGCAAACAATGACAGTTTTACTTCTTTTCTGATTTGGATTCTTTCTATTTCTTTTTGTTCACTGATTGCTGTGGCTAAAACTTCTAAAACTATGTTGAATAGTAATGGTGAGAGTGGGCAACCTTGTCTTGTTCCTGATCTTAGTGGAAATGGTTTCAGTTTTTCACCATTGAGAACAATGTTGGCTGTCGGTTTGTCATATATGGCCTTTATTGTGTTGAAGTAGGTTCCCTGTATGCCTACTTTCTGGAGAGATTTTTTGAAGCTTTTTTTGCAACTATTGAAATGATCATATGGTTTTTATCCTTCAGTTTGTTAATATGATGTATCACATTGATTGATTTGCATATATCAAAGGATCCTTGCATTCCTGGGATAACCCAACTTGATCATAGTGTATGATTATTTTAATGTGCTGTTGGATTCTGTTTGCTGGTATTCTGTTGCAGATTTTTACATCTATGTTCATCAGTGATATTGGCCTGTAGTTTTCTTTTTTTGTGACCTCTTTGTCTGGTTTTGGTATTCAGGGTGATAGTGGTCTCATAGAATGAGTTTGGGAGTGTTCCTCCCTCTGCTATTTTTTGGAAGTGTTTGAGAAGGATAGGTGTTAGCTCTTCTCTAAATGTTTGATAGAATTTGCCTATGAAGCCTTCTGGTCGTGGGCTTTTGTTTGTTGGAACATTTTTAATCAGAGTTTCAATTTCAGTGCTTGTGATTGGTCTGTTTATATTTTCTATTTCTTCCTGGTTCAGTCTCAGAAGGTTGTGGTTTTCTAACAATTTGTCCATTTCTTCCAAGCTGTCCATTTCATTCTCAAATAGTTGCTTGTAGAAATCTCTCATGAACCTTTGTATTTCTGCAGTGTCAGTTGTTATTTCTCCTTTTTCATTTCTATTTCTGTTGATTTGAGTCTTCTCCTTTTTTTTCTGAATGCATCTAGTTAATGGTTTATTAATTTTGTTTATTTTCTCAAAGAACCACCTTTTAGTCTTTTTGATCTTTGCTATTGTTTCCTTCATTTCTCTTTCATTTATTTCTGACCTGATATTTATGATTTCTTTCCTTCTGTTATTTTTGGGTTTTTTTTTGTTGTTGTTCTTCTTCTTTCTCTAGTTGCTTTAGCGTAAGGTTAGGTTGTTTCTTTGAGATTTTTCTTTTTTCTTGAGGTAAGATTGTATTGCTATAAACTTCCTTCTTAGAACTGCTTTTGTTGCATCCCATAGGTTTTGCGTCATTGTGTTTTCATTGTCATTTGTTTCTAGGTATTTTTTGATGCCCTCTTTGATTTCTTCAATGATCTCTTGGTTATTTAGAAGTGTATTGTTCAGCCTCCATGTGTTTATATTTTTAACCGATTTTTTCCTGTAATTTTGATATCTAGTCACATAGTGTTGTCGTCGGAAAAGATACTTGATACGATTTCAATTTTCTTAAATTTACCAAGGCTTTATTCTGACCCAGATATGATCTATGCTGGACAATGTTCCATGAGCATTTGAGAAGAAAGTGTATTTTGTTGTTTTTGGATGGGATGTCCTATAAATATCAGTCTATCTTGTTTAATGTGTCATTTAAAGCTTTTGTTTCTTGATGTATTTTTTTTTTTTTTTTTGTGGTACGCGGGCCTCTCACTGTTGTTGCCTCTCCTGTTACAGAGTACAGGCTCCGGATGTGCAGGCTCAGCGGCCATGGCTCACAGTCCCAGCCGCTCCGTGGCATGTGGGATCTTCCCGGACCGGGGCATGAACCCGTGTCCCCTGCATCAGCAGGCAGACTCTCAACCACTGCACCACCAGGGAAGCCCCTCTTGATGTATTTTTGATGTGTTTGTGGGAGTAGGTGAGCTCAGCATACTCCTACTTTACTATCTTGATTTCAGCCCCCTGAACAAACTGTTTAACTTTTCCTAAAAGGAATCATAATTCATCCAGCTAGGGAGACAAAATGTGAACAAAAAATTCATTAATACATAGCATCAGCCTGTCGTGGTGAAACCAAACTCAAATCTAGAGTCAAAACATCTGATTTTCTCATTGTTTACTTTATATGTTACCTTGTAAAAAAGATCATGTCTGCCATATAACAGTGGCTCTCCAATATTCATTGACCAAAAATTGCTGGGAAACAAAGAGGCCCCAGCGTATATGCGATATAAGATTGGGACCCAGAGTCCAATGTCATCAAATGTTGCTTGTGATTTTGATGAAGTATTCCTAAGGTCACACTTTGGAAAACAGTGAGTTATTCCAAAAATAGATTGTGAGTATCCATCTCTCTATTGATATGAACTGTTTAATAATCTATGAACCATAGATTTTATTTACCCATTTAAATATCTGACTTTCTAAACAATCATCATATATTTATTCATTTATTTTTTTACAAGTACCTGGCATGTAACTTTCATATACTAGTTATGTAACATATAGGTTTTAGCCTGTATACAACTAATTTTATCTGCTCTGAAGTGCACTAATAAATATATAAAATAATTCAGTGGGAAAAAGATTAGTTAGAGTACTATGGAAAATTTTGTGAAAAAGTTGAGAGAACGATATATACGATTGTAGCTAGAAGAGATACTTGTGAAAGGAATTTTAGCTGAAGGTGGAAGTTGTGAAGAAAACACATGAAGGCTGTAATTCATATTCAGAAAACAAAAACTTAATATGCCTTGAAAGTAGCAAGCAAATGACAAATAGTGGAATCTATATACTAAGCACATTTCTATAATAAATAGTAAATGGTCTCAAATAATAAGTAAAGGAATTTATGCTCCACTTCATTAGACAATTAAAGGTTTTTGTGCTGGAATGAATACATTTCAACATTTATCCTCTGTTACAAAATCCTTCATAATTTAGACTACACTATATTTTAGAGCATCTCAAGTTGGGAAAGTGGGGTCAATAGACCAAGCCTTAAATTGTTTAATTATAACCATAGTCAGCAACAAGTAGGTTTGTCTCAAACTTACAAGTTACAAAAGCATTTTCTCACAAATTGACTGAAAATTCATATGGTAGATGTTTTTAAAATGTATTTTACAAAACAATTAAGTGGCTAGCTCAAGATCAGAGAATGAAAATGGCAAGTGAGGACTGACACCTGGTTTCTCATAAGTTTTCCTCTGTGTTCTCTATATTTATGGACTTTTCTACCATTGCTATATTCTAAAGAGGATAGTATAACCGTTGCTTTTTTTTTTATTTTAATATCTATATTTGCTTTTCTGACAAGTGTTTCCAGAACGTAACCCTTGCTTCAGTCCTGATGGTACTACAAACATTTATATTCTTGGTACAGTATGGCTAGCTAAGTGTTTTTGCCAAAAGTCTCACAGACCAGCTGCCTTTCATGGGCTGGAGGGTGGTAACGTTTGTAGCAAGAAAAGTGTACAGATGGAACAGTATAAACATTGTCAGGGACACTCTATGTTGCAATCAGGATGGCAGTTAGCATTCTTTCATAGGTAGTACCAGTGCTCACATAGTTTTTTTTTTTTTTTTCCTGTAACATAATCTAAAAAGCATCAGGAAGTATTAACTTTTAAAATTCTCTGTGAAACTATGGAGAAAAGGGAACAATCATTTTCTGACAGTGTTATCAGAACTTTGAATATACTTTTGTTAGTATCTGAGTTGATATTTATGGAATTTCAATTTAAACAACTCAAGTCCAAAAGTAGTTTTTTAAAAACAGTGTTTGTTGAAAACATTAGTCATAACTTTTCATTTGCTTGGATTTTCCTCCTGGAAAATACCACCTCATTATTTTATATTTCTTAAGACCAATCTTTTGAAGACAGTTTTCCTAATCGGTTGTGAAAAACATTGTAATGCAATATTATCTTGGCATAAATATACTCAAGAAAGGAAATTAAAGGACAGATTCAGAACACCTGCCAGATCCTAATAAAGATAGTGAAAATGATTTATTCTGACTCATTACCTCCCACTCATGCCTATATAACTCAGAGCTAATTTTAATAGACAGCCAAATGGAGTCTGACACTTTACTTCATTTTCTATCAAATATTATTTTTTTCTCTCACTGTCAATCAGTAGCCTTCTTAGTTCTCATTTTACTAAGTCACACCCCATTTCAGCAGGTGTTTTCTGTGGTTATATAGAAACTTGCAATTAAATTGCTCATTCATTAATTATTAATCTGGTATTGGTGACTTTTACTATTAAGTAGATGTTTTAGGATTAAACTGAACAAACTCCCCCTTCCAAGTATAGTTTGATAGATTTAAGCTGCAGATCAGATTCCCAACATATAGAAAACTGCTAGTTTTCAGAAGCATACATTTACTCAGATTACATAGGCTGCTTAGCAATATATGAATATATGCAAGTGATTGCTGAAATACAGAGCTAATATTTTACAAAACATTTTATGGGATCATCTGTAAGTTATTATAATTAATAGGAATGGGCTTGTTTCTCTCCCTTACAGAAGATGTTAGTTCTTTCCCAGAGGTAACATAGTTGTAATTTGGAACAACAGATTTCAAATGTAATAAAGGATAAATAACAATTCTAGTATGTGTACATGTGTACACGTATTTTGACACTTCAATACAAACTATATATTCAGTGCCCAGTTCTGTGCTTTATAATTGCAGTGAATATTGATCAATGTAAGAGAAAAGAGGAATGTAAATGAGTAAATTTTAAGTCTCACACAAAATGTTTTCTTGTCTTATCCTAAATGTGATTGACATAAGCCAAATGACTGGGGTAGAAGTAAATGATCTGACTGAGTATAATTTTCTACTCCAGGAAAATTAGAAGATTCATAGAATTTTTGCTTATTTAGAGGGAAAGTGGATATTAATAGATCTATATTATATGAACAAGTAGAGAATGTGGAATACTTGTTCTTTTACTTATTCTCTGTTTAAGTATAAACTAAAATAAATAAAGAGGACTTGTCATAAGATTTTCAGTGTGTCTTGACTTTTTTGGATATGGGATGTATTGGTCAGCAACTTCCGGATCTTCCCAGGTGTAATCTGAAACCAGCACCTGTAGGGGAAAGCAGAAGAGACCGAAAAAGAGGCAAACCACTCCAGATTGGTAGGTGGCAAGTTTAATAAGCAAGGGAACTTACATAAGGAGGTGTGTCTTGGAAAGGCTGCAAGACAAGTAGATCTCCACACCTACTTGTCAGAATCTTAAAGTTTATGTAGAGCCCTTAAAGTTATCGTCAAGTATACAGTCCAGCTGTATACATGACTAAACAACACACTACCCTCTCAAGACGGCTTCATCAAAACAGCTCCAGCTTGGGAACAGTGGGTGGAATGTACATTCCAAGGATAGGGCAGAGGGTAAATTGTATCCAGTTGCCTGGTTCCAGCTCACAGATCAATCACCAGTCACAACCTCTCCATGACCTCCTCCAACACTCCAGCCCTACTGACTTCCTCTCAGAATCTTACAGGCCCCTGTCTTCTGCAATGTGCCCTGAATGGTCAGTAAGGGGTTTCACTAGCATGGACATGCCTCATTTGGACACTGTCTACCTGCATTGGAGGGAGATGCACATGCAAGAGAAAGCACAGATTAAGGCAATGATTCCCAAATAAATAACAAACTTTTTTCACCAAAAGCCCCATGATTTGGACCACTGATTTATTAAATCCTCTAGGCTGGGAGTTGGATCACTCAGGGTGTTCACTTGTATCCTTGGGTACCCAGGGGCATAAGTGCTTTATGAGCCACGATGTGGCAAACACGTAGGTCTGCCTCAGGCTCTTGCAGGTGGGCCCAAATGCCTTTCCACACATATCCTGACCCCACAAGGGTTTATTCATGATCATCCCTCCCTTAGTTTCCCATTTTCCAGGCCATAAGTTTTAGAACAGCGCAACTGTCAGTCCAAAGGGTTAATGGCCAGGGCTCATGAGTGATCACCAGCCAAACTGCTCTGAGTTCAGTCCACTGAAGGCTACAGTTTGACTCTGTTTCTAGGCATCTGTGTACGAGGCATCAGTAGGAGTTTCTCCCACTCCTTCCATAAAGGCCACAGAGGCTACCACAGGAATAGGAGCTGAGCCATTTGGAGGATCTACATACTTATATCCTAGTAGCACCTGCATTTCTATAGACAGTGGCCTGGCAGACAGGATGCTCCTCTGCTGCAAATAGGCTGCCACTTAGTCAAAGCGGGGATTTGAGCCATGGCAGAGATAGGTTGATGGAACATATTCTCAACTCACACTTTGATAGGAAGGAAAGGTTTTACCACGACATGCTGTTCCTTTATGAGAGGCTCTACCTAGAGGACTGCTATGTACACCATTAAGGGCTATTGCTCTGTGGAGATATATTGGATTTCTACTGCCTTCCAGACCTGAGACTGAAATTCCACAAATTCTCTCATTCAGATGTCTCTGCCACAGTCCGGAACTCATACCTCCTGTACTCACAGACACATATAACTCAAATGGTATTCTTGCTTGGGTGATGCCCAGAGCTTTGATCTGACTCACTGGTATCTTTGCCTTCTCAAAGGTGGATGGCTGCTTGATCCCCAGTCCCACACATGTACTTAGTTTACCAAGCAGAATAAGGGATGGAAGCCCTATGCCAGATGGAAAATAAAAGTACTCCAAAACCCCCAAATCCCTAGTTTGCATCTTGTTCACATTCTTAAGTGTTGGATAGCCTTATACCTTATCAACCACAGCTTCTGGGATAATTCAGGTCCTGAATTTCCTGTGAATTTCTGCTGCCCATCCTCTTCCTTGCAGATATTCCAGCAAAAACTTCAGAATGTCCTGCAGCAGAGGCAAATCTTCACATGTTAACATTATATCACCAATGTAACAGATCCATTTTACTGATGAGGAAAAGAGAACAGGCACAGGTCTCAGGCTACTGTACCATAATATTTTGTGGGGTTGTATAGGTAGCCCTGGGGAAGCCTTTAAAAGTTGCATTATTGCCCCACCAATGTGAAGGCAAATTGATCTTAGTTATCGGAAATGTGTACTTGTCAGAGTTTTTTCCATGAATCTTCTTGAAGAAAAAGCACTTTTGCAGGAACACTTTTGCAAAAGCATTAGAGAAAAACAATTATTGTAAATAAAAATAACTAAATAACTAAATATTTTTCATTTTATGTAAGTACACTATTGATATTAAGGGCTTACTTGTCTTTAAGCCAATTAAATAGAGCTCTTTCCAAATTAATTTTGGCAATACCTTCTGGAGGTAGAAAAACATTACATACAGATAACATATATCTAATGACATACATAAACAGGCAAACACAAACAGAGATCCTATAGCTTTCACTCCCAAACTTTAGCCCTTGATCAGTAACATTATGGAGTCTGTGGACTAGATTTTGTGTAAGGGAGCTTCATGGTAGTCTATATTTTAAAAAGCCTCTCCCTCCCCCTCTTTTTTTTTTTCTTTCAGTCTCAGTGGGCAGTATTTACATTTCAAAGGCATGATAAGATTTACAACTTTAAGGGAAGAGAAAAAATGCAAGGTTTCTCCTAGGAGTTTTGGGGTATATTTCTCTATTATTGGAAGTCTAAGGTAATTACTACTTAGGATTTTATTTATGTTAGGGACCAGACAACACGAGCCACTCCATCTGTTTCATTGTCAATTATCGCAAAAACCTCCCATTCTCTCTCCTCAGTTTCCCAAGGGTTCTACCTTATAGAATCCTAATCAGGCTTTGCCATAAGCACTCAGACCTTAATCCTTCCTAGCTTTGCAAAATGGCACACTAATAAGTTATTATCCTACTCTCATACCTTCTCAGCTAAGCTTGAAGCTAGCAGAGTAGTGGACAAATCCTTCTTTAACCTCAGCACTTCTTCCAACTTTCTAAGTCACACTTCAGCCTCTAGTTGGGCATCAGTGGCCATCTGAACTGCTCAGTAGAGGCCAGCTCACTACAGCAGCCATTTGTTTCCCTTCTTTGCAGTGGTACACTATGAGCAGTTCTGCAAACAGATAAATGAAAGCAGTCCGTGTTTTGGGGGTGTCTCTGTACCCATGGGGTGGTCCATAAACATTTAAAATGGGTCACACCTCCCCACATACAGGTCACTGGCTAGTGTGAGATTTTCTTAAGGGATGCTGCTTTTCCAAAACCCATTTCTTTGGTCTCTTGGCTGGCTCACCAATTGTCGGTTTGAAATTTTGGGAGATTCCTGGGTGTAAGCTGAAACCAGCACTCATACACAGAGAGAATGGAGGACTGAAGAAAGAGGCAGAACACTCTAGACTGGTAGGTGACAATTTTAATAAGGAAGGGAATTTACTTATGAGGCTTGTTTTGCACAGCAGCAAGATAAGTAGATTTCCACACCCACTTTTCGAATCTTAAAAGTTCATGTAGAGGACTTAACTCGGTTCATTCAAGTATACCATCCGGAAAATCTCAACAGCACATTGCTCCCTCAAGTCTGCATCCTTGAAAATGCCTCTCACTGTGGGCACAGTGGAGGGAGCATCCAATCCAATTGGAAGCATCCAATCCAATTGGAAGAGCATCCAATCCAATTGGAAGCATCCTGAGCTTCCAATTGCTCAGGTCTAGTTCTCAGATCAGCTGGCAGTCAAGTCCTCTTGATGATGACCTCTGCCACCAGTGTGACTGAAAGGAATCACTGGGTTAAATACTCATTTCTAGAATTATATCTTTCTTCCCTGTATCTTGTTCTCTCAGGGCAAATATGATCTAATTTTAGTATTCAGCCTCTATTCTATATTCCGTTTTTGCCTTTCAGTTAGAATCTTGAGAGGAAGGAAGATGATAGTCTAGCTAACAAGCCTAAAATTAAAAACTGAGTAAATGTATCCAAAGAGGGAATTAACACTTCCTAAAACAATAGTTGAAACAGAAGAGTGCTATAAATATTCATATCAAAATAAGAGGATCAATAAAAATGTAAAAGAACTTGAAAGGTACAGATCATATAACAAATGCCAACCACTTCAAATTCTAATTTTCATCATTAGAACAGTGCTATTTAAACATTATACTTTCTTCATTTATGAATAGTAATTAGAATCTCTGAATTTGCCAATCATAGAAAAGTAGATGGCACATGTGTACATTACTTGCAACAATGTGCCAATCATTTTCTGTTTTTAATATTAGTGCTCAGAAAATCCCCAGATACTTTGAGATCTGGGAGAAAAATTATTTTAGAGAGTAAATCCAGATCCAAATTAAGGAGTTGGCTCTCCTGATAAGGTGGTGAAAATTCTGGAAATAATGGCTGGGTTTCTCCCACTACAAACTAGTACAACAGGGTAAACATACATTACACATACTCACAGATGCACACACACACACACACACACACACACACACACACAACACACACACACACTTAGAGTGAGAAGCCTAAGTATAGCATAGGTTAAATGGGAGTGGAAAGGAGTTCAGTTAAGTTCTGGTGACCCACTGAATCTGATAATTCAATTCTTCTTCTTGAAAGAATAAATTATTAGAATATCTAAAAATATTCTCAACTATAGTACATAAACATGGCAAACATAACCAAATTAATATTTGTGTTTTCTTTATGTAAGGACCAAGAAACTATGATAAAGGTAAAATCGCCATTATTTTTTTAAATGTACATAGAGAACATAAAATTATCTGTAAATTAAAAGCTGTTACTACTGAAGTTTATGAAAAAAAAAAGAAGCACCATGGGGTTGCTTCTGAAAACTAAACATTTAAAAGATACTTAAGAAGATGTAAATATTTTTTCATTGTTAAAAACCACTTTTATAAATAAAATAATTGAGACATCAGTATGTTAATAATAATTGTATTTAAGTAGTTGAACCATAAGTAAGTGTCTTTTCTTTCTTTTTCTATTTCTCCTCTTTTTTTCTTATGACATATTTTCTGGTTTAAGGCTTATATTCTAATTTTTAAATGTTTATATTAAATTTAATTAAAGAAATGTAAACCATTTAGGATAAGATTTCTTTATATTTCCCTTTTCCTATCCATTCAAGAGTCTGGTGTATGCCAAAAATGAAATATTTTTCATGCATATATTACCTTTAACTACAATTTTAACTTTAACACATTTTTTTTTAATTTTTTAGTTTATTAAAACATTTTTAACATCTTTATTGGAGTATAATTGCTTTACAATGGTGTTTTACTTTCTGCTATATAACAAAATGATTCAGCTATACATATACATATATACCCATACCTCCTCCCTCTTGCATCTCCCACCCATCCTCCATATCCCACCCCTCTAGGTCACAAAGCTGATCTCCCTGTGCTATGCAGCTGCTTCCCACTAGCTTTCTATCTTAAATTTGGTAGTGTATATATTAGTCCATGACACTTTTTCACATCATACCATCTTACCCTTTCCCCTCCCCTTGTCCTCAAGCCCATTCTCTATGTCTCCATCTTTACTCCTGTCCTGTCCCTAGGTTCCTCATAACCATTTTTTTAAATTTAGGTTCCATATATATGTATTAAGATACAGTATTTGTTTTTCTCTTTCTGACTTACTTACTGTATAACAGATGCTAGGTCCATCCACCTCACTACGAATAACTCAATTTCATTTTTTATGGCTGAGTAATATTCCACTGTATATATATGCCACATCTTTTTATCTATTCATCAGTCAATGAACACTTAGGTTGCTTGCATGTCATGGCTATTGTAAACAGAGCTGCAATGAACATTGTAGTGCATGCCTCTTTTTGAATTATGTTTTTCTCAGGGTGTATGCCCAGCAGTGGGATTGCAGAGTGATATAGTAGTTCTATTTTTAGTTTTATAAGAACCTCCATACTGTTCTCTATAATGGCTGTATCAATTTGCATTCCCAGCAACAGTGTAAGAGGATTCTGTTTTCTCCACACCCTCTCCAGCATTTATTGTTTGTAGAATTTTTGATGATGGCCATTCTGACTGGTGTGAGGTGATACATCATTGTAGTTTTGATTTGCATTTCTCTAATGATTAATGGTATTGAGCATCCTTTCATGTGTTTGTTCCCAATCTGTATATCTTCTTTGGAGAAATGTCTATTTAGATTTTCCACCCATTTTTGGATTGGGTTATTTGTTTTACTGATATTGAGCTGCATGAGCGGCTTCTAAATTTTGGAGATTAATCCTTTGTCAGTTGCTTCATTAGCAAATATTTTCTCTCCCATTCTGAGGGTTGTGATCTTGTCTTGTTTATGTTTTACTTTGCTGTGGAAAACCTTTTAAGTTTCATTAGGTCCCATTTGTTTATTTTTTTTTTATTTCCATTGCTCTAGGAGGTGGATCCAAAAGGATCTTACTGTGATTTATGTCATAGAGTGTTCTGCTTATGTTTTCCTCTAAGAGTTTTATAGTGTCTGGCTTTACATTTAGGTCTTTAATCCATTTTGAGTTCATTTTGTGTATGGTGTTAGGAAGTGTTCTAATTTCATTCTTTTACATGTAGCTGTCCAGTTTCCCCAGCACCAATTATTGAAGAGGTTCTCTTTTCTCCACTGTATATTCTTGCCTCCCTTATCAAAAATAAGGTGACCATATGTGTGTGGGTTTATCTCTGGGCTTTCTATCTTGTTACATTGATCTATATTTCTGTTTCTGTGCCAGTACCACACTGTCTTGATTACTGCAGCTTTGTAGTATAGTCTGAAGTCTGGAAGCCTGATTCACCCAGCTCTGCTTTTCTTTCTCAAAATTGCTTTGGTTATTTGGAGTCTTTTGGGTTTCCATACAAATTTAAAAAAAATTTTTGTTCCAGTTCTGTGAAAAATGTCATTGGTAGTTTGATAGGGATTGCATTGAATCTGTAGATTGCTTTGGGTTGTAGAGACATTTTCACAATGTTGATTCTTCCAATCCAAGAACATGGTATATCTCTCCATCTGTTTGTAAATGCATTAATTTCTTTCAACAGTGTCTTATAGATTTTTGCATACAGGTCTTTTGTCTCCTTAGGTGGGTTTATACCTGGGTATTTTATTCTTTTTGTTGCAATGGTAAATGTGAGTGTTTCCTTAATTTCTCTTTCAGATATTTCATCATTAGTGTATAGGAATGCAAGAGATTTCTGTGCATTAATTTTGTATCCTGCTACTTTACCAAATTCATTAATTAGCTCTAGTAGTTTTCTGGTAGCATCTTTAGGATTCTCTATGTATAGTGTCATGTCATCTGCAAACAGTGACAGTTTTACTTCTTCTTTTCCAATTTGAATTCCTTTATTTCTTTTTCTTCTCTGATTGCTATGTCTAAAACTTCCAAAGTTATGTTTAATAATAGTGGTGAGAGTGAGCAAACTTGTCTTGTTCCTGATCTTAGAAGAAATATTTTGTTTTTCACCATTGAGAACAATGTTGGCTGTGGGTTTGTCATATATGGCCTTTATTATGTTGAGGAAAGTTCCCTCTATGTCTACTTTCTGAAGGGTTTTTACCATAAATGGTGTTGAATTTTGTCAAAATCTTTTTCTGTATCTATTGAGATGATCATATGGATTTTGTCCTTCAATTTGTTAATATGTTGTATCACACTGATTGACTTGCATATATTGAAGAATGCTTGCATTCCTTGGATAAACCTCATTTGATCATAGTGTATGATCCTTTTAAAGTGCTGTTGGATTCTGTTTGCTAGTATTTTGTTGAGGATTTTTGCATCTATGTTCATCAGTGATAATAGACTGTAATTTTATTTCTTTGTGACATCTTTGTCTGGTTTTGGTATCAGGGTGATGGTGGCCTCCCAGAATGAGTTTGGATGTGCTCCTCCCTCCTTTATATTTTGGAAAAGTTTTGGAAGGGTAGTTGTTAATTCTTCTCTAAATGTTTGATAGAATTCTCCTCTGAAGGCCTCTGGTCCTGGGCTTTTGTTTTTGGAAGATTTTTAATCACAGTCTCAATTTCAGTGGTTGTGATTGGTCTGTTTATATTTTCTTTTTCTTTCTAGTTCAGTCTTGGAAGGTTCTTCTTTTCTAAGAATTTGTCCATTTCTTCCAGGTTGTCCATTTTATTGGCATATAGTTGCTTGTAGTAATCTCTCATGATCCTTTGTATTTATGCAGTGTCATTTGTTACTTCTTTTTCATTTCTAATTCTACTGATTTGATCCTTCTCCCTTTTTTTCTTGATGAGTCTGGCTAGTGGTTTATCTATTTTGTTTATTTTCTCAAAGAACCAGATTTTAGTTTTATTGATATTTGTAATTGTTTCCTTCATTTTTTTTCATTTTTTTCTGATCTGATCTTTCTGATTTCTTTCCTTCTGCTAACTTTGTTCTTGATTCTCTAATTGTTTTAAATGTAAGGTTAAGTTGTTTATTTGAGAAGTTTCTTGTTTCTTGAGGTAGGATTGTATTACTCTAAACTTCCCACTTATAACTGCTTTTGCTTCATCCCATCAGTTTTGTGTTGTCATGTTTTCATTTGTTTCTAAGTATTTTTTGATTTCCTCTTTGATTATTTTCAGTGATCTCTTGGTTACTTAGTAGTGTATTTTTCAGCCTCCATGTGTTTGTATTTTTTACAGATTTTTTCCTGTAATTGATATTTAATCTCATAGCATTGTGGTCAGAAAAGATACTTGATATGATTTCAATTTTCTTACATTTACCAAGGCTTGATTTGCAACCCAAGATATGATCTATCCTGGAGAATGTTCTTTGAACACTTGGGAAGAAAGTGTGTTCTCTTGTTTTTGTATGGAATGTCCTGTGAATAGCAATTAAGTTCATATTGTTTAATGTGTATTTAAAGCTTATGTTTCCTTATTTATTTTCTTTTTGGATGATCTGTCCATTGGTGAAAGTGGGGTGTTAAAGTCCCCTACTATTATTGTGTTATGGTCGATTTCCCCTTTTATGGCCATTAGCATTTGCCTTATAAATTGCGGTGCTCCTGTTTTGGGTGCATAAATATTTACAATTGCTATATCTTCTTCTTGGATTGATCCTGTGATATTTACGTTGTGTTCTTTCTGTCTCTTGTAATAGTCTTTATTTTAAAGTGTATTTTGTCTGATATGTGAATTGCTACTCCAGATTTATTTTGATTTCCATTTCCATGGAATTTTTTTTTTCCATTCCTTCATTTTCAGTCTTTTTGTGTCCTTAGGTCTGCAGTGGGTCTCTTGTAGACAGCATATATCAGCATATATATGGGTCCTTTTTTTTTTTTTTTTTTTTTTTTTTTTGTATCCTTTCAGCCAGTCTATGTGCTTGGGTTGAAGCATTTAATCCATTTACATTTAAGGTAATTATCCATATGTAAGTTCGTATTACCATTTTCTTAATTGTTTTGGGGTTGTTATTGTAGGTCTTTCCCTTCTCTTGTGTTTCCTGCCTAAAGAAGTTCCTTTAGCATTTGTTGTAAAGCTGGTTTAGTGGTGCTGAATTCTCTTAATTTTGCTTGTTTGTAAAGGTTTAATTTCTCTGTCAAATCTGAATGTGATCCTTGTTGGGTAGCATAATTTTGGTTGTAGGTTTTTTTCTTTCATCACTTAAATATATCCTGCCACTCCCTTCTGGCTTGCAGAGTTTCTAGCTTTTAACCTTATTGGAATTCCCCTATATGTTATTTGTTGTTTATCCTTTGTTGCTTTTAATATTTTTTCTTTGTATTTAATTTTTGATAGTTTGATTAATATGTGTCTTGGTGTGTGTCTCCTTGGATTTATCCTGTGTGGAACTCTCTGTGCTTCCTGGACTTGATTGACTATTTCCTTTCCCATATGAGGGAAGTTTTCAACTATAATCTCTTCAAATATTTTCTCAGTCCCTCTCTTTTTGTCTTCTTCTTCTGGGACCCCTATAATTCGAATGTTGGTGCATTTAACATTTTCCCAGAGGTCTCTGAGACTGTCCTCAATTCTTTTCATTCCTTTTTTCTTTATTCTGTTCTGCAGTAGTTATTTCCACTATTGTATCTTCCAGGTTACTTATCCGTTTTTCTGCCTCAGTTATTCTGCTATTGATTCCTTCTAGAGAATTTTTAATTTCATTTATTGTGTTGTTCATCATTGTTTGTTTGCTCTTTAGTCCTTCTAGGTCCTGGTTAAGCATTTCTCGTGTTTTCTCCATTCTCTTTCCAAGATTTTAGATCATCTTTACTATCATTACTCTGAATTCTTTCTCAGGTGGGCTGCCTATTTCCTCTTTATTTGTTTGGTCTAGTGGGTTTTGACTTTGCTCCTTCATGTGCTACATATTTCTCTGTCTTCTCATTTTGCTTATCTTACTGTGTTTGGGGTCTCCTCTTTGCAGGCTGCATGTTTGTAGTTCCCGTTGTTTTTGTTTTCTGTCCCCAGTGAGTAAGCTTGGTTCAATGGGTTGTGTAAGGCTTCCTGGTGGAGGGGACTGGTGCCTGTGTTCTGGTGGATGAGGCAGGGTCTTGTTTTTCTGGTGGGAAGTACTACATCCAGTGGTGTGTTTGGGGGTGTCTGTGAACTTACTATGATTTTAGGCAGCCTCTCTGCTAATGGGTGAGATTGTGTTCCTCTCTTGCTAGTTGTCTTGCATGGGGTGTCTAGCACTGAAGCTTACTGGCCATTGAGAGGAGCTGGGTCTTTGCCTTGATATGGAGATCTCTGGGAAAGCTCTCGCCGATTGATATTACATGAGGCCGGGAGGTCTCTGGTGATCCAATATCCTGAACTTGGCTCTCCCACCTCAGAGGCTAAGGTCTGCCACCCGTCTGAAGCACCAAGACTGTGTCAGCCACACAGCCAGGAATATGGGGATTTTCTTGCCTTTGGAAAGTCTGAGGTCTTCTGCCAGCATTCAGTAGCTGTTCTGTAGGAGTTGCTCTACATGTAGATGTATTTTTAATGTATTCGTGTGGATAAAAATGATCTCCACTTCTTACTCCTCCGCCATCTTGAAGGTCGTCCTGTAATTAAGTCTTGATTTGCCATTCTTGGGACAAGTCACTTCACCTTGAGCAGGTTGGTTCTTTTCTCTTCTTATTATTATTTTTTAAACAATTCCCCATTTTGATCAAGCTCTCAGTCTCTCTGAGACACATGATCAGATTTTAAGTTATTAGCACCACTGTCAGCTACTGATCCATAGTTTTTGCAGATTGGTTATTGTTTGGTGTGGTATCCATAAGTCATACATCTTTGGTTAATCCCTGTGACATTCACAGGTCACAGTTCCACATTCACAATCCTTAAATTTGTCATTCTGTTTCTTTTCCTTCTTTCTTTTTTATTAGAGTTTTTTTTTTTTTTTTTTTTTTTTTTTTTTTTTTTTTTTCTGGTTGCACAGTACAGCTTGCAGCATCTTATTTCCCTGACCAGGTATTGAACCCTGAAGTAATAACACGGAAGTAGTAACATGGAGTCCCAACCACTGGACCACCAGGGAATTCCCTCTCTGTTTCTTTTCTGGTGTTCTAGACTTAGAAGTGTTGTTTGCTTGGTAGCTAGCTGCTGCAAATCTTCATTTAAAGCTTTTGAGAGAATACAATGAATTGCGATTATTAACAGGATAATTCCCAAAGTTTGGAGTGCACTCCATGTGCCCATGTGCCCAAAGCCTCAAAAAATTCAAAAAAGGACCCCATTGAAGAATTACCCTTTTAAGCCAAGTAGATTGCTCAGTGATCTTATGTAACTGCATTTTAACTTCTCTAGAAGTGTCAATTCATGTACAGCAGGTGGTGTTGGCAACAGCCCAGGTACATTTTGCTCAGCTAAAAAGTAATCAAAGTCTATCTTATTTTCAAGAGCAATCTTGGTCAAAGAGTCTATGGATCTCTGCTGTGAAGCTAATGTCTCAAGAACAGAATCTGCAATGTCTTTAAGAGTTAAGGACAGGTTTCTGATCACATTCTGATTTGTATCTATTCTTAACCAGGGAATGGATTTATTCACAGAGATTGCTACATTTACCTGTTTAAGACAAAGGTGAGTCAGGTTTTTAGTGCATGCAGAAAGAGAACCTCCTAGCCTGAAACAAAGTCTTTCTAAATGCCTTGCAAATCTTGGTGCTGATTGTGAGATCTCTTTATGAATGGGGCAAATCTGATCTAGATACTTAAGGATAGATGAAAATTTTGATGATAAATCCAGCAGTCTGAAAGTTTGCCTCCCATTTCCAGTAATAACCTGGGATATACAGATGAAGGCATTATATTTCCAGGTCAATGTTTGAGTAAAGGAAAGGATAAGAAAGAGATAGGGTTTCATGTTTGGTTAAAGTATGTCCATTGTCTTGGACGGAAGCAGTCTACCTTAATGTTAGCTATTTCTCTTCTTTGTCAATTTGATTTGGAGGTCTCTAGCTTTTGTACAGGGCCAGGTGCTGGGTGGGGTCTTCTTCTTCAGTTGTGATATATATATATAAGGTTCAAGTCCCTCAAGTTTGACTGCCTTCTGGGTAGTGGGTAGGATGTGGTACATTCCCTTCTAAGGAGATTTAAAGGTATTTATTTTTGTTAGTGATTCCAAATAAGAAGGATGGGAGAAAATTAGAAATGTTAGTTTTGTGAATCATAGATGGATACTTAAGAAAAGTAGAAGAATTCAGAATCTAGTCTAGTTTAGAGGTACATAACAAACCACAAAGACAATTAACAGGACTAGACCATAATATCTACAAAGATACAAACATAATTTTTCTCTCTACAATTGCCCTCATTATTTTACAAAAGATAATCACAATAGGGCTTCCCTGGTGGTGCAGTGGTTGAGAGTCTGCCTGCCGATGCAGGGAACACGGGTTCATTTCCTGGTCTGGGAAGATCCCACATGCCGTGGAGCAGCTAGACCCATGAGCCATGGCTGCTGGGCCTGCGTGTCTGGAGCCTGTGCTCTGCAATGGGAGGTGCCACAACAGTGAGAGGCCCGCGTACCACACACACAAAAAAAGATAATCACAATAAATTATTTTTGTATTAAAGTTGGCCTAATGTTTTATATAAGTGCAACAAGAATAGTGATTAACTATATAATTTCCTTTTAAGAATGCTTTGTTAATACTTTTTATAAGGATTTTTAGACTGAACTCTCAAAAGTCTGAGACCAGGAAACCAAGCCAAAACCAAGGCCATCAAATTTTACATGCAATGCAATTTCAGCCAAAGCCTTGGAAATATAGCCAATGTTTCCAATGGTGTCCTGTTACAAGGAGAACAGATTCTTGTTGAATTTATGCAAATAAATATATTGTCATGAAAATAAGAATACTCACTGAGATGGGCACTTAGGTTGCTTCCATATCTTGACTACTGTACATAAAGCTGCTATATAAACATTGAAGTGTGCCTATTTTTTCTAATTGGTATTTTTATTTTCTATGGATAAACCCCAGGAGTGGAGTTGCTAGGTTGTATGATAATTCTTTTATAATATTTTGAGGAACATCTATACTGTTTTCCATAGTGGCTGTACCAATTTACATTCCGACTAACAATGTTCTAGGAATCCCTTTTCTCCACACTTTTGCCAGCGTTTGTTATTTATTGTCTTCTTATGATAGCCATTCTGACAGGTGTAAGTTGTTATCTCGTTGTGGTTTTGATTTGCATTTTTCTGATGATTAGTGATGTTACACATCTTTTCATGTGCCTCTTGTCTATCTGTATGTCTTCTTTGGAAAAATGTCTATTTATGTCCTCTTCTCATTTAATTTTTTATATTGAATTATATGAGCTCTTTTTATATTTTGGATATTAATCCCTTACCAGGCATATTGTTTGTAAATACCCTTAAATGGAAACAACTTAAGTACCCATTGATAGATGAATGGACAAAGAAAATGTGATATATATATATATATATATATATATATATATATAATGGAATATTACTCAACCATAAGGAAGAATGAAATATTTCCATTTTTGATAACAAGGATAGACCTGGAAGTTATTATACTTAGTAAAATATGTCAAACAGGAAAAAAACAAATACCAAATGTTTTCACTTACATGTGGAATCTAAAAAAACAAAAACAAATAAACAAATATAATAAATCAAAAATAGACTCACAGATACAGAAAACAAACTAGGGGTTATCAGAAAGGAGAGAGTGGAGGGAGGGGTGAAATAGGCAAAAGAGGTGCAAACTACCAGTTATAGAATAAAAAAGTCACAGACACAGAGATACAATGTACAGTATAGGGAACCATGTCAATATTTATAATAATTTTGTATGGTGTATAATCTATCAAAATATCAAATCACTATGTTGTATACCTGAAACTAAAATAATATCATTGGTCAACTATACTTCAATACATTTTTTTAAAAAAGAATACTCACTGAGAGTTTCTGAATTCTGAAGGGATAATGAGGTAGAGAGAAAAAGTAAAGGTCTCATCTTTGTTCACTGAAGTACATCTTACCAAATTGTTGATAGATTAAGAGAAAATATTTCTTTAAATCTGGAAAAGCATTTAAAAAATTAAAATTTTAAACAGAAAAAAATCAAAATTATAAATTATTTTAGTCCCATGTTCATTTAGTTCCATGTTATTATTTTTTCTTCTGCTTGAATACATTTTTTCCAATAATTCTCTCAACCTTGCCTGATTACAGAGGGTGAAAGGGACAGTGATAATTCCTAGAAGTTTGTAAGGTTCTTGTTAAGGCTTATGTGATTTGCCCAATGAAATGGATATCTTGATCACTGGAGATTGTGTAAGATATATCCCAAGAGGGAAACATATTTCTAAGTTTCTTTACCAACATGAGGGTATCACCCATGAGGCAGGGGAAATCGTCAATGAGTCTGGAAAATATGTGTAAGATAACAAAAGCATATCAAAACCTCATACTAAGTGGCCTTTGAATGAAGTCCAGGTGGTAAAAGATCCAGAGAAAGGAGGTCTGTTATTTTAGGGACAAAAATAGTTTTTCTTAAATACACTATGATTGGTGAAGAAATGCAAAAACTGAAAAATGGGGTTTGCCAAGGAGCCAGAAAGAATGCAGCAGACTTCTTGGTTTTCCCATAGTCCTGGCTGTTCCTTTAATCTCTCTGATTTAGGAGCTGACTCTTGCCATGTTACAAGAACATCCGAAGACAAAAATCTGGTATGAGGGTAGTTTTTTGCAAAAGCAGAATGGACTTCATCCACATGTGCCATAATCTTTACAGATTCTGTTGCTGCTGCCTTTGCATGAAAGTCAGTGAGGGCATTTTCCTGACACTTGGGTTCAGTCCTTTTGATATGAGTCTCAATTTTAAGACAGCCATTTCAGAATGTTATATAATTGTGAGCAAAACTTAACTCTTTTTTTTTTTTTTTTTTTGTGGTACGCGTGTTTCTCACTGTTGTGGCCTCTCCCGTTGCGGAGCAACAGGCTCCGGACATGCAGGCTCAGCGGCCATGGCTCAAGGGCGCAGCCACTCTGCGGCATGTGGGATCTTCCCGGACCGGGGCACGAACCCGTGTCCCCTGCATCGGCAGGCGGACTTTCAACCACTGCGCCACCAGGGAAGCCCTAAAACTTAACTCTTTTAATTTTGGGAGTACTAAGTTTAAGTTATACAAGGAATTATCTTGGAAAATTACAGAATCCTTGTTTTCTAGGCAGAATACTATAAAAGGTAAAGATAAACATTTCATAATTTCTTATTATCAAGAGTAGACCAATAATCCAATAATTTGTCCTTTTAGGGGAGGAAAGAAAATTAATTTATAGTTTTACATAAGTACACTATTGATATTAAAGCTCACTCTTAAACTCCCCACAATAACAATTTAATTTTAACTGGCTTGATTACACAAGGTTCTTTCTTTCTCTATCTTTCTTTTTCTCTCCTTCCCAAATTTCTATGTCCATAGTTTGTCTTTCATTTACTTCTTTCTCATTCTGAAGTAACCAAAAGTTTTAGTTTAGATAAAATCACCTGCATTTCCCTTAACAAGTATTTATCTTCATACCCCATACCTTTCTTAGCCAAAAAGTTCTTACTTTCCTTGCATATATAGTTGTTTCCCTTATTATTTCTAGTAGCTTTAATTACACTTACTAATTAGAATTCTTAACTTTTAGAAACTTTAATTTCTAATGAAAACTAAGAAGTAAGCAATTGTGAAACGTATATCATACTGGTGATTTTTTATATTGGTAAATTTATTAATACATTTCATACTTTCTAGAAACACATTTCTCACAGTGCAATCTTTCAATGTAACACAAGATAGATTTAATTAGAGACTTACATTTATCTTTAGTATCTCTGCAATAGGAATTCAAAAGTAGATAAACTCATGATCAGTACATAATGTTACACTATTTTATTTTATTTGGAAATAATTAGGCAAAACTCTAAAGTTTTTAGTCACCAAACATATTTTGGAAGTTTTTTTTTTTTTTTTTTTTTGGTGGTATGCAGGCCTCTCACTGTTGTGGTCTCTCCCGTTGTGGAGAACAGGCTCTGGATGTGCAGGCTCAGCGACCATGGCTCACAGGCCTAGCTGCTCCACGGCATGTGGAATCTTCCTGGACCGGGGCACAAACCCACGTCCCCTGCATCGGCAGGCAGACTCTCAACCACTGTGCCATGAGGGAAGCCCAGAAGTTATTTTTAAGTACACATACCATAAAATAAAATTGTTGCTAAAAAGTTTATCTATAAACTCTTATTCCACTTACATGTACCTAAATCATTTGCTCTCAACACATTTGGATTACCAATGAGAATTATATGAGACATTAGATAAAATCAGCCTTTGTTCTAAGTTATTATTATTTATTATAATACTATTAATTTGCTGACAAATTTTGCTACAAAGATAACATGACTATGACAAGTAAATCCAGGTTGAATAAAAATTCTTTATATGCATGATATTTAATATTAACTTTAAAGATGTCTGTTTTAATTAAACCAATAAACTTAAATTAGCTTTCAATAACAGAGGATTAGCCCAGATCATGAGAATTTGAATAACATTTGGGTTAGTTTCTGACATATTGCTGAGAAGTTTAGAATGCCTAATCCTTACAATCTTTGCCTTCAAACCAGCTAAATAGAGCTCTTTTACTAATTAATTTTGTCAATACCATCTAGAGATATAAAAATATAACACAACTACACCATACACATATAGGCAAGCACACAAACATATAGATACATACAGAGACATAGTTACTAATATTTGTGCAGAAGATTTATAAAATTTCTCATTAGTGCAATTTCCAAATACCTCCTCTCTCTCTCTTCCTTATGAAAAAAAAAAAAAAACTCTTCTTAAAGTTTACATTTCAAAGAATGACTCTTAGATCCTAGAGAAGACTGGGGAAGAGGGCAGGAAATCTGCATCACAGAAACACAGATTAATTGCAGGACAATTCTGTTTCCAATGTCCTGATTTTTTTTTTTTTTTTTTTTTTGTGGTACGCGCGCCTCTCACTGTTGTGGCCTCTCCCATTGCGGAGCACAGGCTCCGGACGCGCAGGCTCAGCAGCCATGGCTCATGGGCCCAGCCGCTCCATGGCACGTGGGCCTCCAGGACCAGGGCACGAACTCGTGTCCCCTGCATTGGCAGGCGGACTCTCAACCACTGCACCACCAGGGAAGCCCTGTCCTGATTTTTTCAAGCATTTTGAGAGGAATAGGGGAGGGTTGGGGGTTTGGCCAAAGAAACGTCAGGTGAACTTTGAACTTCTGTAGACACTCCTCACTCCTTTCAACCAGCAGAGATCTGCAAGACAAATAGTTGTTTCCAATTTCCCAAAGAATTGAGTTCAGCTTTGCTTTTATATCTTTTATTTTTACTTTTTTGTTAGCTTTTTGCAATGAATCCTTCAAAGAAGCTATTTTGGGATTTCAAGAACTTTTAGAGGCTTGTGCATACTAATTAAAATAATATGTGTCCCATTCTATTTGTTTGATTTGGGAGCCCTTGCTTCTAGGTGCACTTCTTAAATGACCTTATCTATTCAGAATGTTCCCCATAACTGCCATTGAAATTTCCCATTAGAGCTGTTTGATAGGTCCCAGGCTACAAATGCAGTTCAACCCAAATGTCTGTCTAGTCATCTCTAGCCATAAATGGGGTATAACTTGCATTTTTATTCAACCATATTTTGGAGCCCCCAACCTGATGGCTACCAGGCCAAGCTCTCAGGAGACAAAACAAGCTTAAAAAGGTTTTGTTGTTTTCATAAATACCTATAGCTTCTGAGATCACAGTGTTCAGATATAAAATAAACAGTTGTGCCAGAAGGTGGTGTGCCCAACTCTTTAGATATAATAAACTCCAAATAAACAAAATTTTATTCACCTGAAGCCTCCCACTGAACTCAGTTTGGCATAACTAGTGTGATCCCAGACCCAGTCCAAATCTAGCCAGTATCCACCAACAATTTCTATGGAACCTGGAAATTTCAGCCTGCAAGGCTAAGGTCTTGGCTCTGGACAAAACCATCTGTCAAGTCAATTTGGCTTCAGGCAGAAATGTCTACTAGCTAGAGCTGACCTGCCCTGTAAAGGGAAGTCAATTATCCTGGGGGCTAGATACAAAGACAGCAGAGCTCGAACCAAGAGGTATTCACCAATGGTCCTTGGAAATGTCAAGAAAGTCAGAGAACTCAAAGGGTTCATGGGGAACCACCACTGCTTTTCTTGTCCCCAAAGCTACCAGAAGGCTGCTTTGATCCCATCTCTGCCACCAAATCTGTTAAAAACAAAATTCAGCCAAGCAAATTTGAGGACCTAATTGGCTTTATTCAACAATTCATGAATTGGGAAGCACCCCATCTAGTAAATAGAAAGGCACTTCAAGGAGCTATATAAAATAAAAGGCTTTTTATGAAATGGGACAGAACAAGGAGGTTATCAGCAAAATAGAAGAAAAGAATGTTTTACACAAGGTTACCTCAATAGTGCTGACCAGGAAATTGCAGGAATTCCATTCCTACTAGAACTTGAAACTGCAATAAAATCTCATTTTTTCTGTCCTGAGGGCAAGTGACACCACCTTAGTCCTGTTGTTTTTTTTTTTTTAAACACATCATTATAGTATATAACTGAAATTGGGGTATATATATAATATTTACATATAGTATATATATATATATATATATACACACACATATATATCTGTATGTACACATACACAAAAACAAACATATATATGTATATGTATATACACACACACATATATATGTGGATATATAGGCTTAGTGATCATGGTCTTATTTTCCAAATTTTCTATTTAATGAATGTAATAAAAAATACCTATTGAGCACCTAATATGATAGTGGTGAAGTAAAGAGATGATATCTGGAATGTTAGCTTAACAATTGGGTCAGAGATTTCCTATGTAAATGCACTGAATCACTTTAGGCATTAAGGTTCCTCTTACTCCATGCGTTAGGTAGTTAATCAGACATTAGCAACAAGGAAGTGACAGTGGTGAAAAGACAAGAGAGGAATAATCATCACACCTCAACCATGTGGGAACTCTCCCCTGACCCCACCCAGAACGGGCGAAACTATGGTCATGTGGTGGGCAATTTATCCTGATAAAGAGGGAGCACAGTACCAGGAGGGAATTTCCCCGGGCTGCTCATGCCCAGACCAGACAGGTTTATAATCTATAATAAACTCAAACTCATTATACCATCATTATAATAAAATCTGCAGGTGGTTTTGCCCCTCCTCCCCAACCCGGGTGGGCTGTTCTTAGAGAATCAAGGGTAAGGGCATGCCCCCAAATGAACTTGTTACATAGCTTGGGACTGTCAATCAAATAATGATCCCCTGTTACTCACCAATGATTGTGCCCCGCCTCCTCACAGAACGCTCCTTATAAGGAGCCTTAACACCCCTTAAGCCTGCACAGAAGTGCTGGTTTTACTTCGCAGAAACAGCCTGCTATCCCACTGAGAGTGTAACTAAGCTTTATTAAACTTTGCATTGTACTTAAGCCAGGAGGGGTAGTCTGCAATTCTTTGCTTGGTATCACAAGGACAGAGATTGCTGGTCTGGGTTTTCCCTTTACCTCCTCAGTTGAAGCCATTTGACAAAACACACGCCAACCCAACAACACATGGAAGGATATCACAGAAACAACAGCCTAGTGTTGCATCCTTGTAAGCAATCTTAATATGTTGATTTCAATTTTTTAAAAAAGGTCTTAATAACTATGAATAGCAATAGTGAATATCAAATCTGCAGTAGGTATATAATGGGCAAGAGTACTACAACTTCCTGTTTTATTTACTAGCAAGAAGATAAGAACTTCAGGTTTTTAGATGTCATCTTCAAAGTTCCATTAGTTCTTTACTAGAGCAATGCTATATATTCATCTTATACTAGTACCTTTATTTTTAATACCTGAACATCTTCAACAATTCCGTGGAGCCCATTCCTTTCCTAGGTCTGGCTCTGTCTTTTGCTCTTTTGGGGTGTGTGTGTGTGTGTGTGTGTGGTGATTTACATTGGAAAAAAAAAAGAGACAGAAAAAAAATTCCAGTTAGAATGTTTCCTATCGGTCCCCCAATTTTTCTTTATTCCCATTTTTATCTTTTGTCCTATATGTCCCACCCTGTGTTATAATTATCTCTTACTGTGTATCAATTTACCCTCATTTTAGTAGTAACTTAAAAGAGCAATGATAATTTATTGTGCTCAAGAATCTGCAATTTGGGCAGGACATGGTTGGTTGGATACGATGGTTCATTTCTGCTCCATGTGGTTTCAGTTAGGGCAGCTCAACTGGGATTGGAGGATCCATTTCTAATATGGCTCACTCACATATTGGGTAAGTATGTGCTGGTTATTTTCCAGTGACCCCATTCCTCTTCACAAGGCTCTCTCTATGGGACCACTTGGATTGTGACTGGGTTCCAAAAGACAGTAACAGAAACCTGAAACATGTAGAATTCTTCAGAGCTACAGAGCTAGTGACAGCTCCTAGTGTCTGAAGTCCTGGGGTCACAAATTGGCAGTGGATCATTGCTGTCATATTCTAATTGTAGAGCAGTTACAGAGCTCACACAGTTTTAACTGTTGGATACATAGACCACTCCTTTTGGGGAAAGAATATCAAAGAACTTGCAGCGTTTAATCTACCACACACCAGCCACAAGTATCTATTTTTCCCCCATGTACAAAATACATTCACTCCTGTCACAGCACCCCAACCCCCAAGTTCATCTTGTTGAACCTAGGATCTTGACATCTAAATCAGGTCTAGATATAAATGAGGCTTCTTGGATGCAGTTCATATTAATATGAAGACATGTGAATTAAAGGGAGCAGTTGTCTGCCCCCATACATTTAGCATACAATGTTGCAGGTGTAGGGTAGTGATTGATAAGACAACCAAAATATTTACTCCCATTGTAGAAAAAGGAGGGAATGGAAGCCAAAAGTATATAGAAGTCGTGGGTCTAAGAAATTCTGAAATTCTACTTAATGTTGCAGGTTCTTTGAGTAGGGCCCAATCTTACTATCTATGATTCTTTGTGCTTATTGACTCAGTCCCAGGAAATTTATCCTCCTTCCTTTCCATAGTAATGGCCCATTTTGCAAATGAGTAGCCATGAGGTAGGGGGTAGATGGGGCCCCAGGCTGAGCAGCTGGAGTTTGTCTGGATGGGCAATTGGAGCTTGTCTCCCCCTGACATTTCAAGGAAAAAGATAACAGCAGGAGTGGAGAGGAACTAAGCTCTGCTGGAGTAGAAAGATATCAATAATATGACTACATCTTTCATTCTTAAGATCAAGGAGAACTCCCCAACTACACATGCACAGAAAGGTCCCTCAGGGGTCAAAAACGGAGGGAGCAGTAGCCCATAATATGTTCTGACAACCTCCCAGAGACCCTCACACTGGAATCCATCTTGGCTAAAAGATACACACGCACCTTAGGAAGGGCCCTGAGTCAGATCAGATATGGGAAACAAGCAAGGTGATTGGCCAGAGGGAACAAAGAAAACTGCCCCCATATAAGCGATCTAAACCATCCCTTTCATGGTCCTCACTAGTGAGGATGCCCACACTCTTCTTTGAGTGTATAGCTCTGATTTGCTTCTGTCAGAAATAAACTGCTGCTTTGTGTGCTCTCCCACACCTACTGTGCTTCTAATACACTCTGCGCTTGCTTTACTATCTCGGTCTGTTTGTGAAATTATTTTCCCAAAGAAGGTAAGAGCCAGAGCTCTGCTTCTAGGCACTGGTCCTCAGAGGTCTAACAGTTAGGATTCCCTGTTTTTCACCCATGTAGCCCAGGTTCAATACTCAGGCAGGGAACTAAGATCTTGCTTCGAGCTGCTGCTCACTGCAGACACACTGAGATCAATTAAGCCTATTACCTGCTTCTAGAAGGTTTGGGATCTAAAAGTCTTTTTTTTTTTTAATTTTATAATCTCTCCTTCCTTTTTGATCCAAGCTGGTAGAATGTCACATATTTTAGGTTTCAGGTGACAGCATACCACTTCCACGTACAAGAAATCCATTCTAGTTATCTATTGTTCTGTAACAAACCATTTCAAATTGAATGGGTTTAAACAACAGCAATTGTTTATTTTGCTCAGGAATCTGAATTTTGGGAAGATTTTTCTTAAAGATAATGATACTTTGCTCCATGTGGTATCAGCTGAAACAGGGTGACAGAGCCAAAAGTTTTACTTTGAAGGCAGCTCAGTCACAAGAGAGGGAGATGCACACTTGCTTATTCCCAGAGAGCCTAGCCAGACTGACAGGTTGTGGGCCCTCCTTCATTCTCCACATGGGCCTCTTCATGAGGTTTTTTTTTCAGTATGGTAACTTGTTTCCAAAAATGATTGTTCTAAGACATAGAAAGTGGAAGCTGCCATTTTTTCCCTATCTTTTCCTCTTAAAGAATGACCAGTTTTATTATTAAGGTTGATGTCTCTACCAGCTACAGAAGTGACCATATAATCCAATCTGGCCAGTTAGAGCCTTGTATTTCTCCAGCTGTATTGATTCAGGCCTGGGCATGTGCCTCAGTCAAAGCCAAGTAAATCACACATAAAATTTATAAGCAAATATTGGAAAAGATGTTCTACATAGTATTAACTATGTCTGGATTGTTAGGGAATATTTTTGAAAGTATTTGCAGAGTCTCTCTGGAAACTATAGTAACACCCAGAAAAGTTGACACTAGGATGAAAATTTTTTTGTAAGAATGTGGAACTATCTTTGCTGGAAATCAAACTTCACTCTAGATTTTTCAGTTCTGGGAAAATATATTCCTATGTTGTGATAGTTCATTAAGCTTGCTTGATCTGGACCTTCTGTCACTTTCAAGAGATTGAGTCATGGCGAAAGATGTTTTTCTTCTAACTCTCTATCACTAATATGTTTATTTATCACACAATTCTCAGAATTATTTAAAAAGAAGATAAAGCTTGTCTAAATTTGACCTCAGACTATAGCTTTAGCCTTATTTCTTACTGTATCAATCCCTTACCCCTTGAGTACAGTTATACTGAATTACATAAAGTTTTATTTTAATTATTTAATGCACTTTGCAAAATTTACAACTTCAGCTTAGATAACTCTTCTCTTCTTTACTTGTAGAGAGAAAAACCTACTTATCTTTTAGCTAAACCTACTCAACTTAAGCTAAAGTATCAGTCACCTGTGAAAGATTTAATCCTCCCCCCAGGAGAAATGGGACATTTCATCTATGTCATTTTTATTATCATTCCAAATTTTCATTTTATTAATACCATATGTTACAGTTACTGTATGTTATTAGTTTGTACATCCCTGATAACTACAACGCATAAAACATATTAGTAAAAAATAAATTATTTTAAATAAATACAAGATTATTGTTGACCATTAAGATAAAAATTTTAGGCATTATTTTCTCTAAACTTTGATTTGTTGGCAACCTGGAAGCCAAAATTACTCCTTTTTTTGGATTGCTATAGTGCTTGCATGTAAATAATAAATTCAAGGTGAACAATAGAGTTGACAAAATTTGGCAACACAATATACATTAACTGGGATATTGTGGAAATAGAGTAATGTTTTGAAAATTTAAACATGTCCTAAAAGACCGAAAATTTTTGGTTTAATATAATAAAGTAATGGAATATTGTCTCTTAATGTTTAATCTTGGTTCCCTTTCTTTTCAAAAGAGTCTTTTAAGAATTTTCTTATAATAACTTTTTAAACCTCAATTTTCTCCCTATTCTCAATTTCAATTGCTTTATCTTTTCTTTATGTATGTTTAAAGTTTAATATTTCCGTTCTTAGAAGAGATGTAACAAATTTTATGTAGTCCTTATAAAGGTGAATTCTTCAGGTAATATATTTCAAAGACTAATGAAAATATTATCCATTACAGTGAGAATAGGATAAAACTACACTTATCTTTTACTTTTTGATTTATATGCACAAGTGACACTGTTAAAATTAGTTAAGTTCATGCATGAAGGTAATAAAAATATAGTTTTTTGTGATGTGATTGAAAACATCTGTACATACATTGTTGTGTGTTTAGGATTAGTATTTTCAAGGTTATGTTTAAATACTGATAAAATGTTATATCTTCAACAGAGAGGAAGAAACAAAAGAAATGGCTTAAGGGAAAGATCAGACATTTTGTCTTAGGCATAGTGAATTTGATGTGATAGGAAGACATTTAAGTAGAGATGTCTGGGAGACAGAGAGCGATAAGGGACTAGACAGAAAGAAAAAGGTCAGCAACAGGAGAGATCTTTCTATCAGTGTAGATAGAAAGCTGGGGAGGAAATGAGAGCTTTCATGATTACAGAGATGTAAGAAACCTGAGAAAAGTCCATAAAATGTAAAAGAAATTACCAGTGTCGCCCACCAATGCAGTCTTTTTGGTACTAATATCATTTGTATAGCTTTTTGCAATTTATGAAAAGCTTTCACATGCATTATATAATTGTGATAATGTGTGTAAGAGTGCTGATTATAATTCTTTTGTAGATAGTAGTTGTCTGGTCTATTGATTTAGCAGCTATATTGTTAATAGGGCAGAAGTATCTCTAAAGAGGTCCCAGACTTAACTACTCAAGAAACATTATGATAGGGAGTACATTTGAATGAAGGTTCTACTACTTCTTTCTTCACTTTAACGTCCACTTCTCCCAGCCAAATAATATGCTGAACGTACTCACATCATCCACCTGCTAGCCTAAAATCTTTTCCACCTCCACTGTAAACACTGTCAAATTTCCCAAAATTTCTGAGCAAGTCTTGTTTTCGTTCATCCAAAACTCTCAACTATAATAATAATAGCAAACAATTATATAGCAACTAAATGCCCTATGACTATCCTATGTTTTTTTATGGATAATGAATCATTTACATCTAACAGCAACATATTAGTAAGAACTATTATCATTCTTATTTAATAGATGAGGAAACTGAGGCACAGAGATGATAAGTGATTTCCCAAGGTCGCATAGCTAGTAAATGTCAGAATTGGAATCTGAAACTAGGCTTTCTGTGTGTGTGTGTGTGTGTGTGTGTGTGTGTGCTTTTTTTACTTAGAAAGGTAAAAAAAAAGAAAAAAGCTGACAACAACAAATGTTGGTGATGATGTGGAGCAAGTGGGACTCTGATACCTTGATGATAGGAATGCAATAAGGCATAACTACTTTAGATAGCTGTTCATGAGGAGAAAGCAAACAAATGTTAAAAAAAAGAAACAACAAAACAAAACAAGACTTACACTCGAATTCATAGAGCATACTTATTCATGGTGTCCAAAAATTGGAAACACTCTCTCCATCAACAGAAGATTAAATAAATAGATTATGGTAGAGCCAATATAATGGAAAGTTCATCAGCTATTAAAAAAAGGAACAAACAACAACATGCACAAAATCTCAAAAACATTATGTTAAGCAAAATAATCCAGATAGATAAAAGTATATACAGTGTTATTCAGTTTACATTATATCCAAATACAGGCAAACTTAAAACAGTTTTATGATTATCAAAATTATGTAGTGGTTCTGGAAAGTATAGGAATAGTGGTTTGGGAAATAGGATATTAACTGGATAAGGAAATGCCTGGGGAAGAAGAAGGAGCACTTGAGAGGGAGGAGGTGGAAATGTTTTATGTTTTATTTTGGGTAGTGGTCACTCAAGTGTATACATTTGCCAAATCTCTACTGAACAGTTTATTGCACGTTGACTACATCTCAATGAAGAACAATTCTTCGTTCATATAACACTGTTACCAAACTCAGGTTTGGCTGCTTGCTGCTCGAAAGCCAATACTTGAGAGACAAGTGTTGGTAGGAAAGGAAAGTTTGCTTCATTCAGGAGGTCAACCTGGGGAGAAGGCAGATTTATGTCGCAAAGAACAAATTCCTCACTGCCCATCAGGGGGCAAGAGCTCTTAAAGAGGTGTTTCAGGGGTGCATAACCTGAGGGAGGGGGTTACGTGTAGAACAGCATGGTTAGCTCTGACAATTATTTTGAGATTTGTCATGTAGTGGTCTAATCAGCATCATCTTGATTGTTTTAATTACAGTTAATCTTCAGTTCCAGGGTGGGTTTGTTTCCATTTCCTTGAGGCCAGTTCTTGGAATTGTGTAAGATGGAGCAGCATATGTCATGGCTACAGTGTTATCATCAGGTGGTTAACTTCTTCCACCTGGTGGGGTTTTCAATATCTGCAAAACAGCTCAAAGGATATGGCTAAGAATATTATTTATAGCTCTTGATGAGAAATTAAAGTCCTTGACTTTTTTTAATGGCTAAATTATTATTATTTTATCTAATTTGATTGCTTTCCTTTGCTTCTGCATTTTCTCATTTCTCTGATTAAACTTATTCTTTGACAAAAGGCAGGCAAAAGGCAGGAAGAAGACATGGAGGGCTCTGTCCTGGGAAGGCCCCATAGGGGCCTAATCCATTATAACATATATTCATAAATTTTAGTTTATTTCTGATTCTTTCATACAATAAATTTTTTTCACTAAAGTCTTGAAATTTATTTTAGCACTTCTCTATTCACTTCAGAGTACTATGTTAAAAAAAAATTGACAGAGCATGAGAAATATTATCAATTGACATTTATTGTAAGCTACGAACAAGGAAGCTTCTTAAAGTCAGAACTACAGAATGGTTAGTGTTATTGGCTATAGAATAAGACCTTCCATTAAAATCCCTGTTCTGCTGCTTAGTAGCTGTGTAATCTTTGGCAAGCTCTTGACAATTTCTGTGTCTCAGATTTCCTTATATGTTAAATGAGCATAATAATATTTTTATCACACAAAGATTCATAAACAAAAAAACAGTTTGTTAAAATTGACACTATTTTATACATGATGAACAGATCAATCCAGCCTGGTTATCAAGGCCTTTTGTGATTTTAGCTCATTTTGTGTTGGCAATTTATTCTTGTTTGCTTCATTATAAGAAGTTACTTTCTCTCTTCGTAGATGACATGATCTTAAATATAGAAAATCCTAAAGAAGCTATTAAAACTTTAGAGCTAATAAACAAGTTCAGCAAAGTTGTAGGGTATAAGTTTAACATACAAATCTAAGTTGTATTTCTAAACACTAGCAATATGGAAATAAAAATTAAATCAAGAAAATTGTTGCATTTACCATAACATCAAAAAGAATAAAATGCTTAGTAATAAATTTAAATAATCACAACTTGTACACTCAACATTACAAAACACTACTGAAAGAAATTTACAAATATGTGATAAAATGGAAAAAACACCTGTGTTCATGGGTTGGAAGCCTTACTGTAGTTGAAGGGCCAATATTCCCAAATTGATCTGCAGATTCAATACAATCCCTATCAAAATTTCGATTACCTTTTCTGCAGAAATGGACAAGATGTTACCAAAATACACATGAAAATTAAAAGATGCTGAGTAGCCAAAACAATCTTGAAATATAAAAAGTTAGAGGAGTCACAGTTTCCAATACAAAGCATTTTACCAATCTACTGTAATCAAGACAGTGTGGTACTGACAAAAGAATAAACATAAAGACTTATTAAATAGAATTGAGAGTCCAGAAATCAACTCCTAAGCCCTCATGTTTACGGTCAATTGACTATCAACAAGGGTGCGAAGACCATTCAATGAGAAAAGAATAGTGTGTGCAACATATATTTCTGGGACAACTGGATGTCCATCTGCAAAAGAATGAAGTTGGACTGTTATCTTATACCATTTACAAGAATTAACTCAAAATGGATCAAAGACCTAAAAGTAAAAGATAAAAGTATTAAATACTTACAAGGAAACAAGTATAAATTTTCATAGCCTTGGGTTAGGTAAAGCTTTCTTAGATATGACACAAAAAGCACAAACAACAAAAGACAAAATAGGTAAATTGAACTTTGTTAAAACTAAAAACTTTTGTTTATCAAAGAGCACTATGAATTAAAGTGAAAAACCCAAAGAATGGAGAACTTTTCTCAGATAATATATCAGATAAGGATCTAGTTTCTAGAATATATAAAAATTAGTTACAACTCAACAATAAAAAGGCAAATAACCCCATAAAAATGACAAAATGTTTGAATAGACATTTCTTCAAAGAATAAACATAAATGGACAATAAGCTCTTGAAAAGATGCTTAACTTCATTAGACATCAGGGAAATTCAAATCAAATCCATAATGTGGTATCACATCACACCTACTAGGATAATTTTTAAAATATTTAAAAGCATTGAAATCATATAAAATATATTCTCCAGTCACATCAAGTAAAATTGATGGTTAATTTAACAGAAAGATATTTGGGAAATTCATAAACAAGTGCAAAATAAGCAACATACTACTAACTAAGAAATGAGTCAAAGTATAAATCACAAGTGAAATTAGAAAATACTTTGAGATGACTGAAAATGAAGACATAGTATATCAAAATACAAGAGATGTCACTAAAGCACTGTTTAAATATACCACATTAAAAGCTCACATTAAAAAAAGAGGAATGATCTCAAAATTAACAACCAAATTTTCCATCTTAAGACATTGAAAATAACAAGAGTAAACTAAACCCAAAAGGGAAGGAAGGAAGTATATAATATGGATTTGAGTGGAAATTAGTGAAATAAAGAATAGAAAGAAAAACAGTAGAGAAAATCAGTAAAACCAGAATGTCATTCTTTGAAAACAATAAGGAAATTGGTAACCTTTTAGCTAGAATTACCAATAAAAATAGAGAGAAGACTCAAATTACTAAAATTGGCAATGAAAGATAGACATTACTGGCAAACTTATAGAAATTGAATAAAATAATACTATTTTATTATGAATATTATGAACAGCTATGAAATGGTTGGGTATATACTCCAGACAAATAATAAAAAAATTATCACAAAAATCTATACATGAATGTTCATTACAACATTATTTATAAAATCCAAAAAGTGGAAATAATTCCGGTATCTATCAATTGATGAATAGATAAATACAGTGTAGTATATGCATATAATAATATATGATTCAGCAATAAAAAGAGTTAAAGTGCTGTGGCATTCTATGATGTGGAAAAACCTTGAAAACCTTATATTAAGTGAAAGAAATCAGTAACAAAAGACTTCATATTGTATGACTCCATTTACATGAAATGTCCATAATAAGCAAATCTATAGAAACAGAATATAAATTAGTGATTCCTAGAGCTGGAAAAGGGGATTGGGATGGTGGCTTCAGGAGTTTTATTAAGGTGTACAAAGTTTCTTTTTGTTGTAATGAAAATAAAGTCATCACTCAATCTTGGAGGGGATTGGTTCTGGATTCCAGAATCTGTGCACACTCCCTTAGATAAAATTGTGTAGTATCCACAGGTTTTGCATCTGTGTATAGAGAGAGCTGACTCTATTTTAAAACTGATGGAGTGATGGATGCCATACTCTAATACACTAAAAGCCATTGAATTATACACTTCATATGGATGAATTGCATACCAGGTGAATACTATCTCAATTAAGCTGTTTAAAAAATATGCAAAGTATATACATAAATAACCACTCTGCCAATTTTACAAAACGAGTGCAAAAATTATAACATTTAACAAATAAAAATGTTTGCTTATTGTGGGAAGATGGAGATTAGAGATACATGAATAAAAGGAAGTAAGTAAACAAAGAATACTGACAGTACTGTGCTGTGAACTAAGGAATGTTATTATCTCAAACTTCTGCACCTGAGACTCAAATAAATACTAGGAGGTAAACTTTATTATACTGTGAGGATTAAATGTGCTACAAAATGACAGGCACAGAGGAGGAACTGAAGAAATAGAAACTACAATTATGATTAGTCTTATTGTGGAAATAGGAGAGGAGACAGACTGACTTTCTGCATCTTGAGACTTCTGGGATCTATTTCTTAGCTAAGGAACAGCACTGCAAATTCTCTTTCTCTGGTGTCCGCTCCAAGAATCAAGTGGATTAGAGCTTCAGCTGTATAGAACAGCAGCAGCAGTCATGAGGAGCAAGGGATCTCTACATACACTAGAACTCTGGTTTTTAAACTTTACCATTCATTAGATATACCTGGGGGGGGCTAATTAAAATACAGATTGCTGGGCCTCAGAACCAAATCTTCTAATTCAGGAGTTCAGGGGTAAGCCCCAAGAATATGATTTTGTAACAAGTTCCTAGATGCTGTTGCTGCTGGTTTTGGTCTGGGGACCAAGCACTGAGTTAGAGTCTTGAAATTCAGCACAGTTGAAAGTTATAAAAAGAGAGATGGTGAAACAAGCCAGTTATGAGTTAACAGGAGGAACATTGCTCAGGATGGAGATGTAACATGAACCCATGACACCCACCCCTCAAGCAATCCTCAAGCAGAAAAACTGATTTTTGGGTGTCTGTTAATTAGGCTATTATGGAGCTTTTCTGGTGAAATTAGTAGGAGACAAAAGTTGACCTAAACATAAATGGTCTAAGCCAGGACTGCATATTTTTTTCCAGCACGCCTCTTCTTCTTTTCCCTTCAAAGCCACCTTTATAGTAAATCATACAAAAGTCAATCCTCATGAGTGCACTATGTTAATTCTTCACAGTTAACCTTTGGGTATTTAATAAAAGATTTTTATTTAATTATTAAATAGTCCTTTGGGTATTTCATAAAAGCTTTTTATTAAAGACATATATGGACCTTTTTATATAATCTTATTGACATTGAACAGTAATTGGGAAATGCCATAAACAGGTACATAATTGTTAAGATTTAGTATTTAAAACTTAAGAGCTAAACTTGGGCTACAATATATATATATGTTTTGTGGCTATTGGCAAGTCACTTAACCCTCTAAGGTTATTTGCCTGTAATTTTGGCCAAAAATATTTACCTATTGTAAATTGTAAGGATTAGATAAAATTGTATGTTCTGCTCCTGTCACATTGTAGATACTAAATAAATACCTTATGTCATTGTCTTAACTATGACAAATTATTCTGAAATGTTTAGCAGGTCAGGTACAGCAAACTACATTTGTTAAGTATTTGTAGAAATATGATACAACATTGCTATAAAATGAATAAAACATCATTTTTCCTTGGGTAAAACTTTAATTTTGAGGCATAATAAATTAAAGTTACTCAGCAGAAATCACAAATAAAATAAATTATTCAAAATAGAGATATAATGAACTTGTGAGTGGAAAGTAATTATAACCTAAGATTAGAATGTGGGAAGTTCTGAAAATAATCAGTATATTAAGCCTACAATCATACAACATTGAACAACTTTGGTACTTGCATTTCCACTGACACAAATAATGAGCTTTAAAATCAAAAATGACAGTGTTAGCCTAACTAAGACTATTCTTGTTACATATTTATAGATTTTTTTCTTTGAACTTATGTTCTTAAAAGTCCTGTTATTTGTATTTGAATCATTTTTCTTCTCCCATGAAATGATTACTTTTTAAAAATGACCGTTAAAATAACTAGTTTTGGGCTTCCCTAGTGGCGCAGTGGTTGAGAGTCCGCCTGCCGATGCAGGGGACACGGGTTCGTGTCCCGGTCCGGGAAGATCCCACATGCCGCGGAGCGGCTGGGCCCCTGAGCCATGGCCGCTGAGCCTGCGCGTCCGGAGCCTGTGCTCCACAACGGGAGAGGCCACAGCAGTGAGAGGCCCGCATACCGCAAAAAAAAAAAAAAAAAAATAACTAGTTTTTATTAATGGTATTTCATAATTCTCTGACTCCATTCACAGCATTGATTACATATTACAGCTATCTATCTATCAATCCTTTATCTAGATAACTGTATCTAGATATCTCTATCTATTTAAATAGATTGATACACAGAGAGAGATAAGTGTGTGTGTGTGTGTGTGTGTGTGTGTGACACACTAATGGAAGGTGATAGGTTTGTACAGAATGTTGGCAGAAGGCTTAGCTTGTAGATTTCTGTAGCTTCATTGCCTTTGAACTGGGCAGCTTGTCTTTTATCTGTTTATACATTTTCATATTTTCACATAGAACTCCTTGAAGAAAGAATACCTAGATGAAAAATAATGTTTGAAAATCATCTACTTTAGAAGATTAACTTCCTTGTTGTTAACATGCACCTGCATCTTACCATATCCTAGCATGAAATGATCAGAGGCTTGAAAAATATAAGCTTCCTCTTAGTCTGAAGGTGTATCACTAAACTCCTAAGATAGAATTTTCTTTGTATAACCAATTCTTTAAACAAGGTACAGAAACAATTACAGATCTTTTTAATCAGAAAAAAATAAGTAGAAAATAAAGGAAAAACCCTCTGGTGTAACATGTCCATTTTTTATCATTATTACAGAATTGGAGAGTTCCTGTTTTAGTACGATTTCTATATAATTAAAGATAAAAGCTCTGATTTGAAAAACATCTAAGAATCTTTTAGATTCATATTCAGGAGTAGAGCTTGCTAACGATGAAATGTTTCCTGTTTTTTTCTTCCAGGAAATATGTGTATTAGCAAAAACACAACTAAACTAGATTCTGTTTACATTTCAATAAGAGAATATTTATTTTAAAGAATCGATTAAATATAAATATTATTAACAAATATCAAAGAGACAATAATCTTGAGAATCATGAATCATATTTTTCTTTAAAGCAAAAATAGGTATGTAAGGTAAATATAGATAAATATACCATTTTGCCAGCATATTTGTACTTGATTCCCTTAGTTGAGTCCACTCTATGTTATCAAAAGAAGTTACATTCACATTTTAATGGAATGTTCAGCCATCTATGGTGGCACTATATACAAAGCTCAGTCAAACACAAAGACTGACATACGGTAACCTCTTTAATTATCTAAGGTTAGGACCTGTGCAGGAACTCTGGAAGAAAAACATGTCAGCTGTAGAATTAACTCCATACCTGAAGTAGGTGATAGGTTTACATTGTAGCTATGTCCTATCTTGACAGAATAAACACATGCCATCAACAGGTGTATGGCACTAAAAACCTGAACAGGTGGGTTGTCGCCTTAGCTTGGTCTTTTAATGAAGCTAGAGACTTCAGTGTCAGAAACTGTTGACTTCCGACCCTGACCCTGTGAACAATAGCATACTATAACTCACATTTCTACTAAACGAAACACAGTCGATTAACTGCCGAAAAAAAATGAAGGAGGCTTTTGACCTCAATTCCACAAGTACTTTCACCTTATTTCTGAAAGCATCCCACAATCACCAGGCTGGCCACATGTGTGGCAGCTGAATTCCCTAGCAGGTGCTTTATGGTGAGCTAAAGCCTGGCTGGTAAGTAGGAGAAGCAGTTTAAGGGCACTAAAGCAGAAATTAAAGTGGCACAGTATAGTCGCTTGTCTGCTGGGAAACAAGAGAGCAGCAGATGGAACAGATGAGAGAGCAGCAGTCAAAGCTGTGTACCATCAAAAACTTGGGGAAGATACTGATACAGAGCAGGGAGAAAAGCAAATTCTGCCAGGCTCTGCAAAATGTGACTAGCATCATTGGACAATTCTCTAGGGTTCTTGTGTGACTTTACCTCATTGATTATGTTAGCATAGCATTGCACAAATAGATGAGGAAATGTTGTTTGAAATCCTATTTGGTATTTTGGTATTTTAAATTCAGAAGGCACTAGGCTAGGTCTTGGGAGGAATCAAAATAAGAAGCAATCCATATTCTCAAGTACAACCCAGAGGGAAATGCATGGCTTCCACATGACTATATTCAATAACTATATGGATTATTTCTTCATCTACACACTTAGACTAGTACTGACAGGAAAAGCTACCATGAAAACACATTTCAGAAAATCTGATAAACCACAGCCGGCCACATGGAAACTTATTTCTAAAGGAAACCTGACTTCCTGAGAATAATTATGATGACAACAGTGGCTGTATAACTGGAGATCTGGAATAAACTATATCATGCAAAGTGGAGGCACCAGAAATTATTTTTAAATACAACCGGCACAACCATTTTTAGGGACACTGAAAATGAAATGAAGATAAAAATATCAGGATCTAGTTCTAAATGAATACAATGTTAAGTGATAAGGTCTAAATATGGAAATAAATAATTACAAGACAGTTAAAGGTGAGGTTTGCTCAAAATAGAAAGTATTCAGGAAAATATATTTGGAAAGTACAGAGATAATGTTTGAGTTAGGCCTTGAATAATGAGCAGCAATTTGCCAGGCAGGAACGGAAGGCTACCACTCCAGGCATATCTCACAGGAAGTAGAAAGGCAGAATATTGTGTCCTACCATTCAATTCTTCAATATGCTTCTAAAACGCTCTACTTTCCTAATGATTTTTATAGTTCATACTATGTTTTTGTAAGCTTCTACACTTTCTAAAGTTTCTCTAAACTCTCTAAGGCAAATGTTGTGGTATCCTCTGTATCTAGTACAAGGCTTCTCATTTAGCAAATGTCTGGTATATATTTTAAATAATGTATAGAATAGTGAAATTTTCACTTTGGTCACTAATGTTTGCTTATGTCACCATCCATATGACAAAACTAGCTTACAGGATGACATAAATGCTAGCTGCTCTAATGGATAAATTTCAAAATATCAGTCGCTTCACACACTTCAAGTTTATTTCTACTCACATCACAAATTCCAAAGCAGGTGTATCTGATCCCACAGCTCACCTCCAAGAGATGACATAGCACTAAGGCAGGTTCCAGTGTGTGGATGTTTGCTATATTCTCCTCATGGCTCCCAAGTTTATCCTGAAGATTTAATTGCATTTCTGCCAGCTAGACGAGGAAATGGGAACGGAGGGCTGTGTACAAAGCTTTTGTTGAAGTGAGAGGATTAAAAGTAATGTATATTCAGTGATGTCTTGAAGCTGGCCTGTAGAGTTTCATGAGAGCCAACTGTGCATGTCTCTTTCCAACTCTGTGTCCAGTTTATGTTGGTAGTTTGAAATTAGCCATACTGAGACTATTTAAACCACAGAGATATGCTAACTCCACAAAGGCAGGTTATTATTATCATCATTAATTATTATTATCAGTGTCATTAATTTACTTATTTTACAGAGTGCCTACTTACCAGCAAATCAGTCTAATATTACTTCAATCCATTTTCTATTGATCTAGCATTGTTAGCTAAAACACAGGGCACCAGTAATATTTAAATTTCAGATGAGGAATGAATACATTTTTCAGTATAATTGTGTGTGTCCCCAATATTTCATGGAACATACCTAAGCTAAAAACATTTACCTGTTTATTTAAAATGCAAATTAAAATGCATCTCCTGTATTTTTATTTGTTCAGTCTGACAAGGTAACATGGCCACATGAAGGGAGCCTGGGAAATGTGGTTTACCTATGTGCTCAGGAACTCTAGAACAGAAATTTTAGTTAACACACAGCAGTATGTGTCACAGTAACTTAAATCGGTTTTAGATGTGTAGACTGAATACCTCTCTTTTGCCCCTCCAGATCCAATTCCCACCCTCTTCCTCCTGCCCTGGTTTGGGATTAGGCTGTCCCATATGGACTGTACCAACATGCTTCTTTGCCTTCTAGCTTTTGGGTGAATTCAGTCATCTGGAGGCAGAGGTAGGACACTGAAGAATATTTATTCCTTGCTACAATATCATTGCTTGGCTCCACCCCCTTACTGAAGACCACAGTTCTGACAAGAAACTCTTCCACAAAACTATCATGAGATATTTTTGTCTCTATTATACATAGACAGAAGTTTTCAGATCTTCTATTTACGGCTGGTTTCATCTGTCCCCCTTGTTGATATGTATACGCTTTGAAAACGTTTGCTGAGATTTAGAATTAGGTATCTACCATTATCCTCCTAGGAATATAGACCACGTGGCTGAGAATCTGGAACCTCCAAATATCTCTGAACTTTCTTACCAGAAGAAAACTACTCTATTGCTCTGAATGAATTTATTTTCCCTTGTATAAACAAACAAATAAACAAACAAAAACACTTGTCAATGACTGAATTTGAGGACATTGTTTCACAAGGATATCATTTATCCTCAGAACTCACACTTAGCAACACTATTTTCCACAAAGCAAATATTATTTTAGGGGACAGGAGTCATGGGAGCATGAAATAAGTGTATTCCAGTGGTTTTGACAAGGTAGGCTTGAGTATAAAAATTTTTCCATATATATACCAAAGCTGTTAAAAATGATGAGAAAATTTCTGAACATGAACAATCGTGAGTGCACACACACACACACACACACACACACACATCTCTCAAGTACATACATGATTGCTATATAAGTAGCCTGCAAGTCCTGGTCCTGTAAAACAAACAAAAAAAGTAGCCTTTTGCTTCTGTTGTGTCAGAAATATCTTGGGTTTTTATGGCAAAATGGACTTTTAATAAATTATAAACCTCAGCAAAATGCAATAATTTTGATGATAATTTTTATTTTATTTTTATTTTATTGAAGTATAGTTGATTTACATGTCATGTTAGTTTCAGGTGTACAGTACAGTGATATATATATAGATAGATAGATAGATAGTTAGATAGATAGATACCAGATTCTTTTCCCTTATAGGTTACTAAAAAATATTGAGTATATTTCCCTGTGCTTTACATGATTTACAGTGGATCCTTGTTGTTATTTGTTTTATATATAGTAGTATGTAAATGTTAATCCCAACTTCCTAATTTATCCATTCCCACCCTCTTTCCCTTTGGTAATCATAAGTTTTATTTCTATGTCTGTGGTCTATTTCTGTTTTGTAAATAAGTTCATTTGTATCTTTTTTTTTTTTTAATTTCACATATAAGTGATGTCATATCGTATTTGTTTTTCTGTGGTAGGATTACTTCACTTAGTATCATAATCTCTAGGTCCTAGGTCCATGCATGTTTCTGCAAATGGCATTTCATTCTTTTAACGGCTGAATAATATTCCAGTGTGTGTGTGTGTGTGTGTGTGTGTGTGTGTGTGTGTGTGTGTGTGTATACACATCTTCTTTATCCATTTATCTGTCGATGGACAATTAGATTTCTTCCATGTCTTGGCTATTGTAAAGAGTGCTGCAATGAACATTGGGATGCATGTATCTTTTTGAATTATAGTTTTCTTTGGATATAAGTCCAGGAGTGGGATTTCAGGATCATATGGTAACTCTATTTTTGGTGTTTTACAGGACCTCCATACTGTTCTCCATAGTAGATGTACCAACTTACATTCTCACCAACAGTGTTGGTGGATTCCTTTTTCTCCACATCCTCTACAGCACTTAATATTTGTAGACTTTTTGATGATGGCCACTCTGACTGGTATGAAGTGATACCTCATGTAGTTTTGATTTGCGTTTCTTAATAATTAGCAATGTTGAGCATATTTTCATATGCCTCTTGGCCATCTGTATATTTTCTTTGGAGAAATGTTTATTTAGGTCTTCTGCCCAATTTTTGATGGAGTTGTTTGTTTTTTTTTTTGATATTAAGCTCTATTAGCTGTTTATTTTGGAAATTAATCCCATGTTGGTCACATTGTTTGCAAATATTTTCTCCCATTCTGTGGGTTGTCTTTTCATTTTTATGGTTTCCTTTGGTGTGCAATAGGTTTTAGGTTTAATTAGGTCCCATTTTTTAATTTTTGTTTTTATTTCCATTATTGTAGGAGAAAGAAGGATGTAAAAAGATCTTGCTGCGAGTTATGTCAAAGAGTGTTCTGCCTATGTTTTCCTCTAGGAGTTTTATAGTATCTGGTCTTACATTTATGTCTTTAATCCATTTTGATTTTATTTGTGTACAAGGTGTTAGAGCTGGCCAGTTTTCCCAGCACCACTTATTGAAGAGACTATCTATTCTCTATTGTATATTATTGCCTCCCTTTTCATAAGTTAATTGACCATAGGTGTGTGGTTTATTTCTGGGCTTTCTATCCTGTTCCATTGATCTCTATGTCTGTTTTTGTGCCAGTACCATACTTTAATTTAATGTTTGTAAAAAAGATAGAATAGAGACAAGTATGGGACCAAAGGATGTTACTGCATGTTATTAGTGAAATTATCTCTCTTGGTTATTGAGTCAATATTTTACTCTTCTCTTATTAACTGTGTTTTAATTATGCTTGAAAATATTAATAGCTTGAGTGGAAAACCACTAATTTATTCTAGAATAACTATTGATATTTTAAGTAAGATGTACAATGTTTTGATTCTATAATATGAAAATTTGAATTAAATTAGTCCTCATTTCAATTCAAAAGCAATACTTGCCCTGATATTTCTGATACTTTTTTATTTAGAAAATAAAAAAATAAATTGTTTATTAAAGTAGTAAATTGAAAAAAAAGGATTTGAAGTTGTATATTAACAGTTAATCTGAAATACAATTGGAATGACTGCATAACAAATTTTTATTATGTAGACAAACCTATTCCTTATATCTGATTAGGCTTGGGTATATTTACAAACACTACACATTTTCTGAATGTCAGACTTGAAATTAAATGCACTGGATTATCTCCAAAGAAAATAAGATGCCAGTAACTGGAGGTATTCAACCATAGACCTGTGACCATTAAAGAAAGAAAACTTCATGGACAGTTCAAGCATTAACCATTTTGTCAGCCTCAAGTATTTTTAAGAATGGTTGTATTAAACCTTGAACTTCTTTATTCCTCTTTCCATGGCCCATAAGTAAAATTTAACTGATATTTGAATAGGCATTGACAATCCCCCAAACATTCATTTGAAGTCATTTAAATCTAAATTAGATACAATTTATAAGGGCACAAAGAAATAATTAAGTTACATGTTCTGCTGATGAATTCAGCAGAAGGCAGTAAAATTTACTAAGAAGTACTGTGTGACAATGAGGCTTTTTCAGTTAAGTTTAAAACACACACACACCTCTTTACTATTTTGAGTATTTGATTACTTGTGCTAATATACCCAACTAGTCAATCATCCAAAATATTTATTGAATCTATCCTGTACAACACACTTTCTAGGTTTTGTGTACATTATGAAAATAACAAGTTATATATTATCATCAAAACTTTCTTTCTCTCTATAAAGGAAGATTTAGGAAGTATAGCTCAAGAACATGACCACTAGGAAACCCTCACTGAATTTCTAGAGTGGAATTAACAGCTTTATTTTGTGCTCTCAAAACAGCTTATCCATAGTTTTATAATTGATTTACTATATTGCATGGAAGTATTTGTCTGTTCCATCAACTAACCTGTTGGTTAGGAAGGTAGGGGAAATATTTTATGTTTTTAAAAAATATATATATTTTATGTCTTTTAAAAAATGTAATAACCTGGAACAAATGACAGAATATAGCAGAATAAAAATAAAAGTTTATTTAGCTCAATTTTCAGCTATGGGAGATGTCAGAAACCCAATAAATGTTGGCCAAGTAATCTGGGACTGGCAACGACAGAAAGCCATGTACCCCCTATACCTGAAAGACATGAGGGGGACGTAGTTGGTGTAAACCCAAGAAAACAGCTGTGGTGAGGTTTGCCTCCTTGGAGTTGTGAGTTAAGGACTAGAGGAGTAATATCTCTATTTTACATGCCTCCAGCTCTCCAGTTTCTTCCCTGTTCCTTCCATTTGCTGGAAACCAAATAACAGCTAGAGAGCAAGGGACAGCCTTTTGAATGAGAAAAAGAGTAGAGTTGAGAATGGTAAAAATGTGAATATATAGAGACAATAGAAAACATCCATCACAATAGTATGTTAAATATGTTATGTAAATGTCAACATCACCCAAGATGATCAGCAAAAGAGGAGAGAAATGCAAAGTCAAGGATATTAAGCAGCAACAACAACAAAACTCTGTAATCTTTTATTTGAGAAACTGTTAGTATGAACTAATTTATTTTTCTTAATAAAATAATGTATGTTTGCTATCTCTAAACACTGAAAAGCCTTAGAAACCATAACTACCTAGTATCAGTGAAGACCCTAGTTCCTAGATTATTGTCTTCAACATTTCTTACTAAAAACATTCGCACCCCTTAGAATAGCGTCTAGTTTCAGGTGTGATGCACAGATGAAAGGAATGTACCAGATGATCCCTGATCATGTAGTAGGGCCAGAGAGCACAGAAAGCAAAGATGGTTGAAGTTTTGTAAAAAGCACACAGAAAATAAGATGGATGTGTTGTGTCAATATTAGTTTCCTTATTGTGATATCATACTATAGATATGTAAGGTGTTACCATTGGGGGAAACTGAGTATAGGGGATTTCTATGTCTCTTATTTCTTACAACTACATGCAAACCTACAATGATCTCAAAATTATTATTATTTTTTAAAAACATAATGTTGTAGACATCTATTACAAAGGAAAAGAAAAATACAAAATGAGAAGAAAGAGAAACAAGAACTCTAACGGACTTGAATGAACTTCCTTTTAATAGAGACAGGGTTAGACCATCAAAAAAGAATAACACCTACAGTGCCTGAAAAGATATAAAAGCTCTATAGCTCCAAAGATCCATAATGATACTTAAAGAAGAATGTAGTACTCCATTAGAATTTATTGGGACACGAAAAAGGAAAGATTCACATATTTATACTGCTTTCCTTGGTAAACTATGTTTCAGGTTAACCAAATATTAATCAGGAAAGCTTTTTATGTTTAGGGAAATTGGATATAAAAATGCAGATTGTTTTCATTGTTATTTTGTAACCTATAATGACATAATAGACCTATGCAATAATCATCAATACAAGCTAAAGCTGTTGGCTAAGTGATAAATGGGGAAATTTACTTTGAATAGATCAAGCTGAAAATACCTAATGGTACTGTTGGAACATAGGACAAATAACACTGTGAAATTTCTCTTGTTATACAATAGACTGTAAACCACACAACTTGTGTATTATTCTTGCCAAATAAAAGAACTTAAATCTAATAAAATAGTAGCATCTAACTTCCCATTCAGAGGAAAACATTCCTCAGTGGAGAAAGAAGTTAAACAGTTCTGTGAAGGAGCCAATGACAGTTTGTGGAAAATTCCAAGACTGAAGATCCATTTTTGTCAGGGAATAAATGCCATGAGAAAGGGGAGAAATAAGATTGTTAAAGTATTGAAATAAACATGTGACATATCAATTCTGTAAAACCTGTGAACTCTTTCATAATCTAACAGTGTGTAAAAGACTGCATTAATTATGTTTGAACACTTCTACAGTAAAAAGTGAAAAAAGAAATTAAGAAAGATAAACACTTTAAATATTATGTAAGAATGGATTATGAGATATTTCAAGCAGGGAAATAGGGAGCTACTACAATTATCTCAAAAAAAATTTAAAAAGAGAGGATGGTGAAAAGGAGAAGGAGGAAGAAAAGAAGAAAGATGAGAAGGATAAAAAGAAGAGGAGGAAGAAGAGGTGGAGAAAGGAGGAGAAACACAAGCCCAAAAAACCAAATGTATCTAATTAAAATTCAGGTTTAGCTATGTGTAGCTTTGACCACCCCTGCAAAGTACAGACCCAATTCATTCAAAGCAAAGGATGTTTACCAGATGAAATTACTTTTAGTAACATCTTGCAGAAAGAAGCTTGCTCTTTACTGTAACTTTCCTTGCTTTTGGATTTTGGAGTAGATAAAGAAAAAAAGTTTAATCTTTTTTGTGAAAATGACCTTTGATATGTTTGGAGTCATCTCATATATAGCTCTTCAAGTTTTTGAGCTAAGCTATAACTCCAAATATCCGTAGTCAAAGAGTCTTACTTTTATCTAAAATTGGATTTTTTTAGAAGTCAAGGGATTGCAGCATATTTTATCATGCCCCTTTAAAAACAGTGTGAACATTTTGTATTATGGAAGTGATCATAATCAATTTGCAGTAGCCTTTCTATTTCTACTCAATTTTGAAAATTTCTTTATACCCCCTTTAACTGAGGATCATTACCCTTCAAAGGGATTATTTTAATTCTGGTTTGGCTTGTGCTACAGACGTTTAAAATAATTGCTGTGGTGGCAGTATGATTGACTTGTGATTTTTTTCATAGAGAAGTGATGGGCACATAAGTTAGAAACTACTCATTTTACTATCTTTTTTTTCTTACATCTAGTTCTCCCAAAAGATTTACCATCTACTTCCCTTTTCTGAATATTCTCAAAATTAAAACCACCACTGCCTCCAAGGATATTTTTATTATATGTTTGGGTTTGAACATTTTGCTCTCTCAGGATGTATGTCTAATAATACTCGTAAAAATGGAGGTAAAGACAGTAAACATAAGGTCTTTCTTCATTCATGTAATCATCCAATAATCTGATATCATTTTATCTTGATTGTTTTACTATGAATTTTTATAGATTTTAACCCTATTTTACTATCCATCTTCCTTGTGAATTATTTTCTTACATTTATCAACAAATATTTATTGGGGATAACTTTGAGTGAAGATACAAGGCTTACCTATATGCAGAATAGAAAAGGAAGGTGGTAAGTAGAATCTACTCTTTTATTTTATAAAGCCAGTAGTTTCAGTTTCTGTCTCTGTTGATCTTTTTTCTAATTATTGCATAATTACATATTAATAATGGGGATTTTATAATATGTAATGGAAGTTTGCTAGTCTTCTCTGTTACCTCATGGTATCTCATATCAGCAGAGTACAAGAGTATAATTCTCCATAATGGCTAAATTTAATGGATTTTAGATATAGTACCTAGATTGTCAGGAAAAATCTTTATTATATTTTGCAGCTAATATATTTCTTTGACTTTTAAAATTTTCTTTTTTCTATATTCATCACTTCAGATGTGTCCTCTCTTTCAGACGTTAGTCCTTCTAAGTGTTTTTTTCTCTTATAGATGCTAACCTACTGGTTTCCTTTCTTAATTGACAGCTCTTTATTCTATATTATTGACTCACTACCTGGAATTTTATCCTGATTGTTTCCTCAACTTGTCTGCTAAGAATTATGATTGTCTGCCTCAAATCATAATAATTATTGACAAATACTTGTGTTTAATTTGTGCCAGGCACTGTTCAAAGCATTTAATAACATATTAAACCTTAATAAAAGAAATCCCTCTGACAGAGGCATCTTTCATAGGCACTTTATCTGTTTATCAATATCTAGCTCTATAGTTGCAGGTACACAGGAGGTTTCACTTCCCCATCAAGCAGAAGTTAGTCATGACCATGTAATTTACTTTGACCAATTAAACGTTAGTGGAAATAATTTGTAACGATCAAATGTAGGATGATTTAATTGTCTGAGTTCAGCTCCCCAGCCTCCTCATGGGAACTGTGGGCTCATGTGGTGGTGCTTTAAGTTAAAAATAACCTGGGATTCTAAGCCCACCTATGGATAAAAGCTGCCCTGGTGAGTCACCCAAACCAGTAGTATGCTTTGTATGAACAAAGAATAAACTTTAGCTGTGTTAATTTATTAAGGGTTTGATGTCAATGTCTTATATACCTTAGATATTTTCAAATAATTCTCTGAAAAATATTCTCTGATATTAAGAAAAAATTCTCACATACACGTACACAAAAATCATCAATACATGGATGATATTTAAAGCCATGAGAGTGGAGGAGATCTTCAAGAGAAAAGGATAAAGACTAAGGCATACAAACACTCCAAAATTAAGAAATCAAAGAAAGGAGCAGAAAACAGTAAAGGAGTAAGGGAAGAGAAAGACAAAAAAGAGTATAATCAACCATGTTAAAAGCTTCTGGTAAATAAAATAAATTTACGGTTGAGATTTGATGATTGCACTTGGCAACATGTAGAATGTTGGTGACCTTGAATAAAACAGTTTCAGAAGAGTGATGAGAAAAATATTAATTTTCAAGTAAATGCACAGCAATAAGCTACACTGTATGTTAGGGGACTCATTTCATTAACACAATTAAATTGTTGAAGTACAAAATATATTTGGTCAACATCACAATTCGAGAATGAATAATTTTAATTATTCTTTTATTGACCATCCAAACTTCTAAACATCTGTTGCATTAAAAACACTAATGTAAGGGGCTTCCCTGGTGGCGCAGTGGTTGAGAGTCTGCCTGCCAATGCAGAGGACATGGGTTCGTGCCCCGGTCCGTGAAGATCCCATATACTGTGGAGCGGCTGGGCCCATAAGCCATGGCCGCTGAGCCTGCACGTCCAGAGCCTGTGTTCCGCAACGGGAGAGGCCACAACAGTGAGAGGCCTGCATACTGCAAAAAAAAAAACAAAAACAAAAGAAAAAAAAAATACACTAATGTGAGAACAGACTTGAACCAGAGATATAATCATTTATTTATACCACATTTTACATCATTAATGAAATTTGGAAATAATACTAGCAGTTGCAGTAAGTTTCACATCTTACTAAGATGCATTTTTCAGACTCCATTGATATGAATATCCAGTCTGTTTAAGATTTTCATGTCAACCTTTTCACACTAGCTGCAGAGTATTTCATAAAAGCTGCATACTTCTCTGGATTCACATACCTTTGTAGATAAAAAGGCAGGTGGTAAAGGGCCAAACACTTTGAACTAATAACAATATTACAGAAGTCAATTAATGAGATACTGACATTGAAACTAAACTTTTAGTTTATCCTTTTTTGATAATTTGGAAGGCAGTTTGAGATCAGGAATTACTCCAGGTTATCCATGGGAGCAAAATGTGTTGATGCACTAAATGTGAGAATTCTTGCTGTTTAAGTGGAAAACAAATTGCCTTTTATTGACGTGTGATGGTATCACCATTTGCAGTGATAGTGACTTGACTTGCAACTATTCCCACATTACGGTGATGTTAAAAAATTATAATTTTAATTTATTTTAGCATGGAATCTTGAGTTATGGATCATAGTATTGAGGGAACAATATACTTTCTTGAGTACACTGTAGAAAGCAATAATTTGGATTAGTGTTCATTTATTCAAAAAGTATTCATTGTCTAACTATTTTGTGGTTACAGTCTTCCATGTTTGCAAGCATCTACATAAATAAGTATTTTTATTTTATTTTAATGATGTGCAACTATTAAATAAATGTCAAAATTTATGATACAAAATTTCATACATTTGATGAATTATAATAAACATTTATACATTGAAAATATCCTTTCTCTAATCAGTAGGTCAACATGTTGCCTTCTCTCCTTCATTACAAGTTAGAAAATAAGAAATTTTGAATATATGGATAGAAATATTAGAAGTGACTATGATAAAATGTTTTCTATAATATAATTGTAGAATCAAGAGTGCTAAATAGATTCACTCATGTGTTTATTAGTACTTATCTTTTTTTTTTTTTTCTGCGTTATGTGGGCCTCTCACTGTTGTGGCCTTTCTCGTTGCGGAGCACAGGCTCCGGACATGCTGGCTCAGCGGCCATGGCTTATGGGCCTAGCTGCTCTGCGGCATGTGGGATCTTCCTGGACCAGGGCACGAACCCGTGTCCCCTGCATCGGCAGGTGGACTCTCAACCACTGTGCCACCAGGGAAGCCCCAGTACTTATCTTTAAAAAGAGTTGAATTGGATCTATGAGCATCCAGTGACAAAATTTTCAGTATGTCATTCTTAAAAGTACTACTCTATCTAGTGCCTTTTTATAATTTCTATTCTATGTACAAAGGGTACAGTACCTCAGTTGTCTTGAAACAGAGCTCAGTGAGAAATCTGAACACTAGTAACCATATATTTGTCATCAGAGTTGTCTATAAATGACAGAGATTTACAAACAGTAAGCTTGCGAAGAAAAAGGATAAATGAAACAGGCTTCAATGCTTTACTCATAACTGAAAAATGGCAAGTCTAAAGTAGGCTCTAGATTCTCTGTGACAAGTGAAAAATAAATGTACTGGGTCATCTGTGGAAATGCTATTGATGATGGACAACTTTACAGATAAAGCTAGCCTCAGTAGTTGCACTGGAGCAGAAATAAAAGCTGAATAGCATACCTTAAATCTCTTCATAACCTGCTGGGGGAAAAAAAATGCTTTTCTTCTGTTTTCTTGTTTTCTACTGGTTACACTCCTGGAAATTATGAGATTTGGTCAGGTAAGAGTAAAGGAAGCTAAATGCATTAAGTCTATATCTCATTCTGACAACTAAACTTATAATCAGAAAAAAAATCAACAATTCTAGAATTCTTTCTCTTTCATTTTTTTATGAGGAAATTCTGTATTAATTTCACTTACAACTTACTTTTTTGATTTTCCCTTCCTTAGTATTCTATCTATGAAGCAATAGTAATCATTGAGAAGAGTCTAAAGTAAATTTTAAATACTGCATTTTTTTCACTTACATGATATTTACTTTATACCTTCCTAATTGATTTCTATTCTGTGCAATGTAGGTATACCATAATGTGTAAAAACGAAAACTTTTCTCTTTCTAAGAAGCTTACAACACATTAAATAGAACAAAGCATGATAATAGACACATACATACACATGCAAGAAGTTACATGATAATGTTATAAAGTGACATTATACTTCAGAGTAAGGATGGATTACTTCTAAAATATTGATAGTGAGAGAAGCATTCATGGATTTAAACCAATGTACTACTGACTCAAGAGGTGATATTGGAGAAATCAGAATAGGCCAAATTGTGAAATTCTCGCAAGCAGCATTGTAGAGTGTTTAGAGTTTATCCCAATAATATTAGGGAGATATTGAAGGATTTTTAAAAAGAAAAGGCAGTAAAATAAAATTCAAATGTTAGCATATCACCCTCTCTTGTTGACTAACAACTATGGTCTTTTGTCAATTTGTTAATTAAATTCACAAGGTAGAAAAGGCTTCACTTAGTACAGGGATTACTTATCTTTGATAAAGGTTTCAAGATACACAACAGCACAGATTTTATGGCAACAGCCCAGCAGGGGAGTTGAACTTGGAATGCAATCATCAAAAATGAGCGAAATGAATAAGGATCACCTGAGTTAGAGAAACCTTCATCTGTAAGGTTGCTTAAGTTTTTAGACCTTGCAATTCCAGAATTAATTAGCTCCAGTTCTCTAGAGTAACTGCATCTACTCAATTCCAGCTGTTGGCTATGTAATAATAAAATAAATAATCAAGTGTGAGTGCACTGTTTGTCTTGAATTCAATGTGGGTATACTCCCATAAATTCCTTGACTCTTTTTTGTTAGGCATATTGACCAAGGGTCCAATATTCAAGAGCTGCTGAAGTTAGAGGAAAGGGCACATTAGGCATAACTGTAAACTCTTTCCTTCTAACTAGAGACTTGTATTGGCAACAGTATAAAAAATGGACACAGAAGGTTGGAACCTAAATAAGGTAATAGCCACTGGGATCAAGACAAATTCATGTAGCTAAGAGGTAGAGTTCATATGAACCGGTGTTTGTTAAGATTTCAGAGAGGATTTGTGGAAAGAGTCAAGGATTATAATATCTTGGTTTTATGTTAATAATTGGATGAATGGATATAGTTCATCGACATATAGAATACTGGATAAGGAGATACAGGTTGGTATTGGAAATAGGGAATCTGAAAATATTAAGTTGAGTTCATAGAATTCTAAGAAACGGTCAAGTATATTGGTGTGTTTCTCTATTATGTCTCTCTATTAATATTTGTTTTAAAAAAAGCTGAATTGTATCTATGAGCATCTAGTGACAAAGATGAATTTTAACTGACAACGTCCATCTTTCAGCATATCTTTTATTCTTAAAGGTACTACTCTATACAGTAAAAATTATGGTATACCTGCCTAGAATTTAACTTCTGCAACACAGATTGCTAAGAGACATGAGAAATGCTGGCGACTATGTTGTAAGAGGTGAATTCCAGACAAGTGCAGCCAAGAGATGGGAGATTCAATTCCTCTACCTAGCACCCAGATGTGACAGATCAAGAATTCTGAGCCCTGATTTCCCTCAATCTGAAGGATTGATAAATGAAAAGTGAGGGGCACTGTAACTTCTGAGGTTAAAAAGTAGTAAACATGAGAAATAAAATAAGTCCAAAAATATTACAGAATTCTAAATAAAAGGGAAATATTTTCTTGCCTGCCAGTAGTAAAGAACACAGATTTGGAGATAACTCATACTTGAGTTTTAACTTTTAGTTAAAGTCAAATAAAAACACTGATATTTTCTACCTGTGTATTTTTGGGCCATTTATTCAGCCTCTTTTTATTTCCTCTCTAATGTGGGGATAATATTCTAGACTATAATACTACATAGCTGATGTTATTGTGTCCTTTTATAGGCATCATGGCTGGGAAACATGATATGCCTCTATGAATTTTGATGACCCAAATCAAAGTGTTTTTGGTTTCTCCACCATATTGTTCCTGTTTTACTTACCTTTGAAACTGATTAGCAATCTGTTGGGAGACACTTTGGAACCATGCAAATATCCTTCTCCTTATGACCCAGCCTCTTTATCTGCCTCTGAAAGCATTACATATTTTTGTAATGTATGTGTTTATGTAAGCACTTTTCTTAACAGAGTAAGAGAATATGTAGTATATTTGATCCTGAGTAATATGCTTTATTCATCTTTGCACCCTAAGAACCTAATTTAGGTCCACCCCACTGGTCCACAATAGACATGGTTCAAACTTGTTTAAGAATAAATAAATAGTTGTTCATTAGCATTAGTTAAATGAATGTAATTTAGCTTTGGTTTAATTGCTTAAACCTTAATTACCATTGATAATTGCCTTATAAGAAAAAAATACTATTAATATTGCTTTTATAATTTGTCATTAATAATCACTTTTGTGTCACTTTTACAAGGTCATAACCATTATAGGCATAAAAATCTCTTTTGAAGTATTCATTATTAACATTTTATTCACTTAGACTCAGGTATCTTTTTCGTTAGCCTATATCTTATGCACCTGCTCTCAGGCTCAGATTGCTCTCTCCTTGCATCTCTACAGTTTCAAATCTTACATCTATTTCAAGATTCAGCACATGTCAATCTGCTGTAAAACATTTCTTTATTATTGCAGTTCATTTTAATCTTACCCTTCTCTGTATCCTGTAATTCTATATTCCAATAATAGTATGTACCAGTTATGTTCCCCTAATTATAATCAAATTACTTACACACAAAAATTCTAACCTATTTGATGGCATATTCTGCATAAAATAAATCCCTTTGACCTCCACAGTGTTTTAAAAGTTATCATTCAAAATATTTTGTATATAATGCAATACAAAATTGCATGTTTATGATTTATAAATGGATAATATAGACTATTATGATTGATTAATATGCATGGCTTCCCTTGTAGAGATGTGGATGGACCTAGAGACTATCATACAGAGTGGAGTAAGTCAGAAAGAGAAAAATAAATATCGTATATATTAACACATATATGTGGAATCTAGAAAAATGGTATAGATGAACCAGTTTGCAAGGCAGAAATAGAGACACAGATGTAGAGGACAAATGTATGAACACTAAGGGGGGAAAGCAGGGGGCAGTTGTGGTGGTGGGATGAATTGGGAGATTGGGGTTGAAATATATACACTAATATGTTTAAAATAGATAACTAATAAGAATCTGCTGTATAAATTTTTTTTTTAATTCCAAAAAAATTATTCATGGCTTCCCTATTACAAAGGGGGCAGAGTTCTTTTTATTTTTTTTATAACAGATAAATATGTGATGTTTTAAAATTTTTATAATTCAAAAGATAGCCCCCATAGGACTCAGCTAAGACTTGGATCAAAATCAAATCACATGGTTTATCTTCTACACCACCTTTGGTGAACCAGGCCTCCATATGTTAATTACTTAATTTATGAAAACAACGGCACAGATAAAGATTTTATGTGCAGTTGTACATTCCCAAATTGCAGACTTAAGGAAGAATTCTATGGAATTATTAAAAGCAAATGCAGTTTCCTTATTTGATTAACGCTTTTTTAAAGACACTTAAACATCTTAGAAAAGGAGAAAAAAAAACACAGTATGCCTTTTTTTCTTTTTCTACAAACAACATTGATACTTGATTGATGGATTGTTGTGAAATAGTTGTGGAAAAGCCTCAGTACATAGGCTTAAGGGTTGAAATATAGTTGATAATATTGAAAATGAAAATATTTAGTACAAGACTCTTTAATAAGTCTGGAATATAATCAGAGAACACATAATACATGGCATTTGTATTAACATCACTGAGAAAAAGAAAGAGTTCTAGTCCACTCAATCTCATGTTCTCCATCTATAAAATGTAATTAATTCTTATTCTTATATAAATCTTATTCTACATTCTTTTTTCATGAAAGTAGTGTGGAAAGTTATAGGAATTGGGAAAAAAAATTCTGACGTTGGAAATGATGAATTTCATGCAACAGCTTTTTCTCTTGTACTAGTTTTTTTGGTTTATTAATCACTACTTTTTAACATCTCCTAATAGTTTCTTCTTTGGCAGGTATTGAGGAGCTTTCTATGCTCACAGATTCTTCCTTCCCTACTTTATTTCTTTCTCCCTTTCTAATTTTTTCTTTTCCATTTTCCCTCTCTTTCTCACTCTCCCTCCCTCCTTCCCTCTCTCGTTCCTTCACTCTTCACCTTCATTAATTTAAAGAACATTTATTAAGTGAATGCTCAGTGTTAAGTGCTAGTGAAGAAATGGTGAACAATAACGTCAGAATTTGTGCACTTATCAAGTTTATATTCTAGTGAGGGAAATGGAAAAAATCAAACAGAAAATGAAAATAAAAATTATAGAGTAGGATAAGTGCTGTTAAGGAAAAAAAAACACATAAAGATACAAAACAGAATGACTAACGGAGGGCTGAAATATATTTTTATTGTGTGGTTAGAAAAAGTCTCAATGGAATTTAATTTAAAAACTGAAGGGGGGCTTCTCTGGTGGCGCAGTGGTTGAGAGTCTGCCTGCCGATGCAGGGGACACGGGTTCGTGCCCCGTTCCGGGAAGATCCCACATGCCGTGGAGCGGCTGGGCCTGTGAGCCATGGCCGCTGAGCCTGCGCGTCCGGAGCCTGTGCTCCACAACGGGAGAGGTCACAACAGTGAGAGGCCTGCGTACCGCAAAAAAAAAAATAAAATAAAATAAATAAAATAAAATAAAAACTGAAGGAGGTATCATTCTAAGTTTTGAAGGTGCTGTTAGTAGGACAGTGTTATAAAGACAGCAAAATATGAAAATGGAATAAGGCAGCAAAAGCTTGGATTTTTGGAGGCACAAAAAAGTCAAGGTGACAAAAGAAAGTTAGGGAATATTGGAGGAAAAGGCAGGAATAAAATCATACAAGGCTTTAAGGAATTTTGTTTTTATTCTGTGTTGATAAGGGAAACACTGAAGAAGTTCAGCAAGGGTATGATATAGCACAATATAGGATTTGTGTAATATGCAGATAATATCAGTTCAGACTCAGTATTTTTCAAATAACATGGAGGAAGCATTATTTTTGTACCAGTATCAATGTAACAGGGTATGAACTATTAATCACCAATAGCAGAATAGAGACATTAAATCATTCTTACTACTTTTATTACAAAAATTAAGATCACTAACCCTCACTGAAAATAGAACACTGATTAGAGATGTAGCATACACTTTAGCCTGGGCTACAAAGACAAGAGATGCAAATTTCACCCTCTGGGTTCTCTAAGTTGTATTTCCTTTGCTGATGCCTCTGTGTCTCCTCCAGCTGGTCGCTTAAGGTCTCTTAGCCTGTGGAAGTGCAGCGTTCCACTCTCTTCTGGGGCTCTTCTTGCCTGTCCCAGTAGTCCTCTAGACATGATTCAAGATGACTGAAACCCAGTTCTTTCACACATGAAAGAACTTGTTTGTTATCAAAGCAAACATTGGGAACATAGGTGAAACTCCACACAGCCTCCAACCTTTCTTACCAGGGCATCAGAAAGTACATTAGTCATTTACTCCCTCTATGTTTCTTAAAATGGGTCACACAGGATCTTTTAAGTTCTAGAAAATGTAGGTTACAACTATTATTCTATCAGAGTAATTCCCTTAAATCCTATCTCTCTGAAAGTTAGATGAAAAGCAAACCTTGTATTTTCCAAAGGTGGAAGGTGGGAGAAAAGCACTTCAATTCAAGAATGTTTCTCTATTCTTCAAATTATTCATTGCTCTGCCTTTCTAACCTTAGTTATCGGAGGCTGTAATTAGGTCATCTCTTAAACATGGAAAACTGTTTCTTCAAGGTGGTCATGGATCTCACGTTGGAAATATATATATATATATATATATATATATCAGATCTTCACTCAAAAATGAGACTAAAAAGTTCAACAATATCAAGTTAAAAGTCAGAACTAAAGGTGAATGTTTTCGAATCGAGGAAACTTTCAGTGTACTGAAAGTTTAGATCATGAATGATTAAGATAGCTAATTGTATTTGAAAGGATGTTTTTTATAATTATTCATCCAAGTGAAAATTAAATACTAAGAAATTTTAAGATACTGGGGACTGTGCTGGGCACTGAAAACACACCAGTAAACAAGATCTCTATTATCTTAAAATCTACTCTGTATATATGTGTACCTTCAGATTCTAGCAAATTTACACGGGATGTTTGGCGATAGATCGATAGATAGATAGATATACATATATATAAATATATATACATATATAAATATACACACACATATACACTGTTTTCTAAGATTAGGACTATGATAAGGAAAATAGTGTTTGAAAAGCATTTAAGATATATATATTCCTGAACTGAACTAATATATATATATTCTTGAAATATATATATATTTCAACTGCCTTGAAAAAAATTAACCTTTCCATGAAGACTGTCTTACAAACACATTATGCTAATTACCTGTATTTTGCCTTCTTTATTTCAATATTAATTATAATTATCTACTTATCTCTGACTATTGTATAATTATCAAATAACTATGCCAATCTGATCAGCAAACTGGTGAGCCACTGTTCTGTCAACTTAAGATAACAAAGCACATCCTATTACCAAGAAACCTAAAACAAAATGGCATTACCTGTAAAAGGCAAAAGTGGTGGTGCAAATATAAGATGCTTTAAAACCAAATGATATTTGCATAAAAATTTTCTAATTCTCTATGTTTGTTTTATATGATAATAAAATCATCTCGATATACCTAAAGGGTCTGGAAATTACTTAAGAAATTGACATATCAAGATTTATGTGAGAATGACATTTCTATGAAGTTATTATTATCCAAATATTTGCATGTTGATGAATTGATTTCTTCTGGAAACAATACACAATGTGATTTTCAAAATTGACCCTTTGCATTTAAATGTTCTTGATATTAATTTAGCTGTGTTTTATGCCATTGTTAATTAACTTTTAGTAGTCTGGGTTTATATGATTTTTGATTCTTAAATATGTATACTTATTTAAAGATCTTTAGAGATTTGTCTTCCATATTATGATATTTATGATAGAGGATAAAGAATTTTCCCAGTGAGAAGCTAAAGGACAATTTGAAATAAATCTCAACAGCCACATGTGTCTCTGACTACCTTGTTGTTATTGCCAGAGAATAGTATGGAGGTTATCTGAGAGGTTATGTCTTGTTATGCTTGTATTTTATGTAGTATTCTCTTGGAGAGAATCTTTCTTTCTTTTTCTCCCTCGATTAGTAAGTGATCAAGTAAGTAATACTGACACATGGGACCATGAGGCACCGGATATTTCAAAATCTTTTTCAGGGTGCGTGCTACAAGAATCAGAAAGTGATCAATGTTATTGAGATTGCTAAATTTGAGGAGAAATGTAACTAATTCACAGTTTGTTATAACAACATTTAGCATAATATATCATTTAAATAAAATACTTTAAGATATTAATATGATCTCATGAACACCAGGTAACAATAATTTTATGTGGATTGGAACCATCTGCTTAAACACATGCCATTTTTTATCTTCTTATATTATTTTTTTGAGATAACTCTTGGTCTAAGAATTAATTAGCTTCTTTCCTGGTGTCATGGTCCATAGATTCAGTGGTAAGGAGAAGCAGTATAACCTGCTCCAACTATATCCAGCCAAGATGTTGAAACTGCTTTCTACTAAAAGAATACAGGACTCCTTCATTCCTTATTTAGTAGAGGAGAATTCAAGATGATCCTGAGATAGTTTGCTATTGGCAGAAATCAAGGTTTCACTGACAGGTAGCAGGATCTAGTTAAAAAGAACTACCTGGTCATCATGTACAGAGAGGTGATACAGTGACAATTTGAGCATCCAAAAGAAAATAACGACAGCTAAGTGGATCCAGTCTGTGTAAAGTCATAAGTTTGTGATGCTCTAAGGAATACATAAATATAAATTCTGCTAGAAATAATCCTATGTGCACAATTCTTGCAGTAAATATGAGGAACAAATCACTCAAATGATACATAAATTTGAAAAGTTTTAAGTTGTGAAAGCAATACAATATCTTTCTCACATGAGGAAATTCAAATAGACGTTATGGTGAAATGGTAATATATTTAATTTGTTTTCTTCCTACAATACATGAAGGAGTAAATTTTAGAAATATTCTCCAATATATATGGACTTGCTTCATTTTGTCTTTATTTATATAGTCACTTATATTTCGGCTTTCTCATTTTTGTTAGTCAGTTGCAACTTTTCAGCTGCTTTCCATTTTCAGAAATTTTGTTGTTCTCATCTGCTACTGTCATTGTGATTTAGTATTTTATATTCTTTAACTATAATTTTGGTAGGGTTTGAATGAGAAATAACAATATAAGTGGCTATCTATTTAATCATGTTTAGTGTATAAGTAGAAGTTTTTTTGAGAAATAAAATACTTCATTTTTCCTCGTATCTCAGAAAACAATATCATGAAATTAGTGTATAATATTTCTGTCTGTTTTTATCTGTTTTGTTATTTATGTAATAATCTTAAATAGTAGTGTGTCACCTGCTGTTTATGTACACAAGTTTTTCTAGGATGAATACTGAGGTAACAGAATGAGCTTTTCATTATTATACAATTATAACAAGGTATATAACTGTCAAAGCTAGAGATAGATTTTTCAATCTCTTTTGTAACCTCATTTGGGCATGAAATGTGAACTGGAGTAATGTGTGTAAATTTGTTGTTTAAAAGAAAATTAATTGGTCTAGATTTCCTCTCTTCTACCCCTTCTCTAACCTGGGTGCAGAAGTGGAAGTGGCTGGGTTTTTTTTATAGAAGATAACTGTAACACTCTATACTAGCCAGTAACTACATATGGCTACTAGAATTAAAATTCTATAAAATTAATAATAGCATTTTTCAGCTACATAAGCAACATTTCATGTCAATAGCCACATATGGCTAGCGGCTACCATAATGAGCAGTGCAGATAGATATAGAACATTTTTTATCATCTCAGAAAGTTCTATTAGTCAATAAGGGGATAAAGAATGGGGAAATAAATGAAAGCAATGCAAGTCAAAACCTGAAATATTGCAATGCCTTATGGAGTATATCTCTCTTTCCATCTTAAATTTCTGGACTAACTTCAAACTGTTGTTTGAAGGAGAAATAAATATCTATCTTATTGAAGTCACTTGTTTTGAGGCTACTTTATCAGATCAACATATCCTGTACACACACAAACACACACACACACAGTTGCATACACACACATATGTGCATATAAATGTTGGTTTGCAACCTTGGGAGTTCCCTAGGGTGAAATTCAAAGCTAGCCCCCATACATAGAAGGTGAGGAGAGACCAAAGAGGCAGACCATTCCAGATAGGTAAGCCCTGGTTTTAATAAGCAAGGGAACTTACATAAGGAGGCTTGTCTTGGGCAACTACAAGAAAATTTGACCTCTGCACCTGCCTTCAAGAATCTTAAAAGTTTATATAGAGGTCTTAATGGGGTTCAGTCACATATACAGTCCAGATGCTTGCATCTTTGAAACAGCTCTGGCTATGGGAACAGTGGGCAGAATTTATATATTCCAAGGACAGGGGAGGAGGTAAGGAGTCTCCAACTGCCTGGGCCCATCTTGCAGGTAAACCAGCTGTCATGTCCTTTCCATGACTTCCTCCAAATCTCCACCTCTCGTGATCAGCTCTTACAATCTTACATGTCCCCCTCTTCTGAAACGTGCCCTGAGCAGTGAGCAGTGGTTTCATCAGCATGGAAGTGGTTGGTTTGGTAGCTATCTGGCTGTGTTAGAGGCACATTCTACAGCAATAATACAAGCACATGCAAGAGAAAATGCAGATTAAGATAATGATTCCCAAAATAAGCAACTTTTTTGTGATCCAGTCAGTGGTCATGTCCTCTTGATGACTTCCAACAAAGAGAGAGTTTCTGATCTTTACATATGCCATGTTCAACTTCACTAAATATTTCTATATTGGTTGTATGTTAATCTCCCGTTTATAGTTTTTAAGAGCCCTGGGTTCCTCATACCCCCACTGAAACAACATTTTTAGTGACGATATGCTTTTCTCAGACCTCTTACTTTTCAGCTGCACTTACTATCCTTTTCACCAGAGAATTTGTGGGTATTGAAGAAGGCACTGAGCCTGCTCGGGTTATCTTTCCTCTTGTTGGATAGGCATGCTTAAAGAAAGTATAAAGTCTGATCTCTCAGAGCTACATGAAAGATGTAATGGAACCAGCTCTGCTCCTTTGCATGTGGCCTGTCTTTGATTAATGCTGCCTATAACTGGGTGGGCAAAATTATCCAGTTTAGAGTGTATAAGTCTATCTGGCCACACACAGAAGCATGCATTTCATTTAGGCTTTAGCAGTCATTTTAATGAATACTTAAAATATACAATTTGATTTCCTGTTCAGACTTCAGGTAGGGAAGAAAGGATTTTTACATTAATCTCTTATCCTGTGTGGCTTAGTTTAAAAATTTTGATTTGTTACCCATTGCTTCCACATCCACTTATCCCTTAACCACTCCATTTAGGATATGTGCATTAGAATTTTTGCTTCTAAGTTTATATTCTTCATTTTTTCTTGTATGTATTTAGTTTCCTCAACAAGTTTGTATATTTACTAAGGACTATCCAAATGGTTCTGCTACAAAGTGTACAACTTTGAAGAACTTAAACAGTACAAATTTTCTCATAATAATCAGTAATAAGCAAGATAACATTTACTAGTAAGATTATCTTCACAGTAAAAAAATGGTTAAAAAATTAATTTTCACAGTCTTGTTAACCTCTGTCAACCTCTCTAATGGTAGCCAGGGATGCTCTTCAAATATTTTTATTAGTAACAGAAACATCTTCAAACAACATATTAAGCTTTTTTTCCCAAATTAACTAAGATTTATTAAGCACTGATTATGTGCCAAACACCATGCCAAGTGCTTTATCCATATCACTCAGTTTATTTCTCATAGCAGTTATGTGAAGTAAACATAATCACTGCACTTTATGGGGGACTAAGGCATAATTATTAAGTAACTTTACTAAATTTATATAGTTAGTAAATAAACAGGAGATATTGAAATCCAGGTTTGACTCCAGAGTATGTTCTTTTAACCAGTACAATATATTGCTTCATAAATATTTGATGTTTATACATATTTTGACCTCACATAAACATTAACAAAAAACAGCTAGGGAAGCTTTTAATACACGAAGAGAGGTTTAGAGCTCCTGGGGTGTTCTCAGTTATGGTAGAGTGCATGTTTGTGGATCTGGCAAAGGGGAATGGGAATTGGAAGTATGCTATGGTAGAACTGAGGAAAATGGTAAGAGATGGTTATCTGGGTATGAGGGTATGACAGCTCCTGTAATCTTAAGAACTTTGAATCATTCAGTGGAGTCTTTCATAAACCAAGGCAAATGGTATGTTTTAAAAGTGATTTTGTAAAAAATTTTCACCTTCTTTTTTAGCATTAGTCATGTATGAATGAGTGTGACAGAGGGATCAGAGAGGAGGACACATGGTGAGTGACATTACCCACAATTTCATGGTGATCAATTCTGGGAACTATAATTAATCTCCTGCTATTTTGTGACATAAATGACAGCTTTAGCCAGGAGAGATAGACTAATTTTTACAAAATAATGAAATAAAAGCAGTTCATTGCAGAGTGATTACCACTTATGCCTTCACTGGCATGAATTTGATGATACCTAATTGGCATTATGAAATTAAATTTGTAAATAAACATATGGGAATTAGCTTCATGATGTTCATATTCGACATGTGTAGAATTTTTACAGTCAATTAAAAAGCATTTTAAAAAATCACTATTCCTATTTTGTTCTCTAGAGTTTCTGTTCATGTAACATGAGTTAATCATCAATACTGTACATAAAATGTTTAAATGTATTTGCTTACTTCATGGGGATTTGATAAAATATGCTTTATATTTTATAATGTCCCAGTGTCTTGTTTCTGTAATTAAAGTTACATAGAAAGCTAGGTTTAACATTGAGCTCATAGAGCAGTTTCTGAAAATTTGCTAACTTAATCTGAATTCTGTATATTTCAAAATGTCCACTTGTATGGTGTTATCTAATTACGGAGGCATATTAAATTGCAGACATTAATGTAGCACTATCTGTTATTAATTCAATTTTATAGTGGCATTCAGAAAGTTTTACATCTAACAGGTTGCATATATACTTTATTAATAAATTAAAATAGAGTACTACTTTTTATCATTCTTTTAGCAAGTCTAAAAATTAAGAATTGTTTTACAAAAAGTAACTTCTTTAGCAACTGTCTTTATAGCAATTCATTTATTTTTTAGATCTATATGAACATTATATAATAATCAGATGAATGTAATACTCACATAATAGTGTGATGATATGAGTTTACTATAAGAAACTTAAATATATTCCTCATTTTTGAGTTTGATCTCATAAGTTAAATGTGAACACATTACTGGATAAATTTCATCCTTTCTATCATTTAATTACTTGAGATATGTGGTGAGATAACTTATAAGAGGTTATACAGAGAGTACAACAGGCAAAAAATACATGCATGTATTCTTGTATATGTTTACCTTAAAGTGTAAATCTCTAAAAGTAAAAGTATTCTTGCTTAAAACTCAGAAATTTGAACATATAATCTATCTTAAATCAAGGTTATTCACACTTATAATAAGTATATAAAGTATCTTCATCCACGCATTCATTAAAATACATTGAATATTTATTATTTATTGGCATTCTTATATTTTAAGATACTACAGATATAATAAAATTTCTCTACTAATCGTATCTTAGGCCATGAAGGAACACAAATATATTAAATGACAATTACTATCTAGGTCTCTCAAAAAGGAAACCAAGAGTCATTATGGATATTCCAAGAAGAGCTTCTAACTCAGCCTGATCACTTTGGTCAGGTCTCACATAAATCAGACCTGGATTTCAATATCTCTTTTCTTTCATAAATTATATATATACAGATAAATTATTTACTAAAATGCCTTGATTTCCATGTAAAATGGAGATAATTATACTGATTATTTAATATAATTGCTCCAAGGAATAAATAAATATGTGCAAATTATTTGTCATGGTCCTGAGCACATAATCAATGCTTAATAAATCTTGTTTCTTTCTCTATCATCATTTTTCATTAGCAATTTTACAACACCATTCCCCACTCTGTCTCTCTCTCTCTTTCCCTCTTTCTTTTCATTCCTCCCTCCTTCTCTCTCTATTTCTCATTCTTACACACACACACACACACACACACACACACACACACACATATAAACACACACACACATATTGAAAATCTTTCATACAATGTCCTTTCCCCATCTCAAATCTTGACTGCTCTAGTCCTCATGCTAGTTAACTTTTCAGACTACTTCTACTGCAAAGAGTTACTGATCAAAATGTCTACTTAAATAACATGGTATTTTAGAATTGAAGTGAGAGTTAAAACAGATGCTAGATTATTAAATATAACCTTGGATGAAAGCAGATGAGGATATACAAGTCAACCAGTAGAGAAGTAGAATAAAAAGAGTGTGGAGATCACTTTTAAACTCTTAGGTAAAGTTAGTGAATAGGTGTCTTAGAGGACTATATATTCCATCATTTTCCCAAATACCATACCAAGTTAAGTACTCTAAACTTTAATTTATACACTCAATGCATCTTTATTTTGATTATTTGACTGAATTGTAATAGCACCACAGATAAAATCATGTGATCCACAGTATACATGGCATTATTATCTGTAGCATAAAAAGTTACTCTCTTCTATTTTAAATTAGAATTAATAGCATTTAGAGAGAACAGAAAAAAGGTAAATTGGAGAAATGCAGTGGGGGAGGGTAGTTACATTACTGTCAAATTGAATACTTAACAATCATTCAAGAGCTCAATAAATGTCAGCTAACTTCTCATAGAGGGAAACATGGAAAAATCAAAATGAATAAAATGAAAGGCGATGATTTCTATATTATGATAGATTATCTTGGCAGCTAGGAGGCTCTATGTTTCTTGTGCTTTTGTAGTAAATGTAAAAAAAAAAAAAGCCGTCTTTTGGAAAACAGATGTAACTGATTTCAAACTCCAACTCTGATACATTAGCTATATAAACTTAGGTAACGTATTGTTTTCTTATCTGTATAAAGGGGACTATAATAATTTTCATGAGTGTAATGCTTAAAGTAATTATGTGTGCAGGGTGCCTAACCCAATGCCTGGTACATAGTGAACAATTACTGGATAATACATATATAATTAATTCGTTTATTTATAACAAAGCTTACTTTATTAAAGAAATCTACACTGATAATTTTTTAACCTTTACAAAAAAGACCCCAAATATTGGATAATGGTTTAATATTTCTTTTGAAAAACTAACTTGAAATTGTGTCTTTTTCAGTTTAAGGTTGATGCAAAGTGAACTGAAGATGTTAATCAAATTTATGACATTTGCTGCTGAAATATTGGACTTTGAGTATTAGATATAAAGCATGATGTGTCTAGGATATCCTTACCAATGAGTAATAGAAAACTGACAGCCTCTCTCATCCATCAACAAGCAGGAAATATTGATGACATATTTTTAGATCCAAATCTGAATGCTTTTCTCTAAACACTTCAAGAGAATTTAGAGAATGACTATACATAAAACAGTGACATGTTTCTACAATGAAAAGTGTGTAGAAGACTGAAAATCGCCAAATTTTTTGGCAAGTTAAGAATGCCAGAGTAATGTGTTGGCTACATAAATAAAAGAGAAATAAGGGAATAGAGATGTTAAGAAAGGGATTAGAGAGACTGTTAAGTAATAAAAGGTGAGATACATAAATAAGTATACAAACAGGTAAGTTTATGTTCAGCTCTAGAACATTCATTTAGTTGAATGTACTTTAATACTAAAGAAGGCTGAAACAGGCAATTAAGTGGAATCTGGGAACATTTTTAAGAAATACTGTATCTAAAATGCCAACATCAGTGTGTCAGTAATGACCATTTCTTCTGTATAATTAATATAAACACAAATATCCTAGGAAGAAAAAAAATTCCTACTAAAAGTCTAGGTAACTCCACCTTTACTAGATCACTTAAATGTTTTTCACCATTCTTTGCAGAGGCATACATTATCCATTTTATCATTTTGAAGAAAAATAATAAAATTAAAACTCAATTAAATAGAGTTGGATGACCAGAAGGGGGAGCTCTCATGCCCTGAGATGATAGTAGAACCCAACAGGAAAAAGAAAGACTCCTCTTCTTTCCTGGAAGGAACTCAACCAATGAAAAGCCAGGGACTCTGTTTACTATAGACCTCCCAACTTTCTTTTCCCCTCCATGAAAGTATTCTCCTTTCCTTGCCCTGTGGGAACTTTCACGTGGCTTGCCATATTTGCAGTCCCCAAATTGCAATTTTCTAATGATCTCAAATAAACCCATCTTTGCTGGAGAAATATCTGGCAGTCTATTTGTTTTAGGTCAAAATTTTGTAATCATATGTAAGAAAAGAGCAGTTTACAATGACTCTAGGCCCCAAGCTAGACATCAATGTATTTCAGTAATAATTTCAATGTATTTCTATATTTATATAGAGTATAGAAAAGCAATCATTAAAGAAGGAAACATTGCTGAAAATGTCAAATGTTGGGAAAATTTTTCACAGGCTAATCAATTGCAGGACACTTTCTACAAGAATAATCAATCATTACTTATTTTCTTCAAAATTGGATAAAATCTAATGGAACATTTCTTCTTGATTGCTAAAATGGGGAATATGTTGGGTTCAATATTCTTTAAAACATAAAGACCTCTGCTTTACTCTATGCCATTTGAAAGTTGCATCAGACGTCCTTTAGATACTGTAAATGAAACATTCTTACATGTCTTAACTGTGTAAAATATTTATTCTTGAGTAGAAGGAAAATACTAAGAATAAATGTAATACTATATATTAACTATCCATTTTCTTCATCTACTCTTCTAAGAATTGACTTTTAAAGTCTAACTTTTCTCATATTCAATAAAATTGTTTTTGTGGTGATCAGAGGCAATTGAAGTTCTAATGATCTCAAATACATTAATGAGATCTGTCCATTTGTTACTTGAAGCAGTATACACAAGCTTTAGTCAAGGGATTTTTTTAAACATTTCCCTAGTTAAACACTTAAAAGAGTTGCCAAGAGTTTGATCATAAATGAATATAAAAGTTATTAGTGTAGTGTTTCCTAACATGTCCTTAAATTGTTTTTGGAATGGAATCATTACAGCTACTTTTCAATGCTGAATTGTATAAGCCTATACAAATATTTCCACAAACTGTTCTCTTTTAATATCATTTTCTTGGAGCCAAAGAGCTCTGTATATGTGGCCTTGCACTCTTGTAGCTTTTAATAGCATCCTGATATTCCATCAGTAGTTTTGAGTGTTAGTGGCACTATATATCAAGACCTATCATCTAATCTCACGCAATATAAGTTATAGTGTAATTTTGCCATACAAACATATCAATGCACTGTAATTTTGGTGGGTTGATTTATCTGGAAGTTTTCATAAGAACAGAAAGGAACAAAAGTGAGATGAACTCAATGGTGACAGTCTTGGTATTATTAGTCATATTTATAATTTTACTTTTAAAGTGAATCCATGTGGAGATTGTCAAGATATATAGTTTTTACGATACCATCAAATATCATTAATATGTATATAGAAAATTTTCTGTGATTTAGATGTTTGAGCTTAAGTAGAAAAACTGAATAACATCCATTCTGACTCAAAGTCCTCTATTAACTACATATGTAGGTTATTATTCATATATTATATTAATAAATATGAATTAAACAGTCATAAAGCTTATTCTTTTAATAACCATTGTATCAATGATATTTGTGTAATGACAAACTTATGCTTCTTATTAAAACAGCTCATAAAAAGCTTAGTTATTTTTCCCTGTTGGCCTGGAGAAACCAGCTACAGAGATGTTTTAATTTAAATTAACTGTTTCAAATTAATCTTGAATGTTATCAAATTAGAGACATTAGAGAAATACAGGAAAAAATAAATGCGAGAGAAAAATTTCACTGCTTCAGACTCCTTTCTGGTACTGTAATTATTTCTTAACTTTTATTCTCTGAAATTTACCTCCAAATCACTAAGGAAAATTCAATCAATAATTTTTGCTATGAGGATATATTGTAATGTTCCATTCAGAGAACTAAAAATATGGTTAAGAAAAGATATTTTATATACTACGTAAAATAGTATATAATATACACACAAATAGTTGTGTGTATATTTGTGTGTGTGTATGTTTGTGCATTTCATATAGTCCAGAATTTCCAATAAAGATAAGATGAGTTCATTTTGGTTATGTAAGCTTTAACCTAGAATGTGAAAAATACAGTCTGATTTAGCTATTTCTATCTTTACACTTTTTCCAAAATGGTTTATTCATGCCTGGTAGCTTTCTTATTTTCTGTCAAATAATTTCTCTTTTATCTTTCCTAGAAATGTAGACTGTCATTTCTTTCATGGGATTTTTCTAGCCTGTACATTCATCATCACCTGATTTTCATTAGCCAGCTTACATCAACCTCAGTCAAATTCAGGATTTGATGTATATTCTAGATGGAGAACTACTTTTTATATTTGGGTTTGACTTAATAGGAATATATATTTTTTTCTTATTTAATTATTAAAATGTTCTTATTTTATCTATAAAATGTTCGATGTTTTTATATAATTTTCATTTTGAATTAGCTGAAAGATGTAGAAATATATAATTTATATATCATGTTAGACAATTTGCTTAAGGAACTATTTTTTCACGTCTAAAATGGGAGCAATGATTTCTACTTCATGAACACAGGAATAAAAATGAAATTAAGTATTTAGTGGTAAATGTGGATATAATAAATGGTAACCTTAAGTAAAAAGATATTGACCATATCTAGTTTTATGTAAAAAATTCAGCTGAGTTTTTCTAAAGGGAAAAATTAAATAATATGAACAAGTAAGTCTCAAAAGACTGTAAACCAACAAAAAATACTAACATATGAAAAGGCCCTATATTCTCTTGTAACGTGGTAATGTATAAATAAATTGAGAAGATTCTATTTTGTTATTATCAGTATGGTAAAAATTAAAAGTGGGCATAGTATTCATTGTTATAAAACATGTAACAAAATTAGTACTAATATACACTAATCCTGGAAAGACATACATAAATCACTCTTAGGAAGAGAAATGTGGTAGTACATTTTTTTTTTTCAGAAATTGAAGTGGGCATAATTTTAGCTCAGAAAAAAAAAAAGCCACTTTTATGGATCATCTGTACCCATTTACACACTCAAAAATTAAGTGCAAGCCTCTTCACATCAGCATTTTTGATAACTAATTTTTTTTCTCACCTTGAGGTTAATAGAGAGAAATAAAGTATTGTTCATCTAGAGTCTTCAGCTATTTGAAAAGAAACAGGCTTTTACTGATAATATGTAATAACCAAAATTTATTATATATACATAAGTAGAAATCCTTTCTAGACTCATAATTTTCCACTTATTTTTCCTTTTATTATTTACTTATCTTGATGCAGAAGTCAGCTTTTGCTGTGAATGTTAAGAAAAACTATAATTAATATGACAGTTAAAATTTTGAGACCATAATTATTTATTTCATACATATTAATTGGTTAAATATTTGTGATTCTATTTTAATACATTTAAATATATGCATTTTCAAAAAATTGGAAACTTAATTTATTCAAAATAATCTCCATGAATTTATATATAGATATATGTCATTAATGTGTATATGATGAAATATAAATGTAGTCATTCTCTTGTTGCTCAATTAAAGCATGTACCACAGCATTTCACATTTAGTCATTGAGCAACTGTAAGTACATTGTGTGGTATATAAGATTATATATGTTATATATACTTATATATAATTATATATAAAATATATGTTTCAAAATACATAATTTATATATAAAATATATGTTACATTTCAAGTATATTTAAAATGAGCAAAGTTTTAAATATATGTTACACTTTGCTTCTTTATATAATGCAATGAATGAGATGCTTTTTTCCTAGGTCTAACCTTAAGGTACAGTCAGGTGTATGAATAGACTATAAATAATAATATAGAACAATTATTTTAAATAATATATTTTAAAATTTATATAGAAATAGATGCAAATATTTATTTTGTGTGCTAAAGAAGCATACTATATACCTGTCTTACCAAATATGAACTCAACATAATATTTGAGTAAAACTTAATGTACAGTTAAAGCAAACTGATAAATAAGAATCAAAATATATTTTAAAAACATGTTGGATAATGATATTTGCAAAAGTATATTTTTATTTATAAAGATTTTATAATGAGACTGCTCAAAATGAAATCAAAAGTACTTATACAATATGATTTACGTGTTCAATACAATTTTTTACCTTTTACATAAATGTATAATATTTATACTAAGATAAGCCTGTATTTTAGCAAACAAACATCATGCAGTTGCTCTATCTACAACTTTGGTTATGCAATAGCCATTTGCACAAGATACATTTTTATGGATGACATGAAAAATTATGTTGTTAGCTTTTGAAAGAGTGTTTAAATCAGAGGGTTTTCCCTCCCATTTTTATAATTCATTTCTAGCTTTCACTTCTTTCTAAAATTCAATTGGCTGATGATTTATCAAAACATGTTAATAATTCTTATTTGAAACCATTCATGTTCAAAAGTACAATATTTGATGAAAATTTCCCCACAATCTCGATTGAATACTAACAAGCTTGCAGACTTTTTTAGGATCACTGTTGAAATTATCATCTCTTTCCTAGTCAACAGAATTTCTCTTGCACTACATTTAACCCTTGCCTATTTTAAAACAAGGCTAGAATAAAATCATTCTGTATAACTAATACCTCAGAATTTTTGAAGTACAAGAATTTTCTAATAAAGAAAAATAAAGAGAAATTAGTTTTACAATGAATGAGCTTCAGATGCCAAGATAAGAGTGTGAGTATGTAAGAGTGTAAGTATGTAACTCAGAAAATGATCTATTAATTTCATGATAATATCCATTTGAAATTAACTTAATGTTGATTAAAAAATACACTATTTTGCCCTCTGAACTATAAAGATAAAGACAAAATCAAATACTCTGGGAAGATGTAAAAAATGAAAGTAAAAGTCTGGACATATATAATACATTCCATATTCTCATTAAAATATAATTAAATTTATTTTTACATATGTATATGTGTTCATGTGTTGTTTCCTTTTCAAATAGAAGTAGTCCTAGCATATCATAGCTCTTGGGCATTATATTTCATAGAACTGCTAATTGGTTCACTGCTTTCCTCAAGTTAGTTAGAATCCTATTTTCCTATACTTCAACTGTATTTCTATTTAATTAATATCTGCTTGTCTTTTGTACTGTAAATATAGCAACCATTTTCGCATCATTGTTTTATGGTAAGCATCAAAGCTTTAGTTAACATTCAGGTTTACTAACAACTCTCACTCTTTCATCTAGATAGACACTTTTAAATTGCAAATTTTGATCTGTTTCAGTACTTAGAAAAATCTCCACTCAGTTAAAAAATACTATGTGTAAAATGAGACAAAAAATCTGCTTGGGAAAATGGCAGAAGATTAAACAGATCTGTAAAGGAAATTAGGAAACAGAAAGATATACTGAAGAAACACTTAGAATGAGGTACAGAGAAATAAAAGGTTAGAAAATATAGAAAGAGTACAAAATTGCTATGAAATACAGTTGCAAATTTATATGTGGTACGAATTCCAGAATGAGAGGAAAAAGAATAGTGCCTCTAGGAAGAAATCATACCCAAAATGTAATTACTTGGGAGAGATGGCCTGTTAATGCCATATAAGCTTGCATGAGGATTCAGCTAGTGATTTCTAATGACTTGCTAAAATCCAAGAGTTTACAATGTGTGTGAGTATGAAGCTAATGGAGACCTCAGATGTAGGGAGTTTTGCACACTTTTTCAAGTTATTCCTCCAGGAAGTCCACCAGAAACTCACAGGAAAGGTAGAGCTTCACTCCTTTCTCTTTGAAAGTGGACCCTATGTTGGGACTTGCTTCTAATGAGCAGAGTATGGAATTGTAAGAATAGTAATCTTACTGTGGAGAAACCTGACAGACACCACTATAACAATAAAATCAAGGTGAACATAAGTTGTAATGAGTTATATTTATATCACATACCCCTGATGTGAGGCAGTAAGAAGAGGATTTCTTTACATACCTCACTACATACTTTTGCACAAATTTTTTTTTTTTTTTTTTTTTTTTTTTTTTTTTTTTGCGTTACGCGGGCCTCTCACTGTTGTGGCCTCTCCCGTTGAGGAGCACAGGCTCTGGACGCGCAGGCTCAGCAGCCATGGCTCACGGGCCCAGCCGCTACGCGGCATGTGGGATCTTCCCGGACCGGGGCACGAGCCCGTGTCCCCTGCATCGGCAGGCGGACTCTCCACCACTGCGCCACCAGGGAAGCCCTGCACAAATTATTTTATACTTCAATAAAAATCTTACAGATAGAAGTAAGAAAAGAATAGTAAAATGAACCACTCCTAAAAGATACACAAATACACCTGAGTAAAAGGGAAGACTTTTTTTTTTTTCTTGGAAAGCATGTTTTAGCAGTATAAAAATGTTAATTTCTCCTATATAAATATACAATTTTAGTGTAATCCACATATAAATACAAACAAGTTTTTTCCCTCTTTCTCCCAGAAATAGTAAGATAATTCTATTGTTCATACACAGAACAAATATTTACATGCAATACTAAAGGGCATTTAATAAAAAGGTGAGAGAGCAAACATCTTCCACAGATATTAAAACATTTCTAAGTCCTCTATAATTAAAACAATGTAGTGGTACATGAATAAATGGACCCCAGGAGCAAAATATAAAGTCTAGAAACAGAAACAAGCACATCAGGAAATCCAGTACTGTTAAGTGCTTTATGGAAAACATGGAATTGTTAATATGCTAAGTTGGGATATTTTGATAGCCATTTGAAAACAATAACAACTGATTCATAACTCATATTAAATATGAGAACATTTTGGTGTTAGTAAAAGATCAAAATATTAAAAACTAAATATCATAGTTGAAAACATCAGTTAATTGACATATCTAAGTATAGGGAAAGGCTTCCAACTGTGACTCACAATTGAGATATAAAAATAAAAGATAGATAAGTATGATTATGACATTTAAAAAAAGATTTCATGATAAAAGAAAACCATGTACAATGTCAAAAATAAAATATTAAACGAACTGGGAAAATATTTGCAACATATATCATAACTTTTTTAAGAGGGATATTTTCTCATATATGTGTCTCATATATACATATATTACATAGATATATATTCTCAAAAGTTGAAGGGAACAAAAGGCAAAGGCAATGAATAACATTTCACATCAAAGTATACAAATGACTCAAACACATGAAAAATGAGCTCCACACTGCTCATAATAAGAGAAAACAAATTAAATTACATTGAAATGCTAATTCTGAACTCTTTCTTTGGAAATATTCAAACACTTGACACAAAAACTTTTAGTGAGACGGAAGGGAAAACAAGTACTCTTATAGACTGTAAGTGAGAAAAATAGTAAAACAACTGTGGAAGAAAATTTGTCAATATCTAACTTCATATGCATTTATCAATGTTAATATTCTGTTAGTGATATAAAGCTATAGGTTTTCAAGATATTTCCATCAGGAGAAACTGATTACAGGGTGCATGGTATTTCTCTGTTTATTTCTTATGACTGCATGTGAATGTATCAATGCAATTCTCTCAAAGTAAAAAGTTTAATTAAAAAAAGTAGCTCAGGCTAATGGTTATCTTCGGGGAGGAGGAAAGAAGTAGAGTTTAGTAACGGGGACAATGAGATTCTGTGATATAGGTAATTTTCTATTTCTTAGAAATCTGAATTGTAAAACAGGAATATTCATTATGTAATAAGACATAGAGGTAAACAGTTGTTAAATTTGGAATTTTCCATATGCATGTTATATTTCAATATTTTTTTACTTAAAAAATAAAGGCTAACTAAGGAAAATTATCCTAACTTGCTAAGCATTTTGGCCTGTTGATAAAACTTTCACAACAAGAGAAGTTGGCACCATGAGTGGACTTTCTAATATGTGGGGAGTAGAAATGGAGTAGCCTACCCTTTAAGTTTGTACATGCAAGAAGGATTTTCTAATTGGTTCTTGGATCCCTAATTCGAACTCTAATATGATTAGATTTAAAGAGATTAATGATTTCTGATTGTAAGGAGACCACTGATAGTCCACAGCATGATCTGACAGTAGAAATAGGCAAAATTTCAGTATTGGGTACCTGCAATCAAACATTTATAAAAAGCAAGAATCTTGATGACACATATTTTCATATATTTTTGTCTAACTAATGAGTATAATGAGACTACATGGGTGCTCCTAAAGACACTGAACAAAGTGGGAAAGCAAAGGATGGACTGGGAATTTGAATACAAATTCCCAGCTCAAGAACCATAAATGATCTGAAAGTTTCTATGTCTGCCCTGAAAGATAACCTTTTTTTCCTAAAGACACAGGTGAAACTGACAAGACCCAAACTCAGAATCTTAGTCTGTAAGTGGCCAAATTACAACACAAAATAAATTTCTAGGCTTGAAGGTAGTCTACTGATAAAGTGAGGACAATACCTGGGAAGAAGTGAGATCCTGAAGATTGGAATGGGGTATGTGGGAAGACTTAATAGAGCTAGGGAATTAAGCCCCTAAATTCGGATGAGTCTTTTTTTGCCAGAAGAAGCAGACACTATCCTCAGTAGAAGCAAGCACCCACCCCTAAAAGAAGACACAGCTCTTTCCCCATCTGAGTGGATTAATCTTTCATTGCCTGAAGAAACTTTAATGGTCTCCCATGGAGTAATTGCCTTGAATGACAATTCTGATTCTCTCCAGGACCCACTCCACCACCTCTCATTGTTTCTAGATGTATAAGTAGCCTCAAGTCCAAACAGATCCCTAAAGGTAAGGTAAAAAGTGTGACCCATGGGGACATGCACGACACTCCCCCAAAATAGTTGTTTCTAATTTGTATAGACAGAAATCTGGGGAATATGTGTGGGAATAGATAGTAAGGGTGTAGAATAATTGTGGGAGGAGTATAAAGGTGAATGAGGCTGAATTTATTGATATGGGCTCACTGAGCAGAGATTCTACATTTAATGTTCTAACTGTTAAAGAGTTAGAAAGGGCTCTAAGAGTTTGGTTAGCTGCTTGACTAAAACATGAACCAGAGTGTGACTCATGGTGAGTGACGTAGAAATGCCAGACTTGCCTTGGTTTAATGTAAAGATCTGAATGCAAAGTCTCAGGAGGGTTGGAATGTTAGAGTGGATTTGTCATTTAAATGTAATTACCATGGGAAGGTCCAGAAGGCACATTTCTCAAAAAAAGTGTAAGAATAAATTTGTGAAGGGAGCCCCAGCATCCTTGAAGTACTCTGTGATCACTTTTCTCTGTAGACCAGATCTTAGAGGGAGAACTGTAGACATTGAATTGGGAAACCTAAATATAATGGGAGCAAATAAACCCCTGAAGTCACAGGGGTCAAGTGGTGGCACTCAACCCCAAAGGCAACTTGGTCATGGTTACACTAATGGACAGCAGAGTCAAAGCAGCAATCAGAATAGTCCGACTTTCATAGACCTTTGTCATTGGCTACTTTATTATGGTGTTCCTGGAAGTGACATTGATAGAAATCCTACCAAATTCTTACTTGATCTGTATAAGCAAAAATTTTGCAGCCTAGCGAACAAAAGTGTAAGTTGAATCATAAAAACAGAGTCATGACCCCTGAGTCAATACTCAGTCTTAATTCCCTTGAATGAAGGGGAGGACTTCTGTACACAACCAAAATTTATGCTTTTAATCTTTCTCACAGTCTTCTCCAGAGTGACTTATGATCTATTACCAGGGTATCTGTGCACTGGGGAAGAGGAAATGATCAGACCTCTTGGGGACTATTGGACACTGATTTGAACCAACAGTAATTCTTGGAGACCCCAGATGCCACCGTGGTCTACCAGTAAGAGTAAGAGTTTATGTCGGTCAGGTGATCAATGATGTTTTAGTTCAGATCCATCTCAGAGTGAATCCAGTGGATCCCTGGACTTATTCTGTGGCTATTTCCCCAGTCAAGGAATGTATAATTGTAAGAGACATATTGAGCAGCTAGCACAATCCCCATATTGGTTTCCTGACCTATAGGATGGAAGATATTATGCTGAGGAAGTCCAGGTGGAAGCTACCAGAACTGCCTCAACCTAGGAAAATAGTCAACAAAATGCAACACTGCATTCCTTGAGAGATTGCAGAGATTAGTACCACCAAGAAGAACTTGAAGGGGTGGTGATTCTATGGCATCTCCATTCAACTGGTCTATTTGTCCCGTGTGGAAGACAGATGAATATTGGAGAACAATATTGTATTATTGTAAATTTATCTAGGTGATGACTTCAGTTGTGTTTTCATCTGTTACCAGATGTGTTTTCATTACCTGACCAAATTAACAGATCCTCTTGTATTGATCTTGCAGATGCTTTTTTGAAATCTATCCATGTTAAAAAAAAGACCACCATGAGCTGTTTCCTTTCAGCTGGTAATGTGAGCAATACACCTTCACCCTCCTTCCTCAGGGGTATACTAGCCCTCTAGCTAGTATGTCATAAATTAGGTTGCAGGGCTCTTGATTCCTTTTCCCTTCTACGAGATATCACACTGGTCTGTTACATTGATAATATCATGCTGAGTTGACCTAGTGAGCAAGAAGTAGCAACTAGGGCTTCCCTGGTGGTGCAGTGGTTGAGAGTCCGCCTGCCGATGCAGGGGACACGGGTTCATGCCCCAGTCTGGGAAGATCCCACCTACTGCGGAGCGGCTGGGCCCATGAACCATGGCCGCTGAGCCTGCGTGTCCTGAACCTGTGCTCCACAACGGGAGAGGCCACTACAGTGAGAAGCCCACGTACCGCAAAAAAAAAAAAAAAAAAAGAATTAGCAACTAATCTACACTTATTGCTAAGATATTCATAGTCAGAGGGTAGAAAATACTTCAAAAACATTTCAAGGGCCTTCTACCTTAGTAAAATTTCTAGAGGTTCAGTGATTTAGGGTAAGTGGAGATAACCCTTCAAAGGTGGAGGATAAGTAATTGCATCTTGATCCTCTATAATCAAAATGGAGGCCCATGCCTATTGGTCCTCTTTGGGTTTTGGAGGCAACATATTCCTCATTAGAGTGTGTTGCTCTGGCCCATTTACAAAGGGACCTGAAAAGCTGGTAGTTTTAAGTGGAGTCCAGAGCAAGAGAAGGCTCTACAACAGGTCCAGACTGTCATGCAAACTGCTCTGCCATTTGGGTCATGTGAGCCAGCAGACTCAATGGTGCTTGAAGTGTCAGTGGCAGATAGAAATGCTGTTTGTAGCTTTTGATAGGCCTCTATAGGTGAATCTCACTGCAGGTCCTTAGGATTTCAATAGCAAAGCCCTCAGATACTCCACAGACATCCATTCTTTTTTTGAGAAACAGCTCTTGGTTTCCTACTGGGCCTTAGTAGAGACAATGCTTAGCCATGGACCACCAAATTACCATGCAACCTGAATTGTCTATTGTGAACTGGGTGTTTTATGACTCACTGAGAAATAAATTTTGCCATGCACAGCAGTACTCATCTAAAAAGTGATAACAATGATCATTCCTGTGTTATAAGAAAATTGTGACAGATTATCAATAATGAATACATAAAGGAATTTAGAACAGAGTCTAAAATAACTGCAGTGTAAGTATTAATTATTATAATAAATTGGATTCTTATTTTATCAGAAACTTTGATAGGACTAAAAGGTGTGTGAAATAGTCATCATTCAATATTCCTTCAAACAGTGAAATCTATGATTCTTAAAATAATTTCTGAATAATTTTGCCAAGTAAATTTACCCAGAGCAAAGTCAATTACTTGGATGAGTATGTAGTCTTTGTAGAAAAAAAAAACAGCAAACTTCTAAGGTATGTTCTTTTAAAGACATTAGACATTATTCTAAATTTATTTTTTCTGACTTTGTGTGTTCTAAAATATACTGCATATTCAGCTAAATTTGAGCTGACTCTTTAATATCTCTCATTATTGTATTTGAGCATGAATGACCATTCATACATTTCCATGTTTCCAAATATAGCATTGGGGGGCCATGCATATATAAACAGTTCACACTTGTTCCAAACATTGCTGTATTACAAGTGTAAATAAAATATATTGGTCAAAATGAAGACTCTGACACATATGCCACAGTGCTATTTTTATATTCTGATGTCAAACTCTGAACTCTAAGATATACAAAAATCTCTTCTCATTATTTTTTGCCAACCTTATGAATAAGTTTTGCACACTTTTGCTTTTTCTTGCCTTTTTCTCAGCTATTATTTTATTCAACAAATATCTATCTATTAAGCAACTACTAGCTATCTGGCAGTCTCCTATATACTGTTAAGAAAAACAGACCAAACCAACCAAACAAACAAAAATCTTGGTTCAAGAGAATTTTACATATAAATGGGAGAAAAAGATAGAAAATAATATTATGCACACACACAATGTTAGGTAATAGTAAGAATTTAGGAGAAAAAGCAAAGAAAAGAGATGTAAAGTTTGGGGAGTGCAGACACTTAGCTTTTATTTAGGAGATCAGGAAAGAAAAAAATAGTTAGAGGGATTGTGATAAATTATACTTACGTAAAAATCCAACAAAGTATGTGTAAGATCTGTTCCTGAAAATTATAAAATAATGATGAAAGAGATCATAAACCTAAATAAATGTATAGATATACTATTTTCATTGTTTGGAAGACAATATTAATCGATGTCAATTCTCCTCAAATTCATATATAAATTCAAACAGAATCCCATAAATACATTTTTAAAAAATAGATAAGCTTATTCTAAAATCTACAAGAAAGACAAGCAAAGCAAATTGCTACTGTACATTTTATTAAACATTTAAAATATTGAAGAAATTATATTAAAACATTTTAAATTGTTATATATCTAACACCAAAATGAGAAAATTTAAATGATAATTTTCTTTAACAATATTGTTTGCCAACTAAATGTAGAAATCCTGCATTGAAAAAAAGCCATAATATATACATATATATATATATATATATATATTTTAATGTAGAAAGTATCCAAAGCCCAGTTTCCAGATAAATTTTCAGATAAACTATTCCAATTATCAAACAAAAAATTCCTACCATATATAGGTATACAACTACTTAACGAATATAGAAAATTAGTCAAATTTATTTTCAAAGGTATAACACTGAACAAAGGATCAATACCACATATAGACTTAACAGTTCCCAAAATAGACAAAATTCCTACATGGGTGTAGATATAAAAACATTAAAGAGAATATTATTTAAATGTCTCCAGAACAAAAGTGATAGAAAAATATGGTCAGTTCTATTAAAGAAACTCTGGATAAATAGAAGGAACTCTATTAGTACAAATAAGCAAATTAAAATTCCCACTGATATAAATGAGGTATTGATATATCCAGTATATCCAAAATCTTTTCCAAATTTAAAAGAAAATATTCTAAAATGTGCATCTAACATGGAAATTAAGGAAACTGACTAATATTATCAAGTTTATATCTTTTTAAAAAGCTATATTATAGTAAATAATGATAATTAAACTATTAAGTCAAGAATGCCTGCTCTAAAAACAATAATAATTTTGGAAGATCTTTTTAGTACAATAAAGCAGAGAAAGTAAAATATAACTACTGGAAAATTCAGAGCTCTGTAACTCTGAAGAATATATATATATATTTAAAGATTGTTTTTTAAACATATCCATAGCCAAATTGAAGATCAATTTTATAGTTGATATCTGAGTCTTTCATTAGGAAATAATCTCAATTAGGAGGCAGTTTGCTTGCTTTTTTTCCATTACTGGAAGTGATTATTGTTTCAGAGGTTTTGCTCTCAGAAGAAATTTCATTTTTAAGGATTTAGCCTTAAGGAAAAATAATAAGCAATGTATCGTATCCCACAATTTAGGAAAAATCGGTCCCGTTAGGATATGCCTCAACTTTTTTTTCTTTTAAAGATTTTTTTGATGTGGATCATTTTTAAAGTCTTTATTGAACCTGTCACAACATTGCTTCTGTTTCATGTCTTGGTCTCCTGGCAGCGAGGCTTGTGGGATCCCAGCTCCCCGACCAGGGATCAAACCTGCACCCCCGGCACCAAATGGCGAAGTCCTAACCACTGGACCGCTGGGGAAGTCCCAGGATATACCTCAACTTTTTTTTTTTTTGGAGGTACGCGGGCCTCTCACTGTTGTGGCCTCTCCCGTTGCGGAGCACAGGCTCCGGACGCGCAGGCTCAGCTGCCACGGCTCACGGGCCTAGCCGCTCCACGGCATGTGGGATCTTCCCGGACCGGGGCAAGAATCCGTGTCCCCTGCATCGGCAGGCGGACTCTCAACCACTGCGCCACCAGGGAAGCCCTACCTCAACTTTTATATGCCTCATAATTTTCTGAAAGGTACCACCCTAAGCAATGTGTGTAAGTGTATGTGTGTGTGTGCTTGCACACATGTGTGCATGTGCAATGAGGATGGGGAAATGGAAAGTGTATGTTTGAATGCGTTTTTATTGTGTGTATATTTATATTCAATTGTCGAAAAATTATTCAAGGCAGTAGGAGTTAAATCACTGAAATACTAATATGTTTCCATTTTACAACCCCTCATTGACTGATATCTTAGTGAAATGCTACTGCGAGTTCCGCTGTCAGACAATGCATGCAGTTAGATTATTGCTTGACAGCTGTATTTCTCTGGCTTTGAGAACTCTTCACAGTTTGTTGTGAATCTACTGTGCTGATACTGAGGGAAAAAGTCCATCTGTTCAATTACCACCATTATCCCAGCCCTAGTACTTTCCAGTGTTGTAGTACAATGAAATAATTTAACACTGCCAAGTGTATGTTTAAAAGTATACAACTTTCTCCAGGACATGAAAAGACTTTTCACCATCCGTTTAAGTTTCTCTACCAGTATTTTCCAAACTGTGTTCTTTTGACCATAAAGTCCAGCTGCCTTAGGGGTGGTGATGATCTCAGATTTTAAATGTTTATTTCCTGCAGATCTGCACAGTATTTTGGGACAAACAATTGCTTAAAAAAAAAAAAAAGGAAAAAAAAAATAAAAACCTACACTAAGGAGAACAAAACTGAAGCTCTACACAATGATCAAGATCTAAATATAGCGCTGTATCACTCAAGGAACTGTGGTATTGACACAAGAATTGACAATTAGACCAATAGATAGAACAGAGTCCAGAAAAAAACTCACCCATTCATGTAATTTATAGGAATGTGACCCTGGAGTAAATTAGAGAAATGATCATTCCAATTTGATGTCTATATGGGAAAAAAAAGATAAATCTGGATTTCTACCAAACATTATATACAAAAGTAAATTCCTGATGAATTGTAGATACCAATTCAAATGGTAACATTATGAAGTTTCCAGAAGAAAATATAGACATCTTCCTGACTTAAAGTAGCTTCCTTTTATAAAGGAGTCAAAATCATGAAGATAAAATATGTAGTTGATTATATTAAAATTAATAACATCTGTTTTAAAAACATCATGATATTCAAAAAGTAGGTCACAGAGTGAGAGGTAGTACTTCTAATACACGTATATGATATAAAAATTCAGAAAATAAATCAATTTTCAAAAACCATAACAAAATGACAAACAATCCAATGAAAAATGGGCAAGATAGTTGAAAATGCATTTTCCCAAATAGAATGTCAAAGAGGCCAATAAATATGTGTAATGATTCTGTCTCTTTAGTTATCAGCAAAATTAAGAAGAATAAGAATAACAACAACAAAAACACAATGTGATACCACAACATATAGCACAGAATGGAGATTATAGATAAAAATATAGAAATAGATATAAATATTGATAGGTGATAGATAGATAGGCAGATAGATGAAGAGTAAAGTGCATTTTAGAATGTGGAGCAACAAAAGCAATCACACGCTGCCAGTGGGATATAATTGATAAACCAACTTGGAAAGGCTGTTCGGCAGTTTTTACCTAATCTGACTAAATACAAAACCTATTGCTACCGAAATCTCAGTCTCTGTACAGCGGCACTAAATCAAAATCACAGAGACAGTTTTGGGTGAAGAAGAAAAAAGTAGCTTTATTTTTTTAGCAAGCAAAGGAGACCACAGCAGGCTAGTGCTCTCAAGACTGTGTCCTCCCCGAAAGGGTTCAGTGAGTAAAACTTATAGTGTTAGCTCAAAACAGGGTTCTTGATAAGGATAAAGGCAGGTGTGAGATCTGCATTCTTCTCTTCTCATGGAACATTTCAAAGCCATCAAGGTTGGCGTCAGGAGGTCCTGAGATGGGCTCTGGTGGTCAATGGAGTTATCATACTGTGACCTCCTCTTCTGGAATGAATGCTTACAAACAAGAGGAGTGTGAGCAAGTGTTTCAAAGAGGAAAATCACCAATTGCCTAATATAACTCTAACAAGTGTGTTACTTTAAGCAATTAGGTGCAAACGAATCATTAATGAAAGAAAGAAAAAAAAAACTACATGGAAAGAGGATGTGCAAGTGAAGCATAAGGTAATGGAGACCTAGCTAGTCCAGTCAGTTTTACCTATAACACTATGACCTAGTAATTCCACTTCTAGGTATAGAGTCAACAGAAATTTATGCCCCTGTTCATGAAAAGATCCATATGACAATGTTTATGGGTTCATTATTTGTCATAGGTCCAAACTGAAACTAAACATTTATCCATGAACATTGAAAAGATAAGTGAACTATAACATGTAATGCAATGCTCTGCTGAGATTAGAATAAATGATCACAGAGGTAAAATTGAGTAAGTAAAGGCAGACATGAAAGAGCACATGATATACGATTGAATTCATAAAAAGTGTAAAAACAGGAGATAAACATTTATTTATTAGAAGTTAGAAGTCAATATAAACTTTAAAGGTGTAGGTTATTGTCTAGAAAGAAGCAAGAAGGGGCTTCTGTGGTGTTAGTAATGTCTATTTTTTATATATAGAGGTTACATAGGTGTAAAGTTTGTGAAAATTCAGTGATCTATACAATTGCATGGACACATTTTGAAGTATTTTATGTTTAAAAATACGGAATTTAATTCCCTAGTATATACTAGATTTCTCAAAGGAACAAATGCAGGGCTTGCAGTCTTTATTTGAAATCGTAAAATTACTGATCATGCCTATGTTTTTCTTTATTATAAAGCAAATTGTATGTACAATGAAATATGAAGGTTCTGGTGAGACATACAGATAGATTTATTCTTCTGTGATAGACAGGTGATAGAAAGTTTACTTTGAAAAATTCCAAAATAAATGTGATTGCCTTGAAATCCCAAAGCATTGGACATTATTTGAGGACCAGAGTCCTTCTAAAATCTCTTCCATTTCATTTCCATAATTTTCAGCTTTTCATGCAAAATAGTCAAAATTAATGTTTATTGCAGATTCTTTGTAAGTTAAATGTAAATATTATCTAGAGTCAAACTTTCTACACCTTCATTTCTCAGTTCAGTATATAGCAGCTGTCACATCATCATGCAGTATGTTTTTCACTGTCTTATTGACTCATATCTTTTGTTTAGAGTTTAATTTACAGATCTCAGGAGATGGAACATTTGTGACAAGAATGCCTTTAATCGCTTCTGTCATTTTTTTCTAAGCACATTTATATATAGAGAATTCAAATTAGTTTAAACGAATCTTGCTTATTAGTGCAAAAAGTATTTTTAAAAGGATTTTTGAAAAATGTGTCTGCATGTATGTGTATGTAATCAATAGATCAGGCACCATTTTATTTTAATTTTAGAACAGATAATTTTAGTAACTGTTTAGCTAAAGTTAATGTTTTTTTTAATTTTATAAGCATTATAAACTCCAAAGGAAAAGATTATTAGGAAGATGAGCACTGAAATAAACACTTTGTGTATTAATGGTGATACCTATTGTAGGAAAGTATAATTTTTTTTAACATCTTTTTTGGGGTATAATTGCTTTACAATGGTGTGTTAGTTTCTGCTTTATAACAAAGTGAATCAGTTATACATATACATATGTTACCATATGTCTTCCCTCTTGCGTCTCCCTCCCTCCCACCCTCCTTATCCCACCCTTCCAGGCTGTCACAAAGCCCCGAGCCAATATCCCTGTGCCATGTGGCTGCTTCCCACTAGCTATCTACCTTACTACGTTTGTTAGTGTGTATATGTCCATGACTCTCTCTCGCCCTGTCACAGCTCACCCTTCCCCCTCCCCATAACCTCAAGTCCGTTCTCTAGTAGGTCTGCGTCTTTATTCCTGCCTTACCCCTAGGTTCTTCATGACATTTTTTTTTTTCTTAAATTCCATATGTATGTGTTAGCATACGGTATTTGTCTTACTCTTTCTGACTTACTTCACTCTGTATGACAGACTCTAGGTCTAGCCACCTCATTACAAATAGCTCAATTTCGTTTCTTTTTATGGCTGAGTAATATTCCATTGTATATATGTGCCACATCTTCTTTATCCATTCATCCGATGATGGGCACTTAGGTTGTTTCCATCTCCAGGCTATTGTAAATAGAGCTGCAATGAACATTTTGGTACATGACTCTTTTTGAATTTTGGTTTTCTCAGGGTATATGCCCAGTAGTGGGATTGCTGGGTCATATGGTAGTTCTATTTGTAGTTTTTTAAGGAACCTCAATACTGTTCTCCATAGTGACTGAACCAATTAACATTCCCACCAGCAGTGCAAGAGTGTTCCCTTTTCTCCACACCCTCTCCAGCATTTATTGTTTCTAGATTTTTTGATGATGGCCATTCGGACTGGTGTGAGATGATATCTCATTGTAGTTTTGAGTTGCATTTCTCTAATGGTTAATGATGTTGAGCATTCTTTCATGTGTTTGTTGGCAGTCTGTATATCTTCTTTGGAGAAATGTCTATTTAGGTCTTCAGCCCATTTTTGGATTGGGTTGTTTGTTTTTTTGTTATTGAGCTTCATGAGCTGCTTGTCAATTTTGGAGATTAATCCTTTGTTGGTTGCTTCATTTGCAAATAATTTCTCCCATTCTGAGGGTTGTCTTTTGGTCTTCTTTATGGCTTCCTTTGCTGTGCAAAAGCTTTGAAGTTTCATTAGGTCCCATTTGTTTAGTTTTGTTTTTATTTCCATTACTCTAGGAGGTGGGTCAGAAAGGATCTTGCTGTGATTTATGTCATAGAGTGTTCTGCCTATGTTTTCCTCTAAGAGTTTGATAGTTTCTGGCCTTACATTTAGGTCTTTAATCCATTTTGAGTTTATTTTTGTGTATGGTGTTAGGGAGTGATCTAATCTCATACTTTTACATGTACCTGTCCAGTTTTCCCAGCACCATTTATTGAAGAGGCTGTCCTTTCTCCACTGTACATTCCTGCCACCTTTATCAAAGATAAGGTGTCCATATGTGCGTGGGTTTATCTCTGGGCTTTCTATCCTGTTCCATTGATCTATCTTTCTGTTTTTGTGCAAGTACCATACTGTCTTGATTACTGTAGCTTTGTAGTATAGTCTGAAGTCAGGGAGCCTGATTCCTCCAGTTCCTTTTTTCGTTCTCAAGATTGCTTTGACTATTCGGGGTCTTTTGTGTTTCCATACAAATTGCAAAATTTTTTGTTCTAGTTCTGTGAAAAATGCCAGTGGTAGTTTGATAGAGATTGCATTGAATCTATAGATTGCTTTGGGTAGTAGAGTCATTTTCACAATGTTGATTCTTCCAATCCAAGAACATGGTATATCTCTCCATCTATTTGTATCATCCTTAATTTCTTTCATCAGTGTCTTATAATTTTCTGCATACAGGTCTTTTGTCTCCTTAGGTAGGTTTATTCCTAGATATTTTATTCTTTTTGTTGCAATGGTAAATGGGAGTGTTTTCAGGAAAGTATAATTTATTAGAGCATAGTAGAGAAGAAAACAAATGGAAGAACTGAAAATATCAAACAGGGCTTGTCAATTTGATGTTTATGAAATTGAAAAAACAACATCAACAACTTCAGAATATTGAACCACTGCTCTGATTAAGTATCTGAAACAAAGTGGTTTTAACATCTAGTACACGATGTTTGGAAAGGCTGCAGTGGCCTGCAGCTATAACCTTCATTTCAAAAGAAATCGTCAACAGGGTATGGAAACCAGTTAAGATAATGTAAGAAATGAAAGAACCTTTACTCAATCTCTAATCAATACATGTTGGACACTAGAAAAAAATATTGCATCTATTTACCTTTTCACATAAAAGCTTTAGCTCTGTGCAGTCAATGACTTGTCTGTATTAAATTAATAAAAACTCACTTAAACTATTAAGGACATCTGTTTCTTAATGATTTTCTTCCAGAATGTGGAAGGTCAGAACTTCATAAATGTCACATGTCCCTCACATTTTTTTTTGCTGTACGCAGGCCTCTCACGGTTGTGACCTCTCCCGTTGCAGAGCACAGGCTCCACAGCCATGGCTCACGGGCCCAGCTGCTCCGCGGCATGTGAGATCTTCCCAGACCGGGGCATGAACCCATGTCCCCTGCATCGGTAGGCAAACTCTCAACCACTGCGCCACCAGGGAAGCCCTTGAGTTCCTTTTTAACTAGAGTTGACCCTTAATAGAAGTGAATTTCCAAAATCACATCTTTTACTGAAGTGTTATTTTTCTTTCCTTTTGAGAATGTAATTAGCACAGACTTAAGTTTATGTAACATCATATATATGTTACTATTTGTCAGAAGTCACATTTTAAAAACTTTAAAAGTGTAAAACATATATTACTTTCTATTTTAATTTGTTACTGATTCTGAAATATAATATACTTTAAATAAAATATTTGAAGAAGACGGTATCGAGTGGCAACCATGCATTGCAGGTAGCCTCTAACCAAGTAGTCACTTGAAATATAAATAAACAAATCAGCAAGAAGGAACTTTCTGACAATACCCTGGCAAATCTATCTATCTATTTTATGTATGGAGTATATATATACACATTATATATACACATTAACTATATACTATGTTGAATATAATATATATATTTATAATCATAATATTAATGATTATTAAATTTAATTAATATTAATCATAATATTAATGATATAATTATCTGTATATAAATTTGTCAAGTGAACAGGTTGAAGCAATCATGTGGGGAGCTTTAAACAATACAAACAATGAGAATTAATCCCTTTGATTTATTTTGTTGAGATATAATTAAAATGCAAACATTTAAAAAATATTTCTTCCTAACTCAATTAAGCAGGAAATGAAGTATAAGATAAAAGCAATTTTATAGATAACAATATAAAAGAAAAAATAATAAATCAAAACATGATTATTTAGAAGAAGTTTCAATTGCTTTTATTTACTATCAGTATATTTAACCTGCACAAGAAATTGAACAATGTAATCCATATTTTCATGTTGTACTAAGCTTTTGCAGAGTCAAAAATGTTAAACTGGCATTGAGAAACTTTGAGAAAAGTGCATATAATTGGGCAGACAGTATCCCCAAAATGGAGACACATACATTATTCATCATTGAATTCATAGCACAGCGCCTTGAACAAAGAACCCTAATGAATATTGGGTACAGGACTATCTGTAAATGCGTGTCAACTTCTAAACTGTAGGGAAAGATAATGTGGTTTATATATAATAACAAGTTGCAAGACAGATCAAAGTTTATGGGTAAAAGACCTAGAATTACTTGTCATCTGCTTGGTAAAAGCCTGCCTTAAAGTGCTATTGCATATAAAGCAGGAAACATTTCTTTTTCATTATGATTAGGTTAATACCCAAAGGAAAAAATGTCCTTTACTCAAACCATGGTGGCTTTGCACTTAAAAAGTAAGCAGTTTCTTATCACTTTTGTGGAGGAATTTCAGGAAAACAAAAATACTCATGTAATTAAGAATACATTGAAGTGATCATCAAAGACTAACCTAGAATAATTATGAATCACTTTGGATGAAATACTGGGAGATAACTGTACTTAGTCCATGAGAAGAGTCATTAAGATCCACGAGTATTCTCTGAGAGTGAAAGTTACAGTGTAATTAATACTAATTTTCAGACAATAAAAGTGACACTTAAGGTTTCAGGGATTTAATGCTGCAGAAACTTGGTATAATATTAAAATCATTTATTGAGCCCTGCTCAATTTTATTGATGAAAATCAAGATATCTATTTTCAAAACAGGGCTAGAATAAACTCAGGTGTATGGAAAACTTTTAAATATTTCCTGTCCTTCCCTCCATCAGTTCTTCTCCTGAGCAAAATTATTCTATACTTATAATTTCTTTCCTTTTGATCCAGTTTTTGTGATGAGTATTTTCTTTAGAATAGTCTTGCTATATACATACACTAGTCCCTAATCTCCCACTAATTTTCATACCAAATATAAATTTTATCGAGAGTTTATCGAGAGTTCCTTTGGGTAAGACAAACATGCAGATGTAGACTGTCCATGGAAATGTAGTAGAACAATTAAAGGCTAGAGAATATATAATAGTATTGAAAACTGTAAAGTCTTTGATACTTTTCCTTCTCTGAGTCAAACTTGAGAAACATTCATGATATGATAAACACTGAAATTAATAAAATGTCATTTTTCTGTGATTCAGAGCATCTCTGTGTTTTGCAAGTGACTCCATGAATTTAAGGAGCCAAGGATATATGCTAGTCTATGAATAGAAATCTATAACAATATTAGAAAAACATCCAATCTAATCAAGATAGCTAGTTCCAGGGAGGCATCGACTATTAATATGTAATTAGTATGGCTAAGCGTGTTAACCTAAGCAATTGATAATGAAACATGTTCACATGAGTCTGGAATAGAAAACCCAAGCTATATTAATTTGATAGTGACTGTCTCATACTGGTTAATAGGAAGAGACTCAGGGAGTCTAGCTAATTAAAGAAGTAGGCATTATTGTGAAACTTCTTCAATTTTTTATTTATTTATTTATTTTTGGTGCACGGGCCTCTCACTGTTGTGGCCTCTCCCATTGTGGAGCACAGGCTCCGGACGCGCAGGCTCAGCGGCCATGGCTCATGGGCCCAGCTGCTCCGCAGCATGTGGGATCTTCCCGGATTGGGGCACGAACCCGTGTCCCCTGCATTGACAAGCGGACTCTCAACCACTGCGCCACCAGGGAAGCTCCAGCTTTGTTCTTTATTCTCAAGATATCTTTGGCAATTCGGAGTCTAGTGTGGTTCCATACAAACATTAGAATTATTTGTTCTAATTTTTTGAAGAATGCCATGGGTATTTTGAAAGGTATTGCATTAAATCTATAGATTGCTTTGGGTAGCATAGATATTTTAACAGTATTAAATCTTCCAATCCAAGAACACAGGATATTTTTCCATATGTTTGTATTATTTTAAAATTCCCTCAACAATGTTTTACAGTTTTCAGAGTTTAGATCTTTCTTCTCCTTGGTTAAATTTATTAGGTAATTTATTCTTTTTGATGTGGTTATAAATGGGAGTGTTACTTTAATATCTCTTTCTGATAGTTCATTATTAGTGAATAGAAAAGCAAAAGATTTCTGTATATTAATCTTGTATCCTCCAACTTTACTGAATTCATTTATTAGTCTAATAGATTTTAGGTGGAGACTTTAGGTTTTTTATGTATAGTATCATGTCACCTGCAAATAGTGAGAGTTTTCATATTTCCCTTCTGATTTGCATGGCTTTTATTTCCTTTTCTTGTCTGATTGCTGTGCTAGTATTTCTAATACTATGTTAAATAGAAATGGCAAGAGTGGGCATCCTTGCTCGTTTAAGATTTTAAAGGAAAAGCTTTCAGCTTGTCACTGCTGAGTATGATGTTAGCTACAGATTTGTCATAAAAACCTTTATTATTTTGAGATATGTCACCCCTATACCCACTTTGATGAGTGTTTCAATCATGAGTGAATGTTGGATTTTGTCAAAATCTTTTTCTGTATCTATTGAGTTGATATGTAATTTTTATCCTTCCTTTTGTTAATTTTTGTTAATGTGCTTTATCATGTTGATAGATTTGTGAATATTGAACCATCCTCTCATACCTCAAATAAAACCCACTGATCATGGTGTATTATTTTTTTATATATTATTGAATTTGATTTGTTAATATTTTGTTGAGGATTTTTTGCATGTATTTCCATCAGAGATATTGGCCTGCAATTTTCTTTTCTTTTCTTTTCTTTTCTTTTTTTGGTAGTGTCTTTGCTTTTGGTATCGGGGTAATGGTGGCAGAGAGCCGAGTAGAATTAATTTGGGACAGTTTCATTCTCTTCAATTTTTTGGAATAATTTGAGAGGATAGCTATTAGCTCTTTATATGTTTGGTAGAATTCCCCTGTGAAGCTGTCCAGTCCTGGACTTTTGTTTGCATGGAAGTTTTTAATTACAAATTCAATTTCACTACTAGTGTTTGGTCTGTTCAGATTGTCTGTTTCTTCCTGATTCAGTCTTGGCAGGCTGTATGTTTCCAGAAATTTGTCCATTTCATCTAGGTTGTCCAGTTTTTAGCATGCAACTGTTCATAGTATTCTCTTCTGATTTTTTTTGTATCTCTGTGGTACTGGTTGTTATTTCTCCTCTTTCATTTCTTCTTTTGTTGATTTGGGTCCTCTCTCTTTTCTTCTTGATGAGCATGACTAAAGGTTTATCAATTTTCTTTATCTTTTCAAAGGGACAATACATGGTTTCCTTGATCTTTTTATTGTTTATTTTGGCCTCCGTTTCATTTATTTTCTCTCTGATCTTTATTTCCTTCTGTCTGCTGACTTTGAGCTTTGTTTGTTCTTCTTTTTCAAATTCCTTTAAATGATGTTACGTTTTCAATTTGAGATTTTTCTTTTTCTTGAGGTAGGTCTTTCTCACTATAAATTTTCCTCTTAGAACTGCTTTTGCTGTGTCCCATGGATTTTGGAAAGTTGTATTTTGTCAAGTTGTTTCCTGAATTTCCCTTTGATTTCTTCATTGACTCACTAGTATTTTTTAGTAGCATGTTATTTGGTGTCCACATGTTTGTGCTTTTCCCAGATTTTCTTCCTGTAATTGATTTCTAGTTGCATATGGTTGTGGTTGGAAAACAACGTTTGATGTAATTTCTATCCTCTTAAACTTGTTGAGACTTGTGTTGTGGCCTAGCATGTGATCTGTACTGGAGAACATCCATTTTCAATTGAAAAGAATGCATATTCTGCTGTTTTTTGATGGAATGTCCTGTAGGTATCTATTTAGTCCAACTTGTCTGTTGTGCCATTTAAGACCACAGTTGCCTTATTGATTTTCTGTCTAGATGATCTACCTATTGATAAAAATGGGTGACAATGTCCCCTATTATGACCATATTATTGTCAATTTCTCCCTATGTTTGTTAATATCTGCTTTATAGATTTACTTATCCCTGTATTGGGTTCATTTATGTTAAGGAGTGTAATATTCTCTTCTTTTATTGATCCCTTTATCATAATATAAAGAAGACATACAGATGGCCGACAAACACATGAAAAAAATGCTCAACATAACTAATTATTAGAGAAATACAAGTCAAAACTACAATGAGATATTACTTCACACCAGTCAGAATGGCCATCATCACAAAATCTACAAATAATAAATGCTGAAGAGGGTATGGAGAAAAGGGAACCCTCTTGCACTGTTGGTGGGAATGTAAATTGATACAGCCACTATGGAGAACAGGATGGAGCTTCCTTAAAAAAAAAACTAAAAATAGAACTACCATGTGACCCAGCAATCCCACTACTGGGCATATACCCTGAGACAACCATAATTCAAAAAGACACATGCACCCCAATGTTCATTGAAGCACTATCTACAATAGCCAGGACATGGAAACAACCTAAATGCCCATCAATAGAGGAATGGGTAAAGAAGATGTGCTACATATATAAAATGAAATATTACTCAGCCATAAAAAGGAACAAAATTGGGTCATTTGTAGAGACATGGATGGACCTAGAGACTCATACAGAGTGAAGTCAGAAAGAGAAAAACAAATATCATATATTAACACATATATGTTGAATCTGAAAAAAAATTGATATAGATGATCTTATTTACAAAGCAGAAATAGAGACACAGATGTAGAGAACAAATGTATGGATACCAAGGGGGAAAGGGGAGGTGGGATATATTGGGAGATTGAGATTGACATATCTACACTATTGATACTATGTACAAAATAGATAAATAATGAGAACATACTGTATAGCACAGGGAAATCTGCTCAATGCTCTGTGCTGACCTAAATGGGAAGGAAATCCAAAAAAGAGGGGATGTATGTATATATATATAGCTAATTCTTGTATGGTAGAAACTAACACAACATTGTAAAGCAACTATACTCCGAGAAAAAATTTTAAAATATAACAAAATTATAATGCCCTTCTTTGTGTTTTTCTATAGACTTCATTTTGTCTGATATGAGTATTACTACACCTGTTTTCTTGTCATTTATAGTTGCATGAAATAACTTTTTGCATCCCCTCACTTTCAGTCTGCATGTGTCTTTAGTTCTGAATTGGGTCTCTTGTAAGCAGCACATAGATGGTCTTGTTTTTTAAACCAATGCACTATCTTATATCTTTTTTTTTTTAATTTAAAAATTTTTTTTCATTTATTTAAACATTTTTTTGGCCATGCCATGCAGAATGCAGTATCTTAGCTCCCCGACCAGGGATAGAACCCATGTCCCCTGCAGTGGAAGCACAGAGCCTTAACCACTGGACCTGCAGGGAAGTCCCTATATGCACCATTATAGTTTCATACAGAATAGTTCACTGCCCTAAAAATCCTCTGTACTTCACCTATTGATCCCGCCCTCCCCCAAATCCCTGGAAACTACTGATCTTTTTATTGTCCCCATAGCTTTAGTCTTTTAGTTGGATTCATACAGTACATAGCCTTTTCAGATTGGTTTCTTCACTTAGTAATATGCATTTAAGATTTCCCCATGTCTTTTTTTTTTTTTTTTGCGGTATGTAGGCCTCTCACCGTTGTGGCCTCTCCTGTTGCACAGGCTCAGCGGCCATGGCTCACGGGCCTAGCCACTCTGCAGCATGTGGGATCTTCCCGGACTGGGACACGAACCCGTGTCCCCTGCATCGGCAGGTGGACTCTCAACCACTGCACCACTAGGGAAGCCCCCTCGGTCAGGTCTTTTTTTTATGGCTTGATAGCTCATTTCTTTTTAGCACTAAATAATATTCCATTGTCTGGGTGTGCCACAGTTTATTTATCTATTCACTTCTTGAACCCTCAGAATGGGAGAAAATATTTGCAAATGAAGCAACTGACAAAGGATTAATCTCCAAAATTTATAAGCAGCTCATGCAGCTTAATAACAAAAGAACAAACAACCCAATCCAAAAATGGGCAGAAGACCTAAATAGACATTTCTCCAAAGAAGATATACAGAGTGCCAACAAACACATGAAAGAATGCTCAACATCACTAATCATTAGAGAAATGCAAATCAAAACTACAATGAGATATCATCTCACACCAGTCAGAATGGCCATCATCAAAAAATCTATCTTATATCTTTTGATCAGAAAATTTAGTCCATTGACATTTAAAGTGATTATTAATGTACATACCTATTGCCATTTTATTACTTATTTTTTGTAGTTTTTTGCTATTCTTTTTTTCTTTTTTTTTGTTTCTTCTCTTGTGGTTTGATGCTTTTATTTAGTGGTATGCTAGTGTTCTTCTCTTTCTTGTTCTGTGTATCTATGGTAGGTTTTTTATTTTATTTATTTATTTTTTTTCTGTATGTGGGCCTTTCACTGCTGTGGCCTCCCCCACCATGGAGCACAGGCTCTGGACGCACAGGCCCAGCAGCCATGGCTCACGGGCCCAGCCGCTACGTGGCACATGGGATCCTCCCGGACCAGGGCATGAACCCGTGTCCCCCGCACCAGCAGGCGGACTCCCAACCACTGTGCCACCAGGGAAGCCCTATGGTAGGTTTTTGATTGTGGTTATCATGGGGTTTATATATGTTGACTTATAATTATATCTATTTGTTTTAAACAGGTAGTCCTTTAAGTTCAAACACATTCTAAAATATCGACATTTTTTACCCCCTTCCCTGACATTTTGTGTTTTTTTTTTTTTTTTCTTTTGTGGTACGCGGGTCTCTCACTGTTTTGGCCTCTCCCATTGCAGAGCACAGGCTCCAGATGTGCAGGCTCAGTGGCCATGGCTCACGGGCCCAGCTGCTCCACGGCATGTGGGATCTTCCCAGACCGGGGCATGAACCCATGTCCCCTGCATCGTCAGGCAGACTCCCAACCACTGCGCCACCAGGGAAACCCCATTTTGTGTTTTTGATGTCATATTTTACATCTTCATGTTTATCCCTTTACTTATTATTGTAGTTATATCTAATTTTACATTTTTTTGTCTCTTAATCTTTGTATTAGCACAGCCTAGTACAAAGTGGGTGGGTGATGCATAGCCTTTATACATAGTTTAGGTGGGTGATGCACAGCATTTATATATAGTTGTCTTTATATATATTTGTTTACTAGTTGATTTTTCTTTTCCTATAAATACTTTCTTGCCATAGCCTTTTCTTAGCCACTTATTGAAGACCCTTTAACATTTCTTTTGGAGTAGGTTTAGTACTGATGAATGCTTTTAGCTTTTGTCTGAGAAGTTCTTTCTCTCTCCTTCAACTTTAAATGATAATCTTGCAGAGTAAATTGTCATAGTTTTCAGGTTTTTCCTTTTTAGCTTTTTAAATATTGTGCCATTGACTTCTGGCCTGAAAAGTTTCTGTAGAAAAATCAGCTGGCAGTCTTATGGGCTTCTTTACATATGACTCATTTTTTTTTCTCTTGTTGCCTTTAAAATTCTCTCTTTATATTTAACTTTTGCCATTTTAATTATGATATATCTTTGTGTAGGTCTGTTTGGGTTCCTCTTGTTTCATCCCATTTGTGTTTATACCTTGATATCTGTTTCCTTCTTCAGGTTTGGGAAGTTTACAACCATAATTTTATCAAATACATTTTGGATATCCTTCTCTCCATCTTCTTTTGGGATCCCTATAATGCTAATGTTGGTATGTCTGATGTTATCCCAACAATATCTTTAAAGCTGTCCTCATTTTTTAATTTATTTCTTTATTTTTGCTGTGCTGATTAGTTAATTTCCATTACTCTATCTTCCAGATCACTGATGTGTTCTTTTATATCACCTAATACTCTGTTCATTCTTTCTAGTGTGGTTTTCATTTCAGTTATTGTATTCTTCAGTTCTGACTGGTTCATTTTTATATTTTCTAGTTTCTGGTTAAAATTCTCACTATATTCATCTATTATTTTCCTTAATTCAGTTATTATTTTTATTACTAATGCTTTGAATTATTAACTGGTAATTATTCATTACTGTTAAATAGCTGCTTTTTCAGTAGTTTTCTCTTGATCTTTCAATTGAGACAATTTTTCTGTCTTCTCATTTTCTTTATCTTTCTCTGTCTATATGAAATTAGGTGAAATGCTTACCAGTGCATTATTGAAGGGGTGTCCTTATGTGAGAGCATCCCTATACAGTCTGCATGAGCTCAGTAGCTGCTAGAAGAGCTATATTTGATGTGAACACTAGTTACATATTTCCTTAGTGTGTGCTGGCAGCTATCATCTTTGTTGGGTGTGGAGCTGGAGATGGAGGGGCTAGGACAGAGCCAGTTATGAGGTGGGGTTCCCTTTTGCTCAGTGGCTGCCACTGCCCTATTTGGGGCATGTTAAGTTCCAAGTTTCTGAAGCAGAAGCTCTAAGGATTGGTTCAGAGCTGGCTCAGTTCTCTTAAGTGTGTGCTCTTCCCCTTCCCAGTATTGTCACTCTCGCCCCAGAGGGAAGCAGTACTGGAATAAGAGTGGCTGATGTGGGTATTTTGAAAGAGTCTGAGGGTGGGCTGTGGTTATCTATCTGCCATCAGTGATCGAGACTGCTTCTGATGTGTTGCCTGTACAATGAATCACCAGTAATGTTTGCCTTGTACCTCCTCAGATGCTGCTTAGGTTTTGAGCTGCCTCAGCACCTAATGGGTGAGATTTTTCCTAGATTGTGGAAGCATTTGCTTCATTATGGATCTGTGACATGAGGCAAGCAGTGCAGGAGCATTCACTGGGTTCAGGCTGGGTCACACACTAGGGTGGTCGCAGTAAACCCATGTTGTTTCAAGTCACTTTCTCTGCCCTGCTTTGGGTGTAGGCAAGCATTATGCACTCCTCATGAGAGGACTCTAGATTTTCTGCAGCTCTCCTAGTAGTCCCATCAGTCCTTCAACCAGTCAAGGGAGCTCATCTTCTCCTTGTTGGATCCCAGAGCTGGGTCCCCAAGATGTAACATGAACCACTCACTCCCCAGGAAGGGTTCCACCCATACAATCTCCCATTTCCTCTGATTCCCTTCCTGGGGCACAGATCTGAGTCTCTTCCTTTCCTACCCAATTCTGTGTGGATCTCTCTTACAGCCTTGGTTGTACAGGAGTCTGTCTGCTAGTATCCAGTTAATTTTCAGTGAGCATTGTTCCACAGGCAGATGTATTTTATTGTGTTCATGAGAGGTGGTAAGTTCTACATCCTCCTATTCAGCTATTTTGATTCAAGTCCTTTCCTTTCATCTTTTATCTGTGCTATAATGCTCTGCATAACTGCTATTTTACCAAGTTTTCATTTCTATTTCTGATTGATTGTATAGTATAGCAACAGGATACTAGACTGTCTGATTTATAGAATACTAAATAAGAGACAAAGAGAATATTTCTTATTCCAGCTAATCCAACAAAGCAGTGTTAACACAAATGTTCAGACTTATATTTAGTGTATCTGAGTCTTGTTTTAATATGACAGTATCTTGAATAGTTCTATTCTCTGAGTTTTTACATAGTCAATTATACAGGAGGGGAAACTATAAATTTTATAAGCTATTATAATTTTAAATTCAATTTACATTAAGAACTGGGAAATAAAAAGTCCCATGTCATATTTATAGTTACAGCTTCATATAATTCTACCTCTTAAAATTCCATTTTATCTTAATGATTAAGGGAAAATATTTAGTGTCCTTTTCTCATAGCAATACCAAAGAGAGATATATGGTAGATTATAAAAACAAATTAAAAATGCATCATTGTGAGGAGAATGAAAAATAATGAGACAAAGAGAAATTATGCAGGTGCTGTTCTAAATATCTATTTAGTGTTAAGTACTACTAACAATGCCAATATATTACTTGTTACTATTTTAGAAATATAAGGGATCCAGATAATCAAGACAATATGAAATTTAATGGGTCAGTAAATACATGTGAAAAAGTCAAACAAAAATTGTCAGAGTATAGGACATGATAATAGAAAATTTTATTTGGTCTGCTGTCCTAACATGTCTTCTAGAATGGCTGAAAATGACAACAGTGTTATAAATTCAAAGAGAAATTTACTATTTATAATGTAATTTCATTGTCATTTTTTAATTTATTTTTGTCTCTGTTATCAATCTAAATTTAATAACCTTTTGGACTAAAGAAGATGCTGTGGTAAGAACAAACCAGTCTGAGGAGATCAGTGATAGTATCTAATTAGCTTAATTTTACTTACTTTTTTGGTAAATGACCTACAGTTGAACTTTTTTATCATTCAGCACCATCGAATACCACCAGGTTATAATTTTGGTCACAAAAATTCTTTAAATAAAAAACACTAGAAGTTTGGCATAAAATTTTTCTTGTGTATCCATAATATAATGACAAATAAATATTAAATCATACATAGATGTGTGCATGGAACAAAATAAAGCTACACACAAACTGTATTTCTGTAATTCAATATATTCAAGTATCTTACAGATGACTAGTTCCCAGATCAGTATGTGCACTTATGCATTTACAGCAGTCTTCTTTAAAGGTCCTGTAAAATACCATTGCACTTTTTTATTCAAAATATTTATTGGGCCAATATTATTATTGGTTGGGGAATACTATACTATGAAACAAAAAGAGAAATAAAATGAAAGTCTTTTCAATAAACTTATAATCTATTACCTATGCACACACACATAATTAAATTTATTCAAACATGAGATCATGTGTCAGCATTTACCAGAATAGAAAAGACATTTAAAATCCAGAAGATGGAGTATTGTTTTGGAAGGTTGGTTAATTTCATAAAGAACATATAATTTGGAGGACCTTCAGGATGGCAGAAGAGTAAGACATGAAGATCACCTTCCTCTCCAAAAATACATCAAAAAAATGTACATGTGGTAAAAACTCCTACAGAACACTTACTGCATGCTGGCAGAAGACCTCAGACTTCCCAAAAGGCAAGTAACTCCCCATATACCTGGGTAGGGCCAAAGAAAAAAGAAACAGAGGCAAAAGAATAGGGATGGGACCTGCACCTCAGGGAGGGAGCTGTGAAGGAGGAAAAGTTTCCACACACTAAGAAGCCCTTTCACCAGTGGAAACGGGAGATGGGTGGGGGGAAACTTTGGAGCTATGGAGGAGAGCACAGCAACAGGTGTGCAGAAGACATAGTGGAGAGGTTCCTGCACAGAGGATCAGTGCCGACCAGCACTCACCAGCCTGAGAGGCTTGTCTGCTCACCCTCCAGGTAAGTCGGGGGTTGGGAGCTGAGGCTTGGATTTGGAGTTCAGATCCCAGGGAGAGTACTGCAGTTTGCTGCATGAACACAGCCTGAAGGGGGCTATTGCACCAAAGCTAACTGAGAGGGAATCCAGGAAAAAGTCTAGAACTGCCAAGGGAACAAGTCTAGAACAAACAAGGGAATCCTCATAAGCTTAACAGCTGACCTTTCAGCAGAAACTCTGCAAGCCAGAAGGGAGTGGCAGGACATATTTAAACTGATGAAAGGGAAAAATACTACAACCAAAATTACTCTACTCAGCAAGGATCTCATTCACATTCAATGGAGAAATTAAAATCTTTACAGACAAGCAAAAGCTAAGAGAATTCAGCATCACCAAACCAGCTTTACAATAAATTCTAAGGGAACTTCTCTAGGCAGGAACCACAAGAGAAGGAAAAGACCTACAAAAACAAACCCAAAACAATTAGAAAATGGTAATAGGAACATACATATCAATCATTACCTTAAATATAAATGGATTAAATGCTCTAACAAAAAGACATATGCTGGCGGAATGGATATAAAAACAAGACCTGCATTTATGCTGTCTACAAAAGACCCGCTTCAGACCTAGGGACACATACAGACTGAAAGTGAGAGTATGGAAAAAGATATTCCATGCAAATGGAAATCAAAAGAAAGCTGGAGTAGCAGTTCTCATATCAGACAAAATAGACTTTAAAATAAAGACTATTACAAGAGACAAAGGAGGACACTACAGAATGATCAAGGGATCAATCCAAGAAGAAGATAAAACAATTGTAAATATTTATGCACCCAACGTAGGAGCACCTCAATACATAAGGCAAATGCTAACCACCATAAAAGGGGAAATTGACAGTAACATAGTAATAGTTGGGGATTTTAACACCCCACTTTCAGCAATGGACAAATCATCCAGAATGAAAATACATAAGGAAATGCAAGCTTTAAATGATACATTAAACAAGATGAACTTAATTGATATTTATAGTATACTCCATCCAAACAACAGAATACACTTTCTTCCCAAGTGCTTATGGAACACTCTCCAGAACAAACAATATCTTGGGTCACAAATTTAGCCTTGGTAAATTTAAGAAAACTGAAATTGTATCAACTATCTTTTCTGACCACAATACTACGAGGCTAGATATCAACTCCAGGAAAAAAAAAAAACTGTAAAGAATACAAAGACATGGAAGTTAAACAATACTAAATAACCAAGAGATCACTGAAGAAATCAAAGAAGAAGTAAAAAAAAAAATACCCAGAAACAAATGACAATGAAAACACGAGAACCCAAAACCTGTGGGATGCAGCAAAAGCAGTTCTAAGGGGGAAGTTTATAGAAATAAAATCCTACCTCAAGAAAGAAGAAACATCTCAAATAAACATCCAAACCATACACCTAAAGCAATTAGAGAATGAAGAACAAAAAAACTCAAAGTTAGCAGAAGGAAAAAAATCATAAAGTTCAGATCAGAAATGAATGAATAAGAAATGAATGAAATTATAGCAAATATCAATGAAACTAAAAGGTGGTTCTTTGAGAAGATAAACAAAACTGATAAACCATTAGCCAGACTCATCAAGAATAAAAGAAGAAGACTCCAATCAACAGATTTAGAAATGAAAAAGGAGAAGTAACAACTGACACTGCAGAAATACAATGGATCATGATAAATTACTACAAGCAACTATATGCCAAAAAAATGGACAACCTGGAAGAAATGGACACATTCTTAGAAAAGCACAACCTTCCAAGACTGAACAAGGAAGAAATACAAAATATAAACAGACCAATCACAAGCACTGAAATTGAAACTGTGATTAAATATATTCCAACAAACAAAAGCCCAGGACCAGATGGCTTCACAGGTGAATTCTACCAAACACTTTGATACAAAACCAGACAAAGATGCCACAGAAAAAGAAAAGTACAGGCCAATATCACTGATGAACATAGATGCAAAAATCCTCAACAAAATACTAGCAAACAGAATCCAAGAGCACATGAAAAGGATCATATACCATGATCAAGTGGGGTTTATCCCAGAAATGTAAGGATTCTTCAATATATGCAAATCAATTAATGTGATACACCATATTAACCAACTGAAGGATTAAAAACCATATGATAATTTCAAAAGAGGAAGAAAAAGTTTTTGACAAAATTCAACACCCATTTATGATACATATCTACCAGAAAGTAGGAATAGAGGGTACTTACCTCAACATAATAAAAGCCATATATGACAAACCCACAGCCAACATCATTCTCAGTGGTGAGAAAACTGAAAGTATTTCGACTAGGATCAGGAACAAGACAAGGTTACCCACTCTCACTACTATTATTGAACATAGTTTTGGCAATTTTAGCCACAGTAATCAGAGAAGAAAAAGAAAAGGAATCCAAATTGGAAAAAAAGAGGTAAAACTGTCACTGTATGCAGATGATATGATACTATACAGAGAAAATACTAAAGATGACAACAGAAAACTACTGGAGCTAATCAATAAATTAAAATTAAGGAAACACTCCCATTTACAATTGCAACAAAAAGAATAAAATACCTAGGAATAAACCTATGTAAGGAGACAAAAGACCTGTATGTAGAAAGCTATAGGACACTGATGAAAGAAATTAAAGATGATACAAACAGATGGATACATTTACCGTGTTCTTGGATTGGAACAATCAACATTGTGAAAATGACTATACTACCCAAAGCAATCTACAGATACAATATAATCCCTATCAAACTACCAATGGCATTTTCACAGAATTAGAACAAAAAAATTCAAAATTTGTATGGAAACACAAAAGACTCCAAATCGTCAAAGCAATCTTGAGAAAGAAAAAAGGAAGCTGGAAGACTCAGCCTTCCAGACTTCAGACTATACTACAAAGCTACAGTAATCAAGACAGTATGGTTCTAGCACAAAAACAGAAATATAGATAAATGGAACAGGATAGAAAGACCAGAGATAAACCCATGCACATATGGTCACTTTATCTTTGATAAAGGAGACAAGAATAAACAATGGAGAAAAGACAGCCTATTCAGTAAGTTGTTCTGGGAAAACTGGACAGCTACATGTAAAAGAATGAAATTAGAAAACTCCCTAACACCATACACAAAAAGGAACTCAAAATGGATTAAAGACCAAACTGTAAGGTCAGACACTATAAACTCTTAGAGGAAACCATAGACAGAACACTCTTTCACATAAATCATAGGAAAATCCTTTTTGACTCATGTTCTAGAGAAATGGAAATAAAAACAAAAATAAACAAATGAGGCCTAATGTAACTTAAAAGCTTTTCCACAGCAAAGGAAACCACAAACAAGATGAAAAGACAACCCTCAGAATGGGAGAAAATATTTGCAAATGAAGCTACTGATAAAGGATTAATTTCCAAAATATACAAGAAGTTCATGCAGTTTTATATCAGAAAAACAGACAACCCAATCCAAAAATGGGCAGAAGACCTAAATAGACATTTCTCCAAAGAAGGTATACAGATTGCCAACAAATACATGAAAGAATGCTCAACATCACTAATTATTAGAGAAATGCAAATCAAAACTACAATGACGTATCACCTCAAACCAGTTAGAATGGGCATCATCAGAAAATCTACAGACAACAAATGCTGGAGAGGGTGTGGAGAAAAGGGAACCTTCTTGCACTGTTGGTGGAAATGTAAATTGATACAGCCACTATGGAGAACAGTATGGAGGTTCCTTAAAAAACTAAAATAGAACTACCATACAACCCAGCAATCCCACTATCGGGCATATACCCTGAGAAAACCATAATTTGAAAATAATTATGTACCCCAATGTTCACTGCAGCACTATTTACAAGAGCCAGGACATGGAAGCAACCTAAGTGTCCATCGACAGATGAATGGATAAAGAAGATGTGGCAGACATATACAATGGAATATTACTGAGCCATAAAAAGAAACAAAATTGACTTATTTGTAGTGAGGTGCATGGACCTAGAGTCTGTCATACAGAGTGAAGTAAGTCAGAAAGAGAAAAACAAATACTGTATGCTAATACAGATATATGGAAAAAAAAATGGTTCTGAAGAACCTAAGGGTAGGACAGGCATAAAGATGTAGATGTAGAGACTGGACTTGAGGACATGGGGAGGGGGAAGTGTAAGCTGGGACGAAGTTAGAGAGTGGCACAGACATATATACACTACCAAATATAAAATAGATAGCTAGTGGGAAGCAGCTGCATAGGACAGGGAAATCAGCTCAGTACTTTGTGATCACCTAGAAGGGTGGGATAAGGACAGTGGGAGGGAGACACAAGAAGGAGGGGGCATGGGCATATATGTATACGTATAGCTGATTCACTTTGTTATAGAGCAGTAACTAACCCCACTTTTTAAAGTAATTATACTCCAATAAAGATGTTAAAAAAATATAATTCAATCTAAGTCTTGTTAGTTTAGTAGTGATTTTGTATGTAAAATGCAGAGGACGTTTCAGTAGGGGAAAGAAGCTAAAGAAAGACAAAAGGCAATAATAGCAAGATGGGATATTTGGGTATTGTTTAGAAATGGCAATCCCTCCTTTCCAAGTTTTCAAATTCAACATAATCTACTTCATGTGTATTGAGAATATAAGACAGGGTTTAAGTATATGGGATTTTGATAAAATTGTCTGGGTTGAAATTCATCTTAACGAACCCCTAACTGTTGTATATATTTGAGCAAGTTATTTAACTTCTCTGTCCCACAGTTCCTTAGATGTAAATGTCACCAATGCTAATATTTATATCACAATTTATTGTGAAGATTAATTCAGTTAATATATGTAAATCATTTTAGATAATGCCTGGCACAAAGTAAATGCTATATGTGTGATGCTGTTGTTATTAGTATATTGTTACTATTGTTCTGATAGAGAAACTATACACATAGACATCTGCAAGTCAAATTCATAAACGTACATTATTATGGGGAAATATTCAGAAAATAAATATGAGTTAAAGTTATAAATAAGCTTCTCCACACATAAGGCTACAGATATAAAACATTAAAAGCTAAAACCTGAGCTTATACAATAAAACAATTTGTGTTTTACTAATTAATTGAACAAAAATTTATTTCCTTTCTCAGCAGCTTTGTTCTATTTGCAACATTTATACCCCTATCAGTGTCTGAATGAGTATTGTGTGGTTAGTGCTGTGGTACTTTGTTCCCTTAACAGAGTTCTACAAGAAACCAAGGTTCTTCTCAGTTCTATGAAGACGTGTGAAAACAAATTCCATTAATATATAATTATTTTAAAATAAAGTTTAAAGTTTTTAGCATTTGTAGTGTTACCAATATTATTTTTGGCAATTTTATTTTATAACAGTTCTTGTGTATTAAATGGATCACATAGAAACCTACTTATTTTAGTAGGTGTTTTATAAGTTAGAACTAATTATAGTGGATGAAGAATTAGATTGGATGCTCCCTAGATGGCAGAATTTAGGGACATAATTTTGTAGTATTTTTAATATATAGCTTTCAACAGTAAGTTATGGGCAGATTAGTATATGGCTTTCATTATAATCATATTTTTCTTACACATTACTCAATTTTTAGTTTAAAAAAATTATTTTTTAAAGCCTTGTTGGTATGTAATTCACATACCATACAATTCACTCATTAAAGTATTTTTTAATACTTTTAATTCAATGATTTTTAGTATTTTCACAGAATTATGCAACTATTGCCACAATTTTAGAACATTTCATAACTCTGAAAATAACTCTATGTCCATTAACAATCATGCCTCATTTCCCTCAAAGAAAAAGATTTTCAAATATTTAATTTGTGTTGTTCACTGAGTGTTTTGACAAAGAATTATGTTGGTTCGATCCACACCCCTGAACTCTCATCTCTTCTCATTGCTAGCTCATGAAAGTAAAATAATTATTTCAGTTTTTCTCCTTTTTCTTTTCTTATTTCATTTCTCTCTTAGGGAAAAGTATCAATCATTAGGCAAAATCACATGTAAGAAAGCAGATGCAAAAAGCGTGGTGATTTTAAAGTATCAGCAAGAAAACATGAAAGGTAATATTGGCTAGTACAAAAAGAAGGGTGACTTATTAAAAGACTGGTGAACAAAGACCAAAAGATTAAAAAAAAAAATAAAGAGAGTATAAGGGTACAAGGTGAAGGCAGTGAGTATTGAGTCATGGTGGAAAACATACTACGATCTTATTGAAAGTGAAAAATGTGATTACTAATTTTCTGAAAGATCAGACATTCCCACAGCAAAGAATAATTAATAAATACATCAACAAAAATATAAACTTCCTGTGATATATCCATACATTCCTTTCTAGGTAATTTTTTGGCAAACGCCTACCCACTCCTATACATGATGCAAATTTGTAACAAATTCATCTCTTTTTTTTGTAATTTATTTTTATAATGGGGTATAGCTGATTTTCTTTTCTTTTAATTAATTTATTTTTTTTTGTATACAGCAGGTTCTTATTAGTCATCCATTTTATACACATCAGTGAATACATGTCAATCCCAATCTCCCAATTCATCACACCACCACTCCCACAACAAATTCATCTTGAGCCACTTATTTCCTTCAACATCTTGTTCTTTCTTCCATACAAACATTTGATCACATTATGCCTTGACATATATTTCTTACATAAACACTTCACCTATTTTATTTATATTCGTCCTCAAATACTATTTGATATTTTGATATTATTTGCTGCAGGAAGGCTCCACATCTTTCATTCCAGAATATGTTAGTCCTGCTACAGGCTCTATTAACCCTGCTACTTTACCTATTAAATTTATCCCACGTTGCCATAATTTCTCACTTAACTATTTGTCATCCTGATAGACGTTTTGATGAAAGAAGTGATTATTTTTGTTCAGGTTTGATATAATTACAGTGCTTACTAGTTGGTTAAAGTGAGAATTTTACTAACGGTATGTAACTTTTGGTTGTGTGTAAAAATGCAAGTGTGTTTATTTCTAAGGGATATTGGGTAGATAAACGATGCTTTAATCAAGTCATTGTTTGCTAAAGACTGTTGCTACTTAGGTTAGAAATTGCTCTATGATCTTCTTGCAAATTCTCATTTTATCTCATCTGAGACCTATACTATCTGTTGCTGGTTCAATAACTCCAAAAGCCCACAATGATGTATAGAGAATTTGCATATGAAAGTTGACCAAGTGATCTACAGATATCTAAAGTGTTGTTTTAATCAAATAAACATTTTAAATATTCTAGTAATTATAAGACATGGATTTTGTTAAAGGAAGTATGGAGCATAGTCAATAAATATTTGTTTGGCTTATACAGAAGATCTAGAACAGTGTTAGTTGCTGTAGAGAAATTAAAGGAGTAAAAGTCTTGCATCCAAAAATGTTCAATTATTTGATAAAAAGTCTGTATAGTACACTCATGAATGTGTTCTTATTGTGATGGTGTGAAATACAAAGGTATAGTATTCAAAAAGAAAATATAGAAAGAGACTCCATATAAGCTTCAAATTATCATATTCAATTAAATTTCAAAAATACTTGACGTGGACTTAACCTCTTTTATTAGCTTTCTATGATAACGGCACATTTTAAAAGTGGATTATCAAACAGCTCATAAAATGAGATTGCAAGATGATCTCAATTTGGTAACCTTAACTCTGACTCAGGATGAAAATAAAAGAATTCTATTTATTCTCAGTTATTAAAAATTCTTGGTTTAATGAAATAGAGAATTTGAAGTTTTATTGAACATCATAAAACAAAAGTAATTTTATTTCTTTGGTGCTATATTCCAAACATCATTGTGAATGCTATTACTTGAATATTATTAATAGGAAAATAACATTTATCATTTTCACCTTTTAAATATTTAATGGTTTTTAATAACTTGTTTTACATTTACCACTTTATATAAGTTTTTGATGCTCTGTGCAGTTCAACATTGAATAACTTAAATTATTGTCCAACTTAATGGCATTTAGAAAGAAAAAAAATCAAGTGACATAATTATACTACCTAAGGTAGAAAGAGAAAAAACATTATACATAGAAATACTGATACTTTGATAGCTAGTCACCCAAGCTTTTCAGAAGGGAACATACCTAGATATAAAGTAATCCTACTATTATGCAGTAGGAAGATATAAAAAAGCTAAAAGAAGAAATGAAGTATTCTTATTGTCTGAGCCCACAATTTTTCATATTACATTTCAAGGACAAGTTTTGAACATAAAACAAGGAAATGTAAATTTAATAATAAATCTCTACATAATTGATTATTTCATATGCCAGGATAGAGATGTTGCTTTTCTGATAACTGTCTTCAAATGAGTAAGGAGACAATTAGGGATTAACTTCCTCATCAGTCTAATCACTAACTAACAGAATAGGTATTTGAAGGGACTGGGTATTTCATTTGAGAACAGAAAGAAATAAGCCTTAATTAAGTTTTAGTAAATTAATTATAGAACTTCCAGGAAATATAGTACTTTGAAAATAGTCATTGAATCCCTCTCTCCTTCTGAATTCCTGGGACTAAGTTAATATACAAACAGTGAAAATAATCAAGCAACCTATTGTGATATTTATTCACATAGGTTACCTTAAAATCACAGTGTGGTGTAAGGAGCCTGGACCATGCAGTGAGACCAACCTAGATTGGGGTCTGGATTTCTTACTTAATGAAAGTATAACTGTAGTTAGGTTACATAATAAATCTACTTCTGAACCTCTGCATCAGTAAAATGCAGATATATGGCTTGCAGACTAACTCAGGGTTTTAAATGAGTTCGTATATGCATAGTATATAGTACAAGGTCTGACACATAGCAGGCATTTAATAAATGAATTTCCTGTACTAGTATTAAAATAATCCACTGGAATTTGAGTGCTACAAATACATAAATGCAAAAATGACATTTGAATCAAATGTTAGACCATGGATAACAAAATAAGCTAAATAAACATAAAACAGCAAGAAAAATACTCTACACTAAAATGCTGAAACCTCTCAACTATTTTAGGAAAGAAATAACATCAATGTTACAAAAATACTTCAGAAAATACGTGAGAAGGAAATAACATATCTATCCCAGAATTTTCTATGAGATTGATATAACCCTGACACTAAATCTAACAGATATTATAAGAAGGAAAATCATGAAATATTTTGAAGAAATATTTCATAAAATTAAGCAAATCAAATCTAGTAACATATAAAAACTAAATATATAATAATTGAATTGGTTTTATCCTAGGAAAATCATTTGGCTTAAATTTTGAAAATTAGTGAATATAATCACTATATCAAATTTTAAACAAAAAAAGTTAAGGTAATATCAATTAATGAAGAAAAGGTATTCAACATCTTTATATCCCATTTCAGATAAAACTCACAGAAAAGCAAAAATAAGAAAGACTTCCTGGACCTAAAACCTATAGCTAACCAACAACCAAACTATAGCTAGCACAAATTTTAATGGGAAAATACTGGACACTTTCCTCATGGAATCACAAAGAGAGTAAGACTGTCCACTCTCACTATTTCTATTAAATGTTGTCCTAGGAATCTTCGTGAAATAAAAGAATTTTTATAAAAGCACAATTTGAAAAAAGAAGTAAAACTCTTTGTATATGCAGACATTTTTAATACCAAAACTTTACAAAATCGTTATTAAAATAGACAAGAACTAATAAGTGAATTTAGCAACATACAAGATCAAGTATGAAAATCAATTATTTCCATATATTAATTATATGAAATTAGAAATATATCAATTTAAACTAGTTCTAATTTCTTTAATTGGAAAAATTCTTAAAAGGATCATCTTAAGGGAACCTAAAAAATAATGTCAAGAGAAATCAAAGAGGCCTAAATAAATGAAAGCTATACTATTTTCTTTGATGGAAATCTAACTATTGTTAAAATATCAATTCTCACCAAATTGATCAATAAATTCATCATTATTTTAATCAATTTTGGCAGCCTTCTTAAAAAAATAGAAATTATCAAGCTGACTCTAAAATTGATGTTATGTGAATTAACTAAAAATGTCTTGAGAAAGAACGAAGTTGGATGTCATAACTACCCGACTTCAACATGTACTACAAAGATATCATAATCCAAATAGTACAGTATTGGTACAGAAATAGGCAAATACATAAATGGAACAGAATACAATTCACAAATAGACCCATGTTCATATGACAAACTGATTTTATTGGAGCTAAAATAATTCAATGAATAAATGAAAATATTTGAAGCAAATAGTGTCAAAACGAATAAATATTTGTACAGATAAAAAATAAACCTCGGCAACTACCTCATAAGATACAGAAAAAATAATTTAAGATAAATCAGAGGCCTATACATAAATGTATAAAAGATATTTTATAAAATAATAAAAATCCTTAGACATTATACAGAAAAAAAATGAGAAAATAGCAATTAAATCGAATTCATCAAAAATTTTAAAATATTATTAGAACAAAACTTTTACTCATAAAAACAGCTTAAGTAAAGTTGTTATACAAACCATTGTAAGAAAATATACATGTAATGAACATTTGACTAAGTTCTTGAATCCAAAACTTATTTTAAAAAATTCCACAACTCCATAATAAAACACAAACAACACATTAAAATGGGCAATATCTTGAAACAAATACTTCATAAAACATATGAAGGGTTAGTAAACATAGCAAGAATTTTTCAATATCATTATTCATCAGGAAAATGCTAATTAAAACAAAAATTAGAAAATACTATCTCATGTTCTCACAAATATGGAACAACTGGAACTGTCATATATTGTTGTTGTGAATGTAAATGGTAATACCATTAGAAGAAAATTTAGGAAATTTTATCATAAAGTTATATAACACTTCTGGTTTTTATCCATGAGAAATTAAAATATATTTCCACAAAACTTGTATAAGAATGCTGATTTCAGCTTTAATAATAGTCAAAAATGAAACAACACAAATATCTGTTAACAGTAAAATTGATAACCAAATTATATCTCATCCATAAAATGTAATACCACTCAGAAATAAAAAGGAAATGGACTGCAGATTTATGCAACAAATTTGATAAACGATATGGATTGTGCTGAGCAAAAAAATAATCCCATTTATAATATGATACAGAACTAAAGAAACATGACAGAATTTTCCTGGAAAGTAATATGAAAGAGCTATTTAAAAGTGATGTTATATTCTATATCTTACATTGGTATTTAATTGTCAAAATACCAGATTTCATATTAACATTTGTGCTTTTCATTATGTAGAAAAATTGCATGAAAAAATAAACTGTAAATAAATATTGAAATGAAATATACTAACACATTATTTCACTTATAAATGTTGTATTGTTGAATTGATGCTAACTTTCCCACTAAAAAAGTGGGAAAACATTAACTAAATTATAGCTATGTTCAGTTTCTGTTGTTCTTGCATCAGGCACTATAGTAGCAAGAACTATATGAACTGATATTACAAGAAGAGAAAAAAATTTCTAAATTTATTTAAAGGTTGATAAGAAGAGAAAAAGATCATCTTCATTCTCTGTGAAGTAATGATGAAATTAGGGAATACAAATGCACCTGGAAATGTGATTGCAAATTCCTAATGGGGACCCAGACTCTCCCCCCAAAAAAAGGATAAACAGAAGGTATTTTTTTTTTAGAATAAATATACTTGATTTTCATGTTTTGAGCTATACCATTTATAGCAAACTATTTTTGTTTTTCTATGTTTTTATTTCTCTTTTAAATTAAAACAACTCTTGATAGAACTAAGGAATGAAAACATCACCAGTGGAAACACAGTGAATGCAGGCAAATGGCATAGAACTTATTAATAACTTCTCACCATGTCCCTGTAGCACAAGTCTTCCTGGGGAGCTAAGGCAGAGTACAGCACACTTTGGCCAGTGATTCTCAACCCTGGTTGCATACTGGATTTACCCAGGAACTTCTAAAAAAATTCTTATGTTATACTTCACCACATACCGAGTAATTAGGAATTTCTAACTGTGAGACCACAAATGATTTTAATATTCAGCCAGTGTTGAGAACTACTCTCTTAAACTCTTGTCCTTCATCATGTTCCCAGGTGCTCAATCTCTCAGCTTTAAACATGCTCTTTCAATATGCATACAATCAAAAGAGGTCAACAATACCTTGAGGAGATAGATAAATGAGTAGTTCAAGTTGAATGACATGCCTGCTGGTCATGCAAATTCTATGAGACCACCGTGTCTTATTTCTCTTATAATATTCCATTGTGGGTGTATACTACATTCTTTGTTTTATTTTTTTAAAATGAGGTACAATAGTATAGACAGTTATATAAGTTTCAGGTGGACAACATTATAATTTGACATCTGTACTCATTACAAAGTGGTCATCCCTAAAGGTCTAATTACCAACCATCACTGTACATTTGACCGCCTTCACATTTTTAACTCTCCCCTCAATAACTAGCAATCTCTTCACTGTATCTTAGTTTGTTTCTGCTTTTGTTTTGTTTGTTTAGATTCCACATATGAGTGAAGTCACGTATTATTTGTTGTTCTCTGTCAGATTTATTTCCCTTAGAATAATACCCTCAAAGTCCACCCATGTTGTCACAAATGGCAAGATTTCATTATTTTTATGACTGAGTAGTATTCAAGTATATCTATCTATATATCTATATCTATCTATCTATCTATCTATATATATAAAGATTTCCAAGTCCTTTCACGTAACTTTAAAAAAAATTTGATCCTCACAAAAATCCCATGAGGTAGAAGGGAATTGTTATCATTATTTTATAGTTAAGGAAACTGTGTCTGAGCATTTCTGCAACAGGCTTAGAGCCCTACAATTGATAACAAAAAAGCAAGGACTTGAACCTGCCCTCCTCTAGTTCTGTCAGTCTATCACACTTTCCATAATAGCTCACAGTTCTGTGAGTACTTGCTGATAACATTTGAAAGAGACATTTAGAGCAATTCATATCAGTATCCTATTGCTAGTCTGTAAGAATCCAAACAAATATCTACCTTTATTGCTACTTACCTAGTATAAATTTACTGTGGTGTCTTTTCCTTCTTATGATTATGCATTATTTTCTCCTAGGAATTGAAACACTTTGCAGACATCATCCAATTAAACCTCACAAATTTTCCTTTGAGGTGATATGAAGTAACAATCATTTTTCTCTTCTATATTTATATTTTTATTAAGAGCTATAGAAGGCCTAGTGAACTAATAGTTTATAATTAGCCTTCTTGAATTTAAAAGGGAAAAAATTCTCATACCACTAGGGCAACCTACATTAAATTTATATAATAGCAATAGAAAGGGAGAAGATTGGAAATGACATAACAATACAAAAGATGAGTTTGCGCTTCTACTGTAAGCTCTAACATGTGGAGAAAATTTCACTGTTATTGATGGCTATCATAGAAGGCTTATACTTTTTGTACCATATTTTTCTTTTAATGCAGATTTATAAATACAAAAAACTTACAGGCAGTTTCTTCAAGTGTAGTGGGTACTATGGAATGTTCTGACACTTGAAAAATTGTAGCATGATTTTTCTAATACTACAAATAAAGCATTATTTTATAACATTTCATATTGAACAATCCTATGACCTATTTTATAAATATGAAATGACCGCATACTTATTTTGGGAATATTATTATTAAAAAAACTAGTTATTTAACTACCAAACTTTTAAATATTCAGTTTAACATTTGATATCTTGACTATGTCTCTATATTTTTTGGTTTGCTTGTTGTTTTTTGTCCTAAAGCAGATACTATTCCCAGAAATCTATACTACCACCACTTCATCACCTTCTCTACTCTTCCCTTTTCTAATCTATCCTCTATTCTCTGTTACCTAATGATGTAAATTTTCTTCAAGGACATTTTATATGTTAAATCTGAATGTATCTGTCAATATATAAGATTTCAAGCTATTAACTGTATATTGGAATACTTAATCATGAACTTACAGGAAATTATTTTGTTGCAAACAAATAAGATTCAACTCATCATTTATGAGAGTATTATCCTTCTTCAGTTTTTCCACTTTGACAATCCACAGTATCTTGGGATGTTGTCTCTACTTAATAGCAGAGTAAATCCAAAACCATAAGTTTAAAGTGCCAGGCCCACTTTAGACCTGAAAAAACAAGGAAGAGTACAGTTCCTGAAGCCTAGACAAAATAGTTGTTTGAAGAGGGCTGTGAAATTCTGTACCTAGATGCAACAAACCTGTGATAAACTACCAGGGATGGAAACAGAGTTAATGTCCCATCCCCTTTCCTCCCCACCAAACCGACCCCTGGTGTTGCCTTGCATTGATAAGCTCCAGCAAAATCATATGGTAAACAAGTTTATCGATATATCCCAAGTGAATCATTCCTCAGGGGGATATAGCATGATGTGGAAAGGTGGAGTGCTAATATGGAGTAGCAAACAAGAAATATACAAGAGATTTTAATGTATCTTTATTATGTCTTCTGCTGTCATGCCTGAGCTACTACATATGAAACACATCTTATCTTTTGATTTACTTTTCTATTATTTCTCTTTTATGCTTCTTATGGCTTCATAGTGATTTTTTTTAATATGTGAATATAAGTAGGTTTTATAATCTATGAAATACTTTAACAAGATGTAAAGAGAGTACCACAAATTAATGGGGCAGGTAAGATAAGAACTACATTTTGCAGGGTGTTATTAAAGCTACTTTGTATAAATAATTTCAGAACCTCAAGTTGAGAATTTTTTCACTGGCTTTCAAAGATTTGAATAATCTAGACCACAACTGATAAGACTTTGCTCTAGTCATATGATCTTCCTATCCTTCAGGGTATACACCATTATCTTTTTTTTTGACTTAACTCCATGGAGCATTTCTTCTTCCTCTAGGTTTGAATTCTGTTTTGTTTTGCTCTGTTCTTGAGATTGATTTCCTCTAGAATACATCATAAATATCTTGAGTCTCTCAGACTATTGATCCTTTATTCTTCTGAATCTTTATTTACAGCTGTATTATTTTACTCCCCCTGTACCAGATAATTTCTACCTCTGCCAGCCATGGTGTCTAAACAATTAGAAATGACATTTCAGTAAACTCAGATACTGTAATAGATTTCTCATTTATTTTCAATTCTCACAATAATAATTGAGGCATTGTTCATTGTCTGTTTGTTATTTGTCTTTGACTCTGATCTCTATATCTTCCTTTACATGTTTCCCTAGTCATCACCTGAGTCTAGAAACATGAAAACTACATTTCTCATACTTTCTTGCCAGTTAATGAGAGTCACTGAAGAAAGATTTGGAGGTGAGAGAAAGAGAGAAAGAATTATGCTTTTATTTTCTGGTTCTGTTGATATGTCCTGTAGCAGCAACAGCAGCTTCCTGCTTGGGTAGTGTGCTATCAATAAAGCAGCTGAAGGACCTCCCAGAAGACTCAGCCAATAGCAGAGTTCCCATGGACTCAGTTCAGACAGTGGCAGGAACAACAGTGAGCACAGGAATCTCTGAGCAGAGTACTCATTGGCTGGCTTAGGCAGTAAAAATATCAGTAAAAGCTTTGGGCAATTTGAGAAAAGAAGGCCTGATCAGTATAGTGAATTGGAGACTTCTGGCTCCTGCAAAGCTTTAACAGTGGGATTCCAACAGCCACAACATCCATAGATGCTCCAGAACCCTATGTGGCAGGAATCCTTCATTGTGGCCAGCATTCCTATTACTTTTCCTTCCCTGAGGGAAGGTAGTTTTCCCTACAGCTTTTCATCCTTACTTTTTACACTTACATCTTTTCCAAATCTTTTATACCTAATTTTATACATTAAGATCTTTCTATATGCTTAGAATGATATCTGCTTTCCTCATGGTATATTGACAAATATATTTCTTTAATTCTCCCTTTATTTGAGTATTTTAACTATATTTAAAATAAATTTTCATTACATAATGTTTGTTATATAATTTTAACAGAATTTAGTCTCTCTAGCATTATCTTCCCTAAAGAACTTGAAACAACTGTCTTCTCTTTGCTAACATTTGATCAAAGCACCTTTTTATTTTCTCTCATCTGTGAATTCAACAATTTCCCTACTTATCCTGGCCTCTTGCAAATAATTTATAATGTATTTTAATGTATTGTTTTATTTTCCATCACTCCCCAAATTAGGAGTTTCTTTCTCTCAAAATTTCTGGGAATAAATTTATATTGAAATTATTGTATCATAATCCTAGATCATTTATCAATGAAGATGTTATTAATTGTTAACAGTATTGGTAAATAACAAAAATTAGTCTCTCTTCTTTAATAAGTATTCACACAGGCAAATTTGCAAAATTTCTCTGACTTTCATCCACTGTAATTGTGGCATTCCTCCAATTCAATGTTCTCTGAAATTGTTTTAAATATCCATACACTCTAGCCTGGGTAAAAACTTACTGCAGACTCAAATGCACTTGAGAGTACCAAGGGTAAATATATTTGAAGATGAATTATGTCTAGAAAAAATAATCAGTGTGAATTCTCTCACTCTCATTTTTACTATAGGCTTTGTTAATGTAAGTTTCTCACACCTGCCACTACCACACTTGTCTCACACATATTATAGGTATTTTAATGTGCTTTATAGAATTTTATTATTCATAGAAAATCACCACATCTATGTTTGAACTCATATGGGACTGAAATAACAGGCTCAGCCAAATTTTCCTTTGTAATTTGTATACATCATAAAAGTTTTATTACAGTTAGAAAACTAAACTTACAGATTTTGAAACATTGGTTTATATCCAAACTCTTCCCTATAAATACTTCTTTCATTTGCTAACCCTCATTGAGTTTCTATGGATTCCATTCAATTTCCTAATTCCTCACAAAATCAATCTTAATCTCCATCTTATTTTATTGGTGTATTATTTCAAAACCTTTCATGGATAAAATAATAAATTTCTACTCTTAGTAATGCCTGGTATTCTATATCTCAGTCATTTTTCTCCTGCATTATATAACTACAAATGGCACAATTTTGCCATAGTAAAAACTGTTAACTTACAGCTGAATGCACTGCCATCAACATACAGGAAACATTCTGTGATATAATTTATGCAAATAGAAAATCTAAGAGAATACTTCATTGCTTCCCTTCCCCATCCAATGATGTCACTCCTTCTATTTGTTATTGTTATATACAAATGGGCATCTATTACTGTGTGTGTTCTTCTGTTATTTTAGTATAACACTCCTTTGACAGCATAGTTTTTCTAAGATAACCCACATTTTATGCATATAGTGCAGTACTATATTTTGCCCATAGAATTGTATGTTTCCTTAACAATTAAAAATTTTATATTAACATTTTACTTTCACTAAAGGATTCAGTAGCCTCTAGAGGTTTGCTGAAAGTTAGGCAAAGATGATTTCACTTTATGATGTATATTTTCAATTCACTTGACAATATAGCTACACAGTGTACACAATGAGCTTGCTTTATCGGCCACAGGGTAAATGCCTCAAACTTATCTGTAGGTCAGTAGTGTCACCAAATACTGACTTTTCCATTTTACTTTTACAAGAAATAAGGTTAAAAGGAAAATAAAAGCAAAGTGCTGCATATGAAAAAAATTTTTTTCAGAAAATATTTTATCATGTTAATACAAAATATAAAGAGAAAAATAGAATTATATCAAACATATAAAGGTAAAAAATTAATATTTCCAAACAACCCTTGGATGTGAAGTTGTCCTACTATTGAAAATATACTCAAAGACTATGCAAAGATGTTTATTTCAATAACATAAAGGGTATAATATAACAATTAGAAACAGCTTCTATCTACCATTCATTATTAAATTTTTATTATTTATACATCTGTATTGATTTTATTCTTTAATTCTTATATTAGTTACAATAGGTTGATTTCCCGGTATAATACTTTCAAATAGAATTCGATTTTTGTGAATTTTTCAAGCCTTCAAACTCTGGTGGTAGCTTTAACACTACAAAATTATGGGTGTGGTATCTAAAAGAGTGAATCTCTCATTCTTTCTGAATGCTCAGAGACTTAGTTTTTCTCCCAAATACCATCATTCTCTAAGATCTAGACATAGAGGTATTTCTCGGCTTCCTTCAAATAAGCATACAGGTCTTTCCTACCTTAAAAATATTTTTAGTCTTGCATGTTTTTGGAAAAAATATTTTAGGTCACTGCAACATAGAGGTCAGACCACCAGGTTTAAACCTAAGTCCTTCTTATACATGCTATCACAGGCAATTTATTATTCTCTCTAAACCTAATATTCTCATCTGTGCAATGGGGATAATAACAGATCTACCTTTGGATTTGTTATTAAAATTGGATTAGGTAATGTATGTAAAGTGTTTATCAGAGTACATTTATTACATATTAGCTCTAAGTAGTCTTAAGTTTATATTACTCTCTGATCCACATAACATTTTACTTTTTCTTATGCATACTCCAAAATTTGATGAATGTTAAGCTCATTGATAATAGTAGTTTATTCTTTATTCAACTTTTTAATTTTCATTATGCCTAAAATTGTTTTATGAGTATTATTTTTATTAAACAAATATGATTACTCTTTACGTGTACAGTGTACCATAATGAGAACACACTACCAAAAATGTGAGGCTTTAGTTTTATATGTAAACATAATCAACACTTAAATATCTCAGTAGAGAAAAGCTATTTTATGCAACTGGTTATGGATCATTTAAAAAAGTGTAATATTTGGTCTCTTCAGGTTTATCTTGACTACTTCTTTTTAGTGATTTGTATGTAATTTAGCAGAGCTTAAGCAACTAAATTTAGAAATATCACTGTAGAATCAAAGTGTTTTCACTTATTTGGTGATGTGGCTTACATGCTTAATTATCACCTGTAGAAATATATTGATTTTATCTGTGGTTCAACTGAATAAATGTGATATGTGACAGATGCTTTCACCGATTTCATCCTGGTAGAAAATACTTTTTGTTGAGCTCTCTTTAGTAAATATCATAACTAAGTATGCAAACTTTTAAAGTGTTCATTTTGCAAGGGCTCCATTATTTCACTGGGTTCAAATATTTCTGAAATCAAGATTTTGAAGTCATTAATTTTATTTCTACCTGATTTTAAGGGCTTATAATTTACATTCACAATCCAATTGCTTTTGGAGCTTACTCCTTTATAGTGTATATGTGTGTGTGTATATATCCCGGTAATGTCCAAATTATTGGGATGTGTACTTTATCACACTATGACATATTTCTAGTGCTCTTTCCTGTAGTATTCTTTTCACTATGTCTGGCTGCTCTAATCTATGACACTAAGATAATAAAATATTATTACACGATAAGAAAATGATGGCCAAACTATCCAGGAAGTATGTTTTCATAGACATTTGGAAGATAATGCTTAAATGCAAGTGCTTGACTACACTGGCCAGTATATTAGGTGCTATGAACAAGATATCTACAGGGAAGGAAGCATACTATAAAGAGAAAAGTCTACTTTGCATATGCTTTCAGCAAGCTCTTCATTTATGTATTGAACTCATATTCATTGAGTGTCTGATATATACCAGTCACTGTTTTAGACACCAGGAAAAAAAGCAATAGGGTGATGAAAATCTCTGCTCTCATCAGACTGAACTTCCAATGGGTAAATGCCAACAATAAAAATAAGCATAATGCCAGGAGTTCCCTGGTGGCCTAGTGGTTGGGATTCTGGGCTTTCACTACTGTGGCCCAGGTTCAATCCCTGGTCGGAGAACTGAGATCCTGCAAGCCACATGGTGGGTCCAAAAAAAATAAATAAAATAAGCTTTGTGTTTAAAAGTGGTCTGTAAGAAGGGAGTGAGTGATGTTATGGGGGGAAAGTGCAGAGAAAAGGGGATCAGAATAGAGAAAGGAGGCTTAGAGTATTGTCAGGATAGCTTAATTGAGAAATTGACATTTATGCAGAAGCTTGAAGAAAGTGAAAATGTTAACCACGTGAGACAAGAACGTTTCAAGCAAAGGGAACACATTTCTATGCCTGATATGTTTCAAAAACAATAGAGAGGACAGATTAGTCAAAGGGAATGTTGAAGGACATAAGATCAGAGCACTAAGAAAAAACAAGTTATTCAGAGATTTGCTGGCCATTTTAATTTTTTGTTTGTTTTTATTCTCAGGAACATGGGAAGCCATTGGAGATTTCTGAGGAGAGAAATGATAGTCACTGATAGAGATTTTAGAAGGATCCCTCTGACAAATGTGTTGGGTATATATTGTAGGAAAGTAAAAGTGGATGATGGAAAGCTAAATTGTCTTTTGCAATATCCCAAAGGAAAGATTATGGTGCTTGGATGGCTGGTATTGCTGGAGATATTTAAGAAATTACATAATTTGTAATTTATTTTGAAGGTAGGGCTAGGAGAAAGTCTTAATTGATTGAAGAAGAGATGTGAATTGAAGATGAAAAGTCAGGAGGATGCCAAGGCTTTTGGTCTAGGAACTGTAAGGTGGGAGTTGCAATCAACTGTGACTGGGAATTCTACAGGTGGAGCACATTGGGGGAGTAGTTGAAAAAATTCAGTTTAGTGCTGCAAATATAAATTTGGAAGTTTGTGGCATTCAGCTGGCATTTGCAGTTGACAATACCACAAAGAGAATGGAAATAAATAATAAAGGCAAAAGATCCAAGTAGTGAGCTCTTGGAATTTCATCAAGAGGTAAAGAAAAAGAGGAGAATCCAGTAAAGCTAAAACTACTGTGAAGAGTTCCAGATTTAAAGGGATTGAGTGGGATTTACTTATCTATAGTCCCTATCTCTAAATTATTCATAACCAATAGTTGAGTCCAATCAGTATAGACATTCTTAAGGCTTAATGTGTATGTATATCAGCACATTTTATTTCAGCAAATTCATGTTCAGATAAAATGATAGTAATTATCAAATATCTGTTTTATAAGATTAATATTATTGCTTTCTTGGGGAAAGGAAGAGAGTGAGCACTGAACAAAAGGGTTGTTTCTAAGTACTATAGTAAAATATGAGAGCAGAAATTGATAAAGGAAATTACTTGCAGGTTCTCTATTTTCTGTCATCTCAAGAACAAGTAACAGACCTTCTGTACCAACATGAGCTTTTTGAGTCCTCTTTAGAAAATTTTTAATTGGCACAAGGTGGTTACTTTCAGTTACAACTTACATCTTCAAGGTTGTCTTTTCTTTGACCTCACCAGTCTTTCAGAGGATACTCATCACTAACTTTCATCTAATTATTTAGTTTGGGAAACTGAATATTGACTTAGGGAGAGAAATAGTTTTAAACTAAGGATGGATGCCCAAAGGCAGCATCATTATGAAATCCAACTTTTAATTTTTCTCTCAAAAATTTTTTTTTCTCAGCTTGAAGACACATTTTGTCCACTTTTTCTCATATTTTATTTGCATTTAGTCACCAAATCCTAATGTGTCTATCTATAGAATATTTTTCAAACCTGTTCAGACATTTAAATTTTAATTAAATCATCTTAAAATTTACTAAAGATCCTTTTTCAAAATTTGTGTATATCTAATTGTCTTTGCGCTCTTTGAAATTGGGGACTTTCTTTTCTTTTGATTTTATTTATTAATTTTTATTGGAGTATAGTTGATTTATAATGTGTTAGTTGCTGCTGTACAACAAAGAGAATCAGTTATACATATACATATATCCACTCTTTTTTAGATTCTGTTCCCATATAGGTCATTACAGAATATTGAGTAGAGTTCCCTGTGCTATACAGTAGGTTCTTATTAGTTACTTATTTTATATATAGTAGTGTGTGTATGTCAATACCAATCTCCCAATTTATTCCTTTCCCCCTTTCCCCCTTGGTAACCATAAGTTTCTTTTCTACATCTGTGACTCTATTTCTGTTTTGTAAATAGGTTCCTTTGTACCATTTTTTTAGATTCCACATATAAGTTATATCATATGATATTTGTCTTTCTCTTTGTGACCTACTTCACTCAGTGTGACAATCTCTAGGTCCATCCATGTCAGTGCAAGTGACATTATTTCCTTATTCTTTATGGCTGAGTAATATTCCATTGTATATATATATATATATATATATATATATATATATATATATATTATATACCACATCTTCTTTATCCATTCTTCTGTTGATGGACATTTAGGTTGCTTCCATGTCCCAACTATTGTAAGTAGTGATGCAATAGACACCAAAGTACATGTATCTTTTTGAATTACAGCTTTCTCCAGATATATGCCCAAGAGTGGGATTGCTGGATCATATGGTAGTTTTTTAAGGAATCTCCATACTGTTCTCCAAAGGGACTGTACCAATTTACATTCCTACCAACAGTGTAGGAGGGTTCCATTTTCTCCACACCTTCTCCAGTATTTATTGTTTGTAGATTTTTTGATGATGGCCATTCTGACTGATGTGAGGTGAAACCTCATTGTAGTTTTGATTTGCATTTCTCTGATAATTAGTGATGTTGAGGATCTTTTCATGTGCCTCTTGGCCATCTGTATGTATTCTTTGGAGAAATGTCTATTTAAATCTTCTGCCCATTTTTTGATTGAGTTGCTGTTTCTGATTGTTCTTTGTGATGCAACTTCCAGTGAATGTCTTCACATCTAGTAGATGTTTAGGGAAATTTTTGTTTAATGAATTATAGTTCTGACCGTTACCATCAAAAGAGGGATTGTTGAGATATCCCTCTAACATGCTGTCCAATCATGTGTTTTACTAGAATTGTCTTAAGCTCCACCACACATTCTACTGGCTCACTTTTCACACCAGAGATTGAGCCACAGACAGATTTTTTTTTTTTTTTCTGTACACGGGCCTCTCACTGTTGTGGCCTCTCCCGTTGTGGAGCACAGGCTCCAGACGCGCAGGCTCAGTGGCCATGGCTCACGGGCCCAGCTGCTCTGCGGCATGTGGGATCCTCCTGGACCAGGGCACGAACCCGTGTCCACTGCATTGGCAGGTGGACTCTCAACCACTGTGCCACCAGGGAAGCCCCCACAGACAGCTTTTAAAAGGCACAACCTGACAAAATTTCTCATCAGTTAAAGGCACTTGTCTCATATTCCTCACTAGTGCTTCTCTGAGTCATTGTGTGGGATGTCACTAAGAACTAACTTCATGGCACTCATCCAAGTGCATCTTAGAAGCATGGAAAATGTGTCATGGCTCAGTGATCACACAATGATGAAAAAGGTGAATGTATGTTCCCACCTTCTGTTGCTCAGATAGGAAGTACTAAAACAAATTATGGATATTACTTCGTAAGATTTTGGTGGAATCTGGCTCAGTGACCCTTTGTGGTGATCAAATTTGGGAGTATAAACTTGCATCATTTTTCCTTCTTCCCTGTCTTTCTCTCTCCAGACTTCACTTATGCTCCATGGGATCACGTCACAAAATGAACTAGGGGATTTATGCAGTCTCTTGTTAGAGGGTTTCCTTTCTGAGGGGAATATAAACTAAGACATGTGAGCTCTACTTGTATACACATGATCCATTGTATTTGTACTGCCGGATCACACTTCAGAAAATGCAACATTCACTAGGTCTTTTTTCAGCCTAGAAAATGGTTGGGCTCTCCTCCTCCATCAGAATTGATACCATGCCTTCATGTGTACACAGGTATTAAAACAAATTTTAATATGTATGACTAGTTATGTCAAGCTTGCAAATGTTATTTAAGTACTTTTAAATTAAGGTTAGATTTTCTCTCTAAGGTGATCATTTCCTTAAATGCAAGAAACTAATTCATTGATTAAAAAATATCTTCCTCTTAGTTCCTAGCAAAGTGCTGTCATATATTAGACACCAAATAGTTCTTGATGTGCTGAATTAAATGTCAACCTTTGGAAGACTCCTACAAATTTCTAAATCATACTGAAAACCTGTTGTTTTGTGAAAAACAGCCTTGAAAAAAGATAATAACTTTGTAAATGCCACCTCATAACTCCAGGACATTTTAAGCTCTTTCCTTTGAACTTACATTTTTTCTCATAAGTACATAATAATTAGAAGCATCACGTCAAATATAGGAGATTGCAATAGAAATGTCATTGTTTTTGGAGCCATATGATGTGCATTTACATTTTGTTTGTGATTTGCTGAATCATCTCTTTTAAATCCTCATTTCTCCATTCCTGTAATGGGGAATTAAAAACTGTCTTTTCTACTAGACAGGGTTCTATTAATTTCAAAGGCAAAAATGTTTGTAAAATAATTCTGTGATCTATAAATAGGTAAAATGTAAATTATTGTACATAAAAGATTTCCTCAAGATTTATGTTTGAGAATTTGTATACTATTAGTTAACAATTAATCTTTAAGATGCCTGACCATCTCTAGGTATTGCACAAAAAAAGAAAGAAACACAATTTTTTAAAATTATCTTTTCTCTATTTAAAAATCAAAAGGTCCACTATCAAAACTTTTGAATTTAACACATGGACACTACAGGAAACAAAATAACTTCAACTTATTTTTAATATAAATATTTTAATTCAAGAATGTATTCCCATAATAACTGAAAAATAAATAACAAATTAAAAAAAATTATATTTGGATATGATGCTGCCAGAATTAGTTGGATATAGTTTACAAACCATACAGAGCCTGTGAGCACAAATAATTGTAATATTTGTAAAGAGGAAAAAATAAATTCAACAAAAAATTGTACATGGATATTTTTATATTAATTTTTAAACTGTCTTAATTTCTCTTTGGGAGCAAGTAGTATACAAATATGTAATAATAATAATAGCAGTATGACAATAATTAGTTGTTTGCTGTTGGATTTTTATGGAGTTTAATTTAGCATTATATATTTTCTTGCCTTAAATTCATTGTGTTAGTTGTCATTATTGTTTTTCCTTTTTATAACTCATAGCTCTATTTTTATAACTCATAGCTCTATTTTTAAATACCAATGAAAGGAGAAATGAACCTTTTCCAACAGAATAAACTAAGTTCTGAGATTTCATGTTAACCACAAACTCATTTGATATTTTGTACATTTTTGATATTTCTTCAATGGGGACCTGGGACATGAGTGAGTCAGTGGACAAAAGAAATATTGAGCATGTCTGAGCTGCCTGCCTGACCATAGGGAGATAACTGCAGTTAATGAATATGTTTAATCATGAGACAGAAGGTAATGAAATCTACTAAAGAATAAACAAAACAATAAACTTGTTCTCAATTGAATCTTCTAGAATATTGATTTATTCAGTCCTTCTTTCAGTCAGACTCAAATATAAGACAATAAAAAAATCCATCATGTCTCATAAAATGGAAATGTCCAAATCACTAAAGTACTTGAAGAAAATGCTCCAAAAATAGATAGAAAGGAAAACTGTGCAACTAAAAATATCAGGGTGTTTGCAAACAAGGCTATCTTCACATTCCAGGCACCGTAGTTAAGTAAAGTTTGAAATAAACTTATACACATTTTAAAAAGTTAAAAAGTGAAGAGTATAAATGTCCTCAAACATGGAAACATGATAAAATGTGAAAATTCTGGATATATGCATGTGCATAAATCTTCACAGCAAGAAATGCCATCTTTTACATTGTAAAATTTGCTAAAAAGCCAATTACAACAATGTGGCAGAGAAGTTAGTTTTAGATTCTCTGTCAGTTGGAAATATGATGTCTTAAAAGGAAATTGTTAAGTAGAATGGGCTAAAACACAGAATTTTTCAGTCAAAGGAAAATAGAAAAACCTAAAATCCTTAAAAAATATGAACTTTTTATTCCCATCTTTACTACTGAAACACCTCAATGTTTTGAATTATGTTACAAAAAGGTGATACAAAACAGATTTCTTCCTTTTGTATATCACAGATTCTGTGATGAGAATATGACCTGGTTATTCAACAATCTACATTCAAAATATTTTTTTTAACTACAACTGTTCAACAAATATATATTGTGTGCCTATGATATTCTTAGTACTGGCTTGGTCCCTAGTTGTCATATGAGCAAAACAGAAATGATCACTGTGCTAACAGTACTTATAGTCCAATGGAGAGATAGTTATTAATTGAACACTCAGACAAAAAATTTAATACAGGAAAGTACCATGGGAGGATTTAATACAGGAAAGAATCAGGACTATCTGACGCCAAAGCCTAGGCCTGTAACTGGTATGTCTTTGAATCCTGGAACTATACTCCAGGGTCTGAATTTCAATTCGATTAAGATTTCTGAACTGGTTCACTCACTTAAAGGAAGTGCCTTGATTAGAAACAAGTCTTTTTTTTTTTTTTTTTTTTTCATTCTGATATACTAACTTCTTATTGCTAGGCTTTATAGGCTCCTATATATCTATTTAAGATAAGATTAGATGATATTTTGTTATTTTGTTTTTAATACCTAGGTGCATGGACAATGATCAAAACATATTCTCTTAACAAAGAAGGTATTTCATCAGATATCTTGACATTTCAAGGAATAAATACAGAAAGAAAATGAATTGGATGATTTATAGAATGCTTACAGTTGTACTGGTCTATAAGAATTTGTGTATATATATAAATAAATTAATATGTATGTATATATATTTTTACAAAGTGTAGCAGCGGTCCCCAACCTTTTTGGCACCAGAGACTGGTTTCATGGAAAACAACTTTTCCATGGACTGGGGAGGTGGGGGGATGGTTCAGGTGGTAATGCAAGTGATGGGGAGTGAGGGGGAGCAGCAGATGCAGCTTTGTTCGCTAACAGGTCGTGAGACCGGTAAGGTTGGGGGGCCCTGAAGTATAGCTTCGTTTTTTTTAAGGAAAATATCCCAGAGATACGTATTAATTAGGCACTATAATTTTTTAAATCTTCATTTTTACTCTAGTATATTTTTGTGATTGAATAAAATATTAAAGTAGAGGGATTTCGAAATTTGTCCTGAGTCCAAAACAATCTTGAGTAAATATTTTATAAAACATGGACTCTACTAGAGAAGAACTCAGCATTGACAGTGACATGTACAAAATATTTTAACATCAGAAAATACACATTTGGAAGTTTGAAAAATTAAAATACAGATATATCATTAAGTAAAGTCCATGGAATGTGTATAGTACATTTTGTTTCCTTCCTTGAATGATTAGTCTCTGTATTTCTGTGAACGGTTTTTGTTTCTGTTTCATTTTAGTTTAAATAAATTGAATTTTAAAAACCTACTGTTAAGCAAAAATGGCCTCTGGGCTAAATTAAACCCCAAGTGACAAGGTTCTTACCAGGTTCTCAGCCCATGTGTGGCCCAGGGAAAAGAGTACAGATACAAATAGTGTGATATCTTCATTAATATTAAAATATATATTTTTTTACTTATCAGATTCAGATTTAAGGAATATTCAGTTAATACCTACTATGCTCCAGGCACCAGATGAGGCCCTCCCATATATATTTCATGTGCATATGATAGGGAAGGAAAAAGTATTAAATTCTGTAGAAAAACATTTAATATACAGCATTATGTGTTTATTACAACTCTGAAAACTACTGAGCTTTCAGCAGAATATATGTTGTTTGTTTCTTTGAATCTGTCTTATTTAAGCCTTCAGAAGATTATGTAAATGTCTAACAATTCCGATCAGAAGTTTAGACGTTCTCCTCTTCTAAGAAGAGAGGTAATGATGTTTGAAAAGCTTGGTATTAACAATAAAAAGACAGTATATTCTGAAAAAAGGGACAGCACCTCTCCTTTCATCTCTTTCAAGAAACAAACAAGCAAACTATTGAACATGACTGCAATCAAATTGAGTTCATAAAACATTTCAGCAATCCAAAACAATTTGCTCTTCCTGAGTTTTGCCCATTATAATAGGTAGGAGTGAAGGAGAACATTTTTGAACCAAACATAAAATATGTATTTAATTCACTGAGTTTTTTTACTTAAATGCAGATATTGTATAAACCACTACTGCTTAACACATAAGGAATAATTTATGATGAACTTTCAGTTCATCATTTTTTTTCTTTATGGCAAAAAGTGTTCATATTGGAATGAATAAAGGGCATACTTAACTACATTGAAATACATAAAGGATAGGGCATAATGCATGAATTTAAGCACACACATACATGCACACACACACACACACACACACACACACAGCCATGCTTCCTGAATTAAAAAATCATTATCAGTGAAACTGCTGTATTTGTATCTATACATTATGTCCATTATATATAAGTATTTATTAGTTTTCAATAAAACAATCTCCCATCTGCATTTGTCTCTCCTTTTGCATTGATGCATCAGATATTCATATTTACTTAGTTTAGTAATGCCTCAATAAAAAGCAAATATATTTTTATCTTTGTATATCTTTATCATATGTGTTAATAGAAAAAAAAAAAAACAACACTGCATTATTTAGTTGTCACGGCTTCTGATTTTTGCTTATTTTAAAACCATGTTACCTCTGGTATCATGACACCAAATCATCTTTTTCTTCAAAGACCCATTACCTTACACATCTTCTGCCCTAAATTGTTTATCAGAATGGCATTGTCATGTCTTGAGTATATCCTTAGCAAATTTGGTTAAATTCTATATCATTCTCATTAAGCTCACTCTTCAAAGATTTCTGACATATTAGAAAGATGACCAATAAGAAAAGGAAATAAATAAGTAATTTATTGAACTATGTAAGATATTTTTAAACGGATGAAGAATAATGATGACATATGTTCATTTGAGAGAGAGTATAGTTTAGAGGATCAGAAAGTGGGTTATAGAAACAGACTGCTTAGTTTCAAAGACTGAATGTTTTACTTAATAGCTACATAAGTCACTGCACCTCAGTTTTCTCCCTGTAAAATTGTTATCATATCCCATTTCATATAGGTTTGTGGGGATTCAATGAAGTTGTATACCTAAAGCACTTAGTAAAGCACCTGGTACCTTGTAAGAACTCAAATACTACTGAAAGTTTTCATTACTTTTTTCCCAGCTTTATTAAGATGTAATTGACAGATAAAATGGTATATATTTTAGATGTACAACGTGATGATTTGTTACATTATGAAATCATTATCATAATACAGTTAATTAACACATCTGTCACCTCAGATATTTACCATTTTTCAGTACACTTAAGATCTACTCTCAGCATCTTTCAAGTATAAAATATTATTAATTATAGTCACCATGCTGTTTAATTGATTCCCCAGAACTTATTCATCTTATAACTAAAAAGTGGTACTCTTTGACCAACATCTCCCCATTTCCCCCACTCTTAGCTCCTGGCAATCACCTTCTACTCTGTTTCTACGAGACAGACATTTTTAGATTCCACGTATAAGTGAGATCGTAAAGTATGTGTCTTCCTGTGTCTGGCTTATTTCACTTAGTAAAATTCCCTCAAGTTTCATCCATACTGTTGCAAATGGCACGATTCATCTTTTTATGTTTGAATTATATATGTATGTGTGTATGTATGTATATATGTGTATATATATGCATATATATATGTATACATAGGTATACTTATACATATATATATATATATATATCATCCATAGGTTAAAACTTAATTTCCATATTTTTGCTATTGCAAATAATGTTGCAATGAACATGGGGATGCATATATCTTTTCAAGTTTGTATTTTAGTTTTCTTAGGAAAAGTATCCAGAAGTAAGATTGTTGGATCATATGGCAACTGAATTTTTAATTTTTTGAGAAACCTCCATATTGTTTTTTATTGTGGCTGCACCAGTTTACATTCCTATCACACAAGGGTTCCCTTTTATTCACACCCTCACCTACACTTGTAATTTTTGCCTTTTTGATAATAGAAATGTTAACAAATATGAGGTAATACTTCATTGCAGTTTTGACTCATTTTCCTGATGATTAATGATGTAGAACATCTTTTCATGTAACTGTAAGTCATCTGTATGACTTCTTTGGGAAATTCATATCTTCTGTCTATATTAACCCAATCCCTTATCAGATATGTGATTTGAAAATATTTTCTCCTAGTCTGTAGGTTGTCTTTTCATTTTGTTAATGGTTTTCTTTGCTATGCAGAAGCTTTCTAGTTTAATGTGGTCCCACTTGTTTATTTTTGCTTTTATTGTCAAGTCCAAAAATCATCGCTAAGATCAATATCAAGGAGAATTGCTCCTGTGTTTTCTCCTAGGACCTTTATGATTTCAGAGCTCAGATTCAAGTCTTTAATTCATTTTAAGTTATTATTTTTTGGTGATATAACGTCGTGGTCCAGTTTCATGCTCTTCCAGGTGTCTGTCCAATTTTCCCAAAACCATTTATTAAAGAGACAATCCTTTCCTTGTTGTATAATCTTGACTCTTTTGTCATAAGTTTATTGACCATAGATGTGTGGGTTTATTTCTGGGTTGTTTTTTATGCTCCATTGTTTTATGTGTCTTTTTAAATTATTATAGCTTTGTTATAGAGTTTGAGATCAGGGAGCATAATACCTTGAGCGTTTTTCTTCTTTCTCAAGATTGCTTTGGCTATGCAGTGTCTTTGTGGATCCATACAAAGTTTAGGATTGTTTGTTCTATTTATGTGAAAAATAGAATTGGAATTTTGATAGTGATTGCACTGAATCTGTATGTTGGTTTTTTTCAGTTTGATGTAGCACATTTTTCTTACAGACAATTGTACCATAGTAGTTCATAATTAATTTTTTATTGTTTGAAGAAACAAAGTTAAATATACTTAGTTCTTACTCCCAGTAATAAACAGTTGGAGAATAAATAGATTAAAAAACAAACACATATGCTTATATTTTTAAGTTCTATGACAAGGATATATTCAGGATGATGATAAGAAAGATCAGAGTAGAAGACCTAACCCAGGCTTAGTAGTTAGAACCTGGGTCTGCTAACAGTTCCCAAAAGGCTATCCTTGAAGAGATTTCTTACTTGTATCCTTTCATTCCACCTTAGTCATTTTTGTTTTCTTTTATGCAGGACCCATAATATCAATACTTCTATGTAAATCTGAATGCTCTTTTAATCATTTTTTTCACATTCAGATTATAAAATTCCATGAAACAAAATATGTTTTGGGGGTTTATATTTGTCTGTTGTTTTTTTAACTTTTGTGTCAAGAGCAAATAATATAGATGTGGGCAAGTGTTAAAGTCTCAGCAAGTGGATGGTGAATGAAAGAGATAATTACATGAGATAAGTGCTAATGGTCAGTAGAAATTATCAGGGCAAAAAGTGAGATATAAATATTCATATATTCAGTGAATGTGTGAAGACATGGAGGTATGAGAAGAAAATAATGTGAATGATAAATAAAAAGTATCTCATTGTAACTAAGGTATAGGGATGAAGTGGGAAGGAGTATGTAAAGACAAGATCAAAGACAGGTGAAGCAGTCAGGTATTAAATCGAGTCCATGTATTTGCCCATATTCAGGATAACAAGGAATGGAACTGTGCAATATAATTATTAGAGGATATTCTCATTATTAGAGCAATAGCAAATGCTCACAGAATCAAGGGGAAACTGAAGAATCAAACTTGGAAAACAGACAGAAACTAAAACTGCTATTTAAGGCCAAAATGAAGTAAGAATAACCTATTCATTTTAAATAGAAGAGTTTGAGAAGGATAGGTGTTAGCTCTTCTCTAAATGTTTGATATAATTCTCCTGTGAAGCCATCTGGTCCTGGGCTTTTGGTTGTTGGAAGATTTTTAATCACAGTTCCAATTTCAGTGTTTGTGATTGGTCTGTTCATATTTTCTATTTCTTCCTGATTCAGTCTTGGCAGGTTGTGCATTTCTAAGAATTTGTCCATTTCTCCCAGGTTGTCCATTTTATTGGCATAGAGTTGCTTGTAGTAATCTCTCATGATCTTTTGTATTTCTGCAGTGTCAGTTGTTACTTCTCCTTTTACATTTCTAATTCTATTAAGTAGAAAAATTCTATTTAGTGTACTGTCAATGCTGTAGGACATATAGAACACACTACCATTGATAGACAGTGCTGCCTATTTCTCAGAGGATTTAAACAATTATTTAATTCCTTGCTTTAAATTTAAAGTCACAAGTGTGACTGGTTATTTAATAGAGTCTAGTTCTCATAACTGGGTACTAGTGACCAGATGTTGAAGAAAGAAAATAACCCTACTTTAACTGTTGTAGTGGTAGATAGAGCATTTTAACTCATCAATATTTCAACAAATGTGGATTCTTCACAAAATCATGGTAACTAGAGAGTCAAATTTGTAGAAAAATTAATTAAAGACTTTCTAAGGAGTTCATACTTTATACCAAAAAAAAAGTCACTGGAGTATTTTAAGTGTGAGAGTAACATGATTATGTTTATGATCTAAAATGACTATATGAATATACCATGGATAATATACTGGAGGGAAGCAAAAAAAGGAACTGTAAAAACAAATAAATTAAGAGACTCTTGCAGTAATCCAAGTAAAAAAAGACATGAAATAAATTAAGACTGAGGTGAAAGTAATAGACATGAGAAAATATGTTATTGACATGGAATAAACAGAATGTTAGAGATTAGGGCAATGGATAGGATTTCAAGATTTTGAGTATGGCTTCCAGATTTCTGATTTGAGAAGAAACATAAGGTTGGTTTAACATCTAAAACCCAATTAATATAATACGCTATAATAGCTACTACCACACTAAACGGTGAAAGGCTGAATTTTTCCTGCTCAGGTGAGGAATTAGATTAGGATGCCCATTCTCAACACTTATAGTAAATGTTAGACTAGATGCTCTAGTCAGTGGAGGCCAGAATATAGAATGGAGCAAAGACAGTCTCTTCAATAAGTGGTGCTGGGAAAACCAGACAGCTACATGTAAAAGAATGAAATTAGAACACTCCCTAACATTATACACAAAAATAAACTCAAAATAGAATAAAGACCCAAATGTAAGGCCAGACACTATACAATTATTAGAGAAAAACATAGGCAGAACACTCTTTGACATAAATCGCAGCAAGATCTTTTTTGACCCACCATCTAGAATAATAAGAATAAAAACAAAAATTAAACAACTGGATCTAATTAAATTTAAAAGCTTTTGCACAGCAAGGGAAAACATAAATAAGATGAAAAGACAATCCTCAGAATGGGAGAAAATATTTGCAAATGAAGCAACTGACAAAGAATTAATCTCCAAGATATACAAGCAGCTCATGTGGCTCAATATCAAAAAAACAAACAACCCAATAAAAAAATGGACATTTTTTTAAATAGACATTTCTCCAAAGAAGACATACAGATGGCCAACAAACACATGAAAAAATGCATAACATCACTAATTTTTAGAGAAATGTAAATCAAAGCTACAATGAGATATCACCTCACACCAGTCAGTATGGCCATCATCCCAAAATCTACAAATAATAAATGCTGGAGTGAGTGTGGAGAAAAGGGAACCCTACTACACTGTTGGTGAGAATGTAAATTGGTGCAGCCAACTATGGAGAACAGTATAGGGATTCCTTAAAAAAACTAAAAATAGAACTACCATGTGAACCAGCAATCCCACTACTGGGCATATACTCAGAGAAAATAATTCAAAAAGACACACGCACGTCAGTGGTCATTGCAACACTACTTACAATAGCCAGGTCATGGAAGCAACCTAAGTGCCCATCAACAGATGAATGGATAAAGAAGATGTGATACATATATACAATGGAATATTACTCAGTCATAAAAAGGAATGAAGTTGCATCATTTGTAGAGACGTGGATGGACCTAGAGACTGTCAGAAATAGAAAAACAAATACAAGTAGTATTCTTGAAGCCTCCTTATTTTGTCTTTAGCCTGATATAGACAAAGTGGGGAAGAGAGAGGCAGAGTACTCACATTTGGGACCACAGCTCAAGATTCTTTTAAAGGCTTTTGTTTGAGTAATGTTTGGAATTATCAGACTGTGTACAATCACATTTTAATAAGCATTATGGGAGGTGCCTGCAACCAACGTATTGTAGCTTTTACTGTATCTCTATAAAAGGAGATGTTTAAGATCTCATTTCATTTTTTTTCAGGTTTAGTCTACAATTGACAATAGTAGGACAAGAAAAATAATCTCTCCATACAATATCTTACATATGTATTTGAATGGTGATGTGTAAGAATATTATTTTTTTATTTATTTATTTTTTTGTGGTACGCGGGCCTCTCACTGTTGTGGCCTCTCCCGTTGCGGAGCACAGGCTCCAGATGCGCATGCCCAGCGGCCATGGCTCACGGGTCCAGCTGCTCCGTGGCATGTGGGATCCTCCCGGACCGGGGCACGAAGCCGTGTCCCCTGCATTGGCAGGCGGACTCTCAACCACTGCGCCACCAGGGAAGCCCTGTAAGATTATTTTTAAGTGATACCGATGAGTATTTTTAAATTTGTAATGTTGCTATATCCATTTTAATGTAAATTATAGTAAATATAACTGGCATAGAAAACTCATGATTCCAAAGACACTATAGCTTAGAATGAACCTAATTTTTAAAAGAATAGTTGACTTAATTTCAATTTTTAAAAAATGTTAATAAAATGTTAACAGAGGTAGTAATTAAATGTTACAAAAATTATAATGTTGGCATATGAAAAAATGAAGGTCAATATCCCACAAGTCTCTTTTAAAGTAAATCCAAAAACAAGACTTTATCTTTTCCACTGGGGAAATAAGCCACTTGAGATATCACATTTTTAATCAGACAAACCATAAACATATTATCTGTTAATCGAGGTTGTAAATGCATCCTCATTTTTTAATGAGAATAGAGTAACGGTTTATGGTAATTCATATGATTTAATATCTCAAGACTAACCACAAGTTTTCTCTTGCAAATCAATTATAACAGAGATAAAGTATAAAATGTTATTTTTATGTTACAGTTTTTCAATTAAAACTATCCAATAATTTTTATAGGTTATGACCAGTAACTCAAAAATTAGTAATGTGGTATCATCTTAATTTTTACAAAGATTCAAGTACACTTATAATTGTTTCTTAAACAGGCATTTGTGGGTTATCTCTGATATGCAAATCATAACTCTTGACACTCTGAAAATACAAACATAAATGACACAGGGCTTTTGCCATCAAAGGTGTTTATAATCTTACAGGAAAAGAGATAAGATTAATGAAATGGTATAAATGAAAGAAATGTCAGATTACAGTGGACTTATTGAAACTAAAGTGGACAAATGGAGCACTAATACTATTATAAGTTTTGTATTTATATTCCATTCCAAGAAAGTGATTGACATGTGATACAGCTGTCTTTTGTGTAAACACACGTAGTGTAAAAGAATCTAAAAGGCCACATGAAAATAAACTGAGTTGAGCTTGAGAATGGTTTAAAATGAAGGTATGTAGCTTAGAATGACACAGAGGATTATGAGATCACTGGCTTCAGGAATTCACACAGATGTCACACAGAAAGAAAATATCAGATTGTTCTTTCTGTATCAGAACCAGTGGGTGGGTATGAGAAGTTCATGAGCATTTTTAATAATACTAGATCTGTCCTGAAACATAATATTCTGTTTTGGGAAAGTAATGAATTCTTTATCAAAAGTAGATTCAAATGGAAAACAAATGACCACAGAAACATGGGCACAATGTTGCTGGGATGATTAAGCATTAGATAAGAGTGTGGTCTTAATGGCCTCTAAAACTCTATTCATATTTTTGGTATTATGATATTCCATTAGTACAGCAGATAAAATAAAGTAAAATATTTGCATAAAGAGTTCTTGTATGTATTTTTCTCTGGAATGTAGATTGGTATTAATATCACAGCTTAATGGTATCAAAATAAGCACTTTTGAATGCAAATAATCAAGATTTAAGTGCTTTAGACAAAATAACATAGAATGGATGTGGAGGTTTAATTTTATAGAGAAATATATATCTATGTATATACACATATATATGCGTGTATATATGTGTATTATGTGTATGAATATACACACTCATGCATACATATTCCTCAGGTTCAGTAAAATAATGTCTTGTGAAGCAATCTCTGGGCTATTTGGACACACATGTAGATATGAATATTCATGACAATTTAGTCATAACCCTTGATAAATCTAAGTTTGAGTTCAAAAAATTTTTTAAAATTCCATGAAGAATATAAAGTTGTAGTAAAATGTGTGACATTTTTTGTTGAAAGATCATAAAGAAAAATTATGTTAAAAGCCATTTTGCGAGCTTTGTAAACCAGAGGAAGGAAACCTTTCTGCCAAAGGCATCTGACCTCAATGAATCTTAAATGTAATTTTAAAATAAATTTGCTGCAGCCCAAAGAGAACAAGATGCATGCCAGAAAACAAACTCTGTGATGTATGGTGAGTAAGGAATAAAGATGCCAGATTATTCTGAAGTATTAAAATAAGAATTTTATGTGAACAACTCTCATGAGAAAGTAAAATTAGATTAATACTTTGGGAATAAATAGAAGTGGATCAAGGATACTGGTTTAGCCTTTGGATGAGGACTACAGTGAAGACAGAGACATGTTCATAATGTCATAAGTTAACTCCCTAAACTCTGATTTGTTAAAAAGTGTTAGAAGACAATGATTAAAATTAATTTTGTACATAAGAAGTACAATGGACTTAACCTTTTGTGGAAGGATGTTAGAGAAATAAAAGGAATTTAAACAAAAATTTTACCTTTGTGTCAAATAAATCTTACTGAGTTAAAGACTAAGGGATTTGTTCATATGATTTTAATTAATTTCCCCTCTTTTTGTTATACAATTTAAATCTATTTGGAAATCTACTTAAGTTATTACCATACACAGAGTAGACACTAAACAAATATTTATTATAAAAATAATTGGATGAGTGAATTAATGAATCATTAAATAACAACCTTTTTTTTTTAAATGGGAGATATTGATGTTCTGTATTTTGACTTATATCCTTGGAAATATCTCAAGTTGTTATTTTATTTTTATTTAATTTTAATTTTATTTAATTTTATTTATTCTATTTTGAATTAGTATAGTTCACATTAGTAAAATTTAGAATAGAGTCATAAACCAGTGAAATCTTTTGAAACTATAATTTATTACTATCATTTATACACTTTACATAAAAGCATAAAGAATAGTCTTTCAAATATATTTACTAAAATATTCCACAGTAATGTATTTCTGTAAAAAGTATTATTGAACATTTTATTTACTGCAAGATGCTGTAGCATGAACTATAGAGGTTATGAGAGATCAAGACAAACTTCCATCCTTTACATAGGGTATAAAGATTTTATAACACAAAAAATGTTATGAATAAGGCGATATGTTTTTAAGTCCCTATTATGTATATTGTGCAAAAGTGTCTACCTGCATTTTGAAAATTCTGACAGCTTGATGTCTGTGCGACAGTCCCCTGATTGATCCCCCATTGCTTTCTGACCATCTAGAATTTTCCAGTGCTTGTTATCACTACATTCTATTCTAAACAGGTAATCTAGCACCTTCCTTTTTTTTTTTTTTTTTTTTTTTTACTAAATGACTTATTTATCTTCATGGAAACTTGGCTTTGTCCTCAAAACTACTTTACATACTTTTCTCCTCCAGATGTTGCTAGAAATTAGGTATTATTTTTATTCCAAACTATTATTGCTTCATCTTTCTAAAACAGAATAAAGAAAAGGTAAAGAAGGATGGAAATGCGGTAAAGAGAAACTGAGACATAGAGACAAAACAACTAGTGAATTAATTCTATTATCATTTGTGATGACTTCTAAATCTCCCAGATAATTCATCTTGTCTCCCAGGAGAATTTGTCTCTAATATACTCAACTTCTTTCCATCCACACACATCCAAGCCCACAAACATGGCCTTCTTATCACCAGTACAGAACAATACCACCATTGTTATTCCACTATAGGAAAAAAACAACTTATAGCTGCCATAAATCCAACCATTATAATCATTTCTTCAAATGCTCTGCTAGAGGGAATATATAACCTCGGGCAACTGAAGCCAATATAAGTCTTCTTGATAGTCTTTACTTTTTTCTATTTTAAAATATTTTAAGACTTACAAATAGAAGTGAAGAATTACAATGAGCATCCATAATACTAATAACTAAATTAAAAATTAACATATAACCAAAATCTTTGGATGCTCTTGTGTGGTCTTTCCCTACCAAACCTCAACACTTACCCTCTGCCAGAGTAAACATTATCTAGAACAGAGTTTTATTGTTTTCATGGATTTATGAGTACTTTAATTCAATTTATATATATCCTAAGCATTATGCATGTTTCTAAATGCCATCTAAATATTGTAATGTATATAGTTTTGAAATTACTTGCCATTCATTTTATTTATACTGATCTTTTCTCCAGCTTTATTAAGGTATAATTAACAAAAATTGTTTGTATTTAAGGTGTACAATGTGATAATTTGATATGCAGATACATTGTGAAATGACTGCTGCAGTCAAGCTAATTATCACATCCAACATCTCACATAGTCACCTTATTTTTCCCGTGATGTGAACTCTTAAAGTCTACTCTCAGCAACATTCACGTATACCATACATTATTATTAACTACAGTCACCATGCTGTACATTATATTTCCATAATTTATTCATCTTATAATTGAAAGTTTATATTCTTTGACTAATATCTCTCCACTTCCCCCACTCGCAGCCCCTGGCAAACAACATTCTACTTTGCTTCACTGAGCTTGAATTTTCTATATTCTACATATAAGTGATACCATACAGTATTTGCCTTTCTGTGTATGGCTTATCTCACTTAGCATAATGTCCTCTTGGTTTGTCCATAGTGTCACAAATGGCAGCATTTCTTTTTATACTGGCTAAATAATATCCCATTTTATGTATAAAAAGTGTAATACATAAGCATATAATTATAATTATATATATAATAAAACCTACTATAAATATTATATTATACATAAATTATATATAAAAACATTATCTTCATTCATCCATTGACACTAAGGTGGCTTCCATGTCTTGACTATTGTGAATAATGCTGCAATGAACATGGGGGTGCATATATCTCTTCAATATACTGATTTTATTCCCTTGAAATACATACTCAGAAGTGGGACTGCTGGATTAAATGGTAGTTTTGTTTTTAAAATGTTTTGAGGAATCTCCATATTGTTTTCTACAGTGGCTAAACCAATTTATATACCTATCGACAACACAAAAGGATTTCCTTTCCTTGATACCCTCACCAACACTTGTTATATATGTATATCTAGTTGTTTTGTTTATTAGTGCTTATGGTATTGCATTTATAAATATTTTACATCTTATTGATTAAATTCCTTGTTGACATACTTTTATGTTATTTCTATTTTTGATACAAACACGTTTTAATGTATCATCGTGTATATATGTAAGAGATTATTTAAAACATATCCCAAGGAATAGAATGGCTGTTGCATTTAATATGAGCATGTTCAACTTTATTAAATATAGCCAACTTTTCCTCAGAAAAATGTTTATGAAATGTACAACATTTGTTTTGTTTTAGTGCTATATTCTCAACTCCTGAAGCAGTGCCTGACACATGGTAGGGATTAAATCAACATTTGCTGAATGAATAAATTAACATTGATCATAAATGGTGATTGTCAGATCTACCCTGACCACTTCCTGAGACTAGGGCAGGAGTATACATAAAGACTCACATTCCATATGTCTAAATATTTAAAAGTTATAATTAAGTTATTGAATTGTTAAATAAAACAAGTTCTAAACTTCTATCTTGACAAATATATTTTTCAATTGGCCTGAGTGGCCAGATGGTCCTTAGGAACATGGCTCTCTAGAAAAACACATCTCTTCCCCCTAACTCCAGGCCAGTGTCTTGTCCTAATTCCTTTACCAACTTGAGTTGTATATTGCAACTCTCTCACCCATACATGGACACCCTAGCCTAGGGTGAGCTTTCTTAACAGTCTCTGAAACACCTGCCATTTAATCACTTTCAGCGAGAATAACGGATGCACAAATCAGGGTGTGATTTTCCCTTGTGATGTCAGACCTAGGAAGGTGGTTAGCAGAGGACCTGGAAGTGGTCTGAGAACTTTTTGGTTGGGAAGTCAACAGTCCCAGTTTCCAGGAGGCTTTTTTATCAGAGGACAGCGTGGGTTTCCGGTGGGCACATCCTTGCTTTTTTTTCTTCTGAGAAAGGCTTTGGCAAGAGGAGGGACAGAGGAGGTGCCCTCTTAGGCACTTTTTAAACATCTGTTGTGTTCAACCAATTTTAAAAACATTTTTCGAAGCTGTTTTATTTTGAAAGTAACAAAATTATTTGCTTAAAAAGTGAGTTGCAGGGCTTCCCTGGTGGCGCAGTGGTTGAGAGTCCGCCTGCCGATGCAGGGGACACGAGCTCGTGCCCTGGTCCGGGAGGGTACCACATGCCGCGGAGCGGCTGGGTCCGTGAGCCATGACCGCTGAGCCTGCGCGTCCGGAGCCTGTGTTCCGCAACAGGAGAGGCCATAACAGTGAGAGGCCCGCGTACCGGAAAAAAAAAAAAAATGAGTTGCAAAGCAAAAATGTTACAGATCACAAGCAGAAGTTCTTAAAAATTATAAGATCCTACATACAAGAAATTACATTTCAATAAATATAATCAGAACAAGGTAACAGAAAACTGTAAATGCTGTTCATTGATAGAGCACGAGCACACATAGACAGTTAACACATAGTTAACACAGTTAACAGGGAGTCACTATTATACTTGAAACATTTTGTCATTCTGCAATTATAATTAAACAGTAATTATCACTGAGACAATGATTCCCCATATTAAGTGGATAGACATGCTTTGAACAAACACTATGTCAATATTCAAAGTAGTTTAGTGTAACAATGAGCTTGTTTCTTGCTCATTAATTTATCTAATCTTAGATTGATGATAATGGTATTCACAAGGGATAATGGATATCTAAATTGTTTCTATGTTTTGTTTCAATAACATTCAATGAGGAAATATTCTCACACATGTATGTTGAGATTGGAAGAAGAGATTTAATATAATCTATTCACAATGAAGAAAATAATGGTATATTTAAAAAAAATTAATCATTTGTCAGTAGCCAATTCCAACTACTTCTTTTGTAATTTATATTTAAATGTATACCTTTCAATGAAAAAAAATGGATCTTGGGTCCATACATTTTGTATGTTTTCTTTTAATATGTAGAAAACTTAAATTCAAAATTTTAATAAATTTTATTATTAATGGAAAATACAATTTTAAACATTGTATCAAATTTGTAAAGTTTTCATTGATAACTTTCATAGATCATCACCTTCTTTGATAATGATTGTTAAAAATTATGAGGCACATGGTAATAATCTAGAGAAATTCTACTTTTCTAACTTGTGTTTTTATCTTTGGATCTTATCTCTCATTAAAAAACATGTGTCCCTTACTCTCATGGAGGTATTAGAATTATTGAAAAATACAAAGTACAGGCAATGCAGCAAATATGGATGTCTAGCTCATGTCATTGAAACATTAAGAACAGTCTGGTTACTTACTTTTTGTAAACACAATTGCATAACATTTTGCAGTTCAAAATTCTCAGCATAAGTTATCTACTAAATAACTACTATGACACTCCATGTACAAGTATGGATGATTAGCTTTCACATAATAAAGGAAAAATCGCAGTGTGTTAGCTGTAAATAGTTCACAAGTTTTATTGTGTTACTAAACAGTGTTTTGTTGCTTTGTGTTTTTTTTTTTGAGGAGGGTGCAGAATCAGTGAGCAACATTTTCTCCATGAAAAAAAGCAGTGTATTGATTTGTATACAGGCTGCTGCACCATTATTTTATTTATTATATTTATTATAATATAATAAATATATATATTTATTATATATATTATATATATTTTATTTATTATATGTTATTTATTATATTTCTACAGAAAACCTAAACTCCAAAGAGATTTTACACACAAAGAGACTACAGTTGATAACTTTAAAATATTAAACATTGTAGAATGGTCCTACTATGATTGGCTAATTAGCAGCTGACAGATGCTCCTCACTATATTATTTCAACAAAACCTAATTTTATACTATATTTTATACTCAGGATGCCACAGCAATGCCAAATTGCTATAAATTTTTTAAACACTTGTTCTCAATGTTTAGATTACTAAATTGCAAAAGACATAGGGTAGTCCTAGCCTTTACATTTATGAATCTTGATATGTATTTTCATTTTTTAATGATAAATAACTTTCATATACTAAATGTCACCTTTTCATGTGTGCCTTTTGATGTCCTTTAATATACAGATCTTCCTCAATGTATAATGGTGTTATGAATGTGTATTGCTTTCACATCACTATAAAGTCAAAAATTTATAAGTCAAACCATCATATGTTGGGGACTGCCTGTATGTGAACAATGTAAATTTTTGTATAGTGCTGACTAGTTGCATTGGTCATCATTAAAATTGAAAAAAAGAATGTGTAACTCTTAAGAGTTTCCATGGAAAGGATACCTGTGCATTATTGAGTAGCAATGAAAAATACTTTGCTTATTTATTTATTTTTTTCAGTGAGTTGATCTGCCATATTGCTGGCTGGTTTTTGAATACATTAAGACATAGTACCACTGGAAACTTTCTTCTTTGCCACCTTTCTCCCAATAATACCATGAAAACATTTCTGATACAGTCTTAGACTAATGTTGGCAATTTAATTATATAGATATTAATATAAAGATTTAATATCAGCATTGGAAGTAATACTTTTAAGAAACCACAAACTGCTAGTATTTTATGTAAAATATTAAACATCTGACGAGTGTTTTAAAAACAGATTTATTGAGATAAAATTCAAACACCTTATAATTACTTTTAAAATGTAGAGTAAAAAAATTTTAGTATATTCAAAGTTGTGTAACGTTCACATTATAATTTTTGAAAATTGCTATCACTCCAACAGAAGTCCTATTTCCTTTATCAGGCTTATTAATATTCTTTCTCCATCCACTGTGACAAAAGTTAAAATTAATCTACTTTATGTCTTCATGGATGTACCTATTCTGGGCCTTTCATATAAATTGAATCATAAAATATATGGTATATTATGACTGGCTTATTTTGCTTAGCATATTTTCAAGACATCCATGTTTAGCATTCATAATTTTTATGACTATATCAATAACTATATCATATTCTCTTTACCCAGTCATCAGTTGAGGGACATTTGGTTTGTTTCATCTTTTTGCTATTGTGAATAATCTTACTATGAACATTTGTGTACAAGTGTTTGCATAGACATTTGGTATTATTTCTCATGAGTATATACCTAGCAGTAGATTTCTGAGGTTTTATATATGTCAAATTTATGTTTAATATTTTAAGGAATGTTTTCTAAAATGTCTATACCATTTTATGTCCCTATTAGCAATTGCATGAACGTCCCAAATTGTCCATGTCATCACAAACACCAATTATCGTCTTTATTTGTAGTCATACTAGTGGATGTGTTGGGGTGTCTCATTGTAGTTTTGATTTGCATTATTCTAATCAGTACTGGAGTTGAGAATATTTTCATGAATTTATTAGCCATTCATATATTTTCTCTGGAGAAATATCTATTTGTATCATTTGCCCATTTTTTAATTGGGCTCTTTGTATACTATTCAATTGTCAGAGTTCTTTATATATTGTAGATATAAGTTCCTTATCAGATATATTATTTGCAAATGTTTTCTTTCTTTCTTTTGGTTGTCTTTTCAGTAAATGGTATTCTTCATAACAGACATTTAATTTTGATGAAGTCCACTTTGTCTCTTTTATATTTTGTTGCCATGCTTTTAGTGTCATAAATATAACAATCCTTAGTCTATCCAATGTCATAAAGATTTACCCCTATTTTTCCTTCTACCAGTTTTTGCTCTTACATTTAGGCCTATAATCCATTTTGTGTTAATTTTCTATATGGTACAAGATAGAAATCCAAATCATTATTTTACTTGTGGATACTATTTGTCCCAACACTATTTATTGAATAGTCTCATTTAACTGATTTGTCACCCTTGTCCAAAACAATTTAATCACTTTTTTCTGGATTTCAAGTCTGTTCCATTTATCTACATATCTATCCTTATGCCAGAGAGATTCTATAGAGGTACAGATCTGATCATATTATGTTAAAAAAATCTTCAATGGAGTCAAAATGTAAAAATTCAAACTTGTGCTTAATTTAAAGAATGATTTAGCCTGATAGTAATTCTAAGATTATGTTGGCAGAAGTAAGTAATAAAAAATGATATTTGTAACATTATAGTAATAATATTAAACATAGAAACTAAGATATTTTAACTATTTATTAAATTCTCATCATTGAGTGTTACACAGTTAATGGCTGAATGATTCCTCACAACAACTTGATGAGCTAATTGATATTTATCATTATGCTCATTTATAGATAAGGAGAATAAACACAAAGAAGTTAAGATCCTAGGTCAATTTATGCTCAATTTGTCTGATATAAAAACCTTTTTTTAAAAAAGTGCTGAGTTATAATAACAAAAATTGCGTGAAAAGCTGCAGTTTGCATTACCCCATTTGGTTCTCAAAATCATTGTAAAATAATGTGTAACTGCGGCTCAGAAAATCTAAGTGACATGTTCAAGGTCTATAGAAAATGCTAAATAAGTTAGTGATATGGAAAATTAATTTTTGGAAGCAAAATGGGATTTAGTATTTTGGAGGGGAGCATATGATATTGAGATTAAGAGCATAGGATTTGTTATAAGAAAGGCTGTATCACCTTGGATAAAATACTCAATCCCCCTTTTCTAATATGTAAAATGAATGTAAAAATATGACCTGGTACTGCTGTTGTGGGAGATTCAATGAGATAATATATGCTAAAATTCAGCACAGTTGCTGACATAACATAGACTAATCAGATGATAAATTTTAATAATGGTTAAATAATACGTTAAGATGGGGTGATAGTAAAGTATTAGTATTACCATGTATTTAACTCATTCAACAAACACATATTGAGTGCCTCTTACTTGTTTGCAATAATGCCCAAACTGGGAAGATAAAACGAAAAAACTTTACTTATCCTTTGCAGATTTCATAGTAAAACAAACAAAACACAAGAATATTCATAACCACAATACTTTGTGTTATAAGTTAATATATAAACAAGAGCTGTGACTGACATGACAAATTATGAAGAAGATAAGGTTGATTTCAAATAAAATGATGGCATCCAAGATACGTCCAAGGTACAAAGAGTTTATCATGCTTTACATGAGAAACTATACATTCTAAGTTGAATAGTGAATGAAGGGTCACATATAATCAGGGCATAATTGTAGAATGGCTAAAGTGAAGGAATCAAAACAGGAAATGTCAGCATAAACTTGGAAGCCAATCATATATGTTCTTAAATACTTTTCTTAGGAGCTAAAAGTTGAGCTGTTGGCAAAGGAGAAACAGCAAAATCATGCAGTAAGTAAATGTATATTTCACAAAGATAAATTTTGTGGAAATGTGAATGAACTAAAGTTAAGAGACACTGGTGAAAGGGAAATCAACTAAATGTTTATTTAAATAGTTCAGAAAATAGAAGATGAGAATAGGAATTGTGATAGTAACAATGAATTTATAAAGAGATAGTAAATCTGACAGATATTGAGGATTTATCCTTAACTGGATTTAATGTTTTATTGAATTTGGTGGCTGACCATAGTGAACATTTGGCTATCATCAGGGTTTCTTGTTCAGAAAGCAAAATGACTGATGATGCCATTTGATTGCATTTTAAGGGGTATTTATTTGGAGGCAAACAGATTAATGAGTTGCTTTACCTATGTGGAGATAATCACTAAAGATGTCCAATGAGCATTTGGAGATGCAATAATGAAACTTAGAAGGAGCACTGGAGTTGCAAATACAAATTTGACAGATGTTAATGTTGTAGTTGTAGCATGGAAATGAATAATACTGTTTAGGCATGATGCTTAGGAAGTCATGACAGAATCTAACATGGAAGCTACAAGAAATTTATCAACGCTTTGTTCTTATCTTCCCAGTTATTCCTATAATGTATAACTTGTGATAGAGGATTGATCTTAGCTTACACAATTGGACTCAACTATCCTAAAGAATAGAAAAATTTTCACTCTCTTTTATTCTGTCCAATACTTTGCAAGGTATTTTCCTTACTATTCATGTATATATATATATATATATATATATATATATATATATATATATATATATATATATACTGAAGTATAAACTATACTAGTCATAACAGTACAGTATAAGTACCATCATTGGTTTCCCAGATTGATCTCTGGTGGCCTTGGCTTGCAGTGGCTTGAAGAAGGGTTTCAGTTCCCAGCCAGAGAATGAAGTTGTGTCTCAGCGGTGAGAGCACCAAATCCTAGCCACTAGACCAGTGGTCAGTGATAAGGCCTTGGCCCTACAGCTTTGCAGGAAAAGAATTCCCACAAAGACAGAAAATAGTGAAACAAAAAAAGTATTCATTAGGGAAAGAAGAAGTACAGTACGTGTGGATAGACACATGGACAGGCTCAGAGAGAGAGTTGCGCCCTCATGGCAGTTTGAATCACTTTTATGGGGCATTTCTTCCAGGTTTCTTTTGGCCAATCATTTTGATTTGCCTGCTTCAAAGTCCTTATTTGGTATACCTCAGGATTTTCCCATGTGTACATGTGCATCTCTTAGCTAAGATGTATTCTACCAAAGAGGCCTATGGGTAGTGAGCATCAGTTGGCATCAGTTAGCATCACTCCCCTTTAGACCTCCAAGGAGCCTTTCTGCACATGTGTAGTCTGGGAGGTCTCCTGACTTTGAGAAAGAGGAGTATGTGGTCTCTTATCTTCTCTCTGGGAAGGGCTCAGTCTCCTCACTCCATTGTCCTGTTATTCCCGTCTCAGAGTACAGGTCCGCATGGAATGAACTCCCACCATTTGCCCTGGGAGCCCATCTATCTCTTGCCTCAAGATGAATATTTTAAAATGCCCACATTCCAAGCATTTGTATTTCTTAATCCAGTAAAAAAAATACACTCTCTCTCTCTCTCTCTCTCTCTCTCTCACACACACACACACACACACACACATTCACACAAACACTTCTGGGACAGCCATCAAATTGGCAATTAAATTTTGCCAAGTAAGAGCACTAAAGGAAAAAAAGGAAGCATGACATAAACTAAAAACCTGACATGAAATTTAATTATCATTTTGCAAAAGATATTTTAATATTCCAAAAAGAAAAAAGGTATAATCTCAAGATTAGAAGAGTTCTTCTCAGGAAAGGGCAATTAGAAATCACAAATCAACAAATCCTTTGTCCTTGCTTTACTCATCTTATAGTTTTATCTCCTTTCCAAGAGTAAGATTTTAGTGTTTTTCTGTGAGGAAGACTCCATAGTGCTTTTGCCTTTTTCTCCTTGATGATAGCTTCTCCAAAACTAAAAATGTATTTATGTGTAAATATCCAATCTAGATAAAACTAATGAGTTCACCATTGTTTCAAGTTTTTGTTGCTGTTATTGTTGTTTGCATTTCTTAGGACATGTATTATGGCCTTTAATCTGATGAAATAATTTTACTGGCATTTCTTCATAGTCACAGTCATTTTGCATATTTTAACCTCTTGTTTGTGTATAATTATTTCTCTAAATAATAAATTTCTTGAAGAGGTATGTATGATTCACTTTGTATTCTCTTGAGTGCCCACAACAATACATCTAAATTGAAGGAGAATAATTTATTTCTCAGAAAAACAAACTGAGGATAGTCATTGCTTGCAAACATATTCTAAAAGAAATATTAAAGGAAATTCTTCAGGCATAAGGAATATGATATAGGTCAAAATCTCACATCTTAATAAAGAAATAAAGTGTTGGAAATGGAGGAAAAATAAAAACATTTTTATTTTATTCTAATTGCTTTTAAAAATAACTAGCTCTTTAAATATAGTAGTTGTGTGTTTATATCATATGAAAAATGAAATTTATGGCAACAATAGCACAATAAGTTGGAGAGAGAAATAGGTAATATACCGTTATAAGGTCCTTACCCAACATACGTGGCATTAAAATGCCATTTAAAGGTAGATAACAATTATATTAAAATGTATATATTACAAGTACTTTAAACATTAAATAATAAGAAAAACAAGCAACCTAACTTGAAAACAAAAGCAAAATATTTTAGCAGAAATTTTATAAAAGAATGTATGAAGAGGGCAAATAAACATGTGAACATTATCAACAGCATTTAGTCATTAGGGAAATGCAAATTAAAACTGTTTAGAGCAATTCTGCATTGCTAGTAGAAATGTAAATTGGTGCTATTTTACTAGTGAAGAACAGTTTGACAGTTTCTTAAAAAGTTAAATATAAATTTACCATGTGAGAAGAACTTCCATAATGATGGAGTAAGGACCTCCCAATATAGACACCTCCATAATGAAATGAGAAATTTGGTCCAAAGAGTTAAAATGAAATATTTTTTCAGAACTTTGGCAATTAACCAAAGACTTGCATTAATCCATGAAGCATTTATTTAAGAAAATGTTAGAATCTTGGGGTGAACAGTGAGGTTTTTGGCATTTTATCCTTTCTCCATCTCAAGAAGTCCTATGCCTACCTCCACGGTAACTTTGAAACCTGGTAGTTAGAAATGTAGTCTCTCTGGAAATAAGCAGCCTAGTATCCAGTGGAGGAAACAGAATGAGTTTGGAACTCCCCACAAGAGAGAAAAACTCTAGAGAATAATTAATATTTGACTTGCCTGGCAGCTTCCTGGAAAATCGCTATTCTCAGGGTTTTTCTTTTTCACCCTGACTCAGAACTTGCTCAGTGAGCAAAGTCCTCTCCCCAAAGGCTTTTGTTTAAAAATCTCAATGGCAATTGTCTAACATTGTAGCTCTCTGGGGCTGTGATACCAGTTGGAAAAAATAAGAGGGAGAAAGAAAAACTTATCTAAAAGAGATGCACAGGAAAACCTGAGAGGGCTCCAAATTTTCATTTCTTTTTGAGCTTGAGGTCCCTGGACAAGCAGTAAGTGAAGGTCAAAAGAGTGTTATGTAAGCTACTTGTTCATTTAAGGCACGTCTCTCAAAACACACAGAGCACTAGAGCAAAGGGTCCAAGACTTATTGCTTCAGGACGTTTAAGAAATCTCTGTTCATTAGATGGCCAGTATGCTAACCATGCAGAGACTTCACTGACCATAAACAATAAAGAAAACAGACATTACAGAAGTAGATCAGGGAATTCATTAAACAAACAATCAACAACAACAATATACAAAGACCAACACCAAACTGGAAACAACCCAAATGTTTATCAACTGGTGAAGAGATCTACAAAAAGTAATATAGCCATACAACGGAATACTATTAGCAATAAAAAGGAATGAAGTATTGATGGCATACCATAATATGGATGAAACTCAAAAATATTACATTAACTGAAAGAAGCCAGACAAAGAAGATCACATGTTGTATGATTCCATTTAATGAAATGCCCATAATAGGAAAATCTAGAAATACAGAAAGTAGATTATCATTTGTTTAGGGAAGGAGGTGGTAACAGGGAATGACTGGAAAAGTGCACAGGGGATTTTGGGGGTGGTTATAGAAATGCTCTAAAATTGGTGATGGTTGTATAACTTTGTAAACTTAATAAAATTCACCCTTGTGTATATGTAATGTACTGTGTAGTCTGTAAATTATATCTCAATATAATTCTCAACAACAAAACAAACATACACATGCACACACATATTGAGATACCATTACAACTATTAGAACAGCTAAATTTAAAAAGAGAATTATAACCAAGCATTGGTGAATATATGGAGAAACTGGGACTCTCACACACTTCTAGAGAAATGTAAATATTACAACCCCTTTAGAAAATAAATTTGTTTTTAAGTTAAACATACAGTGATTATATGATCCAGTCATTTAAGTCCTAGCTATTTATCCAAAAGAAACAATATCATATGTCCATACAACAACTCTTATGTGAATATTGATAGAACCTTTATTTGTAATTGCTCCAAAAGGGAAACAGCCAAATGATCATCAATGCAAAATGGATAAACATTTGAAGGTATGTTTATACAATTGAATACTATTCAACAATAAAAAAGAATGAGCTAATGATACATGCTCAACATAAATGAATCTCAAAATAATTATACTGAGTGAAAGAAGCTAGACAAAAACCAGTACATACTTGTAATTACATTTCTATAAAATTCAAACCAATCTATACTGACAAAATACAGCTTGATTGTTGCCTGAGAAATGTAGGAGTGATGGGGAAAAGTAAAAGATAGGAATACAAATGGGCACAAAGAAACCTGGAGTAATTAACATATTTACCATTGTCTGTAATGGTGATTACACGAGGGTATATATTAGTCAAAACTTCTTAAAGAAAGAAACACTTACATTCCCAAAAGTTCCAACGAATTATTAAAAGTACCTCCAAAAATGTCTCCAGAATCCTTCAAAAATAATGTTTCTTTCTCCATTTATTTTGGGCGACTGTTCATTAAACAGTAATTTATATTTTAAGCCTGATCTTCAAAGTTGTATTATTTTCAACTACTACAGCTGTTCTTTCATCTGTTAATTGCCCTAGTTCTTTACCTTAATGAGAATTCAGTACCCATTTATCCAATGTATTTAATTAGCACTTTATAATTTTAAGTTTTTTCAGATATAGTGTGGTATTTGATCCTCACAGGTTTTTAATTATAAAGAACATTAACATACTTAGATTCTATTTTTGATCAGTAGATAAAATTTCCAAATTAACTGTTATTAGTGTTTTATAAACTCAACTTATTCACATTATTATTGTTTTTTCAGTCCTTTTTTCATTTTATTATTCTATGATTTTATTCTCCATTAAATATTTGAAAATAGTGCCTAATGTACTTAGTATTCTTACTGCTTTCCTGGCTATTGCTAAGAACTTTATGTTTATTGATATTATAATATCTAGCATTTATGATGCTATTCTAAAATAGGCATCATATCCCCCTTTTATAAATGAGGAAATTGAGGCTCACTATAGATGAATAATGTTCTTCAGTTGATATGCAGTGTACATATTAAATTTGGCTTGATGTGAAGGTCAATGCTTCGAAATTCTAAGGTATTATTATGTCATTTTAACTCTCTCATGCAGTGTTATACTGTATTTCTACTCTCCAAAGCATTCTCTTTCTTGTCAGAGTGCGAACTATTTTTTTTAACTTTTTATTTTCTATTGGACTGCAGTTGATTAACAATGTTGTGTTAGTTTCAGGTGTACAGTAAAGTGATTCAATTATACATATACATGTATTTATTCTTTTTCATATTCTTTAGGTTGTTACATAATATTGAGCAGATTTCGCTGTGCTATACAGTACATCCTTGTTGGTTATCCAGTTTAAACATAGCAGTGTGTATATGTCAGTTCCAAACTGCCTATCCCTCCCCACCACCCTTCCCACCTGGTAACCATATGTTCGTTCTTTAAGTCTGTGAGTCTTTCTGTTTTGTAAATAAGTTAACTTGTATCCTGTTTTTTGTTAGATTCTGCATATACATGATATCATATGATATTTTTCTTTCTCTGTCTGACTTACTTCACAGTATGACAATCTCTAGGTCCATCCATGTTGCTACAAATGGCATTATTTCATTCTTTTTTATGAACTTTTTAAATAGGTTTCCTTCTACTAAGATTTCTTTTCATTTTTTTTAACCATAATCTTTGCCAGATGATCTCCAAAGTATTTTCCTATTTCACATTCAGTCACTATCAATAAGTTCTCCTTACGTCCTCACCTAAACCCCCTTTTCAATGGCTTCCTCTACCAGATTTTTCTTTCATACTTCTGAAAATTATACTGCTTATTCTAATGTGTTCAGTATGTAAGAGTTTGATTTTTTTCTGAAAGTCTCTAAGCTTCTGAATGATCTAGTGACCTATTTAACTTTACATATTATTGGATTGGCTCTTTACCTACTGCTTTCTGCTTTTCCTTTTAAATTATCAACTTTTATGGTTTATTCTGCCTTTTACTTCAATTTATCAGTACCATACTTTCCTTAATTAATGATGAAAATACTAAAATGAAACATATACAATAACTGTTATGAGCCAGTCACTGTCTTAAGAGCTTTATTTTATTTAATTCAAAACTACAGTGAGCCTACAAAATAGGTAGTACAACCAGCTCCAACTTTATAAATAAGAAAAATATAGGAAATTATGCATATTGCCCCCAAATTACCCTACCAGTAAATGGTGATGTTGGGGTTTGAGTCCAAGCTGTCTGCCTCCAGATTTTATGCTACTAATATCTTTGTTATACTCCTACTTATTAATTGAAAAATGCATTTCTTACTATGTGTTTTCAATTTTTTTTTATTTTCAAAAAATTATCAGAGCATTTTGTCTATTTTTGTCATAGGGAGGCAGAATTTTAAAGACTGTTCTCAATTTTTTCTGAGTTCTAAAAAAAAGTGATATTAAAATGTAACCTCATCCACACAGACTGAAAACTGTTCCCATCATATACACAAACACATTGATTTATAAGGAAATATCCAAATCTCTTCCCCTTATGTTATTTTCCTTTTGACTGTGTCCTTGTAATTTCTAAAAATTTTACCAGATTAATCCTTCTTTTTTTCTTTTATTTACTGGAAACACACATGTATAGAATTCCAGAATACTAATGCCAGAAAATACATATCCTGCTTACCCTAATGGTGATTTCCCAAGCCCTTGTCTGTAAACCATCTTCCAAAATTTAAAATTTTCTAGTTTAGCAAGCTGTGTGCAAAAGTATCTCACATTTTTTTCTTCCGTTTTTTATTCTTAATACTCTTTTATCGTCTCCACTGTTATAGCTTTGTAGTTTGTTTTGATAACTCTTGTCTATTAAAATGACATTCCTTTTTAATGTTATTTTTCTTCTATTATATTGTACATTAAAAACAATGACCAAGTTCTTCCAAAAAAATTTTTTTCAGATAATTCTCAGACATCTATATAGTTCAACATTGAGTCCTGTCAGATAAATGCTTCTTTTCACTGACAATCACACTGTCACATCAATTATTAAACATTCAAAAGATTTTATTAAAAGAACAGAGAGAACAACAAAAAGATAGATACATAGGAATTACAAAGTATCAAAATATCCAGTTCACACCATGCAGACTCAGCCTGAGACTTGTAGATGCCTTCCTGCAGTCTCCCCAAACTGATTGCATTACAGATTTTTATTAGCTGGGATACATTTTTCCTGGAAAGGCATGCATAAGTACACAGTCTCCTTGTCTGACTAACTTAACTAGTTCCTAAACTATCTCCAAGAGGTAATAATAGTTAACATTCATATTTCAGCTTATACTTCCCAGGCAAGTTAACATTTCAATGTCAGGAACAAGCCCATTCTCCAGGCCAGCAGACACATTTCATCTTATTCTCAAATTTGGACCTGTGAGATACACAACTCTTCAAGGTAATCATCACTCTAAATGAGTTATACTTTAAAAATTTAGAAGTGGGTGTACTCTTGAGTGACATACAATGTAATATTTATTTCTAACACAAAATGTTTTATTTTTGAATTATAAATGAAATTCATCTATAAAGTTATAAGGGGTAACAATGAGGTTATGTTCTAATAATTTTATTTCAAGTCAAATTAATATCCATGTTAATTTGGGTGTTAACATGTATAATATGGCTTACAACCACTCAAAAGAATGAGCTCAAGAATAAGGAACTCATGGTTTAGACAAATTTATAAATATATTGCTGTACACCTGAAACTAACACATTGTTAATCAACTATACTTTAATATAAAATAAAAAGTTAAAAAAAATAAATATACATGAGTAAATATAGAGTTAAAGCTAAATAGAATGATGATCTTTTGCTCCCATCTTTTTAATAACTCTCCTCTGCAAGCATGCTTCTTGTTTTGATTGACTAGAATGTCAAGTCAATGATCTTGGGAATTATTTAGAATTCTTAATCTGTTACTGTTTTTACTAGAAAACTCTTAGTGTTTAATATTGTGTGATGTGAAATAGAAAATATTTATCACTTAAATAAATGATCTTTTTTAATATCTTTATTGAGTATAATTGCTTTAAAATGTGTTGTGTTTCTGCTGTAGAACAAAGTGAAACAGTTATATGTATACATATATCCCCATATCCTCTCCCTCTTGAGCCTCCCTCCCACCCTCCCTTTCCCTCCCCTCTAGGTGATCACAAAGTATCGAGCTATTCTCCCTGTGCTATGTAGCCCCTTCCCACTAGCCATCAATTTTACATTTGGTAGTGTATATATGTCAATGCCACTCTCTCACTTTCTCCCAGCTTCCCCTTCCCCCCTCTGTGTCCTCAAGTCCATTCTCTATGTCTTCATCTTTATTCCTGCCCTGACACTAGGTTCATCAGTACCTTTTCTTAAGATTCCACATATGTGCGTTAGCAAATGGTATTCATTTTTCTCTTTCTGACTTACTTTACTCAGTATGACAGACTCTAGATCCATCCACCCCATTACAAATAACTCAATTTCATTTCTTTTTATGGCTGAGTAATATTCCATTCTATATATGTTCCACATCTTCTTTATCCATTCAAGTGTCAATGGACATTTAGGTTGCTTCCATGTCCTGGCTATTGTAAATTGTTCTGCAATGAACATTGTGGTACATGACTCTTTTTGAATTATGGTTTTCTCAGGGTATATGCCCAGTAGTGGGATTGCTGGGTTGTATGGTAGTTCTATATTTAGTTTTTTCTAAGGAACCTCTGTACTGTTCTCCATAGTGTCTATATCAATTTACATTCTCACCAACAGTGCAAGAGGGTTCCCTTTCCTCCACACCCTCTCCAGCATTTATTGTTTGCAGATTTTTTGATGATGGCCATTCTGATTAGTGTGAAGTGATACCTCATTGTGGTTTTGATTTACATTTCTCTAATGAGTAGTGGTGTTGAGCATCTTTTCATGCATTTGTTGGCAATCTGTATGTCTTTGGAGAAATGTCTATTTAGGTCTTCCACCCATTTTTGGATTGGTTTGTTTGCTTTTTTTGATATAGAGCTGCATGAGTTGTTTGTATATTTTGGAGATAAATCCTTTGTCAGTTTCTTCATTTACAATTTTTTTTCTCCCATTAACAGGGTTGTCTTTTTATCTTGTTTATAGTTTCCTTTGTAATGCAAAATCTTTTAAGTTTCATTAGGTCCCATTTGTTTATTTTTGTCTTTATTTCCATTTCTCTAGGAGGTGGGTCAAAAGGATCTTGCTGTGATTTATGTCATAGAGTGTTCTACCTATGTTTTCCTCTAAGAATTTATAATGTCTGACCTTACATTTAGGTCTTTAATCCATTTTGAGTTCATTTTTGTGTATGGTGTTTGGAAGTGTTCTGATTTCATTGTTTTACATGTAGCTGTCCAGTTTTCCCAGCACCACTTATTGAAGAGGCTATCTTTTCTCCATTGTATATCCATGCCTCCTTTGTCATACATTAGTTGACCATAGTGCATGGGTTTATCTCTGGGCTTTCTATCCTGTTCCACTGATCTATATTTCTGTGTTTGTGCCAGTTCCATACTGTCTTGATTACTGTAGCTTTGTAGTATAGTCTGAAGTCAGGGAACCTGATTCCTCCACCTCCATTTTTCTTTCTCAAGATTGCTATGGGCGGCTGGAGCAGGACCTGGGAGGCAGCGGCGGGGATACACCAGAAATACATCTACATGTGGAACAACTCCAACAAAACACCTACTGAACGCTGGCAGAAGACCTCAGACCTCCCATAAGGCAAGAAACCCCCCACGTACCTGGATAGGGCAAAAGAAAAAAGAATAAACAGAGACAAAAGGATAGGGACAGGACCTGCACCAGTGGGAGGGAACTGTGAAGGAGGAAAGGTTTCCACACACTAGGAAGCCCCTTCGTGGGCAGAGACTGCGGGTGGCGGAGGGGGAAATCTTCGTAGTCATGGAGGAGAGCACAGCAACAGGGGTGCAGGGGGCAAAGCGGAGAGACTCCCACACAGAGGATCAGTGCCGACAGGCACTCACCAGCCTGGGAAACTTGTCTGCTCACCCGATGGGGTGGGCGGGTCTGGGAGCTGAGTCTCGGGCTTCAGTTGGAGCGCAGGGAGAGGACTGGGGTTGGTGGCGTGAACACAGCCTGCAGGGGGTTAGTGAGCCACGGCTGGCCAGGAGGGAGTCTGGGGAAAAGTCTGGACCTGCCGAAGAGGCAAGAGACTTTTTCTTCCCTCTTTGTTTCCTGGTGTGCGAGGAGAGGGGATTAAGAGTGCTGCTTAAAGGAGCTCCAGAGACGGGATCGAGCCACGGCTAAAAGCGCAGATGCCAGAGACAGGCATGAGATGCTAAGGCTGCTGCTGCCGCCACCAAGAAGACTGTGTGCGAGCACAGGTCACTCTCCACACCCTGCTTCTGGGAAGGCTGTGCAGCCCGCCACTGCCAGGGTCCCGGGATCCAGGGACAACTTCCCCGGGAGAACGCATGGCGTGCCTCAGGCTGGTGCAATGTCACGCCGGCCTCTACCACTGCAGGCTCACCCCGCACTCCGTGCCGCTCGCTCCCCCCGGCCTCAGTGAGCCAGAGCCCCCGAATCAGCGGCTTCTTTAACCCCCTCCTGTCTGAGTGAAGAACAGATGCCCTCCGGCGACCTACAAGCAGAGGTGGGGCCAAATCCAAAGGTGAGAACCTGGGAGCTGTGAGAACAAAGAAGAGAAAGGGAAATCTCTCCCAGCAGCCTCAGAAGCAGTGGATTAAAGCTCCACAATCAACTTGATGTACCCTGCATCTGTGGAATACCTGAATAGACAACGAATCTTCCCAAATTAAGGAGGTGGATTTTGAGAGCAAGATTTATGATTTTTTCCCCTTTTCCTCTTTTTGTGAGTGTGTATGTGTATGCTTCTGTGTGAGATTTTGTCTGTATAGCTTTGTTTCCACCATTTGTCCTAGGGTTCTATTCGTCCGATTTTTAATTTTTTTTTCCTCTTAATAATTATTTTTTTTATTTTAATAACTGTATATTTTATCTTACTTTATTTTATTTTGCTTTATCTTCATTCTTTCTTTTTTCCTTCCTTCCCTCCTTCCTTCCTTCCTTCCTTCCTTCCTCCTTCTCTCCCTCCCTCCCTCCTTTCTTTCTTTCTTTCTTACTTTCTTTCTTTCTTTCTTTCTTTCTGTCTTTCTTTCTTTCTTTCTTTTCTTTCCACTTCAATGAATTCTTCCTTTCTACTTTTTCTCCTTTTTATTCTGAGCCATGTGGATGAAAGGCTCTTGGTGCTGCAGCCAGGAGTCAGTGCTGTGCCTCTTAGGTGGGTGAACCAACTTCAGGACACTGATCCACAAGAGACCTCCCAGCTCCACATAATATCAAATGGCGAAAACCTCCCAGAGATCTCCATCTCAACAACAGCACCCAGCTTCACTCAACGACCAGCAAGCTACAGTGCTGGACATCCTATGCCAAACAACTAGCAAGACAGGAACACAAACCCACCCATTAGCAGAGAGGCTGCCTAAAATCATAATAAGTCGACAGACACCCCAAAACACACCACCAGACGTGGATCTGCCCACCAGAAAGACAAGATCCAACCTCATCCACCAGAACGCAATCAATAGTCTCCTCCACCAGGAAGGCTACACAACCCACTGAACAAACCTCAGCCACTGGGGACAGACACCAAAAACATCAGGAACTACGAACCTGCAGCCTGCAAAAAGGAGACCCCAAACACAGTAAGATAAGAAAATGAGAAGACAGAAAAACACAGAGCAGATGAAGGAGCAAGATAAAAACCCACCAGACCTAACAAATGAAGAGGAAATACGCAGTCTACCTGAAAATGAATTCAGAATAATGATAGTAAAGATGATCCAAAATCTTGAAAATAGAATAGACAAAATGCAAGAAACATTTAAAAAGGACCTAGAAGAACTAAAGATGAAACAAACAACGATGAACAACACAATAAATGAAATGAAAAATACTCTAGAAGGGATCAATAGCAGAATAACTGAGACAGAAGATCGGATAAGTGACCAGGAAGATAAAATAGTGGAAATAACTACTGCAGAGAAGAATAATGAAAGAAGAATGAAAAGAACTGAGGACAGTCTCAGAGTCCTCTGGGACAACATTAAACGCACCAACATTCGAATTATAGGGGTTCCAGAAGAAGAGAAAAAGAAAGGGAAAGAGAAAATATTTGAAGAGATTATAGTTGAAAACTTCCCTAATATGGGAAAGGAAATAGATAATCAAGCCCAGGAAGCACAGAGTGTCCCAAACAGGATAAATCCAAGGAGAAATATGCCAAGACACATATTAATCAAACTGTCAAAAATTAAATACAAAGAAAACATATTAAAAGCAGCAAGGGAAAAACAACAAATAACACAAAAGGGAATCCCCATAAGGTTAAAAGCTGAACTTTCAGCAGAATCTCTGCAAGCCAGAAGGGACTGGCAGGACATATTTAAAGTGATGAAGGAGAAAAACCTGCAACCAAGATTACTCTACCCATCAAGGATCTCATTCAGATTTGATGGAGAAATTAAAACCTTTACAGACAAGCAAAAGCTGAGAGAGTTCAGCATCACCAAACCAGCTCCACAACAATTGCTAAAGGAACTTCTCTAGGCAGGAAACACAAGAGAAGGAAAAGACCTACAATAACGAACCCAAAACAATTAAGAAAATGGGAATAGGAACATACATATCAATAATTACCTTAAATGTAAATGGATTAAATGCTCACACCAAAAGACACAGATTGACTGAATGGATACAAAAACAAGACCCATATATTTGCTGTCTACAAGAGACCCACTTCAGACCTAGAGACACATACAGACTGAAAGTAAGGGGATGGAAAAAGATATTTCATGCAAATGGAAACCAAAAGAAAGCTGGAGTAGCAATTCTCATATCAGACAAAATAGACTTTAAAATAAGGACTATTAGAAGAGACAAAGAAGGACACTACATAATGATCAAGGGATCCATCCAAGAAGAAGATATAACAATTGTAAATATTTATGCACCCAACATAGGAGCACCTCAATACATAAGGCAAATCCTAACAGCCATAAAAGGGGAAATCAACAGTAACACATTCATAGTAGGGGACTTTAACACCCCACTTTCACCCATGGATAGATCATCCAAAATGAAAATAAATAAGGAAACACAAGCTTTAAATGATACATTAAACAAGATGAACTTAATTGATATTTATAGGACACTCCATCCAAAAACAACAGAATACACATTTTCCTCAAGTGCTCACGGAACATTCTCCAGGATAGATCATCTCTTGGGTCACAAATCAAGCCTTGGTAAATTTAAGAAAATTGAAATTGTATCAAGTATCTTTTCCGACTACAATGCCATGAGACTAGATATCAATTACAGGAAAAGATCTGTAAAAAATACAAACACATGGAGGCTAAACAATACACTACTTAATAATGAAGTGATCACTGAAGAAATCAAAGAGGAAATTAAAAAACACCTAGAAACAAATGACAATGGAGACACAACAACCCAAAACCTATGGGATGCAGCAAAAGCAGTTCTAAGGGAGAAGTTTATAACAATACAAGCCCACCTTAAGAAGCAGGAAACATCTCGAATAAACAACCTAACCTTGCACCTAAACCAATTAGAGAAAGAAGAACAAAAAATACCCAAAGTTAGCAGAAGGACAGAAATCATAAAAATTAGATCAGAAATAAATGAAAAATAAATGAAGGAAATGATAGCAAAGATAATAAACCTAAAAACTGGCTCTTTGAGAAAATAAATAAAATTGATAAACCACTAGCCAGACTCATCAAGAAAAAAAGGGAGAAGACTCAAATCAATAGAATAAGAAATGAAAAAGGAGAAGTAACAACTGACACTGCAGAAATACAAAAGATCATGAGAGGTTACTACAAGCAACTCTAAGCCAATAAAATGGACAACCTGGAAGAAATGGACAAATTCTTAGAAATGCACAACCTGCCAAGATTGAGTCAGGAAGAAATAGAGAATATGAACAGACCAATCACAAGCACTGAAATTGAAATTGTGATTAAAAATATTCCAACAAACAAAAGCCCAGGACCAGAGGGCTTCACAGGCGAATTCTATCAAACATTTAGAGAAGAGCTAACACTTATCCTTCTCAAACCCTCCAAAATATAGCAGAGGGAGGAACACTCCCAAACTCATTCTACAAGGCCACCATCATCTTGATACCAAAACCAGACAAGGATGTCACAAAGGAAGAAAACTACAGGCCAATATCACTGATGAACATAGATGCAAAAATGTTCAACAAAATACTAGCAAGCAGAGTCCAACAGCACATTAAAAGGATCATACACCATGATCAAGTGGAGTTTATTCCAGGAATGCAAGGATTCTTCAATATATGCAAATCAATCAATGTGATAAACTATATTAACAAATTGAAGGAGAGAAACCATATGATCATTTCAATAGATGCAGAGAAAGCTTTTGACAAAATTCAACACCCATTTATGATTAAAAACCCTGCAGAAAGTAGGCATAGAGGGAACTTTCGTCAACTTAATAAAGGCCATATATGAGAAACCGACAGCCAACATCATCCTCAATGGTGAAAAACTGAAAGCATTTCCACTAAGTTCAGGAACAAGACAAGGTTGCCCACTCCCACCACTCTTATTCAACATAGTTTTTGAAGTTTTAGCCACAGCAATCAGAGAAGAAAAGGAAATAAAAGGAATCCAAACTGGAAAAGAAGAAGTAAAGCTGTCACTGTTTGCAGATGACACGATACTATACACAGAGAATCCTAAAGATGCTACCAGAAAACTACTAGAGCTAATCAATGTATTTGGTAAAGTAGCAGAATACAAAATTAATGCACAGAAATCTCTGATATTCCTATACACTAATGATGAAAAATCTGAAAGTGAAATTAAGAAAACACTCCCATTTACCACTGCAACAAAAATAATAAAATATCTAGGAATCATTAGAAAAATGCAAATGAAAACTACAATGAGATAACATCTCACACCAGTCTGAATGCCCATTATCAAAAAATCTATAAACAATAAATGCTGGAGAGGGTGTGGAGAAAAGAGAACCTTCTTGCATTGTTGGTGGGAATGTAAATTGATACAGCCACTGTGGAGAACAGTATGGAGGTTCCTTGAAAAACTACAAATAGAACTACCATATGACCCAGCAATCCAACTACTGGGCATATACCCTGAGAAAACCATAATTCAAAAAGAGTCATGTACCAAAATGTTCATTGCAGCTCTATTTACAATAGCCCGGATGGAAATAACCTAAGTGTCCATCATCGGATGAATGGATAAAGAAGATGTGGCACATATATACAATGGAATATTACTCAGCCAGGAAAATAAATGAAATTGAGCTATTTGCAATGAGGTGGATAGACCTAGAGTCTGTCGTACAGAGTGAAGTAAGTCAGAAAGAGAGAGACAAATACCATATGCTAACACATATATATGGAATTTAAGAAAAAAAAATATCATGAAGAACCTAGGTGTAAGACAGGAATAAAGACACAGACCTACTAGAGAATGGACTTGAGGATATGGGGAGGGGGAAGGGTAAGCTGTGACAAAGCGAGAGAGAGGCATGGATATATATACACTACCAAACTTAAGGTAGATAGCTAGTAGGAAGCAGCCGCATAGCACAGGGAGATCAGCTCGGTGCTTTGTGACCACCTGGAGGGGTGGGATAGGGAGCGTGGGAGGGAGGGAGATGCAAGAGGGAAGAGATATGGAACATATGTGTATGTGTAACTGATTCATTTTGTTGTAAAGCAGAAACTAACACACCATTGTAAAGCAATTATACTCCAATAAAAACAAAACAAAACAACAACAAAAATAAAATAAAAAGATTGCTTTGGCTATTTGCAGTGTTTTGTGTTTTCATGCAAATTGTAAATTTTTTTGTTCTAGTTCTATGAAAAATGTCATTGGTAATTTGATAGGGGTTGCATTGAATCTGTATTGCTTTGGGTAGTATAGTCATTTTCACAATGTTGATTCTTCTAATCCAAGCACATGGTATATCTTTCCACCTGTTTGTATCACCTTTGATTTCTTTCATCAGTGTCTTCTAGTTTTCTGTATATAGGTCTTTTGCTTCCTTAGGTAGGTGTATTCCTAAGTATTTTATTCTTTTTGCTTCAGTGATAAATGGGAGTGTTTCCTTAATTTCTTTTTCTGATTTTTTTTGTTTTTAGTGTATAAAAATGCAAGAGATTTCTGTGCATTAATTTTTTATCCTGTTACTTTATGAAATTCATTGATTAGTTCTAGTACAGTGAAATAACTGTTTCTTTTTTAGTAGTGGTATTTTAAATTTGTTAAATGCCAATTCCTTTTTATTAATTAGATATGAGAGAGTCATAAATGCTTTTGTTTTAAAGTTTTTGTATGTTTTTGTGATAGAATATTGAAGAAAATGGCTGCAGTAATGTGTCTTATCTCTGTATACAGGCCAGTTTGCAATGTGACTTTTGAGCCCCTTCCATCAAGAGGAAGAGTTTAATTCTCTGTCACTTGAATCTAGGCTTAGCCATGTGACTTGCTTTGGCCAATGGAACATTAAAGAATAGGGGGTAAACAAAGACCAGGAAAGTGCTTGTGCTTTCAACTTGCCCTCTCTTGTGGTAGATATCCTATGACACCATATAAACAAGCTTAGGATAGCTTCCTAAAGGATGAGACCATATGGATAGAGGTCCCAGCTATCTTTACTAACATGACTTCTTACTCACTCCAGCTAGGGCCACAGATCTGTGAATGATATCATCCTAGATCTTCTACCACTAGCCAAGACAGACCAGAGAACCATACAAGCACACTATAGAATTATGACGAAAAAAAAATTTTTTTTTTTTTTGCTTTAAGCCACTCAGCTTTGAAGTGGTTTATTACACAGCAAAAGTTAATTGATAGAGATGTTTATACTTTGTAATTTTTTTTTAAATTAAATCTTCATTTTTATTAGAATTTTGTTTTGTTTCCCTGTGCTAGAAATTTTTGTGTAATTATTTTATTATACTCTAGTAACTCATTTTCAATTTTTTTATCTCCTCTCTCCAAATATCACTTTGATTCTTCACGGATATTCCCTTTTAAAGTATAAGCTACCTTTAGTGGATGGATCTATGTAAGTTTTCCTTTCACCAAACATGCCCAGCTTTGAATAGCAAATATATAATATTTATTTAAGGAGCAATCTGTCATGTTTGGATCTTTTCATTGGGATTAGTTTTGTTTATTACAGCATTCAATGCTTTCTATATTTTAACAATTTATTGTTAACTACATTTCTAATTATCCTAATCCCTTTTGGGTGATGTTGACTCTTTTTGTGACAGGAAATTATGAGAGCAGTCAATAAAATATGCTGCCACTACTATTACCAAATTGAGTCAAATTATTATAAAAGACCTCTTAGGGAGGATGAGCTTGATTCTCTTCCAGACTGAGGGCTGCTTCTCATGCAATAGCGGCCAACTGGCAGAGTACATGAAGCAAAACGCATTTCCCCAAACTCTTATTTTTCCTGATATGGCAGGATTCTTGCTAACACTGGGCTTGACAGGTAAAGAATTGTGGACTAAGTAAGGCTGAGATGTAGTTGAGAAGAGGGCTCAGAGGAGCCTGACTAAAGTTTGGTCAAGCAAGGAGTCCTTGTTATTATGTCAGTAAAATTAAGAGAGACACTGTAACTGGGAAATTGGCAGTGATACCTATAAATGTCTGTCTTTGGTGGACACTAAGCTCTATTTTATTGAACTATAATTGGGTCTTTTGCTCATCTCAAGTTTAAGAAGGCAAGAATGTGAACCCTCTGCTGCCTCTTAACTTTCCTTTTAATTTGGTCTATTTTCTCTTAATGTTTATCCTAAATTTACTGACATAACAAGTTTTATTTCTACAAGTTAAATTTGATACATTTTCCTCCTCCAGTGTAGATGCTTTCTCTTCTGATCAATATTACCTAATATGTGTCTGGAAATTTTTGTAAATTTATCCAATTAAGATCTTTATGTTTGTATTAACTACATATTGATGTATAACAAATTACCTTAAAGCTTGTCAATTTAAAACAGCAAACATTTATTATCTCACAGTTTCTGGGTGTTAGGATTTCGGACGTGGTTTAGCTGGATGTCTCCTGGTCAGTCTTTCATAAGGGTCTAATCAAGATGTCAATGGAGTTAGTTCTCTCTCTTATGAGGGAAAACCAATTTCCAAGATCACTAACACGATTGTCAACAGGCATCAGACCTCAGCTGACTGTTAGCAAGAGACCTCTCTCTGTTCCTTGCCATATGGTTCTCACCGTGGGCTATTCACAAACTGGCAGGTTTTTTCCCTATTGAAAGGAATCTAAGAGAGAGAAAATGATATAGGGCATGCAAGACAAAGCCATACTTTCTTTTTATCTATCCTCCAAAGTGACATCTTATTACTTTACCATATTCACTTCATTAGAAACACATCACTAGTTTCAGACCACAAACAAAGGAAAGGTATTAAAATATCTATACTATTAATCTATTATTATGTAACCAATTACCCTGAAATTTACAGCAGACATGTATGGTGTCACAGCTACTGTGCATAGGAACCCAGGCACAGCTTATTTGCATTTCTCTGCCTGAAATCCTCTCACAAGTTTGCAATCAAGATGTTGGCAGTGTCTGTATTTTCATCTGAAGGACTGACTGGGAGAGAATTATGGTCCAAGATGAGTCACATGGTTGTCAGTAGGCTTCAGTCCTTTTTTGGTCCATTGGATGGAGGGTTTTTAGTGTCTAAATTGCTGTTAGGCAGAGTCCTTCCCTCAGCTCCTTGCCATGTTCACCTCTCCATCAGTCAACTCACAAATGGAAGCTTACATCCTTAGAGCAGTCATAAGAAAGAGCAAGATGAATTTTACCTTTTATTTTTTTAATACTCTAATCCCAGAAGAGATACCCCATCACTTTTACCATGTTTTATTTGTGAGAAGTGAGTCAATAGGCCCAGCTCACATTCAAAGTGAGGAGATTACACAAGGGTATGGATACAGGAATGAGGGATCCTAGGAGCTATTTTAGAAGCTGCCTGACCCAGTGCTATTATCTTAACTGATTTATACGAACCTTTTTATTTAAAGTATTACTTAGTTGTAATATTTGCTGCAAACATCTCCCATAATTTTAGTTGTCATTTTAATTAGTTTGACATATACACATATTAACTGTATGTTATCTTATGAAGTTTAACTTTTTCTCTGCAATGACTTCCATTGTCTTTAAATTTGCCAAGTCACCTGAAAAATATGGTGAAATTTTACTTAGATTCTGTCCCTCTGTTTTTTCTTTTCTCATTTCTGTCTCTTTATACTTATTTTCCTTTTCCTTTGTAATAGCTGAATAATATCAATTTGGAGGGACTTGCCTGAAATTTTTAGCCAGTCAACCCAATTTCTGCTATTTTTAATGAAAGAAATTTTCCTTTACCTCATAATTTATGCATCTTTCTTTGTTGTAACTCAATATCTTACATATCAGATTCTATTTATTTTTACTTCTCATGTTTTAAACTGTGATATCTGCTGTTGAGTAATATACTTCTCATGTTAGAATTGTTATTATTAAATTGGCTTACATCACTGCTTCTAGCATGTTGATTTATTTCCTTTCCTATGATACTGCAATCCCCTTTTAACCTTCTTCCTGTCCTTCCTCCCTTTAACTCAACATCAGTCTCCCTTTTTTCTATACACATCCTTCTTTCCTTTTTGGTTCTTGAGATTTTGTAAGTCCTATGTTACCCTCCTCTCCTGTATTCCAAATTTTCTATTAATTTGGATTGTTTTAGACTTAGTTATACTGTTCTCATTATCTTTGTATTTTCCCCATCTCTATTCATTTCCTTAGGTAATTATTAACTATTTTCTATAGCCCTTAGATGAATATGTATTCTCTATGTCAAGTATTTCTTTGTTCCACAAAGGACATGTTTACCATAATGTATATTATAGAACAGATTGTCAATCCCTAGCAACTATATCTAATTTAATTTTCCTGGTAGCTAATGAGGTAGCATTTATATCTCTATCTCTATCTACCTATCTATCTATCTATCAATCTAGATATGGATATATATTTTCAGACTCTTCTATGTTTAAGGGTATAAGACAAGTGTCCTAGAACTATATTTCATTTATTTTGTAAATAGTAAAATGAGTGGCCTCTTTTCACTGCATACTTTAATGGCAGAGGTATATGTTTCCCTGAGAGAAGTTTAATGGAATGTCCTATTACCCCTTATAGATACTCTTATGTATAATAAGAGAATATTTGAAACTTCTTAGGACAATTTTATAAGGATAGAGTAAGGAACAGATCTTGAAGGGAGAGGAGAGAAAACCAGCACGTAATTGGAAGTAGTACGGTTGCACTGTGTTATCCCTCCTCCATGGTCTCCAAATAGTTAAGTTTTATAAACTTTTAATATTCTTGTTGTGAGAGTTTTCATTAGGAGAGCCAGAGAAGTGGCCAATTTCACTTGGAGTAAATGTGGTAAGAAATAAAATAAAAGGCTAAAAAAACCTGTAACTTCAGATGCAAAAAAATAAAAACAGGTGAAAATAAGCCAGTGAGAATTAACATGTTATGGGGTTATCTAATGATCTAATGAATGGTAAAATCATACTTTGATCTCTGAGAAACAATGTGACTACAATATTATATCTGATAAAACATATAAAGTACATATCTTATATTTATGTTGTATATTATAAAATTCTAATAGTAATTACATTTACCTAGACATGTCATTCTTGATCCAATTCAATCAATGAATAAAACCAGTAATTAAAACCTACTTATTAATTATCACAACTGTTTATTTCCAAATGAGGTAATTAATAAAGATATAATTACAAAGTTAAAAGTATACAAAATAAGTTCTTTCTAATGGCTCAAGCAAGCAGTTAGTAATTTAAGTTCACATATTCTCTAGGAATGTGCCCCAGTATTTCTGATAAGCAAATAAAATTAGGTGAGAATTGTCAGAAACATGTCTGTAGAATCATAAATTTGAATTAAAAAAACCTTGCAAATTCTTTTAATTAATTGCACAAAATATCAGAAGCCTTGTTAATTTTCTCACAAAAACCAAATAAAAAAGTTTTAAACTATTTCTATCTATTTTGAGTGTTAGAATTGTCTTTTGAGTGTTAGAAGTGTCAGAGGACAATTTTAGCTATTACTTTCCCTCATCAGTGCACTGGTTATTCTCACACAGTAGCAAGAATCCCAGGCATGACTGAGAGAATTAGAAGTTATAAATCACAGCAGTTTTGAAATGGTTCTGTCACTTGTTTCAAAACAATGATAAATTTGAAAGTAGTTGCTACATATGTTCTTATTATATAAAATGTCTATTTTTCAGTAAAAATAGACATCAATATGTACTAAATATGATCTTCCTAACAACCAAAATGATATTCCTCAATTGTATTTCTAAATATTATTAAGCAATATTGTTCTTGATTAAGAATCTTAATTAATGAAGTAATGACTTGAATTTGAGGCTCATTCTAGTCTGAAATTTTTTCTTTCCTTCTTAGTAATAGATAATACCATTTATTCAAAAGTTGTCTCACAAATTTCTATGATCATTTATGCTGTGAATATCTACAACATCCTTGCCTTCATCCAGGAACCAAATTAATTCAATTTTCTATAATTCCTAATGCCTCTGATTGTGTCAGAATGGATCCATAGAAGCACATGGTAGAACAGAGGAAGGCAAAACCAGGAATTATCAGATAATCAGCTCATCAGATAAACTGGACTTTAATGTTTTCTCCCACAAGTATCATATTTCTGATATTCAGTGAATTCCAAGAGACCTAATTAGCTTATTAGGGCATAGCAGTAGAAAATTTATTAAATATTGTTTTTTTTTTTAACATCTTTACTGGAGTATAATTGCTTTACAATGGTGTGTTAGTTTCTGCTTTACAACAAAATGAATCAGTTATATATATATACATATGTTCCCATATCTCTTCCCTCTTGCATCTCCCTCCCTCCCACCCTCCCTATCCCACCCCTCCAGGTGGTCACAAAGCACCGAGCTGATCTCCCTGTGCTACACGGCTGTTTCCCACTAGCTATCTACCTTACATTTGGTAGTGTATATATATCCATGCCTCTCTCTCGCTTTGTCACAGCTTACCCTTCCCCCTCCCCATATCCTCAAGTCCATTTTCTAGTAGGTCTGTGTCTTTATTCCTGTCTTACACCTAGGTTTTTCATGACATTTTTTTTTCTTAAATTCCATATATATGTGTTAGCATATGGTATTTGTCTCTTTCTGACTTACTTCACTCTGTATGACAGACTCTAGGTCTATCCACCTCATTACAAATAGCTCAATTTCATTTCTTTTTATGACTGAGTAATATTCCATTGTATATATGTGCCACATCTTCTTTATCCATTCATCCGATGATGGACACTTAGGTTGTTTCCATCCGGGCTATTGTAAATAGAGCTGCAATGAACATTTTGGTACATGACTCTTTTTGAATTATGGTTTTCTCAGGGTATATGCCCAGTAGTGGGATTGCTGGGTCATATGGTAGTTCTATTTGTAGTTTTTCAAGGAACCTCCATACTGTTCTCCACAGTGGCTGTATCAATTTACATTCCCACCAACAGTGCAAGAAGGTTCTCTTTTCTCCACATCCCCTCCAGCATTTATTGTTTCTAGATTTTTTGATAATGGGCATTCAGACTGGTGTGAGATGATATCTCATTGTAGTTTTGATTTGCATTTCTTTAATGATTAGTGATGTTGAGCATTCTTTCATGTGTTTGTTGGCAGTCTGTATATCTTCTTTGGAGAAATGTCTATAGATGCAGAGAAAGCTTTTGACAAAATTCAACACCCATTTATGATAAAAACCCTGCAGAAAGTAGGCATAGAGGGAACTTTCCTCAACATAATAAAGGTCATATATGACAAACCCACAGCCAACATTGTCCTCAGTGGTGAAAAACTGAAAGCATTTCCACTAAGATCAGGAACAAGACAAGGTTGCCCACTCTTACTCAACATAGTTTTAGAAGTTTTAGCCACAGCAATCAGAGAAGAAAAGGAAATAAAGGAATCCAAATCAGAAAAGAAGAAGTAAAGATGTCACTGTTTGCACATGACATGATACTATACATAGAGTATCCTAAAGATGCTACCAGAAAACTACTAGAGCTAATCAATGAATTTGGTAAAGTAGCAGAATACAAAATTAATGCACAGAAATCTCTGGCATTCCTATACACTAATGATGAAAAATCTGAAAGTGAAATTAAGAAAACACTCCCATATACCACTGCAACAAAAAGAATAAAATATCTAGGAACAAACCTACCTAATGAATATTGTTATTCAGTGGATATCAAGGTCCTGGGACTCATCCCAGGCATATTTGAAGCATCAGGATAGGAAATCTCATTTTAGAAACTCATGAGAGTATGCCAATTTATATTCTGCCAGACTGGAATGATTTTTTCAGAAAATAAATTATCCAATATTTTGCAAGTGTTTAGCATCTGTAGCTGGCTAATAACAGGAAAGATAAGCTAATAACTTTACTCCAATTTTGAAAGAAAAATATATCTTGAATCCATTCACTTATTTCCATTTTCACTACTATTACTCAACTGTTAATAGACTAGGTCTCTTGCTGTAAACCACCCTGAAACTAGAAAAAAAGTGCATGAAATAACTGTATTTAGATATATTGGACTAAAAGAAATGGAGAGTTGAGTTCCTCAAGCAAAGGAAAACAAATAATTTAGCCTCATTGATTATTCTGGATTTCTGCCTAAAACCACTTTTTCTAAATGCATTGCAGAGAAGGGTAGCTCAAAGAGAGCATGATGGTCTTGCTGAGATAAAGAATCTAAGGGACTTACCTGGTGGTCCAGTGGTAAAGAATCTGCCTTGCAATGCAAGGGATGTGGGTTCGATCCCTGGTCAGGGAACAAAGACCCCACATGCCACAGAGAAACTAAGCCCACATGACTCAACTAGAGAGCCTGCATACAACAAACTACGGAGCCCATGCACTCTGGAGCCCATAAACCACAACTACAGAGCCCATGAGCCCTGGAGCCTATGTGTCACAACCAGAGAAGAGAAAACTCACACACCATAACTTGAGAGAAGCCTGCATGCCACAACAATAGATCCTGCGTGCCACAACGAAAGATGCTGCATGCCCCAGTGAAGATCCATCATGCCATAATGAAGACCTGACACAGCCAAATAAATAAAATAAAAATAATGTTCAAAAATTATTTTTAAAAATTAAAAAAAAAGAATCTAATATTGGAGTTTGAAATACTGGGATAGCTCAAATTTGGAGGCAAGATAATGAGGGTAGGAGAACATGCAGAGAAGGTGCTGTAAATAGAAGTCACCTTGATTTTTGGCCAAATACTAAGCTGCACATAAACAGAGCTACAAATATAAAAGACTAGACGAAGAACAGCTACTGGGGAAAGAACGCCTACCAGAAAAAAAATCAAAAACTATCACAAAACTTCAAAGTGAAAAATTACACAAGGAGATGTAGACTAACTAGTTCCAAATTGCCAGAGTAAAGACACCTCCTTGAACACTTTGTGTATTCCATCGAGAACTCATATAGCCCTAAGATTTTAAGTAGCATTTATCAAGATACTCTATACTTATTAAAAAATTAAAAGAAACCTCAAAAGTATCAAGCTGAAACAAAAGCAAATTAGCCATATGCTCAGAAGCTCAGTGCTCTATTAAGACAGAGGGCAAAATCCATACACTAAACAAATGTAACCTCTGTAATATGCAGCATATAATCACAAATTACCAGACATATGATGGATTAGAATAATGTTATTCATAGTCAGGATAAAAATAAGGCAAAAGAAAATACTTGACATTTTAAAAGTAAAGAAATTAGGAAATTAGAAGACAGATTATTTAAAGTAACTAATAAACATGACAAAGATTGGAAGGCAAGTATAAATATAATTAGAGAACAAATAGGAAATATAGAGAAATGAATTTACTAAAAGAAAACATTGAAATTCTAGAATTGAAGAATATATTTTTATTATTTATTGATTGATTTTTACTGAATGGACTTGGAAACATGTTAGAAACTAGATAAACTAGATAAGATCATTGAACATATAGATAGGGTTTAAAAAAAACAACAACAACTCTCCAAACAGCAGCATCAAGATCAAAATTATGAGTAAAATGAATGAATCTCAGGGACCTGTTTGATAATAACAAGTTGTCTGATATATATGTTATTGGAACACCAGAAGAATAGGAGAAAAAAAGATTGGGGAAGAAAATATTTGTAAAAAAATGTGAAAATTGGTCGAATAGTGATATAGAACCCATATACCCATGAATCTCAATGATCACTAATCCAGATAAGCACAACAAAAAAACACAAAATGGATCAAAATTGATGACAAAAGGAAAACCTGAAAGCAACCAGAAAAAACAAAAACACACGCAGAGTATATAAGGGAGCAAATAAGAACACTGTAAGTCTTCTTTTGAAATAATGGTATTTGTACATTGGACAAAAGGAAATAAAGGACTAGGCTAATTATGCAACCAGAAGACAATGGGACATCTTTAAAGTCCTGAAAAAATCATGTTAACCCAGAGTTTTATATCTGGCAAAAAACATCCTTCAAAAATGTAGATGAAATAAAGATATTTTTTGAAAACCAAGAGGTAGAAAGCCCAGAGATAAACCCACACACATATGGTCACCTTATCTTTGATAAAATAGGCAAGAATATACAGTGGAGAAAAGACATCCTCTTCAATAAGTGGTGCTGAGAAAACCAGACAGGTACATGTAAAAGAATGAAATTAGAACACTCCCTAACACCATACACAAAAATAAACTCAAAACGAATTAAAGACCTAAATGTAAGGTCAGATACTATCAAACTCTTAGAGGAAAACAGGCAGAACACTGTGACATAAATCACAGCAAGATCCTTTTTGACCAACCTCCTAGAGAAATGGAAATAAAAACAAAAATAAAAAAATGAGACCTAATGAAACTTAAAAGCTTTTGCACAACAAAGGAAACCATAAACAAGACGAAAAGGCAACCCTCATAATAGGACAAAATATTTGCAAACGAAGCAACTGACAAAAGATTAATTTCCAAAATATAAAAGCAGCTCATGCCGCTCAGTATCAAAAAGACAAAAACCCAATCCAAAAATGGACGAAAGACCTAAATAGACATTTCTCCAAAGAAGATATACAGATTGCCAACAAACACATGAAAGAATGCTCAACATCATTAATCATTACAGAAATGCAAATCAAAACTACAATGAGATATCATCTCACACCAGTCAGAATTGTCATCATCCAAAAATCTAGAAACAATAAATGCTGGAGAGGGTGTGGAGAAAAGGGAACCCTCTTGCACTGTTGGTGGGAATGTAAATTGATACAGCCACTATGGAGAACAGTAAGGACGTTCCTTAAAGAGATAAAAATAGAACTACCATACGACCCAGCAATCCCACTACTGGGCATCTACCCTGAGAAAACCATAATTCAAAAAGAGGGTTTCCCTGGTGGCGCAGTGCTTGAGAGTCCGCCTGCCGATGCAGGGGTCTCGGGTTTGTGCCCTGGTCCAGGACGATCCCACATGCCGTGGAGTGGCTGGGCCCATGGGCCATGGCCACTGGGCCTGCGCATCTGGAGCCTGTGCTCCACGGGGGGAGAGGCCACAGCAGTGAGAGACCCATGTACCACAAAAGAAAAAAAAAAAGAGTCACATACCAAAATGTTCACTGCAGCTCTATTTACAATAGCCAGGACATGGAAGCAACCTAAGTGTCCATCGATAGATGAATGGATAAAGATGTGGCACATATATACAATGGAATATTACTCAGCCATAAAAAGAAATGAAACTGAGTGACTTGTAGTGAGGTGGATGGACCTAGAGTCTGTCATACAGAGTGAAGTAAGTCACAAAGAGAAAAACAAATGCCATATGCTAACACGTATATATGGAATCTAAAAAAAAAAAAAAAGAAAGAAAAGAAAATGGTCAGAAGAACCTAGGGGCAAGATGGGAATAAAGACACAGACCTACTAGAGAATGGACTTGGGGATATGGGGAGGGGGAATGGTAAGCTGGGACAAAGTGAGAGAGTGTTATGGACATATATACACTACTAAACATAAAATAGATAGCTAGTGGGAAGCAGCCGCTTAGCACAGGGAGATCAGCTTGGTGCTTTGTGACCACCTAGAGGGGTGGGATAGGGAGGGTTAGAGGGAGGGACACACAAGATGGAAGAGATATGGGAACACATGTATATGTATAACTGATGCACTTTGTTATAAAGCAGAAACTAACACACCATTGTAAAGCAATTATACTTCAATGAACATGTTAAAAAAAAAGTTGACATTGTTCATATCCTTCAGGACTATAATACATGAAAAAATAAATAAGTCTTTCAGGCAAAAGGGAAATATTAACAGTAGGGAATTTGGATCTATACAAAGAAAGGAAAACTGTTGAAATAGAAATAAGTGAGTAAATACAACACAATTTTTCTCATGTTAATTTCTTTAAAATATGATTGGCAGTGTAAATCAAAGAATAAATAGGTAGTATAGGACATTTACATATGTAGGATTAAAATGTATGAAAACAATAGCACACAGGATGTGAAGGGGAAATAAACATCAGCTGCTACAACATATTTATATGACAACAGATAAAATAATTATTTAAAGGCAGAATATAAAATGTTAAAAGTATGCTCTAAAACTTAGAGCAATCAATAAATAAAAACAGAGATAAAACCAACAAAAAGATAAAGCTACTAGGTCAATAAGAGATAAAAATGGAATACTAAAGAGTATTCAATTAATCTACAAAGAAAACAAAGAAAGAAAAATGAAATAAGAACAGATAAAACAAATAGAAAAATGGAGAGATAGAAGACAAACACAATATATTACTAAATTAGATCAATTATCAATAGATAAAACATTCCAACAATATTGCAGAGGTTCTCCCCCATTAGTGAAAGTACTGATCCCCATATGGGACTCCACAGCCTGCGTCAGAAAGATGAGCCTCCAGATCATTTGGCTTTGAAGGTTAGCAGGACTTAATTTTGGGAGCCCCATAAAATTGGGGAAAATAGCGATTTCACTCTTAAAGGGTGCACACAAATTCTCACACGCACTGGCTCTCAGGGCAAAAGGAGTCATTTGCTAGAAGCATGGACCAGACCTATCTGCTGGTCTTGGAGAGTTTCCTGAAGAGGTTAAGAAGGGTTGGGAGGTGGACTGTGGCTCATCCTTGTGACATAGACACTGGTGGCAGCTGTCTTGGGAAACATCTACTGCATGAACACTGCTACTGGAGGCTGCCATCTTGGCTCATTAGTGCCTTTAAGACTTGGCCCTACCCAAAATCCTGCAGGTGCCAGTGCTGGGATACTTCAGGCCCAACAATTAACTGGGCAGGGACACAACTCCATGCATTAGCAGACAGGCTGTGTAAAGGCTTCCTGAGCCCATAGCCACCTATAATCATACCTCTAGACATGGCACTCCTCACCAGAGGGCCAAACCCCATTCCACCCATCAGTGGGAAGGCACTAGCCCTTCCTTCCAGGAAGCCTGCACTACCCTCTAAACCAGCCTCACCCACTAGGGGGAAGACACATGAGGCAAAAAGCACAAAAACAAACAAAGAAAATTACATCCTGCAGCCTACAGACCCTGGCCAACCACAGCAGTCCAGACCCTACCCTGGGACTAGCTGAGCCCTGGCCCTGTCCACTAGCAGGCCAATGAAAACTTCAGGACACCCTGGATCCCATATGTAACTGTGCCAGGAACTGCCCCCTCCACCAAAGATCAGAAACAAGCTCTGCAATGGCTGGGCCCTGCAGTCTTACTCAGGGAATGAACCCTGCCAGCTAGTAGTCCAGCACTAACTCCAGGACCTGGCTTTACCTTCCTGGAATTGTAGGAACCCTGACTCCACCCACCAATGAGCCAGCACTAGCCCTGGGTTCACTTACAATTCTGCAGCCAGCTGCCTATTCACCAATCTCTGTTAAACAGCAGCCAGCAGCATCTGAACATGGTAAGTCCTGGCAACCTACCAGGCTAGGAGCCAACCAAGCATACCAGACCACCCACATAGTCAGCCTGCCACAACAGAAGGAGCCAAGCAGCTCTCTTACGGGGAGCCATTAGAACATACAGCTTGGATGTCTAGAGGGGAGTGCACAGTAGGGACACATAGGATGAGTCCTACAGAGAGCCACTTCTCCAAGGTCGAAAAACATAATTAACCTACCCCATACACAAAAATACAAATAGCAACTTAGACAAAATGAGGTGACAGAGGAATATGTTCCACATGAAGGAACAAGATAAAATCCGAGAGGAAAAACTAAGTGAAGTGGAGATAAGCTACTCAAGAATGAGTTCAGAGTAATGACCATAAATAAAATCAAAGAAATCAGGAAAACGTGCCTGATTAATATGCTACTAAACAACAAATGAATCACTGAAGAAATCAAAGAGGAAATCAAAAAATACCTAGAGACAAATGAAAATGAAAATATGATAATCCAAACGTATGGGATGAGCAAAAGATCAGAGCAAACAAAACCCAAAGATGGTAGAAGGAAAGAACTCATAAAGATCAGAGCAAAAATAAATGAAATAGAGACTAAAAAACAATAGAAAATATCAGTGAAACCAAAAGTTGGTTCTTTGAAAAGATAAAGAAAATTGATAAACCTTTAGCCAGACTCATGAAGAAAAAAAGAAAGAGGACACATATCACTAAAATCAGAAATGAAAAAAGAGAAGTTACAACTGACACCACAGAAATACACAGGATCATAAGAAACTACTATGAACAACTTGACTCCAGTAAAATGTACAACCTAGAAGAAATGGACAAATTCTTAGAATGGTACAATCTCCCAAGACTGAACTAGGAAGAAATAGAAAATATGAACAGACCAATTACCAGTACTGAATTTGAATTAGAAATTTAAAAACTCCCAATAAGCAAAAGTCCAGAACCAGGTTGCTTCACTGGTGAACTGTACCAAACATTTAGAGAAGAGTTAAAACCTATCCTTCTCAAACTATTCCAAAAATATTCAGAGGAAGGAACACTTCCAAACTGATTCTATGCAGCCAGAATCACCCTGATATCAAAATCAGACAAAGATATCACAAAAACAGGAAAATTACAGTCCTCCAATAACACTGATGAACATAGATGCAAAAATCCTCACCAAAATACCTCAGATTGTACTAAACTGAATCCAACAATACATTAAAAGGATAACACACCACAATCAAGTGAGATTTATACCAGGGATAAAGTCCTAGCCACAGCAAAAATGTGTTTGTTTTATTTCGGGTATATAACCAGTAGTGGAATTGCCGGGTCATAAGGTAGTTATATTTTGAGCTATCAAGAAAACTCCATACTGTATTCCACAGTGGCTGTGCCAATTTACATTCCCACCAACAAAGTACACGGGTTCCATTTTCTACAAAACCTGGCCAACAGTTTTTATTTGTTTTCTTTCTGATGTACATTCTAAAAGGTGTGAGGTGATATCTCATTTGGTTTTTACTTTTCAGTTTGTTAGCATGGTGTATCACATTGATTGAGTTGCAGATATTGAAAAATCCTTGCACCCCTGGGATAAATCCCACTTGATCATGGTGTATGATCCTTTTAATGTGTTGTTGGATTTGGTTTGCTACTCTTTTGTCTTTATATTTGTCTATGTTTTCTTTAATATCTTTCATAATTACTGTATAGCTTTCACTGTACAAGTCTTTTACTGCCTTGGTTAGGTTCTTCCTATTTTTTAAATTCTTTTGACACTATTGCAAATTGTCTGATTTCCTTTCATATATTTCCTTATTAGTGTATAAAAATTGAAAGATTTTTGTATATTGATTTTGTATACTGAAACTTTATCGAATTCATTGAGTAGTTCTAACAGTTTTTTATGGACAATTAAGTGTGTTTCCCTATATAAAACCTTGTACAGAAGATTATCACCAATCAGGTTAGAGTTTCTATAGGCCTCTCAGACCTTTCTGCTAATCCAAACTGCTGTTTTTGTTCTTAGCAAAATCTAGGCAACTGGGGTAGGCCAGAACCTGTCTTTAATCCTAGACAGATGGGACAAAAGCCAACCCCTCAGGTATCTCCCAGATAAATCAACACATTAGATGTACAGTTCAACATTTTCCCTTCTCAGAGAGCATCTGTGAGCTGGGATTTACAGGCTGCTCACTCTGCAAGGAGTTGGGGTAAGGAGCTGTGGTGAGTGCTTGCATGCTTGTTGGTTCAGACTTCTTTGTTCATTGTAGCCCCCAGGGTACTATTGTATACAGATCTCTGTTAGTTCTCTGAGACCTGTCCCTTGGGTAACACCTGGAAAAGTTGAGGTCTTAGCTGTGAGGCCCAACCCTTTAGCCACTCAGGGAAAAGCTGGGAGCTAGGGGTTCTCTTCTGATTATATGACTCTGTGTTAGGGCTGGGATTTTGGCAAAAAAAGTGTCTTCACTTCTCCTACTGGTTTCCATGTGGCTGATTTTACACTTGTACAAGGTGCAGTAGCCTCCCAATTAGTTTCTGTGTTTCTCATAAAGGGAATTTATCTGTGAGTTGTTATCAAATCGATGTCTCCATGGGGAGAGGAGGGTCCAAGTCTTCCTATTCAGTCATCTTGCTGTCCTGGATGTATTATTTAATCTCTGTAAAACTTGGTATCACTGTGTGCAAAGTGGCAATGGTGATAATATAAATGTGCTTATCACAGAAGGTTGCTGTGGAGATTAAAAGAGCATTAAAACTATTTAAGGTATTTGGCACAATGTCTGACAGATAGTAGGTATTCAATGCCTATGAAGTCTTATTAGATATGAGTATTGTTACTAATATTGCTTAAATGTCACTAAACTGTGATATATTCTGAATCCTTACGGTAGACACTTTGCAGAGATTAATGATTTCTATTTATGTTGAGTCAGTTCCCTTGCATTTCTTCTGGGAATTAGTCTGCTACGTAAATGATTAATCTCACACTTAGTCCATTTTGTAGCTTTTCTATGAGGAAATTCCGGGAGAGGAAGTGTTTGTTTAGGATTCCTGTTGAACACCGAAGTTTCCTACATGAGAAGGAATACCTCTTCCACGAGTGTACTATGTGAGGAGACAAAAGGCAGTTTAACTAATGTTGAACCTTAATTCGGAGCATACTAAGGAGAGGGTTATAGATTAGAGGTCACCTTAAGGTAAATGAGATATTAAACACCCATAAACTGCAAGAAGCTAGTTAGAACAAATTGTTTGACATGGAATCTAGAAAAATGCTCAAATTTTATGTACCAAAATAGGAAACATATTTCAGTGCAAGGAGTTGTTCACTGTTGCTATGATGTACAAGAATTAATTCACAGCTAATTAGAGGCAGAGGCAGCCAGGAAAGATCAGACATGGGACACACAGAAAAGCAAAAAAAAAAAAAAAAAAAAAAAAAAGGATTTTTTTTTTAAACTCATGGATTCAATGGGAATTGAAGCCAATACAATTAAATTTCTTTCAAATGCATTCGAATACAGCAGACAATCATTACTTTACAAAATATGGGTCTTTAGATGTGCTAAAGAATGCAATAAAATGTATAGAAAATGAGAAAAGTAATGAATAGAACAGCATACCATGGCAACAATAGACATTTATATTCAGATCCACTAGGGATTAAATTTAGTTTCTTGCCTTATTTGACACTTATGTGAAAGTCTTTTTTATGTTGAGACATATTAATATCTCACACCCTATCAAATATTCTCAATAGTGAAAAAAATCCAACTCCATTAATATCATCATCTATTCATATCTACATTTTAATGGCAAAAATAAAATTGCTGTTATTGATATAACCTTTAATTTCTGTGGTGAATAATTTTACTCAAAAAGCTTTATAGTTTCTAAGCTGATTATTGAATTTCCCCACATATTAAAGTGAGATTTTTATTAGAGACAGAGGAAGAGAGTGAAGAAATTAAGAAGAGAGGTGCTTAGAGTTAAAGTGTGGTGGGGAACTTCCCTTGTGGTGCAGTGGTTAAGAATCTACCTGCTAACGTAGAGGACACGGGTTAGATCTCTGGTCCAGGAATATCTCACATGCGTGGAGCAACTAAGCCCATGGGCCACATACTGAGCCTGCACTCTAGAGCCCACGAGCCACAACTACAGAGCCCCTATGCCACAACTACTGAAGCCTGTGCACCTAAAGCCTGTGTTCCACAACAAGAGAAGCCACCGCAATGAGAAGCCCACACACTGCAACGGAGAGTAGCCCCCACTCACCACAACTAGAGAAAGCCTGCATGCAGCAACAAAGACCCAGGGCAGCCAAAAATAAATAAATTAATTAATTTTAAAAAAATAAAGTGTTGGTGGGACTTTATATATAATCGACTCTGTCACCCTCATTTTCTTATTAATACAAAACATATGCATAGAATACTTACTATGTAGCAGGTGAATCATGCTAGGTGATTCAGACCAAGTAAAGAAGATACTTTACTTGTTTTCTGTTATTAATATTCTATAGCACAGGGAGCTCAGTTCAGTGCTCTGTGATGACTTAGATGGGTGGGATGGGGAGTGGTGAGAGGGAGGTCCAAGAGGGAGGGGATATGTGTATACATATAGCTGATTCACTTCGTTGTACAGCAGAAACTACCACAACATTGTAAAGCAATTATACTCCAGCAAAAAAAAAGAACATATGTGAAAATAAAAATATTGGTATGATGTGAGAGAATGTGTTGCCACAGAATTCTATGTGGATTCAAAAGAAATGAAGATAATATTAGTTTTAGGGTTCTGGAAAAGACTTAAGAAGATCTGAAAAGGAGCTTCAGGAATTGGGTAGAATGTGGAAAACTAGTGGGTGCATTAGGGTTCTCCAGAAAAGCAGAATCAATATGATGCATACACACACACACACACACACACACACACACACACACACACACACAGAGAGAGAGATTTTAAGGGATTGGCTCACATGATTGCAGAGGTTTGTAAGTCCAAATTATTCAGGGTAGGCCAGCAGGCATTCTCCTGGCAAAATTTCTTTTTTCTTGCCAGGTCAATCTTTTTCCTATTTAGGCCTTCAACTGAATGGAGGGCAGATAATCTACTTTACCCAAAGTCTACTGATTTAAAAGTTAATCTCGGGCTTCCCTGGGGGCGCAGTGGTTGAGAGTCTGCCTGCCGATGCAGGGGACACGGGTTCATGCCCCGGTCCACAAGGATCCCACATGCCGCGGAGCGGATAGGTCCGTGAGCCATGGCCGCTGAGCCTGCGCGTCCGGAGCCTGTGCTCTGCAACGGGAGAGGCCACAACGGTGAGAGGCCCGCGTACCGCAAAAAAAAAAAAAAAAAAAAAAAAAAAAAAAAAAAAAAGTTAATTTCATCTGAAAAATATCTTCACAGCAGCATCTAGACAAGTGTTTGACCAAAGAAGTGGGTACCGTGGCCTAGCCAACTTGACACACAAAATCAACTTCACATGTTTAAATAGAAAGAGGGTATTTCAGGTGGATAGGTCATTACAAAAAATACAGAGATGACAGTGTAGGAAGATTGTTCTGGGAAAAGAAAGAAGGAAAGAATGTTTCATTGCATCATAGTGGATTGTGCTATTAATCAGATAAACTGTTTAAAATTGTGACTCTTCTACTTACTAGGTATCTGGGTTTAGACAAGTTAGTACTTGTAAACCTTAGTTTTCCAGGTATTTAAATTAGTAGATCAATCCCTACTTCATTAATGTGATTTGAGGATGAAATTCAGTTTGGAAAGTTTCTAGCACCCTGCTTAGTACATCAGGCACATAGTAAGTGCTCAAGAACTGAGAGACAGCATTGTAGTTAAAAGTTCAGAGTCTTGAGCAAGGCTCAGCTCTAATCCTGGATGCACCATTTTTTAGCTGAGTAATCTTGCACAAATTGCTTAATCTCTCTGCACATATTTCTTCCTTGAAAATGCGTGTGATAATAAAACATCCAGAACACAGCTGGTATAAAGCAAGGGCTATAGAAGTGTTAACTATTAGTATTTATAGGGTGGCAGGATAATACAATATATTGGATTAATTCATGGTGGTTTCGTCATCAATATTAGTACTAAATTTGCCATGCTCTTAGAATTAATAGGAGACAAAAGTATGAAAAGATGACAATTCTTTGTAGTCTGAGTTCTGAGCTCACTGAATCTAAGGAATTATCAGTGGACTGTATATCTCAGGGCCTGAAACAAAAGTTGGCAGAAAGTATTCCCTCATTCAGGCCTCTGTGTGAGAGTTTCTGCCCACTTAAACAAAGGTGCACTTGCCACAGAGATAGAAGATAAAAGGAGGCTTGAAGGACACAGGTGCAACCACACTTAGATGGGGAGGGCATTTGGGGGATTTCTATGAGTGAAGTAGGTGGCATCTCAGAGATTACTGTTGTATGCATCAGAGAAATAACTCCTGATATCTTTCTTGGCAACATCAGCAGAGGATTTTGTGTTGAAATTGTTCAGTGGCAAGGAAGGAAGAGTGAACATCTCTGATGCTACTGACTGTAGCTGTGCTACATTGAGTGTAGATGACCAACATATGGTAGCAGTACCAGCTAACAGAAGGAATAATGGTAATATAATGAAATCTTCAGGAACTAAGTAGTAGAGCCATGTCCCATTTTCTTAGTATCAATTAAGCCCCAGGACCCTTTCTAACCATTTTGAGGTGATGCTTATAGTGGTGGTTCACAGACCACACTTCGAATAGGAATTTACTAGATTCTCATTTGGTGTTTAGAATAATCTTTTAACAACTAAATATTTTCTCTTAAATTTCTTTAATTTTTACACTTGTTCCTGGAAAAGAATATAGACCAAATGGTCTCTTTAACTGTACTTCTAAGCATTCATTTCTAAGAAGCACTCTGTACTACTATGTAATTATTTATTCATCATTCACTCAATTACCGCATATTAACTAATAATTAAATATTAATTATTAATCTCCTATTATGTGCCAGACACTATTTTAAGTCCTGGAGATACAGTGATGACAGGGAAGAGAAGTGACATCATCTGATCTAAGCACTAAAAATATAACTTCTCAACAAACACATAAAAAGATGCTTGACATCATTAGTCATCAGGAGAATGCAAATCAAGACCACAATGAGATGCTACTTCACACTCACTGGAATGACTAGAATCAAAAATTAAAATAAGTTTTGGTAAGGATGTGGACAAATTAGAATATTCATACACTGCTGGTAAGAAGGTAAATTGGTGCAAATGCTTTGGAAACCAGTATGGCAGTTGCTCAAATGATTAAACATAGAGTTACCATATGATATTGTAAGTAATTCCAGTTCTTGGTATATACTCAAGAGAAATGAAAACATATATATGAATACTTATATATATGAAACTTGTATATGAATGCTCATATCAACACTATTCATAATAGTCAAAAGGTAGAAACAACCCAAATGTCTATCAGTGGACAAATGGGTAAACAATATATGGTTTATGTATACAATGGAATATGATTCAGCTATAAAAAGGAACAAAGTACTGATACTTGCTAAAACCTGAATCTATATTCATTATGCCAATTAAAAGAAACTAGTCTTAAAAGACCACATACTACATGACTCATATGAATATCCAGATCAGGGAAATCTATATATAGAGAAAGTAGGTTAGAGGTTGCTTAAGAATGTGGTAGGGAAAGGGAGAATATAGAAGTGATAGCTGAAAGGCATGCAGTTTCTTTTTGAGATGATGAAAAAGTTTCAAATTTGTGGTGATGGTTGCACATATACATGAATATGCTAAAAGAAAAAGTTGAAATATACACTTTAAATGGATGAATAGTATGAGAATCATACCACAATAAAGTTGTTTATTTTTTAAAGTATTGCTTTGGCTCTTGCACAGCACACGACTAGGAGAGGGAAATCATGGGAGCTGGTAAGCCCCATATGAGGTAATTTCAGTAGTCCAGAGAAATTCAAGGAAATCATCGACCAAGTGATTGCAATGGAAATAGAAAAAGATAAATTCATTCCAGATTTATTTTGGAGATAAACAGCAAAACTTGTTAAAAGATTTGTTATTGATGGTGAAAAGAGTGAGATCGAGGATGATTCACACATGTGTGGCCTTAGCAATTGGATAATTTAGAATGTGATTTGCTAACAGACTTTCTGAAAATGAAGGTGAGGTGAGAGAGGGTGGGGTCAGATATTCTGAGGAGAAATCTAGATTTCTGTTTAATAATAACTAATCAGTTGAGTATATGAATCTGAAGCTCAAATGAGAGATTAAGGCTGGGGATATAAATGTCATTTATTTATTGGTTATTCATATTAATAACTGCTTTATTCTGCACATTCATGGAGCCAAGGCAACTTGCTAGCTAGGTATTGATGGAGAAAACCAAGGAAAACCAGACACATTCTTGCCTTTATGGAATTTACAATGAAGGACTCATGATCCTCTTTATTCACCAAAATATTAGATTGGATAAATGTGTGAATGCATTAATTTTCACCTCTATTAAGTGTAATGTAATAAAGGGTTTGCTATTTAGTCATACTTTGTTTCAAGTTAGCTTGGTTAGAGACCACTATATAAAATCTGTCATGTATCTTCCATACATAAAGAACCTAGCTTTATGTGACATAAAGAATAGGCTCTATGTCTATTCTCTAGAGCTATAAACAGGAGTGATTGTGCAGAAGATCTCTCATGGCTCCTCAAATCACCTAGAGTTAAAAATAAATAACAATGTACAGATATACTTCTGTATCCACAGATTCAAGTTACCAATTAAATCATCTATTTCTTATAAATCCCCTCCTCAAGTGATTCTAATGATATTTAGGGCTGGAAACCACTGGCTTAAGGAAAATGAAATGTTGTTGTCAAAAGCAGTTTAGATAACTGGAATGGGAAATTGAAAATTGAAAAAAGTGTCTGCAGCAGAATTACTCTAATTTTACTTGGGATCTAATGCATTCTCCAAACTGCAAAACAGGGAGTATGAGATTTCACTCTCTCAGAAATTTAAGGTGCTTGTTTTAGAAGTCCCTCCCAGAGAGGGGGGGAACAAGGAGGTAAAACAACATAAGAAATGAGCTTACGCTATTTTGAGCCTGCTTATTTTTTATGGAGCAGAATGTTAGAAATGATTTGTGTATGCCCTAAGGAAAGATTGTTTGTCTGAAGTCATTTTGTTGTTTTCCTTTTAGTTCTAGTCCAAGTCTCCATCCAATAGGAGATAATGGCAGTCCTTTTAAGGTCAGTGACATGACCTAAAGGCAAAGAAGGTAGGGAAGAAATGTCAGATGGCAATAGTGTCCGTGGCATGGATGGATGTCAATATGGAGATGGTGAGGATGACAGTGATGGCAATGAAGAAGGTAAACAAAAGTGTCATCTGTTTGTCACTGACCCCAGTGATGAGGCCTTGACTGCCATAGCCTCTCTAACAGAGGAAATAATCTCCTGAGCACTTTCTGGATTTGGTGAGGGGACAACTCAGAACAATACCCTTTGTTGGTAATACAAAAAGGCAGGAGCATCAACATTTGATCTCCTAATTCTGAAGGACTATAGGATAATATTTGAATTTTTAAATCCATACCAGCCAGTAAAGGACAAATTAAGTCTGGGGATCAGACATAATTTGGGGTTGATTGAAGCATGGGAACAAGTTTGATATCTCTAAGGGTTTTATTTTTTTCAATTAATATAATTTGTGAATATGCATGTTAGAGAATAATTATAAAAATACAGTTACGAACAATAAAAACAAAGAGCAACTACTATATTTGTCCATATTTGAAGGTCTCACCCATATCAAATAATAAACTCTCACTTTAAAAGAGATAATTCTATCCTGTGTTTATAAATGTGTTTGTTGGGCTTCCCTGGTGGCTCAGTGGTTGAGAGTCCGCATGCCGATGCAGGGGGCACGGATTCGTGCCCTGGTCTGGGAAGATCCCACATGCTGTGGAGTGGCTGGGCCCATGAGCCATGGCCGCTGAGCCTGCGCGTCCGGAGCCTGTGCTCCGCAACAGGAGAGGCCACAACAGTGAGAGGCCCACGTACTGCCAAAAAAATAAATAAATAAATGTGTTTGAAAGGTACACAAAGCAGGTCATTGCAAATATTAAAAAAAAAAAAAATTAATATGACTAGGTATTAAAATACATGAAAATTTATTAATTCAGATCCTATTAATTGTATTTTGCTCCTGTTTATTTAGCACATTTTTTAAAACTTTAATTGGTTGCTTAGTTCATTTACTATTACCATTTTAAAAAGTGACATGAGTGGTTTTTCTTCTGCATGCTGCTTTGCAAAGGCATTTATCCCATAGGTTCTGATATATAATGTTTTCAAGATTGTTCTTTCTTAGGAAATCTGAAATTTTACTTAGGAGTTAACAGTGTTTAATTTCCAAATGGATCTTATTTTGTTCATTTGTTTGTTTATTAGTTTGTTTGCTATCTGATTTTGTTATTAGATATTTTATTACACTATTATCAGAGAATTCTGTATTATTTCTACTTTTTGAAATTTATTGATATTTTCTTTGTGGTCTAAGGCATGGAATTTTTTTAATACATCATCAGCTCTCAGAAAGAAGTTGACTTCTGTATTTTTAGGACATGGATTTCCAAAGGTATCCAGTACAACTGTCCTATGAATTGTGGTATTTATGTTTTTTTCACTTGGGACTTTTGCCTGATTCTGTTGGTATAAGTATTATTAACAACATTTATACAATTTGGAGTCTATGTTTTCTTTCTTTATTTCACTAAACATGTGTGTTTGTTTTCTTTCAGGTTCTCCTTATTTCCATGAGAAGTGGGAAGACTCAAACCTAATACCAATATGCTTATTAAAACCTAGTCAGATCTTGCTAATTGGAAATTGCTAGAAATGTGAACAGTGGACAAACAAGCTTAGCTTTGACTAATCTACTAAACAACAACAAAAATAATTTCAAATTTCTCAAAACCACTAAGGTAGAATTTTTTCCTATTTAATGGGATTGATATATTGAAGTCCATCTATATTCCTAAATTAATAATATGTGAGTTTATTTTTAAATTATATCCTGTAACATAAGTGCTTCAGTAGATTAAATTGCCTTTCTACAAATTATACTGAACTAATGAGTATCTTATCTTCATTTATCATGTGATGCCTTAGAAAGCATCAGGGCAACATGGTTCTCAACACAATAAATTGAATCCAAATCTTGATGATCAAATAATTTTTGAGTTGACATAAAATTTTTCAGGGAAATCTTTTAAACCACATGGAACAAATTTCCCTCTCTGCCTTGATTATATAAATAAATAGTAGCATCAAAATTCTGAGGATATTCAAAGAATTCTGTTGAATTATAATATGATGCAGAAAACCAATAAAACACTTGATCATTTTTCCTCCACCCATATAATTATAATTATTGCCATCATTACGAATACCAGTTTATGAGAAAAAATACTTTAGGACTTTTGACTCAACAATTCTTTTTGTTCAGCTAAACAATTAAGGACATCTCTAAGTCGGTTGATTCAAGCAGGCCCCATTCTTTCAGCGACTTTCCTGCAGTTGCTATTTCTTTGACCCTTGGCTGAGCCAGCCATTGCCAGTGGCATAAGCACTTTGCTGCAGTCAATGAAGTTGATAAATGAAGTACCTTTATGTAAGCAGGAACTATTAATAAAAGTGCTCTTAATGGGTGGTCTGACTGCTTGTACCATGCAAGTTCATACACTGACATACAGGAAGAGATAAAGGACTTATTCATCATTGTTCCTTACAGATCAGCATGGCAGTCTCACTTTGGGGACAAATACTATAGCTAAATTTTGTAGTTTATTGTCATGGTCAAAATGTTTGCTCTTTTTCTAATACATGCAATAAATCATTAAAAAAACAACTAAAGGAAATGTACTTAGCTGTGTCTATATGAGGCAATAATAACATGAGATTTGTTGCAAACAATTGTTTCTTAGTTTGATTTTGTCAACAGAGAAAAAGAAAAGGATTTACATAGTGCAGGCCTAACTTGATGATTAAGCAGCCAAAACTGACCATCATTAAAACAATAAAGACATTTACATAATGGAGATTATTACACAAGGTACTTTGACTTATAGATCAACACTGAGGTATAAGTTCTTAATTTTAATAATAAATAGATTTTTTCTTCTTGATAATTTTTGTGGGTTTGTCCTATTTAAAAACACTTTGCAAGATCATGAAAATAGCCACTTCTGTTGCCTTCTAAATTTTTTTAATTTTCAAATTTTGATTTATAATCCAATCTGTATTAAATTGCTTTGTGATTAGAAAAAAATGCTAATTCCTTAAATATTCCATGTGTACATGAAAAGACAATATATTCTGTAGTTGTTAAGTGTAGTGTTTTATTTAGGTAAATCCAACCAAGTTTGTTAACTGTTTATATCTTCTACTTATTTTTGTCTATTTATCCTATTAGCTAATGAGAGGTATATTATATCCTCTAACTGTGGTTTTATCTAGTCCTTCTTTTAATTCTGTCGACCAACTCATTATATTATTTGAAGTTATTTGGTATGAATATACATTTAAGATTTTGATATTTTTCTTACAGTTTGACCCTGTTATTGTTATTTAATATTACTCCTTTTCTACAATATAACACTTCTTGCCTTAAAGACTACTTTGTCTGATGGTAATTTAACTACAGCTAGTCTCCTCTTTTTAATGCTTGTATAGATTCTATCATTTCAAATACTCTTTCTGTATATATAAAATTTCTTACATAAAAATCAGTATATAGTAAAAAAATAATCAGTGCATAATCAGCTTTTGTTTTATAATCAAGTCAGACAATCTTTGTCATTTATTTGGATTATTTTGTCCTCTTATTTTAATGGGATTACTGATTTACTGTTGCCTTACTATTTGTTTTTGTTTTTTTTTTTTTTGGTATTTTCTCCCTTCTTTCTTTTTTTCTACTAATGATTATTTTATTATTTAATTTCATTCTTACTTAGTTTGTTAGATATGAGTATACAACATGCATTCCTGACATATTAAAATATACCAAAAAGTACTTTAATTCTCCTGCACAATGCTAAGGACCTCAGATACTTTAGATCCAATTATCCTGCTACCTGTGATGTTATTATTATCATCATGCATTTATATGTACACAGTCAAAATTTTTATAGGTTTATTCAAATATTAATTTTAGATGATACCCTCAAATTCCAAAGTGCTTGTTTCATTTTACAATTCCATGAATAATACAGTAAAATTCAAGTTGTCTTCTATATTTTTTCAATACTTGAGTTCATCAGAAATTTTTCTGAAATATATAAACACAAGCCTCTAAGTGGGAATAGATTATCATTATAACATCTTGTAATGTGCTTGGTGGTAATTCATGTATCTCATTATGTGATAGGTCAGTTCATACTCATTGCTTATTTTTAAAATTGAGTTACTGACAATTTATTTTTGATTTGTAAGAGTTCTTAAATATTAAGGAAATTTGTCTTCTATCATGTATATCTATCTATATCTATCTATAAATGTCTATCTATACAGAGAAAGTGAATATTAATTATATTTGCTATTACTGTATAACTGTATATTTTGTTTTTACAATTTTTTTCAATTGCATTTTGATAGTATAAAGTTACAAGATTGAATATTGTATGTTGGCCCTGTACCCATTATATTTTTAAATTCAATTATTAATTCTATTCATTATTTCCAGATTCTTTTGAAGGTTTATTGCAAGCAATTACATCATTTACAAACACAGAGAGCTGTATTTCTTCCTTTCTAAAATATACATTCCTTTTCTTGAATACAGTAGCTAAGAATTTCATATATGTCCAAATAGGCATGATGTAGTAAATGCTTTTGTCTTATTGCACGCCTCAAGGGAATGTCTTATTGCACACCTCAAGGGAAAGTGTTCAATGTTCAATCATTGAACTGTAACTAAAACCCAAATATCTATAATAGTTACACACAAAAAAATAAAGAAATCTAAACATAACACTAAAGATAGTCTTCAAATCACAAAGGAAGAGAGCAAAAGAAGAAAACAGGAAGAAAAAAGAACTACAAAAATCCCTCAAACAATGAATAAAGTGGAAATAATTACATATCTATTAATAATTACTTTAAATATAAATGGAATAGAAGCTCCAATCTAAAGAGTGGCAGAATGAATACAGAAACAAGACACATTTATATCCTGCATATAAGAGACTCACTTCAGATCTAAAGACACATATCTTTTCATGTGACTCTTGGCCATCTGTATGTCTTCTTTGGTGAAATGTCTATTTAGGTCTTCCACCTATTTTTTGATTGGGTTGTTTGTTTTATGATATTGAGCTGTCTGAGCTGTTTGTATATTTTGGAGATTAATCCCTTATCAGTTGCTTCATTTGCAAATATTTTCTCCCATTCTGAGGCTTGTATTTTCATCTTGTTTATGGTTTCCTTTGCTGTGCAAAAGTTTTTAAAAGGTCCCATTTGTTTATTTTTGTTTTTATTTTCATTACTCTAGGCAGTGGGTGAAAAAGATCTTGCTGTGATTTATGTCAAAGAGTGTTTTACCTATGTCTGTGTCTATGTTTTCCTCCAAGAGTTTTATAGTGGCCGGTCTTACATTTAGGTTTTATTCATTTTGAGTTCATTTTTGTGTATGGTGTTAGGGAGTGTTCTAATTTCATTCTTTAACATGTAGCTGTCCAGTTCCAATAATTGAAGAGATTGTCTTTTCTCCATTGTATATTCTTGCATCCATTGTCATAGACTAGGTGACCATAGGTGTGTGGGTTTATCTCTGGACTTTCTATCCTGTAACATTGATCTTCATTTCTGTTTTTGTGCCAGTACCATACTGTCTTGATTACTGTGGCTTTGTTGTATAGTCTGAAGTCAGGGAGTCTGATTCCTTCAACTCCATATTCCTTTCTCAAGATTGCTTTGGCTATTCAGGGTCTTTTGTGTTTCCATACAAACTGTAAAATTTTTTTTCTAATTCTATGCAAAATGCTATTGGTAATTTGATAGGGATTTCATTGAATCTCTAGGTTACTTTGGGTAGTATAGTCATTTTGACACTACTGATTCCTCCAATCCAAGAACATGGTATATCTCTCCAACTGTTTGTGTAATCTTTGATTCTTTTCATCAGTGTTTTATAGTTTTCTGAGTACAGGTATTTTGCCTATTAGGTAGGTTTATTCCTAGGTATTTTAGTCATTATTTTTGCAATCATAAATGCGATTGCTTCCTTATTTTTTCTTTCTGATATTTGCTGTTAGTGTATAGAAATGCAAGAGCATTCTGTGCATTAGTTTTATATCCTGAAATTTTACCAGATTCATTGGTTAGCTCTAGTAGTTTTCTGGTGTCATCTTTAGGATTTTCTATGTATAGTATTGTCATCCACAAAAAGTGACAGTTTTACATCTTTTTTTCCAATTTGTATTCCTTTTGTTTCTTTTTCTTCTCTGATTTCTGTGGCTAGGACTCCCAAAAAAGAAGTTGAAAAATACTTGTGAGAGTGGATATCTTTGTATTGTTCCTGATCTTGAGGAAATGCTTTCAGTTTTTTACCATTGAGAATGAAGTTCACTGTGTGTTTGTCATACATGGCCTTTATTATGTTGAGGTATGTTCCCTCTATGCTCACTTTCTAGGGTGTGTTTAATCATAAATGGGTGCTGAATTTTGTCAAAAGCTTTTTCTGCATCTATTGAGATGATCATATTGTTTTTATTCTTTAATTTGTTAATGTGGTGTATCACATTGATTGATTTGCATATATTGAAGAATCCTTGCATCCCTGTGATAAATCCCACTTGATCATGGTGTATGATTCTTTTAACGTGTTGTTGGATTCTGTTTTGCTAGTATTTTGTTGAGGATTTTTGTGTCTGTGTTCATCAGTGATATTGGTCTGTAATTTTCTTTTTGTATGATATCTTTGTCTGGTTTTGGTATCAGGATGATGGTGGTCTTGTAGAACAAGCCTGGGAGTGTTTCTCCCTCTACAATATTTTGGAAGAGCTTGAGAAAGATAGGTGTTATCTCTTCTCTAAATGTTTGATAGAATTCACCTTTGAAGCTATCTGGTCCTGGACTTTTGTTTGCTGGAAGATTTTTAATCACAGTTTCAATTTCATTACTTGTGATTAGTCTGTTTATATTTTCTATTTCTTCCTGGGTCAGTCATGGAAGTTTGTACCTTTCTAAGAATTTGTCTATTTCTTCCAGGTTATCCATTTTATTGGCAACTAGTTCCTTGTAGTAGTCTCTTATGATCCTTTATATTTAGAGAAATGCAAATCAAAACTGCAATGAGGTATCACCTCACACCGGTCAGAATAGCCATCATAAAAAATTCTACAAAATATAAATGCTGGAGAGAATGTGGATAAAAGGGAACCTTCTTGCATTGTTGGTGGGAATATAAATTGATACAACCACTATAGACAACAGTATGGAGGTTCCTTAAAAAACTACAAATAGAACTTCCATACAACCCAGCAATCCCACTACTGGGCATATACCCTGAGAAAACCATAATTCTAAAAGATACATGTACCCTAATATTCATTGCAGCACTCTTTACAATAGCCAGGACATGAAGCAACCTAAATATCCATCGACAGAGGAATGGATAAAGACAATGTGGTATGTATATACAATGGAATAATACTCAATGATTAAAAGGAACAAAATAGTCCCATGACATGGATGGACTTAGAGATTGTCATACAGAGTGAAGTATTTCAGAAAGAGAAAAACAAATATATATTAACGCATATTGTGAAATGTACAAAAATTGTGCAGATGAACCCATTTGCAGAGGAAGAATAGAGAATCAGATGTAGAGAATGAACAGGGGAAACAGAGGGTGAAGGGGAGTGTGGGATTAATTGGGAAATTAGGATTGGAATATATACACTACCATGTGTAAAATAGATAGCTAGTGGGAACCTGCTGTATATCACAGGGAGTTCAGCTTGGTGCTCTTTGATGACTTAGATGGGTGTGATGGGGGGTGGGAGGGAGGTCCAAGAGGGAGGGGATATATTTATACATATAGCTGATTCACTTTGTTGTACAGCAGAAACTAAAACAACATTGTAAAGCAATTATGCTCCAAGTAAAATAAAAATAAAGACATACACATAGAATGAAAATGAAGGTATGGAAGAACGTATTTCTTGAAAATGGAAATGAAAAGAAAGCTTGGGTAGTAATATCTATATCAGACAAAATAGACTTTAAAACAAAGACTGTTAACAAAGCGAAGAAGGATACTACATAATGATCAAGGGATTAATCCAAGAAGATATAAAATGCATCCAACATAAGAGCACCTAAAAATATAAAACAAATATTAATAGACAAAAATGGAGAAATTGACAGTAACACAATAGTAGTAGGGAATTTACACCTCACAAACACCAGTGTACAGATCATCAAGGCAGAAAATCAATAATAAAACACTGGCCTTAAACAACACATTGGACAAGATGAACTTAAAAGGTATATGTAGAACATTGCATCCAAAATCAGCAGAATACACATTCTTTTCAAGCACACATGGAATATTCTCCAGGATAGATCATATGCTAGACCACAAAACAAGAAGCAGTAATTTTTTAAAAAATGAAATCACAGCAAGCATCTTATCTGACCACAAAACTGAGACTAGATATCTAATACAAGAAAACAAAACAAAACAAAACAAAACACATATTTGTGTTTCTGAGGTTAAACAATATGCTACTACACAACCAATGGATCACTGAAGAAATCAAAGAAAAAAAAAAAAAAACTGGAGACAATTGAAAAATAAAACACAATGATCCAAAATCTATGGGATGCAGCAAAAGCAGTTCTTAGAGGAAACTTTATATGACAATACAAGCTTACCTCAGGAAACAAGAAAAATCTCTAAAAAACAACCTAAATTTACACCTAAAGAAACTAGAAAAAGAACAAACAAAAGTCAAAGTTAATGGAAGAAACCATAAAATCAGAGCAGAAATAAATGAAATAGAAAATAAAAATAGAAAAGACCAATGAAACTAAGAGCTGTTTCTTTGGAAAAAAAAAAATTGACAAACCTCTAGTCAGACTCATTGAGAACAAAAGAGAAAGGTCAAAATCAGTAAATTCAGAAATGAAAAAGAAGTTACAACTGACACCACAAAATGCAAATAATCATAAGAGGTTACTATAAGCAAGTATACATCAATAAAATGGATAATGTTGAAGAAATTGACAATTACTAGAAATGTACAAGCTCCCAAGACTGATCCAGGAAGAAATAGAAAATGTAAACAAACAAATTACCAGGAATGAAATTGAATCAATAATAAAGCAAATCACAAACAAACAGAAGTCCAGGAGCTGATGGCTTCACAGGTGAATTCTACCAAACCTTTACAGAGAGTTAAAACCTATCTCTCTCAAACTATCCAAAAATTTCAGAAGAAGGAATGTTTCTGAACTCTTTCTATCTGGCCAACATCAACCTGGTACCAAGACCAGAAAAAGATATCATGAAAAATAAAACCATAGCCCAATATCACTGATAAACATAGATGCAAAAATCCTCAACAAAATATTACCTAACAAAAGTCAACAATACATTAAAAGGATCATGCAACATGACCAAGTGGGATTTATCCCAGTGACTCAAGGATGATTCAATATCCGCAACTCAATCAATGTGACATACCACATTAATAAATTGAAGAGTAAAATTGCTATGATCATTTCAGTAGATGCAAAGACATCTTTTGACAAAACTCAACATCCATTTATGATAAAGCACTCTTAGTAAAGTAGGTATAGTGGAAACATGCCTCAACATGAAAAAGGCTATAAATGACTAGCACATAGCTAACGTAATTCTCAACTGTGAAAAGCTGAAAGAATTCCTTCTAAGATCAGAAAAAAGAAAAGGATGCCACCCTTGCCACTTTCATTCAACATAGTATTGGAAGTCCTAGCCATAGAAATCAGAAAAGAAAAAGAAATAAAAATAATCCAAATTAGAAAGAGAGAAATAAAACTGTCCCTGTTTGCAGATAACATGATACTATATATAGAAAATCCTGAAAGTGTCACAAAAAATCTACTAGGACACATTAATGAATACAGTAAATTTGCAGGACACAAAATTATAAATATTTATAAATATATAAAATATATAAATATGTTGCATTTCTATACAGTAAAAACAAACTGTCAGAAAGAGAAATTAAGAAAACAATTCAACTTACAATCACATCAAAAGGAATACAATACCTGAGAATAAATCTAGGGAGGTAAAATACCTGTACTTGGAAAACTATAAGGCACTGATGAAAAAAATTGAAGATTACATGACACAAACACATGGGTTTGTGTTCATAGGTTGAAATAATTATTATTGTTAAAATGACCATAATACTCAAAGTATTCTACAAATTTCCTCATATTCAAAGAAAATGAAAACACTAATTAGAAAAGAAACACACATCTGTGCCCACTGCAACATTATTTACAATATCCAAGATATGGAAGAAACCTCAGTGCCCATCAATTAATGGGCAAAAAAGATGTGGGGTCTGAGTGTGTGTGTGTGTGTATATATATATAATATTACTCAGTTCATAAAAAAATAATTGAAATCTTGCCATTCACAACAACATGGATGGTCCTAAAGGGAATTATGCTAAGCAAAATGAGTCAGAAAAAGAAAGACAAATAGTGTATGATTTCATTTATATGTGAAATCCAAAAAAAAAAAAGCAAATAAAATGAACAAACAGGTGGTTGCCAGAGTAGGATGTGTGGTAGTAAGAAAGAGGTGAAGATGATTAAGAGGTACAAATTTCCATTTTCAAATATAGTGGGAGTATAGTCAATAACTATGTAATTTATTTGTATGGTTACTGATTATAACGAGACTGATCCTAATGATCATTTTGAAAGGTACAGAAATGTCAAGTTTCTATGTTGTGTAATAGGAATTAACTTAATGTTGCATTAAACATTTAGAGAAGACTTAACACATATCCTTCTCAAAATATTCCAAAAAATTGCCAAGGAAGGAACACAACCAATCTCTTTCTATGAGACCACCATCATCCTGATACCAAAACCAGACAAAGATATCATAAAAAATGAAAATTAAAGGCCAATATCACTGATGAACATAGATGCAAAAATCCTCAACAAGATGCTAGCAAACTGAATGCAAGAACATACACACCATGAGCAAGTGGGATTTAGCTCAGGCATGCAATGATTCTTCAACATACGTAAATCGATCAATGTGATACACCACATTAACAAACTAAAGAATAAAAACGATATGATCATCTCAATAGATGCAGAAAAAGCTTTTAACAAAATTCAACATCATTTATGATAAAAACTCTCCAGAGTGGGCATAGAGGGAACATACCTCAATGTAACAAAGGTCATATATGATAAACCCAGAGCAAACATCATTCTCAATGGTGAAAAACTGAAAGCATTTCCTCTAAGATCAGGAACAAGACAAGGATGTCCACTCTCATCACTTTTATTCCACATAGTTATGGAGGCAATCAGTGAAGAAAAAGAAATAAAATGAATCCAAATTGGAAAAGAAGAAGTAAAACTGGCACTATTAGCAGATAAAGAAAATCCTGAAGACACTACCAGAAAACTACTAGAGCTAATCAATGAATTTGGTAAATTTACAGAGTACATCATTGATTCACAGAAATCTCACGCATTCCTATACATTAACAACAAAAGATCATAAAGAGAAATTAAGGAAACAATCTCATTTACCATCACATCAAAATGATAAAATATCTAGGGATAAATCTACCTATGGAGGCAAAAGACCTGTACTCAGAAAACTATAAGATACTGATGAAAAAAATCAAAGATGAAACAAACAGTTGGAGATATATACCATGTTCTTGGACTGGAAGAATCAATAGTGTCAAAATGAGTATGCTACCCAAAGTAACCTACAGATTCAATGAAATTCCTATCAAATTACCAATAGAATTTTTCACAGAATTAGAACAAAAAAATTTACAATTTGGACAGAAACACAAAAGACCCCAAATAGACAAAGCAATCTTGAGAAAGAAAAACGGAGCTGGAGGAATCAGACTCCCTAGCTTCAGACTATACTAGAAAGCTACAGTCATCAAAACAGTATGGTACTGGCACAAAAACAGAAATAATAGATCAAGGGAGCAGGGTAGGAAGTCCAGAGATAAACCCATGCACCTATGGCTACCTAATCTATGACAAAAGAAGAAAGAATATACAATGAAGAAAAGACAGTCTCTTCCATAAGTGGTGCTGGGAAAACTGGACAGCTACATGTAAAAGGATGAACTTAGAACACTCCCTAACACTGTACACAAAAATAAACTCAAAATGGATTAAAGACCTAAATGTAAGGCTGAATACTATAAAACTCTTAGAGGAAAATGTAGGGAAAACATCCTTTGACATAAATCACAGCAAGATATTTTTGACTCACCACCTAGAGTAATGAAAATAAAAACAAAATTAAACCAATGGGACCTAACTTAAACACATTTGCACAGCAAAGGAAACCATAAACAAAATGAAAACACAACCCTCAGAAAGGGAGAAAATATTTGCAAACAAAGCAAATGACAGGGGACTAATTTCCAAACTATACAAATAACTCATGCAGCTCAATATCATAAAAACCAAACAACCCCATAAAGAATTTGCAGAAGATCAAAATAGGCATTTCTCCAAAGAAGAAGTACAGATGGCCAACAAACATATGAAAAGATGCTCAACATCACTAATTATTAGAGAAATGCAAATCAAAATTACAATAAGGTATGACCTCACACAGGTCAGAATGGTCATCATTACAAAATCTACAAACAATAAATGCTTGGGAGGGTGTGGAGAAAAGGGAACCCTCTTGCACTGTTGGTGAGAATGCAGATTGATACAGCCACTATGGAGTACAGTATGGAGGTTCCTTAAACAACTAAAAATAGAATTACCATATGACCCAGCAATCCCACTACTGGACCTATACCCAGAGAAAACCATAATTCAGAAAGACACATGAATCCCAATCTTCATTGCAGCACTATTTGCAATAAGCTGGACATGAAATCAACCTAAATGTCCATCAACAGAGGAATGGATAAAGAAGATGTAGTACATATATACAGTGGAATATTACTCAGCCAAACTAAAAAACAAAATAATGCTATTTGCAGCAACATGGATGGACATAGAGATTTTCATACTAGGTGAAGTAAGTCAGAGAAAGACAAATATCATAAGTTGTTGCTTATATGTGTAATCTAAAAACTGGGTACAAATCAACTTATTTACAAAACAGAAATAGAGCCACAGATGTAGAAAACATACTTATGGCTACCAAGGGGGTGAGAAGGAGGGATAAACTATGTGATTGTGATTGATATATACACAATACTATATGTAAAGTAGATAACTAATGAGAACCTACTGTATAGCACAGGGAACTCCAGTCAGTGCTCTGTGGTGACCTAAATGAGAAGGAAATCTAAAAAAGAGTCTCTCTCTATATATGCATAACTGATTCACTTTGCTGTGCAGCAGAAAACAACACAACATTGTAAATCAACTATACTCCAATAAAAATTAAAGAAAAAATAAAAAAAATAAAGCCACAGTAAAAAAAAAATGGTATTGTAGGTCAGTTATACTTCAAAAACAACAACAAAAAACAAACAAATTCACTAAAAAAGAGATCATGTTTGTGGTTACCAGGGTTGGGGATGTGGAGGGAGGGGGAACTGGTTGAAGACAGTCAAAAAGTACAAACTCTCAGTCATAAGAGAAATAAGTACAAGGGATGTAATGTACAACATGATAAATATAATTAACACTTCTGTTTATTATATATGAAAGTTTTGAAGAGAGTAATTCCTAAGAGTTCTCATCACAAGGAAAAATATATATTTTTCTCTTTCTTCAATTTTGTAACTGTATGAGATCATTGATGTTCGCTAAACTTACTGTGACTATCATTTCATGATGTATGTAAGTCAAATAATTTTGCTGTACACCTTAAACTTACACAGAGTTCTATGTCAATTATATCTCAGTAAAACTAGAAGATAAATACATCATTGAATATGTTAGCTGTAGGATTCTTATAGATATCATTTGTCAGATTAATTTACTTCTATGCCTACTTTTTTGAAACATTTTGTAATATAGGAGTCTTAAATGTATCAGATATTTTTTTCTACATCTAATATTATGATATAAATTTCACTTTAACTATGTTAGTGTGTTGAAGTACATTGATTGATTTTTTAAAAGGTTAAAACATTCTTGTAATTCTGTATTATACATTACTGTTTCTGTTTATTTGTTTAAAAGATTGACATTATTTCTCCCTTATGGATTTGAAATTATTTGCCACTGAAGCCATTCAGGCAACATTGAAATTTTATTTTTGGAAGTTTTACAATTATGTATTCAAAATTTTAATAGATATAAGACCAGTACATTTTCTATTTGTTTGCCAGTCTCTGGTCACTTGTGTTTTTCAAGCAATTTGTTAATTCTGTTTAAGTTTGTGGATAATATTCACACATTTATTCTTCATAGTCTCATTGTCTTTATAATGTGTATAATATGTAATATCAATTTTATTACCTGATATTAGCAGCTTGTCTTTTCTCTCTTTTTCATCCTGATCATTCTTGTTATAAATTTCTCGAATGTACTTTTCTCTCCAAATAATTAATGTTAGGCTCATTAATTTTATCTATTTTAAATCTATTTTAGTTCATTGATTTTGGCTTCTATTTTTAAAAATTATTTTATTATTTATTTTAGTTCCTTTTTGGATTTTATTAGCTTTCTTTTCTCATTGTTGTTTCTCCTGATGGTAGCTCTCTTTTCTCCAGCTATTTAATTGTGTCTTCTGTATTGCAGTTAGATAATTTATATTGTTTGTCTTTCAAGTACATGCATTTTTTTGTCTGTTCTGATTCCTTTGAGGAAATTGTTAAAGCCATTCCTTATCAGTTTTACTGTGCTGTACATTTTAATGTCTCCCATTTGATTCTTGTGGTTTTTATTTCTTGTGCTAACATCTTATTATATCTGTTGTTTGTAATTTTCATTAGAGCCTTTGACATTTATCATAGTTATTTTAATTTCCCTGTCTGATAGCTAACAACATCCTTATCATACCTGAATCTAGTTTTGATGATTGGTCTATTTGTTGGTGATGTGCTTATTCTTGTCTTTAAAAGACTTGTAATTTCTGTTGAAACCCAATTATCTCATGTAGGATAGATGATAAGTGGGTTTCCAGCAAACATACCAGATTGCATTTTCTATCAACAACCTCATGATGTTAATCCCAAACTAGTAACATATACACACTACTATATATAAAATAGATAATCAGCAAGGACCTACTGTATAGCACAGGGAACTCTTCTCAACATTCGTCTCATATATATTATAAGTTTATAATATATAAATATATATATATATATATATAACTGAATCACTTTTCTGTACCCCTGAAACTAACATAAAATTGTAAATCAACTACGCCTCAATATAAAATAAAAATTAAATTTTAAAAAAACCTCATGAAATTAAGTTCTTAAACTTGAATTAGATCCTGCTGAACTTAAGAATAATTGCCAAATTATATCCATATAAAGAAAAATGAGATTGGAAGAATTGAAAAATATTGCTAATTCACCAGCCTTGATGTCTTCATCAATAGGGTTAGGCAGGAATGCTTGAAGTTGGAGTAAAACCATCCCTCTAGGTATTTCTCTTTTCCTCACCTTACTTGCAATCAATGTATACTATTATCTCTTCCTTCATAATATGTGTAGAATCAATCAATTATCAGGAAGACCACTGTTACTACCTTAGTCTAAGAAATTATTACCTCTGAACTTGAATGTTATCATTGTTATTAATTCATCTATACCTTTATCTATCCTTCCTGTTCTAATCACAGTAGCTAGTCTGATCTTATTAAAAGCCAAGTCAAATTATGTCATTGTTACACTTCTGTATTAAATTTTCCTTTAGCTTTCTTTTACGCTGAGTATTTTTTTTTCTAATGTTTTGTTCTACTTATCCAGTTCCATTACCTCTTATGCCTATCTCCTGCTACTTACCTATTTGCTCATCCACTTTGGCTTCCTTGCTATTCTCAAATGTACCAGCATGTTCTTACACAGAGCTTTTGTACTTACTATGTCATATTCCTGGAATAGTCTCTCAGCATATATCTACATATCTTGCTGCTTTATATTGTTTATACCCAGCAGAGCCTATTCTATTTTTCTGCTTAAATTTTCTTGATGGTACTTATTACCTAAAAGTGTATAGTCTACTCTTATTTTGTGTCTCTTCTGACACAGAGACAAATATCTCACACCTGCAGATATATTTGCCTTCTTTGTTCACAGAAGCATGTCAGAATTTTCCCTTCAAGTGAAGAGCAAGTTTCCACACTGTGATCCCATATCACTTGAAAAATAGGCACAATCTTTGTAGAACATTTTGGATTTGGGGAAAACTATAGGCATACCTCGGAGATAATGTAGGGTCAGTTCCAGACCATAGCAATAAAACAAACATTGCAATAAAGTGAGTCAAACAACTTTCTTGGTTTCCAGAGTATATTAAAGCTATGTTTACACTATACTATAGTCTATTAAGTGTTCTATAGCATTATATATAAAAAACAATGTACATAACTTAATTTAAAAATAATGCTGTTGGAAAAATGGTGCTGGTAGACTTGCTCAACACATGGTTGCCACGAACCTTCAATTTGTAAAAAAAAGAAATTGCAATATCTGTGAAGTGCAATAAAACAAGGTATGCCTGTATATTTGAGTATGCTGTTCCAACCCAATTACAGATGATCTCCAAAAGTGCTAACTTTGGGTGAGCTTATAGCAAGAAAAAGCTCATCTGATGATTTTGTTGTAGCTCTGCCACTTCGTCATTCTGATCCAGCAAATCAAACTGTGCTGAAAGTTTCTGTGATAGATTGGGTGTTTTGTGGTAGCTGAGTGTCCATATAACATAATATATTAGCTTGCTAAAGTTGCTGTTACAAAATATAACAGTTTAGGTGGCTTACACAACACAAATTTATTGTCTCACAGTCTGGAGACTAAAAATTCAAAATTAATGTGTTGCAGTGCTGGTTCCTTCCAAAGACTATGAGGGATGGATTTTTTCCAGTTTTCTCTCTTTGCCTTGTAGATGGCTGCCTTCTCTCTATGTTTCTTTACATCGTCTTCCTTCTATATGTGTCTCCATGTTCAAATTTTCCCTTTTAATAAGGATACCTGTCATATTGGAATAGGGCTCACCTTAATGACTTCATTGTAACTAGACTCCCTTTGTATAGACCCTATCTCTAAGTGTGGTCATATTCTGGTGTATCTGCGTTTATAAATTCAACATATGAATTTGAGGCTGTGGGATACAATTCAACCCATAACACACAGTGGCTGGTAAACGACTGCCTAGGACCAAATTCAGGCCCTGCTTGTTTTTATAAGTCAAGTTTAATTTTAGCATAGCCTTATTCACTTGTTAAAATATTGTCTATGTCTGCTTTCACACTACAACAGTAGAGTTAAGTGGTTGCAACAGAAACCACATGGCACACAGAGTCTAAAATATTTACTATTGGCTTTTTACAGAAATTGTTTACTCACTCCTGCTAAAATATTGGAAAAAGTGATAACCACTTTAGAATGTTTTTTAACTTGAGAAAAGTTTCCTGTCCTGGCATGCTATTGGCTTTTAATAAGACATCATGTAAAGGCTAATGTTGGGGTGCCTTGGGTGTTAGATAATGTTGATCAAAGCATATACATATTAACTGACACCCAAGTTTAAAGTTACATTGGCAGAGATGAGACCTGACAAGAATCCAGATTTTTATATGTAAGTTATGTGAGCACCTTGGTCAAATTGTTAGCAGGCTTGCTCCTTGATGCCCTTCCCTTTACTGACACCTATGACAAGATGATTAAAGAAGGAAAAAGTACACGAGACTAGATTTAAAATGGCTCTTTATGATATGTTACTTTAACCAGAATGGGTTTCTTTGGCTTTTCAATCATTGCCATCATCAAGTTGACCATAAAAGAGAGTGGAGAAGAGTATTCCTTGTCATGAGTAGAACCTGAAGAAGATCAAGTTCTACTTTACCTGTAAGAAGATCTGTCTTCATTGAAGTTCAACCCAGATTAATGGGAAATGGTAGTGACTAGTTGACATGGATATGGAATATCCTCTCTTCTGTTCAACTTTCCATGGGTAACCTCTTTTAGTTTTATATTCTTCATTTTCTATGAATTTATTGCACACCGTTTCAACATGTACTGACTCTCCCTACCATAAACTTAGAGACACAGAAGGAGTAATATCAGTGAATCTGTTACAAGAGGTTGGGGAAGATATGTGGGTGGATCTAACTGTTGCTTTTCATCCAATCTCTCTCATTCACCTCTTACTCCAATCCAATAGAGGGGCTCCCCTACGCTATGATCAGTGACTTCAAAGTTGCAGTAAATATTTAGTCTTCATATTCGTCTACCTTCCTAAACTTTTTAGAACATTGAAGAGTCATGTAATCAGTAAACGATTAAAAAATCCAGGACTAGAAGCTAAAACTTTATACCACATTTCTAAACCTCTTATTTTTTTTAATAAACTTTATTTTTAGAGCAGTTTTAGGTTCACAAAAAAATACTGAGCAGGAGGTAAAGATTTTCCTTGTATCCCCTGTTCCTACACATACATAGCTTCCCTCATCAACACCATATACCAGAATGGTACCTTTGTTAAAAATGATAAACCTACATTGACACATCATTATCATCCAAAGTTCTTAGTCTACATAAAGATTTACTGTTGGCATTGTACATTCTATGGGTTTGGACAAGTTTATAGTGATGTGTATTCACTATTAAAGTATCATATCAAGTATTTTTACTGCCCTGAAAATTTTTTTGTCTCTGACTATTCATCCTCTCCTCTCCCTTAACTCTTGGCAACCAGTGATTCTTTTCTTGTCTCCATAATTTTCTCTTTTCCAAAATATTATATAGTTGGAATAATACAGTGTGTAACTTTTTCAGATTGGCTACTTCACCTAATAATATGCATTTAAGGTTTTCCTATGCTTTTTCATGGCTTGACAGCTCATTTCTTTTTAGCACCTAATAGTATCCCACTGTCTGAATGTACCACAGTTTTTTTGATTTTTTTTTTAAATCCACTTATTTACTAAAGGATATCTTGGATGCTTCCACGTTTGACAATTATGAATAACCAAAGCTTCTATAAACATCTATGTGTAGGTTTTTGTGTGGACATAAGTTTGGGAAAATACCAAGGAGTTTGATTGCTCTTTGTATGGTAAGAGTATGCTTACATATGTCTGAAACTGCCAAAATGTCTTCCAAAGTCGCTGCACCAATTTTTTTTTGTTGTTGTTGTTTTTTGCGGTACACAGGCTTCTCGCTGTTGTGGCCTCTCCCATTGCGGAGCACAGGCTGTGGACACGCAGGCTCAGCGGCCATGGCTCACGGGCGCAGCTGCTCCACAGCATGCGCCTCACCATTTTTTTTTATTCCTACCAGCAGTGAATGAGAATTACTGTTAATTCAAATCCTTCTGAGCATTTAGTGTTGTCAGCGTTCTGGACTTTGCCATTCTAATAAGTGTGTAGTGGTATCTCACTGTTTTAATTTACATTTCCCTAATGATATATGATGTAGAATAACTTTCCATATGTTTATTTCCCATCCATATATCTTCCTTGATGAGGTATCTGTTAGTGTCTTTGGTCTATTTTTTAATTGGGTTGTTTATTTTCTCATTATTGAAAAAATAACACTATTAAACCTATTTTTTAATTGGGTTCATTATTTTCTCATTATTCAGTTTTGGGAATTGTTGTATATTTTGCAAAACAGTCCTTTATCAATTTGCATTTGCAAATATTCTTCCCAGTATGTGGTTTGGCTTTTCATTACCTTGACAATATCATTCATGGAACAGAATTTTTTATTTGAATAACCATATAGTTTAACTCTAAAACGTGTAATCACAGGTAGTTATGAAAATATCTTCAATAGAGTAATAAAATTAGTCATACTTTAATTTATGTTTTTAAAAAGGACATCATTACAAACTTTGATCCTTTCCTTGAATCATATATTCATTCATTTAGGCACTCATTTATTTGTTCAATCCATTATGTCTACAGCAAATATCTATTAAGCCAAGCTCTGTCTACACCTAGGACTACTAATAAGTTATATGTGACACACTACAGAGTCATCATTACATGTTACTATACTGTGATTTCTTAATTAAAAATCTTAGATACTATTATAATGATTAAGCATTTAAGGTAGGGAGAGATTTATACATGCTGGAATAGTGTTTGTGGATTCAGAAGGTGGTTGAATTTAAAAGTAATCACAGAGGGTTGATTATGTTTGTTTATCAGGGAGAAGGGGCTTTCCAGGTTATTTAATCATACAATAATTACTCATTCAACAATATGAATTTGTTAGTGTAGTTAAAACTTCGAAGATTGATCCATAGCTACAAATTATTTTTGATGTAAAAATGCAGAAACTTATTTAACTGTCCTTAATTATTTTGTAGTATGGAAATTCAAGGTTTCAATAAGCATCTCAATATGAAAGTTTTAAACTGAAGCTCTGTAAATGAACAAAATATAATCCCAGAGATCTGGGTACACAGCAAGACTAGAGTCAGTTTAATAAACTATCAATGTGTCTAGTTTGAAATTTGAATTACTAAAACAATTAAAGGAAAATCATATGGCTGACAGTTTCACCCATTTGATCTTCATTAATAGGGTGAAGAATGACATATGCAGGCCAATTCAAAGTCATTGCTCTGGTCTATGTAGGCAAATATTCTTTGCTGCTTCAACTGTTGACCATGTTCTTGGATTGGAAGAATCAACATTGTGAAAATGACTCTACTACCAAAGCAATCTACAGATTCAATGCAATCCCTATCAAACTACCACTGGTATTTTTCACAGAACTAAAAAATAAAATTCACAATTTGTATGGAAACACAAAAGACCCCGAATAGTCAAAGCAATCTTGAGAATGAAAAATGGAGCTGGAGGAATCAGGCTCCCTGACTTCAGACTGTACTACAAAGCTACAGTAATCAAGACAGTATGGTACTGGCACAGAAACACAAATATAGATCAATGGAACAGGATAGAAAGCCCAGAGATAAACCCACATACATATGGTCACCTTATCTTTGATAAAGGAGGCAAGAATATACAGTGGAGAAAAGACAGCCTGTTCAATAAGTGGTGCTGTGAAAACTGGACAGGTACATGTAAAAGTATGAGATTAGAACACTCCCTAACACTATACATAAAAATAAGTTCAAAATGGATTAAAGACCTAAATGTAAGGCCAGACTTTATCAAACTCTTAGAGGAAAACATAGGCAGAACACTCTATGACATAAATCACAGCAAGATCATTTTTGATCCACCACCTAGAGACATGGAAATAAAAACAAAACTAAACAAATGGGACATAATGAAACTTAAAAGCTTTTGCACAGCAAAGGAAAGCATAAACAAGACCAGAAGACAACCCTCAGAATGGGAGAAAATATTTGCAAATGAAGCAACTGACAAAGGATTAATCTCCAAAATTTACAAGCAGCTCATGCAGCTCAATAACAAAAAACAAACAAACAACCCAATCCAAAAATGGGCAGAAGACTCAAATAGGCATTCCTCCAAAGAAGATATACAGATTGCCAACAAACACATGAAGGAATGCTCAACATCATTAATCATTAGAGAAATGAAAATCAGAACTACAGTGAAATATCATCTCACACCGGTCAGAATGGCCTTCATCAAAAAATCTAGAAACAATAACTGCTGGAGAGGGTGTGGAGAAAAGGGAACACTCTTGCACTGCTGGTGGAAATGTAAATTGATACAGCCACTATGGAAAACAGTATGGAGTTTCCTTAAAACACTACAGATAGAACTACCATACGACCCAGCAATCCCACTACTAGGCATATACCCTGAGAAAACTGTAATTCAAAAAGAGTCATGTACTAAAATGTTCATTGCAGCTCTATTTACAAGAGCCAGGAGGTGGAAGCAACCTAGGTGTCCATCATCGGATGAATGGATAAAGAAGATGTGGCACATATATACAATGGAATATTAGCCATAAAAAGAAACGAAATGGAGTTATTTGTAGTGAGGTGGATGGACCTAGAGTCTGTCATACAGAGTGAAGTAAGTCAGAAAGAGAAAGACAAATACCATATGCTAACACATATGTATGGAATCTAAGGAAAAAAAAAAGAAAAAAGAAAAAAGGTCATGAAGAACTTAGGGGTAAGATGGTAATAAAGATACAGACCTACTAGAGAATGGACTTGAGGATATGGGGAGGGGGAAGGGTAAGCTGTGACAAAGTGAGAGAGTGGCATGGACATATATACACTACCAAATGTAAAATAGATAGCTAGTGGGAAGCAGCCACATGGCACAAGGAGATCAGCTTGGTGCTTTGTGACCACCTAGAGGGGTGGGATAGGGAAGGTGGGAGGGAGGGAGATGCAAGAGGGAAGAGATATGGGAACATATGTGTATGTATAACTGATTCACTTTGTTATAATGCAGAAACTAACACACCATTGTAAAGCAATTATACTTCAATAAAGATGTTAAAAAATTTTTGTTTTGACCTAAAATCTGCTCATATATTTCTGATTCTCCTTAGTAGAGATTCTCAGCTGCTAAACTGATGTGTTTTGATATTATATTTTTGTGAACGACATAGTAAATTGCATTAAGGAAAATCAAAGCATCAAAACAAAATAAGGGCCTTACTAGATGTTGTGATGAATGTAAAAAATGCATACATAGGAAATCATCTATCTTATATTCATGTTGATAATGATAACTAATTTGGCTCAGATTTATTTTAATGTTTTTGTTAATTTGATTTTGATAGATAACAAACCTTGTATATATGAAGAATTTGGTAAGGTCATCTCTGTTAGCTACAATTTTAATACATTCTTCTATGTAGATTCAGATATCAGGCATACTGAAATATGTCATTTAACTCAAAGCTCTGATCTATAAGAACTTAATCAATGAGGATGGTATATAATCACTATTTTACTCAAATCTCAAGAAACAGCATGTCTTTGGGAAACATTGGTCAACAGTTTAATTAAAACAGAAAATACTAGTAAATGTTTCTTAAACTTACTCTATGAAATTGTTTTGAAATTAATCAATAAAGACATTATATGAACACTACGTAGTAACTTCAATTATAACATTAAATCCTGATTTTTAAAAAAGTTTAATTCATTTCCTATCATGTATAGAAATTACTAACAGAACAGAAGGAAATTTTCTGTTTAATCAAAAATTGATTCAAGCACCCTGAACCAAAGGATATATTTTGGGAAACATTTATTGACAACTATCTAGCATCAGCTTTATAATATCAAATTATACATACATAGATGTAGATTTATATATCTATAATATGCACATATATATATGTATAAAAGCTTTAATTCTGAAATAAGTATTTTATTCGTGCTGACATATGTTAAAAAATGAAAAAATCACACATATATGTCAATGAATCAAAATTTTCCCAGTTTTGATATATGGCATTTTATTATTATTTAAGTTATTAGGTAAATATTTAGCTTACCAAACTCAATACAATTTTAGTGGCAAATTGATTATTGCATTTGGGAAACCAGAGTTTCTTACAGACTATACATCCCTAAGCTGGGTAAGTCAAAGGCAGTTGTGAGAAAATGTATAAATTCAGCTTTCTGGACTCTATCTCAGAAGAGACTGATTTGGAAATCTAGGGTTGGGTCTGATTATTTGTAAAATTTTTTTAAAGCCCAGGTGTTTCAGATTTGCAGATAAGTCTTACATAATCATATACAATTATTGATTTCACAGGTTATTCTTAAGGATTTGTCCCATTAGCTTATTACTCACAGGATGAAGTTGATGTAGTGGAAAGGACAGATTTACGTCCAAATAATGGCTATGTGTGAATAGTCAGCTACTTAAATTCTTAAAGCATCCATTTTATCATTTATAAAATGGTAATTATAACACCTACATCATGTTATTGTTGTGCTGAATTAAGTGAGGAAATAAATCTAAATGTAAGATAATATACTGTATTTAGGAACTTCTAAGTTCAATACATTGCATTTAATTGAATTTGGAGTACATTTCATTTAATTAAGAGAACTACCCAGATAAATTGATTGTTCCCTCATAGATTAGAATAATTGAGAAAAAAAAATCTTCATTTCTGTAGACCAAAGTCAGATTAATTCTAGTTTTTATCATCATCTTTATCTCAAAATAAATATTACTGAAAGTTGAAGGATTATTTGACCTAACATTATGGTGCAATATGGTTATGTTTGATTTATGTAGATCTAGATATAAATAATAGCATGGAATTAACCTGTCTTTGAACCTTATTGTAGATCATATATGCTAACAGTGATTAGTTACTAGGAGAAAGATTTATTATACTTGATTAAAAGTAAGTGGACATTCTGAAGCCTGGACTATGGAACAAATGTTCCCTAATAATCAAAGATCATATGGGAGAAAGTCACTAAAATATAGCTGTCAATTATATAATTGAGAGGAGTATAATCAATGCTGGAGAAAAAAATCTATACATCCATTTATACACATATAAATGGATACATCCATTTATACACATATACATACATGTATTCTGAATAGATTGAGTAAATAAATGAATTTATTCAATAAATACTCATAAGAATCAGGTATAATATTAGACAATGTTATGGATATAGAAATTAATAAAACAGATTCATTAGGGATTCATATGCATAACAATTATGCATTTGACTGACACAAATAATGTAACTGATTAACACAATAGTTATAACACTTAGGTGCCCAAACCTGGCATTTTGTTAGAGCAATCTAAGGATTTCAGTTTTATTTTATAAATAACAAATTAAAGCTCCTGTTCCTTAGTCACAGGTCCACATGTTCTGAAGTGAAGCTTAGATATGTATACATTTTTAAGGTTTGGCTTTGAAACTGATGTAGACAAATATTTGGAAATCATTGCCGATAGATTTTAGAGAATGGAGATTTCTTCCTGTTGGGAGGTCAAGGAGTTCTCTGTGGATGTGTTGGTGTAGAGTGTGGAATAACATGATGCTTGCTGATTTTATTGCCATCTGTGCTTGGGTATTCAGTATAAATGTAATTTTGCTTTTCCTCCATTTCCAGTGAAATTTTGTACTATATTCACAATTATTCACCTGCATCATATTTTTCCCCTTCCTTTTTAAGAATTTTTTTTTTGTTTACTATTAATCCAAACAATGAAGATACAATATCTTCTTGTTTTGACCATTTTGCATTTCATTTTTTTCATATTCTGTTTAAATATCGAGGAAATAAAGGCTGCATTTTTTGGTATGCTTAAAGTGAGACAGAATCTTATATTATGTTAATCTGTTTTAAGAGTTTTTAACTTAATTCCCATTGATGTGAAATTTATATTTTCTACCTACCACTGTTTAAACTTTATCTTCCACAATAGTCCAATGAGCAAGTTTCATTACAGTGATACTGAACTACTTTGTATTCTCTAGAACGCTTTGTTATCTCAAGCCTCTAGGTCTTTGCACATGCTCCTCTGTGATAATTATCTTCTAAACACTAATTCACACCTTAATACTGAGCTCTTGGAAAATGTGCACTCCCAGATGCAGAGTTTTTCTATACATACATCTATTGTCTTGCTCATCACACTGTATCGTAATTATCTGCAATTTCTTGGCAGAAAGAATGTGTCTTTTTCATCTTTATTCCATAACCCAGCATGATTTCAGGAATATAAAGCATAACTTTTAAAATGAGAGCATACATACATATTTAAAAATATGTTTCTATTTCTGAAATAAAATAGAAGAATTGCTTGAAATACTCTCCAATGCATTATAAAGTGGAGGCATCTCAGAGTTATTGTGGGTTCAGTTCCAGACCCAAAGTGAATGTTGCAAAAGTTAGTCATACAATTTTTTTTGGTTTTATAGTGTATATATATTTTATGCTTACACTATACTCTAGTTTATTGAGTGTGCAGTAGCTTTATGCAGAAAAATACAATGTACATATATTAATTTAAAAGACATTATTGCTAAAAAATGCTCACCATCATCTGATCCTTCATAATCTTTTTGCTGGTGAAGAGTCTTGCCTAAATATTGATGGCTGCTGACTGATCATGGTGGTGATTGCTGTAATTTGAGGTGGTTGTAGCAATTTCTTAAAATAAGACAATGAAGTTTGTCACATCAATTCTCTTAATTTAACAAAAAATTTCTCTGTAGCATGCAATGCTGTTTGATAGCATTTTGTCCACAGTAGATTTTTTTTCAAAATTGGAGTCAATCCCCTCAAACTCTGACACTCCTTTATCAACTAGGTTTATTTAATGTTTTCAGTCCTTTGTTGTCATTTCAATCAACTTCACAGCATCTTTACCAGGAGTAGAATCTGTCTCAAGAAACCACTTTCTTTGCTCATCCATAATAAGCAACTTCTCAGCCATTAAAGTTGTATCATGAGATTGCAGTAGTTCAGTCACATCCTCAAGTTCCACTTCTAATTCTACTTTCCTTACTATTTCCAGCATATCTGCAGTTACTTCCTTCATTAAAGTCTTGAACACCCAAAGTCATCCCTGAGGGTTGGAATCAACTTATTCCAAACTCCTGTTAATGTTATTTTGATGTCTACTCTGAATCACAAATGTTCTTAATGACATCTAGAATGATGAATCCTTTCCAGCATGTATTCAATTTATTTTGCCCAGATCCATCAGAGGAATCACTATTGATGACAGCTATAGCCTTACAAAATATATTTCTTAAGTAATAGGATTTGAAAGTCAAAATGACTCCTTGATCCATGGGATGCAGAATAGATGTTGGATTAGCAGGCAAGAAGATGACATTAACCTTGTACAATTCCATCAGAGCTCTTGGGTAACTAGGAGCATTATCAATAAGCAGTAATATTTTGAAAGAATTGTTTCTTTGTTTGTTTTGTTTTTTTTCTGAGCAGTAGGCTTCAAGAGTGGTGTTAAAATATTCATTAAACCATGTTGTAAACAGATGTGCTGCCATCCAGGCTTTGTCATTACATTTAGAGCATAGGCGGAGTAGATTTAACATAATTTTTAATGGCCATAGGATTTTCAGAATGGTGGTTAAGTGTTGGCTTTAACTTAAAGTCACCAGTTGCATTAGCCCCTAACAAGAGAGTCTGCCTGTCCTATGAAGCTTCAAAGCCAGGCATTGACTTCCCCTCTCTAGCTATAAAAGTCCTAGATGCCATCTTTTTCCGACATAAGGCTGTTTTGTCTACAATGTAAATCTGTTGTTTAGTAGAGCCACACTTCACTAATTATCTTAGCTAGATTTTCTGGAATACTTGGTGCAACTTCTACATCAGCACTTGCTGCTCACCTTGCACTTTTATATTATAGAGATGTTTTCTTTCCTTCAACCTTATGAACCAACCTTTGCTAGCTTCAAGATTTCTTCTACAGCTTCCTCACCTCTCTCAGCCTTCATAGAATTAAAGAGAGTTAGAACCTTGCTCTGGATCAGGCTTTGGCTTAAGGGAATGTTGTGACTGGTCTATCTGGATCAGGCTTTGGTTTAAGGGAATGTTGTGATTGTTCTATCTTCTATCCACATCATTAAAACATTCTCCATTATCACTAGTTAGTCAGTTTTGCTTTATTATCAGTTGTTTGTTCACTGAGTAGCACTTTTAATTTCCTTCAAGAACTTTTTCTTTGCATTCACAACTTAGCTGTTTGGTGCAAGAAGCCTAGCTTTTGGCCTATGTTGGCTCCTGAAATGCCTTCCTCACTAAGTTTAATTATGTCTAGCTTTTGATTTAAAGAGAGAAACATGTGACTTTCCCTTTCATTTGAACACTAAGGGGCCATTGTAAGGTTATTGATAGGCCTAATTTCAATATTGTTGTGTGTCAGGGAATAGGGAAGCTTGAGCAACAGGAGAGAGAAGGGAGAACAAGAGTTGTTGAGCAGTCAGAACACATAACATTTATCCATTAAGTTCACTGTCTTGTATGGGCACAGTTCATGGCACCTCAAAACAATTACAGTTGTGAGATTAAACCACTCATCAAAGATCACCATGACAAATATAATAATAATGAAAAAGTTTGAAATATTGTGAAAATTACCCAGATGTAATACAGAAACAACAGGTGAGCAAATGCTGTTGGAAAATTTGTGCTGAAAGGCTTGCTTGATGCAGGGTTGCCACAGCAGACCTTCACTTTGTAAAAAGAAAAAAAGAATATATATATATATAAAAATATATATATATATAAAAACATATGTATATACATATACATATCTACAAAGATTAATAAAGCAAAACAAAATAAAGCGAGGTATGCCTGTATGTGCTATCTTTATTTTTTTTGGTGAAGAAATTATATTATGTTAATAAAAGTTAAGAATTCCAAAATAAAGGATTTAAAGCAATTAATACATGTCTCATGTTCATTCATACTAAGTTTAAGTTTCAGTAGTGCTGTGTATTTTGAATGGTGAGATAAAAGCAGGCAGCTTAAAGTTAGGAATGTGAGTTCCTATTACTGAATTTTCGAATATACAGTATTATATAAACACTGATTCCAATGTTATGCTTATACATAGACAGTTTCAACAGAATACAATTAAATAGCTTCACATATAAAAAATGTTAAGGACTAAAAACTACTTTTTCATGAAGTGTATAGTTGGAAATACATTGCCTTTAAAGAATTCATTACTTTACCTCCTTTCCTCAAAAGGAATCATAGAGACAATTGGTGTAGTACTTAGGTTGTCCACCTAAATCCATTCTTGTCGTGATCTGAATGACTGCAATTTATATAAGGATGCTAAAATTATGGGTTATTATTAATTTATATACTTTTGTTTTCTCCATTTTCCTTCCGCAGTATGAAGTTGGAATGCAATAAATTAGCAGGGCTTTTTTCCCCAAGTCAAGCCAACAAGCATTTATTAATCTGACTTTATTCGTTAAAAGTTATCAATTGACTCCATGGCTTTGTCTGAATTTTAATCAAGAAACATTTGACAGCTCTTCCTTGAGGCCAAGGAAAATTCAGTCTAGAAATAGAATTTGGCAACATTTGACTTGTATGATGCTCCAGGGCTTTTTCACAAGCAAGATTTTCACAATGTGCAGGATTTCATTATTCTTTTTAGAAATTTGTATCATTATTATTTTACATTTCTTTTGATTGAAAAAAAAAAAAGCATTTCATGCTGTTAAAATCCCTAAAAGCAAAATCCACAGTTTTTGGGTACATATCTTAAAGCATTCTGTACTTAGCTGTTCTGATAACACTGCTGACAACTAATATTGCTTCTATGCTTCTTGTGCTTCTTTCTGTTTCTACTATTCCCTAATAGGGTCAGGATTCCAAACACTATCTTAGTATTGAAGAAGACCTATCAAAAATGATTGCTTTGGGTGACTGGTAATCCAGTGACAGCTTAGGAGATGTCCAAGATGCATCTGTCAGATTTTGACAGAAGCATTGTTTTCAGTAAACTCTGAACTTCAGTTTGCTGATTTGAATGCATTTCTACGACCATGCTAGGAAAAATGAACATTTTTTGCTTAACATTATTATTTTGTAAATCATTTTCCTCTTGCCTGGCTCTTAAAATTTACTTCTAGTGTAGTTAATAAAACTTTTCAGATAAGGAAACAAAAGAGTGAGGAAATTAAATTAACTATGTCACAAAACTAACAAATGCCAGAGTTACTGCTAGAACTCCTGTTCCCTGGATTTCACCCCAGTTCATTCCACTTACTTACCCAGGAGTTATTTCGCTAACCACTCACACTAGAAAAGAACCCTAAATTATATACCACAATATTTTGTACATTTCCTTTATGCCACTTAAAATGATATTTTAATACTTGTTTATATTTGTTTTCCTTACTACAAAGCAGGTTTGAGAAGAATATTTCTGTGCTGTTCACGTTTAGAAACATGGTATTACTCAATGATATTTGTTGACTAATACACAGCAGTGGAATCTAAGTGGCTCAAAACATTACTTTGATACTGATATTTAAGAACTGCTTTCTGCCTTGTTTCTCCAACTGGCACACCTGCCATCTGGCTGAAGTCTGTCTGTTGAACTTTGCTCTCGTTTTTTATATTCTGCCTGTTCTCCCTCTCTTTTATGAGTCTTATCCCCAGCCCTACCCTGACCAGTCCTCCCGACCCACCTGACACCCCACCCCCCCAAAAAAATAACCTGTCAGGAATGACTCAGTTCTGGCATCTCCTTTAGCCATGCTATATGAATTAGAACTAAAACAATAGCATGTAAGTTGCTATCTTTATGGTATCAAATTCTTTCTGCCCATAGATTAAATAGTTGCTTAATTATAAACTTGTTCCTATCTCCAAAGGAATTAATATGGCCAATTGGATTAATAAAGGTTTTGTGACAAGCAGATCTGAATGCACATTCTAGGTGAACCTCTAGCCTCAGTTTCCATAAATATCAAATAACAGTATTAATATCTAACACAAAGTTTTGATAAGAACAGAATATATCAAGCACCGGATGTACAGCAGGTTCTTGTGTTCTCCATCTTTTATCTTCAACATGGAAAAATCACAACTTCTGGGGCTTCCCTGGTGGCGCAGTGGTTGAGAGTCCGCCTGCCGATGCAGGGGAGACGGGTTCATGCCCCGGTCTGGGAAGATCCCACATGCCGCGGAGCAGCTGGGCTCGTGAGCCATGGCCGCTGAGCCTGTGCTCCGTAACGGGAGAGGCCACAACAGTGAGAGGCCTGCATACCGAAAAAAGAAAAAAAAAGAAAAATCACAACTTCTTTTTCTAATGAATGCTCCCTCCAAACTCCACACTCACACCTTTTCATACTTTTCATTTCCATAGAATATATTCCTACCATTACTGCTATCTCACCTATTAGCACTTCCCTGTGTGAATTCTGGCCTTCTCTAATTGTTTACTCCATCATTCTGATCTTACATGTTGATCTCCTTATCTTGATTGAAGGCTGGTTGTTCCTTCTATAGTCCTTTTCCCACTGACTGACCCCCAATTCGTAGGCCATGGAGAAGGATTGGACACTCTCTTTGTCCCTATTTTTCATTTTTCTGAATAATTTTTCATCTTTTCAAGGCTACTACTTCATACTTGGTCCTTTCTTTGGTATTCTCTCATTTGTATCAGTCTTGTAATACTTACTGTAGGAAACATGTGATGTCTGTATCATCCCCTCAATCCTCTTCTAATTGCAGCCACAGTTGCAGTGCATGGATCAATGTGAACTCAAACCTGTCTCTTACTGCCAGCCACCAACTTCTGTTTTCTACCTCAAGATCTTCTACACACAATGAGAGCATACTGTACCTAGTTATAGCACAGCCAAGACATGAAGAGGAGTTAATCCCCTAGGACCCCCACAAGCACTGAGGGATTAGAGCAAATAGAGAAATACTCTGATCTCACATATCTCATATGCATAATACTGGAAAGCATGCCTGACACTTCTCAGAGATTCCCTGGATCAAGCCCCCATTGCTCACATAAGTAACCTCAAAAACGTTCTGATATTGAATCTTCCTCCTTCCTGGTCTCACTTTCCTTTTTTTCTCACTTTGATTATTGGGCTCATTTCTCAAATAAGCTACTTGCACCCATATCCGTAACATACATTCTCTTATAGGACAATAGAAATTAAAATGCAAACACCCTCAAGTATGTAAGCATATAATCCATTATCTTCATCTCTCTATTCTCTCTGCTGTTACCTTTCCTCTAGCCTACTAACATAACCAAGTACACTATTCCTCCCTGTTTTTTTCTTTGTTTTTATTTTGTTTTGTTTTACACACAATAGCTCCAAATTTCACTTTATGTTCAAGTATATTTAGGAAGTAGTTGTATACTAATATTTGCTACTTTCTCACCACTTGGAATCCAGTCCTTTCCCTTGCTGCTCTCCGAAAACACTTCTTGAAAGTTATCAAATGCATTCTAGTTGCCAAATTCTATAAGCTATTTTTCTGTTATCATTCTCCTTGATATTTTGGTGCTTTGATCACAACATAAAGTTTCCTTTCCCTTGATTTTAGGACAAAGTTATCTCTTGCTTCTAGAATTTCTTCTCTGATTACTTCACATATCCTACTGAATTATGTTTAAATGCTTTTCCTTGAGATTCAAATAGATTTAAAATCTAACTACAGTCTATTTTTTCCTCTAAGAATGTTTAAATTTCACGTTTTATACTCCAAATATGTGGTTCTCAATATTTGCTGCACACTGAGAACACCAGAGCATCTTAAAAAAAAAAAAAATACTGCAGCCTAGCACCTGCTCTCAGACATATTAATTGATATGGATTGAGAACTGGGCATTGGGATTTATAAAGACTTCTTGTGTGATTTAATGTTCAGCAAAATTTGAGAAGCACTGTTCTAAATTAAATATAAGTGTAACTTCTAAATTTTTTCAGTATTTGTCCAACATCTTGCCATCTCCAATTTTTAGTTTACATTGTTGTTGTTGTTTTTTTTTTTTTTAAATCTTTCTTGCAGTATAATTGCTTTACAATGGTATGTCAGTTTCTGCTTTATAACAAAGTGAATCAGTTATACATATACATATGTTCTCATATCTCTTCCCTCTTGCGTCTCCCTCCTTCCCACCCTCCCTATCTCACCTCTCTAGGTGGTCACAAAGCACCGAGCTGATCTCCCTGTGCTATGCGGCTGCTTCCCACTAGCTATCTATTTTATGTTTGGTAGTATATATGTCCATACCATTCTCGCACTTTGTCACAGCTTGCCCTTCGCCTCCCCATATCCTCAAGTCCATTCTCTAGTAGGTCTGTGTCTTTATTCCCATCTTACCCCTATGTTCTTCATGACATTTTATTTTTTCTTAGATTCCATATATATGTGTTAGCATATGGTATTTGTCTTTCTCTTTCTGACTTACTTCACTCTGTATGACAAACTCTAGGTCCATCCACCTCACTACAAATAACTCCATTTTGTTTCTTTTTATGACTGAGTAATATTCCATTGTATATATGTGCCACATCTTCGTTATCCATTCATCTGATGATGGACACTTAGGTTGCTTCCACCTCCTGGCTATTGTAAACAGAGCTGCAATGAATATTTTGGTACATGACTCTTCTTGAATTATGGTTTCTCAGGGTATATGCCCAGTAGTGGGATTGCTGGGTCGTATGGAAGTTATATTTGTAGTTTTTTAAGGAACCTCCATACTGTTCTCCATAGTGGCTGTACCAATTCACATTCTCACCAGCAGTGCAAGAGTGTTCCCTTTCCTCCACACCCTCTCCAGCATTTATTGTTTCGAGATTTTTTGTTGATGGCCATTCTGACTGGTGTGAGATGATATCTCATTATAGTTCTGATTTGCATTTCTCTAATGATGAATGATGTTGAGCATTCTTTCATGTGTTTGTTGGCAATCTGTATTCCTTCTTTGGAGAAATGTCTGTTTAGGTCTTCTGCCCATTTTTGGATTGGGTTGTTCGTTCTTCTGTTATTGAGTTGTACGACCTGCTTGTAAATTTAAGAGATTAATAATTTTTCAGTTGCTTCATTTGCAAATACTTTCTCCCATTCTGAGGGTTGTCTTTTGGGCTTGTTTATGGCTTCCTTTGCTGTGCAAAAGCTTTTAAGTTTCATTAGGTCCCATTTGTTTATTTTGTCATTATTTCCATTTCTCTAGGAGGTGTATCAAAAAGGATCTTGCTATGATTTATGTCATAGAGTGTTCTGCCTACGTTTTCCTCTAAGAATTTAATAGTTTTTGCCCTTACATTTAGGTCTTTAATCCATTTAAAGCTTTTTTTTTTTTTTTTTTTTTTTTTTTTTGTGGCTGTACATGGGCCTCTCTCACTGTCGTGGCCTCTCCCATTACAGAGCACAGGCTCCAGACGTGCAGGCCGAGTGGCCACAGCTCACGGGCCCAGCCACTCCGCGGCATGTGGGATCTTCTAAGACCAGGGCACGAACCTGTGTCCCCTGCATTGGCAGGCGGACTCTCAACCACTGCGCCACCAGGGTAGCCCTTGAGCTTATTTTTGTGTATGGTGTTAGGGAGTGTTCTAATCTCATACTTTTACATGTACCTGTCCAATTTTCCCAGCACCACTTATTGAACAGGCTGTCTTTTCTCCATTGTATATTCTTGCCTCCTATATCAAAGATAATATGATCATATTTGCGTGGGTTTATCTCTGGGCTTTGTAACCTGTTCCATTGATCTTTATTTCTGTTTTTGTGCCAGTACCATACTGTCTTGATTGCTGTAGCTTTGTAGTACAGTCTGAAGTCAGGGAGCCTGATTCCTCCAGCTCCGTTTTTCGTTCTCAAGATTGCTTTGGATATTCGGGGTCTTTTGTGTTTCCATACAAATTGTGAAATTTTTTGTTCTAGTTCTGTGAAAAATGCCAGTGGTAGTTTGATAGGGATTGCATTGAATATGTAGATTGCTTTGGGTAGTAGCGTCATTTTTCACAATGTTAATTCTTCCAATCCAAGAACATGGTATATGTCTCCATCTATTTGTATCATCTTTAATTTTTTTCATCAGTGTCTTATAATTTTCTGCATACAGGTCTTTTGTCTCCTTAGGTAGGTTTATTCCTAGATATTTTATTATTTTTGTTGCAGTGGTAAATGGGAGTGTTTTCTTAATTTCACTTTCAGATTTTTCATCATTATTGTATAGGAATATCAGAGATTTCTGTGCATTAATTTTGTATTCTGCTACTTTACAAAATACATTGATTAGCTCTAGTAGTTTTCTGGTAGCATCTTTAGGATTCTCTGTGTATAGTATCGTGTCATCTGCAAACAGTGACAGCTTTACTTCTTCTTTTCTGATTTGGATTCCTTTTATTTCCTATTCATCTCTGATTGCTGTGGCTAAAACTTCCAAAACTATGTTGAATAAGAGTGGTGAGAGTTGGCAAAACTTTTCTTGTTCTTGATCTTAGTGGAAATGCTTTCAGTTTTTCACCATTGAGGATGATGTTGGCTGTGGGTTTGTCATATATGGCCTTTATTATGTTGAGGAAAGTTCCATCTATACCTATTTTCTGCAGGGTTTTTATCATAAATGGGTGTTGAATTTTGTTGAAAGCTTTCTCTGCATCTATTGAGATGATTGTATGGTTTTTATCCTTCAATTTTTTAATCAGGTGTATCACATTGATTGATTTGCATATATTGAAGAATCCTTGCATTCATGGAATAAACCCCACTTGATCATGGTGTATGATCCTTTTAATGTGCTGTTGGATTCTGTTTGCTAGTATTTTGTTGAGGATTTTTGCATCTATGTTCATCAGTGATATTGGCCTGTAGTTTTCTTTCTTTGTGACATCCTTGTCTGGTTTTGGTATCATGGTGATGGTGGCCTCGTACAGTGAGTTTGGGAGTGTTCTTCCCTCTGCTGTATTTTGGAAGAGTTTCAGAAGGATAGGTGTTAGCTCTTCTCTACATGTTTGATAGAATTCGCCTCTGAAACCAGCTGGTCCTGGGTTTTTGTTTGTTGGAAGATTTTTAATCACAGTTTCAATTTCAGTGCTTGTGATTGGTCTGTTCATTTTTTCTATTTCTTGCTGATTCAGTCTTGGCAGTTGTGCATTTCTAAGAATTTGTCCATTTCTTCCAGGTTGTCCATTTTATTGGCATAGAGTTGCTTGTAGTAATCTCTTATTGTCTTTTGTATTTCTGCAGTGTCAGTTGTTACTTCTCCTTTTTCATTTCTAATTCTATTGACTTGAGTCTTCTCCCTCTTTTTCTTGATGAGTCTGGCTAATGGTTAATCAATTTTGTTTATCTTCTCAAAGAACCAGCTTTTAGTTTTATTATTCTTTGCTACTGTTTCCTTCATTTCTTTTTTTATTTATTTCTGATCTGATCTTCATGATTTCTTTCCTTCTACTAATTTTGGTTTTTTTTGTTCTTCTTTCTCTGATTGTTTTAGGTGCAAGGTTAGGTTGTTTATTCGAGATGTTTCCTGTTTCTTAAGGTAGGATTGTATTGCTTGAAACTTCCCTCTTAGAACTGCTTTTGCTGCATCCCATAGGTTTTGGGTTGTCGTGTCTCCATTGTCATTTGTTTCCATGTATTTTTTGATTTCCTCTTTGATTTCTTCAGTGGTCACTTCGTTATTAAGTAGTGTATTGTTTAGCCTCTATGTGTTTGTACTTTTTACAGATCTTTTCCTGTAATTGATATCTAATCGCATAGCATTGTGGTCAGAAGAGATACTTGATACAATTTCAATTTTCTTAAGATCACCAAGGCTTGATTTATGACCCAAGATATGATCTATCCTGGAGAATGTTGCATGAGCACTTGAGAAAAATGTGTATTCTGTTGTTTTTGGATGCCCTATAAATATCAATTAAGTCCATCTTGTTTAATGTATCATTTAAGGCTTGTGTTTCCTTATTTATTTTCATTTTGGATGACCTGTCCATGGGTGAAAGTGGGGTGTTATAGTCCCCTACTATGAATGTGTTAGTGTTCATTTCCCCTTTATGGCTGTTATTACTTGCCTTATGTAATGAGGTGCTCCTATGTTTGGTGCATAAGCACTTACAATTATTATATCTTCTACTTGCATCGATCCCTTGATCATTATGTAGTGTCCTTCTTTGTCTCTTCTAATAGTCTTTATATTAAAGTCTATTTTGTCTGATATGAGAATTGCTACTCCAGCTTTCTTTTGGTTTGCATTTGCATGGAATATCTTTTTCCATCCCCTCACTTTCAGTCTGTATTCGTCCCTAGGTCTGTAATGGGTCTCTTGTAGACAGCTTATATATGGGTCTTGTTTTTGTATTCATTCAGCCAGTCTGTGTCTTTTGGTGGGAGCATTTAATCCATTTACATTTAAGGTAATTATCAATATGTGTGTTCCTATTCCCATTTTCTTAATTGCTTTGGGTTTATTTTTGTAGGTCTTTTTCTTCTCTTGTGTTTCTTGCCTAGAGAACTTCCTTTAGCATTTGTTGTAAAGCTGATTTGGTAGTGCTGAACTCTCTCAGCTTTTCCTTGTCTGTAAAGACTTTAATTTCTCCATCAAATCTGAATGAGATCCTTGTTGGGTAGAGTAATATTGGTTGTAGGTTTGCTTCCTTTATCACTTTAAATATGTCCTCCCAGTCCCTTCTGGCTTGCAGAGTTTCTGTTGAAAGATCAGCTGTTAATCTTATGGGGATTCCCTTGTGTGTTATTTGTTGTTTTTCCCTTGCTGCTTTTAATATGCTTTCTTTGTATTTAATTTTTGACAGTTTGATTAATATGTGTCTTGGCCTGTTTCTCCTTGGATTTATCCTGTATGGAACTGTCTGTGCTTCCTGGACTTGATTAACTATTTCCTTTCCCATATTAGGGATGTTTTCAACTATAATCTCTTCAAATATTTTCTCAGTCCCTCTCTTTTTCTCTTCTTCTTCTGGGACCCCTATAATTCAAATGTTGGTGCATTCAATGTTGTCCCAGATGTCTCTGAGACTGTCCTCAGTTGTTTTCATTCTTTTTTCTTTATTCTGCCCTGCAGTTGTTATTTCCACTCTTTTATCTTCCAGGTCACTTATTCGACTTCTGCCTCAGTTATTCTGCTATTGATCCCTTCTAGAGTATTTTTAATGTCATTTATTGTGTTGTTCATCATTGCTTGTTTCCTCTTTAGTTCTTCTAGGTTCTTGTTAAATGTTTCTTGCATTTTCTCTATTCTATTTCCAATATTTTGGATATCTTTACTATCATTATTCTGAATTCTTTTTCAGATAGCCTGCCTATTTCTTCTTCATTTGTTAGGTCTGGTGGGTTTTTATCTTGCTCCTTCATCTGCTGTGTGTTTTTCTGTCTTCTCATTTTGCTTATCTTACTGTGTTTGGGGTCTCCATTTTGCAGGCTGCAGGTTCGTAGTTCCCGCTGTTTTTGGTGTCTGTCCCCAGTGGCCCCGCTTGGTTAAGTGGGGTTGTGTAGGCTTCCTGGTGGAGAGGTCTATTGCCTGTGTTCTGGTGGATGAGGCTGGATCTTGTCTTTCTGGGGGCAGGTCCACGTCTGGTGGTGTGTTTTGGGTGTCTGTGGACTTATTATGATTTTAGGTAGCCTCTCTGCTAATGGGTGGGGTTGTGTTCCTGTCTTGCTAGTTGTTTGGCATAGGGTGTACAGCACTGTAGCTTGCTGGTCGTTGAGTGAAGCTAGGTGTTGGTGTTGAGATGGAGATCTCTGGGAGATTTTCACCGCTTGATATTACGTGGAGCTGGGAGGTCTTGTGTGGACCAGTGTCATGAATTTGCTCTCCAACGTCAGAGGCACAGCACTGACTCCTGGCTGCAGCACCAAGAGCCTTTCATCCACATGGCTCAGAATAAAAGGGAGAAAAAGTAGAAAGACAGAAAGAAAGAGGATAAAATAAAATAAAGTAAGATAAAATAAAATCGTTATTAAAATAAAAATAATTATTAAGAAAAAAATTTTTTAAGTAAAAAAAGAAAAAATATATAAAAAACCAGACGGACAGAATGCTAGGACAGATGGTGAAAGCAAAATTATACAGACAAAATCTCACACAGAAGCATACACATACACACTCACAAAAAGAGGAAAAGTGGAAAAAATAATAAATCTTTCTCTCAAAGTCCACCTCCTCAATTTGGGATGATTCATTGTCTATTCAGGTATTCCACCGATGCAGGGTACATCAAGTTGATTGTGGAGATTTAATCCGCTGCTCCTGAGGCTGCTGGGAGAAATTTCCCTTTCTCTTCTTTGCACAGGTCCCGGGCTTCAGCTTTGGATTTGGCCCTGCCTCTGCATGTAGGTTGCCAGAGGGCCTCTGTTCTTCGCTCAGACAAGACGGGGTTAAAGGAACAGCTGATTTGGGGGCTCTGGCTCACTGAGGCCAGGGGGAGGGAGGGGTACAGATGTGGGGCGAGCCTGTGGCAGCAGAGGCCAGTGGGACGTTGCACCAGCCTGAGTTGTGCTGTGCATTCTCCCGGGGAAATTGTCCCTGGATCCCGGGACCCTGGCAGTGGCGGGCTGCACAGGCTCCCCGGAAGGGTGGTGTGGATAGTGACCTGTGCCCACACACAGGCTTCTTGGTGGCAGCAGCAGCAGCCTTAGCGTCTCATGCCCATCTCTGGAGTCAGCGCTGATAGCCACGGCTCACGGCCGTCTCTGGAGCTCCTTTAAGCAGCACTCCTAATCCCCTCTCCTCATGCACCAGGAAACAAAGAGGGAAGAAAAAGTCTCTTGCCTCTTTGGCAGGTCCAGACTTTTTCCCAGACTACGTCCCAGCTAGCCATGGTGCACTAACCCCCTTCAGGCTGTGTTCATGCAGCCAACCCCAGTCCTCTCCCTGGGATCTGACCGAAGCCGGAGCCTCAGCTCCCAGCCCCTGCCCGCCCCGGCGGGTGAACAGACAAGCCTCTCGGGCTGGTGAGTGCCGGTCAGCACCAATCCTCCATGCGGGAATCTCTCTGTTTTGCCCTCCGCACCCCTGTTGCTGTGCTCTCCTCCATGGCCCCGAAGCTTAGCCCCTCCGCCACCCGCAGTCTCCGCCCACGAAGGGGCTTCCAAGTGTGTCAGTTTACATTGTTTTAAGAATGCTTTTCTAGCCTTATCTCCACTGTGCCAACTCTTACCTTTCTTTAAGGTCCAGTGGAAACAGCATTTCTTCCATTAAATGTGTTCTAGTTGCCCCTGCCCTAAGCAGTTTTGACTAATGTTGAACCATTCAAAGATGTTATTGGTGAATATTTTATGAAATTTTGCTTCCGTGAGAATAAATTCAACTTCTGTGTTATTCACTAATGTATCCCAGAGTCAAGGCAGAGTTCCTGAAAGTCACAGAGGAGAGTCTCATGAAATACTAGCTAAATAAGTGATCTACTGCCTGACTAACTGAAGAAACCAACTGAAGAATGACAAACAATCTCAAATGTCTTTGTTCAGGTCCTATGAGCACCTATAAATGACAAGCTCCTGAGAGAATTATCTATGTCTAATTTGTTTAACATGCCTCTCTATTCTGAAGGACTATCATATATATATGTTGCTGATAATTATTTTTGTATAGATAAATTAATGAACATATAGATAGCTTTAAGTTTAATTACTTTAAATTTTTAAATAACAGATTTAATTGCTTAAGAAAACATTTGAAATTGACAAAGTCATATGTCTACACTTCAGTTTTCTGTTTCTGAATGAAAAGGCTTTGCTAGGATATTTCTGTTTTACACCTTTTAAACAACCTACTGTTCTATTCATTTTAAATTCTATAGCTATTATTTATTGAACACTAGCTGTGTGCCAAGCATTGGGATAAATTTGTTGAAGGAATCATTTATTTAATTCTCACAAATGGTGGCTGTAGGGCATAAAGTTAAGGGTATGAAGTTAGGATACAGACTATATTAGATTCAAATCCAAGCCCCAGTACTAAATTAATCATGATGAAGGTAAACTCCTTAACCTCTCTAATTCACTTTCACTGACTATAAAATTAAGATAATACAACTCATCTCAATGTGTTGTGAGAATTAAATTACTTAATGAGTCAAAGGTGTTTAGAAAGTACCTGGTACTGAATAAATGATTGGATTTTTTAAGCTATTAATCGAATAGTTGTTATTCAATACTAACTACATGATGAAAATGGAGATTAGGATATAAGTGTTTCTCAGGGCCATAGATGCTTTAAATGGAAGAATCTAAATTCAAATAAGATTCATTACAAGCTCCTTAGAAATTGTGTTCCTTTTAATATTGGAATGTTTCCTTAGCCCTACATATGCAGCCTACTTTTTATAAACCTATGTTGCTTGATACTCTTTAGAGAGAAATTTGGATTCACTCTGTGATTAGATCTATTATAATGTTATAGAGCTCTAAAACAGATTCATAAAGGAAATCCTGACATAACTTTAACTATAGGTGACACTAAATAAATAAGTGTCTCTGCTTTGGCTCTGAATCTACTCAGTAAAGTGGAAAATGGCTGTGTTAGCTGCGTATGCAATCATACAAAACAGCTCAGTGAATTGTAAGAATGTGTTGGCAACAAATGCTTATGCAAGAACAGCAATTTTGCAGGACTATGCATATTTAAATTTGAGATCAACTTGCTGAATCTGTAATAACATTTGTAAGAAAGACTTTTGAAATATAGTTAATGTTTAGTTTCCATTTCTCCTGTAACAGAGTCAAAACTTATTATAACTAAAGAACATGTAGTAGTACAAAATCTCCCTTAAAAATGTGAATTATATCTACCCAAGTACAGAGCTCATCTATTTAAGCAAGATCTTATATACAGGATTTATCCATTTTCATGTAACATTATGAGCTCAGTAACAGTGTCACCATCAAACCCCAAGAAGTTGTAGGAAAACAAAGAGTACATGTCTTCTTAGGAGTATACTTTAGAAAACACATCAGTTCTTGTCTTTAAGATCCATATAATTGACAAAAATAACTGCTCATTTCCAAAGAATTACATGAGCAGAAAAGAATAATTCAATTTTGATAATTACCCACTATAGACAGTGCTTCCTCACATGACTAAAATATAGCTTAAAAAAGTGGAATTCTTAGTAAAAGGATGTCCAAATTCAGCATACCTTAAACAAAACTTTACTTAATTTTTTTTCCTGTTTTCATTTTTAGGATATCTCTGAAGCATGTTTGGCTGGTACTTTCATTATTGATAGATTACCTTTATTTATTAAGTCTCTAAGAAAATGCTCAATTCTCATTTACTGTTTGATTAATTTTTGGACATTCTGATATATGTGTAACATAGAAACTATAAAATGACACACACATACAAGGAACTATTAAAATAATTTATTAAAATAATAATTTAATTTATTTTAATCTAATTATTAAAATAATTTAAAGTTATTCTCCTTTTTACAATAAAGGAAAGTTAGAGATCCACCCTGAGTAGTATGTATTTCTTTGAACTTGTTAACAGCCATTACATTATGAGAAGATTTCTGTATAAAAGTCACTTATCCTACCACTTTTTCAATATCCATCAAACTCCTCATGCCTTTACTTTTATTTTAAATTTTTTATTGGAGTATAGTTACTTTGTAACGTTTTGTTAGTTTCTGCTGTACAAGGAAGTGAATCAGCTATATGTATACATATATCCCCTCTCTGTAGCACCTCCCTCCCCCCACCTTCTAATACAGTTTAGAATACATGGTATACTATTAAAATCAACTATCTGCAAATCCTTAACTCTCCAACCCCTCTCTATTTATTGTATTCATCCTCCTCCCAAATTCCAACTGTTGTTAAAATGAACCATTGATTACACTCTGGCTATAATCTGATTGTCACACCAAGTCACAGACCCCCTTGATCTCATTCTACTTTTGTGCTAAACATCTAAAATTTCTCTATTACTTTGTCAATATTCTGTCCCTAGGTAAACTCATCTAATTTCTCAGAATTACTCTCTGTAGACCAATGACTGTAAATTTTTTTCATCAATTTTTGCTTCTTGAATCCTTATATCCATTTTTATTTGCATATTCACTTGGAAATATAATAGTTATCCAATATTTATCATATTCCTAATAGCTACATGTATTCTCCCTCTTCCAAACTGGATCCACCCAAAATGTTCCTATATCACAAATTGCTCAAGCTATAAACCTAGGAGTCCTTCTTGATTTTTAACTTTCTCTCACCACCTTACCCAATATATAAGCAATTCCCATTGATCATGTTTTCCTTCTTTCCAATGTTATATTCTTTATTCAAACCTCTCTTATTTCTTATTCACTCTGCCTTTCGACCATCTAAGTCTTCTCTATGCTTCCATTCTTGCTTTGTTACAATATATTCTTCACAAAATCACTACAATAATCCTTTGATCACTGCCCTAAATAAAAATCTTCAAAGACATCTAATCACACATAGAATAAATCTGAAATCTTTATCATTACCTGCAGGACATTAAATAAAATAGGAATCAAACATCTGGTCTCCCATCACATTTACAATAAACCAAAATCTTTACAATGATTTCAAGTAGGAGCCAGTAAACTTGTTCTGTAAAGGGCCACATAGTATTAGTTTATACTTTGTGAGCTATACAGTCTCTGTTGCAATTATTCAACTCTGTTTTATAGTATGAAATTAGCCATAGACAATACATACCAAAGGGCATGGCTGTGTTCTAGGACAACTTTATTTACAAAAGAAGGTGTAGCTCACTGACCCTGGCCTAAAGGACTACACAGATCATGTCCCCTTTCCCAACACATAAACACACACACACACACACACACACACACACACACACAACTGATGCGTTTCCTACTCTTCTCCCCTTTCCTTACTAAGCTCTAGTGATACTTGTCTCCATGTTCCTGAAATATGCTAAGCACATTTCTTCCTCAGGGCCTTTGTAATTGTTGCCCTTTTCTGGAATATCAGCAGGATTTTCTCTTTCAATTCCTTTTGCTCTCTTTTTTACCTATTCATTAAAGGTTGTTTTCATCAATGCTATTTTAAATATCATCCTCGTTGCCTTGACTTGATACTCATCCTTTTGCTTTCTTTATATCTATCTATCTGTCGGTCTATGTATGTTTGCATGTATCTATCTATCTATATCAACATTGGACACAGTTTAGATTTTATTTCTTGCAATATGAGAGCAGGGGCTTTGTCTGTTTATATTTTTTTTTATTGTTGCATTCCCATATCCTAGAAGAGTGACTGGCACATAATAGATGTTCAGCAAATATTTGCTTCCTCTTTTTTTTAAATTGCAAGTTTAAGTTTAAATTTTGGAAAATAAGACAAGGATTCTTTTAAAAATAGATGAGGTAGAAATTGCTTGAGGTGAGGAAAAGGTGACATATTTGGTTTCAAATACCAATATTATATTACAAAGGAAATAGACAAAATAACAGTACAAATATAAACCTGATATCATCTAAACTTAAAGTAGCCCATATTTGATTTCAGCTAATTCCCATTAGGCACACTGGTGTAAAAAGTTGACTATTATTATCTGTTCCACATTCTATTTTTGTAAGATTTCTGTTTCACACCCCAGAAGTGGCAATCGTGAACCATTTCTCCAGCATTTTATTGATTCCTTCCCATAGAAACCCTATGACTACTGATGAACTCATTGAGAATTACACTGCTGCATTTATCAAGAATTCAAGGAAAGACTTTTGTGGTTGTTAACTAATTTCATCTCAATTTTTTATTTTTTATTTTAATTCTTTAAAATTTTCAACATATACTTTTTAGTTAATATTTCAAAAAATACAAATCAAAAAGTGAAAATGTCACTTTTATCACCTTTTTTTCCACACTTTGGTGATAACCAGTATTATTAGTTTGATTTGTACTTTTCCACATTTACAAATAATTTTTTTTGTAAATAGCATCAAACTATTCCTATTTTCTATGATTTACCTTTCCACTTAACCACATAGACTAAGAATCATTTCATTTCAGTACTTATAAATTATTTCATTATTTTTACTTTTTTAATTGAATGCCATATTAACAATAAACCATGAATATGTAACAAGTTCCTCATGGAGAGATTTTTTTCTCATATTTAAATAATTCAAACATTATCACAAATATATACTTTTGAACACACATTGTTTTTGTAGTTATCTATTAGTACACATTTGGCTTAGATTCCTAGAAGTGGAATTGCTGAAGCAAAGAATTTATAGATTTATAGCTTATAATAAATTGTTAACTTCCTCAAAAATCTATCTCAATTTATAATCTCACTATCAGTCTATGAGAGAATCCATTTTTTAACAACTCGGGATTTATCAGTACTCCTATTTGCTTATCTGAGAAATATAATTTGAATTTTTGCTTTTTGAAAGGATAAACAAAATTGATAAATATTTAGCTAGACCCACCAAGAATAAAAATGTCCCCAGATGGCAGCATTTTATGTTCTGAACTGTTTGTGTTATATAGTATTTTTTTCCTCTTTGGAACTTTTGTGTTGTTAATAAGAAAAAATAAATAGAATCAGAAATAAAGGAGAATTATTACAACTGATACCACAGTAATACAAAGAATCATAAGAGACTACTGTGAACAACTAAATGCCAAAAATGTGAACAACTTATAAGAAATGGATAACTTCCTAGAAGCATACAACATTCCAAAATTGGACCATGAAGAAATAGAATATAAGAACAGACCAGTTACTAGTAAGAAAACTGAATCAGCAATTAAAAACCTACCAATAAACAAAAGTCCAGAATCATGTGCCTTCACTTGGGAATTCTACAAAACATTCAAATAATAATTAAAAACAAATCTTCTCAAACTCTTCCAGAAAAGAGGCCAGAATACTTCCAAACTCATGTTATGAGTCCAGCTTTATTCTGACATCAAAACAAGACATGGACACTACAAAAAAATAAAATTGCAGGCCAATATCCCTGATGAATACAGATGCAAAAATCCTCAACAAAATATTAGCAAACCAAATTAAATATATATATATATATATATATATATGTATTAAAAGGATCATACACCATGATAAAGTTGGATTGCATGAGAGATGCAAGGATTGTTCATCATTGGCAAATCAATCAATATGTATGCGACACTAAGAAAATGAAGGACAGAAATAATACGATCATCTCAATAGGTGCAGAAAAAGCTTTTTACAAAATTCAACATCTATGTATAATAAAAACTCTCAATAAAATAGGTAAAGAGGGAACTTACCTCAACATAATAGAGGTCATATACAACAAGCCCACAGCTAACATCATTCTCAATTTTGAAAAGCTAAAAGCTTTTCCTCTAACAGGAACAAGAGTAGGATTCCCACTCTCACCAGCTTTATATGACATGGTGTTGGAAGTCCTAGCCACAGCAATTTAGCAAGAAAAAAATGGCATCCAAATTGGAAAGTACGAAGTAAAACAATCACTATTTGACAATGAGATAATATTACATATTAAAAAAAACCTAAAGACTCCACCAAAAAACAGTTACAATTAATAAATGAATTCAGTGAATTTGCATGATAAAAAATAAATATACAGAAATTGCTTGCCTTTCTATACACTAATAAACTATGAGAAAGAGAAACTGAGAAAAAAATCCATTTACTATTGCATCAAAAAGAATACAATACCTGCAAGTAAATTTAACCAAGGAGGTAAAAATCTGTACATTGAGATTACAAGAATTTGATAAAAAAGAAAATTGAATAAGATACAAATGAATGAAAAGATATTCTATACTCATGGATTGGAATAATTAACATTGTTAAAGTGTTCATATTACACAAAGCAATCTACAGATTTGATGCAATCTCTATCAAAATTCCTATGTAATTTTTCACAGAAATAGAACAATCATAAGTTTTGTATGGAACCACAAACAAATCAGAATATCCAAACAATCTTGAGAAAGAAAAACAAAACTCAAGGCATTATACTCCTGATTACAAAGTATTACAAAACTATTGGAATCAAACAGTATAGTTTTGTCATAAGACAGACACATAGATTAATAGAACAGAACAGAGATCTCAGAAATAAACCCACACATATACAGTGAATTAATTTACAACAAAAGAGCCAATAACATACAGTGGGGAAATCACACTCTCCTTAAGAACTGGAGTTGTGGAAAATGGACAGCCAAATGCAAAAGAATGAAAAACTGGGCTACCCAAAAAAAACTGGGCTTACACCAACAAACAAAAATCACCTCAAATGGATGCAAGACTTGAATACCAAAATGATAAAACTCTTAGAAGAAAACATACGTTTTCTTGACATCAGTCTAAGTGATGATCTTTTGCATCTGACACCAAAAGCAAGGGCAATAAAAGCAAAAATAAATAAGTGGGCCTACATCAAACTAAAAAGCATCTGTCCAACAAGGGAAACCATCAACTAAATGAAGAGGCAGTTTACTGAATAGGAGAAAATATTTGTAAGTCATATATTTGATAAGAGGTTAAGATCCAAAATATATAAAGACCTCATACAACTCAATAACAAAAATCTAACTGTGCAACTGAAAACTGAGCAGAGATTTGAATAGACATTCATCCAGAGAAGACATACTGTTGGCCAACAGGTATATGAAAAGATGCTCAGCATCACTAATCATTAGGGAAATCCAAATTAAAATCACAATGAGATATCACCTCATAGCTGTCAGAATGACTATTATCAAAAAGTCAAAAAAATTACAAGCATTGACAAGGATGTGGAGAGAATGACACATTTGTGCATCATTGGTGGGAATGTAAATTTGTACAGCCACTATGGAAAACAGTAAAGAATTTCCTCAAAATATTAAATATAGAGCTACCACATGGTCCAGCAATTCTACTTCTGGATACTTATTTGAATAAAACAAAAACACTAATAAAAGCTATATGCACCCCTATGTTTATTGCAGCATTTTTTTTTATAATAGCCAAGATATGGAAACATCCTAAGTGGCCATGAGTAGTTGAATGGATAAATAAGATGTGTTATATATATATGTATATATGGTGGAATATATCTCATCCAGCTTTGAGGACATTATGCTAAGTGAAATAAGTTAAACAAAGAAATACAAATACCTACAAATATCATATAATCTCACTTATATGTGGAATCTAAAAAAAAAAAACAAAACAAAACTAAGCTCATAGATACAGAGAACAGACTTTAGTTGCTAGAGGTGGTGGGTGTAAGGGGTGGGTGAAATGGATGAAGGGAGTCAAAATGTACAAATTACTGTGGGAAGTATAAGGTACAACATGGCAAATATAGTCAATAATACCGTATTACATATTTGAAATTGTCTGAGTCAATCTAAAAGTTCTCATCACAAGAAAAAAATCTGTAATTTTATATGGTGATGGATGTTAACTTGATTTATTGTAGTGATCACTTCATTATATATACAAATAAAGAATTGTTATGTTGTACAACTGAAACTAATATAATGTTCTATGTTAATCATAACTCAATAACAAAATTTGAATTTTGCTTTAAATTTCCTAACATATGATTCCTCTGATTACTAAGGATATTGATCTTTTCTATTCATTTATGTTTTTAATATTTTCTATGACTATCATATTCATATTCTTAGCCTATATCAGGTTGCTTAGTCTTTTTAGCTATTTTTTCTTCCAGTTTTATTGATATATAATTGACATACAATACTAAGTTTAAGGTGTCCAACATAATGATTTGACTTACATATATCATGCAATGATTTTTACAATAAGTTTAGTGAACATTTATCATCTCATATAGAGACAAAATTAAGGAAATAGAAAAATATTTTCCTGTGAGGAGAACTTTTGGATTTACACTCTTAACAGTTATCATTTATAACATATAGCACTGTTAGTTATCTTTATCACATTGTACCTTATATCCGTAGTACTTAATTGTCTTGTAACTGGAAGTTTTAACTTTTGACCACATTTCTGAATCCCCCCACCACCTTTGCCTCTGGTAAAAACAAATCTGATCTCTTTTTATATGAGTTTTATTGTTAGTTTGTTTTTGAAGTATAATTAACCTACTACACAATTTTAGCTCCTGTTAAACAATGCAGTAATTCAATACTTCTATAACTTTGAAAATAATCACCACAATAAGTCTAGTCTTGTTCCTGATCTTAGAGGGAGAGCTTTCACTTTTTCACCATTGAGTATGGTGTTTGTTTTATACGACCTTTATTATGGCAAGGTACGTTTTTTCTATACCCATTTTATTGAGAGTTTTTTATTATAAAGGGGGGCTAAATCTTTTAAAATGCATTAAATGCATCTATTGATGTGATCATAAGATTTTTATTCTTCAGTTTGTTACTGTGGTGTATCATATTGATTAATTTGTGGATAATGAATCATCCTTGCTACCTTGATCATTATATTAATCTTTTAATGTATTGCTGAAATCAGTTTGTTACAATTTTGTTAAGGATTTTTGCATTCATGCTCATCAATGTTAATTGGCTTATAATTTTCATTTTTGTGATATCTTTGTCTATATTTGTTATCAGGGTGATGTTGGCCTCATAGAATGAGTACAGAATCATTCCTTCCTCTACAAATTTTTGAAATAGTTTGAGAGGGACAGATGTTAACTCTTCTCTAAATGTTTTATAGAATTCACCTGTAAAGCAATCTGGTCCTATACTTTTGTTTGTTGGGAGTTTTTTCATTTCTGATTTAATTTCATTAGTGGTAATTGGTCTGTTCATGTTTTCTACTTACTCACTGTTCAGTCTTGGGAGACTGTACATTTCTAGGAATGTGTCCTTTTGTTCTAGGCTGTCCATTTTATTGGCATACAATTGTAGCAGTCTCCTATGATCTTTTTGTTTCTATGGTATCAGTCATAAATTCTCCTTTTTCATTCTGATTTTTTTGATTTGGACTTTTTTTTTTTCTTGATGAGTCTAGCTAGAGGTTTATCAATTTTGTTTATCTTTGGAAAGATGAAGCTCTCAGTTTAATTGATCTTTTCTATTGATTTTCTTTTTGATTGTTCCTAGTACATTAGTTCTGCTCTGGTTCTTAAAATTTCTTCCTTCTACTTACTTTGTGTTTTGTCTTTTCCTTTTCTAGTTCCTTTAGGTATAAGTTTAGATTTTTATTTGGTACTTTTCTTATTTCCTAATGTAGACTTATATCACTATAAAGTTTCCCCTTAGAATTTCTTTTGCTGAGTCCCATAGATTTTGATCTTAGTGTTCTCATTTTCATTTGTCTTCAGATATTCATTATTTTTATTTTCTTCTTTGATTTCTTCAGTAATCTACTGGTTGTTTAATAATATTGTTTAGCTTCCCTTTGGTTGTGTTTTGTGGTTTTTTTTTTTCTTGTAGTTGATATCTAGTCTCACAGCATTGTGGTTGGAAATGATGTTTGATATGATTTCAATTTTCTTAGATTTACTGAGGTTTGTTTTGTGACCTAGAAGTGATCTATCCTGGAGAATATTCCATGTGCACTTGAAAAGAATGTGTATTCTGCTGCTTTGAGAAGAAATGTTCTACACATATCTATTAAGTTCCTTTGGTCTAATGTGTCATTTAAGGCCAGTGTTTCCTTATTGATTGTCTGCCTAGATGATCTGTCCATTGATATAAATGGGGTGATAAAGTCTCCTGTTATGAATGTGTTGCTGTCAATTTCTCCTTTATGTCTGTTAATATTCGCTTTATATATTTAGGTGATCCTATATTGTGTGCCTATATATTTTCAACCATTATATCCTTTTCCTGGATTGATCCCTTGATCATTATGTAATGTCTTTCTTTGTCTCTTGTTACAATCTTTGTTTTAAAGTCCATTTTGTCAGATATAAGTATCGCTACCCCAGCTTTCTTTTCATTTCCATTTTCAATGAATACCTTTTTCTAAGCCCTCAGCTGCAGTCTGTGTGTGTCTTTAGATTTGAAGTGAGTCTCTTGTAAGCAGAATATATATAGGTCTTGTTTTAGTATCTATTCAGCCACCCTATGTCTTTTGATTGGAGCATTTAGTCCATTTACATTTAATGTAATTATCTATAGGTATGTATTTATTGTCATTTTGCTAATTGTTTTTATATTTATTTTAAATTCCTTTCTTCTTCTTTTGTTCTTTTCCCTTGTGATTTGGTGACTATAGTTAGTGTTATGTTTTGTGTGATTAAGAGGTGAGAGACATCTTGGATCTGGTGTAAACCTTATGGTAGGTGTAGCCAGTGTCCAGGGTTGTCCCAGAACTGGCGTTGGCCTGCTGGTAGGCAGGGATGGGGCCCAGGAGTTCTCAGGGCTAGTGCCAGCCTACTGTTTGGTGGAGTTAGGTCCTGGGGTCTCTGGCTACAAAGTCCTCGGGGTCTCAAAGCTGGAGTCTGTCTGTTGGTGGGTGGGGTCATTTCCTGACCTAGCTGGCTGCATGAACAATGGTGTCCTGAAGCTGGTGTCAGCCCACTGGTGGGTAAGTCTCGATCCTGTAGTGGCTTACTGAAGGGCCCAACGTGTTCCAGAGCTGCTGTTGGCTTGCTGGAGCAGGAGGACTGGGCCCAACCATTCTGTGGCCTTGTCTTCCCAGTACAGTACCCCAAGTTCTTTGAGGACAACCTATGTAATTGTAATTATTCTCCCATTTGTTGGTCAACTACCTAGGGGTATAGATCTTCACCATACTGCTCCTCTGCCCCTCCTACCTGTCTCATTGTGGTTCTTTCTTTATATCTTTAGTTGTAGAAAATCTTTTCTGCTAAACTTCCAGTCTTTCTCATCAGTGGTTGCTCTATAAGTAGTTGTAATTTTGCTATGTCCATGAGAGGAGTTGAACTCATGGTCTTCCTACTCTGCCATGTTGGCCACTCCCTGTTTGGTCTATTAAAATATTTATTTGTTTATACATTAAGACTAAACCTTTGTTTATTATGTAAAGATAGTTTTCTTTGACTTTTAACTTTTTATTTTATTTATTTTACGATTCAATTTTTCTTTCAAAAATTTTAATTTATGCCATATCAAATTTATATGAATGTAATTTTTACTGTTTCAGAAAAAATACTATATATACATATAATATGTATATATTATATGCACATATATATTTTACTGTTGCAGTTTGTTTCATTTTATATATAGAGAGAATCCCAAATGTGATAGAACTTGATATTTCAGGAACACAAATCCTCCTCACATTTTTTTATAATGCACATGGTTGAGTATAGAAAAGTCTGACCTATAGATACATGGAATATAATTGTTTAAAACATTAGAGTTCCTTTGAAACATTTTTTAGGTTTTTGTTTTAAATGTATAAATCATTATGAACTATATAATATATTATTAAGTGACATTTGTCTCTTAATTTCTTTATTTTCAATATATAGTGCAATTTAAACAATTAAATTAGTGCACAGAAAAATCATTCATGTGAGATTTGATATCATGCAGATTCTTAGGCTCATTCCCAAAATTTTGTTTCAACAGTTTGGTTATTAGGTGTCATAATCTATATTTTTAACAAGCACACCAGGTCATTTTCTTGTGGATATATCATTTTTGAGAAATCTCTAACTTACAATTTACATGTAGTTTTGATTATTAATGAGATTTCCACTAGCTATTATAAAATCAATTAAAAGATAATTGTATAAAATTTGTATTCAATATGCTGTTGAAAACATGGAATAATAAATAAATAACTAATAATACATAAGACAGTTGCAAAACAATGTCATTTTTTTTCTTGTTTTTGTAATAATATACAGCAAATGACTTTGCACTTTTCTCTGACTTCCCAAAATATAAACCAAATTTTTCCTCTTAAAAATGTAGCTCAGGGCTTCCCTGGTGGCACAGTGGTTGGGAGTCTGCCTGCCGATGCGGGGGATGCGGGTTCGTGCCCCGGTGTGGGAGGGTCCTGTGTGCAGCAGGGTGGCTGGGCCCGTGAGCCATGGCTGCTGGGCCTGTGCGTCCGGGACCTGTGCTCCGCAGCGGGAGAGGCCACAGTAGTGAGAGGCCCGCGTACAAAAAAAAAATAATGTAGCTCAAACAAATAAAAAGCTTCCCATTGACAGGGATACTGTTATTCTTTCTATTGTCTGGCTTGCTTCCTGAAACACAAATAGGTATAAAAGGAGATAGATTTCTTACCAGTATCTTTATAAGTTTTTTTAAGAGAGTACATGTGTGGGTGTACGTGGATTTTCCTCTTTGTTGCCAAAGTACTACTGGGGATATTGTGATAGTTTTAAATGATTATAACAAAGGCCATAAATGAATATGAGATGTAGAAGTAACTCCAGAAGAGAGATACTAAAGTATTTGAAAATAGTACTATTTGATTTTAAAATGTGTTTGCATTTTATGGGCCTAGAAAGCCATAGGAAAAAGGGAAAGTGAAACTCAACAGGTATTAGTGTGATATATCATAAAGCATATTAGGAAACGAAACCAGGCCTTCCTGATGGACTAATGGACCATACAGTCCAGCTTCTTGTCTCAGATATGTCCAATCTGAAAAATAGGAAGGCAATATGAAAGTAAAGCAAAATTTAAAATAATACTATAGAATATATTTGTTGTCATTTTTCCCATTTCTCACCCTGACTGTGCTTAATCTATTCTTATATATATAAGAGATGGTAATAAATGAAATAATATCTGTCATCTACTGATACCTTATAGTCCACTTTTATTCTTAGTAATGATTCTATACAGTTGGTGGTTTTAACCAAGATTTGCAAATTGGAAACAGAAACCAAGAACAATTAAGCAATTAGCCTAGTCTTGTAATAACCAGAGCCACTATTTACATTAAATTATGCCTAGTTTTTGGACTTCCCTAGTGGTGCAGTTGTTAAGAATCCACCTGCCAATTCAGGGGACACGGGTTCAAGCCCTGGTCTGGGAAGATCCCACATGCCATGGAACAACAAAGCCCGTGAGCCACAACTACTGAGCCTGTGCTCTAGAGTCCACGAGCCACAACTACTGAAGTCCGCATGCCTAGATCCTGTGCTCACACAAGAGAAGCCACCACAATAAGAAGCCCACCCACTGCAATGAAGAGTAGCCTCTGCTCATCGAAACTAGAGAAAGCCTGTGCACAACAACAAAGACAGAATGCAGTAAAAAATAAATAAATAAATATTTTTTAAAAAAATGTTTTTTCTTTCAAGGGAGTCCAGGTCTAGGTTGGTATATTTAATTACTGCCTCTTTGAGTATTTCCAGGAAGGCTGTAGTGTTTTCATTGGGTTCCTGGCTGATGGCTGAAACCTTTGAGTAATTAATGAGTTTCCTCATTAACTCATTAATGAGTTCAGCTTTTATACAGATTATAATATGTTCCTTTTCCCATTGCTCATTGGGGTTATTGCAGTCCCAGTGAGGGTCCATATGTGAAATGGTTTCCCCCACAGGTTATTTTGAGTTGGAAAAATGAAGGCTGTCTGCAAAGTTGTGGGTCTCCTTCAGGACCTCTTCCTTCTCAGTATCTAATAGAGTTTGCCCCAAGATTATCATGACATCCTTCCAGGCTAAGTCAAAAGCTAAGGTTAAGTGTTGGGGTTTGTCAGTGTAGTGGTCAGGATCTTCAGAAAATTTATCTGGTTCCAGTTTGATCTGTTTCAACTCTAGAAGAGTAAAAGGTTTCTGAATAAGTTGGGATCTGAATTTGTCCATTGCCTCCACCAAAGGGCAAATTCTAGGGGGAGGCCTCGTGGGATTCAGATCTCCCGGGTAAAGCAGTAAGGGGGCTGTTGGTAGCAAAGGGAGATAGATGGAGAATGGGGTGGTTTTAGCGCTATCCCCAGGTTTAAAGATTTTTGCTCTTATCGGGCTCAGGTCCTCTCAAGGAGAGGTTGGGTGTTGTTCCATCAGGGCCAGCACAGCAGAGTCAATTTTACAAGTCTTGTAGAGGTCTTCCCTATCTCTAAGAGCAAGAAACGCTTGAACATAAGGAATCTCACTCCACTTTCCTTCTCATTTGTAGAATAGATCTAGTTGAAGGATTGTATTAAAATTAATGCTACCATGTAAGGGCCGCTCTTCTTGGTCTCCCAGCTTATACTGGGGTCAAGAAGTGCTGCAGAAAAAGATTAGTCTCTCTTTCTTTAGGGTGTCAGGGTTAAAAGCCAGCCACTTCTTGAGGATGTAGCCTAAAGGAGTGCCAGGTGGCAGGAGGCCAGTGGTTTGGTTACCTATCTGGAATGAGAGAATACATAACACTGTCAGGGAAGTCTCAGAGTCCTGATATCCCTGACTGCCTGCAGGAGAAGGTGTCCCTCCCCTCCTGCTGGTATCGGTGGAGGGCCTGGCCATAGGCCCTCCAGGACTATTATCTATTCTCTCTGGCCCCAAAGGCATTGTCATCAATAGAGATACCCCTGCCTTACTGGCAGTGAGGACACACAACATTCAGGGAGAGTAACAGACCATGTTCCAATGGTTGTGTCACCTATAGAGATTCTCTCACCTAGATGAGCAATTTGTCTGGTAGAGGGAATACCCAGCATCGAGGCTATGTAACCAATAGAGATTCCCTCACCTTAACGAGCAGTCTGTTTGCACTCTCTGGCTCCTCTGTTTCATGATAGTGTGGTTATTCCTTCTTTCCCATTGTCAGTGGGCCTATGTGGGTGGTCAGGGCCATAAAGGCAAGTCCCTGGAGATTCCTGACAGGCTGGCAGTCGGCAAGGTCTGGGTAGTGATAGAAATTGTGCTGGGTGGCCAAGTGGAGGAAGAATTAGTTCACCTTAGGGACCATGCAAAACAGATGTTTGAGATGGCAAGGAAAAGAATGAGGGGATCTAAAATAAGAGCAGTTCAGCTAAAAAGGGGACTTTCCTCGAGGCTGGGGAGCATAGAACTGCTGAGAGTTCCCACAAATACAACAGATTGGGTGTTTTGGGTGGTCGTCAGCCTGATCTATCAACAGAAGAAAGCTCCTTTGGGTCTCAAAACAGGGAAGAAGGGCCCTGAAAAGATAGTGGAAAAATCTCCCAGAGTCCCACAACTGATCTCAGTTCCAGCCAGTTCCTCTAATGTAGCTGCCAGCAGTGGTGAATGATGCAAGCCAGAGGCCTGAAAGGAGAGTTGTGGGTGGGAAAATAATGGGTATAGGTCTCCGGGGAACACCACTGGGGCCATCTCAAGTTAGCACTGGCACACAGGCGGCAGCCCTTTCTCAGGCATATTAGGCAAGGAGCAGAGGCATGTAAGACAAAGGAGATAAACCAAGGCGGGGCAATTGTCATGCAATGGTCGAAAGACAGAGGAAGCTGCAAGGCGGGTGGCTCAGACATAACCAGAGTCACCACACCAAAGATATTACTGGGTTGACATGTGTTGTGTCAAATGGCTTCAACCGAGGTCAACGGAAGGCCCAGACCAGCAATCCTGGTCCTTGTGATAGCAAGCAAAGAAATTATTTCAAGTATTCATTGAACATTTACTACATAGTAAGCAAGTTAAAAACATTATCATCTCTTTTAAAATTCACAGCAATTCTACAAGTTAAGCAATTATGAAAGGAAATATATATGTATAGATCCTTAGATTGCTTTTTTAATTTAATTTTACTTTTTTTAACAGTTTTATTGGAGTATAATTGCTTTACATTGATCTGTTAGTTTCTGCTGTATAAGAAAGTGAATCAGCTATACATATACTTATAAACACATATCCTCTCTGTCTTGTGTCTCCCTCCCACCCTCCCTACCACACTCCTCTAGGGGGTCACAAAGCACTGAACTGATCTCCCTGTGCTATGCAGCTGCTCCCACTAGCTATCTATTTTACATTTTGTAGTGTATATATGTCCATGCCACTCTCTCACTTTGTCCCAGCTTACCCTTCCCCCTCCCCGTGTCCTCAAGTCCATTCTCTACATCTGTGTCCTGCCCCTAGGTTCTTCAGAACCATTTTTTTTTTTTTTAGATTCCATATATGTGTGTTAGCACATGGTATTTATTTTTCTCTTTGTGACTTAATTCACTTGTATGACAGACTCTAGGTTCAACCACCTCTCTACAAATAACTCAATTTCACGTCTTTCTATGGCTGAGTAATATTCCATTGTATTTATGTGCCACATCTTCTTTATCCATTCATCTGTAGATGGATGCTGAGGTTGCTTCCCTGTCCTGGCTATAGTAAATAGTGCTGCAGTGAACATTGTGGTACATGACTCCTTTTGAGTTATGGTTTTCTCAGTGTATATGCCCAGTAGTGGGATTGCTGAGTCATGTGGTAGTCCTATTTTTAGTTTATTAAGGAACCTCCATACTGTTCTCCATAGTGGCTGTGTCAGTTTACATTCCAACCAAGAGTGCAAGAGGGTTCCCTTTTCTCCACACTCTCTTCAGCATTTATTGTTTGTATATTTGATCATGGCCATTCTGACGGGTGTGAGGTGATGCCTAATTGTAGTTTTCATTTGCATTTCTCTAATGATTAGTAATCTTGAGCATCCTTTTATGTGTTTGTTGGCAATCTGTATATCTTCTTTGGAGAAATGTCTATTTAGGTCTTCTGCCTATTTTTGGATTGGGTTGTATGTGTTTTTGATATTGAGCTGCCTGAGCTGTTTGTATATTTTGGAGATTAATCCCTTGTCAGTTGCTTAATTTGCAAATATTTTCTCCCATTCCGAGGGTTGTATTTTCATCTTGTTTATGGTTTCCTTTGCTGTGCAAAAGCTTTTAAGTTTCATTAGGATTCATTTGTTTATTTCTGTTTTTATTTCCATTTCTCTAGGATGTGGGTGAAAAAGGATCTTGCCGTGATTTATGACATAGAGTGTTCTGCCTATGTTTTCCTCTAAGAGTTTTAAAGTGTCTGACTTACGTTTAGATCTTTAATCCAATTTGAGTTCATTTTTGTGTATAGTGTTAGGGAGTTTTGTAATTTCATTCTTTTACATATAGCTATCCACTTTTTCTAGCACCACCTATTGAAGAGGCTGTCTTTTCTCCATTGTATATTCTTGCCTCCTTTATCAAATATAAGGTAACCATATTTGTATGGGTTTATCTCTGGGCTTTCTATCCTATTCCATTGATCTATATTTCTGTTTTTGTGCCAGTACCATACTGTCTTGATTATTGTAGCTTTGTAGTATAGTCTGAAGTCAAGGAGCCTGATTTCTCCAGCTCCGTTTTTCTTTCTCAAGATTGCTTTGGATATTCAGGGTCCTTTGTGTTTCCATACAAATTGTGAAATTTTTTGTTCTAGTTTTGTGAAAAATGCCAGCAGTAGTTTTATAGAGATTGCAATGAATCTGTAGATTTCTTTGGGTAGTAGAGTCATTATCACGAAGTTGATTCTTCCAATACAAGAACATGGTATATCTCTCCATCTGTTTGTATCATCTTTATTTTCTTTCATCAGTATCTTATATTTTTCTGTATACAGGTCTTTTTTCTCCGTAGGTAAGTTTATTCCTAGCTATTTTATTCTTTGTGTTACAATGGTAAATGGGATTTAATTTCTCTTTCAGATTTTTCATCCTTAGTGTATAGGAATTCAAGAGATTTCTGTGCATTAATTTTGTATCTTGCTACTTTAACAAATTCATTGATTACCCCTAGTAGTTTTCTCATAGCATCTTTAGGATTCTCTGTGTATTGTATCATGTCATCGGCAAACAGTGATAGTTTTACTTCTTCTTTTCTGATTTGGATTCATTTTATTCCTTTTTATTCTCTGATTGCTGTGGCACAACCTTCCAAAACTATGCTGAATAATTGTGGTGAGAATGGGCAACCTTGTCTTGTTTCTGATCTTAGAGGAAATGGTTTCAGATTTTCACAATTGAGAGTGATGCTGGTTGTGGGTTTGTCATATATGACCTTTATGATGTTGAGGTAAGTTCCCTCTATGCCTACTTTCTGGATGGTTTTTATAATAAATGGGTGTTGAATTTTGTCGAAAGCTTTCTCTGCATCTATTGAGATGATCATGTTTTTTCTCCTTCAAGTTGTTAATATGGTGTATCACATTGATTGATTTGCATAACTGAAGAATCCTTGCATTCCTGGGACAAACCCCATTTGTTCATGGTGTATGATCCTTCTAATGTGCTGTTGGATTTTGTTTGCTAGTATTTTGTTGAGGATATGTGAATCTCTACTCATCAGAGATATTGGCCTGTAGTTTTCTTTTTTGTGACATCTTTGGTTTTGGTGTCAGGGTGATGGTGGTCTTGTAGAATGAATTTGGGAGTGTTTCTCCCTCTACTACATTGTAGAAGAGTTTTAGAAGGATAGATGTTAGCTCTTTTCTAAATGTTTGATAGAATTTGCCTGTGAAGCCTGCTGGTCCTGGGCTTTTGTTTCTTCAAATATTTTTAATCACAGTTTCAATTATAGTGCTTGTGGTTGGTCTGTTTATATTTTCTTTTTCTTCCTGGTTCAGTCTCGGAAGGTTGTGCTTTTCTAAGAATTTGTCCATTTCTTCCTGGTTGTCCATTGTTTTGGCATATAGTTGCTTTCAGTAATCTCTCATGATCCTTTGTATTTCTGCAGTGTCAGTCGTTAGTTCCTTTTCATTTCTAATTATGTTGATTTAAGTCTTCTCCCTTTTTTTCTTCATGAATATGCCTAATGGTTTATCTTTTTTTTTTTTTTATCTTCTCAAAGAACCAGCTTTTAGTTTTATTGCTCTTTGCTATCATTTCCTTCATTTCTTTTTCATTTATTTTTGGTCTGATCTTTATGATTTCTTTCCTTCTGTTAACATTGGATTTGTTTTGCTCTTCTTTCTCTAATCACTTTCAGTATAAGGTTTATTTGAGATGTTTCTTATATTTTTTCTTGAGGTAGAATTGTATTGCTGTAAAATTCTCTCTTAGAACTGCTTTTGCTGCATCCCATAGCTTTTGGGTCATCGTGTTTTCACTGTCATTTGTTTCTAGGTATTTTTTGATTTCGTCTTTAAGTTCTTCAGTGATCTTTTGGTTATTTAGTAGTTTAAAGTTTAGCCTCTATATCTTTGTATTTTTTACAGTTTTTTTTTTTTCCTCTAACTAATCTAGTCTCAGAGCATTGTGGTCAGAAAGGATACTTGATATGATTTCAATTTTCTTATATTGACCAAGGCTTGATTTTGACTCAACATATGATCTATCCTGGAGAATATTCCATGAGCACTTGAGAAGAAAGTGTATTCTGGTTTTTTTTGTATGGAATGTCCTATAAATATCAATTAAGTCTATCTTGGTTAATGTGTCTTTTAAAGCTTGTGTTTCCTTATTTATTTTCATTTTGGTTGATCTGTTCATTGGTGAAAGTTGGATGTTAAAGTCCCCTACTACTATTGTGTTACTGTCAATTTCCCCTTTTAAAGCTGTTACTATTTGCCTTATGCATTAAAGTGCTCCTATGTTGGGTGTATTAATATTTACAATTGTTATATCTTCTTCTGGATTGATCCCTTGATCATTATATAGTGTTGTTCTTTGTCTCTTGTAATAATCTTTTTTTTAAGTCTATTTTGTCTGATATGAGAATTGCTACTCCAGCCTTCTTTTGATTTCTATTTGCATGGAATATATTTTTCCATCCCCTCACTCTCAGTCTGTATGTGTCCCTAGATCTGAAGCATGTCACTTGTAGATAGAATATATACAGGTCTTGTCATTGTATCCATTCAGCCAGTCTATGTCTTTTGGTTGGGGGATTTAATCCATTTATATTTAAGGTAATTATCGATATGTATGTTCCTATTACCATGTTCTTAATTGTTTTGTGTTTGTTTTTGTAGATCTTTTCCTTCACTTGTGTTTCCTGCCTAGAGAAGTTCCTTTAGCATTTGTTGTAGAGCTGGTTTGGTAGTGCTGAATTCTCTTAGCTTTTTCTTGTCTGTAAAGTTTCTAATTTCTCAGTCAAATCTGAATGGGATCCTTGCTGGGTAGAGTAATCTTGGTTTTAAATTTTTCCCTTTCATCACTTTAAATATGTCCTGCCACTCCCTTCTGCCTTGCAGAGAGTCTGCTGAAAGCTCAGCTGTTAACTTTATGGGGATTCCCTTGTGTGTTATTTGTGGCTTTTCCCTTGTTGCTTTTAATATTTTTCTTGATATTTAATTTTTGATAGTTTGCTTAATATGTGTCTTGGCATGTTTCTCATTGGCTTTATCCTTTATGGGACTCTGTGCTTCCTGGACTTGATTGACTATTTCTTTTCCCATATTAAGGAAGTTTTCACCTATAATCTCCTCAAATATTTTCTCAGTCCCTTTCTTTTTCTCTTCTTCTTCTTGGACCCCTATAATTCTGATGTTGGTGCATTTAATGTTGTCCCAGAAGTCTCCGAGTCTGTCCTCTATTCTTTTCATTCTTTTTTCATTATTCTGCTCTGCAGTAGTTATGTCCACTATTTTATCTCCAGATCACTTATCCATTCTTCTGCCTCAGTTGAGTCCTTCTAAAAATTTTAAATTTCATTTATTGTGTTGTTCATCATTGTTTGTTTGCTCTTTATGTCTTCTATGTCCTTATTAAACATTTCTTGTATTTTCTCCATTCTATTTCCAAGATTATGGATCAACTTTACTCTCCTTATTCTGAATTCCTTTTCAGGTAGATTGCCTATTCCCTCTTCATTTGTTTGGTCTCTTTGGTTTCTACTTTGCTCCTTCATCTGCTGTGTATTTCTCTGTTTTCTCATTTTCCTTAACTTACTGTTTTGGGGATTTTCTTTTCGCGGGCTGCAGGTTTGTAGTTCCTGCTGTGTTTGGTGTTTGCCCTCAGTGTTTAAGGTTAGTTCAGTGGATTGTGTAGGCTTCCTGGTGGAAGAGACTTCTTCACAAAGTCTTTTATTGATCAATTGATCTTTCTTCTCTGGAACTTTAAGGACTAAGTGTTCCGTGGAATTTATAAGGTCTTCTCTCTTATTAGTCAAACATCTTTATATACATTAGTGTGAATCAGCAGGAGGACAATGCAGGATGCATTCATCAGGAAGCTATCTATCATGACAGTCATCTGGGATTTGTAAGTTCTGCCTTCCACCTGGTCATTCAGAAAGCCAGCTTCTTTCTCTCTTGTTATTTTGCAATCTCCTGAAGCATTGGACTCCTTTGCTCTCAACTTCATTGTGAATCTGGAACACCAGCTCTTCTTCATTCTTAAGAAGGCTGAGTTCCCAAGATTGCCCTTTTTTTAAAAGTTGCAGAGTTTTTTTCTAAGTTCAGACCAATAATGATCTGCTAATTTAAAGAAAAAGAAAAAAAAATGTCCACAAGGAAATTAAAACACATACACTTTACACTAATTGAGGTTATGAAGTGTTTTGTTTCAACATAGAAATAAATTCCTTCCTTCTTCCCCACTGTTCTCTCCCTTGTGTCTTTATGTCTGTTTGTCTATATGTTTATCCATCTATCTGCCTATCTGTCTATCTATCTCTACTAGAAAATGTATTTATATAAACAATCTCCTCAGAATGTAGAGAGGGTCATTTTTATTCCATCACAAATGTTCTAGTTACTAAATGACGGGCGGGGGCGGGGGGGACTTCTATCCATGTTTTCTGATGCTAAGCAATGTCTGCTAAGTTATATTATATAACATGTTTACAAAGCACAGCCATTTGACTGGTCAAACAACTTAGGGTAAAGAGGCTTTTTTCCTACTTTTATGGTTTCTAGAGATTATCTGTTCAGATTAAACCTGGTAAAATAAAACTAACTCTGGCCTTGAAGATAGGAAAGCAAACATAAAGAAGAGGACTGCAGTAAGCTGAGTAGAGAAAACAGTAGTGAAAAGCCCTGAAGAAGGAACATGCTGTGGTGCTGGAAACATGATCAAGGAGGGAAAGAGGTAGGACATGAGGCTTAGAGGTAGCTGGAGTCTGCTGAATTAAAGTCTTGAATACAATGAGTATTTTAGAGTTCCTCTGATTGTGACCAGAAGCCAATAGAAGATTCTCTGCAGGGTGGGAGTGATGGGTCTTAATTTAAATTTTAAAAGATCAACAACTGTGTTAACTGCTATTGATTACTTCAGTAACATGTTTAGAAAAAATGCCATTTAGCAAAAGAGGTTACTGCTGATCTAGATAAGGAATAAATGTGTAGCTGGAGGGCAATGTGGAAATTGAGAGAGGGCTTTGGTTTTGTTTGTTTTAAGACAAAAAGTTTATAGTTGCTTATGTAGCTAAAGATGAGAGGCAAACATGATTTCTAATAAAGCAATTTAATTTTTATTTAACAATCTGTAAGAGATAATTTCCATGGATTTCTCCCCTATTTGTACATTTTTTGAGCAGAAACACTGACTGCCCTTTGTTTCAGACAATTTTTTCAAGAATGTTTGTATAGCAGTTTTGGAAGATAGAGGTAACGCCCACCTTTAGAGGATAGAGATGCTTTGTTTACAGCCTTTGAAGTTAGAGATATGTCTGTCTCTAGAGCAAAGGACAGGCTTAATTACTGTCCAGGATAATGAAGGTAACATCTCCATCAGAGCACAGACCAGACATATTTACAAACCACTAAAAAACAAGTAGGCTCCCTAAATTTGTTTCCTCTCAAATAACACAACTCTATATGCAGATATCCATAAGGGCCCAATAACTTCACATCCATGAGACTTGTATGCAAGGGAAAATGACAAGAATACATCAATGATTGATGTATTGATGTGTGCTGTGAGTAATAAAGTTGTGCTGTGAGTAATAAAGTTGCTGTGCTGTGAGTAATAAAGCACATACTTGCCGTGCTGTGAGTAATAAAGTTGTCTTGTGTCTTTTTCCAACATTCATGAAACTGTGGCAGGCTAACTTGTTAACTTGCAAGTTGGCTAAAATCTCAGGCCCTTCGTAGTTCTTGACAAAACCTTCCCATGAATAAAACTCCAGTCCCAGATAGCTTCACCTGTGAATTCTAGCAAACATGCATGAAATAAATTACACCAATTATTCCAGAAATTTGAAAAGGAGAAAATATTTCCCCATTCATTGTAAAGCCAGTATTACTTTGATGTAAAAATCATAAAAAGGTATCACAAGAAAAACTCCCATAGACCAATATCTCTAATGCATATAGATAACAATATTCTAAACAAAAATTTAGCAGTTTTAATTCAACTGTATATCAAACATATCATATCTAAGGGTATTTTGTATCAGGAAAGGAAGGTCTAACTTTTGAAGGTCACTCAATGAAATTTATCAGATTGAAGAACTAAAAAGAGAAAACACATGATTATCTCTGTAGACACAGAAAAAACATTTAAAAAATCCAATATTTATTCCTGATAAAAATGCTCAGCACACTAAGAACACAAGGGGTTTTCTCAATATGACAAAGAGCATCTTTGAAAAACCTATAATTAATATCATATTTAATGGTAAAGTCTCAAAGTTAAGATTTATAAAATATGACACCAAAAATATGTTCCATAAAAGACCAACCAAATTCATAAACTTAAAAAGTTCTACTCTCTGAAAGGTATATAAAAATAATAAAAAGATGAGGCAAAGACAGGAAGAAAATATTTGCAATTCTCATGTCTAAAAAAATGACTTCTATCCAGAATATATAAGGCACTGTCAAAAATCCAAAATAAGAAAAAAAAATGAGTAAAAATTTGAGAAGTCATTACCCCAAATTAGAAATGTAGATGACAAATAAGCAAGCACAAGAAATAGGTACTCAGCATCATTAGCTATTAGAGAAAGACAAATTAAAACCACAGTGGGATACTACTGCACCAATTAGGATAGCTAAAACTAAAATGAATGACTATATGAAACGTTCACAAAGATCTATCACATTACTGGTAGGGGTGTAAAACAGTATAACTGTTTTGGAAAGCAGCATGACAATATTATGGAGATATGAACAAAATGAAAGTTTTATAAAAAGTGAAGTTAGTTCAACAATACTAGGTTTTAAAATATCTAACCTTAATCATTTTATCTCTATAGTGTTTGTATGTGGGTAGGATGGTGGCTAATAACATTTATCATTGAAAAATATCAGAATCAAGTGAGAAATTTTACATGACTATAATTTTAAAATGTAAATCATTAATGTAAAGATGAAGTGTTATTATACTTATTATTACTTTATCTTGTTGAAAACTATAATACCCTTTCAATAATGTGGTTATTATTCAATAACATTTCAATTATACAGTTGTATTTCCTTCTACTTTCTCCAGCATTTTTACTCCTAATAGTAGGTGTAGAGCCTAAAATTAGCCAAATTCTACTACTGATACTATCCCTAAACCAAAAGATTAAATCAGTCCATTAATTCCACTGCAGAAAAAAATATTTCAATGCAAAAAATGTAGTCATTATGAAGCATGGGATTGGGAAATTTAGAGATAATGTATTAGATGTACAGAAGGTCAGGATGACCGTAAAGAAAAAAAGGCACAGATCTCTGAGGATACTTTTATCTCTTATGTTGATGGGCCATTGGTTAATAAAGCAGCTTCTCTTTTTCTAAAGTGACACGAGAGGGTGAGAAATCTGTTGTTATCTTTCCTGAGTGAGAGAATGAATGAAGAAGTGAGGTAGGAGGTAGATAGGCCCCTGGGCTGACCAGCTGAAATTTGTCAAGCAGATAAATTGGAGCCTTGTTTTCCCTAGATATTCCAAGGACAAAGTTAGTGGCAGGAGCTGAGTCTACTGGAGTAACGAGATAAGATGACCCCATCTATTACTCCTGAGGTCAGGGAAACCTTTCCCACTGCACATGCACAGGAAGGCTCCTTTGGGGTCAAAAAGGGAGGAGGCACCACCCCATAATAAGTGTTGTCAAACCTCCCATTAGCCTCTGCTGTGGAATCCATCTTGGTGAAAAATGTACATGCATATTGGGTAGGGTCCTAGTGCAGGTCAGATGTGGGAAAAGAAGTGAGGTAATTGGCCAGAGGAGAACAAAGACCTAGAAGAACTGTCCCTATATAAATGATTTAACTGCCTCTTTACTGTGCTCCTGCTCATTAGGGAGGATGCCCACACCTTTTCTCTCAGGATGTGTATTTCTGCCTTGCTTCAGTCTTAAATAAATAAACTACTTCTCTGTGTGCTCTCCTTCATGTTGTCCTGTGTTAATAATAATAAATTTTGTTACTATTTTTACAGTTTTTGCCTCTTTGAAACTTTCTTGCTTTCAAATGGGGCAAGAACCAGGCAACTTTGCTTCTAGCCTCCAGCCCCTGGTGGGCTAACAACTAGGATTACTGGTTTTCATCCAGGCTACTCAGGTTCAATTCCTGGACAGGGAACTAAGATCCTGCTTCAGGATCTCTCCGAGAACAGAAGCAAGAACTCAAGTCACTAGAGATAGTTATTGTGTGGCTAAAGCAGAACTGCCCATTTTTTAGTAATCACTTCACTGAACATTTACTTAGCACTACTTTATGCCAAGGACAGTGCTAGGTGTTCAAAGATTATTTGTTGCAACTCTATGTGACTGGATTTTGTGAATCCAAAATGACTGTCTTGTATTTCATGTATGTATTTGTATGTATTCTTATAGCCTGGATAATTTGTGGTAGATTTTATTTTTTAAAGAATTGTAATGTGGCACGGCTATACTTCCCCATGCAGCACGTAGTTAGAGACACTGAATGCATATGTACCACATGGAATTCAGGAGTCTTGAAGTGGAAAGTCACAGCTTTTGCAAGGCCTCAAATTAGTGCAAAATTCCTCACATTGAGGTGAGACCTGCAGGTAAGCACAGAGCTGCAGGGTACTTTAGAGGTATTCATTGGAGAAAAATCTCACAGTGAAGAAAAGTAATATTGGCCAAATGCCTGCTGTTTTATACTGAACTTTTAAGGAAAAGTTCTGTGACAACCTCTTTTTTTATCACTGCTATCTTTTGAAATTAAAAAGAAAATAATTAACTGTCCTAGCTTCAGTAAAAGTGATAAAAGTGTCAAAAGATGAAAAGCCAGGATAAGAGCATTTTTCTTTAAAGAACTCTCAGTCCTTTACATAGCTGATCTAATGAATCCCTGCAATGGTTATATGAAGTGGATATGGGATAAGTATTGTTATTCTTTTAGTGCTTTGCAGGGGAAATATAAAAATCATCAAATAGAATTTTCAAGCCCTTCACTCAAAGAGTTCAGTGTTGTATTTGTCTTCTTAGCTTTGGATTGCTCCCCCAGATGTCAGAAAAGATGACCCATAATCTCTCATGGGTATGTTTGATGTGATTCACGTAGGGCAAAACAGATGGCAGAAATGTATAACCTCTTTGGAGGAGAAAATAGAAGCTATATTCAACAAGAGATGGAGGGAAGTGAATGCTATTGAGCCATAATCACCAGCAAGCTGAGAGAACTGCAAAGGCTTTGCTTCAAATTTCTGAACAGAATAATTTTTTTTATCACAGACAAAGCAAAAATAATTCTTAAGAACTGTAGAGAGACTTGAGAGAAACATATAAAATCCTGAAATATAGAATATATAGAAAGTACCCAAGCCCCCCCAGCAAATTGCATGTTTAAACTGTATTAGTGGAGCAGATGTTTTCTGGATTTTTGAATTCTAACATAAAAGTATCTATCCCATATGAAGAAAAATATATCATTTTTTCATATTAAGATAAAATAGAAAGAGAAATAGAAGGAGTATAATGATGACCCTTTCTATCGGACTGTGTAATTGAAATGGAGTTTCTGGACTGGATTCAAAATGAGTTCTACCTAAGAAGGAATATTACAATGTCTTCCACTCAATATTTACCTATATGTCTTAAACACACATACACACACACACACACACACACACACAGACACACAGACACAAATTCATTTTGTACAAAAATTTATTCAATGTTTTGAGCAAATTCTATGTGCTAGTAATTGTGTTTGGCATTATTATGCATATGTTCATATTCTATGCCCATATTAACACAGAAACTCATTTTTTAAACCATTTTGAAATTCCATTAAATCATTTAATTAGGCTGAATTAACTGTAGTTTGACTGGAGATTACTGATGTAAGCAATAAATAATGACTATTTGAGTACTGTATATTTAGGTAATTCACATTTCTAAACCTCCCTGTTTGGTGTTTACACTTTTAATTTTTTTTTTTTTTTTTGGCTTATTAAATTTTTTCTTTCCTCTTATTTGCCATAGTCGTTTCTCCTCTTTCCTTAAATAAATTTTGTAAAATCCATGCTATCACTATTCTGGTTATTATTTATACCTGATTTGGTGTCATTCTTTTCCTGAGTCTACCAGTACTAGAACTAACTGTAGGGGAACAGAGAAAAGTAGCAGTGACTACTGTTTACTGCTCAGCAAGGGATTCATACTTTACTCTTTCCTAGGAAACATTACTATAGGAGAAAAATTCACTTCAGGGCCAATGGGAAATTTTGCTGCTCATGGTGGAGGTGTTTAGACACAAATTTAGGCCAAGTATATTTGTATTTCAATTATTTCTTCTTTCTACTGATCAACAACAGCTGCTGGAGAATTCATTATCAATTATTTCTCTCCTCCAACTATGGATCACTTGGCTTCAGAGAGTTTAGCATACACATTCACTCACAGGTATATATATATTTATGTTTATATTCTCAGTAACATATATGTTCCCTAACACATAAAAAGTCTTACATTACGTTTTTTTTAAATTTCAATTTTATTTTATTTTTTTTATACAGCAGGTTCTTATAGTTATCCATTTTATACATATTAGTGTATATATGTCAATCCCAATTTCCCAATACTTCACACAACTACCCGCCCCCCCCACCCCAGCACTTTCACCCCTTGTTGTTCATACATTTGTTCTCTACATCTGTATCTCTATTTCTGCCTGCAAACCAGTACATCTATACCATTTTTTTTGGTTGCACATATATGTGTTAATATACGATATTTGGTTTTATCTCTCTGACTTACTTCACTCTGTATGACAGTCTCTAGATCCATCCACATCTCTACAAATGACAGTTTCATTCCTTTTTATGTCAGAGTAATACTTCACTGGTTATACGTACGACATCTTCTTTATCCATTTTTCTGTTCGATGGCCATTCAGGTTGCTTTCATGACCTGGCTATTGTGAATATTGCTGCAATGACCATTGGGGTGCATATGCCTTTTTAAATTGTGGTTTTCTCTGGTTATATGTCCAGTAGGCGGGATTGCTGGGTCATATGGTAGTTCTATTTTTAGTTTTTTAAGGAACCTCCATACTGTTCTCCCTAGTGACTGTATCAATTTAATTCCCACCAACAGTGTAAGAGGGTTCCCTTTTCTCCTCACCCTCTCCAGCATTTGTTGTTTGTAGATTTGTTGATGATGCACATTCTAACTGGTGTGAGGTGATACCTCATTGTAGTTTTGATTTGCATTTCTCTAATAATTAGTGATGTTCAACAGTTTTCATGTGCTTCTTGGCCATCTGTGTGTCTTCTTTGGAGAAATGTCTGTTTAGGTCTTCTGCCCATTTTCTGATTGGGTTGTTTGCTTTTTTAATATTGAGCTGCATGAGCTATTTATATATTTTGCAGATTAATCATCTGTCCACTGTTTCATTTGCAAATATTTTCTCCCATTGAGGGTTGATTTTCATCTTGTTTGTAGTTTCCTTTGCTGTGCCAAAGTTTTAAGTTTCATTAGGTCCCATTTGTTTATTTTTGTTTTTATTTCCTTTACTCTAGGAAGTGAATCAAAAAAGATCTTGCTGTGATTTATGTCAAAGTGTGTTCTTCCTACATTTTCCTCTAAGAGTTTTATAGTGCCCAGTCTTACATTTAGGTCTCAAATCCATTTTGAGTTTATTTTTGTGTATGGTTTTAGGCAGTGTTCTAATTTCATTCTTTTCCATGTAGCTGTCCAGTTTTCCCAGAACCACTTATTGAAGAGACTGTCTTTTCTCCATTGTATATCCTTGATTCCTTTGTCATAGATTAGTTGACCATAGGTGCATGAGTTTATCTCTAGGCTATCTATCTTGTTCCACTGATCTTTATTTCTGTTTTTGGGAGAGTACCATATTGTCTTGATTACTGCAGATTTGTAGAATAGTCTGAAGCCCGGGAGCCTGATTCCTTCAGTTCCATTTTTTTCCCTCATGACTGCTTTGGCTATTTGGGGACTTTTGTGTCTCCATACACATTTTAAGATTTTTTGTTCTACTTCTGTAAAAAAAATGCCATTGGTAATTTGATAGGGATTGCATTGAATTTGTAGGTTGCTTTGGGTAGTATAGTAATTTTCACAATATTGATTCTTTCAATCCGAGAACATGGTATATCTCTCCATCTGTTTGTATCATCTTTAATTTGTTTCATCAGTGTCATATAGTTTTCTGCATACAGGTCTTTTGTCTTCCTAGGTAGGTTATTCCTAGATATTTTATTCTTTTTGTTGCAATGGTAAAAGGGAGTGTTTCCTCTCTCAGATTTTTCATCATTGGTGTATAGGAATGCTAGAGATTTCTGTGCATTAATTTTGTATCCTGCTACTTTACCAGATTCACTGATTAGCTCTAGTAGTTTTCTGGTGGCATCTTTAGGATTCTCTATATATAGTATCATGTCATCTGCAAACAGTGAGAGTTTTTCTTCTTCTTTTCCAAGTTGTATTACTTTTACTTCTTTTTCTTCTCTGATTGTTTTGGCTAGGATTTCCAAAACTATGTTGAATAATAGTGGTGAGAATGGACATCCTTGTCTTATTCCTGATCTTAGATGAAATGCTTTCAGTTTTTCACCATTGAGAATGATGTTTTCTGTGGGTTTGTTGTATACAGCCTATATTATGTTGAGGTAGGTTCCCTCTGTGCCCACTTTCTGGAGAGTTTTTATCATAAAGTGGTGTTGAATTTTGTCAAAAGCTTTTTCTGCATTTATTGGGATGATCATATGGTTGTTCTCCTTCAATTTGCTATTATGGTGTATCACATTGATTGATTTGCATATATTGAAGAATCCTTGCATCCCTGTGATAAATCCCACTTGATCATGGTGTATGATCTTTTTAATGTGCTGTTGGATTCTGTTTGCTAGTATTTTGTTAAGGATTTTTGCATCTATATTCATCAGTGATATTGGTCTGTAATTTTCTTTTTTTGTAGTATCTTTGTCTGGTTTTGGTATCATGGTGATGGTGGCCTCATAGAATGAGTTTGGGGTTGTTTCTTCCTCTGCAATTTTTGGAAGAGTTTCAGAAGGATAGGTGTTAGCTCTTATCTAAATGTTTGATAGAATTCACCTGTGAAGCCATTTGGTCCTGGACTTTTGTTTGTTGGAAGATTTTTAATCAAAGTTTCAATTTCATTACTTGTGATTGGTCTGTTCGTATTTTCTATTTCTTCCTGGTTCAGTCTTGGAAAATTATATCTTTCTAAGTATTTGTCCATTTCTTCCAGGTTGTCCATTTTATTGGCATAGAGTTGCTTGTAGTAGTCTCTTAGGATGCTTTGTATTTCTGCAGTGTCTGTTGTAACTTCTCCTTTTTCATTTCTAATATTATTGATTTGAATCCTTTCCCTCTTTTTGTTGATAAGTCTGGATAATGGTTTATCAATTTTGTTTTTCTTATTAAAGAACCAGCCTTTAATTTTATTGATCTTTGCTATTGTTTTCTTTGTTTCTATTTCATTTATTTCTGCTCTGATCTTTATGATTTCTTTCCTTCTATTAAGTTTGGGTTTTGTTTGTTCTTCTTTTTCCTGTTCCTTTACGTGTAAGGTAAATTATTTACTTGAGATTTTTCTTTTTTTGTGAGGTATGCTTGTATTGCTATAAACTTCATTCTTAAAACTGCTTTTGCTGCATCCCATAGATTTTGGATCATCGTGTTTTCATTGTCATTTGTCTCTAGGTATTTTTTGATTTCCTTTTTGATTTCTTCAGTGATCTGTTTGTTATTAAGTAATGTATTCTTTAGCCTCCATTTTTTTGTGTTTTTTATGTTTTTTCCCTGTAATTGATTTCTAATCTCAGAGCATTGTGGTCAGAAAAGATGCTTGATACAATTTCAATTTTCTTAAATTTACTGAGGCTTGATTTTTGACCAAAGATGTGATGTATCCTGGAGAATGTTCCATGTGCACTTGAGAAGAAATTGTAATCTGCTGTTTTTGGATGGTATTATCTATAAATATCATTTAAATATATCTGGTCTATTGTGTCGTGTAAAGCTTGTCTTTCCTTATTAATTTTCTGTTCACATGATCTGTCTATTGGTGTAAGTGAGGAGCTAAAGTCCCACACTATTATTGTGTTACTGTTGATTTCCTCTTTTATAGCTGTTAGCAGTTGCCTTATGTATTGTGGTGCTACTATGTTGGGTGCATATATATTTTTAATTGTTATATCTTCTTCTTGGATTGATCCCTTGATCATTATGTAGTGCCCTTCCTTGTCTCTTGTAACATTCTTTATTTTAATGTCTATTTTATTTGATATGAATATTGCTACTCCAACTTTCTTTAGATTTCCATTTGCATGGAATATCTTTTTTCATTCCCTCACTTTCAGTCTGTATGTGTCCCTAGGTCTGAAGTGGGTCTCTTGTAGACAGCAAATATATGGGTCTTGTTTTTCTATCCATTCAGTGAGCCTGTGTCTTTTGGTTGGAGCATTTAATCCATTCACTTTTAAGGTAATTATCGATATGTATGCTCCTGTTACCATTTTCTTAATTGTTATGTGTTTGTTTTTGTAGGTCCTTTTCTTCTCTTGTGTTTTCCACTTAGAGAAGTTCCTTTAGCATTTGCTGTAGAGCTGGCTTGGTGGTACTGAATTCTCTTAGCTTTTGCTTTTCTGTAAAGGTTTTGATTTCTCCATCAAATCTGAATGAGATTCTTGCTGGGTAGAGTAATGTTGGTTGTAGTTTCTTCCCTTTCATCACTTTAAATATATCATGCCACTACCTTCTGGCTTGTAGAGTTTTTGCTGAGAAATCAGCCATTTACCTTATGGGAGTTCCCTTGTATGTTATTTGTTGTTTTCCCCTTGTTCCTTTCAATAGTTTTTCTTTGTCTTTAATTTTTGTCAATTTGATTAGTATGTGTCTCAGCATGTTTCTCCTTGAGTTTATCCTGCCTGGGACTCTCTGTGTTTCTTGGACTTGGGTAGCTATTTCCTTTCCCATCTTAGGGAAGTTTTCAACTATAATCTCTTCAAATATTTTCTCAGGTCCTTTCTCTCTCTCTTCTCCTTCTGGGACCCCTAAAATGCTAATGTTGCTGTGTTTAATGTTGTCCCAGAGGTCTCTTATGTTGTCTTCATTTCTTTTCATTTATTTTCTTCATTCTGTTCCATGGCAGTGAATTCCACCATTCTGTATTCCAGGTCACTTAGCCGTTCTTCTGCCTCTGTTATTTTGCTATTGATTCCTTCTTGTGTACTTTTCATTTTTAGTTATTGTATTGTTCATCTCTGTTTGTTTGTTCTTTAATTCTTATAGGTATTTTTTTCTTTAATTCTTCTATGTCTTTGTTAAACATTTATTGCATCTTCTCAATCTTGCCTCCATTCTTTTCTGACGTCCTGGATCATCTTCACTTTCATTATTCTGAATTCGTTTTCTGGAAGGTTGCTTATCTCCACTTCAGTTAGTTGTTTTTCTGGGGTTTTATCTTGTTCCTTCATCTGGTACATAGTCCTCTTCCTTTTCTGTCTTTCTGTGAATGTGGTTTCTGTTCCACAGGCTGCAGGATTGTAGCTCTTCTTGCTTCTGCTCAAGTCTTACATTACTTCTTATGAAGTATTTGTTTAAAAATGAACATTGAACAATTATTGTGAACTTACAATAATGAAAATATCAATCTGGCTTGTTATGTAAATTCAACACCTTATTTTTATACACTTATGTCAACATAAATTATATCAATATGTATTTTAGTTTGAATCGTATAATCTTTAGACAATTTAAATTAAATATTTCAAAGATTCAATTTTTAGTAGTTAGTAAATATGTTAAATATATATTTAAGTAGGTATAATTCATATACTGATGCCCATGCAAGCCAAGTGCTAGATTTTCAACTAACCTGAAATTAAAATGCTTGTGTTCAAATGGAAAAAGAAAAGTGAATCTTAATACATGGAAAATCAAGTAGAGGAAAGAAGAAAGGAAGAAAAGAATGAAATGAAAGAGAAGAGAGGAAAAAAAATGAGAAAGGAAGGAAGGAAGAAAGCAATAGAAATACTTCCCTAAATACTTTATACACACTACTTTACTCTATCTCAATAAACTCCTACAAAGTAGACACTATTGTTACCACCATTTAAAAGATGAGAAAACAAATGCAGAGTGAGTTCATGTAACTTCCCCAGACCATATAGTCCGAGAATCATAGAACAATAATTTGAACCCAGGGAACCTCATGCTGAAGTTAAAACTCTTAACCACTTTATACTACTGTCTTTATCACAGGTGAGAAAATATAAGATACAGTAGCATTATCAGTGCCCTTCAAATAGCAAGCATAATTTAAGTAATGTTTCAGCAACCTCCTCCTTAATAAAGTCATCTCAATGGAAAATACTTGGCTTTTGAATCAGGTAAGCCTGATTTCTCTTCTCAGGTTGGCACACCAAAACTCTTAAAACTCATTTCACTTATTTAAACTTATTTAACCTGTGGCTCTTAATTAAGGACTAAGATAAGGTGTTTTAGCAAATAATTTGACAAGATAAATATATTTAGAGTCAAATAGAATTAGTTTGAATATTGGCTTCCCCACTTTCACTTTGGATAAATTGTTAGTCACTCACTCTGAGTAGATAATATGAGAATAGTCTTAATTATTTTATTAAACTATTATCAGTATTAAATAAGATAAAATAGTAAATGTAATATAACAATGTGTGCAAAGTTCAAAACAGTGTACATAAATCAGAGATAACATTTGATAAATTTAAAAATTTACAGTTACTGATTAAAATTTCCTTGTGATTCTTCATTCTTTTAAAATATGAGAATAATTCTATATATCTCACAGCTGAATTGGGGTAAGATTTAAAAGTGGAGTGCACTTAGGTACCTAGAGATAGAACAGTTCCTGCCATATGTTTGGTACTCAGAATATATAATTGCCTTCCTTCATGTATCTCTTATTTATACTTTAATTAACTTTAAGTGATTTCCAACTGATAGGTAACATTCCCATATTACTCAACATGTCAATTTGCTGCCTATCTTTCTAGGAATCTCCCCAACCAAGCTCTGTTATGTGCTTTATTATAAAAAAAAAAAAACATTATGTTGTCTCAGTAGCATCCACTTGGAAAAGTAAGTTGACAGCAAACTAAGCATGCTGTTTCTCTTACATAAAAACATTATCTTAGGTTACAAAGTCATAATATAGCAATTTCTTAAAATAAACATATAACTGAAACTGTGTCATCAAAACCAGGGGTCTGGAAACTTTTTCTCTAAAGAGGTAAATAGTAAATATATTAAGTCATATGGTCATTATTACAACTAATAAACTTGGCCATTGCAGCATGTAGCTCTATAAGGAATATATATTTTTATAATGGTGGAAATTTCCTCCAATTATATTTTATTTACAGAAGTAGAATGTGGGCTGTATTAGGCACACAGATCACAGTTTCTCATCCTTGACCGATATCAGTGGTTTAATTGAAATGTGGAATAAGAACTTGCTAATTTATTCAAGAAAAACTTATTTAAGACAAAAAAAAATAACAGAAGTAACCATCATCAATATTATTGATTATAAACTCTTCGTGGACAGGGAAGTGAGTTTTGTGGTATTTTATGTTTTTATAGAGTTGATGTTCAATAATTATATATTAATTCATTTAGTCGTAAGGGAATATTTATTGAGTGCTTAAGATATGAATAAATGAACTAGTACTTTGATTCCATCTCAAATAAATTTTGTCATAAGTATTAAAATGGCAGTAATTCTTCTAGTTTTTCTGTAGACATTGAAGAGAGGATATACTTGCTACAAATAATTCTGATCTTCCTAAATAGACACTGAATATGAGGTACAGAAACATATCAAAAGGGACAAATAATAAATGTTTACCTGGTTAATAAGGATCAGAACTAGGTGTATAATGTTAAATAATTTCTGAGAAAGGAAAGCAGTAACAGTTCTAGAAGTTTGTTATGATAGCTAGGAAAGGGTTTGAGAAAAATTGTCATGTGAAACAGAGAGAAAAATCACAAATATATGTGGAAGTCAAAGTTGCATGACTAGAAGTTAAGTGCAATTTGAATAAACATTATTAATCATAGGCTTACAGGAAAAAAGGTTGAATAATAGAGAAGAAAACATTTAAACTGAGTGTCTACAATGTATTAAGACATTTGAGTAATGAAAAACTACACATTTTTGCTTGGTTCTTTAGCTTATTGTTAATCAGAAAATGATGAAATATTATCCCACTACAATAAAAAATACTTAAAAATTCAGATATGGTTTTATCATACATTTTACCCAACCAATCAAAATACTTTGAATATCCTAGAGAAAGAGGGCTTTGACCAGAAGTTTGGATAATATAATGAAGTCAAGGTTAGAATGGAAGCAGACCTTCATTTAAATTATAACAAAGGAATAAAAGAAAATACAAAGACAAAAGTAGGCTGAATGATCAATGGATCCCTGACTTAATTTGCTGTGGCTATATATAGTGACTCTGTTTCTGGTAGAAAAGTCAATTTTAGTAGAAAAAATGACTAGCTTTTAATGAATGAATTTCCCTGACTGAGTTATGAATGCTTAAATTTATTCCTAGGTATTTATGGACCCAGAAAAGAAAAAAAAAAAAGCAGAAATGATTTCAGAACACAACTGGATATAAAATACAATTTGTAAATGTTATTAAAAGATACACTTTTAAAAACTCTGGGGTATAAAAATCTGAAATAGAATAAATTCATTTGGACAGAACTAGAGCTATTAATAAAATTAACTACAGAAGGAGCTTTTGAAGGATTCATACAAGAAGGTAGAAGATTTGAATTATGAACTGAAGATATTTGTAATACAGAAAGATGTCACTGAATCTAGATTGAGCAAATGTTGATGAGTTGATTTAGAAAATACTCTGTCTAGAAATATGTAGGTGAATTTTATTTCAGACCCTAAATAATTTAGGTCAATTTCCCGCAAGATATACTGACCAAAAATGAGCAAGTCTAGATTGTTTCTCTAGAAAAAGTATGAACTTTATCATACAACTCAATAACAACAATGACAACAACAACAAAAGCCAATTGAAAAATGGGCAGAAGACCTAAATAGACATTTTTCCAAAGTATATACACAGACGGCCAATAGACACATGAAAATATGCTCAACATCACTAATTATTGATATTAGAGAAATGCAAATCAAAACAACAGTGATGAAATACCACCTCACCCCAGTCAGAATGGCCACCATTAAAAAGTCCATAAATAGGGTGGGAGGGAGACGCAAGAGGGAGGGGATATGGGGATACATGTATACATATAGCTGATTCACTTTGTTATACAGCAGAAACTCACACAACATTGTAAAGCAATTGTACTCCAATAAAGATGTTAAAAAAAAAAAAAGTCCACAAATAACAGATGTTGGAGAGGGTGTGGAGAAACGGGAACCCTCTTATGCTGTTGGGAGGAATGTATCAATAAATTGTGCAATCACTATGGAGAACAGTATGGAGGTTCCTCAAAAAACTAAAAATAGAATTGCCATATGAGCCTGCAATCTCACTCCTGGGCATATATGTGGAGAAAACTATAATTTGAAAATATACATGTACCCCAATGTTCACTGCAGCAATATTCAGTATAGCCAAGACATGGAAACAACCTAATGTTCATCAAGAGATGAATGGATAAAGAAGATATGGTACATATATACAATGGAATACTATTCAACCATAAAAAAGAACCAAATAATGCCATTTGCAGCAACATGGATGGACCTAGAGATTATCATACTAAGTGAAATAAGTCAGAATGAGATAAACAAATACCATATGATATCACTTATATGTGGAATCTAAAATACGACACAAATGAACTTATCTCCAAAACAGAAACAGACTTACAGACATAGAGAACAGATGTGTGATTACCAAGTGGGAGAGTGGGTGAGGGAGGAATGGATTGGGAGTTTGGGATTAGTAGATGCAAACTATTATATATAGAATGAATAAACAACAAGGTCCTACTGTATAGCACAGGGAACTATATTCAATATCCTGGGATAAACCATAATGGAAAATAATATAAAAAAGAATATATATATATATATAACTGAATCACTCTGCTGTACAGTAGAAATTAACACAGCATTGTAAATCAACTATAATTCAATAAAATAAATTAAAAAAATAAAAGAAGTATGAGCTTTAAACTCCACAGTATTATGAAAGAGTAAATTGTCCCCATAAAAATAGGAGCAAAAAGAATAATTAATATACCAAAGTCAATCATATTCAAATTTCTGGTCAATGTCATAAAACATGAGAAAATAATAAAACATAAATATTTGATAAGAGAAGTAAAAATCATTTCTATTTGAGAATAATGTGATTCAATAACAAGAAAACAAAACAGTTGATTAAAGATAATAGAAGTTTATGAAAAAACTAAACATTTTTTAAATCATCAAAATAATCAGTAGGGAAATACAAACTGTTAAAAATGTGAGAAAAGAAAAATTGCACAAATTGAGAGAATTTAATTTATGAAAGGAAGAATCTAAACGTAGTACAAATGTTTTTTTTTTCTTCTTAAATCAATATATGGTTTCATCTTAACTCTAGTTAGTAGTAATTGGGCAATGGGGGGGGAATATTTTTAATTCTATAGAATAATTTGTTCTCTATAAGAACATAAAATTTATCTGGAAGACACGGTTGGCCCTTTATATCCACAATTCCCCATTCATGGATTCTAGTAATGTTACATATTTACTGAAAAATAGCCATTTATACACTGAGTTCAAACCCATATTGGTCAAGGGTCAACCTGTATTCTTTAATTTCTTTCCATAACACTTTGTAGTTTTCAGTGTAAAATTATTTCACATATTTTGTCAGATTTATCCTTAAATATTTCACATTTGTAGATACTATTGTAACTTAGTATTTTTATTTTTACTTTTTCTTTCCAGTTGTTGGAATCATTGTTAGGATACAGAAACACAATTGCTTCTCATAGGTTGATCTTGTCCTGCAGTTCTGATAAGGTCACTTAGTAGGTGTAGTAGCTAATTTATAGATTTCATAACATTTCTTATGTAGATGATTGTGTCATATTTGAATAAAGACATTTCTATTCTTTCCGTTCCTATTTTTTTTTTAATTTATTTTTTTTGCTTATTGCACTGGCTAGAGCATCCTGTACTATGTTGAGTAGAAGTGTTGAGAACAGTCATCCTTGCCTTGTTTCTGGTCTTGGGAGAACAACATTCAGACTTTCACTCTGAATTCCTGAAATAAGCCCAAATTTATCATGATTGATGAAAATTTTCATATATTGTGGCTTTAATTTGCTAAAAATTTGCAAGAATTTTTTCTTCTACGTTATGAAAGATATTGTAACATAGTATTCTTTTCTTGTATGGTCTTTGCCTGGTGTTAATATCAGTATTTCTGGGCTCATAAAATTATTTGTATATTCCCTCATCCTCAATGTTTTAGAGGAGATTTTGTAAAATTAGCATTGTTTTCTTAAACATTTGGTACAATTCACCAGTAAAGCCACTGAGCATGAGAATTTTTTTGTGAAAATGTTTTAATTAAAAATTCAATTTATTTACTAGAGATAGAGCTATTCTTGTTTGTTATGTGTATTTGTTGCTTTCTTCCTTACTAAGAGACCACTGATTTTTTTTTAATTTTATTTATTTATTTATGGCTGTGTTGGATCTTCCTTGCTGCACAAGGGCTTTTCTCCAGTCATGGCGAGCAGGGCCACTCTTTGTTGCCACAGCATGTGGGATCTTCCTGGACCAAGGCTTGAACCTATGTCTCCTGCACTGGCAGGCGGACTCCCAACCACCGCACCACCAGGGAAGTCCCGAGACCACTGATTTTGATTGTGCATAAAAACATTCCCAGTTAAACATATTTGCCTTCCCAGACTCCTTTTCAGATAGGAATGACCCATGTGACATTTTTCTGGCCAATAAGATATAGGTAGAAGTCTGCTAGGCATTTTACAGGAAGGTTTTTCTTTCAAACCACAAATCCTACTTCTCCACAACTTCCTTTTACATATACCCAAGACAAAAGCTAAATTGTATGCATGATGGAACAAAAAGTTAGAAGGAATAAGAATCTTTGATTATATACTTGATTAGCTGTAATATCTTTAGCTACTCCTGAAAACCCAATACTTTTTAAACAATCTGGATTTTTACATAATGATATGCTAATTACATATGAATAATTACTCATATCAAGTACTTAGATTAAATCTGTAAGCTATTATTCTTTATTTTAAGTGTTATTCTATTTTTGTTTTCATTGCCAGTTGCATATTTAGTAGAGTTTCATATCAATTTACTATTTTGATATTTTCTAAAATATCACATTATAAGTTCAATACTTTGTAAATCTTTTTGCATGTGGCCTGGCCATTTTGTCTTTCTATTCTCAAAATTTTAAAACAAATAATTAAATAAGTCTTCAAAATACATACCATTCTCTGAGGTAATAAACAAAAGTTCAGGTTCACATAGAAATCTCAGAATCACAATATGCTGGTTTTGGCTATCATCACTTATAAAATAAAATTATTGATTTTTTGGACTTGAGTATTTCCTGGTTACATTCATTGCAGAAAATCATAAGCATCTGAATTTGAGGAAACTTTTCTCAGATAGATAGATAGATACATATAGATATAGATACAGATATAGATATTCATATTCTATATGAATATCTAAATATGAATATATAGATATTCATATTTATTCATGATATAAATATTTAGGGATTTTTATCCAATTTTGTTTGAGCTATTAAACAATGGGATCAATTTACATGAACACATAATATATGATCATACATGAAAAGAATGAGAAATTATGTAGCCTATAAAATGATGTAAATCTGTATTTATTGACATAGAAATATGTATAAATAAGTCCCCCACATATGAACCTTCAAGTTGTGAACTTTCAAAGATGTGAAAGTGCATTTGCATGTCTAATCCATAAGTTAGTTCATGTGTCTGGTGTACATTGTCATATATGTCCATCCTCTACAAGTGGTTGTGCTTTGTATACTTTACTGTACAGTACTTTATATAGTACAGTAGTATAGTATCTTTATTTCAAGACCAGGATGTCCAGAAGCAAGTGTAAGAGATTCATGACACAGGAAATGGCAAGGGAATTTCCTTTATTTGAGAAGGCACTGTTAGTTTTTGAGGCACAGGACCCGAATGTAGAATAGTACATGAGGGTTGCAGCAGCCTTTCAGAAGGCAATCCAGTACTACCGTGTCATCTATGATGAGAAGAAAAAAAAAGCTACTACTCAGACATCACTGGATCATTTTTTCAAGAGGGTAGATAGAACTGAATCCAGCAAGGAACCAGAACCTTTGCTATCAATGTCAGGACTGAGTGAAATTGCAGCATGCCTTCAGTCTCCTATTCCTTCAGCTCTACCATCTCCCACCTCCTCTCCCTCCTCCAGTCAGTAACTCTTCTTGCCTGTTCACTCGATGCCAGCCCCTGTATGCCAGCTGTTGTACTGTACTACTGTACTTTCAAATGTACTGTAATGTAAGATTAAAAATGTTTTCTTTACTTTTTGTGTTTGTTTGTTTTTATGTATTATTTGAGCAAAAATTATTATAAAACTGTTACAGTACTGTACAATATAGCTGATTGTGTTAGTTGGGTACCAAGGCTAACTTTGTTGGACTTACGAACAAATTGGACTTATGAACATGCTCTCAGAATGGAATTCATTTGTATATAGGGGATTTAATGTACAAAAAGTCATTAAATGAAGAGCAAGGTCACAACTAGTATGTATCATATAAATCAATTCTTATTAAAGGTATGATATAAACCGTGTGAAAAATTAGAGTTACACAAAATTATATTTTATGTGCTATCATGTATTTTGTTATGTTATTTATATTAGGCTATATTGCAAGAGAATACCAGAAATATCTGGAAGGAATTTTACCAAAATTATTACCTAAAAATAATTTGTAGGTAATAATTTTTAAATAAATGAGTGATTTAATTCCTACAATAAAACTGTACAGTTTTTGTTTTGCTTCTCTAGATATGTTAAGACCAGATGATAAATCACTTAGTTCTATACTTAAACATGAGTAATGAATAAATATATGTTGCTACAGTTAAATTTTGAAACAAAAAAGCAGTTTTATTGACACAGTGTTGATGAATGTAGGTCAATATGGAGCAGGAATAAACTCTGTCAATAGAGAAATAAATCAAGTTTTGGAATAAAGATATACTATTATATTTGGAAATTAGACATATCTTATTTTAAATAGTGAAGTTTATTAACACTAAAATAGCTTATCATCTGTTATGTTACACTATATTTACTAAGAAATAACTAGTAAGCTAAAAAATATTTTTAAACAGGTCCCAAGGAAATAGATCCCATATAACTTCACACTGTAATATCAATTTGCTCTAGGACATGCCTTGAAAACTGTTAAGATTTTGTTCTTTCTTTTTTTCTTTCTTAACTGCTTTATTCTATATGTTGCCTTAAAAAATCCATATATAAGTTCTTGCCTAGAAGATAGCTTCAGAATCATAATGATGTGCTTTCAGTAAATTGAAACATCTTAAGTTTACAACAAAATCATCTTAAAATAATGTCAAAATTGGTAAAAAATTGATAGATACAATATTTGAAGTTTTTAACCATGAATAGTCACCTGATGGAAAGTAGAATGCAGTATTCTTCATTTGATTAATTTGATTATCCAAATGATACTATAGTCATACACACAGAAATATAATGCTAAATCAAGAATTGTTATGAAACCATTAAACTTCATTTTTATTCTCTGTCTCCCCAAGGGACATATATTGTGAATAGGCAGGGTACAGAAAAGAAGTGAAGAGCAATGCTACAGTATTCTAAAATGACTTATCTTCATTTTTTTTCCAGTCTATACTAACAGATCTAAGGACTCAGGCTTATATGAAGATAGAAGAATAGGAAAGAAAAAGAGACATATAAAAATGTTACATATATGGCACAGTGATCTCAGTCTAGAACCCAGCAATACTGAGAGGGAGATTTATTACCTGCATTTTATAGATGAGTAAACTGAAACATTGAAAATACATGAAATTTAAAATTTTTTGACTAAGAGATAGTAAAGATTTTAAAACTATTACTGAATAATTCTAATCTCCATTGAATTATAGTATATCTTCAAAGTTACAAATTCATAAATTTATATGTTGGTAGAACTACATGGAAAGTTACCTCTCCTCCCAGAATGGTGGCAGCAAAGGGAAATACATATTTAAGTTCACTTTATAAATTAAAAAAATAAATTTTCCAATTTTTTCCAAACACTGTTATTGTCTCAAAAATGTTTTCCTGTTGAAAAACACAGATGACTTATATTAATTTATGTCAATCAATTACCAGAAAACATAATTATCTCGAGGTTATATTGTTTGGTCTTATTTTCTAAAACCTCAAGCTGTTATTATATATTGAACAAAATGGTAAATTAATTCTAAGGAGAATAAAAACAAGTAACAGTTGTAATTTTTGTCAGGCTGACAGCATATAATTGGCTGAAAGCAACCATAGATTAAATAAATATTGGATTTTGAACAGAAGTGTCAAACCAGGCTTACATTATGAGATTTTTTTTTTTTTGGTTTTGGTAATTTATTCATATGAATATTACAGTTATGCATTTTGTTAAACTTCTGAGGCTTCTCCACTTCCTAGTCATATGAACGTTGACAGTTTACTTAAAGCAAACAGAAATGTACTGCCCAGATCTTTCTTCAAGAAGGGTCTTTTTGAAAAACTTTGGAGGAATTTGGGTAGTTGACAGCCTCTTTTACCTCCTTTTGATTTACCTTTGCTTTTGAGTTTAGATTATAATCTTCTAGGGATGGCCCTAGCCAATGATCAAACGGGACTGAGATACATGCACCTGGCATTAAACATAATGTGACGTGCATTTTACAGGTAATCTTTGCTGGAAAGCTCTCCTTTGATCTAGCAGAGACTTTTCCACATTTACTTCATGATCCAACAACTCCTCTTGCCAAAATTTACTTTCTTTATTTTCTTTTTCAGGTATAATACACCCCCTCAATTTTTTGTACTTTTAACTCTATGTCAGCCTCTCCTTTCCAGGGGACAAAACTGACACAGATGTTCCAGGAGTCATTTGAGAAAGCAGAGAGTGAGATAGAATTGGGGAGCTTGATGACTCATCCGCTGGCAACAAGGACACTATGTTAGGGGTTTTGTGGGTTAGGGTAATCCTGGGAAAAAATTGACAGCTCAATTGCTAAAACTTTCACAGATGGTGACTGGAGAGAATGTTCAATAAAAAGAAAGACTCTGGTCTGTGCAGTGATATAGGAACTGTAAAAATATGAGGATGCAGGAGTGAGAGAAAGAGGAGATAGAAAATTTCCATACAAGGAAAATAGAATAGGCTGGTTGTTATTAAGTGATACTGATACTCTACAGAAGAAAAATGGAAAGCTTAACAAATAACTAAAAACTAAGTGTGAAGGCCAGAGACTTTCTCTGATATTTTACAAGGAGAAAAGAAGAAGGTGAACACCAAACATAGGATTGAGTAATCAGAGTGGCTAAATTTTAAAAATGATGTAATGATCGGCTAAGGCAGGTCTATAATGACAGGGTCTGAGCCTGGGAAATGGCAAAATGCTTGGCTGTCAGGTCAGGGATCTGGAAAGAAAAGGGTTATAAGATTAGAGACAAGGAGATCTGTGTAAAGTCATGTGGATGAACATATGCGAGTGGGTACAACGTGTAAATATTATAGTATTACTCAAATTTTATGTAGTGCTATCATTCAGGTCACAATGTATTTACGAAACTAGGTTCTCATATGGTGTTGTATCCTCAGGAGGAAGGATACATGGCCCTAGGAACCAATGAGTGGAAGTAGGCTTTGCCATCATTTTCAGTGCCTCATTGGTGAATTTTGTTTTCTGTCACAAAATCTGGACTCTGTAGGTATGGAAGTTCTAAACCTAAAAGGGGGCATATAATTGCCAGGCAACGCAGAAAATTTCTCACTGAAACTACGTTACCTGTTACATTTGATGCCAGTTCAGCAACATAAAACCTTATATGGTTCAACTGTTTAAGTGTGCCTAAATTAGGGGTGGGTAGTAAATGGATTCCTGGCACCAAATCCAGCATACAGTGGGTTCACTGAGCTTTTGGATCTACCCAGTGATCATTTCTTCAGTCCCTGAATTCATAATTGAGATTGATATACTTGGCAGCTGGAGCAACCCCCATATTGAATTAAGAGTTATCTCAATGGGGAAAAGCTATCTTAGTGAGAAAGCCGAGAGGAAATGTCTGAAACTGTCTTCCTCTGGCCAACATAATAAATTAAACATAATACTGCATTGGAGTGGAGACAGTGTAGACTACTGCTACACTTAAAGTTCTAAAGGATACAGGAGTAGTAGATGCTATCATAGCAGAAATAGGCCATCCACCCTGACAAGGCAACGCAACTAGAATGAAAGCACTCATGCTTGTTAAAGAAGAGGCCTGAGAGGTTCTGCTCACAATGAAGTCTACAGTCTATGGGGCAAGGAAGTTATACACACACACACAAATATTTTCTCCATGTGGTGGAATGAAAGAGTTGGTTTTACTGAGAGTCACATCTTCCATTTTCATTCATTCTTTCATTCATATTAGTAGCTGGATTGCAAAAATTTCTTTGATGAGGAGGTGGTGAAAATTATGAACTTGCTCTTGTTACATTATAGCACAACCTGTGTATGACTTTAAATGTTAGATAATAATCTAAGTGTCCTCCAGGAAATACAATTATTTTGGGAGTGGAGTGGTCAGGAGAAAGAGAACATAGAATTTAGCTTAATCTATTTATCTGTTGAATGTTTCATTAAAACATTAGGAAAATAATAAAACAGCTATTCCTATTTTTTAAGAAAAATGTTGATCTGTATCTCATTTCTCTTTTATATTCATTGTACTCTTTCACATATAAACAAAACTAAGATCTGTCCATTTTACTAATAATTACATTTTTAAAACTTTTACTGTGCACAAATTTTTAACCACATCAATCTAGCTCAGTTTTTAACCATGTGAAACTATACATTCTTTACTCCTTAGAATGTCTGTGATTTAACTTGATGTTCTTGCATGTCCTAAGTTTGTGCTGAAAGCTATGTCAACTAATTTTTCTAGAAATAAATATAGCATTCCTGAATTGATCAGCTAAATTCGTAAATATATTTTATCATGTGCTAAAATAATGATTGACAATATTGATTCTGGATGTTTTCTATTTTTGGGGGGAATTATACATGAGACAATTGTGTGATCACTTCTTTTTGGCTGAATATTTTGGCCAATTTTTATCTGTATTTGCCTTTGCTTTCCATATTTCCTCTTGTCTTAGAAAAGCTAATAATTCTAGACATCTCTGGCAATTAGTTCTTAACCTTGTTTTTATAGTCTAAAGCAATTCTTGACATACTGCTTCTTAGACTGAGGATATGCTAAAAGTACAAAATATGACTAAAATTCACAGTCCTAATGTTTGAATCTTGATATTATCAGCATTCTAAGATTAAATATAAAATGTTAGTGCCTTTTTATTATATAGTTATAAATATTCATAAGGAGTAGTTCAAAGTATCATTCTTACCTCAGAAGATTTGCTATTTGGTTTCAAATAAAAAGCAGTATGAGTATACAAATACTTAAGAATAAAGAAATATTTTCATGGGATAGCACCTACTCTGAAAAGAAAATGAAAAGGTGTCTGCTTATTATTTTAGATTATATATTTTTTTCAGATTTGAAGAGCAAGAATAATAGTTCATGTTTTCTATTCAGATCTATTGAGCCAAGTTTATTGTTTAACCAGGTACAAAAGAAATAAAACACAAGAGATTCATGAGGGAAAATCATGATAGATTCTCTCATGATTTAAACATCTTATTTTGGACTTGTATTAAATATGAATATGTCAACAAAGTTCAATGGATTAGAATCATATCACAAAGTGAAGGAATGAAAACCTGCTGGTAATATAAATCTGATTAGATCTGGTGAGCAGGAAGTAGCAACTACTGTAGACAAAATAATAAAGCATATGTGAGACAAGAGGTGGGAAATAAATCCTACAAAAAAACCCCCAAAAAACAAGTGCCTACTACATTGCTGGTATGGAGCACATTTAGGAATCTTTGGAAGATAAAAGATAAGTTGCTGCATATTGTCCCTCCTATCACTAAGAAATAATCAAAACGTCTATTGGACCTCTTTGGACTTTGGAGAAAATGTCTGTCTCATTTGGGCATACTGCTCTGACCTATTCACTGAATGACACAGAGCTGGAGAGTCGATACAACCTGGAATTAGGACTTGGAAGGTTAATCCCTAGCCAAGCATGCAAGTAGGACATTGAAGGTTAATCTTGGCCCTACCAGCTAAAAGCAAACTTCTGATGACCTTCACTAAGTATTTTTTTTAATTAATTAATTTATTTATTTATTTTTGGCTGTGTTGGGTGTCCGTTGCTGCGCAGGGGCTTTCTCTAGTTGCAGCGAGCCAGGGCTACTCTTCCTTGTGGTGCGCGGGCTTCTCATTGTGGTGGCTTCTCTTGTTGGGACCACAGGCTCTAGGCACGTGGGCTTCAGTAGTTGCAGCACGTGGGCTCAGTAGTTGTGGCTCACGGGCTTAGCTGCTCCACAGCATGTGGGATCTTCCCGGACCAGGACTCGAACCCGTGTCCCCTGAATTGGCAGGCGGATTCTCAACCACTGCACAACCAGGGAAGCTCTTCACTAACCATATATAGAGAAAAAAGTGATTTGCTACATCAACAGTTGATACAAGGTGCCAGAGGTACCATGGGATGTGTTTATTTGCTCTAGCAATAAAATCGCAAATGGAAGAGCAGCTGCCATTGAAGTCACCACCTGATTAAATGTATGATAGTCCACTATCATTCTGCACTGGTCAAATATGAAACTTGAATGAAGATATTTTTTTTAAATACAAATGTAGAGTTTATTGAAAGCTATTTCTATACCTACAACAAGCTAAATACATCTGTTCATACACATGTATACATAATTGCTCTGCCTGTAGTCTTAAATCAGAACTGAAACAGTAAATAAATATTGATATTCTTCATCTTTTTACAGACATTACTATACATTGACCTGTTTAAAAAATAAAAAAGTATTTCTCTATTTTTATTAAACTTTAAATAAAATATAACATATATACAGAAATGTACATAAATAATAAAAGTACAGTTTGGTAAACTGGTGACACACCATTGTAACTGTCTTTCAGATTATGAAATAGAAAATAACTGACATTCTTTAATCTACTTTATCACTTTATAGTCACTGCCCCAACTAAGTGTAACCGTTAGCCTCATCCAATGTCAGAAATCAATTTTCTTGTTTTTAAACTTGGATTGAATGAACTCATAGAGCAGATAATCTTTGATTCCTGGATTCTCCTCTTATTATTTGGGTGAGTCTTCCATGCTGCTCTATATAGTTATGTAGTTTGATATAGTTTGCTTATTTCCATTTATTCCACTGTGTGAATAGGTCATAATTTATTTATTTAACCTATTGTTAATGTTTTGACTATTGTAAATTGTTTGTCCATGATACTTTTTCATGTATTTTGATCAACATATGTATGCATTTCAGTCCCATATATGCCAGGAGTAAAGTTGATGAGTTATAGATTATTTGTATTTTCAGCTTTAGTAAATACTAGAAAACATTTTCCAAAGTGATTGTTCTAAATTACACTACTACAAGCAGGATATGAGAATTTCTGTTTACTTTACTCATCAGCATTTGGTACTGTCTGTCTTTCTCATTTTAGCCATTCTGGTGGCTGTGTAAGATAACTCTTTGTGGTTGTAATTTACCTTTATCTGAGAACTAGTAATGTTAATAAAGTTAGTAAAGTTAAGGGTCCCTTCATATGCTTATTTCCTATTTAGATAACCCCTTTTATGAAATGTTCAAGGTTTGTTTGCCTTTTTAAAATTGGATTATTTGCTGTTTATATTTAGGAGTTCTTTGTATATTCTGGATATAGATCATTTGATAATATCAGAGATTATCAGTCCAGGTTCTACCAGAGAAACAGAGAAAAACAAACAAATTATGTATATATATATATATATATATATATATATATATATATATATATATATATATATACATTTCTCTTATGATTAGTGCATTTTGTGTAATCTTAAAGAAATATTTGTCTATGCTAAATTCATAAAGCAATTTTTCTATTTTCTTCTAAACAGATTTAAAACTTTCACATTTAGATTTAAAATCCAACTGAAATTGATTTGTATTTCTTCCTGATTCAGTCTTGGGAGATTATACATCTATTTTAAAATTTATATTTGATGACTTTCATAAAAGTCATAATTAAATATTCCTGTAATTAAATATTCCTATATTTAGCCTTCTTTTATTTCCCTAACATTTATATATTCAATCATTTATTCCACCAATACTTATTGACCATCTATAATTTATAAGGATTGTACTGGAAATGGGATAGAATGATTTAAAATAAAAACAAATTTCCTTTTACCTTATTTTTTTCTGTTTTCTTTTTTATTACCTTTTTTTTTTTTTTTTTTTTTTCGGTACGTGGGCCTCTCACTGTTGTGGTCTCTCCCGTTGCGGAGCACAGGCTCCAGATGCACAGGCTCAAGGGCCATGGCTCATGGGCCCAGCCGCTCCGCGGCATGTGGGATCCTCCTGGACCGGGGCACGAACCCGTGTCCCCTGAATCGGCAGGCGGACTCTCAACCACTGCGCCACCAGGGAAGCCCATCTTTCATTTTTGATAACAAGCAAATGGATTTTTGTTCTTAAAAAAGGAAAAGTGTCAGTCAATTAATATCTATACTAAGGTTATAGCAGAATATACAAGAAACTAGTGAGGTAGATGATGATTTATGTAAAATTAATGATGGTTAAATTGTCATTTAAAAGTTGGGGGCTTCCCTGGTGGCGCAGTAGTTGAGAGTCTGCCTGCTAATTCAAGGGACACATGTTCGAGCCCTGGTCTGGGAGGATCCCACATGCTATGGAGCAACTGGGCCCGTGAGCCACTGCTGCTGAGCCTGCGCGTCTGGAGCCTGTGCTCCTCAACAAGAGAGGCCGCGATAGTGAGAGGCTTGCACACTGCGATGAAGAGTGGCCCCCGCTTGCCACAATTGGAGAAAGCCCTCGCATGGAAACGAAGACCCAACACAGCAAAAATTAATTAATTAATTAATAAATTCCTATCCTCAACATCTTAAAAAAAAAAAATTGGAACCCTGCTCCCACCATCCATAATCATCATGCTATGCACTTGCCAAAGATAACTAATCCACAGGTCTCAATGTTTAGGTCATTTAGTCAGGGCGCCTTCTCAAATCCATATTATATGTTTCCATAGCACCTAAAATTCTATATAGCGTTTATAGTAATTATGAACAGTTATTTGTGTAATTATTAATTTAGAGTCTATTTTCTCTCTACTGAATGATATGTTTCACAAAAACAGAAGAAATGTAGGCTATCAGTTAATTAAAAATGGAAGAGCAGAAGAAAAAAATAGAGAAAAGAAGAAAGTGAGAGATAGAGAAAGAGGATGAGAGGAAGAAAGGAATTTATGAGGGTGTTGTGCTCATAATCTTTTATAATAAGTTTTCCAAAAAGTTTATGTAATTTTCAATGTTTTGAAAACATTTCCATGCAGCTATTAAATTTCGTGGAGGAATTTTATGTCCCTTGTAACAAAAAGTCTGACCCTATTTTTTTTTTTTTTATGTGTAACAGATGACAGATTTTAAACCTCATTTCTCTCTCTTCCCCTTGTATCTTGCATCTGGGAAAGCTGGTAAGAAATCCTGGGTGCTTCCTCCTTTGGCAGTAGAGGGAAATTCAACCTATGTCGCCTTAGTTCCAACCCCATCCACTATGAAAATCACAAACCCATCTCCTTTCTCAAGCCTTTTCAGACCTGTTTTAAGGGACTGCCTGGCTCTCTCCAGGAAATCCTCAATTATGCAAGCAGTAAATCTTTTCATATCCTCTTGGTGTGACATCATCAGTTTTGACATCTGAACCAAATTTTGGATGGGATTTTCTCCTATTTATGTAGAGTACAAAATATACAGTCTCCCTGTATAGTCTATGTATATTTAGTTATAAAGTTGTTAATTTATACATCAAAATATGTAACAGAAATGATGCAAGTTAGATAACCTGAGGTATTTTGTAGTGAAATAAAGTTAAATCCAAAGCCATTTCAATTTATGTCTCAAAGCCTGGCTTTTTGCACATATTATGAACAATTTTTTTTTACCAAAATTTATTTTTTCTTATTTGTAACAAATTTACATCAGAAGTCTTACAGGGGTATAAAATTTAATTCACATTTGATTTACATATAATGTATAACTTTAATCTTAAAAGTATACAATTACATGAAGAGAAATTTAAAAATTCAGCCAAGACATATATTAGTTAATATCATATTTGCATTGTCATTTTCATCATCTGCGATTGAAATGATGGCACATTTTTTCCCCATGTACGAGTTTAAAGAAGTTGAATTATTTAATAATCATTTATTCTTTCCAGTTTTTTTTCCAGCATTTCTTGGCAAGTCTCTGAGCATTTCATGTGGATTATCAGGAAAGATTTTACAATAACCAATGGCTGGCAACGGTTATTCCAATTTCCAAAAGTTGTTAACACAAAACAACAACAACGAGTAAGCAAGTAAATAATAACAACAACTCTTCTCCATCCAGACTTTGGACAGAGACTGAGTTTATACATTTTCTTTCTGTTTGGAAGAATAATGTTTCTTTGTTGAAAACCTTTAAATGCATTCAACCATCTTTGATCTATAGATACTTCTTTTGTTGTATTTCACCAGCAAGTTCTCATGAAGATGTGACTTAAGGACACAGTGTTCATTAAAAAGATAATATGACTGAGTTCATTACCTATTTTCCAAGATTTATCATTAAGTTAAAGATTTACCATTCTGGGCCTCCCCAACTGAACCTAGCAAACTTACAGTTTCTATGAAGATTTCCTTTCTAAAGGACTAGTTAATTATTAAACTACAAATATGCAGCTGCCTACTCCCCAAGGTCCAAATCACACAAACAGCATTTTAGTAGTTTTCATGTTAAGGTCTTTTACTTTAGCAGTAAAATTAATTTTTTTTCTTACAATTCTTTTATGATCACCAATATTTATATGAGATTTATGGTGCTGAAAAAAGTAATAGCTAACATATAGAGAGGTTTCCTGTGTTCCAGGCAGTGTGTTGAGTGCACGCATGAATTATCTCACTTAATCTTTACAACCATCCTGAGTCTGCTACTTATTCAGCATGTGACTTTGGACATGTTATTTAACTTTTCTGTGTTTATATTTTCTTATCTATAAAAGGAAGATAAAATTACCAACCTCATGGGATGGTTGAACCATTTTTTTTCATATATATCCTGGCCAAAAAAATACCTCTGATTTTGTTACTAATGAAATGATTACACTAGCTCTTGATTACCATAAGTCTCACCCAGCTATTCAATATATTTCACCAAAAGTAAAATGTAAATAATGTTTTTATCAAGGTAAAAATAGAATCTACTACAGTTTGGTTCTATAATGGAATAAACTTCAACCACATATAAAATTATGCACTTTTTATACAAATGGTTTTAATCTTAGATCTTCTGAACTCATTATAGAAATGGTTTTAATCTTAGATCTTCTGAACTCATTATAGAAATCTATATAGAACTACTCTACCATGATTATTAAATGTTTAATTTCATTTTGTGATTAAGAAGAATTCATTTTCTTGGTCATCAATTGAATCGATAATATAATGATATCATAAATGGGTGTTGAAGTGTCAAAAGCTTTTTCTGCATCTGTTGAGAAAATCATATGGTTTTTATTCTTCAATTTGTTAATATGGTGTATCACATTGATTGATTTGCATATGTCTAAGAATCCTTGAATCCCTGGGATAAGTCCCACTTGATCATGATGTATGATCCTTTTAATGTGTTGTTGGATTCGGTTTTGAGTCTATGTTTATCAGTGATATTGGTCTGTAATTTTCTTTTTTGTGATATCTTTGTCTGGTTTTGGTATCAGGTTGTTAGGGGTCTCTTAGAATGAGCTTGGGAGTATTCCTCACTCTGCAGTTTTTTGGAAGAGTTTCAAAAGGATATATTTCTTCCTAGTTCAGTCTCGATGGTTGTACCTTTTTAAGAATTTGTCAGTTTCTTCCAGGTTGTTCATTTTATTGGCAGATAGTTGCTTGTAGTTGTCTCTTATGATCCTTTGTATTTCTGTGGTTTCCTTTGTAACTTATTTTTCATTTCTAATTTTATTGATTTGAGTCCTCTCCCTTTTTGTCTTGATGAGTCTGGCTAAAGTTTTATCACTTTTGTTTATCTTCTCAAAGAAACAGCTTTTAGTTTCATTAATCTTTCCTACTGTTTTCTTCATCTTTATTTCATTTATTTCTGCTCTGATCTTTATGATTTCTTTCCTTCTACTGATTGTGGGCTTTGTTTGTACTTCTTTCTCTAGTTGCTTTAGGTGTAAGGTTAGGTTATTTATTTGAGATTTTTCTTGTTTCTTGCTAGAAACAAGAAACATTGTATTGCTATAAACTTCATCCTTAAAACTGTTTTTGCTGCATCATATAGGTTTTGGGTCATCATTTTTTCATTGTCATTTGTTTCTAGGAATTTTTTGATTTCCTCTTTGATTTCTTCAGTGAACCATTGGTTATTTAGTTTATTGTTTAACCTCCATGTGTTTATTGTTTACAGTTTTTTCCCCTGTAATTGTTTTCTAATCTCATAGCATTGTGGTTGGAAATGATGCTTGATATGATTTCAATTTTCTTAAATTTACTGAGGCTTGATTTGTGACCTAAGATGTGCTCTATCTTGGAGAATGTTCCATGTGCACTTGAGAAAAAAGTATATTCTGCTGCTTTCGGATGGAATGCCCTATAAATATCAACTAAATCTATCTGGTCTAACGTGTTATTTAAAGCTTGTGTTTCCTTATTAATTTTCTGCCTGGATGATCTGTCCATTGGTGTAAGTGGGATGTTAAAGTTCCCCACTATTATTGGGTTACTGTTGATTTCCCCTATTATGGCTGTTAGCATTTGCCTTTTGTACTGAGGTGCTCCTATCATGGGTGCATAAATATTTACAACTGTTATATCTTCTTCTTGGATTGATCCCTTGATCAGTATGTATTATCCTTGTCCTTCCTTGTCTCTTGTAACATCTTTATTTTAAAGTCTGTTTTGTCTCATAAGAGTATTGCTACTCCAGCTTTCTTTTGATTTCCATTTACACGGAATATCTTTTTCTGTCCTTTCACTTTCAGTCTGTATGTGTCCCTGGATCTGAAGTGGGTCTCTTGTAAATAGCATATATATGGGTCTTGTTTTTGTATCCATTCAGCCAGTCTATGTCTTTTGGTTGGAGTACTTAACCCATTTACATTTAAGGTAATTATCAATATAAATGTTCCTATTGCCATTTTCTTAATTGTTTTGGGTTAGTTTTTGTAGGTCTTTTTTCTCCCCTTCCTCTTTTCTTCTTTTCTCTTATGTTTCTTGCCTAGAGAAGTTCCTTTAGCATTTGTTGCAAAGCTAATGTGCTGATGCTGAACTTTCTTAGCTTTTGCTTATCTGTAAAGTTGTTGATTTCTCCTTTGAATCTGAATGAGAGCCTTGCTAGGTAGAATGTTCTTGTTTGTAGGTTTTTCCCTTTCATAATTTTATATATATCCTGCCACTCCCTTCCAGCCTGCTGAAAAATTTTTCTGCTGAAAAATCAGCTGATAACCTTATGGGGATTCCATTGTATGTTATATTTGTTGCTTTTCCCTTGTTGACATAAAAAAGTAACAAGATAGACTGTATTCCCTGAGTCTGTATTTTGAAAAGTATTTTACATTTTCTTCAGTCTATTTTAAAAAGTTTATTGTATCTACATAAGAAAGAAGCATTGTGTCTGCTCACTAAAGGAATATGTTTTTATTAATCTTTTAGAGGAAAGCTAAATACCACAGATACATTTCTTCTCACCTATGTTATTTACTCCTCTAGTTTGTAGCTTTAGCTTTTCTTTCTCATTCTGCATTTGAGAAAATCATTTTAAAATAAAAAGTATTAGCTATTTTTATCATTTTTTTTGTTTTACCCATAATTTTTGTAACATTTTTCCAGATCCAGAATATTACCTTTGTTTTATAGAAGAAAATTCCTTTAAAACCATGAATTTGTTTGAACTTATTAATTTGGCTTCATTTTTCAATGTAAATACTTACAAAGTATTTATTTTTAATTTTGACTCCTAGATCCCAAAACTGGCAATTTTGAGGTTTTACTACATTTTTGGACCCATAATACTTTTTATCCTGAAGTAACCTTATCACTGCCTTGTTAATTTTTTTAAAATTAAAAGTTATTTCATCTTGAAGTGTGGCTTGGGAATCATCAATGTACAATATATGCTGACAGATAATAGCAAAAAGAGAATTATCTTTCAAAGTCCAAGTTGAGCATTTTTATTACATAATAGAAAAAATCTTGGCAATAAAAGTAAATTTATTTATAAAGAACCAATTACAGTATCTGCTTTCCATCTTTAAGAAACCAAAAGTGTCCTCCCACACACAATACACAACGAGTTCTTCCTCCTCTATAACTCCAGGCTCCTCCCTCTGGCAATCCCTTGCTTAGAACCCACTGAATAGCTGATCTGTGAGAGAACCATCATCTCCTGTTACACTTAGCATTAGCAAGTCTTTTAGGTGCAATGTTCCTGGAAAAAGTAACTTAAAGAATCACTCTTTAAATCATGCAAATTTTTGTTAGCTCATTCTTTTTTCTTTTCTTTTCTTTTTTTTTTTAACAAATACTCATTAAGTACCTAAGATGTATCTGGAATTTTGTAAGTGCCTGTCAGACCACAGAATAAGGACCATCAAAGTCTTCCTGGGAAAAGGTAAGCAAGGAAAAGGGGGTTTGACTTGATTTAAAACATAAAGACCATCAGGAGTTTTCCTCCCTACACCAATATTACACCCCTATCACTGGAGGAGTTGATCTCTGCATAGAGAAGTACTCCAGACACACCATAGATCAAGTAGTTGATAGTATTAAATGCTGTAGAGATATGAAGTGGAAGAAACACTAATGCAACCTAGGGTTTCACTGGAATGGCTTAGGAAATTTCAAAACGGTTTGTTTAGTCAAGATATAAAGATGATATATTCAAAACAAACAAGAACAGGTTATACTAAAGCATATGCTATGTTTCATAGATACTTTTTGCAAATGTATTTTAGAAAAGGGTGATATAAACATGCAAAGCAGTGAGAAGAGAACATTCAAAGAAAGACATCTGACATAAGACTCACTTGCTTGCATCTTTTCTTTCTTATTCCCTCTCATTTTCCTTTGCTAGCTGTTGAGTGCTAGGAATGGAAACTCAAATAACAGTGAAAGAGTATTTAAAAGAAACTCATTTCAGTTATTGGAAATATATGTATAATGCTACAGAAATATAATAATCATTCTGGCCAACACATAAGGAAATCATTTTTGATGATACACCTAGAATATTGTTTCACAAAAGTGGTGGATTTCAAAATCAAGTGCGGAATATTTAAACTTTGTAAATTTATTTTTTCATTCAGACATTTACTTATTATGTTGTCTCATTTGCATGTCACACACTGTGTAGGCAAGATATTAGTGAGTTGGATTGTCACCTTGTGCTTACATAAAGTAAGAGAAAGTAGTTAACATTAGCAAATACATAAAATAAAATATTTACCTAAGTGCTTTTCTGATATAAAGAGAGTAGGTGTTAACCACTTATCCTTGCCATAGCTACTATTAATCCTTAAGACAAGTTTGCCCAAATGGCTTTTCAGGGAAATAAATACTATAAAGAGTAAATAATTATTAAGTTTCTAGTCCTAAACTCTTATGTAATCTTTCCTATTAATCCACTAGGCTGGTCAGACCCTTAAACACAATATTAATCTAGTTGAAAGCAAAAATCATAGTGAGCTTAAGTAGCCTGTTATGTGCCTCTTTTCTCCTAGATCTTTACCCATATTCTTTCTCTTAATCCAAGTGAAACAAAAGTGATTTCTCCTAATTTGGTTCCAGCGTTTAGTATTAGGGTACTGACTTGTCCACACATGCATAGCACATATTTCAACATTAACATTCTGGTTTCAACCTGCTAGATATACCTGCCTATCTTTCAATTCATTTTCAGTTCAAGCAAGAAAAATGGGTACTGCTTTTTTAGCCCCTCAAATCCCAATAAATCACATGAGAGATGAAATAAATTACAAAAATGCATGTTGCTGAGTCTATATCTATACTTATGTTTTTATATACATATACAAAGAGAGAGATAAATAGACACATTTTATGTGTACTATCAAGCAGGTGGATGCATGGAGATAAGATGACCTTTATCTTAATAAATACAGTGTTCACCAAGGTGAATTTCTATCAAGATGCTCACAGAGTTTAACAAAAGTCCTCATTTTAGAACTGAAACCAAATTGCTTGTTCCCATTAAGAAAGACCTTTATGGCCTTTCTACATTTCCTTCCACAAAACTAAAAGCAGACTAAGCATGGGTGACAGCACTTGGTAAAAGTGATTGTAGTGACATTTTAGATCTGTCAAGTCTTTCTGTAACTACTGCACTGTAGGTAGCCTAATGAGACACAGTGCATAGTAACGCAGTGTGAAAAACCCTTTAGAACTCTTGTTACAGTCATTTGAAGGGGGTTACAACTCTGAAGGCCATCATTTCCTGCTGGGAAGTGGAATCTTTTGGTAGCTGCTGAATTGCAGCAAAATGTCTTGAAAGCAATTCCCTTTCACTCATAACAATGCAAAGATTTAGATATACTGGGTTTCTGTTGATGATGGACACAGCTTGGCCTCCTTATAAACGGAATTCACATCCAGCATAGTGCTTTCTGAAAATTCAAAGATCTACTTAAATAACTCCTACCTCCTCTGCATATAAAGTGTAAATTTGTGATGAATAGACTTAGACTATTTATTAAATTATTTAACCTTTTAATACTATATAGAGCTTGTATTTTTCTGTCACAATAAAATTACAACTGTTGAGAATGGTGCTGATGTTCGGACATTTCCTCTGAAAGATAATCACAAAAGATTTCTATCCAGAATAACTGAATATAAAAAGTTTCAGATTTTGAGAAATTCTAGGTAAATAAAAGTTATGTATGTCCCTTCAATAAATATTTATTGAGAATCAACTTTATATAATACAGGTATCATGGTAAGAACAATGATTAAGGCATGATAGCTGTGCCAAAATAGCTCAAACTGCAGAGAAGAAGTAAGGTGTAATATTGTTGTAAAATAATGCAGGATAAAATAAGTGTGAAAATTTACATTGCATATTTGTATGTTCATACATTATTTGTTATTTGGTCTTCCATCTATTTATAACCCCTTACTTTTCAAAAACTATTTGAGGAAACTTACTATATATGAGTGTGTATTATGTGTATGATTGAATGTTAACATTTGTTTGTAGGAGTCCTATAAGCCTAAAATAAATAGGAAATGTGAAGATATATATAATTCATTTTATCTTATAGAAATAGTTTCTTGCTATCTATATCTAAAAGAAAATAACCATGTAATCATGTAAGAAGCTATAACAGATATTGGTTATTGGGGTGAACAATATCTTTGAAGCTAAGCTAGAAGAAATTTTTTTATGTTTTTTTGTTTATTGTCTTCAGAAGCATCAATTCATGTCATTAAGCTGTAACAAGTCTGTATGAACTAATTTCATGTAGACTATAAATGTATTTTTCTAATGAAACTTGTGCATGCTGGGAAATTGGAGTGGTGGTAAAAGAATGCTGTATACACTTCTTCTACAGCAGGAAGTAAATAGATCATGTCTGCAACTGAAAAATCAAGACACTGAGGTAGATTTGATTTCAATATTAGGAAATATTTTAAAACAGGATAATTTTTTCCTCCCTGGGAATTGTAATTAGTAAAAAAGTGGTTATAAAATGGACTGCATTTTTTATTATAAGCTTTATGCTACTACAGGGGTCCCCAACCCCTTGGCCGCAGACCAGTACTTGTTCGCAGACCGGTACTGGTCTGCAGCCTGTTAGGAACCAGGCCACACAGCAGGAGGTGAATGGTGGGCGAGTGAGCAAAGCTTCATCTGCCACTCCCCATAACGTGCATTACCACCTGAACAATTGCTCCCATTACCACCTGAACCACTCTTTCCCCCTCCCACCCCACCCCTACCGTCCATGGAAAAACTGTCTTCCATGAAACCGGTCCCTGGTGCCAAAAATATTGGGCACCACTGTGCTATTATTTAGCTTTTTAAAACCTGGTACTTCTATCCAATATATTTATTTATAACTGTCCCAGATATCTGATTCTTTAAATAAAATCCTATCTGGATTTCTTTCAATTCTGAGATTGTGTTTTCCATAAACTCCCTTTTCTATTTAAGAACAAACTCATCAGAGATAGGGAAGAAGAGTGTTCCTTTTATTTCCAACATACAAAAACCAAAATTTGTTGTATTGCTTTTTTAGAATTTCAAAAGACTGACTAATCTTAATTTCCTTTCAAGTAGATTCACTTAAACAGAAATATAGCCCTTATACTCTTCCAGGCATTAAGTACTATACAAACATTGATTAATTTAATGAGCACAAGCTTACAATGAATGCACTAAATATAAGGAAACTGAGGCACAGAGATGTTAAGAAATTTGCCCAACATTACACAGATAGCAAAAAAAGCTGACTCAAACCTAGGATGTGTACCTCCAGCAGCCGTGCTGTACACTGTGCTTCCTGTCCATTGATAATTTATTTCTGTTGCTAACTACATTCATTAGTTATAGTCAAATTTCTTAAAAGGATGATTACTGTTTATAGAGAATTATCCTGGATATGCATTCTCTTCAATGTAAAATTTATAATAAACTTTATTTTTATGGTACAATACCAATTAGATTTATTAAGACTAAAACTAAAACAATATTCCATTTCAAAGTAGAAAGTGCAAACACAGAGAATAGCACCCACTTTCTCCTTAAGTTTATTACAGCTGTTATTATCCTATATTATAATTGATACCTACCCTTGAGAATAGGGATCTTGCCTCTAAGCCTGGTTAATGTCAAAATACAATGGATGCTCTAATAAAGAAGGAATTGAATGAACTATATATAGCCTTATAAAACTTGTCTTATCATGCTTTTGCCATTTTTTAACTGCATATAATTTATCTATTATTGTGCTAAGTAGATTATATACATTATCTACTGCCCTCTCAACAACAATGCAAATCATACATCATTACTAACATGTTGCACAGAAAAAAACAAAAAACTCTGAGATGTTATATAACTTGGCCACAATCACACAGTGATTAAGTGGCAGATTTGTCATCCAAATCTAGCTACATCCATCACTGCACTTACAGTTGCTTTGCAGGAAATACTTTTCTCTGAGTGCCCTTTACAAAGAAACCCATGGGTTGAATGTGAACTTCATCTGGGTTATCTCAGGACAAGTTTAATTTCATTATTATTTCAATTTCAATTCAGTTGATAGAGGAGCAATTAACATATCATATTATCTCTTTTTGTATATTAATTATCAACAAACAGAACACTGGTTCAAAGTGAAAATACTACATCTTCTTCTTCAGTTAAGCATAATCATAATGATGGTTTCATTTCAGAATAAGTTAAGATAAGCAAAGCCTTCATGCACAGTGAGTTTCCCAAAGTAACCTCTCGAATTTGGTTATATCTTAACTGAATCCTAGTATTTCCACGTGCATGCTATGAATAGTTGAGAGATACAACCCTGGAATATATACCATTCTGAAAACCTGGATATTTTATTCAGATTTTCTTTTAGATCATCTAGAGACAACCTACTAGTCATGTTTGAGATATAAGCTTTATTCTACTCCCATCAGGATAGATGGCTTCATCCACTAAATTGTGAAAGGGATTAAGAGATACACTTTGTTGTTCCTTTTGACATGTTTCAGTAAGTAGATGGAAAGCAACTTGTAAGAGAAAACTCTCTGAGGCTTCCCTGGTGGCACAGTGGTTGAGAGTCTGCCTGCCGATGCAGGGGACGTGGCTTCGTGCCCCGGTCCGTGAAGATCTCACATGCCGCGGAGCGGATGGGCCCGTGAACCATGGCTGCTGAGCCTGCGCGTCCGGAGCCTGTGCTCCGCAACGATAGAGGCCACAACAGTGAGAGGCCCGCGTACCGCAAAAACAAAAACAAAAACAAACAAACAAAAAAAACAACTCTCACCCACTGTGACATATTAAGGAGCCAGACACTGCTTAAACTTTATCTATTTTTCTTTAACCAACACTGTTTCCTACGAAGAATTGTCTTTCTTTACTCTTTCCTTGTGAAGGCAACCAGTGTGCTGACTTGAATCTTCATTTGAGGACTATCGGAACTAGTTTATTTCTATTGTTCAGTAAAATGTTGTGGGAAGAATCAAAACTCCATATTTCAAATATAAAATGAGCTAGAAGCTGGTGTTCTTCTACTTGAACATTCCCTAATCTCACTGTATTTTCAGCCGTTCTTCTCTGGGATGGTTTGCTTTTGTTTTGGGAATTTAAAACTTTCAAAAGTGTCCTTTAATTCTGCATGTTGAATGGCAAATCCATTTTTCTTTGAGAATAGAAAGATGCTTACCCAAAGAATTTAGATTCAATTGTGCCATCATATTACATCCATTTTCTGTTTGAGTTCATTAAATGTCCATATTTTACCAGAATAATCAGAATATCCTACTCTGCTATATTGATATTTAATTTAATTGTCTTCCAATAATGAGCATTGTAGTATTTAATTTTTTTTCACTTTCTAAAGATGTTTTCTTGGAATTTGCTAAGATATGCTTCAGTAATTTCAAAGTTTTTCAATATGATAATCTTCATGGTTTTATCTGCTTTAGAAATGAATGTGTTTTGAAATTCCTTCATGAGACACACTCTTTTATATACTGTTTTATAATAAAATTTCAGAATGATTTTTACCCTTTAATCTCTGAATTTATGATAAGGCAATACCATCTTTATTATTTATTTAATTTATTTCACCTCTGGGACAAATGTGTTCTTTTGAATTTTGACATACTTTAACTGGACAAATGTTTGTTTAAGTCATATTCACATTTAATACTCCAAAGTGATTCAGAGTTAAACATGCCTTGGTATTAATTATCATGCAAGTTGTAATAAAAGTAGCAATGACTTTGGAGTCAGAATCCTTGTGTTCAGGTATGGGCAAAGCCAAGACTGCCCATATCTGGTGGAGAATCCCAAAGCTAGGCAGACTTAGATTCAAATCCCAAACCCATAACCTACTCACAGTATGAGCTTGGATGAAAATGTAATTGTAGTTCCTTTATCTGTTAATTGAGATGATAGTACATAATATTCAGGGTAAAAGTTAAAATGATAATTTAAGTTTTTTGTGTTCTCTACAGTTCTTCCCTCCTCCCTCCCTCCCTCCCTCCCATCCTTCCTGCCTTCCTTCCTTCTGAGGCAGGAGATAGATGGGCCCCAGGCTGAACAGCTGGAGTTGTCCCCTGTGGACAGATACTCCAAAATAGCAGGAGCGAGAAAGAGCTGAGACCTGCCCAGTTAAAAGATAGAGAACACATATTTCTCATTCTCAAGGTTAAGGAGACCTTCCTGACTATACATGCATAGAAAGGTTCCTTGGAGGTCAAAGGGTGGGGAGGCATCATCTCCTAGTAAATGATGTGAACCTACCCATAGCCTCTTTACTAGAATCCATCTTGGTTAAGAGGACCCTGAGATATACCAAATAGGGACTCAGAGCCAAGCAAAGCAAGATGATTGGCCGAAGGAAACCCAGAAGAAATGCCCCATAAAAGTTATTCAAACTGCCATGGTGATACACCTCTCCCTCTGAGCCCACCTATGTGTCTATACATATGTACTCTTTTTCCTGCTAATAAACACTTTACTTGTTTCACTACTTTCCGTCTCTGTGGGAATTCATTTCTGCAAAGCTGACGGGCCAGGGTCTTGCCACTGGTCACTGGTCTAGTGACTAGGATTCAGTGCTCTCACAGCCATGATCTGACTTCAATCTCTGGCTGGGAACCAAAATCCTGCTTCAAGCCACTGCAGGCTGAAGCCACCTGAGATCACTTTCTTCTCTTCTTCTTTCACCTATTGATTTATTATTGTTTTCCTTCAACCCAATAACATTTTACATCCACTCTAAGCCAGTCATTTTGCTCATTCTGGGAACACAAAGACCAGAAGGACAGAGACTCTGAACTCAAAATGATCAATCTAGTAATACATGACCTGAGCAGGAGTGCTGGGGTGAAGTTAGGGGCTGGTGGAGAGAAAGAAAGCTCACACTTATAAAAGACTTTCAGGAAGCCTGGATTTTTACATATGTTTTCAGATTTAACACATCCAAGAACCATTTCATATTTCATATATTAGGAAGTAGGACTTAAAATTGGTAGTTTGTTGTGATACCTTAGTAGGTGACAAAGCTTGGGTGTAAAAATAAGTTTAGCCTGTTCCAAAACATATCATTTTACTACAAGTCAATATTAAATCCTAAAATGTCAATCATCAGTACTTGTCTCTGTATTTACGTAAAGTTGCACATTAAAATCAGAACCCACAGAAAGTGCTTTTCTGGATATTGTAATATTGTTCTTAAAGACCTATAGCTACATATTATATATATTTATATTAATTATAATATATCTGATTTGTGTTATATACATTTAGATACTCTCTACATGTATAATATTTCATTTCATCAAATACATGGACAACTACACTTCATATTTCTTCTTCTAAGTTATCAAATATCTGTATTTAGCCCTCATATTAAGCCTTGTTATCACTGATATATTTTACCTTTTGATATAGTACTTTAAACCCCTTTGAAACTTTTAACAGCTGACTTCAACTGTTCAGGAAAACAAAATGTTCAAAGGCAAGTTGATTTCATTTAGTTTTGTTACATAGTTGTTAACTCTAAAACTTAGGTAAATGTATGAAACCTAATCTGAATATTTTAAATGTTTGAGTTAGCCAATATGTTACCTATTCAAAGAAGCAGGTTGGTATTGTGCCGTGGTGCTAATGGCTAGAAGTAATAACGTTTGTAGAAATTAATAATAAATTAACTTGAATGAAAAACATCATATTGCTCAAGCTAGCCTTAAAAACAAATCCCCTATATAGTGTTAATATTTATGAATAATTATTTCAGATCTATTTAGAATCTAAGCATTAAACATAAGACAAGATGGGGGAAATTAATAAAAAATAAAAGGAAATTAAAAATGCTAAAACTACTGAAATGTATTCCCTACATTTTCTGAACTTGATCAATTGTATTGAGAAATATATATATATATATATATATATATATATATAAAACAATCTTGAAAGAGAAATATTAGTAATAAGGATAGAGGAAATATTATGAAAATGCATTGAAGAAAGTACAACTTTAATTGCTCTGCAGGACAAGTTTGGTGAAAGAATTATTCCAGATTTTTTAAGATAATGTTTTAAACTAGTTACTGGACTGATATTTATGCAATAATATAACTTGGGTCTTCACTGTAATTGCTATAAACTTTTTTTTCAATGTCTTTATTGGAGTATAATTGCTTTATAGTGTTGTGTTAGTTTCTGCTGTACAACAAAATGAATCTGCTATATGCATATATATATCCCCATATCCCCTCCCTCTTGCATCTCCCTCCCACCCTTCTTATCCCACCCCTTTAGGTGGTCGCAAAGCACGGAGTTGATCTCCCTGTGCTATACAGCTGCTTCCCACTAGCTATCTACTTTATATTTGGTAGTGTATATATTTCAATGCTACTCTCTCACTTCGTCCCAGTTTACCCTGCCCCCTCCTCGTGTCCTCAAGACCATTCTCTACATCTGTGTCTTTATTCCTCTCCTGCACCTAGGTTCTTCAGAACTTTTTTTTTTTTTTTTTAGATTCCATATATATGTGTTAACATACGGTATTTTTTTTTCTCTTTCTGACTTACTTCACTCTCTATGACAGACTCTAGGTCCATCTACCTCACTACAAATAACTCAATTTCCTTTTGTTTTATGGCTGAGTACTATTCCACTGTATGTATGTACCACATCTTCTTTATCCATTCATCTGTCAATGGACACTTAGGTTGCTTCCATGTCCTGGCTATTGTAAATAGTGCTGCAATGAATATTGTGGTACATGTCTCTTTTGGATTATGGTTTTCTCAGGGTACACGTTCAGTAGTGGGATTGCTGGGTCGTATGGTAGTTCTATTTTTAGTTTTTTAAGGAACCTCCATACTGTTCTCCATAGTGGCTGTATCAATTTTCATTCCCACCAAGAGTGCAAGAGGGTTCCCTTTTCTCCACACTCTCTCCATCATAGGAGAAAATATTTGCAAATGAAGCAACTGACAAAGGATTAATCTCCAAAATATATAAGTAGCTCATGAAGCTCAATATCAAAAAAAAAAAAAAAAAACAACCCAATCCAAAAATGGGCAAAAGATTTTTCTCCAAAGAAGATATACAGATTGCCAACAAACACATGAAAAGATGCTCAACATCACTAAGCATTAGAGAAATGCAAATCAAAACTACAATGAGGTATTATATCATACCAGTCAGAATGGCCATCATTAAAAAATCTACAAATAATTGCTATAAACTTTTAAAGAAGGGATTAATATAAACCTGAATATAAAACTGGTTTTACAATATTAAACAAGCAGATAAGATGAAGCTTAGACTAAATAAGCCCATCAAAATAAGAAAAATATTGAGAGATAACTGATTCCAAAACAAGCAGATTAACAGATGAGAGACCAATTCAAATCTGACATCAATATTCAAGAGGGAACCAAATCTAAGTGAGCAGGATAGTAGTGAAACATCTGAAATGCTGTGTAAAATTTATAAAAGATCAGATGTGAAACCACATTATATTACACAGCAAATATAAAAAATGCCCCAGTTATAGTAAATGGTACTAGAATAAGTTATTTTGAAAATACAGGAACTTGACAAGCTACCTATGATATCAGATAGACTTCTATAGATGTCAATGATCAATAACAAAAGGAAACATCCAAGTATTGAAAAACTAGGTAAGAGAGAGCAATTGAAAGTTTTAGGACACCTATGGTACAAGTAGCTTGGGAAGTTGATATTCTCATGTTACATGATATACTATTCTTTTTTTTAATATTCTAGCCTTCAGGACAAAATTAGAATGTTATTTGCCATAGTTACAACTTCCACTCCCATCTCCTGTAGCCCCAATGCCTCTCTCCCACCAGTTATTAAAGATAAATATTTCTAATGTTCAGCTAGGCAGAGATCTAATTAATTCTGTGACACATCAAGGTTATTACATGTAACTAGTATGGTGTCAAGAGTAGCAATATCATGGTCATCAAAGTCTTCACACTGACACACAGGCAGAAGAGAAGCTCTTGAAGGATACCATGACTACCACTGGCCTCCTTCTCCTGTGAATAGTACACATTCAACAGTCTGAAGATTTATTATTTTTGTTATTTACATAATAACAAAGTAATAGAGGTTTTGTTTGTTAACACCTGTTCCTTTTGGGGGCTATAAAACTCATCTATTGGAAGTTCATCCATGTATTTTGACCTCTTCTTGGTTATTGGAATTGCTCTTATCTATCATGAACCAACTGAACCACACTTACCCACATACTGTTTTCCTGCCTATGGACTCTGCACAACTGGAAGGGTGATATTTACAGAGAATAAATACTATGATTTAAGGTTTTACATCATCTAGATAAAAGACAACCAAAGGAATATGAACAAGTACTTTGTTATAGCTTGCAAGTCTCTATACAACCCTCCTTGGATTGTAAGCTTCTCACTTCTTGATTTGAACATTATGTTCAGGCATCAAGTCTTAGCTCTTGGTGTTCTTCATTTCTGCTTACAAAATCAACTTATCTCTATCTTCTCTCCCCATCTATGTCCTACTCATAAGGGACAGCACAGGATCATGATCACTGTCTCAATGAAATCTTCCTGAAAACACACAAACACACACACACACACATTTTTGCAAAAATAGGTATTTGTTAAAAGAGTGAATCTTTTCTTGCTATATTTGAAAGTTCACTGTCAGCTTTTAGAACAAGAGGATCAGGAATTTTTATTATCCAAATCTTCACATATTACTTAGTCTATAATGAACTTTGACTAATATTTTCTGATTTAGAAAAAAAAATACCCATTTTTAGAGTTATGAAGATGTTTATCTCTAGCAAAAGAACCTAAACTTCTTTAGATTGGAGGCAATCTTTTTATCCATTTTTATACCTTTAACATCTATAATAGCTTAGGCTCTCAGTGAAAGTTGATTTGATTAAATGGAATTTGCTGCCAGTCATTCCCTTAAATATCATTTACGGTACACCCACAGGATACTTAGCCTTTCACTAGAAGCTTATCTTATTTAAATCCTTTTCACCATATAAACACATTTTGTAGAAAGTGCTGACGATGTGACCTCTTTTGAGAAAAATAAACACTGCATAGTAGAGTCTTCATTGGGTGCATGACTTTAAAAAGACATCTGGAAAACCTACTAAATTAAAAAATAGTTTTTTAAAATTTCTCAGTACAAGGAAAAAGATAAATAGATGATAAAAATTTATTAACACTGAGAGTTTTTTTGAACATTAACATATAAAATGAAACTATTTAGTGCTTAACAAAATAAATTGTTTGCCATGACAGAGTTTTAACAAAACAAACAAACAATAACAAAATACCTAGTTGACTCTGAGTGTTTAAAAACATGATTCATGAGAAAACATAGGCCAGTAAAATATTACACAACTTCTCTGCAACTGATGTTCTATTGCATTTCTTCCTGTTTCTGTGTTTGCATGTATAAGTAGAGTTAAATGTCAATAACAATACAAATAATTCAAGTGGCATCTTTTCAAGTCCTATCATGTCTTCAAATATCTGATATTCTAACTCAATTTTCTTGGATATGAGACAATTTATCAACTTTTTATTCATTATTTTTAAGGAACAATGTCTTAGAAAGAATATGGCCTGGAATTTTTACTTGAATTTGTATTTATTAATTTTTACTTTTATTTTATAACAGAAAATAGTTGATTTACAATGTTGTGTTTGTTTCAGGTGTACAACAAAGTGACTTAATTATACATATACATATATCTATTCTTTCTCAGATTATTTTCCCATATATGTTATTACAGAGTAATGAGTAGAATTCCCTGTGCTATAAAGGAGGTCCTTCTTGATTATTGAATTTGTATTTAATCAAACATACAATCAACATAAATATTCTGTTGCTAGGTAACATTTATTTCATTCACAAATTAAAAAATAATGTCAAAAATGTTCCCAAATTTGATTAAAAAATGATCTATTCATTCAAGAGACTCAATAAACTCCATGTACAATAAACCTCATTTTACAACTTGACACATAATAATCAACCTGTTCTAAGCTAAAGAGATTTTGAAATATAAAATACAGTACCAATGTATTTTTGTTTGTAAATTTCTTCTATGTGATTTTAAAAAAATGTATAAAATTAAGCATAAATATATGTTAATGGGCACACAGTGTATATAGAAGGAATTTAACAGTAGCAACACAAAGGCAGCACAAAGGCACAAAGACATATACAGGAGCAAAGTTTTTATATACTATTGAAATTAAGTCAGTATTAATTAAATATAAATATATTAAATTCTCCAATCAAAAAGCAGGCAGTGTTAGAAAAGATAAAAATATAATGCTTCAACTATGTCTTCAAGAGACTCATTTTAACAAGTTAAAAATAAAATGATTGAAAAATACATTAGATGCAAACACTACTTAAGCAAGAGCTGGAATGGCTATATTGATTTCAGACAAAATATATTTTAAGACACAAATTATTACTACAGACAAAGACAGAAATTATAAATTATAAAATTTTAAAAGTTCAATCTGTCAAGAAAATACAAGTTCAATCCATTAAGGAGATATAACAATTGAAAGCATATATGCAACAAAAAGCAGAGTCCCAAAATACATGAAACAAAAGCTAACAGAAGTGAAGTGAGAAATAGACAATTAAATTATAATAGTTGATGACTTCAATATCCCACTTTCAATTATAAAGCAGAAAATCAGCAAGAATATAGAATACTTGAACAACACTATGTAACAACTAGACATAACATACAACCAACAGGAGCAGAATGCATATTCTTCTCAAGTGCACTCGGAATATTCTTAAGACTAGATAATAGGCCATAAAACAAGTCTCAATAAATTTTACATGTTAAGGAACTAGGGAAAAAAAAAACTGAAAACAAAACTAGAAGGAAAGAGATAATAATGATTAGAGAAGAGATAAATTAAATAGAGAATTTAAAAAAAATAATTGAATGAGTAAAACCAAAATTTGGTTCTTTGATATATCAACAAATCTGGCAATGTGTTACCATGACTAACCATGAAAAAAGAGAGAAGACTCAAAACTAAAACTGGGAATGAAAGAAAGGACATTACTACCAGCTTATAGAGATAAAATGTTTTTAAAAAGTGTAAGGGAATATTATGAAAAATTAGATAACCTAAATAACATTGAAAAATGACAAAAAGCACACAAGCTACCAAAATTTACTCAACAACAAAATAAAATCTAAACAGTCCTATAACAAGTAAAGGCATGGAGTTCATAATTTTCAGAAATCCCTGAATAAGAAAATTTTAAAAATAAAAAAAAATAACTTTCAGCAATAAAAGATCAGGACTGCTTTATTTCACTGAAGTCTACAAATTATTTAAAGAAAACAACACAAATTTTTCTCAAAATATTTCAAAAACAGAAGAGGAAGGATCCCTTCATTATGTTACTCAGCATAACTCGTTGTTTGAAGCCAGTATTACCTTGATACCAGAGTCAGAAAAAGACATAACAAACAACAAAAACAAACAAACAAAAAACTACAGACTAATATCCTTTGTGAATATAGATGCAAAACATCCTCAACAAATACTGACAAAAGAATTCAGCAGCATACAAAAAGGATTATACACCATGGCCAAATGGAATTTATCCCAGGAGTATAAGGTGGCTCATCTTGCAACACCCAAACAGTGTATTTACCATGTTAATAGAATTGAAGTATTCATATGGTGAGATACATATGGGGAGGACATGGCCTTCTAGGTACAGAAGAAAGCATTTGGGAAAATCCAGCACATTGTGAGATTTTAAAAATACTCAACAAAATAGGAGTAGAGGGAAACATTCTAACTGTGATAAAGAACATCTATGAAAAAACCCATTAAGTGAAACTTATATTTAATTATGAAAGCCTGAAATCTTTCCAAGATCAGGGGAAAAAACAAAAAACAAAAATGGAATTTCCTTTCACCACTGTTATTTTATCCTGCACTGAAGGTTCTAGATAGAACAGTTAAGTAAAAAAGATAAAGAACATGAAGATTAGATTAGAAGAAGTAAAACTATCTCTATTTGGAGATGATATAATTTTTTACATTAAAAAAATAAGAACTACAAAACATATTAGAGCAAGACAAAATTAATATATAAAAATTCATTGCATTTCCATACACAATCAATGAAAAATCTAAAAAAAATTACGAAACAATTTCCATATACAATAACATCAAAAGTAACAAAATACCTGGAAATAGATTTTAAAGAAGAATTACAAGACTTGTACTCTGAAACTACAAACAGATTGAAAATTACTTAGAGAATATAAAAATAAATGCAATCAACAGTATGGTACTGACATAAAAGTGGACACATAGATCAATGGAACAGAATAGAGAGCCCAGACACAATCCTACACATACAGAGCCAACTAATTTTTCATAAGGGCACCAAGAACACACAATGGGGAAAAGATAGTCTTTTCAAAAAATGAGGTAGAGAAAACTAGATATTCATAAATGAAGAATAAATCTGGATCCTTATACCTTCACAAAACGTAACCCAAAATAGATCAAAGGCTTAAATGTAAGACCTGAAATCTTAAAATTCATAGAAGTAAACAGAGGCAGTAAGCTCCTTGACATTGGTCTTGGAAATGATATTTTTGGATTTGACACCTAAAGCAAAGGCAACAAAAGCAAGAATAAACAAGTGGACTACATCAAACTAAAAAGTTTCTGTTCAGCAAAGGAAACCATCAACAGAATGAAAAGACAGCATATAGAATGAGAGAAAATATTTGCAAATCATATATCTGATAAGGTGTTAATATCCAAAATAAATTAAAAAACTCATAAACTCAATAGCCATAATAATAATAACAACCCAATTAGAAAATAGACAAAGGACCTGAATAGATATTTTTCAAAAGGGAGATATACAAATGGCCAATATGTACATTAAAACGTGTTCAATGTCACTAATCATCACGGAAATTCAAATAAAAAACATAATAAGGTATCATATCATACCTGTTAGGATGATATTATCAAAAAGATAAAATCTAACAAGTGTTTGTGATGATGTGGAGTTAAAAGGAAATATTGGCAGCACTGTTAGTAACATAAATGGGCACTGCCACTATGGAAAATAGTATGAAGCTTTGCCAAGAAATTAAAAATAGAGCTACCATATGATCCAACAATTCTACTTCTGGGAATATGTTTGAAGGTAATGAATTACTCTTTTGAACAGGTATCTACACATCCTTATTCATAGCAGCATTACTTACAATGGCCAAGATTTGGAAATAATCTAAATGTCCTATGGAAGAATGGCTAAAGGAAATGTTGTATGTATATACAATGGGATATTATTAAGACAAAAAAAGAAAAGGAAAGGAAAAGAAAACCCTGCCATTTAAGATACCATGGATGAATCTGGAGGGTATTACTCTATGCAAAATAAGTCAAACAGAGAAAGACAAATACTGTACAGTAACATTTATATGTGGAATCTGATCTTTTGTTGTTGTTATAAAGATCCAATTTCATAGAAACAGAGAAAAGGATCTTGGTTGCCAGAGCCTGGGGGAAAAAGGAAATAAAGAGATGTAGGTCAAAAGGTACAGACTTTAAGCTATAAGAAAAATCAATTCTGAAGATCTAATGTACAGTATTGTAATTATATTTAATAATACAGTATTATATAGTTGAAAGTTGCTGAGAGTTAATCTTACATCTTATTACACACACACACACACACACACACACACACACACACACACACACACACACAGAGTTAGCTATGTGAGGTGATGGATATGTTAATCATCTTGATCTTGGTAATCATTCCACAATGTATATTGTATATTAAATCATGTACCCTTTAAATATATATATAATTATACTGGTCAATTATTCCTCAATAAAGTTGGGAAGAAAAAAAGGAAAAACATCCTGTGGTCATGGATTGGAAGACTAATTATTGTTAAATGATGTCTCCCCTAATTTATCTAAGATTCATTCAAACTCTATCAAAATTCCTACAGCTTTTCTTTTTAAAGAAATTAAAAAAGCTGATCTTAAAATTGATATGGAATTGAGGGTACAGAGCATAGTCAAAAATATCTTGAAAAAGAATATAGTTGGAGCACTCTCATTTCCTGACTTGAAAATATATTGTAAAAGTACAGTAATCAAAACACTATTGTTGACATAAGGATCAACATGTATTCCAAAGGAATATAATTGAGATCCCAGAAATAAACACATATATTTAGGATCATTTGATTTTTGACAAGGATGTCAAAACTATCCAACATGAAAAGAGTAGTATTTTCAACAAATGGTGCTGAGGCAACTGTATATCCATATGCAAAATAGTAAATTAGGATACCTACCTCACACAGCATACAAAAATTAACTGAAAATAGAATTTAAAAATTCCTATTTAAGAGCTAACAATATAAAACTTTTAGCTGAAAACAAAGAGGGATCTGCAAGACTTTAATTAGGCAACTAATATATGACACCAAAAGTACAATAAGCAATCAAAAAGTAGATAAATTTGACTTAAGGTTAAAAACTTCCGTATGTCAAATAATATTATCAATGAAGTGAAAAGAAAACCCACATAATGGGTGAAAATTATTGCAAATCATATATCTGATAAAGGTCTAGAATTCATAATTTATAACTCTTGCCACTCAGCAATAAGACAAATAATACAATGCTAAAATGGGAAAATGATTTGAGCAGTTATTTCTCCAAAGAAGATATACTAACGACCAGTAAGCACATGAAAAGATGTTAATATCACTAGTCATTAGGTGAACGCAAATCAAAACCAAAATGAGATACCACTTTGCAACTTCTAAGAAGGCTATAATCAAAATAATTGAAAGTAACAAGTGCTGCCAAGGGTGTGGATAAATTGGAATCCTCACACATTGGTAGTGATAATGTAAGAAAAATCTGGCAGTTCCTCACAAAGTTAGATGCAGAATTGTCATATGACCCAACAATCCCAATCCTAGGTATATACTCCAAATTGAAAACATATGTTCACACAAAAACTTGTATATAAATGTTCATAGCAGCATTATTTATAATAACCCAAAAGTGGAAACACTAGCTGATGAATAAAGAAATATGGTAAATCCACATAATGGAATATTATTCACACACAGAAAGGAATATAGCACTGTTAGATGTTATAACATTAATGAACATTGAAAAAATTAGTTGGCTGAAATAACACAGGCACAAAATGCTACATATTGTGTGATTTTATTATATGAAATATTCAGAATAGTAAAGTTAATGAAGAAAGTTGATGAATGGTTTTCAGGGGATAAGGAAAAGAGGTACTGAAACTAACTGCTAATAGGTACAATTTTATTTTTTTTGGTGGGGTAAGGATTTGTTACAGAGATGTCCTGAAATTAGGTAGGTATGATAGTGGCAAAGCATAGTAAAAATGTTAAAAACACTGAAGTGTGCAATTTAAAATGGTATGTAAAAAGTCTAAATAAAGCAGGTGTGTACAGTTTTACATTCATTCAAGGAATAATTAGTTCTAGATATATAAAAATTTGCTAGTATAAATTGTTAAAGAGAGTTGTGCTCTCCACTAATTTTATAAGACTAGTACGGCTTTGAAATTTGATACAGAGAAGTACTGCACAAACTAATCTTTATAGGTCAATATCATTTATGAAAATAGGCAAAATAATATTAAGAATTATTAAAAATGTAATCCAAATACCCTCTTCTCTCTTTTCCATGCATTTAGTTATGTAGATACATGTTTGTAAAATACTAGGATTGAATTGGATTCACCCCAGGAATGCAAGAGTTGTTTAATTTAAGAAAACCCATAAATGTAACACAATGAATATATTAAGATTAAAAATATCTAAAGAAATACATAAAATATCACATGATTTTTATAAAATAAAAACATTGAAAGCACAACTACATATTGCTAAATAAAAATATACATACATTATATAGTCTTAAAAATTATGTATAAATAAATCCCATACTCTATCTATCTACCTATCTATCTAGAGAGAATGGTGATTTCCTTTAGGGAGATGTCAGATTTTGCATGCAACCTGGAAGGTATGTTGTTGTGGGAGGCTTGTGTACTTTATTCTTTATATCTTTTGCATATTTTCAGTATTTCATAATAATTTTAAATAACCAAATGAACAAATCTGACATTTTTATGAGCTCTGTTGTCCTAATTTTCCAAACTAATACCCTTATATGTGAATATAAGATTCCAATCATAATACATAATTTTCCAAGCTACCTAACATTTTTACATACACAAAGAATATTCAAATCATATAATTTACCCCAAAATAATTGTGATTAAAAAGCATAAATATAAGCAACAGTTTCATATTCGTGAAAAGGAGACTTACCCACATGCCACTATAAATTTTCTTGTTGTTGTACATGAAATGATTACTTGTGTATTGGATTGAAGGAAGTATTATTTTAGTAGCTAGAACCAGAGTTTCTCTTAAGAAGCATTTGCATTTAATTAAGAAGAATTATCTTCATATGCTCCTTGAGGAAGACAGAGTCCAAAATGTATGATGATGTGAGTGGAAATAAAACAGTGACAAAATTGGAGCACAAAAGAAAGTAAGTTGACCAAGGGGGTAGGGGAGAGAGTGAGAGAGAGAGAGAGAGAGAGAGAGAGAGAGAGAAAGAGAGAGAGAGAGAGAAAATAGTCTAGAAAAAAACTCTGGGTAAGACATTAAGAGGCAGTGAGGAAAGTTAGAAAAGAGGACAGGTAAGGGAAGACAAAGACAAGTAAGAAGGGAGGTGGGGAGAGGGAAAGCAGCCCCACAACATGGCAGGAAGACAACTACCACAGGGGATGATGGCCAGCGAGATCTTTGAAGTGTTAGATGAACAGGGACTTCTAAATTAGAGGAATTTAACATTCACTTGCAAGTTATTTGCATTGCTTTGAAGTTCCTCTGACAGTAATGTTTGATAATCTTGGAAGTCTTTTGTGGAGAAGGTGAAAAATAATTAAAATATACAATACAGAGGAGTGTAGTCTGTCTGATAGTTACTCCTTTGCTGATAGCTATGCAGAGAGCTCAGCATCCTATTTAAGACACACTTGTCCAGGAATTCTAAGCAATGACTTGCACGTTATGAGAAAGTACAAGTGACAGGTGGATTCCTCAGTCATGGGCACACACACACACACACACAGACACACACACACACACACCTTTTCTAAATATATGAGAAAAAGTTGATTCAAGTAAGTTAGATAAATTAGGTTGTCCTTGTATATGAAAACTGAAACAGAATGGTTTTAATTTCATTCTTACATACTGTTTTTTTCTGTAAAAATTTTACTAATTTAAAATTTAACATATGTTTTGGTACACACCTCCATTTTGTGGGTTCTCTCAGAGTCTGCAAAAGTGAATGAAGACAGAAGTTTTTATACCAGTTTTTCAATTACCTTCATCTATTGCATGTGTCTATATTATGTAGAAATGTAGAAATTAAGTATTATAAGTTTGGAAGTTTCTGCTGAGTGGAGATTTCTTTGATTTTTTTTTTCTTTTTTTTTGCGGTATGCGGGTCTCTCACTGTTGCGGCCTCTCCCACTGCTGAGCACAGGCTCTGGATGCGCAGGCTCAGCGGCCATGGCTCACGGGCCCAGCCGCTCCGCGGCATGTGGGATCTTCCCGGACCCGGGGCACGAACCCGTGTCCCCTGCATCGGCAGGCGGACTCTCAACCACTGCGCCACCAGGGAAGCCCTGATATTATTTTTAATTTGCAGTTTCTCCATTTCCAAAGTGAAATCTTAACATAGCATCAGTGAACTCTGTTTGCAGGTGCTCCAAGGGGTCAAAGTCAAACCATACATTTTAAAAAGTAAACACTAAATTTCTCATTTCTGGAGATGAAGCTGTTTTTTGATATTTAGGCATTATTAGCAATTTATTTAGTTTCTATTCTTTACAGAAGCAAGAATATTACATATCACTATTCATATTCAAAAAGGAAGATTTCCCCAGAAATCCATTGCAATGCTTCCATATTTATGATCAGTCTAGTACAATGATATTTATAGTTCATTTGATTCTTTCCATTACTCTACATTTTCATATGTATACTTTATAGAAATTTTCCATGTATGAAGGAAAGGAAACATTTAGCATAATATATTCATCTCCCAGAATAAGAATGTTACCAAGGAGTAAGAAAAAATAATAAAAATAAATGATTGGGTGGTGGTAATGTGGATGATTTTAACAAAACTTTCCACTGATTAATACTCTTGTTTAGAGGTGATGCTTATTATTATTTTCCTATATTTTGAAAAGTTGTACCTTACTCTAGAGAAAAGCAGGTAACTGTTTCTAATGAAATATAATTACAAGAGATATAGGCACTTTAGTATGAGTTAAGAATCACCTTTCTTTTAGAAAATGATCAAAATTAACCTTGTGTTTGAGTGAAACTTCATGAATGGTCACTTGGAAACATTGCATGCCAATTATATCACAATAAAATGAAGGGGAATTTTACCAAACAAAATGAAACATATACAGTTGGAGCAAAATTGTTTCTCTGTAAATATAAAGTATGCTACACAAGATGATCCATAATAATGAACACGCCTAACTATATAGGTAGCCAATTTTATCATGTATTATTTTAAAGCTGAGAATATCATTACTGAGATTCAGTGACTGTGGTAAATTGTTTACAGTGGATAAAAACAAGTAAGGAAGGGAAGGATGTGGAGGCACTGTTGTTGCTGAACAGCACACAGGTCCTAATAGTGGAAGAAGGCAGTGCAAGCAGGTGAAACCTACTTGTAATCAAGAATGATAGTGAGCAACAAAGAAGGATTTTCAAGGTGATGTGTAGGAGTGACCTATAGGTAGCTGGAATACAAGTACCAGTATCAGGCAGAAGAGTTGTTGTGTAGCAGAGGCTAATGTACTGTGCCATGGAAATTACTACTGACAGTCTTTAGACATTTTGAAGAGAAGGATCCTGGCACCAGAATTATATGGGGCATTAAACTAGTTATCAAAGGAAATATTTAAGGATGGAAGTCTTTAATTGAGTCATTCTAGGGCACCTCAAGAGCCTAGAGCTTGGAAATGTTGAAGTAGTGCAATTAACTTTTAATCATAGCATAGAGTCATGATGAGGAAAGTAACAAGGGCAGAAGAAAGTATATATTGTTTAATAATCTCTTATCAGGATAGCTCATATTTTGAATACCATGCTCCATTTAATTCTCAAAGAAAACCTATAGTTGAGTGGATGTCTCAAATTTAACTGACTGGAAAAATCATCTATAGCTGTACCTAAGCCATAAACTCTGAGACAATATTGTATCTTTTACTGTTTCTTATATCTTCTGTGATATATACATAGCACTTGAATTTTAGTGGGCACTCAAGCAATATTTGTAGATGAAATTGTTTATGAAATAACAAAGCTGAGATTAAACTCTGAACTGAAGAATATTGAATAGAATTTTTCTTTATTCAGGATTTTTTTCCTGTGGGAAATGGCCTATAGTTTGGAAAGAATAAGGTAATAGAGGGTGGGAATAAGCTTGGCATCATGGCCTACGTATTCTATTTTTATCTACTTGGTCATGCTGAATGGATGAGAGCAATTAGCTTTTTTTGGTCACACCATGCAGCTTGAGAGAACTTAGCTCCCCTCCCAGGGACTGAACTTGGGCCCTCAAGCAGTGAAAGCACAGACTCCTAACCACTGGACTGCCATGGAATTCCCCAGAAGGGAGCAATTACTGGTTAGTAATTGCTGTCTATGGCTGTATTTTGGGGGGAGGTGGACTGAGGAAGGCGCAAGAATAACCCATTATTTCATTAAACATAACACAGACACACACACATAAATACACTAGAAGATTGATGAAGAGATACAGGTATTAGAGGTTTTCTACTCACTACCTGGAGTGGATGACAGAGAACTTAGATACAGAGAAGAAAATTGGTCTTCATAATAAAAATAATATTTTCTTCTGCTCAAAAAGCCTTACTCTATGAAGCACAAATTAAATTAACAAAGTATAGCATTGTGTGGATATAAAGTAATTAGAAATTCATCTTAAGATGTGAACATGCCCTAAGGTTTAAAATCTCCATTTGAACCCTGACTGTGTAAATGTGAATTTGAATTATTTTTAGAATTTAACAAACAAGGTAAGATTAGCAGGAGTTCAAGAAATGTTGAAGATTCTGACTTTAAGAATATAATTCACCACAGGAGGCTATGCTTGCCAGTTAGAACACAGCACTGTAGTACAATTTGGGGATATTTATTATGACAGTCTGAAAAGTTTCTTCTGAAAGGTTTCTAAGGTATAGCAAGTGTTTTACATTTTTAACTATAGGTAGACCAGTGGAGATTTTTTCTACAAAATGCTTGTACCAGACCAATACCATAGCAGAATTTTTTCTAGGTGAGAGAGGATATTAGGACAGAATTATCTATATGAGTGGATCATGCATGCTTACAAATGTAATGTGATATATTCTCTGAAAATAGTGAGAAATAAGTGTATATCATATTTTAGTTTGTATAGATAAAGTTAACTCTAATCAAGAATCAGTATGCAACTTGGCAATTATACTTTTTTAAAATGAATCAAAATGAGAAGGTATGGACTCAAATCTTTTTTTTTTTAATTTTTATTGGAGTATGGTTGATTTACAATGCTCAAATCTTTTGCAACAGTGTGGTGTTCTATGAGCAAATAATATAGGTTTGAGATCAAGGGATGATTTTCAGGGAAGTGCGGTTTAGGAGAAATTTCTCTCCGTCACTGGTATATTTAGTAAAACATTATATTGTACTAGCCTTTGTTATTTTTAGCTTTAAAGCTCCTTTTCAATGTATTTTTATTCCAAGAGAAAGGGTGGGAAAATGGAAGAAGATGTTGTGATTCTTAGACATCTTGACAGTAAAAAGGATCATAATAGCTAGCAGCCATAGTCATAGTAACAGCCACAGCAACAGTGGCAGGAATGGGACTGATTTTTTAATCTGTTTTTTTTGCTTTTAGATATTGTAATAGATGGTAGGCTATCAGCACCAGATGCCTTCTTCTGCAGGTGAGTGTCTTTACTTCATTTCATTAGATGTTGCCAGGGAGGCAGAATAATGGAGTGTCTCTGGAATCTGACTGATAGAATTTCAAAATCCCACCTCTATCATCTAATTTTTTTTTTTTTAAGTTTGGTCCCTTTCAATCACATTTTCTAATTTTTCCCAACCATATAATGAAGAGATAAATAATACATTCTGATTTATAGGATTGCCATGAGGACTAAATTTTAAAATATGTTTAAAATACTTACATCATACCTGACACCTATTAAGTACAGAGAGCTAACTTTTGTTACTCTCATTTCTGTTGAGGAAAGGAAAACTTAAAAAGTTTAACTAACATTTTATATCATAAAACAAACAACTTTCAAAGCAAGACAGACCCCAAGTTCTCTATGATTCTAGAATGCAACTTGTTGCTTATTTAATATTATATTTGTAGGTATCAGAATTATTCATTATTTTAAAACCAACGACTTCAGTTATTATTTTTATAATATGATTTAAGTAAATTTGCTTAATCTTCCTAAAGGAAATAAAGCATAAAAAAAAAATTACTGAACTCAGTATGGAATGAGAACAATGTATTATACACTGAACAGTTAGAGCATACCCAAGTGCACATACACACACACAGTAAATTACAAGAATTATATAGTATGATTCTGGTGTAAGCTTAAATAATGTGGGGCTAGGACAATAACTGATTTCAAATCAATCAAAATAGACTACTTTGGCTATCTGGATCTGATGTTAATTTTCTATCTTATCATTTATACTTTCTCCATGTAGACTACTTTTATTTCTTTTAATTAAGAGCCTTAAAGTTTTTTGAGTCTATGAAAATATGTATAGAAAATGAATAATACGCTTGAGGTCAGAGAGTGAGAAATTGAAAAATACTGTACTTGAACCTGGCACTATTGACACATAGCCCAGTACTTTTTAACTAAACTATCTTCCTCAGAAGCCAAATTACTGACTTTGGGAAATCAGGAATGTAACAAAATTGATATTGCATATAATGCAGTATTTTGGCACATTTAAAGTCCTCAATAAATATGTAAATAGCTCTCTTTCAATTAGAAAACTCTGAAAATGATTCCTAGATAACTTCCCAGTTGTTGCTTTACCATATCTTCTTTCTTATGCACCCCAAGTCATACTTGTACATTTGAGAATTAGCTACAATCGCTATGTGCTCAGGCAAGGGTGTGAGTGCTTGTGTGTTTGTATACTGACAGGTAATATAAGAGTAATCATTTGAATAAACTTAAAATTGTTCTCAATTCAAAAATATTAAATTAACTTCTTGGTCTAATCTAAAATGTTAGAAGACATACAAATTTGAAAATATCTATTATTGTCTCTACTAAGAGGTATTTATAGGCCAATGTCATTAAAGCTTAGATTCTTTTTGCTTTTCCACTTCATTATTCTTTTTTTTTTAACATCTTTATTGGAGTATAATTGCCTTACACTGTTGTGTTAGTTTCTGCTGTATAACAAAGTGAATCAGCTATATGTATACTTATATTTTTATAATAACATTGATTGCCCTTATAAAACAAACATCGGCTACACAGATGCTTCAAGAGACAAGCATTTGTGGGAGATTTTGAACTCAATGTTGAAGAGGTAGAGATGCAAAGAGAAGAAATGGTTGATACATTACCTCATAATTATCAGTCTGTGAGTCCTGCTACCACTTTTTTCTTTCATTTTTTTCTTAAAATATTAACTCCTATCAGCATTTCTATTATTTTTCTCAAAATTACTATTTTAAAAATAATTTATTACACAGAAATTAAGTATCGGAAACAAAGAAGAGGAGGAAGGTACAGGATTGCAAAAATTACTATGGATAACTTTACCAGTAGGAAGATCATTAACAATCTTTTAAGTTATTCTTAGATAATGATATTTTTGAAAACCTACCACACACTTCACCCCCCATTAAAAAAAAAGTCTGAGCTTTTAAAATATGCTTCTATTTCTCTTCATTTATTTATTCAATAGACATTTAAAAATATTTACTGTTTTGGTATTTTGAATAAAATATAAGTACACACCAAGGAATAAAATAAACCTGCCTTCAAGGAACTCAGAATTTGTGGGGTATAGCAATAGTCAGACAGGTACAACAGAGTATGTGGTAAGTACTGAGATTAGCACTGAGAGCTTGGGGACCACATTACAGGAAACTTAAATTCTGGCAAATTTGGTGGAGCCAGTGTCAAGAAGACATTACATCACTAGTAGGACACTGTTTTCCACTCTATTTAAGAGGTAGATTTGATACCAAATATTCATTTTCATGCACGTAAGACAGTATTATAAAAATTTTCTTCTCTATTTAAGAGTCCAGTTCCAAACTCAGATGGTCTCATGTGAATATAAAATCTGGCTAATCTATTGCTTAAACTCACTGAATGTTTAGACACTCCATATGTTCTTGGACCTGGGATCTTCAGCTTCTACATCATCTCTACTCTGTAACACACATATCTGCAGAACTATGTAACTATTTTCAGTATTAACTTGTATTCCAGTCACTGTGCTAAAAACTTTACCTGTATTATATAATTTTTATCTTCACAACACTCAGTGTTAGATATCTCTTATCCCCATTTCCGATGAAGGAATTGAGGCATTAATGAGTTAAATAACTTGGTGAATTTAATTTTTAGTAACTAGTCAAGCCAGAATTTAAACCCATTTAAGCTGTCTTCAGAGCCTGTGATCTTAAACTACTGCATAAAATGTTCTTAACCATGGGAGTACCCAGTTTCTCTTCATAATAACAGGATACTGAAAAACTTTTATCCTTTGCTCAGAAAATGCATTTGGCATGTAGTAATAGATTATAAAAGATTAGCCCTGATCATTTTAACTTTTTAGCTTAGCTTAATGAAGTTTAGAAGACAAAGTACCTAGTAAGACTTCAATGAAAGAGAAATCAATAAAAGTAGTTATAATATTCATAATAATGGAATATATTTTTTTATTTAAATCTAATATTTATGTCTCACTAATAGTTGAAAGAATTGTTTATATTTATTACTTAGATAAACTTATAAAACTAATAATATTTATATAGTAATACAAACCTGTCTACCCAAAATAATTTCTTGCATAAGTTTATTCAGTTTAAGAAATACTATTTGCTTTATAAATTTGTATTGAAAGGTTTAAGGTTGACAATAAAAATCTTAACAGTGAATTATTTTGTGAATGAAAATAATGTAACTGACTGACGAATGGCCAATGTAAAATTTAGTATCATAGTTCTGTTTCTATTTATGATTATTTGGTCCAAATGATGGTTGGGCTGCACTGAATCATTTCTTCTTTATCAGAGATTAATGTCTAATTCTCAATGACATATTAGTAAGGCATGGTCTTTTTGCTGTATTGTGAGTACAGAAATCAGACTCAAGGAGGCTGTGGTACTCAGAATCTATGGGATAGAGGGATGAAAAGGGGGGAAATAGATAAAGAGAGACAGAAATCTAAAAAGAAGACCTTTGAGTTTGTTGCTAAATATTGAGGAATTCATAAGGGGAAATTCCAAGTGGCTGTGAAAGAATGATCAGGAGGAAATTGTATGTTGAACAATTTCCACCCAGAACTTGGAGGCATTCAAGTTCTTACCAGTAAATGTGGAAAATCCTCACAAACACCAAAGATATTCAGTAGAACCACTGCAAGGATTGTGCCTTTACCCTGAGATAAAGGATACTCTGCTCCTCCAAAAAGTTAAAAACAAGCCAGAAAAGGATTAAGGTGATCTGCAAATAAATTAACTCACTGCCAGAAAAAAAGTCCAACACTCATTAAAGCAAAACAAAAAATACAGCATTCAAAAATGTATAATACATGATGTGAAGCTTCTGATAAAAAAAATCACTAAGCCTATAAAAAATTAAGAAAATGTGACCCACAACCAGGAGAAAAATCAGTAACCAGAGGAAATCCAGAAACAATAAAATTTCAATAAAAACAAATATGATCACAGACTTAAAGAAAAGCATGACTAGAATAAGGAAATAAATGAGACACAAAACAAAACTAAGTGAAACTTCCAGAAATGAGCATATATTGTCTATACTAAGAAATTCATTGTCTGACATTAATCACAGATTAGATATTGCAAAACAAAATATCAGTGACCTTGAAGACATAATATTAGAAACTATACACTAAAATAGAGAGAGAAAAAGACTGCCATAAAATGAACTGAGTTTCATTGCCTGTGAGACAATATCAAGTGGTCTGACTTTCAAGAATTTGAGTCTCAAAATGAGAAGTGAAAAAGTAGAGACAGAAAAAAAAATAAAGATGTAATGACTAAAGTTTTCTAAATTTGATAAACTACAAAGAGAAATACCCAAAGATATAATTATACTGAGACATTTTAGCACATCTCCCTCAATAACTGGTAGATCAAGACAAAATTCAAGGCTATGAAGCCTCTGCTTGATTTTCATGGGGCACTTGCTCTGGGGGAAGCCAATCAGCATGTAAGAAGTTCAACCATTCTGAGACTGCTGTCTGGAGATGTCACATGCAGGCACTTGAAAACCTCAGATGAACTCCCAGCAGATAGCCAGCATCAACTCATAGCTATGTAAGTGAACCATATTAGATGTTATCCCAGTTACACCTTCAGCCAATATTTGGATATTATTCCATAAATGAAGCCAGTCAAGAACTGTTCAGCTGTTCTTTCCCCAAATTCTTGATCCACAAAATAAAATTATCATTTAGAGCCACTAAATTTTGAGGTATTTTTAATCCAGAAATTGAATATTGGAACAGTAATTAAATCATAATTAAAAATTGTCACACATACTACACACACAAAATACACACACACAAATATATTTCCATAACCTCTACACTAAGATGACTTCCATAGTAAATTCTACTAATATTTTAGAAAGAAAAAATGCAAACATTTCCAGAAACCACAATAAAGTGATCAATTTCCACATTATTCCACAATGTTAGCTTAACTTTGTTGTAAAAACCTTATAAAGACATGATATGAAATTAAAAAAAAAATAGAAGTCAACTTCAATTTTGATCCAGGTTGCAAAAATCCTAATCAATATATTAATTAGATACTAACAATAGACAGATGTTAGATAGATAGATAGATAATATGTCATAAGCCAACATTTTTTTTCTCCAGGAATATAACATTATTTTGATATTTGAAAATGTATTGGAGTAATTTGACATATTATCAGAATAAAGGAGAAAAAAATAATACAATAGATTCAGGAAAAAAATGCAATAAAATTCAGCATCCAGTTGTGATAAACTGTCTTAGCAAACCAATTTTCCTACACATCAGTTGAGAGTGTAATCAGCTATAGCCACTGGGGAAACTATCTTGACATTGTCTGGCAAATTTATACATATCCCTACCCATTGTCCCCAAATTTTTACTCCTGGTTTATACTTTGTATATTTGCACAAAGGCAATAAAATACACGTACGATATTTTCTCTGCTGTACCATTTGAAAGGACCCCAAACTGGAAGCAATCCAAATACTCATCAATATTTGAATGAATAAATAAGTTGTGCTTTGTTCATACAATGAGATGCTACATAGCAGTAAAGTAAACATATGTCAGTAAGAACGTGGATTAATATCACATGCAAAATGTTGAATGAATAAAAGCCAGACACAAAATAATATGCCTCATATGGTACTATTTTTAAGCTTCCCAAAGTGATAAACTAATCTATACTTTTAAAATTCAAGGTACTGTTTTCATATGAGAAGGAGGTAGAAATGATTTACAACTGACATATAGGAAACTTTGCATATGTTGGTAATGAACCATTTCTTGACCTCTGTTTATGGTTCTCACATGTAGTCACTCTAACAAGCTGTAGTAGGCAGAATAAAGCCCTCCACACAAAGATGTTCCTGTCCAGATTCCTGAATCCTGTCAATATGTTAGTTACATGACAAAGAGGAATTAAAGTTTACAGATGCAATTAAGGTTGCTAATCAGCTGACCATGAGATAGAAAGATTATTCTGGATTATGGTAGGGTGGTTTAGGAGATGTAAGCACACAGTGGAAGAAGGAAGCAGAAGATTGAGAACCAGAAAGATGGTAGAATAAGAAGAGTTGGCCCCAAATTACTGGCTTTGAAGATGGAGGAATGGGGCCATGAACCAAGGAAGGTGGGTGGTTTCTAGAGGCATTGTCTTCTAGAGAATCCAGGAGGAACAGAACCCTACTGACACTGATTTTAGCATAGTAAGTTCCATTTCTGACTTCTGACATCCAGAATTTAAAATTTAAAAATGGTATCTCCTACCCTTCAACTTTAAGTGCAATTTTAGAAAATTCTCTTATGATTCATTTCATATTTTAAATGAGTTTCATTTGGCTCTATGCTTTCACATTTTCTGGTAGAAAGCTTATTAAAGAAGGAAAGGTGCTTCAAATATCCACTTTCCACAACACCTCAAACACTTTAGTGGTTCAACAAATACTTTTTGAGCAGAAAAAAATGAATTCATTAACACTTATATGGCATTTAAAAATATTGCTTTGGTATTTTAATCCTCTATGAAAAACTGCTGGTGGGTAGGATATAATTTGTTTTATTTGGCATTTTGTTTGCTTGTTTGTTAACATGTATTTTATACTGAAAATGCTATTTTAAAATATGCATATTTTGAAATAAAATCACCTTTTTCAAATAAGTATTAATCTAAGTTACATTACTTTTTGCATGCAACTTATTTTTAATTTCAGGAAGACAAATACATTTATTCATAAATGTAGTGTTCGAGATACTAAGATTAATGAAGATAGTGAGAGAAATAGTGGAAATTACTTCAAAATAGAAAACACACACATTTAAAAATAGAAGAAAATAACATTTAGAGAGTTTAACTTGAGTTGGTTATAATTAGAAGTAATTTTCAAAATATTTAATGCTTGGGAGACATAGGTACAGACCAGCTAGAATATAATCAGTCTGTAGCACTGAATCAAGATCTTGGAGGATTTTACTGGTCTTGGTGTTACTATTTTAATTTCTTTATTTGAGGAAATCCAGATTTGACCCAAATATGACCCAAGAGAGGGAACAGAGATAAGACTAGTTGTTATTTATCAACTGGTGTAAACAAATTTCATTCTTTGAATAATGTGTATAGCTGTACCAGTGCATAAGGGCTCAATAGCAAAACTAGTTATAATTTTTAGTAGTAAAATCCTGACATAATGGAGTGCAAGATATTAACTTGTATATATTTTAGAATCACATCATTGCAGGGTTAATTAAATGTTGGAGGTGTACATGTACTGTTAGCCAGCTAGATGTTCTGGGTTTCATCTGCACACTTTCAAATCTGTTAAGTCCAAGCTGCAGTTTGGTACCATCTTATGGCTATTGACAGCTTTGGTATATATATTTATGGGGAAGATTCTGTATTCAATGCCTGACTGGGACTTCTGGGAAAGTGGAAACTCTTCTAAGAATCTTCCTGTCACAGGCCACCCATTTCTTCAGCTCAAAGAATAAAGGGAAGAATCAGCTCAAAGTAGACTCTCATCATAAATACTCATCTTCTATCTTTCAAATACTTGCTTCTCTATCCCAGAACATATTTCCCACATCACTTCTCTCCTCTGAGAATATATAAACTTCAGCCACCTCTTTGAATAATGGTTTCTGAGCAAGAAATGCCAGCCAATCAATAATCATCTCTTATCACCTCTGCTGGATGGAATGCAGACATGCACTGGAGCTACCTTACATCACAGGAATGAGAGTGGCACCCTAGGAGAGTTGAGCAAAAAGAAAAAGAAGACTAGACCTATAATGAATTTAGAGAATGTTTATATCATTCTCTGGCTTAATATATGAGAGAGAACATAACTTGGAAGTTTAATGTCAATTGTGTTTTAAGTAGGTTTATTTACCAGACACTGTGCTGAATTCATGGATGTGGTATATATAGAAGAAGTTACACATTGTGTGTGACAAGTGTTATTATGGAAATAAACTGGCAGATAAGATTCACAGGAATGGCGGTGAGGGTGGTGTTTAGGGTTATGGGTGGAAGCAGTCTCAGCAGCGATTGTTCTATCTACAGTGCTTAGGCAATGTCAACTTTCCTTGGAGTAAATCTGAGAAATAAGGACTCTGATACTTCTTTAAAAAAAATTATCTTAGTTTTTAAAATATCCCCTTTTAAAATTATTACTTATTTCTAAAGAAACATTTCAACCATTCCATTTGAAAATTTAGCACACATTATTTGTAGTTGAAATAGAATTCTTAGCATATGATTGTTATGTACCACAGTTACAGAAAAATAATCTAAAGAGCAGTGACTTTTCTAATGTATTTTGGTATTTAAGAGCTAAGTAAAATTACAGAGCCAAATATGAATTGAATAAATAAAACACTGATTTATCACCCTGATCCTTTTTAAGAGCTTTTTCTTCTTCCTTTATATTTACTTTAGGCTTTTGTTTCTTAAGTCAAAAGGATCCAGGCAGGATTTCATGTTTTTCCTAAAGTGCAGGCTGCACTCCCTCTCCAGTCTTGCACTTCTCCTGTCTCCCTCTCTGCCCTCATTCATTCTCATGAACACTCCAGGAGAGCCAATAGAAGAATCCCCCTTGAGTCAGTGGCTCCCCGAGGTTCTACACTCTCCCTTTGTTAGGGAAACATTGACTGATACCATTCACCCTAGCCAGGCACAATAATAACTGTTTGCTTTAGTTACCTCACAACAGGAGGTCCTGCCCAATAAGAAAACTGACCTGACAAGCTGCTGCCAACAAACTACTGCAAACCAGAAGAATCCGGGAGGAGCCAAAAAGAGGGAGGAGACCCCAGACCATATGACCAGCCAACATCCCAGAAACCCTCATTCTGGAATCCATCTTGGCTGAGAGGTGTGCACACCACCTGGAAGGACCCTGAGTCAGACCAAATATGACTGCAAACAAGAAGGTTGGCCAGAGACAACACAGAAACTAACCCCACTACTATAAAATCTGAGACTGCAAGCAGACCATGTGGAAGAGTGGTTCTCTTGGGTTCCTTACCCTGCTGCTCTCCACTTGATCGTCCCTTTCAATAAAGTCTTTTGTTTGTCAGTATGTGTGTCTCCTCAGACAATTCATTTCCAAGTGTTAGACAAGAACCCACACTCGGGCCCTGGAAGAGGTTCCTTTCTCATAGCACATTCAGCCCATTCATTAACAATCTTTCTCCTCCTTCCCTGAGAGGCTGGCCGGGCCAGAGAAAGAGAGACTGAGAGAGAGAGATAGAGGTGGCTGCAAGGAGGTGTAATGGTAAACTGGGAAGTAGACTACTGAGTTCACACCTGGCTTATGGATTTGCATCTCATCAAGGAGCTCCTCCTCATACAGGTACTTATTAAAAGGAAATATGATGATCCAAAGGTAACCTTTCATTACAACATACACTTAAAAGTATTGCCCAATGTTTTATTACTGATGGGGTGTTCCTGGATTACTTCGAACCCCCTGACCCCACCCCCCATGAAAAAAAATGTGGCATATGTGTGGATGAAAGGCTCTTGGTGCTCCAGCCAGGCATCAGGGCTGTGCCGTTGAGGTGGGAGAGCAAAATTCAGGACAATGCTCCACAAGAGACCTCCCAGCTCCGCATAATATCAAATGGCAAAAATCTCCCAGAGATCTCCATCTCGATGACATGACCCAGCTTCACTCAACGACCAGGAAGCTACAGTGCTGAACACCCTGTGCCAAACAACTAGCAAGACAGGAAGACAGCCCCATCCATTAGCAGAGAGGCTGCCTAAAATCATAGTAAGGCCACAGACACCCCAAAACACACCACCAGACATGGACCTGCCCACCAGAAAGACAAGATCCAGCCTCATCCACCAGAAAACAGACACTAGTCCCCTCCACCAGGAAGCCTACACAACCCCACTGAACCAACCTTGGCCACTGGGGACAGACACCAAAAACAATGAGAACTATAAACCTGCAGCCTGAGAAAAGGAGAACCCAAACACAGGAAGTTAAACAAAATGAAAAGACAGAAAAAAACACAGCATATGAGGGAACAAGGCAAAAACCCACCAGACCTAACAAATGAAGAGGAAATAGGCAGTCTACCTGAAAAAGAATTCAGAATAATGATAGTGAAGATGATCCAAAATCTTGGGAATAGAAGAGAGAAAATATAAGAACATTTAAGAAGGACCTAGAAGAACTAAAGAGCAAACAAACAGTGATGAACAACAAAATAAATGAAATTAAAAATACTCTAGAAGGAATAAATAGCAGAATAACTGAGACAGAAGAATGGATAAGTGACCTGGAAGATAAAATAGTGGAAATAACTACTGCAGAGCAGAAAAAAGAAAAAGAATGAAAAGAATTGAGGACAGTTTTGGAGACCTCTGGGACAACATTAAATGTACCAAAATTCAAATTATAAGGGCCCCAGAAGAAGAAGAGAAAAAGAAAGGGACTGTGAAAATATTTGAAGAGATTATAGTTGAAAACTTCCCTAATATGGGAAAGAAAATAGTTAATCAAGACCAGGAAACACAGAGAGTCCCATACAAGATAAATCCAAGGAAAAACATGCCAACACATATTAATCAACCTATCAAAAATTAAATACAAAGAAAAAAATATTAAGGCAGTAAGGGAAAAACAACAAATAACACACAGGGAATCCCCGTAAGGTTAAAAGTTGATCTTTCAGCAGAAACTCTGCAAGCCAGAAGGAGTGGCAGGACATATTTAAAGTGATGAAGGAGAAAAACCTACAACCAAGATTGCTCTACCCAGCAAGGATCTCATTCAGAATGGAGGGAGAAATTAGAACATTTACAGACAAACAAAAGCTAAGAGAATTCAGCACTACAAAACCAGCTCTACAACAAATGGTAAAGGAACTTCTCTAGGCAGGAAACACAAGAGAAGGAAAAGACCTACAATAATAAACCCAAAATAATTAAGAAAATGGTAATAGGAACATACATATTGATAATTACCTTAAATGTAAATGGATTAAATGCTCCAACCAAAAGACATAGAATGGCTGAATGGTTATGAAAACAAGACTCATGTATATGCTGTCTACAAGAGACCGACTTCAGACCTAGGGACACATAAAGACTGAAAGTGAAGGGGTGGAAAAGATATTCCATGCAAATGGAAATCAAAAGAAAGCTGGAGTAACAATTCTCATATCAGACAAAATAGACTTTAAAATAAAGACTATTACAAGAGACAAAGAAAGACACTACATAATGATCAAGGGATCGATCCAAGAAGACGATAAAGCAATTCTAAACATTTATGCACCCAAAATAAAAGCACCTCAACACATAAGGCAAATACGAAGATCCATAAAAGGGGAAATTGACAGTAACACAATCATAGTAGGATACTTTAACACCCCACTTTCACCAATGGACAAATCATCCAAAATGAAAATAAATAAGGAAATACAAGCTTTAAATGATACATTAAACAAGATGGACTTAATTGATATTTATACTATGTTCCATCCAAAAACAACAGATTACACATTCTTCTCAAGTGCTCATGGAACATTCTTCAGGATAGATCGTATCTTGGGTCAAAAATCAAGCCTTGGTAAATTTAAGAAAATTTAAATCATATCAAGTATCTTTTCCGAGCACAATGCTATGAGACTAGATATCAATTACAGGAAAAAAATCTGTAAAAAATACAAACACATGGAGGCTAAACAATACACTACTTAATAACCAAGAGGTCACTGAAGAAATCAAAGAGGAAATCAAAAACTACCTAGAAACAAATGAAAATGAAAACACGATGACCCAAAACCTATGAGATGCAGCAAAAGCAGTTCTAAGAGGGAAGTTTATAGCAATACAATCCTACCTTACGAAACAAGAAACATCTCAATTAAACAACTTAACCTTACATCTAAAGCAATTAGAGAAAGAAAAACAAAAAAATCCCAATGTTAGCAGAACGAAAGAAATCATAAAGATCAGATCAGAAATAAATGAAAAATAAATGAAGAAAATGATAGCAAAAATCAATAAAACTAAAAGCTGGCTCTGGGAGAAGATAAACAAAATTGATAAACCATTAACCAGACTCATCAAGAAAAAAGGGACAAGACTTAAATTAATAGAATTAGAAATGAAAAAAGGAGAAGTAACAACTGATACTGCAGAAATACAAAGGATCATGAGAGATTACAAGAAACTCTATGCCAATAAAATGGATAACCTCGAAAAAATGGACAAATCATAGAAATGCAGAACATTCTGAGACTGAACCAGGAAGAAATAGAAAATATGAACAGACCAATTCCAAGCCCTAAAGTTGAAACTGTGATTAAAAATCTTCCAACAAACAAAAGTTCGGACCAGATGGCTTCACAGGCGAATTCTATCAAACATTTAGAAAAGAGATAACACCTCTCCTTCTCAAACTCTTCCAAAATAGAGCAGAGGGAGGAACACTCTGAAACCCATTCTACGAGGCCATCATCACTCTGATAACAAAAACAGACAAAGATGTCACAAAGAAAGAAAACAACAGGCTCATATCACTGATGAACATAGATGCAAAAATCCTCAACAAAATAATAGCAAACAGCATATTAAAAGGATCATACACCATGATTAAGTGGGTTTTATCCCAGGAATGTAAAGATTCTTCAATATAAGCAAAATAATCAATGTGATACACCTTATTAACAAATTGAAGGAGAACAAACATATGATCATCTCAATAGATGCAGAGAAAGCTTTCAACAAAATTCAACACTGATTTATGATTAAAAAAAACCTGCAGAAAGTAGGAATAGAGGGAACTTTCCTCAACAAAATAAAGGCCATATATGACAAACTCAAAGCCAACTTCATCCTCAGTGGTGAAAAACTGAAACCATTTCCACTAAGATCAGGAACAAGACAAGGTTGCACACTCTCACTACTATTATTTAACATAGTTTTGGAAGTTTTAGCCACAGCAATCAAAGAAGAAAAAGAAATAAAAGGAATCTCTATCGGAAAAGAAGTGAAGCTGTCAATGTTTGCAGCTGACATGATACTATACATAGAGAGTTCTAAAGATGCTACCAGAAAATTACTAGAGCTAATCAATGAATTTGGTAAAGCAGGATACAAAATTAATGCACAGATATCTCTTGCATTCCTATACACTAATGATGAGAAATCTGAAAGTGAAATTAAGAAAACACTCCCATTTACCATTGCAACAAAAAGAATAAAATATCAAGGAATAAGACAAGAAGACAAAAGACCTGTATGCAGAAAATTATTAGACACTGATGAAAGAAATTAAAGATGATACAAATAGATGGAGACATATACCATGTTCTTGGATTGGAAGAATCAACATTGTGAAAATGACTCTACTACCCAAAGCAATCTATAGATTCAATGCAATCCCTATCAAACTACCACTGGCATGTTTCACAGAACTAGAACAAAAAGTTTCAGAATCTGTATGGAAAAACAAAAGACCCCGAATAGCCAAAGCAATCTTGAGAAAGAAAAACGGAGCTGGAGGAATCAGGCTCCCTGACTTCAGACTATATTACAAAGCTACAGTAATCAAGACAGTATGGTACTGGCACAAAAACAGAAATATAGATCAATGGAACAGGATAGAAAGCCCAGAGATAAACCCACACACATATGGTCACCTCATTTTTGATAGAGGAGGCAAGAATATACAGTGGAGAAAAGACAGCCTCTTCAATAAATGGTGCTGGGAAAACTGGACAGGTACATGTAAAGGTATGAAATTAGAACACTCCCTAACACCATACACAAAAAATAAACTCAAAATGGATTAAAGACCTAAATGTAAGGCCAGACCCTATATCACTCTTAGAGGAAAATATAGGCCAAACACTCTATGACATAAATCACAGCAAGATCCTTTTTGATCCACCTCCTAGAGAAATGGAAATAAAAACAAAAATAGCAAATGGGACCTGATGAAACTTAAACACTTTTGCATAGCAAAGGAAACCATAACCAAGATGAAAAGACAACCCTCAGAATGGAAGAAAATATTTGCAAATGAAGGAACTGACAAAGGATTTATCTCCAAAATATACAAGCAGCTCATGCAGCTCAATATTAAAAAAGCAAACAACCCAATTAAAAAATGAGCAGAAGACCTAAATAGACATTTCTCGAAAGAAGACATGCAGATTGCCATCAAACACATGAAAGGATGCTCAAAATTACTAATCATTAGAGAAATGCAAATGAAAACTACAATGAGATATCATCTCACACACGTCAGAATGGCCATCATCAAAAAATCTACAAACAATAAATGCTGGAGAGGGTGTGGAGAAAAGGGAACCCCCTTGCACTGTAGCTGAGAATGTAAATTGATACAGCCACTAAGGAGAACAGTATGGAGCTTCCTTAAAAAACTAAAATTTGAACTACCATACGACCCAGCAATCCCACTACGGGGCATATACCCTGAGAAAACCATAATTCAAAAAGCGTCTTGTAACAAAATGTTCATTGCAGCACTATTTACAATAGCCAGGACATGGAGGCAACCTAAGTGTCCATCAACAGATGAATGGATAAAGAAGATGTGGCACATATATACAATGGAATATTACTCATTCATAAAAAGAAACAAAATTGAGTTATTTGTAGTGTGGTGGATGGACCTAGAGTCTGTCATGCAGAGTGAAGTAAGTCAGAAAGAGAAAAACAAACACCCTGTGCTAACACATATATATGGAATCTAAAAAAAAAAAAAAAAAAAAAAAAAAGGTCATGAAGAACCCAGGGGCAAGACTGGAATAAAGACACAGATCTACTAGAGAATGGACTTGAGGATATGGGGAGGGTGAAGGGTAAGATGTGGCAAAGTGAGAGAGTCACATGGACATATATTCACTACCAAACATAAACTAGATACCTAGTGGGAAGCAAACACATAGCACAGGGAGATCAGGTCTGTGCTTTGTAACCAGCTAGAAGGGTGGGATAGGGAGTGTAGGAGAGAGGGAGATGCAAAAGGGAAGAGATATGGGAACATGTATAACTGATTCACTGTGTTATAAAGCAGAAACTAACACACCATTGTAAAGCAAATATACTCCAATAAAGATGTTTAAAAAAAAAAAGAAAAAACAATCTTAGAGGAGTCCCCACCCACTGGTACAGCTGCCTTGAGTTCTTCCCATGGTTGCCATGTGGAAGCCAGCACTCACAACTTGACTCTTATGGAGAAGACTGATGTCCCTTCATTTCTAGCTACTGGCTTGTCCTACAGTTTCAGCTCTCTGGTGGGTCCAAGAAAGATGTTTATTTTATAAATAATCTGACTTGATATATCATTAGGCTGGAAACATTTGGTTTTCAGCCTACTGCACCCTAGGTGGCAGTTGGATGTTTATTTAAATCATTGTTAAAGTGTTTTTGATTACATTCTTCCAACTTATTGTTAGCTAGACTGAAGTATGTTAGATATATTCACAAGTTTTGTTTCTATTTTTACCTCCAAAATTTTTACAAGCTCGATTTCTTTCTTATATTTTTAGAAAAAAGACAATTTGTCTTAATCATTAATTTTACATTATCATGAAAAGCTAACCTGTCACTGCCCTAATTTACCAATTTTTTGCCATTTATTTAACATGTGTAGCAATAAACTTAGTATTTGTGCATTCATGTAACAAGCCTAGAATGTTAATATGCTTACTCAATTACAGACTTCACTTTCATGTACATCCATTCTATATGAATAAAGTTGTTTTACTTTTCCAGTTTCTGAATAATAGTTGAATACTTCACTACCATGAAGCCTTATTTTAAAAATCAAGACCACTTGGCTGGAGCCCTATCTTCATGCCTACCCAATATTAATTACTTTTCCTAGATATGGTTCCCCATAACCAATTAGTATTCTATTTGGGTAAATCATCTCCCTTAATTTAAGCATTGTTTCATAATATACACAAATTTTGACATGTCTAACCCAACATCCATGATTCTTCTGATCACGTATGATTTCAGAGCTTGAAATTGTGGTTCACTGAAAAATAAATTGTATATACGTGATTCCTCTGATATTGGTCTTGGCTCAGAGAATGTCCTCATTTCCACATACCTTTTAATACTGAAATTTGTTTTGCCACTTAACACAGAAGCCCACCTAAAATCTCCATTTAGTTTTACTTCCTAGGGTTGTTTCAAAATAGTATTGGATCATACCTATGACACATATTTTAGGTGCAGATTTTATGAAGATGCTAATAAGAGCTCTCTGTAGTCAGGACTGGGCTTTATACTTCCATATATCTTCAGGCCTTGATGTAGAAACTGACAAATTAAAAATCAAAAATATTATTTGCTGAGTAAAATATTATATGTTCTAATAAGTTAATTATTTATGATAATGTCAAACTAAAAATGATAATTTTCTTGATCTAAAGACCTTTTTATCCCTACATTTATGACCTCAAATTTTGTCCTAGTCTTGGGTAATAAGGGAGAATGACGTTGTTTCTTTCTAAAATTTAGGACTCTGGTTGAGCCTTATGTTTTATTATTTCCTACAACCAAGGAACATCTATTTCAATAATATTTCCTTAAAAATTTACTAGTTTTTCTTTTTTCTATGAAAACGTTTAAAAAAACGTTTGTTTAATAACAAACGACTAATATTGCAAAGTATCTCCACTTATTCTCTCACATCTTGAATTACACTTCTTAAATTAATGATTTCATGTGCTGATAAATTAATTTCATACCCAAACCATCTACTTTTTCCTTAACTACCTAAATTTTATTTTTCTTTCTACTATTTACTTCCTCAAAAACAGACCACTCATATTCTTATTAATTCTTATATATATACAGATATATATAGATATAGATAGATATATCTATCTCCAATAAAATGTTTGTGACTAGATCACAATATCTATGGAAAAGAAGCCTATTTTTTTCTGCAGTGGTTTGAAAACATAGTTTACTCTCACTATCAAGTGAAAAGCATTGGTAAATGAAAAAAATAAATAAATAAAGGAAGACTTTAGTTTAGTTAAGTCATTTAAAGAAGGATTTTCCCAGGGGGAAGGCTAAATCCTACAAGAGAGAGCAAATATTTATGAAGGTGAAATGATCATAAAAGCCAGGATAAAGTAGATATAAAAGATAAAGAAATGTACTAAGACTAATTGTTCTTAAAATAGCCCTTAGAAAATGGGGGAGACACTTCAGTTATTATTAGATCACAGTGATGAGGAAGAGAAAAATGACCGGACAGAAAAAGGTCATAGAAAAAGGACTGGAAGAATCCTCCAAGGAGGCCAGTATGCTGGGAACTTTTGAGATGTGACCTTTTAAAGCTGTGGAACGAGTACATTCTAACAACAGTTGAGGAGCCGCTCTATAAAGATGAAAACAGCTGTTCTAGGATGTACATGATGCTGAATGGATTTGAGATACAAATATTAGAAAGGCTACTATAAAATACTCCAAAAAGTTTCTGAAGAGTTTGAAGATGACATAGATATTATAGATGGGGGACTATGTTTCTTGAGAGAATATATCTCAGAATTTATGTAATTGAGACTCTAATTAAAAATAAAACAAAGAAGAAATAAAGGGAAATCATGAAAAGGCAATTAAATAGGGAAATGATTGGATTAGATGCTTATTTGATGGGAAATATAATCCACATGGAATCATCCAACTCAGAATAGAGATATGCAATATTTTTTATAAAATTTTAGAGACACTGAATGTATTCATTTGTTAGCTCTTATTATAAGAAAACCAATAAGATAAAGTCAAGAGATTATGTTAAGGAGGCAAATGTTTGGGTCAGAAAGCAAACAAAAATTAAAAGAAAAAAATGTACTTAATTCTAGCAAACACATTGACTGATATGTTATAGATGGAAAGTGAATTTAGCTTAATAAAGTTGATTAAGCTGTTTCAGCTTTAACAGCTTTAAACTCTGTCTAAATGAAAAAGAGTGATACAAGTAAAAGAACACTAGAGTCTTACCTTACTATGGATGTAAAGTAATGATAGAAATTTTATTCCAGGCCTAGAAATTCAAAATCTGGGAAAGAAAATGCCTTCAAGAGCATTTGGTAGAGCAATTGGTCCTAACTGAGGATAAATAGACTTCAAATACAGTAACTGTAACTGCAGTTTCCTTGAAACTAAGGTGGGACCTCAGATGCAAGGAAAATTTTTCCTAGAGACAATTTCCACAGGTTTAAGTAATTCCATAGCCAAAAGCAAAATTGCAAAGCAAAAGCTAGTGTGGTATAAAAATTTTAAATATTCAAACAAAAAATGTATGACAGGACTTCCCTGGTGGTACAGTGGTTAAGACTCCAAGCTCCCAATGCAGAGGGACCAGGTTCAATCCCTGGTCAGGGAACTAGATCCCACATGCATGCCAAAACTAAGAGTTCGCATGCTGCAATTAAGGAGCCTGCCTGCTGCAACTAAGACCCGGCACAACCAAATAAATAAATAAAATATTTAAAAAAAATGTATGACACTGGATAAGAGTCCATACTCAAAATATGACTGGAGTGTCAAAAATATAGGCTTCAAAGGGAAATTAAAATTAAGAAATTTTTTTACAATGAATGGGAAAGAAGGGCACTTCAAATGAGATATGGTGACAGGCTAGGATTATTTTCTAGTTAGAAGAGAAAACCTGTATTTAAGTTATAGTCACTCATTGAGACAAGAGACAATAATTCTAAATACCCCCTTTCCCAATTTGGGGAAACCATGACAATACTGACCTCTTTGTGGGGGTCATTTCAACCAATTTTACTTAAGTTCAAATGTAATAAAACCTGGACAATTAACATTGACTTAATTGGTGAGACTAAACAAGAATGATTTCTCCACCCAACCTCATTCCTTTAGAAATCTTTGAGTTCCTCCTATATTCTTTGGTAACAGTAAGTACTGACTTCTGATAACTATACTTTTCACTAGCGGAAGGCTTTAGGGACTAGGGATTACCTTTTAATTAATTTGTTAAATATAGGCCTAGTGGTATGGGCCTCTGGTCAGTTTCATGAAGTTTTTGAATCTTTAAAAGTAAAGCATATCAGACTTTCTAGACATAGATTCAGTGCTCTCACGAAAGATAGAACCACTTGCTAGGAAAACTGGACAGGTACGTGTAGAAGTATGAAATTAGAACACTCCCTAACACCATACACAAAAAATGAACTCAAACTGGATTAAAGACCTAAATGTAAGGCCAGACACTATCAAACTCTTAGAGGAAAACATAGGCAGAACACTCTATGACATAAATCACAGCAAGATCCTTTTTCACCCACATCCTAGAGAAATGGAAATAAAAACAAGAATAAACAAATGGGACCTAATGAAACTTAAAAGCCTTTGCACAGCAAAGGAAGCCATAAACAAGACCAAAAGACAACCCTCAGAATGGGAGAAAATATTTGTAAATGAAGCAACCTACAAAGGATTAATCTCTAAAATTTACAAGCAGCTCATGCAGCTCAATAACAGAAAAACAAACAACCCAATCAAAAAATAGGCAGAAGACCTAAACAGACATTTCTCCAAAGAAGGCATACAGATTGCCAACAAACACATGAAAGAATGCTCAACATCATTAATCATTAGAGAAATGCAAATCAGAACTACAATGAGATATCATCTCACACCAGTCAGAACGGCCATCATCAAAAAATCTAGGAACAATAAATGCTGGAGAGGGTGTGGAGAAAAGGGAACCCTCTTGCACTCTTGGTGGGAATGTAAATTGATACATCCACTATAGAGAACAGTATGGAGGTTCCTTAAAAAAACTACAAATAGAACTACCATATGACACAGCAATCCCACTACTGGGCATATACCCTGAGAAAACCATAATTCAAAAAGAGTCATGTACCAAAATGTTCATTGCAGCTCTGTTTACAATAGCCAGGACATGTAAGCAACCTAAGTGTCCATCAACAGATGAATGGATAAAGATGTGGCACATATATACAATGGAATATTACTCAGCCATAAAAAGAAACAAAATTGAGTTATTTGTAGTGAGGTGGGTGGGTCTGGGGTCTGTCATACAGAGTGAAGTAAGTCAGAAGGAGAAAAACAAATACCAAATGCTAACACATATATATGGAATCTAAGAAAAAAAAATGTCATGAAGAGCCTAGTGGTAGGACAGGAATAAAGACACAGACCTACTAGAGCATGGATTGAGGATATGGGGAGGGGGAAGGGTAAGCTGGGACAAAGTGAGAGAGTGGCATGGACATATATGCACTACCAAACGTAAGGTGGATAGCTAGTAGGAACCAGCCACATGGCACAGGGAGATCAGCTAGGTGGTTTGTGACCACCTAGAGGGGTGTGATAGGGAGGGTGGGAGGGAGGGAGACGTAAAAGGAAAGAGATATGGGAACATATGTATAACTTATTCACTTTGTTGTAAAGCAGAAACTAACACACCATTGTAAAGCAATTATACTCCAATAAAGATGTTAAGAAAAATAAAAATAAAAAGATAGCACCACTGTTAAACATACTTTTAGTCTTCCCAGGCATTAATATACTCTGTCACTGAGAATAAACAGTAAGAAATGGGAAGGACATAAAGAAGCTTTTATTAAATGAAAGCAGGATAATTTTATTTGGTACTTCAATTTATTTGTATTCTTTTTGAATTTTAATGTCTCCCCAAGAAATTAATAATGGGTAAAATTTATAATCACTTAGGGAGTATTTCTATATTAATTTTACTGAAGTACCTTAATGTTGCTATTTAATTTCATTACAAAATCTCTACTAAGTTGTTTTGTACAATGTAGCAGGATATAATTTGGGATTGAATATAGAATAAGAAATAGGTTTTCATACGAAGGTAAGTGTGAAAATTAATTTAACTAATGGTTATTATTATGTTCTAATTCAGAGTCAGTATTGATGGAAAGATATGGACACATGTCAGAGATATTTGGGAGATAAAATCAATAGAACTTGGAGTTGGATTGGATATAGGCCATGAGGAAGAAGGTATCAAGGATGTTCTTAGGTTTCTGATTTAAGAAATTGGATGGATGTGAGTGCCCTGGAAAAGAATGTGATTTTGGACAAAAGTCTTAATTTGAGTTCTGTTTATGTAAGTTTAACTGAGATCTCCACAGTGTTCAACAGAAAGGTGAATATGACATTGGGTGTTCAGGGGCAGTTCTGGGATGGAGATATTGAACTAAAAGTTTTGCAATCCAATAAAAGAATAAGCTTAAGAAGTAAAAAACAAAAACAAAACATAACTTAGAAGCAAGAAGGAAAAAATTTAAAACTGAGAGAAGTTAACTTTTCACTATTGAGAATGATGTTAGCTGTGGGTTTGTCGTATATGGCCTTTACTATGTGGAGGTAAGTTACCCCTATTCTCACTTTCTGGGGAGCTTTTATAAATGAGTATTGAATTTTCTCAAAAGCTTTTTCCACATCAATTGAGATGATCATATGGATTTTATTCTTCAGTTTTTTAATGTGGTGTATCACACTAAGGGAGAGGAGGGGTCGGGGGGGAAGGATTGCGTGTTTAGGATTAGTAGATGCAAAGTATTATATATAGGATGGATAAACAACATTGTCTTACTATATAGCACAGGAAACTATAATCAATAACCTGTGATAAACTATAATGGAAAAGAATATGAAAAAGAATATATATGTATAAGTGATTGGAACAGTTTCAGAAGTATAGATGTTAACTCTTCTCTTAATGTTTCATAGAATTCCCCTGTGAAACCATCTGACTTTTGTTTGCTGGAAGTTTTTAAATCACTGTTTCAATTTCAGCACTTGTGAATTATCAGTTCATATTTTCTACTTCTTCCTGGTTCAGTCTTAGATGGTTGTACCTGTCTAAGAATTTGTCCATGTCTTTTATGTTGTCCATTTTATTGGCATATAGTTGTTTGTAGTAATCTCTAATTATCTTTTTTATTTCTGTGGTGTCAGTTGTAACATCTCTTTTATTTCTAATTTTATTGATTTGAGCTCTCTCCCTTTTCTCTTGATGAGTCTGGCTAAAAGCTGATGTATTTTGTTTATCTATGTAAAGAACAAGATTTTAGTTTTACTCATCTTTGCTATTGTTTTCTTCATTTCTATTTCATTTATTTCTGCTCTGATCTTTATGGTTCCTTTCCTTCTACTAAGTTTGGGTTTTCTTTATTCCTCTCTCTCTAGTTTCTTTAGGTGTAAGATTAGGTCATTTATTTGAGATTTTTTCTTGTTTCCTGAGGTAAGATTGTATTGCTATAAACTTCCCTCTTAGAACTGCTTCTGCTGTGTCTCAAAGGCTTTGGATCATTGTGTTTTCATTGTCATTTGTCTCTAGGTATTTTTTGATTTCCTCTTTCATTCCTTCAGTGATCCATTTATTTTATGTAACATACTGTTTAGCCTCCATGTGTTTGTGTTTTTTACAGTATTTTTCTGTAATTATTTTCTAATCCCATAGCATTGTGGTCAGAAAAGATGTCTGATATGACTTCAGTTTTCTTAAGTTTACCAAGGCTTGATTTGTGGCCCAAGATGTTATCTATCCTGGAGAATGTTACATGTGCAATTGAGAAGAAAGTGTATTCTGCTGCTTTTGGATGGAGTATTCTAAATATCAATTGTCAGTCTGGTCTAGTGTGTCATTTAAGACCTGGATTTCCTTACTGCTTTTCTGTTGGGATGATGTGTCCATTTATGGGAGTTGGGTATTAAAGTCACCCAATATTATTGTGTTACTGTTGATTTCACCTTTTATGGCTGTTAGCATTTGCCTTATATATTGAGATGTTCCTATATTGGGTGCATATAGACCTAAATGTAAGACTGTATACTATAAAACTCTTAGAGGAAAACAAAGGCAGAACACTCTTTAACATAAATTGCAGCATATCACTTTTTGCCCGCCTCCTAGAGTAAAGAAAATGAAAATAAAGAAATGGAACATAATTAAACGTTAAAGCTTCTGCACAGCAAAGCAAACCATAAACAAAAAGAAAAAGTAGCCCCTAGAATGGGAGAAAACATTTGCAAATGAAGCAACCAACAAGGGATTAATCTCCAAAATATACAAACAGCTCATGCAGCTCTGTCAAAAAAAACAAACAACCCAATAGAAAAATGGGCAGAAGATCTAAATAAACGTTTCTCTGAAGAAGACATACAGATGGACAAAAAGCACATGAAAAGATGTTCAACATCACTAATTATCACTGAAATGCAAATCAAAACTACAGTAAGGTATCACCTCACACCAGTCAGAATGGTCATCACCAAAAAGTCTACAAATAATAAATGCTGGAGATGGTGTGGAGAAAAGGGAACTCTCCTCACTGCTGGTGAAAATGTAAATTGACACAACCATTATGGAGAACAGTATGGAGGTTTCTTAAAAAACTAAAAATAGAAATACCATATGATCCAGCAACCTCACTCCTCAACATATATCCAGAGAAAAAGAAACATGCACCCCAATGATCATAGCAGCACTATTTACAATAGCCTGGACATGGAAGCAACCTAAATGTCCATTAACAGATAAATGGATAAAGAAGATGTGGTACTTATATACAATGGAATATTACTAAGCCACAAAAATGAACAAAATAATGCCATTTAAAGAAACATTCATGGACCTAGAGATTATCATACTAAGTGAAGTATGTCAGAAGAGAAAGACAAGTATCATATGATGTTGCTTATATGTGGAATTTTTTAAATTATACAAATGAACTTATTTACAAAACAGAAATAGAGTCACAGATTTAATAAACAAATTTATGGGTACCGGGGTGAAAGGAGGGAGAGGGATAAATTGCGAGGATGGAATTGACATATACACACTACTATATGTAAAATCGATAACTAATAAGGATCTACTGCATAGCACAGTGAACACTACTAAATACTCTGTAATGAGCTAATGGGAAAATAATCTAAAAAGAGTGGATATATATATATATATGTATAACTGATTCACTTTACTGTACAGCAGAAACAAACACATCATTGTAAATCAACTATACTCCAATAAATTTTATAAAAATAAAATAAAATAAAACTGAGAGGAGTTAGGAAAGCTTACAGAGATGTAAGAAAAAAATAGAGAAATTAACAGAAGAGAAGGATTAAAAAGAGAGAATGGGTTCAGATGTTAAGTACTCTAAGAGATCAAATGCAATGAGGACACTTAAACTCTTTTTTGATGTAGAGATATGGAAGTTATTGGTCACCATAGCAAGGGTCATTTAAATATAGTAACATCACACTTAGAGCGAGTTAACAAGTTTGGGTGTTGATGTAATCAAATTAAAGATTTTCAAACTTTTTAATTTTAAGTTTGGCTGTTAAGGTGAGTGAGAATTTAGAAAGAGCTCTTTATTAATTTATTAAATGTAAATAGATGAAGTAAAAAGAGAAAAGGTGAGACAAAGAAGTTCCCTTAAACTAGTATGGAAAACACACACAAACAGGGATGGCAAGACTACAAAAGCGAAGAAAATGTTCACACTACAGGATAAAAATGGGATAAGGATTAAGTGAAAACTGTCAAGAATATAAAAAATTAAATACAATTTTAACAAGTGTTCATAGATTAACAAGTTGATTTATTAATAACATGCTCATTTTAACTATTGCTTTCTTTGGAAAAAGTACTAAAATAGTTACTATACTATAAATACTAAAATAAAATAGTTACTAAAATAGTTATTATATTTTAGGTTTTGATTGCGAATTAGTGGAGGTGAGAAACATTTGCAATCACTCAGATCACACTTTGTAAGATGTCTTCCATTCCAGGAACAAAAGATGGCTTTTTTCACCCTCCCATGTTTTGTGCTGCATTTTCTCCCTAATACCTCTGGTTTACATTTTCCATAGTTGATTGTCATTGTCATCATAAGACTGAACTTGTTACACCATAAAGTACTCACATAAAGTAGACTGACTTCAAATGTAGTCATATTTTAAATTATCTTAGAAAGAAAAGATGGAACCGAAAGCAGTAACTCAAGCCATTGTATTATTTCTATTTTAGTTATATTCACAGAGTAAAAAATATCTTCACAATATGCTAACATAGTAAATATTGGTAATACTTAATAATCATTATTAATTTTGTGGCATTTGTCAAAATGTCTCTAAATTTTGTTAAAGTGACAGAAAATGTATTTCATTTCTTTACTCAGCTATTCATGCTAAATGTTTTGCATAATTTCTGAATGTGCTCATTTTCAGAATAGATAATTTGAAAGGACAAAATTAAAAGGATAATATTTAATTTGTTTTATGACCACACTTACATTTTAAGTAGGTCATTTATATAGAGCCTTGTGCTATAGAAAGCAGTTTCAAAAATGAAGCCATTAATCTCAGTATCCTTTTACAATGGTTAGATATTTTTACTTTTCTTGAAAAGATGAGCACAATACCCAGTAAATTTAAGGAACTTGCAAACCCTCCTTGTTAATGAATGGTGAAGCCAATACTGAGAATCTAGTCTATGGCTCCACAAAGTAGATATATGGCTAACTAAAAGTAAAGTGTCTAACTTATTTCTTTAAAATTTAAAATTATTATTGCTATTAGATCTTGTAGGCACTTTGTGTTTTAAAAATTATGATCAAAAAACAATAATGATATAATTTAGGGTAAGATGTAAGTTTAGACATTCTCCATTTTAGTAACTATTCACACTCTCACTCAGGACACTGAACTTTCAAACATGTACAAGATGTTACAGATGAACAACTCAAACATTCACATTAAAATCCTTCAGTAAGATTCCATTTTACTTAGAATAAACTATAAACTTCTTAAACTGACCTATAAAACTCTTTATTTCAGACCTCTGTCTACCTGTGTTAATTAGGATTTGTTTTGGCACTTAAAACAGAAAATCCTAAAGTAACAATGACTTTAATAAACAAGAAGGTATTTATTTCTCACTTAAAAACCCCAAGGTAGGAAGCACAGGGTTGACACAAGAGATGTATTAATTTATTAACATTTCATGGTTCTTCCAACTCACCTTTCTGCCATCTCTTTTATGTGGCTCTCAGCCTAATGGCCCAGGATGGCCATTAGAGCATCTTTTTTTAAGACAGAGTTAAGAGTAGAATAATGTGTCAAGGAAAATCTTGGAATTCTGTCACTAGAGGAGAATGAGAATGTTTGAGGGCAACTAGCAGTCTATGTTCCACAATTTCTACTAACCGCCTGTATATTCTACTTCTTAATTACTGTTTTCCACCCATTTTGCCCCTCTGTCAGTTCCTTCAACACATCCAAACATTTTCTGCCCTGTCTTTTCCAGCACTGCTTAGAAACACATTCCACAGTTATACACATGACTTGCTTTTGTTCATCTTTTGAATAACAGTGAAAGTATCATTTTCAATGTTTTGATATATTTTAAATGATTTTTTATATTTAATCACTTAATGGAACATTTTACCTCATTTACTTTTTTTTTTAACATCTTTATTGGAGTATAATTGCTCTACATTTTTGTGTTAGTTGCTGCTGTATAACAAAGTGAATCAGCTATACGTATACATACATCCTCATAACCCCTCCCTCTCGCGTCTCCCTCCCACCCTCCCTATCCCATCCCTTTAGGTGGTCAAAAATCACCAAGCTGATCTCCCTGTGCTATGCAGCTGCGTCCCACTAGCCGTCTATTTTACATGTGGTAATGTATATATGTTAATGCCACTCTCTCACTTCACCTCAGCTTCCCCCTCTCCATGTCCTCAAGTCCATTCTCTACATCTGCGTCTTTATTCCTGTCCTAGGTTCTTTGGAACCATTTTTCTTTTTTGATATTCCATATATATGTGTTAACATATGGTATTTGTTTTTCCCTTTCTCGCAATTCAAAACCACAATGAGGTATGACCTCACACCGGTCAGAATGGCCATCATCAAAAAATCTACAAACAATAAATGCTGGAGAGGGTGTAGAGAAAATAGAACCCTCTTGCACTGTTGGTGGGAATGTAAATTGATACAGCCACTATGGAGAACACTATGGAGGTTCCTTAAAAAACTAAAAATAGAACTACCATATGACCCAGCAATCCCACTCCTGGACATATATCCTGAGAAAACCATAATTCAAAACTTGTCATGTACCACAATGTTCATTGCAACACTATTTACAATAGCCAGGACCTCATTCACTTTTTTGGGCACCATATTCATATATTTTAGAGTACTTATCAAGTTTTAATTATAGACTCAATAAAGAGATAAGTATAGATATATTTCTATATAGCTGTGCACAGAAATATAAATAGTTCTAGATATATATATATAGGTGTGATCATATAAACATAGACTATTAAAGGTGAAGTCAGTTCTGAAGATGAACTAACCCATTATTCTCTCTATCTCTCATCTGTCTTTCTTCTTCTTCTTTCTTTTTTTTTTTTTTCCTGAAGGAGTTTGTGTGAAGAGAGACAACATCTAACTGTGGTCATAAACACACACGCACACACACACTATTTTAGCCATAGAGAGAATCATCTTTTGCTACCAGTTCGCCAAACCCCAATTCCCTCAGGACAAAGTGATCCTTATGCATGCAGTGAACTGTCTAACAAAAAGGAAACTTGAGATTAGTGAATCTATATATTTTATAATAGACAGTAAGCATGCCAACCCTTTACTCTGGAGGAAGACATTTCCTTACTATACCTAGTGGTTATTTTTAAAAAAAAATTATTGGAGTACATTTAGTTGATTTACAGTGTGTGCTATTTTCTGCTGTACAGCAAAGTGAATCATTTATACATATATCCACTATTTTTTAGATTATTTTTCAATATAGGTCCACACAGTTATAATGTCTTCACTTTTTCTTCCCAGGCAGTTTGCTATACCAATATCCTTGGAAAAAAAATAGTTTGCATCAAAGGAATATTAATGCATCCTTCACAAGATGGCAGAAACCTACAGATAATTATCTTACATCAATATGCAAAGATGCTCAGGAGTTTTAAATCAGAAGGAGATCAAGATGTTGGATTAGGAGGACACTGAGCTCACCCCCCTGATGAAAGCATCAAAAATACTTCTACATGTGGAAGAACTGTTGCTGAAAACAACCTGGAGACTTGCAGAAAGGCTCTTCTACAACCAAAGCTGTGAAGAAAGAGTCAGGTAAAGGCAGGAGAAGCAATCAGGTCAGGACCCATGTCCCTAGCAGACGACTCAGAAGAAGAGTGGCATATCACAGGCTCAGGGATCTTCCCCAGGGTGGGAGAGGTTTGAGTCACATACCAGGAACCTCAGTCTTGGGGGTCTGACACTAGAAAGATGAGTTCCTTTAGCTGGTTTGAAAATCAGTGGGATTTATCAGAGAGCTGTAAGAAACTGAGACTCTAATCATGAAGAGTAAACACACACTTGCTTACTCCCAAGAACAAGATGGAGGAAGCAGGTTGATATTGCCTGGGGCTCTGACGAACTTGCTGGGACTGTCCCAGCATGCACCTTGGCCCATACCAGGCACTGCACCAGCCCCTCTTGCTCCAGTGCTGCTCACCACTGGAATAAAAGTGACATTTCTGGGGGCAAGGGGAAGACTGCACATTTAGAGGGAATAAAATCAGCTTGTACCCAAACCTCAGGGCTTCTGCTCCAGCACCTTGGGCCCCAATTCCACCCCTGATAGAACAACGATTGCCATTGAGCATTGGAGAAGCCACAGCTCACTTCTGGCTCTGGTTCTAGCTTCTCATTTCCATCCCTACATCCCACCAAAGTAGTAGCTGCTAGCACACACTGGAGGAAGACACAGTCAATGCTCACTTAAGATCAAGGTCTCCCTCCAAAGCCATTGGGCACACGAAAACCGCATAGGATGCTCCCACAGAACGACATTGCTCCAAGACCAGGATACATAGTTTTTCACATAATTTCATAGAGGAAGATAATGTTAAACAAAACAAGAAGACAGAGGAATATGTTTCCCATGAAAGAACAAGAAATAAAACCCTAATGAAACAGAGATAAATAATTTATCAGATAAAGAGTTCAAAGTATTAACAATAAGAATGTTAATGAAACTTGGGAAAAGAATAGATGAATACAGTGAGATTTTTAACAAAGAACTAGAAAGTATAAAAAAGAACCCATCAGGACTTCCCTGGTGGCACAGTGGTTGAGAGTCTGCCTGCCAATGCAGGGGACACGGGTTTGTGCCCCGATCCGGGAAGATCCCACATGCCGCGGAGTGGCTAGGCCCGTGAGCCATGGCCGCTGAGCCTGCACATCCGGAGCCTGTGCTCCACAACGGGAGAAGCCACAGCAGTGAGCGGCCCGCGTGCAGCAAAAAAAAAAAAAAAAAAAAAAAAAATGTTGTTGCTGTTTTAATAGAAGTGACTGGGGTAGGACTTACTCTGTTGTGTCAGAAATCTTTAAAAAAGTTTTACATGCTAAAATTTTACATTCTAAAACCTTACATGTAACTATCTTTTGTCGTTGTTTTGAGCTTTTTTTCTTTGGTTGGTTAATTGCTTTTGTTTTATTTTTTTAGGAAGTGTTCAAAAATGCTCCATTTCTATGATTTCCCTAGATATCTTCTTCTAATATTTGCTTTCTTAAATTGAAAAAATCACAGGCATTTTGCACTTATTCAGCCATTGCATGCCTGCAGAGCATTTCCATAAACTTACCTCTTATTGAAATCAGTAGGAATTAAACATCTACAGTGCAGTTGTAGGGGTGTGAAAGTGTATAAAGCTTAGTGCTCATAATTTTCACAATCCTCCTCTTGTTTTCATATTTCTCACAGGGGAAATTTTTAAAACTTGACTTTAATTGTAAAATTGTCATCTGAGTTGACACCTGGATAAAAGACTATATCAAAACAAAATGATGAATGGGCTCATTTGTGATTTTTGGTAATGAACTCTTGTAGGTGGTTATATTTGCAATAGATCTTAGTAAGAAAAAAAATAGAAAAATGAAATCCTTGGTTTATTTTGAAATGAGGACAGTGAGACTGCATTCTTGACTTTTCAGATTAAAGAAAAAATCAAAATGATTTTAGATGAGTATTCCTAAAACATAGTAAGGAGCTTATTTATGAATCCTGTGATTTAATAACCATAGAATAATTATAAATCATGAATGCTATGCTTTGCCTTGATCAGGTCAGTTTCAGATTATGTTTCTGTCCATCCTATTCAATTGAATATCAGGGAAATGAAAAAAGGCTACTGATAAAATGTAGTAACTGTAGTTTTACTAACCTTACAAACAAGGTTAGTAGAAGAAGAAGAATAATGATTATAATTAAGGAATATTTGAAATCTAATGGATGCAAATTATTCTCCAGAGACCACTGAGTTGTGTCTAGGCTATAAGATTTTCAAATTAATTTTTTGGTGAAAATTCACAAAAGACATTTAATCAGTGTTACCACATGCCAAAGTTGGTTTTTAATCACTTTTATCAGTGGGTAAGGGTCTTGAGAATAATAGATGCAAATTCAGGATGAAAATAACACCTTCAGAATGAAAAATAATACAGACATGCTGAAGGTGAGAGCAATGAGTTCCTGAAAATTTGTCATGGATTATATTTTAAAGGTTATTCAGACATAAATTAGGACTTGGAGAAGATGAATTTTCTCATAAATTATATGACTGTATAATATGGGTGTGTTCAGTTTGTCCCTTTGTGTTGAGAGACAGGGGAGACAGGAAGGGGAAGCAGGTGGGGAGGGAGATAGAAAGAGAGAGAGGAGACTGGTAAGGAGACATATATAGAGAGAAAGATAGCTGGATATTAATCATTTTCTGTGAACAATAAGAGATAATTTGGAATTAGGAGCAAAGAAAGAAAATGTAGTATATATAGTTACCTTGAGTAATGTATGACCCATAGGAAATAAAACAAAATTTAATGTTTTTGTTGCAGTTTGGGCTTTATTTATTTTCTTTCTGTGAATATTTTCTCATTTCTGACAAGATGAAGAGAAACATACTCCATGTGGAATGGGTACAAGAGGCATTGCTTCCCCAAGGAGTTTAGAGTATCTTCCCTGAGGGTTCCAGGATCTCAAATGCACTCCTTAGAGAACTGTGTTGTGCTCCTAGTTCCTGGTAATAATGTTTATTAATAGCTCACATTTTTATTGAGCGCCTACTCTGGTATTAGAAATTTCAATGTCCATTGCAGTGCCTACATAAAATTTTGGGGAAATGGCTAGCTGGCTCTCCCTGAGAAAACTGTTGGTTTCCTTCTATATTGCATTGATAGCAGGGAACTGAGAAAAACAGACTATAAATAAATCAGTAAATGTTCCCTGTTTTAAACTGGGACTAGGATACTAATGAAATGGTAGAACTCTTCAGAGAATCAAGGAATTTATTAATTTATTCTAAATCTAAGCTCTCTGAGAAATAAACCAACATGAACTTTAATTACAAATGGCCAAGAACAAATAGATTATTTTTTAAACAAAGTGAGAATGAGCCTCAGCCTTCTCCTGTTCATTCTACCTGCAGAGATATGAGCACTGAGGAGCAAAATAGCCAGGTTTGTACAGAGGGGATCACTCAAATCATTCTATTAATATAAATAAAACACCTGAGGAAAACCACATCAGTGGAATGTCACAGTTGCAGACAGCTGTCTAAGTTATCCAAATGTTACAGGTAAAATGTACTTTGCTCAATAATTCACCATTAAAATGGAGCAAATAAGCCAACACATCAGTGGGAAATCTGAGCAAAGCTATAACAGAAAATGTCAGCTTTCTCTTTATGTATTTCTAAACAAAAGAAGTTGCAAGGAAAGAAGTCACAGGGCATAGTTTTATTGTTGAATTCTAGCTGGGCATCTATACATACCATCTTTAAAAACAGGCAGACGGATTGGCTGAAATGTAAGTATTTTTCTTACAAGTCAGATAAAGCAAGAAGAGCAGAAGAGCCCAAGGGAGTCTGATTTGATCTGTTGTTACTAAACAATACTGTTTCAGTTCCCAAGATTAAGCCAATTTACAAAATTACTGAAAGCCAAGTTCTTCCAACTTTTAATTAAGAGACCTGAAACAGGATGACTAGGAGAAGAATATTTCATTTTTTCAAGAAGTTGTGATGGAATGTGAAAGTATTGCACAGTATTCCAGTTTCCTGGAACAGGTAAATTAAAGCAAACATATATGTGACTGTTGTATTTTGTTAATATCCATCTAATAAAATTTAATTAAATATTTCAGGTTTATGAACTCAAGAAATATACTTTGCTGCTTGTAGATTGGGTAAAATAAAAGTATGCAAGTTTAGTTTTTGCTAAATAACTGGTGATTCTTGCAACAGGTTATTCTAAATCAGCAGTTCAAGGATGGGATGGAGCAATCAACATTTTAATAAGCCCTTGAGTAATTCTGAAGGGGGTTGTCCCTAGACTACTTTTAAAGAACCATTTTATTATAGACATAATTCTTAGACTAAAGCTGTTTTTATTTTAACTTTATAAATGAGGAAGCATTTGCTTTTCTCTTGCCATATTTCCAACACACAATCATCACATAATGATCAACATTTCATTTTAGATTTATTTATTATCCATTTTCCATTTATTAATCCAACAAATATATTTTGAGAATCTACTGTATTCCAGGAACAGTGATAGGCACTGAAAATTTTGTGATGAGCAAGAGAAGGGTAGTTACTATTGCATTTTCTAAGAGCAAAAGATAATTTAAAACTAGCAAGATAAAAATGATTAAAATATAATTAAATAACTAATATCATTTACATCTCTATTAGCAATCATAAGTAACATTGCTGTAGTAACGAGCAAGTAACTCTTGCCAGTAAGATTTAGACATTAAAAACAAAACTAATGAAATTAGCATCAAAATACCTAGTGCCTTTGAATAAATCTGAGAAACTATATGCAAAACATCTATGGAGAAAACCATAAAATTCTAATGAAAGATTTTGCTGAAAACCCAAATAAGTGGGGATATATACCATGGCCATGACGAGGAAAGCTCAAAATGTCAATTTATATCAAATAGAAATACAGAAACATTGCATAAACTGTGATAACCTCCATGTTTTTGCAAGGGTAAATGAAGAAACTTGACATGAAGATTTTAAAATTTATGAAGGAATACAAAGTTTTGAATTTAGCCCAGATAATCTGAAGAAGAATAACAAAATGGTAAGAATGCTCTACCAAATGCAAATATTTATCAAACAGTACAGATATTAAATAGGGCTTTAAAATATCAAGATAGGACAAGAGTGAGATTTGGCACCATTTGCCGCACATAACAGCCACCACTTTTTAAAAATAAAGTTTTATTGGAACATAGCTATGCCCAATCATGAATGTATAGTTTATGGCTGCTTCCTTTTCTTTTTTTTTTTTTTTAGAGCCCAATTATTGATTTCTTTTTTTTTTAAATTTTTTTTCATACAGCAGGTTCTTGTTAGTTATCTATTTTATACATATTAGTGTATATATGTCAATCCCAATCTCCCAATTCATCTCACCCCACCCCCCACTTTCCCCTTTTGGTGTCCATATGTTTGCTGTCTACATCTGTGTCTCTATTTCGGCCTTGCAAACTGGTTCATCTGTACCATTTTTCTCGATTCCATATGTATGTGTTAATATAGGATATTTGTTTTTATCTTTCTGACTTACTTCACTCTGTATGACAGTCTCTAGGTCTATCCACATCTCTACAAATGACCCAATTTCATTCCTTTTTATGGCTGAGTAATATTCCATTGTATATATGTACCACATCTTTATCCATTCACCTTTCGACAGGCATTTAGGTTGCTTCCATAACCTGGTTATTGTAAAGAGTGCTGCAATGAACATTGGGGTGCATGTGTAATTTTGAATTATGGTTTTCTCTGGGTATATGCCCAGTAGTGGGATTGATTGCTGGTCATAGAGTAATTCTATTTTTAGGTTTTTTTATTGTTGTTGTTGTTTTTTCGGTATGTGGGTCTCTCACTGTTGTGGCCTCTCCCATTGCGGAGCACAGGCTCCAGACACACAGGCTCAGCAGCCATGGCTCACGGGCCCAGCCGCTCCGCAGTAGGTGGGATCTTCCCAGACTGGGGCATGAACCCGTGTCCCCTGCATCGGCAGGCGGACTCTCAACCACTGCACCACCAGGGAAGCCCTATTTTTAGTTTTTTAAGGAACCTCCCTACTGTTCTCCATAGTGGCTGTATCAATTTACACTCCCACCAACAGTGCAAGAGAGTTCCCTTTTCTCCACACCCTCTCCGGCATTTATTGTTTGTACATTTTCTGATGATGCCCATTCTAACAGGTGTGAGATGATATCTCATTGTAGTTTTGATTTGCATTTCTCTAATAATTAGTGATGTTGAGCAGCTTTTCATGTGCCTCTTGGACACCTGTATATGTTCATTGGAGAAATGTCTATTTAGGTCTTCTGCCCATTTTTGCAATTGTGTTAGTTGTTTTTTTAATATTGAGCTGCATGAGCTGTTTATATATATTGGAGATTATTCCTTTGACCGTTGATCCATTTGCAAATATTTTCTCCTGTTCTGAGGGTTGTCTTTTCACCTTGTTTCTAGTTTCCTTTGCTGTGCAAACCTTCTAACACTCATTAGGTTCTATTTGTTTATTTTTGTTTTAATTTCCATTACTCTATGCGGTGGGTCAAAAAAGATCTTGCTGTGATTAATATCAAACAGTGTTCTTCATATGTTTTCCTTTAGTTTTATAGTGTCCAGTCTTATATTTAGGTCTTTAATCCATTTTGAGTTTATTTTTGTGTATGGTATGAGGGTGTTCTAATTTCATTCTTTTCCATGTAGCTGTCCAGTTTTCCCAGCACCACTTATTGAAGAGACTGTCCTTTCTGTATTGTATATCTTTGTCTCCTTTGTCATAGATTAGTTGACCATAGGTGCATGAGTTTATCTCTGGGTTTTCTATCCTGTTCCATTGATCTATATTTCTGTTTTTGTGCCAGTACCATATTGTCTTGAATACTGTATCTGTGTAGTATAGTCTGAAGTCAGGGAGCCTGATTCCTTCAACTCCATTTTTCTTTCTCAAGATTGCTTTGGCCATTTGGGGTCTTTTGTGTCTCCATACACATTTTAAAATATTTTGTTCTAGTTCTGTAAAAAATGCCTTTGGTAATTTGATAGGGATTACCTTGAATCTGTAGATTGCTTTGGATAGTATAGTAATTTTCACAATATTGATTCTTCCAATCCAAGAACATGGTATATCTCTCCATCTGTTTGTATCATCTTTAATTTGTTTCATCAGTCATATAGTTTTCTGCATACAGGTCTTTTGTTTCCCTAGGGAGGTTATTCCTAGGTAGTTTATTCTTTTTGTTGCAGTGGTAAATAGGAGTGTTTCCTTAATTTCTCTTTCAGATTTTTCATCATTAGTGTATAGGAATGCAAGAGATTTCTGTGTATTTATTTTGTATCCTGCTGATTTACCAAATTCATTGTTAGCTCTAGTATTTTTCTGGTGGCAACTTTAGGATTCTCTATGTATATTATGTCATCTGCAAACAGTGAGAGTTTTACTTCTTCTTTTCCAATTTGTATTCTTTTTATTTCTTTTTCTTCTCTGATTGCTGCGGCTATGACTTGCTAAACTATGTTGAATAATAGTGGTGAGAGTGGACATCCTTGTATTGTTCCCGATCTTAGAGGAAATGCTTTCAGTTTTTCACCATTGAGAATGATGTTTGCTCTGGGTTTTTCATATATGGCTCTTATTATGTTGAGGTAGGTTTCCTCTATATCCACTTTCTTGAGAGGTTTCATCACAAATTGGTGTTGAATTTTGTCAAAAGCTTTTCTGCATCTATTGAGATGATCATATGTTTTTTATTCTTTAATTTGTTCATGTGGTGTATCACATTGATTGATTTGCATATATTGAAGAATCCTTGCATGCCTGGGATAAATCCTGCTTGATCATGATGCATGATCCTTTTAATATGTTGCTGGATTCTGTTTGCTAGTATTTTGTTGAGAATTTTTGCATCTATATTCATCAGTGATACTGGCCTGTAATTTTCTTTTTTTTTAGTATCTTTGTCTTGTGTTGGTATCAGGGTGATAGTGGCCTCATAGACTGAGTTTGTAGGTGTTCTTTCCTCCGCAATTTTTTGGAAGAGTTTAAGGATAGGTGTTAGCTCTTCTCTAAATGTTTGATAGAATTCACCTGTGAAGCCATCTGGTCCTGGACTTTTGTTTGTTGGAAGATTCTTAATCACAGTTTCAATTTCATTTCTTGTGATTGGTCTGTTCATATTTTCTATTTCTTCCTGGTTCAGTCATGGAGGGTAATATCTTTAAAAGAATTTGTCCATTTCTTCCAGATTGTCCATTTAATTGGCATAGAGTTGCTTGTAGTAGTCTCTTATGATGCTTTGCATTTCTGTGGTGTCCATTTTTACTTCTCCTTTCTCATTTTTAATTTTTTTTAATTTGAGTTCTCTCCATCTTTTTCTTGATGAGTCTGTCTAAAGACTCATCAATTTTGTTTATCTTCTCAAAGAACCAGCTTTTAGTTTTATTGGTCTTTGCTATTGTTTTCTTTGTTTCTGTTTCCATCATTTCTGCTCTGTTATTTATGATTTTCCTTCTACTAAATTTCAGTTTTATTTTTTTCTTCTTCCTCTAGTTCCTTTAGGTGTAAGCTTAGATTTTTTGAGATTTTTCTTGTTTCTTGAGGTAGGATTGTATTGCTATAAACTTCCCTCTTAGAACTACCTTTGCTTCATCCCATATGTTTTGGATTGTCATGTCTTCATTGTCACTTGTCTCTAGGTATGTTTTTATTTCATCTTTGATTTTTTTTTAGTGATCTGTGGTTATTTAGTAATGTATTGTTTAGCCTCCATGTGTTTGTGTTTTTTACATTTGTTTCCTCTAATTTATCTCTAATCTTATAGTGTTGTGGTTGGAAAAGATGCTTGCTCTGATTTCAATTTTCTTAAATTTCCCGAGGCTTGATTTGTGACCCAAGATGTGATCTATCCTGGAGAATGTTCTGTGTGCATTTGAAAGGATACTGTAGTCTGCTGTTTTCAGATGGAATGTCCTATAAATACCAATGAAATCTATCTGGTCTATTGTGTCATTTAAAGCTTGTGTTTCCTTATTAATTATCTCTCTGGATGATCTGTCCATTGGTGTAAGTGACATGTTAAAGTCCTCCACTATTATTGTGTTACTGTTGACTTCCTCTTTTATAGCTGTTAGCATTTGCCTTATGTATTGAGGTGCTCCTATGTTGGGTGCATATATATTTGTAATTGTTATATCTTCTTCTTGGATAGATCTTTTGAGCATTATGTAGTGTTCTTCCTTGTCTCTTGTAACATTCTTTATGTTAAAGTCTATTTTATCTTATATGAGTATTGCTACTCCAGCTTTATTTTGATTTTCATTTGCATGGAATATCTTTTTCCATCTCCTCACTTTCACTCTCTATGTGTTCTTAGGTCTGAAGTGGGTCTCTTGTAGACAGCATATATATGGGTCTTATTTTTGCATTCCTTCAGCGAGCCTGTGCCTTTTGATTAAAGCAGTTAGGCCATTCACATTTAAGGTAATTATCAATATGTATTTTCCTATTACCAGTTTCTTAATTCTTTTGCATTTGTTTTTTTTTTTTTTTTTCCGTAAGTCCTTTACTTCTCTTGTGTCTCCCACTTAGAGAAGTTCCTTTAGCTTTTGTTGTAAAGCTGGTTTGGTGATGCTGAATTCACTTAGCTTTTGCTTGTCTGTAAAGCTTTTGATTTCTCAATTGAATTTGAATGAGATCTTTGTTGGTTGTAGTGATCTGGGCTGTAGTTTCTTCCCTTTCGTCACTTTAAATATATCATGCCACTCCCTTCTGGATTGCAGAGTTTCTGCTGAGAAATCAGTTGTTAACCTTAGAAGAATTCCTTTGTATGTTATTTGTCATTTTTCTCTTGTTGCTTTTAATAATTTTTCTTTGTCTTTAATTTTTGTCAGTTGATTACTATGTGTCTTGGTGTGTTTCTCCTTGGGTTTATCCTGCCTGGAACCTTCTGTGCTTCCTGAATTTGGGTGGCTATTTCCTTTCCCATGTTAGGGAAGTTTTCAACTATAATCTTCAAATATTTTCTCGGGTCCTTTCTCTCTCTTCTTCTTCTGGGATTCCTATAATGTGAAAGTTGGTGCATTTAATGTTGGTCCTAGTGGTCTCTTAGGCTGTCTTCACTTCTTTTCTTTCTTTTTTCTTCATTCTGTTCTGTGGCAGTGATTTCCACCATATGTCTTCCACATCACTTATTTGTTCTTCTGCCTCAGTTATTCTGCTATTGATTCCTTCTAGTGTATTTTTCATTTCAGTTATTGTATTTTTCATCTCTGTTTGTTTATTCTTTAATCATTCCAGGTATTTGTTGAACATTTCTTGCATCTTCTTGATCTTTGCCTCCATTCTTTTTCCAATGTCTTGGATCATCTTCATTCTCATTATTCTGAATTCTTTTTCTGGAAGGTTGCCTATTTCCATTTCATTTAGTTGTTTTTCTGGGTTTCACCTTGTTCCTTCATGTTACATAGTCCTCTGCCTTTTCATTTTGTCTGTATTTCTGTGAATATGGTTTATGTTCCACATGCTGCAGGATTGTAGTTCTTCTTGCTTCTGCTCTGTTTATGGCTGCTTCTATACTGCCCCAGCTAATGACAGCTGCTTCTATACTCCCCCAGCTAATGAGAGAGTATATCACCTACAGTCTAAAATATTTCCTATCTGACCTTTGAAGAAAATGTTTGCCAATCCCTGAACTAGCAGAGTGAAGCAAACTAAAGAATCCAGAATCATGCATATATGAATGTTTGATATATGATGAAGATATAACTACAGAGAAGTTAGAAAAAGATGGATCATTATGTCAGGACATAAACAAACCCCCCCACCCCCACACACACAGAGGTGCATAAACACACACACATACACACACAGCAATTCTTCAGGGTTTATAGAACTAATATTAAAGGGAAAAGTGATGTCCTTAGAAGATACTTTGAAAGAACATCTTCATGATATCTGGGTAGCAATAGATTTCTTAAATGGCACTTTAGAAAATCTGTGTATAATGAAAAGACAAGTAAACGACTACATTAAGGATATTAACTTCAGAAACATCATTTAGAAAGTGAAAAACAAGTTATGTGATGGGAGAAGATATTTGCTATGTATATAATTGGTGAAAGGGTTATATTCATAATATTTTTAGATTGAAATATATTAGTAAGAAAAAAAATCAGATAAATCAATAGAAAAGTTCACAGAAGAGAAGGAAGAAAGGCAGGCAAAAATGAAGGAAGGGAAGATGGAAGGGAGATTTCTTAAAAAGAATCCTTAAAAAGTCTTCAGAAAAGAAGAAATATAGATGGACAAATATTTCAAACTGGTGACAAATCTAATTAGTAACTGATGAAATCCAAAGTAAAACCACAAATATATACACATTGCAAGTCCAAAAGACTAAAATTTAAAAATACATATTCTGAATATACCAAGTTGAAAAGAATTTGGAGCAATCAGAAATTACACTGGGAGTCGAAATATAAATAGTCCAGAAGAGTTGCATGTTGATTTTGAAAGCCAAAAATAACAATAACAAAAACAAACAGATATTATTTTGTATAGTTGAGAATCCATATATTCTTCAATTCAACAAATCTACTTAAACATTTTTTTCTACAGAAACACGCTTATTTGAATTAAGATATATGTACAGGTAACTTCATGGTATCATGATAAATAAAACTGAAACAACTCAAGGTAAGATCAAGAATAAAATGAACAAATAATGATGCATTTATACAAGGGAAATACTGTGAGCAACAAAAATTATGAATTATTTTTATAATAATAACTTAGATGAATTTGTAAATATAATGCTGAATGGAAGAAGACAGAAATAAAATTAATACGTACTGGATAATTTCATTTCTATAAAATTTAAAAAGAGATGAAACTAAAGTGCAGAGTAATCGTATTGTTGCTTGCTTTTGCAAATTTGCTATACTGTATACTTGTATTCTATACACATTCTGTGTAATATATTTTACAGTGTAAAAAGTTTAGAAATTAAAATTAATAGCAGAAAAAATAGCAAAAGATATCACAGGTAATTTATGGAAGAGGAAATCTGAATGGCTGATAAAAATAGGAAAGAATGCTCAACATCACTAATAATAAGAGAAACTCAAATTAGAACTAGATATAGCTTTTCACACCTGTCAAGCCTATAAGATTTAAAGTCTGATAAAATTTATTTTTTTACCAGTGTTGAATGTGGCATGTGGAAAATATAGCTTTAAATAGCTATTGGGAGTGTAAATTGTTAAAACCACTTTGGGAAGAAATTTGACTCTACCTAATTAAAGTTTTTAGAATGTTCATTCTTTGGAATCCAGTCATTCTGCTTTTAGAAATCTACACTATGAAAAACTTTTTCACAGGTAGACAAGGTTACAGATTCATGAATGTTCACTGCAGCACTCTTAGCAGTATGAGACAATGTACAAATAATGAAACCATTTTTCAACAGAAGTATAAAAAATAAATACATATTTATTTATTCAGCAGAAAAGTGTATCAGCTAAAATCAATAAACCAACTCCATGTACATCGATATAAATAAATTTCAAAAACCTAATGTGGAATAAAAATGACTTGCAGACTATTCATGGTATGATAGGCAAACTGATCTCTTCCAACAATATGAGAGGGAGATTAAATGCATAGTTATAGATAAGTAGTTCCATTTATTTTCCCAAATAAGTAAGTGGAGTATTGAGTTCATCAACTTAAAACGAGAAAGTGAAGACACTAGAGACATTTATTAGAAGAATAGGTATGAAATTATGAAATTGTCTTCTTGGAAAGTGGAAGAGTGAATTCCTCAGGGAAATTACCACTTTTTGCCAGGTGGTGCTGAGTTCCCATTTGAGGTTTATGGTACAATTTAAATGGAGCCCAGTCAGAAGGGACCTGTGGTTTTCACCAGTCACATCCAACTGCTGATATGAAGATGAAGAGAAGGTAAAATTTGTGCATAATTGGGGTTTAAGATTTTCCAAGCAAGGTGATAGTGTAGGTAGTGAGGTACAAGAGTAAAGAGTTTATGAACTGAATAAAATCTAATCTGGAGAGGAGAACAAATAAAAACATGAGGAGTTGGCAAATGGAACAATTGGAATTTTTGATTTAACAAAAGATTTTTGCTTTGATTGTGCTGATGTAAAGGAGCAGAAAACATAGCATATTTGGTAAAAGAGTTACATGTATGAAGTTGGGATTTCAGAAATGATGTGGTAATTGAGAGTGAAAATGTTTAGGCCATGAGAGGTAACTAAAGTGGAATTAAGAAAGTACTGGAAGTACAGATGCCAAAATACTAGGAGGCCAGGGAATTGGAGGCCAGGGAATTTACATTAATGTAAATTTAGACCCTGTCAAGAATAATGCCAAAAATAGTGATATGAGAGAAGATGGTAAGCTAGATGAAAGTATGAGGAGAATTCAAGAATGAAGAGGAGTGAGAAATGTTAGTATATGTCAGCATGAAAGAGAACTAGGAGATAGTAAAGCCTAATGGCCTCACTTGAAAGAATTTTTGTTTTTGAGACATAACAAATGGTCTGGAGGCTAAAATGAAATACAAGGAGATATACCACCTTCAGGCCTTATAATACATGGAGTATTGGAAGAAAAACAATGACATCTTCCTCTTTGAGGGCTGCATTGGCTGTCACGTCTTCAACAAAATAAGGTGAAAACAGGAGAGTTGAGAGAAGGGTTTGAAGTGCGTAGATGGTAGGAGCTGCTAATAAAAGATGTGGTACAAAGGGAACAAAGGTTTGGAGGTAGGGGGAAGATGAAAATTGGGTCACTGTAGGGAATGAATACAGCTGTATGGGAATGACTTTCAGTGGTGAGTGATTTCTTAGAGGTTTAGACTTTGGCTGCTGACAGGAGATACACAGATATATGATAGGATTGTCTTGAATATTCGATAGAAAAGATGAATCATCAGTCCAAATTAAGGCTTCCCTCATGTGTTCTTTTTTTTTGATTAATATTAGTATTGTACCAAAGCTTAAGGTACAAAAACATTTAGTATACTTACAAAATAAAGTTGATGGAATTGGAATACTTTTTATGTCACTTAACATAATTTAATATATGTAAGCAAATAGAAACAAATTATTAAATGCTAATCTTCAATCTACTTCTTTATGTTGGAACACTCAAATTTATATAATTAATCTATTTATTAAACTATTGATTTTAGTTTCATTTTTGCTACGAAAACTGAAATTTAAAAAAAATGTTATTTTATTGTGGTAGAACGCTTAACATTAGATCTATTCTCTTAACAAACTTTTAAGTATACAATACAGTATTGTTAACTGTGGACAGAATGTTGCACAGCAGATCTCTAGAACTTATTCATCTTGCATAAATAAAACTTTATACTCTTTGAACAACTCCCCATATATCACTGCCCTCAGCCCCTGGCAGCCACCAACCTACACCCTGCTTCTATGAATCTATTTTACATATACAAATAGAATCATGCAATATTTGTTCTTTGGTAACTGGCTTATTTCATTTAGCATAATGTTTTCTAGGTGCATCCAGGATCCAGGTAGTTGCATATGGCAGGATGTCCTTTTAAAAATTTAAAGTTTAAAATTGTTTGGTAATGCCTGAAGAGGTTTGCAATTTCCCCAAGACAACATATATATATATATATATATATATATATATATATTTTTTTTTTTTGTGCGATATGCAGGCCTCTCACTGCTGTGGCCTCTCCCATCGCGGAGCAACAGGCTCCGGATGCACAGGCTCAGCGGCCATGGCTCACGGGTGTAGCCGCTCCACGGCATGTGGGATCTTCCCGGACCGGGGCATGAACCCGTGTCCCCTGCATTGGCAAGCGGACTCTCAACCACTGTGCCACCAGGGAAGCCCCCCAAGACAACATATTGATTTGCAAAGGACATTATCTTAAAGTCAGATAGACTGAGAATGTACTGCATGTTCTTCCATCTAACAGTGATATGTTATTTTCAAAATTACTAAATCTAGTTTTTTGTTACTGAAATGAGAACAATATAATTGTTAGGATTAAATGAGTCGTATAGAATCCCTGGTCCTATTTGGTGAACAGGATGTTAGTCCCTCTAAATTTCCTGAAAGTTAAACAGGTGGTATCTAATTAGGGTAGTATAAAGAGACTAGACCTTAAGCTTATTTAAAGTGAGGAGAAGGATTGTATTATTGAATGCAATCTCCACTTTATTTTGACCAGAAAGATAGATAGACAGATAGATAGATAGATGATGGATAGATTGATAGATATATTCACTTTGAAAATACATTATATGTTCAGTTTCTACTTAGTAAACTATGAAATCTCTCAGCTAAGGAAAAGATTAAAGGAAAACAAAACAATGACTAGGAGAAAATGTTATTCTCCTAGCAGTATGTAAAGAATTCCTTTAGTGAAATAAGATCCTATCCACTTTGATGGGAAAATTCTCAAATAAGCATGCTTGAGTTAGAAGCTGACCTGTATGTGGATTTACCTGCTTTAGATATAGGAGGATGGCAGAGAGAGGAGTGTTACTAATTCACACAGAGTCAGAAGGTAAAAGGAGATTGAGACTGCACTCATTATATGTCAAAGGCTTGGGATTTGTAACATGTGACCTTTCTCTTGGTCCTTAAAACTCTCCAAGAAAGTTACAAACTCATAAAACATTGGTGTAAGAAGGCATTTTTTTGTTAGTTTTTTTGAGTAAAGTAGGAAAAGGTGAGTATGTGGCCGAAGAGAGTCAGAACCTCTTTTTTTTTTTTTCTAGAGTACAGAAAGAGTCTGGAAGAGAGAAATTGATGAAGGTCTGAAGTATTAGGAGGGAGGCTCTAAATTAAGATAAATTTGTCCAGACCTTAAAGGGCCAGAGGTTCCATCTAATAATGGGATTACAGGAGTACAGTAATTCCCTATTTCTGTCTCTAAGCAGAAAGTTCTTTGAGAGATTGCACTGTATTTTCTTCTACTCAACTGTCTTTTGGAGGACTCTCATAGTTGTTCTTTTTTACTTCAGTTAGTGATTATAAACAGTAAATTTCCCCATAGGCATACTGTCTCCACTACAGCATTAATTGACCTGTGCAACTAGTCTTTGGGGACTCAGTGAGGTTTTAAATTCCCTTAAATGTGTTTCTTATAACAAGACAATGTCTTACAACCCCTCCTAATTCACTTGTACAGATCACTTGCCCCTGGGAGTAGCTATTTATTCAATAATTTTTTAATTCACAAAAGGTTCTTATAAGTTTTTTCTTATGAAGTGCATAAAACACAAACAAAGCTACATTCTGATTAAGTTCATAGGACACTAGGGAGGTGATATGACTAAAAATAACACATGTAGGTCATGCTTTACCATCAAAAAATTTGTGTTCATATGCTTTATCTTATTTTGCAACAATCTTGTTAATTAGTCACACATATATTTTTAATCTTTATTTTACAAGTGAGAAGACAGAGTTTCAAAAGATATTGGGCTTGCCCAATATCACTACTGAGAACTGAGTGGAAACATGACTCCAATAAACTATTTCCAAAGCCAAGGTTCTGGATACAATACAATGAGTTCTCTCTCGTCAGTCATGTATAAACTGCAGTGGTCATTTATCTTAACTGGGCAGATTTAATCTACCTCTTTCCCTACTTTTCTTTTTTTGAGAAATAAGTAGAGAAATAATACCTAAGCATGAATCTTTTTTTTATGCCATTTTAGGTTAAAAATTGTATAATGATCTGGTCCTAAGTTGCCCATTTGAAGAAGATAAGAGGAGGTAAACAAAAGACAGGTCCTAAAATAAATTTTAAATGTGGGTACTTGACTTTTGGTTATTTTGAATAGCAATAAATTTTCAAAGGAAAGTTTGGCCATGAACAAAATAGTGTTTGATTTATAGACAAAAATCCTAGAGTAAAACAGAATATAAATATATGTACCAGGAGTTCAAAAGGAATAGAATTGTCCAGCCTCCATTTGGCCAAACATGTATTTTTTTTTTAAATTTATATTTCTATTAGGCTATAGAAAATCAATATTGTAAATTTTGTTAAAAACATATTGTTAATCTTTTAACTTCTATTAGGAGCAAGTTCTTTGAAGTCACTCTAGTAAGATGTAAACCATCTCTGAATACCTAGAGGTAAAACTGGATATAAAATATTAATATCGACAATTATTCTTATTTTAAACTGCAGACAATAATATTATCTACCTTATAATATTATGATGAGTCATGAGTTAATGGACATGAAGTGGTGAGCAGTGAATGTGACTTGGCTTATGTTCGACAAGTACTCCTTCTCTTCCTCCTCCACCTCTCTTTCCTTTTCCTTCTCTTTCACCAAAAATAATTTATATTGAGCTTTTTTCCCCTTGTGTTCAGGACTATAATTAAAAAGGACTTCTTAGCTCTGAGTTCTTCTTTAGCCAAATAGCTTTTTGAAAATAATCTTCAGAGAAAGAAAGTATAACTTATTATCTCAGTGTCTGTTTATCACTGAATTTACATATTTTTAAATCAACGTTTTTTTGCTATTGAGTTGCATGAGATTTTTATATATTTTGGATATTATTTCATTATCAGATATATTATTTGCAAATATTTCTTCCCATTCAATAGGTTACTTTTTCACTTTGTTGACTATTTGCTTTGCTTTGCAGAAGCTTTTTAGTTTGATTTAGTTCCATTTGTTTACTTTTGCTTTTTTTTTTTTTTTTTTGGCTTTGTTTTGGAAGTCAGGTCCAAAAGATCATCTCCAAGACTTACATCAAGAACTTGTCACTTCTTTTCCTCTAGGATTTTCATGGTTTCAGGATTTATGTTCAAATCTTTAACTTCGAGTTAAGTTTTGTGTGTGGTGTAAGACAGTGATCCAGTTTCATTCTTTTGCATGTGATTGTCCAGTTTCTCCAATATCATTTATTGAAGAGACTTTTCTTTCCTTATTGTGTATTCTTGGCTCTTTTGTCATAAATTAAATGATTACAAATATGTGGGTTTATTTATAGACTCTCTACTATGTTCCACTGATCTATGTACCTTTTTCTATATCAATACCATGCTCTTTTGATTGAGTTCAGATGCGGTAGTAAAATGACAGTTAAGCAAAAGTTTTAATCTGTGTGAATGGGCTATAATAAGATAAGATGAAGTTAAGTGTTGTATAAGTTTCAAAACTGCAGAGAAAGAGGCCCTGGATAAAAGTGTGATCCCAGGAGAAGGGGCATGTCAAAAGAATGTTATGAGAATCAAGATAAATTTGCCAAAGTGAGCCCTGCTGAAATGTCTTCTCCCACATGCATCGGACACATAAGATATTTTAAAGTTCCTCTAAGTATCAGATTGCAAATGATTAGAAGTTACCATTCCATATGTATTTTATTATTCATTAACTCAGTAAAATATGATACCAATTTTCAGAGTTTACATAATCTCTTCTCCTTCCTTCCATGGACACCTTGCAACCTTGAATATACTGGCCAAGTATTTTAAAGTCCAAACTTTATAATTTCTGAACATATAATCCCTAATAATTTAGGCTTATATGTCACGTAATAACTAAGATGAAAAACTTAGAAAATGTTCTTTCTTTGAATATTCACATGCTGGTGAGAAAAAGCTGTCATCTACCCAATTTTTCATGTTTAAAGACAAGAAAGATGATTCTACTGTTTTTTTTTAAATTTATTTAGCAAATTGTTTTTAATCTTGAAATAATGCACATACAGAAAAGTGCACAAAGTTGATTTACCAGAAATTCAATATTCAAAGTCAGTGACCTTGTTCAAAATAGAGTATTCCCAACACTCCAAGAAGACCCCTTCATTCTCCCTCCTAATCACAAAGCCTCCTTATTCCCCATAGTTCACCACCTTGCTACTTTTATGGCAATATACCTTTGATTTTTTATAGTTTTAAAAACAAGGCAAGTCTGCCTAAAAACTATCCAGATAGATATAGATATAGATACATACACACACATATATAAATGTAGACAGAGGAAGTATAATTTTTACTTCCTGGACTATTTTATTATCTTAATAGTTGTAAGACTGACCAATGTAGTTGTATCTAGCTGTAGTTCATTTGTTTTCATTGCTAGATAATATTTCTTGTATAAACATCCCACAAGTTTTTCACTTATTGCACTATTGATAGGTAATGTTGTCATTCTTTTTAAGTTGTTTGTTATTATTGTTGTTGTAAATGTGCACACATTTTGTAAGAATACACCTAGGAATTAATATCATTTTTTAATGTTGGCCATTGTGCTCAGTGTTTAGTGGTATATTATTGTGGTTTAAATTTTTATTTTTCTAATTATTATTAAAGTTGAGAACTTCATAGGACAGTTGGAAACAGGTTTTTTTTTGTAAAATGTCTATTCAAGTCATTTGGACCCTTTTTGGGGTTTGTCTCTTATTTTTAATAATAAATTATATAATTTAATTCAAGTCCTTTGCCTAACATTTGTTTTACAAACAAATATTCCCAAGTTCAGAAATGCTTTGCTAATTTTTAGCAAATATTTTAACATGTTAAATTAAAAAAATTACTCCTGTTGGGCTAAGATTTTAGATTAAATCCAACTCTAATCAGTTTGGAGAGAAGTGCATCTTTATAATATTGAATCATCCAAAAAATAAATAAACCACAATAAGATTGTGTATTAATCTTTTCAACTATTAGTTTATGTCATGCTACTCTTTCTTGAGTCTTAAATATTGATAAAATCATGGAAATGGCCAGACTAAATCACCAGCATTAATTGATTAACAAAGGCATAGTTTGATTTACTAACCGTATAGAAATCCAATAATTCAGTCTCTACTATGTCATTATTTATAAATTAATACAACTTTTGTTTGTTTGTTTGTTTTTGTTTGTTTGTTTTGTGGTACTCGGGCCTCTCACTGTTGTGGCCTCTCCCGTTGCAGAGCACAGGCTCTGGATGTGCAGGCTCAGCAGCCATGGCTCAAGGGCCTAGCCGCTCTGCGGCATGTGGGCTCTTCCTGGACCGGGGCACGAACCCGTGTCTCCTCATCGGCAGGTGGACTCTCAACCACTGCGCTACCAGGGAAGCCCTAAATTAATACAACTTTTGCTCAAATAATCTCTATGAACCAAAAATCTGATACATATTGTATTTAAGTATGCCATCCATATGGCCTAAAAAATAATATGTGTCCCTTACAAATAATTTTGGCTCTTCAGTCAATAAGTTAGCCAATGATATAGCTTCATTATTTACCAAAGGAAAAAGAAATTTTCTCATTAAAATTAAATTTTCCTTTGCAAAACTTTACATTTAAGAAGTGTTGTTACATAATACTTTATATATTCTTTGGTACAAAAAATTTAAAAATTGGCAATAGAAGTAGAAAAGTTATCTGAAATTAAATAGTATGCAACATGATTTGCAAGATTTTTTAAAAATTTCTTTTATTTAACGAGAAAGATATTCGTATTTGAGTTGTTTTGCAAATGTGGTTCATACCTTTGAAAATGAAATTCTCAGAATTTTAATACACGTTAGATAAAAGAAATCTGTATTATTTCAAGTGAATAGTTATTTATTATACACTGAACAAAACACTTCCAGGAGCACTGTGAAGAAAGTAGAGAGGTAAAACACAAAGGTCTGCTGTAATAGGCTTTTGCTGAAATGACAGAAATTAAGTAATTTCAGAAAATGTAATAAGGAGTTTCCCTCGTGTGATATAAATTACCTGTAATTTCTCAATCTGCTTTTTTCTTTCACCATTTACTATTCTGACCAAATGTTAACAAGTAAAGCTTATGGCCATAGAGTTGGGTCATACTTTTCTCTAGAACTGTACTCTAAATTAGAAAATTATAAAGTTAAACATCTCTCACTATTAAATGTTTCAGTTCTAAAAATGACATTAAATTAATAATTAATCCTTAATTAACAATAATTTTATTGCTTTCATATAATTTAGAAAGCCATTTGGAAATATTATATAGATGGAGTTAGATCTCTAAAAACAACTGATGACTGTCTCTCTAGTTATGTCTTAGAACTGATTCTAATGATATAATAAAAGATGTGATCAAATATTTATGCTAAGTAATAATTATGACAATGAAATATATTATAGTAAATATTAGTGATACTCTATATGTCAATTATATGTCAACATACTCTTGATTAGTCTATTATCTAGAAAATCTAACCAAGTACTAGAATTTTGTGTACTTTTTAAGTTTATGTTTTCAAAGATATAATTTATATATGAAATGCTTATGATATAATTTTAAAAATAAAACAATGAAAAAAATGCATATACATGCATACATTACTACAGTGTGTGTGTTAATGAGATGTGTGCATGCGTGTACGTATGTACATTTGTGTGTGATATGAGAGACAGAGAGAGAGAAAGCTGTCAAAAATTAAGCATAGTATACTTACTCCTTTGGAGTTTATTAAGGGGTGCCACTTGGATTCAGTAGCCACAATATCAGCTCACCCTTTTTGTGGAAAAGAAAACCTAAAAAGATATGATAAAAAAATTAATGATAAACATAGGTGATGAGAGCAGTGACAGATGATTGGTTTTACTTTCTTTGGTTGAACATCCTGTGATGTACAGGAGAACGAATAAGGACATTAGATCAGTTTAAATAAGTCTTTTCTCTAGTTTGTTGGCTTGACATGGATGTATGGGTTTCTTGTGGGTTAACTGAATACCTCAGAAAGTGTTTGAACAACGCTAGAAACTTTGCCTTAGCTCAGAAACCCCAGCAACAAAGGTTATGGAGTGTGGCCCTAGGCAAAGGTATTGAGAATAGTTAGAGGAGGTCAAGTAGATCACCCACGTCAGAGAAAACTGCCATTCAGAAGGCCCTTGCATGGCTCTCTGAAGGATTAGATGTTCTTTTTACATGTCGGTATTCATTTCTGAGCCCTTCTTTAAGTTCTGACACAAGAAGAGGTTCCCAGCTCACCTTTGTAACTCTCCGGCAGCAGTCGTGGAATCCATACTTTTTCTCAAGAAGTACTACTTATTTTGAAATGAACAGTATTTAGAAACCAAGATTAAGATGCAAGGATGCTAGGTATCTTAGTCTTTTAAGGCTGCTATAACAAAAATATCATAGACCGGGTGGCTTAAAAAAAGACATAAATTTATTTATCACAGTTCTGAAACCTGGGAAGTACAAGATCAAGGTGCCAAAAGAATCTGTGTCTGGTAAGGGTCTGCTTCATTGTTCATAGATGGCGATATCCTCACTGTAACCTCACATGGTGGAAGGGTCAAAGTGGCTCTCAGCGGCCTGTTTTAAAGGGCATTAATCCTATTCATGAGGACTCTACCCTTATGACCTAATCACCTCTTAAAGGGCCCACTTCCACAAAACATTGTACTGGGATTAGATTTCAATGTACAAAATTTGGGGTACACAAACTGTGTACAGTACTAGTCATGCTCATTTGTTATCATTATGTCTTGGTCTTTTCAGCAGACAAATCTAGGACTTATACCTATATAGAGATATACATATATAATATATATTAACTAAATATTATGTATATGATAAAATTTGATATTTTATATAATGTATATAGTTTGGAGTTTGAAGTTTCAGTACAAACTCATAATTTAATTATAAATTTATACTGAAATCTCAAATTCCATCCCAATACCAAAAGGCTCTTCCCTTGTAATTCTCCCATTACACTTTTTTTTTTTTTTTGTGGTACGTGGGTCTCTCACTGCTGTGGCCTCTCGCATCGCAGAGCACAGGCTCCGGACGCGCAGGCCCAGTGGCCACGGCCCACGGGCCCAGCCACTCTGCGGCATATGGGATCCTCCCGGACCGGGGCATGAACCAGCGTCCCCCGCATCAGCAGGCGGACCCTCAACCACCACGCTACCAGGGAAGCCCCTCCCATTACACTTTTGGTTCTCTTTTTCCCACATTGAGAATTCTGGCTGCCAAGATACCAATGTATTTACTCAATACCAGAATATATACAAAACAGTTATAAAATTGATATATGTATACATACTTTTAAATTATTAAAACTACTAATGTTCAATAATTTCTTTGTAGTTCTTTCAAATTTTTATAGGCAGTATATATATTCACTCGGATTAGTGAAAATTATTTGGATTAGCTCTACTTTCCCCTATCAGTGGATTTGTTGTTAATTTGGGACAGACATACCTCAGAGATATTGCAGATACAGTTCCAGATTACTGCAACAAATGAAAGTTTCAATAAAGCAAATCACCCAAATTTTTTGGTTTCCTAGTGCATAAAAAAGTTATGTTTACACAATACTGTAGTCTATTGTGTGTAATAACATTATGTCTAAAAAAAATGCACATACCTTAATTAAAATATCTTACTGCTAAAAAGTGCTAACCATCATCTGAGTCTTCAGGGAGTCGTAATATTTTTGCTGGAGGAGGGTCTTGCTTTGATGCTGATGACTGCTGACTGATCAGGGTGGTGGTTGCTGAAGTTGGGGTGGTTGTGGCAATTTCTTAAAATTAGACTGAAGGTTGCCACATTGATTGATTCTTCCTTTCATGAAGGACTTTTCTGTAGCATGCAAAGCTGTTTGATAGCATTTTACCCACAGTTGAACTTTTTTCAGAATTGGACTCATCTCTTCAAACCCTGTCACTCCTTTATCAACTAAATGTATGTAATATTCTCAATCCTGTTGTCATTTCAACAATCTTCATGGAATCTTCACCAGGAGTAATTTCCATCTCAAGAAATCACTTTATTTGCTCATGCATATAAAGCAATTTCTCATTCTTTCAATTTTTTTCATTAGATTGCAGCTCTTCACTCACACACCTTCAGGCTTTATTTTTTATCTTAGTTGTCTTGCTATTTCCACCACATCGGCAGTTACTTTTTCCACTTAAGTCTTGAATCCCTCCAAGTCATTCATGAGGTTTGGTATCAACTTCTGCACAACTCATTTTGATGTTTATATTTTGACCTCTTCCCATGAATCACAAATGTTCTTAATGGGATCTAGGATGGTGAACCCTTACCATTCAATTTACTTTGCCCAGATCTATTAGATAAGTCACTATCTATGGCAGCTATAGGCTTACAAAATATAATCCTTAAAAACAAAACTTTGAAACTTGACATTACTCTTGATCATGGGCTACAGAATGGATTTTGTGTTAGCAGGCATGAAAGCAACATGAATCTTATACATCCATCAGAACTCTTGGATGACCAGGTGCATTGGTAATGAGCAGTACTATTTTGAAAGGAATTTTTTTTTTTTTTCTGAATAGTAGGTCTCCACAGTGGGCTTAAATTCTTCAGTAAAACATGTTGTGAACAGATGTGCTGTCATCCAGGCTTTGGTGTTCCATTTACAGAGCACAGGCAGAGTAAATTTAGCATAATTCTTAAGGGACCTAGGATTTTCTGGATAGTAAAAGAGCATTGGCTTCAACTTTAAGTCACCAGCTGCTTTAGCCCCTAAAAAGAGAGTCACCCTGTTCTGTGAACATTTGAAGACAGGCATTGACTTCTCTTCTCTAGCTATGAAATTCTTAGATGGCATCTTCTTCCAATATAAGTCTGCTTTGTCTGCATTGGAAATCTGTTGTTTAGTGGAGCCACCTTCATTAATTATTTTAGCTAGATCTTCTGAACAACTTGCTGCAGCTTCTACATCAGCACTTGCTGGCTCACATTGCACCTTTATATTATGAAGATGTCTTCTTTCCTTAAACTTCATGAACCAACATCTCCTAGCTTCAAACTTTTCTTGTGCAACTTCCTCATCTCCTGCAGCCTTCACAGAATTAAAGAGAGAGCCTTACTCTGGATTCACCTTTGGCTTAAAGAAATGTTGTGATGGGTTTGATCTTACATCCAGACCACTAAAACTTCTCCATATCAGTAATAAGGCTGTTTCCCTTTCTTATCATGCATGTATGTACATTGGATTAGCACTTTTAATTTTATTCAAGAATTTTTCTTTTGCATTCACAACTTGGCTAACTGGCACAAGAGGCCTAGCTTTTGTCCTATCTCAACTTTCTGCATGCCTTCCTCACTAAGCTTAATCAATTCTAACTTTGTAGTACTTTTTGACATTTTTCATCCAGTTCCCGCTCCCCACACCTTCTGTTTCTGGTAACCACAAATCAGATCTCTTTTTCTATGAGTTTGTATTGTTTGTTATTTGTTTTGAAGTATAATTGACCTTCAATACTATCTTACTTCCTGTTACACAACATAGTGATTTTTTTCTATACATTTTCTAAATGATCACCAAGATAAGTCTAGTTATGATATGTTACCACAAAGATTTTACTTAGTTCTTGACTATATTTTCCACACTGTATATTTTATACCTGTGACTCATTTATTTTGCAATTGGAAGTTTATACCTCTTAATCTCCCTAACTACTTCTTTCCTCTCTCCCACCCTCTGGTAACCACATGTTTGTTCTCTGTATCTATAATTATGTTTCTGTTTTGTTATGTTTCTTCATATCTTTTGTTGTTTAGATTTCACAGACATATGTTTTCTAACACTTTAGGTAAACACCTAAAAGGGTGATTGCTGGATTCTATGGTAAGAGTATGTCTAGTTTTGTAAGAAAATGTTAAAACATTGTCCATAGTAGATGTACCATTTTGTATTCCTACCAACAATGGATGAGCATTCCTATTCTTCTTCACATTGGTTTCTTACTTAGCAATATATTCTGAGAATAACTCCATAACAGCTTTTAGAGATTTTTTTTCTATTAATTTAAACAGGTTCATAATATGTCATTACATGCATGTACCATAGTCTATGTTTATCTAATCTAATGCTTGCATACATTTGTGTGTTTGTGTGTGTCCTGAATGGCTACTTCACAAAATAGGTAAACCTAAGGCCAGGAAGTAGACAAGTGAAGATATTTATCTTGATGTAGGATGAACCTGTTCACACACTCAAATGCTACCTGAATCATGAAGTGATCCTAAGGGAGAGTTTGCCTACTTCCACTGTGCTCTGACTCTCCACTGCATCTTCTCCTATTAGAATATCTATGAGATGTGATTGTTATTGCTTATTCCATTTCAGTCTCCACCAGCACTTTTTACTCTAAGTAACTTATAATTTTCTATGCGTGGTTGAACATTGATATTTCTGTAGCTAATTAAGTTTCACTGAAATTATGTTATTTTTCATTTTTAGTTGTTGGTGGCAGAGGCTTTGATCCTTATATTGATTTATAGTGCTTAACTGATGGCAAACAATCTACTGGACTGCCCTGGTTTGCACATAATGCATTAGCTCCGTGATTTGGGACCCTTAGCCCTTATGTTGATTGTTTTCTTCCTTTAATTTTCTGTTTTCCTCTTTTTCCTAAGTGAATGGAAGATCATCTATAATTTTAACCAGAAAACCTTTTCAATTATATTTGTGTTGCCTGTTTCCTTACATACAAATTTATCTTTATAAACTGTTAAAGGTGATTGGAGAGGTAGCTTAAATCCTTACCTTTTCTATTTCTTTCAAACAGGTTTAATTTGGTTTGGTTTATCCTAATTGTTGCTGTTGTTTCATGTGTTGGGCTAAAGACATAGCTTTGAAGTTAAATAATATGGAAAACAATAAATAATGCTATTTGTGTTTACAGTATATTGGGCAGAGTTGGATACCAAAATAGATGAAGTCTTCTTTCCTTCCTGCCTACTTTCTTTTTGTTTTTTTTTACATATTTATTCTTTAAGTGCTTATTACTCAAACATATACTATGTACAAGGTACTGTGTAAGAGGTCTCAACTAAGTGATTCTTATATGTATTTTGAACACCCATGTTTGATCATATTTTCAACATTGAATGAAAGAATGTTGCAGTGTTCTGTTTCTTAGCTGGATTTTAACTAACAGTATAGCAAATCATATTTTAATAACTATCTCAATGCACTTACAGACTTTGAAAGTACAGTGGAATTTTTATTTGACACTATAATGTATAAAAGTATATGAATTATTAGCCTAATTTTTTTATATACCTCTCACAAAATATGGAAATTTTACTTCAGAGGAAAGTTACTATATATGAAAATATATTTCCTCTGATCAAGTTTAGTGAATCAAGCCCAAGGCTGCTTGCTTCAATTTTCATTTATTTTCCTTATGTTGTCATTCATAGCAAGAAAGAAAAAAAAAAACTATAAGCAAAGGACCATTAAATAAAAAAAACATTTCACTGAAAATATGTGCTTGAAAAGGATTATGTGATCTACAACTTAGGATTCTGCATGTTATCACATGGTTAAGCTCCAAAGTCTCTAAGTGACTTTTTCACTAAATGCATATAGATATATAAAATCTTTAAAGAAAATAAAGAATACTGCACTAAGTCAGAAAAATAGCTAAGTGGCTTGAATATTCTCCTTCTTCCTGGGACAGTAAGACATTTTTTGCTGAAATGTAATCAGTTTTCCTCCAGGGAAAATCACTTTAAATTGTCAAAGGTTTACCACCAAAACTAATTAGTCACTTCATGAATTTATTTACCAAAGACATGCATTTAACACCCAGGATGTGCAGAACTTGGAGTTAATTAATGTAGTTGGTGTATAGTAGGTCTCCCTTGGCAAAAACAAGTGTAGGAAAGTGTCTGTCAATTGCCTATACCTGCAGTATATCGTCCCAGTACAGTGGTGATAATGATGGCAATAGAGGATATTCGTTTGCAACAGTGAGAGAAAAATCATAAAAATCCTTCGAAATTTCATAAGACAAAAGGATGGTGTAATGTAACATATTGAACTTTGGATAAGTAGACAAAAGGATAGTATAATGTAGCATATTGAACTTTGGATAAGTAACCAGATTGAATTGGGTTTAACACCTTGCTTTTTAAATTACTGTGTACCCTTGGGCCATCTATATAACTTCTCCCAGCTTAACTTCCTTTGTATGTAACAAAGAAATAAGCACCTTTATATTCCATAATGAATTAGACAATGAAGATTAGAGATTCTGACATTTCTTTTGCTTCAACTCTGGTGACACTGGTGTCACTGTTCATGGTTATCATCACTAATCTCAGCCACCTCACTTTTGTCTATTCTCATTGACATTCATGAACCTTTCCTACTTTTATTCAAGTCCCTTTTATTTTTATAATATTCATTCATAACCCATCATATATATATGTATATATATATATGTGTGTATATATATATATATATATATATATATATATGTAAAATCATCAACAATTAGGACAAACCAAACCAAACCATATACATACATATGAAAACATCTCACATTTTAATTTATTGTTCATTCTTACATTATTTGTATCTATAACCTCTCTTTGTTTAAAATTTAAAACCAGTAAAATGATCACGGGTCAAGATAATTAGATCAAACCTAATTACCCTTGTTGTGTACTTGTGCCTAACTATCCAAATGAAGGCATCAAAAATATAATTTAATCTTCAAAATGATTCCCACCATCACCATCACTGTCATGACCCACTGACACAACTTGAGCACCAATCTAAAACTCTAATTCTTCTTCTTTTCATACAGTAGTCTCAAAAGCACTCTTAATTTTGAGCACTCTTGATTTTAATTATTCTTTTATTTAGAACATACCTTTCTATTTAGTCAATTAGTGAATATTCTTATATAATTTTAATTTACAACAATCAAAACACTCTGCAGGTACTCTAACACTGTAGGTATATATCTGACAATATTTCTTGCTTACCTTCAATGTGCTATGTATGGTGCACATTTGGCTGCACAGAAGAGGAAAGGTTTCTGCTGTTCCTTAAATAGACTTTTAACCATCTCTTTGTTTATCCAACTCACTTGCAGCCACACACACTCCCAGAGGTTCCCATACCACCAAATTTTATGGTTTAGGAGGACTAGGTGGTATATATTTGGTTGGTGCTCTACAGCATAATTGCCTGCTTTGGAGTCATTCTCCTTGGTTCTGTTTTGTTCTTTACCTTTTGTTCATCCTCTTTCCAGTCTTCAACACTGTTTTGTGGTATCTCCTCTCCAATTCTCCATTTCATTGTAGATTTATGTTTTAAAAAGTAATTGCCTTACTGTTGTGCTGGAGGGGTTTTAAAGAGACTAGAAGTTGGTGCACGTGTTTAATCTACCAGCTCTATCTGCATGCACTATTTGTTACACTATATATATATATTTTTTGGCGGTTCATGGGCCTCTCACTGTTGTGGCCTCTCCCGCTGCAGAGCACAGGCTCTGGATGCGCAGGCTCAGTGGCCATGGCTCACGGGCCCAGACGCTCAGCAGCATGTGGGATCCTCCAGGACCAGGGCATGAACCCGTGTCCCCTGCATTGGCAGGTGGACTCTCAACCACTGTGCCACCAGGGAAGCCCTGTTACACTATTTTTAATAACAAATTTCATTAACCATAAAATCAGAGGCCAAAAAATAAAATTTTATTTGTAATTTTGATCTTTTTTTAAATTGAGGTATAGTTAATTTACAATGTTTTGTTAGTTTCAAGTGTACAGGAAAGTGTACATATATATAAATATATATTCTCTTTTAGATTCTTTTCCATTACAGGCTTTTATAAGATATTGAGTATAGTTCCTTGTGCTATACAGTATGTCCTTGTTGCTTACCTATTTTATATATGTAGTATGTATGTGTTAATCCCAAACTCTTAATTTATTTCCCTCCCACCTTTAGTAACCATAAGTTTGTTTCTTATGTCTGTGAGTCTATTTCTGTTTTTTAAAAAATCCATTTGTATTATTATTTTAGATTCTACAAATAAGTGATATCATATGATATTTGCCTTTTTCTGTCTTACTAACTTCATTTACTATGATAATATCTAGATCCACCCATGTTGCTGCAAATCACATTATTTCATTATTTTTTTTGGCTGAGTAATATTCCATTGTATAAATATACCACAACTTCTTTATCCATTAATCTATCAATGGATATTTAGGTTGCTTCCATGCCTTGGCTGTTGTAAATAGTGCTGCTATGAACATTGAGGTGCATGTATCTTTTTGAATTAGTGTTTTCTCTGGATATATGCCCAGGAGTGGGACTGCAGAATCATATGGTAACTCGGGACTTCCCTGGCTGTCTAGTGGTTAAGATTCTGTTTCCACTGCAGGGGCCACAGGTTCGATCCCTGGTTGGGAAACTAAGATCCTATATGCCATGTGGCACAGCAAAAAAAGAAATAAGTGAAAAATTAAAAATAAAGATAAGTTCAAGATCAGAAAAAAAAAGAATCATATGGTAACTCTATTTTCAGTTTTTTAAGGAACCTCCATACTGTTCTCCATAGTGGCTGCAACAATTTACATTTCTACCAATAGTGCAGGAAGGTTCCTTTTTCTCCACACCCTCTCCAGCATTTATTATTCGTAGAGATTTTGGTGATGGCCATTCTTGACTGCTGGGTGGTGATATCTCACTGTAGTTTTGATTTGCATTTCTCTAATAATTAGCAACATTGAGCATATTTTCATGTGCCTGTTAGTCATCTGTATGTCTTCTTTGGAGAAATGTCTATTTAGGTCATCTGTCCAATTTTTGATTGGGTTGTTTGTTTTGTTGATATTGAGTTGTATGAGCTGTTTTTATACTTTAGAAATTAATCCATTGTTTGCAAATATTTTCTCCCAATCTATAGTTTGTATTTTTGTTCTGTTTATGGTTTCTTTGCTGTGCAAAAGCTTTTAAGTTTAATTAGTCCCATTTGTTTTTTATTGTTTTTTTGTTTGTTTTTACTTTTTATTTTATATTGGAGTATAGTTGATTAACATTGTTGTGTTAGTTTCATGTGTACAGCAACATGATTCAGTTATACATATACATGTATCTATTTTTTTTCAAATTATTTTCCCATTTATGTTGTTGCATAATATTGAACAGAGTTCCCTGTGCTATGCAATAGGTCCTTGTTGTTTATCCATTTTAAATATAGCGGAGTGTACATGTCAATCCCAAACTCCCTAACTATCCCTTCCCCCCAGCCTTTGCCCCTGGTAACCATAGTTCATTCTCTAAATCTGTGAGTCTGTTTCTGTTTTGTAAATAAGTTCATTTGTATCATTTTATTTTTTAGATTCATCATATAAGTGATATTTTTGTTTTTTTTATTTCCATTACTCTAGGAGATGAATCCAAAAAAATACTGCTGCAATTTATGTCAAAGAGTATTCTGCCTGTGTTTCCCTCTAGGGGTTTTATAGTATCTGGTCTTACACTTAGGTCTTTAACCCATTTTGAGTTTATTTTTGTATATGGTATTAGACTAATCTCATTCTTTTACAAGTAGCTGTCCAGTTTTCCCAGCACCAGTTATTGAAGAGACTGTCTTTTCATGACTGCATATTCTTGCTTCCTTTGTTGTAGATTAATTGAACATAAGCATGTGAGTTTATTTCTGGACTTTCTATCCTGTTCCACTGATCTATGTTTCTGTTTTTGTACCACTACCATACTGTTTTGATTACTTTTGCTTTGTAGTATCATCTGAAGTCTCAGAATACCCATTCTTCTGAAGATCGAAAACTAATCCTCATTATTCATAGAAAAGTCTTATTAATTTAGAGTTTCCTAAGTCAATTGGAAAAGTAATTACAATTTCTGTTTTCTTTCTGGTCTTTGGCACATGAAGATATCTGCTAATAATCACAAGTTCAAGAATTCTCTAAACATGGAAACTACTAACGCCAGATTTCTGGCACTATTAACTGCACAGAAAAGTGGTATACTACCTTATATGAAACTATATGCCTAAAAGTCTATATAGGACTTACAGTCTACTGCTTTCATGTCATGCTTAGATGGAATGGGGATATCAGTAGAAATCCTGCACCATTTACCAATTTCCTACTTGTTATTCTGCAAACTAATCACAGAATCTATTTGATTTCAGATCCCATTGTCTATTGGGGTTTCTAATTAGTTTACTCTTTCTTATTCCCCTAGCCCAGATATTTTTATTTACCTAAGAAGAGAAAGGAGAAGGAATTAATAATACTGAGCCTTCCCTTAACATACAATTTTTGTAATCTATTATTTAGATTAAAAGCCATGATTAAACACAATTTATTCCAACTGTTCTGCCTCCTTTTTATGAGTCTCCAAGATGAAGATTAATTTAAATAGAGGAGAACCTATAAAAATATATATAATCTAAATATATAATATATATGATATAATCATTATACATAATATATTGTATATACTACAAATATACATTTTTATATATAATATAAATATATATGTAATATATATTTAATCAAAAATTTATAGATAACTACATTTAAGCTTCACTTGCCATACCTAAAAAATTTACATACTATATTAACATACAATTGATATAAATTTATGTGAAATAATTTTTTAATTTAAAATAACATCATTGGCAATGTTATATCATTATTTTTATTTTCTATTACTATAATTTAATAAATAATCTTAGTATGCAAATTGTATACATGATTCTTGTCAAACTCTCCAAGCGTTTTATTAGCATAAATTTCTAGATGTAAAATTACTGTACTAAAAGTGAAGAATATATAATTTTCTTCTTGATGTGACAAAATGATTTCAAGGCATGTCTAACTAATTTACAATATAAGCAGTTTAATAGGGTTACTTTTTTTTACAACTTCCTCACAAAAACTTGTGAGAATAAGGAAGATAACCTCATAAATGTGAGTACTTTCCTTACTTCAGAAATATGCTGTTCACTGTGATAGAAACAAATTAGACATAGTAATTGGAAGCTGAAAAATACAAAGCTCACCGAAATAATTGTCCACATCAGTGAAGCATAATGCAAACCAAGATCAGAACAGGCCACTCTGATCACAATATAATAAACAAGCAAACAAATAAATGTAGGTATATTATTCTTTGGATATTTGCTCATGAGATTTAGTAATAAGGACAGATTTTGTCATGGGCTGCCTATAGACTGAATTTGGTAAATGAGATTCAGTGTGTCTGATCTAACTGATATTCAAGAAGCTTAATCTTTTCCACCGTAACAATATAATAATGACAGAAGAGCTTTAATAGCTCTGAGTCTATCTTATTACTCTTAGTTTTCTATTTTTCATCAGTCCAATAATTAAAGATGATAGATTCCAGGACAACAATGCCAAAAATTAAATACAGGGGAATTGATTCCTAAGTATGAGTGTAAAGTGGCATGGTCTTATTATGTTATAACCACAGAATCTGGACTCAAGACTAGTAATAAAAATACCTTAGAAAAAATCTATAATATTATGTGCCAAGCATTGTTTTAAGTGCTTTACATGTGATTAATACTTTTAATTTTCAAGATAGCCCTATTAGGTATGTGTAATTATTATATTTATTTTATAGATGATGAAAATAGGCAGAGTTAAGTAACTTGCCTAAATTCAAAGGTCTGTTGAAAATCCAAAAAGCCTAGATTATCTGCTCAAAGCAGTCCTTTATAGTGACTCATTGTAATGATGTTGATAAAATATATCATTGAGCACCAAACAGTATTATCTATAATTTCCCAGTCAGATTAGCACATGTATTTCTCACTAGAATAATGATTACATTTTCTAGTAATATTTATTGACATTGTCATATTGGCATACAGGTCTACAAAAATATCTATCTGGACAGCCTGTACCTTCACAAGCATATGCGGCTTTAACAAGCGACATTCATCTTTCTAGGGAACTGCGTTAGGACTAGAGGAAATTTCTATCATATGAGTTGTGGAGTTCATCTGAGGTCAGCACTATGCAATTTTAATTTTAAATCTTCAACTATACATAGAAAGAAAACAATGACTGTGAAGAAACATTTAGGAAAATTTACTAGATTTTAAAATTATGTATAAACACTAGTACTGCTATTCAGCTTAACTCCATTTATAAAAATAAGCTATAATTTATTCATTCTGTATGTTGTAAGTTGTCCTTAGCCAATCCAAATTAAAGCATACTTAACTAGTCCCTAAAAATAGGAGACTCTGTAGGGACTGTAGGTAAGCATGGAAGAAGGTTGCCTCCATGTAAATCTGTATAAACGTGAAATGGTGCATTTGGTCAACACTTGTCCGTAGAGTTACTAGTTCCTAAAATAAAAAAAAAAAGTTAGGCCAGACATAATTTGTGAGAGTGGCTGAGAAATATAAAATATCAGACTAAACAAAAATAGGACTAATTCTTTTATGAAAACATGGTGAAATGCTCCCCCATTGGTCAACTTCTACTGATAAGTAGAGGATCCTCCAGGGAAGCTAAAGATAACATTTAAAAATAATATTACACTTCTTAATTATATTTTATATTATAAATATAAATAAATATTTATATAAATATAAATAAATATTATTTACTTATATAAAATATATATTATATTTATAATATTCAGATATTACAGTATATCTGAATACTGAGTAAGTCATTCTTCAGGGTATTCAGAAGATCTTTTTATATTTTTCTTTTTTGCTCTAGAAAAGGCTGAAGATGGATAAAAAAGTTTCAAATCATCTGGCTCTGGGTACACTTGGGCTTTACCAATGATTAGGAAATAGGTGAAGAAGAAAGGTAAAGTACTTAGGTCTGTTCTCCTGAGAGACCCTAGACATCTAATTAGACCCTAGACTTTCCAAAGAAATCCAACAAAAATAAGACAGTTGTCCTTAAAATGTAGAGCTGACTTCATACAATATCTGAAACTGTTGAAAATAACCACTATTTGGAATAACTACTATTCCAAATTCTCCTTGGCATGAGTAATGTAGAAAGTGATCAAACAAGTAACTAACAAGATTGTTTGTTTGTTTTTCCTGGCCATGCCAAGGTTAAAGTTGGTCTGACTTGAAGAGACAATGATCAAGGCAGGCCAGGTATATGTAGCTTCAAAAGTATAGCTGTGGGACACCCCTGTGTCTTGAGAAGAACTCTCTCTGCTTAGTCTAGGCTACCACACAATTGTCCTTCCTATGTATACTCTTCCATATGTCTTTCTTCTCAGCTTTAATTTCAAATAAACTATTTAATTTGCAGATTTAATTTAAAATAAAATGTTTACAAATTTGATTAATTTAATTTCAAATAAAATATTTAATTTGCAGATTTAATTTCAAATAAAATGTTTACAAATATATAATTGAGTGTGAAAGACAAAATTTCTCAAGTTTTGATATTGTGAAATGTCACAAGAAAATATTAAAACAACCATGCACTTTGCAGAGAGAATCATTTTTTGGCTTTTAGAAGACTAATCCTATAACTTGAGAATTTTTGGCAACCATATCACACCACTGTCAATGTCATAATTCAAAAGTATACTCTATTAAAACTACTTAAAAAAAGAATGGGCCCTAACACTAGTAATGTTATTTGCTATATTTCACATTCATAATTATTTACTAATGTAAGAAAAAATTCCTAAGCATTTATCTCTATACAAGTTTGAACATTTAAGTTTTTTTTTTTAATTTGCATTTCCTATTAAGCAAAAACTAATATAAGTGTCCTGTATTACCAGACCCTGTGCAATGAAATTTAGAAACCTTTCCTAACTAAATCCATACAACACTCTCACATGGTAGATATTATTACCCTCATGTTACAGTTGAAGAAAATGAAACACAAAGAGCAATGTTCCAAGGTTCAAAGGGTAATAGTGGGCAAAATCATCATGCTGCGTTACATTAATCTAAGTTGGAAGGATTTGTTTAAAATCACTATGATTTAATTATTCTGTTTAGTAGTATATGTAGTAAACTACATAGTATAAAGTCCTTACACATAAAAGATTACCCCGTAATAATTTATTTTTACTCTATTTGATGCAACAATTGTCTTGACAAATGTTATGCTATATACTTTATATTTATTTCAAATAAAATGTCAGATGTTGCAGAGAAAATGACGTTTAGATTAGTGATGAAGTATAGATTTTAAATAAAGTCAGGTTAAGGCATTTTTTGCTTGATAAAACCTTGCAATGTGGTATAATTAACATAATTTCTTATTATGGTTTCATTTCAATGTTTTCATGACATGTAAATAGTTTAGCTATCACTCTATGTGGATGCTCATGAATTATTGATCTAATCTCTGTTTAACCAAAATCACTGTGCTCCACTTTTTCCTTAAATGGCACTTATTATGTAAAAATACAAAGAACTCCATTATTCATGAATTAGAGTGATGCTTTCAAAATATACCAACATTTTTAAAATAAATTTGAGCAATGTTCAGTTGCATGAGTATTATTTAAATTCTAAAATTATATATTAGTCATATTTATTTAACATATTTTTTAGGTTAAAACAACACAATAACTACAGAACAAGAGAAGATTTGACTACTGAATTAAATAAATAATACTCAGGTTATCAGGTATAAATTTCTCAGACCTCACTTCCAGTTCATCTGTATATAAACATCTAAAGTAGAATGCCATGAATTAGTGTCATGGAGATTACTATTCTTTAAAGCAAAATATGCAAATGTTAAAATTGGACTCCTGTAAAATGTTAACTTTGACCCTGTGCCATAAATCTATTTTGGGAAGGCAAAAATTGTTTTTCTTGTAAACTTTTGTTCCACTTGAAGTCTTCAAGAATATTCAAGGACAAAAATGTTTTTCTTTAATTTAAAAGGCTACCTATTTTTATATGCATGTGAAATGCTTCACTGCAGCTTTTCTAATTCAATTCCTCAGTATGCTGCAAAGTCAGTTTGAAAATCTTTCTTTCTTCATATGACACTGAAGGTTGTTTTCAAACAAAATCTCCTGAAAAGAAAACTAAATATCCACAAGAGAAAAGCACTGATTCGTTGCTTGGATAAGACACAAGTGTGATATACTGTTCTGTCTTCTTATTTAGACGCAAAAAAAGATGAATATGTGATGTTTCTTTTCCTTTTAGAGCAATGCCATGTACTATCAACAAATACTGTCATGTGTATTGCTGCTCAAAAACACATTTTGGTGAGGGATTCGATGTTTCCTGCTATTTATTGATGTGACAAAAATAACTTCTAGATAATAACTCAGTTGAGAGAGTCAGGAAGGATTCTATTTGAGCCTTTGATTTGAAAAACCTAAAATGATGAAAACAGAGAAGAGGAGGATGAGGATCCACATAGTTGTAGACAAAAGAAGGAGGAAAGCATGTAAGGAGAGAGGAACAGAATACACTCTATAGCTGGCTCTCTCTTTTTAAGGAAGAAGAATGCTATTGCCTTTATGAACACACTCTTTAAGGAACTATTTTTTATTAAGTGCCTATTATCCAACATGTGACTTATACAAATTATCATATTTAATCCTTGTAACAAAAATGTGTTTATCACATAGAATCATTGCCAATCAAAAATTAAGTAATTTGCTCCAGTTTATGGACTCTAAATGCAAACATGCTTCCTAAACTCAATATTTTTCCATTCTATCAGTCACTCTACTTTTAAGTCCAGTGTTTTCTGAGATATAAGCTGCATTCACTTATTCTTCAGTCTTGTGTTCGCATATTAAAATTTGTGGCTCCCACATAGTCTGTCAAGACTCAGCTCAAATGCCATAATGTCAATGAAACATTCCCTGATCCTTCTGGACTGAAAGAATTCTTTTACTTCTGAACTCAGTTCTCAGTTAACATTTTTATTGCACTGCACCTTGTACTACAGTTGATTTTGCAAATAACTCTACTAAATTATAACTTATTTGAGGGCCGTACTCTTGTCTCTCATTTCTAAATTCTCTACATCTCTACAAGTGTCAGATACACAATAATTAATAACTGACTCATTCTAGAATGAAAGGACAAAAGAGTTGACAGTGGGATGAATAAACCAGTTAACTGTCCTTCAAATAGTTGATCTGATCACAAAGTTTTTAACTTTAAAATTCAAAGATTGTATTTAGTACCAAATTCCAGATTTTCAAGATTTACTAATAGCTTTAGTTTTGCATAGAATGTGCATATTTGAATAAAATATTTCCCTAATACTGTCAAATATTTTTCACCATACTTCATCATCAAATAATAAAATTGCTTATATTTGTTAGTATTAAATGAGAATCATAATCTCAATGGAAAATTTGTGAATGGTAAGCAAAAGGGACAGTTTGCCTTTAGGTTGACATTTTCATACAGACTCATTATTTATATTGGTTTAAATTGTTATATATAGAGACAGTAATAATAATAATAAATAATAAAATTACTGGAGTTGTCAAGTAACACTAATACAAACATGTAAATGTTTCAACTCGATTTAATTTGGAAACTTTTGTATTCTTATCAATAACATGGAAATAGTGTCTGCCTTAGTTCCACAGATTTTAGGTGCTTATGTACAAACTGTATTCATTATGACGTATGTTAAAAATTATATAACTATAATGAATAAATTTTTAGTTTATAAGGAGATGATATTTCACTATATGAAAACAAAAAGAAAGTTTATTATTTATTAAATCAACTTTTCCTCTCTGTTTGCCTCCACAGAATATAAGAATTTTGTCTCTGGGCATGTGAGAGACACTGATGGGGGAGGAAACTTTTTTAAAGTAAAGGTAGCAGTTTTGCGTGAAGTAAGGGAAGAATAGGTTAACAATAATAACAACCCATGATGAAAAAAATAAACACTTCATCATCTACTAATTTCTGACACTGCTGTAGGTAATAGAGAAATACAATTCTATGTAACACTATTTTAATCCTGGAGAGCATACTGAATGTAAGGCTGGGTTACTAGTAACAATTATTTATATTAAGTTAAATAAAATAAAGATATACATAATGCTACTGGAGTACAAGAAAGGAATAATTAACTCCACTTGTGGGTGCAACAAAAGCATTGAGAAAACTTAGGGAAAGTTTCATGAATATGGATGGCATGCCTGTGAAGAATCAATGCGAAGAATCAACTTAAAGAATCACACTGAAGAATTGGTAAGAATTTTTCAGTAAGACAATTAGGGAAAGGACATTTCAAATTCAGGAGGAAATAAGAGAAAAATCAAGAAGGCATGAAAGTACATTGTGTGTTGGAAATGACACCAACTATTTTACACCTAGAAGATGTTCTTCTGCAAAATTCCATTATATTTGGTTTTACAAATACTGATTTATCAACTAGGAAATATGGGGTCCTGAGACAGGAGAATGGCAAGTGATTTTGCATTTTAAGTATCTTTCAAATATTTTAAGAAGAGAAATTCTGAAATGTTATACTAATGAAGAAATAGTAAATTAATTGAACAAAGTCAAAATATGTCAAATGTCATTATTATTATATTAAGTGAGCTGTCAGTTACTTTACATAAATTATAATACTAGGTATTAATTAGGATTGTCATAAAATGACTCTAAATCACTGTCTACTTAACCCTCTTACCTACTAGTAGCCAGAGAAAAAGAACACTTTACAAAAGAAGAACAAATATTAGAACTGTAACAGCTTACTTGTTAAAAGACAATGTAAATCAGAAGGTAATGTATTGACATCTTTAAAATAGTGAGAGAAAGGAAAAAAATTCAACTTAAAATTCTGTACACAGCTAAATTATCTTATGAAATTTAGCTTACAATAATTGAATACATTTTAAGTACAACAAAAACTAAGAAAGTCCATTGCCTGCAGACATATAAACTAAAACAAAACGAAACAAAAGCACTTCAAACTTCAAGGAAGGTTATCAAGCAGATGAAAAATAAAATAGATGAAAGATGGATATTCAGGTCTACACAAAGGAATGAAGAGTGATGAACAGGGCAAGAATGTGAGTAAATATAGAATATTTTCTCATTTTTAATGCAAATGTAGTAATGTCTGTTGAGTTTATATATATATATGTGTGTGTGTGTGTGTGTGTACAAACTTGGTATAATAATGGTACAAAGGATGGAAATAAGAAACTTTATACACTTGCAGGATTTTCACATTATAAATGAAGTGATATAATATTTAAATATTGACTTTTAAAGTAAACAAGTATGGTATAAATTGTAAAGAAATACCTAATAGAAATGTAGAGCTAATAAAGCAATAGTACTTATAAAATATAATCATAATACTCAATTAAATAAAAGAATACTGAAAGAGGAGGAAAACAGAAACAAATTGACTGCCTGTCATGCTCTGAAATGTTGACAGAAGGTGCACATATTGAGACCTTTCTCCTAGGAATGAGGGAGAGGAGTAGAATGTGCATCTAATGTCTCAGTTCATCTAATGTCCCCCTCTACCAAAAAGGGGAGGGTGGTTTATGGTGGCCAGCAGGGCTCTGTGATATTGAGGATGGCTCACAACCTGAAACTTCTCCTCCAGAAGGGAGGGAGAGCAATGGTGTGTGCACATCCACAGAAAACATTTGAGGGTTCCCAGAATCTTTAGTCATAATGACTGGTGAAGGTCTTTCCCTGTCAAAATCCATCCTTAAAGATTGGAGGTTGTGTCTTTTATGTAAGTATTTACATGATTATATAAGCAAAGAAAGGTATAAATTAATTATCTAAATTTTTACCTTATTAAATTAAAGAGAACATTAAACCCATGTTAAGAAGAAGCAAGAAAATATTAAAGATAAATGAAATCAATAAATAGAAAGCTAATGAGCAATACAAAAAATGAAATCAAAAGCTGCTGGGTTTTTTTTGAAAAGCACTAAGAAAATTCATAAACCTTAAGCCAGACTCATCGAGGAAAAAAGAGAGACAAATTACTGATCAGAAATAAAATGAAGAGGAGACATCATTACATATCTTGCAGAAATTAAAAACACAATAAGGGCATTTTTTTTTTTTTTTTTTGCGGTACGCGGGCCTCTCACTGTTGTGGCCTCTCCCTTGCGGAGCACAGGCTCTGGACGCGCAGGCTCAGCGGCCATGGCTCACGGGCCCAGCTGCTCCGCGGCATGTGGGATCTTCCTGGACCAGGGCACGAACCCGTGTCCCCTGCATCGGCAGGCGGACTCTCAACCACTGCGCCACCAGGGAAACCCAAGGCGTATTTTAAACAACTTAATTTTTATCACCATGGATTAGGTTAGCCTGTTTTCAAACATTGTATATTGAATTAAGTAACATGTACATTTTGTATTCAGCTTATTTTGCTCTGATATTATGTCTAAGTTGTTCATAAATGTTGTTGGGTATACAAGCAGCTTCCTTCCTTTTATGGTACAATAGCATTCCATTGTATCTGTATACCACAATTTGTTTATTCATTCTCTTGTTGGTGAACATATGAAGTGTTTTCAGCTATTACTCATAGACAGAAAGAGAGAAAGGGCTGCTATAAGCATGCTGTTTTCTCATTATCTTCAGGTGTAAACTTCTAGCCTGAGTTTTAGTTAAGCATGTGACCCCTCAAGTTAGAGACTACATTTCCAGTGTCCTTTTTAGTTAAATACTGCAATTGTGATTAAGTGCCAAACAACAGACACAAGCAGAAGAAATGTAGGCATCTTTTGGATAATAGTTTTATGAAGAATCTGCTTACTCTTTACTTATTATCTCTTCCTTCAGTTTGAAACACTGACAAAATTCTGGTGATCTAGCTCTAACCATCTGGGTTCTAGAAGAACAAGATAGAAAGAGCCTAAGTCTCTGACTGCCCACAAGGAGGGCATCCTCCCATGCCCAGGCCTTGGAAACATTGTATCTGGATTTTTACATAAGAAAAAAAAAACAAAAAACTTCTGTCTCTCTTGAGGCTCTGTATTTTGTAGTCTCTTTCTTATATCAGCTTGGTCTATATTCTAACCAACACAATATATTTTTCCTTATTTATACCTGTGATGAAAATATACATAGTAGAATGTTTCCCTGACTTTACTGGAAGAATAATCTGGAATTATTATTTAAAAGAAGATTCTTACGGTCCTCTCAGGATATTCTAAGTTAGGACTAGAGTGGGACTGAAATATTTCAGATGAATTTTAAGCACAAAGTTTAGAGACAAATTTTTCTAGTATTTTATTTTAACACCTGAACCAATTATTGATTTTTTTCATGAAAAACATATAATGTCTAAAAATGCCAATGTGTTTTGGCATCACTTTTTAATAAAAGGAGACAAACTTATTATAAGACATTAAGCATGTGGTATAAATATGTGATCACCCTATGTTAGGAGGTTTTTTTGTTTTGTTTTGTTTTTTTGCTGTACACGGGCCTCCCACTGTTGTGGCCTCTCTCATTGCGGAGCACAGGCTCCGGACGCGCAGGCTCAGCGGCCATGGCTCATGGGCCCAGCCGCTCCGCGGCACGTGGGATCTTCCTGGACCGGGACACGAACCCGTATCCCCTGCATCAACAGGCGGACTCTCAACCACTGCGCCACCAGGGAAACCCTAGGAGGTTTTGAAAAAGGTATACCCTATAATAGGATGACTTATATGTTAAGGTACATATAGAGAATAGAATGCTATATATTTCCAGAGATAAGCAGATACGTACCATCTTTCAGCAGAAAAATGCCATTGAGAGTAAATAATCTTGTAGAGTTGCAAAGTCAACAGCACAAATTCAATTTTTTACACAAAAGTTTCACTTAAGTCTTGTCATTCTGGTATTTTAATTACCACACTAACCACGGCATCCATTTCAAACAATATTAATATTTTCCTCAGCATTCAAGTCACAAAAATTTCATTGGGGGCATCCCTGGTGGCGCAGTGGTTGAGAGTCCGCCTGCCGATGCAGGGAACACGGTCTCGTGCCCCGGTCCGGGAAGATTCCACATGCTGCGGAGCGGCTGGGCCCGTGAGCCATGGCCGCTGAGCCTGCGCATCCAGAGCCTGTGCTCCGCAATGCGAGAGGCCACGACAGTGCCCGCGTACCGCAAAAAAAAAAAAAAATCATTGATTTTGTTTTGCATAATTGTGGTATGCTAAGATTTTCAAAAATATTTCTTATAAATTAAGGAGAACACAAAAGCTTTACAGAACATCCAAATATCATGGAAATAATCTCTTTTCTAAGATACTGTTTTTTGAGTTCTTATGGGCTGAACTGTATCCCCTGAAAATCATACCTTGAAACCTTTCCTTCTGATGACCCAGAATGTGACTCAATTTAAAGATAAGGCATTTAAAGAGAAATTAAATTAAAATAAAGTTATTAGAGTGGTTCAAATGGAATATGACTGGTGTTTTATAAGAGGAGATTAGGAAACAGACAACATACAGAGTCATATGTGAAGATACCAGAAGAAGATAACCATCTACAAAACCAGGCGAAAGGTCTTAGAAGAAATCAACCATGCCAACACACTGATCTCAGAGTTCTAGCCTCCAAAATTATGAAAAAAACAAATTTCTTTTAAGCTGCTTGGTCTGTTGTACTTTGTTATAGCAACATTAAGTAATACGTGAGCCTAAGGAAAATATTTTCAACATCAAATATCTGATTACATCGCTTGGCATCTTCTTGGTTTCCTTCTGCTTTTTGCTTTCAGCCTATATACATATACGAGGGATATCTTATTTCCACAAATGAAAGGTGAATAATTTTCCATATTTTAATTTCCTTAAACTTGCAGAAAAGATCATGTTTCAACTACTCAAAGTTTTGGTTCTAAAGATTCAAAAGAACATAAATAGTTGAGAGCTAGCATTATAGTGCCACCCTATTTGATTCAAATCTATCTTTGGCACTCATACTTCTTGACTTTAGATTTTGGCTTTTTTAATCTTTAACATAGCAGTAATAATAGCACCTACCTTAAAATGTTACAATAAGGATTAAATGAGATAGTAAATATATGGCATGTAGAGCTATGTATGAAAATAGTCCAAGTAACCATATGATTTACTGTCAAACCAGGATCCTTTTGAGAATGATAAAGGGTGCTTCTCGTAATTATGCCAGTACAGAGTCATAAATTGTTATTATCTGGAAAAAGGTAAACATAGGAAACACAGATGAATATTTATTGTTTTTATTATTAATAACTAATAAGTAAGAATGTTCAAATGGATATAGTTAATGTAGCTGTATTTCCTGGCATAAATACAGGTCTCATTCACTTCTAATTAATTTAATGACCTCTGTCACCCCTTTTGTAGCATGACCATGTTCATTTCAAGCTTTCAGTAGAGTAGGTATTATGGGGTGTCTTTCCTGAGTATATCCTCCCTAAAAGCTCAAATCATGTTTGTACTGAATGATATACTCACATGAAGCACAAATGAGACATAGCCATATGTTTAAGGATAGAAGTCTGATCCCCAGTACATGATCAGAGACTTAGGAGATTTCTCTCTCTCTTAAGGAAGGGAAATGAGATATAAAATTATCCTGCAGTGGTTATTGGGCCTATAAGGATGTGTTGACTCAAGGTTGGTTTGCAAGATCAGCCTTGTATACACAGAGGGGGTGATACATTAGTGCTTGTGTCTTAGGTTGTTTTCTTATGCCTGACAATTAGTCTCATTTTATTTGAGTGGTTTATCTTGTGTGATTTGCTTGTCTTTCAACCAGGGAATTCCTAAACCATTCAGATTAAAACTATTTTAACAATAAGCAACTGTAACTATAATATAATATTAATAAGCATGCTATAAAAGGAATTTCAATATTTCAACACAGGTAGGCTTTTAACTATTACAACATATAAGGCCAGTTGTACATAAGACAATGGCAATAAACTCTCAGTAGACCACGGGGTTTTTTGTTTGTTTCTTTTTGATATGTTACTTTAAAATTTTACTTATTCCCACACAAAGCTTCACAACAAAAAACAACAACAAAAAAGTTTTTGGCAGGTTTTCCAACTAAATGTAAGAAATAATGCATCTTAAAATACTTTTTGGATGTTCACAAAGGCATGATAAATGCACAAAGAATTAACAATTCACCTTACTCTCTATTCATTACATTAACATCTTGAGGATAAGAAAAGATTCAAGCTCATAAATGCTGTGCCTCAATGTTTAGGCAATCTATACTTGCCAGAACTGACATAAATGTAGATAAATATGATTTTTTGACAGATGTGGATTTGCTTCAGAAATTATCTGTCAGGAGGTTGGAATAGGTGAGGTTAAAAAAATACTTACTCTTAAAACACCCATCCATATCAAAATTAGACTGCATCAGTCTCAATTTCAGTGTCTGAAAAAATGAACCTATAAGACCTTTTCTATATCTGCAAGTAATAACCACACAATTTAATCTTCCTTAAGTAGCCTTACTCTTATTTTTTTCATAGGCATAGAATGTGTCTGCTTAGAAATTGCAATCTTAGGCCTCAGAAAAACAGTATTTCATGCTGTGAGGTTTTTATTTTATGTGACTTCATTTGACATGCTCCCTACAATTCAGATCTAGGAAAATAGTTTCAGAAAAAGAAACAGTTCATTTGGGAAACAGCTTAGCTCTTACAGGATATCCTTAAAAGAATTACCTTTAGCTTCAAATATCTGTATGTTAATAATCAACTATTACCCTTATATTGTATTGTCTTTTTTATTAATTTTTAAAACCCAAAGGACATGTAATCATGCAGTTTATATTGTTTGCACCTGTATGTTATGGAAAACTGGGCACAGGTGACTTCTAATAAAAAGTGTGAATGATAACATGAATGATAATATAGGAAAATTGATCCAAAGATTTATGCTGCCCCAAAACTTAATTTGTTTCTTCTGAGTTCATCTTGATACTTCTCTAAAACACCACCTATTTTGGTGAAGAGACATGACGACTGATGGATGATGCTATTGGGCATCTTGCTCATCTTTCATTCCTCTTTTTCAAACTGTTAGTAACTAATTTAGTAATGCTGTATTTAGGCAGTTTCAGTACAGGGAGGGGGTGTTTACACTAGCTTCCTACTTTTCCACTCTTCCTGTTTCCCATAATTAGTGTTAGATTGAATGACTCCATTTACAGTTAGATGAAAATATAAACTTCAGATATATTTTAAATTTTTAAAAGGCTTCAATAAGAACAGCAACTTCTCAGGAGTCCTAAAGTTCTCTGAAATCTATTATTTCTTTTACTATTTAAAAAGTCAATGTGAGTACATAAAACCCAGCTCAGGTGGAAACACCTGTATATTTTCCCAAAAACCCTGTCTCACTTTTACAACCCTTTGACACATGCTTTACCTTCTGACATCTGTGTTTAAAGAATTTAAGAGCTATAATTTTCCCACTGGAAATATTTAATCCCAACTATCTTCTATGGCTTTAAACCATTCAAAAATAAACAAAACCCTTTAAAAGGGTTAAAAGTATCAGCATTTTTAAGAAATCATCAATGTTAGGCTGCAGAGCAAACTTGAATCTACAGCCATATTCATGCTACATATTATGAATTTAGGTGACCATATTTGCAGCTTTCTAACTGGCAGGAAAAGAGCCTACTCTGGTAATCTTACCATACTCAGGAGAGAGGAGCTTGATTGACAACAGCACAAAGAAATGAAAGATAAAGAGATGATGACAGCAACATATAGTAGCTTTGTTCCACTCAATAGAGAAAAGTGGACCTGTAGATGACAGATTCTCAACATCTGATAAATCACTCCTCTCATGGAGGGATAAAGTGTAATAGATGAAATGGAAAGCAGAAATGTTACTCCAAAGTTGGTTCCTTCTGGGCATAGAAATGCCTTCATGAAAACATAAGGAATGGGGAATAAGTTTACTTTAAAACTCTGCCTTGTACCCTTCTGAGAAATATTCCATTGGTTTCCTTTAACTGGTTCACTCACCTTGGATTCTGTTTACCTCTTACATTTGCATGCTGGCTTTATTTCACTGTTCACCATCATGTTGTTAGTGCCACCTCATTCCTTAGCCTTGATTCCTTCAAATCCACCTAGGTCTGGGTAGCTAAGTGCCCCCAACAAATAGAGGGGGCATACGCATATGTGTTTTATAGTTTTTAGTGTGGACTTCAAAGTCAGCTACATTATTTGCAGGGCCCCGAGCAAAATGAAAATGCAGAGCCCTTAGTTCAAAAACCAGTAAAATAGTGCCATTAAAGTTACTAAAACATAAAGCTTTTTGTTCCTTTCATGGTTTTTCTCTTTCTACCTGGCATTCTGTTTTTAATTTGTTTTTAATACTGTTCTACATAAAGAGAAATAAAATTGTTAAATTATTAATATAATTTTACCATTTATCTCTATATTGAACAATTCCAGTTTTAACTGCAAATAGAAGAGTGTTTAACTAATGCATGAAATCACCTAATGACAATTCATATTTTGTAGCTTATACATGCATATGTGTTTTGTTCTTACTGGAATAATGGAAAGGTTGCAGAAAACTAATTAAAGTGTTTTACTTGATACATGTGTATTCTACCAACACTCTCAACCTTTGGCTTATTAATGAGTAAAGAAGAAATAAAAGGAAAACGCACCATGCTTTGTCTTATCCTGTCCCTTTCCTTCTGTGAAATCATTTTCAGTGTAAGTGGTTGGCCAATACAGGGAAGTAACATGAGTAAGAAAAAATAGGAGAGGGTTCCTAGGTCATTTATATTTCTTAGAATGCAATTGTCTTTTTTCTGCATTCAAAGTTAAGTTCTGGCTCAAATAGAACTGTGGTCTCTTGGGGTTGTCAGCACTCCTGCTTAATCAGTCTTTGTTGTAACACACTTACTTCATACTGATGGGGTTCAGGGCAGACCGCCCGAAAATATGCCACTTTGGCATATTGATTATTCTGAATTAAAGTTACTTGAGGAACAACTGGGACAAGAAGGACATTCTGATTCTCCTCTCTGTCCCCCTGAAAGCAGGAAATAAATCTCCCATGTTAACGGTATGCTCAGCACCAGTAGGCAGAGAGACATCCTTCTACCAGAGGTAGGGAATTCAGGGCTGAGAAGTCTATGTATACAAACTCTGCTTCATTTCCTCACTAATTAGTACCCAAGCCTAGGTTTCTTTGTCTTGTCAGTTCTTCACAAATTTGTTTCTTTGTCTAAAAGCTATAAAAGCTGTCTACTTTTGTCATTTCTTTGGGCCTCAAATTCTTCGGGAGCCCCCATCCCTACACAATGATTTTTTTCTCCTGTTAGTCTCATGTCAATTTAATTTTTAGACCAGCCAGAAGAACCTAGAAGGATAGGAAAAGAGCTGTCCTTCCCCAACAGTACTCAGTTTGAGATTCACTGAACTCCCCAGCATTATGGGACCACTAGAATTCTGTGCTTATGTGACACAGTGAACGTTCCATGTAAATGGGGCAGCAAGAAATGGCAAAGGTACAGAGGCACATAGTTCCTCTGCTCACATATATGCTCTATTGTCCCACTGGAAAATCACAAGTTCACAGAAAAAAATATTAAGAATTTCAAGAGAGTGAAAGCACATCATTAAACCAAGGAAGTAGTCCTGATCAAGGGAACCTGAGGGAATGAGTAAGTGGCACATTCATGAAGTTAGCACTAGTAGTCTCTCTGGGGTTTCTTTCCATCCATTAAGTAATTCTCCTTATGCTATAGTTATATTACTGGCCCCTCAAAACTGATATTACCACCTCCTACCATGGATGCCTATTACTCTTTCCTCTATGAATCCCCTTTTTGCAGTCAATAAAACTCCAAACTGCAGAATCATCTTCTATTTATTCCTCTATTTTTCTGCGCTTTCATGTCTAATGAATCAAGAACCGTATTTGTTGGTGCACCTTTATTTCTAATATTAGGAAATTACCTAAGAGTGGCTTAAGGAAAATAGAATTATTGGCTCACCTAGCTGAGAAGAATTTTAGGGAACTCATGGAATCAAAAGAAAGAGCTGTGGGAAACAGGACCATATAAACTAAAATTGTGGTATTAATACCAGCAGGCATCTGCTTCTCCAAATGTGTCTCATTTCTTTTCATTTCCACTAACAGCTTAGGCCCAAATGAGTTCATGTTTATAAATCACATCTAGTGTCTCACACATGGTATGTATTCAATTAAAAATATTATCATCATTTATTGTTTTTATTTATATCATTATTATTATATCCATACAAGAATAAGGGGAGGCTTCCCGCATCAACACCAGTTTGGCCTTTTTGGAGGAAATGATTATCACTGAGGTAAGATCAAGTTTGAACACCAACAGGAAAGGGGAAGTGTTGGTATAAAGGAAGAATTTGGATTTTTTTCTTCCCAGAATCACATGGATCGAGATGGGAACTCACAGCAAAGGAAATAAGTCGCTCTTTACTTAAAATGGGCAAATCAAAAAAAAAGACTGTGTCAGTTTATTATATCCCCACTGTATGTTGCCACAAATACTTTTGTTTTTCCATTTTCTCTGTCACTTCCCTAGTTTAGGAATTTAATCCTTGTATAAATAATGTTCTGCAATTATATTTCAATTTGTTATCCTACCTCCATTGTATACCAGTTACAATCTACCAAATAGAAGTAACTGTATGAATATTCTTGTATGCACAGCTCTGATTCATCACTATAATATCAAGCAAGACTAATAACTCTTACTACTTTATTTAGTAAATTTAGACTAATTTACATATTATAGTAAATTTACAAATTATAGCAAATTTAGACTAATTTACATATTAGTCTAAATCGTAATATGTAAACTCTGTAAATTTCCTAGTTCTGACCCTATTCTTTTTTATTTCAGCCAAAATACTTAGCCCTGTAGTTACACCGAGTCAGGGAATTCACTTAGGCCTGAACATGCCATGTAAATTCTTGATCTCTTACTTTTGTTCAGACTGATCTATTGCCTTCAAATACACTGCTTGCCAATATCTCTCTAAATCCAAATTAGATAATTTGTGTAAAGGTAATTTTTGAGTCTAAAATGCAATATAATTATTACCATTATTATCATCCACCCTTTAAGGTTTAGGTTACATGTTTAAGTTCCCTGATAAAGCCTTCACCAATTTATCAACTCAAAAATAATCTCTTAAATTTCTGTTTTCACAGTGATATTTATTTTTCTATAATATTGCTTTTTATTTTTGGATTAATATAATTTTTGTACATAGTATCAAATAAAAGAATATGATCTTCCCTTTCACATAATCTTCAAAAACAAAAATTGAATTGATTCTGTCTAAAAGTAAAACACACAGGAAAAAAAATCACATGACTTCCACTCTAATAATTTTATTTTTCCTATCTTTTTCTTACCTGTGTAAAGAAACACTTTGAAATTTATAATTCTTTTGTTTTCTTTTCTTTTTTAAAGTTCAAGAAAAAAATGTTACACTACTAATTTAAAAATAGTATGCATATCTTATCCCTATAACTTTTTCTGAATATGTTTATCTATCAGTCCATTTATCCAAATGAACATAATCGTAGAGATATATCTCAATTCAGATTGAGCAAATATCATGAATTTATCCCTGGGTCTTGGGATTTTAGGTGATCTGTAGCTGTTTCTCTTTATATGTCATGTGCATGAATCTATTTTGTAAAAAAAAATATTAATATTTTAAAATGGCAAATCAAACATATGAAAATAAATATAATGAGATTATATTTTACATAATTTTTTTGAGGAAAGTCACCCTCTCTAGTCCATTTCTGTATCTCATAGAGCAGACTTTGTCGGTCGAATTCAATTAGCCACCTGTTAGTATGATTAGAAAAACATTTGTTTATATATTTTTGCTTCACTGTATAGCAGCACTACGATGGCAGAGGTGAATAGTTGAGATATAGGCTTTAATGGATCACAAATCCTAATATATTTACTACCTAGCCTATTACTGGAAACAAAGTTTGCAAACTCCTCTCCAGAGTCTGGTACAATATTTAGCAGGTTTTCAATAAACATGAAATTCATTTGAATAAATCCATATGTAGTTATTGCAAATCTATTTTAAACTAGGCTATGAACATACTATATTCTAAAAGTTTTATGGAAGGACATTTTAATTTTCTATAAGCTTTGGAATAGCCTTTCTTTGGAATACCGCAGGGTCTGGTTTATTAGTACTCTGACAAAAGGTTGAATATGTTTCTCAAACTGAAAGCTACATATTATATTTTGTAAATTTTTTCTATTGGATTTATTTTCAAGTAAGATTATAGAACAGGTTAGAAAGTGAGACAGTAATATAATTAGCCACTTATTATTGCATGAGAAATGCATAGTACACAGTTCTCTCACTGACATTGGGATCAAAAATGGTGAATGTGATTTATTTCGTAACTAAAATGCCAACATAAATTAATGTTTACTTTATTCATGAGCAATCATGATACTCCATAGTTAGAGATACATAAATCAAAATCACTTCATCTTTCTAAATTATATCATAGTTGATTATGTGCTTTTTTTAAATCCAAGAACATCCAAAATTCTTTAAAGAAGAAGCAGCCAGTATTCCCAAAAAAGTTATAAAGTTGGTTAAGTAGACTTAGAAAAGTGACCTTCCAAAATCCTGATCTCTTCTATATATAGATTATAATTTAACTATTATTTCTCACTATAATAAAAATATCCATAATTGATTTTCATCATATTTAAATTGGCAAAATATAGATTATTGCCAAATATTTTGTTTTGGAATTTTCTTTCTTAGGCCTCTTACCTGAATCACTTAATTTTTCTCAGAATACATCAACATTCCATAGACTGGAGAATAGGAATAACTTATAGAATATTCCTAAATTCCCAGAAAGTATAGGCAAACGTTATGCATATTTTGGAAAGTTCCATCAGCTTCTTAGAAGAATCTGTGATGTACAAAACGTTTAGAAACTCGCTGAGGTGATCTTATGCACTGTGATCATCCATGTGTTAAAACATCCCAAATTAGTCATTAGCCTAAATAGCTCTTTTGAGCTTCAGACTTATATACATCCAGTTGGCTATACATTTCTCTGCTGGATTGTTCCATAAGCACTGAAACTCAACAATCAGTAACAGAACTCATCTTTACTTCCTTAACTTGTTCTTTCTTTCTTGTCTTTTACCTGCAGGAATAATGTTAGGCTTCATCCAGTTGTTATCTGTCTGAACTTAAGAGACTCAAGACGCACTTCCCAAATCAAATCAATCACAATGCCCTCTCAGTTGTAAAGTACTAAGTATGTCTCAGGTTTAATTTCAAATTTCTTTGCAGGGCTTACAAAGCTCTGCAAATTCAAGCCTTTATTTACCACTCGCAGCCTGAGCTGCCAGCATCCTCCACCCTCTACTTCTTTTCAAGTTATCTTAAGTTATATGTTAGTACCCCTGAAAAGCTTTAATGTTTCTCTAAAATTTGGCTGAGTCTCTCACCTATCTTTTCAGTTTAAAACTTAATTTTACCATTGTAATGCCCACACTCATTTTCAACTAAATCTACTCAGTAATTTGCTGGTAAACGTTTAAAAGTTGGCTCTCTGGAAAGCAAAAGGCTAAGAAGAAATGTAGCATTTCTGAGATTTCAACGATGAATCTGATTTCATCAATGCTACTCCTGTGACTTTAACTGGCTTGCAAAATTCTTAAAAATTTAACAATTGGCTATGATAAAGACCAGATTCAACACACTACTGATTCTACACTCTATTTACCTATTGTATCTCTAGCACCTTGCATAATGACACAGCATAGCGAAGACACATAGTGAATATGCATTAAATGTGTATTTTTATTCCAGATAAAAATAGGAAAGTGAAGCATAATCACAAATGCTCCTTCCATGAATGTCTAATGAAATTACAAAAAGAAAAGGAAGAAAATAAGCAAAAAAAATTTAAAAAGCTAGTTAAGAAGAATGCAAGACAGCAAGTTAGAATGCCAAAAAGGGAAGAATGGCATATATAAAGAGAGGGAGGTAGGAAGGAGGGAGGGTAGAAGGAAGGTATTGATATGATTGAGTTTAAATCATGATCTTATTATTTTATATTTTCTTATCTTTTTTTGGTCATTTTACTGCCTTTTATAAAACTTAGTATTTTTCCTTTAAAAGTTTTTTTTTTAGTTTTCGATTTTATCATTATTATTGACATATTACATAGGCCTCTTTTAAAAATCTTTTTCTCCAAGGATTTACATATACACTTTTAACTTAAAACAGTTTGCTTTGAAATACAATCGTACTATGTCATATATAGCGAGTGACAATGCACATCAATTTCCACTTTATCCATTGTGCTATTTTGTCATATATTTTATTGCTACATATTTTATAAACCAAATACTCTTTTAAAAATTTTTTGCTTTAGTAATTAGTGTCTTTTAATTAAGTTTAAAAATGTAACAAAATAGAGTTCTATATTTACCCTCTTATTTACCAGTTTCAGTGTTCTTCATTCTTGCAGATTCCAATGTCTATTTATAATTATTTCCCCTCAACCTAATGCACTTTCTTTAGCATTTTCAGTAGTGCCAGTCTGCCAGTGACCAATTCTATCAGCTTTGGTGTATCTCTAAATGTCAAATTATTTTTCAGTTTTTAAGAATTTTTCTTTTATTTGATAAAAATTATTCTGGCCTCCATTCTTTCTGGTACAAATTAGCCATTTTAAAAATCTTTATTCTTCTCAGTGTATAGTGTCCCCACCTGCACTATTTTTAAGAATTTATTTTTATTTTTGTTTTTTAACAGTTTGGTTAAGATTTACATAGCTGTTGTTTACTTTGTCTTTGTCATGCTTGGTGTTGACTGAATTTATAGGACCTTAACTGATATTTATCATATTATGGAAAATATTGGCTCATATTTTTAAATTAATAAGCATTATATTTTTAGAGTGGTTTTAGGTTCACAACAAAATTAGGCAGAAATTACAGAGTTCCAGTATAAGTACTCTCCTCAAACATCTTCCCCACTATCAAATCCTGAACTGCCGTGGTACATTTGTTACAATCTGTGAATGTATATTGACATATTGTTATCACCCAAAATCTACAATTTACATTTAGGGTTCAATCTTGGTGTTGTACATTTTATGGGTGTTGGCAAATACATAATGACATGTATCCATGATTATCGTATCATATAGAATAATTTCACTCCTCTAAAAATTTTCCGTACTCTGCTTATCTATCACTCCCTCCCCCCAACCACAGGAACCATTGATCTTTGTATTGTCTCGATAGTTTGCCTTTTCTAGAATGTCATATAGTTGGAATAATACAATATGGCTTCTTTTACTCAGTACAATTCACTTAAGTTTCTTTCATGTCTGTTTATGGCTAGATAGCTCATTTCTTTCTAGCTCTGAATAATATTCCATTGTCTAGATGTACCACATCTACTGAAAAACATCTTAGCTGCATCCAGGCTTTGACAATTATGAATAAAGCAGCTATAAATATTCATATGCAAGTTTTTGTGTGGACATTAGTTTTCAATTCATTAGGGTAAATACCAAGGAATAAAATGCTTGATCATATGATAAGAGTATGTTTAGTTTTAAAAGAAATTGCTAAACTGTTTTCCCACCAGCAATGAATGAGAGTTCTTACTACTCCATATCACTACCAGCATATGGTATTCTCAAGTGTTTTAAATTTCAACCATTCTAATAGGTGTATAGGGGTCTCATTGTTGTTATAATTTGCAATTCTCTAATGACATATGACATTATTTTTTTTTTTCATATGCTCACGTGCCATCTAGATATCTTCTTTGTTGAAGTTTCTGTTCATGTCTCTTGCTCAATTTTTCTTTTTTTTTCGGTTGCTTCTTTCTTATTGTGTGTTTTGTGCTCTTTATATGTTTTGGGTAGCAGTTCTCTATCAGCTATCTCTTTTGCAAATATTTTCTCCCAGTCTGTGGCTCTCTTCTCATTCTCTTGACATATTTCAGAGTGTAAGTTTTTAATTTTAATGAAGTCCAGGTTATCAGTTGTTTCTTTCACACATTGTGTCTTTAGTACTGTATCTGAAAAGACATCAGCATACTCAAAGTAACCTAGATTTTCTCCTATGTTATCTTTTAGGAGTTTTATAGTTTTGCTTTTTACATTTAGGTTTATGAACTATTTTGTGTTAATTTTGTGAATACTGTAAGGTCTGTGTCTAGATTCTTTTTTCTGTATGTAAATCCACTCTTGTTCTAGCACTATTTATTAAAAAGATTATCTTTGCGCCCTTGTATTGCCTTTGCTAACTTTACACAAATTATTTGACTATATTTAAGTGGGTCTATTTCTGCACTCTCTATCCTGTTCCATTGATCTGTTTGTCTATTCTTTTACCAACACGGCACTGTCTTTATTAACTGTAGCTTTATAGTAAGTGTTGAAAAAAGTTGGGTATATCTTCTTCTAACTTTGTTATTCTTCAATATTGTATTGGCTATTCTGTGTCTTTTACTTTTCCATAAAAATTTTAGAGTTAGTTTGTAGATGTCCACAAAATAACTTGCTGGGATTTTAATTGGAATTGTATTGAATTTATAGAACGATTTGAGAAGAACTGACACCTTAGTAATGTTAGTTCTTCCTATCTGGAGCATGGAATATCTCTCCATTTATTTGGTTCTTCTTTGATATCCTTCATCAAGTTTTATATTTTTCTTCACGTAGATCTTACATGTTTTGTTAGATTATACCTAATATCTCATTTCTGGGGGTTCTAAAGTAAATGGGAATGTGTTTTAAATTTCAAGTTCCTCTTGTTCATTGTTGATATATAAGAAAGGATTGACTTTTGTATATTAACCTTGTATACTACAAACTTGATATAATCACCTATTAGTTCCAGGAATTTTTTTGTCAATTTTTTTTGATTTTCTACATAGACAATCATGGCATCTGCAAACAAAGACAGTTTTCTTTCTTTTTTTCTTCCTATTTTCTGTATTGTTTCCTCTTTCTTTTTTTAAAAAAAAGTTTATTGGAGTATAGTTGATTTACAATGTTGTATTAGTTTCTGCTGCACAGCAAAGTGAATCAGTTATACATATAGGTATAGCCACTCTTTTTTAGATTATTTTCCCATATGGGTCATTACAGAGTATTGAGAAGAGTTCCCTATGCTCTACAGTAGGTCCTTAATAGTAATCTATTTTATTTATAGTAGTGTGTATATGTCAATCCCAATCTCCCAATTTATCCCTCTCCCCCCAACCCCCCACCCTGTAACCTACTTCTTTCTTTTCAATCTGTATATTTTTTATTTCCTTTTCTTTTCTTACTGCATTAGCTAGGAGATGAGAGCAATGTTGCAAAACAGTCGTAAGAGGGAATTTTTTTCCTGTGTTCCTCATCTTAGAAGGACAACTTTGAATGTCTAACCATTAAGAATGTTTGCTGTAGGTTTTATGTAGATGTCCTTTATCAAGTGTGGAAGGTCTCCTGTATTCTTAGTTTGCTTAGTTTTTATGATAAATAGATGTTGGATTTTGTCAAATGCTTTTTCTTCATCTGCTGATATAATCACATAATTTTTTTCTTTAGTGTGTCAAGGTGAGGGATTACATTAAATAATTTTTGAATGTTGAATGAACCTTGCACATCTGGGATAAATTCCAATTGGTTGTGGTGTATAATTTTTATCACCATTGGATTTGATTTGCTAATATTTTGTTGAAGATTTTTGCATCTATGTTCAAGTGAGCTATTGGTCTGTAGTTTTCCTTTCTTGTAACATTTTCATCTGGTATTTGTATTAGGGTAATGTTGGCCTCATAGAATGGGTCAGGAAGTATTCTCTCTGATTTTATTTTCTGAAAGATTTTGTAGAGAATTTGTATAATTACTTCCTTAAATACTTGATAGAATTCACCAATGAACCCATCTAGGCCTGACATTTTCTGTTTTGGAAGATGATTAATTATTGATTCAATTTTTTGAGATATAGGCCCATGTCTCTTTCTTCTTGAGTGAGTTTTAGCAGATTGTATCTTTCAGGGAATTGGTCCATTTTACCTAGTTTATTACATTTATAGGAATAAAGTTGTTCATATTATTTCTTTATTATCCTTTTAAGTATGTAGGATCTGTAGTTATGTCCCCTTTTTTCATTTCTAGTATTAGTAATTTGTGTCTTTTCTCTTTCATCATTTGTTAGTTACAATTTATGTTTCCCTACTCTGGCACTAGTTCCCATAGAAGTTTCCTCTGGTTCTTGCTCCTCAACTATCATAAGTTATGATTATCTGTATGCTCCTGTATTTCTTTGCCAATTTGGGGGACAGTAGTTTTCCCTGGAAACTCATGTGTTTGCCAGATCTAAGAAGTATTGCTGATTTTCAGTTGATTTACCTTTTTACTTTTAAGGATGGAGCAGTGACTTCTAAGCTCCTTATATGCTAGACAGAAAAAAAAAGCTTTTATTTTTCTATTGTAATAGTCTATCTGCCACTTTCTCTCACCTCTCCTTCTCAGACTTCAATTACATGTAGGTTAGAGCTGATAATATTGTTACACAGGCCATTTGTAGGTATGAGGGTTTTTTTTTATTAATGATCATCCTTTCTTGTTGTCATTATCATTTATATTTCATACCTAATCTTTTATTAAATTATTTATTTTAATCTCCTTTAGGAATGTTTCTGGTTAACAGCAAAATAATGGATTTCAGTCTCTAATCCACTAAACTTTCTTTTACCTTTTTCATATATTAACTAAATTTATTTTCTTGATGATACTATTTTTTGATTTGTTCTGATTTTGTTATTATGGGGAAAGAGATTTTTATTGTAATCCACAGACCATTCTGATAAATGTGTTAAGTCAGTTCAGGGATGAATTGTGGGATAAGGACCTTAAGTTGGGTACCTGTGGACAGTAATGTTTGGAGATTGCTGGACATTAACTCTGCATCCTCCCTTTAAATGAAGATGTGGTCTTCTTGAGTTTTGAGTTTGGCTCAAGAATAGTGGATGCACTCTGATGTCTGTACATGTTCTTTTCTAGACATATATTGTAGTATAACTTGTTTCTGAATCTGTACATGAGAATAATATATATAGGAGGTATACTAAAATAAGAAAATTCATTTACTAAGTTTGGATGGACTCTCACCTCAAGATATAGCTACTTCCTTTTATGGAAAGTCAGACATAAGAAGCTTTTGCTACTCTATCCAGCTTCTCTCATTTTCCAATATTAACATTGTTCATCTGAAATAGCCTACAACCAATTTAATATGACCTTTTTTTCTTTGGAGGTCAACCAGATTTTAGGCACTTTGAAGGTAACCAATTCCCCATCCTCTACTCCTTGTTCCTTTAGTTATTCTTGTTAAGAAAATATGTTTTTACTTACTGCAGTGGGAATTTGTCATTTATTTGTCCAAAATATTCATGTGATCTTTTGGAAAACGATATATACTTCCAGTTATAAGATAAATAAGTATGAGGCATGTAATTTACAACATGATAAATATAGTTAATGCTGTTGTATGTTATGTATGAAAGTTGTTAAGAGAGTAAATCCTGAGTTCTCATCACAAGGAAATAGTTTTATTTCTGTCTATTTTATCTAAATGAGATGATAAATGTTCAGTAAATGTACTGTGATAATCATTTCATGATGTCTTAAGTCAAATAACTATGCTGTACACCTTAATCTTACACAGTGTTGTATGTCAATTTTATATCAATAAAACTGGAAGAAGAAAAATTAAAAATGATGTCATATAAGTTTATTAATTAATTACATTATACGTTCAAGTTAGTTTTTAGAGTTTTAATAGTGTAGGAAGAAAGAACTTGTATTCTAGGGTAAAACCTCTTAAAAGAAAATCAAAATACAGACTGTGAACACATATGCCTGCAAACAAGCATACATCAAAATCTCTAGTAACAAACCACTGAATTTTTCTGTCAATGCATTTCTCAGCTGCCAAAAATAGACTGAAATGAAGAAGTGCTCACAGGTTGGCAGGGGATTTCTAAGTCTGATCAGGCAGATACTGCTAGATCTCAATGTTTAAGGTACATGTTTATCTGTGGTACTCAACTATGCTGTGATTCAGTCAGCAATTTGAGAACTCTGAAGAAGGAAAAAAGAGAAAGAATAAAACGAAACAAACAAACAAAATGTACCTGTTTCTCTGTGAATGCTGAAATATAAAAGAAAGAAAGGAAAAGCTTAAAGCTTGTTCTATCATAGGTATGTGCTGCTACGATACATGAAGAACATTCCTTGAAGTATGTTTTAAAACCTAGTTATTATTGGAGAGGGTTTAAAAGTTGATTTAATGTTTTAGGACAATCATGGTGTAGATGTACTCTATGTGACTTCTATCTGACCCTAGTTTTAATTGGTAGTGTTGTGCATTTAATGTGAAAGGATAGTCTGCAATAATAAAGTAAGTAGGCAGTGTGGTTGCCCAGGAGAGCTGAGACCTTGCTAGTATATTGTGAGCTTTGGAAATACAATTTATGCAACAGATTTCTAGATATGATTTTACTTATAGAAAAAGATTATATGTGTTTTACAAATGGCTTTACTAGCCTATGTTAAAAAGACCTTTTGACAGGTGTGCATTCTTTTGCTGTGGTCAGCTGTCACATAGATTTTATATGTATATCAGTTATATGAATCCACTGGTAGTGTGTGTAAATGCCAGACTTGGTGAGGTTTTACCTTATAAATGTGATCAGATAAAATAACCCCGATAGAAACTAAGGAAACTAGCAGAATGTTTGACTTGATGACTGATGTTACATGAGTTATGTTAAATATATACTCTTTTAATCAATGAATAATTCATTTAAAGGTAAAAAAAGAAAAAATTGAAGTTAACAAAATTAATGTTTTGACAAACAATGCTGTTTTACTGAAAATATATCATGATATCAGATGTATTAAAATTAACAATTTGTATGTTTTTATAGTTTCTTATTTGTATGTGGTTATTTTTATCTTGACATGATGGATCATATTTGGACCTTGTTACCTTGCACAATTTTTTGAATTCAATTTAAATATATTACAATGTACCATGTTATGGTTCAATTCTACCACTTTTTTCCTATATTCAAATTATTGTGAATCATCTACTGAAATATTGTGCTAGACAGCATTTTGTTTTATCTGGTGATGTTATAATTATCAACACAAAGGCAAATGTTAGCACTAAAATCTGATATCTATACTTTGTAGTACCACTGGTCATGAAACGAGAATACACTCATTTTTTTTTATTTTACACTAAAAGATACAAAATTATACACACACACATACACATATTCATACTAACAATTCATTAGTCCTGAATAATTTATCTATGGATCTCTCTCTGAGATCTAAAGAACAAAGAATATCAGAAACTGATGTTGTACAACCAAATAATCATGGCATAAACTGAAGACTCAATCCATTAGGCAAAAATACTGGTTTAGGCTAATATTAGGTCATAAACATCAGTGCCAAAACTGAGGGTCACATTTATAATAAAAAAGCAGATGTCATAACAGAAAAGAGAACATAGAAAAAACTACTGGTTGAAATCACCTAACTTAATACTTGTAGATATAAGAGCTTGGCTTTAAATATCTTTTAATGAAAGCAAAATGCACCTCTAACTCATTAGCGTCTTAAGGTGAAATTGACAGAAGACACAAAAATATTTATATTTATTTCCTCCCCCAAATCAAACAAAGATAAATATTTGGGGAAATTAAATAGTAAAGGTTAATAAAATTGACTGAAGTTGTCAAAAAAAGCTATAGATGAATTATTTTTTTTCTGACAAGAGAATGGACATAATGTTGGGGCTCAAGAGGGCAGCACCAGTATTATATTCATTTCAGACATAGGAAGAAGATGGCATGGTGGTTACTCCAGTTACATTAAAATGATCCCATTATCATTTTATCTTTTTTCTGGAACTAGGAAAATATATAAGGTAATTTTGATAAACACTGGAAAACAATTTCATAAATTACACACTTGAGCATGGTATAAAATATACAGTTGGCTACAGGAAATACCTATTGCTCTTGACCATGTTTCTACATTTTTCAAATGAAGAAAAGAACGTTCTCTGTAAAGAAAATTAAAAAAAAAAAATCTACTTTTGAATAAATAATCTTCACTACAAACCATTGTTTAACTCAACATCAGGAAATTATTAATGTTTAAGGGAATAGAAGGCAATTTTATGGTATCAATGAGGAAAAATTATTAAATTAAATTAAAATTTATCATAAAATTAAATATGATATGTGCGGTTATTTTTATACTGAACTTTTCTACTCCATTGCAATTCAAGTGTATAGACACAGAAAATAACGTGTTATTTCATTTATAATAAATTTCAAAATCAAAATGTTAACTCAGAAAAATTATATTTGTACAAATTATGAAAGATAGTTGTGAGTTGAATATATAGGAAACATCAGTTTCTTTGAAAATAATGATTTTCATGGATAAAGATCAATTACTTAAAATATTTTCTCTCTAATAAAATAACATCATGCCCAAGATAATTTCTATTCCACCCCAAGAGAGAGAGACACAGTTAAGCCTTCTATAGACCTTATTTCACGTAAATGAAGACTATTGAGAAATGTCTCATTTAAGTGTTTAATAATTATTTTAATAAAGAAAATATTGACTTGGCTTAAGAAAAGAAAATACAATACTCTGATGGTTTAATGAATGAGAAAAAAATTCCCACAGACTGGGTCTTTCAGTAAGAAGAAATTCAGAATTTTGACCCCAAGTTGAGAAAATATGTGCTACATTTTTTTTTTTTTTTTTTTTTTTTTTGCAGTATGCGGGCTTCTCACTGTTTTGGCCTCTCACATTGCAGGGCACAGGCTCCAGACATGCAGGTTCAGCGGCCATTGTTCACGGGCCTAGCCGCTCTGCAGCATGTGGGATATTCCTGGACCGGGGCACGAACCCGTGTCCCCTGCATCAGCAGGCAGACTCTCAACCACTGCACCACCAGGGAAGCCCTGTGCTACTTCTTAATTCTATTTTAATTTTCCCTGCTTTCTCTGAGTAAAGATTTATAAATAACTAGGTAATTGGTGGAGGGAGTAATATTGGATGAAGTTTGAGGCTTAAGAAAAGAATGAAGAAACTAGGATTATACTTAAGACATTTTGCTCAAATGATTAATGATGAGTCAACAAAAATAAATCCAACAAAAGGATACATAGATTTGACGAGTAATAAAAGATATACATACTTTGAACATATTTGGTTGAGGTTCCTAAGGAATAGTCATGTAAAGGTGTCTGTTAGGGCTTCCCTGGTTACGCAGTGGTTGAGAGTCCACCTGCCAGTGCAGGGGACACAGGTTCTTGCCCCAGTCTGGGAAGATCCCACGTGCTGGCTGTGGAGTGGCTAGGCCTGTGAGCCATGGCCACTGAGCCTGCATGTCCGGAGCCTGCGCTCCACAATGGTAGAGGCCACAACAGTGAGAGGCCCGCATACTGCAAAAAAAAAAAAAAAAAAAAAAAAAAAAAAGGTGTCTGTTAACCTTTGGAACTCTCAGTCTGAAATTTTAGATACAATAGAAAACATGGTGACTGAGACCAAATAAACTGAGTCAATACAATTAAGGTAAACAAGAATACTGGTGGAATGCTAACAATGAACGCAATGCATCAGAATCATCTGCTCTATTTTTTTGAAGATTCAGGCTCCTGAAATATTCCTCAGATCTACTTTGATGATGGGGCCCAAGAATCTACTTAAAAACTCTTTTAACATAAGCATTACAAGTGATATAATGGATAATAAAACTTGAGATCCATAGATTTAATTGGGCAATAGAAGAAAAGAACAAATAAGCAGGTATGATATAAAGGTAAAAAAAAAAAATGCCAAGAAAATAAGGTCACAAAGAGTAGGGAAGGAGATCAAGGAGAAAATGGTTAGTAGGCTTAATGGTGCACAGAGGTCAAATAACACAAGATCTGAAATGTTTCTACTAGATTTACAACCCAGTAGTCATTGGTAATCTTATCACAAACAGTATCAGCAAAATAGTAAGGAAAAAAATAGAAAGCTGAAGACTGAGGAGCAAGTTTATGGAGAAGTTGAAACAACAAATCTGGATCGTTTTTCCACAAATTTTATCATGAAGGAAAATTTTAGGTAACATAATGTGCAGAGCGGAAAGCAAAGTGAAGTGATAGATTTTTATTTCACTTTTAAAGGGTGAAGAAGCTTATTCAAGTAAACTACAAAATATACATTTTTTCTAGTCAATGTAACATCAAACAAACAATCCTTTAACCAATTCATCACTTATATAACTCATAATTCCACACTGTGGCTCCTGTTTCATAACAGTATGCCCAAATGAACCTGTAATTTCCTCTCATTAGAGGGATGGAGGAAGTAAGATATGCTAGAATTCACATATTATTGAAAAACAAAATATTAGAAAGGGCTCAATTGTTTAAAATGCTGACAAATGTTTAAACAATCAACGTCAGCGGTTTACTACAAATCTAGTAGACCCCATGTTGCATTCCTTGATGTGTGATTAAATCCTTATAAGTAATTCAACACACATATCCTGAGAGCAAGGGAAGTCTCAGAAAGGTAGCTACAACATAAAAGTATGTCTGGTTGTCACTTATTAATGAGGTCAACAATCCTCTATACATGTGAGTCTTTTATAAAAGATTCCACTGAATGCTTTATGCTATTGAGTTTTTTGCTCAATACAGACAATTTGGGAATAAGCAAATAAAAGTCAATGTTGTCTTCAAGTAGTCATTTTTCTGGTGCTTGATTCCCCCTGCCACTACATTTTTATTGTGTTTGGGCATTGAGGGTAGAAACAATTAAAAGGATTTTCATTTTGTATCCTCACTGTGTTTAGAAAGCATCAAATTAATGTTTAAAACAATGTCTTCCTGAGTTGATGCTTGCTGAAGAAGGAGGGGAGGGAGGCTTTTGTAGGAAGTCTCTTTGTATCTGTTATCAAAATAATGACAAAGACTCCATTGTTTTGAACATTTGCCACCCATACTTAAATTAGCAGACATATGCAATGCCATTCAAACTTGAGAAAAAATGCTTTATCTGGGATCTTAATAGAAGTTAATTGAAAGCTTGGCTGGATTAATTACCATAAAACATTTCATATAGATGAGGCCAGGGAAACTAAACTGCTTAAACATGAGATTTTTTTCCCCCTGCAGTCCATTGTGTATCTCAACACTCAATGAAGATTTTGGAAAAGTATGTGCTTGCCATGTGGGATTCTAGTAGCAAAGCAAGTGCATTTGGTCATCATATATGCTTTAGTTGTTAGCAAGAAACTGCTTATAATTGTAATTTTTTTAGTTTTAGTAGTGGTGCTGATAACTCACCCTTATTGGACAATGCTAATCCTGACCACTGTGCTAAGTATTTTATTGTAATATATAATTTAACTCTTGTTGTACAAAATTTAATACCTTTCTTTTACTGATGAAGGAATTGAAGAAAAAATATGTTAAATAGCTTGCCCAAGATACACAATTAATACCGGGCAGAAAAAATATTAGAACTAAATTTGTCACAAGATTGAACTTGAGCTTTTACCCCTTGTTCCTTATTGTTTCTGATTGAATGTGGTATAAATCCCAGTCCAGCATGACCTTGTAAGATACCTTCACAGGTAGAAATGCAATACTATGTTTTTTGCACACAACAAGGATCACCATTAGATTAATCTGTTTATAATAACTAAAATATTTTTCTGTAGATTTGTGTAAAATATGTGTGTGCATACATACAAAGCAGAAGAATTTTAGTAATTTTTAAGCCATAATTAACATATATAGGCTAGTCCATAGCCTGGGTTAAATAGCTAAGTTCAATGACCAAAAAAAAAAAAAAAAATGATTTTTGATAAAAAAATAAATAATAATCACATATGGCTCCAGTTCCTTTAAGAAAGTTACATATGGGGAGGAGTTTCAAGATGGCAGAAGAGTAGGATGCAGAGATCACCTTGCTCTCCACAAATACATCAGAAATACATCTACATGTGGAACAGATCCCATAGACACCTACTGAACGCTGGCAGAAGACCTCAGACCTCCCAAAAGGCAAGAAACTCCCCACGTACCTGGGTAGGGCAAAAGAAAAAAGAAAAAACAGAGACAAAAGAATAGGGCCAGGACCCGCACCAGTGGGAGGGTGCTGTGAAGGAGGAAACGTTTCCACACACTAGGAAGCTCCTTCATGGTTGGAGACTGCTGGTGGCAGAGGGGGAAGCTTTGGAGCCCCGGGGGAGAGTGCAGCAACACGGGTGCGGAGGGCAAAGCAGAAAGATTCCCACACAGAGTATTGGTGCCGACCAGCACTCACTGGTCCAAGAGGCTTGTCTGCTCACCCGCCGGGGCGGGCGGGGACTGGGAGCTGAGTCTCGGGCATCGGTCGGATCGCAGGGAGAGGACTGGTGGTGTGAACATAGCCTGAAGGGGTTAGTGCACCACGGCTGGCCGGGAGGAAGACCAGGAAAAAGTCTGGACCAGCTGAAGAGGCAAAAGACCTTTTCTTCCCTCTTTGTTTCCTGGTGTGCGAGGATAGGGGATTAAGAGTGCTGCTTAAAGGAGCTCCAGAGACGGGCGCAAAACGCGGCTATCAGCACGGACCCCAGAGACGGGCAGGAGACATAAGGCTGCTCCTGCAGCCAACAAGAAGGCTGTGTGAGAGCACAGGTCACCATCCACACCTCCCTTCCGGGGAGCCTGTGCAGCCCGCCACTGTCAGTGTCCTGTGATCCAGGGACAACAACCCTGGGAGAACACAGGGCGCACCTCAGGCTGTTGCAGCATCACTCTGGCCTCTGCTGCCGCAAGATTGCCCCACATCCGTACCCCTCCCTCGTCATGGTCTGAGTGAGCCAGAGCCCCCAGATCACCTGCTCCTTTAACCCCGTCCTGTCTGAGCGAAGAACAAATGCCCTTAGGTGAGCTACATGAGAGGTAGGTCCAAATCTAAAGCTGAACCCCAGGAGCTGTATGAACAAAGAAGAGAAAGGGAAATTTCTCCCACCAGCTTCAGGAGCAGCAGATTAAATCTCCACAATCAACTTGAAGTGCCCTGCATCTGTGGAATACCTGAATATACAAGGAATCATCTCAAACTGAGGAGGTGAACTTTAGGAGAAAAGATATATTTTTCTTCTCCTTTTTCTCTTTTTGTAAGTGTGTATGTGTATGCTTCTGTGTGTGATCTTGTCTGTATAGCTTTGTTTTTTACCATTTGTCCTAGGGTTCTGTCTGTCCATTTTTTTGCTTGTTTTTTTGTTTTCTCTAAAATTTTTTTCTTAATAATTATTATTTTATTTTAATAACTTTATTTTATTTCACTTTATTTTATTTTATGTTCTTTATTTCTTTGTTTCTATTTTTCTCACTTTTATTCTGAGCCATGTGGAAGAAAGTCTCTTGGTGCTCCAGCGAGGTGTCAGGGCTGTGCCTCTGAGGTGGGAGAGCCAACTTCAGGACACTGGTCCACAAGAGACCTCCCAGTTCCACGTGATATCAAATGGCAAAAATCTCTCAGAGATTTCCATCTCAATACCAAGAAACAGCTTCACTAAACGACCACCAAGCTACAGTGCTGGACACCCTATGACAAACAACTAGCAAGAAAGGAACACAACCCCATCCATTAGAACAGAGGCTGCCTAAAATCATAATAAGGCCACAGACACCCCAAAACACACGACTAGATGTGGACCTGCCCACCAGAAAGAAAAGATCCAGCCTCATCCACCAGAAAACAGGCACTAGTCCCCTCCACCAGGAAGCCTACACAACCCACTGAACCAACCTTAGCCATTGGGGACAGACACCAAAAACAACAGGAACTATGAACCTGCAACCTGAGGAAAGGAGAACCCAAACACAGGAAGTTAAGCAAAATGAAAAGACAGAAAAAAACACAGCATATGAAGAAACAAGGCAAAAGCCCACCAGACCTAACAAATGAAGAGGAAATAGGCAGTCTACCTGAAAAATAATTCAGAATAATGATAGTAAAGATGACCCAAAATCTTGGAAATAGAATAGATAAAATACAAGAAACATTTAACAAGGACCTAGAAGAAGTAAAGAGCAAACAAACAATGATGAACAACACAGAAAATGAAACTAAAAATTCTCTAGAAGGGATCAATAGCAGAATAACAGAGGCAGAAGAACGGATAAGTGACCTGGAAGAAAAAATATTGGAAATAACTACTGCAGACCAGAATAAAGAAAAAAGAATGAATAGAACTGAGGACAGTCTCAGAGACTTCTGGGACAACATTAAATGCATCAAGATTCGAATTATAGGGGTCCCAGAAGAAGAAGAGAAAAAGAAAGAGACTGAGAAAATATTTGAAGAGATTATAGTTGAAAACTTCCCTAATATGAGAAAGGAAATAGGTAATCAAGTCCAGGAAGCACAGAGTCCCATACAGGATAAATCCAAGGAGAAACACGCCAAGACACATATTAATCAAAGTATCAAAAATGAAGTACAAAGAAAAAATATTAAAAGCAGCAAGGGAAAAACAACCAATAACATACAAGGGAATCCCCATAAGGTTAAAAGCTGATCTTTCAGCAGAAACTCTGCAAGCCAGAAGGGAGTGGCAGGACATATTTAAAGTGATGAAGGAGAAAAACCTACAAACAAGCTTACTCTACCTGACAAGGATCTCATTCAGATTTGATGTAGAAATTAAAACCTTTACAGACAAGCAAAAGTTAAGAGAATTCAGCACCACCAAACCAGCTTTACAACAAATGCTAAAGGAACTTCTCTAGGCAGGAAATACAAAAGAAGGAGAAGACCTACAATAACACACAATTAAGAAAATGGTAATAGGAACATACATATAGATAATTACCTTAAATGTAAATGAAATAAATGCTCCAACCAAAACACATAGACAGGGAATGGATACAAAAACAAGACCCGTATATATGCTGTCTACAAGAGACCCACTTCAGACCCAGGGACACATACTGACTGAAAGTGAGGGGATGGAAAAAGATATTCCATGAAAATGGAAATCAAAAGAAAGCCGGAGTAGCAATTCTCATATCAGACAAAATAGACTTTAAAATAAAGACTATTACAAGAGACAAAGAAAGACACTACATAATGTCTTGGATCAAGGGATTGGTCCAAGAAGAAGATATAACAATTCTAAATATTTAGGCACCCAACATAGGAGCACCTCACTACATAAGGCAAATACTAACAGCCATAAAAGAGGAAATCATCAGTAACACAAATATAGTAGGGTACTTTAACACCCCACTTTCACCAGTGGACAGATCATCCAAAATGAAAATAAATAAGGAAACACAAGCTTTAAATGATACATTAAAAAAGTGGACTTCATTGATATTTATAGGACATTCCACTGAAAAACAACAGACTACACATTCTTCTCAAGTGCTCATGGAATATTCTCCAGGATAGATCATATCTTGTGTCATAAATCAAGTCTTGGTAAATTTAAGAAAATTGAAATCATATCAAGTATCTTTTCTGACCACAACGCTATGAGAGTAGATATCAATTACAGGAAAAATATGTAAAAAATACAAACACAGGGAGGCTAAACAATACACTACTTAATAACCAAGAGATCACTGAAGAAATCAAAGAGGGAATGAAAAAATACCTAGAAACAGGGCTTCCCTGGTGGCGCAGTGGTTGAGAGTCCACCTGCCAATGCAGGGGACACAGGTTCGTGCCCTGGTCTGTAAAGATCCCACATGCCACAGAGCAGCTAGGCCCATGAGCCATGGCCGATGAGCCTTCACTTCCAGAGCCTGTGCTTCACAACAGGAGAAGCCACAACAGTGAGAGGCCTGCGTACCACAAAAAAATCCAAAAAACAAACAACAAGAAAAACCTAGCAACAAATGACAATGAAAACATGATGACCCATAACCTATGGGATTCAGCAAAAGCAGTTCTAAGGGGGAAGTTTATAGCGATAAAATCCTACCTCAATAAAGAAGAAACATCTCAAATGAACAACCTAACTTTACACATACAGCAATTAGAGAAAGAAGAACAACAACAACAACAAAATCAAAGTTAGCAGAAGGAAAGAAATCATAAAGATCAGATCAGAAATAAACCAAAAAGAAATGATAGCAAAGATCAATAAAACTAAAACCTGGTTCTTTGAGAAGATAAACAAAATTGATTAATCATTAGTCAGATTCATCAAGAAAAAAAGGGAGAGGACTCAAATCAATAGAAATAGAAATGAAAAAGGAGAAGTAAAAACTGACACTGCAGAAATACGAAGGATAATGAGAGATTACTACAAGGAGCTCTATGCCAATAAAATGGACAACCTGGAAGAAACGGACAAATTCTTAGAAATGCACAACCTTCTGAGACTGAACCAGGAAGAAAAAGAAAATATGAACAGATCAATCACAAGCACTGAAATTGAAACTGTGATTAAAAATATTCCAACAAGCAAAAGCCCGGGGCCAGATGGCTTCACAGGAAAATTCTATCAAACAATTAGAGAAGAGCTAACACCTATCCTTCTCAAACTTTCCCAAAATATAGCAGAGGGAGGAACACTCCCAAACTCATTCTACGAAGCCATCATCGCCCTGATAATAAAAACCAAACAAAGATGTCACAAAGAAAGAAAACTACACATCAATATCATTAATAACCATAGATGCTAAACTCCTCTACAAAATATTAGCAAACAGAATCCAACAGCACATTAAAAGGATCAAACACCATGATCAAGAGGGGTTTATCCCAGGAATGAAAGGATTCTTCAATATATGCAAATCAATCAATGTGATGCACCATATTTACAAATTGAAGGAGAAAAAACATATGATCATCTCAATACAGAGAAAGTTTTGTCAAAATTCAACCCCAATTTATGATAACCACCCTAGAGAAAGACATAGAGGGAACTTTCCTCAACATAATATATGCTATATATGAAAAACTACACACAACATTGTCCTCAGTGGTGAAAAACTGAAACCATTTCCACTAAGATCAGGAACAAGGCAAGGTTGCCCACTCTCACCACTCTTATTCAACATAGTTTTGGAAGTTTTAGCCACAGCAGAGAAGAAAAGGAAATAAAGGAATCCAAATCAGAAAAGAAGAAGTAAAGCCATCACTGTTTGCAGATGACATGATACTATACATAGAGAATCTTAAAGATGCTACCAGAAAACTACTATAGCTAATCAATGCATTTGGTAAAGTAGCAGGATGCTAAATTAATGCATAGAAATCTCTAACATTCCTATACATTAATGATGAAAAATCTGAAAATGAAATTAAGAAATCACTCCCATTTACCATTACAACAAAAAGAATAAAATATCTAGGAATAAACCTACCTAAGGAGACAAAAGACCTGTATGCAGAAAATTATAAGATACTGATGAAAGAAATTAAAGATGATACACATAGATGGAGACATACACCATGTTCTTGGATTGGAAGAATCAACATTGTAAAAATGACTCTACTACCCAAAGCAATCTACAGATTCAATGCAATCTCTTTCAAACTACCACTGGCATTTTTCACAGAACTAGAACAAAAAATTTCACAATTTGTATGGAAATGCAAACTACCCCAAACACCCAAAGCAATCTTGAGAAAGAAAAACGGAGCTGGAGGACTCAGGATCCCTGACTCCAGACTACTACAAAGGTACAGTAATCAAGACAGTATGGTACCAGCACAAAAACAGAAAGATAGATCAATAGAACAGGATAGAAAACCATAGATAAACCCACGCACCTATTGTCACCTTATCTTTGATAAAGGAGGCAAGAATATACAGAGAAAAGTTAGCCTCTTCAATAAGTGGTTCTGGGAAAACTGGACAGGTACATTTAAAACTATGGAATTAGAACACTCCTTAACACCATACACAAAAATGATCTCAAACTGGATTAAAGACCTAAATGTAAGGCCAGACACTATCAAACTCTTAGAGGAAAACATAGGCAGAACACTCTATGATATAACTCACAGCAATATCCTTTTTGACCCACCTCCTAAAGAAATGGAAATAAAAACAAAAATAAACAAATGGGACCTAATGAAATTCAAAAACTTCTGCACAGCAAAGGAAACCATAAACAAGACCAAAAGACAACCCTCAGGATGGGAGAAAATATTTGCAGATGAAGCAACTGACAAAAGATTAATCTCCAAAACATGCAAGAAACACTTGCAGCTCAATATCAAAAAAGCAAACCACTTAGTCCAAAAATGGGCAGAAGACCCAAACAGACATTTCTCCAAAGAAGATATACAGACTGCCAACAAACACATGAAAGAATGCTCAACATCATAAATCATTAGAGAAATGCAAATCAAAACTACAATGAGATATCATCTCACACCAGTCAGAATTGCCATCATCGAAAAATCTACAAACGATAAATGCTGGAGAGGGTGTGGAGGAAGTTGAACCCTCTTGCACTGTTGGTGGGAATGTACATTGATACAGCCACTTTGGAGAACAGTATGGAGGTTCCTTAGAAAACTACAAATAGAACTACCATACAACACAGCAATCCCACTACTGGCCATATTCTCTGAGAAAACCATAATTCAAAAAGAGTCATGTACCAAAAGTTCATTGCAGTTCTATTTACAATAGCGAGGATATGGAAGCAACCTAAGTGTCCATCAACAGATGAATGGATAAAGAAGATGTGGCACATATATACAATGGAATATTACTCAGCCATTAAAAAAAACCAAAATTGAGTTATTTGTAGTGAGGTGCATGGACCTAGAGTCTGTCATACAGAGTGAAGTAAGTTGGAAAGAGAACAATACCATATGCTAACACATATATATGGAATCTAAGAAATAAAAAAAGAAAAAAGGTCATGAAGAACCTAGGGGGAAGATGGGAACAAATACACAGACCTACTAGAGAATGGACTTGAGGATATGGGGAGGGGAAAGGGTACACTGTGACAAAGTGAGACAGTGGCATGGACATATATACACTACCAAACATAAAATAGATAGCTAGTGGGAAGCAGCTGTATAGCACAGGGAGATCAGCTCGGTGCTTTGTGACCACCTAGAGGTGTGGGATATGGAGGGTGGGAGGGAGGAAGACACAAGAGGGAAGAGATATAGGAACATATGTATATGTATAACTGATTCACTTTGTTATAAAACAGAAACTAACACACCATTGTAAAACAATTATATTCCAATAAAGATGTTAAAAACATTTAAAAAATAAAAAAAAAAAGGAAGTTACATATAACACTAAGACTCTATCTCAAGTTTTGGAACCTAGAACACAAAAACTAATAGATGTAGAGATTTCATAGTGAGATGAAAGAACAATCAGGCTCCTAGTTAAATTCTCTGACATCTTGGACTGAAAGTCTAGCTTCTTAGCTATCAGTCCATAAGTCATTAAAACAAACAACAACAACAGCAACAACTCAGTGAGGAATTAAAATACTCCAAGTCATACAAAGTAAAGCACCTTAGTAGAATATTTTTTTCTACTTTTTCTACTTTTTATAACTTGTCTGTATTTGACAGCTGTGGTGATTTCATTGGGCTAAGTAAGATAATACTGCTTTTGGTCTTCACCTGTCTTCTCTCTGTCCTCCTGTTTTTGGGGAAGGGGATAGAGTAATTATCCTTAAATGTGCCCTTATTTAGTGTTGGTGCAAAAACTATAAGAAAATAAGTTATTAGATGAAAAAACAGTGGTTTTGTTTGGGTATCTTCAGAAGTAAAGATTCAAAGGAAGGGTTTTATTTAGGAGATGAAGGAAAACTCTGATAAGGGAGTGAAAAATGAGACAAGGAAAGGCAGCCAATAAAAAGGTGTGTTACAAAGGCCCCTACCACTGTGGGCACCAGTAGTTTAATCCTGCACGGAAACCTCCAAGAGCAAAGCATGGAATACTTGGCTGAGATTTATCTCACCTGAAACATGAGAGAACCGAGAAGTTTATATACCAACTTTCATCCATCATTGGTTGTAGATTGTCTGCTTTCTTTCTATAGAGACAATTTGTTCTTCAGAAAGCAGAGGTTCTTGCAGACAATTGACTTTATGAATTTTGCTTACCAAAGCTTAAAACCATTGGAGAGATTATGGTTGGTATCCTGAGCATGTGGCAAAGCAGAGTTCAGCATACAGATGGCCAACAGGCACATGAAAATATGCTCAACATTGCTAATTACTAGAGAAATGCAAATCAAAACCACAGTGAGGTATTACTTCACACAAGTCAGAATGGCCATCATCAAAAAGTCTACAAATAATAAATGTTGGAGAGGGTGTGGAGAAAAGGGAACCCTCCTACACTGTTGGTGGGAATGTAAATTGATGTAGCCACTATGAAGAACAGTATAGAAGTTCCTTAAAAAAACTAAAAATAGAATTACCATATGATCCAGCAATCCCACTCCTGGTCATATATCTGGAAGAGATGAAAAATCTAATTCAAAAAAATACAAGCACCCCCAATATTCATAACAGCACTACTTACAATAGCCAAGACATGGAAGCAAACTAAGTGTCCATCAACAGATAATGTGTATATAATATATATATATATGAAAATTACTCAGCCACTCAGCCATAAAAAGGAATGAAATATTGTGATTTGCAGCAACATGGATGAACCTAGAGATTATCATTCTGAGTAAAGTAAGCCAGACAGAGAAAGACAAATATTGTATGATATCACATATATGTTGAATCAGAAAAGTAATACAAATGAACTCATTTACAAAACAGAAACAGACTCATAGACATAGAAAACAAACTTATGGTTACCAAAGGGGAAAGGAGGGGAGGGATAAGTTAGGAGGTTGGGATTAACAGATACACACTACTATATATAAAATAGATAATCAACAAGGATCTACTGTATAGCACATGGAACTATATTCAATATCTTATAATAACTTATAATGGAAAAGAATCTGAAAAATAATATATATATATATAATTGAATCACTTTGCTGTACACTTGAAACTAACACAGTATTATAAATTAACTATACTTCAATTAAAAAAAATAAAATGAAAAAGTCTTCAGACAAAGAAATGCTAGAGCTAGAAGTTCAAAGTTAAGTTTCACTGAAGTGGTAAGGACTAGAGGATATGGGATAGGACACCAACAGTGTCTGCCACAATTTATGTTAAAATTTCATATGTAAAACATTAGTTTATAGGGTAGTTTTTTTATTAAGAGATGTAACATATACTTATAATTTGGAAGGTTATCAATCAGTTAAGTTTCCTTCATCACTCTTTTTCCCACCTTTTCTAACTCTGCCCTCTTGAAATTGAATGGAACTAGTCTAATTTTTGTTATTTGATCCAGCATTTCTTAAATCTTTAATTCCTTCTCAGTTCCTAACATAATTAAGTCAATTTCTGAGATCGTGAGGAACTGATAATCCAGTTAAAGCTCCATTGTAATTAGAAAGTTATGTCTTTTTTTCTGTGAAGCTCACATTCTCCTGTATTTCTGATTAGAATTAAAATATCAAGATGATGCATAGGAGATTCAATTATAACAACTATGACTGAATTAAGAAAATCCAAATATTCTGTTTTTGATATTAAGAAAATTTGCTGTTCAAAATATCCTTGCTTTCACTTCTTTCCTTTAAAATGTTATTATGAAATGTGTTGCATACCAGAAAATGCTTGGTGCAGTGTCTGGGGCGGGGTTTGGGGGGGGGGGCCTTTGGTCAGTAAGCACAAGGACACTGTGAGATACATTGTGCAGGTACATTTATAACTTACTGTAAAAAAGTGAAAAACTGTCATTGGAAATTCAGTTGCTCAAGCACTGACATTGGACCTTGATGTCTTTGATTCCAGATAGTTAAATCATTTATGAGGAGCAGGGTATTTATGTGACAGAATATGTCAAAGTTTTGTCTTTAATGACGATTATAAAACAGTGCAGCTACTGCTGTTTTTGCTTAGATAGTGAGCATACAACATATTCTGTATGTAAAACGCAATTTGGTGGGACAAGGGGCTATTAACCCTTCTAACTGGACTATTTGCTGGTCAAAATTATTTTCATGATTAAAACAAAAGTAATATGAAAATACTTTCATAAAAATATATTTTTATTTCTTTAATCATTTTTCTTCTGGTGAAAAATAAATCCCCAATCTAATGTGTATACCTGTTTCTGTGTGTGTGTGTGTGTGTGTGTGTGTGTGTGTGTGTGTAAATCTTCTCTCATAGAGTTGCATTCAGAGTAAGAAACCAGAAAATTTTAGCAATATTTATAAAAGACGCTTTGTTCTTCTGTGCTAGGTGCTCTACTGCAAAGATGTGAATGTGTAAAAAATACAATATGTCCTTTTTCATAAAGATCACTGAAGAGGAAACCTAAGGACAAATTCCAACATGATATAAAAAAGGAAGAAAAGTTGACCAGTGACTGAGGTTTACCACTGTTCTTATGTTGCACTCCATCTTGCTCTTTACTACTGTAAACTTAAACTATGTAGGCAAAATTGAAGTGCCAGAATTTTAGTTTATTTTTAAGGGGAAAAATCTAGCTAAACACTGGCATAGATTGTAGCCAAATACTCAGCACAGTTTTCAAGGGAGATAAATCAGTCTTTTATTTACATTACTTATATATTTACTAATTTTGTATTTAGAAAAAATTTCAAATTGTAATAAGATCACCTCAGAGTACAAGTATGGATTAATGGCATTTAATTAAATGTTTTATTTTATTATTTATTTATTTAATTTATTTTTTAACACCTTTATTGGCATATAATTGCTTTACAATTGTGTGTTAGTGTCTGTATAGTTTTTGTATAACCAAGGGAATCACCTATACACATATATATATCCTCACAGCTCCTCCTTCTTGCGTCTCCCTTCCACCCTCCCTATCCCACCCCTCTAGTTGGACACAAAGTACCGAGCTGCTCACCTTATGCTATGCAGCTGCTTCCCACTAGTTATCTATTTTACATTTGGTAGTGTATATATGTCCATGCCACTCTCTCACTTCGTCCCAGCTTACCCTGCCCCCTACCCGTGTCCTCAAGGCCATTCTCTGCGTCTGTATTTTTTTTTTTGCGGTACGCGGGCCTCTCACTGCTATGGCCCCTACCGCCGCGGAGCACAGGCTCCGGACGCACAGGCTCAGCGGCCATGGCTCACAGGCCCAGCCGCTCCACAGCATGTGGGATCCTCCTGGACCGAGGCACGAACCTGCGTCCCCTGCATCGGCAGGAGGCCCCTAAACCACTGTGCCACCAGGGAAGCCCACGTCTTTTTCTTTATTCCTGTCCTGCCCCTAGGTTCTTCAGAACCTTTTTTTTTTTTTTTTAATTACATATATATGTGTTAGCATATGGTATTTGTTTTTTCTTTCTGACTTACTTCATGCTTTATGACAGTGTCCAGGTCCAGCCACCTCACTACAAAAAAATCAATTTCATTTCTTTTCATGGCTGAGAAATAGTCCATTGAATATATGTGACACATCTTCTTTATCCATTCATCTGTTGATGGACACTCAGGTTGCTTCTATGTCCTGGCTATTGTACACAGTGTTGCAATGAACACTGTGGTACATGACTATTTTTGAATTATGTTTTCTCAGGGTATATGCCCAGTAGTGGGATTGCTGGGTCATACGGTAGTTCTAATTTTAGTCTTTTAAGGAACCTCCATACTGTTCTCCATAGTGGCTGTATCAATTTACATTCCCACCAACAGTGCAAGAGCATCCCCTTTTCTCCACACCCTCTCCAGCATTTATTGTTTGTAGATTTTTTGATGATGGTCATTCTGACTGGTGTGAGGTGATACCTCATTGTAGTTTTGATTTACATTTCTCTAATGATTAGTGATGTTGAGCACCCTTTCATGTATTTGTTGGCAATCTGTATATCTTCTTTGGAGAAATGTCTATTTAGGTCTTCTGCCTATTTTTGGATTGGGTTGTTTGTTTTTTTGATATTGAGCTGCATGAGCTGCTTGTATATTTTGGAGATTAATTCTCTGTCAGTTGCTTCATTTGCAAATATTTTCTCCCATTCTGAGGGTTGTCTTTTCATCTTGATTATGTTTTCCTTTGTTACGCAAAATCTTTTAAATTTCATTAGGTCCCATTTGTTTATTTTTATTTCCATTTCTCTAGGAGGTGGGTCAAAAAGGATCTTCGTGTGATTCCACTAAGATCAGGAACAAGACAAGGTTGTCCACCCTCACTACTATTATTTAACTAGTTTTAGAAGTTTTAGCCACAGCAATCATAGAAGAAAAAGAAATAAAAGGAATCCAAATTGGAAAAGAAGAAGTAAAACTGTCATTGTTTGCAGATGACATGATACTATACATAGAGAATCCTAAAGATGCTATCAGAAAACTACTAGAGCTAATCAGTGAATTTGATAAAGTAGCAGGATACAAAATAATGAACAGAAATCTGTTGCATTCTTATACATTAATGATGAAAAACATGAAAGAGAAATTAAGGAAACACTCCTATTTACCATTGCAACAACAACAAAAAAAATACCTAGCAATAAACCTACCTAAGGAGACCAAAGACTTGTATGCAGAAAACTATAAGACACTGATGAAAGAAATTAAAGATGATACAAACAGATGGAGACATATACCATGTTCTTGGATTGGAAGAATCAACATTGTGAAAATGACTATAGTACCCAAAGCAATCTACAGATTCAATGCAATCCCTGTCAAACTACAAATAGCATTTTTCACAGAACTAGAGCAAAAAATTTCACAATTTGTATAGAAACACAAGAGACCTAGAACAGCCAAATCAATCTTGAGAGAGAAGAATGGAGCTGGAGGAATCAGGCTCCCAGACTGCAGACTATACTACAAAGCCACGGTAATCAAGACAGTAATGTACTGGCACAAAAACAGAAATATAGATCAATGGAATAGGATAGAAAGCCCAGAGATAAACCCACACACATATGGTGACCTTATCTTTGATAAAGGAGGCAAGAATATACAATGGAGAAAAGGTAGCCCCTTCAATAAGTGGGGCTATAAGTTCTGGGAAAACTGGACAGCTACATGTAAAATAAGTTCTGGGAAAACTGGACAGCTACATGTAAAAGAATGAAATTAGAACACTGCCTAACAGCATACAGAAAAATAAACTCAAAATGGATTAAAGACCTCAATGTAAAGCCAGACACTATAAAACTCTTAGAGGAAAACATAGGTAGAATACTGTATGAAATGTTTTATTTTAACTTAATAAGTGACCTGTGTTTAATAAAGCCCACTTTAAGTGCTTGAGAGTAAGTTAGCCAAGCAGAGCTCCACAAACTGAATGCAGATAATTACACCACTAGGGGTTCTGGCAAGAAGTAGAGCAGCCAATGACTGGCCTTTTTAGTAATTATTTAAGTCAGAAATGACTATGCTTCTAGCACGGTGCACTCCCTGTATAGTATAGGCACTTAAAGATCAAATGAATAAATGATGAAACTTTTTTTTATATTTAATTTCCTGAAAATGTTTTTTGTTTAGTTTATGTCTGGTAATTTATTGGAAAATACCATTTAATTTTATTGTTTTTACAGTATATATTTCAATAAAAATACCCATTTGAACCATTCAAACTGCACTGTTCCTAGTTCTGGGTTTTTCTCACATGTTAATAAAGGAGCCATTGTGAATATAATTTGGAGTTATAGAGACTCAATAGAAGTGAAGGCGAAGTATTTGTAAAAAAACAGAAAAGTATTAGACAGAATAGCTTCAAGGGCAGATTTTGAAGCTGACCTGGCTTATGGTCCTGTGGTATATCTATATATCTATGTCTGTGTGTATATCTATATCTATTTTTGTTAGAATACACTGAGTTGTGAAAGAGTTGTTTTACTTCATTTTGTTTTCCTCCAAATATTTTTCAGTTTCTTTATTCCATATTTAGAGAAGTGTCATTCTTGTGCCTTAGGGAAAATTTTTGTCTTGGCAGAAAGCAGAGGTGCCTGTAAGCACTTGTCTTTCTGGTTTTTGTTTACAAATGTTTAAAATCATTGAGGAGATTATGATTCGATTTGTGTCCAAAAGCCTAGGAAAATAGATTATGAGTAACAGAGAATAAAATGATTATAAAAGAAAAAGTTTAAAAGAGTAGTTTATACCAGATTAAAAAGTATTCCCATAGAGTGGAGATAAGATATTTTAGGAGTGGGTGGTAGGGGTAGAATTCTAGGACTTTGGGGCTCCCAGCAATACCAAAAATTTGATGCTTCAATTACCACGTGAAAGCAACAGAGAAAGTGGAACTGAAGGGACCAGGTGGACCAAAACATACGATTTTTAGCAGTTTAATCTGATTATCAATGACCACAGGAATGGCAAGGAGGAAAGAGATTGTTCAAATGTTGACTGAAGTTAAATGTCCTTTATGCTGCAGATATAATATATAGAAGCTTAAAGAGTCCAGTTTAATTTGGCAAGATTTTTATTTCTGTTCTGTCCTAATCATTTGTTCCTTCCTCTCTAGTGTATCATAGTCAGCCACATACAAACATTTATTGACTATTTAAAAATCCCTTTCTTCCAAACTTTCCAAGTACTTCCCTAATCCCTTCCACATTATTTCCTATGAAAATCACTACTTGCTTTCTCCACATCCATAGTTTCCTTTCACTTTCAATCTACTTTAGTCTGACTCCTGTTCATACCACTCACTCACTTTCCACATGTCAAATCACCACGACTTTCAATTCTTTTTTTATCTGAACAAATCTCTGAGCACTGTTCCACACATTAGACTCTTGTTCCTTCTTGAAATACATTTCTTCATTGGCTTTTGTAATGCTATATACTCCTGGTTTTCTTCCTTTCTACTATATTCTTTCTTAAAGTCCTTAGTTATTTCCTCCTTTTTGGTCACATCTCTGAATTATTTTAATTACTCTATGTTTTCTCCAATTTTTCCTTTTTTAATGTATAATACTATGTAGATGTTCTAGTTAATAAGTATTAGTTCCTAGTAGAAAAATGGTCCCACAGACTGTGAGCTAATGCTACCACCTGACTTCTTTGGGTTTATCTTACCATTTAACCATTATGCAAAGCAGAGTGTTACTTTATTCACTGGAGAGATTGAACCTGATTATGAAAGGAGAATAGAATTGATGGTTAACCTATGGAACAAGAAGGATTCAGCCTAGGCTTATAGAATTGTCAGAGCACCTGTCTTAAAACTCTGCTATTCCAGGGTAAGCTATGAAAATATACTCTAGCAATTTAATAAGGCAGGGTTAGTAATGAATCAGACCCTCAGGCCTTTTCAGAATGAAAAGATCATTCCACTAGGAAAAGTATCCCAACCAGCAAAAAACTGGGTGAGTGCAAAGGGAATATTGGGTTGAGTAGACACAGAAAAGTACTAACTACTGCCGTATATCTACATGAAAATGTGACTGCTTTAATAGCTGTGTAATTTCCTTCCTTAATTTCTTGTCTATATTTAAATATGTCAACTAATTCCTCCCTCATCTTCTTTCCTTACTAGCTAGTAGAAGAAGTTCTATTGTTGATTACCCCCCATAATTTTGTTTTTAAGTTAAAGGATCTCAAGTGTAATTGTGACTAATCTATTCAAGGAATGAATATCACTGAGATATATGCGTGGACTTATAGACCATTGGAGTTCCCCTTTATGGGAGGAAATGCAGTTATATCCATTTTTTCAACAGACAGTAGCATTATGTTAGGCAAGGATATAATGTTGTTTTTACTAGAAATTAACTTTGAGGACTAATGTATATAAAGCCACCTATATCCATTTAAAGTGTACAATTTGATCAATTTTGGCAGTTGTATCACCCATGAAACTATAAGCAAATACCCACTAGCCAATATTTTTTAAAAGTTTAATCACAACAAAAGTATTTTTCATACCCATTTGCAGTTAATCTCTCCCTCTGCTCACATCTGGAAACAACCACTGGTTTGCTGTTGGTTGGTATACTTTAGTTTGCATTTTCTAGAATCTTATATATGTAACCATTTAATATGTAATTTGTGTGTCTAGTTTCTTTCACTCGGCATAATTTTTAGATTTATCCATGTTACTGTATCAGTAGTTTGTAATTTTTATTTCTGAGTAGCATTCCATTGTCTGGTTACAACTCAATATGTTTTATCTATTGACCTGTTGATGGACATTTGGGTTGATTCCCATTATTCATCTATTGTGAATAAATCTATTAATATATTCATGTGATTCTTTATACAGACATGTATTTTCATTTCTCTTGTTCACTACCCAGGAGTAAAATGTCTCTTTTATATGGCAGATTTTTGTTAAACTTCTGAATAAACTGTCAGCCAGTTTTACAAAGTGATTGTCTTATTTTACAAGTGTGAACACTCATTCACACAATCACTGAATGAGAGTTCCAGTTATTCCACATCATCATCAACACCTGGTGTAGTCAGGTTTTTCTCTTTTCTTTTTGTATTTTTCTCTCTTTTTCTTTTCCTCGTCTCTTTTCCTTTTTCTTTTTTTTCTTGTTATTTTAATGCATGTAAAACTGTATCTCATCATTATTTTATGGTTTTAATCCCTATTTTTCTAATGATGAAATATGCTCATTTTTTTTCATATGCTATTAGCTGTTTCTATACCTATTACGATGAAGTATTTATTCAAATCCTGTGCCCATTCTGGTATCAGGATGTTTTTATTATGAACTTGTTAGTATTCTTTATATATTCAAGATACTAGTTCTCTGTCACATATGTATATTGTGAATATTTTCTTACTTTCTGTGGCTTCCATGTTTCCTTAATGGTGTCTTTTGTACAACAAAGGTTTTTAACTTTTTGAAGTTTAATTTTATCAAAAATTTTAATGCTTAATGCCTATTACAAGATTGCTGAAATGTTTTCTTTTAGATGTTTAATAGTTTTAACTTTTATCTTTAGGTCTCTTATCCATTTTGAATTATATTTTGTTTATGGTGTGAGGTATAGTTGGATCTTCATGTTTATTCAATATGCTTTCTAGCTTTTCTAGCAAATTTATAGAAAAAAAATTGAAATCTTTGTTAAAAACTAATATGTGAGAATCTACTTCTGAATTCTCTATTGTGTTTCAGTTATGTGTGTGTGTGTATATATATATATTTTTTTTTTTTTTTTTCGGTACGTGTGCCTTTCACTGTTGTGGCCTCTCCCATCGTGGAGCACAGGCTCCGGACATGCAGGCTCAGCAGCCATGGTTCACGGGCCCAGCCTCTCCACGGCATGTGAGATCTTCCTGGACTGGGGCACGAACCCGTGTCCCCTGCATTGGCAGGCGGACTCTCAACCACTGCACCACCAGGGAAGCCCAGTTATGTATATTTTTGACATTACCACACTCTCTTGATTGTTCTAATTTAAAAATATTTAATCAAATCAGGTAGGTTAAACCCTCCAACTATGGTCGTCTTTTAAAGGTCACTTTGGATATTCTTGATCATTTACATTTCAATATAAATTTTAGAACCAATTTGTCAGATAGTATTTAAGAAAAAAGAATACTGAAATTTTGGCTGAGATTGCATTGAATCTCCATATAAATTTGAAAATAAATGACATTTTATATAATATTGAGTCCTTCAATTCCATAAACAAAGTGTATATCTCTATTTATTTATGTATTTTTAAGTTTCTTTCAGCAATATCCTACAGTTTTTAGTGACAAGGTTTGGCATGTGCTTTGTTAAATTTATTTATAAATATTTTATGGAATTTAAAATGTTATTTTGTTTCACACTGTTATTTTTTTTAATTCTGTCTTCTATTGCTCACTGCTACTCTGCAAAATGCAATTAATTTTTTTATATTAACATGTATCCTGTGACTTTGCTATATTCACATATTAATTGTAGAAATAGCTTTGTGTATTCCTGAAGATTTTCTTCTGAGATGATCATGCTGTCTGAAATAGAAATAATTACTTTATTCTCTGCACTCTGCATACCCTTTATTTGTATCTTGCCCCATGGAAATGCCAAAGACCTCCCGAACAATGTAGAATACATGTGGTAAAACCAATGTGGGATAAATATGGTAGAAGCAGACATCCTCTTACTGTTATTTTTACTGGTTTGTTTTTTGGATATTATATATGAATGAAATAAAATACATGAATTTGAAGTATCCAAATCAGTAGATTGTATGAGGTATCATTAGTTGAACCCTGGGACCATCTCAGAACTTCTAAGCTTTTCTCCATACCTCAGATAAAAGGATTTTCCAGGCTTCGCCATCAACAGGTAATCTGGTTAGATTTCACTAGCGATGGACATTATACAAAATTGGAAAGGCAGTGTTATGGACTGTACATTTGTATCCTCTGAAACTTCATATAATTAGGTCCTAACACCAAATGTGGAGATGGGAACCCTGGGAGTTAATTAGGGTTGATAAATTCATGAGGGTGTGGCCCTCATTATGGGATTGGTGGATATATTAGAAGATGAAGAGAGATTGATTTCTTTCTCTCTTTCTCTGGATGTGAGGACACACAGAGAAGGCAAGCCAGAAGAGGGCTCTCAGGAGGAACTGAAATGACTAGCACCTTGATCTTGAACTTCCCAGCCCCAAGAACTATGAGAAGTAAATGTCTGTTGTTTAAGGCAACTGATCTTTAACATTTTCTTATAACAGTCCAAACTGACTAAGACAGACAGCAACTAAAGAACTGCAGGAAACAGTATTTGCTGGAAGCTACTCTAAGAAGGTAGCTGAAATCATTGTTCACTTTCAGCAGCTCCTAAACAATGAAAATCAGCTCTTTTGAACTTCAGGCAGGTGGAATCCTTGTGGTGGAATCCTTGACTCTCTGCATTATCAAGCTTCCTGAAAACTGCTTTGTCCTCCTTTGTTCTCTCAGCCTTCCTATTGGTTAAGTTTCTTTTTACCCATATTAAATCTTTTCTTACTCAAAATATCTATGGGATTTAAATTTTCCTTATTCACTGATACACTTCCACACATAAAAGGTATCTAGGAAGTTCATTCTCTTGCATCAAGCAGACAACTTCCTAAATAATGGACATGGTGTAATGATAAGGAGACATAAGTCACTTCAACAGACTCACACTTGGAGTGTGAGTGTAAATGGAATGATGGACCTCATCATCCCTTCTTGAATAGGATTTCTCTTTTCATTTTTAGGGGTGGACATGAGAAGGAAGAGGCATTTCTAGTCTTCTATCTTTCATTAATACAATGTTTACATGTAAGAAAAGCTAATTTACAAATTAGTTTACAAATAGCTATCTTATGAGTTACTTTTTAGAACATGTTCTTTTGGTAATATTGAAATAGTCTTTTTAATTACTATATAACTCTTTGTAATAGAATATATTATAGACAGTTGAGTGAGCACTAACACAAGCCAGTCTTTCAGGTGTTCTTAATTCTACATTTGCTGTCAGATTACTCTCCATAAATTAGTTCTAATTATGGTATTGCTCAACCTCCCAAACCTTAGTTGGATTCCATTCTATACACACACACCCCTTACACACAAAACATCCAACTACTTACCCTGATTAATAAGGGTGCTCTGTAATGATGATTGATCTAATAGGTTTCCATTTTTACATTTTGCACCACTATTCATGTACTCCCAGTTGAAAGAAAGACTAGCAATTCTCCTAATACTCTTTACTCTTCTCTAACTTTGAGCTCCATCATGCTGTCCTTCATCATGAAATAATTATATTTCAATTCTATGTGTGAAAATTTCACTTGTTATTTTTATTCTAGCTTAAAAGCCTTCACATTTCCCCTATTTTCTCTAAGATGAGTTATCTTTCTTTCCTCTGAATTCTCACAGCCATTTATCTCTGCCTCAGAGAGCAATTCCTGGTTTGTATCTTTAACTTTATTTCTCTATATAGGTAAGGGGATGTTAAATTTGAAGGCCAGGCTCAGCTAAGACTCTATAGTTGAAATCAAAGAGATACTACATCATCTATGCATAAATTTCTATGAGGTGAGACCCCAAAATTTGTCTATCTCCTTTTTGCCCATTACTAATCTTAAGGAGACTGATCAGAGAACTTGGGAGTCGTAAATTTTCTCAAGAGTTGTTAAGGATTTATTCATAATCTCTCTTCTACCTGTAGTGGTGAGAAACATAAAGTGCAGGGAGAGCCTTGCCAGGTCTCACTCCTGGTTTTACATTTGAAGAATTTTGCTAGTTCTGGTGCTGACAAGTGACTAGAATTATGCATAGAAAAAGAAGTATTGAAAGAACCTGACATATACACCCTGTATTTTTTGGATCCTGAACTCTTGATACTAACTCCAGACTAAAGAAATCTGAAGGAGAGTGGCTGGCTGGATCCACCCTGATGGGAGGGTGGATAGAGAGGGCTACAACAAAAAGAAGTTGTATTTTCCACTGTTGACAGGTGAAGATGAATGCTTTCTCCTGAATCAAGTGGAATTTCAGAAGATAGTCAGGTTTGAGTGGGCTTCAAAAGACCTCACTCAAGAGGTCTTCCTTCAGGAAGAAAGGCATCCTCAGTGTATCCCAGAGGAACATAAACAATTGGATATACATATATCTATATATAAAGAGATAGATAGACATAGATATAGATACAGATATAGAAATAGATAGATAGTGCAATTTGTTATAAGACATTGGCTTATATGATTATGGAGGCTGGGCATTTCCAGCATTTGCTGGCTGAGGTGCATCAATAATCCAGCCAGTGGTACAGTTCCAGTCTGAGAATTTGAGTCCAAAGGCCTGTGATGCAGAAAGGTTGATGGTGTAGGTCCAGTCTAAAAGCTGACAGGTTCAAGATCAGGAAGAGTCATGATTTACTTTCAGTCTGAAGGTGGGACAAAGTCAAAGTCCTAGTTCAAAAACCATTATTCAGGAATAATTATCTCTTACTTGGGGAAAAGTCAGCCCTTTTGTGATATTGAAGCCTTCAGCTGATTGGATGAGACCCACCCACATCAGGGAAGGTAATCTGCTTTACTCAGTTTACTGATTCAAAAGTTAATCTCAATCAAAACCACCCTCACAGAAATATACAGAATAATGTTTGACCAAATAGCTAGTCACCCCACCATCTAGTCAAGCTGACACATAAAGTTAACAAGCACACTCAGTAAGCAGAGATAAAGGTTTATTCCTGGATGCTGCTATTGACTGGTCAAAGAGTGGGATATGGAGCATGGCTCACATTCTTCAGGTCAGAGAGACCTCTCAGGAAACCCTAAAGCATGCAATAGGTAAAAGAGCAAGCATTTGAACATGTAATACATTCAGAGGGCACCAGCACTAAATCATAAGTTTAGAGTCAAGTAAGAATTGCTTTCCTTAATTCCTAAATGCCTGCTCCTGCAATTGTGCAAGAACCAGGGGCAGCATTGTTCTGCTGCTTTTCAATATGACTGAAACCCTAGCTGGAAAAAAGTAGGCTTTGAATCAGAGAAGAAAAGGAAATATTACTAACAGGCTGGATTTGTCATTTTAGTCACTGAATAATCAGATGGTTGAATTACAAAATGAATCTCAGGGCTATGAAAGGACCATTATTTCCTGCTTTTTATCCAATTTAATTCAATTTATTGAATAATCATGGTATATATTAGTATTTTCTTCTACTATATGCTTCTTAGTGATGATATTCATTACACCTCCATGTTCATCTTGTAATAAGTAAATTATCCTATATATTAGAAATACAGAAGCCTAAGTATAAGAAGAGACTCATGGAAGACAAAAAAGAATAACAGTTCCAAACTTTTACTGTTGCAAGATTCTCTTATCATCCTTAAGATACATCCACCTTAGAAGATAAATTGTTATAGCTTGCTCTTATTTACCTTTGTTACTAAGACTACATAATGATAGCCAAGGCAGAACCGCCTCATATTGACTCTCTATAAGGATGCTCTTAAATGAGGTCTGTGATTATCTTTACTGAATACTAGGCATTTATCAGGACATTGGCAATACGAAAATAACTCCTGATTTCAAGGATGATGTATGGGAGTTGGCTATGTAAAGAAATAATTATAGTAAAGACTGATCATAGTAATCAAATAAAGCATAGTTAGTAATCAAATAGCACAATATCGTATGAGTTTTATTACAGTTATTCGAGCTGCGTAACAAACCACTCCAAAAGTTAGTTGGCTAAAACATTTATTTTGCTGATGATTGTACAATCTGCAGGGTTTGTTAATGACAGCTCTCTGGCTCCACTCAGCATTGTATAGTGGCTGGATTCATCTGAAGGTTTCTGGTCCGGGAACACTCAAGCAGCTGGGGACTGGAACAATGGGGGCCTCTCAGTCATCTTTCTTTATCTCTGTGTGGTCTCTGTATATAATCTCTCCAGCATGGACATTTAAGCAATGGCAAACTTCTTCTGTATAGACTCAGGACTCCTAAGATACATGTCACCAGTGAAAGCCAGGTAAAAGCTGGTCACCCTGGGCTTCCCTGGTGGCGCAGTGGTTGAGAGTCCACCTGCCGATGCAAGGGACACAGGTTCGTGCCCCGGTCCAGGAAGATCCCACATGCCGCGAGGCAGCTAGGCCCGTGAGCCATGGCCGCTGAGCCTGCACGTCCGGAGCCTGTGCTCCGCAACGGGAGAGGCCACAACAGTGAGAGGCCTGCATACCGCAAAAAAAAAAAAAAAAAAAAGAACACATCAACTGGGGCATTTCATTTGGAAAATTCAGTCAGCCATAGTTGCACAGAAAAGGAGGACCTATTTCAGAGTGGAGAAGTCAAGGAAGCCTTCCAGCAGGAGTAGTCAGAAATCCAGTACAAGAACCACCTGACTCTCCCTGCCTCTAGAGTCTGTCCACCAATCAATCCATTCTTCACATTACATTCCAAGCAAATAATCTAAAATGCAAATTGGATGTCATCCCCATGTCTAACACCAAGCATTCATTTCCAAATTTAAAGAACCTATACCAGCACTGTCATATAGAACTTACTGTGATAACAGAAATATTCTCTGGGCTGTACATTATAGTAGCCACTAGCCTAATTCTGCTTATTGAAAATTTAAAATGTGACTATTGCCACTGAAGAACTGAATATTTAATTTTATTTAAGTTAATTTTAATTAAATTTAAACACTACATGTAGTCAGTGGTTAACATTTTGAATAGCACAGGCATTCTGTGATAAACTCCAAAGTCCTTAAATTTATATTTTAAAATCCTTGTAACATCATGATGCTGTTATTATTATTCTATTTTAAGGGCAAGAAAAGAGATAAATATTTTCTACTTAAGATGGTAGAGCGTGCCTTGTAATCTGCAGATGTTATTTTTACCTAGGTCAATGCAAGTACTGAGAACTTCTATGTGTAACATTCAGTGTTAACTCTAGGAAAAACTTACTGGGATCTGCTTTACTGGCGTTCTTTTCTGTAATGTGACATTTTACAACCTCACATACTCTAAGAGGTTGACCAACCATGGGGAAAAAAAATCAAGGTTGTGCTCTAGTTCTCTTTAAAATATTGATGATATCTAAAAGTATTTAAAGTCACCCCTACAAGATTTTCTAAGTGATCATATTGTTCATAATCCAGAGATTTTGCATAACTTATTATACTTGTGTAGTTGGTCTTAGGGGCAATGCAATTTTAAGCAATTGTTAGTTCTCTTTAGATTATCTCCCCTAAACAAGGTAGTGAAACAGTCCCTTTAACAGACCTTTAACAGTATGGTGATTTATAGATCCATTGTATTGCACAAACTTAGACTTTTCTCAAAATGAAAATATTTAGCCAAATATTTTTGACAGAATGCTAAAATTTCATGTATATTGCATGAATTGTGATAGATACATAAGAAAGACAATAACATTTATCACACCACCTTAAATTAACAAAGCTGAAGATACCAAATTGGTAAAAAGTTCATATGTTAAGAATGGACCTGGAAGAGATGAGTGGTCTCTTTTACATACTTATATGGTCTATTTTAGGTCCATGTAATCTGATCCATACATTAGTCATCTTATTTTCAACTCAAGATTTCCTTTTACATTTTCTAGATGAAAAATGAAACTTAGCAGGGAAGATGAAAAGGAGCAACTAAATTCTGTTTATTCTGTGAGTTGTAATTCACAGTTCTTGCTGATTAGCAAAGAGCAATATTTGAAAGGTTGACTGTTTTGATATTTGCTTGCTACACTTAGGATAATAACTTTCCCACACATGTGGCTAACCAGTTAATGCAAAGCACCAATTTTTATAGGAGAGAGATATCCCAGCAAGGGCCGTACATCTAAATATTCTAATCTAAATTCCCCTGTCATTTCATTTTCATTGAGAATTTCTTGTAGGATGGAAAGTGATCCTACTGTGAGGTCAGGCCAGTGCTTCAGCAGGCTGGGTCCTACAAGTGCTGTGTTAGCTGGAGCACACAGTTGAGAGGCAGAGAATAAAGGGAGAATATCCTGGTTGGTGATGGTGTTGGTGTATGGGACTGGATATTTGGCTCTCCCTGCTGCATCCAGAATGAAATGAAAGGAAATGGAAAAATGAAGTTGGGGGACTACATACTATTTAGCTCTGTATTCTTCCCACTTTTTTTTTTTTTTTCAGTTCACAAAACTGAGTAAATATTGTATTGAATGACACAAATAAATATTTGGTTCAACTCTGCCCTCAAGTCAGTGAATTACCTCACACAAGTCATTTCATCTGGAGCCTTCTATTCTGGATTTGTAATTAATGCTTAAATTATTGGCTTGTCTCAAGAAGTAAATGTGTAATGCAAGTGAAATCACTCCAACATAATGCTTCTGAAACTTTAGTGAGCGCCAGGATCACCTGGAGAACTTGTGAAAGCAGTGCTTTCAAGCGTAAAGACAGCAAACAATATCAACATAAAGACAGCAAACAATATAAAGCAAACAACAGCAAACAACATAAAGACAGCAAATAACAGCAAACAACATAAAGACAGCAAACAATATCAACTAATATTCTTCTATCTAACAGGAAAAGTAACCCTTACAAATTTGGATTCAGTAAACAATTTTCATTAAGAACAAAACAAAAATAGATTAGGATTTTCTAAATTGGGTCACATCAAAGAATACTTTATAGTATTAGTGCAGGTAGTTATATAACCATTCTCATATCACTTAATAAAAACGATTTGAGTTTATGTTACATAACTCTTGATTATTAAATATCCAAATATTTTTTTTCTTTAAGAAATTTAAGGAAATAACTAAATGATCTGTTCCTAGACTTTAAAAGAAATTGAGTAGTAGGTTGAATAATGTTTCCCCAAAATTCATGCCTACCCTAAATCTGAGAATATAACCATATTTACATAGAATCTTTGCAGATGCAACTAAGAATTGAAATGAAGTCATACTAGATTAGGGAGGGCCCTGAATCCAATGAAAATGCTTTTATAAGAGACAGAAAGGACAGATGGAGAGAGGAGGCAATGAATGCAAAGATTAGAGTGTCTACAGGCCAAGAGATGCTAAGGATTGACAGCAATCATCAAAATCCAGGAGAAAGGCAAGAGGCAGCTTCTTTCTCAGAAAGAATCAACCCTGTCAGCACCTTGATTTTGGATTTCTGGTCTACTGAACTGTGAGAGAATAAATTTCTGTTGTGTTAAGCCACGAAATTTTTGGTAATTAATTACGGCAGCCCTAGAAAATTAATACCTAATAATAGGTATAAAAACAGACATATGAGTAGCTTAAAATGTTTAACCTCTATTTTATTTTATCAAGTAGTTTGTTCATGTAGAAATTCTCAACAATGTTTTTGAATCCCATTGAAAATAGGCAATGCTTTCACTGGTCATTATCTGGTCCCTAAAAGGCCTCCTAGTTCTCTGCATTCAGTTTCCATTGTCACTTCTTCTTGTAACTTTTCGGTTGACTTTCATTTTCCACTTTGGCCTTCCGGTCCTCCTTACAGTATTTGCCCTATCACTACTCTTCCAACAACAAGGTTATGCAGGAACTGTCTTTCTTTTTTTCCTCTTCCATGGTAAGCACAGATAGCGCTTTCTATCTCAAATAGCTGGCACTAGTGCTGAGTAACTCTTGTGGTTTCTGTCTCTGCCCAAGCATGAAAATAAGTCTGCACGAAGACTTTAGTAGGCTGAGTAGTTTGTTAAAAAACAGCCAACCAATAAAACTATACATACATATACATATACATGTGTGCATCTCCTACATTCAGAAAAACAGTTTTCACAGTATGCCTGATTTAACTTTATTGTTATGATATTTTGCTTTTCAAAGGTCCAATCAGTTCCTCAGCACAGCTGCTCCCAGGAAGAGAATAAAAAAGAGAAGGTTTTAAAATATGCTAATTGTCATGGTGCTGGTTTAGTCTGAGCTACAAAATAGGCAATATTACAATTCTCAACTGCTCTGCTAAATAGCAATTACTGAACACTTTAATTTCATATCAAAACTGTCCTTCCTGGTAGACTGTCAATACAGAGTCCCATCTGTATCCATCAGAAATGTGTGATTTATGGTATTTTAATTAGTTTATAAATAATTCATAAAAGAATATGCTTGCTTACCAAGACCTGAAAACTGAATTCTTATAGCTTTAGATTTACCATTTGCCTTTTCCCTCATAATTTTTTCATCCTTTTAAGGAATGAATGACTATTTAAAGAGTTTACTGTATTTTCAATTTAATCTCCGTTTAACTTTTGTGATTATGAGTCAGAGCAATTAATGTACTGATATTTTTTTCTGAATTGGTTATAACAATAAATGAACTTTATCAGAAAATCATCAATATAGCAGAAGCTGCATTATGTTATTTGGGCATATTTAGGCCACTGTTCCAATGTTTAAAACACCTCAAGGATCCCAATTTATTCATTAAGTAGTACATGCATTGTTTTGCTCTTTAAATATATATGTGTGTGTGTGTATATATATATATATATATATATATACACACACACACACACACACACACATATTTTGGTGGGGATTGTATTTGGTGGGGATTCAATTTTTAATTGAATACAATTAAAATTGTATTTTTGTATTTTAATTGTACCATTAAAAGCTGTTTAGATGCTGCTAAGCCAAGTAATTGTTTAAATTTAGAGAAGCTAAGATCATATTAAGAATATGAATGGAATGTACCACTTGGTGAAATATAGTGGTCATAAGTTAGTTTGTTCATTTTAACACTTTTTCTCTTTCATTTAGATCTCCCTCTTCCACTTATGGAACTATCAGTCATATAGGCTTGACTCCAACTTCCACAGGAGTGAACATAGAACAAAAGCTGGGCTAACCAACACCCTCCAGGGAAAATTTTCTTGAGTGATTAGAAAAAGGTAAAAAAAAAAAAATTCCCTTTTCTATATGATTGGTGGCTTTGAGGATAATGCGTCCTTGCATTTACAGAGATATACTATACTTAAGAATAAAGCCAAGAGAGAAGATATCAGAGCCAGCCAGAAAAGGGGAAAGACTATTTTCATTGAGCTTTTGAATTTACCCATACTTGAGGTCTTGGACATTTTAATTAGGATTCAAGGCAATAAATTTCCTATTTCACTCAAGCTAAGTTTTGTATTCCTCTTACTTGCAACCAAGGTATCTTAACATAGTAGATAGCCCAGAATATCACGTTATATTCTTAAGAGTTGTAACAATGGTGTATATCTTTTAATATATAATAGGTCATAAATGCAAAACTAATAAAAGATTAGGAATCTTTAAAAGTGTGTACATGCATCCATGAGCTTATGTTTTCTTTTAATATAGTTGATTTCTTTTCTCATATTGTTGTGATAAGAAAAGATGCTTGAAATGATTTGTTTTCTTAAATTTATTGAGACTTGTTTTGTGGCCTAGCATATGATCTATCCTGGAGAATGTTCAATGTGAACTTGAAAAGAATATGTATTCTGCTGTTTTGGATGGAATGTTTTTTATATATACATATTAATATTAATTAATGTAAACTATATATATCATATACATTTTATATATATATATGTATGCAATATGCTATTAAATAACCAATGGCTCACTGAAAAAAAATCAAAGAAGAAATCAAAAACACCTGGAAACAAATGAGAATGAAAATGCAAATACAAAATCTAAGGGACACAGAAAAGCAGTTCTAAGAGAGAAATTTATAGCAATACAAGCTTACCACAGGGAATAAGAAAAATCTCAAATAAATAAATTAAACACCTAAAGGAACTAGAAAAATAAGAACAAACAAAACCCAAATTTAGTAGAAAGAAAGAATGCTTAAAGATCAGAGCAGACATAAATGAAATAGAGACTTTAAAAAAATAGAAAAGATCAGTGAAACTAAGAGTTGATTCTCTGAAAAGATAAACAAAAGTAATAAACCTTTTGACAGAACCATCAAGAAAAAAAGAGAGAGGGCCTAGAACAGTAAAATCAGAAAAGAAAAAGTTACAACCAACACCACAGAATTGCAAAGGATCATAAAAGATTGCTATGAACATTATATGCATATAAAATGGACAACTCAGAAGAAATGGACAACTTCCTAGAAATGTACAATCTTCTGACTTAACCATGAAGAAATAGGAAGTATGAACAGAACAATTACCAGTAATGAAATTGAATCAATGGTAAGATAACTCCCCCAGAACAAAAGTCTGGAGCAAGATAGCCTCAAGATGAATTCTCCCAAACATTTAAAGAAGAGTTAACACCTATTCTTCTCAAACTATTCCCAAAAATTGCAGAGAAAAAATACTTTTAATCTCATTCTATGAGTCCAGCATCACCCTGATACTAAAATCAGATAAAAATATCGAATGCAAAAAAAAAAAAAAAAAAATTGCAGGCCAATATCACTGATGAACATGGATGCAAAAATCCCCACCAAAATATTAGCAAAGCAAATTCAACAATACAAAGTGTCATACACCATGATCAAGTGGGATTTATCCCAAGGGTGCAAAGATGTTTCAGTATCTACATATCAAACAATGTGATAGTCCACATTAACAAAGTGAAGAATAAAAGCCATATTATCATCTCAGTTGTTGCAGAGAAAAAGCTTTTAACAAAATTCGACATCCATTTGTGATAAAATCTCCAGAAAGTGAGAGTAGAAAGAATATACCTCAACATAATAAAAACCATATGTGATAAGCCCACAGCTAGTATCATACTAAACAATTAAAATCTGAAAGTATTTCCTGTAAGGTCAGGAACAAGACAAGGATGCCCACTGTTACCACTTTTATTCAATGTAGTACTGGAAATCCTAGCTTCAGCAATCAGACAAAAATAAAATATAATATATCCAAATTGGAAAACAAGTATAAATGTTACTTTTTGCAGATAGCATGACACTATACATAGAAAATCTTCAAGGTGCTACAAAAAAACTACTAAAAATCATCAATAAATTCAGTAATGATAGAGGATACAAAATTAATATACAGAAATCTGTTGCATTTTTATAGAGTTACAACAAACTATCAGAAATAGAGTTTAAGAAAATAATCACAATGTCTCACAGTATCAAAATAGGCATACTAGAGAAATAGAAAATCCTTAATAGCAGAGCAAACATGAAGAGATTCAAAAGCACAGGTACACACTCTCCCATTATTTCACAAAAAAGGAATCTGAACCTGGTATTGCTGGGACAGCAATGTGGGTCTGCATTCCAATGGAGGAAGTTTGTCGCTTGTTTTTCTTTCTTATTATAGATCCAACATGACAGTGCAGATTTGTCTGTAGTGTAATACAGTGTATGGTATCAGCTGGATTTTATAGGCCAGGTGCCCAAAGGAGTTATCTAGAAATTTCAGTTAGCAAGGATCTAGAGATCTGAGGGTCTTGGGGTTTTGGAGTGCCTTCTGATGAGGTAGGTTTGTGCTTGGGAATGGGGACCCCCCAAGTATCAGGGAAACTGAGGTTGGATATAGTATTTCCTGCTGCTAGGAAGAAAAGATTTCTCTTCCTCTTCAAGTGTGTTTGTGCAACTCAAAAGAGCTCCAAGAATCATTCTCAGACACTTCTGCTTGTTTTTCCTCAACTTCCTGAGCAAAACATATCATTATTTAATTATTGTGATGATAATGATTAAAGCCCACACTGAAGCCTCGCCACACCATTATGAATGTTTTTTTTTTTTTTCTGTGTAGTAATAGATATAGGTTAGAATCATGGTATAACAAGGATGCCTTTGATTCTACTGGTAACTACCTTGGATAGCATTCATGATAAACTAACATTAAATATGTTGTTCATTTTGAATTTTCATTATGTAAAGAGGATTCAAGTATACTAATTTTAACACATCTGAGCTTATATCCAATTTGACAATATTTTTTCACACTGAACTTTCTAGGCAGAATTGAAGTCTCAGGCTAACCTTCTTTTTATATACATGGATGTCTGGTATTAATTCCTTCACTCTGTATTTACCAGATGCTCCAGATATGTGCCTGACAATGTGAGTAGGAATGGGAAAACAAAGAATACATATGCCCTGTGTTACATATTATTAGAATTCTAAGCAGCCTGTATTTTGGAACACCCAAATATATGTTCTAGTTTCAGCATTTTGAAGATTATTCACATTTTGAAGGAGATCAATCACAAAATTGCACTTAATTTTTGTTTTTATTAACATGACTGTACTTCATTAAAAAGTTGATTTTAGAGCTGAATGTAAGCAAAGTAATGTTACTGACCAGTATTTTTATGATTCTGGATTTTACCCAAAGCAGGCATATTTCAGTTTAATACAATGTTTGAAGAATTATATTAAGGTTTTGCTTAAAAAGGCTTTCATGGATTTTTATTGTAATACCTGTGACTATGCAAATATAAAACACTGACAATATTCAAATGTTCAACTAGGGGATTAACATATATAAAATAATAAATTCTGAACAAAAATATGTCATGTAAGAAAAACCAGACACATCAGAAGCTATGAATAAAATGTGAAATAATAATATACAACAATTCATTGACAGTAATGGAAATTTTTATATGTCTACTGTGAATGAAACTTTTATGATGACATCAGAATATCTTTTCACATTTCATCTGTAAACATGCTATGAAATTAAAGTTCTATCTGAAAGCTATGCATAACTACTTAGTTTTTCAGCAGTGGAATATAGAGATTATTACTTTTTCTTAGGAAACTTCTCCAATATTATTGTTATATTACTTATTAAATAAAATAGTCTAAAATTAAAAATAAATTGCTTGAAGCCCAAGGAAACTTTTGATAGAAATGCAAAATAAACCTTGGCAAATAGAACATTTTTTTTGGACAGATATAGAAATTACAAAAGAAGACTTCTCAGTATCATGAAACAGGATTACAAATGACTTATTGATACTGAGATTTGGTATAGATTAGAAACTAATACAGCTATTTTCTACTTATACGAGTTGAAAATAATTTGACCAGCTCTCTGTCCTGTTTATCTATCTTCACTTATGGAAGGAACATAAGAGAATTATCTCTGCTAATTCTATTTGCTGATAACAGTTTGTTGCATCAATAGTTGTTATAATAAATAAATAATGGTCATCAATATTTAGATAGCATATGATGTGTTGTGCTTCCTCAGGCAGTAAAAATACACAGGCAAGGAGATACATCTGCTATGTGAATCTCTGCTTCCTTTCATACCACTTCTTCTACAAGGCTTTCAAACAGTCCCTAGTAAGTGTTTTTTCAGTATGAGTGATTGAAATTTTAAGAAAATAAACCTGGAGGTTATGGGACATGTGGATGAGTACAGGGAATACCTAGGGATAAGGAAATCCTGATTCTCTTTTAATAGTGAAGACATGCAACAATGAAGATATGGCTGAGAATCCAATCAATAGGAAAGAAAAGGGAGGAATGTGTGTGTAGGCACTGGATAATAACATAAGAGGTGGAGAGAAGCAATGAATTAGAAAATTTACATTCGTTCCCTTGCCAAGTTTAAAATTTTTAAATAAAATTTTATACAAGTTTAACAAAAAGGAAAATCACTGTAAAATATCAGAAATAAGTTAAAATGTTACATTTTTCAATAGTTGAAATATGGATGTTTTTCTTCTTTTCTCTCCTTTTAATACTGAGCATATGTTTTTGCAAGGGCAGAATACACTTTAAAAACTTTTCACCATGCCTCCTCATCTTTTTTCTTTGTCTTCTGAAACCAGTGCACCTATGTATTTTTTCTACATCAACTGTTTAAATAATTTTTAAAACCTAACATATTTTATGTGGAGTAAAGATATCTTGGCATTTATTTAAACATTCTTTTTGTAGCCTTAAAAATTCTTCCCAGCTTTGATATTACACTTGTAATTTTGGTAGGGGAATACAAAGTATAAGAATATTTAGGTGTATTCCTAGTTCTTCAAAGCTTGCCTCATATACCTACTTTTCTACTCTATCTCTAATACTCTTTCCTTGACACATTTAATTTGTTTTTTTTTTTGTGCCCACTCAACTGAAACAACGACACCATTTACCTTTTTTTTTGGCCACAATCCCAAGGCTAAATCTCTTCTCTCCTTTCATTTTTCTTGGCCTCACTGTTGTCCTCAGTATGTTACATGATCCTCTCCTTTAAACTAAAAACAATCTGTGTAAAGAAAATGATACTATGAATTAGCTGAAAATTTACGTTTTTCTAAACCACTGCATGGGTCAATTAAATGGCCACTATAGAAGCATTTGGAGAAGTTGGAAGAGAAAACAGGTGTTTGAAAAAAGAATTTTGAATGTAAGATTATTTAGAAAACAAACAATATTTATTTGAAAATTGATCTATCTGTCTGTATATCTGTCTAATCTTTGTTGTGTTAAACAGTCACTACCTGTGATATAATAAAAAACATCTTGATTTTGGTTTCACATCATTCCTTGAAAATATATTCATTTACTATATAGGCTGGATTTTTACTCTGTGGGTATGAAAGACACTTAAAACTGGACATTTTACCTTCTGGGTATGTCCACATTTCCATAGTGGAGTACCTTTTACTTGAGTTCCCTTGACACAGGTAAACGAATGTCTTATCTGCATAGTCAATGCAGCTTTTTCCTTAATTCCTTGAAATTCACTATTCAACACCAGTTTCTGCTGCTTGGTCCTCTACCCCTCTAACAAGGCTTATTGTGAGGACAAAAGTTACCTTGCTCTGGCTCTCTTTCTCTTTTATGTTCACAAAATATACTCATGAGTCCTTTAACTTGACAACCTTTGGGAGAGCAAACTTATTCTATCAAAAACTGAAGCAAAATAAAACAAAATTGTCTCATGGCTCAGCCTGCAAAGCAACTAGTAAGCCTATTGGTCTCTCTGTAGATATTCAGTTGAGAGTGTCATCTTTATCATTTTCTTTACACAAATTTTTAGTGTGAAAAAAAAGAAAAGAAAAGAAAAAGAGTATTCCCTATCTACAGGGATACACATGTCAATGTGTGATGATACTTACTACTGATGTTCACTTTCTCCAGAATTAAGGTGAAGGAGATATTTTATTTTACACATAGTAGCTTATACCACTAATCCCCCACCCCTATCTTGTCCTTCCCCATTTTTCTCTCCCCACTGGTAACCTCTAGCTTGTCTGCTACAGCTGTGAGTCTGTTTCTTTTTTCTTATGTTCACTAGTTTTTTATTTTTTAGATTCCAAGTATAAGTAATAATATACAGTATTTGTCTTTCTCTGTCTGACTTATTTCACTAAGCATAATATCCTTCAGATTTATCCATGTTGTTGCAAATGGCAAAATTTTATATTTTTTAGGACTGAGTAGTATCCCATTGTTGTGTGTATGTGTGCATGTGTGTGTGTGTGTGTGTATGTATATATATATACTATATATATATATATATATATCACATCTTCTTTATCCATTCATCTGTTGATGGACACAGGTTGATTCCATATCTTAGCAATTGTAAATAATGCTGTTATGAATATTGAGGTGCATGTATCTTTTCAAATTAGTGTTTTTATTTTCTTTGGATATACACTGAGGATTGGAATTGCTGGATCATACAGTAGTTCTATTTTTAGTTTTCTGAAAACCTTCATACTGTTTTCCACAGTGGCTACACAAATTTACATTCCCACTAACAGCATACAAGGGTTCCCTTTTCTCCACATCCCCACCAATACTTATTATTTATGGTCTTTTTGATGGTAGCCATTCTGACAGTTGTGAGGTGATACCTCATTGTGATTTTGATTTGCATTTCTCTTGATGATTAGCAATGTTGAGCATCTTTACATGAACCTCTTGGTCATCTGTATGTCTTTGGAAAAAATGTCAATTCAGGTCTTCTGTCCAGTTTTTAATCAGGTTATTGTTTTTTGATATTGAGCTGTATGAGCTGTTTAGATATGTTTGGATATTAACCCCTTATCAGTCATTCCATTTGCAAATATTTTCTCCCATTCAGTAGGTTGTCTTTTCATTTTGTTTCTAGTTTCCTTCACTGTTCAAAAGGTTTTAAGGCTAATTAGGTCCCATTTTTTGCTTTTATTTCCCATGCCTGAGGAGACAAATACAAAAAAAAATATTGCTAAGATTTATGTCAAAGAGTGTACTGCTTATGTTTTCTTCTAGAAGTTTTATGGTTTCCCATCTAACATTTAGGTCTTTCTCACTGTTTTAGTTTCTAAATCAATGGGGATTATCTCTCAGGATAACTTTTAGTGTTAAATGAGAACAACAGTGGCCAAACTGTAGTACATGCTGTTATTTTGATGTTCTTATATTTTTATATTCTTATAACATACTGTTATAAAAATGTGTATTGTGCTACTTTTTGATGGAATATTTTATATATTTATTAAGTTCATTTGGTTGAATGTGTCATGTAAGGCCTGTGTTTCCTTGTTGACTTTCTGTCTGGTTGATTAGTCCATCGACATAAGTGAGGGGTTAAAGTCTCTTTCTATTATTGTGTTACTCTTAGTTTCTATCTTTGTCTGTCAATATTTGCTTTATATATTAGGTTGTCCTATGTTGAGTGTGTGTGTGTGTGTATATATATATATATAATTGTTATATCTTCTTCTTGAATTGATCCTTTGATCATTATGTAATGTCCTTCTTTGCCTCTTGTAACAGTCTGTTTTAAAGTCTGTGTTTTCTGATATAAGTATTTCTACCCCAGCTTTCTTTTGATTTCCATTTGTATTGAAAAACTTTCTCCATCCCTTCACTTTCAGTTCATGTGTGTCTTTAGATCTGAAGTGAGTCTCTTGGAGGCAGCATATATATGGGTCTTGTTTTTGTATCCATTCAGCCACTCTATGTATTTTGATTTGAGCAGTCTATTTGCATATAATTATTGATATATACGTAATTGTTGCCACTTTGTTAACTGTGGTTGTTTTGTAGTTCTCTTTTATTCCTTTCTTCTTCTTTTGTTTTATTCTTTATGATTTGATGACAATTTTTAGTTATATGTTTGGGTTCCTTTCTCTTTTTTTGTGTATTATCTATTATAGATTTTTGGTTTTGTTTAGCATGAGTTTTATGTATAGCATTCTTTCTATATACTTTATTATTTTGTTATCTCTTAATTTCAAATGCATTTCAATAACCTCCAGTTTTTACTCTCCACCCCTCATGATTACTATTTTTGTCACCATATTTTACATCCATTTTGCATACTCCTTAATTTGTATTGTGCATATAGATTATTTTACTCCTTTTGCCTTTTAAACTTCTTACTTACTTTGTACATGGTTGATTTACTATCTTTTCTGTATATTTGTTTTTGCCAAAGCTCTTTTCTTTCATAATTTTCTTATTTCTGGTTGTGGCCTTTTCTTTTTCACTTAGAAAAGTCCCTTTAACATTTCTTGTAAAGCTGGTTTGGTCGTGCTAAACTCTTTTAACTTTATTGTAAAGCTTTTGATCTATCAAATCTGAATGAGAGCCTTGCCAGGTAGAGATTCTTGGTTGTAGTTTTCTCCTTTCATCATTTAAAATAAATATATCATGCCACTGCCTTCTGGCCCACAGTGCTTCTGCTGAAAAGTCAGCTGATAACCTTATGGTATGGTAGTTCCCTTGTATGTAAATTGTTGCTTTCCCCTTGCTGCTTTTAATATTCTCTTTATCTTTAATTTTTGTCATTTTAATTACAATGTTTCTTGGTGTGGTCCCCTTTGAGGTAATCCTGTTTGGAAATCTCTGTACTTCCTGAACTTGGATGTCTGTTTCCTTTCCCAGGTTAGGAGAGTTTTCAGCTATTATATCTTCAAGTAAAATCTCTGCCACTTTGTCTTTCTCTTCTCCTTCTGGGACCCCTATAATGTAAATGTTATTTCACTTGATGTTGCCCCAGAAATCTCTGGGACTTTCCAAATTGCTTTTTAATGTTTTAAAAAAGTTTTTTTCTGTTCGGCTTCGGTGATTTCCACTTCACTGTCTTCCAGCTCACTTTTTGTTCTTTCATATCATTTAGTATACTGTTGTTTCCTTGTAGTATATTTTTCATTTTTGTTATTGAATTCTTCATCTCTGTTTGATTGTTCCTTATATTTTCTATGTTTTTGTTAAAAACTTCTAACTGCTTGCTCTATTTATCCATTAATCTCCCAAGTTTTTTGATCATGTTTATGATTATTACCTTGAACTCTTTCTCAGGTAGAAAGGTATCTCCACTTCACTTGGTTTTTCTTCTGGAGTTTTATCTTGTTCCTTCATTGGGAACATGTTCCTTTGTTGCCTCATTTTGCCTTTTTTGCTTTTTTTATTTCTAGTTATCTAGTAGGTTGGCTATGTTTCCCAATCATGAATAAATGACCTTTTATAGGAGATCCTGTGCATTTCAGAAGCACACTTCCCTCTGCTCATGAGAGCCATATGCTTTAGAGGTGCCCTCTATATGGGCTGTGTGAGTTCTTCTATTGTAGTGGGCTGACAACTGTGGGCAGGCTGGTAGGTATGACTGGGCCTCAGTTTTGTGGGTTGCCAGGCCCTGCCTTATGTGGAGGCTGTCAGCTGATGGTTGGCAGGGCCAGATCACGAAGAGTCTGGCTGTGGAAACCCAGTGGTCCTGGGACTTTTGCTGGCTTACTGGTAGGCAAGGTCAGGGTCCAGGGGCTCCTAGAGCCAGTGTCCATTCACTGGATCCTGGTGCTTGTGTCAGCCCACTGGCAGGCAGAGCCAGGTCATGGGGTCTGGCTGCAGTGCCCAGGGGTCCCAGAGCTGATGTCTGACTGTTGTTGTGTGGAGCTAGTTCCTGACACAGCTGACTGAGGGACCTGTGGTGTCCTGGAGCTTGTGCTGGCATGTGGTGGATGGGGCTGGGCCTCAGCTGGTCCCAGGGTTGATGCTGGCCTGCTGGTGTGTGAGCTGGATCCTGTCATGTCAGACTGCAGGACAGTGGTTATCCTGAGGCTGGTTTTCACCCACTGGTGGCTGAGATCGGTCCCAAGGCTAGAGAGCTTTCTGGCAGGAAGGGCCAGGGCCCAGAGGATACTAGGACTGGTGCCTGCCCACTTGTGGGTGTAGTTAGTTCCCAGGATCACTGGTTGCAAGGGTCTTGGGGGTCCTGGATCTAGTACCTGAACACTGTTGTGTGGAGCCTAGTCCTGGGCCCTCTAGTGGGCAGGCTGTATCCAGGGGTGCCTTTGGGCTCAGAGGGTCTGAAGGCAGCCTATGTGCTGGTTGGTGATGCTGTGTCTCTGACCAGTTAGATGCTTGGTATCCCAATATAGGTTCCTACAGGCTTGTGGATGAGGGCAAGTCTGGGTCCTGAGGTTAATCTAGAGGAAGGATTCCAAAATGGTGCTTACCAGCACCAGTATACACGAGATAGAATGAGCTCCCAAAAATGTCTGTTGGCAGTGTCTACATCCCAGAGTGAGCTCCAGTTGCCTCCTGCCTCTCCAGGAAATTCTCAAAGATCAGCAAGTAGGTGTGAAACAGGGTCCTTTCAAATTACTGCTTCTGCAAAGTATCTTAAAGCTGTGAGATTTTGTGTGCTCCCTTTAAGAGTGGAGTCTCTATTCCCACAGCTCTCTGGCTCTCCTGAAAGTAAGCCCTACTGGTCTTCAAAGCCAAGTGTTCTAGGAGCTTGTGTTCCTGGCACAGGATCTCCCAGATTAGGAGTCTGATGTGAGGCTCAGACCCCTCGCTCCTTGAGGAGAACCTCTGTAATAATCATTATTCTCATGTTTGTGGGTCACCCACCTGGGGGTATGGGTCTTGAATATAACACAACTCAGTCCCTCCTACCCATCTCATTGTGGTTCCTTCTTTATGTCTTTAGTTGTAGAAGTTCTTTTCTGTTTTTTTAGTTATTTTGTAAATAGTTGTAATTTTGGTGTGCCCATGAGAGGAGGTGAGCTCAAGGTCTTTCTACTTTTCCATCTTGCTGGTTTTTCATTCAATATTATGACCTGCTTATAGTTACATCACACTATATATATATATATATATATATATATAATATATATACACTATTTACATTTGATATAATCACTGTTTTCTTAAGGCTTAAGTCTCACATTTTATTTTTTTCATTTTCTGTTTGTTCCTTATTTTTCATTATTGTTTTATTTCCTTTCCTTCTATATGTTACTAGGACATTTTTAAGAATACTATTTTAATTTATCCATACTATTTTAGGTATATCTCTTGTATAATATTTTATTGGTTTCTCTAGTTATTGCATTACACATAGGTAATTTATCAGAGTCTACTGGGTTAAACATTTTAAAAGTTTGAGTTTAGTGTAGAAATATTTCATTGTTTTAACTCAACAATCCTCTATAGTTTATAATATAACTGTCTTAAATATTTCCTCTACATATATTGAGAATCACATCAGAAAATATACTTCTTGTTACAACACTTAAACATATATTAGAAAACTCAAAAGGAGAAAGATAACCTTTTGTTCTTTTTATTGTTCTTTCTTCTTTTCTGATGTTCTAAGATTTATTTTACCATTCCTTTTTATTTAATTAATTTCCTTTGGACATTCTTTTAGAGTAGGTTTACTCATGATCTGATAATGTTTTTATTTCCTTTTCGTTTTATGTCATGGCTACTGTGAATAGTGCTGTAAAAAACATGAAGTTGCAGATTCTCTTCAAAATACTGATTTAATTTCCTTCAGACATATACTCAGAAGTGAGATTACTGGATCACATGATAGTTGTTTTTAATATGTTTTGAGGAACCTTCATACTGTTTTCCAGAGTGGTTGCACAAATTTTCGTTCCAGTCAACAGTGCACAAACTTCCCTTTTCTTCAAATCTTTGCAAAGATTTGTTGTCTTTTGTCGTTTTGAAAATAGTCATTCTAAGAGGTGTGAGGTGGTATCTCATTATGGCTTTGATTTACATTTTCCCTGATGATTAGTGATATTGAACATTTTTTCATGTACATGTTTGTCTCCTTGGGAAAAAATATTTATTTAAGTTCTTTTCCATTTTTAAACAGGCTTTTTGCTATTGAATTGTATGAGTACCTTTTATATTTTGGATATTAAAATATATTTTTAAATATCAGATAGGTGAATATTCTCCCATTCTATAGGTAGGCTTTTCATTTTGCTGATTGTTTATATTGTTGTGTAGAAGCTTTTAAGTTTGATATTGTCCCATTTGTTTATTTATGATTTTGTTGCTTTCACTTTTGGTGTCATATCCTAAAACTCATTGCCAAACCCAATGTCAGGGAGGATTTCCCTATGATGTTTCCTAACAGTTTTACAATCCTTGGTCTTAAATTTAATTTGTTAATCCATTTCAAGTTAATTTTTGTAAGTAGTGTAAGCTAGGGGTCAAATTTCATTTTTTGGCATGTGAATATCCAGTTTTCACAATACTCATTTATTGAAGAGCCTATCATTTTCCTATTTAGTATTTTTGATTTCCTTGTCAATTATTAGTTGGCTGAATGTGCGTGGGTATATTTCTGGGCTCTCGATTGTGTTCCATTTTCTATGCATCTTTTCTTTTTATGACAATAACATACAGTTTTGTTCACTAGAGCTTTGTAATAAAGTTTATAATTAGTAATTGTGATGCTTCCAGTTTTGTTTTTTCTTTGTGAAGATTGCATTGGCTATTCTGAGTCTTTTGTATTTCCATACAAATTTTAGGATGTTTTTTCCATTTCTGTGAAAAAAGCCATTGGAATTTTGATAAGGATTGCATTGAATCTATAGATTGGTTTGGTGTGTTGTATGGACATTTTCACACTACTAATTCTTCTGATCCATGAACATGTGATATATTTCTGTTTATTTGTGTCTTCTACAATTTTTTAATATTTTTTTGTAGTTTTCATCATACAGGTCTTTCACCTCCTTGATTAAATTTATTTCTAATGATTTTATTTTTGATGCTATTGTAAATGGGATTGTTTTCTTTATTTCTTTTTCAGATAGTTTGTTGTTAATGTATAGAAATGAAACTGATCTCTATATGATGATTTTGTATCCTGCAAGATTAATGAATTTGTTGATTAGTTCTCATAGATTTTTGGTGGGGTCTTTAGGGTTATCTGTATAAGAGAATAACATCTGCAGGGAAAATTTTACATCTTCCTTTGTTATTTGGATACTTTTTATTTTTCTTGCCTGATTGCTCTGTCTAGGACTTCCAATACTATGCTGAATAAGACTGGTGAGAGTGGGTATCCTTGTCTTGCTCTAATCTTAGTGGGAGTGTTTTCACTCTTTTACCATTGAGTATTATCTTAGATGGGTGTTTGTCGTATATAGACTATATTATGTTGAGATATATTTCTTCTATACCAATTTGTTGAGAGTTTTATCACTATACAATGCTGAATATATTTAAATGCTTTTCTTCATCCATTGAAATCATCCTATGATTTGTATTTTTTATTTTATTAATGTAGTATATAATATTTATTGATTTATTTATGTGGAACTATCCTTGCACTGCAGAGATAAATCCCACTTGATTATGGTATATGATCATCTTAATGTGCTGTTTTATTTGGTTTGCTAGTATTTTTTTAAAGAACCTGTTCATGTGTATTCATCAGGGATATTGGACAGTAGTTTTCTTGTATTGTCCATATTTGGCTTTGGCATCAGAGTAATGCTGCTCTAATAATATGAGCTTGGAAGTATTTCTGCCTCATCAATATTTTGGAAGAGTTTGAGATGATTGGTGTGAATTTTCTTTAAATATTTGGTAGAATTAACCAGTGAAAACACCTAGCCCTGGGAGTTTCTTTGTTGCAAGATTTGATTTTTTTTTTTTTTTTTTTTTTTGTGATATGCAGGCCTCTCACTGTTGTGGCCTCTCCCATTGCTGAGCACAGGCTCCAGATGCGCAGGCTCAGCGGCCATGGCTCATGGACCAAGCCGCTCCGCGGCATGTTGGATCCTCCCAGACTGGGGCACAAACCCATGTCCCCTGCACTGGCAGGCGGACTCTCAACCACTGCGCCACCAGGGAAACCCCAAGATTTTGATTACTATTTCAATCTCTGTATTCATTATTGTTCTGTTCAGATTTTCTGTTTTTTCATGAATCAATCTTGGTAGATTGCATGTTTCCTGAAATTATTCATTTCTTATAGATTACGCAATTTGTTGACATCAGATTGTTCATAGTATGCTCTTATTATCCTTTCTATTTCTGTGGTATCAAACATAATGTATCATCATTTATTCCTCATTTTGTCTTCTCTCCTTTTTTATTAGTTAGTATAGTTAAGGATTTGCCAATTTTGTTTATCTTTTTTTTAAAAAAAAATACCTCTTAGTTTCATTTATCTTTTCTGTTGTTTTTCTGGTCTCTATTTCATTTGTTTCTGCTCTGTTCTTTGTTATTTCTTTCCTTCTCCTAACTTTGGGGTAGTTTGTTCCTTTTTTCTATCTCCTTTAGGTATAAAGTTTGGTTGCTTACATATGCTTATATTTTGTTTGTTCTTAAAAACAAGCTTTTTTTTTTTGCTATAAATTCCCTCTTAGATTGGGTTGTTTGTTCTTTTGTTATTAAGCTGCATGAGCTGCTTATAAATTTTGGAGATTAATCCTTTGTCAGTTGCTTCATTTGCAAATATTTTCTCCCATTCTGAGGGTTGTCTTTTGGTCTTCTTTATGGTTTCCTTTGCTGCGCAAAAGCTTTTAAGTTTCATTAGGTCCCATTTGTTTACTTTTGTTTTTATTTCCATTTCTCTAGGAGGTGGGTCAAAAAGGATCTTGCTGTGATTTATGTCATAGAGTGTTCTGCCTATGTTTTCCTCTAAGAGTTTGATAGTTTCTGGCCTTACATTTAGGTCTTTAATCCATTTTGAGCTTATTTTTGTGTATGGTGTTAGGGAGTGATCTAATCTCATACAACCCAATCCAAAAATGGGCAGAAGACCTAAATAGACATTTCTCCAAAGAAGATATACAGAGTGCCAACAAACACATGAAAGAATGCTCAACATCACTAATCATTAGAGAAATGCAAATCAAAACTACAATGAGATATCATCTCACACCAGTCAGAATGGCCATCATCAAAAAATCTACAAACAATAAATGCTGGAGAGGGTGTGGAGAAAAGGGAACCCTCTTACACTGTTGGTGGGAATGTAAATTGATACAGCCACTGTGGAGAACAGTATGGAGGTCCCTTAAAAAGCTACAAATAGAACTACCATATGACCCAGCAATCCCACTACTGGGCATATACCCTGAGAAAACCATAATTCAAAAAGAGTCATGTACCAAAATGTTCATTGCAGCTCTATTTACAATAGCCCAGAGATGGAAACAACCTAAGTGTCCATCATCGGATGAATGGATAAAGAAGATGTGGCACATATATACAATGGAGTATTACTCAGCCATAAAAAGAGACGAAATTGAGCTATTTGTAATGAGGTGGATAGACCTAGAGTCTGTCATACAGAGTGAAGTAAGTCAGAAAGAGAGAGACAAATACCGTATGCTAACACATATATATAGAATTTAAGAAAAAAATAATGTCATGAAAAACCTAGGGGTGAAACAGGAATAAAGACACAGACTTACTAGAGAATGGACTTGAGGCTATGGGGAGGGGGAAGGGTAAACGGTGACAAAGCAATAAAGAGGCATGGACATGTATACACTACCAAACGTAAGGTAGATAGCTAGTGGGAAGCAGCCGCATAGCACAGGGAGATCAGCTCGGTGCTGTGTGACTGCCTGGAGGGGTGGGATAGGGAGGGTGGGAGGGAGGGTGACGCAAGCGGGAAGAGATATGGGAACATATGTATATATATAACTGATTCATTTTGTTGTGAAGCTGAAACTAACATACCATTGTAAAGCAACTATGCTCCAATAAAGATGTTTAAAAAAAAAAAAAATTCCCTCTTAGAACTGCTTTTGTTGCATCCAATAAGTTTTGATATATTAAGTTTCCATTTTTCTTTCTTTCAAGACATTTTATTTACCCTTTGATTTCTTCTTTGAGCCATTTATTGTTCAGGGGTTTATTGCTTAATTTCCACACATTGTAATATTTTTTTTTCATTTTTCTTTCCACTATTAATTTCTACTTGCTGGTTGGAAAGTACTATGTATGATTTTAGCCTTTGCTGAGACTTGTTTTGTGACATGTCATATCATCTATTCTGGAGAATGTTCTGTATGCTCCTGGGAAGAATGTGTATTCTATATGGTGGAATGTTCTGTATATATTTGTTAGGTCCATTTTGTCCAAGGTATTGTTCAAATCCAATGTTCTCTTATTGATTTTCTTTGTGGATGATCTATCTATTTTTAAAAGTGATGCATTGAAGCCCCTCCTAGCCATGTAGTGTTGTCTATTTCTCCTTTCAGATTTGTTAGTATTTGCTTAATATTGGGTTGGCCGAAAAGTTCATTCAGGTTTTTACATAAGATATTAAGGAAAAACCCAAACAAATTTTTGGCCAACCCAGTAGTTTTAGGTGGTCCAATGTGGAGTGCATGTATTTACAAATTTTAAATACTTTTGATGAACTGACCTCTTTATAAGTATATAATGACCTTTTTTGTTTATTACTATTTTGCTTGACATAGCATAGTTACTCCTGATCTCTTTTGGTTTCCAATTGCATGGAATATATTTTTCATCCCTTCACTTTGATTCTGTGGATGTCTTTAAAGCTGAAGTAAATCTCCTACATGCAGCATATAGTTTGGTCTTGTTTTAAAATTCATTCAGCAACTCCTTTGCTTTTTGAATGGAGAATTCTATTCAATTCTCTTTCTTTGTTGAACCTCTCATTTTGTCTGTGTATTCTTTTCCTAATTTTATTTAGTAATCTGTCTGGGTTTACATGTAGTTTATTGAAGTTCTTTAAGAGAGTTATTCTGAATTCTATGTTGGGGAGTTCATAGAATCTCCATTTTTTATGGTCAGTCATTGGAGTTTTCTTTGTGGTATCATGTTTTCTTGATTAGTCATGATCTTTGTGGTTCTGCTTTGGTGTCTGCACATTTGAGGAAGTAAGAACCTCTTCTACTCTTTACAGACTGGCTTCAGCTGCAAAGACCTTTACATGTCAGCCCAGTCTGAGGTTCTAGGTGAACCATATCATGGTTCTAGATACCATATCATGGTATCTGCAGGCAGGCTTGCTCCTGGAGTACTTGGGCAGACAGGTCTGGTTCCTGGGCCCTAGGTGGGCAGGCTTGGTTCTTATGTTCACAGGGATGGATCTAGAAACTAGGTTCACTGGCGTGGGTCCAGTTTCTTGAGTTTGATGTGATGGGTCTACAAACTCAATCTGTGTGGGCAGACCTGGATGCTGGATCCACAAGGACCAACCAGACACTAAGTTCCACTGGTGTGGCCTGACATATGGGTCCATAGGGGCCTGTCTAATACTAGCATGTTCTGGGTTGCTGGTTTCACAGGAGTTCATCTAAGCCTGAGGCTGGGGAGTTGTCCTGACACCAATGTGAACATGGAGCTTGGGGCTACATTTGTTTGCCTAAATCTCAAACCTTGGGAGCTAGACTGGCACTGAGGCAGACCCAGAGCCTGGGTGCATGGGAGCCAGCCTTGAGGCTGGGCTGCTGCTAAAGTATTTTCACAGCTTGGGTCTATAGTAGTTGGGCTGGCATTGTGCTCATACTGGACCCTGGATTCACATATGTCCACCTGGACCCTGTGTTCTAGGGGCTGATTGGGAGCCTGGAGCCACAGGAGTCATGGGAGCTGACCAGTACTAGATTGTGCCTAAAGCCTGGATTTGAGGGAGTCCACTGATGGCTCTGTGCCACTGTAGCCAGACTGTGCCAGAGTGGGCTGGAAGCCTGGGTTTGCAAGAGACTGCCTGGAGCATGGGGTCACAGGAGTTGCCTTGGGCCATGGAAACTGGTTGATGTTGGGGTAGGCTCAGAGCTTGGATTTGAAGGAGTCTTCAGAGAGCCACCTAGGAATGTGGGAGTTGGTCTAGGGCAGGAGCAGCCCAGCTCTTAGATCCACAGTGAAGTCAGATGCTTAGTTTCCTCTCCTTGTCTAGTGGGAAAGGTGTCTCACTCCAAACTGGGTTGCTTGGTCTTGAGAGTGGATGATGGATGTAAAATGAATCTATTTTTCCTACTGTCCTGAGTGTTTCTTTTTTCATTTGTGTGCTTTACCCAAGTGCTGTAATCTGTCACATAGAATCCTTGTTTCTTGTGAAGGTATTTTTGTGCACAGATGATTTTCAATCTGATTTTTTCTGGCTGAGGAGATGAACAATAGAAATTCCTTTGCTGTCATTTTGCTCAATTCACTGAATTTTTTATCTTTCCTTTCCATTTGGTGATTGAGCCCATCCAGTAAATTTTGTTTTTATTTTTTCAGTTTTATAATTTTAATTTATTTCTTCATATCTTCTGTTTCTTTGATGAGAATTTCTTTTTTTCCCCATTTGTGTCAATCATGTTTATAATTTTCATGGAATCTTTATGATAGCTACTTTAAAATCCTGTCACAATTCAACATCTGTGTCATCTCAGTATTGGCATCTGTTGATTATTTTTCACATTCAACTTGAGATTTTCTCTTTTGGTGGGACAAATGAGTTTTCATTGTTTCTTAGATATGGTGGGTATAATACTAAAAGACACTGGATCTTATTTAAATCTTCTGTTTTAGTAGACTTTCTCTGACACTGTACCAGTGGAAAAAAGGGTAGTATTGCCTTGTTACTTCTAGAAAGGGGTAAAAGTTCAGGTTTCCCACTAGGCATCCTTTGATGCCTTTGGTAGGGAAAGTTTACTTCATTGGTTGGATGGAGCATATATTTCAGATTCCCCACTAGACTTTCACTGACATTACCCTGGCTGTGATGGAGAGGAGTTCCTGGTTACAGGTTTCTAGGTGGCCTCCACTAACACAATGGGAAGAGAGAGGAATCGTTATCATGATGTGATAGTGAAAGTTACATTCCCACTCTGCATCCTCTTACACAGACCTTGGGGATATGTGGTGCCTTATGGTGGTTGGAGTCAGCATTCCCACTTGTTCTCCACTGACACTATGGAGGGGGTCCTTGTCACCATTGGACTGGGATGAAACCCTCAACTCCTCACTCTGTCTGTTCTGAAACCAGCCTGTGGAATAGGCTGCAAGCATGACTCATTACAGCCCAGAAAGAACAGAAGTCTAGGGTGTTCATTTGGCCTTTGCTGATGGGGATGAAGATGGTACCATGGGTTCCTTTACCATGTTTGCTGAGATAAGACAGTTATTGTCTAAAATTTCTGCCTTGTTGCATTGCCTTTTTTCTGGTCTTAAGAAGAACAAGTTTTCTTGTTGCTTTTTTGTTGTTGTTCTTATTGGCTTTTCCAAGTTGCCACCTTCTTTAGCACCAAGTCTGGAATATGTGAGGCAAAAGGAAAACCCGGGTATAATGGTCAGTTTCATGTGCCAATGCGGCTATGCTGTAATACCCAGTTAGTTATTCAACAGAACATTAACCTAGGTGTTACTGTGTAGGGATTTTGTACATGTGATTAAAGTCTGTCATCAGATTACTTAAAGTGAGGAAGGTTATTGTACATAATCTTTGTGAGTTTGATTTAATCAACTAAAAGACCTTAAGAGCAAAATTGAGGCTTCCTTGAAGAAAATAAATTTTGCTGGTGGATGCAGCTTAAGCCTGTGCCTGAAAGTACTAATCTGCATTTCCCAGTGGACTGCATGACAGCTTTTGAACTTGCCTTGCCAACCTCCTTAATCATATAGGCCATTTCCCTGCAATAAATATTTTCATACCAGGAAGTGATGTGCTGCTGTAACAAATGCCTAAAATATTGAAGTAGTTTATAATTGGATAATAGGTAGAGGCTGGAAACATTTTAGGAAGCATGATAGAAAAAGCCTAGATTCCCTTGAACAGATTGTTGGAAGAAATATGAATATTAAATACTGCCAGTGAGGACTCAGGAGGAAGTAAGGAGCATGGTAGAGAAAGCCTGTATTGTCTTAGAGAATATATGCATCATCATAAGCAGAATGTTCATAGAAATATTAATGTTGAAGTTTCTTCTAGTAAGAACTCCAAAGGAAATGAGGAACATGTTGTGGAAAATAGAGGAAAGGAGGTTATTTCTGTATAATGGAGAAAACTTAGCTGAACTGAGTACTATGTTTATGTGGAAGCAGATTTTGTAAGTAATGAACTTGGATATTTAGCTGAAGAAATTTCCAAAAAAGTTGTTCAACATTGACGTTCTAACATCCAGTACCTTATTTGAAGACAGGGTCTTTACAGAGTTAATAAAATTAACATGAGGTCATTAGGATGGCCCCTGCCCTAATATAACTGGTGCCCTTGTAAGAGAGGGAAACTTGGACCCAGGCACACACACAAAGAGAAGGCCATGTAAACATGTTAAATGGTTATCTACAAGACAAAGAGAAGCCTGGAATAGATCCTTCCCTCCTTAGGAGTAACCAGCCCTTTTAACACCTTGACTTTGGACTTTTAGCTTCTAGTATTGTGAGACAGCAAATTGTTGTTTAAGCCATATGGTGTGTGGTACTTTGTTATGGCAGCCCTAGAAAACTAATATATATACTGAACAAATTTTCAGAGTGAATGGATGGAGAAAGGGATATGTTAATTTGATTACTTCTCTCAGAAAATCTGGTCCTCCCAATCAGTGTGTCAGAGATATCTTATTCTTCCAACCTTGCTGCCTTTCCTTCAGACTAGCATTTCGCTGGGGGTTGATAATCTTACTATTTAAATTTTGTTGCACCTGGGAGACAGTATAGATCCAAGCAGGCCTTAGAGTCATATTGCCGGGGCTTGCATCCTGGCTCTCCCACCTATTATTTGCGGGTGTCCTTTGGCAAGTTATTTACTGCTTTGTGCATCAGTTTCCGTATCTTTTAAATGTGTATAGTAATGATCTCACTTCTAATATTATAGTGAGAATTACATGAGGTAATCTCAATTAAATAAATGCTAAGCATAGTTTTCTTTTTCTTTTCTTTTTTTTTTTTGCCTCATTTTTTTTATCTTTATTCTACTCTTCTGGAAAAGATTCAAATCTACTTCTGCAGCTCTTTCACCTGGTGAACAGTAGAGTATAGTGATGAAGAGCATGGACCTTGGAGATGAGCCAGGGCTTAAATGCAGGCTTTGCTCCTCACTTGGTTTATGATCAAGGGTAAATTACTGAATGTGAGAGTTGCTGTGGAAATTAGATAAAAACAATGATTATAAACTACTAAGCCTTTGCTTGGTACATAGTACATATTCAATATTAGTAAATATTATGTGCACCTCCCCAGTTTTGCTCCATAGTCAGCTATTTCTTGTGATTCATCATATCATCATATACAGAGATAGGGTCAGCTCTTTGCACTGACTTTATTTTTTACATCCTCCCTTCCATTCTGGCTCATTTAATTCAGGCTTTTCAAAATTTCACGATGAGGAATCATTTCCCTTCCTATTTGTCTGCCCCACTTTTTCACTGCATCACAAATGAACCACAAGTTCTTAGCTTTCAACCACCTATCTCTGTTCATATCTGCTTCTCTGTCTCCAGAATCCCATAAGTTCCTGACATGATATCATATCAGAAGTATGCATGCTTTTTTATAGATTTGTTTTCTCTTGATTTCCTTCTCCAATTTTTTTCCTTCATTAACTTTCATGCCATTGAATTTTTGAATAGCCTCCTATTTATCAATCATTTGACGACTTTCCTATTCCAAGAACAGTTTGAATAGATTTCTCTCAGAAGTACTTTTTAGGAACATTACATGGATGGATTTAGAAACTTTTGTTTCCTCAATCATGCTTTATGTCACCCTTCTTAATATTTAGTACTTCATGGTTTAAATTCAATTTTAAAATATATTTCATAGTTAGATGTTTTTATGGGCTGAGTTGTGTTTCCCCTCTAAATTCACATATTGAAATCCTAATCTCCAGTACCTCAGAATATGATTGCATTTGGAGATAGGGCCTTTAAGGAGGGAATTATTGTAAAATGAATCATATGGATGGGCCTTGCTCTAATATGACTGGTGTCCTTATAAGAAGAGGAGGTTATAACCCAGACACGAACATAGGAAAGCCCATGTGAAGACAGAGAGAAGGTCATCTACAAGCCAAGAAAAGCAATCTCAGAAGAAAACACTCTGATGATTCTTTGCTCTTGAACTTCAACCCTCTGGAATTGTGAGAAAATAAATTTCGATTGTTTAAGCCACTCAATCTCTGGTATATGTTATGGAAACCCTAGCAAACCGATACACTTTTTTTTATGAATTTACACAAAATAAATGATTCTTTTTTGTAGAGAAAATCTTACCTTTGTAGAATGATGATAATTATTATCTACTTCCAATCAGTAAGCAATGCAGTTTGTTCCATGAAAAAGCAAATTTATAAAGCACAGAATATTATCAATTGTTGCTATTCCCAATTCCATTTGCATTTGTGTTAGATGAAATCTTCTAGATTCAAGATTCCCTCCTTAAACTACGGAGCTCTTCTGACTGTTAAATGAAGACCAGCCCCCAAATGACAAAATTTGAATTGATGAATACAGTTAATGTTGAAGTAAATAAAATGAAACAGTTTAATAGGATCTTTTGGAAACATTTTCAAAAATGTAAACAATATTGTATAAGCAGTTCTGAATTACCCAATAATTAGATAAAACCCGTCAAAGATGAAACACTAATAAAAAATTGGAATTGATAAAATATATAGAAATATGCAACCACAAAATTTAGAAAGTATTTTAGAAAAGTGGACAATGATATTTCTTCAGTGCTTAGCTTTTGTTGAAAATCCTGGTCTAGTCCTGTGTGCAAATTATCTGTTAGAGTATATGAAAAACAAATGTTTTTCAGGCTTTGTTTTTGTTTGTTCGTTGCAAAACCTGGGATCATGTTCCAAGAAAAGTAACCACCCTATCAGTAGGCTTTCCTTCTAGCTTTGTTCTTATTTCTATCTAGTCTTATAACTTCAAGAAGTCTTTCATTTTTCCAAACTATTCTTTTGTAATTATCATAATTGTAAAAAATAATTTAGTTACACTACAAATCTAGCATGTGATCATGAGATGTTCCCTATGTAAGCCTCTAATAGTTCTCACTGCTCATAAACTTCCTTCTAACTCTGCTGGGCTTCACTTGAAGCAAGCTCAACACCAAGGTTTTCTTCTCCTCTGGGTGATTCTAAAGCAAGTAATCTGTAGACCCACCAAGAAAAAACAAATAAAATCTTAGTCTTCTTGCTCTGTTTCTTCCTTATACGTTTTTGTTTCTAATCCCTGTTTCACTTTACTTATTCTCAGAACAAAACCATTGATAATGATTGGATTTCCCATTCCAAGTGAAGCGTCTTTGACTTTGCTGATATTATTTCCTCTGTGTTCAACTTTCTGTACTCCCTTCCTGTGTTTAATTTCTAGTTACCTTATTTTTATAAGTAAACAAAAATACCAAACATATGACCATTTTACATGACCTCTCTTCCACAAACACCCACTGTGAGGTTAGGGAACTGTCTTCTTCATTTTCTTTATTTACAACTTTTGTAACTTTTATCATGTGATCCTGCAAATACCTGTTTACTTAACTGTCTCACTTACCAGACCTTTAGCTTCTTGAAGATAGTGACTATAGTTGGTTGTTTGTTTTTTACTGGGTAGTATAACACATTTACATAGTGGGCACTTAATATATGTTCACTGAAATAAACTAGAACATCATAAACAGACATTCTACCACATTTCTAAACTATATTTTTATTATATATATAATATAGTATTACACCATAATAACAAAAATCTCTTAATTCACTACAGAATATCAATGATCTTATAAGACAAGATTTCATATTTTCAAATATACATTCAGTTTACTCAAATGTAGGTATTTATAGAGTGAAAGTTGGCAGGAGTTTAATAGAAAATAGCCAAAACTTGGCAGTTTGTGGCACGGAGCTTAGAAGAAACTGTTTCTTGTTTGGACAAACATAGAGAATTTAGGTCACTAGACTATCCTTACATAGATTGAAACTGGGCCAGGTTATAGGCTAACCATCCTGCTCTCTAGCAAAATGTGCCCTGGGATGCTTAATGACCACAGATGATCAGGACTTCAGCTTTATGTCTCATCCAATAAGATCTCTTATCTCTCAAGACACTAAAATGAAGGATGAGTCATAAGGAAATCAATAGTGTTGTATTCAAACAAGGCTCTTTAGACCAAAACACATTCCATTTTCTCATTAGTCATGGAGCCAAAGAGGAAAGGGAGGAGGATCTGCATTCATTTCAAATTGCACGCAGATGGACCTCTTGGTTCCCACTGCCTAGTGAAGGCTCCAAAGTGCACACAATTAAATGTATTTTATTAAAACTAACTTTAAAAATGCATGTTGTTTTCTCCCATTTATCCAATAATTGATTAATTACAGCCTGCTTTATTTCTCTCAGTGTCATTTTCTAGTTTCATTTGTCCTTTACACTTTTGAAATTTGATTGGCTTTGGGAATTGTGTTTTAACTGAATTTTTAAAAGATTTGAAGATATTTGATTTCCTTTAAAAGAACATAATGTATCAATTTTCTAAAGTCATTAGTTGGTATGTATGGATTTATTACTTCCCATTTTTTATGTTTTCCAACACAAGGCAGAGGTCGTATAACTGGAAAGGCAAGATGGTTGTTTCTAACACCTTAGGAATTTGTTCATATTCTACTTCAATGTTATGAAATAGAAATATAACGTGAGTCACATATATAATTTTAAATTTTCTAGTAGCCATATTAAAGAGAATAAAATAAACAATGAAATTAATTTTAGTACTGTATCTTATTTAACCTAGTGTGAAATAAAATTCTTATTTTATGGCAAGACAAGAACACTTAAACATAAAAAAATTCTTCTCTGCCCTTTGGCTTCCTCTCCCCGCCACTACTATGCATTGTGTATCTGCATTATACATCTACCAAACCTCCCTCATTGGCAGAAATATCTACTCAACCATACAGAACAACTTGTTCCTAGCATCAACAAGACAACTCCTTAGGAGATAACATTCCTTCTTAATCTTGTAAGGGGCCACAATGACACTTAGATCTGGATTGTGAATAATATGTCATTTAATGTAAAGCCGGCCCTGTGTCTCAAAAAACTTATATAACTGTGCCTTGACTTCTAACTGGTGGAACAGTTCTCAGAGCTTTCAGTGATATTACTCACGGGTTATAATCCTCAAATTTGGCGCAAATAAAATTTTCCATTTCTTTCTTCAATCGACTGTTTAATTTTTTATCACCTGGTGACATTAGTATTGTACATCCAGAATGTTAACATTTCAACATGCAATCAATATAAATATTATCAATGAGTTATTTTACTTTTTTTCTTAGTAATAAGTGTTTGAAATCTGGTGTGTATTTTACCCTTAGAGCACATTTAAATTTACACTAGCTTCACTTAAAGTGTTTAAGTGGCTACCATAGTGAACATCATGGCTCTACTTGATCTAACTATAACACCACAATAATAATAAATCCCTTTGGAAGTTGCATCATTGCATTTCACCATGTCCAAATATTAAAATCTCTTGAATATTATTCTCTCCCTCCATCACTACCACCACCAAAACAAATACAAAAAAAAGTGTGATTTATTTTACTTCAAAATGTTTGCAGATTGTACAGGATGTTGTAGCTTTATGATCCTGCTTAGAGAGCAATTTACATTTGAATTAAGCCACATGAAGATAAAAACAGGCGATTACCCATTTTAACAGCTGCTAAGTGGTGTTAATTGCTGGCTGTAGACCACAAGCTGAGGAATTTTCTGTGTATTATACAAACAGAACAAAATAAAATAGAAGTTTAAAAAAAGTATTATCCCCATTATAATAAGGTACAGTATCTGGGAATATAATGTATCCTTTTAACCTCTGACATTTATGAAATTGATCATGAACAGATAATATTTATGAGAGAAATTATATATATATATAAACAATCATATATATATGATTGCTCATCTTTATTTTCAAGTAGTAAATACTCAAAACATTCATACATACAGTTAGAAATGCTCTAAACATTTCATAATTTATAAAACTGTCAGTGGATAAAGTTCTTGATATTTAAATTAATTAAGAAGAGATGTGGTTAAATGTTAGTTGCAGGAAGGTGGGAAATATAAAGCATAGTTAAATTAGTTCTGTTAAGAACTGTTTAAAGAAGTAGAATTTATTAGATAATTAGACTGTGCTGACTGAGCTAAGTTCTATCAATATTTATTGACATTTCAGCTTCTGGTTTTAGTTCCTGAAATGATGACTAAAATAAAATTATTGGTTTCCATTTCCAATCAGTGGGATTGTGAAACAATAAACTGATCACATGGAGAAATTAAAAGTGTTTGGTTATATAAAATAGTAAACATGATCAGTATAGTTTATTCTTATTAATGTGTATTGTTAAAATGAAGATATTGATTTGATTTAGAATATTTCATGGTCTAGTTTAGGATACAAATTGACATTATTATTTTGGCAAAAGCTACTCACAGAGTCCCCTTGATTTCTTATTCTGTACAACCATCTGTTGATCAGTTTGGCTTTAGGGCATGAGTTTCATAGTCCTATAATGTGACATGTATATTTTCAGTGGAGGTTATTGTGTTGCTACATTTGCCACCTGATGCATATTGTAATTTTATCTTTTACTACTAGGTCATTTCCCAAATCTAGCCAGGCTTTAACTATTATCAATTGGTCTCAATATTCCCCTCAACTTGATGAAATCTTAGACATGCTTGCTTCTTCCCTACTATTGGCCCCTGACCACACACCCTTTTCATAGAGCATTTCCTTCAGAGCAATTATAAATTCTTTCTCTGTCCCTTTGAGATGGAAATCTCCCAACCTTTTCCAGTGTTATAACCCAGACATGTCTTTCTCAAGGATTGGGGCCCATTTTTTTGAAACATAACATCAAGAAAGACAGGATTTCTATATATCAGTCTTTGTGAGATGACTGATGGCTGACTTGATAAGCACCAATTAGCAAACACAGGTGGACTAATTATACTGACCAACCTCTCCCTTAATCTCCTCCAGTACTTTTCCACTAATTTATCCCAGTGCTTCAAAACTAATCTGCCTTTTGTTTCAATGGACTTGGAGTTGAGTTCAATCTCTCTCCCCTACCTACCACAATAGTCTTAATTCCTAATGTAATAGTCTTGAATAAAATTTTCCTTCCTCTTTAATTTCATCGTGTTTGACTCTGGTGCAACTTTTCTTTGACTCTTTCAAAAGCCCCATATCTGGGCATAGAAAAAGGGGGTCTTGCAAATTTACTTTATATAATTAAGTCTTACACTTATGGCATTCTAAAATCATCTGCACTTAATCTAGTACTGATCTCCGGTGGCCTCAGCCTGCAGCAGCTTGAAGCAGGGTTTCAGTTCCCAGCCAGTGACTGAGGTCATGTCCTGGCGGTGAAAGAACCGGATCCTAGCCACTAAACCAGTGGTCAGTGACAAGCCCCTCACCCTACGGCTTTGCAGAAAAAGAATTCCCACAAAGACAGAAAGTAGTGAAAGAAGTACAGTATTTATTAAGGGAAAGAAAGAGTACAGTATGTGTGGATAGACACACGGGAGGGCTCAGAGATAGAGTCACGCCCTCATGGCAGTTTGAATCACTTTTATGGGACATTTCTTCCATGTTTCCTTTGACCAATCATTTTGATTTGCCTGGTTCAGAGTCCATATTTAGTGTATCTCAGGATTTTCCCATGTGTGCATGATGGATTAGCCAAGATGGATTCTACCAAAGAGGCCTATGGGTAAGTGAGCATCAGTAGGCATCATTCCCCTTTTTACCTACAAGGAGCCTTTCTGCACATGTGTAGTTGGGGAGGTCTCCTGACTTTGAGAATGAGGAATATGTGGTCTCTTATATTCTATCTGGGCAGGGCCCAGCCTCCTCTCTCAATTGTCCTGTTATTCCTGTCTTGGGGTATAGGTGCACAAAGAACGAACACAAACTGTTTGCCCTGGTGGCCCATCTGTCTCCTGCCTCAGTACTACACAGCTCACAAAGATGTTTTATATGGAATTATTGGAGCATGGAGAAAGGTATGGAAAGAAATATCATCTGGTTGCCTTGGTTACATCAGAGAAGTAGAGATGCTGAATGTGAAAGGAGACAGGTAGAGTTTAATTCCTTTTATGCCTTCCTTTGTATTCTTTTGTATCTTAAATTTTTGTTAATCTTATAATTAAAACGTATATACTAGGGTAAAAAAAAATCCAAAACAAGAAGAAAAAAGCAAATTTTCAAACAAATATCACTGTGGCTGATGATTTCTTAAGGGAAATAATCTTTATTTATAAATTATAGATTTTAAAATGTATTTAGAAAGGAATTTTGAAAGTATGTATTTGGGGGGAAATATAATTAAAAATAAAATGTCCTACAAACCCAGACATTTGTGCAAAGGTAGAGGAGAAAGAAAACAATTTTATTATTGAATACATTAAGCTAGAATGTAATGTACATCAATTGCAGCCTACTAAAAGATTGCAAAGACAGAAAGAAATCTCAAGTGTATACATAACCAAGCAGATGCAGTCATTAGGTGTATGTTCTCAACATAAAGAATAGCTAGTTCTCAGATAAGAGCACTTGACACTACTATTTGTCAAAGATAATTTATCCTCCACTAACTTGATAATTGAGTTGACCATCTGTCCAAGTCAATTGGTTTTATACAAAGGAAAAATAAACTTCTGATATCTTTATGAAAGGAGGTAGTTTTACAAATTAGAGTCAAAGCCTGCTGAAGTTAGACTTTTACTCTTCAACAGAAACTGGGAAATAGGAGCACTATCTTCCCTGCGTGTTTATATTCCAAATAGATAGTTTTCAGGTCCTTGAGAAAGACATTCTTATATCAGAAAGCTGGCAAAAGGACTTAGCTTTTAGAAAAATGTACATATATTTCAAAGAGACAGAGAAAGAACTTACAAGTTTTCAAAAGTAAATATTCTTATAAAAGGAGAACAGTAAAATTCCTTTCCTTGATTTTCACCAAGGAAATTGTCTCTTGTTTTTAATTTGTATTTGCTCTGGCAGTTTATTTTTCTTGAATGAAACAAACAAAAGAAAAATACTTAAGAAAGCTTGAGAGTCATCTATTTACTAATTGAAGGCATAGTCAACAGAATGATCATTACCTGCTTGGCTCTTAAGTATATATACAAAGGATCAGTGTTATGGAACGAATGGTTTTGTCCCCGCCAAAATTCATGTAGTGAAGCCCTAACCCTCAATGTGATGGCAGAAGGAGCTGGGACCTTTGGGAAGTAATTAGGATGGAGCCTTCATGAATGGTATTTGTACCCTTATAAGAGACCTGAGAGAGCTTATTTACTCTCTTCCTATCTTCCACATGAGAAGGACCCTCACCAGACACTGAATCAGCTGGCACCCTGATCTCAAACTTCCCAGACTCCAAAGCAGTGAGAAATAAATTTCTGTTGTTTAATCTACCCAATATATGGTATCTTTTATAACAGCCCAAACTGAAGAATACAAGCAAGTCGTTGAGGCAGTGTTCTACTAATCTATGTATTTTCAGTTTAAGTAATATAGTTTTTTATTTCCCTACTTATTCTATAGTATTTGTTAAGAGATTTTCTAGAAAATAAAACATATATCTATAAGGAAGAAAATAAAAATAATTTTGATCAAACATTGTTAACATTTTTGGTAAATTTTCCAATAGTATTTTGTACTTATACATTTAAATATAACTGAAATCATAGTATGTGTATGTAGTTAAACTTTTGAATTTAGTGTTATATGTGTTTTGACTGTGCAATTAACTTTAAAATTCATCAGTATAGATAATGTATTATATTTTCCAAGCTATGCTCTAGGGGCTGTTATTTTCTTAGTTAGTAATTCACACTCCAAGAGGAGTCAACTAGCATTTATCAGAGATACCACACTACAGAGGCCGCTGCAGTGAGTAATCTAGCTATCTCTATGCCCTATCTGTACCAGCTGCTTTATACAAGATATGTTAGAACTAGGTTTTTATTGGTGAAATTAGATAATTGCCAAAATGAATGTTAGAAATGGTTTTGAAGATGAATGGATTATCTAGAATATTGTAGAGACCCTTCCCCAACTTTGCATTAGCATGGTATAAAAATATAGGGAGCACCTTAAAACGTAATGCTGGGAAGGCTCCTTAGGCTTGATCCCTAACTGGTCAATATTCTCATCCTTTTTTTGATTACATGGCCCTGATAGAGGATGGGATAAATGCTGTAACTGGAATATGGTCACATTTGTCTCAGGTGAACCTTTAATAGAGGATGTTTTGAGAATTCTGAAAAAGGTAGAGAGATTATAGAACATTTAGTGTCACTATATTTTATTAAATGCTTACTTAAAATAAGTCAGCATGTGTGGTAGGAATTGCTGTCATTGTAACATTTTTGTGGGATAATTCTGAAGGAGCAGCTAACCCTTACCCAGGACTACTGTTGACTATTAACAATGCCAAAATAACTTACAGTTGTCTAAGATAAATTCATGTATGCCAGTTTCAAATATAAATATCTCTCTTACTGCATTTCTTTATAAACATTATCTTATTAAATGAATCTTAAAGACATACTACAGTTTATCTAATCAGGATCAACTGATAGGCATGTGCATGAGAAACAATGTAGTAAAAACCATCTTTGTTCTTGAATTTCTAATAATTTTATTGTGATATAATGCCAAAAGTAATATTACTTCTTCAAAACATATGATTATAGCTCTTTATCTACTGTCAAGTTGTTTTCCAGAAAATAAATGCTAGTTTATAATTCCTTTATTTCTCTGAAAGTTACCTCCATTTTCTCTAAAACATCTTTTATTTTGAATGTAATCAGAAAGAAAAGAAGTTAAGCTTCCTGACATTTCAAGACAAGCTCTCTTTACTAACCATCTTTTTCTTCTATTTTCATTCTCAGTGCATATTGCACACCTACGGATAAGCAGTAACCTATGTGGAAAGAGGGGATTAGGGGCTTCTTTTTAATCACTGGTGTGATGATCAGTGGATAAATTCTTATTCTTTCACTCAAGAAAAACTCAAACAAACACCTAGAATTTTTTAGCTATGTGAAAAGGGCAATAGCTAAAGGAAAATATCAGGGTATTAAATTCACAGAAGCCAAGTTATCAATCATATCCAAAGGAAGTGATGAACAGAACACACTAAAGGGGAAGAGACTACACCAAAGACCGTTACTTAACCCAAGTTGGAAGACGTGGAAGAGATATCCCTGCATGTTTTATAAATAATATTGTAGTTTATTCTCTTTAGGAAAATTTAAGACATTATAGCCAATGAAATATTAAGAAGATTTATTAGTGATCATGGCTGGTGGGAATTAGAGGCAAAAATATGAGAGGTCTGTCCAGATAAGAGGTTTGTTTCCCTGTGTGTGTGTGTGTGTGTGTGTGTGTGTGTGTGTGTTGGTATTTGTGCTTATTTGGGGTGTCCTCTCTGTGAATTACAACAGTATTTGATCATACTTTCTCTGGCATGAATAATAAATTCATGAATATATCCCTAAATGGTTAATAGAGAACTGGGGGTGGGAGCTGAGTATGAAGAGTAGAGTTTAACTCCTTTTATGTCATTTGTACCTTTTTACATCTTACAATTTGTATTTGTTAATCTTGTAATTAAAAAAATATATAAACCAGAAAATATTAAGCTGGTAACTACATAGTAACTAAAATAATTACATAAATACATAAAAAGAAATTAAAATATTGAATAAATGGAACTTTCTAATAATTCTTTTTTAGCTGAGTTTATTTATTTTGTGATGAATATCAAGTGTGGGGTATTTAGACTCTCTTTGGTGATCAGAGTAAAATCATACCATAAATATCTTAAAACAGAGCTGGTGACTTCTGATGAGTTATAGTTGCTGAGTTTTGTTGTTTTGTTTGTTTGTTTGTTTTACAAAAGAATAACTATTAAGATTAAGAAAGATAAAGTCTGAACCAGTTAAGAAAGGTAAAGGGCTGAACTATTATTAATTACTTTTATTAAAAAGTAGATGATCAAACTGAATTTTTCAAACTCCCAGCACATGAGTTGATAATCAATACCTAGACAATTTATCTGTGTGATATAAGTTCTTCACGGCCTTCTTATTCTTATATGTTAAATCAATTTTACTTTTTAAATTTCATTTTATACCTAGGATATGTAGTCTCTGATTCTGAAGAAATTCATGGAAACTGAGTAAATAAGTAATAACATTGCATCACCATTTCCCAAAATGCAATACTGCCAATTCTTTCTATTTTTGAACTTAATGTATAGTCTGAAAGACTTGTTCAAATATGCAAACATTTGAAGAATGAAAACAATAGACAAGAATAAGAGGGCTTCCCTGGTGGCACAGTGGTTGAGAGTCTGCCTGCCGATGCAGGGGACGCGGGTTCATGCCCCGGTCCGGGAAGATCACACATGCTGCAGAGCGGCTAGGCCCATGAGCCATGGCCGCTGAGCCTGCACGTCCAGAGCCTGTGCTCCGCAACGGGAGAGGCCACAACAGTGAGAGGCCCGCGTACTGGAAAAAAAAAAAAAAAAAAAGAATAAGAGGAGGAGCTCATTTGTATGTAAATGACTTTCTAAAGAAGTAATAGAGCATGTATTTCTCCATGTTATAAAAAAATTCAATACCCTGAAAAATAGTCTTGTTATAAGAAATTAAGTTAAGGAAAGGAAAACACAATATCTTAATGAGTGAAGCAATTGTCTGACTATCTGATATGCATGAAAATTTTTCTGAGAACCAAATGCAACCACTCAGACTAACAAGAAGTAATCTGATCAAAGCCCTATCATATGCAGAATATTCTGAGCTATCATTTTCCCTTCAAGCAACTATCAAAGTAATGTTAAATGAGCATATTTTAAAAGCCAGACTTATAAACCATGGCCTATATTATCATTATTTATTAGTAAAATATGTCTCCAAAATAGTATAACCCTTTTGCACTGAAACAGAGTGAAAATCCTTAAAGAAATTTTTAAAAGACATTTTTATATAAATAAATAAGTTCTTTAGCTAGAAGATGACTAGTTATAGAACTCTGAAACTTAAGTTTTAAACCTAATGTTAGGATGAATGTCATATCATATATCTATATAACTAGAGAAAAAATTTTAACATTTTGAAATTCAACCTGATGCAATCACAAAGAAAACCCTGAGATACATTTGGAGTCATTGTACTAAAGAAACAAAGTCATATAAATGTAAAGCAATTAGGTTAATTATATCTTAGAAAGAATCATAAATAATTCTTTGAGAATCCTAATATATTTTAAATACTGCTAAATGATGAAAGTTTCAAATGTCAAGTGATAAAAACTAACTATGAAACATATGGCATTATTATTCATTTTCAAAAAAATACTTAGTTAATTTTGCACTCATATGCATCTCACACACAGACCTCAACATCTCGCATGCCTTTGATGTACCTGGAAATTAATGATATTTGTAGGAAATTATTTCACTACAAGAGCACATCCCATTCCTTGCAAAGCCTTATTACCTAGAAAAATTCCACAACTTTAAGCATAAATACCTTAATAAGGGACAAACAAACCTAAAACATCAGGATACCAAAAAAGGAAGAACCATTCTAACAAGCATCTAATGCTTGTCTAATTAGAATCACAGATACAGAACAAAATGAATTAGTGTCTTTGAAATTATGATAGGAAAAACATTTGATCCTTTAATTGGATGCTCAAGTTATTGGTGAAGTGTACGAGTAAAAAGGATACTCTCAAGTTTAATACTTATGAGCTTATTAAATTACTCAAGAATGTACACCAACCATAAAAGTACTCTTAGAAAGAGAACAAATCTCGGGTAGCTGAGTAAGATCAAAAATTGAAGGAAGCCAGAATGAAATTAAAAGAGGATGCATTAAATTTTGATAAAACTAAATTCTTTTTTGAAATACTGATTCTAATAGCATAGTATTGTACCTTTTTCTATTGGTACTACAGTAAGAACATTTTTAGCACATGTTTAACATATATTTTATTGGTTTCAGTTTTAGACTAAAATCCCCAAGTGTTCCCGTATATTTAGTATTCACAAGAACTATCTGAGGATATAGTTACAAATGCAGATCCCTATTCCTCATTTCAGAGCTGCTTAATTATTTCCCTGCAGGTAGATATAGGAATCTGCATTTCAATGAGCAGACAGGGAGTTCTGTTGCATGTGGCCCATGTACCTTAGTTTAGAAATTCTGCTAACATAACAAAGAGGAGACTTAATTAGCATTACTGAATAAAATGCATATAGTGTGAATTTTGATTATATGAAATAATGAAATAACTAACAAAACTTGGGAGACTAAAAGGTCAGTGCATGTGAAAGGAAGGATAAATAAGGTCCTCATTTTCATAGCAAAGAGTGATCAAATTCATTGTTAGAAGGAGAAGAGTTAAAACAGGCAGAAGCATATTATTTAAAGTTGTATTATTTAGTTATATTTGGTGATTACCAAAGGAAATGACAACAGTATTTAGTTCTGGAGGAGAGATAAAGGGGTTGGTGATAAAGTAATAAAATATTTACTTTCATTTTATACTTTGCATAATTTTTTTAACATCTTTATTGGAGTATTATTGCTTTACAAAGTGTGTAGGTTTCTGCTGTATAAAAAAAGTGAATAAGCTATACGTATATATATATCCCCATATCTCCTCCCTCTTGTGTCTCCCTCTCACCTACCCATCCCACTCCTCTATGTGGACACAAAGCACTGAACTGATCTCCCTGTGCTATGTGGTTGCTTCCCACTAGCTATCTCTTTTACATTTGGTAGTGTATATATGTCCATGCCACTCTCTCGCTTCATCCCAGCTTACCCTTTCCCTTCCCTGTGTCCTCAAGTCCATTCTTTATGTCTGCATCTTTATTCCTGCCCTGACCCTAGGTTCTTCAGAACTTTTTTTTTTTTTTTTTTAGATTCCATATATATGTGTTAGCATATGGTATTTGTTTTTCTAGTTCTGACTTATTTTGCTCTGTATGACAGAATCTAGGTCCATCCATCTCACTACAAATAACTCAATTTCATTTATTTTTATGGCTGAGTAATATTCCATTGTATATATGTGCCACATCTTCTTTATCTATTCATCTGTCGATAGACACTTAGGTAGCTTCCATGGCCTGGTTATTGTAAATAGTGCTGCAATGAACATTGTGGTACCTGACTCTTTTTGAATTATGGTTTTCTCAGGGAATATGCCCAGTAGTGGGATTTCTGGGTCATATAGTAGTTCTATTTGTAGTTTTTTAAGGAACCTCCATACTGTCCTCCATAGTGGCTGTATCAATTTACATTCCCACCAACAGTGCAAGAGCATCCGCTTTTCTCCACACCCTCTCTAGCATTTATTGTTTGTAGATTTTTTGATGATGGCCATTCTGACTGGTATGAGGTGATACCTCACTGTAGTTTTGATTTGCATTTCTCTAATGATTAGTGATGTTGAGCATCCTTTTATGTGTTTGTTGGCAATCTGTATATCTTACTTGGAGAAATGTCTATTTAGGTCTTCCACCCATTTTTGGATTGGGTTGTTTGTGTTTTTGATATTGAGCAGCATGTGCTGCTTGTATATTTTGGAAATTAATCCTTTGTCAGTTGCTTCTTTTGCAAATATTTTCTCTCATTCTGAAGGTTGTCTTTTTGCCTTGTTTATGGTTTCCTTTGCTGTGCAAAAGCTTTGAAGTTTCATTAGGTCCCATTTGTTTATTTTTGGTTTTATTTCCATTTCTCTAGGATGTGGGTCAAAAGGATCTTGCTGTGATTTATGTCATAAAGTGTTCTGCCTATGTTTTCCTCCAAGAGTTTTATAGTGTCTGAATTTAAATTGAGGTCTTTAATCCATTTTGAGTTTATTTTTCTGTATGCTGTTAGGCAGAGTTCTAATTTCATTCTTTTACATGGACTGTCCACTTTTCCCAGCACCACTTATTGAAGAGGCTGTCTTTTCTCTATTGTACATTCTTACCTCCTTTATCAAAGATAAAGTCACAATATGTGTGTAGGTTTACCTCTGGGCTTTCTATCCTGTTCCATAGATCTGTATTTCTGTTTTTATACCTGTACCATACTATCTTGATTACTGTAGCTTTGTAATATAGTCTGAAGTCAGGGAGCCTGATTCATCCATCTCCATTTTTCTTTCTCAAGATTACTTTGGCAATTTGTGTTCTTTTGTGTTTTCATACAAATTCTGAAAAGTTTTGTTCTAGTTCTGTGAAAAACGCCATTGGTAGTTTGATAGGGATTGCATTGAATTTGTAGATTGCTGTGGGTATTATAGTCATTTTCACAATGTTGATTCTTCCAATCCAAGAATATGGTATATGTCTCCATCTGTTTGTATCATCTTTAATTTCTTTCATCAGTGTCTTGTAGTTTTCTGCATAGAGCAGAAAACTATACAGGTCTTCTGTCTCCTTAGATAGGTTTATTGCTAGGTATTTTATTCTTTTTGTTGCAGTCATAAATGGATGTGTTTCATTTCTCTTTCAGATTTTTCACCATTAGTTTACAGGAATGCAAGAGATTTCTGTGCATTAATTTTGTATCCTGCTACTTTACCAAATTCATTGATTAGCCCTAGTTTTCTGTTAGCATCTTTTGGATTCTCTATATAGAGTATCATGTCATCAGCAAACAGTGACAGCTTTACTTCTTGTTTTCCGATTTTATTTCTGTTTATTTCTTTCTCTCCTCTGATTGCTATGGCTAAAACTTCCAAAACTATGTTGAATAATAGTGGCGAGAGTGGGCCACCTTGTCTTGTTCTTGATCTTAGTGGAAGTGGTTTCAGTTTTTCACCATTGAGAATGATGTTGGCTGTGGGTTTTTCATATATGGACTTTATTATGTTGAGGTAAGTTCCCTCTATGCCTACTTTCTTGAGGGTTTTTATCATAAATGAGTGTTGAATTCTGTTGAAAGTTAGCAGAAGGAAAGAAATCATAAAGATCAGATCAGAAATAGATGAAAAAAATGAAAGAAATGATAGCAAAGATGAATAAAACTAAAACCTTGTATTTTGAGATGATAAACAAAATTGAAAAACTATTAGCCAGACTCATCAAGAAAAAAAGGGAGAAGACTCAAATCAGTAAAGTTAGAAATGAACATGGAAAAGTAGCAACTGACACTACAGAAATACAAAGGATCCTGAGAGATTACAACAAGCAACTATATGCCAATAAAATGGACAAGCTGGAAGAATTTGACAAATTCTTAGAAAATCAAAACCTTCCATGACTGAACCAGGAAGAAATAGAAAATCTAAACAGACCAGTTACAAGCACTGAAATTGAAACTGTGATTAAAAATCTTCCAACAAACAAAAGCCCATGATGAGATGGCTTCACAGGCAAATTCTATCAAACATTTAGAGAAGAGCTAACACCTATCCTCCTCAAACTCTTCCAAAATATAGCAGAGGGAGAAACACTCCCAAATTCATTCTACGAGGCCACTCTGATACCAAAACCAGACAAATAAGTCACCAAAAAAGAAAACTACAGGCCAATATCACTGATGAACATAGATGCAAAAATCCTCAAAAAAATTACTAGCAAACAGAATCCAACAGCACATTAAAAGGATCATACACCAAGTGGGGTTTATCTCAGGAATGCAAGGATTCTTCAATATACACAAATCAACCAATGTGATACACCATATTAACAAATTGAAGGAGAAAAAACATATGATCATCTCAATAGATGCAGAAAACCTTTCATATTGTTTTTTTTAAATGGGTATGTACTACTTTGTTTTAAAGTTTAAAAAAATTTAATATATTGTGCATTTCTTGCTTTCTTGAATGTTTACAAATATTAGCACATCTTTATTTAATTATTGTATTTTGCTCTAACAGTTCTGTCTTTCCTCTAGGTTGTTGCTGGGAGTTATCACTTTTGCTATTACTGTCAGTTCCTTTGGCCTCTTTGTAATTTGCTGCTTGGACTGTGCTTCATTCTGGAGAAATTAGACAAATCAAGCGTTTGAGAAGGACTTTTATACATCAGTAGTTAACCATTCTAAAGAAGTTATTAGGACATTTTCCAATAATAAAGTGCAAAAAGTTTTGTAATAGGCTTTGTGAAATATATGCCATAAGCCTTCTTGTTGTGTTTTTGTTTTCTCCCTAACTACCTGTAGTAAAAGTCATTTGGTTCATCTCTGAGAAGATTTGGCACATCCTTCTATTGTGACAGGAATCTACTGCAGGTCCCTAAGTTTTCACTAAAGAACACTAACCCAACCTTTTCTTTTTCCAAATGAAGATATTTCTATTATATATACTGATAAATAATTACCTCTATAGGAAGTACTTAGCAATGAATTGCCATGTCCACTCTTTGATACTCATAGAACATTGTGCATTACCTGACATAGCATCCCTTTAAAGCACATGTCCAAGTAAAATTTATAATTGTCTGGTTTCTAAGAATAACTTTAATTCTGATATTAAAAAAAATACCATGGCATCTGTAAAATACATAACTGACTAGAGTTTGTAGGTAGGGGTTTCGAAAGCCTAGTATATTTTGGCAACTTGTTTGAAATAATATATTGTGTGGTACACAATTTAGGTTAACTTATGTCTTCATCTTAGATCTATCCCTTATTTTTCTACCTTTACTTTCCCTTATTCTTCATTTGTTTGTTGCTGGTGAAGGGAAAAATAGGACTTACTTTGGCATTGGATCTTTTTAGAGCAAATATTGCCTCTGCCCCTTCCAAACTGTAGGATTGTGGAAAAAAAAAATATGACTTATGTAAACATTGATCTATTCATCTTTACAAAAGAGTTATTAGCAGTATCTAGTTCATAAGGTTTTTGAGAGTACTAAACGAAATAGTGTAAGTATAGCAAATAGCATATGGTCTGGTATGTAGCAATTATTAGCCGTCATTGCTGTAGTAACCTTCCCTAAACTTTTTCTAGATAAGAAATCAGTCTGCCTATTTATGTATATGTGTACATATATTTTTATATACATAATATTTATATATGCATATATATAATCATATATACATATACTATTTGAACCACAGACATTTTGACCATAGCATATAGTCTCTTTACATTTTTATTTTCTATTTTATACTGATAAATCCAACATAGCGAGTTTTAAGAGAGAACCCAATAGCAGAGAATATACATTCAGGATAATTCTCACAGTTTGCTATAAATGCCTGTCTATGAACACAACCTGATGCAACCATTAAAAGTGTTTTGCAGAGAAATATAGGAAATGGAACAAATAATGGAAAATATAAGTATATTCTAATCAGTTTCTAAGAAAAAGGAAATGTGTGCCTGAAATAATATTAAACTGAAGGCTGACACATGGTATGTCAAAATGTATTCCATGTTCTCATCTGAGGTTTAAATAGCATTCTATTCTTGGAAATTCCTTTTATTTAAAGTGTCTCCTTTTCCCACGCAGTTCAGTGAAATGACTTTTCTTTTTGTGGAAGTAAAATACACTATCTTGGAAAGCACATTCATACTATCATTTATTTTAACTAGTTGATATTATTCAAATGAAAATGAAAGTCTGCACAAAGCAAACTCCCCTTTCTGTCTTATCACTTTCCTATACATTTCTTTTCTTCCTCATTGCTTTATTTTCCTTCCCCTCTTCTCAGCTTCATGCATTTTCTAAAGCTTGCTAGGGGAATTATTGTGTGCACAGCTGTGTCTTTTAAACTACTCTCTATTTTTTTTTTTCCTTCATAATTGCTCCTTTAGTTTTTGGAGAAGAAGGTAAATAGGCAAAATGAAGAGAGGGGACATTTATTTCCAATGTTAATTCCAATCCTGAAACATTTCCTGTTTATCAATTACAGACTTTTGACTAAAATCTATACTTTCTTTATTAGAAAGAGAAAGGAAATAAGCAAATTCCTTCATCTACAAATATATGTTCAAAAATCAGGGTCTCAAATAAACAGGTTGCTTTGGATTTCATACTTATCCATCTACCACATACCTCATAGAAGTCATTGTGCTCTGTGTGATTGGGAGAGAAAGTCCATTAGCCAGCAAAGATACAGGGTAATTAAAAAGCATCAACTCTATTGTATCCATGATGTATCTCTAATTTCTACAGTTTACTTCCTCATGCCATCGTGTCAATGGCAAAATTCCTAGATGCTAATTTATATTGTCTAGCCTTGAAATTTTTTGAGAGAAATCTGGGATCAAAGTACTGCTTGCAGACAAATAGCCAAGAGATCAAATGTGTTAGATTTTTTAAAAATGCTGTTTGTTTGCAGTTATGGTTTAAAATTGTAAGCAAATGGCAAAAGGTATCATTCTAAAAATTGCTTTTAAAGGCATTTTCCTCCTGAGAACAGATGCTAATGACTTCTGTTAAAATTAAGAAAGAGGCATGATTACGAACACTGGTAGCAGAGAATTGGATTCTTCTTATATTTGGGATTTATATATTGGGATATATATTTTGGATATATATATTTGATATATATTTCCAGATATAGAGCTCCAATTCTGAATAAAATTGTGCACTAATGTTTAATTATTTGTTTCATAGTCAATGAAAAGATAATTTCCATAACAACTAGAGAAAATGATATCTAAACAAGACATTTATTTAGTTTATTTTTCATTTGAATTTATTTTCATTTAGCATATACTCTACAGTTACTGCTAAAGAACACTTAAACATCTTCTTCAAATAAGGGACCTAATTAAATTTCTAAAACCTATTTTAATATTTAGTCTTTAATTTAAGTTCCACTCTTATCCCAGAATAAAACCCACATATTAACCTTGATATAAACATTTTTAAAAGTAGAATATGTGTAACAATAATACCTCACCTATTCCAAAATCAGTTATCTAGGAACCAACCCTCTTTTTGGAACTAGATTTTGATAGATGTAAAAAGAGATGTGTAGACCCACTGACAGTACTATATTTTATCTTAATAGTAAAGCATTATAGGAGGAGGCAAAAACTAGAGCCATTATTGAAGAAAATTTTGTAACTCTGTATTTTTCAATCAGTCATAGTATAATTATTAAGATGTGACAAAGAGAATCTCTTTTACTTAAAATATTTAAAAATATTTATTATTTTCATTATGCTTTTTGAAGCTACCACTGATTATAAAGTTTATAAAGACAATGATTATGCCTAAAATTCTTCCCTGTGTCTCCAATACCTAGCAGAGGATTTATGTGCTTGATTACCAGATAAAATATAGGATTCTTAGATAAATGTTCCTTTGGGACATACTTACACTAAAATATGATCTGTAGTTTATCTTAAATTTAAATTTCACTTGCTTTCTGTATTTTACTTCTTAAATTTTCAATCGTTCCTATGTGCTGAGTAAATAAAAAAATAAATATCTTTAACAAAAAAAAAATAACAAAAATATTTTCTAACGCTCGGAAGATTGTACTGAAGAAGGAAGTACATATATAGTTCATTTTAGAATGATCTCCACTTATTGCAATTAATATATGAAGTGATTTGTGTCTATAAAAATAAACATTAAGCTCTCTAGAGTACAGATGAACACATTTCTCCAAAGGCAAACACTTAGGGTTTCCTGTGTATTCTCTAAAATATATTTCCACAAGATTACTAAATTGTTTGCTTTTGTTTTTTTAAAATATTATGAATAAAAACAAGAGGAACTGAGTTCCAAGAGAAGAAGGAAGCATCACTATTTCCCATTTGCTTATTATTTTTCAGCTTCTTCCTGATAATTGAATATCTGAATTCATTAGAGATTTAAATCTGTTTATTATTTCTGTGGACTCTCATTCATAATGAATGGTTTCTTTGTGTGTTGGGAAATTTTAATTATAAGCATCTCTTTACTTGAACATAATCTGCAGTATAATGGGACCTATACTGAGGAAGCTTTCCTCCTTAGTAACAGAATTGCCTTGTCTTCCCCAGGGAGCAATGTTAATCTAGGGTTATGCTCTCCTCCAAAAAAAAATAAAAAAAAAAAATAGAAAAATAATGGGCCCTTGACTGAATGTGAGAATTTCAGGTTCAAGTCCTCTAATTTTTTTGTGCCTCAAGGCTTAGTATCAAGATCACATGCTCACATTTGTAGCCAAGACAACACAGACTTCTGAGTTTTCTTACAACTTACATCCACCTAATCTGTCTTCAATTTCTCATTCTTTTTAAAAAATTTATTTGTAAGTCCAGAATTGTATTAAAATTACATTTGTTGATTGGAGCCAGAAACTTTAGAAGCACTTGGGATATTGTAGACTATGTTTAAGTATCTCCCACTCTGAAATAGTCCCAGAAATGAGGAACCCAATTGATGGATTGTTTTATTTAAATGAAAGTGGCAAGGTTTAGTTAGAAATAGAGGAGTTAACTACAACCTATCAAGGGGATTGGGTTTCACCACCTTATTACCCTACATAACTTTGCATCAGAAACTTCATTGATTTATAGCTAAGAATTTCCTCGAAAACATTTCCCTGTTTTCAAACGAAGGGAAACACCCTTACTTATGTTTTGTTCACCAGGATAAGATTTTCCTCTCTTTAAATTTTGTAAAGCATTTTATCTGAGGCACACTTGGGTTATTTAGTGTAATTTGTTAGTTAGGCATTGTCCTATAACCTCTATAAATTGCAAGCTATATGAAGACAAGCAGAGCCTCACTCAATTTTTTAATCTCCTGATCAAATACATAAGACACCAATTCAGGCTTTTGGAGAAAAAATTGTGACAAAAAGACCCATAAAATAAAGTTTACCATAGTAATTATTTTTATGTATACAGTTCATTTATGCTAAGTATAGTCACATTGCTGTGAAACAGTCTCCAGAATTTTTTTTTGTTTGCAAATCTGAAACTCTATACAAATGAAACAACTCCTCTTTCCCTGAAAGATTCAAATTTGTAAGTCAACACTATGTTTAGAAGCTATTGACTCAAAGCTTAAACAAAGGACTCCCATAGGTATAATTTTTGCCAAGTATTGTAAGGGTTGTCTTTTGACTTCTTTTTTTATAAGAACTTTGGAGATTCTAATGCTTATGCTAATTTACTGACAAAGGATCGGATGGTACATATTAATTTTTGCTTTTTTAATCTAAGAGTGCTAATCTTTTTTTTTTCCTTTAGGTTAATTATTAGATGACTCTTGGTCAAGGCAAAAAGTTGAAATATTCACCTTGGGGAGGTAAAGGTATAAAACACTCAGATTAAGGTATCTCTCCTATCCATTTTGTCTATTAATTACAATTTCCAGAGAAAATTTTGTGATTATCCTCTTGATACTGTAAGAAAAAAATAACATGTTTTTATGAAAATACAAAAAAGCTCATTCTCCTAAAATGTATCCAAAGCCTTGATATGTCATGACTTTATATGAATTAGAGCTGTTGTTGAGTCCTCCAGATGTCAGTAATTCTAAGTTATCATTTTAAACTGTTTGGAGGATTGCAGTCATGAAAACAATTAATTTAGCAAGGTTGAATGTCTGAAGGGTTATAAACTCTTCTAGTATTAATGCATTTACAACAGAGAAATTGTTTTCTTTCTTTCTTCCTTCCTTTCCTTTTCTATTTTCCATCTTATTTTTCTTCCTTTCTTCTCTTTATTCCATCATTCTTCCCCTTTCCTTCTATCTTCTATTTTTCAGAATTGTGTAAGGGAACAAAAAACAACTAAAATTTTATGTCAAACCAATCCCTTGAAAATTGAAGAAAGTTTTACTATCTGAAAGGCAATGTTTTCAATTAAATTTGATATTTAAATGTTCATTTATTGCTTTCAAAAGTCTCCTGGGGATTTAGAGAGGAAGAATCATGTGAGAGGCAGGGCCATATGATGGGCTCAACTGTAACAGTTCCGACTCCTCACTAAGTCCCCATGAGACATCAGGAAATGCTCAATTGTAAGAGAAACTCCAAGTCTTACTGGACACTTTCTGTGCCAAAATCAGTAAAGATGGAGACATGAAAATCACTGAGGACCCTCTGCTTTCAAGTAGCTTAAAGTTACATTGGAAGATACAGGAAAACATAGAAACCAGTGAAAGTATATGCTAGATACAGAACACATATGCAAAGTGCTATAGTTCAAAATAATATGAAATGTAATGTGAGTTGGAGGTAGAAAATAAGAGGGAAACATATTTAAGACTGAGCTTTGAAGAACAGATACAGTATTTGTAGGTGAATACTTATGTATAGAAATTTCTAGGTGGAATAGCATGAGAAAAAAAAAAGTTTTAAAGAAAGTTCCATAACAAGGGAAAGTAGAATTATTTAAACAGTATAGTAGGTATTTGGTTGAATATTTAACTTTCCTTCACTCTTTTTGTGTGTAGACTAAATTTTATTAGCATCTGCCTCACAGGATTTTATGATAATTAAGTGAGGTAATAAATGGAAGGCGCTTAGTAAAATATATGGAACATAGTGATTGCTAAAATAATTAGTAAACTTATTAAGAAAGAATGAGAAACAGTGTAAATGTGAGGACTACTTTATAGTTAATTTTGATTGGATCCTAGTGACCAGATGAAGGAATTATGAGAGAAAGAACTCAACAGATTGAGATAAGAATCTAATTTGAACACTTCTGAGAAAAGGAAATTAAGTCTTTGTGTTTATTTCATTAGGATTTCTGCTTCTACTTCATTTTCAGTTATATGATTTCTTAATGTAGTATTTTATTTTAAAAATTCTACTTATTATAGTAATCCTTTAAAAATTAAAAAAATAAAACTAGTCTCTTACTATAGTGAATATGAATATGTACATCCCTTGCATTGTAAAATCATAGCATTATTATTAAATGTCAAAAGTGGCAATAAAAACAGAACTAATTGTGTGTCATCAGACAAAATACTCGTTGTTATTAAGTGTGTATACAAGCTTTAACATTTATAAGAATAAGGCTAAATACCTCATTCAAAACTTAATTTGTAGAGTATTGTAGGAATACTATTTATAGCTTAATTTGGTTTCCAGAGACCCTATAAAATATAAGCTTGCTCAAAAGCAAATGCTCTTTAAAAGTTGTATTTAATTTATATTATGGTCATTTCTTTTATACTTTACATTAGAACTTATAATCTTTTTTCCTCCTGACATCATACATTAACTGTTGTCTACTTGTTGATACATAACCCACGTATGCAGGCTAAACAATTCCCAGTATGCTTTTGGAAATCCTATCCACTTCTCTTTCTCTCTTACTCAATAAAATATATGAAATTGCAAGTAACAATACCACATTATTCTAGGGAAAACTTTGAATCTTATCCAAATTTTTAAAATTTCTGACTGAGTTGGTATTTTAAATAACATAAAAATAATTTACCTGTTACACATCAGAAAATTGGTCACTAGTCACAGATTGCTGTGATACTGTGGTATATAATACTTTCTCTGAGAAATTTGGTTCAACTGAGTCCTGTTGAGGCATTTTGAGAAAATTCATATCTTCCTGAGGTAGTTTTTCTTTTGAATGAAGATATTCCCATGGTCAGTAAGTGAATGTGTTTCTTATTCCAATTCCTCTGAAGAAGTGAATAATTTGGTGGGAAGTCAGCCAGCTCTGTTGGGAGGGGTGGCAATTTATAATTTGTGAGTTAAACAGGATGGTCAAAGTATTGGTCTCAAAGGCAATCAGAGGAAATGGAAGGTATCAGAAGTCGTCTTAGCAGGCTTTATCATGTACACCGCAGAAAGGAGGAAGGGTTGGAGGATACAAGCTTGAAAAGATGATGAGTCTAGCTAAATTAACAATATGTAATATAAAATCTCTATCACAACCTGTCTATCAGGAGCCCCAGGGTATATAACCTTGTATCTTTTCTTGTAAACTGTGTCAATAAACATGTATTATCCCAACCCATCACCCCACCTTAACTAACCAACAAACATATCTAAGGTTGATTTACTTAGGTATCAGAACAACTGTTTTCCTTTTAAACCTGAACCATTTTGTAAGTAGAGAAAGGGCACCTTGTCCTAACATCTTGATATTGTGGTGTTAGTGCTCAATGCTCATAACATAGGAGAGTTCCTTTGCTTAAGGAATTTGAATTTGGCTCCAAAAACTTCTCCTTCATGATCTACATAGAATTATACACTTTGATATATAAAAATCGAGTTCCCCACTCTCCTACTTCATTCTTCTGGGACTTCTACTTTATCATTCTGTGTTTAAGCATAGCCATAAGTGTGGCATCATGGTATATTATGCCCCAATACCATGTTATTTGTTCCTGTTACTTGAAACTCCAACTTTATGTGCTACACTCTTACTCATTCTTCAAGATCCAACTTAAGCAACTCCTGTACTGTGAAATCTTTCCTCAGCTTGACAGATGAAGTTAAGAAGTTAGTTATTCCTTGCTTTGTGACAACCCTGAATCCTATATATTTTTTCTATTTAAGCACAGATCATACTCAATTGAAATTATTTGATTACTTGCTTGTTTGCCTTCCTAAACTATGATTTTCCCTGCACTATTAGAAAGTATATGATTAATGATCTAAAGTTCAATAAAATATGATGAATAAGTGAAGATAAAATGGAGAAAAAGGTAATGAAAACAGGAAACAGTATTTATTCAATTAAACACTTATTTAACTAAACACTTAGAAAGGATAGTCATATATTTGACTATAACAGCAACTATCTAGATTTACTGCAAAATAAAATGTAATTCAGTTTAAAGAGAAATCTAACATGTGAAAGAAGTAGATTCAAAGAAAAATACAAAATTTCATCAGTAGCAGTTGTGATCGTTGTAAGGATCAGCTCATAATCCAGCCCATGTGTATTGAACTGTACTCTGAATCCTAGGGATAGAGAAGAAACCATGAACTCTTTATTTTTTTAAAATAACACTCATTTTAGAGAGCTTATGGTATGAGAACATAATTTAATTTTGGCTCCCTCTTTGTGGCAGGCAAAACAATCTGTTTGTGTGTTTATTTATTAATTTGTTTACTTTTTTATCTGTTTAGTCACAAAACACAGAAAAGGGGCTTACTTGTTTTCTTTCCAGGCTTTCTCTGTCTTCTGTGAAGGCTTGCTTTTCAGAAATACTGTGGTTGCTTTCTAAGGTTCCTGTTTGAAAAATACAACTGACACATACCGAGAACACACAGAATGTCTCCTGGCAAAGTGGAAGGGTTTCTAAGTCAAGAAACATAATATAGATGGATTGCTAGAATCCTTTTACATGGATTGCTAGGATCCCTGATTGGTACATAAGAAGGTCTTTATGTTGAAGATTGTATGTGTTTATACTCATTTTCTTATGACAATCAGGAAGAATTAAGCAACATTGATATTTATTACACATACACTAACATAGTAGTGTATGTGTAATTTATAAATTAATGTGTGTGTGTATTTGGGGGCATGCCAATAAAATTTTTTAGATTTTTTTTTTTTATGAATGAGGGCATGTCAATAAAAACTTTTAGATAGTGCTAATATGCAAAGTTGTAGTCACTGATATATACAGAATAGAGAGTTACTAGGAATCTGGTAATCAAGTCCAGAAATATGATCAATTTCCTGATCTAGTTATATTCAAAATATACAGGAATATAAATATTATATAAAATTGAATTTGTTTTCTTGCCTGAATATTACATTATTGTTGCTGTTTATGTTGTTATTTAATTATGATGACGATGATGATGATGGTGAAAATGATGACAACAATGATGCGGGTTTTGGGAATACTTCTTCCTCAACTTTGATGTGTCTACTTCACAAAAAGCAAAATTGTTATGCTTCTGGACCTTTATTTTGTCCTTTCTATTATTGATACATAATGAAGAATAAGTGCATGTTTGGCTCCCTCTACTCATTTTTTTTTTTTTTTTTGCACGGGGGGGAATGCATCTTCTCAGCAAGATCACAAGGTATATCTATTCTTTGATGTCATAGGTTGATGCAAACACCTAATTGCCTAATTCTGGGATTTAGTTAGAAAGCCCATAGGTCAATAGAATTAAAATCTTATTTTCCAATCTGGACTCATTTAGTTAAAAATAAAACAGTTGTTTTGCTTCATCTTTACCCACTAAATGGTCGAATGCTCTAGATTGGATGCTCTCTCTGAGACTTCAACAGTAATTATGATGTTGATCTAAACTGAATAAACTCTCAGGTAAGAAGATGAGCACAAAGTTTTACCTACATCTTCTTCAGCAGGAATCTGACTAAATTAGGCACACAAAAACAGTGGGAACAGAAATTATTTGACATGGATTCTAAGAAAAGTAGTTAAAAGTGGTGTGAAAGGCTTTAGAACTATTGAGTCTATTGTTATCTGTATTAGATTTCTATTGCTGTTGTAGTAAATCGCCACAAAATTAGTGGCTTAAAACAACACACATTTATTATCTTATAGGTCTGGAGGTAGGAAGTTCTAAAATCAAGATGTTAGCAAAGGCTGAGTTCCTTCGGAATTCTCTAGGGAAGAATGAATTTTCTTGCCTTTCCCAGCTTCTAGAGGCCACCCATGTTCCTTGGTTCATGGGCTCTTTCTCCAACTTCAAAGCTGGCAGTGTAGAGTGTTCAATTTTTTTTTCTCTCTCTCCCTGACCTCTTTTTCCATGTCACTTTTTTTTTTTAAGACTCTGATTTCCTGCTTCCCTCCTTTAAGAGTTCTTATAATTATGTTGGATCCATCCAGGTAATTCAGGAAAATATCCCTATTTTATGATCTTAATCTGACCTGCAAAGTCTCTTTTGCCATGTAAGGTAACATATTCATATGTTTCAGGGATTAAGAGGTAGCAATCTTTGAGGACTATCATTCTGTTTATCATACCATCCTTTTAATAAGATGGTAAATCCTTTAAGAATCATTTCTTGCAAATAGATTTAATGGAAAATTAGAATATATGAAAGAATAAAACCATGACCAAATGTTTATTCAAGCTTAGATTTTATTTTTATATTTTAACTTTTCACTTGAAATAATTTCACATTTATATAAATGTTGCAAATATAAATAAAATATTTATTTCCCATATATCCTTCACTTGGCTTCTCTAAGTGATTATATTTTGCATAAACACATAAAATTATCAAAATTAGAAAATTATCATTGGTACAATGTATTAACTAATTTATTGGACTTGTTCAAAATATATTTGTCCCACCAATATCCATTTTCTAGGCCTGGACCATATCAAATATCCTATATTAAAATTAGCAGTCTTATTAATCTATTTTAAGATCCTTAGCTTTTCTTTGCTGTTCATAGCCTTGATATTTTGAAGAGTACTGGTCAATTCATTTATAGACTGTCCCTCAATTTGAATTCTCTGATTTCTTCATGATTAAGTTCAGAAGTGATGTTGTGCCTTTCTCAGCACATCATATCAGAGAGTATATGATATATTGACCACCAATATAGAATTTAAAGAGTCTTTCATTCAGTTAAAAAAAAAATAAGTAAAAACTTACTACAAATATACAGTAATCAAGTCAGAGTTATACTGGAAAAACAAAAGATGTGTAGGTCAATGGAATAAAACTGAGAGTCCAGAAACAAGCATCCACATTAACAGTGATTTGATTTTTGAAGAGATTGTACCAAGGAAATTTAATGGGGCAAAAGAATGGTCTTTCAACAAATGGTTCTAGGAAAACTGGATACCTACATGTAAAAGAATGATGTTGGACAATTACATCATACAGAAAAGCTAACTCAAAATGGGTCTAAATGTGAAAGCAAAAACTATAAAAACTATAAAAAGTGTTCAATATAATCACCCATAAGAGAAATGCAGATCAAAAACACAATGTGATACAACTCACACCCACTAGGATGACTATAATCGAAAAGTCAGATAATGTCAAGTGTTGCCAAAGATGTGGAGAAACTAGAACGCTTATACATTGCTAGTAGAAATATAAAATTATGCACTCACTTTGGAAAACAGTCCAGCAGCTTCTCAGCATGTTGCACATGGTGTTATCACCATATGATCCAGTAATTGCACTTCTAGGTAAGTACCTAAGATAAATAAAAACATATGTCTATACAAAAACGTGTTCATGTATATTCATTACAGCATTGTTTATAATAACCAAAAGTGAAATGTCCTTCAACTGGACATATTGCAACCAAATGTCCATCAACTGATGCAATATGGTATATCCATACAATGAAATATGATTTGTCAATTAAAAAATGAAGCATTCTTATATGCTGTAACATAGACAAATTTTGGAAATACTATGCTAAGTGAAAGAAATGAGTCACAAAAGACCATGTATTGAATGATTTCATTTACATCAAATGCCCAGATTAAGCATATTTACAGAGAGAGAAGGTAGATTAGTGATTTCCTACAGCCGAAGTTGGGGATGGAGTGGGACAGTGATTAGGGAGAAGTGGGAAGTGCTTGCTAATAGGTACTCATTTTCTTTTCGGAGTGATGAAAAGCTTCTAAAATTGATTATGGTGATGGCTGCACAAGCCTGTGAATATACTAAATCTACTGAATGTTACAACTTTAGGTGAATTGTACAGTACGTGAATTATATCTCAATGATGTTGTTATACTAAAAGACAAAAATTACTTGTATCTTTCTCAACATACTTTGCTCTATTACCTTTAATTTTTTTATTCCTCAAACATATTCATTATTTAATTCAATAAATATTTATTGAATGTATACTGTGTGTTAGGAATTGATACAGTCATTTGGACTACAGGAGTGAAAATTGAGGCAAAAATTACTGCTTTAAGATTACATTTTAGTGAGGCAGATAGAACATGATCAAGATTAGAAGTATAAATATCATGCTAGATAAAGATATTACCTAAGAAGAAAAATAAATAAATTAAGGAAAGGAGAATTGTTCACGCACAAAACTTTAGACAGCATAGCCAGGGAAAGTCTCACTGAGAACATGGTCTTTGAAGACTGGAAGGAAATGAGGCAGTGAGTCCTGGATTTATCAGGGGAAAGAGAAAAATAGAGGAGACAATAAGTGTAAAGTCTATGAAGTCTTTTCAGAACTATTAAGAGAACATTGTAGCTGAAGAATAGCAAGTGAGGAAAAATAAATAGTAAATGAATTTAGGAAGAAAGTGTTGACAAAATTACATAGAGCTTTGTCACTTATGATAAAGATTTAGACATTTTTTTCGATTGAAACAAGAAAACATTGGTAGATATTTGTTATAAAAGTGATGTCATGTATATGATATTTTTAAAGAATCGATCTTATTTTGGTTTCAAGGATAGTCTGTAGCAGGGTAAATAAAGCCAGAGACCAGTTATGAGGTATTTGCGTAATAGTGGAAAAATATATTATCTTATATCGAGGTTATGGTTCTGAACCCAACACACAGAATATAGTGTGAATGTTGCTCCTTGGAATTTTGCCACATGAAGACTTTAGTTAATGCAGTTGGTGTAAAGGGGCCAAATTCAAAAATATTTTGAAAGTAGAACCAACCAAATTTATTTACAGATTATCTGTGGAGGAATTTGTGAGTAAAAGAGAATCACAAAATGTGATCTTAGGTCTTCAGCCTGAGCTCCCCTAAGAAAGGAGTTGTCATTTCTGAAATTGTAGGAGAATCATGTGCATAGAATATCAAGAGCTCAGTTTTGTGCAAGCTAAGTTTAAGGCATCTATTAGATATCTAAATGAAGCTGTCTTTGCAATTAATAGATGAAGTTGAGGGAAGAAGTCTGGTCTGGAGACATAAATTTTGGAAATATCAAATTGATGCTATTTAAAGCCAACAGCCAGAATGAGAACATATTGAACTTTTTAAAATTCTCACCAAATTAATCACCTCTTCTATTAGACTTTCTCTATTCCTTCAAACTCTGTTAGATGCTCCTCCCATGCATTTTTTTAGTGATCAGTACAGCATACTGCAATGCCATAACATTCTTATATGCTAAATGTTGTGTGTGGTGGGAATATGCACCACCTTATTATACTTCGGTGTAAGCTTTATTTCCGTATAGCTTTTCACAGAATAAGGTATTTATAAATGTGTATAAAATGGATGAATGAAGGAATTTTGAAGCAATCTACAAGTTCTGAGATAAAAGGGAGACTCTAAGAAATGAGTTTGTAATTAGTGTAATGAATTCCCTTATGAGATTACGAGAATCTCATCACTGAAAGTATCCAAGTAAAATGTAAAATATTTAATTTCTGTCAAGAATCTTGTAAAAGGCAGTCTTGTGCATTATGGACAGTAGCTCTGAGAAATCTAGCAACTCTAAAATTTTAATATCTATGAATCAAATGAATTTATTAGTAGGGTAATGAAATGAGTGAATAATATAAATGTAGGAAGATCCACTAAAATAAAAGGTAGTGATGTTAAGGTGTCATCTGCATGTCCAGCTGTCTTTCTAAGAAAAGGCATCAATAAAATGTTATTACCCTGGCAATTTCATCAAATTCAATGTTGCATCTCTCAGCCAGATCCTCAAGGATTTAAAGATGCTTAATTACACACAGAGAATTCACAAAAGACTTGATATTGTATTAATTTATTATACAATGAAAAATTGAACTGTCAAGGGTATAAGATAGTCAAATAAATCTGAACAGTTTTCTCTGTAGGAAAGCCATGAGGAGAATGAATTTAGCAAAATAACATCTTGTTTAGCAGGAACAAGAAGTCATCACAAGAAGAAATATAGGTTTATCATTTGAACGTTTCCATGTTTGTTCAGGCTTGGATGCTCTAAGGTCAATCTTCTCAATAGGATGAACTTCCTCTCAGTACTCTCTCCTATAGAGGTGTTAAGAACTTTGCCTCTGGCTGTTGCTTTTCTATGTTCCATTTCTTCCTAACACTGCTCTGATTAACTTGTTTTATATATATATATATACTGACTTCAGTTTAATCTTGCTCTTCTTATGAAATATTCCCTTTTGTTAAACCATTTGTTATAGTTAATGCACAACGTTGTGTTAGTGCCAGGTGTATAGCAAAATAATTCAGATAAACATATATATGTGTGTGTGTGTGTGTGTGTGTGTGTGTATATATGCAGTGTCTTTACCTGCCTATTCTTAATAGATGAGTTGAGTTTACAGTCTTATTTTCAGGGAGGAATGAGTTAATGCAGCTGTCCTGCTGTCCATTCAATTTTTTTAAAAAAGAAGACACTCCTAGAAGCAAGAAAACAAGGCAGGGAACCATGTTCAGTCTCCTTTTCTGCTGGACCTCTGCATAAAGAGGAGGGAGAGACTTCACCTCTGTAATGATCTCAGGATCTGTTCTGGCTAAGGGTATTCTATAACTAATAGAGCTTAGGATCTTTGAGGCATGAGAATGTCACCAAAGCACACAACTCCATGGAATTAAAAATAGAGATGTTTTGGGACTTCCCTGGTGGTCCAGTGGTTAAGACTCCAAGCTTCTACTACAGGGAGCATGGGTTCGATCCCTGGTCAGGAAGCTAAGAACCCACATGCCACGTGGTGTGGCCCAAAAATAAATAAATAAAAGAAACCCTTCTCTAGAGCGAGCACTCACCAAACCCACTGATTTATCACTTAAAAAAAATAGAGATGTTTTATAAATTAACTGCTCCTTATTGATAAGAAAATCTTCAGACTTAACTCAGACTCCATCTATCTGGGCCAGAGGTGCATGCCATACATAGTAACAAGAACATGGGGAGCCATCCTCAATGTCATAGATGTATTTCTGCTTCTTCTGAGCTTCTAATTTATGGTATCTTTGAAATTACTTAGTAAATCTTGTTACTGGGTAAGGTCTTTGATTTGTGTGTGGCTGATTTAACAATGAAAACCTATGAGTTAGATCAAATGATCGAAAGAGATATCTTATTCCTTCATCTCTAATATGTAGAAGAGTGAAAAGGGAGATCACTTCATTATTACCACTATGTAATATCTCCAAGAGTTATATCTGAAAGGGTTTTAATATATATATATATATATATATATATATATATATATATATATATATATATATATATATATATATATATACACACACACAAACACACACACACATATATATGTATGTATGTAATTCAAATAATGGAATGGGACCATTCATCCTATGACTAATACAAAGAAGTTCAAATAAATTTGAATGGTTTTATTAGGTAATGTGATGTAGAAAGGTAATATAGACAGTATTTGATGTTTATAGAACTAACCACACTGCTCTAGCAATATTCATTCTTTGAAATCCTGTATGCTTTGAGTGCCAGCTCAATAATATTTGTAAGAATATGATCTTATTTACCTATAATGAGATGCATTACAAAACTATATAGCATTTTAACTTCTTTATGTACTACAAAGCTCATCGTTCCTCCTTAATTTACAGCTCAGTAATCAAGACCCTTACAATTTATGTACATTGTTCAATATCACACAATTATTAGCACGAGGGACAGAGCTATATCCCAGATTTCTGACTTTTCTCTTACTGTTACCTCCACTATAGCAAAGTATAAAGCACAAAATTCACGTTTGAAAATCTCATATTAGTGAAGGGTGGGTCTATAAGGAAAAATGTAAAATATGTAAAAGATTTTTCTGATGATGTTTTGTTTTCTTTTTTTTTTCTTCTTTTCTCTTTGAAAAACAGTGTTTTGTTGACTCTCTCACCTTTCTAGATATGTTACTGTGTGATCTGTATCTAGAAACCATAATAAAATTTGTCAGTTTTCTAGGTCTAAGCAATTTGCTTAAACAGTTTAATCTATTTGTAAGAACTCATCAGCCAACCGTAAAGTTTGCAACTTCAAATTGCACGTCAGAAATTTATTAAAATACAAGATTTGCTATCAAAGTAAAAATGATAACAATAGCAACCAAAGCAATTGAAATATAACATGTAAATATATTACAGCTATGTTATTAGGAAAATTATAATTAATGATGTGTCAAGAACTTTCAATAGGAGATCCATTTTTCAGGGTGTTTATAAGTTAAACATAAAATGATTAATTCTGACAAGTATAGTTGTTTACAATAAGAAAACATAGACATTTTCTATGGCTGTACAAAATAGAAATTATCTTCAAAAAGTAGTTTATTTTTTCACTAGCAATAAGGTGGTTTATTAATATATATATAATAAGCTATTATAGTTAGTAGGTCTAGATATTTTAGTGAATTAAATTTTAACTTAATTTTATATTTATTCCCTCAATTAGCTGTTCATTTCTATGTTTAATTTAAAACATAAGATCATATAAAGTTATATTTGAACAAAACCATATAGTGTAAATTTAGTGTGGATGCAACAAGCCTATCTCATTAAAAAAGTTTCATTAACAATATATATACATAACTTTGAGGTAACAAATCTCCCCCAAAAATCTAACATTTGGCAAATAATTTAGATTTAGAAAACAAGTCCTAACATCCCAAAATGAAAACAAAAACACTTCCCTAAAAATCTGCAAAATGTTCAAGAAATCACCTCACAAAAGAAGATATAGGAATGGCCAACACATTAAAAAGTGATCAGTGTCACTTGTATCAGGAAAATAAACACTGAAACTACATTTTGTTACCATTTGAAACCAACTGTAATGAATTGAAAAGAAAGACTGACAACACCAAATATCAGTGAGGATGTAGGACATATTTTACTGGTGGGAATGTAAGTGGCTTACCTATATTGTAGAACTCCTTTTGCAGATTTTAATAATTTTAGAGATGTTTAGCCAAGAGAAATGAATATAAATATTTTCAGAGAAATACTGTAGTCTTATTAATTTAAAAAATCCAAATATCCATCAAAAGGAAACAAATTCTCATTATGTCAAATATAGTATGCTATTCAACAACAAAAAATAATTTGATATGCACAAAAACATGAGTGAATCTCACAGTCATTAAACTAAACAAAAGAAAAACTGACATAAATGTATTTATACTGCAGCATTACATTTATATAAAGTTTAAGAACAGGAAACATTAACCCTTGTGATAGAAATTAGAAGAGTGGCAGTCTCTTCAGAAAGTGAGGATGACAATTTGACTAGGAAGGATACAGGGGCTTTCTTGGGTAAGAAAAATGTCATAACAAGTGTGATCCAAGTGTGGTTTACATGAATGTATACCTTTGGCAAGACTTACTGAATTTTATGCTTAAGATCTATTCACTTAACATAGATTATACTTCACACTTAAGAATACTTGTTCATCTTTTGTCTTCCAAAATAAATTGTATTTTCATGAAGGCCAGACTTATACTGCATTGCTTAATATAACAACTTATGTATAGTGACCAAGTGTTTATTGAATCAATGGATGAGTTTGATGGACTGATCTTGATGAACAAAGAAGATAAGTTAATTATGACATGTGTTTTTGGTCTGACAAAAAGTGGATGGATATCAGAATTAGTCAAATGCATTTGATTTGAGAAATACTGGAGGAAAATCTAGTTATTTTGAAGAGATAAGTTGCGTTTTGAATATGTTGACTTTAACGTAAATGTATGGCAACCATAAGATATTACACAAAATATGTATCTTAATTTATATTATTTCTATGATAATAATCCGGAGAGCAAGCAGATATTTCAATCCAGCTCAGTCATTCAGAGTTGCATCTTTTTAGCAAAGATATTTGCTGAGACTAAACATAGGAAGTATCTGCCTACATTGGGCATAAGTGTAATATCACTTTCCTTACCCCAATGCAATTTTGACAGAGAATTACTAAAAATATAGACAAATGAGTCTAGAACATGACCAAGTTGAAAATTAGTTACTGATTAAAAGATTTAAAAGAGCTCTGTTTAAAAAAAAAAAAAAAAGAATGTACTAAATTTGCAATAAGTAAAATAATTCCTCTAGTTAAGTTCATTAAAATTAACTACTGAACATTCACTAACCTTTCAATAAAGATTACTTATTGCCTAATAATTTGCAGAAATGACACTATATGCTGAATAATATGTAACCCATGCTTCTAGGGATTGTTGGGATGAACTCCATTATTCATTCCACCCAAATGATTGACAGATATAAAAAATGAGAAAGACTCATTCAAGACTTTTGGCAAATAGAAACAAAGAAAAGCTATTCTCTTTCCGTATAAGAAGAAAGGAACACATTTCCCAAGTTCCTACTGGCAGCCAACTTGTGACTCTAAAAGGAATTAATATTCTTACAAAGTTAACCCACAAAATGTATCTTAAAATTGTGTGAAATAAAATATGGCTTTCTGATGTTTCTGCTAACCCACAGAATCAACCAACATTTGAATGTATCTTACCTGTGGAATTATAATTGGAAGTAGCAATTCCCTTATTGGTTAAAAAGCATGTCAGAATTTCTGCTATGTACAGCCAGAAATATCCTAACTGATCCAGTTAACATGATGCTCATATTACTAAAAAGAAAATGTGTACTCACTCTTTAATTACAATGACATAATGCTACTGTGGGAAAGACCAAGTACCCCTAAAGTGTTTGTTATCTACTTGTAATCTTGTTGAAATAACCCCTCCTGAGTTGTCAAGACTCAGTTAGCTGCCTTAAAGACATGTCCCTCCAAAACACCCTTGACAAATCATTGAGCAAACACAATCCTGAATGAAAGACTGAATGTATGCCCATGACTCCTTTCCTTCCAGCTAATTTTCTGAATTTTGACTTTGACTGATTGCTCACATCCTTCCCTAGAACTAACAGGTAAAATCCAAGTTTGATTTAATACTCCAGTTAAACTCAGTCACACCAGAAATCTAAGCCTCCCTGACCATTCACTTTTCACACAGATCCTTATCCTCATAATACTCTGTACATCTCCCAGATATGGCCACATCAACTCCATTCTTGCCCATACCAAACATTTTCTCTGTCATCAGTCAACAATATTTCTCATCAGAAAACTCTATATCTATACACATTTTTATAAAGTTCCCTTCATATTCTTCTTTTAATTGAAGCATATTTGTCCCCTTAAAATACTATTTTCCCTATACCCCTCAAAATTATAGGCTATTTACATCATTATCTCTTCATATTCCCATATACTTTGAGGCCTAGATTTGAAGACATTATTCATTTTGCAATTTATTGTTTTTTACCAAACTACTTTTCTTCTTCACTCCTTCAAAACCCTAAGACATTTCAAGCATATATTGTCAGATTCAATACATTTTATTTTCTAGGAGTCATCTTTTCTGAAAACAAGTAAAGATCAGAACATGACAAAATATTATAGTTTCAAAATTCAGATCCCTACACACACACACACATACACACACACACACACACACACACACACACACACGAGTAGGATAGGGGGTCTTTTGTCAAGAGACAAAATAATCAACAGAATCAGATTCAGAGATGACCAAGAAGTTGGAACCACCAGAGAGAGAGACTTTAAAATAAATATAATTAACAGGACAGAAGACATAGTGAAAAAGATGGGTACCATATAAGAACAGATTCAAGATATTGCTTTATAACTAAAGTAGCACATAAAGTATCTCCACATGAATCAAAGCCATTGAGTTTTGACATACTCATGACTATTCATAAGAGTGTGAAATTTCAGAAAATTGGAACCAAAGAAAATCTTGAAAAGTTCTTGTAAGTTTAAAGAACAAACAAAATCAAAGATCTTTGTGAGTGTATGTGTGTTTGTAATTTTATTGGATATCCTGTGTAGACTAAGAGAGACTGAGGTAAATATTATTTATGTCTGAGAATAAAAACACCTCTCTTAAGGCATTTAGAGTGGGATCAAATCAATCTAATCAGGAGTTTAGATGGATTTGAGCTTTGTTGCTTGTCTGGGTATCTTCAGTGTACCAGAGGGTTCAGATTTCTCTAATGATTCCATGTAATTATAGTATTCTGAAGGATTTTTCTTGATATAAAAGTTTGTTCCACCCTCAGCTTTGAGCCATTCTTATATGTTTGCCTCACAGAGGGTTCTCTCTCCATGGTTTTTCCTCTCCTTCAGATTTACACCACTGTTGCTCATTATTACGTACTTGCTAGGTTTGAAGTAAAAAGGCAGAAGAGGTTCCTGTTATTTCTAAGTTATTTTTCTTAACTTTAGTTTTGGGTAGTCCATGAATGCCTGGCTTCAGATTTAGGATTTTCTTGCATTTCGGCTGCTCCTCATCACAGTTAGCTAAATTATTTCTTGTAACTCTGTGCAGGAGGAGCAGACATTTGTGTATTTCCCCACACCACCACACTATTTCCTCTTCCATATCTGCACTGTGAAGGTAGGCTCTCTCCAGTTTTTTCCCTGTCCCCACTCATTCTTGTGAGTAGCTAGTGAAACTCTGTCAAAAATATCTTTGATTAGGTTTAAACTTCTTCTGTGTGTTTCTCAGAATTTCTATAATAATATGCTAGCCCATATTAGTAAATGTTATGTCATTTATTGAGTACTAAATAATTTATTGAATATTATATATTTTTAAAATTCTATCAGAAACTAAAGAGTAATAACTGAAAAAGAATCATAGATATTTCAAATACTAGTTCTAAAAATGAACGTAAAGATCATTTATTTTAACATCTACTGAATTATTGTCCATATATATTAACATATTTTAGGACAAAATATTTGCATATTTTAAACATATATAAATGTACATTTTTTTAAAACTGTCAATTTAAACAAAGTTAAATATTTTTCTTTATCTCATGATTTTAACATTTAATGCCCCCCAAGAAATACCACAATATAGATATTTTAAGCAGTGTTTGTCAAAATCATTTGACTAGAGAATTCTTAACTTTCAGAGAAAATTTCTACTGAACAATTGGACATTTATTGGCAGACACTGATTTAGTCTAACCCCTTCATATAAAAATTTGCATGGTGAAGCTCAGAAGGTGAGGTTCTTTGAGGAACTAAGTTGCAATATATAAAATGCTTAAATAAATATTAGATCTGATATATCTTTGAATTTGTGTAGCATTTTATAATACCCAAAATAAGGTCCCTTAGTTTACCACTAAATCTACAGAAAAGTCATAAAATATATTATTATCAGTTCCATTACAAATATTACTATTAATTCCAAACTAGTTTCAAAGAAGTCAACAGACTTATCCAAAGTACTAGTTCTAAACAAATAGCAAAATTTCCAAGAATTGAAATTATCCTTCCTTATTCATTTTATTACAATGAATGGATTTTTCTGAGAGAGAGAGAGATATTTCTTTTCTATAAGGAAAAAAAGTTTCTGGAAGCTAAAATGATTTAAGAAGACTTCATTGCAAATTGGCAACAGTTACTGGATGAGTTGCACTTGGACAGGTAGAGAAGAACATGCTTTATGCAAAGAGCATAGTATAAAGAAAGGCATGAAAATAAGAATAGAATGGCAAAAGTGGAGGAAAGTGAGGCAGAAAATGTAGCTAGAGTGCATTGGGCATAGGCTCCACGGGAGATAAGTTTGGGTAGACCAGGAGGAGCTCTGCTAAAAGATACCTAAAATAGTGCTAAAACATTGTTTTTAAATTTGAACAGGAGGGATAGGGAAGAAGGCATCCTTTTTTAAACATTGATGTTGAATGCAAGATTAAAAATAATGCAATTAAAATCATGAATGCAGTAGTTAGACTAAGGATTACATTGCAAATTTAATTCCTTCACAGTACTTTATAAATTTTATCCTCATTATTCCTGGTGGGTAGAATTTTGTCTGTGCTCAAAGCCCCTTATTTCTTAAAAAAAATATACTTGTGGTATTTGTAAATCCATTCATACGATTTTGAGTAATAAGTAACAGGAAAACTTTGTCCATTTAGAAGAAAAACACTTCAACTCTTTTTTTTTTTTTTGGTATAATTAAAAAACAAAAACAAAAGCTGAAGCTGAAGCTGAAGCTATAGAGCTCCAAAATTGGCAAGAGTGCAGTTTTTACTAAGGTAGGATAAATTATACCATATTTGAAGAAAATTGGTTAAGTATTTTTGGAAATTTGAGGATTTAAGATATGCATTAGAATATGTATAAGGAAAATGTTCTTATTTCTGTTCAATGGCTACCTCAACTATAGCCATTTAAGAAAGCATCAGCTCAAAATTTTTCAGTAAAGATAGTTTTTCTGGATTAGGTCCAAATTATGGGTACTAAAGCAAAAATGAATTTTCTATGTGTAAATGTGCATCATCAAAGGGAGCAATTATCAACTGAATGAACTAAAGATTTTTCCTTTTTTCTTTATAAACTGCCAGTAAAATATAATACATTTATGTAGAATATTCCCACTCTAAAACTTTCAGTGTGCTTCAACTTCACCGAGGTAATATTTATATGATGCTGTTGTTTGAAGAAGGGATTTGTGGATGTATAAACCAAATTTGGCTGTAGTTTTAATATGGGACCAGAATTTTCCTTACCAATTCTTCCAGGTGTTTTTGTATGATTTACCCTACAGAAAAGAGATATAAAAAGTCTCTTACTCATTCATGCCATTCTGAGTTTCGCAACGCTTATTTTTATTCAGCACCATTAGAGCAAGTCACTTTGTAGTTGAAGAATACAAGGCTTATTAAGCATAAATAACTTGGTCAAGGTAATGAAGAAATAAGAAATAAGACCAAGATTCAAATCCTCCTCTATTTGATCATAAAGTCCAAGCTCTTCTCATGACCCCCAGAGATTCACTGCATAAAAAAGAAGTGTAATGTGCCTTTGTCTTTTTTGAACATTATAATTTATTTCAGTGTGAAAAAGATGTGTAAAAATAAACACTACAATTTAGAATATATTTAAATACTAAATTGGGTGATACAAACATTAAATGCTATTAATATTTTAATGGGGGACATAGTGAGGGCTGGTATACTCTAACAAGTCTAGTGAAGTGGGTGAGACTTGCTCTGTTGTACAAAACTTGAGAATCATTTAGAAGAGTAGAGAAAATATAATTGTTAATATTTATGTTTTCCCAAAAATATGCTCTGATAGTTAATTGCCATCTTCCTTCCTTCCGAGATCACTGCATAATCTTATCTGGTGACCCAGATTACCCTTTTTATCCATTCCCCTAAGTTTGGCAAAAGAGACCCCGTGATAGTGATGCCCACACCCTTGTTATGGCACTATTGGTTCCTAAGGTGGCTTCACCACAGAAATAGTATGTTTATGTGTATGTGAGTATGATACCTCCAAAGGATGAAATCTTTTTGAGGACAAGGTCTATACCTTCTTCGGAAAAACTCTGTATACTCAAGGACTAGTATAATTTGTGATATTTAGTCAATAGGAGCCCTAATAAAGGTATCTAATGGATTGAACATAAATCACTGGACTTCTGACCCCTGTTCTAAGTTGCAGAGGCCAGGAAATAGGGTTGCTACTTAAGCAAAACATAACAAGACTAACATCAACTTTATGATCTATTGAGTATATCAAAGAATTGAGGTCACATGGCCTTAATTTGGCCCAAATTCTAAGGGAAGAGAGGTAACTGGAGGTGTGGAGGGGTGTTGCTTAGGAGCCATGAGCCTGCACTTACTTACAGGATACAACTAGATATAAAAGAGTTCATCTAGAATAGTTCACTAGTTGGTGAGTTGGTGAAGGCCACATACAGAATGGCAGGGCTGTGTGAAACAAGATAATCACAAGCATTTGAAGACTTTAAAGCATTGAGGGTTATCTAAGCAAAAAAAAAGAGTCAGTCTTAGCTCAAATCGTAACTAGAATAACTCATAACTCTTCACTTAAGACTTAGCAAAAGAGAAAGATTTACCTGTTTCCAGACATTTAAAATTATCTACCTCCATTTCTGCTTACTTACATGAGTTGTCCATCTTTCAATAAAATATTGCAAAATATATGGAAAGACAAGAAACAACACACTTCCAAGACACAAGGCAATAATCAGAATGAAAATAAGAGATAACACAAATGTTGGAATTATCTGATAAGGAATTTTAAATAACCATGATTAGTATGTGAAAGTTTTAATGGAAAAGTGAGAGCATATAAGATGGAATGGGTAATCTCAGCAAATTTATGGACTCAATGTAAGAATCAATTAGGAATGTTAATGTTAATTGAACGTTAGAAAAAAAAAACTTAGTAAAAATGATTTTCAATGCTTCCATCAAATGCTTGTCATAAATGATAATAGCACTAGGGAACACAATAATAGGTAAACATAAAATGGCCAAAATGAAATAAAAAGAGAATAAATAGTGAAGTAAAAAATACAGAACATCTAAGAGCAGTGGCACAATATTAAGTGTTGTAAAACATGTATAATTAGAATCTCAGAAGGACAAGAAATAGAGAAAAGAAGTAGAGATTGAAGAAAAAGTATTTGAGACTTTCAAAAATTAATGACAGACGCCAAACCACAAGCTCAAAAATCTGAGAGCACTAGGAAGGATAAATAACAAAAGCAAAATGAAAATTAAACTGCTGGAAAAAACTCAATATTCTGTAATAACCTATATGTGAAAAGAATCTGAAAAATAATGAATATATGTATATGTATAACTGAATCACTTTGTTGTACACTGAAACTAACACAACATTGTAAATCAACTATACTCCAATAAAATTTAAAAAAAAAAACAAAGATAAGGAAAAATTTTGAAGGCAGCTAGAAGAAAAAAAAAAGAAAGAAACATGTTCACAGTATAAAAGATAAGATTATAAACAGCATCTCATAGGAAACCATGCAGGCTAAAGACAATAGTGACATTTTTAAAGTGCTGAGAAAAACAGCTACAATTATCTACCCAGAATTCTATACTCAGCAAAAATACATTTCATAAATGAGCAGAGAAACCAAAACTTCTTATACAAATAAAAACTGAGAGAATTCATTACTAGCAGACCTAATCTACAAGATTAGGAATTTAATTCAACTAACTGGTTAATCAGATAACAAAACTACTGATAAGTCAATTAGTGATGCAATCTAGGGTTAAGAGAAAGCAGGATCAGATAGTGGCTCTGAATAAAGAATAAAGAAGCTCTGCTGTCCAGTAGGAGCTAGAACTCTGATACCAGAAGCATCTGGAATCTCAGAGAAGCCACAACCACACATAGAGATGCTTCCTGAAATAACAACTCCCTCTGGAAATTCAATTGCCTAAATAAAGCTGGAAAAGAGTCAACTCCCTTTGGGAATTCAACTGGAAACTAGGGTAAATTAGCCGAGGAAATACAGACTGCAGCATTCAGCCTCTCAAAGATATAAAATAAAGAAAGAGCAAGAATTGCATCTGAGAGAAAAGAAACAAATGACCTATCCCATTCACACTTAAAATATTTTTCTGTATCCATTTCACCACTGTACTCTAACTCCTAAACAAAACGTCATGTCTCTGCCTAATATTATGCAACTGTATTTCATAAAACACAACTAATCTTCCTCTCTCTCAAAGTCTCATCAGTTATCACATTAATTTCAATAGCTTGGGATCTCCAGGTAATATGAAGACTTCCCCATATATATAGCTTCTTGTGGTCTTGTGACACATGGACTAAATTGAATATTTAAACATCATTCATACTCTTCATAGAAATAACAGGACAGAGGTAGGGAGACAATAGAACTAGTTAATATACACAGGTTAATGTAGTAGTATACAGGTATATATAATCTTTTTCTCTGTCTCTGTCTCTCTCTCTCTCTCTCTGTCTCTCTCTCTCACACACATGCACAAACCTGCTAAATTCCTCATTGCCTCATTTCTATTATTTTCTAGAATACTGTAATTATTTATCGCTTCCTTTTTCTACCACCTATACCTCCTTTGTCCTAAGACAGCACCTCAGCTGATCACTTTTTTCTTTAAGACTCTTGTTGAGTTAAACTCATTCCGGAAAGGTCTACATATTTATTTGTCCATATTTTATTCAGTTGATGTACTTTGATATTAGGCATGACAGTAATCAGGAGAATTCCAGTGAATCCTCTGCTTCCACATATAGACCCACAATTGCATTACAGAAACAAAAAAAACACTTATCCCTGACAATCAAAATTAATGATCCCAGCCAGTACAGACCTTGTTTTTGGCTTATTGAACACCAGTGATATAGAATAGGCACCTAAGAAATCTAGGCTTCCAGTAAGAATTAATGGAATCATTCAAACAGCAGTAAATGTTTCTAGCTATGTGTGGGAGACTTTTGTTAAAAATATTGTTGACTTAATGTTGACTTTTAGAATATGAACTTTGATATTTCCTCACTATGAATTCCCTATTGTTAAACCTTTAGTGTTGGTCTAGCACAAGCTTCACTTTGAAGTCAGTTAAAACAGACAAAAGTTGTATAAACTACTAAATATATTTCTTTCAAAAAAAAAAGATGACAATCTACATAGATTTAAGAGAACCCTGTTAGCTGTGAGAAGATTGCCTTATGGAAACTAACTGGTTTCTCTTAATGACAGCTATCCTGATTAGGTTAGCTTTAACTTCTGGCATTAGCTGCAGCTCTTTTAATTATGTCTGTTTAAAAGTCACAGGGAGGACTGAATATACTGAATATACTGAATTCTATCCGAAACAAGACAAATAATGGCTAAACAAATGTCATGATTAAACACACAGAAACCAACCAAACTGTTGAAGTATGATGATTTTTCGTTCCTCAAATGTAGTGTTAGTTTACAAAGAATAAAATTCAATATGATTGCATTTATTGACATTTTAAAATGGCCACATTTTTAGTTAAAACAAAAAAAGGCAGAATTAGAGAAAACAAGTTTATGGAGATTGATATGTTTCTTATAATTGCTGAGGAAATCAAATTTTCCATTAGGTGAATTAGATTTTAAGTGCCTAAGAGTGAGAGAATTACAGTTAGTAAATATAAAATTAAAGAAAATATCTGTGATATAAATAATTTCCTCATTTTTTGTAAACATTTTTTTTTGTTTTGCGTTAGGTTTTCTTGAACAGGGATATACTATAATCTATATATCCTAATTGATATATGATTTAGTTACTACAAATCAACCTTAAAGTTGCTTTACTATCTCACTTGAATGTTGCTGCATGTCTAGGGAACTCAAATGAGAATGAAAGAGTGGCCTTTAATTAAGAGATAAAAGGGTGCATTTCTTAAAACAAAAGCATGTGGCAGGATTATTGACTCCACTTTGCCACCAGCTCAGCACATTGGCTGACGGTATTGGTTGCTGAAATGCTAACAAATAATGGGACCATAAAAAGCTGCAATTGTCTATTGCTATCATACCAGTATCGAGAGGTACTAAAAGCAGACTAGTTGCCTTCGGTCATTTGAAAATTACAACAATCAAATATATTCCATCAGTGATTTACAATATAGCTGGATTTTGTTTCAGGAACTTTTCTTACTTTGTTCTTAAATTTAAAAACATATTTCAAATTAGAATGGTTGTAATTTGTGTGAAACATATAGGTTTCAAATACCAACTACTTAGAATTTTGCTGCTACCAGAAAGAATGAAAATATTAATTCAAAATATCACTGCTTGATTTCTTAATGATCTATTGTTCTCTGCTGCTAATTATATATTCCAGTAAGGGAAACAGCTATAAAATGCAAACTTCTCCCCACTGCTCTCAGATATTCATTAATTTCAGTTTATATCATAAATTCTATAAAGTAGAAGAGAATGGTGCTATAAAGACAGATCTTGCAAAACCAACATTATACTGCAATGCAAAAAAAAAAAAAAAAAAAAAAAGAACTTCAGACTAATTATACAGGACCTAGACCTATTTCTATACCTATACATGTCTTATGTGAAGCCTTATTCACATGCCTCAACTTTTTCATTGTAAATGTAGTGTCTTTAAAAGACTTCTGGGATATTGCATGTTCAAGTCATTAGTTAAAAGAAGATGCCCTTTGTATTTAAATACATTTAATTGGAATTCCTTGTGTGTCACTCACCAGCTTTTATTTACTTGTTTAACCTTGAGAAAGTTACATTTTCTAAACCTCAGTTTACTATATCTGTAATAAGGAGATTTAATTATTTATGTATTATATTAATAAGAAATAAAAGTGCTTGGCATCTTCTAGGCATTAAATGAATACGTTTTCCTTGTATGCTTCATCTTCCCCTTTAGAGTTCCTTCTAGCTCATCCTATGGTACCATCCTATGATTCTAATAAATACAAAGAATATTAAACAAAGCTAGTGTTACTATGATAATTTACCTCAACAATATTTGCATGGGTGTAATCATCTTATTTGCTTATTTGAGGTATTCCAGACAAATAGTTTGCAAATTATGCCATAAGAGTAACCCTCACATTAAAAAAATTGTGGTTGTGTGTTTCTAAAATTAGCTATTTGAAATAAAACTGTATATCACAAGCAGTATAATCTTCTCTAACAAAAATATTTCTTCATTAAATAAATATTTATTGTACTTCCTCAGAGAGTTATAAAATATTTGTTTTTATTCTAACAACTTTTAAGTTTACCAATTACAGGGCTGCATGTTATGTACTAAAAAATGTTTCTTGTTCAGTGAAAACTTTATGTTTACTCCCAAGCATGGTTAAAAGAAAAAAATCAACCTTAGAACTTATTTCATTTGACCTTTCTGATATAGTAAAAAAACACAGTTCCAACTCTATATACCTCCATGTTCTGTGACCAATAGGCCTATGGCTTGAAGCTTTGGGTATAGAGGACTCCTACTTGGGAGATAAGGAAACACTGACCTTTGTTCAAGGAGCAGAGTTAAAAAAAAGAGGAAAAATGGAGACCAAGAGGCAAGATTAATCTCAGTCTAACTTCTTTCAGTATATCAGTTATTTTTTTAAATAAACATTTAAAGTCTTAATCTGAAACGCCCTTAACAATATATCATTGGTTATAAAATCTTTTTACTTTGTCAAGTGAATGAATATTTATTCACTGCCTAAAGCTAATCACCACTTCACACCCTATGGGTCTGATAAAAAAATATTTAAACTACTATCATTATTTTCATTTTTCCAATAATATAGGAATCTTATGCAATCTGTATGGGCATAAGTAGGCTTCTGATGAAGTACTGTAAGATATTAAGACAAGCTCATGTGTTTATTTGGAGGGAAATGAACAAATAATGATATCTCAAGTAAACATAAAAAAAAGAAAAACAGAGAGAGAAATGGTTTTACAGAATTATAGAGTGAGTAGCTAGTGTTTCTGTTAGAATCTAGAATTTGTTCCTCTGACTGAAAAGTTGTTACTTAAATTTTTCCAATAATGGCAAAATTATGCTTGTCTTAAGGCTTAGAGTTTGGTCAAGAACAAAAAAAAAAAAAAAAAAGAGTTTTCAGATTCCCTGCAATTCTTGAAGAACTGCAAGGTTTGGGCCAAAAACAAATGGAGAGACTATATATTGAATAGAGTTCTAATTTCAGAGAGTTCTAAATTCAGAGAATTCTTAGTTCAAAATCCAGCTCTACCTCATTTTAGTTGTCTTGGGCAATTATTTTTGCAATTCTAATTTCAAGGGTCCTTATTACTGAAATTGGATAATAATAACAGTATATTCCTTGTAGACTTACTTTAAAAATGAAATGAGTTGATATATGTAAAATGGCTATTACTGAGTCTGATACGAATGGTTATTAACTGGAATAAAATAACACAAACAAAAAATGTGGAATAGTTGAGAGAAACCTACTTTGCTGTGGTGTGGCTAGACCCAGCCAGATTGTCACATGGTAACTAAAGTACTCATCTCAGTCTCTCCCCCTCCTTCCCTTCCCGCCTTTCTTCTTTCCCCTGCTTCCACCATGCCCTACCTCATTTACACACACACCTATATTTTAAAGTATAATACTAAGGGCTTATCATTGTTATTTAAAGGTGAAAATATGGGAGTTATAATTCATCTCAGTAAGATTTTTGTCAATATTTTCCAACTCCTGTAGCTATATCTATATAAACATACAGATGTGTTAGTACTTTCTGCTGGTCTGAAGCTCTCATAGGCTACTGTTTCTATTTCCATTTGTCCTGAGTTCTCTCCTTATACAGTCCCTAGTGATTAGATACCTAGTTGGGCAACAGATGTAGTATGTGGCCAATCAGTTTAAAAATACACCAGTGTGAGCAAAAGGTTCATGTGAAGAACATGTTAGGGTTTTGAAACATCTTAAAGCTATACAAAGCATTTGAAACAACTGTCATCTTTTATGTAGATAAAAAGGTGAAGTGTCCAAAGGCAGAATTTGATCTAAATCTGTAAAAAGGAGTAAAAAAACACTTGGAAAACATAAGAGGTTATTTCAATCTATTCATGAGTTAAACTCACTTATAAGCAGAAAACATTGTTTAAATTGCAAATGTCCAAAATTAGTTAGAAAACATTTAGAAATAACCATATTTTTCCCCAGCACATCCAAGCTAATATTAATTGTAAATAAAGACTTTAGTCAGAACTTTCCATCTTATGAATAAATGAATAGATGAAATTATCCTGATCCAAGGAGGTCTATCATACCCAGGCAGGATCAATAAATAAGTATATGGAAATATCAAGGAAGATTGATCAGGTATTGACTCAGAGCAAAGCTGAGTCCTCATTACCTTATTAGTACAAAACATTCAGGTACCTCTTATTTGTGTAGTTATGTTCCAAGAACATTGTGATTTTTATACTCAAAGATACTAGTGATAAAGGTACTTTTGAAAGAAATGAAACAATAATATTGCTCATCTGCTAATTTGTCTTTTAGCTTTAAAAAATTGGTGTATCTCAGGGTTGGTGTTTAGTCCAGTTTACTTCATTAATTTTATTGAATAAAAATCAAACATTTTGTAAACTATATCTTCACTATAATACTGCTTGGGGGCTCTATCCTGTTAAGGCCCTAAATGATATTGCATTATGAATATGAACATTATGTATAAGTATGAATATATTCACATTATGTTTAAAACTAAACAATATTGAATATTGGACTAGATTGAAATGTGTTAAATTCTAGGGCTAGGCTCTAGTCGATACCTACTTAGTGTTGTAAGTTCCTTCACTTTTCTGTGTCATCTCTGTTTGTAAACTCTCCAGGCAGTTGATTCTCTCCTCTCTGATTGAAAGGTATAGCCTTGCTTGGTTGCTGTTTAGAGATTTATTGAGCAAATAATTTTTGCTTTCTGCCATGGTGCTTCTAAAACTGAATCTTTGCCATTTTCTCGCTGTAGGGGAAACACGATATTCTATGGTGTACATTTTAAATGCTAAGGAAGCAATAAACAAATCTCCCTTATTTTTAACTTTTTGTTGTGTTTTTTTTGTTTTGTTTTGTTTTTTCCCCTTCCTTATGCAGTTCTTTAATGAAAAACTCAGATTCATTCCCATGGCCTCTGTGGTAATATTCATTGCAAACATCATTATGGATGTGAGGTCTTTCCCTTAATTAAGAACTAAAAGGCTTCATTTCCTAAAACGAAAGCATGTGGCAGCCTTTATTGATCTGGTTTGTGTCTCCAGCTGAACACATTAGCAGAGATTATTGATTACTCTAGTGGTAATGAGCTTGGGTTCCTTGTCAGGTGAAGTCCACATTCCTTGGGAGAATTTTCTGGAAACTGGCTAATGTGCAAGTACATGTTCACTGTGATATATGATTCAGTAGATGTTTTAAGCTTTATGGCCAATGAATCATTCTTTAAAAATATAACAGCAGTCATTAAAAAGGTTATTTTCCAGTCATTATCTTTTGATAATTTCTTCTGAATGCTAACGATGCACTTATGAATAGATGCTAAACCAAAACAAGTGGAACATTAAAGAGATGTGATCACATATGGCTCATACTGCTTTTAATAATTTTTCAAGTAACCATCTTCATTATTGTCTGATGGCCAAGCTGGGCAACTTAACTAGTTCAGCTTCATCATGATAAATAGTCATGATCTCCACCTAGTGTTTGAATAAGAATTGATGAAAACAGCTTCAAGGATTGATGAATAATAAGAAATGGTAATCTAGGTAGTAAATGTGTGTGACATTTCTTAAGAAAAATGATGTAACTTCTTCATTACAGGAAATGTTTTAGATAAATATTGCTAAAATATATCTCACCCCAAGATTTCTATTCAGGTAAAAGACCTATTTATTAATTCATTAGCATGTAACATTGCCAAATGGGATGAATGAAAGCAATGAGGGGCTTATTATCCTTTTGACAGGATAACGTCATGGTGATAGTTGGACTTCTTGGATTATTATAGATATATATGTGTTCAGCCAAAAGAAACTGGGTGATCTTAAAAAACATTCAGAAATGTCTCTGGAAAATCATTAGAATATTTGGGTTTTGAATATACTAGCTTCATTACAGATAAATTCAAAACGACTTGAGGGATAAAATTCTATCCTGCTAAATGGAAGGAAGAGACGCTCATGAAAATACTGTGCAATGGTTTAATAAGAAGTACAGCCAGGGCTTCCCTAGTGGCGCAGTGGTTGAGAGTCCGCCTGCCAATGCAGGGGACGCAGGTTCTTGCCCCAGTCTGGGAAGATCCCACATGCCGCAGAGCGGCTGCGCCCGTGAGCCATGGCCACTGAGCCTGTGCGTCCAGAGCCTGTGCTCCGCAATGGGAGAGGCCACAGCAGTGAGAGGCCCGCGTACCGCAAAAAAAAAAAAAAAAGTACAGCCAATGAAAATTCTAAGAGATGTTATTCGGAGCCTGGAATTTTCACGTTGATTTTGGACTTATGAAAAATTATTTCATTTCAAACCTTCAATCTTTTTATAGTCTACTGAGAGGTTTCTGCTCAGTCATTGAATGTGTTACAAGGCCCTCTGGGGCCCACTTCCAGACAAAGAAAACATCTACCTTTCCTCTCTGACCATTTCTGCAACACCTGACTGAAGGAACAAAATTGTTTCTGACCTTTGAATCAACCCAATTCCCAATTCTCATCAGTCTGCAAAAAAGTTATCCACAATACATTGATAGTTTATATTGCTCCCATCTCTGGTAGATCGTACAGTATGTGAGCCCTAATGCAGTGATATATAAAGTTAATGGAGATGCAAACACAATGGACAAAATAATATGTTATTTGTAATTTAGAATCAAGTTCACCTTTGAAAATGGAAAAAAATTGATATTTGGCGATGTGGAATCAGCAGCAGGTTTCCAAAGCCAGGTTTATCAATATAGCTACAGAATTTTGTTAACAAATTCTTATCCAGATAATACATAGTTCTTCTGAAAATTTGCTTACCTGTTTCATTTACATGGCATTTTATATTGATTAGATTATCATGTTAAATGACAAACTTTCACGCAGAATATTTTTTTTCTGAATGATTTAGTATTTGTTAGGTAGTATCAGTAAAATCATCTTGCATGGTATCACAAATGGGTCCACCTCATACCAAAAGTTCTATACTCTTCAACATTGGTAAGTGTGACAGGCTATACATTACATACATTTTTATTTTCTAATAGCATGATTTTTAGTAGAGATAGCTCAATTCTTGAAAATAAAAATTGAAAACTTTAATTCAATGAACATGTACAGAGTAAAGTATAAATCCTCATCACAAAATCTCAATGCCTCCAAGATCTTGTCCTGCTATCCTTCCCAGTTAACTCATTTGCACACACACACAAACACACACATAAACACACACACTCCACAACAATAGCAGGGAAATAACTTTTTTTTCTTCCCTAGACATTTTCTTTTCTCCAGTTCTGTCTGTCCTGTTTGCTCTTCTTGGAATGTCCTCTATTCCATCTCTACTTGGCAAAGTTGCTCCTGTGGACAAGTGGCCCAAATCCAAGAAGACTTCTCTGACTTAGGGAATAATAATAATAAAACTCTCAGTGCTCTGTTATGCTCACAAGTGTTTTTGTACCTTATCACATTATATCTCACATTTTAATTTACATAGAGCATCTGTTGCCTTCCTAGGCCTGAATATTCTTCCATTATAAGTTTTGAAACATGCACCTCTGTTTCTCTCTAAATATCTGGAACAATTTCTTGCGCGCAGAAAATATTTATTTGAATAAAATTGAAATGATACCTTAGAATGCTCTGTCTAAATGTGCTGTCACTTAAATGCTATAAAAGGATTTCACTTCCTAAATACAAAAAGGGTTTGTTGTTAGGGGTTCTCTTTATCTATGGATAAAATAGCTGATAATATATGCAGTAGTACTTTCTAACATATGGAAATTGAGAGTAGCTGCAATATACCACCCTCCCCCCTTTTCTCCTTATTCAGGCTCTGGATTTTATTTTTCTTTGTTATCAAAGAAAACAAAGTATATTTGTCCTATACTGCTTCTTCCTAATATCACCATCTTATTCCATCTGTGGTGTGGCTTTTCAGTAAAGACTAAGGTGGACCTGGGTTCAAATTTTGCTTCTTAATACTTAAATGTTCTGCATTACTTTGCATGCTATTTATCAAGTTTCAGTTTTCTGATCTGCCTCACAGGTTTTTCATGAAAATCAAGTTAGTTATGCAAGGAGATATTGAGAATGGTATGGGCTTTGAAATATGATTAACCTGAATTTACATCTTTGTTCTACTATCTATTAATCTACAGCCAGGTACCTCTCTAAAGCCACAGTTTCCTTATTTTTACATGAACATAATAGCACCCATTTAATAGAAATGCTGGAAAAAATATTAAAATAGATGTTTTCTGTACATGAATTATACCAATTAATCTACAAATGTTGATATATCCCCTTTCTATCAAATACACAAAATACACACACACTGATAAGTTGTTGATATTGATGATTTGTCTGATATCCACATCAGAACAGATGCTTGTTTTTTGTTTTCTACAAATACTCCATTTAATAGTACATAAATGATGTATTAAATAGGGTCTAATGTACATGTGGATTTTCAATTTTTTTCATTTTTCTGAAGTTATATAATGGTTTTTTGGGGGTAGTCTCTACTTATTTAGTACTCTGGAGAAGACAAGTTATAGCAAAGTATCATAAAAGCATCTTTCTTCATCACTTAAAAAAAGGAAGATATATTATCTAATGACATACTTTCAAGTTACTGTATTCTGTTTATCCATGTTATACCTTCTCTTCTTATCAACCATTCATACTTCCCTCCATATCTTTCCTTAACCATTTGATTCTATTCAAATTTGTCATATCAATCAACATTTTACATCATAATGTAGCTGATCCTAAACTGCTCAAAATTCTTATGGAAGTCAATAGTTATATGATGAAATTTCTCTTAAATTAATTCACATAGTCTCAGGACTTCCCTGGAGGTCCAGTGGTTAAGACTCTGCACTTCCACTTCAGGGAGTGTGGGTTTGATCCCTGATCAGGAAACTAAGATTCCATGTGCTGGGCAGGATGGCCAAAAAAATAATAATAATTCATATAGTCTCATAATATCAAGTGTACTGATTATACAATATGTACACCTCTTTAGACTGCAGCAGATAATAAAGCTCTAGCAATGTCTAAGATGGTGATGCAGTCTTCTATCCATCCTTATGGAAACTGTCTACTCAGGTCACACAGAAGCAATGGCTTTGCACCGCACTATATGAACAATCTTGAACAGGCCCATTGTATGAAGATAAGAAAGTGAGAAGTGTGTGTGCTGCCTAGGCAGCCACAGGGAAAGAGAAGAAAGTGACCTCTACATCTGTAACTAAGACTCTTCATTCTTTCCTGTACATAATACATTTTAAAGTAAACAATTTAAATTCTGTCACTGACATACTTTAGTCATGGCATTCTTTATGACTATTTTGCAGACAACTATTATACTCTGATTTGAAAAAATATTGATACAGATTTTCTTTTAAAAAACATGGTATAGAAGGGAAGTTTAGACCATTCACTTCTACTGACGGAGAAACAGGATAATACAGATTACCCATGCAAATGCTTATTTTGAATTTTAATACTCAGAGGTAACTGAAAGAATTTTTAAAATCTCATTTTTTTCTGATATCACTTTAGAAGGAATAATATGGTAACAGCACAGATGACATTTTTGTTTAAAAATCTGCTTTGATTTATCTCATATAAGCTTTAGTTATAATTTCCCTTGGGTGTTTTCTGGTGGATATTCTTATATATTGAAGAAATTCTCATTTCATTCAAATGATTCAGCAAAATGTGATTTGATTCTCAATATATGTCATGTCTTAACTCACACCTTGTTTTAGTCACATAAAAGAATATTAGTTAATAATTAAAATTCATAAATGACAATAACATGCAAACACATGAATTAATCTAGCAATATGATAAGGGGAAAATACTACCAAATGTTTATACATATTGCTATATCTTTCAAGTAAACAAAAAGTCATTTAAAGAAGACATATAGATTTTAAAAAAAAGATATATAAAAAAGAGAGAGAGAGAATGATGAAAGCAGGATTTGAGATAGTAGTTACACACTAGTGAAAGGCAGGAAAATGGATTGGTGGGAGGCACTATGTGATTTGATAGGCTACTAGGGGCTGTTGATGCCAAAAACTCAGCCTCTGTACACTGGCACTGAATTGAATCTCAGAGGCAGATTTTTGTGTGGGGTAGACAGGAATAGCTTTATTGCTTTGCCAGGCAAAGGCGGACACAGTGGGCTCCTGCCCTTGAAAACTGTGTGCCCCAACCTGTGAGGATTTGGTAAGGAGTTTTATAACAGTGGTTCAAGGGCAGAGTTGCTGATAAGATTAGGGTGTGTACAGCGTCTGCACTCCTTTAATCTGGGCTCAGGTAATCTCTTGATGAGCTTCTCTGGTTCCTTTAATTTGGCCTCAGGTGGTCTTCTCTGGAAAGAAGAATGCTAACTGCATTTGCTGAGTGTTTTGTTCTGTAAAGAGCTCAAAGATATTGTTATGTGTATTCCTTGAGGTGGAACCAGGGCCCTGCCCCAAGGTTGCACTATTATTTCTTGGTTGCTCCTCCCTTGTCTCTGCATTCCCTCCCTTCCTGGACTAGCAACTGTTTGAACCTACTCTTTTGGGACTCAGGGAAGGTCATGGAGGCTGGAGTCTGTTTCCAGCAAACAAGGAATGGGGGGGCACAGAAAGCCTTCCATACCCAGGAGCCCCATAGGGTCCTGCTTGGTTTCACTATTGATCCTAAGTTTTAAGATAAGTGTTGGCCAAAGATATGGCCAAAGATAAATAATTTGAGTGTCAAAATGTATAATGTAGAAATGGATTATAATGCAAAGTAGAAAATAAGTCCATTCATATCTAGATGAACAGTTGATTAGTTAAATAAATTGGAAAGAATAACTGTATCTCCTGTATAGAAGATTCCAAATAATTTATGTAGCTACTCCTCCCTCCAGGAGGGGAGCTAAAAATCTCCCAACAACTTGAATGTGGGATGTACTTAGTGAACTTGCTGCCAAAGAGTAGAGTGTAGAAGAGAGAGGAGGGGAGAAAGTAAATTTACAATGAAGAAACCTGGCAAATACTAACTCTGCCGGGTGATCAAGGTTAACATAATCAATTATGTCATGTTGATAGTATGTACCCTTGATATGATGTAAGGAAAAGACATTTCACCTCTGTGATTTTCCTCTTAAAACCCAGTGAACTCAATCTAATTATGAGAAAAACAGCAGACAAACCTAAATTGAGTGGATTAGTCCACTCAGGCTACCAATACAAAATACCACAGGCTCCATGACTTAAATAATAAACATTTATTTTCTGACAATTCTGGAGGCTGGAAGTCCAAGATCTACATGTCCACAGGGTAGATTCTGGTGAGATTTCTCTTCCTGGCTTGCAGATGGCCACCGTGTCCTCACATAGTCTTTCCTCTGTGGGAGAACACAGAGAGAGCAAGCTCTGGTGTCTGATCTTCTTCTTATAAGGACACAAATCCAATCAAAATAGGACCCCACCCTTATGACCTCATTTAATCTTAATTACCCAATTCAAAGCCCTATTACCATGTAAAGTTGCATAGGAGGTTAAAGCTTCAACATGCGAATTTGAAGGGCACAATTTAGTCCATAATATTGAGTAACATTATTTAAATCTAAAACTGTATTCCACAAAACAATCAAGGTCATTAAGGATAAGGGAAGCCTGAGAAATTGAATAGAGGAGATGCAGTTAGGAAAACATAATAGTTAAATGTAATGTGGTACCTGGATGAAATTCTAGAACAGAAAAGGAACACTGGGGGAAAACTTGTGAATTCCGAATAAAGTGTTCAGTTTAATTAATAATAATACATCAATGTGTGTTTCATTTTGTTACAAACATAAAAATGTGTTGGAGGGTATCAACATTAAGAAAAAGTAAGTGAGGGGAATACAGGAATTTTGTGTACTCTGTTTGTGACATTTCTGTAAATCTAAAATTATTGTAAATTTAAAAATTTATTTAAAAAATAAAATTAAAAAATACTAATGGAGGACCAAAATAAAAGAGAAACAAAGAAACAAAATTAGTCCATGGGTGAGCTAATTAATATGTAAGCTTTACTAAGAAAGGCTTATAATTGTGTTGGGGCTCCCAAGGACGACTCTCAAGCTCAACGACTTGCTAGAAGGATTGACAGAGCTTAGAAATTCATTATATTCATTCTTATGATTTATTACAGAGAAAGGATGTAGTGAAAATTAGCAAAGGGAAAACACACATAGACAAAGTCCAGAAGAAATCAGGCACAAGCTTCCAGGTGTTCCCTTCAAGTAGTGTGGTGTGGAGATACACTCAATCCTCCCAACAGCAATGTGTGCCAACTCTTGTGAAGTATTGCCAGCCAGGGAAGCTCACCTAGTCCTTGGTGTCCAAGATTTTTATTGAGGATCAGTCACGTAGGCATGCAGTACCCACAACTCAGTCTCTAGCACCACAGAGATCAAACAGAATTAGCATGGCCCAGGGCCTCAGGCAACCCAAAACACTCTTATCAGGCAGGACATTCCCCAGGCTTGGAGGTTATCTCCTAGGATCTGGTTAAGGGCCAGCCTTCCTGAAGGCAAGCATGTCTTTGGAATGTGGGGGACTTGGGCAACCCAGACCTGATGAGTTAACTCTTTTTTTACACAGTAATGAATCTGATTTTGTATACTTGTGCTCAGTAATATAGTAAAATGAATAAAAATTGTATCATGCTTATATACTTGAACTTAAGGAATATAAAACTATAGGCAATATAATCATGTACAGGAGAAACTTACAAAGCAATATAATTAGTGATTTAATAAAGAAAATGAAATTTCAACATGAATCCATAGGAAAGAAATTATTGTATTTGAGAAGTGAGGTCGACATAATTACTTTAAAAACATATATATATATATATATATATATATATATATATATATATATATATATTGTAAGGTTGGATCTTAACAAACGGCACCGCAAAACAGAGGAAAGCTTCAAGTGAGCTTTATTAGGGAGCACTCCCGGGCGAGGTTCACTGGTCCAAGAGAAAGGGGCCAGAGAAGTCGCACCCGGGCGAGGGTCGGGCAAGATTTTATAGGGGAAGAAGGGAAAGGGGTGTGGTGAATCTAGGAGGGCGCAGGGTATTCCTTATTTGGTGGTCTTTTCGGGTATCCTGGGGAACCGTTGGTCCCGCCCCTCAAAAGGCGGGAAGGCTGGGCTGGATTCAAAGTCCCCAGGTCAGTTCCTGGAACTGGGTGGTCCAGAATGTCTCCAGGGCAGTTTCTGGAACTGGGTGGTCTGGAGAATTTCGGTCTGATGCAACCTGTGAATCTGATTGTGTTCCCCTGCCTCAGGCCAGTTGGCCTTACATATATATATATATATATATATATATATATATATATATATATATATATATATATATATGCCCAGGACACAGCTGCTCCTAAGTAGACATTTGATTGATGTAAGTTAATTAACATGCTTCTTTAGGATTTTTTTTTTTTTTGTAACTTGGAACTACTGAGAGTGAGCTTGAATCCCTTGTTAATATGAAGTTGGGACTTACAAGTTTTGGGTGTTGTGAAACTCATGTTATCAATCTGTGTAGAGGAAGTCATACAAAAGACTGAAGACAGGAAGAAAGAAGAGTTGTGAGGTGCAGAGAGTCATAAGTACATTCAAACCCCTGATTCACCTCTGCTTGAAGTTCATATGCCCTCCTGTGCTACTTGGTATTTTGTTTCTGTTTTGATCTGTGTTATATCAAGTTATCACTTGATTGTTACCAAAGGAATCCTTCCTGAAACAACCAAGTTAAAGCTTTCATAGAGGAAATGGCATTTGACTAAATTTTTAAAGACTAATCATCACCAATATTTGTTAAAGATGTTCTATGTTTCAGATACATGCTAAATGTTGGAACTCTTAGACCGATAAAATATGAATGCTGTTCTCAAATTGTTGACAGTTAAATGAAGATGAACATGTAAACAGTTTAGAGCAATTTAGTATGCTTAACACTCTAAAGAATTATAGTAAAAATGTTGAGGCATGAGTCTGATTTTGCTGGTAGAAGAGAGAAGAAAATACATTCTAGGAACAAAGAATTCAAAATGATTTAGACTAGCTGAAGTATTGGAAGTAGCTGAGATCACTCAGAAGGAGTAAGATATAAATATTACGGCACCTAGGAGAAATTACTATTACAGAATGCGTTCTAGAAAAGTAAAAGAAAAAAAACAAAGCAAATAAATATCACGAAAGAAAAAAAAAGTAAGCCTAATATTTTCCAAAGAGATTTCTTTGTTAGAATGAATTAATGCTTTAAAAAATGATTTATTTTGAATCATCCCTGAACATTTAAACTAAATCCAATTCCTTAAAACTGGTTCTAATTCTCATGCCTCTACTATTAAAAAAATTATGTAAGAGACCCTGAAAAACTTAGTCCCCCAAACTGCTCCTCCCCACCCACACTGATAAACCCAAGCTTCTCAACTGGGTGGCTACAAAATCTCAAGAACAGTTTCTTCATTTTCAGAATCCATTTTTTAGCCCTCTATTTCTGAAGCAAACTGAATTTTCAACTCACTCTTCTAGAAAAAGCCTCTCCCCCAACAAAAACAAAAACATTCTTTCAGAACCTTCTCATGCCTGGGATTTTAAATAAAGATCTATGCTTAATGATACTCTAGTTGATTTTCTTCAGTTTCATGTGTTGTGCCTTGAATCAGGACTGGACACCTTCTGCTCAGCCCAGGACACTCAAAGGGGACAGATCCTGTCAAGTAGTCCTTGATGGCTCCCCTCCTCAGAGTTCCATTGACTACACACCTGAGTAAATTCTGTTCCTAACAAACTAGTGCCCTTCTCTTTTTACACTGATGCACCACATAAGCCTTTATTCTTCTGTCTTAAGTGTGTTTGGGACAATCTTTGATTCATTTTGTTTCACTGCTCAGGAATCTCATAGGTGATGCAGGAGCACAGGGACAAGACTCTCTGTATGTGACTGTCTCTTGTTCATTCTTGTCGTTTGAGTATGAGCAATCATCTGTCATTCAACATGTCTCCAGTTCGTTGCTTACCTTCTTACATGTGCAAACATTACTTTACAAATCACACTGTGTTACTAAATTTGGTACATAAATAAGCACTCTGTGTGATACCTTAGAATAAAAGGATTCAAAGATTCTAAGTATTCAATGGTCAGCATTTTTTGCTTGGTATGAAGAAACTGCAAAAAAATAGGAAAACCCTAAAATTACTTCCATTAAGAATTTATTTAGAAAAGGCTAATAAAAATGTAGAATTAATTTCCTCTCCCTCTTCCAGCCTAACTGCAAATTGATATCCCTACTGTACTCTTTTACATGGACTTCCTCTTCCCTCTTACTCTGCTCTCCCTCCTCCTGTACCTTTTTCCAAACTTTTTTGCCCTTTCCATGACCACCTCTATCTAAACACTCCCCTGTCACTGGTCAGTATTTCTCCTAATGTTTATCCTGGGTGGAGAAAATGCCCAGCTCCATTAGTTCTCTATTTTAGAAATTTGGTGAAGGTCAGATTTGCAAAATCTAGCTAAGGACTTATCCATCTCTCATAACAAAAGACAAGGTTTCACTAAATAACTTAGAATTGCTCTAAGAAATTACAATTCAAAATTATTTTATCTATATGAATTAGTTATATCCTCAAGAGATGTAAAATTGTCAAAACTTGGTTAGAAAAATCAGAATGAATGGATTACTAAGAAAACTTTAAACATATGCATGGACAGTTGAACTTGGATAGATATGAAAACAGTATAAAATAGATCAAGACCTTTTAGCAGCTATCCATTTGTATTTTCTATTAAAATTGCCTGTTTAAAATTCAGATGTGTAAATAGAGAAATGATAAATTCTTCCTTGATTTCAGAGTTCACTTAACTACCATCTTCTGGGAATACTTTGGTTTTAATAGGGGTGAATATATCATAACTACCTAATCTACCTCTGTTATTGTTATTGTTGTTGTTGAGTGGCCCTCCCAGGGTAGTGTATTCAAGGCAGTAGTCCTTATCTTTATGATCTAAAATCATGTCAATTCACAAACTCAGGTGGATGGATCAGAATTAAATTTGAATGCCTAATTCCCCTTTAGTCTGGTTACCACTCAGACTGAATACCAGCCCAGACTCTCTGGATGTCCACTAGGGAAAAGAAAGATGCTTGAAGACCAGGAATATTTAAGGTAAAATCTTGAATATTCAAAAAACGTCTATATAACATCCCCTGAGGCCTCCACTTTGTCCATCTCAGTACTTAAGTAGACAAGAGAAAGTCATCCCTTCCTGGGAATAGTTGCATTTAATGACCAAACTGCCTTATTAAGATGTGTGTACCAGGAGGACATGAGAAAAGTAGAGGTAGACTATCAGCTTTTTGAGTAGTTTCTGCCATAAAAGTCACAGATTGAAAAACTGCCATCAGTCTGGAATGCTGAACACATGACCCATATTAATTGCAATGGCCCTATCAGTATGGCAGGAAGAGAAACAGAAACTGGGTAAAAATCAATACTGGAAATGCCACAGATGGCACCAATGCTCGTCAATAGCCAGATGTAGTCAATCTGTCAGAATTAAGAGGAGACCATGATCCATAGGATGTTTCCTTTCCCATCTTGCAGTTTTTGGTGGGAATTACAGATTTGGCATGCAATTATAGCCTCTGCATCAGAAACAGAGTCTGTTTTGCTTTGGTTTGCTTTGGCTTGCTTTGAGTATTTTTTAGTGCCTAGTCCACAATGTGAGCATGTTGTCATGACTGGTGTGGTGGATTTATGCAACAATCTGGTAGTCCAAGCAATGCAGACACTGTTAAGAGCCTGATGCCAGTTTGTCTCATCAGTGTGGAGGTCCTTTCTGTGGGCATCTATGAGTCACCCAGACAGTTCAATCAGCAACCACAATTTGATTCCATGGTTCATGTCCCTGAAGAGACACTGTCTCTCTCTAATCTACAACAGTCCCAGAGTTGAGTTTCATCCACTGAACGGAGTGACCGTGTCCACTTTCAGTTCATGAATTTAATCAACTCACATTTCTTCTCAAATTATGTGTATGGATTGTTCCTAGTTAGGAAACAGTAAATACTGAATAGTATAATTGCCTGTAGATACTTACAAATTCATAGTACTTTCTGGGGAGACCATAGTTGATATGTCAGTTATACAAATTTTTCCATGAATATCCAAATTCAAATGTTTGTCAAAATATTCATATTTTTTTAAAAAAAATTTTTTCAGTGTGACAGATTGATAGGTGCCAGTTAGCTATCTGTTATGGTAGGAACTCTGAGTTTACTTATAAGGCATAAGCAACTTACCTACTATCGAATTTGTAATTCTATGTCCCTGAAAGTCATTGCCTGGACTCTCTTCAATTCACAAGTGCCTAAACCAATAAATAGGAATGAAAAAATAAAAAAAGAAAAATCCACTTTGTGGGGTTGAAAGTCTAAATGACTTCTGCATGCTAAGTTAATTATGTAAATGGCCACTTCAACGAAAACAATGTAGCTTCAAAAAGAAAAACTAATATATTGTTTTATGGAAGGATCAGTCTAGAAGAAATGGTAGACAATTTATTTATAAAAAATAAAGATATGTATTTTCTTTCACTGACAGCTTTCTTAGAATCCTAGAAGAACAAACAAAGTAAGATAATAGAATGGGGCTGATTTTATGAAATTAAAGTAAGATAAATATGTTGATTAGGCAACTGAATAAAAATCCAGTACAGGTCAGATATGCAAATTAGTAGTTTTAAAAAATTTTAATCAGAGATATCTGTATTTGAAGTTCTAGTGAATAGAATCCAAATCTGGGAGAAAAAGGCCCAGGGTATTTTCTCTAACTATGATACTACTTATACATTTATGTTTTATACTTGAAATATGGTTTGATTTTTTATACATATAATTTGTTACAACAGGGCTATTCAGGCATATCATATATAGAACATTATATAATTTACATAATCACATGTAATTTCATCAATTTTAAGCTATGATCAGTATTATGTATTAGTTACTAACATGTTTAAATTTTTATTTGTTAATTTCATAGATCTTATATTTATAGAGGAGAAAAATAATATTTTTATATATTTGCAATCTTAAAAGCATATAGCTTCTCAAAAGAATTCCCACCAAGACATTTATTCATTACTTTTTTATTGTTTGTATAAAATTGTTCTCTCATTCTTCAAGCAAGGGCCACTAGAAATTGCATACATGATTTTGAGGGGAAAAAAGCAAAATCGACTTGGAGTGTATAAGGTTGTTTTAATTCACAATATGCTATTTTACAGTCTCCAGCTCTACATATCAGATCCAAGTCAGATAGAGAAAAAGGGAGCAATCATCAATAGAGACATTTTGAATCTTTTCATGGGGTCACCTTTTGAATAAAACCTATTAGTATTCTGTGATGATACAGAGGACTGTACATTCAAGATAGAGGACATTCAAAAGAAACTAAATTCTCAGAGAAGAGTTACCTGCACACATATTCATCATCAAAATAGCCAGCTAACAGAAAATAGGGCTACAGACATTACATGTAACCCTGGACAGCTGTAGCTCTGAGTGAGTCTAAGAGGAATGGGATCCACACAGCCATCTCTTCTTAGATATTACTGACATTCTAGAATTAATTTGCTACTATCACAAGTCAATTAAGGACATTTGTTTTTAACAGGACATACAAAAATAGGAGACAAGATAATATTGAACAGCCAACTTTTTGCTCTGATGGCTCATCCTGGGAATAAGAATGAATAAAAAAAAAAGTGAATTGTGAATATGCCATTTTTTTGGTAAAGTTATGTGAACAACCCTAATATGTCACAAATGATTCCTTTCTCAAAGAAAGATGTAGACATAGATAGTTGAGAAACCAGAGGACTTCTGCTCCATTTTCACAACTGATTTAACATCAGGAATATTGGTATATACCAAATTTGTATTAACACTGACCATTAAGGAAATTATTTTCTTAAGTTCTATAAAGCTGTGTTTATAATTAAAATACATTTGGAGCACAGATGTATGGTTTGGTACTTTCACCTGGGGATCTCAAAATGCTTGCAACACATTAACATTTTTAAAGGTTGGCTACATCTGAATTCACATAAAAAAGACATTTGTGCTGGAAAGAGCTATTACAAAAATTAGACATCTTCATCAGTGTGTTAATTATGGCAATATATGTGAAGTGATGAAATTGAAACAATCCTTACTACTGAACAATCCAGATTTCATAACTCACACTTGAGCCCTCCTTTCATGGAACCTGCGTGTTCTTGCCCTAAGAGAAAGGTTTCAGCATATGAAAATGCAAATAATCACTTATTTTTTTAAACTAGGTAGCATCATAGTTCATTGATTATTGAAATGATGTTAGTAATGGCAGCAGTATGCTATAGATGAGCAGCAAATGTTTTTAAAGGTGATTTGGCCATGGCATTTCCACATTTACCCCATTTCTCTGCATTTTATCTGTACCACCTAAGAACATGTGGATAGCAATTTTAAATAATTTACAGGTGGAAGAATATTCCTCACATATATAGTCATGTTTAGTCTTCACAGTGATTTTGTAAGGTAAGTTTGGGACAAAGTGTGAGGCAATCAGGGAGGTATGAAATATAGAGAATAGATACTGTCATAAGATAGTAAAGACTGCTATTGACTACATTTTTAAAATGATATGACTAGTATATATTTTTAGTTTAATTCATTTTTGGTAAAAGTTGAAATTATAGGATTTATATATACATTTAAGAGCCATGATGTTAAGAGAGTAAGACTGCCAACCCTCAGCAGGTGATGTCTCTGAATTTCACACTAGTTCTTTTCACCTTAGAAAATGTGAATAGAGTAAAGATTGGCAGAAACAAGATAACTCACTAGAAGAAACAGTGGAGTAATTTTCTGCCAAAGAAAGTCCAGATAAGAGAAATGCAACAGAGTTCTGTTTTATAAGCAATGTAATATTGGAAGGAGTTAGTGCAGAAGAATGAATAACATATGTACACTTTGTGCAAGATTTGGTGTAGGTAGAGAGAGAAATACAGAAAAGAAAATGTAAAAGAACACAAAAGTCAATGTATAGCCATAAAAGTGCATTACAAAGTTCAACCCTTCTAATATATATATATATATATATATATATATATATATATAAATTTATTTATTTTATATTTTTCTATTTTAAATACAAACTAAGGGCTTCCCTGGTGGTGCAGCAATTAAGAATCCACCTGCCAATGCAGGGGACATGTGTTCAAGCCCTGGTCTGGGAATATCCCACATGCCATGGAGCAACTAAGCCTGTGCACCACAACAACAAAGCCTGCACTCTAGAACCTGCAAACCACAACTACTGAACCTGCATGCCACAACTACTGAAGCCCACGCACCACAACTACTGAAGCCTATGCACCTAGAGCCTATGCTCTGCAACAAGAGAAGCCACCATGATGAGAAGCCTGTGCACCACAACAAACAGTAGCGCCCGCTTGCTGCAACTACAGAAAGCCTGTGCACAGCAACAAAGACCCAACAAACACAGCCAAAAATAAATAATTTTTTTAAAAATTTAGAAAAAACCAAAAATTGATACAAAGTTGTCACAAATTTTTGGCTCTCTAATGTAAAAGATTGATACAATTAACACTTAATACAATGTTTATGAAGATTCAAGCAATAAAGTGATACATAAGTACTTCTAGAATAACTCACAATTTTTGCATATCATCAGACCAAGTATTCAATTCTTGAAATACAGAAATGCTTCTACATTTCTAAGTGGCACCTGAAAATGCAGAGGGACAGTGTTCCTGTATTGCCCTCGGGAGATAGTGGAAGGTAGGGAGCCCTCAGAGTCTGAGAAGGTATGACAACTCCACTTGTGCAGCCTTTCTTGCTTTCTGTTTATAATTTCCTTTGGAACCTGGCAAGGATGATTCTCCCCTGAGGGAAATGCATTGACCTTAACAGACAAGAGGGGCAAGCAACTTGGGTTTATTATTAGATGTGCTTTTCAGAAGTGAAGTTTTTAAAAATGTTTCAGAAAGTGGTGTTTAAATTGTTATAGCTGCAGGCACCTGCAGTTTATGTGCTAACCATGTATGTATGTTTTATGAAGTTTTTTAATCTGTAACTCACTTTTTTTAAAAAGGCAATCACCATAGCAACTATCAGAAAGTTTTGTGCTGGTTTTGACACACAGAGTGCCCAAGCAGATAATGCCATATATATCCTATGAAGTCTGCTTAAGCTAGGAATGCCTGGTTTCAGGAAAGTGAGAGTTAAACTATTACTTTATTCATTTTTTTTCTCATCACTTTAGGCAAATGATGAGAGTGCTGAAGTAAAAGAGAAGTAAAAAACTACTGAATGTGAAGCATACCACTGCTACTGGCTGAGACGCCCCTTAGTTAAAGTGACCTTAGCAATTTTAAAAGAAAGACTAATATAAGAGATCAGAATTTTCCTTTCAATCATAAGTTATTCTCTGTAAAGAAAATAATTATTTCCCTTCATGATCACATAAATGTGATTTTCACATTAAAAATTCACAGGAACTATGGGGAGTAATTACTTTTTATCTCAGTAGCATGGTAAGTCTATGTCCATTATAAACCATTTTCATCTCAGATCAACAAAAAGGAGTGAATTTCTTTTTAAATACTTAATGCAATTTTACCAACAATAAAAAATCTGAGAATTGTTATATTTTGACGATATTGAAGTACATGATATTGTTTTCTTCTGCTTGAAATAAAATTAATATAAGTCTTTTATAAATAGAATATTAAACGTTTGGCTATAAAATTTGATTAAAACAAATATAATTCCACAAATGTATCCTCAATTTTGAAGGTTTACAAAATGATTTTTTAATTTTTATTTTGGAACTATGTTTTAATGTTGGATTTTCCTTCTTAAATCTCGGTTATTTGAATGTATTTCTGAAAATATTTCAAGCAAATCATCAATTAGTAAAATAATGACAATCTGGGTCATAGTTAATAAATAATAATTAACTTATCATTCAATTATGTTAATCATTCCATATTTATTGAACATACTTTATTATATGTGCATGACTTCTAGGTACTACAGGGATAATTTTTCAAACTATTTATATGATACCTGCCTCTAATAAGTGTGTACTATAAAATGAGATGATAAATAAAAGACAGCTTAAGAGCTAAATTATGTGCTCCATGCAATAAGCAATCATCTGATCATCTTCACATCTACTTCATTCAATCCCCAAGGAAGGCTGCTACAATCTTTTGTTCTTATATTTATGAAAGGAGATAATCACATTTGTATTATTTCCCCCAAGGCCAACATATATCCATAGAAAATTACATTTTATATTCACATATCTTCTGGGACTTTGAGGAGTAAAGTTTAATCTTGGCTTAATCTCCTCTATGGTGGAGCACCACTTTTCTTTTTGCTTTGGAAGTCAGCATGTGGATTCTACTGCCATAAAAGACTGCATCACCCCAGCAAAATCCATCTCAGACGCACATCAGGCATGTGACACATGCTTTTACTTTTCTGGTTGCACACTTGACTCTGAGATATTCACAGCCTCACCTAAAGCTCAAGATCGGGTTTCTCTTAGACTTTTGAATCTTTGCCTGATATCAAGGAACTGCCTTACTTGATTCCCGACTAATTTCATTTTGTTCCTCAGGATCTGAATGTTGGGATATTTTACACATTTATTTGTTTATTTATTTGTATGTCTGACATTCCATTTGTTTCTTTTGATCTTAATTTGTAGCCTCAAGTCCATATCCTGCTTCTAACCCATTTCTCAAAGGAGTGGTATTTTTTCCAATTGTTACTCTTAGCCCCATTCACTTCTGTTTTCTTGAAGGATCTGCCTCTACGTTTTTACTCAGCTCTTTCTAGAGTAGGGAATGACCCTTCATTTGTGAAAAGAATTATAGATGTCAGTAGACACATAAAATGCATGTACAAGATTTTCATGTGTAAACATTTACACATTTTTTTTCCTGGGGAGAGTTGTATAGCTTTTATAGGTTTCCTTAATGGGTCACTGACCCTCTAAAAGTTTGACTATTATTGCTTATATTTCCAATGTATACACCCATTTACTCCTAGGCACTGCATCTTCTACTGGCTTCTTTTCCTTCCTTCTTCTCCATTGCTGGGTACTGCATTGAACTCAGTTTTTAACTCTGCATTACATTGTCTGCATTAGAGGAGATACCTAATTTCACTACTTTGGCTGCATGTGAAAAAAGAAGACCTCAACATTTCTGGCCCAGACACCAAATATTATTAAATTCAAATTAACTAAAATTGGACTGATTATTTTTCCTCCAAAATTAGATATCTCACATCTATAGGTGGCACTATAATTCTTTTGATCCACTAAGTGCAAAGCTTTGGAAATAACTCTTTCTTGTTGTCTTTCTCAATCCCTAGGTGGAATTGACCTACACCACTAATGCATCATACAATATAAACTTCCTACTATCACCCTCCATTTATCTCAGGCTAAAATTATTGAAGTAGCTTGTTTTATCTTTTCCTATTCTACAATTAATCTCTAAACATTACCATCAGAAGTTTCCTAATATGTTATCATTTGCTTTCAATTTACAGAAAATTTCTGGTAGATGCTAATTGTCCCAATGCCAAATCTCACACTTCTACACCTATCATTAAGAGGCCTAACAACTTGGTTCTTATTATTGTCCCCAGACTTACATCTCCAGTGTTATACAACCTAAACCTCTTTCCAAAAGAACCTGTTGTACAAATATACCATGTGCAATATTCCTGTATTAATGTTGTGCCTAAAACTGCCACTCTTATCTTTGTCAAATTATGTTCATTATTTTAAAAAATCATTTTAAAATTCTGTGTTATCCAAGAAGGCTTTCCTAATTTTTCTACACATTCATGGTGTTCACTCCTGAAAATCACATTAAAATTACAACCACTCTTTATTTTCTTTGCAAAGTACTTAGCACATTTAGAAGGCATGAAATATTTGAGTCACCTTGACATTTTGTAAACATTCCTGACTAGCATGTGAGGTCCTTAATGGCAAAGATTGTGCTTTTACCATATGTTTTCTAATCCAGAGATTTCTTAGTTATGCAGGCTACATACTCAGAGATTTTTGTGTAAAGAATGAATTCCATAGAAGTATATCAGTTTTAAAAGTGTGTTTATAATAGGGTTGCCAGATAAAATAGTGAATATCCAGTTAAATTGGAATTTCATAAACACAAAATAATTTATGAAATAATTATTTATGATAATTAATGAACAATTTTGGTACACATGCACCATGCAATGTTTGGGTATACTTATAATAAACAACATCTGTTGTTTATATGAATTCAAATTTTACTTGGTGTCTGTATTCATATTCAATGAATCTGGCAACTTTAGTTTTCTTTATAGGGATAAGCAATTATACGGAATTTAAAACTAAACAATAATGATGTGAAAGTTGAACAATAGATTCAGTGTTTTCTTCCCTTCCCATTTAGAATGTAATAGAATATATTGTGAAAAACTATCTAGAAATAGATATTTTGAATTTTGTGGCCTGAGGTTCAAAACCAACTTTCTTTATTTCATTGCAAGTTACCATAGTCTCCCAAGTGAGTTGATGGCTGATTTGTCTCTTAATCAGTGTTTATTTAGTTTTTCAATCTTTAACGTACTATAAAAGCTGTTTACCTTTAGATGCTGGTGTTATAGCAACAAATAAGACCAACAGAATACCTACTTGAAAGTGACAAATATAATAATATAAAAAGAAAAAAATTAAAATTTCAGACAGCAATAAATGCTATGAGGAAAACAAATCAGGTAGAGTGGTAAGAGTTGGATGGTCAGGGAGCACCTGTGCAGGAGGCCACAGTTGAGTTGAGTAGAGGCTTGAATGATAGGAAACAGCCATCCATGAGAAAGGGTGAAGCAGGAACATTCCAGGCAAAGGGAACAGCTGGAGGAAAACTCAAATGGAGGAAAAAGCTTGACATACCTGACAAACCAAGGAATTGTATTGTTACTAGACCATATAGGGCTAGGGAAAGGTGAGTGGTTACAGATGAGGAGGGAGAGGTAAATAGAGGATAGATCATGCAGAGTCCCATTGCTCTTGTTAAAGGTATTGGATTCAACATTAAATATCTTAAAGATCTACCAAAAAAGGATTGTTTTAAATGACATGTGGAACATTAATTATTGAGTGTGGGAGACAAGAGCAATAATAGAGCATCCAGTGTGGTAGCTCTTCTGGTAGCCCAGAGAATACACACTGGTGCTGTCTACTAAGGTATGAGAACTGGAGGTAGTGACTCACAGATGAAATCAGGATTCATTTTGAAGTCAGAGCTAACAAATTGTGTTAATAGAATACTCAAGGCAAGAGAGGAATCCAGGGTAAATTTTGAGTTTTGATTTGAGTATCTGGATGAATGGGAAGCTAGAGGAAGAAGCATGATTAGCAGTAGTGAAATGATTCACAAATTCAGGCCTGGGGTGGAATACCCATTCCCTTGGCTAGAGTTCTGGATAAAACTGCATTTTATTAGGGCAAGAGAAAAAGTCCTTGCTAGGGATTATGAATGCTTTCTGATCTGTTTTAGAGAGTAAATAATTGTTGACAACTCCTACCCAGGTACAATAGCATGTGTATTATCGGGGAGGAAATGTTTTAGGAACATTAACTTCAATTTAATGTACATGCCAATATTTAAATTTCTCAAAGCCAGAGGTCAGTCTTATTATTAATTTTTAGTATAAATGTCTTATACACTTTATGCCAAGTGCCTAGTAGATGTTAATTAATAACTTTCCATTCTTAATGAGCTCCTTTCTGTGTATACCTGTATCATATTAACTGAGTTCACATTATTTTCTCAGATAATCTTCTAATGTTTTTTAATCCACAGTCTTCCCTTCTAAACTCTGGCTTTGAGACCAGAAAACTAGTTAAAATATATTTGTTATATTAAAATATTTTTCACCCCATTATTGAACAGATAAAACATATTCATAAGCACATGTTAAATGAAAGAGGAAAGAAATTACCTTGGGGAAAGAAAATACCTTGGGGAAAGAAATTAAATTCGAAAATAATCCTAAAGCCACTTTTTTTTTTTTTTTTGTATCAGGTTTATAATGGCTAAGGCCATAATAAAAAAAAAGTCAGCTTTAGAGACTGTATCTCATACTGATATCAGCATGTGAAACTCAGCAGGGACACTAAATTTTGAGCATTAACCAGGTTAATCCACAGAGCAAACATCATAGCTCTCAAAATCTAAGGCAGCTTTTCGACCCTTTATGTCATCTCTCTCTATATAAACCTTATAGTTCACATAAGGATTCTGTTCTTTCTTTCTTTCTTTTTTTTTTTTTTTTTGCAGTACGCGGGCCTCTCACTGTTGTGGCCTCTCCTGTTGAGGATCACAGGCTCCGGACGCGCAGGCTCAGTGGCCAAGGCTCACGGGCCTAGCTGCTCTGCGGCACGTGGGATCTTCCCGGACCGGGACACGAACCCGTGTTCCCTGCATCGGCAGGTGTACTGTCAACCACTGCGCCACCAGGGAAGCCCAGGATTCTGTTCTTTCTGATTTAGAGAGGAAGAAAATTCTGTCACCTAAATCAATATCTTACTAGTGGAAAAACAAAGAAAATTATAAAAAACAGCAGCTACTTTCTATGATTGGTGAAATGCCATGGCAAAGAAAGCATGATTCTCTCCAGGGCGAGGAAATTCAAGTTTTATCTTAGACATCTCATCTTCAACATTTCAAGGTTTAAATGAAAACAAAATGTGGTTTCATAGCATTTTACTCAATTATATTTTAAGTTCCATGAGTAAAACTAACCACAACAATTACTAACATTTGACCTTTCTACCTATATTACCTATTTCATAGGATTTTATGAGCTAATATTTGTAAGTACTTAGAACATTGCATGGCATATATTAAGAATAATATCCAAGGTTTCAATATAAAAAAGTAAATACCGTTATATAATAAGTGCAGAGGCATAGTTTCTGTTTTTTTTTACTTTAATTTTCATTTTTTTATTAATTAGAAAAAGTAATCATTTTTCAATGCCACAAAATGCATAAGATGGAACTGTTTGGTGTGAGTTTAAGAGTTTTCTTTAGTTTTTTTGTTTGTTTGTTTTTATATCTTTATTGGAGTATAATTGCTTTACAATGCTGTGTTACTTTCTGCTGTACAGCAAAGTGAGTCAGCTATATGTATACATATATCCCCATATCCCCTCCCTCTTGAGCCTCCCTCTCACCCTCCATTTCCCACCCCTCTAGGTCATCACAAAGCATCGAGGTGATCTCCTTGTGTGACGCAGTGTCTTCCCACTAGCCATCTATTTTACATTAGGTAGTGTGTATATATATATATATATATATATATATATATATATATATATACACACACATACATATTGATGCTACTCTCTCACTTTGTCCCATCTTCCCCTTCCCCCTCTGTGTCCTCAGGTGTGTTCTCTATGCCTGCATCTTTGTTCCTGCCCTGCCACTAGGTTCATCAGTACCTTTTGTTTTACATTCCATATATGTACATTAGCATCTGGTATTTGTTTTTCTCTTTCTGACTTACTTCACTCTGTATTACAGACTCTAGGTCCGTCAACCTCATTACAAATAACCCAATATCATTCCCTTTTACGGCTGAGTAATATTCCATTATATATATATGTGCCACATCTTCTTTATCTATTCATCTGTCAACGGACATTTAGGTTGCTTTCATGTCCAGGCTATTGTAAATAGTGTGGCAATGGACATTGGGGTACATGTATTTTTTTGAATTATGGTTTTCTCTGGGTATATGCCCAGTAGTGGGATTGCTGGGTCATAGGTATTTCTATTTTTAGTTTTTTAAGGAATCTCCATACTGTTCTCCATAGTGGCTGTATCAATTGTTATCCCCACAAACAGGGCAGGAAGATCCCTTTTCTCCACACCCTCTCCAGCATTTATTGTTTCTAGATTCTTTGATGATGGTCATTCTGACTGGTGTGAGATGCTACCTCATTGTGATTTTGATTTGCATTTCTCTAATGATTAGTGATGTTGAGCATCCTTTCATGTGTTTGTTGGTAATCTGTATGTCTACTTTGGAGAAATGTCTATTTAGGTCTTCTGACCATTTTTGGATTAGGTTTTTTGTTTGTTTTTAATATTGAGCTACATGAGCTGCTGGTAAATTGTGGAGGTTAATCCTTTGTCAGTTGCTTCATTTGCAAATATTTCCTCCCATTCTGAGGGTTGTCTCTTGGTCTTGTTTATGGTTTCCTTTGCTGTGCAAAAGCTTTGAAGTTTCATTAGGTCCCATTTGTTTATTTTTGTTTTTATTTCCATTTCTCTAGGAGGTGGGTCAAGAAGGATCTTGCTGTGATTTATGTCATAGAGTGTTCTGCGTATGTTTTTCTCTAAGAGTTTTATAGTGTCTAGCCTTAACTTTAAGTCTTTGATCCATTCTGATTTTATTTTTGTGTATGGTGTTAGGAAGTATTCTAATTTCATTCTTTTACATGTAGCTGTCCTGTTTGCCCAACACCACTTATTGAAGAGATTGTCTTTTCTCCATTGTATATTCTTGCCTCCTTTGTCAAAGATAAGGTGACTATATGTGTGTGGGTTTATCTCTGTGCTTTCTATCCTGTTCCACTGATCTATATTTCTGTTTTTGTACCAGTACCATACTGTCTTGATTACTGGAATTTTGTAGTATAGTCTGAAGTCAGGGAGCCTGATTCCTCCAGCTCTGTTTTCCTTTTGCAATATTGCTTTGGCTATTCATGGTCTTTTGTGTTTCCATACAGATTGTAAAATTTTTTGTTCTACTTCTGTGAAAAATGCCATTGGTAATTTGATAGGGAGTTCATTGAATCTGTAGCTTGCTTTGACTAGTACAGTCATTTTCACAATGTTGATTCTTCTAATCCAAGAACATGGAATATGTCTCCATCCGTTTATATCATCTTTGATTTCTTTCATCAATGTCATATTTTTCTGCATACAGGTCTTTTGCCTCCTTAGATATGCTTATTCCTAGGTATATTATTCTTTTGTTGCAATGATAAATGGGATTGTTTCCTTAATTTCTCTTTCAGATTTTTCATCATTAATGTATAGGAATGCGAGAGATTTCTGTGCAGTAATTTTGTGTCCTGCTACTTCACCAAATTCATTGATTAGCTCTATTTTTCTGTTAGCATCTTTAGGATTCTTTATGTATAGTATCATGTCATATGCAAACAGTGACAGTTTTTCTTCTTTTCTGATTTGGATTCCTTTTATGGCTTTCCCTTCTCTGATTGCTTTAGTTTTATTGATCTCTGCTATTGTTTCCTTACTTTCTTTTTTATTTATTTCTGATCTGATCTTTATGATTTCTTTCCTTCTGCTAACTTTGTGGGGTTATTTTGTTCTTCTTCTTCTTCTTTCTCTAACTACTTTAGGTGTGAGGTTAGGTCATTTATTTGATATTTTTCTTGTTTCTTGAGGTAGGATTTTATTGCTATAAACTTCCATTTTATAAATGCTTTTTCTTTATACTTCAGTTTTGGGTTGCTGTGTTTTCATTGCCATTTTTTTTCTAGGCATTTTTTTTTTTTAATTTCCTCTTTTCTTCAATGATCTCTTAGTTGTTTAGCAGCATATTGTTTAGCCTCCATGTGTTTATATTTTTTACAGTTTTTTTTCCCTGTAATTGATAATCTAGTCTCATAGCGTTGTGGTTGGAAAAGATGCTTGATATGATTTAAATTTTCTTAAATTTACCAAAGCTTGATTTGTGACCCAAGATATGATCTATCCTGGTGAATGTTCCATGAGCACTTGAGAAGAAATTGTATTCTGTTGTTTTTGGATGGAATGTCATAAATATCAGTTAAGTTCATCTGGTCTAACGTGTCATTTAAAGCTTGTGTTTCCTTATTTATTTTCTGTTTGGATGCTCTGTCTGTTGGTGTAAGTGGGGTGTTAAAGTCACCTACTATTATTGTGTTACTGTCAATTTCCCCCTTTATGGCTGTTAGCATTTGCCTTATGTATTGAGGTGCTCTTATGTTGGGTGCATAGATATTTACAATTGTTATATCTTCTTGGATTGATCCCTTGATCATTATGTAGTGTCCTTCTTTGTCTCTTGTAACATTCTTTATTTTAAAGTCTATTTTATCTGATATGAGTATTGCTACTCCAGCTTTCTTTTGATTGCAATTTGCATGGAATATCTTTTTCCAACCCCTCACTTTCAGTCTGTATGTGTCCCTAGGTCTGAAGTGTGTCTCTTGTAGACAACATATATATGGGTCTTGTTTTTGTATCCATTCAGCCAGTCTATTTCTTTTGGTTGGAGCATTTAATCCATTTACATTTATGGTGATTATCGATATGTATGTTCCTATTACCATTTTCTTAATTGTTTTGGGCTTGTTATTATAGGTCTTTTCCTTCTCTTGTTTTACCTGCCTAGAGAAGTTCCTTTAGCATTTGTTGTAAAGCTGGTTTGGTGGTGTTCAATTTTTTTAACTTTTACTTGTCTGTAAACCATTTGATTTCTTCATTGAATCTGAATGAGATCCTTGCTGGGTAGAGTAATCTTGATTGTAGGTTTTTCCCTTTCATCACTTTAAATATATCCTGCCACACCCTTCTGGCCTGTAGAGTTTCTGTTAAAAAATCAGCTGATAATCTTATGGGGATTCCTTTGTATGTTTTTTGTTGCTTTTCCTTTGCTGCTTTTTATATTTTTTCTTTTAATTTAATTTTTGTTAGTGTGATTAACATGTGTCTCAGTGTGTTTCTCCTAGGGTTTATCCTGTATGGCACTCTCTGCACTTCGGACTTCATTGTACTATTTGCTTTCCCATTTTGGGGAAGTTTTTCATCTCTAATCTCTTCAAATATTTTCTCAGACCCTTTCTTTTTTTTCTTCTTCTTCTGGGATGCCTATAATTTGAACATTGGTGCACTTAATGTTGTCCCAGAGAGAGGTCTCTGAGGCTGTCCTCCATTGTTTTCATTCTTTTTTTTTCTTTATTTTGCTCTGCAACAGTTATTTGCACCATTCTATCTTCCAGCTCACTTTTCCGTTCTTCTGCCTCAGTTTTTCTGCCTTTGATTCCTTCTAGAGTATTTTTAATTTCAGTTATTATGTTGTTCATTACTGTTTTTTTGCTCTTTAGTTTTTCTAAGTCCTTGTTAAACATTTCTGGTATTTCCTCTATTCTATTTCTGAGATTTTGGATCATCTTTACTATCATTACTCTGAATTATTTTTCAGTAATTTTGCCTATTTCCTCTTCATTTATTTGGTCTTGTGGGTTTTTATCTTGCTTGTTTGCCTGCAATATATTTCTCTGTCTTCTCATTTTGTCTAGTTTACAGTATTTGATGTCTCCTTTTCCCAGGCTGCAGGGTCATAGTTCCTGCTTCTTCTGTTCTCTGCCTCTGGTGGTGAGTTTTGTCCAGTGGCTTGTATAGGCTTCCTAACGGGAGAGGGACTTTTGCCTGCATTATGGTGGGTGGAGTTGAGTCTTTTCCCTCTAATGAGCAGGGCCATGTCAGGTGGTGTGTTTTGGGGTGTCTGTTAGCTTAATATGCCTTTAGATAGCCTGTGGGCTGTTGGGTGAGTTTGTTTTCCTGTTTTGTTTGTTGTCTGGTGTGAAGCATCCAGTGCTGGGAGCTGTTGGCAGTTAGGTGGAGCTGGCTCTTGGATTCATTTAGAGGCCTCCATGAGACGTCTTGATGAATAATCTTCCCTGGGGATAGAAATTCTCTAGTGGTTTAGAGTCCTGGACTTGGTGCTCCCACCCCAAAGCCTCAGGCCTGATCTCTGGTTAAGGGACCAAGACCCTGCAAGTCACTCGTCCTAGCAATAGGGGGATTAAAAAAAAATACTAACAAAACCCCAACAAATGGTAAAAAGTAAAATCAATCTAACAGAAACAGAAACAAGGAAATATGCACACACACAAAATAAACAAATACAATACCAAATAAATCAAAAAGCAAGAGAAAAACCAAACAAAAGCAGAATTCCAATTGAAGAATGAAGCAAAGAAACAAAATGAACCAAAAAAAAATTTTTTTTAATTAAAGAAAAAGGGGAAAGAAGACAGAACAGAAAAGCAAAGTAGAAGTAGAAATATTTTTAAAAGAAAATATACTAAAGAAAAAAAAAAAAAAGACAAAGCCCCAGAGAAATGGTGAAAACAAAATCAAGCAAACAAAAAACAGAAACAAGGAAACACATACGCACATAAAAGAAACAAAAACATAGCCAAATAAAACAAAAAGCAAGAGAACAGCCAGACAAATAGAACTCAAAAACAAAATCAAACAGGATTAAAACTAACAAAAACACATAACCTGAAAACAAAAACCAAAGTAGTGTGCCAACTGAAAAATAAAGCAAGGAAACAGAACTAACTGGTAAAAATGATTAAAAAAATAAAATAAAATAAAAATGAAGAAACACTAGTCAACAGAAAAGCAAAGTAGAAATGGAAATATAAGAAAAATATATTAAAGAAAAAGAAGAAAAAATAAGGGAAAAGAACACAGAACAACAGAAAAGCAGAGTAAAAATAGAATATATAAAAAAATAAAAAATATCTTATAAAACATAAAGATCCCAAAAGACTAAATAAATTTAAAAAATACTAAAACAACAAACAAAGGAAAAAGAAAGTAAGAAAAAGAAACAAAAACAAAGAAGCCAGAACCAACAACAGAATGAATCAAAACATGATAAAATTCATAGTAATAATTATGTTTCCCTGGGGTCTCCACTGTCAATGTCCTTGCACATGCTGTGAACCACAGCCCACCTCTGCCTCCACAAGAGGGTCTACTATTCTTCTGGGCTGGTCTCTGGACCTATTGTGGGCCCTGTGGGCACCACTCAGACTCTGATCTGGCCCAATTCCTGTATGTGCTTGCCCCCAAAGTCCACAGCTGTTAGAACTAGACCATTTTCATTTGTGGGAACACTCATCGTCTACTCAAATATTCCATAGTGTTCAGCTTTGGTTTTATCCCCACCTCTGTGTGTGGTCCACCCACAGGAGTCTGTACTGAGGCTGCCTTAGAGCTCTTGGTTCTATGAGGACCAGGCACAGAGGTGGTAAGACTCCTTGGATCTCAGAAGCCCCAGAAGTGCCAAATGTGCAGGGAAGCTGGTGGCCATGGGCACAAGAGATAAGACCCTAGTGAGGGCCTTTTCCAACACCCAGAATAAGGCACATGATGGCCAGCCCTGGTTGGGCTTTTTCTGGCACTTGGTAGCAGGCCTGGGAGGGTTGGCCCTAAGAGGGCTTTTTTTTTTTTATTGCTCAGCATCCAGCACACAAGAGCCAACCCTGAGCTGGCTTCTTTTATTGTCATTGGCAGGTGCTTGAGTGTGGGGAAAGAAAGGTTACATTAGTAGTTCTGCCCCCTGTGTGTGATTCAGCAGTAGCGCCTTGCTTCCATGGCAGTCCAGTCTCCCTCCATAGGCATTCCCTGCTGCAGATTTCCTCCCTCCTGTCCCCTCAGTCAGTCTCCCCACAGCCAACAGCAGTTCTTACTCTGGACCTGTTCTCCAAGCCCCATGCACTAGCTCCCAGCCCCCTTGAATAACTGTGAACACATGTCCCAGTCTGGGGCACATAAGGCCATGGTACAGACCGTATGTATTTCTCATTCTGTCTCACCTGCCACAGATAGGCTGCTTCATCCTCCTCCAACAGCCTCAAATGCTTCCCTTCTGTCCCAGTAGATTTCCCTGTCTGATGGGGGGTTTCTCCATAAGAGAGTGGGTTTCCACAAATTCGGAAATCTCTATTTTGCTTCAACTCCCCTGCCCTGGGATGCAGGTCCCATCCTACTTCCTCTCCTCCTCCTTCTCCCTTCTTTTCTCCTTCCTATCCAGTTATGCAGGGATCTTTACAGTCCTTTCCAGTGTCCAAGGTCTTCTTCTAGTTTTCAGCTGGTGTTTTGTGAGAATTGTTGCATCTATAGATGTATTCCTGATGCATCCGTGGAGAGAGATGAACTCTACATCCACCTACTTCTCTGCCATCTTGAATCTCTTGAGAGTTTTCAATTTTGTAGGCTTTGTATTTCATCCCCTCACTGCTTCTGCAAGCCCACTGGCACCTACCACACTGAACATGTGGGCTTGATCATTTCACCTTCCCCAGCAGCTTTGTTGTCTGGCCTGTTTCTTTGTGGTGAAATATAGGCGTCACTATGCCCCTTCACATCAGTGATTCATATAACCAACTATGTGCTGGCAAATTTTTAACAAACTACTCTCCAAAGGAATAAAAACAAACAAACAAACAAAAAACAAACAATACTTATTTGTAATATTTGACAATATCTGTGGTATAAATACTCCAGCTATGGATGATTTTGAACTATTTATGTGACATCATTGAATGGCATAGTTTGGAGGAAATGGGAATTATCCATTTTCATGAGCTAGTATCAGTTGTACTACATATGCAAGTTGTATATGTGAGAGTTACCATTGTTTTTATCTCAAATCAAAAATCTTAAAAAATAGCAACCTTTAATCAATATTAACAATGACTAACATTTATGAAATTACTTCCATGTGTTTATCAGTACTCTAAATAGTTTGCATGTTATAATTCACTTAATTCTCCTAATACTATTAAATAAATTCTATTTTTAAATATATTTGTATCTATAATGAAATCAAGAAACAGAGAGATTAAATAAATTTCTCTAGGTTTATGTGTCTCAGATATGTAGAACCTAGGATCAAAGCCAGATATTTTGAATTTCTTATTTTACTTTCAAATCAAGATCTCATCTTCTTCTTTAAGTATTTTCCTAGAGTCCTTTAACATCCCCATTTCCCCAATTCTTCTGAAGTCCCTGTCTTCATTGTCCTTTATCGAACACATCTATTAAGATTATTATTAGACTATTTTTCTCATAACACTGAGCAAAATTCAAAATTATATTATACTTTTATATTGTCCAATTCAAGACCATAAAATCTTTTATCATCATAATTTACTCAGATTTTGAGTTCTAAGCACCAAATTGACTTTTTCCTAAAATAATCATAGGAACTCTGGACTGGCTGCTACTTCATTTTATGCTCCATATGATTGAGTTACTCTTATATTCTTTAGGAAATATATAAATTAAGTACTCATTTTCTAACCCTTCATTGATATTATTCTGTATTTCAAAGTGGTATACATGTTTTCATTCCTATGTTTTTTGACTTACATTAGTTGTTTTCTTTATTATTATTTATATACATAAATATACACCTAGCGAAATGTTTATAAACAAATATATAAAACATGATTTTTTTCCCTTGAAGAATATATGATATATGCAGGAAAGAAAAATAGGAAAATTCAGAAAAATTAGGGAGCAGTGAAAAGTGTTGTATTGTTGACACAATAGTTTTAGATAATCTTTAATTTTAGCACATCTATTTCAATTAATTATTAATATATAATTCTAAAATTTAAGAATCTCTAAAGCACAAAATGCACCTTAAAATATTTTTATTTGAGTATAATGTATACCAAAGGAAACAATAGAAATTACATTTCTCTTCTCCTCCAGCCTCATCCTCAATTTCTTTCCCACCTCTGGTCAAAACTTATTTATCATCTCTGGGATTTTTGTTGTTGCTGCTCTATGTGTAGATACTACTGGCATTCATTGTAATAGTAATACTTCATTTAGAAAATGAATTTTTTTTGTAGTGGCCTCCATTTTTTTTGTTATCTGGTTTTTTTCATTTGAGGAAATCAACAGGGTCCTGATGAACCCTAAAGCATCATGTGACAAAAGCAAGATGTCCACCACTGAGATGTCTGCCTCCTTACAGGGCTCTAGTTCCATCACTCCTTTATTTTGTCCATCACAAAGATTGGCCTCAGATGCTTCAGTCTACTCTTAAGTAGTTAAAACATAAATGAAGTCTTTTCACTGATTAGCTTATTTCCTCCAAAGAGTGTAGAAAATTATTATTCTAAAGATTATTAGTTCAAAGAATATTTACTTAAAAAATACACATCATTAACTACTAGAAGAAGAGAGGAAAATTGACCTAACTAAATATAGTTAGAATTCTATTTCTCTTTTTTTTTCAGTTTAAGAGGAGAAAATCATAATATACTGTGTAGAAAAATTTTAAGAAATAAAATATCTACTTTTTCCATCTTCATTCTCCAGGTATACAGTAAAGTTTTTATACATGTAATGGATGGAATTTTGTGCAAATATATAGTAATAAATTATTTTGGCTTTTGTATTTCTGAAAATTTTATTTTACCTTTACTTAAATATATATAGATATAATTTTGTTTTGTTTTATTTTATTTTATTTCTGAGCAGTCTGAATTCTTAGATTTTTTTTCCCTTTAACACTTTAAATATGTTGTTTCACTGTATTTGGCTTTCATGGTTCTGACATGCTACTATTCTTGTTTGTTCCTTTATATGTAACATGACTTTTCCTTTAACAGCTTTTAATTTTCTCTTTATTATTGATTTTAACCAATTTGATTATGATGTACATCAATGCAATATTCTTGATATCTTTTTTGCTTAGGGCTCATTGAGCTTTTTGCATATTGAAGCTTATATTTTTTCTTAAATTTTAAATATTTTCAGATGATATTTCTTAAAATAATTTTTCTGTCCCTTCTTCCCTTTCCCATCTTTACTCCAATTATACATATATTAGGCTCAGAGCTAACTGATACTGTATTCAGATTTCTTAAGTTATTATTCATCTGTGTTACACTTTAAGTAGTTTCTATATTTTGAAATTCATTAAACTTTTCTTCTGTGTCTAATCTAACTTTTTTTTTTTTTTTTTGCAGTACACAGGCCTCTCACTCTTGTGGTCTCTCCCACTGTGAAGCACAGGCTCTGGACATGTAGACTCAGCAGCAATGGCTCAGGGGTCTAGCCACTCTGAGGCATGTGGGATCTTCCCAGACCAGGGCATGAACCCATGTCCCCTGCATCGGCAGGCGGACTCTCAACCACTGTGCCACCAGGGAAGCCCTAATATAACTTTTTAAATCCAAGCCAGTCGTTTTCTAAACTTAAGATTTAAAATAAAAAGGCAGAGAATTCTAGATTCTCAATTGAGCTCTTTACACACCTTTCATATCTTCATTTAATATGCTCTAGTTTTCCTGTATTTTCTTGAACACCTGGAATATAATTACAATACATTTTAATGTCTTGGAATACTTATTCTATCAACTTAGTTATTTCTGGATCAGTTTCAATTGATTTTTTCCTTTTTACACAAGTTGTAATTACCTGTTTCTTTTGCAAGAGTAGTAATTTTTTAAATTATATTTTAATTTAATTTAATATTTTATTTTATTTTTTTGCATGCTAGCAATTGAAAATTTTATGTTTTTGTATGCTGGATCTTATTGTATTATTTTAAATATTTTTGAGGGTTTTTTTTCTTGGATGCAGTTGATTTATTTGGAAAGAGTTTGGTCTTTTTGAGGAAGCTCTTTAGGGTCTTTTAGACAGCACCACAGCAACATTTAGTCTAGGGCTAATTTTTATCCACTACTGAGACAATAGCCTTCTGCATACTCTGATGACATGTTAATTACAAGTCTTTTCCACTTTGATTGTTAGGAGCAAAAATTTTTCCTGACCTTATTTGAGCCTCAAAGATTGTTCTATCCATTCTTTCAGATGGCTCTTTACATACATTTATTTCTCACCACTCAACTGAAGACTTGAAGAGTACTCTCTAGAGATCTCCATAGTTGCTTCTCTCTCTCTCCCTGTCTTTCTCCTAATCTCTCCTCTCTTGTGCTCTGTTGTGCCATGCAAACTCTAGATACTTTGTGCTCTCTAAATCTCAACTGCATTTCCTCAAATCAGGAAGATGATAAGTCCCTGACTGGTGATTGACAGGAAACTGGAAATTTTCTCTAAGTGCTAAACTAGAGCAATCATAGGATATTCCTTATTTGTTTTCTTCTCTGAAATCACACTCCTGTGCTGGCTGTTCTCCAAACTCTAAAAGTAGTTGTTCTATATATCTGTCCATTTTTGAAAGTTGTTACATCAAGACTGACCTGAATTGGAAGTACTGGAATAGTTTCTTTAACAGAGCTTGAGAGTTATTTAGTTCTGTATGTTCAAAGTTAATATATATATACACACACACACACACACACACACACACACACACACACACACAGAGAAAGAGAAACTATTATATATCTGAGTTAAACCATAGATATTGCTCTCAGGTTGTTTGCAGTCTAAACGTCAATCTAAAAGACAGACGAGCAAAAAAATGCATTAAATGATCCATCAAAGAGTACAACTACTGCAAGGGACTAATAGGAGCCAAGAGGTGGATTTGGCATTACATTGCAATGATAGCACTTCTGGCAGTTTTAACAACAACAACAATCAGTGGCTTTTCCAAATAAAAGTTTATTTCTCATTTTAGTCACAGTCCTATATGTCAGATGAATCTTTCAGGTATCTCTTTTCTGACCAGTTAAATGAAGGTGTCAAATTCCTCCATCATAGCTTATTTTTCATTTAATTTTTTTAAATTTCTAGCAGCATGGGTGGGAGAAAGAATCAACCAAAGAATCTCAGGAAATAATAAGGACCAAAACTTCAATTAGTATACATCACATTTAGATACATCAATTAGCTAAATTAGTTCACATGACCTGGATCTAACTGCAAAGGACCCTGAGAAATAACTTTATAAGTACTCAGAAAAAATAATCAGGATTGGGAGTACTTAGCCAATGTCTTCCATGGGCCTATGTGGATGACGAATGAGTTCCACCTTATTATTGATAGCTTGGTTATGGATACTGTAAAATAAGAGGAAAGAGGCAACTTGGGAAAAAAATGATTCAGGGCTTTGAAATCCACACAGAAGCCTTTGGGATATATAGAATAAGAAATATGGAACTATTTTAACTTCTTAAAAAATGTTTATATGAAAGATAGATTTGGAAAAATTCATGTTACAAAGTTCATGTTAGACAATTAAAGATGATACATGATTGAAGTGAGCAAAATTTTGGGAGTTTTGTTTTACCTGGTGGTACAAAATGATTAAGTCATTAACCAGAAGATTAACAATTAAAAATCCAGTGGTTAAGAGTCCACTTTCCAACGCAGGGGATATGGGTTTGATCCCTGGTTGGGGAACTAAGATCCCACATGTCACGGGACAACTAAGCCCGCATGCTCTAGGGGCTATGCACCACAACTAGAGAGCCCTTGCACCGTAACTATTGAGGCTGCACCCCGCAATGAAAGACCCCGCATGTCACAATGAAGATCACACATACTGCAACTAAGACCTGATGCAGCTAAATAATTAATTAATTAATTAATTTTTTAAAAGTCATGAAAGTTGAGACTCAATGAAAGTTTCAGAGGAAAGAGATATATTCTTGGTGATAAATAAGAAAAATGGGAAAAATAGAAGGGAGAATTACAAAATAAATCCAAAGTCAATATAATAAAAATTTCTGTGGAAAACAGAGAGCATGTATCCATTAGAATCCCTGGACAAACTTAACAAATTAGAAGATTAAACTAAGTTTTGTTTGTAAAAATGTAATGATGTTATACATTTTGCCTCAAAGACACATGCATAGAAGAACAAGGGAATAAAAGGAGAAAAGGGTGTCATGGGTGAAGTGAGTTTGCTGTTCCATCATAAAAAATAATTCCTTAGAACATCTAAGGATTCTGTAACAGTAGTTTACAAGACTTTTTTGGTGTACTGTTGCCATGAATTTAAATTTGTCAAAATATAAAATTGTTTAGACTGCACAAAATTAAGACTTAAAACCTATACACGACTAAGTAGTCACAGAAGTATTTAAAGAGAAGTGTTAATGTCAAGACCATAAATTAACCTTTACTTCAGTGTCAAGACCATAAATTTGCTTTTACTTCAGTCTTGACAAATGCAGGAATATAACTTTTCAATATAGGGGAAAATTTCCTGTTAGCTACCATTAACAACATTCAATGTCCTATCCTTAAACCTGAGAGTGGTTTATCTGAATACAATGTATATTATTATTAACTGAAATATTTTTCCTGTTATTCACAACCATCAGCCAACACACACACAAACACACACACACACACACACACACACACACACACGAACAAAAGATGCATTTGTGGATAATCATGTGAATCTTTACTTGAAAATATTTGTTTTTGATTAGAAGTTCCTGTAATCTACTTGTAAATAATAGCTGCCATTGTATTGAATATGACTGCATGCTCACCTCTGTAAATGTGTTTTACATATGGAATTTCCTTTCCTTTAATCAACATAACTATGCTTTATTTTACCAGAGTTGACTGACATTTTGATGAAGATTAAGAAAATTGTTTTGCTGTTTGAATATTAAGCATTATTTTTGAAAATATGAATTAGAACAACTTTCACAGGCTAGGTGAGGAAGACTTAAAGGAGACAGGAAAAGGTTGAAATGATTTCTATTGTTTCCAAAAAGAACAGGTTTTCTAATAGAAAGAGCTTAACTGAAAATATACATATTCCCCTAAAAACAAGTTAAATAAACATTCCCTTTAGTTGAGAGAAAACAGGTTTAGCATAGACTCAAGGTTTTTAGTGGAGAGAAAAGTTATGATAGAGGAATGATGTTAGTATTGGTCTTGACTTATTTCACTTATCCATATCACTTTTGATCAGTATAGCCAAGGTGGGAAGCAAAATAATAAAAGTCATCAGTAAGGTCTTTGGTTCCATGGCTATGTGGCTAATTTTAAGAATTATCAATGAACCAGATGGTTTTACACCTGTCACAAGATACCCATGACCAAGGAAAGAAGAGCTTTGGAAAATGACTGAAATAAGAATATAAGAAAGTTCACAGTAGCAAAGTTTATTGCTTATTGTAGCATTGAGGAAACTAATCTCCATATACTATTATTAGAATGTACTAAGTACAATCTATTGGAAGTGAAACTTCTGAACTGGTAGAGAAAAATGTGCAGCATATAAAGAGATAAGAAAAGTAATGGAAGATATGCAAAAGAAGTAGTAGGAATAGTAGTTACAGCTTTCCATATTGGCATTTAGATTTTCTAAAGAACTTCTTTTTTAATGTAATTCTCTTGGAGAACCTTCATACAGAAAAGATAGCTATCTGGGTAAAAATAAATGCAGGGCTAAAAATAAATGACTTCAATCCAAATGTTAGCAGCTTGATCAAGAACAGGGCTGAAGGTTACCCTTCCCATTGTAGGAATTGTACTCATTCCTATAATGAGAAAATTAGTAGTTGAATGGAATCACATCTGGGTAATGTATTTTATAATGGGTTACATATGTACATTTGTTGACTTAAACACAGCACATGTGCACACACATGCAAAATCAATTATTTGTATTGTCATCAATCACCTATTGAGGCAACACAAAGTTTTTGTCACTGAGCTAAAATTTAATTCAGGAATATAAAGATAAATAACATATAAACCCATTCTCTGATGACTTCTACCAATAGTATTATTGTTTTTTGTACCTTAGTGTCTGAATAGGGACACCCTAGGTGATATCTTCACAACCACTAATTTCAAAACCTTATTTTATAGAACTTCTGTCAGAATAGGTCTCCTATCTCTATTGGGAAGACTATCTCATGAATCTGAATGTAACCCATGAAGAAAAATTCCTCTCTAATCTACTTTATTAAAGCACACAAATTGAAGTCTTTGGAAAATATCTTTCTGTCTGACTGTGATTCTATGCATTAGAATTATTATTCTGTGATTAGAAATATATAAAGATATTGATAAAAATCTATGTCTCCAGCCAATACAATGACAATGAGATTGCCTATTTATATTTTATGTGTATTTTGAAAGTGTATAAATAAAATGGTACTAAATTATCATTATCATGTCTGTTCAAACATCAGACATGATTATTATAATATTGTAAGGTATACTTGAGATTACATGTAAAAATAAAGTTATCTAAATTATGTCAGTTCTGTAGACCAGTGGTCCCCAACCATTTTGGCACCAGGGACCAGTTTCTTGGAAAACAATTTTTCCACAGAACGGGGTGTGTGGGGGGAGGATGGTTCAGGTGGTAATGTGAACAATGGGGAACAATGCACAGCAGCAGATGAAGCTTCGCTCACTCACCCATTGCTCACCTCCTGCTGTGCAGCCCTTTTCTAACAGGGTGTGGACCAGTACCAGTCTTCCGCCCAGGGGTTGGGGACACCAAGTGTAGACCATTTAATACAGAGAATGACAGATTCAAGTACTAAATATTTAATTCTGATTCTATTATCATCCTTAGCTTATATACGAAGTAAATACTTCCAGCTCTTCAGAAAACAATGCTCAATGCCAATGTAAGATATATTAATAATAGCATAAAAGATCAAAGTCTGAAATAACAAAAAAACACTAGGAAAATATATTGCAAACCTAATTTTAAGAGAGAAATATCTCCCTTTTAACCAGAAAATGCATGTGGATAATTTTAAAGCAGAAAACGAAATTTTTCTAACAATCATTAGTTCTCTAGAATTTTTTTACTCTATGTGAAAGCATTTAGTGTGTAGGACTTGTCAAGATGGAAGGAGACACAGAAGATCCATGAAACCAATGATATCACTCTTGTATTTTTTGTGTGACTTTTAACAGTTTTATAAACAGTTGAGCTGAAAATGAATTTCAGTCATTGGAGTTAAAATTTGGATAAATATGTCCTAAACACTGATCTGAGTGTAGGAACAAGTCTCCCAGTTCCAGATAGGTTTTTTGTTAGAGGGAATGACAATATAGGTCCCTAGGTTTTTCAGTTTATCCTTGGTGTTGGTGATTTCATCTTGACCATTATAGTGAAAAGTTGCTCAGCTTCTTTTATCCTACTATAATACATGACTTTTTGGAAGCACTAAGCAACAGTTCTCTTACTTTTATTTTTTTCTAATACTTCTTTGTGAAAGTCTCTGACAGATCTAAACTCATGATAGAAATATTATAAATGAGGGCCAGGTTAAAACTGAGGAAAATGTCAAATGTTCTTCATATTAGAAATTGTTCAATGAGATTTTCTAATCTGTTGAGAAGTGAAAGTAAAGAAAATAAGATTTGTACGTTCTGCCCTTTCCATCACAGTAATAAGTGTTCCTGTAAAAAGATAACAGCAGGGAATCTTTCCTGTTGAACAATATCACTCAGAAAGTGAGATGATGGGGAGTACCACATGGTATACAAGATGATGAAATGCAACAGGGTTTAAGGACAGAGTTAGGAAAAATACAAAATGGGAGTTAATCAATCATATGAAAGAAAAAATGCCTCAGGCTGATTTCCAGTAGTATTCTTGTTCAAATAGAGACCAAATAAAAGAATTGTGTTATTTCACTGAAGGGAAAAAACAATTTTTGTTTTGCTTTGATTTTGTTTTTCAGAAGATAGAATAATTAATGTTTTATAAGAGTAAGCGATTAGCTTAGAAATGGAATGATTGCTTTTACTTATTTACATATGCCTAATGATGCCCAATTTTATTTACAATTAACTGAATAATTAAACTTAATTCACAATATAGTGGATAAATAAAGGAATAATTGACAATCAGAAGAAAACTGATTGGTGCCATTGGTGGCTTATTTAATATGACAGAGAAAGCTTTCTTCCACAGTATTCATGATTTCATTTTTTCCATAATGATAAGAATTTTTAAGCTGGAAGTGGTCAGGAAAAGCAAAGACTACGTTACCAACCTCCAATACATTTATATGAGGCCACATAACTATGTTCTGGCCAATTCATAGAAATGTGAAATATCAGCTTCTGGAAAATTTACTTCAAATATTTGTTACATGCTCTTTGCTCACCTTTTGACCTGTTTTTTACTGCTTAGATCATGGATGTGATGGGAAGGTATCCTTAAAGAGTGGTTAGGATAGGATTAAATTTTTCCTATAAAGCTCCATAAAGTCTGGATCCTTGAGGACACCATGGATTCCAGTCCCCATCCTTATCCTGACCACTTACCTCTAGCATCTGTTTATGAAAGAGAGAAAAAAAATATATTGTATCTCATTTCAAACACTTTTTTTCAATATGTGAATTCAATATTATTCTATGTGAAGTAGATCTGAGAACCTGGAAATGATGATTTTTTTAAGCTTTTAACTGAATCTTACAAATAGAGAAAAACTCAGACTAGAACCAATTTATCTGACAACAGTGGTGGAAGGGGTTACAGCTTTGCCAAGTGAGAGTCTGTCTCTCTGCAGCCTGAAATCTAAGCTGATGAAGAGAGTACAACTAATTTGGAATCTTGGAGGATTGAAAAGTTCAGTGCATCTGGAGTCCAAACTGAGGCACACATAAAAACAATGACAATGAAGAGGAATCCTTAGCAGGAGATAACTATTGCCCCAGACTTTTTAAAAATAAATTTTCAGTGATATCTCCCTGTCAAACAGAGGGAGATGAGAGCAGTAGCAAAGATCAAGTTAAAGCTGCTACTTTACTACAGATGCTAAAAGGAAAAAATGTAAGAAACTTAAAGCTTAAAAGTAGTTCTAGGCAAGATCTCGGCTGTGGTTATTTGCAAGTATGCCTTCTAAGATTTGGGGGAAATTATATTGCCAAAGAAGCTATAGGTCTAATCAGTAAAAGCCTGCATTTATACCTCTAATGCAATCCTTGGAGCCTCAATTTTTCACCAGCAGAAAGGGGATGGTTAAAGTTGTTAAGATTACAGAAATGGATACCCTTCAAGGATAACTTTATTTTTGCTTATAGAGGTAAAATATATGTAGGAAGTACCGAGAAAAGAGAACTGGAAATTATGGCAATGAACAAGATTATTTGTTCCACAGTGTAGAACAAGAAAAGTCTGGATGAACTCACAAAATAAATTGTATTACTAAAAATACAAGTATTTCTATTTCTACCCAACAAGACGTGATAGTTTTTGTAGACAATGAATGCTAGTTGCCTATCCTCATTTCCAGGTGGAAGTTTTTATTGCAGTTGTCTTATTCTTATCCTACCATCACCATCACATGCTGGGTAGGATGGATATGGTGGAAAGTCGATTTCACGTTCTTTGGTTCAGAGGTGTTTGGACCAGGAGAAACCACATTCACATCTAATAGAAAAAAATTGTGTGGCACCCAAAAGCTCTGAACTTTGAGCTGGAGGCATAAACTGGATGAGACTTTATTGGTATTTTTCTCCTAAGGTAGTTAGTACAGTCTATGTGAACAAAGAATGCTGCACATGAATATTGAGGTAACCAAAGAGTAAGATTATGGGAAAAAGTTGTACTGTTATACCTGTTCCTCATGTCTTCCATATTAATAGAATGTTCATCTGTTTATAGAACAGAAGAAAAATTCATCTGTTTACATGTGACTATATGTGACTGTCTTGGCTAAGTGTCAGGTTTTATATTATGCAAAATTATCTATGTAACAGTCTTTAGTTTAGGTTTCAGGTTTAGGTAAAGATCAACTGATGTTTCCCTTCTGAGACTTCGTCTTCTCTCTCTCTCTCTCTTTTTTTTTTTTTTGTCCCTGATTCTTGAACTATAATCATAATGTTAGAGGCTCTGTCTTGGACCATGAGAATTAAGGTACACCCTGGAGGTGATGGAAAGATATAATGAGCCTGGGTCCCTGAGGACAGCATAGAACAGGGCTAGCATTCTAGCAGGAATGAACAACTTCTAGACTCGTACATAAGAGGCAAATAAACTCATATATTATCGAAGCCACCCTTACTTTGAATTGCTGTTAAATCACAGTCAAACATAAGTTTAATAACATAATAAAAGTAATCACCTAATTCTGAACCTTAAATGATAGGCTTTGCACAAATTGTAGATGCCCTTCCATATTCTGCTGTTACACTACCCTTGTATTAATTTTAGACTTGTTGTTTTGATGAGAATTTCTACTCTAATTCTTTGTTTATAATCTGAAAAATTGTTTAAAAAATTGTCTATATTGTATCTCAGTCAAGGTATTATAAATACGTGAAACTTACCTTATCATTTCCTGGTTACTTTTTATGTAGGACAGCTTTACAAAAGTGCCTTATAAGTCTTAAAACTATAAAAACCAAACCTTAAACTAACAACTCTATAAGAAGAGAGAGACCAAGGTCTCCAATATTTAACTAGGAAACTGATGGAGCTGAAATGTATAGCTCTTAGTGACAAGTTTAATAGTCTCTCTCTATACTTTGTTCCTTTAAAACAATATCCACAACCTATTATGTATTATCAATGTCTTTAATCACCGATAGTATTTACACAATTTTAAAGTAATAGAAATATATTATTAGCACCACAGTTCTTGGATCTCTAATTTAGACAACCATTCAATTCATTTTAATTCATTTCAGAATATAAGTACTAGATGTCAAATATACAAATATGATTAAATATAGATTATCCATGAGATGTCATATAGTCTAGTGGGAAAAATAAATAAGAGTAGATAATTTTACTGTAATGTTATAAGCACAAAGATAGAGGAACACACAGTGGATTCTGAGAATAGGGGTGTTTGTCCCATCCTGGGGAAGTTTAACTGCTCTCTTGACCTCAGACTCCACATTGATGACTCTTGACCTCTGTAAGGAGGGGATACTCAACAATACTAACACTTTAGTTTCAGTCTACAGCATGAGGGACTCACATGTTTCTGAGCAGTTGTCTCCTAACTTGTCATTCTCTACAATGTTTCCTTCACTCTGACACAAACTTGATAGGTAATTCATTATTTTTAAGATATATTCAAAATTTTACTACTCAGCATGCTTATTTTCTCTTCCTGTGGAGAAAAAATGGTTAACTATTTAAAGAGAGAATCCTGGACAGTATTTACTTTTAGTTATCTTTTGCTTTAAAATGAGTTACTCATAATTTTAGAAAAATATGAAATATAAATACTTCTGGAGAATAACTACTATTTTAATTTGACTATGCAATGCAGTAAGTCCTCTACATATGAACAAGTTCCATTCTGAGAGCACATTCATAAGTCCAATTTGTTTGTAAGTCCGACAAAGTTAGCCTAGGTACTCAACTAACACAATTGGCTATATAGTACTAACTGTAATAGGTTTATAATACTTTTCATACAAATAATAAATAAAAACAAACAAAAATAAAGAAAAAATTTTTAATCTTACAGTTCAGTACCTTGAAAAGTACAACAGCTGACATACGGTGGCTGGCATCCAGTGAACAGGCAAGAAGAGTTACTGACTGGAGGAAGGAGAGGAGGTGGGAGATGGTAGAGCTAAGGATCATTAGCAATAGGAGATACCAGCTACATCACCGCTGCTACATCTTAGCAGTACCAGGTACATCACTGCTGCTTTTATGCTTGCTTCCAGACATCCTGGGCTTGTACTAAAGATACTGTACTACTGTACTCTATATAGTACTGTACAGTAAAGTACACAAAAGCACACTTACTTGTAGAGGATGAACGCATGTGACATTGTACGCCAGACTCGTGAACTAACTTACGTGATTGGACATGCAAATGCACATTCCCATCTTTGAAAGTTGGCAACTTGAAACTTCATATGTCGGAGACTTACTGTATTAACTTTTTGGCAGAATTTACTTAGATAGCTATAGTTTCAGATTCAGAAATGTATTGTAGATTTCATTCAAAATATAGTTAATATTCCTTAGCTATTACAGATATAGTTGCAATAAGGCAAAAATCTTTTTGTTTTAATGAATTTATACTGAGATAAACTATTTATTAAATGGAAATTCATATAAATATTTTGAAGGGGAATTTGAAAGTGTGTACAAAATTTTAAACTTTTGAGTAGAAATTTTTACCTTCACATTATTCTTTTATCATTGTATACTGGTGCATCTGTACATTGAAATACTGGACAGATACTAAAATTATGATAAATAAAATTTATGATGCTATACACTGTATATTCACATTATTCAAAAAGATTTATAATGTACAGTTAAGTAAAAATGATAAGTCATAAAACAGTATATATAACATGACTCCATCTTTACAAAATATAAAGGTATATGTATGTAAAGATTAAACACAAATAATATACACTGAGAACTAACTTTGCAGCAGGTATTGAATGAAGGACTTTATAAGCATTATCTCATTTATTTACGGTATTGTGTTATAACCAATTTGAAGATATACACAATGAGTCTCAAAGACTAAGTTTTGTATGTAAAATCACAATATTGCCAGTTAGTGGCAGAGTCAATACTGAAAGTAAAATCGGCTGAATGAGAAAGTCCATACTTGTAATAACCTGACTACATGCGTATATTGCATTGTGAGTACAGACATATAAAATGTAAACTTTAGAGAATATACAATAAAATGTTTACTTGTGGAATAATTTACCTACTCAAATGATCAGCATAAATAAGTGCATTATCCAGAATTGTAACCTTAAATACAATTTACCATGTCTCACACTTACTTTAACCCAATTTCCCTCAAAAGTTAAGTGGCAAGAATTACTAGATATAGGCATAGAAAAATTGGAGTTGGGTGAGGGTAAGGTGGGGCACTACATAGGTGAACTTAGATTATGTCTGACAAAATAATTTACTTATTCTGCTAAATATAGATATTTCTATAATGTTGTTTTGAAATCAGTTAAAAAAGAAAAAAAATGTGCAAAAGAAAGTGGCTGTAGATGGTAAAATAAATATTTGATTTGGTTTGAAGCAGTGACACTGATTAATCAGGTTCTCCCATTTTACATTTTTGCTAGTAAGGTTTTGTCCACTTCTCCCCTAAGTTTAAAAAAAAAAAATCTGTGAGAGGGCACTAGGTGTTCATCAAGACATCAGTATGTTCCTGGCTCATTTCATTTATTATTTCACAGTAAATGAAAGCTCAGGCAGTCCAGCCCCATTTTGCAAAAATTAAACAGGAAGGGCTGACTTTAATTGCTTTGCAAGTCTTCTATTATTGAATGACTTGCATAGATGGGTTTGAAATTTATTGGCAAGCAGCTTGATTGTTAGAGCTTAATCTCCAGTTAACAGTTCCCTCTGACTTTGTTCTGTATTGAGTAGGCCTCCCTCTGCTCAGATTAAAATGTACAGAAACCCCTGTTCTCTCAGTCTTTTCTAAACAAAGAATGTCCCCAGTGCCAAGCCTATTTTGATATAATAGAAATGACATTAAAATTCACTAAACTCACTTAACTCAGCACATTGTGTGCTTGTCTGTTCAGAATGATTTTTCAGTCACTCTTTACTCTATTTGTTATAAAAAAAAGAGCATTGAAGCCCATATGTTCACACAGTCGTATGGCAGAGATGAGGCTGCTGAAAAAAGGTAACAAGTAGAGAATGTTTTAGAGAAAACCATTATGTACTTCTGGGAATATTCCACAGAAATGACACACCCAAGGATGAAAATCAGTACCCATAACACTCCACTCCAGCTAAATACTCCATCTATGTATTGCCAAATTGTTCTGATATATATATGAGAGAGAGAGAAAGAGAGAGAGAGAGAGAAATTCTGTGAAGAAAATGAATACAAAGTAATATCTTGGAAATTATAAGGATCCAGAAAAGTGGTATAAGTGTGATCAGAATACTGAAAGACAACATCAGGAAACTTCTCCACATAGTAACAGCCCTTAAATGTGAATGAAATGAATGGATTGGGAAAGAAAAGACCTGTAGTCACTGATGTTCTCTTGGGTAGCAGTTCTCTGTCAAATTGATACAGGAAATCAGTCATCTCATTTTAAATATCCCTTTCAAGGTTTCAGAGTAAGAACAAAATGTTATATTTTTCATACTCTACCTACCTTAGGTTATGAACACTACAAATAATCCCTGAAATCTGCCATGAAAATTTTGGCTGGCTCCAGAGTATTAGGATATCTGGTCCAGTTTAAATTAAATCAAGGAAGCAGAAACACAATTTTTTTTTAATATCACAATAAGAAAAAGAGATTGAGAAGGAGATAGCTGGATCTTTGATTATTCAGTCCACTGCTCAAAATATTTGCATACAACTGGTCAAATAATTAGGGCTTTTATCCTTGTGAATCTCTTCCTCCTTTCTTTCGTTCCAAATAAACTTCCGTTATATGGCTCCTTCCTGCTTGCTCACAATTCTTCTCATCCTGCCTTATCATTTATTATCTTAGCAATTTCTTCCCTCTCCTTTCCCCTGGTAATTACCACTCATACATGCTGCCCCTATTTTAGTACTAACAATATGACCTTTAAGTTGAAATAATTATTTAACTTTAACAATCTATCAAACCTCAAGACCAAAGATGGGTTTCTCAAAGTAGGTGATTTTAGAGAGCTACCATTATTTTAGATCATATTATAAGAAACCAGTAATGATTTCTGAGTTTTGATATTACTGAGGCTATTAGAAAAGAAGTAAAAGAAAGAGAGAGAGACAGACACCCAGGGAGGGAGGATGAGAGGGAGAGAGGAAGGACAAAGGCAGAAAGTGAGGGAGAGAAAAAAGAAAAAAAAAGAGAAAAAAAAAGAAAGAAAAATAAGAAAGGAAGGAAGGAAACGACATAGGCACATGGCTATTCACTGTAGTATTATTTGAAATGTTAAAGACTATTACAACCCAAATATACATAAAGAGGCTACTGGTTGAAAACGTTATAGTAGTAGTCTCATGATCCTTTGTATTTCTGCAGTGTCAGCTGTAATTTCTTCTTTTTCATTTCTTTTTTTTTTAATTGGGTTATAACTGCTTTACAATGTTGTCTTAATTTCTGCTGTACAACAATGTGAATCGCTATATGTATACCTATATCCCAACTCTCTTAGACCTCCCTCTCACCTCCCCCCATCCCATCCAACTAGGTCACCACTAGCTATCTGTTTTACACATGGCACTGCATGTACCTCAATCACAATCTAGCAATTCACTCCAGTCCCCTCTCTCCCATGTCCACATATCTGTTCCCTACATCTGCATCTCTATTCCTGCCCTGTTCACCTGTACCATTTTTCTATATTCCACATACATGCATTAATATGTGATACTTCTTTTCCTCTTTCTAACTTCACTCTGTATGACAGACTTTAGGTCCACCCACGTCTTAACAAATGACACAATTTCATTCCTTTTTATGGCTGAGTAATATTCCATTGTACATATGTACCACATCTTCTTTATCCATTCATCTGCCAATAGGCATTTAGATTGATTCTGTGCCCTGTCTATTGTAAATAGTGCAGCAGTGAACATTGGGGTGCATGTATCTTTTAAAATTATGGTGTTCTCAGGGTATATGCCCAGTAGTGAGATTGCTGAGTCATACAGTAGTTCTATTTTTAGTTTTTTAGGAACCTGCCATACGGTTCTCCATAGTTGCTGTATCAATTTACATTCCCACCAACAGGGCAGGAGGGTTCCCCTTTCTCCACACCCTCTCCAGCATTTAATATTTGTAGATTTTTTTGATGATGGCCATTCTGACCAGTGTGAGGTAGTATCTCATTGTAGTTTTGATATGCATTTCTCTAATAATTAGTGATGTTGAGTATCTTTTCATGTGCCTCTTGGTCATCTGTAGGTCTTCATTGGAGAAATGTCTATTTAGTTCTTCTGACCATTTTTTGATTCGTTTTATATATATATATATATATATATATATATATATAGAGAGAGAGAGAGAGAGAGAGAGAGAGAGAGAGCTTCATGAGCCATTTGTATAATTTGGAGATTAATCCTTTGTCAGTTGCTTTGTTTGCAAATATTTTCTCCCATTCTGAGCGTTGTCTTTTTGTCTCATTTACAGTTTCATTTGCTGTGCAAAAGCTTTTAGGTTTCATTAGGTCCCATTTGTTTATTTTTGTTTTTATTCTCATTACTGTAGGTGGGTCAAAAAAGATCTAGCTGTGATTTATGTCAGAAATTGTTTTTCCTATGTTATCTTCTAAGAGTTTTATAGTGTCTAAGAGTTTTATAGTGTCTAAGAGTTTTATAGTGTCTAAGAGTTTTATAGGTATTACATATAGATCTTTACATTTAGATTTTTAATCCATTTTGTGTTTATTTTGTGTATGGTTTTAGGGAGTGTTCTAATTTCATTCTTTTATGTGTAGCTGTCTGGTTTTCCCAGCACCATTTATTGAAGTGACTGTCTTTTTCCCATTGTATATTCTTGCTTCCTTTGTCATAGATTAGGTAACCATAGGCATGTGGGTTTATCTCTGGGCTTTCTATCCTGTTCCATTGATCTGTATTTCTCTTTTTGTGCAGTACCATACTGTCTTGATTAATGTGCCTTTGTAGTATAGTCTGAAGTCAGGGAACCTGATTCCTGCAGCTCCGTTTTTCTTTCTCAAGATTGCTTTGGCTATTTGGGGTTTTTTTTGTTTCTATACAAATTGTAAAAATTTGTTCTAGTTCTGTGAAAGCTGCCATTTGTAGCTTGATAGGGATTGCATTGAATCTGTGGATTGCTTTGGGTAGTATAGTCATTTTCACAATAGTGATTCTTCCAATCCAGGAACATGGTGTATCTCTCCATCTGTTTGTGTCATTTTTAATTTCTTTCATCAGTGTCTTATAGTTTTCTGCATACAGGTCTTTTGCCTCCTTAAGTAGGTTTATTCCTGGGTATTTTACTATTTTTTTTGCAATGGTAAATAGAATTGTTTCCTTAATCTCTCCTTCTGATCTTTCATTGTTAGTGTATAAGAATGAAAGAGATTTATGTGCATTAATTTTGTATCCTGCAACTTTACCAAATTCATTGATTAGCTCTAGTAGTTTTCTGGTAGCATATTTAGGATTTTCTATGTATAGTATCATGTCATCTGCAAACTGTGACAGTTTTACTTCCTCTTTTCCAATTTGGATTCCTTTTATTTCTTTCTGTTCTCTGATTGCCATAGATAGAACTAAAACTATCTTGAATGATAGTGGCAAGAATGGACATTCTTATTTTCTTCCTGATCTTAGAGGAAATGCATTCAGTTTTTCACCATTGAGAATGATGTTTGCTGTGGGTTTGTCATATATGGGCTTTATTACGTTGAAGAATGTTCCCTCTACCCCCACTTTCTGGAGAGCTTTTATCATAAATTGGTGTTGAATTTTGTCAAAGGCCTTTTCTGCATCTATTGAGATGATTATGTGGTTTTTATTATTCAGTTTGTTAATATGGTTTACCTCATTGATTGATTTGCTTATATTGAAGAATCCTTGCATCCCTGGGTTAAATCCCACTTGATCAGGATGTATAATACCTTTTATGTGTTGTTGGATTCTGTTTGCTACTATTTTGTTGAGGATTTTTGTGACTATGTTCATCAGTGATATTGGTATGTAATTTTCTTTAAAAAGTAGTATCTTTGTCTGGTTTTGGTATCAGGTTGATGGTCACCTCCTAGAATGAGCTTGGGAGTGTTCCTTCCTCTGCACATTTTTGGAAGAGTTTGTGAAGTATGTGTGCTAGCTCTTCTCTAAATGTTTGATAGAATTTGCCTGTGAAGCCATCTCATCCTCAACTTTTGTTTGTTCAAAGATTTTTAATTACAGTTTCATTACTTATGATTTGTCTCTTTATATTTTCTGTTTCTTCCTGATTCAACTTAGGAAGGTTGTACCTTTCTATGAATTTGTCCTTTTCTTCCAGGTTGTCCATTTTATTGGCATATAGTTGCCTGGAGTAATCTCTTACTATTCTTTGTATTTCTGTGGTGTCCTTTGTAATTTCTCCATTTTCATTTCTAATGTTATTTATTTGAATCCTCTCCCTTTTTTCCTTGATGAGTCTGGTTAAGGTTTATCAATTTTGCTTATCTTCTCAAAGAAACACCTTTTAGTTTTATTGATCTTTGCTCTTGCTTTTTTCGTTTCACTTTCATTTATTTCTGTTTTGATTTTTATGATTTCTTTCCTTCTACTAACTTTGGCTTTTCAGTTTTTTGTTGTTTCATTTTGTTTTGTTTTTCTTTCTCTAGTTGCTTTAGGTGTAAGGTTAGATTTTTTTTTAGAGTTTTCTTGTTTCTTGAGGTGAGATTGAATTGGTATAAACTTCCCTCTTAGAACTGCTTTTTCTGCATCCCATAGATTTTGGGTCATTGTGTTTTCATTGTCATATGTTTCCAGGTATCTTTTTCTTTCCTTATTGATTTCTTCAGTGATCTCTTGGTTACTTAGTAGTGTATTGTTTAGCCTCCATGTGTTTGTGTTTTCTACAGTTTTATTTCCTGTAATTGATTTCTAATCTCATAGTGTTGTGGTCAGAAAAGATGCTTGATACAATTTCAATTTTCTTAAATTTATGGAGGCTTGATTTGTGACCCATGATGTGATTTATGCTGGAGAATGTTGCGTGTGCACTTGAGAAGTAAGTGTGTTCTGCTGTTTTCAGGTGGAATGTCATATAAATATCAATTAAATCTATCTGGCCTATTATGTCATTTAAAGCTTGTGCTTTCTTGTTTATTTTCTGTCTGGATGATCTGTCCTTTTGTGTAAGTGAGGTATTAATGTCCCCTACCATTATTGTGTTACTGTCAATTTCCCCTTTTATGGCTGTTAGCATTTGCCTTATGTAATGAAATATACCTATGTTGGGTGCATAAATATTTATAATTGTTATGTCTTCTTCTTGGATTGATCCCTTGATCATTATGTTGTGTCCTTATTTGTCTCTTGTAACAGTCTTTATTTTAAAAATCTAGTTTACTGATATGAGTATTGCTACTCCAGCTTTCTTTTGTTTTCCATTTGCATGGAGTATCTTTTTCCATCCGATTACTTTTGGTCTGTATGTGTCCCTACATCTGAAGTGGGTCTTTGTAGACAACATGTATATGGGTCTTGTTTTTGTTTCCATTCATCCAGTCTGTGTCTTTTGGTTGAAGCATTTCATCCATTTACACTTAAGGTAATTATCAATACGTGTGTTCCTATTACCATTTTCTTAATTGTTTTGGGTTTGTTCTTATAGGTCTTTTTCTTCTTCTTCTCTTGTGTTTCCCTCCTAGGTAAGTTCTTTTAGCATTTGTTGTAAAGCTCGTTTGGTGGTGTTCCATACTCTTAACTTTTGCTTGTCTGTAAAGCTTTTGATTTCTCCATTGAATCTGAATGAGATCCTTGCCAGATTGAGTAATTTGGCTGTAGGTTTTTCCCTTTCATCATTTTATATATCTCCTGCCATTCCCTTCTAGCCTGCAGAGTTTCTGTTAAAAAATCAGCTGTTAACATTATGGGAATCCCCTTATATTCTGCTTATTGCTTTTCCCTTGCTGCTGTTTATACTTTTTCTTGAATTTAATTTTTGTTAGTTTGATTAATATGTGTCTCAGTGTGGTTCTCCTATGTTTTTTCCTGTACGGGACTCTCTGTGCTTCCTGTACTTGGATGGATATTTCCTTTCGCATATTAGAAAGTTTTCAACTGTAATCTCTTCAAATGGTTTTTCAGATCCTTTCTCTTTCTCTACTTTTTCAGGCACCCCTATAACTCGAATGTTGGTGTGTTTAATGTTGTCCCAGAGGTCTCTGAGACTGTCCTCATTTGTTTTTATTCTTTTTTCTTTATTTGTTCCACCCCAGTTATTTCCACCATCCTATCTTCCAGCTCACTTATTCGGTCTTCTGTACAAGGTATTCTGTTATTGATTCCTCTAGTGTATTTTTTTTTTCATTTCAGTTATTGTGTTGTTCATCATTGTTTGTTTTTTCTTTAGCTCTTCTATGCCCTTATTAAACATTTCTTGTTTTTTCTCGATCTGTGCCTCCATTCTATTTCTAATATTATGGATCACATTTACTATCATCCCTCTAATTAATTTTCAGGTAGGTTGCCTATTTCCTCTTCATTTATCTGGTCTTGTAGGTTTTTAACTTGCTCTTTCATCTGTAATATATTTTTGGTCCTCTCATTTTTTTTATGTATGGGGTTGTGTTTCTGTTTTGATGGTTGTTTGGCCTGAAGCGTCCAGCACTGGAGTTTGCTGACAGTTCAGTGGAGCTGGATCTTGGTGCCAAGATGAGGAGCTCTGGGAGACCAAACACTGATTATTATTCCCTAAGACCTGAAGTTCTCTGTCAGGCCAGTGGCTTGGGCTCAGCACTCCCACCACAGGAGCTCAGGCCCAAACCCTGGCCTGGTTACCAAGATCCTGCAAGCCATGAGGCAAGGCAAAAAAAAGCAAAAATAAACAAAAAAACAAGAAACAGAAAAGAACAGGATATTAACAAAGAAAAGCATAAAATAAAATTTTAAAAAATGAAAAATATGCTAGAAAAAATAATTAAAATGAATCAAGAACAACAAAACAAAATAGAACCACAACAGCAAAATAATAAATAAATAAAAATTAAAATAAAAACAATTAAAAATAAAATTAAAAAATAAAAAATTTCCTAGTTCCTCCTCTGTCAGTGTCCTTGCCCCCAAAGTGAGCTATGGCCTACTCCTGCCTCCCCAGTAGGCCTCCAAGACCTCTAGGTAGATCTATGGACCCTCTGTGTCAGCTTCACCTCGGCATACATTCCTTTCACCAGTTCCTAGAGTTGGTCTGGATCACATGTGCCCACACAGGTCATCACCCACAGAGGCCAGTATAGTTGGAGGTGGTCTTGTGGGGGGCTGTGCTCAGCCTGCCTGGATCTGCATGACCAGAATAGGCCCTGTCACATGTGGCACTAGTCTCCAACATATTTCTCTGTCTTCTCTTTTTGTCTAACTTACTGTGTTTGAGGTCTCCTTTCTGCAGGCTGCAGGGTCATTGATCCTCTTGCTTCTGATGTCTGCTACCGGTGGGTGGGAGGGACTGCTCTCTGGTGGGTGAGCTGGATCTTGTCCTTCTGATGGGCAGGGCCATGTCAGGTGGTGTGTTTTGGGATGTCTGTTAGCTCAGTATGACTTTAGGCAGCCTGTCTGCTAATGGGTAGGTTTGTGTTCCTCTCTTGCTTATTACTTGGTATGAGGTGTCCAGCACTGAAACCTGCAGGCAGTTGGGTGGGGCCAAGTCTTGCAGTCGAGATGGAGACTTCCTGGGGAGCTCTTGTTGATTAATATTCCCTGGGGCCAGGAATCTTCTGGTGGTCCAGCATCCTGGACTTGGTGCTCCCACACCAGAGGCTGAGGCCTGACCCTCAACTGGACAACCAAGACCCAGCAAGTCGCATGCTGTGGGAAAAAGAAATAAGCGGGGTGGCGGGGGAGGGAGGGGAAGAAAACAAACAGACTAAGAAAACCCAAGACAAATAGCAAAGACCAAAACAAACAAACAGTAACAACAATAGTTAAAACAAAAAACAGACAAATAAAACCCAAGACAAATGGTAAAAGTGAAACCAAACAATAAAACCTAACAAAGAAACACACACACATACAAAAAAAGAGAAAGAAAACAAAACAAAAAAACAAAGAACAACCAGACAAATAAAAGTACCTGCAAAATGAAAGCAAACAATTAAAAACAAAATGAACAAAAACAGAAGAAACAAAGCAAAAGCAGAATGCAAACTAAAAACAAGCAAAGAAAACATAAAAGAAATACAAATATGATTTAAAAACATTAAAAACAAAAGAAGGAAAAAACACAAATCACTGAAAAAATAAAGTAAAAGTAGAAAAATAAAAATAAAAATATATTAATTTTAAAAAAAAAACAAAAAGTAAAAATAATTTAAAAAGAACAAAACAAAACATTAAAATAATAGTAATAAAAATATTTTCCTGGGATCTCAGCTTTCAGTGTCATTGCCCCCACCATGAGTCACAGCCAACCTCCAGCTCCCCAGGAGACCCTCCAATACCTCTAGGTAGGTCTGTGGACCCACTGTCAGCACTGTGGGGGCAGCTCAGACTCTCACCTGGCCCAACTGTCACCTGTACTTGCCCCTGTAGACCAATATCTGTTGTGGGAACACTCATTGTCCATACAGATATTCCATATACACAGAGTTTACCAAGCCACTCGTGGGGGTGTAATCTGTGGCTTGTGCAGCTAAACAGAAAGATTTTTGTTCCTCTTTCTTAGTTGCCCCACCTCTAGGTCTCACCTATGCTTTTATCCCCACCCCTGTGTGTGGACCATTTGCAGGGGTCTGTTCCCAAGCGTGCCCTGGAGTACTCTGGTCTGCCCTGGTGAGGAAAATGCACAGAGGTGGCACAGGTACTGGGGCCCCAGGAGTCCTGGCAGTTACAGTTGCATGGTGGAGCTTAGTGCCACGAGAGATCCTGTCCCACGAGTGAGTATGTGTGGGGGAAGCCGGCAGCTTTGGGTGCAAGAGATCTGGCCCTAGTGGGAGCCTTTCCTAGCACACAGCAGCCATTGTGAAGGCTTTCCTAGTGCCTGGCGGCAGACACACAAGGGCCAGCCCTGGCAGGACCCTTACTTAGTACCTTGTGGCAGATGCAAGAAGGCCAGTCCTGGTAGGGGTTTTCCTAGCACTGGGCAGCAGGTGTGTGTGCACCAGCCTTGGCAGAGAACTTTCCTAATGCCCGGAGGCAGGTGTGCGAGAGCCAACCTTGGAGGGGAACTTTCCTAGCACCTGCGGGGGAAAAGGCCTGTGCATGGGGAGAGGCTGCAATGACAGCTCCACCCTGTGCATCACACAACAGTGGCACCTTTCCTCTATGGCAGTCTGGGTTTCCTCCATAAGCACCCCTGGTAGCAGATTACCTCCCTCCCATCCCCTCAGGTTGTCTCCTCATAGGCAATGGCAGTCTTCTCCCTGGATTTGCTCTCTAATCCCCACGTTTCAGCTCCCACCTCTCGTGCACACCAGTGGGCACACGTCCCAGTCTGGGGCACAGAGGGCTGTGACATGGACTGTCTATATAGGTCACACTCTGTCCTGTCTCCCACAAACCGGGCATTTCACCCGGTTCCAACAGCCTCAGATTCTCCTCTTCTGTCCCAACTGATTTCCCTGCTGGTGAGGGGGCTTCCCCGGATGTGGGAACCTCTCCTCTTCCTCAGTACCCACCCCTCAGGGGCACAGCTCCCATCCCGTTTCCTCTCCTCTTCCTTTTCCCTTCTTATTTTTTTTGCCCTGCCCAGTTATGCAGGGATATTTCCTTTCCTTTCCAGTGTCCAAGGTCCTCTGTTAGTGTTCAGCTGGTGCTCTGTGAGAATTGATCCTGCTGTAGATATATTCTTGATGCATTTGTGAAGAGCAATAGCTTCACATCCTCCTACTCCTCTGTCATCTTGAAAAAAACCTCAACATTAGTTTTGAACTGTCACAGAAAACAATGAGCAAACTTGAAGATACACAGATAAGTTATGCAAGTTGAAAAATGGAAAAAGAATAGGAAAAAAATGACCAGAGACTCAGAAAAATGTGGTATACCATTAAAAGCATCAACATGCATGTAATGCGAGTACTAGAAGAAAGGGAGAAAATAAAAACTTCAAACAAATAATGATTGAAAACTTTCAAATTTATAAAAAAAATTATTTAAAAAATAACTTACAGCACATCTAGGGAGTTAAAAGAAAACTTTAAGCAAGAAAAATATGGAGACCCACAACCAGATGCAGTATAGTAAAAATACTCAAGGTTAAATACAAGGAAGAAAAGTCTTGAAAGCAGAAAGAGAAAAACAATGCATCACTTACAAGGGGAAACCCAGTAATATTAACAGCTGACTTCTTAACAGAAAATTGAAAATAAATGCCAGAAGGCAGTGGGGTATTGTATTTAATGTACTCAGAGGAAGAAAAAAATAAAGACAACCTGTCAAGACTCCTATATCCAGCAAAGTTATCTATGAAAACTGAAGGGGAAATAATTTTTTAGGTAAACAAACACTATGAACAATTTTTGCTAGCAGACCTGCTGTACAGTAAATACTAAAAGAATTTGCTCCATATGAAGGAGAGTGTCCCCAAACATTAATTCAAATTCACACAATTAAACAAAAGGAAGAGTAAAAATAATTATGTAATTATTAAAGACAAGTTTATATTTGTCTTTCTTTGTTTAACTAATTTAAAAAAATAATTGTACAAAATAATGTATATAGAATATATATATATATATATATATATATATATATATATATATATATATATTTGGTGGTACGCGGGCCTCTCACTGTTGTGGCCTCTCCCATTGTGGAGCAACAGGCTCTGGACGTGCAGGCTCAGCGGCCATGGCTCACAGGCCCAGCTGCTCTGCGGCATGTGGGATCTTCCCGGACCGGGGCACGGACCCGTGTCCCCTGCATCGGCAGGCAGACTCTCAACGACTGCGCCACCAGGGAAGCCCTAGAATATATTTTAAGTATTTCTACATAGAAGTTAATATGTGTGTAATATGTTTGCCAGTAAAAGCACAAAAGAAGTGGGTGGGAGCAAAGCTGTAATGGGCAAAAGAAATGACTACAGATGGTAAAGAAATAATCATAGCAATATATTTTCAGGTTTATAACAGTAATAGAGTAATACCAATAATAATAATAATCCCCAAAGAAGGGATGAGAGGATAGAGCTATATTTGAGTAGCAAGTGACTAGACCTATACAGAAATATTCCTTTTGTTTCTATTATTATTATTAATATTAAATCTGTTAATGTCATATATGAATATATATATATAGAGATATATATAGATATACGACGGGGTTTCAGGATACAAAATCAATGTACAGAAATCAGTTGTATTTCTATTCTGGAATTAACAATCCAAAATAAAACCAAGAAAAACAATTCTACTTACAGTATCAAAACGAATAATATATTTAGGAATAAATTTAACAAAGAACTGCAAATCTTACAGTCTGAAAACTACAAAATGTTGTTTGAAGAAATTAATGAGTAGCTAAATAAGGGAAGAAATGTCCCATGTTCATGGATCAGAAAATTTACTTTGTTAATATGACAATACATCCCAAGCTGATCTCCAAATTTAACAGAATTTTGACGAGAATTCCAGCTGACTTGTTTGTAGAAATTGCCAATTGGATTCTAAAATCAGTAGAGAATAGTAAGAGACCTGAAGAGTCAAAACAATTCTGAAAAAGAACAAAGTGGTAAGGTTCACATTTTCTGATTTCAAAACTTACTGCAAAGTGGCATTAATCAAGACAGAGTATTATTGGAATAAGGATAGATAACACTGGACTAGATCTAATAGTCCAAAATCAAACCTGTATATTTATAGTCAATTGATTTTCAACAAATGTTCAAAGGCAATTCAGTGGGGAGAGTACAGTCTTTTCAACAGATTGTACTGGGCCAACTGTATGTCCACATACAAAAGAGTCAAGTTGGAATAGACATTTTTCCTAAGAATATGTACAAATGGTCAATAAGCACTTGGAAAAATGCTCAGTATTATTAAGAATTAGAGAAAGGCAAATCAAGACCACAATTACAAGCCAATTCACACACAATAGGATTGCTATAGTCAAAAAGGGAAAACAAACAATAAGAAATGTTGGCAATGGTGTGGAGAATTTGGAACTCATACTTTTTTTTTCTGGGAATGAAAAAATAGTACAACCACTTTTGAATAAAGTACAGCAGTACCTTGAAATGTTGAACATAGAGTTACCATATGATCCAGGAATTCTACCCGTAGAAAGTCATTACATTGTTTTGGCTATTATGAATAATGTTTCTATAAACATTCATGTGAAAGTTTTTGTGTGGATGCATGTTTTCATTTCTCTTCTAATGTATCTAGGAGTGGAATTGCTTGGTTCTGTTTTTTTAATCATTTATTTTATTTTTCAAGAATATTTTGTGTTGTTTATGTTTGATTTTCTTTGTTGTCTTTAATATTTTAAATGTTGTCCTAAATGTAATGACATTCAAATTACACAACATATTCTATGATTCTATATATATGGACTTTAAAAATATATATTATTCCATTTAAGTAAAGTGTCCAGAATCCAGAGAAATAGCAGGTGGGAAGTTGGGGATGAGGAATAACTACCAATAGGTAGGAAGTTTCTTTCATAGGGTATTAAAGATATTCTAAAATTAGATTGTTGTCTTAGTTGTGCAACATTTGAATCTACCAAAATTATTGAACAATTTAATGGGTGAATTGTATGTTATGTATTGTATTTCAAAAATGGTTATAAAAAAGGTAATTTACTGTTTGAACAATAATAGACTATCAGACAATTCATTGTGGGTTTATAACACATGTAAAATATAAGGTATGAAATCATAAACTCTATGAGAAATGTTAATATACTACTGCAAGATTCTTACTCTATATCTGAAGTGGTATACTAGCATTTGAAGTAGACTTTCATGTAAATAAATCTACGCTTTTTCTGTAAATCTAAACTTTATACTATAAAACCTAAAGCAACACTAAAGTAGTAAAAACAAAATGTTATAACCAATAAGCTAATCGAACAGATAATATGGAAACATGGTTTGTTTTTCTAATTACTCAGTAACCTCAAAAGAGAATAGGAAGAAAGGATAAAGGAAACAGAGAACAGATGGGACAAAAATAAACCAAATACTAAATGACAAATTTAAAACTAACAACATTAATTATCTCTTTAAATGTATATTGTTTATGCAGTTCAATTAAAAACAGATTTTTGACTACATAAAAGAGCAAGACCCAAGTCTATGTTGCCACAAGAAGCATATTTTAAATATAAAGACAAAAATAGTTTAAAAATGAAATTTTGGGGTAATATATACCGTGTAAACACTAGTAAAAAGAAATGTGAATAAATGTATTAGTATTAATGCACCTACTAATAGAGCTACAAAATACAGGAAAAAATAACTGATAAGACTACAAGGAGAAATATACATTTCAACAATATTTGTGGAGATTTCAATTCCTCTCTTTCTGTCTCAATAATTTACATGAGGTAGACAAACACTATCAACCAATTAGACATGATTAACATTTATGGATCAATGCACCTAATGATAGCAAAATACACATTTTTCTCATGTGAATATAGAAATTTGCAGACCTTATTCTGGATCTTATAAAATGACTCAATAAATTTAAGCAGTTTAGAAACAATACCAGAAAACTCTAAAAATTCCCCCAGTATTTAGAGACTAAACAATATACTACAAAATAACCCATAGATCAAAGAAGAAATAAAAAAAGGAAAATAGAAAGGTGTTTTGTTTGTTTGTTTGTTTTCTGAATGAAAATGAAAACTCAGAGGCAAGAATCACAAGATGCATCCATTCAGATATGGAATTAACTTGAAAATAGAGCAGAAAAAATCAGGATGCACAACAGTTGTGTAAATTAAGCTCCTACACATGAATGTGTATGTATATGGCCAGGAGTTATTGTTGGAAGGTTATGTAGGAAATAGGTATTTTCATTTGAAGAGTGGAAATATAGGTCTTTAGAGGCAAAACTAACTTTTCATTATTTACATTTCATAATTGCACAGAAGCGTATATGTTTTATAGTGTGTGGACGTCTATTACTTCCATACTTCAACAGTTTGTATGTAGTTGCATATGATAATGCTTATTTGATTTCTTGATTTCATCTTTCTATGCATTTATTTATTTATTTTTGTGGTATGCGGGCCTCTCACTTTGTGGCCTCTCCCGTCGCAGAGCACAGGCTCTGGACGTGCAGGCTCAATGGCCACGGCCCACGGGTCCAGCCGCTCTGCGGCATGTGGGATCTTCCCAGACCGGGGCATGAACCCGTGTCCCCTGCAATGGCAGGCAGACTCTCAACCACTGTGCCACCAGGGAAGCCCCTGATGCATTTATTTTTGCATGTATTTTTGATTTAGGAAGAAAGCTAAAATAAAATTTACTTATCTTGAAATTGTAGGAATTAAAATGACATAAAATTTGGCATCATAAATCAATATAAACATTGATGTAAAATTACCTTTTCAAAAGAAAAACATGGTCAAAATTATTTTAGGTATGAACTCTGCCAAATTTGGGTTTTTTAAATGTCATTCTCAATAAACATGCACTTAAAAATTTATTGACTCATTCAAAATTTTGTTGTGAACTTGTACAATAGGTGTTTTTCTAGCATATAATTGACAGTACATATGCACCACAAAAATTTTTCATAATTTGCCAATAATATAATAAAAATTGCAATTCTTTTCTTGAAATATATGAGAGTAGGCAGAGATAGTGTTGTAACTTTTGACGTGCACATCATATCACTAAATTATAAGTTTTAACTTTACAGCATGGTTAATATAGTGAAAAATACGAGGCTAAAGATGGAGGATACACTTAAAACATTTTTTTCCTTACTGACAGTTAATCAACCCTTTTCATTTTACCAACATTCTTTCAAAATTTATGGCTTCCCAGGACTAATTAATGACCCTCTTAACAATGTTCCAGGTTAGAATGTTCTCTCCTGAACTACTTGAATTCTCTTCACACTGAACTGGAAACATTATTGCAAGCACCTTTGGGTGACCATCTGGGACTTGCTAAGCCTTTCAGCATGTATAACACTATGCTGTATTTTGTTCCTGTAATCAGTATTAATATGCCCACAGTATTTTTTTAGTTTTAAAAAGTGTTTAATTTTAAAACAAAGTGTTAATGACTTTATTCATTAAACACAATCTGAAATACTTAGATGACTTTTATAAAGTGATCACATGCACTCAACCAACATCCTAATTGAAGAAAAAGAATATTACATTTTTTTCTAGCAGTGTATGTGTGTTTCAATATCTTTACATTACATCAACCTTGTTATCTTACATTTTGATTCTTCAAACCCTAATGGGTGTAAAGTAGCATTGCACTGTGGTTTTGATTTACATTTCCCTGATGACTAATAATGCCAAGCATTTTTTACGTGTGTATTATGTTTTGAATGTAATCCTTGGGGAAATTTCTATTCAGATCATTTGCTACTGTTTTAATGGGGTCATTGGACATTTATTATTGAGTTGAAAGTTAATTATGTATTTTAGATACAAATTCCTTATCAGATATATGTATTATAGTTTCTCCCATTCTATGGGTTGTCTTTTCACTTTCTTGATTGAGTATGCTTTTAAATTTCTATATTTGTGAATTTTCCAATTTTTTTTTCTGTTATTGATGTATAATTTTATTTTATTGTTGTCAAAGGATATATGTTGTATGACTTCAATCCTTTTAAACATTCTGAGATTGGTTTTATGACCTATATATAATGAATCTTCAAAAATATATCCTGTACACTCAAGAAGAATGTTTATTTTGTTGTTGTTAGGTGGATTATTGTGTAGATGTCTTTTAGGTCTAGTTGATTTGCAGTGTTGTGTAAGTCTTCTCTTTCCTTATTGATATTCTGCCTAATTGTTTGATCCAGTATTAACAATAAGATATTAAGTTTCTAATTGCTAATGCTGAAGTATCTAATTTTTCTTTTAATTCTGTAATTTCTGTTCCATGTATTTGGGGTTCTATTGTTAAATGCATATATGTTTATATGTTTATAAATGCTATATCTATCTTGGTGACACATTGTATCATTGTAAAATTTGGCTCTTTATTTATTTAACATTTATTTACTTTAAAATCGCTTTATGTGGCTATTTTCAGAATAAATATTGCAGCTCAGTTGTGGTTATTGTTTGCAAGGTATATATTTTTCTCTTTTACTTTCTCAGTTCTTTCATTTTGATAATGTTATATTTAAAGAGTATATAGTAAGATCCTTAATCTTTTATCATGCTATTACTCTTCTAGTTTTGTCATATGTTTAGTCCTAATAAAAATATTTGTTGTTTTCTTTTTTTCTTTCTTTCTTTTTTTTTTTTTTTTTTTGCGGTATGCAGGCCTCTCACTGCTGTGGCCTCTCTCGTTGCGGAGCACAGGCTCTGGACGCACAGGCCCAGCGGCCATGGCTCACAGGCCCAGCCACTCTGCGGCACGTGGGATCCTCCTGGACCAGGGCATGAACCCGCGTCCCCTGTACTGGCAGTTGGATTCTCAACCACTGCGCCACCAGGGAAGCCCTGTTGTTTTGTTTTCCTTTTATTTCAGAAAAGCTTAAGGTAATTTTTGTATGGTTTCTGGGATTTATTTATTCACTCATATTATTGGTAGGGTTATTATTTACATTATTTTTGTAATATACTTAGTTTTGTTGACTATCCCAGTGAATGACAATATCAATATTTATCCATTATACACTTAATGTACTTGAGCTGTTTTCCATTTTTTTTTTCCAGTTCATACAGTGCTGCTGTGAATATATGTGCACATGTCTTCAGCTATATGTGTACAAGAGATTTATTGAATTCATGCATACTAAGAATGGAGTTTCTGTGCCAAGGTATATGTGATAGTAAACATCAATATGGTACTAAACTCTTTTAAAAGTGCTTGTACCAATGTATAGTCATACCTGTATGAGTTCCTACTGATCACATTTTGATAATTTTGGTTTATTACTTTTTGACATCAGGTAGGTGCAGAGTTCTATTTCATTTGGGTCCTGTGAAAGACTACTTTGTCCTAAGATACAAAATTTCCTTGCTTCCTTGCTTCTGTATTATTATTCCACATCCTGCTTTGGTGATTAACTAGAATCCCAGTCTTGGCTGTATCTCCATCTTCCTCGTATGGGTTGGCCTTGCTTTCCTGCATAGCCTTCATTAGTTTCACATCCAAGTGCATATGTCATCTAATCCAAGGACAAAAACAACCCCACTAAGTAATGGCAAGAGAAGTATTATAATAGTCTTTGAGCACATAATTTATGTAATTCTAACATGTGCCCCATCACACAGAGGCATGTAGTTTTCAGCTACAGCACTGATTCATAAATAACATTTTGCTGGTTTCAGATACTCTTCCTCAGAATGCAATATTTGCACTGAAGCAAACACAGATTTTTAAAACTATTTGAAAAAATCATTATGGAATTTGATTTTCTTCTGCTATTTTTAACAAAAAAGTTGAAAATATTTATATGTATCAAAATATACACACAGAAATTGCTAACTGAATCATGGAACCCAAGAGATGAATACTATCCAAAAGTATGGAAGAAAATTGCATTAATTAATTTAAAAATATAAATTTACCAAATAACTAATATATTATATATAGAAAACTTGATCATCTTCTGAGGATATAAATTTTAACTAAAAATAGTTCTTCCAGAAGTTCAATTACAGAAGAGGATCACTGCAATGTATTTTATGAGTGTAGTCTACTATATAGAAAAAAGATATTTACTGGAGGAGCAAATGACTTTTATCTAAGCTAGCTTGTGTGGATTTTTCTTTTTCATATGCCAGAAATAATAAAGTAAGATTATCTTTATTTTAAGTATTAAATAATCTTATGTTTCATTACCAGAAAAATTTGTAAACATAATTTTACTTTCTCATGAGACTTCCTCTTCACCCAGAATATTTCTCAGGCTAAGCTATTAGCATCACATTTTTTAAACTAAGGGGGCTATAACCTTCAGGTTTAGGCAATTGCATTGGTATTTTTTTATTCGAGTCTATGTATAAAACTTGTATTTCAAGATGTACACCTATAATCAGAAGTAATCAAAGATGGACATTTCACTAGAATGAAGTTTTCATATTAATCAAGCTATTGTTTCATTTGGATTTCAGAATATTTTCCTACACAGTTTCACAAAGACACACACACACACACACACACACACACACCCCTAAAGTAAAGTAAAACTTGTTGTAATCAAGATGTAATAACTTTATCTTGCATGACACATGAAGAGGTGAAGTTTTCCTGAATAATGACAGGAGTTGTGGAGAAGAGAAAGATTGTTATCCAGGTACCAAAATTCTTATAAACAAGGACAAAGTGCATAAAGGTCCTCAACAAATTTGGGAGAAGAATAGATGGACACAGTGAAAAGTTTAACAAAGAATCAAAAAGTTTAAAGAAGAACGAAACATAGATGAAGAATATAATAACTAGAATAAAAAATACACTCAAAGGAATCAACAGTAGAGTACATGATACAGAGGAAAAAATCAAGACAGAGTAGTGGAAAGAATTCAAGCTGAACAAAAAATAATAATTTTTTAAAATGAGAACAATTTAAGAGAATTTGGGGACAACATTAAGCATACTAACATTCACATTATAGGATTCCCAGAACGAGGTGAGAGAGGGAGAGAGACAGGGGCAGAGAACTTATTTGAAGTGATAATAGTGAAAAATTTCCCTAACCTGGAAAAGAAAATATACATCCAGTTCCAGAAGTACAGACTCCTAAACATAATCAACCCAAAGAGGTCTGCATCAAGACATATTTTAATTAAAATGAAAAAAAAAAAAAAAACGTAAAGAGAATATTAAAAGCAGCAAGGGAAATGTAGCTAGTTACTTACATGGGAATTCTAAAAAGACTGTTAGCTGATTTTTTAGCAGAAACTCTGTAATCCACAAGGGAGTGGAATGAAATATTTAAAGAAATGTTTAAGGGACTTCTTTAAATGAAAAAATATTAGACTACAATTAGAAATATGAAAATTATGAAAGAAAAATTCCTTTGGTAAAGGTAAATATATGGTAAAGGTAGTGAACCCATAAAGCTAGTAGGAAGATTAAAAGACAAAATTAGTAAAATCATCTGTGTCTACCATGAGTAGTTAAGGGCCACACAAAACAAAAAGATGTAAAATATTAAATGTAATGTTCAAAACATTAATGTAGGAGGGGGGAGTAAAAATGAAGACTTGTCAGAATGCATTTCTTAAGAAATCATCAACTAAAATGATTATATATACACATATACCTCATAGTAACTACAAACCAAAAATATATAATGGATACATACCCACAAAGAAGAAAAGAATCCAAACATAACACTATAGATAGTAATCAAATCATGAGGCAAGAGAGAAAAATAAGAAGGAAGAAACAAAAAAGAATTAAAAAACAAGAAACAATTAACAAAATGGCAATAAGTACATGCCTACCAATAATTACTTACAATTTGAATGGACCGCATGCTCCAATCAAAATACGAAGAGTGGCTAAATGGATAAAAGTATATTCATAGATATACTGCTTAAAAGAGACTCACTAAAGATCTAAAGACACATACAGACTGAAAGTGAATGGATGGAAAAAGAGAGACATGCTACAACATAGATGAATCATTAAGACCCTATGCTAAGTAAAATAAACCAGTCATAAAAAGACAAATACTATTTATTCCACTTATATGTGGTGGCTAGAATCGTCAAATTCATAAAAACAGAAAGCAAAATGGTGGTTTTCCAGAGTTGGGGAGAGGGTGAAATAGGAAGTTATGTTTAATGGGTATAGAGTTTCAATTTTGCAACATGAAAATGTCCCAGATATTGGTTGCACAACAATAAGAATATACTTAACATACTGAACTTTTCAGGTAAAGAAAAATGCTGAACTGTACACTTAAGAAACTACGTTTTATGTAATGTAAATTTTAAAACATTATATATATATATATATATATATATTTTTTTTTTTCAGTACACGGGCCTCACTGTTGTGGCCTCTCCTGTTGTGGAGTACAGGCTCCGGACACGCAGGCTCAGTGGCCACGGCTCACGGGCCCAGCCTCTCTGTGGCATGTGGGATCTTCCCGGACCGGGGCATGAACCCGCATCTCCTGCATCAGCAGGCGGACTCTCAACCACTGTGCCACCAGGTAACCCCTAAAATATATATATTTTTTAATGCCAAATCAAAAAATATGTGATCAGTCGGAAATATTGGAAAGAAAAAGGTAATAGGTGAGAAGCAGACAGGAAGGGTGAAAATATTGGCGTGAAATAGGAAATCTATCAGTAAAAAAATTTCTTGAGTTGTGGGTAGTTCCTGTGAGGACCAGACAGAGAAAGCAATAATGGATTATCACTTCAAAATTCTTGAGAGTACCTGGTAATAGTTTATTGTTTGGTCTTGGCACAGGTCTCTAAATAGCTTTTTGATTCTGTTGTACTTCAGCCCTTGTTATGTAAGACTGGCACTCATACTTGAGCTCAAAACATTTAGGTCATGATTTTTTAGTCAAGAACAATAATTCCTGATTGGATTTCATGTGTTTAATTACATATATTGGGGACCTGAAGTTTTAACAACATTAAGAACAAAAAGTAAAAGTTTGTGTGAAAGAATCAAAATAATTTTATCATAATTTATATTTTTCTTTACCCTTTACTCTTATGAGTTTGTATACTCTTAACATGTTTGTGTCTATTTTGAATACAGTGACAATTTTCACACTTTTTTTATACTACCATTATAACATTGTGTTATATGTTTTTTGACTTAATGACACTCATTCTGGTTTATTCTCTTATGGCGTGGTTCTATTTTTATATCTTATTTCCCAGATTTAAATGATTTAATTTTAAGTGTTTGAATTCCTTTCAATGTTCAAATAGAACATAAAGTATGGAGCATATGTCTGAGAAGAAGAAACAATAAGATAAATTATATAAATTTTAGAGAAAGAAATGTTATATTAGAGTCTCAGTTTTAATAAATGCTATATTAGAATCTTAGTCTCAGGTAAACTTGCTAATGAACACATACTACTATATTCAATCCTCTGGTCCTAAGTTCTTCATATAGGAATAGGAATAACAATATTTAACCATGAAGTTACTTATAGAATGTAAGTAAGAAGATATATACAAAAATAGTAGATTTAAGGGAGGTTCCAAACAGTTTTTAGAATGATGAAAATAAAAGGTTTTGGACATTTTTTTTGTTTGTTTTGTAGAGTTAAGAACACAGTCTACATTAAAATTTTAGAATATACAAAACTTACAGAGAACTGCATAAAATTAAGGATAAAGCTTCAGTTATTCTAAAGCAAATATTGATAGAACCCAAAAATTTCTCTGAATTCTTCTTTCCAATTACAAATGCCTCCAACATTGCTTAAAGGTAACAATTATCCTGACTTTGCTTATAACTCCCATAGCCTGAAAGAAAATATTTGTAAAATACACATCTGATAAAGGACTATGATGTGAAATATGCATAGAATTCTTAAAACTCAACAAGAAAACAAACAATAGGATTTAAAACATAGACCAAAGTCCTTAACAGATACTTCACCAAAGTAGATATGCAGATGACAAATAAGCATATGAAAAGATGCTTCACATCATATGTCATCAGGGAAATGCAAATTAAACCAATGTTATACAGTACATACTGGAACTCTGATGGCAACAATTGCTACTGAGAATGTGGAATAGCAGGAACTCTCATTCATTGCTAGTGAAAATCAAAAAGGTTATAGCCACTTTGGGAGGCAGTTTGGTGGTTTCCTATAAAACTAAACTAACACAACATTGTAAATCAACTATATTCCAACAAAAATTAAAAACAACAACAACAAAAAAACCATATCCTTATCCCAGACTTTCTTCCATATTCCAAATCCAAAATCCTTTGAATGTTTCAGCAAAGACAAATGCATTTTGATGCAAATGCGATGGTAAAAGCAAATGAAAAGAGGAGCAGTGAGACTAGGAGAATCCATTTCCAGCGCAACCTGAACGTGTGCCAAATTAGATGTATACCTGTCCAATCTCTCTCTCTCCCTCCTCCCCTCCCTTCTAGATCTCATCCCAGGGATTCATTAAAGCAGCCTACTCTTTGATCTGAATTTCTTTCTTCCTTAGAGAATAGAGATTGTTTCCATCACTTCCTACATCATCAAGGTGGAGTTTAGTTTTGTTGTTATTGATATAATTGCCTTTAGAGAGTTGGGGGTCATGAATTCATTTTCCCAGCCCCTAACTTTCTTGGCATAGACTGGCACTGAAAACCAAAGTCTGAAGAGCAGAGAGACCAAATGTGTAGTTTAAGGAAATATTTTAACTTCATCACTCTGATATGCAGAACATGGGAAATTATCAAAGCCTCAATTGACAGAATGATTGCTCAAATACCCCCCCCCCCAAAATCCAAAAACAGTTAAGTTTGTCATGAGAAAACACATCCCATAGCTGTGTTGGCCATGGAGATAATCTGTCTAGTGAAGAAAGGCAGTGGAACTTTCTTTACAAGGGTCTTTGTGTAAAAGTATAATTTGGTGGACAGAGCCTTCCTGATACCAGTCTTGGCTCCAAATGATATCAATTATATATAGAACGTTCAAAACTGACTGAAGATTTTTGAAACTCAGTTCTCTCATAGTTGAAGGCAGGCATTTCCTGGTTAGAGTACTATAATGATAAGATTGTGTGCCTTTTTTCCCAGCAAATAGTAAGTGCTCAATAAATAAATCATATTGTCACTAAAAACATAAAATCACTGTCATACTGAAAATTCCTTGGACTTAAAAGAAATAAAAACATAGCAAATGTGAATTGGGCATGTAGACTTACAGAGAAGGATATGTTCTCTCCTGTATATTTCATTATAATATTGCATTTTATAGGCATTTTTATTGGTGGAACTGAATACATTGTCTGAGGGAAAAAGCAGTATGTATCTAATCTACTTATATTCACAGAAAATTTTGCAAAAGCTAGAATCTTCAAGGAATGCAAAGCTATCATTAATTTAATTTCTACCTAATTCCAGATTAACAGGAAAAATAGTTTTGTTTGAATGAACACTTGTCAAAATTTTTCCTAAAATATTTTAGCTAAATTTTCAATTGAAGTAAGAATAGAATGGACACAGACTACTTCTCTAATGACTGAGGGTGTTACATACTCAAGATCACCATGGTAAAAATATAAATAACAAATTTACAAAATCTGGAACCCTGGTCCTACAGATGCAGGAATTATAGACTTCAGAGAAAATAAATGTTTGGTTGAATGTGTATTGATCAGGGACCATGTCCCAGAACTGATTTATTTTTAAAAAAATCTTTCATGTGAGCTTGTGATTCCTTTCTTTTTATGTTTTTGAATTATTTCAGATATGCAAAAGATGCTCACGTTCCCACCATCTGCACTAAAAATGTTAATATTTGCCCAAAAAAACATCTAAACATACCCTGATGATAAGTTGTCTCTCTTATTACTTTGTAGAAAATCAGTATAGCTTCAGAATATATGTCTTTAGTTATATGTATGGGAAATATGTTCTCCTTTTTTGTTGTTGACATTCTCATTGTCTTAATGATGTTTTTGGATGAAGAGAAATTCTTAATTTGAATGTCATCCATTTTATTAGTTTTTTATTTATGGTTAATATTTTTTGATGTTAATTAAGAAAACTCTTCTTATAACTAGGTAATGAATATATTCTTCATATATTTGTAAAATATTATTGTGTTCACTTCCCATTTGGCTCTAAAACCCAACTTAAAATGTTGAGTGTGTATAGTTTAAATTCGTATTCTCTTGCATACCCCCCTCATACAGACACATTTTTTCCATGATCTTTTGTTGAAGCACTTATCTTTCCCAATTGCCTTGCTGAGACACTGCTATAAACTGTTTGTCCCCCCTGCCAACACCCCAAATTCATACGTTGAACCTAATCCTCAAGGTGCCTTTATAAAAGAGACTCCAGAGAGCCTCTTTGTCCCCTCCACCATGTGAAGACACACCATAGGACAGATGTATGAACCAAGAAATGGGCTCTTACCAGATATACAATCTACTATCACCTGATCTTGGACTTCTCCAGAACTGGCTGAAGATAAAAGGAACTACATACTGTATATAAACACTGAACTCTATTAGGTAATTTTTTTTCTCTTGGGGTACAGGTTTAAACTTTTGAATCTGCTTTACATGTTTACTGGGTTGAAAAAATAAATTGTAGTGGTACTTAACTGTGATTTTAATTTACATTTTCCTAGTTACTAATAGTGTTGAGCAAAATTTTATGTGCTTATTCACCATGCATGTATTTCTTGAATAAACTGCCTACATCAAACATTTTCCTTGACTGTTTGAATCATTACTATTGTGTTGTAAGTGTTCTTTACATATTCCAGAGACAAGTTATTCAACAGATAAATATTTTGCAAATATTGTCTCCCAGTCTGTCACTTGACTTTTTAAACACTCTTAATAGTGTATTTTGAATAACAAAAGTCTTAATGTTGATGAAGGACAATTATTCAAGTTTTTGGTTCTCTTTGTTTATATTTAATAAATGGTGGATTAATCTAGAGTAAGCAGGATTTCCTCAATTTTGAAAAAAAATTGTTTTATAGTGTCAAATTTTACATAGATATCTATGATAGATTTCAAATTAATTTTTATATGATGTAATGAAAGTGTGAAATTATTTTTTGAACTTGAATACTTAATTGCTCTACTACCATTTTTGAAAAGATTATACTCTATCCATTGATTACATTGGTTCATTTGTTAAAAATAAGTTGGCTGTATGTATTTTATTTATTTGTACTTTATATTTCTTTCCATAAATATATATATCTGTATTTATGACAATGACTAACTTTGCTGATTAATGTAGCTTCATAACTAAGTGTTATAAGTAGGTACCCTAAGCCCCAGCTGTTTTTTTTTTTCTTTTTCAAAATTATTTTGACTCTTCTAGATTCTTTGCACTTTCAAATAAATTTTAGAATCAACTGGACATTTACTTTTTCAAAATTGTTTTGACTCTTCTAGATTCTTTGCACTTTCAGATAAACTTTAGAATCAACTGGACACTTTTTACCAAAACCTTTTGGGAATTTGATAGGAATTTTGTTGAACTGATGGATTCACTTAAGGACTATTAACATTTTAACAATAATAAGTCAATTCATGAGCACAGTATATAACTCATTTAAATCTTTTCTTTTTTCTCATGTATGTTTTGTAGTTATTAGTGCACAGGTTTTCCCTATATTATTAGACATGGATGCAAATATTTTATATTTTTCTGTAATAGATGGTGTTACTTATTTAGTTTAAATTACAAATTACATTCTTTCTGGTACATAGAAATGTCACTCATTTTTGTATGTTGAACTATGATCCTGTCAAGTTGCTAACTTACTTACCAGTTCCAGTGGCTATTTGGTAAATTAAAAAGAGAATTGTTTATATAAATAATAATGTATCTGTAAAGAGTGGTAGTTTTACTTCACATAATCTTTTATTATTTATTTGCCTTATCCCATTGACAAAGTACTCCAATACCATGTTCAAATAAAATGGTGAGATATAAATGATAAATGATATATTTGGAGTTAAATGTTCTAAATTTCTTAGATGGTCTATGAAAAAACTATAGATAACCATTAATATTACATTTTGATAATTTTAATATGTACTTTGTAAGTTTTAGACAAATGATTAAAATTTAAAAATTGATGTATTAAACTATAAATTATTAGGAAAAAATAAAATAATTGCAAATATTCAATCAAAAACACATGGAAAGTAGAGTAAAAAGGAATAGGACAGTGAGGCAGCTTGAAAAAACATACAATAATAGATTTAAATAAAAAATCAATTGTATAAATATAATTACATGCATTACAGAAGGAATAAATGCTCTATTTAACAGAAAAAAATTGTCAGAGTTAAAAGCTATAGAAAAATCTCTTCCATGAGTATAGATGCACAATTCCTAAACAAAATATTAGCAATACAAATTAAGTAAAAAAGGGTATCATTCTTCGATTTGATTCTATAACAAGAACACAAGTTTAATTTAAAGAAAAATCAGTTTTAACTATATTAATACATTCAAGGTTATATACAAGGATATAATTATCTTAATAGGTACAGAAATATATGATAAAAAAAATCCTCAAACTTTAATAATGAAGGCCCACAGAAAACTCAGAATAAAATAAAATTTTCTTAATTTAATTTTTAAAAAGTTCCTAGAAGGGAGTGGCCAAGATGGCAGAGTAAGAAGACCCTGAACTCACCTCTTCCCACAGTCATGCCAAAATTACAATTATTAACAGAGCAATATGGATGAAAATATCTTGAATACTAGCAGAAAAAGATCTTCTACAACTAAAGGTATAAAGAAGGAACCACAACGATATGGGTTGAGGGGCAGAGATGAGGTATAGCCAAGACCCATATCCCTTGGTAGGTGACCCAAAAGTGGGAGAATAATTGCAGATATTATCCCAAGGGAGCAAGGGATCCAAGCCCCACATCAGGTCCTCAGCTTGGGAGCCCAGCACTGGGAAGATGAGGCCTCAGAGCGTTTGATTTTGAAGGTCAGTAGGGCTTAGTTTTGGAAGAGCCAGAGCGCTGTAGAAAATAGACACTAACTTTTGAAGGGCACACACAAAACTCACACACTCTGAGACCCAGGGTAGAAACACTAATTAGAAAGGAGCCTGTGTCAGATCCACTTTCTGATTTGGAGAGCCTCCTGCCTCTCCAGGGACATGCTCTGGGGACAGAGACACTAGCAGTAGCCATTTTGAGGAACATGTACCATGTGTAAACTGGTGCTGAGAAACACCATTTTAGAATCCTCCTCCTAGCTTATAATAACAGGGATCCAGGTTCAACCACCAGCTGGTCAGCACCAGTCCTGGGACATACCAGACCAAATGACTAGCCAATCAGGTCAGGGACACTGTCTCACTGACCAGCAGGTCAGCTGCCTCAGGAATCCCCAAGCTCCCAGTCCAAGACCTGGTTCCACTCTGATGACTGAGACCTTGCAGCCAGCCACTGGGACAAGGACCAGCCCACCAGCAGACCAATGAAAGCTCTGGGACCTCCAGGCCATGTAGTCAGAGACTCCAGGAACCACCAGTGGAGACAACATTTCTAGGACCCCATGGTAAATAGCCATGTCCACCAGTATGTAGACACTAGTCATAGGAGCACCATAGCCCCCCAGCCAGCCATGTCAGGACTCAGCCCACAAACCAGGATGCCTTGGCCCTGGCACAACAGTCAATAGGCCAACACTAGCTCTAGAATCCCAGCCCCACAGTCAGACAACCTGGGACATGGCTCTGCCTATCAGGAGGCCAGCACTATACCCAGGACTCCTTGGGGCTCAGCAGTCAGCTGTCTCAAGACATGGCCACATGCACCAGTGATCCTGTACCAGGGCAGGAACACCTCAGGGCCATGTAGCCAGCCATACCAGGACCCAGATCCCCAATCAGCTACCAGCAGCAGTCTCCACACTAGGCAGGGCCTGACAACCAATTGACCAGGGGACAGCCTACTAGTGGCCCAAAGCATCAGCTTGCCACAACAGAAGGGCCCACACAGCCCACATAAAGGGAACCCCTAGAGCATATAGCTCCAGTAGCCAGAGAATAATATGCTTCTGGGCCCCTAAAAATATCTCATACGTAAGGCCACTTCTCCAAGATTGGGAAATGTAACCAATCTACTAAATACATTAAAAAAAAAAAAAAAACAGCAAATTAGGCAAAATGAGGCAACAGAGGGATATGTTCCAAAGAAGGAACAACGTAAAACCCTAGAAGAACAAAGTAAAGTGGAAGCCATCTAAACAATAAAGAGGTTCTATGTAATGATCATAAAGATGCTCAAATAATTCAGGAGAAGAATAGATAAACACAGGGAGAAGTGAGAAGTTTCTAACAAAGAGTTAGAAAATATAAAGAACCAAACAGAGATGAAGATTATAATGACTGAAATAAAAAATACACTAGGGCTTCCCTGGTGGTGCAGTGGTTGAGAGTCTGCCTCATGCAGGGGACATGGGTTCGTGCCCCGGTCTGGGAAGATCCCACATGCCACGGAATGGCTAGGCCCGTGAGCCCTGGCTGCTGAGCCTGCGCGTCTGGAGCCTGTGCTCCGCAACGGGAAAGGCCACAACAGTGAGAGGCCCGCATACCGCAAAAACAAACAAATAAAAAATACACTAGAAGGATCAACTGTAGCTTAGATAATACAGAGGAATGAATCAGTAAATCACTCTAGCTGAACAGAAAAAAAGAATTAAAAATATGAGGACCATTTAAGAGACTTCTAGGCAACAATAAGCTTATAAACATTCACATATAGGGGTCCCAGAAGAAGAAAGAGAGAGAAATAGGGAGAGAACATATTTGAAGAAATAAAAGCTGAAAATTTCTCTAACCTGGGAAAGGAAATAGACATCCAGTTTCAGGAAGATAGAGAGTCCCAAGCAAGATCAATCCAAAGAGGATCATACCAATAAATATTGTAATTAAAACAGCAAAAATTAAAGATAGAGAATACTAAAAGTAGCAAGAAAAATTAACTAGCTATATACAAGGGAACTCCCATAAGGCTATCAGCTGACTTTACAGCAGAAGATCTGCAGGCCAGAAGGGAGTGTCATGATATATTTAAAGTGATGAAAGAAAAATCCTGCAATGAAAAATACTCTACCTGGAAAGGCTATCATTCAGATTTGAAGGAGATATAGAGATTTTACAGACAAACAAAATAAAAAAGTGTCCAGAACAATAAAACCAACTTTACAACAAATATAAGAGAATTGTCTAAGTGTAAAAAAAGTCACAGCTAAAAAACATTAAAATTATGAAATAAAAAATATCATTGATATAGGGAAATATACAGTAAAGACAGTAGATCAAAAACCTACAGGTCTAGTAGAAAAGTTAAAAATGAAAGTAGTCAAATCATCTATATCCACAATAAGTAGATAAGTAATACACAAAACAAAATGATATAAAATTTGAGGTCAAAACTTTAAATGTTGGGCAAAATAATAATGCAGGGTTGTAAAAATGCATTCAGACTTAATACATCAGGAACTTAAAATATATATATATATATGTATATATATAATATATCATTATAACCAAAAATCAGAAAACTATAATACATACACACACTCAAAAGAGAAAGGAATCCAAACATAACACTAGAGATAGTCATCAAATCACAATGGAAGAGAATAAAAGAATAAAGTAAAAAAAAAAGAACTATCAAAAAAATGAACAATATGGCAATAAGTATATACTTATCGATAATTACTTTAAAGGTACATTGATTGATTCTCCAATCAAAAGGAATAGAGAGGTTGAATGGATACAAAAAAAGACCCATGTATATGCTGCCTACATGAGAATCACCTCAGATCTAAAGACCCATACCAACTAAAAGTATGTAAAAAGTTATTTCATGCAAATGGAAACAAAAGAAAAGCTGGGGTAGAAATACTTATATCAGACCAAATATAGTTGGCTGGTAGGAAGCAGCAGCATAGCACAGGGAGATTAGCTCGGTGATTTGCGATGACCTAGAGATGTGAGATAGGGAGGATGGGAGGGAGACTCTAGAGGGAGGGGATATAGGGACATGTGTATGCATATGGCTGATTCACTTTGTTGTGCAACAGAAACTAACATGGTATTGTGAAGCAATTATACTCCAATAAAGACCTATTAAAAAAAAAAGGAAAGATTTTAAAAAATAGACATTAGAACAAAGGATATAACAAGAGACAAATATGAACATTACATAATGATCAAAGGGTCAATCCAAGAAGAATATACAAAAATTGTAAATATATATGCACCCAACATAGGAGTACCTAAATACCTAAAGCAAATATTAACAGACATAAAGAGAGAAACTGACAGTAACACAATAACTGTAGGGGATTTTAGCACCCCCCCTTACTTCAATGGACAGATCATCTAGTCAGAATATTAATAAGAAAACACTGACCTTAAATGGCATATTACAGCAGATGGGTTTAATAGATATATATAGGACATTCCATTCAAAAGTAACAAAGCAACAGAATACATATTCTTCTCAGATGCACACGGAACATTCTCCAGGATAAATCACATGCTTTGACACAAAATAAGCTTTGGTAAAATTAAGAAAATCTGACTCATATCAAGCATCTTTTTGACCACAATGTTGTGAAGCTAGAAATGAACAAGAAAATAATGCAAAAAACACAAACACATGAAATATAAACAATAGGCTACTAAACAACAAATGAATCACTAAAGAAATCAAAGAGGAAATCAAAAATTACTTAGAGACAAATGAAAAGGAAAGCACTATGATCCAAAACCTATGGGACTAAGCAAAATAATTTCTAAGAGGGAAGTTTACAGCAATACAAGCTTACCTAAGGAAAGAAGGAAAATCTCAAATAAACCACTTACGCTTACACCTAAAGAAACTAGAAAAAGAATACCTAAACAAACAATACCTAACATTGGTAGAAGGGAAAAAATCATGAAGATTAGAGCATAAATAAATGAAAAAAAAAAAAAAAACTTAAAAAACAATAGAAAAGAAACCAAGAGCTGTTTTTTTGAAAAGATAAACAAAATTGATAAACCTTTAAGCCAGACTCACTAAGAAAAAATGAGAGTGTGCCCTAATAACATCAGAAATGAAAAAGGAGAAATTATAACCAACACCACAGAAATATGAAGGATAATAAGAGATTAATATGAGTGACTCTATGCCAATACAATGTACAACCTAATGGACAAATTCCTACAAGTGTTCAATCTCCCAAGACTGAACCAGGAAGAAATAGAAAATATGAGCAGGCCGATTACTAGTAATGGAATTGAATAAGTAGTTAAAAAGTCTCCCAACAAACAAAACTCCAGGATCAAATCGCTTCACAGATGAATGCTGCCAAACTATTAGAGAAGAGTAAACACCCATCCTTCTAAGACAATTCAAAAAAAAATGGAAAGGAAGGAACACTTGCAAACTCATTCTACAAAGCCAGCATCACCCTGATACAAAAACCAGTCAAAGATACTACAAAAATGAAAATTACAGGCCAATATCATCCTCTCAGACCTTAGACTGTACTACAAAGCTACAGCAATCAAAACAGCATGGTGCTGACATAAAAAACAGACACATATATCAATAGAACAAAATAGAAAGCCCAGAAATAAATCCATACGTCTATGGTCAATTAATCTATAACAAAGGAAGCAAGACTATACAATGGAGGATAGACAGTCTCTTCATTTAATGGTTCTGGGAAACATGTACAATTATGTGTAAAAGAATAAAATTAAAACATTTTCTCATACCATATACAAAAATAAAAGCAAAATCAATTAAAGACCAAAATGTAAGACTGGAAACCATAAATCTCCTAGAAGTAAACATAGACAGAATGCTCTCTGATATAAATTATAACAATATCTTTTTGGATATGTCTCCTAAGGCAAAGGAAACAAAAGCAAAAACAAACAAATGGGGTCTAATTAAACTTAAAAGCTTTTGCACAACAAAGGAAATCCTTGATAAAACACAAAGACCACCTACTGAATGGAAGAAAGTATTTACAAATGATATGATCATTTGTGGTTACCAGTGGTGGGGATGTTGGGGGAGGGGAGGAGAATTGGATAAACGTAGTCAAATGGTACAAACTTCCTGTTATAAGATAAATAAGAACTAGGGATATAATGTATAACATGACAAATATGATTAACACTGCTGTATATTATATATGAAAGTCGTTAAGAGAGTAAATGTGGACAGTTCTCAACATAAAGAAAAAAATATATATATTTTTATATTTCTTTATTTTGTATATATATGATGGATGTTCACTAACCTTACTGTGGTAATCATTTCATGATATATGGAAGTCAAATCATTATGCTGTACACCATATACTTATACAGTGCTCTATGTCAATTATATCTCAATAAAACTGGACAAAAAAATTTAAAAATTCAAATGTATAACAAAATTGAATCATTTTACCAGAAAAGTGCCTAGAAAATAAAAAAAGGAACTTCATAAATTGTCCATACTGAATAATAAAATGTTGAAAGCCAATTTCAAAGAGTAATGAACCAGGTAAGCTGCTTAATTCACTTCTGTTGTATAATATACTACTGAATTTCCTAGCCATGAAGTAATGAGAAAGCAAAATAATAAAATTAAAGATTGGAAAAGAAGACAAACAAATCATTCAACAATGATATGTAGGACTTATGGGAAATCCAATGGGTTTTCAGAAAAACTACTATAATTAATAATCTAGACATATTTCTAAATAAAATTTAATATAAAATCAATTTTATGATTACATACAGCAACAACTCAAAAAAAGAAATAATAAAATATCATAGAAGTATTATACATTTAGGAATAAATCTGGCCATAACAACCAAAATGTGAGACCTCTAATCCAACACAGTAAACATTAAATAATATTGAGATAAATAAAGCAACATATAAGCACATAAATATAAACACAATGTATATAGTTTTGAGGACTCAATATTTTTAAGAGGACAATTCTCAAATAAATGTTTGGATTCAAATCAATTCTAATAGAAATCATTAATGTTGTAGAGATCTTAAAACTCATAAAATTTATATGGAATTCAAAAGAACAAGAATAGCCAAAACCACCTTAAGAAGAACTAGGTGGGGACACCTCTCCACTAAATATCAAGATTTGTTATAATTATATATCATAATTAAGTTAGAGGAGTATTGATATGATTAGTACAACAGAGGCCAGATATAGACTCAGATTCATCCATAGGTGGCTATCTTAGTCCTTTTGATCTGCAATAACAAAAATACCCCATATTGTGCTTCTTAATCGACAAAATTTTATTCCTCACCATCTTCTCACTGTGTCCCCACATGGTGGAAGAAGTCAGGGAGCTCTCTGAGATGTGTTTGACAGGAACACTAATTCCATTAATGAGATCTCCGCCCTCATGCTAATGACCTCCCAAAGACCTGACCTTCATGTTCCATCACTTTGGCGATTAAGTTTTAACATATAAATTTTGTGGAGACATGAACATTTAGTCTATAGCAATCCCTATAGTTTTGCCTTTCCCAGATTATCATAAGAATGTATTTCTTTGTATGCATGTAATTTTTTGGTCTGCCTTCTTTAACTTAGTGAAATACATTTAATATTTATACTAATTGTTGAAAGGAAAAATAGTTGACACCTTTTTATTGCAGAACCATATTGCATGGGGAACTATTGATTTGAACAAAATTGTTCATTTGATAGATGTCTTAGAATGGAACGGGAGTGAAATTCCAAACTTTTAAAGATCCTTATATTTTAATTTGTATGAGGAAGTTTTAAAAGAATCAAATTCCAAGATTGTTTTCCTAAAATATTATTGGCTAAGGCAAATGAAAAATAAGTGAGCCTTAAAATGATCTGTTTTAGATATACCATAAGCAAAAGTTGGACTTAATGGCTTTAATCCTACTATTCCTCTTCTCCCTTCCTTTGCTGTGCTGTTACTTGTGTCCTGAGCCCTCTTTCTGTTTCACTACTCTAACCTCTCATTCAGTAAGAAACCTCCAAAGCTCAACTGCCTCTAAAGTTAAATCCCAACGCAGACCTGACCCCAGCTCTCCACCTTTTGATGACCTTAAGACAGAAACAGGAGGTTTACAATGAAGTGAACAAATTGGAATCTGGAATGGAATAAAGTCCTTCTGTCAGATCCCTTACCTCTTATTGAGCATTTAGAAAGATTATCGAGACAAAAACATGATAAGACTATGAATAAATTGATTTTTTTGTCAGTTATTGCTCCTACTTGTCATTAAGCATTAGGGGATACATGAAGATACTGTAAACAGAATAATCATTGGAAAAACAATTATTCTATATTAGCTACATATCTGAGGGGTAAAAAATAATATGTAAAGCTTAATGAAGCTGCTTTAAGAGGAAAATAATTGTTGGAATTCTCTTTTTACTACTAAACGTATTAGGAGAATATTCTCTGAATGTTAAAGGAAATCCTGTAGATTTGTATTGATACCAGCAATATAATATCCATCACAAACCCTGAAAACCTCACTGTCTGTCCCTCAGTGTCAATTTTGCAGGTAGTAGGTATTTCTAATAATCCACAAGGTAGTCTCCAATCTCAGATCATAACTGTTATCCTTGGATCCTTAACTAAGGAACATTCCTTTTTCCATTTTGACACCAGAGCCATTAAAATAAGTAGGGATCTGCTATGCAAATGAGATTGTCAAATTAAATATTCTTCAAAATGTCCTTTTTCTTGACACATCCAGGATTCTTTTATTCGTAATCAGATTGTAGCTATTTGGACATTGACCACCGTATATAGTGGTGTCTAGATCAAGACTAAATTCAAGATCTCCATGAAATTACAGACTCTTTGTGACCAAAATTTCCATTAAGTTTGGCAGAATTTGGGCTTCCCTGGTGGCGCAGTGGTTGGGAGTCCGCCTGCCGATGCAGGGGACACGGGTTCATGCCCCGGTCCGGGAGGATCCCACATGCCGCGGAGCGGCTGGGGCCGTGAGCCATGGCCGCTGAGCCTGCGCGTCCAGAGCCTGTGCTCCACAGTGGGAGAGGCCACAACAGTGAGAGGCCAGCGTACAAGTCCGAGTAGTTAAAAAAAAAAAAAAAAAGATTGGCAGAATCAGTGGGCGGTGAAGGCCACAAGGTTCAGATCAACACATAAAATCTACTTAAGTTGTACAGTACTTTTTAAAACTGGCAGCTAAAGAAAGCCTAAAATTAGTAATTGAAAATCTAATAGAGAAACAATCAATCATGCTTTGCAACAACCATAGTGGACTCATTTCTCCTTTCAAGGAACCCAAAAGACAATGATATTGCTTTGCTAAGGACTTTATAGCCATAAATAATGTAATTATACTTTACTTCCCTATGGTATTCACCCAATGTTATTTTATCTTCATACCACCTGAGGCCACATATTCTAGTATTACAGATCTGTGTTCTGTTTTCTTTAGTCAGCCACTGGGTCAAGATAGTCACAACTTGTCTTTTCCTAGACAAATCAATAATATGCCTGAGTAACTATGTCCCATATGTTTACTGAAGCTCCTTCCTACTTTTCTTTATGTCTATGCCTGTGTCCACAGACATAGACATAAAGTTACACTTTCTTATTGGATATCTACATTTATTCAGTAAAGAGATGGATGACTTTAGTGTTGGGAAAACTAGTAAAGTAGTCTTTTTCAGGCTTCAGAGGCAGAAGCAGAGCTTTGCCCAACCTCTAAATCTGCCCGGACTGCGCTCTTGCTTGCACACGTAACAATTGCTCCTAGCGAATCAAGTGACACCTACGATAAAAAAGGAAGTGGGTCTTGGAATTTCTTGAGCCCTGGGGACCTGGCCAGTCCCCCAGGGTCTGGAAAATCTTGTGACTCACGTGGCGAAACCAACAGCATTGTTAAAGTGAATCGAGCTGCATTTTTGCAGGCAAACTGATAATATCAGTTTGTGGCCTGGAATTATAAATGGAAGCCCCCAGAACTCCAATCTGAAGTCTCACGCATGGGGTGGATGCACCGCCCGGGACCCTTCCCCAATGGGGCTCCAGATTGCTGTCACTCAGGACATCCCAGCTGCTGTTTGGATCTGGAAGTAGGTGTTGGCCCAATTCGGTGATGTATACCCTGTTATGTCTCTCTAATATTCTTATTCCTTTCCTTCTAATGATTATATATTAAAATTAAGTTAAATCACCTTTCACTATATAATTGATTAAAACTGTTTATCTGTGTGAGATGAGTGGTTATTTTGCCAGCAAATCCAACGAACCTTAAAACTGAAAGCAGGCAAAATATTTGATAAACATGAGGTGAGCTTTAAGCATGATTCCATCTATCTTGCTTATTGTTTTAGCTTAGAAGGGATATAACATTTCCAAAGAAAAGTTAAAATTTAGTCAAAATTAAGTGCATTAATTATGATAATTTATCCCAAGTAAATAAACTATTCACCTTTGAAGATTAGCAATCATTTACATCTCTCTTATACTGTTTACTAAGAAACAATTCAGGAATTTTCCTAGACACACTGGTTACTGCAGACAATGGGTGTCTTACTTTTCTGAAATAGTCACACTTCCATATGACCTAACTGAGTCACGGTAACCAATATCTTAACCAGGAACCGAAATATGAATGGGGATGCTGTGATTTAACATTAGCTTTTCAACACTCCCTCCTCTGGAACTTCCTAATGATCATAAACAATCAGGGTTTATTTTGACCCTCAGTTTTCCCAACTCAGAGAAAGTGATCACTAGATAATTTTATTCCATTCAAATAAAGGTTTTAATTTGAGATTTAAAACAATAAAAACTGAAGATGGATTTTGGTTGACCTACTTCTGTTCTTAAGCCTCTTTATACCATGGTTTCCAGGAGGCATAGAGAATGGGAAAAACCAAGCATGTTATGATTCAAAAATTGGCAAGGTAGATACCAAATGTCAGTAAGCTCATAGAAATTCTTACCCAAGGAGTTTGTGAGACCAAGAGTCATTGTTTCAAATCAGAGCAGCCTAGACACAATATTAGCCTTTCAATGTTTTTTTATTTTTTTAATTTTAGGGGAAGAATGTTGTACTTATATTCCTGCTTACTTCTGAGATTTTTAATATTATTAATAATATCCAGGAAACAAAAAAAACATGATAATTAAATATCTGGTTAATATTCCTATATGAGACTCTGATAGCTTTTTTGGATTGAGAACAGCATCTGTAGTCTCAGATTAACTGGGAATCTTGGCTCCTGACTTGAGGTAGACTGAAAACTCTTATCATAATGTTTTCCTAAATATTTATCTGCATTTCATTGTTCACATGTGTAATCTTCAAATCTTTATATACTATTTATCACCTTGTCCAATTAATTATTCCAACATAGAAATATTCAACAAAACACATAAAATATGCTAACATAATGGTTGAAACAGCCACCACTGGAACCGTGATGTGTATTCATTACTCTTCAAACCATGGTATGGATTGGACTGATCACTGTCCCAGTCCAATTCCAGCTTGGGATAAGAATGACTATAAGTGGAACTGAGAATTGAGTTGGTATGTTAACAAGATTTATTTAAGAATGTAGATCACCTATATCAACATGACATGATGTAGTTGTGTTTTCCAGCAAAATTTTGTATGAGAAAGACAAGACAATGAAAAACTTAACTACTTTTTAAGGAAATTCTCACACATAGACTTATCAGATATAGTGGTCTACTGACTTGGACAACTTGCCAAATACTTAACTACAGCTTGCTCATCAGGTTTACTTAAAGATGTTCTCTTATTGTGTCCACTAATTTTAAACTTTAAAAAAAATATATCACAAAATTTGCCTAATCTTAGTAAGTTCTCCACCTTGAAACTTTAACCCACATGGGCCCAGATTGAAAAGTCCTATAAATTTCCCATTTCTTTCTTCACCTTTTGAGGCACCATCAAAACGTCAAGAAAGTGTGCTCCCTTACTGAAGTAAGTTCTAATAAATTTTTCACTTTATTAACAGGTCTTTCAATGATATTTTGGGTGAGTTCAACAGTTTTCAGCCATAAGAGACACTTGGAGAAAACATGGAATAGGAAATCATGAAACATAAACTCTAATACTAACTTTCAAGTTCATTAACATTCTGGACCTCAATTTACTCATTTCTAAAGTGAGAGTCAGTACAGACATACTTCAAGGGATTTATGACTAGGGACAAGGAATTTTCATGATCAGACACATAATGAGATATATATATATATATATATATTCTCTAGATATCCTGTGTGCATTATAGATCCAGTACACATATTCTGATGGCTGATGCCTCACACTACATTTCCATTTCATATTTAAATGGGTTTTATTTTTGTGGTCCTCTGTTTAGTTCTTAACCATGATTTTACAGGATTTATGTACACTTTCTACATTCTTAGTGTGAGTAAAACAGAAGGCTCATATTGTAAGCAAATATACACAAGTCATTTCCTTAACTGCTCTTTCTCCAAGGGAAAATCTTTTGCTTTAAAAAAATTTTAAAACACTTTATAAAAAAAATAACAAAATTTGACCTCACCTACAGACAACAATAATGGCTGCTGTAACTTGCATTGAATTTCCCCAAAATCAAATCTTGAGAAATACTCTGAGACTCCTGATCTCTTGGAAATTAGGGACTTCTCAGGAGCACAGATAAAGTCTATTTTGATAGAAGCATTCTGTGAAAATGGCTTTTAAGTGTTTTTTCCCTATAGACTCAGACTTCATCATTCTTTTCTCCAGGCAATCGGAAATTTGAATATATACTTTTATCACATTGTGGTTGGGAATATGTAAAAATTGGCAAAAAATGGTAATTATCCTATCTAAATTATAATTACTTTGTCAATCAATCAACTAAGTAAACAACTCTTACTGTTCATTATGCAGATACAGTTATTATGAGTGATTTTGTTGGGAGACAAATAAATAAATTTTATTTATTTACCACAAAGAGGTAACCACCAAGTTAGGAAGAATAGGGATATAAATAAATTAATTACTATAGTTTTTAGAAAAAAATTATAGTAATATAAATAGAACAGCAGCAGAATATAACATTTCAAGAGATATAATAGTAAAATTAGAAAGTACGTAGAGAAATTCCAGAATTGTGGATTAAACAGGTCAATGAGGTTTCATTAAAAAAAAATGTGTGGTGAAAAAATTAGACAGAATTTGAATAGGCAAGGGAAAGTGCAAGCAGGGAATAACAGCATACACAGAACCACAGTTGTGGTCATGGTGAAGATAGCTTTGTAAGCAGTGGATGAGTTCAATTCACTGTAACTGATAATATGGGCAAAAGTAAGATATAAAAATAAACACATTAATGTTTTTCATTAGTGTAACATAGTGACTTTGTTAAGTCCTCAAACTGTTATTTTTATATTGTTTATCATGGTTTTCTGTAGACCTATTTTAACATCAATGCTATTCTTATTACAAAAGTAATATGGAAAGATGGAATGGAAAGATCAAATAATATAGACATATATAAAATGGAAACTATAGCTTCCTGAATCTCACCAACCAAAGTTACCTACTATTAATGCTTTGGCATATGGTATGTTAATATAATAGACATTTATCTATACAGACTACTTTATGTATGTGAGTGGTTTTGTTATTGTTGTTCTTAACATTATATATATTCCAAAATTACCTTTTTTTCACCACATCTTCGTATGAGTTGTTCCAGTTTTTGCATTTAAACACACACATATATACCAAATAGGATCATATTGCTCTGTATTTTCCCTCATTCACAAAATACATATGTAAACTTTTCTTTTGTCATCTTTACTCAGCTGCAAGAGGATTGCCAACATTTTAAAACAATTTTCTACTGTGAACTTATATTATCCAATATTTCAATAATACCAGCAATGTAACTTCAGACATTTATTTTTGCATACTTGTGTGAATGTAGTAGAGATACATTTGTAGAAGGAGAATAGCTATTTAAAGGTTACATATAATTTGAATTTGGTTCCTGTAAACAATATATGAGAGGACCTGTTTCCAGGAATACTTTGTAGCATTATTTTCTTTAATACATGCTGGCTAATTAATTGCTACATTTTATTAGAAACTTATTATAAAAGAGGCCCTATTTTAATTGTTTAATATGGATTAACCCATAATACTCATAAAAACTCTAAGGTGGGTCATCTTTCTTCAGATGAGGAAACTGAAGCACAAAGATAGTAAGAATTGTCAAAGTCACACAAGTGGTACGTGGCAGAACATGGATTCCAGCCCAGACTGTTTCTACAACCTTCCTCTTAACTACAATTCCACTATGTTGCTGACATGCAACCTCAGTTTTAAGACAAATGAAAAGTACATGAAAAAATTAAATGATAAATCTAAATTCACTCCATAGATATAGAACCAGAAATTTGTCTCTCCAGTAAGAAGTGGGTTAGTTAAAATATAATTTACTACAAACTGTATATTTTTTTAAATGACTGTATGGTATGAGTCAACACTGTCTATCAAGACTATTGAAAAGAAACCTAACCAAAAAACCATCAATGATGAACACACTTAGGAACAATCTTTAATGTTACAGTTATCTTATAAATCTAACATAAAAATTTCCACAATGCTAGACATTTATAAGTGCAGGTATACTACTTATGAATACATTAAATTATATTCTTATGGTTTGGGCCATCTCCGTTACCACAATTATGCACAGATCTATTTCTGTGATCATGCTTTGAGAAGTGTGATACCAACATGTCACTACAGATTCATGCCCCAGGAAAATGTGCAAATGTGATTTTTGAAAAATGCAAATGAGGCTCCATAATCCGTGCCCATCCATAAAGGAAGCTTGATTGAGCCCCTTTTAAGCAACAGTTTTGCTTGTTTTTCCTGTAACATTAGACAATATTTAAGAAGCTGAGAATTGTTACTTAGGTTTCTGAGGAAGTGAACATGTTAAAGAGCAGAAGGTGAAATAAAAAAACAAGGCTGAGAAATTTGTCTGTCAAATAAACATATGGCTGTCTATACACAGGATTTTCTGGTGTTGTTTCGGGGAGCTCCCTTATATCCTTCACCCAGTTTCATTAACTGTGAACATTTGCTACATTTACTTTACACACACACACACACACACACACATATATATATATATATATATATATAGAGAGAGAGAGAGAGAGAGAGAGAGCATTCATATATACATAATATACATATATATGTGAATATTTATTATGGTTTAGGAATAATTTGTTGCTTTACTTCTGAATTTTGAAGGTATTGAAATGTTGAATATGCATTTGTGGATATTGTATTTTTATAATATATTCAATATATACTGATGTATGTGTCTATATATTTAAATATAAAAATATATGAATATAAAAATATGTTGTGAATTAGTCAGTATATTATAGATGCGTGAAAATGGAATATTGGTCTTTCATTTCTTGAGATCACTGTGCTCTCAGTATGAAACTTACACATTTGTAGAAATATGGCAGGAAAATACCAAGAAAATTTAAAACTTAAAATGACAACTTTGATTTTCTTGAGTCTTACTATGCATTTTGATAACATTTAGCATTTTCACACAGCTAATCCATAAGTTTAAAAATATTGTGAAAAGTGGAAAATAAAAACACTACAATGTGAGGATTTATGGTTGCTAATATTCTTGGCAAGTTTCTCACCACAGGGTGTTGTATGATAGTGAGTATAAACATTTGGGTCAAAAATTATAGCATAATTAGTAACAACCACTTGTTGGAAACAAGGCTTTGATGAGCCTCCTACTTTGTTTGTTTATAATATATTTTTACTTGGAATTATATGTATTTCTGCACCATATGTTTTTGTGAATTCAAACCTGATTTCTGACATCTGTATAAAAGCAAAGGAACTGTTCATTGTGTTAGATTATTGACTGTTTTGCACAGTAGTCTAACTTAACAAACCAAAAAAAGGTAGTTAAGACATTATTCTACTCTGTTTTATGTGGCTATGAAATTATGATGACTAAACTCATAGAGGCCTTTATTTTAATTATGTTTATGCATTTAGTTATTCAGTCTCCATTTTTAGACAGCCTGTCCAATTATCTAATATTTTACCCCAATGACTACATCAATAGATGATAATATTATGCATTTTTTAGAAATTTTTATTCTGTTATAAATAAAATTTATTAAAAAGTTATAAGATGAGTACTAAAGCCAAAATAATTTCCTGTCCCAATGTTAATTTGGGGATCAAGCAAAAATGTCTTAACTGCTTCTCCAGGAAATATCTACTCTAAGGAGATCAGACTGAACCACTTATCTAGACTAATAGCTTGCTCATCAAGAGCTATATTAAGACTTTCTTTCTGCTATGTTCACCAAACCAAAGTCATTTCATTATCGGTTCTTTCCAAGCTTAATCACTTTCCCATCTCACACGACCTGTCATATTATTCACTTTATTCATCTATTTGAGACACTGCTAAGACTCGGTCCCTGTGGATTCTTCCTTACTGCAGGAGGTCTAGTAAATTTATCTATACCTTATCAATGGGCTTTTCTGGAAGCCTTTTGGGGAGCTCTCTTATGCATTTCACCCAGTTTCATTAACTGTGAACATTTGCTACATTAACTTTACAAACCTCTCTCTTTTGAAATTTTTTGTGTGAACCACTTAAGGTAAATTTCAGATATCATGCCCCTTCACTCCTTAATGATTTAGTGTATATTTTCAAAGAATCATCACAGTCTCTTACATATAACAGAACATTTTTCAAAATCAGGAAATTTAGCATTATTAAATTCCATGCTTTAATGTATACTCCATATTAGAAATCTGCCTAATGCAAATTTAAACCTGCATCAATATTATAAAGAATGTTACAGAGATCTGTTAAATTAGAAGGGTCTGAGTTTTTAATCTGTCAACTGAAGAAAAAAATACACAACGTGAGAGTTGTGGATTAAGTTTTATTTTGGGAAAAATGAAGACTGTAGCTTGATGGACAGTGTCACAGATAGCTCTGAGGGACTGCTCCTGAGAGGTAGGGGGAAGGTCAGTATTACACATGATTTTAGTGAAGGGGAGGTACGTGCAGTCAAGCACGCATTTTGGCAGAGGCTGGCTGCCAGTCACAAGAAGTTTGCTGCTAGTCATCAGGAGCAGATGTCATTATTAATGAGTTTAGTGGTTTTCCAGATATGAGAAGATGCAAGAATTTGGGCTCATAAAATCTTCTCCTAAAATTATCTATCTGCAGGCTTCTTCTGCCAGTTTTTCCCAGATCATAGAGTGACTCATTCCTGATCTCTACTCTGAACTCTTTTCAGGATGTGTTGAAGGTCAGTGACTGTAGTGGCTACTAATTTAATCCTTGCAGAGGTAAATGGCAAGTGCCAATTTTTAGTTGGCATATCCTACTTATGAGCTAACATATATATATAGTGTGTGTGTGTGTGTGTGTGTGTGTGTGTGTGTGTGTGTGTATTAAGAGTGTCTGCCTCTGACTCAGAGACTTACTCATTGCAAAATCAGCAGCTAGAGCAACAGTTTGCATCGGTCCCCCAAGCCCCAAACTCAGCAGCATGACATGGTGTGAGACAGGTTGTATCTACACAAGCAGTGAGATGCATTATAGGAGAGTGAGCTTCAAACAAGGAAGTCTTCTGGCTACATCCTCCACTGCAGAGAGAGAGAGAAGTTTTATCATTATTTTGGAATCTATTTGGGGAAGGAGAGAACTATACCTTTACTTCCTAAGTTAGTGAAGGCCTAAATTAGTTGTTTGTGGAAAAAAATAGCTTTTTAAAGTAACTATATCACACCTGTTTCTAGATATTTCCAAATGAATGCCTTACCTTTGAGAAAAACTGTGTATAACAGCAGTGAGGACTTCAGAGTTTCTATATCCATGGCATGTAAGAATGGTAATGTCGTTAGAAAAGAGAATAAGAGGCTTGTCTTGATAAGGAATTTTTGGGAACACCCTTGTTTTTACCAAGATTTTAAGTGAGGTCTTGTAGTCTGATAATATTTTTAGAGGGCATGTCATCTCCCTTTCCTTGCACCATTCTTTCAAGCAAACTGAAGGCTTAGTTGAAATTTAAACAAAAGGAATTAAACTACCACAAAATATATAGGCCTGGATGACAAATACAACAGCAAGTTATTTTAATCAACTTTCTCTGTTCTCTGAACATTGCTATAAATCACCTAAAATGAATAATGTGGCAGTTTATTATTAAAATTCATCTTTAAACATCTCAGTTGAAAAAAATGAAAGCTTCCAATGGAAGTAACAAGTTAATCCAAACTGTAACTCACTGAATAAGCTCAGTACTGATTCCTAGTAGCTGTAAGATATTTTCCCTTAATAGTGGAAAAAAGTCCTTTTCATAATAAACATACTATTGCCTCCCATATCACTGTTAACTTTATATAAATATTTTTCTTCTTTGTTAGAAAGGGGCTGAAAAAATAAAAATGTAAATATGATTTTTTTAGAACATTGATTCAATGATTTTCTATATATAGTTAGAATACATGTTTGGGAAATGAGAAAAAATATCCAAAGGTGAGAGGGTAAAAAAGAGATCAGTAAAAGAAATATATTGGAATTTTCTTTAGAAGGTTAGAAAATATAAAGAAAGACTTGATGCCCTAGAACTAATTAAGGCAGGAAAAATCTGGAGGTTTGAAGCAAGCTGAACTTCACCATAAGCAGTGTTTTTGGTAGCCTGAGGCAGATTAGCTCAAAGATGGAAATAGGAAGAATTTATCTGGATTTGTAATATAGACAGAAAAGTTCCTGAAGAAGGAAAAGTGAAGAGGACAGTACTAAGAGTAAATTAGGGGAAGGTTGGATAGAGATTGTGTGTATGTGTATGTGTATACATATGTGTGGGAGTGTGTAATTTGTATAGTGTATTTGCTACCATAACAAACTACTACAAAGTACATATGTGTTAAGAAAATAGAAATTTATTGTCTCACAATTTTGGAGGCTAGAAGTCCAAAATTAATATGTCAGCAAGGCCATGTTCTCTCTGAAATCTGTATGGAAGAATCCTTCCTTTCCTCTTTATAGTTTCTGATGTTTTGCCTGCAATCCTTTGAATTCCTTGGCTTGTGGTTGCAGAATATCAATCTATGCCTCCACAATTACATGACATTCTCCCCTTATGTGTCTGTTTCTCTTCCACTCTGCTTCTAAGGACACCGGTCATATTGGGTTAAGGACCTAACCTACTCCAGTATGACTTCATCTTAACTATTTTTATTTCAACAATGCTATTTCTATATAACATAACATTTGAGGTACTAGAGATTAGGGCGTTAACATATCTTTTCTGAGGACACAATTAAACCTATAATATATGGGAAAGTAGTATTCATTGATGACATGTCCTATGTTCTTCCAGTTACCACCATCAAAGCATGCTCATGGAACTGTTTTGATATTAGTAATTAGATATATAGATTGAAGAAGTATTTATCAATTATCATTTTAAAAATGAACTAATTCCATTTGTGATAATTTGTTCTGTAAAATATCCCAAAATACATGAGTATACAAAGATATTCAATGCAACATTGCATGAGGTATAAAAAAAATAAATGTAGAACATTAAGTAAAATTGTTAAACACGGGCTTCCCTGGTGGTGCAGTGGTTGAGAGTCCGCCTGCCGATGCAGGGGACACGGGTTCGTGGCCCGGTCCGGGAAGATCCCACATGCCGCGGAGCGGCTGGGCCCGTGAGCCATGGCCGCTGAGCCTGCGCGTCCGGAGCCTGTGTTCCGCAACGGGAGAGGCCACAGCGGTGAGAGGCCTGCGTACCGCAAAAAAAAAAAAAAAAAAAAAAAAAATTGTTAAACACACAATATTATTACTGATATGAAAGATCTTGTAGTCATTAAAGTGAAACTTATAAAATAGTTGTTATCATAAAGATCATTTTTAATGTTATAATGTTTAGTGGAAAAAAGATTAAACTTATGTGCACAATATAATTCCACAAAGTTTAAAAATGAATGAAAAAATATGCTAAAATAATAACAGTACATGTTTTGGGGGGATATGGCGTACTTGATACTTTTTTGTATTTTTCTCCATAGTAATATTCAATGAAAAGTCTAAGGTATTGGTAAGAGAGAAAAATAAAATTTTGGTGGTTAAAATAAATTGTTTGTTTATTTTGGTTTTGGCAGTCAATCCATTGATCTTACCCACCTGCATTTTCAAAACTTTAGACTGAATCTGTATGTTGCAGGTCATCTTTTCTTACACCTCTGATGACGACTTATTGCTTAGTTTATAACAAAAAGTTGATCATAGGCACTATGCTTGAACTGGATGAAAGTTTATTTAATGATGGTGACCTGGAACATTTCAGAAAATTAGTGACTTTTTAAGTGAAAAACTGTGAGGAATAATTATGACCAAATATGTCTGAATGTGATTTTCACCCAAAGAATAAAGAAAATAAGGGGTTGTATTCCCCTTTACAAAATATATACTTCTTATGGTTCTATCATTCAAACCTACTAGACAGATACGTTAAATTGGTGGTTTTTTTTTTTTTTTTTTTTTTTTTTTTTTTTTTTTTTTTTACGGTACACGGGCCTCTCACTGTTGTGGCCTCTCTCGTTGCAGAGCACAGGCTCCGGACGGCAGGCTCAGCAGCCATGGCTCACGCGCCCAGCCGCTCCGCGGCATGTGGGATCTTCCCGGACCGGGGCACGTACCCGTGTCCCCTGCATCGGCAGGCGGACTCTCAACCAGTGCGCCACCCGGGAAGGTGTTTTTATACTGATAATATATTTTTCTATAACTGAAATTAAACAACAAATCCAGTCTATATCAATCCACTCCATGTATATCTGGATATTTTATTGAATTAAAAAATTGTTAAAAATATTCATGAACATAAAATAAATTAATGCTAATAAGAAAAATAGGAGTCATTTGTCTCACTTTTATGCAGTATGTAAATTTGTTCCCCAGGCACAACCTTTTTAATTCTCTGGATGTATCTTCAGGCACTTACTTCCATTTTTCTAAGTTACTTGCTTACATGCTTATTTCTTAATTTAGATTTTAGACATCAGTCATTGACTCCCTATTATGTATGATAATTGAGGGTGTTGGCTCACTTTAATATCCTCTCCACACACACACACACACACACACACACACACACACACAAATTTTACCTCCCCACAAAACATGAGTTATGCCATACTTTTAGTAAATTGATAATGAATATTTATATTATTATGACTATGCAAATAACATTCTCCTCTCAGTTGAAGAGTATATTATAATAATTTCTTTCTTGCACATTTTCCCCAAAATTAATAGCTCTAGCTTTTTTAATTTTCCTAGTTTTCTTTGTACAATTTACCAATATTTTCCCAAATGCTCCAATGTCCATTAATATTTTTACAAAACATTTAGTATATCAGATAATATATAAGTCCATTATCTCATAATGGCCTTCCTACTTTAGCCACACATCATCCCGCCTAAAATGGATGTGCTGTCTCTAGGTCTGGTACTGGCTGCATCCAGGAACCTTCCTTCCCTGGAGGAATAATAACCTCTGATTGCTAGATCTCTAATCTTCCTCTTTGAAGATTTTTGTTTTCCTTTTTACTTTGAGAAAAATCTGAGAAATAGTGCATGCCGAGTAATCTCTTTTCTTATGAGACTAATTCTTCTCTAAAAGAAATGTTTATTCTTTCTAGAAATCATCATCATCATCATCAATCATCATCCATCATCATTATTATATTTTGATGATTCCTACTCTATTCTTCTTTTCCCCCATCTGGGAAATCCCACTGGTCAGATTTTAGATCTTCTCTTTTGATTCTTTAGTTCTGTTATATTTTTGCTCAATATTTTCCATCACTTTATCTTTTTGTTCTAATGTCTCAGACCTTTAATCTACTTTATATTGAACTCTTTCTATAATAGGCAGGATGAATGTTAGATGTGGAAACAAGCAATTCAAATTTCAGTAGTTTAACACAATAGAGATTTATTTTTTTATACAAACCAGGATGTTCCTTGTTGAGTAGTTTCCTTGGGTGACTGTTATAAGCAGAGAACTAGGGAGACATTTCTTGTACTTTGCATCTCTGCTGACTTCCAGGCCCCCCAAAACCTAGACATGCCAAGAGGGTAATGGCATATAGTACATTATATGGCCAGGTTCGACGTTTCTTGTATCATTTCTACCATTGTCCAGAACATAGCCACATGTTTCCAGCTTGAAGCGAGAGGATTTGTGTAATGTTGTTTAATTGACTGCCTAAAAAGATGAGAGCTGAATGCCGATAATATAAACAATCTCTATATCACAGTAATTGCTACCCAGGTAGATACATGTTTCTTAGCCAAACTAATCTGGAAGTCAAACTACTTTCACCAATCCTGATGCATGTATAACAATACCATTTCTGAAATACCATAAGACTTCCAGAGTCCATTCAAACACACTTACAAATAAATAATTGTTTTATGTATTCACAGGGTCTTTTTCAAATGTGCTCACAAGGAATGTCCTCTCAGCTACCACATTGTATCTAATATAGTATTCTGTTCCTATTCTTACTCCATTCATGATGCCTATTTTATAAGGCATTATTAAGTTGCTTGTGTCAATATGTGGTTTGCTAGTTCTGTATAACTGCTAAAAGAATGATTATACCATTTCACTGGAATGTCAAAATTTCTAGGTACACGTAAATGTAAGTATCAATTACTAATCAGATCCCATACTTACTATTTTCCGTTCTCATAGTAGCTCCCTGACTAGAGTGAGCAACTATTTAAAAACCAGACATCCTTTACCATTTAAATATCTCTTCTTACCCTATTCCATTTGTTCATTTGCTTGCAGCAGAAACCAGCTCTGTGCAATTTGATACTGATACTCTGGTCCCCAGAAATTGGTCCCCAAGTGATTGATCACTTGAATAAAAATGTGTCAACAATTGACTATCAACTGGGAATTTGAAATTGAAGCAAGAAAAGTTTAGCTTAGGTTCAGATATATTTTTGAATTGATAAATTCTAAAACTGACTTTTTTAAAGATACTTTCCTGCCCATGTGAACTTGTAAGTCAACAAGTTCTCTAGAGTTGAAGAAAAAGAAAGAGTGAACCACACACAATATAAAGTTTGAGTGACTTGCTGGCTTTTTCACAGGGCTTTAGGACTTGATTTCAGTCCATTTGGAACTTCAGCCACATGCCCATTCTTATGAGACGTCTTCAAATGCTTCCTCCTACTAACAAGTCCCCTTTTTTTACTTGTACAAGTTCTACTGGGTTCAAATATTCATGATCATAAGTATAACTCCCATTTTCAGAGATCTAAAGCAAGTCAGAGGAAGATATGCTTCATTTTCAAAAATTACATAGCTTATGAGATGAGAGGCAATAAGAACAGCTTAGTCATTTTGAAAGCAAAGTTCTTGTTCTTTCTACCAAATAATACTGCATTCAGAAATATTTGACTTTCACAAAATTCTTAGGACATGTGAGATGAAGAAGGTAAAGACAATATATTATAAATTAACGCTAGTATATGTATGAATATTAGGCAACATTTGAATATTAGACAATTAATACATATTTATTTTGATTAAACCATACAATAAAGAACAGTAATGCTTGTAGGGAATATCTTCAACTGTATATTGAATTAGAAAATAACAAATTGTACTCCTCTGACAGTTGAGTATTTAAGGAGTTTGCCCAAGAAAGCTTGTCACCTTTGTTAAACTTTGAAACTAGAGACTGCTGATTTTTAAAGAATTTAACACATTAACAATGGGACGTTATAACACATCTTTTTAAGACATGTCATAGACAAGAATAATTATTTTTTCTTCCTGGGCTAATCCATTGTAAAATGACTATTATTTTAAGAAAATATGTAGGTGGATAAACACAATCAAAATTAATTATGAGTAGATAGAAAATGTTTTGTTCATGATACAGTAATCATTTCATTAGAAGATATCTTCTGAAAGATAAGAAGTAATGAGGCTAATATAACATTGTCAAATGTCACAGAGCATCTTTATCTAAAGTCAAAATTTGGTACCCAAATTTGGGTGACATATATTCTTATGTTTGTTTTCCTAAGTTTATATGCAAGGGATTTTTTTTTAATCCAAAGGGATGGCTAGATAAAACATAATTAAGTAAATGGCATGGCTTCTGTTCTTTTATCTGGACAAGGCAATACTGTGATCCATCATGAAGAGAGAAGAGGTAGAGATAAAAACAGAAAAAACTCCATTTAAGAGACTTTGGACACTGCCATCTGCTAAAGTGAAAAATTATGACATAGTTCTCACATAAAATAGCTTATTTACTGATATAAGTTAGTCTTTCTCCTTTAGGGAACAACAGGCAAAAAGTACAGTTTTATTAGAAGGCATCAGCACAACTCGTACTACTCTAGTCTAAGGGGATTTTAGACTAGAGAACTTAACAAATGTGAGACAGAATGAGGATTCTAATAATCTGAAAGAACTTTAAGAAACCACCTAATGCCCTAGTCCCTCAATTATGCCTAAACAGTTAACACGAATATTGATTTTGATTTAATATATTCTCAAGCTTTATACATCTTTATACATCCAGGAGTCATTTGGGAAATGAGATCAACTTGAAGCACAAGGCAACAAATTATTAGATTTAGTCACTTTTAAAATCCTATCTTGGGGGCTTCCCTGGTGGTGCAGTGGTTAAGAATCCACCTGCCAATGCAGGGGACATGGGTTCGAGCCCTGGTCCAGGAAGATCCCACAGGCCACAGAGCAACTAAGCCCGTGCGCCACAGCTACTGAGCCTGCACTCTAGAGCCCACGAACCACAACTACTGAGCATGCATGCCACAACACGTGTGCCTAGAGCCCGTGCTCCACAACAAGAGAAGCCACCACAACGAAAAGCCCACGCACCGCAACAAAGAGTAGCCCATGCTCGCTGCAACTAGAGAAAGGCCACCAGCAGCAATGAAAACACAACACAGCCAAAAAAAAAAAAAAGAAAAAAATCCTATCTTGGAAATTTCATTTCCTGGTAAAACGTTGGACTGAATACTTGCAATGACATTTTCCCCTCCCTCAATCTCTCACTTAAAGCAATAAGATATGCTGAAAAATATTTTTAATGTAACATCATCTTATTCATCTTCATCTTATTCATCTTCAACTTCTATTCATGAGTTGGTACTAAAGTCAGTCATAGTCTGTAAAGCAGGTATTGAAGGCATTTGCCAAACCTCGTGGATCTGAATATGAGAGTTTTCAGACATGTGTGGTTTGGGAGAGAGAAAACAAGATCCACATAAGCTTATGCAAGGTTTAAGGTTTAAAAAACACCTCTTTATAAAACTAAATCCCAAATAGATTAGAAAAAAAAGTACCAACAAAAAAATATCTCTCCACATGGAGCTTATATTCTAATGGGGGGGGGAGGTACAAGCAATAAATAAAATAATACACAGTGTTCTAATAGTAATAAATGCTATGGAGGAAATATAAAGCAGCAAGAGGGATAACAAGTATTATTAAGTTGACATGTTAAATAACTTGGTCAGAAAGAGCTGACATAAAAATGACACTTGAGAAAAGATCTGAAGTATATAAAGGAATGAGTCATGAGGTACCTTGGAGCTGTGTGTTTCAGGCAAAGAGAATAGCCAGTGCAAATGTGGAAGTGTCCCTTGCATTTTGGAGAAAAAGCAAGGAAGCCAGTATGACTGTAGAGTGATTAAAATGGTTATTACAAAGAGATTCAATTGAAGGAGTAACAGGGGAACAGATTGTATAAGACCTTTGATGTAGGGTAACCATATATCCAGTTTTGTCCAAGACAATCTTAGGTCACACCTGTTGACTAGTATAATTATGACTTGGGCCCCCTTTTCATTTTCAAAAATATCCCTGTTTGGGTAATAGATTATATGGTTACCTATTTGTAAGGCATTATAAAGACTTTGGTTTCTCTTCTGGATCATATATAAAGGCATTGAAGGATTTGATCTGGTAAATCACTTGATTTTACATGTATTTTAATAGAGCCACACTCATTTTAAAAAATAACAAATAGAGTGAAGCACAGAAAGAATAGACTTTGTTAAACCAGTGAAGGCCATTGTGATTATCTGGGGTAACAGCAATGGGGGCTCAGATCAGGTTGGTTTTGGCATGGATGAAAAAACTGGCTGGATTTCAGATATCTTTTGAAGACAAAAACAATGGAATTTAGTAACATATTGGATGTACAACTAGAAAGAAAGAATAAAATCAAGATTATGCTAATATTTTGCCTGGTGAAGAGCAAGTGGTGTTGCATTGACTGAGAAGGGGGTCAGAAGTTCATCTCTGGACAAAATAAATTTGCAATGAGTACAAATAGACAGTTGGATAAATAAGCATGGAGCTTGCAGAGAGGACTAGGCTAGAAACATAAATTGTAAGATAGCATCTTCTGGTTAGTATTTGAGCCATGAGATTGGATGAGATCTTCAAACAAGTGAAAGTAGATAGAGAATATAAGTGAACCAAAGGCTGAGATCTGGAGTAGGCCAAAATTCATCTCAAATACGAAGAAGACTCAGTAGAAAAGAAAGAGTTGATATTTCAAAAGAAAGTGAGGATAGGCATTGCTGGAACTATATTCTTCAGTAGGCATGACTACATGAGATTAGAATGAAGTCACCTAGCATTTATTTATGTTAACAGGAGATAAGGCAGGGTAAAATACATGATAGCAATGACATGGAAGTCCAAAAGTCTGTTCTTGGTATCAAAAAGATAAAACCTGCATTGGTTAGGGGATTATATATAAATAAATAAATAAATAAATAAATAAATAAATAAATAAATATATATATATATATATATATTTCATATACTTTTCCTTATTACCTCATTCCCTCTCTTCACTCCTGCTAAATAAATATTTTCCTGAATTTTATGTTAATCTTTTATTTTTCTTACATTCTTTCATGGATTTCACCCTTTGTATATGTATCCTAATTAAAAATATTTAGTTTGGTGGGAGTAAGGCTTATCTTTAGCCTGATCATAATATAATCACCTTTACACAGTATCACACAAAACTGATGTAATGTAGATTGTTGTAATGTAGATTTATGTAACTGTTACTCAATATCTGAGTCCCTCTGAGTCTCTTTTTCATAATACCTATCTCAGAAGGTTGTTTCGAAAATTACACAAGTTAATGAACGTAAAAAAGATTGCTATGAAGTACAATATAAATTTTTATTTTTATATCTATTTATTTAATTACAAGTGATTAAGAAGAGAAAAACAATGAGTTAGTAAACCATTTCATGGATGCTAAATAACTGCCCAAACTTTAACCTGACTCCTTTGGCTATATTTTCATTTAACTTTAAAATCTGCTGGCTAGCTTTTCACAGATCATGTAAGGTAATTTTCTAAAAAAAAAAATTAAAACACCCCTTTATTAAAACATATCTTGACATTGAAATACCTTTCCACTAATTTGTCAATCTTTCTCTGTCACTTTAATCTGAAAGATGTTTTTCAAAGTCAGGCTTCCTAACCTTTATGGCGGATTTTGCCCTATCAGTCATCTGCAGCTCTCCTCTTCAATTCAGTCTTCCTTTAATATAACTATATATATATATATATATATGTCTACATATATGAAGACGTATATATATACATATATCTATCACCTTTCAGTTACATTAATTTATTTAGTAATTAAAAGGATGGATAATTCCAGTTTTTGTTTGTTTCCAGACTATCAAACAATGCAGGAAAGATATTGATGATCTGATACTCAAGACTGAGTAAAAATGGAGATTCAAGGATAAAAATATGAAATCAGGCATATACTACAGTGAGTAAAGAAGTAGTCAAGTGATTAATGAGGGATATGTATGTAAAAAAAAGTGATCTAATTTTTGGATGTTTGAATTAGCTTGGTAGGTGAAGCTTTTTTTTTTTTCTATTTTAATTTTTATCTCAAATTATGCAAATAAATGTCATTGGAAAAAATTATAAATAAACTTATCCTTACAGTTCTGAACTATATCTTTAATTGTAGTTTTCCATTGCAAAAATATAAGATCCATAATTTTTATAGACAAGCGGAATATGTTAATATTATTTTCCCCTTGGATTTTTTTTTTCCTTCATGTCATTCAATATTTTTCTGAATTGTTTTCTTTTGATTTCTTCTTTTTGGTGAAGGGGGGAGCAAATATCAAACATCTCATTTATCAACTAAAACTTGAAACATATCAATTTAAAGAGCATAGTACTTTTGATCTGAAAAAAAAGCAAAGCGAAATAAAACTAGGTGGCCATGTGAATGACAAGCAAGACCCCAAGACACCAAAACCAGTCTCTTTAGCCCCGTCATCAAGACATGAAATGATAGCATTCACTAAAGTGCAGTATCTGATTAATTATGCTGAAGGCATCAGTTAAATTAGATCTAGTCAAATAAAGCCAGACATGGAGTCATCCAATTTAGCTATTAAAAGGTTGTTAAGTACATTTACTAATGTTATTTTGTTTGAGGAGCCAGTTCTCCATTCAGATATTTTAAAGTCTGAAATGTTTTTCCATTCATCCCTCAAAATGACAGAATGACCAATAATAGTAAAAAAAAAAAAAAAGAATCTTACAAAAGCAAAAACCATGTAAACAGAAGCAGCTGCCTTTGAAAATAAGGAACAACCAAATGTGATTACAGGTTGCCTTCCTTCTCAGCATCCTGGGTGAGACAAGTTCTGTCACACAGGTTTATTGATATCAGTTTGCTGAGCTTTTTAATATTTTATTCCATTTTAATGTTTATTTTATTATGTTTTAACTATAGCGTATTTTTAATATGAGACTCAGAAGGGGTCTTTTATAAATTAAATTATTAATTATAATAAAGTCATAAGGAAATAGCTGATAATGAAAGGATATATTAACAATTTATAATACAAAAAATTTATAGTTGTCTATTGATCTTATAAAAAGATAAAGCACATTATTTAGAAAGAAAAGGCAAAGTGGATAGGACAAAAGGCCAAGAAGATAACTTTTAAGAGTTGAAGTATCAAGGATATCAAGAATAACTACTATAGGTAACATTTCTAAAACCAAACCTTCAGATATTAAGGTCTCACTTTACAGGGCTAAACAAATGTCAAATTAAGTATCAATTGCTAGCATTGTTTATCACACATGTCTTTGTTTTTATTCCAAGAGTAACTTTAAAAATATATAAGTAGGGACTGCCCTGGTGGTGCAGTGGTTGAGAGTCTGCCTGCCGATGCAGGGGACATGGGTTCGTGCCCTGGTCTGGGAAGATCCCACATTCCACGGAGCGGCTGGGTCCGTGAGCCACAACAGTGAGAAGTCCGCATACCGCAAAAAAAAAAAAAAAAAAAAAAAAAAATATATATATATATATATATATATATATATATGTATAAGTAGGCACTGTCTGTACTCCCATTTGGCCTAATCTCTACTTTAGGTTCATAAACATAATGTTAGTATAGCTTAAGTGATCAAGAATGGCAACTGAGTTAGCTAACCATTATCTCATCTAGAAGTGATGTGCTTTTTAAAAATATATATATTATTATTTAACTTTCAAAATGATTGAAATATTTTGTGTCTAGATAGGGAGGTCTATGGGGGGTGTCTTGGGCTGTGAGTAGTAACAGCCAGATTGGGGATAGCTAAGTCAACATTAAGGATTGGCAATGTCAAAAGAAGCCCTGAGGAGCCAGAGTTTGAATACAAGTAAATAGTGAGAATCATAGCATGAAGTGTAATAGACATTAGGCAGAGTGATAATAACAGACTTAGAGAAAGTTGTGAGTGCAATACAAATAATATGTCCAAATGGGAAAAAAAGGAGAAGAAACAGGATCCAGAAGAACAAAAGGTCAGTGCAAAGTAACAGGGCAGTAGTTAAAATGTACAAAGTATAAGAAAATATTTTACATTAAATGAACAATTTTTTTTATCTTAGAATCACTTAGGGTGATTTTGAGTCCTAATGTCAGAAAATCTCCAAATTGAAATGGTTTAAAAATAAGCCATGAAGCAGAGTTATTATGTGACACTTTAAGAAAGCCTCTAAACTCTGTTCTTTCTGATATATATGTTTATTATATTATACATATAATACACTGAATATGTAAATATATAATATATAGAAATGCTGGATATATACATTTAATACACACACACACACACACACACACACATATATATATATATATATATATATATATATATATATATATATATATATAAAACCTTTTGGTGACCAATGGTAAATGCCAGTGAATCAAGTGTACTCAGGTTAAAGTAGGAAGATGTGCTGATTATCTTCACTTGTTCTTGTGCTAAAGGCTCTGATAAAATGAAGCCCAGGGAAGTTTGGAAGTTTCTTTGTAAAACAGTTTCCACAGGTGTCAATTAGTTATTTTTTGCTGGGAGCTGCCAAAAAACTGTTAATTGGTTTTATCTATTTGAAATTTCATTAAAAAGGTTATTGGAGCTATAGACTTATCTGAGACTAAAAGAGCTATTATCTTAGGTAATTTTAGGGCTATACTGAGAAAATGGGTTTATAACTTAACTTATTTTTATCATCTTCCAGCCAACAACCTTACCTCATTCAGCCTACAAAATAAGGTGCTTTTCCAAATACAAAATGTTATAGTTTTATGAGAAATTTTGATCCACCACATGGATTTATTCTACTAAAGATGCCGTTTTTAATGCTCTCTCAGAATTTTGTTAAAAATAAAATATTTAGTAGAAATTTATGAAAAAATTGAATGGGAAGAAAAAAGGAGTAAAGTGGGCTCCATGCTTCTTATGATTTGCTGTTCAAGACTACCATCAGCGTCTAGTTCTTTCTCTTTGTTCTGCAGTTGTCTGTGTTGGCTTCATCCTATTGCTGGTCCCTGTCGTAGTCAAAAATGGCTGCCTATGACAACTGGGGGGCATACTTTCATTTATCATGTTCTTCAGGGAGAGAGAGACAGAAAAACAGCAATCTCTGAAATAAGCAACAAAACAAAACTATAGTAACACAAATTCTTTCCTTCCACATGATTGGCGTTACATAGTTCAGAGGACTAAACCTAGACCAATAACTAGTCTCAAGGATGTCATGCATTCATTGGCTTGGGCTTATTAGAATCACCCTTCTGAATATGGTGGTGAGGGTGACAACTGAAGAAAATTGAAGCTTTAAGAATATAGAGAAAGGGGGGAAATTATTGTATGGTCTGTAAAATATGAAAAATTGACTTGTTTGGTATGATATGAATGGGAGGAGGTATTTTGGCTAACTGTTTAATAGCATTTTCTTTGGAAAGCGATCAACCTGGATACAAATGATGGCGCCGCTGTTTTTCATTTTTGAGACCTTGAGAAACCACTTAACCTTTCTATAGCTTTTTTCCTTCATTTATAGTAGGAATAATACCATTACCTACATCTTGGGGAATTTAACTATATAACGCACATAAAACACTGACATAAAACCATTCCTGGCCCATAGTAAATGAAAGGAACTGTTTTTATTGTTGTTATTAACATTGCTATCTTTTATTATATTTTTATTATTCTTTTTTTTGTTTGTTTTTAGATAAACCCCTTGCAAAAGTGGAAATTCTTCTTATGTAGGGAAGAAGAGGTTCCAAAATATAGATGCATAGACAAATAGGGGAAGTTTGAAGAACAAATCACAATTAAGAATAGCTCCTAAATATTTACTAGCAATAGTAGTATTTGAGGTGAACATGATGAGAAAAGGATTTCTTATGGGTGAGTATGGTTAAAAAGGTCAAAAACTGATCAGGACAAAGATGAGCTGTGAAAGATTATTAGCACATATCTGCTCCTTGTTACTGGGCATATGTAAGATGCTCTTTCTATTGATAAAATGCCACATCAGGTTCACTACATATTTAATATCACATTTACTGTATAAAATTATTTATCAAAATTTAATTTAGTTTCCTAATACCTACAAATCAATTTTTTTAAATTTAGCTTTGTGATCATTTTACTGGGAAAAAAAATTGACAAATAGAGACTTGAACATTAATAAAAAATTTTCCCTCAGGAAAATAGTGTATTTGGAAATATTAACAAGTATTCCTAATATCTAAGAAAACTAGTAATTATTTTGCAACCACTGATGATTTCACAGAGCAGCATAAGGAGAATATGTGCTTAATTATGTGATGTAACTTGTTCTTGGCTCAGTGACTGGTCCTGAGGGGCAGGAAATCATGCCACAGTAAAGCAATCAAGTTGCTGCCTAGTTAAAGAGCTTAAATTGTATGGCTAACATTTCTCAGGACAAAGTTATCACAGCACACTTGAAACAGAAAAACAAAAATAATAATACCATTATAGTGATAGTTCCTGTGGAAATTAATGATATATGCCTAGAGATGTGTCTGAATCCAATGCCAAATTTACTTTGTAATCATTTTATGAGATGGAGAAAACCTGAAGTGAAAGAACATCAGTAATTGCAAAGATAACTACAGATATCTACCTTTGTCACAATCCCTGTTTTTCGTTGTTTCTAGCAATTACTAATTAGTAACATTCAACAAGTTATAAGGGTACAAAAAAGTTTAATTAAACTACACATGAGAGTTTATATTCATAAATAGTATATTTAGTTGTAGACCTATGTTAAGAACTGTAGATAGCTTTACAGTTTATTTAATCATAAAAGCTTCCAAATGATTCAAACATGAAAGCTATCATACAGATCTCAACCTCCTACTGCTTTCAGTTAGTCTATATTTTACTATGTTCCAGTTTCTAAGTCATTTCATATATAATGTCCATATGTCTACAGAATGTAGAGGTTGCTTCTAAGAAAAGCCACAGTAGAGGAATCATTTCATTTCTCCCATTTTAATGGGCAGAAAGAAGATTGCAGTGCTGCAATAAACGTCAAAAGTTCTCCTACAAGCCGGGACCCAAAGAGTGTATCACAGTTTGTCAAGGCTGCTGAAGAAAATTACTTGTGCCACTTTTCTATTATAATAGCAGCAAAGCCTCTGCAAGATCTCATGATCAAAAACACTGATTTATTCTTGTCACAGGCCTTCAGTCTTCCTCTAACTTTTAATTAATTTTAATTTTTTAAATTGTCTCACTTACATTCTTCTTTGCCTTGTATGCCTTCTGTTATACATAAGATAAAGCCAGTGCTGAACCTGATCACCCTCCTTGGCTTACATGGCTATGGCCGTACTATAGGAAATGGGGGTGGGGAGTACTTGGCCACTGTAGATTGACACCACAATTGATAGCTCAATATGTAAATTAGAATTACTTAAAATGTGAATAGCTGCAACAAACCTTCGTTTATAATGCGATTTTAACTCTATTTTAACTCTACATGGACTTGTTTAAACAGTTCTTCAAAGTAGAATATACAAATGTCTGTTTACATGACTACATCCCCTTGAGTGACAGAGGTGCTTAAAACCTTGAATTTTAATGAGACATACTTTTATTTAAATACAATAAATACAATGAATAAATGACTGCATGATAGAAAAGTGTCATGGTTGAATATGGAGTCAGGATTTTTATCCTGGTTTTGCCATTCACTATTATTGTAACCAAAAGCTATTTATATAACCTATCTAAGCTTTTCTTATGCGTAAATTGAAAAAAAAAAAACAATAATATGTATCTTATAGTGTTGCTGTAAAGATAAGAAAATTCAGATGGTGTGCTTAGTGGTCAGTAAATAATCAGTACAAATAATAATTATTATTATTATAATTATTAAACTTACAGCCATAAGGTTTTCAATCTTGTGTATTTTTTTCAGCAAATGTTTAGTTCAGACTTGCTTTATTTTACTAACTTATTTAGAGTTCATTTCTCCCTGTCACAGTTTGACTATGAGCTAATTCTATAATAAACTTAATTGACAGCATTCTCACCCAAATATAATAAGTAAAATATAGATGCAATATGAAATATTGCATGTAATCAATTTTAAATCAAAATATTATTTTGTTATATGCATCTCTATTATCATGGATACTTGGAGGTACCTATATATTTATCAATAAGGCAATATATTTTATGTCTCAAATATATTTGAATAAGTATGAATAACTTTTCATCACGAATGCTACACTAGACTTTTTATAACATTAGAATGATTAAATATATTTTCAATAAATCAAGAGCCCAATGATGCCAAGTAAGTTATAAAGACTGACTAGCACATCTAGGAGCCTAAAGGGTTGATTCTCAGAATGACTCAACACGTTTTTTTTTCTGTTTGTGATGTGTCTATCTAGAGGCTTTAATAATTAAAAAGTAAATAACTCCATAAAAATTTTGAACATCATAGACAATTATACTTCCAAAGATAAAAATTTATATATTTAAAGATTGAAATATTTCAATGTAAATATTTTAGTGAGAAGATCATAGGGTATACATATTTGTTAACATCTACCCTTAAACAAAACAGTCAGCAACTAGGAAAATCTTATTCACACATTCAGCATTATTCCTGATTTTGGTTTTATCATGAGTACTTATTATATTATAAATCCTAAATGTAATCAGAATGCTGCCCCTAAATTTAATTCTAAATCTGTTTCCTAAATTGCTCCTTTTCTAGATTACTAGAGCATCTGTGAAGTGAAACGTTACAGGAGACTAAAAGTAATTTTGAGGCTATACAGTCACAAATGCGAATCTGAACTCTCTTCTCAGCCTTATCAGTCCATCAGACTCTTTCATAGAAGAGTGGGGTCACAGATTCCCAACATGGTTAATTAGTGTATCAGCTGTTGGCCATGATCCTTTCCAGTGATCATTCCAAAGATGACCTGATAAAATAAATTCTTACATAACACAATCATTTGCAAATGTCAGCATTGCCTCTTAAGTCAAAAGAGAAGGATTCTTGTCCCAGACTCTCATTTAGTCTTTATTCACGCATTAGGTATTAGTGAATGTTGCATTTGAGACACAAGCCCATGACTTCTTACTCCAGGGTCAAGACAGATGTGTTTAGGGTATTGTAGCTTAGAAAGTACAGCACCTAATAATTATGTGGCTAAATATTCTAAGATTTTGTTTCCTCCATATAAATAAAGTTAATAACACTTCTTAAAGTTAATTTGATAATTTGCATAATATATGAAAGAATGGTCTTAAATACAAAGTTCTGTACACATGAAAAGTGTCCTTTTCTTGGAATATCATTTAGACAATGACATTTTGTATTGACAAACATAAAATACACTGTGATATAAAAGCTCAGATACTAAGAGAGGAAATGCCAAAGAAACAGTTAGGAAGCAATTTGAAATAGAATTAATTTTATTCTTCTCAAGTTCTTAAAATGATATCCTCTGCTTTTTATATATCTGACATTCTGCTAGCTTTCTTCAATTCATTCTACTAGGCAATTCCTTTGAAGTCAGATTATATATTCCTTATTTGAAACCCTTATGTGTGTGTTAAGATGAAACATAGTTGCCTTTGAGAGTAAAAAAAAATTAAGTATATATGCGTAATATATATGAAGGGAGCACAGTGTTAGATATTTTATTGTTGTTAAAGCTCTTTTCTCCTCACAGGGAAGTCCACTGTAACTCTCACACAAACTCACAATGTCCACTGTAAGTTTGTGATAGACAAAGACAAAGACAGAAATGTCAATCAGATGGTCAATTTCAAATTTAGTGATTTTGTGTTATTTAAAGAGACAGCAGGAATTGTGACTTGAACACATGGCTCATTACACAGGAATTTCAGTCTAACCTGTCCATGAACAGGTTAAAATCTCTCTTTTGCTTTCACTTATCTTTATACCTTCCCTGTTAAAATAAAAAATGCAAAACAGCATTACAAAAGAAATGACAAAACAAAAGTAAGTCATTATAAAGTGCGTACCAAAGGTATCCAATTAAGTATATGCACAAATTTTTCTAAGAAGTAATGAACTTCTTAAAAACTTTTTGTGTTACTTAGAAACTATAACAGCTACCATATAATAAACTCAAATCTAACAAATACTTAGCATTTTCCACATTACACTAGAAGTCAATATATTTTTAAAAAATAAGCTGTCATGAACACTAAGGGTGAAGTACAAAATTGTTTTTGTCTCTCCAATCGGAGTTGTTTTATATATTAAATAAGCTGTAATAAAACATTCTTGTTATATTCATGACCCCACATTTATTTGCTTTTATTTAATGTCATAAAATGATGTTTGGCTTAAGGAAGTGTTCCTCTGTTACATGCACTATCCTGAAATCCAACCACAAAATACGATTTGAACTGTGACTGTCATGCTTTCTATTTTGAAGATAACATTTACATTAATAGTATATACAACATAAATACATACTGGACAGAAGAATTATAAAGAATTATAACTACTCTCTGATTTGGAAAGGATTTGTTCTTGTTCTATCTTTTTAGAATTAAACAATATAGTTTTGCCAGCTTTTGAAAATTTACACAAGTGAAATCATGCCATACTTTCTCTTTTGTGGCTTCCAGAATAGTATTTCATTGTATTAATATATCACAATTTTTTTTTTATCCCCTCCACTGCTTCCATTGGATGTTTGGGTTGTTTCCATTTTAAGGCTATTATAAATACTGCTTCAGGCCCATTATGTATGCTCATTGGAAAATGAGGTTTTATGGGATAAACCTTAAGAGTGGAATAGCTGAGTCATAGGTTACACATTTCATCTTACTCAGATATGTCAAAAATGTGTGCATTTGTGTATGTTTGTGCATTACAAAAGATATATGAATTCCATGAATTCCCATGTTTACTAGTTCAGAAAGTGTTGCTTTATCATTATGATATGCTGAGTTGTATGACTTATGTACTCTTACATTACTTAAGTAATACCATTTTTAAAGTTTTTATCAGTCTTTCCTCATTTTAATATTTTTTCTTGTCTTCTCCCCTTTTAATATTTTCTAGTCTCAGGAAAATAATGATATTACTGGCTTTTTCAATATTTTCTTATTAATAATATCTTTCCAGGGCCTGTTAATTAAGCATGTATCGAATGGACAAAGTGTAAATAAGTAAATCTCCTTTTTCTAAAGCACTCCAAGAGGTTTACTCACAAGATATATAGGAATGGAGAGAATTAGAGATATTTTTGTTCTTTCATTTTGCTTGAAGGAAGTAACCTACCATCTATTAAAAGTACTACATTCTACATTTTTTTAAAGTGCTTATACCATTTAATTAAGATTGTTTACAAATATGATAACAGAATGGCTACAAAGCAATTTTCTTACTTTAAAAGCTGTTGACACATTTGGAAATGAGAGAATTACAGTAGTTGTGAAACAGGCGGTACTCAGTGAACAACATCAGTTCCCCTGTCAGCCCTTCTTTATTCCCAGTGTTTAGACATGCGTTATATTTTATAATCCGTATGTACTGTGACATGTTTTATTGTAAGAATTGAGAGGGGAAATCATCCCTCAAAGTCCCAGTCCCAAAATCACAAATAAATCTTTTGACTTTCTCATTCATTTAGATTTCTAAATTTAAAAGGATCGGAGAAACTGGTTTTTGAACGAGAACAACCATAATAGTATTTTTATTGATGGTTACAGTAGAATAGAGTCAAACTCACCTGAAGCCACATTACTGTGAAAGACGAACATCTTCATTTTTGAAGGTCCTCTTAAGGAAATTTAACTATGGTGCCTCAGTCAAGGTCTACTTCAGAAAAATGGAAATGATGACATGTATTTTAACAAATAGGACTTATTATAAAAAATGTTTAAACATGTATTACCTTCAAAAATGGAATAATGAAGTATCACAGAGATGATAATCATATGGGATAGCCACCATCCCTACAACTGTGGGAACAAAGAGAACAAAGGATTTTGAAGCAGGGGACCCACAGGGCTGGGACTGAGATCTCTGAAGAACAGGTCCTCACCGGCTGCACTAATATCTTTGAGATTGGAGGAAACACCAGATGGAACCAGGGCATGAATTTCTAAGAAGAGGGCACTGCTTAGCTTAGACTAGTAATTTAAGGGGCACAGTGTTGCTGATTCTGGTAGTCTGAAAAAAAAATCCTGGAAATTGAAACCAATGGCTGTTACTGGAATGAACAGCCACTGCCTTGGTGCATAGTTATTGCTTCTGTGAAGGTTTCAGGAACAGGAAACAAACAGAAAGGTTTCCTCCTCAAGCCTACTAATCTCGTTTCCTAGCACCTCCCAAATGGCAGGGTATAACAGGGAGCCAGCCTGCAAAGGTGAAATGTGGTTTGCCAAGTCCCTGCCCTAGCATCACAAAATGCCTAGAAGAGTGGGTTTGAAGCTAAAAGGCAATAGCTTAGAAACAGGCACACATGGAATTTTATAAAATCCCTCATCCCTTAACTAATAAAAAAAGTATAACAAACATCACCTGAGGAATGAACTTCAATTTTCTGAAGGATAAAAAGATTATGTTTTCTTGTGTGTGTTTGCTATTGGCTTTGAGTATTGCTTCTCCTAAATGATTAAAAGACACCCTTCCCCTAAAAAGAAGCAATGGATGAGATATGGAATTCAATATATTTCAGAATAATCTAAAGGAAAATATATTTTTATTTTACACACATACATGTAGTCCCTGAAAGAAATCTATATGTTTGCAGAACAAAGGAAACTGTAAACATTATGAAAAGACAACCCTCAGAATGGGAGAAAATATTTTCAAATGAAGCAACTGACAAAGGATTAATCTTGTATGTCAAAATATACAAACAGCTCATGCAGCTAGATATCAAAAAAGCAAACAACCCAATCAAAAAATGGGCAGAAGACCTAAATAGACATTTCTCCAAAGAAAACATACATATGGCAAAGAGGCACATGAAAAGATGCTCAAAATCACTAATTATTAGAGAAATGCAAATCAAAACTACGAAGTATCACCTCACACTGGTCAGAATGGCCATCATCAAAAAATCTACAAACAATAAATGCTGGAGCGGGTGTGCATAAAAAGGAGCCCTCTTACACTGTTGGTGGGAAGGTAAATTGATACAGCCACTATGGAGAACAGTATGGAGGTTCCTTAAAAAACTAAAAATAGAACTACCATATGATGCAGCAATCCCACTTCTGGGCATATACCCAGAAAAAAAAATTCAAAAAGATTCATGCACCCCCAAGTTTATTGAAGCACTATTTACAACAGCCAGGACCTGGAAGCAATCTAAATGTTCATTAAGAGAAGAATGGATAAAGAAGATATGGTACATATATACAACTGAATATTACTCAGCCATAAAATGAAATGAAATTGTGCATTTACAGAGATGCGGATGGACCTAGAGTCTGTCATACAGAGTGAAGTAAGTCAGAAAGAGAAAAACAAATATCGTGTAATATCGCTTATATGTGGAATGTAGAAAAATGATACAGATGAACTTATTTGCAAAGCAGAAATAGAGACACAGACGTATAGAATGGACATATGGATAACTGGGGGTGGGGGGGAGGGGAGTGGGATGAATTGGGAGATTGGGATGGACTTATATACACTACTATGTATAAAATAGAAAAATAGATAACTAATGAGAACCTACTGTATAGCACAGGGAACTCTACTCAATGCTCTGTGGTGACCTAAATGAGAAGGAAATCCAAAAAAGAGGGGATATATTTATACGTTTAGCTGATTCACTTTGCTGTACAGCAGAAACCAACACAACATTGTAATGAGCTACAATCCAATAAAAATTAAAGAAAGAAAGCTATATGTTTACTCCTAAATATAGGTGGTTAAATATAGAAAATAAGAGGAAAAAAGACAACACAGAAACATTTAGTTTTGAAATAAAAAGTCTTCTTAAGTTTGTGATATAAAGGTTGCTTCTACATTCATGCTATCATGATTATATTGGTATTATTTTCTTACTAGAATGATTAAATATAATTCAAATAGTAAAAGAGCAATGGCTCATGCTCTATTGTTTAATGCATCATCAAGGTGTCAGTTGTGTTTAAACTGATAAATTCTATCTGCCAGTTGTTTTATTGTGAAGTATAAAATCTCACAAATCAAAGCTATTATTCTAATATGGAAAATTATTTTTAAAGAGTATGCGGATGAAAACAAAATTTAGTATAATTTCGTCTTTAAGGAATGCATGGAATTGTTAATAGGAACGTTGTGATGCTCATAGTTATTGGTAAAGCTTGGTTATGGAGACATGGATTTTTATATTATTACTATTATTCTCCACTACATTCATTCATTCATGTCTGATATATATGTATAATCCAGGCATAGTATGAATTTTTAATTATTTTTGGGTTTATTTGCATATTAAATGTGGGTCTTCAAGAAATGAAGATAGTCATGTACATCACTTGGAATAAAAGTATTAAAGCAGTGGCATGATTTAGACAAGTTTAATACTAACAACTCCTAAATAAATAAAATAATTTCTGATACAGAATTTAAATTTAGGATTAACTGCTTCGAATTAACTGTCGGTTTTAGGTACGCAGGATGGCGTGGCCAATTTCAAGGAATAGGATCATTGCAGAAGCCTTACAAAATTGTCCTAGGATTATCCAAAAAATATGAGTCCTAGCCATGGCTCCTGATATAAAACTAAAGTAAGATACTTAGGTAATTGTTCTTGGTCAAATATTGCTAGATTTTTCCTTCCTCACCTTATGAAAAACACCTTAATTTCAAAATAAGACTTGAATGCCATAAATCCTTGTTATTGTAAAGTAACCACTTTGCTAATTTGACTCAAGCCACATCTATGCTACTTGCTTCCCTGAGGCTTTTCCTCCTCTCCCGGGTGACACAACTGATAGTCAGCAGCTAGCTGAGCAGATGTTGTTCCCCAACTAGTACATGATTATTTTCTTCTGAGAGTAAATATTCCCATGTGTGTACCCTCCATTTCTGATCAGTTTCCTGGTTATATAAACAACAGATTGTGTTGTTGTTTTCTTAGAATATAGACCTTTAAGACATTTCCACACAAGCATGTATTTTCTAAAAATTGTTGGTAACTAAGACAAGCTCTCCTTCACTCTTCGCTAATGTTCTCATTCTACCTTTTAAATCTGGCTCTAAAAAATTATTTGGTCTTTTCGATGTTGTTTCAGAATGAATTTTGTTTAATTACATTATCCAATCTTTGTATATTTATTTTCATTTTAATTGTTTTATCTTGGGTACAAATATATTACTTAAATTTTCTCAAAACTCAAATGTTAACATATTTTATCTTAATTTTTACTGAGAAGATAAAAAAAAGCTAGACTAAGGATTAATATTAAATTCAGTTCATATAATTTCCCATATGATATTTTTTTTTTTTTTTTTAAATTTCCTTTAATTCTGAAGCTCTAAATTCTATATCCTAAGAAGACTAGAAATTGAAATGCAGGGATTTCATCTCTTGGTCTCCTAGTTCAGAAACTTATTAGACACTCTTGCTGAACCCATAATTTTTTACTGCTTCTTACTAGACAAATAAAAGCAAGCTCCTACTCTATGCTCTACCCCAAAAAATTAGAATAATAAATAATAAAACTTAAATTCCCCTTAAAACAAATGGAAAGAGAAAGTATTCCATGTGTGTGCTGTATTTCATGGCATCTCATCAACCACATCACCACTCATCCAGAGACTGTGCAAAACTTACACATAAATTATGGGAGTATAGATTTAAAATGAATCTTCCTCCTTCTTACTTACTTTTCAAATGACAAGATCATATCCAGAGAGGAAATGATACTTTTTCATGATCACACACTAGTTACTAGCAGAACAAATTCAGTATAACATAAACTTTATTAAATCGATTATTTTAATTTTGTGTTTACTGTTAACTTAATAAAAATTAACTTTAAAAATCTCTTGCGTTAAACCCTCTATAATAAAGTGCATTTTTTAACATCTTTATTGGAGTATAATTGCTTTACAATGGTGTGTTAGTTTCTGCTTTATAACAAAATGAATCAGTTATACATATACATATGTTCCCATATCTCTTCCCTCTTGCATCTCCCTCCCTCCCACCCTCCCTATCCCACACCTCTAGGTGGTCACAAACCACCTAGCTGATCTCCCTGTGCTATGCGGCTACTTTCCACTAGCTATCTATTTTATGTTTGGTAGTGTTTATATGTCCATGCCACTCTCTCACTTTGTCACAACTTACCCTTCCCCCTCCCCCATATCCTCAAGTCCATGCTCTAGTAGGTCTGTGTCTTTATTCCTGTCTTACCCCTAGGTTCTTCATGACATTTATTTTTTTCTTAGATTCCATATATATGTGTTAGCATATGGTATTTGTTTTTCTCTTTCTGACTTACTTCACTCTGTATGACAGACTCTAGGTCCATCCACCTCCCTACAAATAACTCAATTTCATTTATTTTTATGGCTGAGTAATATTCCATTGTATATATTTCTGGCAGTTTGCTCAGAGTGGTTTCAGAATATAACCTGTAATCAGTGCTAAGCTTGGGATAATACAACATAATCAAATGTATTACGTTTGCATATGGGAGTGCATAGTTGCAGATGCAGACATCTGTCTATCAATTGTTAGGTGTTTCTGAGCCACTTGAGCAGGTGGAGATGCTGAGTAGTTTCCCCATGATGGGATTTTAAATGTCCAAGAAGAGAAACTGGCTCCCCTTTTCACAAGTAAGGCTTATTTACCTTTTGGTACTCTTATGTCGATAGTTACCAGTTTCTTTAGTTCTAAGCTTTGACTCCTTTGAAAATTTAACTATCCTTTCAAAAGTTATGATGTTAAGAAAATAAGTATTGATAGCATCACATCTTAGTGGTATAAATACCTTACTTAGGAATGAGTTTTTGTAATTGGGGAATTGACTGACTTCAATCTTTAAATAATTGTAACAGGAGAATAGAATTTGTACCCAGAGAGTGAAGTTTAATATTTGACACAAATAGATTTCTTCATAGTTGTTTGTTTTTGTTTGTGTGTATGTGGTTTGTTTGTTTTATATTTTTGCCATAAAAACCAGAGGAATAAACTTGGTAGCCAACCAGCCAAGGGGGTTTACCTTCTCTTTGTCAGACCCCAGGGCTGGGGCACCCTTTATGTGGCTTGAACATCTCAGTTCGCAAGTAAGGTCGCTGCCAATGTAATCTCACTTTTCCTGTGAGGTCCCTCCCAGGGGCACAGGTCCCAACTTGATCACTACTCTTCCCTTCCTACCTGATTCTGCGTGAATCTTTCTTACAGCCTTTGTTATACAGGAGTCTTTCTGCTTATGTGCAGTTAGTTTTCAGTGAGAATTGTTCCATGTGTAGATGTATTCATTTTTGATGTGTTCACGACAGGAGATGAGTTCCACATCCTCCTACTCCACCATTTTGATTTGACCCCTGAAGCTTTATTTTTGTTATTTGTGTCTAATTCCATGTGTTTGTGGAGTGTTTTCTGCACAATGTCAATCTTTTTTAATGTTTTGAGTCATTTAATAATTCATGTGGTCTGTCTTGATGAATATTAGTTGTGCTCTTGGTAAGAATATATATATTGCTGTTGTTGAGTAGAATGTTGTATAAGTGTCATTCAGGTCTAGTATATTCAGTAGTATTATAGTAGTATTTTCTATCTTCATTGATTTTCTATTTACTTGTTCTATCCGTTTCTGGGAAAGAAGGGTTGAAATTTGAGACTATAATTATAGACTTTTTATACTTCTCCCTTCAGTTCAGTCCTTTTTCTGCTTCATATATTTTGACACTCTGTTTTCTGATGCAGAAACATACATTTTTGTTATCTTGATGAACTGATAATTTTATTACCATAATATATTATCCTTTATATCTGGTCATATTCCTTTTTCTGCAGTTTATGTCCTATGATATTAACATTAACATAGTCATATAAGTTTCCTTTTGAGTAACATTTGCACAATATATATTTTTCCACCATTTTATTTTTATTTCGTACATCTGGAAATATAAAGTGTGATTCTTTTGGAGAGAGTAGAGATGTGCTTTTTTAAAATTAATATTTATTCTGGCAATCAGTACCTTTTAACTTTGGTATTTAGTCTACTTAAAATCAACACAACATTGCAAAGTAACCATACTCCAATAAAAATTAATTAAAAAAATGCATTTTTGCTAGGGGAAAAAGTCAATATAACTGTCAGTATGGTTGAGTTGCATTCTATCATTTTTTTGTCCCCATCCATTTTCCCTCACATCCTTCCTTCTTTATGATGAATTGAGTAATATTGGCATTCCATTTGGTGTCCACTCTTGGTATTTTGACTACACTTCTTTGTTTTATTTCTTTTTAGTGATTGCTCTAGGGCTTATAATATGCATCTTTGACTTACCACTTTCTATATTGATATATTACTTCACATTTAATTTAAGAATGTACAAGAATATGCTTCCATTTTTGCTCCTTCTTCTTTTAGATAACATGAATATGTACCTTCAGTATATATTATAAAATCACAAATTTTCTTGTTAAGTTTTGTTTCACCCTGTCAATGATTGTTTTAGGTCACGAAAATGAACCGAAAAAACCTAAAAAACAAAACCTTGTGTTTATACTTATCTGTAGAGTTATTATTTCCTGGTTCTTTATTTCTTTTATAGCTCACTTTTCTGTCTAATATAATTTCCCTCCATTTGACAGAGTTCCTTTTTATTTACTTGGGAACAGGTCAGCTGAGAATAAATTAATTTAGTTTAGTAGGTCAGAAATCAACCTGGTTTTGCCTTTATTTACAGAGAATACTTCAGTGGATAAAGAATTTTAGGTTGATTTTTTTCCCCTACATTTCAAAAATGCTGTTCCATTGTTTTGAGTTTTACAGTTTCTAAAAAGTGTGACATTCCTATTATTTGTTCCTCTGTATGTATTCATTCTTTTTTTTTTTTTTCCAGCTGCTTTAGTTTTGTTTCACTAATTTCAGCAAATTGATTAAGCTATACTTCCCTGTGCTTGTATTTATGACTATCCTTCTTGGATTTAATTTAGACTTTTGTATCTGTGGATTTGGAGTTCTCATCAAATTTGGGAAAAATTACCCATTATTTTATTAAATATCCCTCCTCTCTTTTGGGGGGCCAGCAATTACATGAATGTCAATCAACTTTATATTCACAGCTCACTGAAGCTCTTAAAAAATTTTGGTTTCGTGTTGTCCATTTTTTGCGCCGTCCTTTACTTTGGACAGGTGCCATTGTCTTCAAATGTTCGAGGTCATTGATCTTTTCTTCTTCAGTGTTAAAACTTCCCTTTTGATGTATCCGTGTGAATCTAGGGAGCTGTGAACACAAAGTGCTTCCACTTGAAGGAGATGGAGCTAGAGCTAGAGCTTGTCATCTTGTTTCCTAGGATGTTTCAGGTTGATTTCTGAGCTGCGTAAAGACAGTCTTTGAGATTACTGTTAGCATACCTGAATATTTTGTAAAGTATAATTTTAAGACTTTAAAGTCTTCCCTCTATAAATTGTTAGACATACACAGATTTTATCTTTCACTATGCATTTTAAAATACTGAAACAAATTTCCACTGTATTTCCATAGGACAAAATGATTCTGCTTTTACTAGAAAAAAATTCTCATTACCTGTCATGTACTAATCCAAAAGACTGAAATCATAATAAATATAATTGTAACAAAGTAATCAACTTGTGTTTCACTTAGAAATCTGAGTGAGTGCTTGTAAAGTGACTGCCATACGGTCAGATTTAGCAGAAAGCAAAGCACATGAATACAAATAAATTTCTATTCAATATAACTCACATCCCTTCTTGACCACCTAATACTGATAAACATTATCATGTAAATTAACATGATCCAAAAAAATAGCATATAACTTTAAGAAGCAAAGGTACATAACATTAAAATTTGCTTAATAGTCAATGTTTTAATATTTCATTTTATTAGGAACTATTTATCTATATAATGATTATCCATTAATTAACCCAATATTATATTATTCCAAAGTTTTAGCTTTTAAGATTTTTAAGGCTCTTGGAAATGTTCAAATTTTTTTAAATATGACAATTAATGCTGTAAAATTTTTGTCAAAAGTATGATTCAATATAGTTCATTAGAAATTTACCAGTTTCATATTCTAAAATGTTAAGGAAGTATAACATTAGCTTATTTTATCTATTTTATCAGTAAACCAATACAATATAAGATGTTTAAGAGGTTCAGCTTAATTGGGCCAATAGTATAGTTTGATTGGCTTTGTCAAGTTAGTCCATGTTGCTATCTTGTTTGAACTCTCAAAATTGCTAAGCTATAAGTTTCAACTGGTAAAATCATGATTTTTCAAATATAAAATGCCATTTGTCAAATGTTTCTTTCAACACATTAATTAATAAGGAAAGAAGGAAGATGTTAAGATGGATTCAAACAGCATTTAAAAGCTTAGATATTTACAGAAAATTACAGTAAACAGGTGCTACAGTTTACAGAAAAACTGGGTTCCTTGCCAGTTTTTAAAACTTACCGGGTGTATCTATAATGCATTGAGATTAATTTTATAAAATATATTTAAAATCAGTCTCACAGTTATTTTAGATTAATTTGGGTTACATTTGATAATTCTACAATATTGTAGAAATTGAAACTCATATCCTTGTGCAATTTTACTATTTCCATTATATTTCCCAACTAAAAACTGAGCAGTAGAGTTCTAAATAAATATTAACAGTGGAATATATTTTCAGTTTGGGGGGTGGGATTGGGATGGCTAAGAAATGCAGTTATTTATTATAAAATAATACTGCAGGATACTGAAATTTTAAATATAAATTTTGTTGGACTATTTCACTATAGTTTAGGTTTCCACAAATCAGAGTTCCATGAAAAGGAGTCAATAAATTACATTCAAACAGCTAGTTCTATGACGTATTAATTTGTAAATTATGTTTTGCTGAAACACAACCGTGTTCATCAGTTTACATATTGATTTGGTTACTTTCTCACTACAATGATGAAAAACCATGTGACTTGCAAAGGCAAACATATTTACCACCTGGCCATTTACTGAAATAACTTGTAGATAGCTTTTTTTCAGGAGAAAACTTATTGTTGTTTTTATTTTATATCTTTACTAATACATACATAATATGAAGCAGGAGGTAAAACTCCTTTGAATTAAAAAAAAAAAGCAATTTGAAATACAATTTATGCTTGCTGTGAATGTTGTCTCACTATTAGCCCCAAACTTTTCAGGATATGCTTTCTCACCCCTCTACTCTGTCATTGGAGTATCTGATTATAAAATTATAAGTCTTTGAATATGTTAATATTTTTGCACAATATAGCTTATGAATGCTTACTTAATGCTTAAGGAGGAAGTTCTGGTTAACACAACTGCATGTGAAATATATGACACTAATATACTCAGTCTGGGTCCCATAGCCAGGGTAAAGTTGGCATTTGCTTAATGTTATGGTAGGGAGCACAAATCAGATAAGAAACCCCATGTGATCCATAAGCAATAACAAAATGACCTCAATACTATTTTTATTTTCTCTACAAAATCATCTTGATAATAGAAACTTTCTAGGCATACACAGATCAAACAAGAGCAATCTCTGCAGGACAAAATCAGAAGCACACTTTTCTTACATTTTACTCTTTAGGATGACTCCAGGATTTAGACTGTGCCTGTGATGGGACAAATTATGTATGAAGGATGCATACGTGGACAATATTATAAAGCATTACTTACAGCTAATTTATACATACATCTGTTCTTTACAAGAAAAAGAAAATCTGGAAATAATATCAATATTGCCATCAAGGTGCAAGGACAAACCATGGAAGTTAAAATATAACTTTACCAGTTATAATGACAAAATCATGAAAGAAAACTTACATAACTTTTACAATCTAGAAACATTATTGAGAATAAGAATCTCTAGAACTTTACAATGCAACTTCAGGTAAGAGTTTATTTTTCATTTATCTTTTGCAAGGCATTCAAGGAAAAAACTAGTTAAAAATGATAAACTGACACAATTTCTTCCAAGTACACGTTCTTTTTCATTTAATATACTCTGGAAATGAATGATCTTGGTGTAAATAAACTATAATGATATTTTCCTATCAGCTTCATCTAAATGTTTTTGGTTTCTCAATTACTGGTGATGGAATTTGCCTAAGTTGACCTGTAATTAGAGCCAATTATCATTGCCAGCTTATCATAACATGCATTAAAAGGCACAGTCTATTTTTCATTGAAAGCAAAAGACTGAGAAAATTTTATATTCTATACTATAAGTCATAACGATATCCACTATTAAAATGATGACAATAAATGCCATGGTATAGTATGGATGTCATTTGTTTTTAATAAGACAATGCAAATATTTTCTTTCCATTTCGCTGACATGACTTATTCTTCATGATTCCTTTCTAATATATTATGACCAAATCTAAATGATCAGTGAAGTGGAAATATAACCACCAGTGGATGGTTGTATAATTATTATCTCTAGGTGATCATTTTAACGTTAACCTGAGATTACCATGTAACCATAATTTATAACTAAATGAAAGCAAGCAAGCCCTCCTGAGGTTTCCTTAATTATTGTCTAATTATGACCTACTGAAAGTAGGTTAAATGAAAGAAAAAGAATAGAAGATATTATTATTACTATAACAATTATTCTATTAGTTATTTGTTTACTTTATCAATAATTTAAATCAAACTGCACAGATAAATTCTAGCTTCATTTATAGAGTTTATCAACTAAACCATAATTGTGATTGTATACAGTCAGTCTTCTACTGGTCACTGTTCTGAAATGTTGTAGAAAAAACATTCTAAAAATGTTTAATGATACATTTATCAGTATTTAATATTTAAGAATTGTTTCAAGAACCAGGTTTTTCTGTCAAAATAAACATTTTAAATGAGCAAATATAAGAGAATTTGAAAAAAGAGATTTAACAGAAAGACAAACAGTAAGACAGTCACATATAAGGAAAGAAATACATTTGCATTAAGGATATATTCCCAAGTAGTTATTTTGTTAGCAATCAAATCATATTTTATAAAAGATAAATATATATTTAAAGAATGTGGGGAAAATGACTTGTGAAAGATCATTTATATGGATAATATAATTATAATCCATAATTAATATTTTTTATAATTCTGATATTTTAAACAAATGAGAATTTTACAGCAAAACTAATATATTCACAGAAAAAAAATAAATGTTTAACAAGGTTGCTCTGATATAAAACTTCAGGGGCAAAATCCTAAATTTATTGTGAAATTTTTTGTACTATTGTAGTTATTATTTATATACTACAACATGAATAAAATTTTATAAAATAAACACAAAATTTTCATAAAGTAAACATGCCAAATTCAAAATATATAATAATGCTAGCTCTTGAGATACCTCTCTCATAATGCTATCAATACTAACCCAACTTCCTAACTAACCTAATCTCCTAACTTGAAACACGATAGAATAATTTGGCTGTCTTTGAACTTTATACATAACAGTATAGAGGTGCTCTTTTGTGTGCGATATCTTTGTCTCAATATTTTTTTGTGAAATCCATCCATATTTTTGCATTTGGTTGTAGCTGATTCATTTTAACTTCTGTATAATATTTCATTTTATTAATATACCAAATGTATTAGTCTATACAGCAACTAATGGGGATCTGATTTTTTTTAATAATTTTGGGTTATTTTAAATAGTGTTGCCATGTATATTCTTACTCATACCTTTTGGTGAACATATGTAGTATATGTTGTGTAGACATGGGGTATGTATGTAGACATGGAATTGATTGGTCAAAGTTACACATTTGTTCAATTCCAGTAGAAAACTCTCTGGTAGTTTTCAAAAATGATTGAAAACAACTTATATATCATCCAGGAGTGTATACCTGTGGAACTGGTTTCACACCCCTATAAAATTTGTTATATTCAGTTTTAGTTTTGTTTTCCCATTTAGCCATTCTCCAGTGTATATAGTGGTATAAAATTATAGTTTTAATTTGCAACTCTCTTGAAGACTGAGGAATATGAGGATCCAAACATATGTTTAGTGACAATTTAGATATCTCCTGTGAAATGCCTATTCAAGTCTTAGCCTTATTTTTCTACTGGGTTCTCTGCCTTCTATATACTGATTTATATGACTTCGATTTGTATCTGCTATTTATATATACTAAGGAAAATTCTTTGTTATACAAATAAGTGTATTTCAAACATTTTTCCTCATTCTGTGTCTTGACTGTCCTCTCTCTCAATGGTGTCTTTTTATAAATATAAGTTAACTATTTCTTAACTATATATATATATTTGATTAGGTTTAGTGCTTTTGTGGCCTATGTAAGAATTTATAACGTACTCCAAATCATGAAGATATTTATATTTCTTTTAAGAGGGTAATTGTCTTAATCCTCTTATTAATTATATATTCCATCTAGAACTGGCATATAAAAATGAAGGAAAATGTACCCCATTAGTTACCTATGTGAATAGCTAATTAATTCAGTGCCACTGTTTGCAAAGATCATTCTTTTCCCTGCTGTACCGAGCTATTATATATGTCATGTATTGAATGATCATGTAGATTTGTCTGTTTCTGGACTATCTATTCTTTTCTGTTTCACTATTTGTCTATTCTTGCACAAAAAGAACACTCAAAGTTGCTGCTCTAATAAAGCATATATTATAGTGGGCAATAAAATAATAAAAATGGAATAATTTATTTTAAGAGAGTAGTAAGTGCTATGAAAATAATAAAGAAACTAACATGATAGAGAGTAGGAGGGATTGGGTGGTTAGGAAAGACTTTACTGGGGAGGCCACATGTGTAAGCCTGAATACAAGAAGGAGCAGTCCATGAGAAATGTGAGGTGGGAGTATTCTAGACAGAGGGAATAGCTGAAGCAATAGCTCTGATTCAGGAATAAATTTTTAATGTTTGAAGATATGATGGAAGTTCATTGTAAATAGACTTTAAAGAGCCAAGGAATAAGTGCTTAAAGTTGATATGGGAGATATGAGAAGAGGGCAGACATGTAAGTCCTTATAGATCATGTTAAAGATGTCCATTTTTGGTTTAAAGGAAAGATTTGGAAAAGATTTAAGCTAGGTGTATGTAAAATGGTCTAAATTTTTTAAAGATTACTCTGTCATGTGAAAATTAATCACAGGTGGTCATGAGTAAAATTAGGGCAAACAATTTGGTGGCTATTCAGGTAGCCCAGACGAGAAACACTGATGATGTGTATTTATGTATCAGTACTGGAAATGTTGAGACATGGTTAAATTTTAAATACATTGGGAAATTAGAGCTAAGGAAATTTTCTGATGGAGTAGCTGGAAAAAAGGAGGAATCAAGGAAAACATCTAGAAAATAATCTACAGAATTCAGAGAAATTATGGTTCCATTAACTAAAACTGGGAAGAGAGAAAAAGTGATTTGGTTAGCAGGATTGGTATAGAATCTTGAGTTCAAGCTTCATGATTTATAATTATTTCTTTGTTGGATCATTTATATTTATTTGTTTTTCTTCCATACTACTCCCATTAATGTCCTTTTTCTGTTCCAGCATCTAAGCTAGGGTATCATGTTGCATTTAATCATCATATCTCCTTTAGTCTCCTCTGATCTGTGAAAGTTTCTAAGACTTTACTTGTTTTTCATGATCCTTACATATTTGCACAGTACTGGTCAGATATTTTGTAGAATGTCCAGAATATAGATTTGTTTAAGTTTTCTGAGGATTAGACTGGGGTTATGGATTTTTGGAGGAATACTCCTGAATTCTAGTGCTCCTTATATCAAGAGGTACATTAAAGCAACATGATTTGTTGCTAGTGATTTTAATGCAGATCACTTGGGTAAGGTAGTGTCTGCCAGATTTCTCCACTGTAAAATTACTATTATTTCCTTTCATATTGTTTTTTTAAAGACAAGTCACTAAGTCCAGCTCCAGCTTATAGTCAATAAAAGGGAAATTAAATTCTACCTCCTGGAAGAAAGAATATAAAACTATTTATTGGCATATATTAAAAAAACCACAATAATTAACAAGCATTTGGGGAAAAATATTTAGAAGCTACAAAACCACCCTCTTCTTAAAGTCCAGCCCTCCAATTTTGCATTCATCAGTGGATCTTGTCTGTGAATATCTAGTTTACTAATAGTGATTTCCTATTTCCCTTTATATTTTTAACTTTATCATTTGTAATCATTCTGCAAAGCAGATTTGTCCTTTTTGTCCTCTTTTTATTTAATATTTTATTTATAGCAGTATGCTGTCGTGGATATATGTGTGTGTGTGTGTGCACGTGTGTGTGTGTGTGTATATATATATATATATATATATATATATATATATACTTTGAGGGGGTTATAATCCAATCTTATTGTAACTTATTTCTGAAGACATTAGAAAATACATTTAATATTCATCCATGTTGCTGCTTGAATCAAGAGTTCATTCATTTTTATTGTTGAATAGTATTTCATTGTATAGATGTGTTCCACATAGTTTATTCATTAATCTATTGAGGGCAATTATTGTACATATGATTAAGATGTGCCTTAAATGAAGGCATTGGGTTCTTATGGTCAATATCTTATTTTAACAAATACCACAAAGACAGCATATATTTCTTAAGACTAGTCAACTTTTTGTCTCCCCTTCCCTGCTCTGCCTTCCTAGATGCCTTATAAGAACATTCTTTAGTTGGTCCACATACAGATGACAAATGGATTAATTATGTTACCTACCAAAGCCCTTTGATCTATGTCACTATATCCAAAATTTCAATCTTCCTGGAGGCTATTTTTAGGTATCATAATACTTTTAAAAATCCCTTCATAATATTTATGTACCAGAATCTCAAATTATTACATTCATGTCATGTTTATTTTCTGTTTCACATTACTGGGCATATGTGCTCTTTAAGGGCAAGGGACAGAATGTGCTTACAGCTGGAAGCCATAATTTTTTCTTCTTTCATTTTTTTTTTTTTTCTTTTTTTGGTGGTGGGGTGAGTGGTGGTGGTGATGTATCAAATGGCAGAAACAAGCAGAATGTTTATAGCCTGATTGATATACTACTTTGCTTCAAGTGAGTTGTATTCCCTTTGGCATTAACTGACAATTGGAGAGATTTATAAGAAACGGTTTCTAAAGCTTAAGTTTTACTCCTATTCTGAAGTGTGATTTGTGGAAGTTCTTTTCAGTGGCCAATTTTCAGTAGAATTAGAAGGGTCCTGTGCTTATGTCCTTTAGAGTACAATGAAGGGATACCAAGGAATTTGGAATCCTTTAAAATGACAAATTAATCATCAGTCTGCCACTCACACTAAAAACATTTGGTAACTTTACACTTTTCTTTCAAATAAGTGAATCATAGATTATTATTTTCATGAAAATATTTTTACTGTTTACAAAGTGGAGTAGAAAAATTTCATGTGACAATGTCTTTAAAATCAACTTTAGAAGTACTGATGCCACTTATCAATTATTTGGACTACCGTAAGTCTCCTTAAAGTAAAGAAAATGATTTTGTTGTTTTCACAAACTTGTACTGGATTTGGGTTTCCTGGTGTAAGAGGCACTATTTCTTATGTGTAGGAAAATATTTTAATCTCACTATCATTATATGGAATAATTTGCATTCCTTCCTTTGGCAGTGATAGTTATGTGGGGCATTTTCCTATTTATTGGCTTGTGAAAAGAGAACTCTGTCCACATCGTAAATATTAAACTTTGTCAATTTTATTTTATTATTTATTTTATTTTATTTTATTTTATATTTTGCGGTGTGCGGGCCTCTCACTGCCATGGCCTCTCTCGTTGCGGAGCACAGGCTCCGGACGTGCAGGCTCAGTGGCCATGGCTCACAGGCCCAGCCGCTCCGCGGCACGTGGGATCCTCCCGAACCGGGGCACGAACCCATATCCCCTGCATTGGCAGGCGGACTCTCAACCACTGCACCACCAGGGAAGCCCAAACTTTGTCAATTTTAGATGAAGAACACAGAGTTTTTGTATAGTTCTTTGTCATCTTGTTCAGGATTTTAACTTATGATTAGTTCTGCAATATTTCCCAAGAATAAAATCATAATTTATATAGGTGCATGTCCAAGGAGATTGCCAAGGATAAAATTGCCTAAAATTACTGATATCATCATGTAAATGAGAATTACTATTCATTAGATTTAAAGTGTCTGATTTAGTTGAGCTGCACGTGTGTGAGTTTTAGTCCAGTGTGCAACCATTAATCCCTTTTTTGCCTAATTATACACTGAACTGACATTAAATTACATGACTTTGAAAAAAATTGTGAGTGCCAAAATTATCACATGTATTATTTTCATCAGTATTTACCATGACTAAAATGATTGCATTGTCCCACAAGAGTTTATAATCTAGTTGAGGAGAGGAGAATGGAATGTGAAAGATAAATACTAGCAGGCAACATTATATGAAATATCTCAATAGCCTATTATTTACTTCCAAGGAAATATTGATAAAAGTAATAAATATTCCATAAAGGTATTTAGAAGTTTGTCTCCATAAGAGTATCTCAAAATATATTACAGCCGTGTTATGAAGAAAAGCTGTAATATTAGTAGTGTAAAATATTTAAATAATACTCTTTAAATTCCAGTTATTTTATTTTAGATGAAAAAACTCTAGGAGCAGATCAACTTAATAAGCCCTAAGTCAAACCAGAATCCAAGTTCTCTGGCTCTAGAATTTTCTGTTCCTATTACTCCTATTCACTTAAATAGTGTTTCAAATCCTAAACACTTGTATTTATTTTGATCCTTCATTCTTCTTTAATGTTTATTTAAATATCAAGGACACATTTTTTCTCCTTCTTTCTATTTCACTCCCAAATTTATACAATTTTTTTTCTGATATGATTGTAGTAAGAATTCCCTAATTAGGTATCCCCTGTAGTATCTCCTGTCTCCCAAACATTCTAGTCTATATTCTATCATATATTAGTATTTCTAAATCATCACACTGTTTCCATTATTCCTTTATTCTAAAGTCATAAAAGGTTCCTCAGAATTGGGTCATTTATAGAGATGTGGATGGACCTAGAGACTGTCATACAGAGTGAAGTAAGTCAGAAGGAGAAAAACAAATATATATTAATGCATATATGTGGAATCTAGAAAAATGGTATAGATGATCCTATTTGCAAAGCAGAAATAGAGACACAGAGTTAGAGAACAAATGTATGGATACCAAGGGGAAAAGAGGGGTGGTGGGGAGGATTGAGAGATTGGGATCAACACATATGCACTATTGATACTATGTATAAAATAGATAACTAATGAGAACATACTGTACAACACGAGGAACTCTACTTAATGCACTGAGGTGACCTGAATGGGAAAGAAGCCCAAAAGGGAGGGGATATATGTATATGTATGGCTGGTTCATTTTGCTGTACAGTAGAAACTAACACAAAATTGTAAAGCAGCTATACTCTAATAAAAATTAATAAAAATGTAAAGTCATAAATGGTTCTCTATTACCTAAAGAAAAAAAATCAAAACAATTTATGCTAACTATACAATACTACCACAATCATATACCAAAGCGTATTAAAACATAAGACTATATCTACAAACCTTTTCTCCAGCTGCAATGCTAATCTGAGCTTTGATCCTTGGTGTCCAGAGTTTCCACTGGGATTTTATTACATAGGCATGGTTGATTAAATCATCATCCACCTGGCTCAAATTCCAGTCCTCCTATCCTCCCCAGAAGTCATGCTATTACCCTGTGGCTCAAAGTCCTAAAACTCTAACCACATTTTTGGCCTTTTTGGAATGGCCAACTCCTAATTTTGTTAGCATAAACTTAGATATGGTCCTAGGGAACCACTGTGAATAGCAAAGACACTCCAATCATTTGGGAAATCAGTATTTAGAAGTTGCCTCCCAGGGACCAGGGGCAAAAGTCAGTCAAATTCTTGATTATTCAACACTAGCCAAAGTAAACAATTTTCTCAGTCTTCTCTCCCATTTTATCCCCAAAATCTACTTTCTTATGCCCACATGTGAAAATGCTACCATTCCTTCAAGCTCATCACAAACACTACTTCTTTAGGAGCAATTCCTTGATTAGTCCAACATCATATATTTTTAACTCTAGTAGATCTCCTTTTATTAATTTATTATACTTGTTGCACACAAATATTAAATTATTTCCTGCACAAAATTATAGATTATTTTAGCTTGTAAGCTTTATGCCATTCATCTTTATCTTTCAATAATATTCTGCAAAGAATTTTTCACATAATACCTGCTCAGTATTTAATAAAATTACTCATTTTGTTTTGATTATTACTTTGTGACAGGCACTGAGGTAAGAAAGAGAATACAACAAATAACCATAAATAACAATATTGATTTCTTACCCCCCAGATGCTTGCATGCCAGATGAAGAAGCGAATCTTGTTAGAAAAGGAAAGCAATTGGACCATAGCTCTAGAAAGAAATTTTAGATATGCAAGAAAAGAGCTTAAAAATTATTTCTTGGAAATACGATTTATACTCAAGTGTTTGTTGATCTTTCTCACTTGAAACTTAGTTTCCTAAATTAATCTACTTGGAGAACTGGCAACAAGGTGCAAAAAATCAAGATGTCTACCTTTGATTAGCTATAGGTCTAAGCAGAGTAAATCCTGGATATTCACACAGCCTAACAGTACCTGTAACTATATAGGATTTTAGCCCAAAAGTCTTAGCAAGTAATTGATTCCTTTTCCAACAGATACCATAGTACCCCTTTAGGTGGCAGAAAATAAAATCTCTTTATTTACCTCTGAAGGACCTAGTAAAAGTGAAGTTAGATAGCTATTGATACAGTTAAAATCTGGCATAGCCAGGAGGACCATGGGGAGTTCAAAAACAGCTATTGTTTTGTAACTATATGTTTATTCATTTTATTAGATTATGTGGGAAACATGACTAATGAAACACTTTAGGTTTGCTCTTGTGGTGAATTAAGACATATGTGAAATATACTTTACTTCAGTGAAAAATCTAAAATATTTTCCTTCTATATTCCTTGATTTTGTAATTTGTGATAACATAATAATTTCCAAATTAGTAGTACTAATAAGAACGTAAGCTTATGGTTTTCATGTTCTATGCAAAAATTCATATCTATAGGAACATGAATACATTTCTTAAACTTTCTGAGCCAATTTCTTTTCTATAAGCATAACATGATAAATCCTTTTACAAAGCTTTGGTGTGATTATAAAATGTGTTTCTATACATAAAAGACACCTAGTGCGGTGTAAATATTTAGTATATAATCAAAATATCTTAGCTCCCCTCACCACAATGTCTTGAACAAGTTAGATATTAAAATCTCTTTTCTAAAAATTTTCAAACTGATCCTTATCATGTTAACACAGATTTTAAGAATTTATAAACTTGAATACACATAGGTAACCAAGTTATTATCTTGTTATCTTTCCTTAGAAGAATATACTTTAATTATTCACAGGACTAAGTACCATTCACACATAAAATGGACCAAACTTGGATAAATCATTACCTTAAGACTGAAAATAAAGTATCTTTTTACAGAGGAAAATGTTTGCATTCTGGCAAGCTGTGCACAGAAGCTAATGGGAGTGGAATTCAGAGGGGAATATGTAAGTTTAAAAATATCTTTCTATAAAAAAAAAACGGAGAGAATAGAAAAATTCCCTAGGGATGCAGCATGCAATAAAATTTGAGACTGATAGTGAGAAAGGCTATGGAAATCAGTGAATAACAAAATGTCCCTGATTAATAGCATGCATATGTTTTCTGTAGACCCATTTGACACTTTTCTGTGTAGAGCATCCAATTTGGAATCAGGTTGGAACCATAATCTACACAGTTGTATGGTTCTTTTACTTTCTATTTTTTAATCAATGGAATAGATGAATTTCAGAAAGCCTGTATGAAATAGAGAAAAAAGCACTAAGTAAAAACTGTAAGTCATTTTTGAAAGTAGTGTCAAAAATTCAGCTAAAGAACAAAAAATAGAAATACACAGTTTGGATTCATTTTTTAAATCCCTGAATTTTTCTATGAATATTTACTTAGACATCATATATCTCAAGAATACATTTGGAGAAAATTAAGGGAACAGTATTATTTGTTCTGTCATTTCAATCACAGTAAAATTGTTCTCATAGTTGTAACTTTATCAAGAAAAATCATTTACAAATGTTTGGTATACAAGGAGAAAAATTCCAGCTTTCAAGTTTTATGTAGTGAGAAAAACTGATACTTTGTATCTAGTCTCACTGGTGTTTATGATTTAAACCTTGACTAATATTCCGCTTTAAAAACTTTGAAATAAAAAATAGCTTAGTAATTTCATGCAATAATGTCATATTGAGCCAATCCAAGCCACTGCTCCTATTAGCATTTATTTATTAGGAACCTGAGGTCTCCATTCAGGTTTTAGTAGGCAGATGTTGTTACACTGTGGGAACATTCTGTCAATTAGTACTACTTTGGCTTTTCCAAGTATCTGCAGAGAATTAAAATTAGAAACAAGATAGGAACTGATATATATTCCCACAATGCACTAGAAACATTCATTTTTAGTTATTGTGGAGAAGTTTTTCAAATATCATGCATTATTTTAGTGATTTATTTTTGATAAAAGTCTTAAGCAATAATCAATTTTAATATAATTATTTAACTATTCATAAATAAATTTCTAAATAGTAGCACACTGTAACATGTATATTATATCCTTAAGATGTGCTTGTTTTATGTGTTAAAACATTATAAAATTAGATGGAAATTTGATGATTTACATAAGAAAAGTTGGCAATTGAGAATTATCCTATACTTGTACTATTTGCAAAATTGTAATACATGGAAAATAAAAATGGTTAATTATTTTAATTTGAATAATATATGTGAGTCTAAACAAAATTTGAGAATCTTCAACATTATCTTTATTTCAGTCTGTCTACTGTTTTTAAATTTCTTTATAATCTAACATTTAATTATATTTCTTGTATTTTCCACAAATGCCAATTTATTCAAGATCATTTGTAGAAGAAATATTTATTTTGTGAGGAAGTTAAGATCTTGGCTATTTAAAAAAGTAATGAAATATTCTTAGGTAGTTAGGTTTGCATAGTCTTAACTTTAGCACAATGGAATGATAGACCCATCCCCAGCAGTAACAGTAAAATGATACAGCCATGATGTGGTCTGTTATTATATTGGTAGTGTATATATGTGTTGTGGATGGGGGAGGGAAGAAAATGGAGTGGGAGGGCTGAAAGCCTTAGGGACTTGTATGTAGTTCGAAAAAGTCTGTGAAAGGATTTTGATAATTCTACTGTTTTCTCTCTAAACAAGATTGAAAACTGCATGCAATTAATTTTGCAATGCTTTATATTTTGAAGCTTATAATACCAATCTGTTTTGTTTTCTTTGTTATTTATTTATTTATGCTTTTGAGAGATAACAGAACCAAAACAGCACATTGGTCATGTGTTCAGTCCTGGAAACACACCATGTGTGTTTGGAATGCATAACATTGGAAACTTATTTTTCTGGTGAATTTATGCTTTGCCTGGTGTTAATACAATTGTGTCAGGGAGCTACGTATCTTCCTCTCTCTTGTCCTTACTATGGATCCGAGGTTCAAATATGGGTAGAGGTGATATTAGATAGAGCTCACAGTTTTGGGAGTTGACAATTCAGAAGCTGTACATAAATGCATTTTACTAGCAGAATTATAAAGCGAATTGTATTCATAGCACTGCAATTTCTTTTATGTTAATGTCAGCACAATGATTGGGTATGAATGAGACCCTGAAAATTGAGTTGGAAACACATGGACAGATTCATATAAAGATGAAAATTTTACTTTAAATTTTTTCTGAGACCCTTTTGCCACTAGAAACAGAGTCCCTTCCCTGCTTCAGTAGGTGGATTTCCATTTTCCTGAAGAAATTAAAGAACAGTTATTAGGTAGCTGCTTTATAGCAGATGCTAGTTCTCATTAAAATCTACCCTCAGCATCTCTCATTGCCTCTATACCTATAACCATTCTAAGAAGCTTCTCCACGCATCTCTCCAAGAGATACTCAGAACCAACTTTCAGTTGTGTTCTTTCCAAATCCATGACCTTAGGCACTGCTTTAAATTCTGTCTACTGGGAGGATTTATCTTTGACTCTGTCTCTCATATAAACCCTAAGCAGGGTTGTAATGCTACTCCTGTTCTCTTTTGGGTAATGCCAGCATATTATGCAGAACATTCTGTAAACAAGATCCAATTTTTATTTCCTCGTACAACTGTTCATAGTGAATACCTCAGGAGATCATAGATGTGTTCTGAGATAAAGACATCAATATTGCAGGAGAAGCAGCCATATGAATTGGAGTCACTTGCCCATGCAACTTATGTGTGCCTTCAGGAAGGCTCAAATCAGATCTTTTACATATCATAGCCTCTCAGTGACAGAGTGATGTTTTGTATACCTAATTTTTTTGCACCAATGTACCAGGTTACACTGAATTCATGATGAATAGCTCAGTTTGTGTGAAAAATCAGTGGGCTATGGCCAAGCTATTTTTATGCTGACTAGGGTCCAATGGCAAATCAAAAGATATTTTCAGAAGTAGAATAGCTGTCTGCAAAGGGTGGAATCACTTTGCTCCAAAATTGCAAAGGTCTGCCCTATTCTTCACTTACAGCAACCTGCCAGAAGTTCCATACAACATTGTTCTGTGTTATCTTAGACCTGCTGAGTCATGTGGCTGAGGTAAGCTGAGTAGTTTGCATGGCAACCATGTATTATAGCAGTCTTCTCTTCATTTCACGTGAAGAAAACAAACCAAAACATTCTTTTTTATGCCATTAAACTAGGATAAGAAGAAAGGGACTACTTTACTTCCTCAGGTGATTAATCTTGAAAATCAAGGGGGGAATGTGTTGTTACTGCATAATGGAGACAAAGTGTGTGTCCAGAACCCAAGAGATCCTTTGAAGATCTGTCTAATATTTTCATATCCTTTGTGAAAGCTAGATGGAGATGATTACCCAAACACAGGCAAAACTAAAAATGACCCAGGACCTTCAGTAATTAAAGGTTTGTTAGTCTGGATTTTCTTGAGAAACAGAACCAATAAAATATATGTACCCGGGCTTCCCTGGTGGCGCAGTGGTTGAGAGTCCGCCTGCCAATGCAGGGAACACGGGCTTGTGCCCCGGTCTGGGAAGATCCCACATGCCGCGGAGCGGCTAGGCCCATGAGCCATGGCCGTTGAGCCTGCGCTTCTGGAGCCTGTGCCCTGCAACGGGAGAGGCCACAACAGTGAGAGGCCCACGTACCACACACACACACACACACACACACAAATATATATATATATATAATATATATATGTATGTATACATATATATGTGTACCCTCTATATCCCATTATATATAAGTTAATATAATTATAACATAATGTAATATAAATATATATTTATAGAAATATGATAATTATGTATATATAATGGGATTTACTATAAGTAATTGGCTCATGAATTATGAAGTTGAGAAGTCCCATGACCTGCCATCTGCAAGCAAGAGGCCCAGGAAAGCCATACTTTTGGATGTGGTAGATAAGTTTCTGGCCTTTATTATAGTGATGGTTTCATGGGTTTATACTTATCTCCAAACACATCAAATTATATACATTAAATATGCATATCTATTTGTATGCCAATCATACCTCAATAAAGTGGTTAAAAAATAAACTCCACTCCAAGTTCAAAGGCTTGAGAACCAGGAGCACCAATGATGGTAAGTCCCAGTAACAGAGTAGGAAAAGACTGATGTTTCAGCTCTAGGAATCAGGCGGAGCGTTAGTATTCAACATTCCTCCATCCTTTTGTTTTTTTCATGTCAATGAATCAAATGATGCCTACCCCCTTAGGGAGGACAACATCCTTTACTCTGCCAACTAATCTAAATGCTAACTCTTCCAGAAAGAATCTCACAGACACATCCAAAAATAATCTTTAACCAGGCATCTGGACATCCTTTTGTTCAGTCAAGTACACACATAAAATTAATGCTCAAAGAAAGTTTAGGTCATTCCAGCATCTAAGGGAACACAAAAACTGAGGTGCTTGTTGAAAGCCAAGGGGATATGGAGTAAGGAGTAGAAGATATGAGTAATAAATCAAAGCTATGTTCATATATGGTAGGCAGAATTCTAAGATAGCCACTTGGTCTCACTGCCTGCTGCTCCCCTTTGAGTATGGGAGGGACTGTAAATATGGTGGATTTCAGTTGTACAGAGACCAAGCTGGTAAAATATGTTGGCGGCATAAGACCTGGGAGTGATCCCCTAGACAATAGCCAACAAGAAAGTGGAGACCTCAATCATACAATCACATGGAAATAAATACCGTCAACACCCACATAAATTTGAAACAGGACCCAGAGCTACAGAAAGGAGTGCAGCTTGGCTGGCATCTTTACTTTACTCTTGTAAGATACTGAGCAGAGAAACCAGTTATGCTATGTCCAATATCTGAATGACAAGACTGTGAGATAATAAATGGGTATTGCTTTAAATCCCTAAATTTGTTGTAATTTGTTATGCAGCAATAGAAAATTAATACACAATATGACCAGTTATGGAAGTGAAAATTAATACACAATATGACCAGTAGCATTTGCTTGTCTTCACTGTGTTTATATGAATATATTCATATGTGTGTGTTTATTATTTTCTATCTCCTCACTCCTATTATGTAATGAATGTTAATATTCTCTCTATTAAGTTGCCAGATATCAAAGACAGAGTGAATCAGTTTCAGGAGGAGTAAACATTACATAATAGTGATTAAAGTAACATGTAGGTCATACATGTATTTATTTAACATGTATTTACCTAACAAGGTATAGAGAAATCCTGTAAGGTGGAGACAAGTTTTTATATTCCTTCATGTGGGACTGAAACACGGCTACTAAATGAAGTGTACATGAATGACAAATTGAAAAATGGTAGTCTGTAGTGGATGTTGCTAATCAACATAATTGGAGCTGGGAAACACATTTCTCAAAACCTTCCTCCCTTTAAGGCTTGGGGTTAGAGCTGGCCACAAGAGGAATGTGAGTAATATATGGAAGGTAGAAGTGAGGAATACTTACTACTATCAAAATGTAGTGATGATATGCAATGGACAGATGCAGATTCACCTAGCTGGTTCTAGTTTATCTTCTCTTTTCTGCTCTTCATCCACCTTATCTTCTCAGCCATGTCCCTGCTGATAAACAGCATCCTGAGAACCTAACCAGATGCTTGAGTGCAGATCACAGACATTTTAACTTTATAGAAGTAACCATTCCCCATAGACATCACTTTGAGCTCTCACTTCAATCTTACTCAGGTGATCTGACATGTTTTGCTTGTCAAATTTCCTTGCAAGCCCTGAGTTGATTTCCTGTGAGCCAGTTATTCACTCTTTCCCTAATACTATAACATCCTTTCCATACTTTCACACCCCCAGCAACTTCCATATTTATGTAAGATCTAATTGAGGCAGGAGAGAGATTGGTTGCAGGTTAGACATTTACAACTGGCCTTCTGTTTACATTTCATTTGGGAGGAATAAGTGTGCTTCAGACTGGCCACTTACAACTAGCCTCCTGTTTGCCTTTCCTGAGACACGAGATAAGTGGGCTTCAGGTTAGACATTTAAAATCAGCCTCCTGTTTGCCCTCCGAAATGGAAGCAATGACAGAGACAGGGTAAATAGCTAAGCTTTGTCTCTTGTGGATGCCGTAACATAACAGTCATGGCAAGAACAAAGAGGGGAAAAATCTTGTTTGAGTAAAGGATCAAGAGATCTCTGCTCCCCATCTCCTTGGGGCAAGGGAGGCACTACACATACACAGAAAGGCTCCTTGGGGGTCAACAGTCAGGGGACAACCCCAGGACATAATGAGTTTTGCTTTCCCCAGACGCCTTTGTGTCGAGATCCATCTTGGCTGAGAGGTGCATGCACACCTAAGGGGAGGGTCCTGAGACAAATTAGCCAGAGGGGACCAAGCAAGATGATCTGACAGAAGGAAGAGAAAGACCTGGAAAACCGCTCCCTTGTAAAGGACTTAAACTTCCCAAAGGCACAACTCTCTGAGTTCACCCGTTCATCTTTCCACATGTTCTTTTCTTTTCCAATAAACTTTTTTCTTTACCTTCTGCCTCCTTGCCTGAATTCTCTCTTGACAAGGCAGGCAAGAACTGGGGGATTAGGCCTTACCCACTGGCCTTTGTGGTCTAGCAGTTAGGAACTCCTGGTCCGGGAACTAAACTCCTGCTTCCAGCTACTGCTCTCTGGGGCTTGTTGCAAGCTGCCTCTTACTGCTCCATGCATCTGAAATCATAATTACTATAAGAAATTTCTTATTCTTATAACAAGTGTAGGAGCTCTGCTTCTCTGACTGAACCATGACTTACACCGAGTGTCATTAGAAGGGGCTTATTTAAATATTTTCACTATCTCATAATGGAAGAAACAATGGAATTTCAAATGAACAAGTGGCAGGAGTTAACAAAGGATTTTAAAGAGATAACATTCCATTTTAAACAGTACAAAGTGCTGCCCTGTACTATAAATAACCAAATTCATTGCTCTAATTCTTCAGTAAAATGTTGCCTCCCTTATGTTTGTGGTCATTTAAGAAAATAAAAGAATTGCAGTGTTAGCTAGCAGTGAAATATGCACAAAAGGAAAAAAAAAATGTGAAAGAGAAGAAATAAACACAGACAATGCTTCAGAAATATTAGTCTTAAGCCAACAGAAACTAGGAGAAACATTGAACCCCCCCCCAATTTTCAAAGGTGTTTCAGCCACAAAGACTTCATGATAGCCTTACCATATTTTACTTTGCATTACAGTTATTTGTGAATATCCCGTATCTGTCTAACTAAATAGCCAGCTTTTATATGCCTCAAAGAAAGAATGTGCCGTACATATTTTTCTATTGGCTAACTGTCCCTCCTACTCCTCTACATCACACCCAGTATCTAAAGCAGTATCTTGCACAGAGTAGCTCAAGTGAACATGTATGTTCATGTATGTTGCCTTTGCTTGTAACATACTTCCATGGATACCTACTCCTCTCCTGTTCCACAGAGTCCTTCTGGGGCTGTCATCAATAACTTGATTTTCTCTTTCTTGTTATATGGCTTGTGTGTGTGTGTGTGTGTGTGTGTGTGTGTGTGTGTGTGAGAGAGAGAGAGAGAGAGAGAGAGAGAGAAAGAGAGAGAGAGAAAGAGAGAGAGAGAAATCCAAGGAAATTTACTAATAGAAAAATTTATTTTTGGCTTTAGGAATGATTTAAGAAAAGGCATATGACCCAAGCAAAGCTAATTAGACGTTTTTCTATGGAAGTGGTATATGACCATTTAATAAAAAGTAGTATTCTTGGGCTTCCCTGGTGGCGCAGTGGTTGAGAGTCTGCCTGCCAATGCAGGGGACACGGGTTTGTGCCCCGGTCCGGGAGGATCCCACGTGCTGCGGAGCGGCTGGGCCCGTGAGCTATGGCTACTGAGCCTGCACGTCCGGAGCCTGTGCTCTGCAACGGGAGAGGCCACAACAGTGAGAGGCCCGCGTACCACCAAAAAAAAAAAAAAAAAAAAGTAATATTCTTTTCCAGTAGTGGATTTAGATTTGGAGCAGATGAGTTATTATGAAAGACAGAGGCAGAGACAACAAAGCGATCCTATAAAATAATTTGGAACACTTTGCCTTTCAGTATTCTACTCTCAATTTTCACATCTATGTGAGTTAGTAAATTGTCTTTTGTTTAAGTTAATTTATATTTTCTAACTTGCATCAAGTAACAGTGTTACTCAGAAATGGGAAGTTACAAGTGATGGATCTTAAAATACAGAATTGACCAAATGAATTTGGGTTGACAAGTTAGCAGTTTTTATTTGTGAAACACTGTATTAGAATTCACACTATACATTCATAAAATATAAAGATTTATGTGGCTTCTTGTAAAATTAGTCTTAAACTCTTGGCTACCTCTTTTCACCTACAATTAAATGTTTAAAGAAGTTTCAAGCTTCTTTTACACTAACCCACTCTAAAAAAGAGAAAGAAGGGATGTGATGCTGCTTTTGAAATATGGTACATGTTCTGCCTACAATCAAAGAACTAAAATTACCAAAATTTTTTTTAAGATAATCATATCTTTACAGAACTGTGAGTATGTATTTTTGGAAAAATTCAGCATGAAGAAGGGAAGCAGAGGAATACAAAACTGGGACACGGGATGAAAAAAAGAAATGCTAAATTTAATTCCCAAACTGGTTACATTATTGAAGTAGGGGAAATATTAGGTCTATCTTACTGCTTTAGCCTATGCTCAGATAAAATCTATTAGGCTGTGGGCTTAGGACATGGATGGCACATAAAGACTTGTTTCTAAGGGACAGAAATCTTATCGTTGGTGTCCAATTTCAAGATTTGTGGCCCCACTCAATTTGACTTTGGTTACAATTCCTGAGATAAGCAAAAACAAAGCTGGCCATAGGCTTTCTGTGGTTTTCTAGAGATATGTTACCAGAGGAAGGCTTGTACATGGGTGATATTAATGTTCAGTCCTTAAATCATCCAACCCTCCTTAATAGTACATTTAGGCAGTAGACAGCAAACTCTGCATACCTGGTTGAAGAGAAACCACCCCCCTCTGCTTATCCAGATTGGTTCATGGAACAGCATAGACAAGATTTCTCAATTAGCCATATTGAGAAATCTAATAGGAGGACTTTCAGTGTGTAGAAAGGAAAGCCTTATTGAACCTGGCTCACAGACAATGGTGTATGCTAAAAAATATTAAATGCCTTATGTTATTCTTTTTCCTCCTTAATCTATTGTTTTTCCACCTTTGAATACTGAATGGAGATCATAGTTAAATTCTTCATTTAGTCAATAGATTGCAGAATACTGAAAAGGAATCACCACAGAATTAGATGTGTATCTTGGACTCACCTTGTTATCAACTATTATCACCCTGGAATGACATATTTGGGAATAATTTGGTTTGATACTGTTGTGGAGATGACAAGCTCTGTTTCTAGTCCATGTTGGAAAGTTATATTATGGTAAATTGAATGTGTTGGAATAAGGGTATAGTGAGTGAAGAATAACAAAGAGATATAATATTCTGCACATTCATCTCTGACTGTTAAAGCTGTCTTGTATATCCTGAAGAAAGATTATACATGAAGACTTGATTTAGGACAAACCATGTAGAACTGATATATGGTCAAATGTTCATAATTACAGTAGTGAACCCCCGAATACAGCTCTATCTCAAGGCAGATCATCCTTGGAAAACCTTGAGATAAGCCAATAAATTTTACTTGCTAAGAGTATTTTTCCCTCCTCATATTTAAATATATTATTGTATGGACAAATTACAAAATATTCTTAATAGATAGAGCAGATGTGGATATGGCTATACATACTGGCTCATAAATAAGGAATCCAGTGAGAGTACTTTATGTTGCAATAGCTGATATGACATTGGTTGGTCTTTTGTGAAATATTGGTTTCACTTTTGTGAAAGGATCGAGTGCACTTTCTGCTTACTGAATAATCAAAAGCAATTGCCGTAATCAGAAAAATGGATTACAGTTTTTGACCTGTCCTCAGGAACATGCTCATCCTGAAAATCTTGAATAATATAATATAAATATAAACAAAATTTAAGAATAGTTTTCTTACTATGGAGGATACTAAATTCAACAAGAGTCCTTCATTGAAGCTATACTTTTCATAGATGAATAAATCCACTGAATTCTAAATAAAGAAGTAGCTGAAGAAAATATTTCGCATTTCCATAAGAAGCTTAAAAATGAGAACCACTCACTGTGAAATGACCTAAAACGTAAAGGGAGAGCCTAAACATAGCATATCAGAGGTAAGCAGAAAAGTATACTGGAACCATTTAAGGGAGGAAGTTGGGAAGCAAAGCCCAAGAACGATGCCTGTGAAGATTTTAGCTGAGGAGAACATGTATCTTTCCTCAGTGACATAAATAATTGTGTACTTATACTCATTAATTAACAAGTGGAGCTTTACTTTTATAATGAGCAAATTTTTACCTGTAATCTTTGAAGAGGTATTACCTGTCTTCATATTTCTTACTTAAATATTTTCAGATGGAGGTAGAAAAAAATTTTGGAGATTTATTTTAATTTATAAGTTAAAGTAAGTTATTGAGTTTAGTTTACCATTTAATGAGATTTTATTTTTTGTTTTATATATATATATGTACTTATTTATATATATTGATACACTTTGTAGCTACTCAGTTACTCACACCCTACTACTATCACTACTTCATATTAGATGAGTTCTTACATTTATTTACTATAAAGATTATTATCTTAAAAATCCTAGGGATTGGGTATATTTACTATTCCTACCAGACACAAAAAACTGAAGCCTAAGAGAGGGTAAACAATAATGGGAGAAAATTCTCCATTAGAGAATTGTATATCTTATGAGTAAAGTACTAACATATTGTTACCAACTATATTTGCCTTGAAAAACAGAGACAGTATTTCCCACTGGAGTAGACGGCAGTTGTCTTTGCTGTTCAGTACAATAAATATAATGTGTCCCTCTGGGGAAGGTTTGGGCAGGTTGATTGGAGCTCAATATAAAAGGAGGATTCTTAAGGTTTGACTTTCTTTGGCTTAGATGCAAATCTACTAGGCGTGGTGATGCATGCATCTAAGCCCACTTTTGTCTCAACCATGGGGCTGGGAGACATGGAAAACTAGTAGAAGCATGGAAAAATGATGCAATCATGAGACCCATTATGCTCTCTGTACCAGAAGATGTAAAGTCCTTTGTCTCCAACCAGGAATCTTACATCTTCTGCTGGCAAGCTAACTTGTTAGTTAGAAAGTAGGCAAGATCCCATGCCATTCATAACACTTGTCAAGCAAGCAAATATGCTTAAGAATACCCAGAGAGTCATCAAGAGAGTCAAGTTTTACAACCAGAAATAACTGTTTCTGGATCTCTTTTTTATTTAGCAACTGCATTGCATTGGCTCCTATTCCAGTCATGGAGCACTATTATAAAAATATATTAGAATTTATATTGAGGTTTAACTAGATTAGCAAATAATCGTATTAGAACAATACGATTTTTACTTCTACTTATAATTCTACCTCAGAATGAATAGAGAAATATAAATTAAAATTTTCAGAAAAAAACTTTAATCAACTTGAAGAGGATAAGAAAGCCATAACTTTAAAAAAGGCAATCTATTTCTATGATAACATCTTGAGAATTCATCTCTTAATTTGGTGTTTAGCACTGTGAAATTTAAAAAAGGGAGTGTCAAACAGAGTTTTCAAAATGGAGGATAAGTTGGCTGATTTAGTTAAATAATGAGTTCACTCAGAAAAGGAAACAATATCCATTATAAGTGAGAAATCATAAATGGAATATTTTGGAAGATTTACCTGACTAGTACTGGCAGGGAGAGGATAAAATGTACACATTTAATATGTGTTTTATTTTGTTATTTTGACATTTACATATTTTTTACTGCATTCTGAGAGCATCTTTTTACAATTAATAAACCATAAGTAAACATTAGCCTAGAGTACCACCAAGCAAGTTCTGATCTAAATCTTTACAAAATTATATTTTTTACATTTTTTTAACTAACACTCTCCACTCATCCTCTCTCCACTGCTACCCTTTGGGACAGACCGTCGCCCAATACAGTTTCAGTGAATAATTTAGTAGTCAATAATAATAGAATTTTATGTAAGAACCTTCATGTGAAGAACATTATACATAATTTATTCTAATAATAACAATATATAAATTATTCTCTACACTTTACAGAGGAAAATTGAAGCCCTGAGACCTCACCTAAAGTCACCAAGGGCAAACAGCTTATAAATAAGAGTCCACTTTGAACTTAAATCTTATTTCCCACAAATAATAGAAGATTTTTATTTCACTATAAAGATTACCAGGAAGTGCATTGCATTCAACTCCCAAAGAACTACAATTCACCTGGGATAGATGTGAGTGACCACTCTGCATAGTGCCATATACAGAGGAATACTAGGAGTTAACATGGTTTCTATTCTTGTCTAGCATACAGTACACTGTGAAAGTAAAAAAAAAAAAACACCATAAACAAGTAAGTGATTATAAAATAATGAAGGTTCATAAGGAGAAAGAAACTATGTGGTACTTTAATGGAAAATATAATGTTCGGATGGATTGTGAGAGTTTACTTAGTAAAGAACACATTGAGGAGGTAATATGTGAGCAGAGAGCTGTGGGAAGGTAATGAGTCAGCTATGTGAAGGGCCACTATAAGAGAACTCCAGTTAATGTGGATACCACATCCAAATGTCAGTGAGATATACTATTGAAGGGTTTGAAAGAATGAGCAATGGCCAAATTTGCTGGAGAACAGAATATAGAGAGGCTACAGAGTAATTAGGCAAGGAGTAAAACAATAAGATTATGAGGATACTCTAAGTTCAGATAAAATGCATTACTTATCTTGCAAGGCAGAAAGATTTAAATAGGGAGAGCTGTTATCAAGTATTAACTGAAAAGTTGTCCTGGTTGCATTGTAGAGAAGGAATGTGGGAAATTGGTAAAATGAGATGCAGACATGCAAATTAAGAAGCTACTATATTGAATAGTTATTATTGTAAAATCAGATGATTAATGGTGGTGAATGGATAAAGAAAAAAAAAAAAAAGATCCAAGAGATCTTACATTGGAAAGAGATTCCAAGAGATAAAAAAAAAAAAAAAAAGACAGACATTGATGGTGGATTTTAACTGAGAAATAAAGAAGTAGAAGAAGAAAGTAAAGATGCTACACCCCTGTTTCCTGGTATAAGCATTTGATTAAATTGTTAATACAATTCTTAAATGGTTATAGTTGTTGAAGTTCATTTACTGATTTCTTTTAAAAAAAGTGTGTTGTTTTTACTTATTATTATTTACAACCAAAAACAAATATCATAAAGGAAAATTGAAATTTACCTGCAACAGTCTAAAAACCTCTCTTCTTACAAAATATATAGATATGCATAAATTACAATAAACATACCATTTCAATGAATAATAACCTCAAAGTAAATAAAAATCCACAAGGAATAGTTACTAATACCAGAGTGGTAAGCTCTGAAAACAATACTATTTAAAGAAGATATTGATAGAGAATTTTTCAAACTTTTGCTACATATTGTTTATAAAAGACACTTTCCAACCATGGGAAAACTAAAAAGTAAAATGATGAAATACCATATATGTAAAGCAAATGCTGAAAAGAAACAGAAAATGAACACAAATTCTGTAACTAAACTGTCAAGAATTAAATTATAGTCTGTCCCTTGTTAACTGCTTAACTTTGCTCGTTACTTAAAAATGGGCAAAATAATAGTACTGACTTAGAGATAAGTTTATATATAGTAACATATATGCGTGAAATTTTTATACTTATGTATATGTACATATTGCAAGTATTTGGCCATTATTGTTCATATTTGACAAAATATCCTCTCATGCAAAAAAGGTTTTATGTATAAATCAAATCTCCACATGGCAATAATGTTGAATTTACTAAGAAGCAATTATAATTTAAAACTTGTATACACCTAGTAACAGTGTTTCACAATAACATACAAAATAATCATTGATAGAACTACAAATAGAAATAAATGAATCCAATATAGTGATAGGGTACCTTAATCCATGTCTTTCAGCAATTGATAAATAAAAATAAAAAATAAAATTATATGTGTATGTAAGTATATATATGTGAACAACAAAAATAAAAAAATATTAAACAGTCACTGAGGAAACTCAGATATTAGACTTTGAAGACAAAATCTTAAACCCAGCTATTTTTAAAAGGTTCAAAGATCTAAAGTAAACATTTCCTGTTGCAAGAGCACCAGAGTCACAACTAACTGCTGAACAATCAGTGACAGGAAGACACTGGAACTCACCAAAGAAGATACCCCACATCCAAAGATAAAGGAGAAGCCACAGTGAGATGGTAGGAGGGGCGCAATCACAATAAAATCAAATCCCATAACTGCTGCGTGGGTGACTCACAAACTGGAGAACACTTATACCACAGAAGTCCACCCACTGGAGTGAAGGTTCTGAGCCCCACGTCAGATTTCCCAACCTGGGGATTGACAAAAGGGAGGAGGAATTTGTAGAGAATCAGACTTTCAAGGCTAGGGCAATTTGATTGCAGGAGTTTGACAGTACTGGGGGAAACAGGGACTCCACTCTTTGAGGGCACACACAAAGTAGTGTGCACACTGGGACCCAGGGGAAGGAGCAGTGAACCAATAGGAGACTGAGCCAGACATACGTGCTACTGTTGGAGGGTCTCCTGTGGAGGCAGGGGGTGGCTGTGTCCCACCATGAGGACAAGGCCATGGGCAGCAGAAGTTCTGGGAAGTACTCCTTGGCATGAGCCCTCTCAGAGTCAGCCATTAGCCCCACCAAAGAGCTGGGTACACTCTAGTGTTGGGTCGCCTCAGGCCAAACAACCAACAGGGAGGGAATCCAGCTCCACCCATCAGCAGACAAGTGGATTAAAGTTTTACTGACTTCGGCCCACCACAGCAACAGCCAGCACTACCCACCACCAGTCCCTCCCATCAGGAAACTTGCACAAGCCTCTTAGATAGCCTTATCCACCAGAAGGCAGACAGTAGAAGCTAGAAGAACTACAATCCTGTAGCCTGTGGAACAAAAACCAAATTCACAGAAAGATAGACAAGATGAAAAGGCAGAGGGTTATGTACCAGTTGAAGGAACAAGATAAAACCCCAGAAAAACAACTAAATGAACTGGAGATAGACAACCTTCCAGAAAAAGAATTCAGAATAATGATAGTGAAGATGATTCAGGACCTCAGAAAAACGATGGAGGCAAATATCGAGAAAATGCAAGAAATGTTTAACAAAGACCTAGAAAAATTAAAGAACAAACAAACAGAGGTGAACAATACAATAACTGAAATGAAAAATACACTAGAAGGAATCAATAGCAGAATAACTGAGGCAGAAGAACGGATAAGTGACCTGGAAGACAGAATGGTAGAATTCACTGCTGCAGAACAGAATAAAGAAAAAAGAATGAAAAGAAATGAAGACTGCCTAAGAGACCTCAGGGACAACATTAAACACAACAAGATTTGCATTATAGGGGTCCCAGAAGGAGAAGAGAGAGACAAAGGACCTGAGAAAATATTTGAAGAGATTATAGTCAAAAACTTCCCTAATGTGGGAAAGGAAATAGCCACCCAAGTCCAGGAAATGCAGAGTCCCATACAGGATAAACCCAAGGAGCAACATGCCAAGACACATAGTAATCAAACTGGCAAAACATTAAAAACAAAGAAAAATTATTGAGAGCAAAAAGTAAAAAATGACAGATAACATATAAGGGGATTCCCATAAGGTTAACAGCTGATTTCTCAGCAGAAACTCTACAAGCCAGAAGGGAGTGGCATGACATATTTAAAGTGATGAAAGGGAAGAACTTACAACCACTATTAATCTACCCGGCAAGGATCTCATTCAGATTCGATGGTGAAATCAAAAGCTTTACAGACAAGCAAAAGCTAAAAGAATTTATCACCACCAAACCAGCTCTAAAACAAATGCTAAAGGAACTTCTCTAAGTGGGAAACACAAGAGAAGAAAAGGACCTACAAAAACAAACCCAAAATAATTAAGAATATAGTAATAGGAACATACATATTGATAATTACCTTAAACGTAAATGGATTAAATGCTCCAACCAAAAGAAACAAACTTGCTGAATGGATATAAAAAAAAGACCCATATATATGCTGTCTACAAGACACCCACTTCACACCTAGGGACACATAATACTGAAGTGAGGGGGTGGAAAATGATATTCCCTGCAAATGGAAATCAAAAGAAAGCTGGAGTAGCAATACTCATATCAGATAAAATAGATTTAAAATAAAGAATGTCACAAGAGACAAGGAAAGACACTACATAGTGATCAAGGGATCAATCTAAGAAGAAGATATAACAATTATAAATATTTATGCACCCAACATAGGAGCACCTCAATACATAAGGCAACTGCTAACAGCTCTAAAAGAGGAAATCAACAGTAACACAATAATAGTGGAGGACTTTAACACCTCACTTACACCAATGGACAGATCATCCAAACAGAAAATTAATAAGGAAACACAAGCTTTAAATGACACAATAGACCACATAGATTTAAGTGATATTTATAGGACATTCCATCCCAAAACAGCAGATTACACTTTCTTCTCAAGTGCACATGGAACATTCTCCAGGATAGATCACGTCTTGGGTCACAAAGCAAGTCTCAGTAAATTTAAGAAAATTGAAATCATATCAAGCATCTTTTCTGACCACAATGCTATGAGATTAGCAATCAATTAAGGGAAAAAAAAAACGTAAGAAAAACAAACACATGGAGGCTAAACAATGCGTTACTAAATAATCAAGGGATCCCTGAAGAATTCAAAGAGGAAATCAAAAATTATCTAGAGACAAATAACAGTGAAAACATGATGATCCAAAACCTATGGAAGTCAGCAAAAGCAGTTCTAAGAGGGAAGTTTATAGCAATTACAAGCTTACCTCAAGAAACAACAAACATCTTAAATAACCAATCTAAAGTTACACCTAAAGGAACTAGAGAAAGAGGAACAAACCAAACCCAAAGTTAGTAGAAGGAAAAAAATCATAAAGATCAGAGCAGAAATAAATGAAATAGAAACAAGGAAAACAATAACAAAGAGCAATAAAACTAAAAGCTGGTTCTTTGACGGATAAACAAAATTGATAAATCATTAGCCAGACTCATCAAGAAAAAGAGGGAGAGGACTTAAATCAATAAAATTAGAAATGAAAAATGAGAAGTTACAAGAGACACCGCAGAAACACAAAGCATACTAAGAGACTAATACAAGCAAAGCTATGGCAATAAAATGGACAACCTGGAAGAAATGGACAAATTCTTAGAATGGTAAAACCTTCCAAGACTGAAACAGGAAGAAACAGAAAACATGAACAGACTGATACAAGCACTGAAATTGAAACTGTAATTAAAAATCTTCCAACAGGGGCTTCCCTGGCGGCGCAGTGGTTGAGAGTCCACCTACCGATGTGGGGTACATGGATTTGTGCCCCAGTCCGGGAGGATCCCATGTGCTGTGGAGCAGCTGGGCCTGTGAGCCTGTGCATCCAAGAGCCTGTGCTCTGCAACGGGAGAGGCCACAACAGTGAGAGGTCCATGTATCCCAAAAAATAAAAATAAAATCTTCCCACAAGCAAAAGTCCAGGACCAGATGGCTTCACAGGTGAATTCTATCGAACATTTAGAGAACAATTAACACCCATCCTTCTCAAACTCTTCCAAAAATTTGCAGAGGAAGGAACACTCCCAATCTCATTCTATGAAGCCAGCATCACCCTGATACCAAAACCAGACAAAGATACTACAAAAAAAGAAAATTACAGACCAATATCACTGATGAATATAGATGCAAAAATCCTCAACAAAATACTACCAAACACAATCCAACAACACATTAAAAGGATCATACACTATGATCAAGTGGGATTTATCCAAGGGATGCAAGGATTCTTCAATATACACAAATCAATCAATGTGATACACCATATTAACAAATTGTAGTATAAAAAAACATATGATCATCTCAATAGATGCAGAGAAAGCTTTTGACAAAATTCAACACTGTTTTATGATAAAAATCCTCCAGAAAGTGGGCATAGAGGGAACCAACCTCAATATAATAAAGGCCATATACGACAAACCCACAGCAACCATCATTCCCAATGGTGAAAAACTGAAAGTATTTCCTCTAAGATCAGGAAGAAGACGAGGATATCCACTCTCATCACTATTATTCAACCTAGTTTTGGAAGTCCTAGCCATGGCAATCAGAGAAGTAAAAGAAATAAAAGGAATACAAACTGGAAAAGAAGAAGTAAAACTGTCACTGTTTGCAGATTACATGATACTATACATAGAGCATCCTAAAGTTGCCACCAGGAAACTACAAGGGCTAATCAATAAATTTGGTAAAGTTGCAGCGTGCAAAATAAATCCTCAGAAATCTCTGACATTTCTATATACTAATGATGAAAAATCTGAAAGAGAAATTAAGGAAACACTCCCATTTACTATTGCAACAAAAAGAATAAAATACCTAGGAATAAACCTACCTAGGGAGACAAAAAACCTGTATGCAGACAACTATAAGACACTGATGAAAGAAATTAAAAATGTTACAAACAGATGGAGAGATAGACCATGTTCTTGGAGTGGAAGAATGAACATTGTGAAAATGATTATACTACCCACAGCAATCTACAGATTCAAGGCAATCCCTATGAAGTTACCAATGGCATTTTTTACAGAACTAGAACCAAAAATCTTAAAATTTGTGTGGAGAAAAAAAGACCCTAAATAGCCAAAGCGGACTTGAGGGAAAAAACAGACCTGGAAGAATCAGGCTCCCTGACTTCAGACTATACTACAAAGCTACAGTAATCAAGACAATATGATACTGGCACAAAAACAGAAATATAGATCAATGGAACAGGATAGAAAGCCCAGAGATAAACCCACAAACCTCTGGTCAACTAATCTATGACAAAGGAGCCAAGGATATACAATGGAGAAAAGACAGTCTCTTCAATAAGTGATGCTGGGAAAACTGGACAGCTACATGTAAAAGAATGAAATTAGAACACTCCCTAACACCATACACACAAAAAAAACCTCAAAATGGATTAAATACCTAAATGTAAGGCCAGATATTATAAAACTGTTAGAGGAAAACATAGGCAGAACACCCTAAAATGTAAATTACAGCAAGATCCTTTTGACCCACCTCCCAGACAAATGGAAATAAAAACAAAAATAAACAAATGGGACCTAACGAAACTTAAAACCTTTTGCACAGCAAAGGAAACTACAAAAAGACAACTCTCAGAATGGGAAAAAATATTTGCAAACGTATCAACAGACAAAGGATTAATCTCCAAAACATATAAACAGCTCATGCAGCTCAATATTAAAAAAAACCAAAAAACCCAATTCAAAAATGGGCAGAAGACCTAAATAGACATTTCTCCAAAGAAGACATACAGATGGCCGAGAAGCACATGAAAAGTTGCTCAACGTCACTAATTATTAGAGAAATGCAAATCAAAACTACAATAATGTATCACCTCACACCAGTTAGAGTGGGCATCATCAGAAAATCTACAAACAGCAAATGCTGGAGAGGGTGAGGAGAAAAGGGAATCCTCTTGCACTGTTGGTGGGAATGTAAATTGATACAGCCACTATGGAGATCAGTATGGAGGTTCCTTAAAAAACTAAAGATAGAATTAACGTATAACCCAGCAATCCCACTACTGGCCATATACCCAGAGGAATCCATAATCCAAAAATAAACCTGCACCCCAATATTCATTGCAGCACTATTTACAATAGCCAGGACATGGAAGCAACCTAAATGCCCATTGACAGATGAATGGATAAAGAAGATATTGTACATATATACAATGGAAGATTACTCAGCCATAAAACCGAATGAAATTGCGTCATTTGTAGAGACGTGGATGGATCTAGAGACTGTCGTACAGAGTGAAGTAAGTCAGAAAGAAAAAAACAAATATCATATATTAATGCATATGTGTGGAACCTAGAAAAATGGTACAGATGAACTGGTTTGCAGGGCAGAAATTGAGACACAGATGTAGAGAACAAATGTATGGACACGAAGGGGGGAAATTTGTGGGTGGGGGGTGGTGGTGGTGTGATGAATTGGGATATTAGGATTGACATGTATACACTAATATGTATAAAATGGGTAACTAATAAGAACCTGCTGTATAATAAAATAAATAAAATAAAATTCAAAATTTCAACAAAAATTATAAATTAACCTATATTTCAAGAACTAAAGGAAGGTATGAGAACAATGTGTAACCAAAGATATCATCAATAAAATGATAGAAATTATAATATTAAAAAAGAACAAAGTAAATTTCTGGAGGTGAAAAGTTCAATAAATTAAATAAAAAATTTTGTAGTGTGACTCAACTTCAAGTTTGGGGAAGCATAAGAAAGAAAAAATGAACTATAAAATGTGAAATTGAGGTGTCCCTTGTGGCACAGTGGTTGAGAGTCCGCCTGCTGATGTAGGGGACACGGGTTCATGCCGCAGTCCAGGAAGATCCCACATGCCACGGAGAGGCTGGGCCCGTGAGCCATGGCTGCTGAGCCTGTGCTCCGCAATGGGAGAGGCCCGCGTGTCGCAAAAAAAAAAAAAAAAAAAGAGATGTGAAATTGAAGTATCCCATCTTAAGTGCAGAAAGTAAAAAGAATAAAGAAAAATGAACAGAGCCTCAGAGACATGTGGGCATCTAACAAGTATACCAACATATGCATAATGGAGGTCCAGAGGATGGAAGAGAAAGGGGCAGACAGGATATTTGAGGAAATAATGGCTGAAAAACTATTAAACTACACATCAAAGAATCTCAATGAACTCCAAATAGAATACCATCAAGGAAACATAATAAACATAATAGTAAACATAATAAACATAAACATAATAAATAGTAAACATAATAAACATAAAAGTAAAGGAAAGACAAAGAAAAAATAACTTGCAAGAGAAAAGCAACTCATCACAAATAAGTGATGCTCTATAGGATTTGCAGAAGATTTATCATCAGAAACCATGGAGGGCAGACAGCAGTAGAATGACATATTAGCAGTGCTAGAAGGATAATAGTGTACATCAAGAATTCAATGCCCAACAAAACTATTCTTCAAAATGAATAACAAAGACATGCCCAAATAAATAAAAACTGAGAAAATATATAGCTAGCAGACCATCCCTTCAGTATAAGTAATATTAAAAAGAGTTGTTAAGGTTGAAATGAAAGAATACTAGGCAAGAACTTGAATCCACATAAAGAAATGAAGAGCACTGAGAAAGTTAACTAAATAAAAGACTGTATAAATATATTTCTCTTTGCAAATATTTTTTCTTCTGATTGAACAGACAACTGCATGAACAAATAAGTATAAACATGTGTTGTTGGGCACATGATACATAAAGATATGAGTTCTATGACTGACAGCACAAAGGAAGAAGTGAAGCTATATGGGAGCAAAATTTTGTATACTACTGAAATAAATTCATAATACCAAAACTATGTTGTTATAAGTTAATATGGTAATTGTCATCCTTAGGACAACCACTGAAAGAATTCTAAAATCTATCATTGTAAAAAAAGACAAAGGAACTAAAATAGGACAGTAGGAAATATGTATTTAACAAAGAAAACAGACAGTCAAAGAAAAATTGAGGAACAGACAGGACATAAGTGTAAAACAAATATCAAAGTGTCAGACATAAATCCTAAATACAACATATAGAAAATTATGAGATACAGCAAAAGCAGTACCCAGAGGGAATTTATAAAACAAAAAATATTTCAAATCAATAAACCTAACCTTCTATCTTAAGAATTCAAAAAAGAATAGTATCCCCAAACGAAAGTACATAGAAAGAAGAAAATTATAAATATGAGTGCAAATGAATGAAATAGAGAATAGAACACAACACAGAAAATCAAAGATACTAAGAATTGATTCTTTGAATAGATTAACAAATTTGACAAACCTTTACCTACACTGAGGTAAACAAGAGGTAAAACAAGAGGTAAACAAGATAAAACCATTAAATCATTAAAATAAGAAATGAAGAAGGGAACCTGACTACAATCTTATAGAAATAAATGGGATCATAGGGTATAATATGAACAACCGTAAATCAACAAATTAGATAACATGGAATAAACAGACAAATTTCTAGAAATATACAAGCTGCTGAAATGCACTCAAGGAAAAATAGAAAACCTGAATTAATTTGTGATAATTAAAACATTCAGTCTATAATCAAACTTGCCACAAAGAAGCACCCAGGAAGAGATGATTTCTCTGGTAAATTCTACCAAACATTTAAACAACTAACAATAATTTTTCACAATCTATGAAACAAGTATCACCCCAATACCAAAACTATTTAAAAGATGTTACAACCAAAAAATGCAGCCAATATTATGTATAAATATAGGTGTAAAAATCTGTAACAATTTAGTTGCCAGTTGAATACAGGAACATATAAGGCTAATTATATACCATTACTAAATGGGACTTGGGGCTTCCCTGGTGGCACAGTGGTTGGGGGTCCGCCTGCCAATGCGGGGGACACGGGTTCATGCCCCGGTCCGGGAAGATCCCACATGCTGCGGAGCGGCTGGGCCCGTGAGCCATGGCCACTGAGCCTGCACATCTGGAGCCTGTGCTCCGCAATGGGAGAGGCCACAACAGTGAGAGGCCCATGTACCGCAAAAAAAAAAAAAAAAAAAAAAAAAGGGACTTGTCCCAGTAAGGTATAGGTTGTCTAACATACAAAAATCAGCAGAGAATTCTGGGAAGATGGCATAGTAGGAAGCACCAGGTATCTGTATTCCCACCTAAAGAACAGCTGCACTGGCAGAATCTTTCTGATGTAATGATGGAACTATTTTGGAACTGTGGAGTCTATTGAAGTCTTGGAACTTCCAGGAGAAGGATTGGACAGTACTATGTGGTTAATTTAGATCAAGTTAGCTCCTAACATTGTAGCAGTTTTCCCTCATCCATCCCTCAGCTTACACACACTTTGTGGGAGCCAAGGTGGGCAAAAAAGACCGTGTCCTCCAAATATCAGAGATCTGTTCCCTGATTGTTCATTGTGGCTTCTGATCACAGTGGTGCAGACAAATACGTGGGCAGTAATAGTTGATGCATTTTCCCCCATGGTTGGAAACTCCTCCTTCTGCATCTGAAGTGACTCCCAGGAAATTCAAAGTCAGGCATCCTACCCCCTCACTTTGTTTTTCTCTTCTCTTCCTTTTGGGAGCCAGAATTAAGACTATGACATTCAAACGTAAAGGCATGTAAGGGGATAATTATACAATGGCAACAAATGCCAGGGAAGTGGCTCATAAAAGACCTGAGGAAAACTTAAGTTTATACTTCAGGTTGACCCTTATCACAGAGACTGTCTAAAGCAATCAATAATAATAATAGGGCTTCCCTGGTGGTGCAGTGGCTGAGAGTCCGCCTGCCGATGCAGGGGACACGGGTTCGTACCCCGGTCTGGGAAGATCTCACGTGCCGTGGAGCGGCTGGGCCTGTGAGCCATGGCCGCTGAGCCTGCGCATCTGGAGCCAGTGCTCCACAACAGGAGAGGCCACAACAGTGAGAGGCCCGTGTACTGCAAAAAAATAAATAAATAAAAATAATAATAATAATAAAATCAGCAAACCCTGGGGAACGGAAAGAATCTGATTACCACATTATTAGATTCAAATATCCAGTTTAAAAAAAAAGACATGCAAAGAAACAGGAAAATATATCCCATTTAAAACAAAAAAAGTAAATCAACAGACACTGTCACTGAAAAAGATTTGATCGTGCAATTACTAGAAAAAGTCTTTAAAAGAAGTGTCATAAAGATGATCAAAGAACTAAAGGAAGATGTGGAGAAAGTCAAGAAAATAATATGTAACAAAGTGGAATTATCAATAAAGAGACAGAACATCTCAAAAAAAAAAAAGCAAAAAGAAATTCTGGAGCTGAAAAACTACAACTGGAATAAAAAATTCACTAGAGGGATCCAAAGCAGATTTGAGCAGGTCAAAGAAGGAATTAGCAAACTAAAATATAGAACAGTAGAAATTATTAAGTCCAAGGAATAGAAAGAAACAGGGTTAAGAATATATATACTATTGATAGTATGTATAAAACAGAAAACTAATGAGAACCTACTGTATGGCACAGGGAACCCTACTCAGTGCTCTGCAGTGACCTAAATGGGAAGGAAATCCAAAGAAGAGGGGATATATGTATAGGTTTAGCTGATGCACTTTGCTGTAGAGAAGAAACTAACACAACATTGTAAAGCAACTATACTCCAATAAAAAAAAAAAAAGAAAGAAAGGAAAAGTGAACAGTGCCTAAGGGACCTGTGAGTCACCATCAAGCTGACCAGTGAACACATTGTGTGAGTCTCAGGAGGGGAAGAGAGAGATAAATGAAAGAGAATGTTTGAATAAGTAATGGATGAAAACTTCCCAAATTTGATGAAATACATGTAGACAAACATCCAAGAAGCTAAACAAACCCCAAGATGAACTCAGATACCCACATTGCAACACATTATAATCAAACTTTCAAATGCCAAACCCAAAGAGAAAATCTTGAAAATAGCAAAAGAGAAACAATTTGTCACATACAAGTTATCCTCAATAAGATTATAAGCAGATTTCTCATCAGAAACTTTGGAGACCAGAAGTCAGAGGGCTGATATACAGGCATACCTTGAAGATATTATGAGTTTGTTTCCTGACCACCACAGTAAAGTGAATATTGCAATAATTCGAGTCACATGAATTTTCTTGTTTTCCAGTGTATAAAAAAGTTGTTTACACTATACTATAGTATATTTAGTGTGCAGTATCACTCAGCATTAAAAAATGCACATATCTTAATAAAAAATACTTTATTGTCAAAAAGTGCTAGCCATCAGCTGAGCCTTTAGTGATTCATAGTTGTTCTGATGAGGGAGGGTTTGAAATATTGCAAGAATTACCAAAATGTGACACAGAGATACAAAGTGAATAAATGCTGTTGGAAAAATGACACCGATAGATTTGCTTGATGCAAAGTTATGAAAAACCTTCAACTTGTAAAAAATGAAATATCTATAAAGCAAAATAAAGTGAAGCAATATAAAACAAAATATGTCTATTTTTAAAGTGTTAAAAGGAAACAACTGTCAACCAAGAATCCCATATCTGGCAAAACTGACCTTCAAAAGTAAAGGAAAAATTAAGACATTCACTGATAAACAAAAGCTTAAAGGGTTCATTATCACTAAACCTTCCCTGCAAGAAATGCTCAAAAGAGTCCTGCAGGGTGAAAACAAAGGACAAGAAAATAACTCAAGCTGTATGAAGAAATAAAGATCTCAATAAAAGTAAATACATAGACAATTATTAAAGCTATTATTACTCTAACAATAATTTGTAACTCACTTTCTGTTTTCTACATGATTTAACAGAGTAATGTATTAAAAATATATTAATCTAAAAGCTAGTATTATTGTAACTTTGATTTGTCTCCACACTTTGGTTTCTATATAAAAAAGACTAATGCATTTAAAAGAATTATGCTTTTTGTTACAAAATATATGAAGATGTAATTTTGTGACAACAATGAAAGGAGTGGGGAGAGAGCTTAAAGGAGCAGAATTTTTATATGTTATTGAAGTAAAACTAGTATAAATTCAAATTAGGATGTCTTAAATTTAGGATATTAAATATTATGCCTGTGGTAACCAAAAATAAAAAAAAATAGCTATGGAACACTACAAAAGGAAAGAACATAGAAATTTTAAACTTCACTGCAAAAATCAACAAAACACAAAATAGTATAGTAATGTGGGAAATGAGGGACAAAAAAAGCTATAAGGTATACAGAAAACAAATAGAAAAATGATAAAAGGTAGTCCCTACTTATCAATAATTATTTAAATGAAAATGGATTAAAATCTGCAATCAAAAGACAAATTTACAGACTGGATAAAAATACATGATCCAACTATATATTGTTTACAAGAGACTCATTATAGATCTAGAGACGCAAATGCATTGAAATTGAAAAGATGCAAAAAACAAATAAATAAATAAGTACCTTATATTGAATCCTTAGTGTTCACAGAAATTGGGCATAATGTTGCCCATGGCTTACTCCATATGGTCTTCCAAGAACCCTTTGAAGGAAATCACTGTTATTCCCATTTTACAGATGTGGATGTTGAGAGTTAGAGATGTTAAATAAGTAACAAAATGTTATACTCCCACAAAATATCAGAACTGAGATTCAAAACCAGGTCTCTTAGATGACAAGGTGCATGTTTTTAATCACTGCTGTACTAATGATCCTAAGATTATAATTATGGATGCATATTAAGACAGTGTAAATATGCTGCCATCTTAACATTTGTGCATAGGATAAACCACAGCTTATTATTGTCACTGAATTATGTAAGTTTTATTTCATGAACAAACATAAATGAATACATAAAAAGAAAGGATGAAAAAACTTACTCCATGTAAATAGCAGTCAAAAGAGTGCAGGATTGGCTATACTAATATCAGACAAAATGGGTTATAAATCAGAAAAGTTTATGAGACAAAGAACATTATATATATTAATACAATGCAGCAAGAAGATGTAACAATTATAAACATTTACGTACTAATAATAAACCATCAAAATATAGGAAGTAAAAACTGACAGAATTGAGGAGCAAAACAGGCAGTTCTACAATAATAGATACTTCAATACCTTACTCTCATTAATGGGTAGAACAAGCAGACAGAGATAAGTAAGGAAATAGAGGGCTTAAACAACACAATAAACCAAACAGGTCTAATACACATATACAGAACACTGTCTAGTAACAAAGCATATTCTTCTTAAGTGTATATATGTTAGCCCACAAATTTAGTCAAACAGATTTAAAAAGTAGAGGTCAAAGTATCTTCTCTAGCCACAAAATAATGAAGATAGACATCAACAACAAAAGTAAAACTGAAAAATTCACAAAATTTCGAAAATTAAATAACTGACCCTTAAACAACCAATGCATCAAAAAAGAAAACACATAGGAAATTAGAAAATATGTAGAGATGAATGAAAATGAAAACACAACAAACCAAAAACCTATGGAATGCAGCAAAAGCAATTCTAATGGGGAAATTTATAGCTATAAATGGTCAAAGAAATGTAAGAATACCAATAAGCACATGAAAAAATGCTCAAAATCTTTCCTCATTAGGAGAATACAAATCAAAACCACAATGAAATACCACCTCACATACACTAGGATGGCTATATTAAAAATCATGGGCAATAGCAAGTGATGTCAAGGATGTGAAGAAGTTGGAACTCTCATACATTTTTGATGGGAAATGTAAAATGATGTAGTTATTTTGAAAAACAGTTTGGTAGTTTCTCAAAAAGTCCTCTAAACATAGAGGGCCCGGCACTTCCATTCCCAGGCTTAATAATCAACTGTTGAGAACTTACGACTAAGACTAAGCAAAACTTGTACATGAATATTCATAGCAACATTATTCATAATAGCCCAGCAATGGAAAGAACCAATATGTCCACCAATTGATGAACGGAGGAATGAAAATAGTATACCAATCAATGGAATATTATTTAGGCATAATATGGAAATAAATAATGATACATACTATCCATGGATGAAGCTTGAAATATTATGCTAAGTGAAAAATCTAGACACAAAAGGATACATACTCTAGGATTCCTTTATTTGAAATTTCAAGAACAGGCAAATATATAGTGACAGGAATAGTCTTTGCCTGGGGTTGGGATTAGGAATATAGGAAGTGACTGATAATAGGTAAGTTTGTTTTAGGGAAGATGAAAATATCCTGGAATTAGATACTAGTTTGCTTTCACAACCTTGTCAATACAATAAAAAATACTGAATTATGCACTTCAAAAATGTTTATTTTGGGGCTTCCCAAAACCACTGGTGGCACAGTGGTTGAGAGTCTGCCTGCCGATGCAGGGGACACGGGTTCGTGCCCCAGTCCGGGAAGATTCCACATACCGCGGAGCAGCTCGGCCCGTGAGCCATGGCCGCTGGGCCTGTGCGTCCAGAGCCTGTGCTCTTCAATGGGAGAGGCCACAACAGTGAGAGGCCCGCGTACCACAAAAAAAAAAAAAGTTTATTTTGTGGTATGTGAGTTATATCTCAATAAAAAAAATTATGAGAGAAAAAATGATGTGTCAAGTAGAGTGACAAATGCCCTAAGAACATAAGGTTATCATATGTATAACTTACTTTAGCATAATATCTCATGATTGTCAGATGTTTCAATGTGTTCTGAATATATCTGGTACTTAAACAGTTTTCTGAAATGATCATGGAAATTAAAATTATCTCCATTTTGCAAACATAGAGACATAAAGTCTCTAGGTTAACATCACACTATGTGACTTGGACAAAATTCAAGACTGCTATTTTATAGAGACATTGTTCTATTATGCCAGTTAGAAATTGTTCTCCAATAAAACACTAAATTTAATTCTGACCATTTTAGCAGCCAAGCACAACATTCAAATATATTTTATATTTACTATTGTTAAATAAAAGGATATATATATTATCATATACATAAAATTCGCTTTGACCCTAATTTTTACAAAAAAACGATTGATCATGTTTTTAGAAATAAGATGTGCACAGATTCAATTCTCTGTTATCTATGTTAGTAGAGGAAATCATAGATGGAGGGCAAGATGGGGTCTGTATATGTCAGGAATGTTTAAAAAATTATGAAAGTAGGATAGACAGTAAACCACAGACAGTAGTCAAGTTTTTGACAATCTGCATTTTATTTTACTAAGTGTGGCAGTTGCCACTTAGTTTCAGAGAACTATTGTAATGAGGGAAGTAGCTCTTGTATTAGCAAATCTGTAGATTTTTCAAGAAAAGCTGGGACTATGGATATTAATATAAAATCTCCAGATTGATAAATACTCTTTTCACAATTTTTAAACACTGATCAGGCCAAACAGCACATTTCTAGTGAATACTTTTGTATTTAACTTTGTGATGCCTGTTCTAAGATTGGTGCATAATAAATGCATCACATTTTTTTTGTCTTAGAAATACAAACACTGGTTGCACTGTTTCTAGCACTAATGTTCTTTTAAGGCTAAGACGATAGAAAAATATACATGTTACATACTGGAAAGAAAGCCTACAGATTATTTAAAGAAAAAAAGTACTGTATTTGCAAATCAAATCTTAAAACGTATATAAAAATACATTATGACTAAGTTGGATTTATCGCAGGAGTGCATGATTCACATCAATAGACCAAAGGGGAATATATAATTATTGAAATACATACAAAATGATCTGCAAAAATACCAAAAATCATGATTAAAAATTAAACTTACCTTGAAATAGAACTGAATTTCTTTAATAGGTTAAAGTGTATCAACAAACATTCTATATCAAAAGTCACACACACTGAAAAAACATATATATTTTTTAAAATCAGGAATTAAAAAATGGTGTCTACCAACCCAACTTCTATCAACACTAAGCTGGAGGATCTACATAGAGGGATAATAAAAAATATAAAAAAGAAAAGCAAAATAATAAAATAATAAATTAATCATATTAAAGAAAAATACATTATTCAGAGATCCTGTGATTCTCTACTCAGAATGTAAACAATCTACAGTTAAATTATTAAATGAAGAAGAGTTTAATGTTCACTATATATAATACATATATTAAAAATCAATTAAAATTTATTTTATACTCTAGCATTAGAAGTATAACCTTAAACTCTTACACAATTTAAAAGGTATAAATTTATTAGAATAAGTATATTTAAAAAGATTTATAGAGTCCAAGTAAACAAAGAATTAGAGATATTATTTAAAAACACATTTTTCTGAAGATATCAATTTTGTTTATATTAAATTATAAAGTCAGTGAAATTCCATTCAAATTCTTTAAACTGTTTATTTCTAGTAGAACTTTGCAATCAGTTCTACTTTTTTTTTCTTTAATGGAAGATCAAAGGACTAAAAAGAACAAGACAATTTTGTAGAAGATAAAGGCTCAAGATATTAGGACTTACCACAGAGCAGTGGTGAGTAATACTATGTAGTTTTGTAACAGAATAGACCGAGTAAGACCAATGGAGCAAAATAGACAGCATAGAATACAACATATGCATAAATGAAACTTGATATGGCAGTGATGGCATTACAGATCAGTGGAGATGGGAGGGCCCATTCAAGGAACACTGCTGCAGCAACTGATTTTCCATAAGAAAAAATATATATATAATTAATTTCTTCTCATCACAGAAAATAATTTCAGATGATGAAATATATCACTGTAAAAGTCAAAACATTAAATTTTGAGAAGAAAATATGTGCAAATATTCTCATCTTGGAATAAGAAAGAATTTCTGAAACATACCACAGAGACCAATGGCTCCATATGAGCCATAGCTGTCATTTCACTTCTCACATCAACTCCTAAGAGTCTCCGAATAGTCTCCCCTTTGCTCATTTTGCTCCAGCCACATTTACTTCCATAGGGTTCCTCAAATACATAGTGATTTGCATGATTGATGCTTTGTCTATCAAACCTTGGATCAAATGTCATCATTTCAACAAGACCTAAACAGGTTACCTTTTTTAAAATTGCAACTGTCCTTAACTTTTACTTCAGTAATGCTGATCTTTCTACCCTAGACTATTTTTAACTTATCCTTGTAGAATTTATAACTTCCTAACATGCTACGTAATAACACTTATGATGTGATTTTTTAAAAAATTCAGTTTCTCTCTCTTACTGTAATATAAGCTCCAAGAGAGCAAAGATCTTTGTTTTCTTCAACTAATGTACCCCAGACAACCAGAACTGTAACAAATATTAAGATCAATAAAATTTTCCAATTTCATTAACCTTTTTTAAGTCTTTTGCCTGCATTTCTTTTCTCTTGTGTTAATAAATTATCAGTCATAACAGCATGCAGATATTCTTTCATATTTTTGGAAAAGCTATACTGTCTTGCTTTTCAGATTTATATATTAAATTCCCTGGAATTCATTTCTATGCCTTAGATTTTAACTAAAAGTCTCCATCTCTGCATAATCTAGCATATTAGGCAGCTAGTAAGCATTTTGCTAAATGACTGTGTGATTGAATGAAAGAAGTCTCAAGATTTGTATGAATACTGTTGTGCTTTTACAACCTTAGTTTATTCAAAAAAAAATTACATTTGAAAATCTCTGTGTCTCAGACTATGGGACACTTATTTTTACATTTTGTTTTTAAAAGGGACAGGTTTTTCCTTCACAAAATGATATAAATATCAAATGAAAATTTTCATTATATTTGCTGTCATCTCATCCAAGAATTTAAGAATAGTATATTAATGGATGCTATAGATTTACCTAGTGTGACCCTTGGAGTAATTTGATTTTAACAGAAGGATAGGCCTATATAAAATATAGTAGAAATTTCCCTAGATAGACTTTAAAACTGACTTTTCATGAAAATAATTTAGAATCCCATTTTATCATCTTACTGGTACAGCTCCTTGTAATTCCAAAATAGTTAAAGCTTGTTTGTAGACTTAATACTGGTTACAACAGAAGTAATATGTAAATAAAGGTAATTCATTTAAAAGTATAAGAGATTTTACCAATAAAATTCAATTTTCCAAAACTGTCTATATCAATGATAGTGTTGGGGCAAGTGGACAGCCATTGCAGACGAATATTTTGAACAAATTCACAGTATTTGGATGACAAATTCTTGTACAGTTTTTAAAATTCCACTTGTTAATTTATAGTTACAATTTAGATATCTCTTTCTTCAAGAATTTTACCATCTCTTTTCATCCAAGATGATATTGTTATGATTTGGACCCAAGTGCTAGTACACCCCAAGTTCACCAGTAAGCAAAAGACAGCTGCCACTGTGAGTTAAATATAATTTGTATCTTTCCAAGAGGGAATTCTTGAACAGCACAGTCAATACAAGGTCAGCAAAATGCTTCTGAGGTTCACAGTTCATTGGGGAAATCAGCAGACGGGCTGGCTACAGCTGGAACATATGCTAATCACCCTGGCTTCAGTTGCAATTTCTGCCGTGAGATATCTTAGGGTTGCCATTATTAAAAATGCATCAGACTCCAGTAGTCACCTTCTAGCTCTTAGATACTAAAGGCCATGCCAGCAATTTAGAGGAATTTGATGTCAAAGGTAGTGAGATAGGTCAACTGGCAAAGCGAGTTTTATGAGGGTCTTGCATGCAATGTAGGCAACAAGGTCTAGGCTACTTTCCTTTTATTGCTTGTATTTATCAGAAGTCCCACTTCACTTCCATGAATATAGCATAAACTCATTTTTATCATGCTGCTTAAGTATAAATTCCCAGAGTATGTTATCTGCTGTAGCCAGTGTCTTGAATAAAGATTGCTCACAGTATTTATTTAGCTGTTTTTCTGACCCTGCATGTTATGATATGCCCACAATGGATACTGTATAAGTGAATTTATAATTATTAAATATAAATACTATAGTAACCTTTCTACATTCATGTCTTGCAAATGTTAGTCACATGTGTAAGAGACAAGGAACAAGATGATGCAATATATTTTGTTTCTTAATTACAATAAGATGGCTTCAGAGAAATGGTTGTCAAATAGAGGAACTTGGATTCTTTATGTTAAATAACCTATGCTCTCCCTCATTTCTGTCATTTGCATTGGTTATACCTTTGTAATGGAAGAGCACTTTACCAGTAAAATTAAAAGTCTTAATTTCTAACAAGATTGATGAATTTCTTGCAGGGTAAGACCACAGAGTAAATACTAACTGTCCTGATAAATTACAAAATACCCATGGGATGATACTGTAATTTTTACTTTATTTTTTATATTGACACAATGTAGAATCTTCCCAATCAGGGCTTTGAATGTATCACAATTTTTATATGAAAACAATTACAAACACAATTAGAGAATAAAGACATGTTAGCACTGTGCCTAGTATCAATTAAATATTTGATTGATGAATGAAAAAGGAATGCAGTCTTCCCAGTCCTCTTGGTTGCTAAAGCATGTGAAGCCAGGGTAAACTTTCCTCGAAGGCATGTGCTGACATCAACAGCAAAGCCACTGAAAAATTATAAGTTCTTTCTTCTGAGTAGACAGTGTTTCCATTTGTTTTGAAAGTTTTATTTTGCTCTTGATAAAACTTTGGCTTTTAAAAGGACAGTACAAGTAACACTTAAAACAAAAGTATTCAGAGTAACTAAATTGAGATTTAGCTTATACTTTCTATCACCTGAGAAAATTTGTTGCAGATGGAGGGTCTTGACTTGGATGTTGCAGACTGCCCAGGTGTCCTGGGATGTGAACCCAGCAACTCAGAGCCCAAGCAGTACATGCAGTGCCTCAGGGAGGACTAGGCAATCAGTGACCCCTTGGAGGTTGTGGACTAAGCAACAAAAATCTAGTTATAAATGAATCAAATAGGTTACTGCTCCTCAGATCAAGTGCAGGAAAAAAAAAAAAGGTGCATGGAATTACTTTCCCACAAAATTACTGGTGCCTATAATTGTACTTTGTTGATGTGTGTCCCCATTTTGATAGCATATGGAAATTTTGCTCTAAATTTACCTGCATAGAAAGTCTAAGATCAAATGCACACTGTGTGATTTAGAAGTGGCTATTCTAGCAGCTATTTCAATTATGTCATAGAGTTTGAAGTTGGAACTACAGGAGTTCTATAGAACTGTGCTTCCTTTCCGGTGGGTGCAGATGGGTGACATATTCATTTTTGAGGATAAAGAGGATTTCATAGGATATTTTTGGCCAGGAAAAAAAAAAAGGCTCTAGGTAAGAAGTTCAGGGTCTTCATTCTGGGAAATTTTATTTAACATATGGTCTTATGGCATTATGTTTTTCTGTTGTGTAAGCTTTTTCACTGAATATTGTGGGTATTTTCTAGCAGAATGAGAGGACAGTTGTTAGGTCACTAAATTCAACCCAACTACATCTCAAAAAGAATATGCCATCTGTGCCAACTAAATAGAGGACACTATTGTAAATTGGGTTTTTCATTTCTTAAATCATGTGGATTTGTGTATGTGTGTATTGGGACATGTATGTGTGCAATATAAAATACAATATATATTTTAAAGAGCATACACATTTCTACATAGTTTTGTCAGATGCATTTAAACCTCATTTGCTATCAATTTAAGTATGCAAGTCAATACTTGTGGTGTAAATAGCATTATTGTAAATCAATCTTTCTGGTCTTTAATTTGAGAAAAAGTGAAGAAGAAAAAGTCACTAAACAAAGATGCAAGATTTCTGGAAGATTTCAGTTTATGCTTTCGGTTTTCAGTTTTCTTGTCTGATTTTGGTACTGTAATACGTCATTCAGGGGACTTCTAACTAAATATTTCATATTGATTAAATGAAATGATATTTATAAATATTTAACACAAGCCATGATATAAGAAAAATGTTCAATGAATGTTTGCTCTTCCCATTCCTTTGTTTCATTTAGATCAAACTCTACTATGAACTTCCCTAACAATTCATATTCTAATACTGTATGCTTAGTCAAGATTTAAGATTTCTTCCCATTTTAGATTATGGGTTTTACATAAAAGAGTTTGGTTTACTTTTGATTGGGTGGAATGGAACATGTGTTCAGAGACTGCTTCCCTTTAGAGCTACTAAAAAAAACCCTGAGGTATATTATTTATATGTATATATTTATGATATATATGTATATAAAATTTTAATATATGATAATCATTATCTCATGTATAATATGATAATGATTATCATATAAATGAGATAATTTTATATGTAAATATGAGAAGAGGAGATAGTGATAGATCTCTGGAAACATCTTTAAATTATGTATAATATATGTCATTATCTTCAGAATTTAAAGATGAGGTTACTGAACAGTATAAATGAGTCTATTTGGTCAAAGGAATTCACACACATAATACAAATGACAAATGCTTTTGATTAGGATAAAATACTTTGTGCAACATTGTTTTGAGAATGTGTAGATCTTTTCAAAATATTTGCAAAAAATCCAAAGCTTTTAATGTTCCCCAAGCAGGTCTCGTTTATGGCATCCTCAAATTTATTTTGATGTATTATTGACATATAATTGTGTAACAGAAAAATATAGGCTTGAAGTCTAAGTTATAATCCCACTATGTTATAATCCTCTATGTCAGAGACTTATCACCAAATATTTCAATTTCCTATTTAGTCTATGATCTCCTACAATGAACTGTAACCTATTTCAGGGCATTCTTGACTACCTTTATCTATCATTGTATTCCCAGCACCTGGCATTACATTTGATGCACAGTAAATCATAAATGTTATTAGTGAATAATCAATTAATGAGTGGTCATGACACTTTCTGAATCTTAGTTGTCTCAACTTGTATGATTGGTATACTATTTTATTTATTTATTTATTTATTTATTTATTTATTTATTTATTTATTTATTTATTGGACGCCCTGAAGCATGCGGCATCTTGGTTCCCCAACCAGGGATCGAACCTGTGCCCCTTGCAGTGGAAGAGTGAAGTCTTAATCACTGGACTGTCAGGGGAGTCCCCTAATATACTATTTTAAAGCGATATTTTAAATGATAAAGCTATCTAGTATCAAAAAGATATTTGATTTTTTTTGCTTTTAAACAATATGTTAGTATCAACAATCATTTCCTAAGTTCAATGTATCCAAGTATTAGAGAAAAAAATTTCCTGACAAAAGTTAGCCTTTTTTCCAATGACATCTAAGCCCATGTAGCATTAACTGCAAATAATAGTCTACTTGAACACTGATTTAAGATGGTAGAATGCTTCACACTTTATACACTTAATATTATTTTAATATAACTGTCATAAAGGAGCGGGCAAACTTACTCACTAGCCCTGGTAAAATGCAATTAGAAACATAGAGCTTCATGGTACAAGGGACAAATATCCAAAGGAATTTGTGTGATTTTTGTGATCCAAAAGAAAAGCTAGTCAGTAAAACACTGAAGTAACCTAATCTAGGGAAATAAAAGGCATAGACCATAGAAAGACGCCTCATCTCACCAAGTAACCACTGATTCCCATCTGAAAATGCCCCATTACTCAAAACAAAACATCTGGATATCATCAATGATTTTTAATATCAACTTTAAAATGCTTCCCAAGGGACTGCCCAGGTTAAAGGAGAATATTAGGATATTCTTTTTCCCAAATGGTCTTCTCTATCTCACCTCTACCCACCTCTCTCAAAAGAGACTGATAGGCAAGCTTCCCCGGAAGATGGAATTCACTGTAATGACACAAATCCCCAGAAAGTTTAGAAGTAGGAAGAGGAAATTAAATTTTTTTTGTCAACTTTCTACTTATGAAAGAGGCCAAAGACAGGAAGGTGCCAATGAAATTACTGTGCAGGGAGATTTCACTACAGAAAAGTTGTTTATTAAAAGGAATCAGAAGGGAATGTTAGAATTGTAGAATTACTGTAGGAATTATGTATTAACAATTTCTGTAAGTATTTGTTTTAGAGATTATAGAAGTAATATGTATTTAATGTGGGCGACTTGAAGAAAAATGTAGCTGAATTTTTACAGCATTTTAACTTTAATGTTTAATTTAATGTTAATTTAATTAATATTTTAATGTTTCCTTTCAATTCTTTCTTTTAATATTTTAAGATCATTTGAAATATATGCCTCTTTCCTATTTAAAACATATATTTAAAACATTTACTTTGATATATCTCTTACATACAATTTTAAAGGCTCTGTAACATCCCAGAGTCTTTGGGAAAGCACACACTTGAGAGGTCTTTCTTCTCTATAAAATGGATTGTGTTCACCATAATTAATGTTAACTAAAAGAAAAACACACAATATAAGAACTGTGAGTTTCAGTTTTATTCAGGGACTTTACTGAGAATTATAACCCAGGAAACAGTGTCTTGGTAGCTCTGAGAGAACTGCTCCAAGTAGGTAGGGAGAGAAGCCAGTATGTATATGATTTTTTGGCTAGGGAATACATGCAGTCAAGCAAGCATTTCCATAAGAGGTTACTCTTAGTAACAAGAAACAGATATCTCAATGATTTTAATGCTTTTCTTTGTATGGGAAGATGCAAGAATCTGAGTTCATTAAAATTCTTCCTGAAATGTACATTTAACTATCTAATGCCTGTTTTTCTGAAATGCAGAGTCCCTCATCCTGTTTTTAGTCCTGAATTTCTCACAGGGTGCACTGCTGGTCAGTGTCTACAGTGGCTAATGATTCAATCCTTGTAGAACTGGATGGTGGGCAATATCCTTTGTTTTACACTAATTTCTGATTATTTATCATCTTTTTTCACTTCTGAGACACACTGAAAATTTATCAATGACCTTCAAAATGTATTAATAAAATTTATTAGTGCCCACTTCTTCATTTTCTGATATCTCTGGTTATACCAGAGATATAACAGTTTGCATTTTGGGGTCTTTTTTCTTATTTTGTGTTTATTCTTTTTACTATATATCCATGTTTATACAAAAATAAACAAATATGTTTGACAAAGAGAACCATATATTACGAAAAATGGCTTTGAAAATAAACTTTCAGAGTTTAATTCTAGCTACACTACTTAGAAAACTGCATGATTTTGAACAAGCTATTCAACCTCCTCAGGCTTTATTTTTCTCATCTATAAAATGGGAAAAGCTTTAGTGTTTATCTCCTAGGATTGTTGTAATTATTTAATAAAATTATGTAAATAAATGTTCTTAAAAGAGTCTACAGATATTAAGTATTCAGTACAAATAGCTATTATTTGTATCATTAGTACTGTTATATATAAACTACTTAACACTAGAGTCAGATACATAATTTTAATATTTAAATGCACAGGAAGTTAAAACCAGTAAATCTGAGGCACAATTCTTATAATTAACTGGATGATGTTCTCACAGTAGTGAAATATATGATAAGGCACAGACACAAATGCTGAACCTCATCGACTGCATTAAAGTTGAAAAAATATCTAAGAACCGATAGCAATATCTTTCACTTTGAGGCAAGTTAATATTTTGCCTTATTTTTAAATTCCTTCTTGACTACTAAATCTCTGGTGTGTGTTTAATGTGAAAGTAGAAATCATTTGAGTTCAATTATTTTTGTTTTTGAAAATGCTAATATGCGAATAGTGCTATATAGGTTTTTTTTTCTTTTTATTCCTATATTAATGTAAATATTTGTAATAGAGATGATCTATTAAGCCATGTCCCAGACACTTTAAATATTTTCTGTGTTAGCCTTACACACACTGAATACTTTGAGATCATTTGATTATTACTATGGAGAGATGATTTATAAAAGTATAAATTAAGTCTATCCCTGTTTTAAGCCTGATGAAGGATGCATTAACAAACAAAGATGGATGGGTAAGAGAGAAAAAAAGAGATGGGAGGGAGGGAGGAAGAGAGACATCTGTATAACTGGGTAGAGATGTTATAACAGTTGCTGATTTTCTTAAATTAGGAATTTAAAATGCACGAATTAGCTATTTGACTTCAGACAAATATTGCAATTTCTCAATGACATTCTCCGTTATAAAAATGAAACAATATTCTCAATCATTGGGATATTGTAATTGTCGTACTGGGGGTATGGGAATGCACATAAAAATAGCAAACCATTATAAAAAAATTTGTAATCTTAAAAATTGCAGTTTTTTAAATAGAACATATTTCATGCTATACATTTGGATGGTTTCACTAAGGTAAAATTATATTTAAAAAAAAGAAAAAAAACTTAGAGAAAAAGTATGTTAAAAGAACTTGGTTAAGGAACAATAGAGAAAGGAGTCTGTAACTTTTCAGGAAAATATATTGGAAATGTGTATGTCAAAAGGTAAATTGAAGTAGCATTGCATCGGTACCAGTCAGGGTTCTGTCTCCATTTTTTTTTTTTTTTTTTTTTTTTTTTGTGCGTTGAGCAGGCTCAGCGGCCATGGCTCACAGGCCCAGCCGCTCCGCGGCATGTGGGATCTTCCCAGACCGGGTCACGAACCCATGTCCACTGCATCGGTAGGCGGACTCTCAACCACTGCGCGACCAGGGAAGCCCTCTGTCTCCTTTTAACGTATGATTTAATCCTCTAATCTTCAGGATCTCTTCTGAAACATTCAGTGACTGATTCTTTGTATATCAACTATTAATCTCTTTCCAGTATATGGTTGTCCTTTCCCCAGTGAGAGTTTTGAGGGAAATAGATTTTCATTCATGCACTCGAAAAATTTGAAATGAATTTTTGTGTGAATCAGGTACTTTTATAGGAAGTAGAAATACAGAAAACTTAAATAGTACCTGAAAAAAAAAAAAAACTGGTTAGGAAGATATATAAACATTTAATTACATTACTGTATCTAAATGTCGAATGCTGTTGTGTGCAGTTCACTACAATAATAGAGCATTAATAACACTACTTAGAAGAGTTGTGGATGGCTTCACAGAGGAAGGAGCATGCAAATTTGAATTTGAGTAATGATCCAAAATGACATTTTTCTTTTAATTTCTGTTCAATCACAAAAAATTAATGACAAAATAAAAACTTAGATGAAGCTGATTTACCTTGCCATAAACACAAATGTGGAAGTGAAATGCATTGAGATTAAAAAAAAAATTGCAAATTTAAATCTCAAAAGATGAACTTTGTACTCAATAGAAGGGCTTTTTCTCTTAAGAATAAAAACATTATATTTTGTTTGTTATTATCTTTTTATTTAAAACAACTAGTATTCAGATTATCATTGTTATATGTGATCAACTATAACAAGAACTTAAGTCAAAAACTTTAATGTGAAAATAGATTGAGGTACAATATGAGCTGCAAGAAAAAAAATAGAGTACTTTTTCTTAGTGTTTGCTTTTGCAATATAGATTTTTCTAGGAGTTGTATATTCTCAATTCAAAACATCTGCAGGGGACTTCCCTGGTGGCGCAGTGGTTGAGAGTCCACCTGCCGTTGCAGGGGACACGGGTTCGTGCCCTGGTCCACGAGGATCCCACATGCTGCAGAGCGGATAGGCCCGTGAGCCATGGCCGCTGAGCCTGTGCGTCCGGAGCCTGTGCTCCGCAACGGGAGAGGCCACAACAGTGAGAGGCCCGCGTACCGCAAAAAAAAAAAAAAAAGAAAGAAAGAAAGAAAAAAATCTGCAGGAATCTAAAATCAGAGCTCACGTTGCCATTATAAAACAAGTAAACAAGTATACTTGACTCAGTGTCAACCCTTATTAGGATAACACTATTTCCTCTGATACAGGGAAATATGTTTGTAGGACAGTGGCTTACAAGTTTTTCCTTCCTGGACCCCTTAGTAATGATATAAGCTATTCTCACTGTTTTCCCACATTACTGAAAGGTAATTTCAGTACTGAAATTCTCACTGTTTCTCACTCTAAGCTATTCTCACTGTTTTCCCACATTACTGAAAGGTAATATATAGCTGCTTCTGAGACTCTATGACTTCGAAACCCCTGAATACCAAATTACATGTTTTCATCACTTTACATTGGTAAAGAAAAATCTGCTATCAGCATGATCCCAGGAGTGGAATGTTCCAGTTAATCAGATATTCTTATGCTCTACTACTTCTTTCATTCTCCAAATCAGTCTTTCAGATTCCCACCCCTTCCACAGATGCCCCTAGGCTATATTTCCATATGTCAATGGTTAATATAAGAAAATCAGATTTTACATCCTCTGTATTCTTCATTCACTGACTCTATGACTCAGGTAATTAACCTAGTGACTGTGATTTTAGTTTTTTTTTTTTTTTATTTGAAAAATGAGGATAGAAATGATATCTCTCTACCTCGTCAGATCAATGTATAGAGTATTACTGACAATGCAGAAGCCTCTTTTATGCCTAGTCATATATTATTATGGTCTTCATTTGCATTTCTCCGATATGCTTATCAGATTTTTAAATATACTCTTTTTGTAAAGACTTGTTCAATATTTTTGCCAATTTTTGAGGTGACTGTCTCATTAATTTTTGGAAATTCCTTACATATCCTACATATGAGTCCTCTCTCTGATATATGTATTGCAATATCTTTTCCCTTTATTTAACTGACCTTATATTCCCTTATTGGTGTGCTTTGATGATTATGCATTTAATTTTATAAAGGTCTATTTATTTATTTTTCCTTTATTGTTAGTGCTTTCTGTATCCTGTCAGAGACATGTTACCCTCACCTCTGCAAGGTAATAAAGATGTTCTCGTATGGTACCATTCAAGGAACTGCTTTACCTCTTCCATTTATGTCTATAATCCATGTGGAATTTATTTCTGTATATTGCATACTGTATTTGATTTTTCCATGTAGATATTCAATTGATCTAGATATGTAAGACGTGTTTTCCCTACTTCAATTGTTTTCACTAGTGAAGTCATCTTGTGCTATAGTTATTTGAGGAAAGGTTCTTAGTAATAGCCTAATTTTTGTAAATAGACACAGGATTTTTCAGATATTCCTATTTATTCTTATATCAGGTTTTATAAGTTATATTCTTCTAGATTAATTTTCACTTTATATGAGTTATTTTCTTTGTTAACATGAAGTTACTCTCCTTTTGGTTTTGTTCTTTTCTGTCTATGGTGATGTACATTTTTATATTCTTTATATTGATAATATGTATATCCCAGTTTGATTAATCTATGAATGTATCATTTGTATTAATCTTTAAAATAAAAAAAAATTATCTTTTCATTTTTTCTATTAGTATTGATTTGATGTTAATTTCCTTTCTTTTATTTATATAGATTATGTTTCAGCACTATCTTTAATGCATAACATTCCTTCCCTATATAAGCTTTATTGTCACAAGCTTGGATATATATTTTTTCATTTATATTCAGTTCAAAACATTTAATAAATTCTTCTATGACTTATTTTTGACCCATGAATTAGGTAAAGACACATTACTTAATTTCCAAATATTCTGAGTTTTCAAATTATTCTTATTGATTCCCTGTTTAATTCTAGTATAATCAGACTACATATTCAGTATCAGTATAAAACTTTGAAATTAGTTGAGCAAAATTTTGGTAATTGTTCCACAGTCACTTAAAAAGAATGCACATTCTACAGAATGTCTCATACTCTCTAAGCTATCAAATCCATGGTTAATTCCCATTTTTAATTGAAGATATTAACATCTTCCCTACTAGCTTCATTGCCATCACTATTTAGAGTACCAATTCCCATATTTCCATCGAACACCCTATCCTCTCAGTTTCTTTACCTCATGCCAACACAATTCACCTCAGTCACCTACTTCCATGGTCTTACTCTAAGCCAGAGTTTCTTATCATCTTGCTGTGGTGGTGTGTATTTGTGTCATCATTAAGATACTGGTATATTCCTTTGGTCACAAAGGCAGCTGTGTGGGACTGTGAGGGCCACAGCCCAGAATCTTGCCACCCTTAGATGAAAGGAACCCTTTCTACAGTTATCTGCTGCTATGTTCTATATGTCAGTCTTGTTAATTTCATGGTTTAAGTTTTCTATATTCCAAAAGGTAGTTTTCTATACTTGTTACTAAGGAACATTTGTTAAAATTTTCAAGTGTAATTTTAGATTAGTTAAATTCATTCAGCTAATTTTTCTCAGTTTTTACTCTCTATATCTTAAAGCCATGTTATAAGACACATGCATATTTAATACTTCTTTGTCTTAGTTTTAAATTGACCCTTTTTTATAATTATGATTCCTTTTTATCTTAAGTAATATTTATTGTCTCAAAGTTTATGAGTTCCTATTTCAATATACAATACCAGCCTCCTTATAAATGGTATTTTTATAGTATATCTTTTTCCAGCCTTCTATTATCAACTTTTTGTGAACTTGTATTTAAGATATAAGGATAATTGAGGTGGTCGGTTAAGGTTAATTGAGGTTAATATGTTGCTAGGAGTTGGGCTACAATGTTTACTGTAGCTGTAGCTCTAGGGTCCATGATTTTCCCTCTCCTTTTATTTGTGTCCTTCCCTAAGAACTCTTCTTAAAATAGACAGTTTGTCTTATAGCGCTTTCATCTGCAATTTACAATTATTTTACTGGAGCTCTGGTGATGTCTTAGTAAGGTGTGTAGGAGGGGAAGCTTTTATAATCTTATGATTAAACTGAATTTTTTGGTGGGTGTTTGTCCTTGGGCTATATAATGACCCCTTCATGAGTGTTTATTTTCTCCCCCTCTGTCTTTTATAAGAGATAGAAATATCTAGCATAGCTGTCATTGGGTACTTGCCCTTCCCTCCAGGTGAGATAAGACTCTCCTAAAGTCTTATCACTTAGAAAATAAGTCTTTATTATAGAAAATCTCTTGAAGGTATTTCAAAATGGTTACTTTCATCTCATCCTGAGGGGATCTTTAGTGACTCCTCACTGTGAAAACTTGCTAGATTCCTAGAATTAGAACCCATGGAAGTGTGCCTCCCCTGGAGTTTCTCACTCTCATGCTAGTCCATCCTTATTCATACTCTCCAGCAATTCTAGCATTCCTACCAGTTAACAGCTCCAGGGACTTTTGCTTCAGATGAAAATATCTTGTCTGCTTTCTTGTATGCACCTCTCTCTCCAAATTTTGGAGTAGCAGTTTACTTTTGCCTCCATGACTTGTAGCAAATATATGAACTGACACTGACATTCCTTTCCAAGTCTTCCAGAACAATCAACTATGAATTACATAAACCAGTCATTTGATTTCTCTGTTTGGTATTAATCTTTACTTCAAACATTTTCTACATTTACCCCAAGAAAATATAAATTACGTCTTTGAGAAGACTTAAAAAATAGTTAACGCCTGTCACAGAAGTGAAGAGAACTTTAGGAGAAATAGTTTACATTATAGTTTATGAAATTTATATGTGACTTCTCCAAAATGAAGAAAAAGGAAAGGAAATATATATTATGGAAATATCAGCCTTTGAGAGGATGTGCACAGGGCACACAGAACTAGTAAAGAGAAAAAAAGGAGAGGTAGAACCAACATACATCCAGTGAAAACGTTGGGCTGTGGAAGTGCCAAGATTAATCACAGCCTGTGAAGTATCATCTAGATTAAAAATTATTTTTCAGTATCATATTGCTATGTCTTAAATACATTCCCATTTTTAAACTACTTAGAGATTCCCTTCTTGCATAAATCCTAACATGATTAGGTCCCAGAAATTATATATGGTTTGAAAGAGAGTATCTAAAAGAGAGAAAATTTTAATACTAGTTAACATGATTAAATATTAATACTGGTTAATATTTGTACTTAGCAGGAGCATTCCCATCTATTATATACTAGATATATAATATCTAATGACTAATAATATATATATTATTAGTCATTTCATCCTACTTCAAGTATAGTTGACCCATGAACAACATGAGGGTTAGGGATGCCAACCCTCCTGCAATAAAAAATCTGCCACTAACTTATACTTGGCTGTCATTATATGTAGTTCCTCCTATCTGCAGTTCCACATCCACAGATTCAATCAACCATGGATTATGTGTTACTGCAGTATTTACTATTGAAAAAATTCCACCTATAAGTACACCCGCCCAGTTCAAACCTGTGCTGTTCAAGGGCCAACTGTATCTTCACATAATTTGTGTTCTTTTAAAATAATAAAGGACAGAAAAATATCCCCTTGAAATATGTGCCAGATTATCTCAACCTCTGGACTCCTGTTGAGGGTAGTACAAAAAATCAAAATTAATGGCTTGAATGGAGGAAGTCTAAAGAGTGTATCCAGGGCTGCATGGACTCCTGGATCAGGCATTCTTAGAGTTGATGGGAGCTGAACGACCCATGATACAGAGGAAGTTTTGCTTTTCATAGAAGATTCAGGTAAAGAGAAGAATATCCAAGGGCATTCAGCTGCAGATTCCTTTGAATCTCCAAAATGGAGGGACTGCTTCTTCCATGGGTACTTGGAAGAGTCTGCCTGAACTGACAGAATTTGATGGATCTGTGATGAGCCAGAATGGTAGCTGATTGATTCTTCTTCCTGGATTTGGAAGAAGGGGCAACATATGTACTTGAGAAGATCAGAGAGCACAAAACTTCTCTAGACCTTTTGAAGAGGAATAAAGTTTTGTCATTTAATTTACCACCAGCCTATGTCGGTAGTAATTCTATTTCACTGCTTGCATTGCTTTCCTACTTTTTGACAAACTATAAAGGCCTAATGTATATAGGTATCAATGGATTTAAAACCATCATAAATATGTACACAACACATACATACACATATACATATGCACATATACAACTCAACAACCTAAGGGAAGAGATCCAAGTTGTGTATCACAAAGAAATGTTTAATAAAGAAGTACTGCTAGATTGTCAAAATGAAAAAAATAAATTAAATGTTTTTTTTAAATAAAGCAAAAATAATTTATGAAATGAAATTTGAATTTTTTAAAAAGTGGGGGAAAAAAACAAAGAATTGACCCTACTGATAACATAATTGATAGTTTCAAACATCCAATAAAAAATTCAGAAAATAGAATAAACAATGAGATAATATAAGGAAAAAGATGAGACAGTTGGAAGAAAGATTCAAAGACATAATATGAACAATACATGCTCCAAAAGGAAGAAAAATATAAGGATAACAAATTAAACAATTAAAATAAGAGAAATCCTTTATCTAAGAAAAGGACCCAAGTTTTTACTGCTGTAAAAGTCATAATATAAAAGTGTTCAGCAGGGAAACTAAACATGTACAAACTCAGGCACATCATTTTGTAAGTAATTTAAATTATAGCTTTTTAACAAAATATAAGTATAACAAAACTTTAATTTCTGTTATATTATTATAGCATGTTTCTGCATATATACCTAAATAAGGTATACTACAACTTACCATCATAGATTTCAATATGAAGGAAGCCAGATGTAGTTGGGAAAATAACTGAAATTTTTTAATGTATGAAATGTTTAAGGCATACCACATATGTAAAGAGTACAGTAACCAATGACAAACCTAGAGGATGAAACATTATTCATAAGCGGAAATGTTTTCTTCTTTATGGCAGCATGTCCCCCTCTCCTGCCCAGAGGTAATGGCATAGCTGAAGGTAGTTTTTATAATCACATCTTTCTTTAATATATGTAGCTAAGTATCTAAGAATCATATTTTGAAACTTTATAAAAAGGTAACATTACATATGCATAGGAGTTTAATTTTTTTGCTGTTATAAACAACAGGGCTGGGAATATTCCTAGACATATATTCATTTTTGTTTATTGAAGGATAGCTAACTTACACTGTAATATTAGTTTCAGATGTACAACATGGTGAATCAATATTTTTGTAGATAATACTCCATATAAATTTATTATGAAATATTGGCTATATTTCCTGTACTGTACATTACATCTTTGTAACTTATTTATTTTATAACTAGTAGTTTGTATCTCTTAATCCCCTTCATCTATTTTGGCCCTCTCACTACCTCTTTCCCCTCTGGTAAACACTAGTTTGTTCTCTGTATCTGTAATTTTGTTTCTGTTTCATTATATTTGTTCATTTGTTTTATTTTATTAAATTGCTCATATTAGAGAAAACATACACTATTTGTCTTTCTCTGTCTCACTTGTTTCACTAAGTGTGATACCCTCCAAGTCCATCCTTGTCACAAATGGCAAAATTTTATTTTTGTGGCTGAGTAATATTCCATTGCATACGTATACCACATCTTCTTTATCCACTCAAATGTTGATGGACACTTAAGTTGCTCCCATATCTTGGCTATTGTAAATAATACAGCCATGAACATTGGGGTACATATATCTTTTCAAATTATTATTATTATTATTATTATTATGTTTTGCGCTACACAGGTCTCTCACTGTTGTGGTCTCTCCCGTTGCAGAGCACAGGTTCCAGATGCGCAGGCTCATGGGCCCAGCCACTCTGCAGCATGTGGGATCTTCCTGGACCAGGGCACAAACCCACGTCCCATGCATCGGCAGGTGGGCTCTCAACCACTGCGCCACCAGGGAAGCCCTCAAATTATTTTTTATTTTCTTTGGGTAAGTACCCAGAAGACAAATTGATGGATCATATGGCAGTTCTATTTTTAATTTTTTGAGGGTTATATGTCATTGCGCTTTTGATTTGGATTTCCCGAATAATTAGTGATGTTGAACAGTTTTTCATATGCCTGTTGGCCATTTGTATGTCTTCTTTGAAAAAATGCCTATTCAGGTCCTCTGTCCAATTTTTAATCAGGCTTTTAGGGGTTTGGGGATATTAAGTTGTATGCATACTTTATATATTTTGATATTAACCCTTTATCAGAAATATTATTTGCAAATATATTCTGCCTTTTAGTAGCTTGACTTTTCATTTCATTGATGGTTTCCTTCCCTGTGCAAAAGTTTTTAAGTTTGATTAGGTCCCACTTGCTTATTTTTGCTTGTTTCCCTTGATTGAGGAGATAGATCCAAAAAAAATATTTAAAAAAACAAATATCAGAGAGCATACTGGTTATATTGGTTATGTTTTCTTCTGGGATATTTATGGTTTCAGGTCTTATGTTTATATATTTAATCCATTTTGAGTTTATTTATGTTTATGGTGTGAGGAAATGTTCTAATTTTATTTTTACTTTAGCTGTCCAGTTTTCCCAACAATACTTATTGGAGATTGTCTTTTCCCCATTGTATATTCTTCCTTCAAATGTCATAGATTAATTGACCATATATGTCCAGGTTTATTTCAGGACTATCCATTCTGTTCCATTGATCTATGTGTTTGTTTTTGTGCCAGTACAATACTGTTTTGATTACAGTAGCTTTGAAGTATAGACTAAAGTCAGACAGCATGATACCTCCAGATTTGTTCTTTTTTCTCAAATAGCTTTGGCTATTTAGGGTTTTTTGTGGTTCCATACAAATTTGAGGATTATTGGTTCTATTTCTGTGAAAAATGTCATGGGTATTTTGAAAGGGATTACATTAAATATGTAGATAGCTTTGGATTGTATGTCCCTTTTAACAATATTAATTCTTCCAACTCAAGACCATGAAATAGTCATTTGTTTTTATAGTCTTCAATTTTCTTCATCAATGTTTCTTAGTTTTCAGAGTATAGGCATTTTACATCCTTGATTAAATTTATTCCTAAATATTTTATTCTTTTTGAAGCAGTTGTAAAAGGGATTTTTTTTTCTTTCTGCTATTTTATTATTAGTGTATAGAAGCACAGATTTCTGTATATTAAATTTTGTATCCTATAACTTTACTGGATTAATTTATTTGTTGTAATAACTTTTAGTTATTAAGTTTAGTTATTAGTTATACAACATCTCTAGGATGTTGTATACATAATATCATGTCATCTGCAGATAGTGGCAGTTTTATTTCTTCCCTTCCAATTTGTATGCTTTTTATTTCTTTTTCTTGTCTGATATCTGTGGCTAGGAATTCCAATACTATGTTAAATAGAAGTGGCAAGAGTGGGCATTCTTGTCTTGTTTTGGATCTTAGGATCTTAGCTGTGGGTTTCTTATAAATGGCCTTCGTTATGTTGAGAGATGTTCCCTCAATACCAAAGTTGATGAGGGTTTTTATCATGAATAAATGTTTAACTTTGTCAATGCTTCTTCTGCATTTATTGAGATGATCATATGATTTTTATCCTCCATTTTGTTAATGTGGTATATCACATTGATTTGCAAATTTTAAACCATCCTTGCATCCCTGGAATAAATCCCCCTTGATCTTGGTGTATGATCCTTTCTATGCATTGTTGAATTCATATTGCTAATATTTTGTTGAGGAATGTGTAACTATGTTTATTGGCCAGCAATTTTCCATTGTTGTAGTGTCTTTCTCTGATTTTGGTATCAGGGTAATGGGACTCTGTAATTCCTGTGCCTGGATATCTGTTTCCTTCTTCAGTTTGGGTATGTTTTCAGCTACAATTTTATCAAATACATATTCTGTCCCTTTCTTTCTCTCTCTTCTCCTTCTGGGACCCCTATAACGCAAATGTTAGTGTGCTTCCTGTCCCACAGGTCCCTTAAACTATCTTCATTTGTTTTTTTTTTTCTTTTTTCTGCTCTGATTGGGTGATTTTCACTATTCTAAGTGACATGTGTTTTTCTGTATCACCTAATTTGTTGTCAATTCCTTCTAGTGTAGTTTTCATTTCAGTTGCTGTATTCTTCAGCTCTAATTGCTTCTTTTTCATATATTCTAGTCCTTTGTTGAAGTTGTCACTGTGTTCCTCTATTCTTTTCCCAAGCTCAGTGAGAGATTTTATTACTATCACTTTTCACTCTTTATCAGGTAAATTATTTATCTCTGTTTCCTTAGGGTTTACCTGGGGTTTTATCTTGCTCTTTCATTTGGAATATATTCCTCTGTCTTCTCATTTTATTAGACTTTCTCTGTTTGTCTCTATGAAATTAGGCAGAAGAGTTACCTATCCCAGTCTTATGTGGGAGCATCCTTATGCAGTCTATGTGTGCTCAGTGGCTTTGGTGGGAGAGCTGGATCTGAAGTGAGCAAAAGCCATGTCTTCCCCCTAGGTGCACTGGCAAACACTGTCTTGGTGAGAGATGGGCTGAAGACAGCTCTATCCTGGGGGCAGGTATGAGCTGGAGCTCCTCCCAGGCTCACTGATGGTTGCTGTCCTGTTAGGGGTTAGGTCCAGGGCCTGAGGGGCTGGATCAGGAGCCCTGAGGGAGTTGAGTTTCTCCCTGTAATAACAGCAGTTTCCACTTTGGTTGGGAACAGGACCAGGTCCAGAATATTTAGAGCCCCACTTCTGAACTGGCTCTATTTCTCCCTGGTACATGAGTGTGACGGTGATTAGGTTGAAGTTTCCTCCTTGGTTAGGGGTGGAGTTGGGGCCCAAGGGGCTGGAGCTGTACTTCTGAGCTGGCTTTTTTTCCTGGTACATGAAATGGCAGTCTCCACCTTAGTGGAGAGCAGTAGCAGGCTGGGGGTACACAGTGGTAGTCCTGGCAGGCTGGCCAGAGCACCAGGCAGTTTTCAACCTGCTGTCTCTGTGCTGAGACTGGGAGCAGGTAATCTGCATGTTCCTCAAGAGCAGAATCTTGATTTCTTGCAATCCTCTGGTAAACCCCACTGGTTTTCAAACCAATCAAGGGGGCTTGTCTTCCCAGTGCCAGGCCCCAGGTCTAGATGCCTAATATGGGGCTCATACCCATTGTTTTTTTAGGGAGAATCCCAGAACCTGTGGTATTCCTTCCTCTCTGGGTCACCTGTTAGGGACGTGTGTCCTGACTGTATTGCTTTACCTCTCCCTCACCATACTCATTTTTGTTCTTTCTTTATAGCCTTAGTTGCAGGAAAGCCATTCTAATTATGCTAATCTTCAGGTCATTCTCAGCAAGAGTTACTCTCTATGTAGTCACAGTTTTGATGTTTGAGGGGAGAGGTAAGCTCAGGGTCTTCTTACTCCATAATCTTGATTCCCTTTCAGACACATATGAGTCATTTTTGTGCATATGAGATATTTTCTAGGCTAAATAATTTGGAGGGAAATTACTAATTCCAGGATATTAACATCTTCTTCTTTACTAAATATTGCAAAATTGCTTTTGTCTTTTCTTTTTCTTAACGGTTTGTGTTTTTAAAGACTTGGTATTAGTAATTTTTGTATGTTTGGGAAAGATCTGATTCTAGGTTGATGATTTACCATTTTTATTTGGGGAGGAAAATTTTTAATGTTTATATAGTTAAACGTATCTAATTTTTGTATGTCTAAGATAATAGTATATGACTATAAAATTTTTTAAAAATTGATTTTCTTCTTACCACCTTGAAGATAGTGTTTTATTTTCTTCTGGCTTTTCTGGATAGTGTTGTGAAATTTACTTTACATTTTAATATTGTATCATTGTAAGCAGGCTTTCCTTCTTTTGATTATCTTTAATGTCTTCTCTTTAAATTTTTATGGTCTGTCATTATGATGCTGAGGCATAGAATATTAAAATTTATACCTGAGCTCTACCAAACCAGAAGACCTTCAAGTTAATCAAGCTGGGAGTAGCTTGAGGTCCCCTGGATCAGGTAAGGAGTACATATTTAACCACAAGTGCACATGAGGGAAGGCCAGAACCAAGGTGCATAAACTAATTTTCTAATTTTGCTTTTTTTTTTTTTTTTTCTCTTGAGGACTGATTTATTTTAGTCTATGCTTATAATGAGAGAAAATGTATTTGTGGTTCCTAGTTTTATGTTAGAGTTCCACTTTTCTTCCTTTTACTCCTTTTACTTTCATGGCTGCTAAAATAAACACTTCTATATATTTCAGAAATTTATAAATTTTCTTAGCATTTCTAGCATAATATCTTATTATCCTGCATCAATTTTTGTCCCTAGGGATTGTTTCTTACTTTTTTTGACCAAAGTTATGATGTTAGAAAGATAATTTATTAGATTTTATTAGGCATTTCTTTGTGTTTTATAGTAGAACGGTTCATAGTATTGCATTTTGCTGGACACAGAAGAATCTTTGCATTGTATTAATAATTTGTTTCTATACGATTATTTTAATTTTATTATAGTAATTGTGTATTCACATACAATTGTAAAATATAATATACAGTGTGAAAAACCTTTCCAGCTTCCATAAATGGTAACAATTTAGAAAATATAATGTAGTATCACAACCATGATATGACAGTAATACATGTTTTTATTAATGTTCTAATTTCCCCAAGTTTTGCTTGTTCTCCTGTGTATTTGTGTGCATGTGTGTTTAACTGTACATATTTTATTACCTGTGTTGGTTTGTGTATCTACCATCATAGTTGAGATATATACAGCTCCATTACCACAGACATCCTTCATGTTACCCTTTTATAAACACATTTTCCTCTCCCACCTCTCCTACTTTCTCCTGTACACAATTCTCTAATACCTGGCAACAACTTATTTGTCCTCCATTTCTAAATGTATTTTGTCTTTTCATCTCTTTCAACTGGTCTTACACAGTGCAAAAGTTTTAAACTAAAAAAACAAATTATTGAGGTCCAATTCATCAATTATTTCTTTTATGGATCATGTTTTTGATGTCAAGTCAGAAAACACTTTCCTAGTTCTAAATACAAAATAATAAAAAAGAAGTTTTATACTTTTATGTATTATATTTAATCTAGGATCCATTTGAGTTAATTTTTGTATAAGGTGTGAGGTTTAGATAATGGCTTTATTTTTGCCCATGCATTTCGAATTGTTCCAGCACCATTTGTTGAAAAAACTAACCATTCTCCATTGAGTTCCTTTCACACCTCTATAAAAAATCATTGAAACATACTTGTGTGGTTCTATTTCTGAGTTCTCTATTCTGTTCCTTTGAATTATGTATCTCCACCTCCACAAAATCCATGCATTCTTGATTACTGGAGGTATTTAATAAACCTGAGCAAAGAGTAAAGGAATTCCTACCACTTTATTCTTCTTTGTCGAGATTTTTAAAAGCTATTCTAGGTCTTATGCCATTCTATATAACCTTAACTTGTCTATGTCCATAAAAATCCTTCTGGGATTTTAATAGGAATTTTATTTGTTTATAGATCAGTTTGGGGGAGAATTGACATCTTTATTATATTTAGTTTTCCAATCAATGGACACACTGTATCTATTTATTTGGTATTTGATTTGTTTCATTAATATTTTCAGCATAAAAGGCCTTCTATGTGTTTTATTAAGTGTATGCTTTTTAGATTTTAAGTACTTCACCTTCTTTGGAGTGACTGTAAATTTTATTGTGACTTTAATTTTGGTTCTGAACTTTCATTGTTAGTATATAGAATTATAAATAATAATGATTTTTATGGGTTGATTGTGTATCTTATGACGTTGAATTCATTTATCATCTTTAGCAGGTTTTTGATTTTTTTCAAATGTAGTTTCCTATGGACTTCCTTCATAGATTATCATGACATGTACGGATAGGGATACTTTTATTACCAATATGTATGTTTTTTCCTTGGCTTATTGCAGTGGTTAAAATGTCCACTATTATGTTGAATGTGAATGGACATCCTAGACTTGTTCCTGATCCACAGGGAGAAACAATTAGTCATTATTCACAGAATGATACTATTAGTTACAGGGATCTTTAAAGATGCACATTATCAAATTGTAAATGATTCCCCTCTACTCTGACTTTGTCAAGAGGCTTATCATTAATAGATATTGAATTATCTCAAATAATTATTTTTCTGCATCAATCCACATGATAATGTAATTTTTTTCTTTTTAACCTGTTAATATAGTGGATTGCATTGATTGATATTCACATTTTGATCAAACATTGCCTCTCTGTAATAAACCTCACTTGATCATGGTATAAACTTTTTATTCACTATTGAATTTTGTTTCCTAATATTTTGGGGTTTTTTGTATATAAGTGTACAAGGAATATTTTTTATAAATTCATGAGATATGTGCATCTGTAGTTTGTTTGTGTGTGTGTGTGTGTGTGTACTATCTCTGATTTTGGTAACAGGGTAATTGTGTTCTCATAAAATTTGTCAGGTTGTGTTTTCTATTTTTCTATTCTCTGGAAGAGATTTTGTAAAATTGAAGTTCATTTTTCTTAAACTGTTAATTTTCCAGTGAAACCATCTGCACCTGGAAATTTGTTTTTTGGGGAGTGTTTTAATTATAAGTTCAATTACTTTAATTGTTATAGGATGATTCTGATCAACTATATCATCTTGGTTCATAGTGGATTCATCTATTTCTTCTTGCAATTCTGTCAGCTTTTACCTCATACACTTTGATGCTCTTTTATTAAGCACATGACAATAAAGATTGCTATGTTATTTGAAATACTGATCCCTTTATCATTATGCCACATTTTATCCCTGATAACTTACTTTGCTCTGAAGTCTTCTTTGATTAAAATTAATATACTACTCCCTCTTTCTTTTGATTAGTGTTAGTATGGTATATCTTTCTCCATACTATTACTTTTAATCTATATATGCCATTATGTATAAAGTGAGTTTCTTTAAATTACATATGATTAGTTCTTGCTTTGTGATTCACTTTGATAACCTGTCTTTTAATTTGTGTATAAATACCATTGATGGTTAAATTGATTATTGATATAGTTGAATTTGTATCTAACATACATGTTACTGTTTTATTTTTGTTACCCTTTTTTTCTATTTTTGTTCTCCACTCTTTTTCTGTCATTTATGATTTAATTGTGCAGTTCAAATGATTGTTTTTTTGTAATTTTCTTATCATAGTATATGTCTTTTTAAAAATTTTTTTGTAGTTGACATAGAATTTGCACACCTAATACTAATCCAAGTTCACTCTCAAATAACACTACACTCCTTCACCTCTGGTACAAGTACCTTATAATAAAATTTTTTTTTAAATCCTAATTTCTCTCCTATCCCTCATGTCACTACTGTCATTCATTTCACATATATAAGCATACATAAGCATATATATAAGCCTAGAGGATCAAATACATTAAAATTTTTTTTACCTGTTAGATCAGTTTAAAATGTAAAACAATAAGTTATTGTTTTACTTATTTAATATTTTCAAGTTTCTGACCCTTTTATTCCTCTCTAAAAAGCTTTATTTAAAAAAAAAAATGCTGGGCTTCCCTGGTGGCGCAGTGGTTGAGAGTCCATCTGCCGATGCAGGGGACGTGGGTTCGTGCCCCGGTCCGGGAAGATCCCACATCCCGCGGAGCGGCTAGGCCCATGAGCCATGGCCGCTGAGCCAGCACGTCCGGAGCCTGTGCTCCGCAACGAGAGAGGCCACGACAGTGAGAGGCCCACATAACGCAAAAAAAAAAAAAAAAAAAAAAAAAAAAAAAAAAATGCTTGCAAGAAAGGTCTTTTGGCAACAAATTCCCTCAGTTTTAGTTTGTCTTAGGAAGTCTTTATTTCTCCTTAAATTCTGAAGGATAATTTCACATGGTACAAAAATCTAGGTTAGGTTTTTTGTTTTAATCCCAACATTTTAAGTATTTTGTACTACTCTCTTCTTGATTGCATGGTTTTCGAAGAGATGTCAGATATAAATCTTGCCCTAACTTCTCTATAAATAAGATGATTTTCTGCCCTTTGGATTGTTTCAGTATTTTTTTTTCCTTAAATTTGATTTTTTTGAAGTTTGAATACAATATGAGTAGGTGTAGACCTTTTTGACAGTTATCCTGCTCGGTGTTCTCTGAGCTTCCTGAATTTGTGGTTTGTTGTCTGTCATTTACATGGGAAACTTTCAGTCACTATTGCTTTAATTATTGCTCTGTTACTTTTTCTCTTTCTATTCCTACTCTTATTTACATTATGCATATGCTATCCCTTTTGTAATTGTTTCACAATCTTTGGATATCCTGTTACATGTTTTCAGTTATTTTTCTCTTTGCTTTTCTGTTTCGGAAGTTTCTAATAAGATAGTCTCAAGCTCTGAGATTCATTCCTCAGCCATATCCACTCTATTAATGCACCAAAGGCATTCTTTTTGTTACAATGTTTTCTTTTTCTCTCAAGCATTTTTTATTATTATTTATTAGAATTTCCATCTCTCTGCTTACTTCATCCATCTGTTGTTGAAGGCTGTCTATTTTTTTCATTAATTCCTTAGTGTATTAACCATAGTTTTAAAAAATTCTTTGTCTAATAATTCTAAAATTTCTTCCATATCTGACTCTGGTTCTGATACCTGTTCAATGTCTTAAAGTATGTTTTTTCTTGTTGTTGTTGTCATGCCTTGTAATTATTTTCTTGATAGCAAGACATGATGATTCAGGCAAAAGGAATTGCTGTATATAGGCCTTTAGTACTTTGGTTGTGAGTCATATAGAAAGGGGAAGAATTCTATAGTACTCTGATTAGTTCTCAGTCTTTTAGTGAGTCTGTGCCATTTTCATGAGTGTTTCTCAGTTTTTTCACCCCCTTTAAGTATGAAATAATAACTAGAGTGCAGTAGAGTTGGATATTTCCTTTCTCCCAGGTCAGTTAGGCTCTGATAATAAATATCCCAGTAAGTTAGGCTCTGGCTAACTAGTTTCCTCTGAAGGTAAGTCTTACAAAGAACAGTGTGTTCTGCTGTATTTCAAAATGGCTCCTTTTCACCTCCCACTGCCTAATTATGACAGGAATTTTCTCCAATATTTATTGTGAGAATCTGTTCAAGCTCCTGGTGGTAAATCTCACAATATTGTGGGATTCCCTAGATGGAGTCCCCCTGGAGATTCTAACTCTCTGAGACTTCCACTCTGAGCCTCTAGCAACTTGTCATTTAATGTTTAGCTTTCTTTACCCTGGCACTGGTTCCCAGGACAGTTTCCACTCATGAGTCTCTGTTCTAGTAAGTAATGTCTCCGAATATCTGCTGTCTGTCTCTCCAGTCTTTGTGGCTGTGGAGTCCTGTGTCCTTGCCTCTTGTAAGGATATTAGAAGAATTAATTTTTCACTCTGTTCAGCTTTTTACTTGTGAGGATAAGGTAGAGACTTTTAAACTCTCAGATTGTCCACACTGAGCTTCTGCAATTTTTCAATTATACTTCTGTGTTTTTGTTTTCTGTTTTGCCCTGGCACTGGTTCATGTGAAGGTATCTGCTGATCAGTTTCTACTCTGGTAAGTTGTAATTCTCTGTTCTCTGTATGTGTATCTCCCCCAAAATTTGAGAGAATCAGTTTGTACTGTGGCATCATTTTTCTGATGAACCTAAGAAGAGTTTTATTGTTGTTGCTGTGTTTTTTTCATTTTGGCATTTTACTTGCTGTTAAGAAGTAGTGGTGAGTTCTAAGATCCTTATATGTTGAACCAGAATCAGAAGTCTAATTTCCTTTTTAAAAAATTATATTCTTATGTTTAAAGAAATTCATCCATGATCTTTAATGGCAGGTGTCTTTTAAGCAAATTCCTCTATTTTTCATTTGTCTGAGAATGTATTTACTTACTTCTTGTTCCTTAAATATACTTCTTCTGGATATAGGATGCCAGGTGGAAATGTATTTTCTTTCAGAACTTGACAAATATTGTTGGACTTTGTTTTGTCCTCCATGGTTTTGAGCAGAAAATCTGCTGTCATTCAATATATCCCCCTCAATAGGTAATGCATCCTTTCTTTGTGGAAACTTTCAATAAATTTTTTTCCTGTCTTTGGTTTTCAAAAGTTTAATTTAGACATGTCTTGGCATGGATTTCTTTGATGTTTTCCTTCTTGTTTGGGTTTTGATCAGCTTCTTGACTCTTTAGATTTGTGTCTTTTGCCAAATTTGTTTTTATTTTCAGCTATTACTTAACTGAATACTCTTTACAAGCCATTATTTACTCTCTTTCTGGGATTCTGATATTATAAATGAGTTTTGTTACAGTTCAACAGGTTCCCAAAGCTCCATTTATTTATTGTTCTAAATTCCACTTTCTCTGTCATTCAGATTGTTTAAATTCTGTTGATTTCTCCTCAAGTTAATTATTCTATCCACTTTTATTGCCACTCTACTATAAGCCCATCCAACACATTCTTAAATATAAGATATTGCATTTTTCTGTTTTATAAGTTTTTTTTTTTATAGTTCCATTTTTTGATGTTTCTTTTTTTGTTTTTGTTTAGAAACAATTTGTAACTAAATATCTTTTTAATGCCTATTTTAAAATCCCTTTCAGATAATCCAAACATTTGATCTATCTCGTTGGTGTCAGTTGATTCTCTTTTCTCCTTCAAGTTGTGATTCCTGATTTTTACTATGATATGTGATTTTTTTTATTGTATCTTGGACATTTAGTCCACAATGTTAGAAGACTCTGGGTTCTGTTGTTTAACAGGCAATCACTCTATTTAGGTTTAGCATGCAGATTCTTGCCTAGTAGTTTTTCAAGACCTTTAGTCAATCTGGGGAAAAATTATGGTACCTGGGCTGCTTCCTGTTGCTAAGTTGGAAGTCAGGAAATACCAATCCTGAATTACTTTTTCCTATTGAGTGGGAACATAAGGTATCCCATTGTTTTTTTTGTTTTTTGCAAAGCATTTCACTTTCTTCCTACCATCTTTCAAAAAACATTTTATTCGTTTTGGTTGCCACTGGTATTTTGTTCAGGTTTCATACTGTACTTAGTGGGGAGGAGCAGAGATAATGAATCTATAGTAGTACCCCCTTACCCAGGGTAAGCATGTTCCAAGACCCCCAGTAGACACCTAAAACCAGGAATAGTACTGAACTCTATACACACGTTTTTCTTTTTTCCATACATACATCTCTATGATAAAGTTTAATTTATAAATTAAGCACAGTAAGAAATTAGCAACCATAATTAGTAACAAAATAGACCAATTATAACAATTCACAGTAATAAAATTTCTGTGACTTTTTCATCTTTACTAAGCACTTATCACTCACTGTGGCAATAACTTTTGCAGTTTGAGGTGCCACAGCAAAACTAGCATGAATTTCTTTTTCCTTCTTCACAATTTCACAAATAGAAGAATGATTTTTACTGTAGATCTTAGAAACCTCAGTATACATTTCTTTTCCTTTCCTTTATATTAAGTCAAGAACTTTCCATTTTTCACTTAAAATTAGCACTTTATGGCTGATGCAAATTGCCAGCATCACTACTTTTGTGCTTTGGGGCTATTAGTGAGCAAAATAAGGGTTACTTGAACACAAACACTGTGATACCATGATATTCATCTGTTAACCAAGATGGTTACTAAGTGACTAATGGACAGGATACACTGGACAAAAGGACGATTCACATCTTGGACAAGATTGAACAGAATGGCACAAGATTTCAGCAAGCCATTCAGAATGGCACTAAGTTTAAAGTTTGTTAATTGTTTATTTCTAGTATTTTCCATTTAATATTTTCAGACATGGTTGAATGTGAATAACTGGAAACATGGAAAGCAAAACCACAAATAAGGGGAAACTACTGTACTTCATTTTGCCTATACTGGAAATGCTCTTGGCTTTAACATTACAAAAGATTCAATTTATAAAATCAGCTTGGTTAGAAAGCTTTTCTTTAATGCTTTTGGCAAAGACATAAATCATTTTTGTGTGACTTCTATATGCCATGTAATTCAAGCAATTTCTTGCATATTAGTACACATAATCAAATAAACATCCTGATGAAAGGATTATATTTTTATATACAGGAAAATATAAAGAGCTAAATTAAAGTTAAGTTATTTATTTTCACATCCACCTATCTGGTGTATAGCTGGAGACATGGCTAAAATAAAAATAATAAACTTTTCTACTTGCAGAATTCCAATGCATGTCTATGTTGCAGGGAAAAGTATCAGTGCAAGTTCAATTTCACAGTTAAAGTTTAAAGATATTTATTCTTAGAAGTGAATTAATTTTGGGAATTACCTATTAATAATTTAAATAATCATTGGAAGGACTAAGGAAATGGAAACTAGTGTGAGCACTCAGGAAAAATTCTCAAAAAATAAAACACAGAAGTGAAGTTGCCAAGGGAACTCTTGTCTTGTTGTGATTCAAAAGATAAAACATAAGAATAGTGCTAAAATTGAAAACCACCAGGGTCTTTCCCCATCTACTCAGAATCATACCATCAAATTGATTCCTCATTACATTTATCTTTCCCAAGTCAACTCAATTTAGATATTAAGAGCATATAATCAGGCAGAATGCTAACTTCAAAGGAAGTCTAGTAAATATGAATTCAGATTTCCAAGCTCCACTATACAACACACACTAAAAAGAGGTTGCTGATATATACCCATAAATACTGGAGAGGTAAAATTATCATTTTGTTTACATGAGGAAGAAATAAATGACTTACTCTGCAATAGTTACAAGGAACTACTAGAATTCAGAAAATAGAAAATATCCATTTGCAGGACAATGGAAGTGATTGAGGCTTTACTAGATTTGCATCTTGGAAGGTGGATATTATTTGATTATAAGATAGGGCATCCTTTCTTCATATATCAGTTCTCATAATGTTTTATTCACAGAAGAAACAATAATCTCTATATATGTATATGTTAGTGCATATGTATATGTATATCTATGTCTATAGACTTGAATTAAATTTCACTTTAATTTTAAAAAGTATGAGGACTTCCCTGGAGGTCCAGTGGTTAAGACTCCATGCTTCCACTGCAAGGGGCATGGGTTTGATCCCTGATCCGGGAACTAAAATCCCACATGCCATGCAGCACAAAAAATAAAAAGTATTCCTTAAAAAAAAGTAAAATAAAATAAAAATTTAAAAGTAGGATAATAAAGTTTCCATATTTAGATATGAGAACAGCGTGTCGTAGCAGATGATAAAGGAAACAGTCTGGGGAAAAACACAAACCACTTTATAATCGCATAAGGCAGAATGTCAGAGAGGAAAGAGATCCACATAGAAGGGGCTCCAGAGATCTGAAGAGAATCACCCTGAAATTTTTAGCTGAGCAATAATCAGTGCAAGTATGTAATGAAGCTACCCATTGTTAGGAAAAGATATGCCCCCAAACAATTAGAGAGAATAATACCCTTAGGTAATGCAGGGTTAAGAATAGATTTGGTTCCCACCATAAATAACCAAAATCCTCATAAATAACAAGATACTGAAAAATATTAAGGGGAATTTTGCCAGCAGTAGTTCAAAATTAGCCCTAGACTAATAGTCCTCTAGTCCTACCAAATAATGCTTAAAATAAATACTACAAAGAACCCAGCTGTTTCCAAGTAACTTAACTATGTACCAGAATTAAACACAAAACATAACTAGGAATGCAAAAATATCAAGCACCAAACAATATAAAGTATAAAAATCAGGAAAATAGAACCAACTATGAAGAGAAATTTAATCAACCCAGTTATTACACATATGATAGAATTAGTACACAAAGAATATAAAAAAAACAAGTATTGTAACTCACAATTGTCCAAGATGCTATACAAAAGGCTAAAAATATTAAGTAGAAACAAAAAATATTTTTAAAAAGACCCAAATTAAAGTTTTAGAAATGGAAACTACAAGGATAAAATGAAAAAAAAATACAACTGGATGGGATTAATGGCACATCAGACATTGAAGAAAACAAGGTTAGTAAACCTGAAGACATAGCACTAGAATCTATCCAAAATTAAGCACAATAAGAATAAAGATTTTTAAAAATGTACAGCATTAATGATCTCTGGAAAACTCCAAATAACTTTATATACATTCCTTAATTGAGATGGTAGTTGGAGAGGAGAAGAACTATTTGAAGAAATAATGGCTAAAACATTTCCAAATTTGATTAGTAATATAAACTCACATATCAACGAAGCTCAGTAAAACCCAGACAGAATAAATATGAAGAAAAGTACACCATGTTATATTATGACCAAATTGCTGAAAACCAGTGATAGAGAAAAATGTTTAAAGCACCTGGGGGATGGGGAGGAATACATTAGCTACAGGGGATAAAAGATCAGATTAATAGCAGATTTATCTTCATTTAATAAAGCAGGAGACATTTTAAAATTTTTTGAAGTGTTATAAAAATAAAAGGTGTCAAATTAGAAATCTATATTTCTTGAAAATATATTTAAAGAATGAAAAAGAAATAAAAATACTTTCAGACAAACAGAAGCTGATTCATCACCAGCAGACCTCCATTAAAATAAATTTATAAGGAAATCTTTCAGGCCGAAGAAAAATTAGACCAGAAGGAAATCTAAATAAAGAAGAGGGCTTCCCTGGTGGCACAGTGGTTGGGAGTCCACCTGCCAATGCAGGGGGTGTGGGTGCCCCAGACTGGGAGGATCCCACATGCCGTGGAGTGGCTGGGACCATGAGCCATGGCCGCTGGGCCTGCACGTCCGGAGCCTGTGCTCCGGGGCGGGAGAGGCTGCGGTGGTGAGAGGCCCATGTACCACAAAAAAAAAAAAAAAAAAAAGAAACAAAGAAAACTGGAAAATGTAACTTTTTTGTGTTTAAAACAATAATTGATTAAAGCAAAAATAATGACAATGTATTGTCAAGTTTATGACATACTCAGTAGTAAGATGTTTAACAGTAGTGCAACCATCAAGGAAAGAATTAGAACATTTGAAGATTCTTACACTATGCATGAAGTGATATAATATCACTTGAAGATAGACTATACTAAATTTAAGATGAAAAATATATTCCTAAAAGAAACTACTAAAATGATAATATGGAAACTATAGATAAAAACAAAAAAAATGATAAAATGGAATCACAGAAATATTCAATTAATCCTAAGGTAGCAAGTAAAAGAGGAAGAATTAAACAAACAGATAATACAAGTAGAAAACAAATAGAAAAATGATAGATGTAAGCCCAAACTTATTAACAATTGTATTAAATGTAAATTGTCTAAAGACCTCAATTAAAAGGGAGAAGTTAGTAGTGTGTATAAAAAAGCAAGATTCAACTATAGGATGCCTATGAAATCCATTTTAAGGCATAATTAGATTAAAAGCAAAAGAATGGGCAATGATAATTCATGATAACACTAATCACAAAAAGCTGAAGGGGTAATATTAACATCAGACAAAATATATTCCAGAGAAAAGAATATTACTGATAATAAAAAGATTATTTAATAATGTTAAATGGGGTAAATTCACCAATAGGAACTACATTTATAATAAGCTTGGAGTACATGAGAAAAAATAAATAGAATTGCAAGAAGAAATAGATATATCCACAATAAAAGGCATAAATAAATAGAATAAAGCACCTTTTTCTATTTATAGAAAAAGTAAAGAGGAAATCAGTAAGGTACAGAAAATCTGGTTGTAAATTATATAAAAACTTTTGGCATGTCTACGATATCTGTGTGATTGCAACAGAGGTAAACATGTTTAGATATCTTTACTAAAATTGCTGAGTGTATCTCTGTTACAGTTTTCACGTGTCACCAGTATTATCACAAGAATTTTAAAGTTTGTATGTTAACAGTAACCCAAGCTTCAGTCTCTTTGAAACTTACAAATGGAATTGAGTTTTTCTTTGTCATTTGTGTTTCTTATCCTTAGGATGATTTGAAGTCCTTTAAGCTGGAGAAATACAGTTCTGACAGTAGCAACAAAATTTCTTGATTTTTGTATGCTCAACCTGGGTATTCCAACCTCCAGTTACAACGGCACCCATTTTTAGTGGTACTGTTATTAAGAAACTTTGAAAATTCTATCATTTACTTGGAAAATTTATTGTTGCCATCAGTCTCAATCAGAAAGAAATACAAAACTGATGGCATTCAAAAAAATCAAACTGGCCAAACTCTGACATTCACAGATTTCCTGCTTAAATATATTACCCCTGGTCCTCAGGGCCATGAGACCCAAACCCTTTATTATTCCTCAAATCTCATCAGATGAAGTTTTAACATGTTTTCTGTGAATTTGTGTGTTTTTCCCTGATTTCAGACTTTGCTTCTGGTGGAGCAGGATACTACAGAAGATTCACGTAATACACACAGAATTATTGCAAACTATATAAGCTGCCTATCCTTCTTATTCTCTAAAGTAGACTATTCATGAAATTGATAGGAACAGAGTAGAGGAACAAAGTAGGTAATTAGTTAATCCCACTAAGGGATTTTAAGTAAAGAAAAAATATGGTAGACCCCTGTAAGTTAATGATCACTCAAGAAAGCAGGTTTGCTTAATCACAAAACAAAACAGCCTTGCTTAGCAACAAAACCATGCAACAGAGCATGAGACATGCCCCAAAACAATGGTAGCATGAGACCCATATCTTGCCCATTGAACTTGGTAAATTAATGACCCCTAGGACATGCTTTCTGCACACATAAAAAACAATAATTCATGGAAAGGTGACATTTCAAAGTGAAAGATCCTCATTGTGCTGAGACCTGAAATAATTTTTCCATAGTGCCATGACAGTCCCAGCTTGACCATGTAGGGACAAGAAAACTCCCCCGCCCGATACAGAGGAGGAACTGATCACGTAAGCATGGCGCCTACTCAAGAATGAAGAAGAAGGTGCTCTTTTCCCCCACCCTACTTTTCTTTTGGTAATAAAACAGTAGCCCACTAAGTTCTTGGCATGGCAACTTCTTCCTTGTCCACTTGCGTCACAAGTCCTATTCTCATAAATCACTTCTTATCTCTCACTTTGCCTCTCACTGAATTCTTTCAGCACTGAGACATAAAGAACTGGAGCTCCTCAGAGCCCCACAAAATGCCACCTAGTGGTTTCAGCATGAAACTCAGACACTTTGTCTCTTAAAAAAGATAGTGAAGGGGCTTCCCTGGTGGTGCAGTGGTTGAGAGTCTGCCTGCCGATGCAGGGGACACTGGTTCGTGCCCCAGTCTGGGAGGATCCCACATGCCCCAGAGCGGCTGGAACCGTGAGTCATGGCCACTGAGCCTGCACGTCTGGAGCCTGTGCTCCACAACAGGAGAGACCACAGCAGTGAGAGGCCCACGTACCGCAAAAAAAAAAAAAAAAAGATAGTGAAGAAAGTTACTTTAGCCAAAGACAACATTGTAGGCAAGTTTGTTTCTCTTAAAATTTCCTCCAAAATAATATAAACAACAAAAAGGGAAAGGGAATCTATACCAGAGCCATGCTCTCAAAAACATAAAGGCAGAGAATGCCTAGAATCAAAAATAACTATGAGTAACAAGAAAATAATAACCAAATCCCCATGCGCAGTCACTAGTTTAGCTATCCCACATCCACTTCACCATAAGACTTTGTGTTAAGCAAAGGCAAGAAACAAACAAAACAAAACAAACCAGTAAATGTGGTCAAGATACAAAGGAAAACTATAGTTAAAGGGTCTAATACTGATATTAAAAGTCAGTCAGAAAGATTGAGTCCACACTAAATCTTGAAATTCCAAAATTCAAGTGTCTGGACAAAAGTACAGACTATATAGAATAAACCATAAAATCTGTGTAATTTAAAAGAACAGTCATGATTAAAGGGTAGTAAAAATTTAGAGGTGCAGGAGTAAAATGAAAAGGAAGTCTTAGAAACATATTGGTTCTGAGAGAAAGATAAAAAGAAGGAAGAAGCACCCTTTAGCAATTCACATGTGAGGAAGATAGAAGAAAAATGAGAAAAGTACAGTTGTGCAAGACAAAAGAAAACCATAAATTTGAACACTCACAACCCCATCCCCATGAAAACCAAAGAAATATAACCTGCTAAATGACTTCAATATAATTTGATCTGTATGTATCATTAAACTAGAATATCGTAACCCCCAAACCATAAAATAAATGAGAAAAATTTCATACATATCAATTGAAGAAAATGTTTTCCCCCTGAATAAAACCACGAACCAGAAGAAAACTTTGTAAGCACTCCAAAGAGAATAAAATATATAAAAATAAGTATGTGAGGGTATGAAAGACAACTAGAAACACTAAATCCAAAATTTAAAAACAGAAATGTACAAAAAATAGGAATAAAAATGTAGAGAGTTAATTGAACTCAAGAGAAAGACATAATTATCTCAGAAGTGGAAAATAAATTGTATCATGCATAAAAGGGAATAGAGTAAAAGAAAGTAAAGGACAAAGACAGGAGAGCAATCAATAAGAGAAAGAAAATAATATCAAGAAAGAAGTAAAAAAGGCAAAAAGAAAACAGAAATTGAAGACAAAGAAAGAGCAACATATTATCAAAATCTTTTAAAAAGTAAAAGAAACCAATAGAAGAGACCTAACATTTAAAACTATAATCCAATAAATATTTTCAGAAAAAAAATCTGAAAGTTGAAAGGGCTCATTGAGTACTTCAGAGTGGGGAGAGAGGAGGAAGAATGATCCATTCTGAGAAATAGCCAAATAAAATACTTAGCTTTCAAAAGTAAAGATAAAGTCTTCAAGGCAAAGGTCAGATAAATTTCAAAGGCAAAAAAATTAGCCTGGCATCAGGAATTTCAAAATCAACATACAAAGCAAATAACAATAAAGCAGGTGTTTTTTTCTAATCCAATGAACAAAGGTAAAGAATTTTATATCTAGCCATGCTGTCATTAAAATATCAATATTATAAAGAAAATCTTTTCAACATTAGCTTAGAAAATTCTGCATCCATCAACACTTCTTGAGTAATATACCAGAGGTGACCTTCCTTCAAAAAAATGTTGCCTGAAAACAACTCAGCAAAAGTCCTAATGGTGAGTATTTTAAAATGACTAAATGTACACTTAAGGCCAAAAAAAAAAAAAAAAAAAGATATGAGGATGGAAAAATAATTTTAAAATTACGTTTTGATAAAACAGAAATAATACAACAATAAAGTAGGAGGAGAAGGGGAGGAAAATGGGAAATTACTGTAAACCTTTTTAGTATTGTCAATAGGTGGCATTAAATGATATAAAAGAAAGTGGAAAATTGGTAAAATATTAAAAAAAACTAGAAGACTAAAGACAATAGATGTGTACATGTACAAGAGTAACCACTACAATTAAATAATAAAAGTTCCTAAAAAGGTACAAACCTTTTCCTATGTGCAAAAAAAATACCACATCTTGCAAGGAAACAAATAGCACATAAAACAAATTATACATAATTATAAAAATTGTGACTGAGCTTATACTGAAGACAGTAATATAAGTATTAATAAATGTCAATTGAATTAACTCATGTAATTAAAAATATTTTATCAATTTGTCTCACAAATCGAAATCTAACTATGCTCTACTCTGAGGCACACCTAAAAGCAATTCAGAAACACTACAAATAAAGAGTGGACAAAAGTATTATGGTTACCAAAGGGAGAAGGGGAAAGGATAAATTAGGAGTTTGGGGATTAACATATACACACTACTATATATAAAATAGATAACCAACAAGGACCTACTGTATAACACAAGGGAACTATATTCAATCTTTTGTAATAGCCTATAAGGGAAAAGAATCTGAAATAGAATATATATATATACATATATACATGTACATATACATATATGTCTCTATATATAACTGAATCACTCTGCTGTACACCTGAAATTAACACAACACCGTAAATCAATTATACTTCAGTTAAAGAAAAGTATATCAGGTAAATAAAATGAAAAAAAAAAACAGGAGTGAATGTGTTAATATGTAGAATATATATGTAGAATATAAACTTCAAACATTAATCCTGACAAAGAACACTTTATTAATGCTAAAAGCCACAATTCACAATGAGTACATAATATATATTACAATTTATGAACCAAAGAACATAGTATCTGCCTGAAGCAAAAACTGCAGAGGATGCAAGGACATATTAATAGAATCACACTAATAATAAGAAATGTTAATATGTCATTCTCAGTACAAAGTGAATCAAGTGGACAAAAAAAATTAGGAATATAAAATATTTAAACACAATAAAACAAGGTAGACTCAGAGATATATTTCACACTCAACCCCTTGATAAGAGAGAATACATCTTTTTTCCAAGTGTCCATGAGATATTTACAAAAAAAAAAAGTTTTATAATAGGTTTAAAAGAAACATGATTAATTTTTAGAAATTAGAAATATTGCAAACAATATTTTCTCATCAAATACAAAAAAACCTAGAAATTATAACAAAAACAAAGAGAAGACAAATAAAAAAACAGACAGGTCTTTTTTACCTAGAAATTTTTTAACCTTTTATCAAACAAATCTATGCACTGAAATTACAGACTTAAAAAGTTAATCACAAAGCAACCAATTCACATCAGAATACATGGTACATTCAATTTATTAATAGACAAAATTCATATCACTAAAAATTTTACCAGTAATATAGAAAGAATGAAAATTAGTGAGTTACTCCTTATAGTTTAGAAGACTAGATAAATGAAAACAAAGTAAAGCTGTATGTGGAAATCAAAGGAAGACAATAATAGCAAAATATTATGAGCTAGAGAATACAAAAAAATATATAGTTAATAGATCAACATTCAGAGACTGCTAGCTAATTTGTTCAAAGAAAAAAAGCACAAAAAAAAACAAAATAGGAAATGCAATGGGAGAAATAACCATTGAAACACAAGTGACTTAAAAAATTGTAAGAGACTAATATGTAGATCCCTGTGAAAATATGAGACCTTATATGAAATCAATAATTTCCTAGCAAAATATAGACTATCAACATTGATTTCATGAGTTAGCTTACATATTCCAAAAGGAAATCAAAGAAATTGTGATAGTTATTAAGAAAATACCCCCCCAAAAAAATCAGCTGAAATAGAAGACTTCACAAGAAAATTCTGCCAGATAATGAAAGATCACATAGTCCAAATGTTGTATAAGTTATCCTAATCATTAAAAAGGTAGAGACACTTCCCAGCCCTTTTTAAAGCAAATACAATACTGTACATAAAACTACAGATCAATCCTTCTCATGAATATATGGCATAAAAATAATAAAATATCAGTGAAAAGAATCTGACAAGCAGATGCTGGTGCTCTCATATAAAGATGCACATCTGAAATGATCATCTCCACACAGTACAGGTACATCTTCCAGCTTAGGCCAGAGAATGACACATAGTAGGTTACTGACAATTGATATAACCAGCATCAATAGTACTCAACTGACAGCATCTGTGTTAACACGACTCTGTTACAAGAAATTTTTATTGGGGAAAATAGGATGGTACGTACATAAGAAATTTTACTGTTTTCTTAAAGAAATTCTTACAAACGAATTTGTCTAGCCAAACAGTTTGTTCATGTGGACAAACTTCTCTCATATTGCAACAACAGATTGCTCACAGGAACACAGCCCACTTGCCAGACAACAGTTTTTTTAATACCTTTTCCAAAAATATTATGTTATTTTTATCCAATCCCTATTAGCACCCCACCTTAAAAGACTTACCTTAAAACACCAGAGCCTAGACACCAAAAATCTATAAATATCCTTCTCCAGCCTACTTCTGAGACACTATTATCAAGGTATGTTTTCCCTTGATGTGGTAAATTTAATGAATTCAGATTTCCTTTATCAAAATGTTTCTCTGCTAGCCTTTATGGAGCATTCAATTGTCTACACAATGCTATTTCATGTCAAAAATATAATCACCACGGTAGAAGCACATATTTAATTTAAAGTTTTGAAAATCAACTAGTTACAAATAATAATCCTTCAGACAAATTTAAAATTAGAACTCAAAAGTTGTCAAAGATTTAGAACTAATTTTTGCATTCATTTGCACATGTATCATGTTCACACACATTCTTGTTTTAGTAGGAACAATTCTTTTTAACAGACAAAATTCAAACAACAAAAGAAAGTTTTGTAAAAAAGCTTAGCTTTCCTATTACCTATTTTATGTATTTTTCTTATAACTATCTGTTATAGTCTTACAAACTATTTGCCCCATGGCCTAGTAGTTTAAGGCTAAATACAGTTGTATTATTCATTTTAACTTTATGACTACAAGGAAGTCACATTACCTCTCAATGCCTCATAATAAAAATTATATCTATCATCAATTCATATTTTGAAACTGCTTTATAATCCTTTACCAAATTATATTATCAAGTTGTTTCCATAGACACTTTTAAACGTATTAAAGAGTGTACAGTGTTATATTTTCCTTCATACAAATTTGTAACCCTCACTGAAAAATTCATTTGCTCCAGCTGTCATCACAAACTTTTGCATGTCAATTAAGGTACTAATTTATATGCAGATCTGTTTATTTACTGAGGTGTCTAATGGCCTCTAGCAGTGCACTACATACGTGCACTATGAAAAGCAGACTTGCATTCTCCAAAACATATCACTGAACAACAGCTGGATAAGAGGATTGAGTTTTACAAAATCATTCACGATTTGGAACACCCAGTATGTTTTCTGCCTTCCTTCTATCTATATGTCTGTCAAGGACTAGGAATATGTTCCTTATCCAGGTTAGAGTAATTCTTACAGTAACAACAGAAAAAATGGGAGTACAGAAAAACATGAAACTATTACATTTATGTAAAGGCCATGTGGGAAAATGATTTCAACTATGCAAAAGACTTTGTTCAAAGTTCCTGAAAATAGAGGAACAGCAAACTGTCTCCAACTTTCAGTTTCCTGGAGTGTTCTAAAGTAAAGTGACATCTTGATATTAAATAATAGTATTAATAATAGTACCATTAATGATACCAAGCTCTTTCTGAACACATTTTGTCAAAGAACCTTACTCAAATTGTTTCTAATCCTCACAACAACCATGCAAACAATCCATTTTAAACTTCTTAAGAGTGAGAGAAGATAGCTGTTTCCTTAGGTAACAAAGTTAGTAGGAAGAATAGGTAACATTCAAATAAATACCTGTCTCATTTCAAAGCTATTTTTCTTTATATGATGCTATATTTCTTATTCCACCAATGATAATGAGACATATGGAATACTTGTGGGAGAGTTATCACTTTCCTTTAGTATCTACATCTGTAAGTTTCCCACCCACCCTAGTCCAAATCAATGTATTTCCTTCCTGCCTTGCCAAAACACTTTCTTTGGTCACTTTAACCTCCTCGTATTGATCATTGCCCTCATTTGTACCTGGACACCTGTTAAGTGCTATTTCAGTACTCAGATGAAACATTATTTACCCAGGAAAATCCTTCTTCAATTTCTAAGAAACAAAATCAGTTCCCCTTATAACATATACTCATAGACACAATTCCAAGCATTTGAATTATCACAAGTATCATCAATAATTGAACATGAAATCATATTTTCCAGTCAATATTCTTCATTAGATTCTAAGTTACACAAAGTCAGGGACAATATTCACAGGTAGGACCCCAGTGCCTTATACAATGCCTGATACATAGCAGGAGCTCAATAAATATATTTTAAAAAATAAATAAATAAGAGCTTCCCTGGTGGCGCAGTGTTTGAGAGTCCACCTGCCGATGCAGGGGACACGGGTTCGTGCCCCGGTCCGGGAAGATCCCACATGCCGCGGAGCGGCTAGGCCCGTGAGCCATGGCCACTGAGCCTGCGCGTCCGGAGCCTGTGCTCCACAATGAGAGAGGCCACAACAGTGAGAGGCCCGCGTACTGCAAAAAATAATAATAAATAAATAAATAAATAAGGCAATGTTATTTGAGATAACAAACTCATTACTGAATTTCTACTTTTCCAACTAGAGAAAGGAGGTCTAAATAACAACCAGAAAATATTAAGAATGATATCTGTTGACCTCCTACCTGAGTGTAGACAATGCAGATCCTTAGACAATACATACACTTAGATATAATCTGTGGATCATTTTGACAGTTGGATGAAATTTCATCTGTGCTTCAGGGAAAAGTCTGTTTGCTAAAACATTCACTGCAGGAGATTGTTCCAGCTCACTGGAATTGTATTATTTAGAGGATAATATCTAGCCCAGAACAACAAAGCTCTATGATTTTGAAATGCCACCATTTCAAAATGGCTACAAATTGGACTCCTCTAAGAATGTTTATATAAGGTTTGAAGAAAAAAACATGGAAAGATAGTGGTACAGTAGGGTAATTTTCAAGTTGTCATAATGCTATTTTTGTATTAAATGTTGGAGACATACACACAAAAAGAAAATTTGCAGTGATTCACTTCATTACTAGAGTTACAATTATGTTATAAAACTTTAATGTTGCCTAGTCTTTTTTTTTTACATTTGTCTTCTGAAGCATATGTGTTTAAGGTGGAAACACGTAAATACCTATGGCATTACAGGAAGGAAAATCCCGACCTGTATTTAATTTGTCAGTCTTCCCTGGTCCTCAAGTATGAGAAGCTAGCTATGTTAGAATCTCTTACATCATACTGTTAGTGAAAATATTTTTTTTTTGTTAAAGTGTCTTTCTAAAATCTAGGCTCCTTCACAATAACTATGCTTGCATTACCAACTGCTTTTTCTCATTCATTGGATTGATTGATCATCCCCTACATTTCCTATAAATAAAATGCCAAAATAATATTAAAGTTTTGGCAAAGAGAAATGAATATGCCTGCATGTGTTTGCAGTCACAACTAATTATATACCCATAGCAGGTGGCAATATATTTTTTTAAACACTGGCTGATGTTATAGAAACACTCACCCTTACCCACAGATTCATGTTGTTCCTCATGTTGCATTGCATTACTTGTTTTCCTCACAAGGAACATTCAAAAATCTGACATTAGATCACTTTCAATTAAATATGAAAGAATGGCAGACAGAAACTAAGGGAAAGATACACTTTGACTTATGTCAGTATAAAACATACTAGTTTTTACTCTGGAAAATATTGGTGGTGCCAAATAGAATTCCAGGTATTATAGAATCAAAGTTGTCATAAAATATTTATGATATACTTTTATATTGGACAATCAATATGATTTTTTAATTTGTTTTCTTTCACTTTTAACCAGAGTGGGAAAACAAGGCTATTAATTTGAGCCCCTCCAAATACTCCTACTAATAAAAAAACAGTCTCAACTCTACACCCAGCCAAGTACCATTTTTTAAAAATCTCTATCAAAATGGAAGGGAATAACTAATATAGATTTAAAATGTATCAAGAAATCACTTTGATGGAGGTAAAAGAAAATAATTTTAAGAAGACTGTAATAATAATATAAATAATTCCATGAGACAGAGTTAAGAAACCAAACATACTGAATCATTTCATTGAACACATTATAGACTAGGTAAATTGACAAGGAAGTATGCATACAACTGTGCTTTATTGAACACCTTAGGGCTTAAACTGTAAAGCTTTTAGGGATTTGATTCCTTATATCTGTGCTTGGCCATTTTTTCGGAGACTTCAGATGGTAATATCCAACAGATTCTTTGGAACTTCTTTTGACACAGAGTATCAGATAAAAGTTTTGTTAAATATCTGGCAGCTAGATAACTATGTCAGCAAAACTAACCACATCTAGTATACAAAGGTATCCAAAAATCAAATGGAAATTTGTGAGTTTTTATTTTATAAATTTTATTTCTCAAGGACAAGATCAATGCAGAGTAGAGGACAAAGTGGGAAGGCTAGCACCAGTCTTGGTGGTATTTAATAGTTCTAGAGGAAAAGGATATTTCCATTTCAGCACATTTGGCCTAGCTCCTATCATAAATCTACAACTTTATATATCAAAAATTATATTGATATTAATTTATTCATCCATCCACTGAAGTGTAGACTGAATGTGTATATGCTGTGTATACTACTCTAAGCTACAACTTATCCAATTCTCAGCTCCTTTACCCTCACAGCACATCCAAACTAAAGAAAGTATCAAATATGCTTTTCTATTATTTTGAATACACTACAGGCTTCTTATCTTTTTGGAAGATTTTATTTTATTATGAATCCAGAGTATAATCCTCATACTTTATTATTCAAGTTACTGAACACATCCTGCATTTTTCCTAAGTTAGGTTTCAGAAAGCTCTGTATTAATCACATTGTTCCAATGTCTGTTCTTAGTATGTAACCCTCACCCTTTCAGGAAAAGAAAAAAACAAAACCAAAAAAACTAAGCCGCTTTCTTTCTTTCTTTTGTTTTTCATAGTTTTGACGTTTATTCCTCATTAACTTTTTTTAAAAATTTTTATTGGAGTATAGTTGCTTTACAATGCTGTTTAGTTTCTACTGTACAGTAAAGTGAATCAAAAATATGTATACATATATCCCTTCTTTTTTGGATTTCCTTCCCATTTAGGTCACCACAGAGCATTGAGTAGAGTTCCCTGTGCTATACGGTAGGTTCTCAGTAGTTATCTGTTTTATACATTGTATCAATGTGCATATATGTCAATCCCAATCTCCCAATTTATTCCACACCTCCTTTCCCCCTTAGTATCCATATGTTTGTTCTCTACATCTGTGTCTCTATTTCTGCTTTGTAAATAAGATCATCTATACCATTTTTTTCAGATTCTACAAATATGCATTAATATCCGATATTTGTTTTTCTCTTTCTGACTTACTTCACTCTATATGACAGTCTCTAGGTCCATCCCCATCTCTATAAATGATCCAAATTTGTTCCTTTTTATGGATGAGTAATATTCCATTGTATATATTGCCACATCTTTATCCATTCTTCTGCTGATGGACATTTAGTTTGCTTCCATGTCCTGGCTATTGTAAATAGTGCTGCAATGAACATTGAGGTACATGTCTCTTCTGGAATTATGGTTTTCTCAGGGTATATGCCCAGTAATGGGATTTCTGGGTCATATGGTAGTTCTATTTTTAGTTTTCTAAGGAACTTCCATACTGTTCTCCATAGTGGTTGTATCAATTTACATTCCCACCAATAGTGTAAGAGGGTTCCCTTTTCTCCCACACCCTCTCTACCATTTATTGTTTGTAGATTTTTTGATGATGGCCATTCTGACCAGTATGAGCTGATACCTCATTGTAGTTTTGATTTGCATTTCTCTAATAATTAGTGATGTTGAGCATCTTTCCATGTGTTTGTTGGCCATTTGTATAACTTCTTTGGAGAAATGTCTATTTAGGTATTCTGCCCATTTTTTGATTCGGTTGTTTGGTTTTTTGATATTAAGCTGCATGAACTGTTTGTATACTTTGGAGATTAATCCTTTATCAGTTGCTTCTTTTGCAAATATTTTCTCCCACTCTGAGGGTTGTCTTTTTGTCTTGTTTATGGTTTCCTGCACTGTGCAGAAGTTTTTAAGTTTAATTAGCTCCCATTTATTTTTGTTTTTATTCTCATTAATCTAGAAGATGGGTCAAAAAAGATCTTGCTGTGATTTATGTCAAAGAGTGTTCTGCCTATGTTTTCCTCTAAAAGTTTTATAGTGTCTGGTCTTATGTTTAGGTCTTTAACCCATTTTGAGTTTATTTTTGTGTCTGGTGTTAGAAAGTGTTCTAATTTCATATTTGTAGCTGTCCAGTTTTCCCAGCTCCACTTATTGAAGAGACTGTCTTTCCTCCATTGTATTCATATTCTGGCCTTCTTTGTCATATATTAGGTGACCAAAGGTGCATGGGTTTATCTCTGGGCTTTCTCTCCTGTACCATTGATCTGTTCTGTTTTTGTGCCAGTACCATATTGTCTTGATTACTGTAGCTTTGTAGTATAGTCTGAAGTCAGGGATCCTGATTCCTCCAGCTCCAAAATCACTCAACATAATAATTAAATTATTATTAATAGTAATGAGAGTCAACCACCATACTGAGTTACTAACATGTTTACCAATTTCTTTGTTCACCCTCACTGATAACTACCCAATCTTTTCTTATTAATTTAATTTCCTCCTTGTTGTAATACACTGGCTTTATTTTTTTTTAATATTGATTTTTTTTTCTGTGTTTGACAGTTGTTTTTTACTCTCAACATGTTGGTTGAAGGTATTAGTTAACAGTTTTATGGACACCTTTGAATCTGGTGAGAAGTCTGATGTTAGAAACATTATTATTATTTTGATTGTAATATACTATTTAATGATTGTTGTTGTAAAGATATATTTATATTTTTTAGTTTCAAAACATTGTGTATGGAATTGTGTTTAGTCCAGTTAATTACTTGGTGTGCTCCTTTGCTGTCAGAACTCATGCTTGTTTTCAAATCTAGGATACTCTCAACCATTATCTCTTTTAATTTTTCCATACCCACATTATATATAAGAAACCTTAAAATGGATAATTAGATATATTTTTCTAGAGAAACTTGAATTAGGTGGTGACATACATTTAAGTAGATTCAAATTCAAACTCCCAGGTATATTTGCTTATGGAACAAATGAAGTTGTAAACAAACTAGACTATGGACATAGTTATAACAGGCAGAAGACACCCTAACAGAAGAGACTTATTGAAAGCTAAAAAGAAAGAACAATCAGAAGAGTACCACAGAATAATAGGAAAATATTGGAAATAAAATTAATGTCAAAGAATGCCATGGTAACTCACCATACATAACTATTCTATTGCATATAGAACAACAACAACAAAAAAAATGACACAACATAGTAATGTCCATAGATCAGTAAGGAATCCATGGGTGTATTGTCCTAACTTTTTTATAAATAGACCATGGGTCTCCAAAAAGGTAACAAGGACATCAGAAGGGAAATTTAAGGTGGCTATCATCAAAAAGATATCAAATAACAAGTGTCAGCAAGGTTGTGGAGGAAAGGGAACCCTTGTGCACTGTTGTTGGGAATATAGAGTGCTGCAGCCACTATGGAAAACAGCATGAAGATTCCTCAAAAAATTAAAAATAGAACTCTCATATGATCCAGCAATTCCACTCCTGGTTATTTATCTGAAGAAAATGAAAATGTAATTTGAAAAGATCTGCACTCTTATATTCACTGCAGCATTATTTAAAATAGCCAAGATATGGAAGCAGCCTAAGTGCCCCTGAATGGATAAATGAATAAAGAAGAACATTTCTCACTCAAATCATTCTGGCTCTGGCCATTGAGAGTTCTTTCAATTGGCTTATTTGTCCCTTTGATATATTGCCATCAAAGCACATGTTAATTTTTCAAGTATTTCATTATTTTCAAGTATTTTTTTTTACTCCAACCTCATCTTGTATATTTTTTGCACCAGTGTCAGAATCAGCTATTTTTGCCCCCTGAGGAATTCTGGTTCCTTTATTGCAGAATGGTATTAGAAACCAAGGTCTAGGTGCAAGATACGCTCATTGTTACTGAGATGTCATTGCTTCTAGGCCTTCTCAGAGCAGAAGCAAGGAAATGCATGTGTGTATCCTAAAGAGTATATATTCACACACATAAAATATTTCTATATGTAACCACTTATATCTATATTAAGCTAACCATGAATTCATATTGATATCTTTGAATGTGGATTTCTCTGGTTTCCTCCTTGCTTATGTGTATACTCCCACTCCAAGACTGAGAAACCAGGCTCCCATCATTCACCATTTACTTAATTGATCAATTCTAGTTTACATGTATATCAGTAACAAAATTGTTAACCTGTACCCTCTTGGGGGAGGGGGAAGTTTATGTACTCAGCTATGATACAGTTTGTGTATTGATTTTTTCTACATTTATTTAATCAATCACTATATTGTACACTTGAAACTAATATAACATTGTAAATAAACTATATTTAAATAAAAAATTAAAAAATAAACTAATTGACCTCTACATTTAAGTTAATGCATGTTACTGTATAGAAATTATGTTTCAGTATATTTAAATATCTAAAAAGGTAATTCAGATATAAAAAGCATAATATATATCCCTGAGTTCTGGCTGTAAGTTATGCTAGGACAATTAATTTTTCTTTACCTTGGTGAGGGAGAATAATAAAGTAAAAAACTCTTCAAACAAAATAAGAGTGTTCAAAGATTCTTACTAGCCAAAAAGCATGATAAACTTATCTCCTAAATACTAATGCAATAGGCAAAAAGAGAAGTGAGGAAGAAACAAATTGTTCTATAAGAATTTTAATAGTCTATATAGAAAAAATCAAGAGAATATATGAACCAGTTAGTAATATGTTAGAACTGATAAAAAGAGTTTAATAGAATGACTTGGCACAAAATATACAATGTTCAATAATTCCTATTCATTATAAATAAGCAATTAGATATCATTTGGAAAATAATACCACTCACAATTGGTCCCAGAAGTAAAAGTTACATAGAAGCAAATCTATCCAATATTTGTAAGAATGTTATGGGAAAAAGTATAAAATGATAATTAGAAACTAAAACTTTCACTGATTTTTGTCATTAATAAGTTATCATAAATTTTGGTATTAATAATGATCAATTCATGATTTTCTTCAGTTCTAGAAAATTCTTAGTCCATATATTTTAAAATTGTGCCTCCCTTTACACCATTCTCATTATCTTTTTCTGAAAATGCTATTAGACTATTGTTGGAGTATCTGAGTTTTGATTTCTCACCCAACACAAAATGATTCAATTCCTGTTTTTTTATGTATCTTTCATATTTTCTATCAAATTATATAAGCTCCCTGAGAACAAATACACTTGTTTTTTTTTAAAATCACTAATTCATCCCAAGTTCCTAGGATAGCTGTAGGCACACTGCAGGTACTCAGTGCATATTAGTTGAATGAAAAAATTCATAATGCATAATGTCTCGCTGTGTTCTTGGTGAATTCCCCAGTTATAGTCTTATCACTAGAGCACTAAGTACAGGTTTGTGTTTAAAAGAATGGACTCTGGTACCAGAATACCTTGAAGAGAATTTAGCTTCCACCTCTCTGTTAAAAATATACCAAATGTTTTCGGATACATTGTGTCCTTTAATTTCTTTATTTGCAAAAAGGGGGATAATAGAAGTTTGTTGTGATGTTAATGTATAATGTGTTTAGAGCATTGCCTGGCACAGAGTAGGCAATGTCTACTGCTAATCTGCTAATTCCCTATTTAGCTGTCTCAGGTCTGTCAACTAGACAAGCTACGCCTTTATAATTTTAGGGATTCCATTTTGCATTTCCAATATGTTATTATTATTATAAATAACTACATGTTTTAAATATTTAAAAAACTATTGAAGGGGCCTCCCTGATGGTGCAGTGGTTAAGAATCTGCCTGCCAATGCAGGAGACATGGGTTCAAGCCCTGGTCCGGGAAGATCCCACATGCCACGGAGCAACTAAGCCCATGTGCCACAAATACTGAGCCTGCACTCTAGAGCTGCGAGCTGCAACTAATGTGCCCACATGCCACAACTACTGAAGCCCACACGCTGAGAGCCCATGCTCCACAACAAGACAAGCCACAACGAGAATCCCGTGCACCGCAACAAAGAGTAGCCCCTGCTAGCCACAACTAGAGAAAGCCTACACGCAGCAATGAAGACCCTATGCAGCCAAAAGTATATTAATTAAATAAATTAAAATTTTTAAAAATTAATGAAGTTTAATATAATTCTAAAAATGTGCACATATTTTATTTGTAAAGATTGATGAATTTGCCCAAAATAAAAGCTCATAATCTGTACTCAAATCAAGAAACATAGTATTATCAGGATCACAAAATCTCCCTTTTCTTCATTTCAGGCATTGCATAATACCTTATTATTGTACCGGATTCCATAATGAAAATATTCCAAATACATCACAATTTATGTATCCATTACACTGTTGGTAGTTGTTTAGGTAGTCCTCAGTTTTTAAAACCAACAGGTTTTATTTAATTAGCTTCTATTTTTTAATTACTATGTTAATTCCTCCTTTACCTCTTTTAAAATTTAAACACAACTATCTAAAATACCTTCAAATTGTTATATTGGTCCTATATTTTATTTTGACCAATGATTATTTTGACTGTTTAATTTGTTAGTTTTCTCTTGTACCTTGTAGTTCTTATTTGTGAGCTTCTAATTTAAAGATATTTTTTCCTCATATGTATGTTATCCCTGGGAAATGATTTCAAAGACCATTAAGGTATATAACATAAACCAAGTTTACTTTAGTGAATCAAATTTGATTTCTCAAACAACAGAGATGTGTTATCCTGGGGCTTTAAACACATGAGGAAAAATCAATTCCTCAACCATGTATGCATGGCTATGCTTCTGCTCTCAGTCACAGGCAGATTTTCTTTTTCAGCTACAAACTCAGAAGCCAGGTAAGGTATTCTAATAGCAATTATTATGCTGTCTTCTTAGCCCTCTATCTAAGTTGTATATGCAGAATGCAATGTCTCTCATCAAGTAAAGAATGAATTTGACCCCATCTTCTCATAAGCAGTGGGATCCCATCCTGGCCTGAGCACCTCATAAGCAACTCTCTATAGAGCTGTGCATTTTATATTTCTGCTCCATAAGGACATTTTTTTAACATCAGTATATATTTAATATTATTTTTACATTTTATCTAGCATATCCCTTTATTTAGAGCAGAGTTTCAAAAATTATTATATTCAAAATCTTAACTTAGAACACTTATATTAACTTTATAATTAAAAAAAAGTTTCTATTTCCCTATTCATGAAAACATCTATACTTGAAATACAAATATTTAAAATCAAAAGCAATTTGCCACTTATACCTCTCTTACAATATATCCTAATTTTATTTTAATTCCAAATTTTTAGTTCTGCTTTGAGTAGAATAATCTTTCATTCATCCTCTTATTTAGTTAACTTGTGTAATAGTTTTCATTACATGTCAAGTATTAGAACACTGACTAAGAGGAAATATAGTTATAATAGAAATACTTGAATAAAGCATTTTCTTTCTCAACTATGTGACCCTTATATTTGGTATATCAAGTGAATGTAACAATATTATTTCCCACCTTTATATATTCATTCACATTATTCATTTGTGAGTTCATTAATTATAGAAGGAATCTACATTTCTTTTTAGGTTCCAATGTAATTTGTGATGAATTCTATGTGATATAATATAATTTTCAATTAGAGACAAAATTAAAATTGCCTAAGAGGTTTATAATTTCTCTTAACATGGTGAAGACAATCCAAAGCATCAATATAGTCTCTGGTGTAATCATTAGGACAAGAACATTAATTAAAACGATGGTCATATAATTTATTAATCCTCATTCAGTAAGATATATTGCATTTTTATCTTCAAGAATCTAATTATAAATAATAAAGGATTTGCATACATACCACCATAATAGCATTATTAGACACAAACACTAACTACAATGAATTGTAATTCCCAAACCACAATATGAATACTTACATACATTGTGTGTGTGTGTATTCATTAGTTAACCTGTGCAACAATATATATAACCATATACATATATACTCACTAATACACTATGTATATATATGTTTGTCAGTATACATACCCTCATTAGTATAGATATAGATATATAAATATCCATATATATTTAGTATACTCATATACAGTATATATCCACATATACTGAGTATTGATATAAAATCAATATGCCTTTACATTTAACATCTGTCACATCAAACCCCTCAACTGTATGAACCTCCTCCATCCTTGACCCTACTCCATCTTGGTCACTTTGCTTAGTTTTCACATATATTCCTGGAGAGAGACTAAGAAAATCATGTTCTGGCAAGTCTTTGTGACCATCTCTCTCTGGTTAAGAAATTCTTTCAAGGGACTTTAGTATCTCCCTATGCTTAGATATATCTGAGAACTGGTATCTATTATATATATATATCAGAAATTTTCTGTCTCATCTCTTAGAGAAACACACTTCAAATATCATAGAACTGATAACACAGCTTCATATCACTATTTGCCCATCTTCTAGAGCAATGTTTCTCAGAGTTTAATGGCCATACTGAAAACCTAGTGCCTGTTACAAAGGAGGCAAGAATATACAATAGGGATTAGACGTCTCTTCAACAAGTGGTGTTGGGAAAGCTAGACAGCTACATGTAAATCAGTGACATTAGAACATTCCCTCACACCATATATGAAAATAAACTCAAAATTCTTTAAAGACCTAGGTATAAGCAGTGACACTATAAAAGACCTAGAAAAGAATATATGCAAAAGATTTTCTGACAAAAGCCATAGCAATATTTTCTTAGATCAGTCTCCCAAGGCAAAAGAAATGAAAACAAAATAAACAAGTGGGACCTAATCAAATTTAAAAGCTTTTACACAGCAAAGGAAACCACCAACAAAACAAAAAGGCAACCTATGGAATGGGAGAAAATATTTGTAAATGATGCAACTTACAAGGAGTTAATATCCAAAATATACAAACAGCTCATACAACTCAAAAAAAAAAAAAAAAAAAACCCAGTCAAAAGATGGGCAGAAGATCTAAATAGACATTTCTCCAAAGAAGACTCACAGATGGCCAATAAGCACATGAAAATATATTTAACATTCCCAAATATTAGAGAAATACAAATCAAAACCAAAATGAGACATCACCTCACACCAGTCAGAATGGCTATCATCAAAAAGTTGACAAATAATAAATTCTGGGGATGGTGTAAAGAAAAGTGAACCCTCCTACACAGTTGGTGAGAATGTAAATTGATGTAGCCAATTAATTAAGTAGATAGGTTGTGTAAAACAAAATGCCCAAGGAGAGAGGAAAAGATGAATAGTTGAAGTACAGGGGATTTTTAGGGCAGTGAGCATATTCTATATGACTATAATGATGGAAATGTGTCCTTATACTTTTGTTAAAAGCCACAGAATGTACTACAACCAATGATGAATCCTAATGCATTCTATGGACTTTAGGTGATAATGATGTATCAATGTAGGTTCATCAATCGTAATAAATGCACCACTCTGGTGGGGTTGTTGATGTCAGGGGAAAATTGTACATATGTGGGGGAAGGTGGGGTATAGGAACTTTCTGTGCTTTCCAGTCAGTTTTGCTGTGAGCCTAAAACTATTCTAAAAATAAACTCTGTATATTAAAAAAAAAAGTGGGAGATCCCATAACTTTGATTGAACTTTATGTTTTCAACTACAGCTAGGTTTTAACAACCTAATTCATTTTGAATATAGAAATATTAGAAAATGCTCTGTTTATTTGGTAATTGAACATTACTCAACCTATGATTAAGTGAAATAATTTTCAAAATATATAAAAGTACATAAGTTTCAGACACTGCTATCATGATATACCCTGCCATGGGTCAGGCTCAGTATCTGCTTATGATGAACATATCTCCATAATGTCTTTTAGAAATATCCAAATATCAAAGAGTATTCTGCCTATGTTTTCCTCTAAGACTTTTATAGTATCCAGCCTTACGTTTAGGTCTTTAATCCATTCTGAGTTTTTTTTTGTGTTTGGTGTTAGGGATTGTTCTGATTCCATTCTTTTATATATATCTGTCCAGTTTTTCCAACACCACTTATTGAGGAGGCTCTCTTTTCTCCATTGTATATCCTTGACTCCTTTGTCATAGATTAGTTAACCATAGATGCATGGGTTTATCTCTGGGCTTTCTATCCTGTTCCACTGACCTATATTTCTGTTTTTGTGCCAGTACTATATTGTCTTGATTACTGTAGCTTTGTAGAATAGTTTGAAGTCAGGGAGGCTGATTCCTCCAGCTTCATTTTTATTTCTCAAGATTGCTTTGGCTATTTGGGGTCTTTTGTGTTTGCATACAAATTGGAAAATTTACATAAATTACAGTAAGATCTTTTTTGATCCACCTCCTAGAGTGATGAACATTTAAAAAGAAATAAGGAACTGGAACCTAATTAAACTTAAAAGCTTTTACACAGCAAAGGAAACCATACACAAAATAAAAAGACAACCCTCTGAATGGGAAAAAAAATATTTGAAAACAAATTGACTGACAAGGGATTAATCTCCAAAATATACAAATAGCTCATGCAGCTCAATGTAAAAACAAACAAACAAACAGCAATGCAATCAAAAAATGGGTGGAAGATCTAAATAGACATTTCTTCACAGAAGATATACAGATGGCCAAAAAGCACATGAAGAGATGCTCTACATCACTAATTAGAGAAATGCAAATCAAAACTACAAAGAGGTACTACCTCACACCAGTCAGAATGGCCATCATCAAAAAATCTACAAATTATAAATGTTGGAGAGGGTGTGGGAGAAAAGGGAACCCTCCTATACTGTTGGTGGGAATGTAAACTGGTTCTGCCATTATGGAGAACAGTATGGAGTTTCCTTAAAAAACTAAAGATAGCGCTACCATATGATCCAACAGCCGCACTCCTGTTCTGCAATCACAAAATATTTGCGGTGTTCAGGAGGACAATTAGCCTGAATAATATTAAATAATAACATTAAATAATTAAACATTAAATGGATATACAGCATAATCAGTTACTAAAAACAGGCACAATTAGTTTTCACTCTGCCCCTCTATAAGGGGCTTCAATTGGGTACTGAGCTTTACAGGCTTACCATTTAAAAATGATTTCTTATTCCTGCATAATCATAAAAGCTAATCAATCATTTCCACAGTAAAAAGCTAATTGATACATAATAATTCCAATTTATGTGTGTTTAACTATGTGTATATAAATAAAATTTAAATCAAAATTGTCTATTGTGGTCTCTGTCAGTGTTATTATGATTAAAATTACCAATTTTCAAAATTCATCTCCAGGTTTTCCAGTTAACAGCATGATCAAGACATAAGTTTTGGTATACCAACTGCTTGTAATAGTAAGATGTTATCTCTTTCTCCTTTTGTAGGTTTTTTTTTTTTTTAATAATTGCTCAGTCTTAATGGACTTGAGAACACGGGGAGGGGAAAGGGTAAGCTGGGAAAGGGTAAGCTGAGTGAGAGAGTAGCATTGACATATACACACTACTGAATGTATAAGAGATAGCTAGTGGAAAGCAGCTGCATTATACAGGGGAGATCAACTTGGTGCTTTGTGACCACCTAGAGGGGTGGGATAGGGAGGGTGGGAGGGAGACACAAGAGGGAGGAGATATGGGGATATATGTATACATATAGCTGATTCACTTTGTTATACAACAGAAACTAGCAAAACATTGTAAAGCAACTATACTCCAATAAAGATGTTAAAAATAATAATAATAATTTTTCAATATTGCTGTAATGTCAACAGTACTTTCCCAGTAAACAACTCCATATGGTTTGGTGATAACAAAAATGTTTCACAATTTACTTGTGAATCCTCTTGGAAATGTTTCAACCCTTTCTCATTCAATCTTTTCCCATCCAGTAAGTAGAAGCTGACAGGTGCTATGCCTAGTTAGCTTTGCATACAAACTGCATCTTTATTAGAAAAATGTCCACCTATAATTTGATCCTTGTAATTTTCTTTCCTTAATCTAACTCCTAAATAGAAACATTTATTGAATGTCTGATTGTACTAGCCATATGCTAAGCACTGATTATGTAATTATGAAGAAAGCTAGTCCCTCCTTCAAGAATTCATAAACTAATGGAGTAGAAAGTAAAGTTGCAAATCTTGTGGTATATCATGTAAAACATGTAAGTAAAAAAAGTAAATCACAACTAATAGTAGACAAATGCTTAATTTTGAGACTCCTCTTTAAGCACTTGAATGAAGCTCGCTAAGAACAATATCTTAGAAACCAAAGCAATCTAATGATTATAAGCTCATATATGTAGACCTCTCACACCCATATAACTTTCATAATGACTCTTTTGCATTCATTTCTCAAAATTTCTTTTTGAACCCATTAAAATGAACATTTATGTGTGTATTTGTTTGTATGAGTGTGTGCATTAGTGAACTCTTGCTGAAGGGGCACATCTGTTTCCGCATATTTAAAAACTTTAGTCTTTGGAAAGAAGTGCGTATAACAAAAATGTTTTAAGTCTGACTTTTAAAACTTTTCAGATTTCATTAATAAATCATTAATAAATGATAATAACTGAACTGGAAGCTTTTATGTTGATGATCTATTTTGAAGACTAATCAGAGTTTCCTAAATTCTTGAGGATTCAAGCCCTCTCGAATTTTCTTCAATAAATTAAATTAAAATTGTTAATACTCCAATTTTAAAAGTTAAAATAGCATTAAAGTTCAGGCCCAATTAAAATTTTATAGGGTACTGTTGACTAAAATCCCCTATGTTTAAAGACTTTAGAAGTCCTATAGGCAGCCCATCTGACTTAAATAGTTTAAGTAATATTAATATAATAAGACATGTTTAACATTAAATGGACATACAGCATAATCAGTTATTAAAAACAGGCACAATTATTTTTCATTCTGCCCCTCTACTTGATTCCTATTATACCTTAGATAATTGGTTGAACAGTACAGGAGAGATATCATACAACTAACTACAATGCTGAAAATTTATGGCCTCCAAACCCACATGGTTTTCCAATGCCTTTTGGTATGTTCCATCCCTAATTAGTCTTTTCTTCTGCTCATCAAATTTTCTATTTCAAAATATCTCTGGTCTCTTTGATCTTCCTATCCTATAATCATGCCCACTTAATTTTATCAATGACCTCACTTCTAAATTTATATAGAAAATAGTATCTGTTACAAATATCCAGCAAGGTCTCTCTCTGAAGGCCAATTGTGTATCTAAAATGGCTCTAGTTTCAAACACCACCTGCCTGATTTCATGAACTTCATGTTTCAGGAGTTTAGCAGCCCTGGAGGCATTGTCTAGCTATAGTGCTATTCTTTAATATACTTTCATGCATATAACAGTTTTCCTACTTTCTGAGCCTCTTATAGAGCATGAAGTAAAGAGTTTTGAAGATTGAAAAAAAAAATTAGAATTCATCTTGAGTGATTAGGGTTTTGGTTCTCCCATTTAGTTTTTCCTTCTTCTGTTTTTCTTCTTCAATTAATTTGTCTAACAACTTTCTTTTCACAGAGGAAACAATAATAAGCCAAAATGGATTCTGGGTGATGTCAGGTCAGGTGCTATCATGAAATCAGCAATCAGTTTACAGTGTGAAGATGAACTTGTCCAGGTTTCAGGTAGTAGCCAATAGGCTTTTTTGCTACAAATGCATACCAGTCACTGGGGACCATCAACAATCTATTTTTGTAATGCTTTGACCCCTCTCATTTATTAAGAATGGTCCGGTGACAGGAAATAGTATCTGTGCTATTGAGGTCACTTTGTATATTTAAAACAAAAGAGAAGTAGTACATCTTACTTTTAAGATGTAAAAAATTACAACAGCCTTCAAATGTACGATATTACAAACAAAAGCCTTTCTTAGTTCTCTTTCAATTACTGTTTCTGTGAAAGTTCTATTACAATGAATAGTTTCCTCAAAAGGTCCCTGAACATTAATTCAGAAGAGAAAGGAGCTTCTTTTTCTAGAAGTGAAATGAGAGCCAGTTTTAGATTTCTGGCTCTCCTGACTAACTGCAATGTTTACCATCAAAAATATCATCTAACTATATATAGAAAACCCTAAGGACTCCACACAGAAACTACTAGAGCTAATAAATGAGTTCAACAAAGTAGCAGGATACAAGATTAAGATTCAGAAATAGGTTGCATTTCTTTACACTAACAAAGAAATATCAGAAAGAAAATGTAAAAAAAAAAAAAAAAAAAAAACTTTTAAAATTGCACCAGGGCTTCCCTGGTGGCGCAGTGGTTGAGGGCCCACCTGCCGATGCAGGGGACATGGGTTCGTACCCTGGTCTGGGAAGATCCCTCATGCTGTGGAGCAGCTAGGCCTGTGAGCCATGGCCACTGAGCCTGTGCTTCTGGAGCCTGTGCTCCACAATGGGAGAGGCCACAACAGTGAGAGGCCCATGTACCGTAAAAAAAAAAAAAAAAAAAAAAAATTGCACCAAAAATATAAAATACCTAGGAATAAACCTGACCAAGGAGGTGAAAGTCTTATATAGTGAGAACTATAAAACATTAATAAAGGAAATAAAAGAGGATTCAAAGAAATGGAAAGATATCCCATGCTCTTGGATCAGAAGAATTAATATTGTTAAAATGGCAATACTACACAAGGCAAGCCACAGATTTAATGTGATCACTATCAAATTACTCATGACATTTTCACAGAACTAGAACAAATAATCCAAAAATTTACATGAACCCTAAAAGGCCCAGAACTGCTAGAGCAATCCTGAGGGAAAAAAAAAACAAACAAAGCAGGAGGCATAACTCTACCCAGACTTCAGACAATAGTACAAAGCTACAGTAATCAAAACAGTGTGGTATTCATACAAAAACAGGCATATGAATCAATGGAACACAACAGAGAGCCCAGAAATAAACCTACCCACCTATGGTCAATTAATCAACAAAGGAGGCAAGAATATCAAATGGTAAAAAGAGAGTCTCTTCAGTAAGTGGTGCTGGGAAAGTTGGATAGCTGGATGTAAATCAATGAAGTTAGAACACACCCTCACATCATGCACAAAAAATAAACTCAAAATGGACTAAAGACTTAAACATAAGACATGACATAAAACTCCTAGAAGAGAGCACAGGCAAAACATTCTGACATAAATCTTACCAATGTTTTCTTAGGTCGGTCTCCCAAGACAATAGGAATAAAAACAAAAATGAGCTAATCAAACTTACAAGCTTTTGCACAGCAAATAAAGCCAAAAAAAAAAAAAAAAGACAACCTACGGAATGGAAGAAAATATTTGCATATGATGCTACAGCCAAGGCCTTAATCTCCAAAATATACAAACAGCTCATACACCTCAACAACAACAAAACAACCCAATAGAAAAAGCAGAAGACCTTAATAGACATTTCTCCAAAGAAAACATACAGATGGCCAGTAGGCACATGAAAAGATGCTCAACATCACTAATTATTAGAGAAATGCAAATCAAAACTACAATGAGGTACCACCTCACACCAGTCAGAATAGCCAACATTAAAAAGTATTATACAAATAACAAATGCTGGAGAGGGTGTGGAGAAATGGGAACCCTCTTACACTGTTGGTGGGAATGTAAGTTGGTACAGCCAATGGAAAACAGTATGGAGGTTCCTCAGAAAAGTAAAAATAGAATGACCTTATGATCCAGCAATCTCACTCCTAGGAATATACCTAGACAAAACTATAATTCAAAAAGATACATGCACCCCTATTTTCATAGCAGCACTATTCATGATAGCCAAGACATGGAAACAACCTAAATGTCCACTGACAGATGAATGGATAAGGAAGATGTGGTACATATATAAAATGGAATACTACTCAGCCATAAAAAAGAACAAAATAATGCCATTTGCAGCAACATGGATTCAACCAGAGAGTATCATACTAACTGGAGTAGGTCAGAAAGAGAAAGACAAATATCATACTGTATCACTTATATGTAGAATCTACAATATGGCACCAATGAACCTATCTACAAAACAGAAACAGACTCATAGACATAGAGAACAGAATTGTGGTTGCCAAGGGGGAGGAGGGGAGGCAGAGGAAGGGACTGGGAATTTTGGGTAGGCAGATGCAAACTATTACATTTAGGATGGGTAAACAACAAGGTCCTAATGTATATCACAGGTAACTATATTCAATATCCTGTGAGAAACCATATGGAAATTAATATAAAAAATGTATATATGTGTATAACTGAGTCACTTTGCTGTACAGCAGAGATTGGCACAACATTGTAAATCAACTATACTTCAATAAAAAAAAGAAAAAGAAAATCATACAGAACCAGCAAAAAAAACAATAATAATAAAATAAAATATCATCTAGCAATTGAATCTTACTACCCAGGAAACAACTAATTCATTAACAAAAAAATGACAGAAGGAAATAAAGAAAAAACACTAATTCATTAACAAAAAAATAACAGAAGCAAATAAAGAAAAACTGTTACTAAGGGAAGATACAGAACTCCTATATGAAATGTGTAAAATATCGTGAGTTTGGTTGTATGCTTTGACCCATTTATGAGCAAATTTGAACCAGATATTGTATTCAAACCAAGGAGAGATTAAGGAAACAGAAAAGATTATTTAGTATATAGGTCTTAAAAGTAAGATAGTTAAAGGTAGCGTTAGACAAGAAAAGCATGAGAAAATACAGCAGAAAGAATAAATTAATGCATATTAAACTGTTACTGTCTGTGTTAGTGTTCCATGGATCTTGGGTGGGAGATGCCTACATCTACTGTAGTTGTCTAATTAATCTAGAGTCTTGGATAGAAGCTATCTCCTTCCAAAAAGTATCTATAGCTGGAGAAGTCCTAATAATGTTCAGTTTGAGGTCTCTGGTAGGGATCAACTTCCTGTGATTCTGTGAGAATAATATATTTCTTTTAATTGAGATATATAAATCCAAGGATTAATTCATTAGAATATCACTATTGTACTAATTGTTAATGTTTAATAGGATCCTCTCCTTCAAAATTCAAGAGCTGCTTTTCATTGATGTTTCTTACTGAGAACACAGTGTTTGGTAATTTAGGAAAAGCTGAGCATACCTCTTATTAATTAGACTATATATGTTGCATGATATTATTTCAGTATTTGCCCATGTCTGTTTGCAATAGTGTCGAGCTGAGAATAGGAAATATCTCTTGATGTGTCAACCATATGCTAACTCATAAAGGAAAAGTTATGCACAGAGGAATTGATCTTATTATCATTAAAGCCAGTGTAAATATCTTACTTAGGTCAGAAGTCAGCAAACTGCAGCCCACTCGCCAAATCTGACAGTGGCCTGTTGTAGTATGGTCCCACTTCCAAGTTTAACTCTTTATGAGTACTCTCTCTCAGCACTATGAAATCCTAAAAGTTATCTTTACGTTATAGCTCCTCTCCAATCAAAGCTTAAGAATTCTTTTCATTAAAATTCACATTTAACTCACTATGTGTTTTCTTTTTCATGATTGGACTCAGACTGATACACTAGCCAAAGTTTGTGGTGAGTGCAATGAATTATCTGGGACTATTTGCCTATGGTAAAGGATAGTATTCTGATAAAGTGAGATCTATTACAATATGTCCTGCTTAATAGTTTCCTGTTTCAGTTCTCACATATGACTCATGAACAAACACATTAAATCTAGGTAACTGAAAGGAGTTTCTAATAAAATTATTTATGGCAGGAATAGCTTGCAAGCAGAGGCTAGACAATTATGAGTTTTCTCTTTATCATATAATGGAAGAAGAGATTCCAGGCTTTAAATATTATAATAATGTATGGAAATATATGAGAAATTGCAACAGAAGTTCATTGGAGGTAAGCTTATTTATAGAGAAACATGGTGTTACTTTCAGTAAGCAGCAGAGAAAACATCAATCTTAAAAAACAAACAAACAACAAAAAAAAAACCACCCCAAAAACCTAAAACCAAGTTAGCATATGCATCTAATAGTTTGGTGTTTGAGGGTACTGCCTTATGCAAGATGAGTCAAGAGTGAGACTATAGTGAGCTTCTGCTTTCTAATGATTATCACGCATTGAGCCAGAACTGCAGTGGCTTGTCCAGATCTCCCATATAAGAGCTAAAAATATTCATGATAATTAGAAAGGGAAAAAGGAAGGAAGAAAGAATTCAGAGCTTGTATCCAATAGGAGACTTATGTCACTGGCACAGCCGTAGAGCCTCCCAGGTGGGAGGCTCAAGGGGCCTCAGAAGAGTGTACTATTTCCCAGACAGGGTCTTGGGCCATAGCTTTGAGAAGGTTTCAATTAGATTTTTATGGGAACTGAGACTGTCAAATATTGGCTCCCACAAAATACCACCAAAATAATTTGTCAACAATGTAATTATGAGCTTATTTTTAGTACAGTAAAGGAGAGAACTGTCTTGATAGATTCTTACTGTCTGAGGCAACGTTGGGCAAATTTGGAATATTTACATGGTTTTCAATTCTGTTGTAAAGTGGGTATTCCAACATGAAGGTTTGATTAGGATTGAGAAAGGATCATGAGAGAATTGGTTGGGGCTGGTGAACACAGAAAGAGAAGGATTTTAAGGCAAGGGTTTTTAAGAGGCTTGGGAATAAACAGTTGTTTAATGCTGTCTATAGCATAGAGACTGAAGTTTGCTGTTGACTTAAAATTTTTGGCAGGAATTTGTTAAAGAAAACTTTTCATGACACTTGTTAAAAGCAGTAAGAATGACTTTATTAAAGAGCGACTATTGCAATGGGGGGTTTGTAGGAGAAAGAGATTAAGCTTAACTCTGCATACAACAAGGACAAGTGAGAATTTATAGACAAGGAACAGGGTGGGGGTCTGTGGATGGAAAATTACTAAGAGGAAACATCAGGAGTACGGAGGATTCTGCCTAAACCAACTTTATAGGATCCTTGTTGAAGAAAGGCCAGCATGCTAAGATATCCAGGGATAAGGAATTTGATCAGATGAGGAGGGTGATGAGACAGCAAGGGTGGGGGATTTTTGTTAAGTCATCTCTACTCAGCAGGATTCTTGCTAAAACTGGACTAACTGGGCAAAGGACAGAACCCAAGGCCTAGTAGAGGCCCAAGAGGGCTAAGAGGAGCTGGACTCAACTTTGGTCAAAGAGAAAGTCTTTGCAAGGGTGGCTAGGGGAGTTGAAGTGGGTATGTGTAATGGACAGTGAAGTCATTGACAATTGTTTATCTTTCTTATAAGAGTTTCCTGAAAGAGTTGAGTCAGGTTGTTAGAGATGGTGGAATAATAAAATTATGTTAGTGTCTATAGCTGAAAGTTAAAGTCTTATAATGTAAATATGTTGCGTGCGAGTAGTTGATTTCTATTTTCAAAACTCATGTAGATACCATTTGGCGATCCAAATCAAGGAGAAGAACACATTTCAGTGCTTCACTTCAGGGCTCATCATTTGCGAGTGGAGAAGGTCCCTTTAATCCCACCTTGTATCCTGAAGTTGGATGTTGAGCTAAGTGTCTCAAAACTCATTTTTTTTTTAACATTTTTGTTTTGACATACTATAAATATGGTATAGCCCCTTACTTTAGAATTAAGATGCACATTGCAAAAATTAACATGCATGATAAATGAAGCACTGTTCATAGGTAGTTTATAAAGATGTTTTTCTCAAGAAAAACATGCACGAGGATGATGAAATTTAAAGTGTACTCTCTGACTATAAAGTGGGCAGATTCCCAGGTTTCCCCAGGATTCTAAGATTTCAATAAAAACTGCCAAAAAAGAAATGAAAGAAGTTTTTTGGTTTCTTTCCCCCATGGATGTCAATTCTTTTGTAGCACAGAGAAGCAGACTAAGGTCCTTAATCGTCATTATTACTCTAAAACTTGGAGGTGACTACATGATTAAAGTTTTATTTTAATTTGAAGACTCTACTATAGCAAAGCATTTAGAGAACTCATTGAAATGCCTAACTCTGTCAGGTTGCTCCCATTAGCTAGACACATTCATTGTCAATGAAAATGAGGAAGAAGCAAAATTTGTGTTTTGACATGCAAATGAGTCCCCTAAGCTCCTTACTTTGCTTCAGAATTTATGTATCTCAGCTGTCACAACACCACTTCCTGAAGCAAAGTAGGTGTGTTGTGGCAACTCTTAATATAGGGATTCTAAAGTTAAACAAGTTGTGTGATGTGGCTATTTGTACTACACGACATGCAAAACATTCACCCAGGCTACTGCTCGAATCTAAGGGATTTAGAAGGACAGGCCTAAATGAAAAGGAGTTACCATGCTAAATCAGAACTATGGTCCATCTAGCACAGCAGTGAGTAACTAACATAATTTTTAAATACCTTTAGGTTTGCCCTTCCTCAAGCAATACTGAAGGTAGACTCTCAGGACATCAGACGTATGGAGGCAACATGTATGGCGAAACATCATCGTCAAGTTTCAGCTATAGTAGTCTGAACATCCTAGTGAGTTACACTGGTTATGTCTCACAAACCATTTTCTGTAGAGAGTTTTATTGTAATTTTTTTTTTTTTTTTTTTTTTTTTTTTTTTTTGCTTTCAATACTTTTTATAACATTATACCAATTGAGACACTATGGTACCATTTAAGGGATAGACACATTCATCATTAAAACGTAGTGGAGATCCAAAGAACAGACCTATTCATATAAAAGATTAATGTGTGACAATGTCAACACCGCAGATGAGTTTTTCAAATTCTTTTTCAAATTCTTTTCCTCTTTATGTTGTTACATAATATTGAGCAGAGTTCCCTGTGTATAATCTTCTAATAGATGAGAAAATTGAAGTTTGGAGAAGTCAAGAAACTAACCAAGGTCTCAACCAAGTGGCAGAATAAAAATTCAAATCATATTTGCATTTTTCACCCAAGAATTCCCCAATTTCCTCCTTAAAGTCCTCTTTATCTAGAATGTTCTTCCCCATCATTTTAATTTGACTAAAACTTAATCTCTCTATGAAATATATAAATAAATATCTACATACTTATATCTGTATCCATGTATATCCTTTCCGATAAACTGTCCCTAACTTCCTACAAATGAGTTAATGCTTCTCCTTGATGGTCTCATATTCTTAATATGTTTAACACATCATAATAGTTAAGTTTATATCACTAGATAGCACGCTCCTTGATGGCTAGAATAGTCATTCTCAGTCCTTAATCATGATTATACTCCAGTTGGCTAACATTGATTTGTCATGCAGAAGGTACTAAATAAAAGTTTAATTTATGAATGATTGAACTAATGTCTCAATTATGTTGTAGGACAAGCTGTACCACTTTATTAGCTCTGGTAAATCTTAATTTCTTGGTTTTTAAAATAAATGTGGCATTGTAGTCTAGCTGCCATTCATGTGGCCTGGTCATGTAATTTAAGACTTACATGACTCATCAGTTTCCTTTTAAGTTATACTAGGACTCACTCAGGTCCCCTCCAGGTTTTTAATTATCCATGTTACTCATCCATATAATATGTATTCCAGTCTCTCCCAACCTTAGCCTGCAACAACATATGGAACGCTCAACAGACAACTTATAGAGCTCGATATTCATGACCCTGTGCTATTTTTTAAACATTTATGTGGGGGTGGATGTAGAGACGCTAGATAAAATGAATCAAGTTGAACACTAAATATGTTTCTCTCAACTACTCTGAGCAGAATACTACAGGATTTTACTGAGTGATAGTACTAAATTCAACATTAGACAAATAAACACAGTTGAAATTCGGTGAATTGTATGACCTAAGATAAACAAAATTAAATCTCTTGAGCCTCACTTTTCCTATATAAAAATAGGAAGAAAAATAAATGTATTATTAATGTGAAAATTAATAATATAATGCACATGAACTCTGTACTCCACAGATGGTACTCAACATTAGGGTCCTTTCTCTCATTCTTTTCCATTTTAAGAGGTCTCTTTCTTCAGAATTTCTCATTTATAATAGCCTTTGTGGTAGGTAAAGCCAAAATAAGTATTGTCATTTTTTAATCTTTTCCCTCCAGTTCTACACATTATTAAGTTATTGATAGTCTTCTCCCTTTCACTTTTTGTCCCAAAATTTCATATCAAAAGTGCTCATCATGGGCTTCCCTGGTGGCGCAGTGGTTGAGAGTCCTCCTGCTGATGCAGGGGACACGGGTTTATGCCCCGGTCCGGGAGAATCCCACATGCCGCAGAGCGGCTGGGCCGTGAGCCATGGCCGCTGAGCCTGCGCGTCCGGAGCCTGTGCTCCGAAATGGGAGAGGCCACAACAGTGGGGGGCCTGCGTACCGCAAAGAAAAAAAAAAAAAGTGCTCATCATGTCTCTGTTTTGAGCTAGGCCAGAGTGAATGTGTGGGAAGCAGGAGGGAGTGATGAGGCTTAGGTTCCGCTCTTCCTGTTATTGTTCCTTCAACATTTCTTTCTCTGAACAGATTCTCATGATTCATCTCATACACATGCCTTTTTCTTACTGTTCTCTTTCCCCTCTCTTTATCTGTTTAGGTGCTTGCAACATCTCCTAAAGTATCCCAAGCTTTTCCACAGCTTTCTCTCAGAATGTACCCTTCATTTGCAAACAAGAAACTTTCATTTTCAAAAATGAAGTAGTACCAGTCATGGGGCAATTATCATTTATAGATCCCAATCTTGCTCAGAGACACCAGACTATTTACTGGCTGAGCCCCTCAGGCCTTTATTCCATGCCAGTTGAGCAGTAAGTTTCAAAATAGTTTAATTAAACTATTTGTATGTTCTTGGCTATATTGTACCAGAAGATCCTCCCTTTCACATAAAATCAAATATATAGAATTTGAGATTTTTGTTCCTGGTTTTCAATTCGTGATGACCCTTAATGTTATTATATCTAGAAATTGAGAAGATACAAAATAAGAAAAAGAAAGTTGGAGGAGGGAGATGTGATTCAAAAAATTAGGCAAAGAAATGTATCAAGACATGAAAAATATTTCTACAGATATCTGTGTGTGTTTAAGCTTTGCAGTTGAGTTATTATTATACTTCACTGTCACAGGAGATGTTAATCTTATCACAAGAAGGGACTATATCTTATTAAGTACAGTCAGCATGCATAGTGGAACAGGAAGATTTACATCTCACACAGGAGGCACAGGGTTCAAGGTCTGACATATGACATCATGTACTCTTTCCTTCTTTTTTCATTATTGTGTTCCTAATATCAAATCTTGTCATAATAGGTGTTCAAAAGTACTACTGAATGATTGACTCAATAAACTGGAAGAAATTGTTACCACATTTAAAACTGAATTTGAACCACAAAATGTCTTCTTATTTATATATGTTTTAGGGAATTTCACAAAAAATTTAGCAGAGGTTATTTAAAGCAACTTGCTAAAGGAAGATTGGGTTAATCAGATGCAGCTAGTTGAAGCCATTTTGTTTTAGATATAAGTCATAGACAATAACAATGAAACCTAAAAAAGTTAGGGAGGTCTTTATGACTTTCTTTTATTATTTCAGATATTTACTCCTATTTTCTCTCCTTCACTGCCCTGTAACTTCAGCAACATCCAAGTAAAGGAAATTTATTTTCACCTGCTGTGTGCCAGACTTCTTTACCTAAACCATAACAAGTGCACATATTGTACACATAAGAAGTACACACATCATTTAAAATGGTACCACGCTGACGCAACACACTTACTTACAGCTTTTCTTAGGAACACCATGACTCTCCTACGGGGATGCCTTAGAGTGCCACATAGGAACCACAAAGATCACAAGTGGCCCTTATTAATGAAGCACAGTGACTTATTTATAAAATTACCAAATATGCTCACTTAGCTTAATGGGATACTAAGTCTCCAAAAGAGAAAAAAATTAGTCCCTCCTACTGAAATATCTTCCAGATCTGGAAATGGAGTAAAACTGTAAATTTATGTGCAGTTGAAATTTCTAAGTCACACTGCTGTTTTAAGCTACTTTTCTTAGTAATTTAAAAATTGCAAGTCTAGAGTGAACAATTAATTACATGCAGAAAAACTACTTAGGAAAAATAAGTAGTGTTCAATGGAAGTTACAGTTAAAAAAATAAAATATAGAATTGATAGACACTAATTTAAATTTTTGATTCACTTGGTTTAAAAAAATTGCTTCTATAGATGTAAACAGTATAATTGAAAGAACATCACACTAGGACTGTAACTTGATGAATAGGCTATAGCTAGACCTTTTGATTTGATGATCCAGAAAAACAGAACCCAATATTATGTAACAAGATATAACAAGGAATCCTTTATACCATATTAAAGTAGAAACTTGAGTATGATTTAGCAACTACCCTAGAATAATGATTTAAAAGTCAAAGGCCTCAGTTCTGAGCTTTTCTTTCATGTGAGTTGTTTAATTGATATTAAACTAGATTTGCCAACAGACCTGGGTACACCTTCATGAAGACCTATGGAGACATCAGAGCATTTTGTTCACTCATCTGTTTCCTTATCTGGTCTGCATGTTTGCCTATTCAGTAGTAAAATGGAGCAAACATGAACTGAGTCTAATGAGTCATTCCAACCAATCTTTGATTAGAGACCAGGTTTGTGACCTGGCTTGACTCATGGCTTTTGTTATTGCCTTGGTTTTCTTCCTAGGTGACTTTAGTAAGGCTACTCCTAAGTCAGTGAACCTCTGTTCCCTTACCTGTGAAGTAAGTATATTATCTTTCTTCCTTTGCTATAGGATATATGTATTGCAAAGATAATGTATATTAAAGCACTGGGAAAATAAAAGTTAGTATACATGTATTAGTATACCTATTTGTATATTAGTGTACTGTATATTAGGGAAGATTACCTTGAAGTTTTACTTTGAAAACCCTTAAAAACAAGCAAATCCAAATAAAGAAGACATGGTCTAGTCTTCAAAGACATGTAATCAAATAAAGAGAAGGAGCACAAAACAATATATTAATTTTCTATTAAAGTTCAGATTCTTTATTCTAACAGTTAGAAACTACTCTTGAACACTTCAAGTGGAGTTTTAATTTCACTTATTGCACCTGTCAACTCTAGAATTTACATTTGGTTCTTTTTCATAAATGCTGTGTCTTCACTGATAGTCTCTATTTGATTATACATTTTTACTTCTTTAGCTGTATTTGACCAAATTTATAATGGTTACTTTTTAAACCTGACAGCTAGTTCCTCTTACAGTCAGTTTTTATTGTCTATATGTTTATCCTGTGTATGGGTCACATGTTCCTGTTTCTTTGTATGTCTCACTATTTAATTGAAAACTGGACATTTAACTAATATCTTATAGAGGCTCTGGATACTAACTCCCCTATCCTTTTGTTTTTGGTATTGTTTGTTCGTTTACCTGTTTGGTAACTTAACTATTATTGTTAATGTTTTTATTTATTTTATTGTGGTAAAAGTCACATTTTAGTGAAGTGTATTTTACCCACATAGTGAAGACTTTGGTCTCGCTCATCAGAAGTCTCAGCCTTGAGTATGTACACAGTCACCTTGGGATAATAGTGGTTTCCGTAGAGGTCTGATTATCTTTCTCCTGGACCTCTCCATTGTATTGCACCCCACATTTGAGGCTCCACTAATTACCAGCCTAATACTCTATTGTTTTTCACAATGCCCTGGAGCACAAATTTCTCAGCACTTTGATCCAACCAAATTTGGGCAAAGGCAGTTATTGAGAGCAGTCTATGAGAATTTTTTTCTGACTCCAGCCTGTTTCTTCATTGCTGTTTCTCTGGTTCACTAGCCAAACTATGGTTTAGTTTATTGCTCTTAATTAAGATGAACTATTGTTTTTGAGAATGCTGTTAGTGTCCACCTTCCTCACACTGTTTCTAACAAAATTAATTCCTTTGGGGAGAGTATTGGCGCTCTATTTCTTACGGACTTCCTCTCTTCCTGGAATTTTTTTTTTTTTTTTTTTTTTTTTTTTTTTTAAGATCTGGGACTGACCCTGACATCGTGAATGCGGCTTGCCCCAACGCAGAGCCCGCAGCAGAAAAGAAACCCCAATGCATCTCGGGAGAGTGTGTGAGCTCAGGTCCTCTCGCTGCCCCCAGCACCCGCCTAACACGTGACCTCTGGAATAATTTTTGAAGTCATACCTTGAATAATACTTTGAGCGCTGGGAAAGGCAAAATCCTCTGGTCTTCTCAGTCTTGGGTGAGACCCCCACTCTGTGACATGAACGTTATCAAGGCCTCATTTTTCTCAGTTGGCTTCACCTGGGGTAGCGCCTCAATCTTGTATGTCAGGGCTGGGTGGCAGAAAGAAGCTTCCAGCTCTCAACTGTACTCACCAGGGATTCAACCTCTTCATATTGGAGTTGGAGGAGATGATAAATACTGGCATTTTGCTTCTTCTGGTGATATAGAGTAAGCCTTAGCTGAGGGGGGATGACAGTGAGTGGCCCCTTGGCCATGGCCACCTAGAGCACGGGTGCAATTTCTGCCAGTCTGAGTTGTCTGTGGCAGGAAGACAGGGTCATGGCTAAAATGCCAAAGAATCTTGTTTCCTTACTGAGTTTCAGTAGATTTTTTTGAATGTGTTTTTTTCATTTGCTGCATATCCTTAGAATGGTTGATTTTATTTTTTTTTTAAATATTTTGTACTAACTTTACTTGTTTTGCAGGGCAGTGGGTCTGTGGAACTCCTTATGCTGACATCCCAGAAGTGGAACTCCTAGTCTCAGCTTTCATCATTTATGAAATGAAGAAACAATACCTATGTCACAAACTGATGGTTCTGATTAAATATAATAATATATGATAAGATTTTATAAACAGAAAATTAAGCACATGCATTAATATATTGGTTTTAGTGAGATGGCATCTGGAAAACATTTATAAAAGGCAAATATTAGGGTTTTTTTGAAAAATGTGAATGTTTGAGTCAGACTTTAGAAAGAATAATGGAGAAAACACCAGTTAGGAACAGGATTTAAGCCTAAGATCACATACCCTCTTCCTATTTCTAACAAAAGTAAAATAAAAATGTTCTAGTACTTGCTTTCTGGACATATTGTGGAGATTAGTATGGGAACATTTGAATAAATGTGGCCATGCAAAGAGCTAGCTATTTTCTAGGTTTTGGTAAGAGATTTTCATAGAGGAAAGTCTATTTAGCACATTAAAATTGCATAAAATGCATTGTAATATTTCATTTACACTCTCATTAATTGAATTGGAGATAAAGAATTTATCTTTATTAGATAGAGATGCATATTAAATCATGGGTACAGTTACATTATGCCTAGGATTTTCCTTAAAATACTTCAACAACAGCAAAGGCATGATGGTGAAAGAGGAATAAACAAATGAAACAGCTTGGCAAATGTTGGACAATTGTGGAAGAGAGATGGTGAATATGTGTAATTTTATTATAAAATTTTCTCTACTTCTGTATATGCTGAGATTAAATTTTTGTTTTTTTCTAAGTGTATAGAGTAATGCCTGGAAAATGGGGACAGAAGATAGATCTTTTAAATCTAGAGGCCATGACAACAGGTGGCAGACTCCTTCCTATCATGGAGGGTTTTGTTTTGTTTTGTTTTGTTTTTTTAATGGTGGGAAGCGTTCAAGATGGCTACTTACTTGGTTCCATTATTCTCTCTCTCTCTCTCTCTCTTTTTTTTTTTTTTTTTTTTTTGCAGTACGCGGGCCTCTCACTGCTGTGGCCTCTCGCATTGCGGAGCACAGGCTACGGACACGCAGGCGCAGCGGCCATGGCTCACGGGCCTAGCCGCTCCGCGGCATGTGGGATCCTCCCGGACCGGGGCACGAACTCGCGTCCCCTGCATCGGCAGGCGGACTCTCAACCACTGTGCCACTAGAGAAGCCCCCATTATACTCTTTTATTAGTATATAGGCTTTACTCACGAATATACAGATGCAAATTTGAAAGTGTCTTCGTTTTCAAAATCCACAAATTTTCAAACACTAGATTCTAATGATGTTTGCGGAGCACAATAAAAACTTCTTACATTTTACTTTATTTAGTTTTATTTATTTTATTTAGTTTTACTTAATTTGCTGTTTGGCCTGAGTTGCATGTGGAAGGAATTAGCTCACAGTAGTAAGATTAGCATATAATTTGTCATCCAAACTGAGACATTTTTGAGAATATAAGTAGATGCTATTAATAATTATACAAGAACGCAGATGTAGGTTGGGCAAAATTGGTCATTGGGTCATATGTACACCCTACACGTACTTGAAAGGAGAAAGATGGTATATGTAGTATGAAACCTTCCTCCAAAAACTGAATAAAAGTATTAAAGAGAACCAAATGTATAATCTGATTCAAATCTCTCTCTTCTCTCTCTCTCTCTCTCTCTCTCTCTCTCCTCTGTCTCTGTCTCTCCAGCTCAATACATTAATAAATTTCGAAATTGGGCCCCAGGAAGTTGAAATGGACTTCTTGCTGAAAGTATATAACTCACAAGTGATCTAAATCATAATCTGTGGATTTTGATAACCAGTACAATGCTCTTTCCATTCAGTGAATAACAACAATAAATTTTAAAACATCAAAATCTATTTATAAGCCCAGTTTTACAACAGCAGTTACATATTTTAGCTAAGTGATAGCTAGAAAGAGATGCCAATTTTACGTGCCAATAATTGAAGTGCGTAAATTCTAACTACACAGAATATAACTTTAAAGTTTTATAATTAAAAAATGGTAAGGAGATGATATAAGAACATAAAAAAGAAATTTCAAGCTCAATGTCAGAAATTATTTCTGTCAGCGGGTACATTAGGGAAATTAGGGCAACATAAACATGCAGGAGAGAGCAGTTTACTTTTATTTGACCTTATGGATGTTTACTGTCCTTATTTCCTATAATTTTATAATAAATTACTTAGAACTTTCTTATCTAGTATGTACTCCTTAGTGTAAACAAATGGGTCTTTTTCATAATTGTCAACTTAGTATGCTTAGAATTCTACTAACATTACTTCAAATATTTCCTTAACAGAGCTTTGTTTCAGGGATGGATTCCATTTAATTCAGTTCTGAGAATTTGTCCTGACAAAGCATTGGAGTACAGGCCTGATAACCTTTCTTCCTACAAAGAGAAATTGCCTGAAGCGCTTCTTTTCCAAATGGCCTTATGGTATCTTCATTGGTACTGACAGTCTTCTCTTTGTAACGCTGAAGAATTGACAGCAGCAGCCATCCTCCCTGTAATCTGGAAATCAAGACAATTTTACTGATCTCAAATAACTAAGAATAGAGAAGAGTTTTGTCTACAAAATCTGGTTCATTTCCACAATTTCAAGTATTAGACTTGAATCTAAATTACATCTCCTATGAAAGTGCCACATTCATTTAATGTCTGACTTTGATACCCACAGTGCATAGTACCTAGTAAGATGACAATAACTGAGAATCTTAATTTTATACCTATTACCTGGAAATGGGTTAAACACACACACACACACACACACACACACACACACACACTTCTCCATGAAGAATGTAATAATATTTTTAACTTAATGGCATGATCTGAAATAAAGCTAAATTAGGCAAAGTACTTTTTTTTTTCACAAGAACTAATATGGCATTGAATATAATTGATTAAATTATATCTTAATGGCCAGAAAGTATATACTGCTAAAGAGTTCAAAAAAGATAAATCATCAAATCATAGTATCTACAATCTAAATAACACTAAACCATTAAAACACAAAAATTGGCTTCATTCATCAAACGACTGATTTTCATGGAAAAAATGTAGTATCTTAAATAGCTTTTATATGATTTATAAAATTGGTAAATTATATTTTATTCCTTGGTAGGTCTGTAGTCTAGTATTCCTTAAGAGGAACAGTAAGAGGGAGAAGAATGTTGATCAAGAAGAGTATTGATGGCTTGTGTTTCCCACCAAATTTGTAAATGACAACAAGCAAGAATTTCACAACTCACCTACAGAAAAGTTAATCAATATATATTTTGAATCATTTATTCATTTATTTATTCTAAACTATTTTATAGAGGGTCTACTTTGCATCAAGTACTCTGTAAGTCACTTCTAGACAACATGCACTTAAAGGGCACATGTATATCCTAGTATATAGAATCATCTTGCTTCTGCAAAAAAAACAAAACAAAACAAAATTAAATTAAGCTTCTCCACCTTCTCTCCTTTAGTCCTTGTTTCTGAAAACATTGCTTGCCTCCATCATTTTTTTCCCTTTAGCTCCCAAACAGTGTGATTTGTTATCCTCTAAGCCCATGTTATCTTCCCTCTTTAAGCCTACTTTTTTTTTTAGAGTCATGAATCAGCCTTTGAATCTTAGACTGGCTTTTCAGAATATAGTGGCTGTTTCATTTTTTCCTGATTTCCAGCAAGGATATAGGAAGCTGAATGAGATTGTAAACCTCACTCCTTGAAGTCTAGTGATGTCTGAATGAAAAATAAGATCCTTCTTATTCCCTCTCATTTAACAGCACTGGATACTCATGGAAGGAAGATAAAAGTAACTAAAAGGTATAGGATTAGTTCTTAAATAGCTTGTAATTTAGGAGAATCCAATCATACTGAATTTTTTTAACTCTTAAGGAGGTTAAAATCCTGCCTGCTGAAAAGAAGTCTTTTATTTTCTATTATTAATTGATGTTTCATAGTTACCAAGCCAATAATTTGATTTATGCAGAGGAATATGAAAAGTAGCACATGGCAAAAGTTGAATATATCTGCCCTTTAGGAACTTCAATTATCAAAATTAAACATAACAGAAACTAAAAGTTTTTGCATAAACACTGAGCACATTAAAACAACCACCTATCTTTATGGATGGAACAAATATATTTCAAAACAAGTCTCTAGAAGTGGAAAATTAAGAAATTTATCCTGCTGGTCATGTATTTTAAAAATGTAGATGATATGAAAATGTGACTCATACTTCTTGAAAATAATACTGAGTTTGGTTATTTAACTTAAAACAAGGGCATATATTAAGGTGGTATAATCTGAAAGCTTATATAAGAACAAATTATAGCTTGTAAAAATATTTGTGACCCTTTAGAATAGTTAAACAATTTAGAAGAATTCAGACTGTCGTTATGAAATTACATGAAGGTATGATGGCCCAAAATAACCATCATTTACAATATACCAATAAAAACTGTTTGCTCAGCATAAGTATAGGAAATTGTTTTAAAGTACAGATGTTTTGTTCTTGCCATAAAATAATTGATTCAAAATACTTATGGGTTGATCCTGTACACTGTATTGATATTTTCAAAGTTATCAAAATGATTCTAGTATCACCCAACCACTATCCTTACTTATGCACACTCAATTTCAATAGGAGTATAAATCATGTATTTAATTTTTGCAATAATTACTGTGCAGAAATTGTGGTAGCTGAAGAGGGAACACAGAGAAAATATGTTGTTTAATTTTAATTTGAGGAATAAGTAACATGGTAATGCTAGCAAAGAAAGCTATTAACAGACAAGGATAGCTGTGCATTTTCCTATATTACTAATTTATGTAGGTATATACATATTTGAAAACGTTTTATTTTGTCATTAACACATCCAGGTTTACACACACATGCTCTCTCACACACACAAATACACAAGTACGCTCTCACATGCATTTTTGTAGGCAAATGTCTGGAATAGGAAAATAGATGACAACTTGTTGACAAACAGTAGCTTAGAAACCCAAAACTGGTTTTGTGAATGGCAAATGCAATAGAAAAGAGAAGTGAGATATGGGATAGAGAACAGAGGAATAAACTGAAGGTTTATTTATAGGATAGGAATTCTGCAGTTCCCCACTTACCCACAAGCAATATCAACGATAACAAAATTGTGCAATAAAGAGATATGACTTACCTGAAGTCACAGAAAATTTTGGAATAAAATAAGGCAGTTATTGGGAAATATCACTTTATAATAGTAACTTGAGGGCCCCTATTTTAATGGCATTCTCAAACAAAGAGAAAAGAAAGAACATAAAATATTCCAATCAACTTTTGCAAGCTACTGGACAATATACTCCAATAAAACTAGGATAAAATTGAGAAATAAAAGACATGATACACAGAAGAAGAGAATGGGGTTAAGAATGTTCATGAAATGATAGTATGATAGAAGTTCCTAGGATGATGGCTATGTAGCAGTTTTCAAAAGCTACCAGGCTGGACAGGAGCAGAAGGCTGGAGGAACCCAGAATGGATATTCCTCAGAAAGCAAAGTAATATGAAAAATTATTTGAGAGATATAACTGTATGGGTGATTGAGTTGAGAAATAGTTTATAGAGCTATAGGACATTAAGGAAAAACTTTATCAGATAGCCATTTCAGATTTTCTTTGAAAACACAGCATGTAAGAGATACAGAGAGGAGACAGACAGAGGGGGAGAGAGAGAGAGAGAGAGAGAGAGAGAGAGAGAGAGAGAGAGAGAGAGAGAGAGAGAATATGAATGATTAACTCTAGAAAAAAATGCCTAAAAGTTGTGTGAGAAAGGAAATGTATTTAATATACTACTTGGGGGAACAATGAATAACTACACAAACATACTAAAAAAATTAATTTATCCAAAAATGAGATATGATTTATTGGGAGGATGAGGTTTAAGACAAAGGGGATATAGATTAGTAAAGAAGAAGAACAACAACAACCACCACCATCAGTTGAATGCTTATTATGAGTTACATAATGTTCTAGCTGATTTAAACACATTAACTTAATTAACCCACATAAAAGAGACAGTTAAAATTACTATCCTCATTTACAGATAAGGAAAATGATGCAGAGTAAGGCTAAATTGCAAGCTCTATATTACTTTGATAGTAAATGCCTGGGCTGAAATATGATAGAGCAGTTTTTCTCAAGGAATTAATGAAGACGTAACCATACATTAATATTAATTAAGAAGATGAACTTAAGAACAAAAGAGTTGAGAGTGTTTTCCTATTGGGAATGGCATAGTGTGGTAGGAGAAGAGTTGAGTCTATGGAATGACTGAAGGTAAGGGACTGCTTCTTTGTGTTATAAGCCTTCATTATTACTACTATTTGACTTTTCAAATTATTCCCATGAAATACTTTGACAAATTTTTAAGATTTTATGAAATCATTAGCTAGTCTAAACATTTTGGAAAGCAAATCATATCTCAAAATATGGAGCTGAGGAACATAATAAAATAAATGAAACTGAACTATACCACAAACTTAGCTAGAATTAAAGTCAGAGTGGTAAAGGAAACCAAAAGTTATTTTATTTAAGAAAGGCATTACTTGTACTTAGATAGTATTGTATTCGTTTATAACTATAAAACATTCTTTCTGTATACTTCTCAGTTTTTTGTCACCGTGTTCCTATCTATACCTTAATCTTAATCACTAAACTTACATTTGAGCATCCTGGGGGTGGGGGGTGAAGGAAATGTTTTCCTAATTTGACAGAAAAAAAGCCGAGATTAGTAGCTAAGAATCTTGACTCCGATTGTAGTGTACTTGCTCTTATAGACCACAGTGCTGATATCAACTCTTAGTATCTACCTAGAGATGAAAGTATCTGAAAGATGCTTAGGGAAGATGGGAGCCCTTATAATAGTCAAGTAATCTAATAAGGAAATGCGTGAATGTCCTGCCGTCTTGGAATTGTTTAAATCTTCAGAACGGGAATGCGAACTTGTCCTGGAGAATTGGAGCATTCATTTTCCATAGAAAGATGGATTTCTCCTTGTATTCTCAGTGAAAACTTTATGATCTATGATACTATGGCACAGTAAATAATCCATCTCAGTACAGAGATATAATCATCCGTTCCTATTAAAACTCAGTGGAGGACCAATGGCTGTCTACACAAGTGTTCTGGAATTCTCTGTTGTAAAGACTAGAAATATTATTGCAAAGCAGGGATTCTGGGAATTCTAGAGTTTATGCAGTATATTCAACAAATGGTGTGCCTCTTTTATATGCCAGAAAACATAATAGGCAATGGCACAATGGCATTGAACAAGAAAAATTAGGTTCCATCTTTCATGAGCTTACATTTTATATGAGAAAGGAAGATAACAAATGAGGAAACAAATATAAACTCAGGTAGCCCTAAACACTAGGAAGAAAATAAGGCAAAGCTAGAGATGTTACAGAGGATGACTAAAGGGTTTCTTTAGGTTGAGTGTTGGACATATCTCTCTGTCAAGCTAATATTTGACCTGAGACTTGGATGAATAGAGAACTATGCAAGGTTTCAAAAAATGAGCATCCAAGACAAAGGAAACAGTAGGTACAAATACTTTAACCAGGGGAATAAGCTCAGCACATTTGAGGAAGAGAAAGAAGGGCAGTAAGACTAAAGCAGCTTCCCAACCAGACCAAGTCACAACGGCGTGATGCAAACAGCTTAGAGATGTATGGAGATATCAATACACTTAGTCCTCAAGACAGCTGGTCATGATGCATGTGTCCTGAGCTCCTGGGCCCAAATTCACTGATCCTGAGCAGTTTTTAAAATTTACCACAGTGTATCTTTGTCTATGTGTGTCAAACTTGAGGAAAAAATGACAAGCATAGAGTTAAGAGCAGAATGAATATGGGGTACAGGTGAGTGTGCAGAGTGGGCAGAGGCCAGTTTATATAAAGCCTCACAGTCCATGGAAAATAGTTCAGAATTTAGATGGGAAGGCATTTACAAGGACTGACATGATTTAATTTGTGTTTTGATAAGATATCTCCAGCTGCTATCTGGAGAGGCACAAGGCAAGATATTAGAATCAGGGAACATTCCACATGTTCATTATTAGGGTGACCTTGGGGTTGTCACTTGCTATCTCAGTACCTCTGCTTCTTTATCAAATCATCAAAGATAATGGCATTTGTCCTTGGGTTTACATCACGGGTGTCTTGTGAAGGAAGTTGGATGATGTCAGTGCCTGCCCTGAGAAAGATAACATATAAAAGGGAGATATTTTTATTGTTATACTGACACCACACATTTCAACCTGACAACTATCTCTCACAGATCAGCTTGTGAACAAGGACTGATTAGTGTACTAACTTCCCAGAAGGATAGAGATAACAAGAGCAGTGAGTCACTGGGATTGCTTTGACACTGATCAGTTCCCACTGGCCAAGCAGCTCAGAATGAAGAGATATGTATTCATTCATGACCCTTTTCTATCAATTAAACTCCTGAATAAACCACAAAGACATCTTTCACTTCATTGCCATGTTGCTATATTGTAGTTAAACTGTCCAGTTAACAACCATGCCTGCAGGTGTTAAACAGAACGAGCCTCACAGTTCTATACTAAATGACACAGAGCAACCTGTAGGCCTTATATAGATCAAGTTTTCAAGATGTCTAGAGGTGAAAAACCAAGAGCAATAATTTCTGTTTTGTTTCAGGGTCTAGTTGTTTCTTCTTGAATAAATAAAATAAGGTTCTTATTTTACTTCCTCAAACTCTAAAAATTAAAAATTATGACATCACAGTGACAACAAGCTGAAAAGAGTTTGCTATTTATGTATTAATTTTTTAATGTAAATACAAGATGATTCTCTCCTTCTTTCAAAATGCAAAATAGTTTCAATAGGTAGGTAGCACCTGAAGGCAGTTAAGAAAGGGATTTTAAAGTGACAAAAACCTAGAGCAAGAGAATGCTAAGTGATGAAATAGAAGTGCTCAGGCGAGGGAGGAATTGATGAGGGGTGAGATTGGATACCACCAGATTCAACTGAGAGGAAGGGTTAATTTTAGGAATGATTCCTTAAATAAGTGTGACTGAGCACAGATCCAAAAAACAATGAAAGTTTTGACTTTTGATCAAAGCACGGATACTTCATTATTATAGGAGGGAAAGCAAAAATATAAGTATAGTTTCATCAAGTAAATGTATGGATTAGAAAGAAAATATAGAGTTTCTACATCAGCCTACATTTATTTTCTCTTCGAATTTTGAAGCAAGCTCATCAGCTGTGAGTCCGTCAAGAAGAGTGTCAGAGGAGGTTTGAGGAGAAAAAGAAGCTTGAAATAAGTTTAAATGCAAGGACATAAGCAATCTCATTGATTTCTGCAGTTTCAACTTTTCCTAAACTCATTTCAATGGGTCATGATTGCTCACAGAACTGTGTTGCCTAATAAGAAACTTTCCGACATTAGGGGGATGACACTTTGTTCTCATGAAGAGATTCTCAGGAGTGTTCTGGTTATTCTATTGTGAGTAATAAAAATAATGCAATGCAAATAAGTAATGAAATAAGGAAAATAAGTAATGAAAATATCATTAGTTTAAAAATCAGAATATCATTCAAGTATTAATTCCATTGTATATAGGCTATGTTGATCTTTGACAAGTCTCAATTTCTTTTAAGGGGAATTTGTAAATGAACTAGAATATTGGAAAGCAGATATGCAGTTGCCTGGAGATAAGGGAAGGAGGAATTACAAAGGGCACAAGGAAACTTTTAGTGGCAATAGATATGTTCATTATTGTGATTGTGGTGATGGTTTCCTTGGTACATATATAAGACAAAACTTATCAAATCATAGGCTTTAAATGTGTGAGCTATATTGTATTTAACTACACATCAAATAGAACTGTAAAGGAAAAAAATAAAGTTAGTTTGTAGGATATGACTTATTTAATTCATATATTTTTTATGAATTCCAAATAATAGTACATGTACAAATAACTCAAATTCTTTTTTTTAATTTTTGTTTTATATTGGAGTATAGTTGATTAACAATGGTGTGTTTCAGGTGTACAGCAAAGTGATTCAGTTGTACATATGCATGTATCTATTCTTTTTCAAATTCTTTTCCATTTAGGTTATTACAGAATATTGAAAATAACTCAAATTCTTAAGTGCTATAAAATGTAAGAGTTTTTTTTTAAAATAAAGTTTTATAATATGAAAAATTGCCTAAACCTTAGAAAACAATAAATACTTGCATCTGAGACTACACAATTGAAGAAGCGTGAAGGAGGTTTCTTCCATCAGAACAAAGGAGTAGCTGAAGTAACGTGCAAGTTCATTGACACCCTAGCCCAAGCTGTCAGTTGGTACATGGAATATCCATGGGTAAGAGTGCTACATAAACTGTTATTAGGGAAATTTCATGAGAAGATGATGGTTATCTTCAGGCTTTTTTTGTCCTCTTCAGCATCTCAGCTAACTAGGCATCACACTCTGTCATGCTGAAAAAGCCCTCTTAGTCATGCTTCTAAACCCAGTTGAAAAGAAGGTGGTTGACTCAACCATAATAATACATTTAGGCATTTAATGTATTTCCCCTAAGTGAGAGACCTGTGTTTTAAAAGGAAGTCTATAGAAACTCATATATTCATTCAATCAACTATTCTACAATTTATTTATCTCTCTTATAATAGGCACTTTAACCATAAATGAGTAATATAAAATAACCATTTATCATTTTCTGTTACTAAGAATGTTTCCTATTTTATTTTATTCAAATTTAACCAATAATTCAAGTGTCAGTCCTAGTTCTACTTTCTGTGTGATTGTTTTTCCTGCTCCCAATTTATTTTGCATCTAAAATTGGGACCATATTTTCTGACATCTAATTCACTGATGTTGTTCATTTTACATCAATGAAAAGATATGTCATGGTAGAAGCTCTCTTTTGTTAGTTTATTAAATATGTAATACACATTAGGAAACACTGAAATATTTTATTGAAATTCAAATTATAACTGCAGACTTATATTTCACCAAGGAAATTCTGTAAGATCTCCTGAGTCAGTTCCTTCATACTGTCTATGAGATATCCCCCTCCACTATGCACTTATAATTTATTATTGTCTTTTATATTACCAATGAACTTGGTACATATATGTATAATTCCTGGTACATATTATTACACTTATTTATTTACATTCCTTAAGCCCTTAATGCAGGATGTATATTTATTCATTTTTATATCCTCAGTACTAAGAACAGTTCCTGGTATTTACTAAATGATAACTTGCAAAGAAGAAAGGAAAGAAGGAAGGGAAGAAGGAAGGGAGGAAAGAAGGAAGGAAGGAGGGGAAATAAAGAAAGAAAGAAGGCACTATCTTATGAATAGGGTTTACATCAGGGAATAAAAATTTAAAGCTAAGAAAGCATAGAAGGTAAACCTAACAGAGTTTACCTTCAAACTGCTCTGTTTGTGCATATACATAGTATACTAGTCTTCCTGCTTTTGACTGAACTACAAAGAATTCAGGCTTTATCTAATATATTCCTCAGTACAAGTTTCCAACTACTTATTAAGATATATGGTTCTGGAAGATGGTGGAAGATTAAGACGTGGAAATCACCTTCCTCACCACAGATACACCAGAAATACATCTACACGTGGAACAACTCCTACAGAACACCTACTGAACGCTGGCAGAAGACCTCAGATCTCCCAAAAGGAAAGAAACCCCCCACGTACCTGGGAAGGGCAAAAGAAAAAAGAAAAAACAGAGACAAAAGGATAGGGACAGACCCTGAACCAGTGGGAGGGGGCTGTGAAGGAGGAAAGGTTTCCACACACTATGAAGACCCTTTGCGGGCGGAGGCTGCGGGTGGCGGTGGGGGAAGCTTCGGAGCCGCGGAGGAGAGCACAGCAACAGGGTTGCAGAGGGAAAAGTGGAGAGGTTCCCTCAAAGATGATCGGTGCCGACTGGCACTCACCAGCCCGAGAGGCTTGTCTGCTCACTCGCTGGGGCGGGCGGGGCTGGGAGCTGAGGCTCCGGCTTCGGTCGGAGTGCAGGGAGAGGGCTGGGATTGGCAGCGTGAACACAGCCTGCAGGGAATTAGTGCACCACGACTAGCCGAGAGGGAGTCCGGGTAAAAATCTGGACCTGCCGAAGAGGCAAGAGACTTTTTCTTCCCTCTTTGTTTCCTGGTGCGCAAGGAGAGGGGATTAAAAGCGCTGCTTAAAGAGGCTCCAGAGACGGGCGTTAGCCGTGGCTAAAAGCGTGGACCCCAGAGATGGGCATGAGACGCTAAGGCTGGTGTTGCCACCACCAAGAAGCCTGTGTGCGAGCACAGGTCACTATCCACAACCCCCTTCTGGGTAGCCTGTGTAGCCTGCCACTGCCAGGGTCCTGGGATCCAGGGACAATTTCCCCGGGAGAACGCATGGCACGCCTCAGGCTGGTGCAACGTCACACCGGCATTTGCTACCACAGGCTCACCCTGCACTCCGTGCCCCTCCCTCCCCCCCGGCCTGAGTGAGCCAGAGTCCCTGAAGCAGCTGCTCCTTTAACCCCGTCCTCTCTGAGCGAAGAACAGACGCCCTCCGGCGACCTACACGCAGAAGCGGGGCCAAATCCAAAGCTGAGCCCCTGGGAGCTGTGAGAACAAAGAAGAGAAAGGGAAATGCCTCCCAGCAGCCTCAGAAGCAGAGGATTAAAGCTCCACAATCTACTTGATATACCCTGCATCTGTGGAATACATGAATAGACAACAAATCATTCCAAATTGAGGAGGTGAACTTTGAGAGCAAGATTTATGATTTTTCCCCCCTTTTCCTCTTTTTGTGAGTATGTATGTGTATGCTTCTGTGCGAGATTTTGTCTGTATAGCTTTGCTTCCATCATTTGTCCTAGGGTTCTATCTGTCCGTTTTATTTTTTTTTGTTTGTTTTCTTATATTTTGTTTTTAATGTTTTTCTTAATAGTTATTTTTATTTTATTAACTTTCTTATATTTTATCTTACTTTATTTTATTTTACTTTATCCTCTTTCTTTCTTCCTTTTTTTTCCTTCCCTCCTTCTTTCCTTCCTTCCTTCTTCCCTCCCTCCCTCCCTCCTTCCCTCCTTTCTTTCTTTCTTTCTTTCTTTCTTTCTTTCTTTCTTTCTTTCTTTCTTTCTTTCTGCTTCTACTAATTCTTTCTTTCTACTTTTTCTCCCTTTTATTCTGAGCTGTGTGGATGAAAGGCTCTTTATGCTGCAGCCAGGAGTCAGTGCTGTGCATCTGAGGTGGGAGAGCCAACTTCAGGACACTGGTCAACAAGAGACCTCCCAGTTCCACATAATATCAAATGGCAAAAATCTCCCAGAGATCTCCATCTCAACACCAGCACCCAGCTTCACTCAACGACCAGCAAGCTACAGTGCTGGACACCCTATGCCAAACAACTAGCAAGGCAGGAACACAACCCCACCCATTAGCAGAGAGACTGCCTAAAATCATAATAAGCCCACAGACACCCCAAAACACACCACCAGACGTGGACATGCCCACCAGAAAGAGAAGATCCAGCCTCATCCACCAGAACACAGGCACTAGTCCCCTCCACCAGGAGGCCTACACAACCCTATGAACCAACGTTAGACACTGGGGACAGACACAAAAAACAACGGGAACTATGAACCTGCAGCCTGCAAAAAGGAGACCCCAAACACAGTAAGATAAGCAAACTGAGAAGATAGAAAAACACACAGCAGATAAAGCATCAAGATAAAAATGCACCAGACCTAACAAATGAAGAGGAAATAGGCAGTCTACCTGAAAAAGAATTCAGAATAATGATAGTAAAGATGATCCAAAATCTTGGAAATAGAATAGACAAAATAGAATAGAATAGACAAGAAACATTTAACAAGGACCTAGAAGAACTAAAGATGAAACAAACAATGATGAACAACACAATTAATGAATTTAAAAATACTCCAGATCAGATCAATAGCAGAATAACTGAGGCAGAAGAATGGATAAGTGACTTGGAAGATAAAATAGTGGAAATAACTACTGCAGAGCAGAATAAAGAAAAAAGAATGTAAAGAACTGAGGGCAGTTCAGAGACTTCTGAGACAACATTAAATGCACCAACATTCGAATTATAGAGGTTCCAGAAGAAGAGAAAAATAAAGGGACTGAGAAAATATTTGAAGAGATCATACTTGAAAATTTCCCTAATATGGGAAAGGAAATAGTGAATCAAGTCCAGGAAGCACAGAGAGTCCCATACAGGATAAATCCAAGAAGAAATACAGCAATACACATATTAATCAAACTGTCAAAAATTAAATACAAAGAAAACATATTAAAAGCAGCAAGGGAAAAACAACAAATAACACACAAGGGAATCCCCATAATGTTAACAGCTGATCTTTCAGCAGAAACTGCAAGCCAGAAGGGATTTGCAAGACATATTTAAAGTGAGGAAGGAGAAAAACCTGCAACCAAGACTACTATACCCAGCAAGGATCTCATTCAGATTTGTTGGAGAAATTAAAACCTTTACAGACAAGCAAAAGGTGAGAGTTCAACACCGCCAAACCAGCTTTACAACAAATGCTAAAGGAACTTCTCTAGGCAAGAAACACAAGAGAAGAAAAGATCCACAATAACAAACCCAAAATAATTAAGAAAATGGGAATAGGAACATACATATCGATAATTACCTTAAGTGTAAATGGACTAAATGCTCCCACCAAAAGACACAGATTGGCTGAATGGACACAAAAACAAGACCCATATATATGCTGTCTACAAGAGACCCACTTCAGACCTAGAGAAACATACAGACTGAAAGTAAGGGGATGGAAAAAGATATTCCATGCAAATGGAAACCAAAAGAAAGCTGGAGTAGCAATTCTCATATCAGACAAAATAGACTTTAAAATAAAGACTATTAGAAGAGACAAAGAAGGACACTACATAATGATCAAGGGATTGATCCAAGAAGATACAACAAATGTAAATATTTATGCACCCAACATAGGAGCACCTCAATACCTAAGGCAAATACTAACAGCCATAAAATGGAAAATCGACAGTAACACATTCATAGTAGGGGAATTTAACACCCTACTTTCACCAATGGACAGATCATCCAAAATGAAAACAAATAAGGAAACACAAGCTTTAAATGATACCTTAAACAAGATGGACTTAATTGATATTTATAGGACACTCCATCCAAAAACAACAGAATACACATTTTTCACAAGTGCTCATGGAACATTCTCTAGGATCAAACATATCTTGGGTCACAAATCAAGCCTTGGTAAATTTAAGAAAATTGAAATTGTATCAAGTATCTTTTCCAACCACAGCACTATGAGACTAGATAACAATAGCAGGAAAAGATCTGTAAAAAATACAAACACATGGAGGGTAAACAATACACTACTTAATAATTAGGTGATCACTGAAGAAATCAAAGAGGAAATCAAAAAATACTTAGAAACAAATGACAATGGAGACACGACAGCCCAAAACCTATGGGATTCAGCAAAAGCAGTTCTAAGAGGGAAGTTTATAGAAATACAATCCTACCTTAAGAATCAGGAAACATCTCAAATAAACAACCTAACCTTGCACCTAAATCAATTAGAGAAAGAAGAACAAAAAAAACCCAAAGTTAGCAGAAGGAAAGAAATCATAAAAATCAGATCAGAAATAAATGAAAAAGAAATGAAGGAAATGATAGCAAAGATCAATAAAACTAAAAGCTGGTTCTTTGAAAAGATAAACAAAATTGATAAACTATTAGCCAGACTCATCACGAGAAAAAGGAGAAGACTCAAATCAATAGAATTAGAAATTAAAAAGGAGAAGTAACAACTGACACTGCAGAAATACAGAAGATCATGAGAGATTACTACAAGCAACTCTATGCCAATAAAATGGGCAACCTGGAAGAAATGGACAAATTCTTAGAAATGCACAACCTGCCAAGACTGACTCAAGAAGAAATAGAAAACATGAACAGACCAAGCACAAGCACTGAAATTGAAAATGTGATTAAAAATCTTCCAACAAACCAAAGCCCAGGACCAAATGGCTTCACAGGCAAATTCTGTCAAACATTTAGAGAAGACCTAACACCTATCCTTCTCAATATCTTCCAAAATATAGCAGAGGGAGAAACACTCCCAAACTCATTCTACGAGGCCACCATCACCTTGGTATCAAAACCAGACAAAGATGTAAAAAAGAAAGAAAACTACAGGCCAATACCACTAATGAACATAGATGCAAAAATCCTCAACAAAATACTAACAAACAGAATCCAACAGCACATTAAAAGGGTCATACACCATGATCAAGTGGGGTTTATTCCAGGAATGCAAGGATTCTTCAATATATGCAAATCAATCAACATTATCAACTATATTAACAAATTGAAGGATAAAAACCATACGATCATCTCAATAGATGCAGAGCAAGCTTTCAACAAAATTCAACACCCATTTATGAAAAAATCCCTGCAAACAGTAGGCATAGAGGGAACTTTTTTCAACATAATAACAGCCATATATGACAAACCCACAGCAAACATCGTCCTAATGTTGAAAAACTGAAAGCATTTCCACTAAGATCAGGAACAAGACAAGATTGCCTACTCTCACCACTCTTATTCAACATAGTTTTGGAAGTTTTAGCCACAGCAATCAGAGAAGAAAAGGAAATGAAAAGAATCCAAATCAGAAAAGAAGAAGTAAAGCTGTCACTGTTTGCAGATGACATGATACTATACATAGAGAATCCTAAAGATGTTACCAGAAAACTAGTAAAACTAATCATTGAATTTGGTAAAGTAGCAGGATACAAAATTAATGCACAGAAATCTCTGGCATTCTTATACACTAATGATGAAAAATCTGAAAGTGAAATCAAGAAAACACTCCCATTTACCATTGCAATAAAAAGAATAAAATATCTAGGAATAAACCTACCTAAGGGGACAAAAGACCTGTTTGCAGAAAATTATAGGACACTGATGAAAGAAATTAAAGATTATACAAATATATGAAGAGATATACCATGTTCTTGGATTGGAAGAATTAACATTGTGAAAATGACTCTACTACCCAAAACAATCTACAGATTCAATGCAATCCCTATCAAACTACCACTGGCATTTTCCACAGAACTAGAACAGAAAATTTCACAATTTGTATGGAAACACAAAAGACCCCGAATAGCCAAAGGAATCTTGAGAATGAAAAACGGGGCTGGAGGAATCAGGCTCCCTGACTTCAGACTATACTACAAAGCTACAGTAATCAAGACAGTATGGTACTGGCACAAAAACAGAAAGAGAGATCAATGGAACAGGATAGAAAGCCCAGAGATAAACTCACGCACATATGGTCACCTTATCTTTGATAAAGGAGGCAGGAATGTACAGTGGAGAAAGGACAGCCTCTTCAATAAGTGGTGCTGGGAAAATTGGACAGGTACATGTAAAAGTATGAGATTAGATCACTCCCTAACACCATACACAAAAATAAGCTCAAAATGCATTAAAGACCTAAATGTAAGGCCAGAAACTATCAAACTCTTAGAGGAAAACATAGGCAGAACACTGTATGACATAAATCACAGCAAGATCCTTTTTGACCCACCTCCTAGAGAAATGGAAATAAAAACAAAAATAAACAAATGGGACCAAATGAAACTTCAAAGCTTTTGCACAGCAAAGGAAACATAAACAAGAACAAAAGATAGCCCTCAGAATGGGAGAAAATATTTGCAAATGAAGCAACTGACAAAGGATTAATCTCCAAAATTTATAAGCAGCTCATGCAGCTAAATATCAAAAAAACAAACAACCCAATCCAAAAATGGGCAGAAGACCTAAATAGACATTTCTCCAAAGAATATATACAGACTGCCAACAAACACATGAAAGAATGTTCAACATCATTAATCATTAGAGAAATGCAAATCAAAATGACAATGTGATATCATCTCACACCAGTCTGAATGACCATCATCAAAAAATCTAGAAACAATAAACGCTGAGAGGGTGTGGAGAAAACAGAACACTCTTGCACTGCTGGTGGGAATGTGAATTGGTACAGCCACTATGGAGAACTGTATGAAGGTTCCCTAAAAAGCTACAAATGGAACTACCATATGACCCAGCAATCCCACTACTGGGCGTATACTCTGAGAAAACCATAATTCAAAAAGTCATGTACCAAAATGTTCATTGCAACTCTATTTACAATAGCCCGGAGATGGAATCTACCTAAGTGTCCATCATCAGATGAATGGATAAAGAAGACGTGGCACATATATATAATGGAATATTACTCAGCCATAAAAAGAAATGAAATTGAGCTATTTGTAATGAGGTGGATAGACCTAGAGTCTTTCATACAGAGTGAAGTAAGTCAGAATGAGAAAGACAAATACCGTATGCTAACACATATATATGGAATTTAAGAAAAAAGTGTGTCATGAAGAACCTAGGGGTAAGAAAGGAGTAAAGACACAGACCTACTAGAGAATGGACTTGAGGATGTGGGGAGGGTGAAGGGTAAGTTGTGACAAAGCGAGAGAGAAGCATGGACCTATATACACTACCAAACGTAAGGTAGATAGCTAGTGAGAAGCAGCCGCATAGCAGGAGATCAGCTAGGTCCTTGTGACCACCTGGAGGGGTGGGATAGGGAGGTTGTGAGGGAGGGAGACGCAAGAGGGAACAGATATGGGAACATATGTATATGTATAACTGATTCACTTTGTTATAAAACAGAAACTAACACACCATTGTAAAGCAATTATACTCCAATAAAGATGTAAAAAAAAAAAGGTATATGGTTCCATGTGATAGACTTTAAAAACATTTGTACATCCCATGTACACATTGACTTACATCTAATTTACAGATTATCTAAATGCCATTCAGAGCAATAGTCAATAACCCATAGTTAGATTTCTCTTCTCAAGAGATAATCATTCAGTTCAGGGATGAAAACATGTGCCATCTGATGTAAACTTAATTGCCTAGACATCACATAAGAGTTATATAGAACTCACTATTGTATAACTAATGTATATTTAATTGAAAAGGCTAACTTTTAGTGTCAGGAATCAGTCACTTGTCAGAGCATGGCATATATTTCATCCTAAACTTACATTTTAAGTATTTTAAGTTCTTTATGATCAATGAAACTGCATGCTTTCAGCATGTGTTCTTATTTATTTTAGGCAAAAGGCATATAAAATCAGATTGCACATTGATCTTTCATAAAAATGTTATACTACCACATTTAGAAAGTAAATTTATATAGGAAAGAGCTAATAAAAATCTTATATATATGAATTTTGAATGGTATTAACTCATATTTAGAAGATTTTTCACTTTGTCATTTTTCATTACTGTCATTAATATCTCATGCTCTTTATATTTAGTCTTTGAGGGAATATTAAAAAGGTTGATGTTAGCAAAATTTATATGTAAGTAGGAAATATTTGTAGCTCCTTTCATCTATGCTAAATAAAATTTCCATTTTCTAGACAGTTTATAATATCCAACATCTTAACTTTAGAATAAATTTTCAGTGAAATTTTTTAACCATTTATTTTTTTAAAACTTTTATATTGGAGTATAGCCAATTAACGATATTGTGATAGTTTCAGGTGCACAGCAAAGCACCTCAGCCATACACATATATGCATCCATTCTCCCCCAAACTCCTTTCACATCCAGGCTGTCACATAACTTTGAGCAGAGTTCTCTGTGCTAATAGTAGGTCCTTGTTTGTTATCCATTTTATTTTATTATTTTTAATAGATTTTTATTGGAGTATAATTGCTTCACAATACTGTGTTAGTTTCTGTTGTACAACAAAGTAAATCAGCCTTAAATATAGCAGTATGTACATGTCAATCCCAAACTCCCTAACTCTCCTTTCCCCCCATCCTTCCCCCTTGGTAACTATAAGTTTGCTCTCTAAGTCTGTGAGTCTGTTTCTGCTTTGTAAATAAGTTCATTTGTATCATTTCTCTTTAGATTTTGCATATAAATATAGCAAGTTAACAGTGAAATTGATTTTTCTTCTTTATTAATTTAACTGTACACATATAAGCACTTATTTTTTTTCAAAATTACGAAGTAAAAATGACGAACTAGCATAAAATAAGCACATCTTAACTGCATGTATTTCTTAATTTATATGTGGAATCTAGAAAAATGGTACAGATAAACTTATTTGAAAAGCAGAAATAGAGACACAGATGTAGAGAACAAACTTATAGATACCAACGGGGGAAAGGGGGAGTGAGATGAATTGGGAGATTGGGATTGACATATATACACTACTATGTATAAAATAGATAACTAATGAGAACCTACTGTATAGCACAGGGAACTCTACTCAGTGCTCTTTGGTGACCTAAATGGGATGGAAATCTAAAAAAGAGGGGATATATTTATATTTATAACTGATTCACTTTGCTGTACAGCAGAAACTAACACAATATTGTAAAGCAACTGTATTCCAATACTTTTTTTTAAAAAAATTAAAGATACCTACTTTTCAAAAAAATAAAAATTAATTTTAAAATTGCATTATTTCCTGCTAAGATTTGTGAGCAATATCCATCTAAAGTGCTTTGAAAGTGGTTTTAAGTGATATACCAATTCGTAAACCCCAGACACATACACACACATGCCCAGACACAAGTTCTGAGACCATACAACTTGACATATACTATGTGTAAGTTGTTAAAATGTTAGAAAAAAAATAGGGAATGAGTTGTACCAGGAATCACAGTTCTATTCATTTAAACGTGTATTTACCATTGATCAGGATTTAGTCAGAAATCTTCTTTTTACTATGCTATCACTCTAGTAATATAGTTTAGGATATATAGTTTTTTTGTTTTTGGGGTTTTTTGGGGTTTTTTTTTTGGCGGTACACGGGCTTCTCACCGCTGCAACCTCTACCATTGCGGATCATAGGCTCCGGATGTGCAGGCCCAGCAGCCATGGCTCACGGGCCCAGCTGCTCCGTGGCATGTGGGATCCTCCCAAACCAGGGCATGAACCCGCGTCCCCTGCATCGGCAGGGGGACTCTCAACCACTGCGTCACCAGGGAAGCCCAGGATGTATAGTTTTTAATTTCCATTTTGATTCTTGCTTGACCCATGGATTATTTAGACATGTTTATTTATAAAAATTTGCTAATTTTCTATATATTTTTCAGATTGATCTCAGATTTAATTCCATAGTATTTAGAAAAAATACTTTGTAAGACTTCAATTCTTCTAAATTTCTTAAGACATGTCTTATGACCTATTATATTACTATCCTGAATATTCCAGGTGTACATGAAAATAACTTGTATTCTGCTAATGTTGGGTAGAATGTTTTATATGTCAGTTAATTTTGTTAATAGTGTTGAAGTTTGCTATTGAGTTCCTCTAGTGCTTTTCATTTCTTTTTCATCCGGTAGTACTTTTTATCCAGAATATTCATCTGGTCTCATTTATAGTTTTTGTTTCTCTATTGAGATACCTTATTTGTTGAGAAATTGTGATCACATTTTTATTTTATTATTTGAACAGTTTTTTAAAAATATATTTATAGTAGATTTTTTTGTTTTTTCGGTACGTGGGCCTCTCACCGTTGTGTCCTCTCCCATTGTGGAGCACAGGCTCCGGACACGCAGGCTCAGCGACCATGGTTCATGGGCCCAGCTGCTCCGCGGCATGTGGGATCCTCCTGGACCGGGACACGAACCCGTGTCCCCTGCATCGGCAGGCAGACTCTCAACCACTGTGCCACCAGGGAAGCCCATATAGTAGTTTTTTTTTAAAATAGAAACTGGATTTTGTTTTATTGTTCTATTGTTCTGGATTAAGTTTTTTGTCTATTTGTGGTTTTGTAACTTGCCTGCACTTAAACTTATCTGTCTTCCCTATAATATATGCTGGGCCTTTTTAAATTCTTATCTTTACTTTTTTTTTTTAAATTTTAACTTTGTAGGGTTTCTTTCTGTGCCTATATAGCATATTGGTTAGCCAGTGTTTTATGAAGAGGTTGTGTTCAAACACTTTATGCCTATATGGCTTCCACCCTCTTCTGCCTAATATCTGTGTGGATTGATTAATGCATTCCAAGTTGCAGTAAGTTATCAAGTCTCCCTTGTTTCCCCCCCCCCCCCACTGGGCTCTCTCAGGTCCTCCCTATGTGTGCTCATAGTTTTTCAGTTAGCCAGGGATGTGAACAGAGCTCATCGCTGACACTCTATGGTTCACTAATATCCAGCATTTGTCCACTTAAATTTCTTTCTGTTCCACTGCTTGCACTGACTTAGACCAAAATCTTATGAAATCAAAGTGGTATTTCCCTCATTTGTTCAAAACAAAATTTAACAACTTTTTCCTGACAGTGATGCAAATTTTTGTTCAAGACTCAAGTAAAGTTCATCACATCTTCCAGCAAAGCTGCTGGTTTTCCCACCAAGTCTGCCTCACACTGGTAAATTTACTGATTAAGCTTAAGGTTGGTGGTGGGAACAGGGAGGAAGACAAAATACTTTCACTGTTATTACCCAAAACTCTAGTATTGTTTTAAGGAATTAATTCTTCTCAATTTTTTGTTTGCTTTTGATCAGTTTCCAGGCCATGATACTATTGCAGTTTATAATATAACAACTATTACGCTTATTTTATACTTATAATTCATCAATTTTACATTTATTTATACTTATTTTTGCAAAGAAGAATTGCCAACCCTATCCCTATTAAATATCCATAATTTGGAGTGTTCTCCCAGTTATCATTTAAGAAAATATTTTAAAAATGAGAAGTAACCTTTACCCACATATTTATCTTTTCTGTCACTCTTCACTCCTTTATGTAGATCATCTGATTCTATTTTTCTTCTACCAGAAGAACTTCCTTCAGAATTTGTTATAGTGCAGATATTATGGCAATAAATTATCTCAAATTGTTTCTGTTTGAAAACATCTTTATTTTGTCTTAGATTTAAAATTATATTTCTACAAGGTAATAGTTCTAAGGTTTTATTTTTCCTTCAGTTCTTTAAATATATCACTTCATTTAATTTTTGATTATTCAGTTTCTGAAAAATCTGCTATCATCTATTTGCTTCTCTGGACTTAATCTGTCTTCATTTTTCATCTCTCTATGCTTTTTTTTTTTTTTTTTTTTTTTTTTTTTGCGGTATGCAGGCCTCTCACTGTTGTGGCCTTGCCCATTGCAGAGCACAGGCTCCGGATGTGCAGGCTAAGCAGCCATGGCTCACAGGCCCAGCCGCTCTGAGGCATGTGGGATCTTCCCGGACTGGGGCACGATCTCGTGTCCCTGCATCAGCAGGCAGACTCTCAACCACTGCGCCACCACGGAAGCCCTCTATGCTTTGATATTGTATTTTTCTTTTTAATTTTCAGCTAGTTCTATAATCCTTGTAATTTATAGACCTGCTTCTATTGATGGATTTATTACATTCTGGTAAGGAGTCATACTTTTTGTCCTTCTCTGCATGCTTTAGGATTTTTGTTTGAATGATTAGAGTTTTAAGTTTTTCATTGTTTCTTGCCTTTTTTTTTTTTTTTTGGTATTACTTTGTGTTAAATTTTGTTTAGGCACAGAGTTAATTTACTTGAAATTGACTGGATACATTCAAAGTCTGCTTTTCAGATTTGTTAGTGTGGTTCCAGAGCAGCTGTTTGTCTATAGCTAATTTAGCTCTATTACTAAAATAAGCCTCTGAGAATTATACCTGATACTCTGTGTATTATGAAATCTTTCCATTCTGATGGAAATTCCAAAAGATCTTAGCTCTGTGTGAGTTCTGGGAATTGTTTGATCTACTACTTTTTCAATGGTACCTTCTCCAGTCTGGCATATTTTCCTTTCACAAATGTGCAGTCATTCATTGCCAAATGTTTGATAGAAACCCTCTGCTGATTTTTAAAATTCCTCCACACGTATGTGCACATGCATACCTCTCAGCTCTCTGGTAATCTATCCTTAAATTTTTAGCTACCTTCTCCTCCCTGAATTACAATCTGTTTCTCCTCAACTAAACAAGAATGCTATCCTCACCTCGGATCCACCTTCTCATGCTAGAGAAGCAGTAAGCTGTGTAAATTACAAGATCCACCTTGTTTGTTTCCCTCCATTCAGGGATCACTTTCCTGTGCTAACTGTTGTTCATCTGAAAATCATTGTGTCATACATTTTGTTTGGTTTTATAATTTTTTAAATATATGAGGATAAATCCTGCAACTATAAAATATCTTGACCAGAACTTCCTATTTCAATTTTTGTGAGGGTTGAATTAAAACTATAGATAAGCTGAGGAGAATTAGCATCTTGATAATATTGTAACTTTCAATCAAAGAACATTGTATTTCTTTATGTACATTTTAATTATATTTTTAATATTTTTCTAATTATCTTGGTAGAAATCCTGCATATTAACTTTTATATTTATTACTAAGTCTAACAGTTAAACAGAATCAGTTAATTGTAAAGACTCATAAAACTCAGCATAGCATATTCACATAAGATTTTAATAATGATAACAGATACAATATAGCAGAAGAAAAAAATATATTGGCAATTGTTGAGAAGTTCATGACTTCCAGGAACAATCTCCTGGGTTCTCTCTCAGTAGCACAGAATGTACCTAAACTTTGGATTATGAACTACTAAGTTATGTGTTTGCTATCTTAGTTCCAAGGATGCCTATGCACAACTTCACTGAGGTATTTTATACCTGCTACTTGTATAGTTAAAAATAAGCTGTGTAACCTGTTAAACCAACTGAAACCCACCAATCCATACATCTTCAAATAATGTAAGTAAGCTAGAACAGGGTACTTTCTGAGGAGTTCCAACTTTTCATTGTATTTTATAAATCACTAGCCAGATCATCTCATCCTTATCTTGGCCAAGGGTTGAGATCAAGCTTTTGGGTCTACTGAAGATAAACATAAAGATATCCCAGACCATTGCAAGATAACATTATCCTTACACACCACTTTAATATTTTGATACTATAGTAAGTGATACATTTTAGATTTATTTTTCTCTTTGTTTCTGATATATAAAAAATACAATTTTAACCAAAATAGTTCATATTTAATGTATACAATTTGATGAATTTGGACATACACATACATCAGTGATATTATGTATTACCAAGATCAGGGTAGTAAATACATCCATCACTTTCAAAAGTTTCCTGTGTCCTTTCGGTTTTTTATACCCTTTTTTTATACCATCTTCTTCTCTCTCCATCCCCTGAAACCATCATTCTATTTTCTGCTTCTATACATTTGATCATCTTAGATATCTCATATAAATGGAATTATGCAGTATTTGTCTTTCTGTGACTCACTTACCGTCATGCCTTCCAGGTACATCCATGTTGTGACAAATTGTAGGATTTCTTTTCCCTTTTCTTTCTTTAAAATTCCATTGTATGTATATACCACATTTTCTCTATCCATTCATCTGTTAATGGACATTTGGATTTTTTCCGTATCTTGGCTATTGTGCATAATGCTTCAATGAACACAGGAGTGTAAACATCTCTTCAAGATCATAATTTCAATTATTTTGTATATATACCTATAAGTGGGAGTGCTAGATCTGTAATATTTTGTTTTAAATTTTTTGATGAACCTCATACTGTTTTCCATAATGGATACATCATTTTACATTTTTGTCAATAGTGTACAGGGGTTCCAATTTTTCCACAGGCTCACCAACACTTGTTGCTTTTTTGCTTTTATGATAATAACCATCCTAACAAGTGTGACATGATATCTGATTGTGATTTTGATTTGGAAATGCAGTTGTGTTTTTATCCATTGATTTTATATCCAGCACATTGATAAAATTCTTAATATTAATTGAAGTAATTTATCAGTAGATTTTTTTTTATAATTCCTATATTACCAATCATATCATCCGAGAAAAAAAAAGTTAACAGTTTTTTGTTTTTCCTTTCCAACTACTGTGACTGTTTTTTTTTTTTTTTATTTTCTTCCCTACTGACTAGGATCTGTAGTATAATGTTGAATCAAATCAGTAAAGGCAGGTATTCCTAATTTGTTCTTAATCTCAGAAGGAAAGTTTTGACAGTTTCACATTAACTAAAATGTTTGCTGTTGATCCTCTGTAATTATACTTTATCTAAATACTGATGTTACTTTTTCATCCTAGCTTGATAAGAATTGTTTTGATCATGGATTAAAGTTGAAATCCATCAAACAATTTAGTTATGCACTTCTTGCTTAATTAGATTTCAATAACATAATATATTCTTATTCTTTAAATCCTTTGAGATTTCCTGACATTTAAATGGATTGAAACAAATGTTTATTCTGCAGTTGTTGGATAGGTTTACTCTATCCATCCATTAGCTCAAATTTATTAATTATGCTGTTTGGATATTCTACATTGTTTCTGACATTGGATTTTCTTATAGTATCAATTAGTGAAGAGCACATTTTAATATCTTCCACTGTGATTATGGTTTTGGTCTATTTTTTGATGTAGTCTGATCAATTTTTGTTTGTTTTTTACTTTACAGCTTTTGGACAATGTTATTAGAAATGTTTAATAAAGTTGTAAATTGTTAAGTCTTTCTGGAGAATCATTTTATTTTTATATGATGAACTGATTCATTAATATTAAAGCATTTGGTCTTAAACTAATTTTTTATTGGCTTTAACACAGGTGATCTAACTTTCTTTTTGTTAGTATTTGCATAATGATTTTCTATTTTTTCTGCTTGATGTCTGTTCTTTTCTCCTATTTCATTTATTTCATTTCACAAGTTGCTATATTACCCTAATCCCTGATAATTATTAACTTTAGAACACTTTCATTACACTTACCCCCTCTTTTATTTCTATCTTATTTTTGCCATATATTTTAATACCAAATATGTTGTAAACGTCACATTATAATTTTGTTTTCAGTCATTTAGATTAAACACAATTATTTTCATTGTTCTTTATCCCTTCCTGAATCATGAAAATTCTACCTAGAATTATTGTCTTTCAGCCTGGAACATATGCCTGTTTATTAAGAATTTTCTCACCTTTACTTATTTTATCTTTATTCTTGAAAGATATGGTTATAGAATTCTAGGCTATCAGTTACTTCTTTCTCAAACCACTAAATATATTACCCCACTGTCTTCACTTACAGCTGAGAAGTCAGTTCTCAATCAGGTCTTAGGGAATCATGTTTCTTCTCATTATCTTTACTATTTGGCTACATTTTTCAACATAAAATATATGTATTAGCTTTCCATGGCTTCTGTAACAAATTACCAAAAACTTGGTGGCTTAAAACAACAACAAAAAATTATTCTCTCATAGTTCTTGAGGCCTGAAGTCTGAAGTCAAGGTATGAGAGGCTCTAGGGGAAATTCCTTTTTTTACCTCTTCCAGTTTCCAGTGGGTGCCCCAGCATTTCTGGGTTTCCTTGCTTTGTAGCTGCATCACTCCAGTCTCTTCCATCTTCACATCACATTCTCCTCTTTGTGTCTGTGTTCTCCTATGCTCATTATCTCATATCACCATCTGCCTTTCCCTTATAAAGACTCTATGAGATTTATGGCTCACACAGATAGTTCAGGAGTATCTCTTCTCAAGATCTTTATCTCAATTACATCTGCAAACACCTTTCTCCAAATAAAGTAATATTCACAGATTCTCTTAATATGAAATGACTATCTTTGGGAGAGGGACCTTTTTCAGGCTACCACAAGTGTAGTTATTTTATTGCTCTTATTTATTCTGCTCCTGAACATTTAGATTAATAACTGCCATTAGTTTTCAAAAATTCTCAGTCATTATCTTTTCAGCTATTGTTTCTGACTCATTCTCTTCTCTCATTCTGGACAGAAAAGTAAATATATTTCCTATATTTTCTTTGTTATTTTTAGTTTTTTAAGGAACTTCCATACTGTTCTCCATAGTGGCTGTGCCAATTTACATTCCTGCCAACAATGAAAGAGGGTTCCCTTTTCTCCACATCCTCTCCAACATTTGTCGTTTGTAGATTTTCTGATGATGCCCATTCTAACTGGAGTGAGGTGATACCTCATTGTAGTTTTGATTTGCATTTCTCTAATAATTAGTGATGTTGAGCAGCTTTTCATGTGCTTCTTGGCCATCTGTATGTCTTCTTTAGGGAAACATCTATTTAGGTCTTCTGCCCATTTTTGGATTGGGTTGTTTGTTTTTTTAAATATTGAGTTGCATTAGCTTTTTATATATTTTGGAGATTAATCCTTTCTCCGTTGATTCATTTGCAAATATTTTCTCCCATTCTGAGGGTTGTCTTTTCATCTTGTTTATGGTTTCCTTTGCTGTGTAAAGGCTTTGAAGTTTTGTTAGCTTCCATTTGTTTATTTTTGTTTTTATTTCCATTACTCTTGGAGGTGGATCTAAAAAGATCTTGCTGTGATTTATGTCAAAGTGTGTTCTTCCTATGTTTTCCTCTAAGAGTTTTACAGTGTCCGGTCTTACGTTTAAGTCTTGAAACCATTTTGAGTTTATTTTTGTGTATGGTGTTAGGGAGTGTCCCAATTTCATTATTTTACATGTATCTGTCCAGTTTTCCCAGCACAATTTATTGAAGAGACTGTCTTTTCTCCATTGAATATCCTTGCCTCCTTTGTCATAGATTAGTTGACCATAGGTGCATGGGTTTATCTCTAGGTTTTCTATCTTGTTCAATTGATCTATGTCTATGTTTTTCTGCCAGTACCATATTGTCTTGATTACTGTAGCTTTGTACTATAGTCTGAAGTCAGAGAGTGTGATTCCTCCACCTCCGTTTTTTCCCTCAAGACTGCTTTCCTATTCAGGATCTTTTGTGTCTTGATACAAATTTTAATATTTTTGTTCTAGTTCTGTAGAAAATGCCATTGGTAATTTGATAGGGATTGCATTGAATATGTAGATAGCTTTGGGTAGTAGAGTCATTTTCACAATGTTGATTCTTCCAATCCAAGAACATGGTTTATCTCTCCATCTGTTTGTATCATCTTTAATTTCTTTCATCAATGTCTTATAGTTTTCTGCATACAGGTCTTTTGTCTCCCTAGGTAGGTTTATTCCTAGGTATTTTATTATTTTTGTTGCAATGGGAAATGGGAGGGTTTCCTTAATTTCTCTTTCAGATTTTTCATCATTTGTGTATAGGAATGCAAGAGATTTCTGTGTATTAATTTTGTATCCTGCAATTTTACCAAATTCATTGATTAGTAGTTTTCTGGTGGCATCTTTAGCATTCTCTATGTATAGTATCATGTCATCTGCAAACGGTGACAGTTTTACTTCTTCCATACCAATTTGGATTCCTTTTATTTCTTTTCCTTCTCTGATTGCCATGGCCAGGACTTCCAAAACTATGTTGAATAATAGTGGTGAGAGTGGACATCCTTGTCTTGTTCCTGACCTTAGAGGAAATGCTTTCAGTTTTTCACCATTGAGAATGATGTTTGCTGTGGGTTTGTCGAATATAGCCTTTATTATGTTGAGGTAGGTTCCCTCTATGCCCACATTCTGTAGAGTTTTTATCATAAATCGGTGTTGAATTTTGTCAAGAGCTTTTTCTGCATCTATTGGGATGATCATATGGTTTTTATTTTTCAATTTGTTAATATGGTGTATCACATTGATTGATTTACATATATTGAAGAATCCTTGCATCCCTAGGATAAATCCCACTTGATCATAGTATATGATCCCTTTAACGTGTTGTTGGATTCTGTTTGCTAGTATTTTGTGAGGATTTTTGCATCTATATTCGTCAGTGATATTAGTCTGCAATTTTCTTTTTTTGTAGTATCTTTGTCTGGTTTTGGTATCGTGGTGATGGTGGCCTCGTAGAATGAGTTTTGGAGTTTTCCTACCTCTGCAATTTTTTGGAAGAGTTTGAGAAGGATGTGCATTAACTCTTCTCTAAATATTTGATAGAATTCACCTGTGAAACCATCTGGTCCTGGACTTTTGTTTGTTGGAATATTTTTAATCACAGTTTCAATTTCATTACTTGTGATTGGTCTGTTCATATTTTCATTTTCTTCCTGGTTCAATCTTAGAAGGTTATACCTTTCTAAGAATTTGTCTATTTCTTCCAGGTTGTCCATTTTATTGGCATAGAGTTTCTTGTGTAGTCTCTCAGGATGCTTTGTATTTCTGCGGTTCTGTTCTAACTTCTCCATTTTCATTTCTAATTTTATTGATTTGTGACCTCTCCCTCTTTTTCTTGATGAGTCTTGCTATAGGTTTATCAATTTAGTTTATCTTCTCAAAGAACCAGCTTTTAGCTTTATTGATCTTTGCTATTGTTTTCTTTCTTTCTATTTCATTTATTTCTGCTCTGCTCTTTATGATTTCTTTCCTTCTGCTAACTTTGGGATTTGTTTGTTTTTCTTTCTCTAGTTCCTTTAGGTGTAAGGTTAGTTTGTTTATTTGAGATTTTTCTTGTTTCTTGAGGTAGGCTTTTATAACTATAAACTTCCCTCTTAGAATTACTTTGGCTGCATCCCATAGGTTTTGGATTGTTGTGTTTTCATTGTCATTTGTCTCTAGGTATTTTTTGGTTTCCTCTTTGATTTCTTCAGTGATCTCTTGGTTAATTAGTAACGTATTGTTTAGCTTCCACGTGTTTGTGTATTTTACATTTTTCCCCCTGTAATTCATTTCTAATTACATAGTGTTGTGGTCGGAAAAGATGCTTGATACGATTTCAATTTTCTTAAATTTACTGTGGCTTGACTTGTGACCCAAGATGCAATTTCTCCTGGAGAATGTTCCGTGCACACTTGAGAAGAAAGTGTAATCTGCTGTTTTTGGATGGAATGTCCTACAAATATCAGTTAAATTTATCTGGTCTGTTTCCTTATATATTTTCATTTTGGATGATCTGTCCATTGGTGTAAGTGAGGTGTTAAAGTCCCCCACTATTATTGTGTTACTGTCAATTTCCTCTTTTAGGGCTGTGGTGCTCCTATGTTGGGTGCATATATATTTATAATTGTTATATCTTCTTCTTGGATTGATCCCTTGGTCAATATGTAGTGTCCTTCCTTGTCTCTTGTAACATTCTTTATTTTAAAGTCCATTTTATCTGATATGAGTATTGCTACTCCAGCTTTCTTTTGATTTCCATTTGCATGGAATATCTTTTTCCATCCCCTCACTTTCAGTCTGTATGTGTCCCTAGGTCTGAAGTGGATCTCTTGTAGACAGCATATAGATAGGTCTTCTTTTTGTTTCCATTCAGCAAGCCTGTACTTTTGGTTGGAGCATTTAATCCATTCACGTTTAAGGTAATTATCAATATGTATGTTCCTATGACCATTTTCTTAATTGTTTTGAGTTTGTTTTTGTAGGTCCTTTTCTTCTCTTGTGTTTCCCACTTAGAGAAGTTCCTGTAGCATTTGTTGTAGAGATGGTTTGGTAGTGCTGCATTCTCTTAGCCTTTGCTTGTCTGTAAAGCTTTTGATTTCTCCATTGAATCTGAATGAGATCCTTGCCAGGTAGTGTAATCTTGGTTGTAGGTTCTTCCCTTTCATCACTTTAAGTATATCATGCCACTCCCTTCTGACTTGCAGAGTTTCTGCTGAGAAATCAGCTGTTAACCTTATGGGAGTTCCCTTGTTTGTTATTAGTTATTTTTCCCTTGCTGCTTTCAATAATTTTCTTTGTTTTTAATTTTTGCCAATTTGATTACCATATTTCTCAGTGTGTTTCTCCTTGGGTTTATCCTGTATGGGACTCTCTGTGCTTCCTGGACTTGGGTGACTATTTCCTTTCCCACATTAGAGAAGTTTTTGACTGTAATCTCTTCAAATATTTTCTCAGTCCTTTCTCTCTCTCTTCTTCTGGGACCCATAAATGTGAATGTTGTTGTGTTTAATGTTGTCCCAGAGATTTCTTAGGGTTTTTTCATTTCTTTTCATTCTTTTTTTCTTTATTCTCTTCCACAGCAGTGAATTCCACCTTTCTGTCTTGCAGGTCACTTATCTGTTCTTCTGCCTCAGTTATTCTGCTATTGATTCCTTCTTATGTAGTTTTATTTTCAGTTATTGTATTGTTCATCTCTGTTTATTTGTTCTGTAATTCTTCTAGGTCTTTGTTAAATATTTCTTGCATCTTCTCTATCTTTGCCTCCATTCTCTTTCTGAGGTCCTGGATCATCTTCACTATTATTATTCTGAAATCTTTTTTGGAAAGTTGCCTATCTCCACTTCATTTATTTGTTTTTGTGAGGTTTTATCTAGTTTCTTCATCTGGTACAAAGCCCTCTTCCTTTTCATCTTGTCTATCTTTCTATGTATGTGGTTTTTTTTCCACAGACTGTAGGATTGTAGTTCTTCTTGCTTCTGCAGTCTGCCCTCTAGTGGTTAAGGCTATCTAAGAGGCTTGTGCAAGTTTCCTGATGGGAGGGACTGGTCCATGTCATTTCTTTGATGGATACCAATGCCTCAATACAATGAGAACTTGCTGCTAGTGTTGGAGGGTCTCCTGCAGAGGCAGAGGGTGGCTGTGGCTCACCGTGGGGATGGGACACTGGCAGCAGAGGTTCTGGGAGTACTCCTTGATGTGAGCCATCCCAGTGTCTGCCGTTAGCCCCACCAAAGAGCCCAGGTAAGGACTGGACAAAAATTTCTTACACTGACTATTTACATGAATGAGAAAGTCATTTACCTTTGGTAAATTTGTTTCCTTGTCTATAAAATTGACTTTTGACTGGTGTACTTTTACATTGACCTCCAACTCCAGAGACTATTATTCTAAGCTACAAATTAAGTTCAATGTGAATAAAATCTATTATTCTTAGCCACTGGCCTTATTCATTCATGCATATATTTCTTTAGGCTTTTCAACATTCTTTTCCTCTAAAGTTGTCATCTTGTTAATCCCTCTCCTAGGCAAAAGCAACATTCTCATTGTTTTTGTCAGATATTCATTGTGATGGAAACTCTTTCAGAATTTTAGATACTTTAACAGAATCTTGTTTCTGTTGACTAGTTTTTATTTTAATTAGTTAGATTTGAAAAGAAAATATAAATTAGAGAATGATAAAAAAGGATGTGCAAAAATATTGCTTGGCTCCCTCTGTTGGCAAAGAGCTACACTGATTGAGAGCCTTTTAGAGAACATGAATTTTAGGGAGTTTCTCCCACATATTGAACTAAAATCTACTTAAATTGTATCTGTGGACTTGATTCTAACCCCAGAATATGTAATAGCAACAACCTTACACAACTTCAGGACCCAAAGTTATCTCTGAATAGAGGAAATTTATAGAGCTAGGAGTAATAGTAGTCATCCGTCCTCATCATCAGCTTTTAAAGTACCTATTTTTTACTTTGTGCAGTGATAAAATGGGGATCAGAAGCACACGTATGATTTTTTTTTAAGTCTTGCCACATTGAATATATTTTATTCCATGATAAGTATGCATATATTTACTAGTAATACTAATATTCTAAAAAAATTCATAGATTTTCTAGATTAATTTTTGTGAGCTCAGCCTGAGTCCCAGTATGTACTATGTCTCATTCTAAATATTTAAGCAATTCTTTCAAAAATCCATTCTAGAATATTATTCAATTACAGCGTATTTACTCTATATTCCCACTAATTAAAATGACCTTAATAGTACATTTATCTAGTTTTACATGAACTTTCTTTGGTAACAATTTAATAACATTTTTGAATTATTCTCCATTGAATTTTTACATTTCAGGAAAATTAACATCAATGTAGCTTGATCAGGTGACTGTTTACTAGTATTTATTACCCATATTTCCTCTAATTCTTCTGAAAATATTTTTCAAAAATTATTTATGGAAGAAAAGAGAAATTGAGAGTTTTAGGGCTCCATGTAAATTATATTAATTATGGCATGAAGGCTTTATTGTTCAATCTACTGAAAAGAGGACTAGAACTCCTTTTGTAGCTGTCTTCAGTGTTTTTCTGAAACAACAGCTAACCTTTCCAATAGATTTTCATCTTCCATATCTATGTATTTTCAATGCAGATGACAATCCCATCCCTGCTAACTTTTCCATGTAATCTCTTGCCATCTTAAGTATCTCTCCTTTCCAAATTAAACTACTTTCTGTGACACCAATATTTTAAGCTTTCTCTTCTCACGAACACTTGGTACTATTGTTTTGTCATTGCATCTTCCTCTTTACTTGGTTAAATGCTTATCTACCTTTTGTTTAAAAATATCTTTATAATTCAACTTAAATATTGCTCTTTCTAAGGAAGCCCTTCTTGACCATTGGTACTGAGTTCCCTTTCTGTGTTTTCACAGTGGTTTGTATGTACTGCACTGTATTTACCTCTTATCTAAACTTTCCATTAGTTGTAACATCAATACAATGGAAATATATGTGTAACAAATGATTGAATCTTCAGGAAAGGTGCAAAATGTATAATTATTCATATACATATACACATATGATTTATAATACAATGAATTTTGTGATCCATATTTTAGCATATTTTCTTACACGTGCTACTCTTAATACTTTTTAGTTTTATGAGTTTCTTTCTAGTTTTTGAACATGGATGCAGGCCAATTTTGAGAAAAGTTCTATGTACAACCACATAAGAGTTTTTCTCACTATTTCCATATTTATTCTTCACTGGGCTTTTTTTTTTTTTTTGTGGTACACGGGCCTCTCACTGTTGTGGCCTCTCCTGTTGTGGACCACAGTCTCCAGATGCACAGGCTCAGCGACCATGGCTCACGGGCCTAACTGCTCCGCAGCATGTGGGATCTTCCTGGACCAGGGTATGAACCCGTGTCTCCTGCATCGGCAGGCGGACTCTCAATCACTGCACCACCAGGGAAGCCCCTTCACTGGGCTTTTATATCCTTGTTCAGGTAGTTTAATTTGTTTCTTGTGACTATCCTCCAGCTTCTAACCAAGACTATCTCACTGTACCTTTATTCTTACTTTTCTGTACCTGAGGCCTTGACATGTTCCTCTCTTAATAAATCCTACCACTTTATGTTGGCTCATGTTTCCTTAAGTTGATTCAATTGTATTGCTGCAAGCCTAATAATGTGTCCTACCATCTTCCACGACTTTTCTCTGCAACCATTGTACCTTATTGATGCCACGTTGTGAGTGTCTGGATTTGCTCATTTGCCTGTTGCTTAGATCTCAGATTGCTTATCAGGGCTCTCCAGCAATGAGTTCACAGCATTCTAGTGAGGCAGCCCATAGCTAAATTAAACCTTCATTTGACATAGGGTTAAAACATATTTTTCAGGTTATTCCTTAAAATCTAAAAATATTTTTTCTAAGAAACACTATTGCAGAAGTCCTAATGTAACTGCAACTTTGAATAATTGCAAAGAAAAAAATGTAGAAGACCTTTTCTGTTTCCTTCCTGATGGTAATTTGGTATTTTCTAGACTCAAACTTCCAAACAATCAACTAAAACCATAGTAGACATCAGTGCCTAACAAGGAAGATGACTCTCTGTTAAGTTAGAGAAGTCAAAGACAAAACAAGACAGACAATAAAGGTACCTAAGTGGGGCCGTGAGAACCACTGAGAAGAAATACATATAATACATTATGAAGTGGGTCTTAAGTGGTCAACAGAAATAAATGTATACAACATACAAAATAACTACTGCCATTTATGTATGTATTATCTATGGCTCATTTATTCAGTTACTGACCAAAACAGTTACTAGAGATGTATTACATGCTAGCCACCATCATTGGCAGTGAGAATGCAGCAAAATATTAGAAGGATGGAGTGACAACATTTCTGGAACTAACAAAGAAATATTAAGCAAATAATATAAATGAATATCTATAATTTAAAATGTGATATGAAGGAGAATTATAAAATAACTTATATGACAGGAAGCTTACCTTGTCTGAGAGGTTAAATAAGTGACAAGGTAAAATCTGAAAAAAAGAATAAGTGTTTGTACCACAGATACCAACTGGTTGAGATAGTGAGAATAGCACATATCCCCAAGAACTGAAAGAAATTCAGCAAAGCAAATCATATGGAAAATGAGAAGTCTGTTGGAGAATTATATGGGGCAATTATTTTTTCCATACCAACAGAGAAATATTTCTCCATTTCTCAGTGGCTAAGATAAGTGTATATTTGTATTTAGTTATGTATCTTAAGAAATATCTTTTAGGCTTTGAGAACCTACAGGTTCTTTTATACACTGAAATTTATTTGTTGATGAATGCAGGTTGTCCTATACAGTTTCCATATTTTGTATTTGTTCATTTTATCCTTATTATGTCACGCACCACATTTCCTTGTTTTCTTGTAAATTAATAATTAGATTATCGTTGATCACTTTCAAGCCTTATAATTTAATAAAGTATTTCATAGATGATACATTGTACTTCCAACAGGAAGTACAGATGTCCAGTTGTCTCATTTTTGTAATGTTAGTTGCCAGTTGATGATAATTATTTAAATTATTTTTTTAAATGACATATTATATTTTTATCATTCCTTCTTCAATAATTAACTTGAAAGTTCCAGAAAGAGAAATCTCCTCTCTTATTCTCTTTGGTTACCCAGTGGTACACTTCATATAGGAAAAGCATAATAAGTATTTAGTTATTTAACTTTCTTTGTTTCCAAAAAATGATTTAGTTTCCTAGAATCCTCTGAACATTACCATTTTTAAAAAAATAAAGAAATGTGTCATACTCACACAAGGGACCACTACTTAGCAACAAAACAATGATGAATTGCTGACACACAACACAGACAAATCTGATGGAACTAGCAGTGAATTAAAGAAGATAGATACAAAAAAGCACACAATGTGTGTTCCATCTACACAGAATACAAAGCACATATCAATATGTGATGCTGAAAACAAAGAGATAACTAATTATTTGTGGAAATATAGCAAAATGTTAAAAAAAATTGACTCTGGATAATGGATATATGGGTGATCAGTGTTTTGTTCTCTTTAATTTTTTTTTTGTACTTAAAAAGTTTGATAATATTTTTACAGATGGAGAGAGAGAGAGGAGGGAACACTGGACTCGTAAGATATTCCCATCTGTATAGTAGCCCTTCTTTCTTAGACCAGCTCCATTTGTATTCTATCTTGTTTGCTAGATGGAGGTTGGGTTTCAGATAAAATGCTGGGACATTTGTATAGTCTAGAGCCAACCTATGAACCATAAGTTGCTGGAATGAGCTCTTCTGTAGTCAGAGCCAACATGGAGGAGCTGCAAACCACATGGATCTTGACTTCAGGCATATCCATGGGAAACTGCATAAGGAGAGAGCCATGTGATAGAATTACATAAAGCTAGACTTAAAAATCTATGACTTCCTATGGGTGTCAACTCCTGTCTTCAGCTTTTTTATGGGTTTCTTATTTCTGTTTAGATTTTTATATAAAAAAAGACAAAAAAAAACTTGTCCAAAGTATTGCAAAATTAATTCACAAATATGTAATATCCTTGCTATTCTAGTTCTGTTCAAAAATAATAGGCAGAACTGGGGTTATCTTTAGAAAATACTAACCTGGAGAAAAAATCATGAGAAGAAAAGAGTGTGAAGGAAAAATTTAAAAACCTGAAGGGGATCAACTCAATCTTCAAGGAGGCAATAACTTTCCAAGAACAAGGACTGAATGTAGAGAGGTTCAGATGCACAGAACAAGAGAGAGTTGATTGCTGAAATTATAACAATGATCCAGTCACTGCGTGGTTACTAAAGAGTCACCCATTACCAACAGTTTTACTAAACAGGGTATCTGTTCAAGAATGATCCTCTTTATGGCCTTTTAACCAGAGATGTGGGGGAAACATTTATCTGAAAGCAGGGCTTTCCTATTCCCTCTACTCCATGCTACCAGTCTATGTTCACACACCTCCTTCAATCTGATGTTCATTGTTGCTAGTGGATCTAAGGACACAGTTCATGAGAAAAAGACCTCTTTTTTCTTTCTCATCCTCTAAGAGGCATACATGGACCTCAATGCTATAAATTTTCCACTACCATTTTATCCTGAAAATAGGACTTCCATTCTTAGGTAATTTAACTTTCAAGTCAATGATCTAGACTTTTAGAATCTCTCCAAGAAACTTGAATTTCTGTGGGCTCTTTTCAATAGGAAAGTTATTTCTCTATTATCAGTTTAAAATATTTATGGTAGTACTTAAGAGACTATATATTGGCTTAAATTGAGGCAAGATGGAATTACAACTCTTAAAAGAGTATTTTGTAAATATTATTTTTATATAAATATTAGGAATAGTTTTTATAGTCTTTAGATAATATAAATATTTATTTAAATTGTAAGTAGTACACTATTTTAACTTAAAAAATAACTGGACCATTGTATGTGGAATTTAACAATAGAAGATTTAAAACTGCAAAGGCAATTTTGGTTTGCCTAAAACTGATCTTACTGTGGTAGCATAAAAATGTAAAGGTAACATAATTTTACATTAATAAATAGTAATTGCTTAGAAAATATGTAGAAAATCATAGCTGTGGGATACAGCTATATTGATATACTCAAACAGAAACTGGTAACATTAAATATTTATGTTCAAAGAAGAATAAAGTCTAAAAGTTAATGAAATAAATATCCTATTTAAGTAGTTATACTATTAAAAATAAGTCCAAAATAAATTAGAAGAAAGAAATTAAAGATAATAAGAGAAATTAAATATAAAACGAAAGATACAACAAGAGATCAACAAGTTAAAAGTTCATTCTTGGGAAAAACTACACAAAACTCTCATAAGATTTTGAACAAGTGAAAAATGCAAATAAAAGATATTAAGAAAATTGTGTATAAAGCAAACTTTAATATACAATAAATATTCTGAATAAATATATAACAATAAATTGAAAACAAACAGTTATGGATAGATCTCAAAAATATTCTAATAAATTTAAAAAAATGGAGTAAGACTGAGACTTATAGTACAGTTGACCTTTGAACAAAGCAGGGGTTAATATGCATATAATTTATAGTTGGTCCTCCATATCTGTGGTTCCTCCACATCCAACAAATCGACTGTGCAGTGCTGTAGTATTTACTATTGAAAAATATCCATGCATATATGGTCTTGCACAGTTCAAACCCACATTGTTTATGGGTCAACAATACATCAATCTTATGTAAATTTAATATATATATATATATAACTAAGGTGGGTAACTAAGGTTAGTAGTGAGAGGAAGTTTGTATTTGGTATGAATGTTTATAACAGAGAAAATGCTTTGCAAGGATCAATTATATGTGTATTATGAATTGAAAATACACACTGTTCAACAATATGGACCTGTAGTGCATAAACAATAATTAAAGAAAAACATTAAAAATTCTAAGTAAGACTCCAAGTAAGTGCTCACTAGACTCCATGGGGCCCTAATTCTTGAAGGAAAATAAGGGGAGATTAATCCTGCTCAGATAAGAAAGAAAGGAAGAGGCTACAGAGAGTTGGGGCTGTGACTCTGGAACAAGAGAAGTGTATACAGGGCATGGATCCAGGTAGCAAATGGTAAACAAAGAACCAGAGACCAGCTCTGGTAAAAAGGCTTTGTACAGCTTCATATGAGAAGCTATTGTGTGGAAATCTCTGATAGAAATCCTAGAATTTGAACTGGCAATAAGACTCACATCTTATTGAAACCCAGTGGCTAAAGTTGACACTGCTTAGTGTTGAAGTGGCAAATAAGGTAGGGGTAGTCCTTCCAAAAGATAAAGAAATATTCTGGAATCGTATGAGCCTGGGTACTGACATCCTAATCAAAAAGAGAAGTTGAAAGTACTTGTTGAACAAACTGAAGGACCTGAGACAGTTAACTGGGAAAGTTCCAGTCAGGGTAACTGCCAGAGGGAACCAACATCAAAGTCCAGAGGCTGAGCTGACTTAAAATGAGAATCCCATCCAGAGACAGACAAAAGAGGGTGTCTCTAAAGAGACTAGTACAATGAGTCAGTAAGAAGGGAGTTCCATACAGGGACAGAAGTCATGGGCATCTTCTTTCATATAGGCACAAGAAACTCAAACAGATAGTATGTGAAGTTTTCTCAAAGACTAAATGTCTATTGTAGGATAAATGGATAAAGAAGATGTGGTATACATATGCAATAAAATATTATTCAGTCTTAAAAAAGAAAAAAAAAAAAAAACTCCTGCCATTTGTAACAGCATGGACAAATCTTGAGGGCATTAGGCCCTCAGAAAGTCAGGGAAATAAAACACTATGATCTCACTTATATGTGGAATCTTATAAAGCTCAGATCATAGAAACAGTGTTGATTAGTGGTTTCCAGGAGACGTTGAAGGGGAGAAAGGAGATATTGGTTAAAGGTTACACACTTCCAGTCATAAGAGGAATATGTTCTGGTGATCTAATGTACATCATGGTGAATATAATTAACAATTCTATATTGTTCACTTGAAAATTACTAAGAGAATAGATCTTATTTTTTTCATCATAACAAAAAAATAGTAAATATGTGATGTGAAGGGCACGTTAACTAACCTTACTGTTATAATCCTTTTGTAACATATGTGTGATAAAATTACCACATTTTACATCTTGAACTTACACAATGTTATAGATCAAATATATTTTATTAAATCTGGAAAAAGAAAAAAAAAAACTAGTAAGTCTGGAAAATGTGTTCCTATACTGGTTATTTCTGGAATGCAGTTTACCCACCATCACTGAGAACAACCTCCATGAGAATAGCTCTTTACAAAGTCCTCTTAGCAGCTAATAGAGTTGTCAGTTTTGTTCCTCTCAATGAACAGATTCATTTACCAAGAGAACGTGGTTCTCTTTGGTAGTCTGTTCCCACATACTACACTAAAATGGCTTCTAATTTTTCTAGAATATTCTTTGATACTGTCCCCCTAAATGCAAAGGCTTTGAAGAATAATCTGAAATACTCTCCACATAGGAGCCCTGGGTCTAAATTAGCACCAGACAATGCCATAGTCCTAGGTCATGCTTGGCTATTTGCCCTTAGATGGCATTATTTCTCCCACAGGTTATGTAGTAGCAGAGGCAGAGACAATTTAGGTCTTGAAGTTCCAAAGCATTGATGGACAGATGTATTATTCTTTCATTCACATCATTTGGTTTTATTAAACCAAACCCTATATAAAAATGTCTCTCATATTATCTATAATCTCTCTATCTAACTAGCTACTTAACTAGCTATGTATCTGTCTATCAATAGATAGATAAATAGATGGATGATCTTATGTTAAGAATTTATTTTAGAGGCCCAGGCCCTTTTTTACATTCAGCCAGAAGTCCCACAGACATAAAACGTGAAAACACACGATGTTTTCAGTGGAAATGAACTGAAGTCATACTTTCTAACACATCTTTCACATGGGACCTAATATAGACTATTTGAACTACAAAATAGATAATGGATCTTATCATAGGGAAAATACAGAAAAAATTTACATCTGGCTATTTTTGTTAATGATTCTCAGTAAAAGATAAGCAAAAGATTAAAAGCAAATTAGTGCGGGAAAATTTGTAAATTAAGCTCATATGGTATTGCTGTTGTTCTCTCTCTCACACACACACACACACACACACACACACACACACACACAATGACAGGATCCCAAACATTTACCTTGCATTTGAGAACCCATATAGACTGTAATAAATCATATCTAGTTAATTTGTTGGAATATTAGTGGGAGATTTAGAAAAACATGTAACAGTGTGTCATAGATGAGCTGACTCTAAAGAGGATGGGGGAAACTAGAGAGACAGAGATGGAGTATAAAATAACTATTGGAAAAATTATGTGAGAGTTCAAGGAACACATCTGAAGGTAGGCTCAAGGCTCCTAAAAGGGAGAATTACCCATAAAAATGTTCTTTCTTCCTTAAAAACATAAAAGGGAAAATGTATGACAATTTGTAGAACAATTTGAAATAAAGAGCAGGGTTGTGTTAAAAACCAACATTGTGTAACCTCATCTGTAACCTTTGGAAGATAATGTTGGTGAAGTTAAGGCTGAAAATTTATAGAAAATATTCAATGGCCAAAATGTAACAGTTGGAAGATGCTGAGCTCACCTCCTCCCATTGCACACAAAAACTACAGCTATTTACAGAACAATCATTGATGAAAAAGACTGGAAAACTAGGAGAAAAGATCTAGAACTAAAGACAAAAAGAATGAACTGCAGGAAGACAAGTAGAAGGGGGACAGACACAGTATAGTCAAAATCTATACCCTTAGCCAGGTGGTCTACTCACAAACAGGAGGATAATTAAAGTTGCAGAGGTCTTCCCCAAGGAGCAAGGAGTCCTAGACCACTGTCAGTCTCCCCAGACTGGGGTTCCTGCACCAGAAAGACAAGCCCCCAGAATGTTTGGCATTAAGGTCAGAGGGTCTTATTTTTGAGAGGCAGAAGGTTGTGGGGAATAGAGACTCCACTCTTAAAGGATACACACAAATTCTCACACACTCTGGGACCTGCAGTCAGAAACCCTGTTCCACCCACCAGTGGACTGACACTAGCACCAAGACCAGCCTGAAACACCAGTGGGCAGGCACCAGCCTCAGAAGCCCCTGGGCCATGACTCTGCCCACTAGAAGACCAACACCAGCTCTGAGACTCTCCACCAACCAGCAACACTGGGATCCAGATTCACTCATCAGAAGAACAACACCAGCTATAGAAAACCCTGTACTCAACAGCCAGCTATGTCTGGAAACAGCCATGCCCACCAGCAGGATGACAATAGATCTGGGAAAATTGGCTCAGCAACCACCCACCCCAGAACATGGCTCTGCCTAGCAGTGGGCCAGCACTAGCCGTAGGACACTCAGGATTCTACAGCCAGCTGCCTGGTAAACTGGCCCTGCCAATCAGTAGCTGGCAGTTTCCACACAAGGCAGGACCTGGCAAACAACCAGACTGAGGGTCAGCCATGCCTGCAGTCTGCCCTTATTAGTCAGCCTGCAACAACAGAAGGACCCGTGCAGCCCACATAGGACTAGAGTATTTAATGCTGGTGACAAAAGGGGAGTGTGCTGCTGGGACGTATAGGATGTCACCTAAAAAATGTCATTTCTCCAAGGTCAGGAAACATAACCAACCTACCAGACACAGAAATAAAAACAGCATATTAGTCAAAATTAACTGACAGAGGAACATGTTCCAAATGATTAAACACTGGAAGAAGAACTAAGTGGAAATAAGCAACCTACCTAATAAAGAGTTCAAGGTAATGATCAAAATAATAGTCAAAGAACTCAGGAGAAGATTAGATGAACAGAGTGAGAAGTTAGAAGTTTTTAACAAATTAGAAAATATAAAGAAGAACCATACAGAGACACAGAATAAAATAATTGAAAAGAAAAATACACTAGAAGTAATCGACAGTAAATTAGATGATACCAAAAAACAGATCAACAAGTTAGAAGACAGAATGGTAGAAATCACTCAAGCTAAATAGTAAAGAAGAATGAAGAATTAAAAAAAAAAAAAAGTCTGAGACCTCTGGGTCAACATCAAGCATACTAACAATCACATTATGGGGTCCCAGATGGAGAAAAGAGAGAGAAAGTGATAGAGAACATATTTGAAGACATAATAACTGAAAACCTCCATAACCTGGGGGAGGAAACAGGTATCCATGTTCAGAATTCACAAAGAGTCCAGAAGAGGATCAAACAAAAGAGGACCACATCAAGACACATTGTAATTAACATGGTGAATATTAAATATTAGGAGAGAATATTGAAAACAACAAGGAAAAAGGAAGACGTTAGTTACAAGAGGACTCCCATTAGACTCTCAGCTGACTTTTTAGCAGAAACTCTGAAGGCCACAGGGAGTGGTATGATATATTTAAAGTGATGAAAGGAAAAAAGTTACAACGAAGAATATTCTACACAGTTAGTGTTCTATTCAGATTTGATGGGGAGATCAAAAGTTTTCCAGACAAGGAAAAATGAGAAGAGTTTAGCACTGCTAAACCAGCTTTACAAGAAAAATTAAATAGAATTCCCTATGGGAAAAAGGAAAAGCCACAATGAGAAAGATGAAAATTATGAAAGGAAAAATCAAATTGGTAAAGGCAAATATATAGTAAAGAGAGTGAATCAATCATGTATAAAGCTAGTAGGAAGTTTAAAGACAATATCATCTATTGTCATCTATATCCACAATAAGTAGTTAAGGGATACACAAAAATATATAAAATATGATGTCAAAACCAGTAAATATTGTTGGGTTTGTTAAACTGAGTTTGAAATTAAGAGATCAGCCACTTAATATAATTATATATATATATATATATATATATATATATATACACATACACACACACACACACACATATATATATATATATATATATATATATATGGAGAGACAGATAGACAAAGAAACAGAGAGGGACAGAGACACAGAGACAGAGAGAATAATGAGAGAGACAGAGAGAAAGAGAGAGGTATATTGCTATATATAAACATCATGGTAACTACAAACAAAAATCTATAATAGATACACAGACAAAAAAGGGAAAAGAATCCAAACATAACATTATAGATAGTCATCAAATCACAAGGAAAGAGAGCAAAAGAAGAAGAAAGGAACAAAAAAGAACTATAAAACAACCCCAAAACAATTAACAATATGGCAATAAGTACATACATATCAATGATTACTTTAAATGTAAATGGACTATATGCTGCAATAAAAAGACATATAGTGGCTGAATGGATACAAAACAAGACTCATATATATGCTGCCTATAAGAGACTCACTTCAGATCTAAAACCACACAGACTAAAAGTGAGAGGATGGAAGATGGTATCCCATGCAGATGAAAATCAAAAGGAAGTCAGTAGCAATACTTATACAACATAGACTTTAAAACAAAGACTGTAACAAGAGAGAAGGACATTACATAACATCAAGGGATCAATCCAATAAGAAGTTATAAAAATTGTAAATATACATGCACCCAACCTAGGAGCACCTAACTACATAAAATATATATTAACAGATACAAAGGGATAATTCACATTAACACAATAATAGTAGGGGGCTTTAACACCCCACTTACATCAATGGACCAATCATCCATACCTGAATTTAAAAAGTAAATGCTGGCCTTAAAAGACACATTATACCAGATGAACTTCATAGATATATATAGAGCAGTCCAGCCAAAAGCAGAAGAAAACACATTCTTTTCAAGTGTACATAGAATATTGTCCAGGATAGGTCACATGCTAGACCAAAAAACAATCCACAGTAAAATTCAGAAAATTGAAACCATATTAAATAACTTTTCTGAACACAACACTATGAAACTTGAAATCAATTACAAGAGAAAAGCTGCAAAAAAAAGCAAAAAGCACAAACATATGGAAGCTAAACAATATGCTACTAAACAACAAATGTTTCACTGAAGAAATCAAAGAAGGAATAAATAACTAGAGACAAAAGAAAATGAAAACACAATGAGCCTAAAGTTATGGGAGGCAGCAAAATTAGTTCTAAGAGGAAAGTTTGTTAGCAAGACTTCAAACTAGTTTAGAGAGACTTCAAACTAGTGAGGAACTAGTTTGTCCCTAAAGCCTACTTTAGGAAACAAGGAAAACCTCAATGAATAGGTTAACCTTACACCAAAAGGAGCTAGAAAAAGAACAAACAAAACCTAAAATTAGAAGAAAAGAAATCATAAAGATCAGAGTAGAAATAAATAAAATATTAAAAAGTCAATAGAAAACATCAATAAAACTAAGAGCTGGTTATTTAAAAATATAAACAAAATTGATGAAGTTTTACTCAGACTTATTATGAACAAAAGAGCTAGGGCCCAAAACAATCAAATCAGAAGTCACAAAGGAGAAGTTACATACATTATCACAAAAATATAAAGAATCATAAGAGATTACTATGAAGAATTTTATGCCAATAAAATGGACAACATAGAAGAAATGGACAAATTCCTAGAAATGTACAATCTCACAAAATGGAACCATTAGAAAAAGAAAATATAAACAGACTAATTATAAGTATGAAATTAAATCAGTAATAGTAATTTAAAAAACATCCCAACAAATAAAAGTCCAGCTTTACAGGTGAATTCTATAAAACATTTAGAGAAGAGTTAACACCTATCCTTTTCAAACTATTTAAAAAAAGATGCAGAGAAAGGAACACTTCCAAACTCATTCTGCATGTCCCATATCACCTTGATAACAAAACTAAAACAAAGATATCGCAAAAAAAGAAAATTGCAGGCCAATAACCCTGATGACTATAGATACAAAAATCCACAAGAAAATGTTAGCAAATTATATTCAACAATACATTAAAAGGATCTTACACCATGAACAAGTGGGATTTAACCCAGGAATGCAAGGATGGTTCAATATTCATAAACTAATCAATCTGAAACACCACATTAACAAATTAAAGAACAAAAATTATACGGTCATCTCAAGAGATTCATAAAAAGCTTTTGACAAAATTTAACATTGTTTTAATGATAAAATTCTCAGGCTTCCCTGGTGGCGCAGTGGTTGAGAGTCCACCTACTGATGCAGGGAACACGGATTCATGCCTCGGACCGGGAGGATCCTGCATGCCTCGGAGCAGCTGGGCCCATGAGCCATGGCCGCTGAGCCTGCGCATCTGGAGCCTGTGCTCTGCAATGGGAGAGGCCACAACAGTGAGAGGCCCACGTACTGCAAAAAAAAAAAAAAAAAGAAAACAACTCTCAAAAACTGGGTACAGGGGAACATACCTCAACATAATAAAGAGCATGTATGTTAAGCCCACAAATAACATCATACTCAATGATGAAAAGTTGAAAATATTTCCTCTAAGATCAGGAATAAAACAAAGATATCCACTCTTGCCATTTTTATTCAACAAAGTATTGGAAATCCTAGCCACAACAATCAATCAGGGAAACAGAAATAAAAGGAGTCCAACTTGGAAAGGAAGAAGTAAAAATGTTACCGTTTGAAGATAAGATGATGCTATACATAGAAAATTCTAATTTACCAAAAAATTACTAGAGCTCATCAATGAATCTGGTAAATTTTCAGGGTATAAAATTAATATAGAGAAATCTATTGCATTTCTATAAGCTAAAAACAAATTTCCAGAGAGAAAAATTAAGAAAACAATTCCAATTCTAATTACATCAAAATTAATAAAATATCTAACAATAAATCTAACTAAGGAGGTAAAAGATCTGCACTTAGAAAACTGTAAGACACTGATGAAAAAAATCGAACAAGACACTAACAATTGGAAATATACACTGTGTTAATGGATTGGAAGAATTAATGTTGTTAAAAATAAGCATACTACCAAAAGCAATCTACAGATTCAATACAATCCCTATTTAAATACCAACAGCATTTTTTTTCACAGAGCTAGAACAAATAATTCTAAAGTTTGTATGGAACCACATAAAACCACAAAGAGTTAAAACAATCTTGAGAAAGATGAACAAAAGTGGAGCTGTCATGCTCCCTGATTTCAAAAAATACTTTAAAGGTATAGTAATTGGGCTTCCCTGGTGGTGCAGTGGTTGAGAGTCTGCCTACCTATTCAGGAGACATGGGTTCATGCCCTGGTCCAGGAGGATCCCACATGCCACGGAGCGGCTGGGCCTGTGAGCCATGGCCACTGAGCCTGTGTGTCCAGAGCCTGTGCTCCACAGTGGGAGAGGCCACAACAGTGAGAGGCCCGCATACCGCAAAAAAAAAAAAAAAAAGAAAAAAAAAAAGAAAAAATAGGTATAGTAATCAAAGCAGTATGGTACTGACACAAACAAGATGCATAGATAAATGGAACAGAATAGAGAAGTGAATCTTCACTTATAGGGACAATTAAACACATGATAAAGGAGGCAAGAATATACAATGGGGAAAAGACAACTTCTTCAATAAATGGTGTTGTGAAAACAGGACAGCTATATGCCAAAGAATCAAACTGGACTACTCTCTCCACCATGCACAAAAATAAATCCAAAATGGATTAAAGACTGAAATGTAAGACCTGCTGCCATAAAATTTCTAGAAGAAAACAGTAAGCAGTAACCTCTTTGACAAAGATATTCAAAATAATTTTTAGATATCTCCTCAGGCAAGGGAACAATAGCAAAAATTAACAAATGGAACTTAAATCAAAGTAAAAACTTTTGCACAGTGAAGGAAATTATCAGCAAAACCAAAAACACCTACTGAAAGGGAGAAGATATTTGCAAATTATGTGTGCATTAAGGCAATAATATCCAAAATATACAAAAAAACTTATATAACTCAACAAATTGGGCAGAGGCTCTAAACAGACATTTTTCCAAGGAAGACAAACAGATTGCCAACAGGTCCAGGAAAAGATGCTGAACATCATTAATCATCAGGGACATGGAAATCAATATTTGTGACCATGTCACACTTGTCAGAATGGCTATTTATCAAAAAAGACAGCAAGTAAGTGTTAGTGAGGATGTGAAGAAAAGGGAATTCTCATGCATTGTTGGTGGGAATGTATGTTGGTGCAGCCACTATGGAAAGCAGTATGGATATTCCTCAAAAAATTAAAATAGAAACACCATACGATCAAGTATTTCCACATCTTTGTGTTTATCCAAAAAAACAACAAAAACACAAATACTAATTAGAAAAGATAAATTCACCCCATATTTATTGCAGCAATAACCAAGATATAGAAGCAATACACAATGAAATATTACTCAGCCATAAAAAATGAAATCTTGCCTTTGGTGACATCATGAATGGACATAGAGGGTATTATACTAAGTGAAATAAGTCAGACAGAAAAAGGCAAATGCTGTCTGATTTCACTTATATGTGGAATCTAAAAAAAACACAATAATTGAACAAACATAACTTAATAGAAAGAAAATCATAGATACAGAGAACAAACAAGTGGTTGCCAGAGAGTAGGAGGTGCAGGGAGGAGAGAGATAAGTGAGGGAGATTAAGAAGTACAAACTTCAGTTGCAAAATAAATGTCACATGTATGGAATGTACAGTGTGGGGAATATAGTCAATAACCATGCAATATCTTTGGACAGAGACAGATTGTATTTAGATTTACGGTGGTGAACATTTTGAATGTATAGATGTATTCAATTACTATGTTGTGTATCAGGAAGTAGCATAGTGTTGTAAGTCAATTATACTTCAAAAACAAAACAAATAAACCAGCTCATAGAAAAAGAGATCAGAGGTGGGGGATGGGGCAGTAGGAATTGGATGAAGGCAGTCAAATGTGCTAACTTCCAGTTACAAGGTAAATAAGTACTAGTGAGTTAATGTACAACATGATAAATATAATTAACACTGCTGTATGTTATATACAAAAAGTGTTAAGAGTAAATCCTAAGAGTTTTTAACTCAGAAAAGTTTTTTTCTATTTCTTTAATTTTATATCTATAAGAGATGATGTATGTTCACTAATCTTGTGATAATCATTTCATGGTATATGTAAATCAAATCATTATACTGTACACTTTAAACCTGTACAGGGCTGTATGTCAATTATATCTCAAAAATATTGAAGAAAAAATCAAAAGTATAGAAAACATTCATATTCTTTTGGATTGGTTTGTTCATTCTCTCCTGATCTCAGGTTTAGGTGATGGAAGTTCTAGTATATCTATCCCTTTAAAAAAATCCATTTTATTTAGTTCACCTATATAATGCCATGGTTGAATTAGATGATGGATTTGTAATGCATCGGTTCAAAAATAAATCTATATATTGGACCGACATGGTTATTTACATCATAATTTTATTTTCACTAGAATATAAGTTTCATGAAATTTGGAACTGTGTGCATGTGTGTGTGCACTTGTGTGTGCGTGTGTTTGAAGAGCTGTCAGCTAAGTCTCTAGAGATTTTCTGGCTTATGGTAGGTACTCAGTAAATATTTGTTTAAAGAATGAATGAATTCTTACTATATTCTCCCCAAAATTTGAAACATGATATTCAGTTTCACACTTACTTCTCTGTAATGTACCCAGATCTCATTCTTTTTTTTTTTTTGCGGGACGCGGGCCTCTCACTGTTGTGGCCTCTCCCATTGTGGAGCACAGGCTCTGGACGCGCAGGCTCAGCAGCCATGGCTCACGGGCCTAGCTGCTCCGTGGCATGTGGGATCTTCCCGGACCAGGGCACGAACCCGTGTCCCCTGCATTGGCAGGCAGACTCTCAACCACTGTGCCACCAGGGAAGCCCAGATCTCATTCTTTTATTCCCACCTCTCTTTCACATTTGTAAATATTTCAGTGCTTTTCATCAGAGGTTTGCACTGCACTAAAAACAGGGGTCTTGATTTTGCACAAAATCTATTAACTCAAAATAAACATTTAAAAGGATCTATTTACATTTCAAGAGTAAACTGTTTCTGAGATCACATTTACAACATTGATATTCTTTAGTGTTGTGGCATATTATATATTATATTATATTATATTATTAGTATTAGTATATGATCCATTGTTCTTTCATTAAAATAGAGTAACAATTTAAACATTTTACATTACATTCCTAAATTATGATTTCTGAAATCACTACTGTATATCTTTCCAATGTGTTCCTTTTAATCTGAAGGAAATATTGAACTATAGAGCTCTTTTAGGAAAAAAGTAAACTAAATACAAATGGTATATGTTAACTCCATCTGATCTAATATGTCATTTAAGGCTGATATTTTCTTATTGATTTTCTCTCTGGATGATCAATCAATTGATGTAAGTGAGGTATTAAAATCCCTACTTTTACTCATTTACTTTTACTTGTACTGTCTATTTTTCTCACTAGGTCTGTTAATATTTGCTTTATATATATATAGGTGCTCCTCTATTGGATGCATATATATTTACAAATGTCATATTCTCTTGTTATATTAATCCCTTTATCATTATGCAATGCTCTCTTGTGTCTTCTATTACAATCTTTGTTTTAAAGTGTATTTTGTCTGACATATGTATAACTACCTCAGCTGCATTTTGGTTTCCATTTGTGTGAACTACCTTTTTCCATCCCTTCACTTTCAATCTGTGTGTTTCTTTACATCTCAAACTTATTCTGTGATCAACATAAAATATAATGTTATAAATGGTATTGTATATAAGCTTCATGATAACCACAAAGCAAAAATCTATAGTAGATACACTAAAGATAAAGAAATCTAAGCACACCACTAAAGAAAGTCATCAAAGCACAAAGGGAGAGACCAAGAGAAGAAGAAAGGTACAGAGAAGAGCTACAAATCAGTCAGAAAACAATGAACAAAATAGCAATGGAACATTTCTGTGAATAATTACTTTAAATGTAAGTGAACTAAATTCTCAAATCAAAAGACACAAAGAAGCTGAATTATTAAAACAAAACAAAACAAAAAACCCCAAAGAAACAAGAGCCATCTATGAGCTGCCTACAGAGAATTATTCAAGTAGTGGAATGCGATCCAAGCAGGATCAATGATTTTTAATTCTCAGAATCTTTTGGAACTAATATTAAACAGACCATTCCATTTCACTTGTGTTGACAATTGATGAGAGGTCCAATATTGGGGGAAGCATGCCTGACAATGGCTCTAGCTGGGGTGAAGTGAGAGTAGCATCGACATATGTACACTACCAAATGTAAAATATTTAGCTAGTGGGAAGCAGCAGCATAGCACAGGGAGATCAGCTCAGTGTTTTGTGATGACCTAGAGTGGTGGGGTAGGGAGGGTGGGAGGGAAGCTTAAGAGGGAGGGAATATGGAAAAAAAAAAAAAGAAAAAAGATAGTAAGCAGGACTTTATTTGGGGATGGGGGTGGGGCTACTGGGAGTTTTGGAGTTTGGATGGGAGTTTTATAGTAGGGTAGAGAGAGCAGGCTCACCTCTGCATACAGCAAGGGTAAGTGGGGATTTATAGCCAAGGAGCAGAGTGAGGGGGTGAGTGGATGGGAAATTATTAAGCAGAAACATCAGGGGTTAGAAGGATTCTTCCTAGACCAACTCAACAGGATTTTTTCTGAAGGAAGGCCAAAGTGATAAGACATTGTGGGTGCGAGATGAGGAATTTGATCAGATACCGAGGATGATCAGATACCAAGGGTAGGGGATTTTTACTAAACTGACTTAGCAGGATTCTTGCTAAAACTGGAATAAACAGGCCAAGGACAGAGCCCAAGGGTAAGGCCTAGTCAGAAAGACTCCAAAGGAGTCCAAGGAGTCCAAGGAGTCCAAGGAGTCTGATTCAAGTTTGGGTTTGTTTTTTTGTTTGTTTGTTTTAATTTTTATTTTATATTGGGATATAGTTGATTTATAATGCTGTGTTAGTTTCAGGTACACAGAAAAGTGATTCAATTATACATGTACATATATCCATTCTTTTTCAGATTCTTTTCCTATGTAGGTTATTACAGAATATTGGGAAAACAGACAGCTACATGTAAAAGAATGAAAATTAGAACATCCTCTAACACTATACACAAAAATAAACTCAAAATGGATTAAAGACCTAAATGTATAGGTCTTTAGTGTCTAAATGACTGGACACTATAAAACTCTTAGAGGAAAACATAGTCAGAACACTCTCTGACATAAATCACAGCAATAGCTTCTTGGATCCACCATCTAGAGTAATGCAAATGAAAGGAGAAAGTCTTTGTTAGAGCAAACATGCCTGTAGCTACTAAAGGCAGAAATGCAGGTCAGAGAAATCTTGGAACCACAGGGCCAGCTGAGAATGACTAAGCTGATAGATAGGGACTGGTGAGGAGTTGGTGCTTGGGCTGAGAGAAGAAAAGACCTCGTCTTTTTGAATCATCTCTTTCTCTGCTTTTAAGGTGAAACTTCGTTCTTAAAAATAAGGGCACCAGCACTCTGTCTTTCCAGCAGATGGGCTAAAAAAAGAAGAAAAGAAAAGATATATAATTTAAGGCAACATAATATTACCAATGATAGGAAGAAAAAAAAAAAGGTAAGAAGACACAGAGAGAGTCTGGGAAGAGTACAATGGAAGCTATTGTAGTATTTTTAAGAGAAAAGTCACATAATCATCCTAGGTTTTAAAATGAACTTTTGTTCTGTTTCTTGATTGTTGTGGTGGGTATATGAACCTACACATGGGAAAAAAATGGCATAAAAGTATACACATATGTTTTAACAATATCAGTTTCTTGGCTTTGCTACTGTACTATAGCTATGTCAGATATAATTTTTAGGGAAACTGCATAAGAGATACATCAAACCTCTCTCTATTATCTCAGCAATTTCCTATGAATCTATAATTATTTCAAAACAAAATTCTTAAAATACACCTTTTGACTAAATGATGCAAGAATGGAAGGAGGAAGATCAATTAGCAGGCATGACACATTCACATGAGAGATGATTGTGATTTAGAACTATGTGATGTTTCAAGAGTAGTTAAGGACTAGTCAGATTCTGATATAATTTGAAGATTTGGGGTATAATACGAGGAAGAAAAAAAGAATTTGGGAGTGGGCAGTTGTGTGAATGGCCATGTCTTTTACTGAGATAGGAGAGCTGGAAATATTTAAAGATACGGGAAAAGTAGAAACAGGTTTTCTCTTTGGGAAATATTAAGTTAGAGATGGCTACTATATATCAAAATGAAAACGTGAGATAAGCAGCATATATGTGCTTGAAATTAAGGCAAGATGCCAGAGTTGAATATGTAGATATGGAAGTCATCCTTAGATAATTTATTTAAAGTAAAGACACTAGATAAGATCAGAGTAAGAGAATAGAGAAGGAAAAAACAAAGTCTGAAAACTGAGCCCTGGAGCTACTGAAATTATAAGGCATTGGAAAAGGGGATTTGGAGAAGAAGAGAGAGAAAGAAAGTGAGTAAGGCAGGAACAATATCTCAACACAGCATATCTAATTAAATAAACAAAATGTTTCATGAAGGAAAGAGTGATCAAGTATGACAATGCTGCTGAAACTGGGAAGTTAGTAATAACTGATAACTGACTCTTAGACTTGATAATATGGAGGGAAGAGGGGACAGTGACATGAACAGTTACCAAATGCTGGGGATGAGAGTTTGAGTAATTTTAGAAGAGAATATGAGATGAAGTAAAAGAGCTCAACAGTAGGGAGAGGAATCAGGATGGTGGAGTTAAGGACACCAAGCCCACCTCCAATAAACACATCAAAAATACTTCTACATGTGGAACAATTGTCCCTGAAAACTTACTGGAATCTAGCAGAAAGACTGTACGACCAAGGCTGTAGCAAAGATCCACATGGAATCAGGTTAGAAGGGAAGAGAAGAAATCAGCTCAGGATCTGTGCCCTGGGAGGGGACTAAGATGAAAAGGGAGACTGCATGAGTGGAAATACTCCCTGAGGAATGAGTGATTGAAGCCACATATTGGGTGCCTCATCCCTGGGGTCTGACCAATGAAAAATGAGCCCCCTTTGCTGGTAGGAGGGCCTTTGGGAATAATGGGAGGGGTGTGGGGAGCTTGGACTTAGCTCAAGAGGAACACAAAAATACTAGCTTAGTATCGAAACAGGGCAGAGAGAGCAGATTGAAACTGAAACCTTGTGGGTGGTTGACTGGTTTCCTGTGACCACCCAGGAGCATGCCTTAGCCTGCGACAAGGGAATGCTCTACCACCACTTGCTTCATGTCACAGCTCCACATTGGATCTAAGGCAACCACAACCAAGGAAAAACTTGGCCATGAGACACTGAGGCAGACCAAACCCTGAATAGCATCTGAACATGGAGGAGGCAGCCATTACTAGCGATTGCACAGGGGTGCAACAGAAGCATTCTGGATCTCTGACAGCAGACAGATCATCATAGTCCAGGCCCTAAGCTTTGCTGAACACCCACACCTGTCTCTTTTTCTCTAGCATTGCTCCTCTCTGTGGTGAGAGTGCCAGTACTGGGAGGGGGTAGAGCACAAACTTACAGGAAACTGAGCCAGCCAGATCCCAACCCTCAGGGCTTCTGCTTCAGCAACTTGGGAACGGATCCCACCCATGATAGGGCAGTGACAGCTACAGAGGACAGGGAAAGCCTCACCTCACATCTGGCTCCATCTCCAACCCCACCGCCTACAAAGGTAATAGCTACAAATACACCCTGAGGAAAAATATGACTTGTGTTCACATCAAATCCAGTTCACCCAACAAAGCCACTGGGCACAGACAGACTGTATAAGGATGCTCCCACATAAGGACCCACCTACAAGACCACTAAAGGTAATTGTTTAACTTAATTTCATAGAGACAGAGAAAGATAAGCAAAATGAGAAGGCGGACAAATTTGTTTCAATTGAAAGAGCAAGAGAAAAACCAATGAAAAAACAACAAATGAAACAAATAAACAATTTACCTGATAGAGATTCAAAGCATTTACATTAAGAACACTAACTGAATTAGGGAAAAGAATAAATGAACACAGTGAGAATTTTAACAATGAACTAGAAAATATAAAAAGGAATCAGTCTGAATGGAATAATACAATAACTGAAATGAAAATCACACTAGAAAGAATGAGCAGTAGACTAGGTGATACAGAAGAACACACAAGTGATCTGGAAGAAAGAATAATGGAAATCACCCAATCAAAAGAGCAAAAATAAAAGCAAATAAAAAAAGGAAAAAGTTTAAGGGATATTTGGAATAATATTAAGCATACAAACATTCACCATTATATGAGGCTCAGAAGGAGAAGAGAGAGAGGGGGGTCAAAAATGTAGTTAATAAAATTATGGCTGAAAACTTCCCAAGCCTCAAGAAGGAAAATGATTTCCAAGTATAGGAAGCATGGAGAGTCCCAAACAAGATGAACCCAAGCAAACCCACACCAAGACATATAATTAAAATGGCTAAAGTTAAAGATAAAGGGAGAATTATAAAGGTGGCAAGAGAAAAACAAAGAGTCCTGTACAAGAAAATCCCCATGAGACTATCAGCTGATTTTTCTGCAGAAATTTGCAGGCCAGAATGGAGAGTCAAGAAGTGTTTAAAGTGATGGAAAATAACCTGTAACCTAAGATACTCTACCCAGCAAGATTATCATTTAGAATAGAAGGAAAGATGAAGAAATTCTCAGACAAGCAAAAACTAAAAGAGTTCATCAATACTAAACTGACTCCAAAAGAAATGTTAAAAAGTCTTCTCTAAGTAGAAAAGAAAAGGCTATAATAAGTAAGATTGTATAGGAAAGGATAAATCCCACTAGTAAAGGCAAATATATAGTAAGGGCTGGGGATCAACCACTTAGATAAGCTAGTATGAAGATTAAAAGACAAAAAAAAATTAAAATCAAGTATAACTACAATACTTAGTAAAGGGATAAACATGAAGATGTAAAATATGACATTAAAAACATGAAGTGTGGGAGTAGAGTAAAAAATATAGATCTTTTAGAATGTGCTTGAATTTAAAGGACTACCTGTTTAAAACAGATATGGTTATTGGACAACAAATGTGGACCCCATGGTAACCACAAATCAAAAACCCACAATTGATATGCAAAAACTAGAGAGAAAGGAACATATGCACACACATGTGTGCTCACACACACACACACACACACACACACACACACACACACCCCACTAAAAAAATATTATCAAACCACAAGGGAAGAAACTTAAAAAAGAAGAAAAGAATGGAAGAACTACAAAAACAACCAGAAAACAGGTAATAAAAAGGCAATAAGTACATACTCATCTATAATTGCTGTAAAGGTCAATGGAATAACTGATCCAATCAAAAGACATAAGGTGCCTGATTGGATAAAAAAGAAGACCATGCTGCTTACAAGAGAATAATTTCAGAGTTAAAGACACACAGACTTAAAGTGAGGGGATGGAAAAAGATATTTATGAACACTGAAATGACAAGAAAGTGAGCATAACCATACTCAAATCAGAAAAAATAGACCTTAAAACAAAGTCAATAACAAAAGACAAAGACAAGCATTATATAATGATAAAAGAATCAATACAAGAAGAGAGTATTACACTCAATATATTTGCACCCAATTCAGGATCTCCTAAATATAGAAAGCAAATATTAACAGATATAAAGGAAGAAATTGACAACAGTACAATAATAGTAGGGGACTTTAATATGCTAATTTCTTCAATGGAAAGATCATCCAGACAGAAAATCAATAAGAAACAGTGGTCTTATATAACATAATTGACCGGTTGGACATATTAGATAACTATAGAACATTCAATCCAAAAACTGCTGAATACATATTCTTTTCAAGTGCAACATGCATCATTCTCCAGGATAGATCACATGTGAGGCTACAAGACAAGCCTCAACAAATTGAAGAGGATAGAAATTATATCAAGCATTTTTTTCAGACCACAACAGTATGAAAGTAGAAATCAGTTCCAGAAGAAAAATGGGAAAAGCACAAACACATGGAGACTAAATAATATGCTACTAAAAATGTAATGGGTCAATGGAGAAATCAAAGAAGAAGTCAGAAAATACCTCGAGACAAATGAAAATGGAAACACAATTTTCTGAAATCTATGGGATGCAGTGAAAGCAGTTCTAAGAGGGAAGTTCATAGGAACACAGTCCTACCTCTGGAAAAAAGTACAAATCTCAAATAAACAACCTAATCTACCACCTAAAGGAATTAGAAAAGGAAGAACAAAGCCCAAAGTCAGCAGAAAGGGGAAAATAATAAAGATCAGAGAGGAATTAAGTAGAGACCAAAAATAAATATAGAAAAGATCAATAAAACCAAGAGCTGGTTTTCTGAAAAGATAAACAAAATTGATGAACCTTTATCCAGGCTCATCAATAATAAAAGAGAGACAACCCAAATAAGCAAAAAAAAGAAATAAAAGAGGAGAAATAACAGCCAGTATCACAGATATATTTTTTTAAAAAACTTAAGAGAAAACTAAAAACACTTATATGCTAACAAATTGACAACCTAGAAGAAATCTACAAATTTCTAGAAACCTACAACCTCCCAAGACTGAATCAGGAAGAAATAGACAACCTGAACATATCAATCACTAGTAGAGAAATTGAATTTATAATAAAAAAGAGTCCTTGCAAACAAAAGTCCAGGACCAGAAGGTTTTATAGGGAAATTATTTTTTTAAAAAAAAACATTTAAATAAGAGCTAATGCCTATCCTTCTCAAACTATTCCAAAAAACTGCAGAGGATAGGACATTACCAGATTTATCCTATAATGCCACCATTACTCCGACACCAAAACCAGACAAAGACACTACAAAAAAAAAGAAAATTACAGGCCAACATCTCTGATGAACATAGATGCAAAAATCCTCAGCAATGTATTAGCAAATCGAATTCAACAATATGTAAAAGGGATCATACACTGTGATCAAGTGGGATTTATACCAGTGATGCAAGAATGGTTGAATATCTGCAAGTCAATCAATGTGTTAGAGCACATTAACAAAAGGAAGAATAAAAATCACATGATCATCTCAATAGATACAGGAAAAGCCTTTCACAAAATTCAACATCCATTCATGATAAAAACTGAAAGAAATCTGGAGATTTGAGAAGTAGGTGAATTTAAATTAGTGATTAGATGTAGGGAGTAAATTGACTAACAAGAATGAGTTCTTGACTGGAATTGGGGAGTGAGTAATACCACAGTTAGTAGTAGCTGTATAGTGAAAGTAAGTTATAGAAGAGTTTTCTTTGGACAGTTGAGTACACTACAGTGTCACTCATTGGGAGTAGAATGTCATAGAAATGCAAATAAGGCACAGAGGGAAATTTTTCTTAAAGGTGAGGTAGAAGCTTAGTACTGAAATAAAAGAACTTTAGAACCTTGAAAATATTACATTCAGTCCACTACAAAAAAGCATAGGCTGAAACTGTTGAATAGATTCCCACTGAATTCAGACATTGGTAATATTTCTAGCAGAGATTGAAGAGAATAACATATAAGGAAACAATTTTGTTTAGATTTTTTTACTCTCAGGGTCAAGATACAGTTAAGTCCCCTACATACGAACCTTCAGGTTGCGAACTTTCAAAGATGCAAACTTGCATTCCATCAACATCAGGCATAAGTGAAGTTGCAGCCTGTCCTCTGACAATCCTTCAGCTCTACCATCTGCCACCTCCTCTCTCTCCTCCAGTCAGTAACTCTTCTTGCATGTTCACTTGATGCCAGACCCTGTATGCCAGCTGTTGTACTGTACTACTGTAATTTTCAAGGTAGTACTTTGATTTACAATTTCATTCTTTGGTAATTTTATGTCTTAGGCATTTGATTTGCAAGAATATATAATATTTGAATTTGAATTTTACCTGAGATTTTGATAATGGAAAAGGAATTATACTCAAATTTGGGCCATCTCTATTTTGGCATTTTATTATTAAAATATCTGGTTAAGATTTAATCTCACTGCAGAATTTCTAATAGCCTGTCTAGGATGATGTGGGTGGACATAATTTTTGATAGAAAATAGTATATAGAGTAAAGTTTTAACCTCAGTTACAGAATGATTTAATTAATATTCTCTTCTGACTTACTTCAGATTCCTCATTGGAGAAAATTAAACTGCTGAACAAGGTTCCAGAATATATCCTGATAAACTGCTCATCTCCTTAGTCTAGTTGAATAAAATATTCATTTGTTGAATTTGTTGTACACGAATAATTATAAGAACAAATATATAGCATACTGTATGGAGACACTTTTCTCCCTACTCCTACTGTGTTTTTTATTTTTGTTTTTCAGTTGGGTAGAGTTCCTTGCTTCTCTCTGCCTTTAACACAGTAATGGAAGTGTTACTCAATCTGATTGGTAAGTTTAGAAGGATACATTTGAAATTTACAGTCTGGCTCATTTTTCCCACTTTTACTTACAGTGAACATGTGTTCTAGTTTGTACCTTCCTTGACAGGAGTAGGCTCCCCACTTGGGAAAACCTGCAGTTTTCTAGTCTTGCTTATTACTGGGTGGATAATTGTGACCAATTCTGGGGTCCAGTATTATATAATACCACTTGACAGAGGTATAATCTAGATTTTCCAATAAAATTTTATGAATAATAGTTGATATTTGTGTATTCATAGCTTTACCTCTCTGGTTTTTATATTAGTTTAGCCACTTGGAGTGAAGGGATGCTATTAATTGGGTTCCTTCAAGACCCCCAAAACCTGAAGGAAATAGTTGTAAAAATTTACTGGAAAACATGGAAATGAAGTTGCAGAGATGAAACAGATGCTTACCAGAAAGACTGGAGAAATGTATCTTGTTCTATTAGTATCTTATAAATCTGATATTCTGAGAGTATTTGTGAAAAATGACATGATGAAAGTGCAGTTCACAAAATACAGCTTTCAAAATTATCTCTGAATCTGGTTCCATACCAGATCTACTGAATAAGAATTCTGAGCCTGCAGCTTCAAAATTTGGATTGCAAGTGGTCGGGGAGAAAGCAGAGGTCTTTCTCAGGCAGAGCCAAATTTGAGAATCACCACGTAACACATGCACATAATTATAATTAGTAAGTTCCAAATTTGCTGAAAACATTTAGGCATCAATGGTTTCAGACTGGAATTAAGAGTTAAAATCATACTTGTCTTCCTTAGTAGTGATTAGACATAGAGGAGATTGAGATGAAATGTAAATAAAAGTTACTACTCTTTGCCCATCCTAATTTCTCTAATCTAAACTATATGTGGTATTTTGTAATATAATACAAAGTCACCAAACTTCTTCCTATCTTCTCTCCCATACTTTTATTTTTAAAATGAATTCTCCCACATACTCCTATAATGTGAGGGAATGTGATTAGAACGGGAGATTTGACTCACTAGAGGAGTTGAAACTTTGGTTCTCAGCAAGAATAATTTTGAGTAAAAAATGGGTGAAGCATCCATTGCTTTTTGCCATAGTACTAAGAATCTGCTTTTGTTAAGCAAAATTTAATAAATATATCAGGAACAGGTAAAATGAATGCCATGAAAAAGAACTTTTCTTCTTCATGGTAACTATGCTGGTCATACAAAAGAAATAAAGATAAAAGTTAAAACACAGAAACAAGGAAAGGAGAATCTTATTTTTATTGTTTTGTTGCTTTGTATTTTATTTCTTTTTAAAAGTGCTTAGTTAGATATTATCATTTTTAAACTTATTTCCTTATCATTGATGTACTTGGAAAGTCTCCGTGGAAAGCCAAGTAAGTTTTTCATATCAATTGGCTTCAAATTCATCTTTGAAGAACAGTTATCTAGAGATTGGAAGTGAAGCCAGAATTGATCTCTGGTTGAAAGCACTACCTACTGGGCAATAGAAACATCTACTGCTTTTAGCATCTCTGACCACACTATTGTCAGCAAATGAAAGCTGAATCAAGGGGAAAGTCTAACAAAATTGTAATTCTGTTTACCGAAAAAGGTACCTCCCATATGACTGTATTTATCTGTAAACAAATTTGAAAAAGAAACCTGGCGCATCATCCAAAGAATCCTCTCTTATCCTGCCACAAAAATCAAGCCAACGTTCATAATTCCTAAAACTATGCAGAGTTAGAATACAAAGCCCTCAGAAAATAATTTTTCAAATTCATAGGGAATTCTATCAATAAATGTAATAATTCTTGAGCAATTTCCAAAAAGACAGGAACATTATCAATGTAATTCCTAGCTAGCTTGCAAGCATTTGATCCTCAAACCACACTATTTTGTCTTTTATAAACCTGGAGAAGAATATTTAAAGAGACATTTTGTAAACACAGCTTGATCAAAATGAAGAAAACATTTTGCAAAATTCTATGAGTCTTAAAAGCTTTTCTTTTAACTATTTTTGGATGATGGAAAGCTCCAAGTTCCCCAGAGATTTATCTGGCAAATGAAGATGAATCACAAAGACACTCAAATATGAACATTCTCAGATGCAAATTAGATCTGATATTGACAAGCATAATTTGAGGATTTTAGGTATAACCTAAAATATTATGAACAGAGTTTTCTTTGTAGCCAAGGACAATGTTTTTGTTTCAAACAAGAAATTACTACTGGAAATTTTATTAATAGAGACCCTGTTATTATGTCTATTCAAATAGATTGTGAAACTGTGAGAGGAAATCCAGTATTACTGAGCAAGACTCTATTAAATTCAGAAAGATGAAGAATAATCAATCAATCAGTATTTATTTTGCACTCATAAGTAATCTGTCCTTTAAAATATCTGAGTCCTAAGATTCATCAAACACTCTTTTCAGTGCATAGTGATTATAGTGCGGTACTGCATTATCAGAAATTTGTAATTTCTTACTACAGCTTCCATTCTTTAATTTCTAACTTCCCTCCTTCTTAGCTGTGGAGTTACAGAAGTAAAAGAAAAACAGTAAAAAATAGTTAAACATACAAAATATAAACTTATTTATTTTTTCACCTGAATGTGTGTGAATGCCTCTCTCTAGTTTAGTATTTGAACATTCATCCAAGTTCAAATACTTATGAGACAGGTTATGTGATTTTCCACTTCTTTCCCCTTTCTCAGTGTTTCCTCTCTAGGAAGAGCTATTCACTATCACATCAACCATTTAGTATCCCACTTGTCATTTAGGCAATATTTTAAATATTAAATTTTCAAAGAAATTTTAAGGTAACTCCACTTAATTTCTCCTTCCTGAAATATTATTATCTTCAATGAAATTGTGCTCTTCTAGTTTTCTATCTCTTCTATCTCCTTTGCTAAGTCTTTCACCTTAATCTCATTTCTAAATATTGGATTTGTTCAGAACTTTACTCTCTACTTTTATGGTTGTACCTGTTCCTATGTATTTTATATAATTTCTATATTGATAACCCCCAAATGTGTATTTCCAGGCTGTTCCTCTCATAAGGACTCCAGACAAACATATACAACAGTATAATCGCTGTCTATATTTTTCAATTTTCGTAGGTGTACCACACAAAGCTTTCTATTTTTTCTACAACCCTGACCTCTCCCTCATTCTCCTCTGTTAACTCTGCTGCTTCACCAATCATCTTATGCCCATCAATGGCCTCCAGTCTTGGGAAGATGCAGAGAGAAAGCCTTAGCATCACCCCTTACAATCACCTTCTTCCCAGCTGCATATCAGACCACCACCAAATCTCCATTAATTCTATATCCAAAATGTTACAGACCTGTCTGTTGTCTGCTTCTCTACTGTCTCCTTCCTAATCCAAAGTCTCAGAATAGAAGCTTAATAAGGTTTTTTTGAATAAATTTATATATGACTGAATGTAATGGGTTAGTGAGTTTTCTTCCAGTCATGCTAACGCTTTCTTTCCTCATACACATAATTCTTTGCATTTCTTATCAGAGCTTTCATTTTGAAAGATTGGCTTTTACTCTCTTCATTTCTCTATTTTTACCAGTTTTCAAATTCATTGAGAATTTATTTCTCTCTAGATATCCAGCATCTAATTCTTATTCTGAGCACAAAATTTTAAATATTTGTCGAAATAAAGTAAACTAAGTAATTGAAATAAATATCCCAAACAGAGGTAACCTAACCCTTTTGCTCTCTACCAAGCCTATTTCTCATTCCTTTCTCACCACTGATTATTATTTAACCCCATTTACTGTCCTGACTTGTAATAAGTATTTCCTTACTTTGTAGTTTCATCAATTATTAATAGAATTCTAAACAATATAATTTAGTTTTCCATATTGTGATTTATTTATACTTAGAATCATACTGTGTGTATTATTTTTTTAATTTACTTAATTCATTCAACATTGTAATACGGATGCAGTCATTTGGTTTGTGTAGCATTATCTATATTACTTCTATTTCTATATGAAATTCCATTGGAAGAATGTACCACAGCACAGTGTACTTATTCATGCTTTTTTAAATGACACCTTGGGTTATTCTATTTTTAATTGTTATAAATGATACTGCCAAAAACATTCTTGGATATGTTTACTTGGCTACCTGTACAGAAGTCTCTGTAGATTGTAGGAGACATCCACTTCCAACTTCATTAGATGAGCCAAGCTCTTTTCCAATTTATACTCTATATAGAAATGTAAAAGAGTTCTCCATCATCAATAATCCATATCATTTCCATTTTTGCCAATCTGATTTGTGTAGTAGCATCTCTTTGTGAGTTTTAATTTACATTCCTGATTATCAATGATTAATATAGTTTTATATATGTTCTAGTCATTTTATAGGGGACCTGTAAAAGTCACATGCCTATATTTTTTTCCTTTCAGGTTTTTTGAAATTTTCTTATTGATATGTAGAAAATTTTAATATATTCTGAAGTTTTTTGTCAGTAATATGTATTGTTAATATCTTTCCTCATCTGTGTCTTGCCTTTTTTTCTTTTTTTCAAATGTCTTATGAACAAAAAGGATTTTTAATTGGTAAGTGTTTTGTGTGTCTTGCTTAAGAAACCTTCCCTTACTCAAAGTAAGCAATATGTCATTTGTAAAACATATTTTAAAAATCTTCATGGTTTTGTGGTTTACATGAATATTCTAATCCAACTGCAATTAATTTTAGTATAGAATGAGGTTGCAGTCCAATCTCCTATTTTCCTTTACAGATGTCATATTATCCTAAACAATTTATTTAAAGAGGTCTCAATTTGTTATTGAGCAACAATAGACACTTGTGTTGTATATCAAATATGAGATGGAAAATACTTGCTTAACCTGAACATGGATTGGGACACAGCTTTTAATTAGTGATACTATTATTGCAAGTGACTTATTAATAAAACCTGAAATGACATATTAATAGTAACAAATTAGAATTTTATATAGAGGGATATTAGAAAGTCTGCTTAACATAAGTGGTGCTGTGGAATACTGAGCTTCTGGATAAGCAGGAGAGACATAGTGATGTATAGTCAGAAGAAGAATGAATTATAATTCATAAGACCCAGTTCTTGATCTATATTCACCCCTATTAGTTATATAGTAATCATGAGAAAAATCACTTAAGCTCAGTGAACCTCAGTTATATTTGTCTGCAAAGTTTCTATGTTAATACTAAATAATTATATCTCCCTCAAGCAGAATCTGAAGATTGAGGTAAAGGTGTGATAGAAAATTCTTAAAGTATAAAACTTTACTAATATTAATATTAGCACTAAGAGCTATCATTTATCACTTATTGGAAGCCTATTGTTACTAAATGCAGTGTTAAGCATTTTCCACATGATAGTTACTTAAATCATCAACTGTATAAAAGTAAACCTTGTTATCACTGTTTTATAAATGAGGCATACAAAAGTGAATGACCTAACCAAAATTACCAAAGAGAGGAAATATTTGAAACCAGGCCTATCTCAAAACACAGTCAATGTAGCTAACAACTTCATGCTAGAGCCAATCATATTTAATTGTAGTACAATGTGTAGGATGCAACCTATTAAAGATATTTTGAATAAGATATATTTTATATGACTTGATGGTTTCAGAACTAAACTTATACAAATTATGCTTATATGCTCATATATCTTACATTAATACATCTACAATCTGTTATGATATTGTTTGCTTGTTATTAATTCATACATTCATTAATTCATTCAATAGGAAATATTTTGAGCAGTATCATAAACAATATTACACTAATAGAATGGGATCCAAAAGAGACTTAAAACTATGTCTTTGCTCTGTAAGACTGGTCTGTCAAGAAATGAGATGCATGTGTATTCAATTCAACATGAAACTATAATAGAATATCTTTATAATTTGTTCATTTTAGAAAATTTGGTCTCAGCTAAAGCAGATATCTAATTGTAAACACTAAATTAAGTATAATATCTCCCTTACAGGTAATTTACATGAAACATACTACCCGTAAGAAAATATATGCTACACATATTTTTTTCAGATTCACAATTTAATTCCATATTTATAATTCTCTAAAAATGGTCAATGATCAACAAATAATTAACATGGCCGCTGCTATATGAATTTTCTACTTGTTAAGTGTAAAACTTACTAAAGAACACTTAATTTTACTGCTGACTCAATCCAGGTTTCTCGCCTTTAAAAATGAAGCAAGGGCTTCCCTGGTGGCACAGTGGTTGAGAGTCTGCCTGCCGATGCAGGGGACATGGGTTCATGCCCCTGTCCGGGAAGATCCCATGTGCCATGGAGCGGCCAGGCCCGTGAGCCATGGCCACTGAGTCTGTGTGTCCGGAGCCTGTGCTCCGCAACGGGAGAGGAGGCCACAACAGTGAGAGGCTCTCGTACCACAAAAAAAGAAAAAAAAAAAAAAAATGAAGCAAGACATCGGCAAACAGAATAAGAATCTCACAAGGGAACACTTTTTAAAAAAAATTCTTCCAGGGCATTGGACAAACTGAGCTCTTTCCCTTATGCTTGTGATGGATAGCGTTTATACTCCATTTTGAATATGCAGGAGTGGCCAGAAGCAAAACTCTTTGTTCTGTGCATTTTAAGCAATCCCTGACACCTTAAGAAGCTATAGGAAGAATGCAAACAAATGAACCCCAGAAGAGAGAAACTGAGCCAAAATGCACATAAAGAAGACTGGGAGGCACTTTTTTCTCTTTTTTTCCTGTTAAGTAAATTTAAAAGAAGTAATTCAAGCCCAGAGAAGGCTGTTATCAGGAGATGGATGGTGTCAGTTCCTATTTGTGTCATAGGGAATATGTACACTTAACAAAAAAAAAAAAAGTAAGAAAAAAATAGGAAAAAAGTAAAAGAAAAAGACAAAAGCAAGGAAGAAAAAGAAAATGTGTGGCTAAGTCTGAGATAAATTGGAGTTATCCTTGTCTCACACAGACTCTAGCAACGTGCTATAACAGAGTGATACAGGATATTGCTTGTTTAAATAATGAATGTGTTTCTAATAAAACTGCAGTTTCCATGGTGTTTATTTTCTAAGTCACACATCTTATTAAGTTCTGTATTAATTATTACTATACAGTCATAGGCTAATTTGTTCTTCAGATCAGCCCACTAATATCAAGCATGAGATTTACATCCTGATTGATGGTTAATGTCAGAGAATTTCCCTGGGCATAATCAGCCATCATTTCCTTCTGAATAATAATATATTTACCAAACTTTAAAATTAAAAATGTTGAATACTGTATAGCAAAAATCTGTGTATCTAAAACCATGATGAACATTTGTGAAAACTACCTAATATAGCTTGAAAAAAAAGGAGATACTCCAATTAGTCATGGTCAACAGTTTATCCTAGTTGGTGGAAAGTTGCCATACATTGACTATACAGAACCCTTGTAGTATACTTGTGTGTTCTAGAAGGACACAAGTTATATTTCTAATGGGCCAGTTTATTTAGTTATGCAGTTACTGGACAGCTGTCACTGTATTTAAAATTATGATCTGCTCATTTATGGTCACTACATCTAAAATATATTCTGATTATTGAGTTTCTAGAATGTACCAAGTAGAGTGTGTATAGGTGTGTTTGTGTGTAATCTTTTGATCATTATAGCAACTTTTTGAAGTATGTATTATTACCACTTTTTTTTTTAACAAATGAAGTGTTATAAACATAACTGAATCCTGGTAAAAATTGGATAAAGTATTTGATGTTTTTGCATACATCCCTGAAAATCAGTTAACCATAGGCTTTAAGTTTTCATTTGAAATAAAAAATGTAAAATTGTATGCTATTATGATGTGTTATACATCATAATACATATATTCCTTTGGGGGATAAATCATATATTTCATTTGGTATATATGGATTTAAAATAAAAGTTTCCAGCAACAATCAGTGCTGTCCCACTTTGAGAAAAACTGTCTTTGTAAGTAGTCATATAATGAAGACACTAGACTTTTGGGGAGGATTTGTGGGAATCTTTTATCTTGGCCAGCTTCTAAAGGTGACCAGGAAGGTTGGTAGGGTGGTGCAGGCAGAATCTTAAGAGTCACGTGGGTAAACAAGTTAGCAAGGAGGACCTTTGTTAAAAATCTGAAAGGAATGTTATATTAATTATCTAATGGATCATAAACAAAACAGTGGGATAGGGAAAGTGGACCTAAAAGTAGACTCTAAACTGGGATACATTATCTAGACTTCTGGTGCTACCACAAAAACAATGAAATATTGGTGCATTTGCTGGTGTTGGGTTAGCTTTTTTTACTACTTGGCTTAGTATAATCAAGGAAAAAATGCATTTAGCCTAATGTACACACTCTCTTATATCTACTATACCATCCTGTTGTTCATAATGAGAGAATATGAAATGCTTTCCTTTTAGCTCTGTAGAAATTTGTATTTACCTGCAGTATTGTCTGTGGAAGAAAGAGGCTACTATAATCTGAAATTTTTGTTACGTAGGCCAATGGAAAAAATAGCATGAGAAATAGTCGAATCTTACACTAGTGGAAATATATCAGTAGGTGAGAGGAGAGAAACAAAAGGCATTTAAATTTAAAAATAAATAAATAAACTGTCCACCTAAATAAAGAATTAAACAGCAGCAAGTTCAAATGACCAGATATTAAGTTTATTTGAAAAAAGCAGAGGAATGGCAATTCAGAAAACCATGTCCTTGCAAGCTATAAATGAGTCCATTGAGTGTTTGCGGCAGACTATATTTATAGGCAAGGAGTGGAAAGAGGAGGAAGTCCAGCCAGAGTCCAAGCAATAAGTTTATTGGCTTGAGAATGGGGAGAAATTCTTGGCAGATGTTCATTGATCAGTAGATAAGGCCCATTCTTTTGTAAATCATATATTTATGAGAAATACATCTCAGCTTTTTTTTTCAGTGATGTACTTTATCACAACACAATTTTATTTTAATTATTTTTTAAATATCTTTATTGGAGTATAATTGCTTTATAATGTTGTGTTAGTCTCTGCTGTATAACAAAGTGAATCAACTATATGTATACATATATCCCCATATCCCCTCCCTCCTGTACTTCCCTCACACCTTCCCTATCCCACCTCTCTAGGTGGTCACAAAGCACCGAGATGATCTCCCCATGCTATGCAGCTGTTCCCCACTAGCTATCTATTTTACATTTGGTAGTGAATATATATCAGTGCTACTCGTTCACTTCATCCCAGCTTACATTTCACTGTCCCAATGTACTCAAGTCCATTCTCTACCTCTGCATCTTTATTCTGGTCCTGCCCCTAAGTTCATCAGAACCATTTTTTTTAATTCCATATATGTGTGTTAGCTTATGGTATTTGTTTTTCTCTTTCTGACTTACTTCATCTGTATGACAGACTCTAGGTCCATCCACCTCACTACAAATAACTCAATTTTGTTTCTTTTTATGGCCGAGTAGTATTTAAGTTCCATTCTTCTGAGGGTGCATGCATGATATTCTCCATTTCCTATTTCCAAGCTCCATTTTAGATTGCAATCCTTTCATTAAACAAAAAAGTAAAGTAATAAGTATTCACTGAAGATTTAAATTTTAACTTTTTGTGAAACACACATTAACCTTAACATTTCATAGCATTTGTGTTGATCACAATGAATTGCCTTGCTCTAAACCACTTAAGGACAATGAGGGCACCAGTTTTTTAGTTTACCTACTCACATCTAGATTTGAAATCACATGCAAATTAAGATATTTTAGCTAATACAGTATTTGACACTATCTTCACATGCAAAGTACATAATTCAAGCAAGTGTCCATGTGTTGATTTCTTCAATGCATTGTTTGAAATATCCAGAGACTTGGGACAAATGTAATAAGTAATAATTTCCTTTAACATACATAGCTAGCCACAGCTATTTAGGTTTTATTTGTAGACTGAACCTCAACCTTTAAATGGAAATGCTGTTGGAATTTATCCAAACTTATCCTTTTAGATTGGAGACATCACTATTTTATATGACATTTACGTATGTTACCTATATCTGAAAAAATGACCTGGCATTACTAAAAGCAGAGATTCACTTTGAAATTGAATTTACTTATCTTATTCATTCAACATGGATTCATTCATTTATTCTATAATTAGCAAATATTTACTAGCATTTACTATATCCCAGGCACTATTCTGAGAGCTGGGGATATGGCAGTAAACATAAAAAGACAAAAACTTCTGATCTTTTCCAGAACAGTAACAAGGTCTGTTTGCATCCAGTTGACTGACTCAGAAGGTGACTAGTAGAGATGAAATGAAAGAACTAATGAAGAAAGTGAGGATAAAGGGACAGTTCTTGAAGGAACTTGCAGTGAACTTAAGGGATTTTTTTTTTTTTCTTTCAGTGAGATGGGAACCATTGGAGAAACATTTTTCTAAAGGAGAAACATAAGTTTTTACAAAAACCACTCTGGCTACTCTGTGGGGACAAAAGTGAAAGTAAAAGGCCATGTAGGAAACTACATTCATAGGAAAGTTGATAGTGGTTTGGACTAACTGACATTTGCTGGTGGATTGGAGGTAGAGTATGAAAGAGTCCATTTAGTTTCACATCAAAAAGGATAAAATACCTAGGAATAAACTTACATAAGGAGGCAAAAGACCTGTACTCTAAAAACCATAAGACACTGATGAAAGAAATTGAAGATGGCACAAGCAGATGGAAAGATATAATGTGTTCTTGGATTGGAAGAATCAAATTGTTAAAGAGACCATGCTACCCAAGAAAATATACAGATTCAATGCAATCCCTATTAAAATACCAATGGCATTTTTCACAGAACTAGAACAATTTTTTTTTTTAATTTGTATGGAAGCACAAAAGACTCCAAATACCTAAAAGAATCTTGAGAAAAAACAGAGCTGAAAAATCAGGCTCCCTGACTTCAGACTGCACTACAAAGCTGCAGTAACCAAAACAGTATGGTTCTGGAACAAAAACAGATACATAGATTAATGGAACAGGGTAAAGAGCCCAGAAATAAACCCCCACACTTATGGTCAATTAATCTATGAAAAAGGAGGAAAGAATATACAATGGAGAAAAGACAGTCTCTTCAATAAGTGGTACTGGAAAAGCTGTACAGCTACATGGAAGAGAATGAAATTAGCACATTCTCTAACATTATATACAAGAATAAACTCAAAATGGATTAAAGACCTAAATGTAAAACCAGCCAGGAGGAAAAGATAGGCAGAAAACTTTTTGACATAAATTGCAGCAATATTTTTGGATCCATCTCTTTAAAAGAAATAAAAACAAAAATAAACAAATGGGACCTAATTAAACTTAGAAGCTTCTGCACAGCAAGGAAACTATCAACAAAATGAAAAGACAACCTAATGAATGGGAGAAAATAGTTACAAATGATATGATCAACAAGGGGTCAATATCCAACATATATAAACAGCACATACAAATCAACATCAAAAAAAAACAACAAACAATCAAAAAAAACCCCAAACAATTAAAAAAATGGGCAGAAGAACTGAATAGACATTTTTCCAAAGAGAAAATGCAGATGGCCAACAGGCACATGAAGAGATGCTCAACATCACTAATAATCAGGGAAATGCAACTCAAAACCACAATGATATATCACCATTACACATGTCAGATTGGCTATCATCAAAAAGAATACAAATAAAAAGTGTTGGCAAGGATGTGGAGAAAAGGGAACCCTCCTACACTGTTGGTGGGAATGTAAATTGGTGCAGCCACTATGGAAAACAGTATGAATATTTCTCAATAAACTAAAAGTAGAACTACCAGCAATTGCACTCCTGGGTATATATCTAAAAAAAAAAAAACCCCAAAACCAAAACAAAAAAAAACTAATTAGAAAAGATACACACAACCAAATATTCATAAAAGCATTACTTACAATTGTCAAGATATGGAAGCAACCTAAGTGTCCATCAATAACTGAATGGATAAAGAATATGTGGTGTATATATATATATATATATATATATATATATATATATATGCAATGGAATACTACTCAGCCATAAAAATGAATGAAATTTTGCCACTTGCGGCAACATGGATAGACTTAGATGGCATTGTGCTAAGTGAACTAAGTCAGACAGAGAAAGACAAACACTGTATGAAATCACTTACATGTGGAATCTAAAAAAATACAACAAACTAGTGAATATAACAAAAAAGAAGCAGAGTAGAGAACCAGTAGTACCAGTGGGGAGGAGGACAATAAAGTGGTGATGGAGTGGGAGGTACAAACTACTGGGTATAAGATATGCTGCAAGATGTATTGTTCAACACAGGGAATGTAGCCAATATTTTGTAGTAACTGTAAGTGGAGTGTGGCCTTTAAAATTGTATTAAAATATTAAAAAAAAATAATTTAAAAAAACAAATTAAAAAAGGAAGAGTCATTGATGATACCAAGGTTTTTTTTAAATGTTTTTCAGAGTTGTGCTTGTTTTTGCCTGAGCAACTGGACTAATTTGCCAACTTCTGATAAAGGGAAGACTGTAGGAAGAGCAGATTTGGGCAATGGTGAGGAAGACCAGAAGTTCTCTTTGGAGATATTAATTTTGGAATGTCTCTAGACACCAAAGTTAAGATATTGAGTCAGCAGTTAATTACATAAATTTGATGTTCAGGGAAACATTCCATATCAGGCATACCTTTTGGACCTGTAACCATATAGATGACCATAAGATAGAATGAGGTTACCAAGGGAGATGAGTTCAAAGGTAGACCCTGGGCCCTCCAACACTTAGAGCTTGGAAGATGAGAAGTAATGAGCAGAGGAACAGAATAAGAATGACCAGATATGTAGAGAGAAAACTCAGGTAAGTAAGATGTCTGAAGAATGTGTATCAACTGGATTAAATGCTGCTAACAGAAAAGTAATATGATAATTACAAATTGGCTATAGGGTTTTATAATGTGGAGATCTTTGAGGAACTTGTCAAGAGCAGCTGCAGTGGAGCATTGTAGGTTAAAACCTAATTGTAATGTTTCAAAGGGATAGATGAGGGCATAGAGATAAAGGGTAGAATCAATCCTTCAAGGAATTTTGCTATGAAAGGGCACAGAAAAGTGGACAGTTATTGGAGAGTGATATGGTATAAAGAGAGAGGATTTGTGTTAAGATTGCAGAAATTATAGCATATTTGCTATTTGGTTAAAAATAATTTGCAGAGGAAAATTTTTTTCTATATTCAGAAAGATAAGCTAAAATATTCAAAATATACAGTAGCTTTCCCTCAGGACACCTTGACACTTTGGTGTTGTGCACAAAATCACTATGAAAAGTTTACATAACTCAAGTTTATAAATTCAACCTCCTTGAATTTGTAGTCTTAATTATTGTATGTCTTGTTCATTTATTATATGTTTTAATTGAAGCCTTAGATTTTTTTTTTTGTATGGTAGATGTTTTAACTTGTTCACCATGACTAGGGAAATAAAGCAGTGCCTAATATCAAAGAAAGCTACTAACATAGCAAGTAATGAAATCCTTTATTCACTCTTGTTTAGTGCATTACAATGAAGAAACTAATATGCATATTACTCAGTGGAGTTGTTTTGGTGCTCATTCATTTTAAAGAGTGAGTGCCATATTTGGGAAAGGACTGGGAATGACAGTTCTCAAGATGAATGTCCTTCTTTCTTATTCAATGAGCAGGTGGAGTACAGAAATGTGCACTCCAAACTTTACTTTCTATTTTGCCATAAGCTAAAAATTTGCATTCCTCGTATTTTCAGCTCCTAAGGGTGAGGTCACTAAAGGGAAATAATTTTTAAAATAGAGCAAATTTAGTTTAAATTATGTCAGTTGAAATTCTAGAAAGAAAACGTCCATAATGTTGTGACCTAGTCTCCTCAAGCTCAAAGAGCACACTTAAGGTGTGTTCTGCAGGTATATCAATGTGTAACAAACCTAGAGTCCCACTTGCTTTGGATTTTTCAAACTGATCTGGTTATTTCCTATATTTCATTCAGATATGTTATAGGCACTTAGATGCCACAGAAAAAAAAGAGGAATTAAAAAGAATAACATGGGTTAGTGACAAGGCAGAAATTTAGTCCTCAGTTGTAGTAAGCAGATAAATTTTGAATGAGCAAGTTAAAAAAATTTACTATCTGTTTTGTGTTTTTAAGAAAATGATTGCTCTACATAATCCCAGGAAAAATACATGTTGTTGTGTTGGACTTATCAAGAAACTGAAAATATAAGCCCAAGGATTATAACTATATTATTGAAGCTTTGCAGAAAATCCTATCCCTTTAAAATACCTAGAACCTTAAAAATGTGTGTATTATTTTATCTATCAATTCCTTTTCAAGAGTTAGGTCTTTAAGTAATCCTTCGTAAACAAACATATTTGAAATTGTGATTTTTTCTCACAAGCTTGAATAACTAAATTATGTCTAGTTGCAAAATGGAATAATATGAAACATTTTCAAATTTTGTTTTCAAGAGTAATTTTTATGAAAAGAAAATAAAGAAGTAGTAAGTTAAAAGGTTACATCCTAATTTAATGGTGAAATAAACTATCATAAAATTACTATTTATCTTCGTAGTGAGGATAGGCACATTTTTCTTTTGTTATATGTTTCTATATTTTTCAATGTCTTACAAAAAGGGTAATTTTAAACTGAAAATAAGAGAAAACTATGAAACAGACACTGTATATGTTATATATGTGAAACTCTAAGGTGTATATTATAGTTAGGTAGAATAAACTCATTAAATTTGAAAGTAGTGAATTTAGAGCATCAGCTTTCAAATTTTCGTAACAGAAGGACATTCTATTCAAATAAGTAAATCTCTTATGGTGCTCCAATATAAGGGATAAGGAAGATAACTAAATACATAGATATCTAATATTGTGGGTCTGCGATCTCTCCTTCTTGCCATCTTTTCCCACTCTCCCCACTTTCTCATTTCCTTCCTTACATTTGGAAAACTTTGATATTTAAAACTTAGATTTGTGGCTGAGGGGGTAGATAAATTTTCATAACTAGCTTGAGTACAGAGGTATTAAGACTACAACTTCTTTTCATCAAACGGATTACTGGAACTTTGCAGGATGCATTAGTGTAGTACTAACAGATACAATAGGAAAGGACAATGAGATTCTTCAGAGAAAAATAATCATTCCAGTAATATAAAGAAGAAGGAGGTCGGGGAAGGGAGGTGGAAGGAAAAGAAAAGGGGAATGGAGAAAGGAAAAAATAGGAGTCCTGATTTCAGAACTGAATTAAGCTAAGTGGTCAAGGAGGTTTGTTCGACCTATGTCAGTGAAGTAGTAGCAGTCTTTCTTATAACATGCTTTTGCTCTGGGGCAGTGTTTGCCTGAGAAACAGAGCGACCTTTTGCTGATTTGGACATTCATGTGTGAGTGTTAACCTGGGCTAGTTGAGGGAAGTGCTTTTGGATTATTTTTGTGCTATATTCTAACATGGGACATCCCAGTCAACTATAAAATAAGCCAAATTACAGATGTTAGAGTTTTAGTAGAAGCCCAGAGGTTCCGGCCTTACACCCTTGGAAACCCCCAATGCACCTGTGAGAAATCTTACTGCTATACAGAACACATTTGAAAACTTGTGATTTATATCATTGATTTAGTTGCACTTAAATTAATGTACATGAATATCACTGTGCTTGACTAGCTAAAACTGCATAGTAGTCTATTGGTAAGTAAGCTAGGAAAGGGGTTGGAGAGTGCCAGTGAGGTAAGAGAAAAATAAGATGAGGATGATATCATGGAAGCCATAGGAAGAGTGTCTGAAGGTAAAAGTAGCCAATCATTTAAATGTTTTTCATTTTTTCATTAATCAAATACTCATTGAGTACCTTACTATACACCATAAACTGTGCTAGACACTGGAAAACACAAACACAAACACACACACACACATTTTATGCAGAGTTCAGTCATTTTTTAAAAAAAATTATAATTGGGTTGAAATATATGCTTAATTAATTACATGAAAAGAAAGATTTTCTAATCTGATCATGGAGAATTTTCTAGGGGAGCTCACATTTATTGGTAACACAAACTTATATGTATTTGATTTAAACTGAAAATTTAAAAAAAAAGTGCCACAATTATCTAACAGGAAAAAGAACTAGAGTTATCTCACTTTTTATTTGAGAAAAATAAAAATGAAATGCAATCCTTGACTCACATATTAGTAATCTCGAAAAGGTCATTGAGGTCATTAGACAAAAAAGAATAGTTACAAACACTCTTGTTGCTTTAAATTATTTCAAGAGTTCTACTTAAATTTTTCTATTTTCTATTTCGGCTTGAGACTTTACATTATATCAAAGGAAAATATAAAAGTATTACAGAGCCATCTGTTCTGGGTGATATCACATCAAACCCACATAATATAATTAGTGTAAAACTTGTTATGGGCTTCCCTGGTGGCGCAGTGGTTGAGAGTCCACCTGCTGATGCAGGGGACACGGGTTTGTACCCCGGTCCGGGAAGATCCCACGTGCCGCGGAGCGGCTGGGCCCGTGAGCCATGGCCGCTGAGCCTGCGCGTCCGGAGCCTGTACTCCACAACGGGAGAGGCCACAGCAGTGAGGGGCCCGTGTACCTCCTAAAAACAAACAAACAAACAAAAAACTTGTTAATAATCATAGACTTCTCCTGCATAGGAAATTATTTTAAATTTGAGCAACCAAAGAAATGCAATTTAAGATGATATTTCCAGAAATAAAATTCTAAGGAGGTTACGTTTAAGGCATATGTTTAATATTAACCAAATTGTTGCAGTAACCAGAAAGGATTATCTACTCTTACCTTATGAGTACACAACTTATCAAATACACTATCACATTAATTCCTCTGGAAAGTACCAGATCAGCCACGGATGGACACAAACAAATTGATTTGAATTAAGCAAAACATTCTTCCTACTATAGGTATTTACTCTGATGAATTATTTTAGTGCCTAGTAGCCTGTTTTAAGGTTTTGTCGATTACTTACTACCCCCTCTACCCATGCACACCTGTGTTTGGCACCCCACAGGGTTATGCAGCACAGAGTCCCTCTACACATCCACCAATAGGGCCTGACCCTCATTTGTTTCTTTATTTTTACTAGTGAATGAGCCTATGAGTATAAAATTTCAGTTTAATGGCAATAGTTGAGTGATTATGAAAAAAGAGATGATTTTGAAAATAAAACTCGGACTCTTATACCTGTCAATATGACCAGATATATATTCTTTTTTTTTTTTTTTTTTTGCTGTACGCCGGCCTCTCACTGCTGTGGCCCCTCCCATTGTGGAGCACAGGCTGCGGACGCGCAGGCCCAGCGGCCATGGCCCACGGGCCCAGCCGCTCCGCGGCATGTGGGATCCTCCCGGACCGGGGCACGAACCCATGTCCCCTGCATCGGCAGGCAGACTCTCAACCATTGTGCCACCAGGGAAGCCTCCCAAATATATATTCTGATTACATCCAAACATGAGTATATATACATATCCCAATAGTCAAGTCACAAGTAGAATGGGAAGAGAGGAAAAGAAAATTAAGAATCCATGGAGACAACCTAAGGACATTTTCCATGATACAGACTAATAAATAGGTATTTTAATATGTTTAGTGCTAAAATAAATTAATAAAAATATGACTAAATGAATAGAGATGATAAAAGTTAACAAACAGATTTGAAAAGAACCAAAATAGACATTATAAAATATAAACTGACATCTAAATTTCAATAAATACTAATTAGCAGGTTAGACACAGTTAAATATATACTTTTAATCATCTTTCTCTCTCCACAGACACACATACAGAAAAGCATGTTTATATATGCTGACCACTTGAAAGCAAGTTACATATTCTTTCTGTAAACACTTCAGCGGTGTTTACAGCATAACCATATTATATATATATATATATATACATATACATATATATACACATATATATGCATTATATGCATGGATGTGCATATGTATATATATACACATATACTTAATATGTACATATGTACATATACATAACCAATATATCATAAATTTTAAGCCATAATATCACTTAAAATTTTAATAACCCCTAATACTTTGATTATATGTAATTTCCCCCATTGTTCCCAAAAAATATCCTCCATTGAAATTTTTGAACAAAGATCCAATTGTCAATTTACATATTGTTTTTTAGTTTTTATGCTCCTTTATTCTCCTTAAAGATAAATATGTATTTATTTATAAAATAAATGGGGTTTCTGATATTGATTTTGACAAGTGTCTAGACAAGTTTTCTTGAAGAAGGTCCCCAATTATAGATTTGTCTGTTTCCTTATGATGTCATTTAACTTGTTCTTCTAAATTTTCTGTGAATTAGAAGTTAGTTTGGGCTAGAGATTTAATTTAGATTCAGATTAAGCTTTTTTTTTTTTTTTTTTTTTTTTTTTTTTGGTGTACGTGGGCCTCTCACTGTTGTGGCCTCTCCCGTTGCGGAGCACAGGCTCCAGACGCGCAGGCTCAGCGGCCATGGCTCATGGGCCCAGCCTTTCCGCGGCATGTGGGATCTTTCGGGACCGGGGCACGGAACCTCATCCCCTGTATTGGCAGGTGGACTCTCAACCACTGCGCCATCAGGTTAAGCATTTTTGACACAACTTTGTATGCAGTGTTGTTTGCTTAGTATAAAATCATATCCAGAGGTACGTAATGTCAGTTTTTTTCCATTGTTTGATGGCAACTGCAGTTTAATCATTTCATTAAGATGATGACTTTCAGATCTCACCATTGTAAATTTTTGTTTTTCCTTTTGCTGTTACCAAGTAATCTATGAGATAACACTGTGAATATGTTTTTCAATGACTTTTCAACTAATTGCTCGTGAAAATAATGATGGAACCTGTTTGAATTAATTATTTGATTACAAAAAAAATGGTGATTTCTTTTGTCCTTCTATATATGTATTATATTTCTTTGTGGACATCCTTCTGTAAAGAGGAGATTTTCATGTATATAATTTTATATAAACACATTCATTAACACATTTCTCTCTCTCTCTCTCTCTCTCTCTCTATATATATATATATATATATATATATACACATAATGACATACATGTTTAATAACTAAAGACATTAATGTTTTATTTTGTTAACATGAAGGAAAATGTGAAAATATGAATGCAAACCAGTTACAGGTTTGTTTTTCAGGCTGTTGACATGGGTAACCTGGTGTAGGTTGAGGAAGTTGAAATTATTCATATGGAGGTAGAGAAAGAAAAAAAAGCTATAGGAAAAGAAAAGTAAAAGAAATTAAAACCTTGCATTTATATCACTCTCTCATTTAATATGTGAAATAAAAATATAATGTTTTAATATTTTATTTTGTTACAGAATAAATTTTAGCAAGAGAGCCAAAAATCTCTGAAATCTCATAGGAGATCAGGGAGAATATTTGAACATATGGGTTTAGTGCAATGTTAAAGAAATGAACCTGTGATTTTATAAGAGGCATCTGAAATAAACCTCTATATGCTCTGACACAAAATATGCTAGGAACTCTGTTATGGGCTAACTTCTGGGGAAGAGGAAAAAGGTAGGAGATGTTAGAGAAAAAGCTGAAAGAACTTACTCACAGTGACTCGGAGTAATTTTTACCGCAAAGGTCAGTGACCACTAACCCAAATGGGCTTGGGGAGCACAGAGTTGACTCCAACCCACACCCACATGTCCTTTCATTATGGTATCTCTATAGTTCATAATATTCACAAACTTTTGTGAGGTCTCAGATACCCCTGAAAATCTGATGCCTCCTATGTAAAATGCACTTATTTAAAAATTGGTCTGAAATTAAAATCCCTTAAAAGGAACCGTGGCACTGCTCAGAGTTAGAAGTTTGCTAGGATTTTGACTTTAGATAACTGTTCTGGGTTAGAGCTGAGCTCTGGGCACCAGACTGTGTCCTCCTTAAGGAAACAGAGGACTGGAAAAACATAGCATTTTTGGACCCCAGCTAATGAGGCTGTTCATAAGGAAAATATTCTGGATCTATATGAGAAATAGAGACAAAATAAAGAAAGTGAGAACAAGTAACAGGCCTCAGCCAATATGGCTATTGTTTGAGGGAAGGTTGAAGCTCAGTGGGTAAGTAGGTGGCATCTTAGGGCAGCTTAGAGCATCTTATATCACCTTAGAACATAAAACAGGGGCTATACAGGTGCCAATAAGAGAGGCTAACTTGCTAAGATTTTTGTCTTCCTTTTTTGCAAGCCAAGGAAGTATAATTAAAGAGTAACTGACCAAGAACAGAAGTTATAAATCCTAAGTATTTTTTTTAACCTAGGAAAGACCTTAAAGCACACTCGTTTTAGCTTCATAAATACACATGTGCATAGAATTCAAGTGAGTTGCTTCACGGTTACACAATTAGTTCATGATAGAAGAAAGGTTATGACCCACAGCAATTTTCTTATGTGTATAATTTGTATATTTTTAAAAAAATTTGCCAGTATCTCTATTTTTCTTGGTCTTTCATAAGGTTTCCTTATAAATAAATAGCTAACTAATTGGAAGCTATATTTGCATATTAATATACCAATATGGCTCAGGAATTTGGCACTGGCAGTAGAGAACAGAAGCTACCTTTCACTGAAAAATTGATTTAATAAGTTTGCTTTGGCTATAAACTTAATTTTACTTGTGTGATATGCCTTGTGAGAGAAATATTCCTCAACTCCCCATGTATGCCCACTAATTTCTATTTTAGTAATTAGAATTTCTTATAAATCATGAACTTTAAAAATTAATTTTAATGTGCATAATCTTTTGATCATTAATTAAAAGAAATATTTTAATTTTCTGCACATGTTAAGATAATATTCTGTTTTAGGTGATTTAGAAAGGGAGGGGTAAACATAGGGAAAAGAAAGAAGGCAGAATGCCACCTAATATACAAACATACTACATGTGGTTTACCAGCCAAGGGCAATTCCCTACCCATAGCATCACCCGGTGAAGGGAGCCTGACTCTCCCTGCTCTTGACTAAATCTCCAAAAAGAATTATTTAAAAAGGAATTGTATTTCCTTTCACTAGACATGGGAGATGACATGTTAGGGAGAGAGACTTGCTACATTGTGTAGTTATTTTGGAACAGCTTACCTGGGTCTTACTGCACTTCCAAAAAAGAGAGTAAGGTGTGTGTTTGTGTGCATGAACATGTGTGTGTGTGTGCACTCTGTGTTCCATATGCTGTGGCTTTCTTTATGACAACTGGTTGCATTTCTGATATATCATCACTTCAATGAGAACAATCTCAGTTTGTTTTTACATTAAGATGTATGTGAAAGTGCTGCATTGCAAGGCATAGACTATTTGTGCCAAAATGTTGGATTCATTTCAACTTTTTAAACATTGATTTCTTTGAATTATTCCCCAATTAAAAAAAACAGTAGATCTTTTTTTCTTTTAGAATTGGGTATCAGGTAGAACTCTGTTTGCTTGACTCTGCTATGTTGTAAAAAACACAGATTACATTGGTTATGTTGATACATAAGTTAAAGTAATATACATACATGCTTAAATTAGCAAACACCATATTTATTTTTGATAGATTTTAAAGCATACCCTGATAGATTTTAAAGCATACCCTGGGTCTTGGCTGTAACTGATCATTCAAAAGTGGGGTAACTGTTTGAATATAAAGCCTCTAGTTTGATTAATCTGAGAGTGCCCAGGCATACCTTAAGCCATTTATAACTATAAATTACAATTACCAATTCCATGCTAGATACTAACAGCTACTTCTAATTATAATGAAATTTTAGTCTGATCAACCATCCTGATTTTCCTGGGATAGTAGACTTTCCAGATGTGACTTTTAATGTTATAAAAAACATGGATAGTCATAGACAAATGGGACAATTGGCCATCCTATGTTACTTTACTTAACATTATTAAGCTGAGTCATTGCAAAAAATAAAAGATAAAATGCTGTATTATTAATTTTATTTGTTATCCCTATGGAATATTTATTTGTAAATTTAGACTAATGTATCTGATTCTGTCCTTTAATTCTCTGCATGACTTTCAAGCAACATTGGAAACTCTGTATAATTGCTATTGACTACATTTATACTCAGTGTTCTCAGCTTCAAGTCACAGTTCAGGTTTCAAGTGGAGCTCAGAATTATTCACCAAGCACATCTCTAGGGGCTATAAATAAATATCAATAATTTTCCTCATTTCTTAAAAATAGTAAAGAAACTAACCTGAAACATCAAAGTCTATTTACAATAGGACCTGGACTTGAATGAAAATCTGGGTCATACATCCGATCTCTTTGAAATACATACGAAATATAATCCTGAACACAGCACACACAATATTGTGGGAACCACCTTTAGATGCTGTCATCTGATTATAATGTGGCATCTGGACTCCTTCAGTCTCTACATGGAACCCAACTGAATCTAACTTTGTCTTTCTCATGTCTCATGTTTTCTGAAACTACTGTCAGATTAACATACCTGCATTATTTCAAAATTTTGTAAAATTAGATGAAAATCAGTAAAATCCCTTTCTGATTTCTGAAGTATAAAACCCTTAAACTGTTGTTTAAAAAACTCAATGCTGTTGCCTGAACCCAACTTTTTATTTCTCTATTTAGCTTATAACCATTTGACATGTCTCTCATTCTCCCATAAATTTGAGTCCTAGTTATAACAGCACTTAGCTGTTATGCTTCGTAACTTTTAGGTTTGTTCATGTCACTCTATAGTCACAGGGTCCTAACCTTCCCATAAGTGCATGTCAGAATCCTAATTGACTATCAAGGAAAAGTGCCACCTTCTTCAACAAGAATTCCTGATTATTTTTACCTTAATGTCCACTCTCCTGCCTGTGAACTCCCATACCAGAGAGATGTTTGAACATCTCTCTATTCTGGCACGTCTCTCTTTAAAGCTCCATCAATAAAGCATTAACTGTTTGTGTCTTCCAGGATTTCTTTATGGAATTTTTGCTTCTTAGACATCTATAAATTTTATCTCCTTCCCTCTTCTTTATTTATATGATATCATCCAAACAATTTAATAATGAAGACTATTTAAGGATTCATTGTTTAAAAGATGCCTTATTGAGTAGTGTGCTGAAGAAGTACAAACCAGTTATCAGAATATTTAGGCTCTATACCCATGTTAGACAATCATAGCACTATGATATTTGGAAACTCATTCAATAATCTCTGAGCCACAAATTTCTTATTTGTAAAATGAGTTATATTAATACAGTTCTTGATTTTCTGTGAGAAAAAAATTCTATACATATTAACACCGTGTATATTGTAAGGTGCCCTGCAAATTAAAGCATTTTAGAGACATGACTTTGATTTTATAATTTTTGTCAATTTTGTTCAGTAGAGACACAGCAGACAAGAATACTGGGCTGAATGGGAGAGGAAGAAAGACTCTAGTGATGAAGAAATATAGTTTGCTGTGTTTCTCAAATCATACCCCAAAGCCAGCTTTTACTCTTTGAAAGTAGAGATGGTTGAATAATCAGTAAATTATTTCCCACTAGAAAAAAAATTCAGAAGAGTAGGAGGTAGAACCTCTGTTCCTGAGTACTTAAACATTGAAATTCTTCTCTGCTAAGGCAGCTATCTTCAAAGAGTCAGTACTACCACCCAACTCTCAACTAGACAAAATATTTCTCCCCCCAGGCAATGACCAACCTTCCAGCCATGTATAGCCTATTCTCTGGGCTGGATCCCTCAAAGAATCTATTGCTGATTATCCATTCTTCTCCCATCGATCCTTACCAAACTCACAGCCAGTTATTTCTATTGTCTTTAAAAATGGCAATGAAGTATTAATAAAGTAAATACTGATATAGAACTGAGAACTTATATGGTTACCCTCAGGGAATATAAATTGACAAACTAAATACCTGGGATATTTCAAATGTCTCTCTTGTTAGTATAAATTGTTGTTGGAATTCATATCCCTAGTTTGAACTTTTGCTCTACTTTGAGTGCAAAGATCTTTACTAAGAAATATGAAGTTCATCATATAGTTTGGTAACAATTTGCTATTTAGCTGAAGTTAAGCCATATTGCTTTATTAAGATTCTAACTTATGAAAGAATTGACAGAACTTGACTCATTAGTATGAAGTTGAAATATCCATGCAAAAAGTCTAAGCAAACATTTTTCATTTTATAATGCCCATTACTGGCCTATAATCAGAGCACAAACAGCTGAATAGGAAGTTATTAGCTTGCTTGTTCAAGGTCTAAACAAAGGATAATGCAATTGCTAGGTTTTCTTCCCTACTGTAGATATTAGCCAGGCACATTTTTTTTCATCAAAGCCAATCTCTGTAGACAGTCAGTCTGACCAAAGAGCATTAAAAAGATTTATCTTCAATAATAAGGTCTTTTAAAAAATTTGCCTGCATTATATTAAATATTCTTTAAGCTCTCTTATTCAATTTGCCAGAGAAAAGTTCTGTAGTACTAAATCACAAGCATGCATTTCTCAAAAACTAGAAACTTACTGAGCAATGCAAAAATAGTAGATGAAGAAGTATAAGACACATTTGTGGATTAGGGTTCCTCTAGGCCTTTGCTTAACAAAACAAACTGCTGAGTCAGGTGCATTGCTGTTCTTGAAGAATGTTTATCACAAGTATTCTATGATATCAGAGGATTTTTTCTTTCTCCTATTACTAGTCGGTAAAATTCCATTATCCAATGCTATCAATTTTGATTTAGCAATAACCTTCCTATTTCCATTGTCATCTGAGTTTTCTAATATAGTAGCTAGTAAAGCTGTAGACTTCGGTCAAATTACAAGCACTGGGAAATGGAACTGCATTTTTATTTGTTTTATGCAAAACTAGTCTAAATAACTGTCTAAATGTCAGGGAATAGAAACATAATGAGGTTATAAGCTTCACAGAGCTTATCTGACTTGCACTTTGCTTATAAAAGTGTAAACGGATGATTATCAACTAAAATATATTTAGATAGATTACATGTGTTGGGATTTCTAGAAACAATATTATTAGAACTTGAAAGTCTTATCTATTATGGTGTGTTTATAATTCATATAATTATACAATAATACAATTATACATCAATAAGAATCATTTCTGGAGACCAGGAAGGGCACTTGAAATAATTCCAGCCAGCCCTCTCACACTTTTGATGACAAAACTAAAGTCCAGAGAAGATACACAACTTCTGAATAACTACATTTAGCAGGTCCATAAGTAGAATCCACCTCCCACTTCTCCATTTAGACATCTGTCACCCTACAATGTGTTTTTTTGTGTGAAGAAGTGCAGTATGATTGTATGTTTGTGTTCCTTCAAAATTCATATTTTGAAATCCTACCCCACAATGTGATGGTTTTAGGAGTGGGACTTTCGGAGGATTAGAGGAAGTCATAGGAGTGGAGCCCTCATGAATGGGATTAGTGCCCTTATAAATCTCCTTATGGTGGGGTTAGAGCTTGCTTCCTCTCTCTGCCCTCTGCCATATGAGGACACAATGAGAAACTGACAGCCTGCAACCTGGATGAGAGCTCTTACTAGAACCCCACAGATCTGATATCTTGGTCTTAGAGTTCCAGAACTATAAGAAATAAATGTCTGTTGTTTATAAGCCACCCAGTCTATGATACATTGTTATAGCAGCCTGAAGACTAAAGCAGAATAAAAACAAACTGGCAAGAGTAAATATGCAAAATATCAAAATTTTAATATTATTTAATAAACTCCTTTCTGAGAGCCAAAATCTGTTGGAATATTATGCTGATACATATGAACCTGTTGACTCTTCATATTGAAGAGAAAGGGCTTAATTTGATCAATTTTAACCATATTTGAACCATTTCTACTTTTTCCCCAACCTCCTTCATGTAAATACACTGTGAATGGTATTTAAAAACCAAAATTTAACATGTAATCAGAAGGCCTAAGTTTGAATTATATGTCAGCTACCCATTAGCTGTGAGTTTATCAGTTCAATTAAGTACTGTCAATCAGAGTGTGTGGTGTTTGTGAAATCCCTGTCCTCGAAGACAAACTACTCATAGACTTGACACACTAGAAGGATGAGAGAAGAAATAGGCGGGGTAAATAAAAAAAGATTAATTATATTTGATAGTAATATATGCTTTGGGAGGGAGGAATACGAAGGGAAGGAGGATGAAAAGAGTGTTAAAAGGCTGCATATTGAAATTTTAAATAGGGTGGTCTAAGATGGTCTCAATTGGAAGATGGCATTTGCATAAATATACAATATAGAGAGGTTAAAAAAAAAAAAAAGCTAACCACTGATATATCGAAAACAAGTGTTTCCAGAAAAATACAATAGCAAGTTCAAATCTCCTGAGGAAAGAGTGTCTTTAAATCTGTGAAATGGGAATAAAAATGTTACTTTTCAGATCTCTGAGACTTGTTTGAAACAGCATGAGAAAACAGTATGTAAGCTCTAGATATCTAGGTCCATAAGTGGAATTTTTAAATTATTATTGTTATTATGACTAAAATTATAATTAGAAGGTAAAGAAATCTAAAATGTGAACATTTCTTAGGCTCAGTAACCGGATGCTGTGAGCAGTGATTTGAGTCTCTTGGCACTTTGTCCTTAGCTGATGATTTTATCTCAGGACCTCTTATTTTTAAGGAATTTGATTTACTCAGTTTAAGAAAGTCACAACTCAAAGCTCACAAATTAAAACAACTAATTAAGAGGCCAAATTGTCTTACAGTCACAGGACATCTCTGTTCCCATACACACAGATGACTCATTGCTGTTACTCATAAAATGTTTTGAAGCTGTTTTAATGATTTACTTAACACTCCCAAAAAAGGCTGAACCACACTTCTCACTTTGCAAACACATTCATAGCTTCATTTTCACTTTACTTTTCATTAGCATACATCTGGTAAAGTACATTGCAAAGATTTTGTTGCTGTCTTTTGTTTCTAAATATTCTTCGATTTCTCTACTTGATAAATCTAGGAAAGAAAGAAGGCTAACTGGAAGTTACCAGAATTCTCTTTTGTTTACTTGTTCACTGTTCTTAGAATCTGTCAATCGAAATCATTGCCATGAGACATATTTACCCATGTGATCATATTATCTTTATAATCCCCATAGAAGCAAAGATTGTTTTGACAGGCATTCCCTTTACTTTGATAAAAATTGAACTGGAGGCTTTTTCTCTTATTTCTATAAGTACTAGTTACATAACAATATTTGTGTAGTTCATGTAGTTCAATGCCATCATTACTGATTTACTCATCCTTTGGAACATGTGAGATAAAACAGTAGGGCTTGAGGTAATGCAGCTCATTCAAATTTTGACCACCATAACTATTTTTTTCTTCCTCTCTCCCTTTTTCTCTCTTTCTACTCTACCTTTCTCCTTCCCACTTTAAGAACACAAATCTCACTCTCAATGTGACCTCACTTTGAATCCCAAATCCACCATTCATCAAATGGAAACTTGGACTAGTTATTAATCTTCTCTAAGCCTAGATTCCTCTTCTCTTAAAATAGGAATGATATATACTTTGGGGAATATATATTCAACACTTCTACTCTTGCTCATTTTTAGTTGGGTTATTTGTCCTTTTTATTGAGATGAAAAAGTCCTTTATACATTCTGGATACAAGTCCATTATCCTTTTTCTTCCAGGGTGTGGCTTTTCTGCCCCTTTACTTAACAACAAAGGATAAAGCAAAGGAAAATTTGGAGGTGATAAAAATATTCTATATCATGTGATATTCAACTGTCCATATTTGTTAAAACTCATCAAATTATATATTTAAAATTGTTGAATTGTATGAAATTATACTTTAAGAGAGCTATTAAAAAAACAGGCATGATAGTTGATATGTTGAAAAATGAGGGACTATATTCTGTATATTTATTAGTAGCATTCAATGATATTTTTAAAGTTATAAGTGTATAGGTATAAATTACATGAAACTAAGCACTAATCCAAAATATCCATGTTCTTGAATATATAAATCCTGCACTAAAATATCAAGTAACAGAAGGCATTTTCTACCTTTTCCTTCTCCTGTTTATAAGAATTATTTTTCAAGAATCTGTCCCAGGGAGATCCTTGTCCTCTCCTAAGCAGTGTTGTTCAGGATAAAAAAAAATGCTAAAATGCTACTACCAGTAACATTAGTCTATGTGATGAAGTAGGTTTTTAAGCAATTACGATCAATAATAACCCCAAACATAGAGTATAAAGACTGCCTTTTTGTTATAGCCACTTCACCCAGTTTTGTCAATGTTTAAATTGCTCAAAATTTTCTCAAAATATGTATTTCATTTTATTACAGTGATTACAAATATGTCTTGGATTTGAGTCCCAGATCCAGCATTTTAAACCCTGTAGATATGTACTCTACCTCTCTTATTCCCCAGTTTTCATACCTCCCTCGTAGAGTTATTATAAGTTTTAAATGTGTTAATATATATCAAGGGCTCTGAGCAAGGACTATAATATTCTAAATACTTAATAAGCATTAATTTACATTTCTCAAGACAAATATCCAGATTACACATCCAAATCATACATCTGCTTAGTTATCACCAAACCTTTCTCTGCTGTACCACATTTGGCTCAATCTCTCCCTCTAAGGATTATTTTGACACTTTCAGGACATAGGCAGTGCTGTTTAATAATAATTCTGTATAGATTAACTCATGTTACCTTACAACTCTGTGAGCAAGGATCAATTCCTTAGATCAATAAAGAAAGGAAGGCTTAACAGTTTAAGAGAATCATCTGAGATCACTGAAATTATAACTGAATGAATTTAGACTCAAACTCAGGTCACTTAATGTCAAGCCAATATTTCTATTAGTGAACACTTTTCTCTGACCTGAAGGCCAGAGACCAACAGTGTTTTGTTTCACTCACTATATTCATCTGAATTCACTTAAGAGAAAAAAAAAAAGGAAAGAATAAAAGTCCACAACAAAACCAAACAAACAAAAAGGAAATAATCAGGGAGGAGGGAGGAGATAAAACAAATATGAGAGGGTGTATTTCTTGGCTGGCCACAGTAAACAATTGTATTACTCCACTGTCCCATGGGATATCTTCAGAGAGGTAGTATGTACTACTTTGCAGAACAGGGAGGACATTCTTTTTTTGTCTTTTTCCTCTTATCTTCCATTTCTCTTTGGTCACCATGTGCCTTATGTTTCACTCATTTCCCTGAACTTCCAGTTTGGTTCACCGGATAATCCCAGGTGGCAAAAGGAAAGTCCAGAGCAATTGAGAATACAGTAAGTCCCCTACATATGAACATTCAAGATGAGAACTTTCAAAGATGTGAACATGCATTTGGATGTGGAGTCCAAAGAGGTCTTCAGCCACTTAATGACCCACAACTAGAAGCTGGAGCTAGATCTTCAAGAGGACAACTTCATTGAACACCTTGCTGTGTGACATGAGGAGCTTACTAGTAAGACCTGACAGAATTGGAGGTCCAGAGAGAGGATGAAGAGAGGCAAGACGAAGAAGAAGTAACTGAAGAACCTAAGAGATTCATGATGCAGGAAATGGCAAGGGAATTTTCTTTATCTGAGGAGGTACCGTTAGTTTTTGAGGCACAGGACCAGCACATAGAACGGTACACGAAGTGTGCAGCCGTCGTTCAGAATGCAATCCAGTGCTACCATGTAATCTATGATAAGAAAAAAGGAGCTACTACCCAGACATCACTGGATTATTTTTTCAAGAGGATAGATAGAATTTAATCCAGCAAGGAACCAGAACCTGTGCCGTCACCATCAGGCATGAGTGAAATTGCAGCTTGCTTTCTGTCTCCTATTGCTGGCGATCCTTCAGCTCTACCATCTCCCACCTCCTCTCCTTCCTCCAGTCAGTAGCTCTTCTTTCCTGTTCACTGGATGTCAGTCCCTATATGCCAGCTGTTGTATTGTACTACTGTACTTTTCAAGGTACTGTACTGTAAGATTTAAAATGTTTTCTTTATTTTTGTGTTTGTTTTTTATGTATTATTTGTGTGAAAAGTATTATAAACATATTACAGTACAATACTATATAGCCAATTGTGTCAGTTGGGTACCTAGGCTAACTTTGTCGGACTTACGAACAAATTGGACTTTCAGATGCACACTCAGAATGGAACTCATTCATATGTAGGCAGCTTACTGTACTCTCCGGCCAGTGAGCAGGCAAAGCAGTCTCTCTTTACCAGTGACACTACTCATGGTGTTTCTAAAACTGTAAGAGCAATGGCTTTAGCTACTTGGTTCCATGAAGGCAGTAATAGGGCAAGCCAATGCTCGGCCCATTGTGGTCAGACATCAGGGTAAATGTGCCAACCTTGAATGATTCATGAACCAAATATTATACATCTGACACAAGACTTTTTGGCACCATAGCATGTTTACTACCTTCCTAAACATTTGCCCCCTCCAGCAAGCTATTTTTTTTTTTTTGAGGATGGTCAGAGGATGAAATGCTTACATTAGTAAACCAAAATGGAGCACAGGCTCATGCCTCACCAATAACTCTCTTAGTTCTTATAATATATACTTTAAGCTTCTTGGCATAGCATACAAGGCCAATCACAATCTAGCCTTGACTTACCATTTCAATCATATCTCCTTGCTGTATCGGAAATCCACACTCCTACACATACCATTTATTCCATCCATACTAAATATATCATCAGATAATAAACAACCCAGAATCTAAGTGTGTTTCAACATGAAATATTTATTTCTCGTTCATGGTAGTGTCGGTTATCTGACTCAGCTGAATGTAGCTGGGTTCAGCTGATTTTAGTTGGGTTTGGGTGAACTAGTTTCAAATCTGCACCATTTGTGTTTTCATTCTGTAACCTTGATACACAGAACAGCCACTATCTATGATTTTCTCATATACAGCAATGAAACACAAGAAGGGATACAGAAACGTATGATGCAACTAAAGCTGCTGCCCCTAACAGGCCCACTACCACGTCCACACTCATGCCTTGGTCAAAGCAAATTATATGACCAAGCCCCAACTCAATGGGTCAAATAATATACTCTAACCACATTACAGCATGACAAAGATGGGAAAAGGAGTGGAGATTTTTGAAAAATAATACAATCAAATCAACCCCCAAAATGCCATCTTCTTTCATGCTTGTGTTTCTTTTATCTTACTGACTAGAACATCTTTGAATCAATGGATTCTACTGTGAGATAGAGATACCCCTGTTATTAAATTGTCAATCTGGGTTAAACACGTGGTCTTCAGACGTATACAAACCTCAGTTCAACATATCCCCTGCAGTTTACTAACTTGTGAAAATATTTATTTTTCTGAGCTACATTTATTCATCTATAAAATGAGCATAATAATTGTACCTAATTCAGGGTATTTTGAGGATTATACATATGTATTACTCAGGTTAGGCTTATTGCTATAACAAAACAACAACAACAAAGACAGAAACAAAACTAATCTTCGTAGCTTTACAATATACAGATTTATTACATATTCACATAAAGTCCAAGATAGATGTTTCTGACTAGAAGTTTCTCAATCCAGTCTTCTTTCCTCTGTAATGTAGCCATTTTCATCACATCATAACCAAACTTCCTGTGAAAGAAGAGAACAAGAAGATGTAACACTATATATATATGTGTGTGTGTGTGTATATATATATATATATATATATATATATATATATATATATATATATAAACAGATAGACCCAGATAGATTCTGCTCATTCCACTTCTCAAAAGTAGTCATATGACTCCACTTAGATGCAAGGGGGCTGAAAGATATAATGCCTGGCTAAGAAGTTGTATGGAATAGAAATAAGATTATTTGTTGTTTAACCTCTCTGTCATAGGATGTAAAGCATATTACTGGCACATATTACTTTTTTCATGCACACTCTTCACTGAAGTTATCCAAGTATATCATGGAAGAAAGATTGCCAAAAAATGAATGAAATAAAAGTTATTAGGAAGATTGTGGAATTAATTTATAGTTAAGTAAAGAGTTAACTTAGAGATTTTTGTTTGTTGACATGTCACTGGTTAGATCAGTGGTATTTGAAAGTATTCCAATTTTATTTTGTAATGCCATTCTATGTTCCTAAAATTGCTCTTAATTTTTAAATAAAATGGACTAAAATTGGTGCTCTGAGAAATTCATAACACATTTGCATTCCCTTCAAATCCATTTCACAAATATTAAGATGTAATTAGAAGCATGATGGTTTGCAGTTATAAAGCCAAGCCTGAAAATCATAGGTTCCTGTTTTGAATGTATCTATAGAGTAGCTACTTCCAATAATTAGAAGTTATTATTAATAATTATAAACCATTGTTTGTTGTTCTCAGAAAAAAATATCATCAGTGTTGAGTCTCCTGCAAAGTTACAGCAAAATTTTCTCTCATTATGACTTCTTTAGGCACTTCTAACATGCTCCACGTCTCCTTACTCTTACTTGTCCAAATGCCTTGCCAAAATGTTCATCGGTGGGCAATCATGGGTCTTCACATTACTATTGCTATTTATTAACTGCTTTAGTAACTTCCCTCCATGTAACTTAGACATTGAGAAACAGGTGTCTAGCAACAATTGCTCTAGAGAATGAAAGCTTTGTGTGTTTTAAGCATAGGCCAACCAGCCATGATCCAAGAAGCTTTCCCTAACCAAACCCTCCTTGTAGTCACTGCTAATGTTAGGAGTTGATGTGTTATAATGAAATAAACTCTTAGCTAGGAAATCTGAATTCTATTACACATTCTGCTACTACTGGTTCTATAGCCTGGCCAGCTCTATATCATGCAAGGCAATACCAAGTACAAAATATTACTGACAGAATACTGTTGCACATACAAATGAAGTACATTCAAAAAATGGCCATTGACTGATTCACTTTGTTGTGCAGTGGAGGCAAGCACAACATTGTAAAGCAACCATACGCCAATAAAAATTAATTTAAAAAAAATGGCCATTGCACTTACAGAGAATAATGAATAGAGAAAGATTGGACAAGCAGGATAAGGATCAGTAACTAGAAACAAGGGGTTTTTCTGCAGCTTACATCCAAACAGGTACCAGTTTTATGCTCATTACTGTGTATTTTTTGTTTTCTTATGGCCTACAGAATAACTTGTCAGAAACACACACATATTCATGTTAAGCTCTCTGAGTCAATGTGGAGCAAAAAAAAATTGTTTGGCTAGATTGGACTCAGCATTATTAAATGGATTACAACATATAATCATAGTTTTCCTGTAGGAACACCTATGACTAAAGATGTGAAAACAGTGTTTCTCAGAGTAGGTATTTTCTTAGATGACTCAGACATGACTGTTTACAAAGAAATGTGTTTTACCCAGACATAGTGTGTTTAAAGAAGTAAACTGTACTCTCCAAACTGAACTCAAAATTCAGTGTCCAGAGGCTCAGCAATTTCTCTTATCTTCAACAAGATTCGAGCCCGACTTTACAGTTCATGAAGAGGTTGAGGTGACATGTGTGTTACTCAAAGGATACAGAATGGGCATTTTTTAGTTGGATGGAGGGTGTAGTATGTTTTCCCTTTATACCTCTTGTATCACCCCAGTGTTCTGTCACCATTCAAAAGCCTAGTAAAGGGTCCAGAAGAAAAGATGGGATTAACATAAGCAAGAGAGGTTTCCTTGACACCTATTTTAAGAGGAGTCAACTCTAAAATGATATAGTTCTCTTGGGTTTAACTCATAGACTTGGACCCTGGTCCAGGTAGAAGTTTGGCCATTTCTCAGTGGCTCTTCTGAAGGCAATGTAGCATGAAGCCTCTAATACTGTTGAAAAGTATCTTAAGCTTTTATTCATCTGAATTATTTTGTTGTTGCTGTTTACCCACTTATTCTCACATAAATGCCTTTGTATATTTTTAAAGTAACACAACACCTTGTGGGACAGTGCTTGAAACACAAATTGGCTCATTAAAATTAACTGCTTGATATCCACTTCCCAACCAGTATTTCATATGGATGTTTTTTTTTTTTTTTCTGGAGTTGAGGACCCTGCTTCCTGTTCATTAGAAACTGATGTTCCCAGTGGAGATTCCACAGACAAACACACAAACTATAGGAATTATTTCTATAAAAGTTAAACCTATTTATCCAGGATTTCTGAAACAGCCCAGGTCAGCTCACTGAGTTAGGTCCTGATTTGAAAATTGTTTTGTTATACTTGGAGAAGCCAAGGATACACTGCTTTTCAGTTGAAATATTTGTAGTCCAAAACAATTTTTAAACATGTTGCAATAATACAAAAGTTATTGAAATTAAGAATGTAGACATTTTTATTTTTATTCTGAAAAAAATATATTTGCAGTGGCTAGATACTCATTTTTTTCTTCAAAAGTCTTTGAGAAAGGAAGCAAATAAATAGATTCGAAGTAAGAAACAAAATGTGTGAACTCTTCCCCCTTGTCCTTCTATTCCATTTTTTATACTTCTGACCCAACAATTTTTCTAGGGAACAAATCGACTTTGTCACTCTACTGATTAAAACCGAACCAGTGGCTACCCATCACCCAGCAGAAAGGTGTCTAACCACTCTAACACAGTGTAAAAGGACCCCTGAGTTCTGCAACTTACCTTCTCTGCAGTTTCTACTCTCAGTTTTTCTAAATGATCAACAAATGTACAGTAACCTGTAATTTCCTAATTGTGTTGTGCTGCTCTACACTTCATTGCCTGTAAACATGCTGATTAGTTTGGCTTGACAAACTTCTGTCCTTCTTTCTAGAGCTAGTTCAAGCACTATCCCTAAAATTAAGCCTTTTTAAAAGCACCAAAGTCTGTGCTACAATAGTTCTTCAGAAGCAGCACAAAAGAGTCTTCTTTCTACTGATTTGAAATTATTTATTAGAGGCTTCCTCTTCTATTTAGCTGCAGTCTCCTTGTGATAGATTTCAATATATTTATTGCTATATCCTGAACCTTGTACAATTCAGTTTACCTGAATATATTATATATTACACACACACACACACACACACACACACACACAAGCTGGAGACCTAGGAGACCCAATTATATCGTTCCAGTCCATGTCAGAAGGCTTAAGATGCAGAAGATCTGATGGAATAACCTACAGTCCAAGTCTGAAAGACTGAGAAACAGGAGAACCAATGGTGTAAATTCCAGCCCAAGTCCAAGTATTGACAAAAGGTGGGAGAATAATGATGACTCAGCTGGAAAACATCAGGCAGAGATAGCAAATACTTTCTTACCCAGGATTTTTGTTCTTTTCAGGCCTTCAACAGCTTAGATGAGGCCCACCCACACTGCGGAGGACAATCTTCTTTCCTCAATCTACCAATTTATTATACATGCTAACTGCATCCAGAAATACCCTTATAGACAAACCCAGAATAAATTTTACTCAAAATATCTGGGCTGTGTGCCCTGGTCAAGATGACACTTAAAATTAACCTTCACAAGCGTATGTGTATGTATACATATATGTATGTATATATGTGTGTGCACATTCACATACACATATTTTATATATGTGCATATATGTTAAAAAATCTTTCACTCTAAAATTTTGCTCACAAATCTTTACATGCATTTTTTGGAGAAGAAAAAAAACTGGAGAGGCAATTTTCAGATTTTTAGGCATTTAACTATATAGAAACAGAAAGTCAAGAATTTGTATCTGCAATAAATTATAGCTTCTGACTTTTGTGATTATATCTGTGATAATCGCCTGTGTCAGTTATGGGAATATAAAAAAAGAAAAGATTCCTGACAGCATTCACCACCCACATCCTTCCCAAGTGCATTCTTACACTGCCACTTCTGGAGCTCAAAAATCTGTTGGTGGAATCATATTAATATGACTTTTATCCTTGTTTTGTTGAAAAACTAACATGACAACACATTACTGAGGAATATTTGACTCCTAGGAAATGGTTACATTGCATTTGCTGAAGATGTCTCTGTTTTAAACACCTAGGAACAGAGAAATTATTCCAAATAGACATTTGCTTTTGCTTTTTTTGGCACTTACTATTAAAGTGTTTATTATGGACAAAAAATTTTAAGTAGAAAATTGGGTAGAAAATATGCCATCACCCAGAATCAATAATTTTCAAGGTTTTACCTCATCTGGGTTTTTATAAATGTATTTATTTATTTTCCTGAAACATTTTAAAGCAAGTCCCAAACACCATGGTACATTATGCTTACATCTTTCAGTATGTATCACTAAAAATATAAATTTTCTTATATAATTATTATGCTATTATTACATCTAACAAAATTAATTTTAATTTCTTGACATAGTACTTAGTCTAATCAAATTTCCTTGATTCTTTCATAAAATATTGTTACCCATTTGCTGGTTTGTGCAAATGAGGCTCCAAAAAGATCTTAACAATACATTTGGTTGTTTTGTATCTGAAGTGTCTCTTTTTTTTTGTTTTGGGAACTTTTTATTTTGATGTAGTTGAAAACTTGGATAGAATCTTAGAGAAAATTTGCAAAATACTGCCAGGAAAATCAATATATCCTTTACACAAATTTACAAATTACTGAGTAGATTTGGTGTCTTTTGATTTTATAATTATTCTATTGTACTATCTACCAATCTATTGATCTATCTATTCATCTGTCCACCCATCTGTCTATGTAAATATCTATTGATCTACTTCTGAATCATTTGGAGTAAGTTGGAAATATTTCCCTTCTTTAAACCTAAATGTTTCCATGTATAATCCTTATAATTCTTAAAGTCATTCTATTATATAACCACAGTATAGTTATTGACCTCAAGAAATTTCACTTGGACACTATACTGTCATCAAATCCACAATCTTTACTTGATGTTTTTATTTATTGATTTTTAATGTCACTTCAATTTTTTCTAGTACAGGATCCAACTTAATATCACACCACGTATTTAGTTGCCTTGCCACTGTACTTTTCTATCTGTAACAACTCTTTACCTTTTCTTTGTGTATCTTGACATTGACTGTTCTGATGAATAGAGACTGGTTATTTTGTATAGTGGCTCTCAATCTCAGTTTGTCTGATGTTTTCTCATGATTAATTTTATTGACTGTATCAACATTCATTCCCACCAACTGTATACAAGGGTTTTCTTTTCTTTACATTAAAGACTTGTTAACTTTATTTTTTTGATAATATGCATTTGTGGCAAAAATATCACATAAGAGATATTGAGTCCTTCTCAATACATTATATCAGGAGGCACATAATATCAATTATTTTATTATTGATTATTTTAAATTGGATTATCTTGTTAACAGAGTATCATTCACAGATTTACTATCACATTATTGTTTTGTCATATAGAATCAATGAACAATACCTGGTAAGACACTTAAGATGATGTAAATTTGAGCATATAATGATGTTTCTTGAACATCACACTTTCTTAGAAAGTCTATTGCAACCTAAAACAACCTCTCCTTCCCTTCTGCTTCTTTTCTTTCTTTTATTAAAGTATAGTTAATTCCCTTCTGCTTCTTTTGCTTGCCACTGACTTGCAGAAATTGAGTCAGTGGTTTGTAGAATACCCCATTTTCTGAAATTGGCAGCTTCTATCTTCTTTATTGTGATTTCTTTAGCCTCTGCACTTCTTACACATAGAAGTTATTTCCAGAGGCATGATTATATTTAGATCTAAAACTTTTCCAGAAGTGCGTTTATATATGGTAGTGTATACTTTATATTTTACAATATCAGGACATGCCTAGGACCTGGTTTTTCACTCATACTTTTTCCAGATTTATTGAGATATAATTTATATACAATATTGTATAAGTTTAAGATATACAACATAACGATTTTATGTATGTATACATTGCAAAATGATTAACAAAATAAGGTTAGTTTACACACCCACCACCTCACATAGTTACAACTCTTCTTTTACTTTATTTGCTGAGAATTTAAAAAAATCTACTCTCAGCATTCTGTAAATATGAAATACAGTATAGTTAACTGTATTGTAATGTAATCATGCTGTATATACATCCCCAGAATTTATTCATTTTATAACTGGAAGCTTATATCCTTTGACCACTTTCATCCATTTCCCATACTTCCCACCCTCTGTCCCCACAGCAATCAAGATTTCTTTTTGTTTCAGTGAGTTTGGTGTTTTTTTAGATTCCACATTAAGATCCTTCAGTATTTGTCTTTCTCTTTGGACTTACTACACTTAGCATAATGCTCTCCAGGTTCATCTATGTTGTTACAAATGGCATGATTTTCTACTTTTTTATGGCTGAATTACTCATATAAAGAAAATGTTTTATATATATATATATGTATATAGTATACGTACTATATATATAGTATATACATGTAAAGTATGTGTGTATGGATGATAAATAGATAGATAGATGTATACCTCATTTTATTTATTCATTCATCCATAGATAGACATTTAAGATGTTTGTAAATAATACTACAATGAATATAGGGGTACAGATATCTCTTTGAGGTAGTGATTTCATTTTCTTTGGATATATACTCAGAAGTAGAATTGCTATATCATATGGTACTTCTATTTTTAAGTTTTAGAAGAATTTTTATACTGTTTTTCATAGTACCACTAACAATTTACATTCCCACCAACAGTTTTCAAGGGTTTCCTATTCTCCACGTCCTTGAGAAGACGTTATTTTACCTTTTTGGTAATAGTCATTCTAAAAGTTGTGAGATGATATCCCACTGTGGTTTTATTTTGCATTTCCCTGATAATTAGTGATGTTAACACCTTTTTGCGTACCTGTTGGCCACTTCAATATCTTTGGGGATATGTCTATACAGGTTCATTGCCCATTTTTTAATTGGATTGTTTGTACTTTTCCTATTGAGTTGTATGCTTCATTTTACATTTGGGGTATTAACCCCTTATCAGATATGTGATTTGAAACTATTTTCTCCCATTCCATAGATTGCCTTTTCATTTGGTTGATCATTTCTCTTGTTGTGCAGAAACCTTTTAGTTTGATATAGTTCCACTTGTATATGCTTGCTTTTGTTGCTTGTTCTGTTGGTGTCATTGCCATTAAGTCATTGCCAAGACCAAAGTCAAAGAGGTTTTCCCCTATGCTTTCTTCTTAAGAGTTTTTTTGGTTTGAGCTCTTACATGTTAGTCTTTAATTCATTTTGAATTAAGTTTTGTGAGTGATCTAATATAGGGGTCCAGTTTGACTCTTTTGCATGTGAACATCCACTTTTCTCAGCACTGTTATTGAAGAGACTACCTTTTTGTCTTGAGAAATCTTGATTCTTTTGTCAAATATTAGTTGGCCCAATGTGTGTGGTTTATTTCTGAGCTCTCAATTCTGTTCCATGGATCTTTGTGTTTGTTTTTATGCCAATACCATACTGTTTAGATTGCCACAGTTTTGTATATAGTTTTAAATCAAGAAGTGTTATGCCTCCAAGTTTGTCCTTCTTTCTCAGGATTGCTTTGGCTATTCAGTCTTTTGTGCTTCAATGTGAATTTTAGTATTGATTTTTCTATTTCTGTAAAAATGACTTTGAAATTATGAAAGGGATTGCATTGAATCTATAGATGACTTTGGGTAGTATAATTTTTTTATAATATTAATTCTTCCAATCCTTGAACACAAGATAGTTTTCCATTTATTTCTGTCTTCTTCAAATTCTTTCATCAATATCTTACAGTTTTCAGTGGACTGATCTTTCACCTCTTTGGTTAAATTTATTCCTAAATATTTTATCATTTTTGATGCTATTGTGAATGGAATAAATTTATTTACTTCTTTTTCAGAAAATTTATTTTTAGTTTATAGATTTTTGTATATTGATCACATATCTTGCAACTTTAATAAAAGTATTGATTAGTTCCAAGAATTTTTGTGGAGTTTTTAGGATTTTATATATATGATTGTCATTTTCAAACAGAGGCAATTTTACTTCTTCCTCTCTGATTCTGTTGCATTTTTAAATTTTTTCTTGCCTGATTTCTCTGGCTAGGATTTCCAGCACTATGATGAATAACAATGATGAGAGTTGTCACTCCTTTCTTGTTCCTGATCTTAGAGAAAAAGATTTAAACTTTTTACCTTTGAATATGACATTAGCTGTGGGCTTGTTGTATGGACTTTAATATGTTATGGTGCATTCCCTCAATAATCAGTTTGTTAAGAACTTTTATCATGAGTGGATGTTGAATTCTGTAAAATGATTTTTTCCACATTTATTGAGATGATCATGTGATTTTTGTATTTTATTCTGTTAATGTGATGTATCATATTTATTGATTTGCATATGTTGAACCATTCTTGCATCCCAGGATGAATCACACTTGATCAAGGTGTGTATTTCATTTAATATGCTATTGAATTTAGTTTTCTAATATCTTCTTGAGAACTTTTTCTCTATATTCATCAGTATTAGCCTGTAGTTTTCTTTTCTTATAGCGTACATTTTGGGCTTTGTTATCAGGGTAAGGCTGGCCTCATAATATAAGTTTGGGAGTGATGCCTCCTCTTCAGTTTTGGAAGTATTTGAGAAAGACGATATTAATTCTTCTTTAGATATTTGTTAAAATTCACCAGTAAGTAAAGCCATCTAGTCCTGGGTTTTTGTTTGTTGAGAATTCTTCTTTTTTTTAACTACTTATTCAATCACCTTACTTGCTACTGTGATAAGAAAGCACTTTTTGTACTGTAATTCAGTCAAGATTTTCTCTATTTAATGATAAGATTTATATAGACGGCTAGCATTGATTGAAGAAGGTGTAAGTAGATCTCTTTTATGATTAATTCATCTGAAATAAAGGAGTTAAAATAGAAAAGTCACTACTTTCAACAATCTAGGATAGTGCTGTCAATATAATTTTTATCAATAATAGAAATGCTCTATAGTGCTGTTGTCCAATATTTTAGTCACTAGCCATATTAAGCAACTGAAATATAGCTAATGTGACTATGTAACTAAAGTTTTGTTTATTTATTTTTAATTAATTTCAATAGACACATATTGGATAATGCACATAAAACCCTGGATATTAGTTGCCTAAAATTTTGTGGTGATTTATAGAGTTTTGTTTATCAAGTGATATTTTATATAAAATAATTTTGCATTGGAAAGTGGGACTCTTGAAATTTAGCTACAATGGACCCCTATATATATAATGTTTTATTTTTATAAAGAATTAAATGGTGTTATCTGCCTTTTGAATTAATCACTAAAGATTGTGATTATTTCAGTTTTGTCATTAAAGAATGTGATGTAGATCTACTTAGAGGATTTTGTGTTAATTCTGATGCCATTTTTCTTTTATAAGTCACTTCTTTCTAGTACCCTCCCATTCCACCATCGTATGAATTCCCCTCTCCAATGTTCAGAATTAACACCAATATAGTTTGCATTTCTCTCAGGTTATAGCCATGTTTCAAATGTATGATGAGGATGTGGCAAGCAAAACAGCAGCTTTCATTGTTCATTTGCATTCATTATACAAGAAATAGTGAAATAAGTTGCTGAATGTCTTTCCTGAATTAATTTAAAAATTTACTTAAGTCTTCAAGTGAAATCATAGTTTAAAAGGTAAAATGATTCACTTCAAATCATGCACCAAAAGTCATCAAGGCCAGAAAACATACTGCGCCTGCAAATTTCAAATCTATTGCTCCTTTTCTACTGTATCAAAATGATGAACATTTGGGCTTCCCTGGTGGCACAATTGTTGGGAGTCCACCTGCTGATGCGGTTGATGCAGGTTCGTGCCCCAGTCCGGGAGGATCCCACGTGCCGTGGAGCGGCACGGCAGTGAGAGGCCCACGTACCGCAAAAAAAAAAAAAAAAAAAAAAAAAAAAAAGATGAACTTTTAATCATTTAACTATACTTGACTTGAGAAAAAGAAAAACAGAAAAAAAAAAAAAACTAGGTTTCTGCTTCTTTTTAATTATCATGATTTTTTTCAGATATTCTTGGATGGAAACGTTCTAGGTTCATAACGTTCAATACAATTTTTTGTGATTCTGTTATCCTTATGTAACAGTTATTTCTTGGTACCCAGTTTGAAAACACACACACAACTGAGAAGACCATAGGTACTCATCAATTTAAGAACTGTAAGAAATTATTTCTTAACCTCAACCCATACTAAAATTTTAGTTCCCCCATTCCACTCTGTTTCTTAGCAGAAAACATTACATTTAGCGAGCTCTCACACAAAGGGGACATATTTCTAGCCTCCTCTGGGATTCTTATTTCTGCATCTAAGCTAGATGGGAAGTAGACACATTCTCCTACTTCCTGATGTTGTCATTTTTTTCTCAAAATGAGTCAGTAGATATACTTATAGACATGAATTTTGGGACTCTCATTACCCATATCATGAAGAGGATACCAAGTAAAGCAGACAAGTAAATGCTGCAAATAGTTAACATTTGCTTTTTTCTCTTTTGGTTTCCCCTTTGTTTCTTTTGTGTCCTTGGTGCCCATTGCCACGATATTGCTCCCAGACTTCTTGAATTCTGGGGGCTCAAAATAAATATGATCTTCTGAGTAATCCAATTTTCCCATTTCCTTCTACCTGTGCTGCCATTGCCACAGGCTACTCTTGCATTTGCTAGACAAAACAGTTGAAAGATTCAACCAGTTCAAAGCAAAAGAATAAGTCATAGAAATCTTGTAACATTGATAATATTTCCTGTGCATTTTATGTTAATGTCCCAGTGGCTAATGCAATGGGAAATTCGATGTGTTTCCTGGAACATATAGCTATCAATCTTCAATTCAGAAAGCTACCTCAAAGGTTCCTACTTGATTGAATCCTTTTAAAAATTCTTCTGGATGAGAGATCCATGGATAAAAGTTCTGACATATCACCAGAACATTATCATAGCATTCATGTTTCATTACCTCTCCTTCTATATATTAGACAACTTCTAAATAGTTATGATTGGAATCATATTGTTCACTCCTGTGGAAGGGCAAGAAACTATAAATATTGACAGGTAAGATTTTGGCTTTGAGAACTGGTCTAGTGATAAAACACACACATGTACACACACAATAAAAACAAAGCATCATAAAATTGTCATTACTCTCTTCTTCATCCCAAAATGTACAGCCAATCCACCAAAAATTTTGGGAAATATTTAAATTGCTCAACTCATTTCTCATCTATTTTATTAAGCCACTTTAGTTTAAATTGCTGTTATCTCTTGCCTCCATTTTTTTTATAGTTTCCTGCTGAGCTTCTTGCTCCACTTTTATCCCCTTTCTTCAACCCTGGTGTTATTTACTATAATGTAGATATAAAGAGTGATCCAAATCCTCAATGACTTCTCATTTCTCTCAGAATAAGAACCAAAGTTTATTTACATCAGGACCTATAAGACCCTAAATGATCTGACACTCATCTCACTCTCTGGTCTCATTTTTTTTTCTCTTTCTTATTCTGTAAGGTTAATAATGTTAACTGTACCTTACAAAATATTCTCAAGTGTATGTTTTTTCCTCTTTCCTGGGCAAACATACATAAAAAAATTATTAGTGAAATGGAGTCCAGCTTTCATCACTTTAGTTGATCTTAGAGCTATAACTGATGCATGCCATTTGCCTCTTTACTACTCCCTGTTCTATACCCCCCTCAACTTCATCAAGTATCTCTGATGTTCTAGGAGGATTACTTGGTGAAGTAATATAAGCCCTCCTATTTGAGGGGTCTGAGCTGCTGGTCACAATGTTTTTCTCTGTCTGTGGTTGTTGAACCTATAATTTACTCTCAAAGCTTGTCATGGAAGGAACAAGAAATCCTCCAGTAAATTAGCCTGAGCATCAAACATAGTTTTTCTACCACCTACCCCACCCTGATGATCAGGATCAATTGCTCCTGCTAGGATGGTGACTCCTCTCCTTGCCTGCTGGCTTCTTGGCAGCCAAAGCATAACATTTAAAGGGACGCATTCTGTGTCACAGGTGGAATAGCCCCCTTATGAAAAGCAGGATCTCTATATGTGCAGAGAATACAGCTGCAGGGACAAGAAACATAAGTTCCCCAAGTGGATCACTGAAAAGATGGTAAGTAGGACACTCATATTTCCACAGTTTTTTTTCCGGATCCCAAATATGTTATGTTAAGGAAATAAAATTACATAGTGGTCATTGATTTTAGGGTGCATACTAAGTCTTGGAGAATGGCACTCCATCAAAGAGCTGGCACACTAGTTGCAGACTCAAAAGATCATTTCATCACTTTTTGAGGCCAGAAGCCTCTGAGTGGTGTGGTATGTGATAGATTATACCATCGTTTGCCGACTATCCCACCTTCTTTGCTATAAATTGATTAGGTTAGACATAGGGATGCATCATCTTCACTGTTTTTCAAGGAAGTTTTTTTTTTTTTTTTTCCCAGAGATGGGGAGTATTTTCAGTAGGCAGCTTTAAACTGTAAGTCCCTTTAAGGACAACCTCAGTTACAGAAAGCTTCATCCTCAAGGTCCTGCAATCCCAAAGACAGTACACATCTAGATCCTGATTTAGGCTGAGGAATAAAGGCTCAGTCACTTCTGCTCATAGTAGGACCACCCTTACTGTACCATTTTATCTCCAGAATTACACATAGGGTTGGACAAGGTTGTCACAGTTAGTTTTCTTTCTCTACCTATTTCTGCTTCCTTCCCCTCTATACACAACTTTGATCTAAAGGGTAATCCTTAGTAAACAACCTACACATCAATGCCTACCTTAGATTATGCTGCCTAAAGAACCCAACCTATGATAGTTGATGACAGGAGTAGCACCCCTAATTTATTGCTTTAGTTTTATAATTTTAGATTTACAGAAGAGTTGCAAACATAGTACAGAATTTCTCATACATTATTCACCCAGTTTCCCCTAATGTAAACATAATTATGGCTCAATTATCAAATCTAAGAAATTAGCATTGCCATAATACTATTAATTAAATATAGACTTTAGTCAGATTTCCCCAGTTTTTTCATTGATGTCCTTTTCTAGTTACAAGTAATTGAGCACACCACATTGCATTTAGTTTCATGTCTCACTAGTCTTTATTCTTTGAGCTTTATCATTTTTTTTCTTGTCTTTCAAGACCTTAATATTTTGAAGAGTACTAGAAGGGCCAATGATTCATTCTTACAGGAATAGATGTATAGTTGTGTGTGAGTTTTCTTTTCATGCACATAGGACCAGAACCAGTATGATTATTTGATGGCTTACATGTTTGATCCACTGGATAAGATTATACATAATATATCACATCAGCATAGGGAGCCCACTTTACACAAAAAGAGGTATTGGAGTGTCCTATAACCATAGTATTCATTGGTCATATTACATTCTCCACAGCACAGAAAGTTAAATCAGCAGTTTGGAGGTGATACTTTATACAACTATTTTGCCATCCTGCAGAATGTAGTATATACCTTGAATCAAAGACTTGTGTAGTAGGCTAAACAATGTCCCTCAAAGATATCAGAACTTGATACTTAGAGTCAATAAATGCTACTTTATTTGTAAGAAATATTTTTGCCAATATGATTTAATAAAGGATTGTGCAATCAAGGAATTATCTTGAATTATCCAGGTGGGCCCTAAATGCCAACATATGTGTCTTTATAAGATGGAGATTAGACACACACACAGGAGAAAACAACAAGAAGACAGAGTATAGAGAGATTTGACGATGTTGGCCTTGGAGAGTACATTGATGCACCCACAAGCCAAGGAATGCCTATAACCACCAGAATCTGGAAGAGACAAAGAATAGATTCTTCTATAAAACCTCCAGGGGGAGCACAGCCCTGCTTAAACCTTGATTTCAGCCTAATGAAGTTAATTTTAGACTTCTGGCCTCTGGAACTGTCAAAGAATAAATGCATACAGTTTTAAGCCACTAACATTTTGGTGATTTATTACAGCAGCCACAGGAAACTATTACAATTTGTATACGGTGCTATGTCTCCAAATGGATCCAAGAACCAAGGTTGGAAGCAGTAGCTCACTTACTGTCAACACAATGACCTACTTGAGTAATTTATCTTCCTGTCCTTGAAGCTCTGTACTGTGCAAGATTAGAAGTCCTGGTTCCAAAATGTGAAACATTTCTGCCATAGAAAAAAAACAAAATTCCCATTGAATTAGAAGATATGGCTATGTGTACTTCTGTACTTCATCTTGACAGGAGATCATAATGAGGGTGTAGGGCTGTGTTACACAACAAAGAAAGGAGGGAGTATGGTTTGCACCCAGGTGTTCCACTCAAGCCCTTTGGTACTTCCTTGATCAGTTGTGATGGTGAATGGGCAAGTGCAGCAAACCTAGTATGGGAAAGGTATGATGACCAGAGGGCATATCTCAGGAATAATGACCTAGGCCACTCTACCAGGTAGCCCAGGCCACCAAAAACAGAAAGGTGAATCTAAAATGGTTAGGGGAGGAGGAACACAATAAGCTTTGACTGGGACCCTGAGACCAGCTGCAGCAGAAGTGGTTATAGTTTTCCTACTTTTTTTTTAAAGACTTCCCTAGGAAGTGATGCCCACATAAACTCTGGAGATGTTGTAACTTGAAAATATATGAAGAAATGGGTCCAAGTAGAGCAAAGGTGGACTGTTATATGCATATGGTGATATGCCATCCAGATACCCCTTTAGGAAGGAATGGACTTCAGATTCAGGGAGCACTGTCAGCAAATATCTTTTACCTGGCACAAACTTTAGGAATTGCCTCAGATGCAGAAAACGATGTTGTTTGAAGACATGCCTTTCCTAGGCTGGTCCACACTGAATGACTTTGTGGTATGAAGGTGCAACAGTTTCAACCTAACTTGTGATCATCTCATGATCCACTTTAGGTCACTAGCTCCGTGGAACATCAGCCAAAGCTCTGGTACAGATTTACATTGCAGCTTTACTTCTCTTTCTGCCAAGTATTGTTTTTTACTCCTTTTTCCACGAGTGTTGATTTCAAGAGTACCAGCTATTAAAAACTTTATACCCTAACTTCCATCTCAGGACCTGCTTCAAAGAGAACTCAATCTGAAAGAGCATATTAGCATTGCCTTCCAGAGTTTTGGCTAGGAGTTTAATTCCTGGATGAAGGGAGAGTTCAACCATACTAAAAAATTCCCCCTATATATTCCTTGTTGTCTCTCTGTCTCCCACCTCAACTGCCTAAAATATGAGGTCCATGAGGACAAGGGTCAGTGCTGCCTGCCAGCATGGTACCTGTATATGGTAGATACTCAGTACATATTAAGTGAATTTTGTACATGTCACTTCAATAAATCTCTGGAAATGTGGATTCTAGTCATTAATGTGGCATTTTAAGAAGTTTAATGATAAAAAAGAAAGATCTAATAAGCCATAGTAGATTCTTTATTGAGATAACTTGTGTTTGGTTCACTGTATTTTTTTCTCTCTGTCACCCTTGTATTATAGTTGCAATTTAGCTGCTTGTGTGCACAAGGAAGTTCAGAAGTGGGAGGATATTGTTCAGACCGAGATCATGTTATTTTAGAATTAGATGTGGTTCACAAGACTAAAAGCTTCTTTGTTTGACACTCAGGTCCTAGTCTAACTAATTCTATAATTTTAAACAGAATGTTTCCCTAATCTACTTATTTCCCAGTCTTCATAACACAATAATCTGCATGCGTTGAAACAAAATTATTTTCGCTCATTTTACAACATTAGTGTATTTCTTTTTAGAAGAAATGTAAGGGGACATACTTAAACATTTTTTGCTACCACAAAGCAGTTGTAACCATAGATGACACTACCTACAGAGGAATGATAATTAAATCACAGAGTAATAAATATCTGGTGAATTTTTATTTTGAAAGGATAAAAACATTTTTATGAACATTCAATCTTTGCACTTTTGAAGTTTCAAAGTATTTATATGTCCAGTGACTCATACACTTACATCTAATTAGAGACAGATGTGTCCTTTTTTTTAACATCTTTATTTAGTATAATTGTTTTGCAATGTTGTGTTAGTTTCTGCTGTATAACAAAGGGAATCAGCTATACGTATACATATATCCCCATATCCCCTCCCTCTTATGTCTCCCTCCCAGCCTCCCTATCCCACCCCTCTAGGTAGTCACAAAGCACCTAGCTAATCTCCCTGTGCTATGCAGCTGCTTCCCACTAGCTATCTATTTTACATTTGGTAGTGTATATATGTCAATACCACTCTCTTCGTCCCAGCGTACCCTTCCCCCTCTCCGTGTCCTCAAGCCCATTCTCTACTTCTGTGTCTTTAGTCCTGCCCTGACCCTAGGTTCTTCAGAACCTTTTTTTTTTTTTTTTAGATTCCACATATATGTGTGAGCATACGGTATTTGTTTATCTCTTTCTGACTTACTTCACTCGGTATGACAGACTCTAGGTCCATCCACCTCACTACAAATAACTGAATTTCGTTTCTTTTTATGGCTGAGTAATTTCCCATTGTGTATATGTGCCACATGTTCTTTATCCATTCATCTGTTGATGGACACTTAGGTTCCCTCCATGTCAGGGCTATTGTAAATAGTGCTGCAATGAATATTGTGGTGCATGACTCTTTTTCAGTTATGGTTTTCTCAGGGTATATGCCCAGGAGTGGGATTGCTGGGTTGTATGATAGTTCTAATTTTAGTTTTTAAGGAACTTCTGTACTTTTTTCCATAGTGGCTGTATCAATTTACATTCCCACCAACAGGGCAAGAGGGTTCCCTTTACTCCACACCTTCTCCAGCATTTATTGTTTGTAGATTTTTGATGATGGCCAATCTGACTGGTGTGAGGTGATACCTGATTTTAGTTTTGATTTGCATTTCTCTAATGATTAGTGATGTTGAGCAACCTGTCATGTGTTTGTTGGCAATTTGTATATCTACTTTGGAAAAATGTCTATTTAGGTCCTCTGCCCAATTTTGGATCTTTTTTTTTTTTTTTATATTGAGCTGCTTGTATATTTTGGAGATTAATCATATGTCCGTTGTTTCATATGCAAATATTTTCTCCCATTCTGAAGGTTGTATTTTCTTCTTGTTTATGGTTTCCTTTGCTGGGCAAAATCTTTTAAGTTTCATTAGGTGCCAATTCTTCACTTTTATTTATTCTCATTAATCTAGGAGGTGGGTCAAAAACTATCTTGCTGGGATTTATGTCATAGTGTGTTCTGTGTATGCTTTCCTCTAAGAGTTTTATAGTGTCTGGCCTTACATTTAGGTCTTTAATCCATTTTGAGTTTATTTTTGTGTACAGTGTTAGGAAGTGTTCTAATTTCATTCTTTCTCATGTAGTGGTCAGTTTTCCCAGCACCACTTTATTGAAGAGGCTGTCTTTTCTCCATTGTATATTCTTGCCTCCTTTATCAAAGATAAGGTGACCATATGTGCATGGGTTTATCTCTGGGCTTTCTATCCTGTTCTATGAATCTATATTTCTGTTTTTGTGCCAGTACCATACTATCTTGATTACAGTAGCTTGTAGTATAGTCTGAAGTCAGGGAGTCTGATTCCTCCAGCTCCATTTTTCGTTCTCAAGATTGCTTTGGCTATTCAGGGTCCTTTGTGTTTCCATACAAATTATGACATTTTTTGTTTTAGCTCTGGAACAAAATTGTTTGTTTTGTTTTAGTTCAGTGAATAATGACATTGGTAGTTTGATAAAGTTTGCATTGAACCTGTAGATTGCTTTGGGTAGTATAGTCATTTTCACAATGTTGATTCTTCCAATCCAAGAACATGGCATATCTCTCCATCTGCTGGTATCGTCTTTAATTTCTTTCATCAGTGTCTTATAGTTTACTGCATACAGATCTTTTGTCTCCTTAGGTATGTTTATTCCTAGGTATTATATTCTTTTTGTTGCAATGGTAAATAGTAGTGTTTCCTTAATTTCTCTTTCAGATTTTTCATTATTAGTGTATAGGAATGCAAGAGATTTCTGTGCATTAATTTTGTATCATGCTACTTTACCAAATTAATTGATTAGCTCTAGTAGTTTTCTGGGAACATCTTTAGGGTTCTTTAGGTATAGTATCATGTCATCTGCAAACAGTGACTGTTTTACTTCTTCTTTTCCAATTTGCATTCTTTTTTTTCTTTTTCTTCTCTGATTGCTGTGGCTAAAACTTCCAAAACTATCTTGAATAATAGTGGTGAGAGTGGACAACCTTGTATTGTTCCTGATCTTAGTGGAAATGGTTGCAGTTTTTCACCATTGAGAACGATGTTGGCTGTGGATTTATCATATATGACCTTTATTATGTTGAGGTAAGTTCCTTCTATGCATACTTTCTGGAGGATTTTTATCATAAATGGGTGTTGAATTTTGTCAGAAGCATTTTTTGCATCTATTTAATTGATCACATGGCTTTTATTCTTTATTTGTGAATGTGGTGTATCACATTGATTGATTTGCACATATTGAAGAATCCTTTCTTGCCTGGGATAAACCCCACTTGATCGTGGTGCATGATCCTTTTAATGTGTTGTTAGATTCTGTTTCCTAGTATATCGTTGAGGATTTTTGCATTTATGTTCATCAGTGATACTAGCCTGTAAGTTTCGTTTTTTGTGACTTCTTTGTGTGGTTTTGGTGTCAGGGTGATGGTGGCCTCATAGAACGAGCTTGGGAGTGTTCCTCCCTCTGCTATATTTTGGAAGAGTTTGAGAAGGACAGATGTTAGCTCTTCTCTAAATGTTTGATAGAATTCACCTGTGAATCCATCTGGGCCTGGGCTTTTGTTTGTTGGAAGATTTTTAATCACAGTCTCAATTTTAGTGCTATGATTGGTCTGTTTATATTTCCTATTTCTTCCTGCTTCAGTCTCGGAAGGTTGTGCTTTTCTAAGAATTTGTCCATTTCTTCCAGGTTGTCCATTTTATTGGCATATATTTGTTTGTAGTAATAACTCATGATTCGTTGTATTTCTTCAGTGTCAGTTGTTACTTCTCCTTTTTCATTTCTAAGTCTATTGATTTGCATCTTTCTGCTTTTTTTCTTGATGAGGCTGGCTAATGGTTTATCAATGTTGTTTATCTTCTCAAAGAACCAGCTTTTAGTTTTACTGATCTTTGCTATTGTTTCCTTCATTTCTTTTTCATTTATTTCTGATCTAATCTTTATGATTCTTTTCCTTCTGGTAACTTTGGGTTTTTTTGTTCTTCTTTCTCTAACTGTTATTTCATAAGGTTAGGTTGTTTATTTGAGATTTTTCTTGTTTCTTGAGGTAAGATTGTATTGCTATAAACTTCTCTCTTAGAACTGCTTTTGCTGAATCCCATAGGTTTTGGGTCCTCATGCTTTCGTCATTTGTTTCTAGGTATTTTTTGATTTCCTCTTTGATTTCTTCAGTGATCTCTTGGTTATTTAGTAGTGTATTGTTTAGCCTCCATGTGTTTGTCTTTTTTACAGTTTTTTTCCTATAACTCATATCTAACCTCCTAGTGTTGTGGTCAGAAAAGATACTTGATATGATTTCAATTTTCTTAAATTTACCAAGGCTTGATTTGTGACCCAAGATATGATCTATCTTGGAGAATGTTCCTTGAGCACCTGAGAAGATAGTGTGTTCTCTTTGTTTTTGGATGGAATGTCCTATAAATAACAATTAAGTCCATCTTGTTTAATGTGTCATTTAAAGCTTGTGTTTCCTTATTTATTTTCATTTTGAATGATCTGGTCATTGGTGAAATTGGGGTGTTAAAGTTTCCTACTATGATTGTGTTACTGTTGATTTCCCCTTTTACGGTGGTTAGCATTTGCCTTATGTATTGATGTGCTCCTATGTTTGGTGCATAAATATTTACAATTGTTATATCTTCTTTTGGACTGATCCCTTGATCATTATGTAGTGTCCTTCTTTTCTCTTGTAAAACTCTTTATTTTAAAGTCTACTTTGTCTGATATGAGAATTGCTACTCCAGCTTTCTTTTGATTTCCATTTGCATGGAATATCTTTTTCCATCCCCTCACTTTCAGTCTGTCTGTGTCCCTAGATCTGAAGTGGGTTTCTTGTAGACAGCATCTATATGGGTCTTGTTTGTGTATCCATTCAGCCAGTCTATGTCTTTTGTTTGGAGAATTTAATCCATTTACATTTAAGGTAATTATCACTATGTATGTTGCTATTACCATTTTCTTAATTGTTTTGAGTTTGTTCTTGTAAGTCTTTTCTTTCACTTGTGTTTCCTTACTAAATAAGTTCCTTTAGCATTTTTTTTAAGCTGGTTTGGTGGTGCTCAATTCTCTTAACTTATGCTTCTCTGTAAGGTTTTAATTTTTCCATCAAATCTGAATGAGATCCTTACTGGGTAGAACAATCTTGGTTGTAGATTTTTCCCTTTCATCCCTTTAAATATGTCCTGCCACTCCCTTCTGGCTTGCAGAGTTTCTGCTGAAAGATCAGCTGTTAATCTTATGGGGGTCCCCTTGTAGGTTATTTGTTGCTTTTCCCTTGCTGCTTTTAATATTTTTTCTTTGTTTCTAATTTTTAATAGTTTGATTAATATGTGTCAGCATTTTTCTCCTTGGATATTTCTTGTATGGGTCTCTCTGCACTTCCTGGAATTGATTGACTATTTCCTTTCCTATTTTTTGGAAGTTTTCAACTCTAGTCTCTTCAAATATATTCCTAGTCCATTTCTTTTCCTCTTCTTCTTCTGGGACCCCTATAAATCTAATGTTGGTGTGTTTAATGTAGTCCCAGAGGTCTCTGAGAATGTCTTCAATTCTTTTCATTGTTTTTTTTTCTTTATTCTGTTCTGCAGTAGTTATTTCCACTATTTTATCTTCCAGGTCACTTATCCGTTCTTCTGCCTCATTTATTCTGCTATTGATCCCTTCTAGAGTCGTTTTGATTTCATTTATTCTGTTGTTCATCATTGTTTGTTTGCTCTTTAGTTCTTCTAGGTCTTTGTTAAATGCTTCTGTATTTTCTCCATTCTATTTCCAAGACGTTGGATCATCTTTACTATCATTACTCTGAATTGTTTTCAGGTAGACTGCTTATTTCCTCTTTGTTTGTTTGGTCTGGTGGGTTTTTACCTTGCTCCTTCGTCTGCTGTATATTTTTCGGTCTTCTTATATTGCTTAACTTACTGTGTTTGGGGTCTCCTTTTCAGAAGCTGCACATTCATAGTTCCTTTTTTTTTTTTTTTTTTTAATTTTTCTGCCCTCAGTGGGTTTGTAGGCTTCCTGGTGGAGGGGACTGGTGTCTCTGTTGTAGTGGCCGAGGTTGGATCTTTTCTTTCTGCTGGGCAAGACTACATCTGGTGGTGTGTTTTGGGGTGTCTGTGAACTTTATGATTTTAGGCAACCTCTCTTCTAATGGGTGGGGTTGTGTTCTTATCTATCTAGTTGTTTGGCCTGGGGTGTCCAGCACTGGAGCTTGCTGATCATTGAGTGGAGCTGGGTCTTAGCATTGAGATGGAGATCTCTGGGAGAGCTCTTGACAATTGATATTACCATGGGCCAGGAGGTCTCTGGTGGACCAGTGTCCTGAACTCAGTTCTCCCACCTCAGAGGCTCAGGCTTGACACCTAGCCAGAGCGCCAAGACCCTGTCAGCTATACCGCACAGAAGAAAATGGAGAAAAAAAGAAAGAAAGAAAATAATGTAAAATAAAATGAAGTTATTAAAATAGAAAATTTAAAAAATATTATGAAAATAAGAGTAATTTAAAAAAAAAGAAGAGAACAACAAAACTAATAAACAAATCCACCAATGATAACAAGTGCTAAAAACTATACAAAAAAACCCAGACAGACAGAACCCTAGGGCAAATGGTAAAAGCAAACCTACACAGACAAAATCACACAAAGAAGCATACGCATACATACTCATAAACAGAGATAAAGCAAAAAATATATATATATGTATATATATACATATATATATACATATACATATATATATGTATGTGTATATATATATATGTATATATATAAAGAAGAGAGAAACCAAATCAATAAACAAATCTACCAATGACAATAAGCTCTAAATACTAAGCTAAGGTAAATGTAAAACTAAAAAGTAATTAGACACAGAAAACAAACCCCAAGTCTACAGTTGCTCCCAAAGTCCACAGCCTCAGTTTTGGATGATTTGTTGTCTATTCAGGTATTCCACAGATGCAAGTTACAACAAGCTGATTGTGGAGATTTAATTCACTGCTCCTGGGGCTTCATGAATAATTTCCCTTTCTCTTCTTTGTTCACACAGCTCCTGGGGTTCGGCTTTGGATTTGGCCCTGCCTCTGCATGTAGGTCACCTTCTGGGGTCTGTTCTTCACCCAGACAAGAGCGGGTTAAAGGAGTGGCTGATTCGGGTGCTCTGGCTCACTCAGGGCAGGGAGAGGAAGGAGCGGCAGCAGAGGCCAGCATGACGTTGCAACAGCCTGGCGCACGCCATGTGTTCTCCCAGGGATCACGTGACACTGGCAGTGGCAAGCTACACAGGCTCCTGAGAGGGGAGATGTGGATAGTGACCTGTGCTAGCACACAGGACTCTTGGTGGCTGCAGCAGCAGTGTTAACATTTCATGCCCATCTCTGGTGTCTGCGCTGATAGCCGCGGCTGGTGCTGTTCTCTGGACTTCATTTAGGCAGTGCTCTGAATCCCCTCACCTCATACACCCCAAAACAATGGTCTCTTGCCTCTTAGGCAGATCCAGACATTTTCCTGGACTCCCTCCTGTCTAGCTGTGGCTCACTAGCCCCCTTCAGGCTGTGTTTACGCAGCCAACCCCAGTCCTCTCCCTGGGATCTGACCTCCGAAGTCTGAGCCTCAGCTCCCAGCCCCCACCCATCCTGACGGGTGAGCAGACAAGCCTGTCAGGTGAGTTGGCACTGATCCTCTGTGTGGGAATCTCTCTGCTTTGCCCTCTGCACCCTTGTTGCTCTGCTCTCCTCCATGGCTCTGAAGCTTCACAACCACCCACCATCCGTCTCTACTAATGAAGGGTCTTCCTAGTGTGTGGAAATTTTTTCTCCTTCACAGCTCCCTCCCAGGGGTGCAGGTCCTGTCCCTATTCTTTTGTCTCTGTTTTCTCTTTTTTTATTTTGTTCTACCCAGGTACATGGGGAGTTTCTTGCCTTTTGGGAAGTCTGAGGTCTTCTGCCAGCCTTCAGTAGGTGTTCTGTAGGAGTTATTCTACATTTAGATGTATTTCTGGTGTATTTGTGGGGAGGAAGGTGATTTCCACGTCTTACTCCTCCACCATCTTGAAGGTCCCTCCTATTTATATTTTTGTGGTGAGAACATTTGATATCTACTCTCTTAGCAAATTTCAAATACATAATATATTATTATTAACTACAGTCACCATGATGTAGTTAGGTTTACATTAGGTTTCCAGAATTCTATAATTTCCCTTTAAATCTCAATTATGTCTTCATTTTTCTGCTGAAATCCCCTATCTGTATGCATGTTAAAATTATGTTTACCTTTATTTTATTTCTTGAATTTTAAACATACATAATTGTTGCTTTAAAGGTTATACTGCTTAGTACAGCATAATCTTGTTTCTTTATATGATTTGTAAATTTGAATAGTGGATATTGTAAATAATATGTCATATAGATTCTCAATTGTGTTATTGTCCTTGATTAGTGTTTTTACTTATCTTTACCCATGTACAGTAAAAGATTAACTTTGTCCAAAGAGAGGGTTTTCCTTTGCCTTCAGCTCCTAGGAGGTAACTTCTAAGTTCTTAGAATTGTCCTGCCTGATAAAAATCTGTCAACTTGATTCTGGAGGGGCTGCAGAGTAAAATCAGTCATGTGGCATGCCCTAGCCCAACAAAAGTGCTGACTACCAATGTTTGGATGAGTTCCCCTCATTGGCAACATCCTATACATTTTGTCAAACATAATTCGCAGGAGAAATAGACACTGTCTGCATGACTCCCTTGGGAGAGGACAGTTGGAAGCTCTGTGCCTTTTTGTCTTTTGGATCCTCATCTATGTGTTTCCCTCTGCTGATTAATCTGTATCTTTTGATTATGATTGCTTTTCTGAGATCTGTGAGTCCATCTAGTGAATTATGGAACCTGAAAGTTATACTGAAGATACCCAAACTTATAATTGGTGTCAACAATGAGAGTTGGTCTTGAGAACTCCTAAATTTGAAAACAGGATAACTTTTGGCTGATTACTATGAATGTATGAAAGCTCTGTTTCAAGCTATTTTTAAAGGATGCTCTGTGAAAAGCCCAAGGCATTTCCCAATCCTTTATAATTCATCAAACTTCCCAATGATTTTTCCTGCAGTGTATTTTGTTGGGACTTAATTTGGACTTTGTTAGCACAGATGTAGAATATGTCTTATATAGGACATTTATTCTTATCAGAAATGTAATAAACTCCGGCATTAAGTAAATTTGAGATGCCAGAATTTCCTCCCTTTAACTTAGAATACAATATCATATAGAATAGAAGTGGGCAAATATTTTGTAAAAGACATTGTCTTCACCGAGATACTGTAATACATCGCATTAAAGAGATCATTATCATCATTAAAATGTTCTGTAGTGTCTGTTTCTGGACTTCATCAACAATTGTAGAAGGTACTGCAAGATCCTGATTTTAATGGAAATGATGTCCCAGAGTGGCAAAAGTTAGATCATAGCTCTCAAACACCAGAAGCAAGGTATACATAGTAACTATACTGCATAGTAGAACTGGAATGATGACCATAGTTATGTGACCCGTGGAATGTTTGGTAATGGTAATGGTATTCCTATGTTTGAAATAAAGAGTTAGCCATCTAAATTCTTGATCTGAGATCAAGTTTAAAAAAATTTTCTAGGCCATAGTAATAGATCATTCACCTATTCTAATGTAGGTCATGGAATTTAATCCATTTTCTAAGACTAAGACTATCTTTAGGTTCACAGACCATTAATAAAGAGGAAGCAGGTGTTCCTAAAGGAGATTCCTAAAACATGTTAATAAACACTTTACATAAATATTCTCCTAGACTTCTAAACAGTGAACTGTAGCAACTTGTTGCAAGATTTTCATTAAGGGCAAAGAAATAACATGTAATTCTCAGAGATTATAATTGAGGTCTATTAGTGTGGGGGGTTATAGCCATCAATGATAAGTAGAGTTTTACCCAGCCCCACTGATAATCAGCTCAGTTGTTTTTTAAATATATCCTCTGATTATTACTTTAGGGCTTGGATTCATATGGTCATCTAATACTCAACAAATTGTGGAATACCCATATTCTTTCCTTATTTATGAATTGAGGGATATTAAGTTAGAATTGACCAAGTTGAAGAATGTAGAGTTGAAGTTTATGGAACTAATCTCTATCAAAAATAACAAATAAAATGTGATACTACATACCTGGAGAAACACAAGTATTAATACCACTACAAGGTACTTAAAATATGGGAAAGTGGTGGTTTTTACTGCCTTCATGTGACTCTATTATTTTCCTTGTGTAGAAGACAGATGACTCTTGAAGTTTACTATTTATTTATTCATTTATTTCCAGTCTTGAGATGTAATTGATATACTGCACTGCATAAATATATATTGTACAGCATAATGACTTGACTTACATATACTGTGAAACGATTACCACAGTAAGTTTGTTAACAAGTATTATATACCCACACAAAAAAGAAAAAAAAATGTTTTTTTCCTTGTGATGAAATCTCTTAGGATTGATTTTTAAACAATTTTAAAATATACCATATAGCAGTTTTAGCTACAATCACCATGTTGTAGATTACATCCCAGTATTTGTCTTAGAACTGGAAGTTTGCATCTTTTGACCACCTCCTCCAATTCCCCTGCCACCTACCTCCTGACTCTCTAATAACCACAGATCTGATCTAGATGTCTATTAATTTGGTTTTTGTGTGGTTGTTGTTTATTTTTTTTTTTTTTAGATTCTACATATAAGTAGCTTATACAGTATTTGTCTTTCTCTGTCTGACTTATTTCACTAGCATCAGACCCTCGAAGTCTATCCATGTTGTTGCAATGACAGGATTTTCTTCTTTTTGTAATGGCTGTGTATATATATATATATATATATATATATATATATATATATATTACAACTTCTTTATCCATATATCCATTGATGGACACTTAGGTTGTTACCAAGTCTTGGCTATTTTAAACAGTGCTGCTTAAATATGTAAGTTCAGATAACTATTTGACACAGTGTTTTTGTTTCCTTCAAATATACCCAGAAGTGAAATTGCTGCATTATATGGTACTTTCATTTTACATTTTTGAGAAATCTCTATACTATTTTCCACAGTGGTTGTACCAATTTACAGTTCTACCAACAATGTAAAAGGGTTTCCATTTCTTCCACATCTTCACTAACACTGGGTATTTCTTGTATTTTTGATGACACCATTCAACCAGGTGTGAGGTGATGTCTCATTTGTACTTCCCTGATGATTAGTAATGTTGAACACGTTTTCATGTACCTATTGACAATTTGCATATTTTCTTTGAAAAACATGTCTACAAGCATACCTTGTTTTATTGCACTTTGCTTTACTATGTTTCACAGATATTGTGTTTTTTTTTACAAAATGAAGGTTTGGGGCAACCCTGCATCCAGCAAGTTAATCAGCACAATTTTCCCAACAGCATTTACTCGCTTCCTGTCTCTGTGTCACATTTTGGTAATTCTTGCAATATTTTAAACTTTTTCATTATTATATTTGTTATGGTGATCTGTCATCAGTGATCTTTTTTTTTAATAAATTTATTTATTTTATTTTGGGCTGCTTTGGGTCTTTGTTGCTGTGTGCAGGCTTTCTCTAGTTGCAGTGAGTGGGGGCTACTATTTGTTGCAGTGTGGGGGCTTCTCATTGAGGTGGCTTATTTTATTGCGGAGCCTGTGCTCTAGGTGCACAGGCTTCAGTAGTTGTGGCTTGCAGGTGTTAGAGCATAGGGTTAGTAGTTGTGGCATATGGGCTTAGTTGCTTTGCAGCATGTGGGATCTTCCTGGACCAGGGCTAGAACCCATGTCCCCTGCATTGGCAGGTGGATTCTCAACCACTGAGCCACCAGGGAAGCCTTGTGACCAGTGATCTTTGATGTTACTATTGCAAAAAGACTATGACGTGCTGGAGGTTTAGATGATCATTAACATTCTTTAAGAATAGATTTCTTTTTAATTAAGGTGTGTACATTGATTTTTAGACATAATGCTATTGTGCACCCAATGGACAACAGTGTAGTGTAAACATAACTTTTATATGTACTGGAAAACCAACAAACAAAAATTCCTGTGACGTGCTTTATTGTGATATTCACTTACAGCAGTATTCTGGAACAAAACCTGCAATATTGTGGAAGTATGCCTGTATTCAGTTCCTCTGCCTATTTTTTAATCAGATTTTGTTTGTTTCTTCGTTTGTTTTTTGCTGTTGAGTTGTATGAGTTCTTTATGTATTTTGCATATCAACCCCTTATCAGATATATAACCTGCAAATATTTTCTGTCATTTGGTAGGTTGCTTTTTCATTTTGTTAATGGTTTCCTTTGCCTTGCAGAAGTTTTTTAGTTTGATGGAGTCCCACTTTTTTTTAAATTTTTCTGCTTTTGCCTTAGGTGTCATATCTGAAAAATCATTGCTAAGATGTATGTAGAAGAGCTTTTCTCCTATGTTTTCTTATAGCTTTTTGTTTTCTTTTGATTTCCATCTTATATTTAAGTCTTAAAGCCATTTTCAGTTAATTTTTGTGAGTGGTGTAAGAGGGGTGTCTAGTTTCATTCTTTTACATGTGAATATTCAATATTCTCCAGCACCATTTATTGAAGAGACATCTTTTCTCCATTAAGTGTTGCTGACTCCCTTGTTAAATATCGGTTGATCATATATGCAGGGGTTTATTTCTGGGCTCTTGATTCTGTTTCATTTGTCTATCTGTTAGTTTCTATGCCAATACCATACTGTTTTGATTACTATAGCTTTCTAGTATGGCTTGAAATTAGTAAGTTCAATACCTTCAGCTTTGTTCTTCTTTCTCAGGAATGTTTTGGCTACTTAGAGGTCTTTTGTTCTTCCATATAAATTTTATGATTTTTTCTACTTCTGTAAAACATGCTATTGGAAACTTGGGAGAGATTGCATTGACTCGAAAGGTGGCTTTGGTTAGTATAGACATTTTAATAATATTAATTATTCTAGTACATGAACACCAAATACCTTTCTATCTATGTCTTCTTTCATTTCTTTCATCAATGTCTTATAGTTTTCAGAGTATAGCTATTTCACCTCCTTGGTTAAATTTATTCTCAAGTATTTTATTGTGTTTGATGCTTTAGTAAATGAGATCATTTTCTTTATTTCTTTTATAATTTTTCATTAGTGTTTATAAAGACTACTGGTTTTTGTGTGGAAATTTAATCTTGATGTTTTACTAAATTTGTTGATTAGATCTAACAATTTTTTGGTGAAGTCTTTAAGATTTTCTAAATATGAAAGCATGTCATCTGCAAGTAGAGAAAATTTTACTTCTTTCTTTCCAATTCCATTACCTTTTTTTTTTTTTTTCTTGCTTGATTGCTCTGGATAGGACTTCCAGTACTATGTTAAACAGGAGTGGTGAGAGTGGGTGCGATTGTCTTGTAATATTATGTATCCAATAACAGATCACGTAGTTACGGTTATTTTTACTACATTAGTTTAACTTTTAAACTACAGCCTTAAGTGAATTTCACACCACTATTATCATATTACAGAATCTAACTTTGATTATATATTTACTGTTTCCTGGGAGTCTTATGTACTCTCTTATGTTTTTATGATGTTAATTAGTGTCCTTTATTTCCACTCAAAGAAATTCTTTAACATTTCTTGTAAGACAGGTTTAGTGGTGATGGGCTCCTTCTGTTTTCTTTGTACAGGAAAGTATTTCTCCTTCATTTCTGATCAACAGATTTGCCTGGTATAGAATTCTTGGTTGATAGTTTTATCTTCAGAATTTTGAATGTATTATTCCATTCTTTCCTGACCTGAAAAGTTTCTTTTGTGATTTACACCAATAGTCATATGGGGGTTCCCTTATATGTAATTTCTCTCTTGTCTCTTGCTGCTTTGAAACTTCTTTTTCTGATTTGACTTTTTTTTTTTTTTTCCGTACGCAGGCCTCTCATTGTTGTGGCCTCTCCCATTGTGGAGCACAGGCTCCGGACGCGCAGGCTCAGCGGCCATGGCTCACGGGCCCAGTCGCTCCACAGCATGTGGGATCTTCCCAGACCAGGGCACGAACCCGTGTCCCCTGCATCGGCAGGTGGACTCAACCACTGCACCACCAGGGAAGCCCTGATTTTAATTTTGACAATGTAATTTTAATGTGTCTTGGTGTAGTCCTCTTTTTGTTCAACCAATTTTGGATCCTTTGGGCCACATAGATCTGGGTGTCTATTTCTCTCCCCAAGTTTTGGGAAATTTTAGCCATTATTGCCTTAAATAGAGTCTTCCTTTACTCTTTTTCTTCTTTGGGAATTCCCATATTGAGGATAATGTTTCCTGTGACTGTGTTCCATAAGTTTTGTAGGCTTTCTTCACTCTTTTTCTTTTTGCTTTTCTGACTATATTCTTTCAAATGTCCTTTCTTTTAGGTCACTGATTCTTCTGCATGGTTGAGTCTGCTTTAGAAGCAATCTGTTGAATTCTTCAATTCAGCACTATATTTTTCAGCCTTAATTTTTATGGTTTCTATTCCTTTGTTGAACTTCTCATCTTGTTCATGCATTGTTTTTCTAATTTTATTCAGTTGTCTTACTGTGTGTTTTTGCAATTCAGTAAACTTCTTTAAAAGGATTATTCTCAATTCTTTGTGTGACAGTTCATAGATCTCCATTTTGTTAGGGTTATTTGTTGGAGCTTTATTAGTTTCCTTTGGTGGTGTCATATTTACTTGATTTTTCATGATAGTTGATTCCTTATGTTTGTATCTGTGTGTTTGAGAATGTGGGCTCCTTTTTCAGGCATTGTCAGTTCATTTTGGCAAAGACAGTTCATCACCAGTCTGCTTGGCTTGTTCTGGACATGTAAGCTGGTAACATATTTGTTGAGTGTAATTTGTTACCAGGGTCTATTTTGGGCAGTGGACTTGCCCATTTTTTAAGATTAGGTGATGCCACAGGCTGAGACTTGTTAAATAGGATATTTGGTTTTGTACTCTACCCAAGTGAGGCTGTAGAAGGGGTTCCATGGTTGTCTGAACTCTCTGGTCAGACTTCCTAAGGTGGTCAGTACTTGTTACTGTACTCAGGAGTATAGTATGAATTATTTCCCTTCCTTGGTGAGGCAGCAGGATGGGTCTCAAGGGCTGTGTTGCTCATTGTTTGGGGATCTGAATCAAGCTAGACTGTGCATTCAATATCTTGGCCACATGGGATCACTGCTTTTTCTCTGTGGATGGGAAAAGCTCTGTGCTGTGCTCTCTGTTCAAGTGTCACTGCGTGCAAAGCTATAGGATGGGCTACACTTAAGTTCCCTAGTTGAATGGGCTGAAAGCTGTACTCATCAGTGAGTAGGACTATGAATTAGTTTTCCTACTCAGGCAGAGCCCTATGTAGGCTCAAAGGCTGGCAATGCTCTTATTTGGGGGTCACTTGAAACAGAATAATGCACCAAGTTCCCTGGCCTGACAGACCACTGTCCTAGCTCTGCAAAAGACTGGGTTTTACACAGAAATGCCACATAATCAGAGTTGCAGCATGGGTGACATAGATTTCTGGGCGCTCTAGTTAGGCTTGCTGGTCAGGTCAGGCTAGAGGATGTATTCAGTTTTGGATAGTGCTATGAATTACTTCCTCTACCCAGTTGGGGCTCAGAACATGCCCCAGGGCTATCAAGCTTCTTTGTTTAGGAATCAAATCAGATAGACATTCACACTTAGCTCCCTGGACAGATGGAGCCACCATCCTTGCTCTGCAGACACAGAGCTGTTGGTTGGCTTCTCTGCTCAGGTGCTTCTGTAATTGGGGCTGCAGAGTGGGCTACTAAGATTCCTGGGATCTCTGGTTATGTTTTCCGATTAGCAGGGTTAAAGGTTATGTTAGTCAGTGGACAGGGTTACAGATTAGATTTCCTGCTGGGAGGTAAGGGGACCTGTAGATCAGACTCCAAGGCTGACAAGACTCTTATTGGAGGAACTAATCGTGCAGACCTGTGTACCAAACTCTCTGGTCAAGCAGGTTTGTCAGCTTTTCTCTGCAGATAGATGGAACTGCTGGCTGGACTCTCTGCTTGAGTGCTGCTGGACCAAGCCATTGCCAGGTACTCAGGCCAGGCTTTCTGGTCAGGCAGGACCAGGAGCTACATTCAGCAGTGGGTGGGAATATGAACTAGCTCCCCTGCTTGAGCAGAGCAGGGAATTGGCTCCAAGCCTGGTAAGGCCTTTTGTGGTCTTGATTCTAACTGATCCACACTCCACGTTTATTGACCAAATGGTGTCACTGGTTTTCTTCTGCAGATGATCAGTTCTGCCTACTGGACTATGCTTATGCATTGCTGAGTAACATAGCTTTCAAGAATTCTGACAAACCTTTCTGGTTGATCATGGCCAGGAATAACATTCAGCAATAGGCAGGACTATGACTCAGTTCCCCTGCCTGGCCTGGGGAAAACACAGGGTCCAGGGTCAGCAAGGCTCTTTATGTGTGGTCCAAAATTGGGCAGACCTGGTCAGACTGTGTCAACTGCTCTTCCCTGATCAGACTGTGTCAACTTCCTGGCTCTGCAGATGAGTAAAGCCGCTAATTGGAAATAATACTTGGGCACTGCAGTAAGGACTCAGTCTGTCTGGATCTGAGCACTGGTTGCTACAAGTCCCTCCATACTTCTCCACCACAATCAGATGTCCAGTGGGGCCAAGCTCCTCAGATTTCTCTATGATCCCCATGAGGCAAGATGAGAGTGGGGACTCCCAAGAAGCATCCCACAATGCTGGGAGAGCTAGATATCCACCTAGGTTCTATTCCCACTGATGGAACCATAAGTTGAGGAGAACTCTTAGTGTGGTGCTGCACTGGCCTGGGTGGGGAGCGATGCAACATATACCCCCTCCTCTTATCCTTTAATGCCATCTGTTATGGTCTCTGTGGTGCAAGAGGGTGCTTCTGCCTCACCTTTGTGTTCTAGGAATTTCTCAGTGGTGTCTTGTCCATGAAAGTTGTTATTCTTCTTGTAAGGGACAGTGAGATTGGGAGTAACCTTTGTTACTGTCTCAGTGATGCCACTCTCCCAAAGTATAATTTTAATTATAATCAGTCATTGACTTTTTTTGTAACTGCAATTTTAGATTTTTTGTTTGTTTGTTTGTTTTTTAATTTGTTTTGTTTTTTACCAAGGCATATAAGCAAAGGCTCTAAAAAATATGATGCAGCTATTGTTGTGACACATTATTGTATTAATTTATGCTAATTAATAAAAATACCATAAACTATTTACCTTTTCCTTGTATGTACTGAAATACATGTTCCTAGAATCTGTATCTACTATAAAGTTCTTTGTCATAATCTAATACATTGAAATCTTCTGATAAGACATCATTCAAGGCTCAGTGTGTTTATGACATCAGCTAACTTGAATCTATTGAGAATTAACTACCATGAATACTCCAGGTAAATTGGTATGATATAATGACCCCAGAAAGTAGCTAATATACCTGATATAATATCAGGGACTTGTCATCTTGGTTATAAGGTTTCTAAGCTGTAGTATTTGGAGCTGAAATATTTATCAAAAGTAACAATAGAATGACAACAACAAAATGATAGATTAGACACTTCAAGATTCTGTCCCTACAACAAAGCATCAAAAAACAAGCAGAAACTTCCAGGACCAAACTTGTCATAACTCTGGAAAATAATCAAAGCTTTAATCAAGAAAATGCTGAATCACAAAAAGGTAATTTAAAAATGGCAGAAACACCTTTGCAGCATTTTTACTTGCACTTGCCCCACACCCTCTCTGGCTTGGAGGCAATCTTTATGATGGAAGCTAATGTTCCCAATGTAGAACCATGATCCCTGGTTCTGGAGGAGGAGACCTGACCTTATTTGTGGAATATTGTGTTTCTCTCTTCTAGCCTTTGGAGGATACATGAAGAATTATTTTGAAGTACTCATATCTTTTGTCCCTAATTTAGAACTGTTTCAGGCCATAAAAGTGATAGGCATTGCTTGAAAACACTGTAAGGCAAATGAAAAAATAGCAGTCACACAGAGTTTATATATATATATAAACTCTTATATATATATATATGGTTGACATACAATAGACCAGTGGTCTGCAAACTTTTTGGCACCAGGGACCTGTTTCATGGAAGACAATTTTTCCATGTACTAGGGTAGGAATGTTTTTGGAATGATTCAAGCACATTACATTTATTTTGAACTTTATTTCTATTATTATTACATAGTGATATATAATGAAATAATTGTACAATTCACTGTAATGTGGGAGTTACTGAATCAGTGGGAGCCCTGAGCTTGTTTTCACTTGCCACACACTGGTAAGGTTTTGATGAGTCTGAAACAATTGATTTATTATGGTCTCTGTGCAATCAAACCTCTCTGCTAATGATAATCTATATTTGCAGCTGCTCCCCAGCACTAGTATCACTGCCTCAACTACACCTCAGATCATCAGGCATTAGATCCTCATAAGGAGCGCACAACCTAGATCACTCACATGTGCAGTTCACAGTAGGGTTTGTGCTCCTATGAGAATCTAATGCCCTGCTAATCTGACAGGATGTGGAGCTCAGGAGGTAATGAGAGTGATGGGGAGTGGCTGTAAATACAGATGAAGCTTTGCTCGCTTGCCCGTCACTCACTCCTGCTGTGTGACCCATTTCTTAACAGGACATGGACCAGTACCAGTCTGTACCTGGGGGTTGGGAACCCCTGAAATAGAAAACCTAAATCCAGGGAAGAAAAGCTGAAGAGAGTTTCTTTGAGAAATTCAGATATTCAAAAGTGCCCATGTATAATGGGGAATTTAGAATATCACTCATATACCCAGGGCAGGACACATACTCAGAAAAACCCCAGGAAGACCCAAAATTTTCACCTTTGGCTGATCTCCAGATTCAGCGCAAACAGGAGCAAGTCTATCAGAGTTGTAAATAGACTGAATAAATATTGGAACACCCAACCACAGAACGAATCCTAAAAGACTGGGTTCTTTTTTTTTTTTTCATCTTTTGGAAAATAAGGAAATTTGTAAAATCCTAGCTGAACATAAGCTAAAGGAACAGAAAATTCAGTGACTCACATGACAAAGAATATAGTCTGTTCAAAAATAGGTTAGAAAAATTACTAAGCAAGTGGATTATAGCTTTTAGCATTCAAAAAATATCAAACCCTGGGGAAGGGGGAGAATCTGGTTTCCAGATTTAACACATTATAATATTCAAATGTCCAGTTTTCAAAAACAACCAACAAATAAACACCACATGTCATATAATGAAAGAGGAAAGTATGTCCTATTCAAAGGAAGAAAATAATTGACAGAAACTCTCCCTGAGGAAATCCAGACATTGCATTTACTAAATATTTTAAAACAACTGTCTTACATATGCTGAAAGAACTAAAGGAAACCATTGATAAAGAACTAAAGGAAATCAGGAAAATGATGTATGAACAGAAGGGCAATAAAAAATATATAGATATTAAAAGGAAAAAAAACAGAAATTCTAAAGTTCTAAAGTATAGTAACTGGAATGAAAAACTCTCCAATGGGGTACAATGGTAGATTTAAGCAGGCAGAATAAAGAATCAGCAAAACTTGAATATAGGAAAATTGAAATTACCAAGCCTGAGGAGAAGAAAAAAATGAAGAAAAAAGTGAACAGAGCCTGAGGTTCCTGTATAGTAGCTTACTTTCAAGTAAACCAACATACATATTATGGGAATCACAGAAGAATAAAAAGAGAAAAGGATAGAAAGATATTTGAATAAATAATAAATGAAAACCTGCCAAATTTGATGAAAGACATGAAGATATACATCCAAGAACCTCAACAAATTCCAGCAGGAAAAACTCATAGAGCTCAATATGGTAACATATTATAATCAAACTGTTGAAAGATGAAGAAAAGGCGACAATTTTGAAAGTAGCAAGAGAGAAGCAACTCATCATATATAAATGATCTTCAAGAAGATTAACAGCTGATATCACATCAAAAACCATGGAGGTCAAAAGGCAAAGGGATGACATATTTAAGTGTTGAAAGAAAAAAATAGCAATCAACCTAGAATACTAAATCAAGCAAAAGTCTTTCAAAAATGAGGGAGAGGGCTTCCCTGGTGGCGCAGTGGTTGACAGTCCACCTGCCAATGCAGGGGACATGGGTTCGTGCCCTGGTCAGGGAAGATCCCACATACCCCAGAGTGGCTAGGCCTGTGAGCCATGGCCGCTGAGCTTGCGCGTCCAGAACCTGTGCTCCACAACACGGGAGACCACAACAGTGAGAGGCCCGCGTACCACGAAAAAAAAGTAAAAAATAAAATAAGGGAGAAATTAACACATTTCCAGATGAGCAAAAGGTGAACTATTTCATTACCACTAGACCTGTCCAACAAGAAATGCTAAAGGAGTCCTTCTGGTTGACTTAACTCAAAACCATATGAAAAAAAATAAATGTTTTTGGTAAAGGTAACTAAGTGGACAAACATAAAAGCCAGTAGTATTTTATTTTTGTTTGTTAACTCTACTTTTTATGTCTTACATGATTTAAAACACAAATTAATAATAATTATAATAATAATTCTATGTTATCAAGCAAACAATGCATAAAGATACACTTTTTGACAACAGTAATATAAAAAGGATATTAAGCTGTATAGGAGTATGTTCTTTAGGATAGTAAATATAATTTGGTACCAACTTCAGCTAGATTGTAATACACTTAGAGTATTAAGTGTAATTCCCATAGAAAATATCTTAGAGATGTATATACAATGAAATGAGAAGGGAACTTGAACAATTCAATACAAAAGAAACCAGTTAGACTCAAAATAAGGCAGTAATGGAGGGTAAAATGGCCCAAAATGTGTAATGTGTAGAGAAAACCAATATCATATTGATAGAAATTTTTCCTTATTAGTATTAACTTGAAATGTAAATGGATTGAACCCTCCAATCAAAAGACAAAGATTAGTAGAATGGAAAATAAAACATGATTCAATGATATGCTGTCTATAAGATCCTTACTTTACCTCTAAAGACACAAATAGATTGAAAGTAAAGAGATGGAGAAAGATATTCCATGCAAATAATAACTAAAAGAGAGCTGGGTGGCGAAACTAATATCACACAAAATAGACTTTAAGCTATGAGGCAAAAAGGACAATACATATTAATAAAAGGGTCAATTCATCAAGAAGCTATAACAATTATATATATATATATATGTTGAATCAAAATATATGATTCAAACATTACTAGAATTGAAGGTAGAAATAGCTCTATGATAATAGAGACTTCAATACTTTCAATAATGGACAGAAAATCAATAAAGAAATAAAGGACTTGAATAACACTATTAATCAAATAGGCCTATAGAACTCACATATAGAACACTCTACCCAACAACAGCAGAATACACATTATCCTCAAGTGTACCTGTAATATTCTCCAGGAGAGACCGTATGCTAGGACATGAAACATGTCTCAATAAATTTTAAAAGATTGAAATCATACAAAGTGTTTTCTATGATTGCAATGTAATGAAGCTAGAAATCAATAACAGAAAGAAAACTGAAAAATTCACAAATATGTGGGAATTAAATGACACACTGTTTTTTTTTTTGCTTCTCACTGTTGTGGCCTCTCCCGTTGCAGAGCACAGACTCCGGACGTTGCAGGCTCAGTGGCCATGGCTCACGGGCCCAGTCACTCCGCAGCATGTGGGATCTTCCCGGACTGGGGCACAAACCCATGTCTCTTGCATCGGCTGGCGGACTCTCAACCACTGCTCCACCAGGGAAACTCAATGACACACTTTTAAACAACTATTGAGTCAAGAAGAAATCAGATGGAAATTTAGAAAATGCCTAGATGTGAATAAAAGTAAAGACACAACATACCTGACCATATGGAATACAGTTAAGTCATTGTTAAAATGGAAATTTTATAGCTGTAAACACCTATAGTCAAGCAGAATAAATAACTCAAATTAATAACTTAACTTTACACCTTGAGGAACAAGAAAGAGGAGAACTAATTAAATACATATCTTGCAAAAAGAAAGAAATAGTAAATATCAGAGCAAAGATAAAAGAAATAGAGAATTTTATAAAATAGAATCAATGAAATTGCAATTTGGTTCACTTAACAGATCAACAAAATTGACAAACTTTTTGCTAGATTGACAAAGATAAAAGATGCAAAACTAAAATCCAAAATTAAAATGTAGAAATTACTATTGACCTTACAGAAATTAAAAAAAAAAAAAAGTAAGAAATACTATGAACAATTCTGTGCCAACAAAGTGAAGTGGAAAATTTCCATGAAACACAGATTACCTGACTCAGAAGAAATAGAAAAATCTCAACACACTTATAACAAGTGATTGGCTAATTAATAAAAAAAATTCCATGACCAAATGAATTCTCTGATGAATTCTATCAAACATAAAGAAGAATAAACAAATCATTCTTCATCTCTTTAAAAATAAGAGTTTTAGGAACAAACACTTCTCAATTTCTTCTATAATCCGGGATTACCTTGGTACCAAAGCCAGATAAAGACATCACAAGAAAGGAAAATTACAGACCAACATCTTTTTTAATATAGATATAAAAGTCTTCAACACAATACAAGCAAATGGAATTCAGCAGCTTATCAAAGGGATTATACACCAAATGGAATTATCCCAGGTATGTAAAGGTGTTTCAACATAAGAAAATCATTCAATGTAATATACCATATTAATAGAATAAAGAAAAAAAATGATCACCTCAATTGGTGCAGAAAAGGCATTTGAAAAAACCCAAGATCCCATATTGATTAAAAAAAACAAAACAAAACACACTCAGAAAACTAAGAATAGAAGACAAATCTCTCAGCTTGATAAAAGGCATTTGTGAAAACCTCACAGCTAATATTGTACTCACTGGTGAAAGACTGAAAACTTTTTGCCTAAGTCAGAGACTAGGAAAGAATTGTCACTTCCACTATCACTATTTAATTTTATAATAGATGTTCTAGTCAGTGTCATTAGGCAAGAAAAATAAGTTAAAACTCTCTATTCATAGATGGTATGATCCTGTACATGTAACATACCCAAGAATTCACAAGAAAGCTACTAACATTCAGAAACAAATTCAGTGAAGTTGTAGGGTAAAAGGTCAAGAACAAACAAATCAGTTGTGTTTCTATATACCAGCAATGAACATTCCAGAGAGGAAATTAAGGGAACAATTTTGTTTATAATAGAATTAAAATATTATAATATTTAATAAATTTAAACAAGAAGGTGAATGACCTGTGCATTTCAAACTAAAACATATTTCTGAAAGAAATTATAGAAGATCTAAATAAATGGAAGACATCCCATTTTCATGGCTTTAAATACTTAATATTATTAAGATGTTGATACTGCCCAACATGATCTAAAGATTCAACACAATTCCTATCAAAATTCCAACAGACATTTTTCAGAAATGAAAAAAAAAAAAAAAACAATCCTCTATTTCATATGGAATTGCAAGTTACTGGAATAGCCTAAACAATACTGAAAAAAGAGAACAAAGTGGAAGATTCACATTTCCCAATTTCATAACTTACTATAAAAATACAGTAATCAAAACATTGTGGTACTGGCATAAGGACAAACATATGGACCAATGGTATAAAATTGAGAACCAAGAAATAAACCAAACATTTATGGCCAGTTGATTTCAACAAGGGTACCAAGATTATTCAATGGTAAAAGAATAGTCTCTTCAACAAAGTGCTGGGACAACTGAATTTCCACATACATAAGAGTGAAGTTAGACCCCTACCGCATACCATATACAAAATTTATCTCAAAGTGGGTCGACAACTTCTTAGGAGGAAAGATAGGGATAAATCTTCATGGCCTTGGGTTTGTCAATGGATTCTTAGATATTTCACCAAAAGTAAAAACAACAAAAGAGAAAGTAGAAAATTCATCAAAATTGAGAACTTTTGTGCATCAAAGGGCATTTTCAAGAAAGTTTAAAGATAACATACAAAATGGGAGAAAATATTTGCATATCATATATCTGATAAGGGTTTAACATCCATAATACAAAAAAAAAAAAAAACCAGAAAAAGAACTCTTACAGCTCTACAACAAAAAGACAAAAAATTCATTTAAAAATGAGCAAAGCACTTGAATAGATATTAAATAGTTATGCAAATGGTCTACAAGAACATTAAAATATGTTCAACATCATTAATTATGGAAATGTAAATAAAACACAATGATATAAAACTTCACAAAGGAGGATGGCTATAATTTAAAAAACGGAAACTGACAAGTTTTGGCAGGGATGTACATATATTGGAACTTATGTGCATTTCAGTTGGAAATGTAGCACTATGCAGCTAACGTGTAAAAGTCTGTAGGGCTTCAATAAGTTAAATAGAATTACCATATGACCTAGAAATTCCACTCCTAGGTTAGGCATATACCCTAAATAATGGAAAGGAGGGACTCAACAGATACTTAAATGCCAATGTTCACCGCAGTATTGTTCACAATAGCCAAAATGTGGACACAACTCAAGTATCCATCAATAGATGAATGGATAAATAAAATGTGCATATACATATATGTGTGTATGTGCATATGTATTACAGAATATTTTTCAGCCACAAAAATGAAGTTCTGAAATATGCTGAAACATGGATGAATCTTGAAAACTTTATGCTAGGTGAAATAAAGAAGACACAAAAGGTCAAGTATTATATATTTTCACTCTTATGAAATATGTAAAATAGGTAAATTCATACTAACAGAAAGCAGATTAGAGGTTATCTGCAGTATGGGGAAGAGAGGAAAGGAGAGTTATTGTTTAATTGGTACAGAGTGTCTGAGGTGATGAAAAAGATTTGGAAATAGTAGTGATAGTTGCATAACACTATGAGTGTAATCGATGCCACTGAATTGTGCACTTAACAAGGCAAATTTTATGTTACATATATTTTACTACAATAACATTAAATAAAAAAATAATGATCAAGTTTCTGCATATTGCACCCTTAAAATATTATGTCATCTTTCTAAGTAAAGGGCATATTTTTGGTGGGACTCTAGATTGTAGTGAAAACATACAAATCCTATGTCTGTGATGCTTTGATTTACTGAAAAATTGATAAAGTTGCATGTTTAAAATGGTTTCAAGAGCAAGATAAGGATTTGCAGCTGTTCTAGTTTGCAGAGAAAACTGCTTTGCCACTTGGCATTTATGACACAGCTGATTAAATATTGTTCTCAATATTTGGGGCATATTCGATGCTCTAGAGATTTTCTGACAATCCCCAATCAGAGAATCACAGTGCTTACTTACTCTGCCAGTGCAAAGCAAAATCATGCCCTCTTCTATAAAAAAAATAAAATAATGTATTTTCTATTTGTGAAATAAGACTCATTAACTTGTGGGCCAAACTGAGAGTTTGACCATGAAGTACAAGTGACCATGTAACTTGGGCTACTCAACATGAAATAGATACTAGATCCACCACACCATAAAGTTGTGCTGCAGTTCTCTATCTTTAAGTGGAAGTTGTATATATGAGATAGAGTCAAAATGTTTGTAATGTGATAGTAATTTGTATCATTAGGTGTTTCAAACCAAATGGCACCTACTTCTACCACATTGACCCACTATTCCTTTAATACACTGCTATATTTTCTTGAAAATGTTTCTATAAATAGATGACTGAAGAATTAAAAATAGAGCTCAGTTCACATATATTGGCAAGAGCTGGAAGTATAGGATAATACAGTACAGTGGAAGTACAATGATACAACATTACAGTCTCATTCAATGGAGTAAGAAGTCTGATTTGAAGAACACTGGGCAATATAAATCCTCTTAGTAGGCCGACATTCAAGTACTTTACCTATTATATTTACCTCAGAAGTAAAGTAGTCAGAATTCAGATCTCACAATCATGGAAAGTAGTAATAGTTTTGATGGATGCACAGGCTCTAGGAAAGTAAAAGCCTTGAGGACAAAGGGACCTGTGGAAGTGGTATACAGATGGAACTCTCAGAATAAATTGAGATGTGAGGATATTTAAGTCTCATATGGCCACTAACAAAAGGATACTGAAAGCAGACTTTCTCATTAATTAATTGGACAAAATGATCTTATGAATATCAGTCAGTATAATTTTCTAATCAAACTTATTCAAGATGTGTTCAACAGACTTAAGAATAAAGGGACCATGGTTGCAATAAATTATGACCATTGGCTTATCAATATAACTTCCTCTCAATTAAGCAGACCTGGTAATTGCTACTGTTGAGTACCAACATGGCAACATCGGAGATTAATGATTAACCTCCAGTATGGCAACATTCAGCAGGATTAAAAAAAAAAAAAAGTCACCTGGTAGCAAAGTCAGTTACATTATTTCCCTTGTGAAAAGGAGATGACAGCAATTTGTCATTAGAACTGATGGTTATTCTGGATATGGATTTGCCTCTCTTGACTGACAGACATAATTCTGCCAGACACCAAAATCTGTTTCTTAAAGAATGACTTAGTCACTATCATGGTATAAAATGCTTCTTTGATTTTGACCAAGGAAAATATTTTACTGCCCAAAACTGAGACAATATGAATACACCAATAGAATTCACTAATATTACTATATTCCAAATCACAGAGAAATATCTAACCTGTGAGAATGGTGTCATAGAATATCAAAGTCTTGCTGACAGACCATCAGGGAGGAAATTACTGGAAAGTTTGCAGTGCTGTCTTTTAAGATGTGTTATTATATTTTGAAGAGTGACCAATATATGATGTCAGTCCTCAAATTACACAGGTTCATAAATTAGAGTGAAATTTGACTGGTTCTTTGTGTACCCAATAACACAATTGCAAACTTTTTTTTTTTTCTCCCATTCTTAACTCTGTAAAATAATGCACACTAGTTGCCAGCATAGGCAACTGATAGTTTCTACCATGGAGCAAACAATATTCCTATTGAACTGGAATATGAGTCTGATAACCATTCAATTTTATTTCTTAATGTCAATGAAATAAGTGGCAAAATGCTGTGCCTTTGTAGTATTAAACCTGATGGTCAAGTGAAAGTATGGGCACCGCTTCATAAAGGGGATGAATTCTGGAATTCAGAGAGGGTACCTTTTCATATTCCCACAACTAGTACTAATGGAAGTAGTGGAGGTGGTAATTAATGGAAGAATATTAGGAATCCAGACCTTGATGACTCAGATCCTCCAGCAAGGAGATTTTTGATCATGTCTTGAAATAATGAACCAAAATCAGCTGAGAAGTTGAGTAAAAAATGAAAGTAATTATTAATAATAACCATGGTCTCATTAGCAATTTCAAATATGATCTACAGTAACTAAGCATATTTTCTTCCATATTTTTGTACATAGCACCATTTGTATCCTCCTTCTCTTCCCCTTACTATTATATATAAGATGTGCTAATGAGGTTTAAAATAATGAGTCTTCTAATAAATCAAAAGAAGATTTTGACTGAAAAATAAGTAAAAGAAACAGCATATTAAGATGGAAACAGTAATTGATTGTGCTATGATCTCTTCCTTTTCAGGAAGAAGCTTAATGCATCTTAGTTTGTACAAGGCATAGTATCATCCCGTTATAAAGAAAAAACACTGTAGTTGACATTATTCTTTTAAATTAAATATTAATAAAAGACTGTGTAAGGATGCTTAATAGGGAATGGAGTGGATGATCCAGACTATCTCTTAGCCATTCAGAGCTCTACTCTCTATCACAGGGATTGAATGTTAAGAAACGACATATTTCAGAAACCCTGCTAGCAGGGTCTCAAATTTGAAATTGCCAATGAAAGGTATTCCCTACAATATTTGAAAGTTACAAGACAAGCAGAAACCATTATTTCTGCTGTAGCTTTGACAAGCACACATCATAAAAAAAACTTTTGCACATAGCTTTGAGTGTCTTGTGGCAAATTAGTCATTTTGGTGCTACAGACAATTGAGTTTATCAGAACTGGTTTCTGCAATTTTTACTTTTTCTAAATTCTTGAATGCTAGATGTTACTTTCTTTACCTTTATTCTTTCTTTATTTTCACTACCTCTGTCCTTCCACAGACTTGTAAGTATCTCATTTTCTGATGTACATCCTATTTACTTTAAAAACACAACTCAATCCCTTTCTACTAACAAACTAGACCGTTTTCTTGATTGATTTTATACTGAAATGTGTTCTTCAGAAATTCTTAAAATAGTCATTCTTTTCCTTTAAATAAAGGAAACATATGGCCATACTTATCATTGTTAAAAATACCCTCATGTTTAATATGCAGGTAAAAATGTAGGAAGTAAAAAAAAAATAAGTGCACAGTACATTTTTTTTTTTTTAATTTTAGGTATAGTTTGCTTTCAAGGTTTGGAAATGTGATTATTTGCCTGGTTATAATGATTCAAGGCCTAGGACAATGAACACACTCGACATGTTCTTTAACCATGTTACCTCGGGTGAGGTGTGATGAGGCCTGATGCAAATCAAGAGGGAGAAACTGGGAAGACTTTTAGAGTTTTCTTATACTCATGGTTGCCTGGGGAGAACATAGAATGCCATGCAGAGGCATGGGAAGCACAGGGGCCAGCCTGGCTAATTTGGCTACTTCGAATAATTTCAACACACTTGGGGGCATAGGGGCTGCTGTTGGTTGTCGGGTACCTGCCCTGAGGTGATTAGGGCAGGTACATGGTGTCCTGGAGTGTGAGAGTACAGGGGGATGTGGACATAATCGGCTTCTCAAGAAGGGGAACTGACCGGTCTCTAGTCAGGGCCTCAAAACTGGGTCAACAGCATGTAAAAAAAAAATGTTACAGCATGCCATAGTGGGCCCTAAGAAGAAAAAATATATATCTCATCTGTGTGAGTGTTTGTGCACACACATATATTTTTTGTGTGTATGCAAACCCACATACTCATGCATTCAAGCAACAATATTTGAACTGAGCCTTCAATCTAAACATCTTCACAGATTTTTCCACTGTTCTGTGAAGAACACTTGCGAAGATTAACTAGCAAAATGTTTGGAGATTCAATGACCACTAGGATTTTGTAATAATGACTATCCATAATACACAGAAAACAGTTGGTAGGGTGCTAAAAATGCATCCTAATTTCTTCCCAATACTTTCTGGATATCCATACGCTTCAGAGTATATGCAAATTTCTAGAGGTAAAAATACAATCTCTGAAATAAAGTTATATTACAGTATATAAGATTGTGCAGGATATACAGATTAGACCCTGTAGAAGAAACGATCAGTGAATTTGAAAGCATAGAGAATATGCAAAATAAATTATAATAAAAATTTAAAATATCACTCCAAGCACCTTACTATCAAATTATAAAAAAAAAAAGAACTGTGATAAGAGAACTTATTAAAAACTGTTAGTAGAATAATAGAAAGATCAGACACTACTTGAGACATTTATAACAAAAAAAATTATTGTTTGTCTGAAGTTCAAATTTACCTGAGTGTCCAAATCTTATAAGGCAACCCTACCAATAACCAAAGATAAACCACATGTTTAAAATATAAGAGTCTTTAACTTGGGTAGAAATCTTTAAGTGATGGTTAGATGAACTGAAGATGAGAATAAAGAATAGCTCAATGAGAGAGATTATTCATGTTTGGGTACAGAGGATTTGAAACTTGTTTTTGTTTCATTGTTGATGTTGGCTTTCACATGTTTATTCATTAACTTCTGCCAATTTAATTTTATTGAACAGCTTAATCACATAGCAGGTAATAGCATGGACCCTGGCATTCCTATAGTATTTCCCTACCACAACCTTGCTATCCCCTGAGCAAGACCTCTGTTTTCCTGACAGTGTCCTTTCTTTTTTTTTTTTATCCTCAGGGTAGTCTACCCTCTTTTGGGTCAGGTTTATTTTGCTGTTTTTTTCCTACTTATATTTCAAGGCCAGCTCAAATATAAATTATTCTGTAAAATTTTTCATGAGCTCCAAAACACATCAGCATAAAAGAGAAAAATTTAGAGATTACCTAAGTTTTCCAGTGCTTGTCTTTGTATACTTGTAGTATAGCAGTTGTTCCATTGTCTTATAATTTCTCCCTGAATAGACTGAACTCCTGAATGACAGGGACAATATATTATTAAGGGCATTGATAATTACTGTTGTCAAAGCGTGTAGATCATTGACTGACATGTATGTGCTCAACATGTGGGTTCAATAAATTTAAATTTATGGGAAAAATAATGTTTAAAATCCTTACGGTGGTCCCATAGTTTACTGACTTTGTGCTAACAATGATAAAGGGCAAATTCTGCTATACTTTCTGGTCAACTGCCTCATACAAAAAGATACCACAAATATTTGAAGGAATTGCTGCTGTGGCTCTTGGGGAAATTTATTGCTGGGTTTAGCAAATGTGCTTGTACAGATCAATGGGCTGTTATGTTGACCTTTCACTGGCTGTTTGCTCTGATTCAGGCATTTACAATAAACTATGCTCTCAGCATTTCAACTCTGCTCTTCAATTCCTTTTTAAAAATGTTATGGCACCTTTGTCAATAGGCATGGCCAGAAAACCAAGTTGATGTTTTTGTTTTTACTTCTTAGCTTTTTCCTTAGTGATGAGAAAGTGTCTCAAAAATAGCAGATTCAAAAATGTCTCTAAAGAATACCATTGTCATTTATAGAATATTTGTGTGTGGTTTGGAAATATAATTGGGTGTGATCTGAAACCAGGAACTCTAGGGTGACATAGAATTGCACTAAAAAAATGGAATATCAGCAAGCATAATTATAAGAAATATTAGAGCTGAATGGTGTTTCAGCTTCTCAGAATTAAAGTAACCTTTGTGTATGTATCTATGGAACACATTGGCTAACAAAATATAAACAAATAATTCAGTATTTCTAAGGTAGTATGTACACATACTACTTTTAGCTATCTATCTAGATATCTAAATATACATCTACCTATCTATATAGTACAAATGTATATCTCCACCTACATATTATTTATATATAAATGTGTATATATATATACACATATATATGTTTAATTTCATTCCTACAATAAACCAAACAATTTAGTGTCTTATTAGTGTCTTTAGTTTTTTATTCACAGCTAGATAAACTTACGGGTAAGTGAAAATATCCTCCTATCATTGATAGCTGTGATTCCAGGAATTGGAGAAATTTGTTATAAGAATCAGTGCTAATACATATAGAGGAATTTCTACCTAGTAGTTCTCTGCTAAATTCTTTTCACACCTTTTCTCATGTAATCTACACAACATTAGTGAGTTTTATAAATAAATGAAGCCTGGAACAGTTAGGTACCATGCCTATTGTTACAAGAGATATAGGTAGTATAAGTAGGATTTGATTGTCATTCCTATTCTCTGAAACCATGGCAAATTCTTCTCCAGCATCTATAGTGTTTTATAACATCACCAAGAAAGCAGAGTTTATGACTAAAGGAAAAAAAAATGTGCATTAAATACAAGAAACCAAAACTATAACAAATGCTGAAAGATCATTTCAGTGACTGATGTGTCAGGAGCCCAATGGTGTTAAACATGGGAAAGTTTTCAGATGAGGCAAACTAGAGTTGTGTTATGGTAGATGATAGAAAGGAATGGATTCCTTTACTTATTTGGCAGCTATTTATTGAATGACTGTTATGTGCTAGGTATTGTTCCAGCTGCTGGTAGTAGAGTGCTGAGCTTCAAAGGTAAAAACTCTGCTCTTATGTAGTTAAAATTCTAATGATGATGTATAGACAATAAGCAAATAAACCATTAAAGGAAAAAGATAATTTCAGTAAAAGGTAAATATTATGAAGACAATAAAAACTGAGTGATGGAGTACAATTATTAAGGAGTTACTTCTTTAGATTACGTGATAGGTAAGATCTCACCCAAATGTTTATATGGAGCTGAGTCTTAAATGACAAAAACAGTTTGGAAAATGGCTGAGTGAAAAGCTTTCTAGGAAGAGAGCATGTGGATGGTAATAGTTCTAAGGTGAAAAAGAGTTTGTCTCAGTTGAGAAAAATATATAAGTGTAGTATGGCTAAAGTGTAATGAGAATGGCCACATATATAATTAGCAGGTCCTAATGTAAAATGAAAATGTGGGGCCCCTTGTTTAAAAAATTATTAAAACTTTGAAGACAGCAACAGCAGGTGATTAAACAAAGTTTGAAACCCTTCTGAGCACAAGGTCCTATGGACTGCACAGATTACACACTCTATGTAGCTGAACAGGAAACCTACACTTAAAGTGGTAAAAAGGAGAAGAGAAACAAGATATCGTCAGAGAAGGAGGAACCAGAATATACTGAGCTCGGAGAAGAGTCTGGATTTTGTTTTAAGTGTGATGAGAAGGCAATGAAAAAATCTAAACAGGAAGTGATGAGATTTGATTTATAATTAAAAAGGTGCAGTCTAGCCATCATGCAGAGTGGGATATAGGGTCCATGAGTAGAAATAAAGGGAACAGTTGCTAGGTTGTGTCAGTTGGTATGAAGTTTGTAGAAAGACTGTACAAGGAGGGACCAGTATCAAATAATAGAAGAATATGTCCCTATTTTCTTGTGCTATTCACAATGTAGTCATTATAGACATGACACATGTTTAAGGTTAATCTGAACTATTAATATTTACTTCATTAGTTCCTTAACAGTAGTAAATCAAAAAAGCAACAGAGACTTTATAGCATTTACTAATTTCCATGGTGTGAATATTCCATTTATGACTAATTTCAGTTTAACATTATGATGCTACCCAATGCATAGTTAGATAAAACTATACAGTAACACATTTATGCAGTATTTTTATTATAGAAATATAATAGATGCAAATAACTTCATGAGCATAGATAATAGTAAAGTAAGTACAAAGAGATGTTTTGAGTAATTACTTAATATAATTTATGTAAATTGTAAGTTTATATAATTTATATTTTAATGATGGCTGTTTATAACAAATGACTTCAAAATTCCTGAAAATTCAATAGTCAGTTCTCATGAGCTGGTATGAGTTTATGGGTTTCTACTCTTTTGCTCAGGCAAGTCATATATGAGTTTGTTTCCTGCTAATTTTTGTTACTGAGAAGGTACATGGCTCATATGGGATCCAGTCCATTGGGTCACATAAACTTAGTATCATCCGTCATGTCAGTCTCAAAATATTCTGAAGACTGTCCACTAGGGACACAAAGATTACACATCCCTATGCTACTCCACAATGATGTTGCTAAATAACTCAGTATTCTTCCCTGGAGTGAGTGTAAATGTCAAGAAAAATTTGTCTCTTTTTATTTCTCCTTAATTTATTCCATTTTATTTTCTTCTACTTAATGTTTTATTTATACATTATTGTTAAGAAGGAACGTCACTGCATCTGACATAAAGAACAAAATTCCTTTTACTATTCTTTAACTTATTTATAAAAGGAGGTTTGTTTCACTACATTGCCGTATAATGGTTGAGACAAGTTTCCCCTCTACCTTATATAAAACAAAGACTAGAATAACTTTCACAAACCCCAAATGGGCATTTTTCACCTGCTCTCTATATGTCATCCTGATGTGTCTTTAATTATTAGTTTTAACTTTTTAACAGTAAATAAAGATGCAGTCTTCTCTTTTTTTAATTGGTGATTTTAGAGAAAGATTTGTCAAATTGCTCTATCTTTTCAAGAAAAAACTCTTAGTTGCATTGATCTTTTCTATTGTCTTTTTGGTCTCTATTTCATATATTACTGCTCTGATCATTGTTATTTGCTTCCTACTAATAATTTTGGGTTTTGTTCATTCTTTTTCTATTTTCTTGAAGTGTAAAGTTAGATTGTTTATTTGAGATTTGTCTTGTTTCTTCAAGTAGGCATTCATCTCTTTGAAATTCCCCCTAAGAAATGGTTTTGCTGTATCCCATAACTTTTGGTATATTGTATATCCCTTTTTAATATTTCTCAAAAGATTTTTTAAATTTATCTTTTGATTTTCTCTTTGAAAAAATGCTCATTTAGTAGCATGTTGCTTAATCACAACATATTTATGAACTTCCCACTTTTCTTTCTGTAATCAATTTCTAGTTCATATCATTGTGGTTGGAAAAGGTACTTGATATAATTTCAATCTTCTTAAGACTTGTTTTATAGTTTAACATATAATCTATTCTAAAGAATGTTCTCACCCATGGTGCTTAGTGCCATTTGACTAGGGGTCAATCTGGTCAATGCCGATTGCTGAGGTTTGCCTGAATCCATCATTGCTGCTGTATGTGCAAGAAGTGGCTAGACGTTTCTGCATGTTGATTCACTTTTAGACATACGGATTCACAAGCTAAGAAATTTGCTGCCTTGTAAGCTGAGGTACTGGGTCAGTGTGCTTTAAAAGGGCTTAATAAAAATATAAATTCAGACAGAAGGGGAGAGGCAGCATGTGGAAAAGATGACCTATGGAGTGTGGAGTTCTGGACTTTGGAGCCGTGTGGCTGACAGGGTCATGGTACTCCGGCCGGGTGTCAGGGATGTGCCTCTGAGGTAGGAGAGCCGAGATCAGGACATTGGTCCACTAGAGACCTCCCGGTTCCACATAACATCAAATGGCAAACATTCTCCCAGAGATCTCCATCTCAATGCTAAGACCCAGCTCCACTCAATGACTAGCAAGTTACAGTGCTGGACATGCTATGCCAAACAACTAGCAAGACAGGAACACAGCCACACCCATTAGAAGAGAGGATGCCTAAAATCATGCTAAGGTCACAGACACCCCAAATCATACCATCGGACAAGGTTCTGTCTAACAGAAAGACAAGATTCAGCATCATCCACCAGAACACAGGCACCAGTCTGCTCCACCAAGAAGCCTACACACCCAATGAGCTTTACCCAGTGACAGCAGACATCAAAAATGATGGGAACTACAAACCTGCAGCCTGCAAAAAGGAGACCCCAAACACAGTAAGTTAAGCAAAATGAGGAGACAGAAAAGCACAAAGCAGAAGAAGGAACAAGGTAAAAACCCACCAGATCAAACAAATGAAGAGGAAATAGGCAGTATACCTAAAAGAATTCAGAGTAATGACAGTAAAGATAATCCAAAATCTTGGAAATAGAATGGAGAAAATACAAGAAATGTTTAACAAGAACCTAGAAGAACTAAACACCAAACAAACAATGATGAACAGCACAACAAATGAAATTAAAAATTCTCTAGAAGGAATCAATATGAGAATAACTGAGGCAGAAGAACTGATAATAAAAGGTTTTATCCTGGAAGATAAAATAGTGGAAATAACTACTGCTGAGCAGAATAAAGGTAAAAGAATTGAGGACAGTCTCAGAGACTTCTGGGACAGCACTAAATCCACCATCATTCGAATTACAGGGGTCCCAGAAGAAGAAGAGAAAAAGAAAGGGAGTGAGAAAGTATTTGAAGAGATTATAGTTGAAAACTTCCCCAATATGGGAAAGGAAATAGTCAATTCCAGGAAGTACAGAGAGATCCATACAGGAAAAATCCAAGGAGAAACAAGCCAAGAGAAATATTAATCAAACTATCAAAAATTAAGTACAAAGAAAAAATATTAGAGCAGCAGGAGAAAAGCAACAAATAACATACAATAGAACACCCACAAGGTGAAGAGCTGATCTTTCAGAAGAAACTCTGCAAGCCAGAAGGGAGTGGCAGGACATAATTAAAGTGGTGAAAGGGAAAAAACTACAACAAATATTATTCTACCCAGCAAGGATCTCATTCAGATTTGATGGAGAAATTAAAACCTTCACAGACAAGCAAAAGATAAGAGAATTCAGCACCACCAAACCAGCATTAAAAAAAACGCTAAAGGAACTTCTCTAGGCAGGAAATACAGAAGAAGGACAAGATGTACAATAACAAACTCAAAATAATTAAGAAAATGGTAATAGGAACATACATTAAATGTAAATGTAAATGGATTAAATGTAAATGGATTAAATGCTCCAACCAAAATACATAGACTGGCTGAATGGATACAAAAAGAAGACCCATATAGATACTGTCTACAAGAGATGCACTTCAGACCTAGGGACACATACAGCCTGAATGTAAGGGGATGGAAAAAGATATTCTATGCAAAAGGAAATCAAAAGAAAGCTGGAGTAGCAATTCTCATATCAGACAAAATAGACTTTACAATAAAGACTATTACAAGTCACAAAGATGAACACTACATAATGACCAAGGGAGCAACCCAAGAAGAAGATATAACAATTGTAAATGTTTATGCACCGAACATAGGAGCATCTCAATACATAAGGCAAATACTAACAGCCATAACAAGGGAAATCAACGTAACACAATAACTGTAGGAGACTTTAACACCCCACTTTCACGAATGGACAGATGAGCCAAAATGAAAATAAATAAGAAAACACAAGCTTTAAATGAAACATTAAAAAAGATAGACTTAATTGATATTTACAGGACATTCCACTCAAAAACAATAGAATACCATTTCTCCTCAAGTGCTCATGGAAAATTCTCCAGGATAGATCATAACTTGGGTCACAAATCAAGCCTTGGTAAATTTTAGAAAATTGAAATGATATAAAGTATCTTTGCTGACCACAACCCTATGAGACTACATATCAATTATAGGAAAATATCTGTAACAAATACAAACAAATGAAGGCTAAACAATACACTACTAAGTAACCAAGAGATCACTGAAGAAATCAAAGAGGAAATCAAAAAATACCCAGAATCAAATGACAATAAAAACACAACCCGAAACCTATGGGGTGCAGCAAAAGCAGTTCTAAGAAGGAAGTTTATAGCAATACTATCCTACCACAAGAAACAAGAAACATCTCAAATAATCAACTTAACCACACTAAAGCAATTAGAGAAAGAAGAACAAAAAAAACTGCAAAGTTAGCAGAAGGAAAGAAATCATAAAAATCAGATCAGAAATAAATGAAAAAGAAATGGAGGAAACAATAGCACAGATCAATAAAACTAAAAGCTGGTCCTTTGAGAAGGTAAAGAACATTGATAAACCATTAGCCAGACTCATCAAGAAAAATAAGGAGAAGACTCAAGTCAACAGAATTTGAAAAAGGAGAAGTAACAACTAACACTGAAGAAATACAAAGGATCATGAGAGATTACTACAAGCAACTGTATGCCAATAAAATGGAAAACCTGGAAGAAATGGACAAATCCTTAAAAAGCACAACCTTCTGAGACTGAACATGGGAGAAATAGAAAATATAAACAGACCAATCACAAGCACTGAAATTGAGACTGTGATAAAAAAATCTACCAACAAACAAAACCACAGGACCAGATGGTTTCACAGGGTAATTCTACCAAATATTTAGAGAAGAGCTAACACCTATCCTTCTCAAACCCTTCCAAAATATAGCAGAGGGAGGAACACTCCCAAACTCATTCTATGAGGCCACCATCACCTGATACCAAAATGAGAAAAAGATGTCTCAAAGAAAGAAAACTACAGACCAATATAACTGATGAACATAGATGCAAAAATTCTCAACAAAATACTAGCAAACAGAATCCAATAGCACATTAAAAGGATCATACACCATGATCAAGTGGGGTTTATCCCAGGCAAGAAAGGATTCTTCAATATATGCAAATCAATAATATGATACCCCATATTAACAAGTTGAATGATAAAAAAACATGATCATCTTAATAGATGCAGAAAAATCTTTTGACAAAATTCAACACTCATTTGTGATAAAACCCTCCAGAAAGTAGGCATAGAGGGAATTTACCTCAACATAATAAAGGCCATAGATGACAAACCCACAGCCAACATAATCCTCAATGGTGAAAAACTGAAACCATTTCCACTAAGATCAGGAACAATACAAGGTTGTCCACTCTCACCACTATTATTCAACATAGTTTTGGAAGTTGTAGCCACAGCAATCAGAGGAGAAAAAGAAATAAAAGGAATCCAAATCGGAAAAGAAGAAGTAAATCTGTCACTGTTTGCAGATGACATGACACTATACATAGAGAATCCTAAAGATGCTACCAGAAAAATACTAGAGCTAATCAATGAATCTGGTAAAGTAGCAGGATACAAAATTAATGCACAGAAATCTCTTGCATTCCTATACACTAATGTTCAAAAATTCAAAAGAGAAATTAAGGAAACACTCCCATTTACCATTGCAACAAAAAGAATAAAATATCTAAAAATAAACCTACCTAAGGAGACAAAAGACCTGTACACAGAAAACTATAAGACACTTAGGAAAGAAATTAAAGACGGTACAAACAGATAGAGAGATATACCATGTTCTTGGATTGGAAGAATCAACATTGTGAAAATGACTCTACTTACCCAAAGCAATCTACAGATTCAGAGCAATCCCTATCATACTACCACTGGCATTTTTCATAGAACTAGAACAAAATATTTCACAATTTGTATGGAAACACAATAGACCCCAAACAGTCAAAGCAATCCTGAGAAAGAAAAATGGAGCCAGAGGAATCAGGGTCCCAGAGTTCAGATGATAATTCAAAGCTACAGTAATCCAGACACTATGGTCCTGGCACAAAAACAGAAATATAGATCAATGGAACAAGACAGAAAGCCCAGAGATAAACCCATGTGCCAGTCATCACCTTATTTTTGATAAAGGAGGCAAGGATATACAATGGAGAAAAGACAGCCTCTTCAATAAGTGGTGCTGGGAACACTGGAAAGCTACATGTAAAAGAATGAAATTAGAACACTCCCTAACACCATACACAAAAATAAACACAAAATGGATTAAAGACCTAAATATAAGGCCAGACACTATAAAACTCTTAGAGGAAAACATAAGCAGAACACTCTGTGACATAAATCCCAGCAAGATACTTTTTGACCCACCTCCTACAGAAATGGAAATGTAAACAAAAATAAACAAATGGGACCTAATGAAACTTAAAAGCTTTTGCACAACAAAAGAAAGCATAAACAATACAAAAAGACAACACTCAGAAAGGGAGAGAATATTTGCAAATGAAGCAACTGACAAATGATTAATTTCCAAAATTTACAAGCAGCTCATGCAGCTCAATATCAAAAACAAAAACAACCCAATCCCAAAATGGGCAAAGACCTAAATAGACATTTCTCCAAAGAAGATATACAGATTGCCAACAAACACATGAAAGGATGCTCAACATCACTAATCATTAGAGAAATGCAAACCAAAACTAAAATCAGTTATCACCTCACACCAGTCAGAATGGCCATCATCAAAAAATCTGCAAACAATAGATTCTGGAGAGGGTGTGGAGAAAAGGGAACCCTCTTGCCCTGTTGGTGGGAATGTAAACTGATACAGCCACTATGGAGAACAGTATGGAGGTTCCTTAAAAAACTAAAATTAGAACTACCATACGACCCAGCAATCCCACCAGTGAGCATATACCCTGAGAAATCCATAATTGAAAAAGGGTCATGTACCCCAATACTCATTGTAGCTCTATTTACAATAGCCAGGATATGGAAACAACCTAAGTATCCATCGACAGATGAATGGATAAAGAAGATATGACACATACATACAGTGGAATATTACTCAGCAAAAAAAAGAAATTGAGTTTTTTGTAGTGAGGTGGATGGACCTAGAGTCTGTCATACAGAGTAATGTAAGTCAGAAAGAGAAAAACAAATACCGTATGCTAACACATGTACATAGAATCTTAAAAAAAAAAATTGTTCTGAAAAACCTAGGGGCAGTATAGGAATAAAGACGCAGATGTAGAGAATGGGCTTGAGGACACGCAGAGTGGAAAGTGTATGCCGAGATGAAGAGAGTGGCATGGACATATATACACTACCAAATATAAAATTGGTAGGTAGTGGGAAACAGCTACAAAGCACAGGGAGATCAGCTGGGTGCTTTGTGACCACCTAAAGGGGTGGGTTAGGGAGTGTGGGAGGGAGATGCAAGAAGGGGGTGATATGGGAATATTTGTATATGTACAGCTGATTCACTTTGTTATAAAGCAGAAACTATCACACCATTGTAAAGCAATTATACTCCAACAAAGATGTTTAAAAAAATAAATAATATAAAGTAATTTAAAAAAAGAACATGGGGCTTCCCTGGTGGCGCAGTGGTTGAGAGTCCGCCTGCCAATGCAGGGGACACGGGATCGTCCCCGGTCTGGGAAGATCCCACATGCCGTGGAGCGGCTGGGCCCGTGAGCCATGGCTGCTAAGCCTGCGCGTCCGGAACCTGTGTTCTGCAACCGGGAGAGGCCATAACAGTGAAAGGCCCGCGTACCACAAAAAAAAAAAAAAAAAGAATATGAAATCAAATTTATTTCTGATAATGTTAATTAACCTAAAATTGAAAATAAAACCTTAAATTTCCCCAAAATATAATGTTCTATGTGCACTTCGGAAGAATGTATTTTCTCTTGCTTTCAATAGCATGTTCTGTATATGTCTGTTAAGTTCATCTTACCTAATGTTTAATTTAAGGCCAATGTTTCCTTAATGACTTTCTGTCTAGATCATTTATCCATTGGTAAAATGCTGTATGAAAGTCCCCTATTAGACAACAATATTTTACTGCTGTCTATTTCTCCCATTAGGTATTATTAATATTAGTTTTGTATGTTTAGATGGCTTCAATGTTGGGTGCATAGATATTTACAAATATTACATCCTCTTGTTGAATTGATCCCATTCTCATTATGGAACAATCATCTTTGTCTCTTATTGCAGTCTTTGTCTTCAAGTCTATTTTATCTCATATATGTATAGCACCCCAGCTTTCTTTTCATTTTCATTCACATGAAATATCCTTTTCCATACCTTCAGTCTTGTGTGTTCTTACATCTGAGGTGAATGTTTTGTAGGTAGCATATAGATGTGTGTTGTGTTTTTCTCCATTCAGCCACTCTATGCCTTTTGAATGGAGTATTTGGTCCATTTATATTTAAAGTAATTATTGAGATGTATGTACTCTGTAACTTTATGTTAATTGTTTTCTGGCTGTTTTATAGATGTATGCTACATTAAATGTCTGTCACTTAGACTGGTGCTTTTATATAAGCAAATAAGTCTCTTTCACAGAGAATCTTGGTGATTTTCAGTTGGCTGCCTCTGCACTGGGCCCTGCGATGGGCGAGGCCATGTAGTTAAGCCCTTTAAGAACTGTTTCTTAGTTTGCTGTGGCCTTGTGTGTGGATTCAAGCCACACTGGCTTTCAAAACTAGATTTTTTTAAGGGCTTTTTTCTCAATTACAGGTCTTAAAATTTGGAGTGCTTGATGTACTGTTCAAATGCTGTGCTCCTCAGGGAGAAGCTGGGGTGGGGAGGTTGCGTTCCCTCCTGATGATGGATTGACATACTGGAGGGTAGGGATTATGGCAGTATTTTGTCTCAGTCTCTTCTACCCATTTCAATGTGGATTTTCTCTCATTCACCTGATGTGTAGCATTCACTCACCTAATATTTTTTTCCTATATAGCTGTAGATTGACTGTGTCTGCAGGAGTAAGTGAGTTCAGGATCTTCCTATTTCACCACCCTGAACTGGAAACAGAGATTACTTTTATTATTTCCTCAAACCTGTATTCCTCAGACCTATGCCACCACTAATGCACTTACTGTCTTTAGATTTGGCTAACTTTGATATTTGATATAAATGAAGTATGCGATCTTTTGTGACTGGCTTCTTTCACTTAGACTAATGTTTTTGAGGTCCGTCTATGTTGTAGCATGTATCGGTACATTTTTTAAAATTACAAAATAATTTTCCATTGTTTGATTAAACCAAATTTTATTTATCCATTCATTAGTTTATGGGTATTTGAATCAGTTCCACACTTTAGCTATTATGAATAATGCTGATATGAGTAGTTATGTGTAAGTTTTTGCATGAACATATACTTTTAATTATCTTACATTTATTCTCAGAAGTGGAACTGCTGGCTCATATGTTAATTATATTTAATATTTTGAGAAATTGCCAGATTGTTTACCAAAGTGGCTACACCATTTTACTTTTCTACCAGCAATGTATGAAGGTTCTGATTTTTTTCACATCCTCACCAATACTTGTTACTGTCCATTTTTTTTATTATGGCCATCTTAATATACATGAAGTGATATTGCAGTTTTGATTAGCATTTCACTAATGATTAATGCTATCGAGCATCTTTTCATGTGCTTATTAGTCATTTGTATATCTTCTTTGGAAAAGTATTCAAACATTTTGCCCATTTTATAAATTGACTTATTTGTGTCTTTATTGTTGAGTTATAAGACTTCTTTATATATTTTTGATTCTAGTCCCTTATTAGATATATGATTTTAAAATAGTTTCTCCCATTTTGTGGACTTCTTTCACTTTCCTGATAGTGTATTTTGAAACATAAATGTGCTTAATTTTGAAGAAGTACAATTTATTTTTTCTATGTAGTTTATGATTTTGATGTCATATCTAAGAAACCACTGCCAAATTCAAAGTCACAGAGATTTATGCCTATGTTTTACTTTTATAACTTTAGCTCTTACATTAGGTCCCTATTTTGTTTTCAGATAATCTTTTTGCATGGTATATATTAGGTTTCAACTTTATCCTTTTGCATGTGAATATCCAATTATTTCAGCACTATTTGTTTAAAAGACAATACAAAAATCAACTTACCATAAAGGTAAGGCTCTATTTTTGGACACTCAGTTTTATTTAATTGACCTATATATCTATTCTTATGGCATAGCACATTGTTTTGATTACTGAAGGTTTATAGTAAGCTTTGAACTTACTACAGATAAGTAGATATGTGACTTTTTGATTCTTCTTTTTCAAGATGATTTTTGGGAACAATTTCTACCAAAAATGACATCCATGATTTAGATAAGATTTTATTGAATCTATAAATCTACTTGTGGAGATTGATATCTTAAAAATATTAAACCTTCCAATTCTTGAGCACAGGATGTCTTTCCATTTATGTAGATCTTTAAAATATTTCTTTCAACAGTATTTTGTGATTTTCAGAATATAGATGCAGCACAGCTTTTTAAAATTTATTCCTAAGCATTTTCATCTTCCTGATGCTATTGCAAATGGAATTGTTTCTTTCATTTTTGGATAGTTCATTTTTATTGTATACAAATGCTACTGATTTTTGTATATCAAATTTGTATTCTGCAACCTCACTGCACGCATAAACTAGTTGCATTAGTTTTCTTAGTGGATTCTTTAAGATTTTCTATACATAAGATTATGTCCCTGCAAATAGAGGTAGTTTTTCATCTTCTTTTCCAATCTGAATGCCTTCCTTTTACTTGTCCAATTGTCCAGACAAGAACCTCCAGCACAATGTTGAATAGAAGAGGTGGAGCATACATTCTTGTCTTGTCCCAGATCTTAAAAGGAAGTTTTTATCTTTTACCACCATGTATGATGTTAGCTGTGGGGTTTTGTACCTGTCCTTTATCAGGTTATGGACATTTATTTCAGTTCCTAGGATGTTCAGAATTTTTATCATTAAAGGGTATTGGAACTCTCAAGTGCTTTCTCTTTATCTATTGAGATGATTATGTAGTGTCTGTCCTTTATTCTATTACATGGTGTCTTATACTGATTTATTTTTATATATCAAACTAATCGTGGATTCTTGGGATAAGGACCACTTAGTCACAGTGTATAATCCTTTATATATGTTGATCAATTCAACTAACTGTTTTTTGGTTGAGTTTGTGTGTGTGTGTGTGTGTGTGTGTGTGTGTGTGTGTATTCATAGGAGATATTGATCTGAAGTTCCTTTTCTAGTGACAGCTCTCTATGATGTTGGTATAAGTGTATACTGGCTTCATAGAATGAGTTAGGAAAAATTTCCACTACTTTTGGAGGTGTTTGTAAAAAATTAGTATTAATTATTTATTAAAGTTATATAAAATTCACACTGAAGTCATCTGGTTGTGGGCTTTATGGAACTATGTTTCCTTTATGGAACAATTTTGGTTACTAATCCAATTCCTTTACTTCTTTTGGCTCTATTCATATTTTCTAATTCTTCTCATGTCAGTTTTGATATTTTGTGTCTTTTTAGGAATTTGTTCCTCTCTCTTGTTAGATTAAATTGGATTGGAAATTGTTCATTAAACTTACATGTGTATATATATTTCTGTAAATTCAGTATTGATGACCTTTTCATTCCTGATTTTGTTAATTTGAGACTTCTGTTTTTTTAATTGGTCATTCTAGCTATAGTTTTGTCAATTTTCTTGAATTTTTTCAAATAAAAATATTTTTCTTTTGATGATATTATATATTGTTTTTCTATTCCCTATTTCATTTTATTGTGCACTAATCTCTATTAATTTCAATCCTTCTCTGCTTTGGGTTGAGTTTGTTCTATTTCCAGTGTGTTAAGGTGGTAGGTTATGTTAGTAATTCAAAATATTTTTTTCTTTTTTACTATAGCTATAAATTTCACTCTACAGACCACTTTAATCACTTACCATTAGCTTTGTCATATTGTGTTTTTGTTTTTGTTTATTTCAATTATATTCTAATTTCCATTTTGATGTCCTATTTGATCAACTAGTAATTTAAAAATTTATTGTTTAGTATCCACAGATTTGTGGATTTCCCAAATTTACTTCTCTTATTGAGTTGTGATTTCATTTCACTGTGTGGGGTATATGTAGTTTGTATAATTTCAATTATTTTTAATTGATTTAGGCTTGTTCTATGACCTAACATGTGGTCTATCATGGAGAATGTTTTATGTGGACTTGAGAAGAATGTGTATTCTCTTGTTTTGGACAGAGTATTCTATAGGTGTTTGTTAGGTCTAGCTGGTGTATAGTGTTGTTCAACTTCTCTGTTTCTTTGTTTATCTCTGCCTTTTTGTTAGATCCATTTTAAAAGTTAATTATTGAAGCTCCCAACTCTTAGCTTGAACTGTCTATTTCTCCCTTTAATTTTCTTTTGGATTCATGTATCTGGGGGCTTTCTTTTTATGTACCTATATGATTATAATTTTATGTCTTTCTGATAAATTGATATGTTTTTGTCTTTTGCAACAAGGTTTGTCTTAATTTGATTTTTTCTCATACTGGTAGAGACATGCTATTTTACTTTGGTTATTATTACATAGTATATCTATTTCCAACTATTCAACATATGTGTGCTTTTGAGTCTAAAGTATGAGTCTTGTAGAAAACAAAGAGTTGGATAATGTTATCCATCTCTTTTTATACAACCTACAATATCTGGTTTTAATTAGCATATTTAGCCCATTTATACTGACTATGTTACTGATTAGGTACATTTTATGTGTTTCATTTAGTATTTGTTTTCTATGCATCTTATGCCTTTTGAAATTTCTCTATTCCTCCATTAATGCTTTCTTTTGTGTTAAATAGATATTTTATAGTATCACATTTTAATTCCCTTACTGTTTCTTTTTCTATATTTTTAAGTTATTTTCTTAGTATGTTGCTCTAGGAATTACAATTAACATCTTAACTTCAAATCATTTAACAGAGGTTACACCAGGTTAATTCCAACATTGCACAAATACTTCGCTCTAGTATTGCTCTGTTCCCTTTTCCATTCTTGTAATTTGATTGTGGTAAAAATTACATCACCATATACTATAGGTTCACCAACATTGTTTTTTTTTTTTTGGCTGTGTTGGGTCTTAGTTGCAGCACACAGGATCTTCACTGAGGCTTTCAGGATCTTTCATTGCAGTGCGTGGGCTCTTTGTTGTGGCACATGGGCTCTTTGTTGCAGTATTCAGGCTTCTCCCTAGTTGTGGCATGTGGGCTACAGAGTGCATAGGCTCTGTAGTTTGCAGTACATGGGCTCAGTAGTTGTGGCTTGTGGGCTTGTGGCATGTGGGATCTGAGTTCCCTGACCAGGGATCAAACCCATGTCCCCTGCATTGGAGGGCAGATTCTTTACCACTGGACAACCATGGAAGTTCCCTAGGCCCACCAACTTTTAGTGCAATTTTTTAAATTTATTGTTTTATGCAATTGTCTTTTAAATCAGATAAGGGAGAAAAGTTACAACAGAGATATATTTATACTGTCTTTTATATTTACCTATGAAGTTATTTTTAGCAGTGCTCTCTATTTCATTTGTCTGATGGGTTTCCTATAATACTTTTTTATATGTCACTTCTGTTATTGACAAATTCTCTCATTTTTCTTTATCTTGGAAGTCTTAATTTCTTTTCGTTTTGGAGGATATTGTTAGCAGTCTTTCTTACAGCACTATGGATATGTCATCCTACTGTCCTTTACCTTCCATAGTTCCTGACAAGAATGTAGCTATTAGTCTACTGAAGATACCTTGTATATGATGAATCACTTCTCTCTTGCTTCTTTCAATATTTTATCTTTGTCTTTGGTGTTCAACAATTTGACTATGATGTATCTTAGTGTGTATTTCTTTAAGTTTATCCTACTTGGAGTTGGTTGAGCCTCTTTGAAGTGCATTTTTTTTTTTTCATCAAATTTTGGAGTTTGGGGCCATTATTTATTCAAGTATTCTTATGCCCCTTACTTTGTATCTCTCTTCTCATTCTGGGATTCCCATTGTATAGATTGTTGATGGTGATTGGTGGCTCTCAGAGGTTCTGTTCATTTTTCTTTTAATTTTTTATTCCTCAGAAGGGGTCATCTCAATTGTCTGTTTTTCAAGTTACTGTTATTCTTTTTTCAGTTCTGATCAATTATTGAGCCCCTCTAGTGAAATTTTAATTTCACTTATACTATTTTTAACCCTAGAATTTCTATATATATATATATATATTAGAATGTCTATCTCTTTATTGATATTCCCTATTTGGAGAGATATTGTCTCATATGTCCCATAGTTATCCAAACATTGTTCATTTAGTTATTTGCATGTAATTAAACTATCTGATTTTAAGTAAATTATTAGTAATTCCAATATCTACCTCACTCAGGATAAGTTTCTATTGCCTGCTTTTATTCTTGTTTATATGTCATGCTTTCATGATTCTTTGTGCATGTCTCTCTCTCTCTCTCTTTTTAAACTGGAGAGTTTAAAAAATGCAATGTTCATCTCTGCAAATCAAACCAACCACTCTGGGGGTTAGGTTTGTGACTATCACTGGTTGTTGTTTGTTTTATGACTTCCCTGGGATAATTTTGTAAAGCATGTAATCTTTGTCATGTGCAGTCATAGAAGTCTCTTCCATTAGCTTAGTTATTGGACACAGATTTTCTTAAGTGTTTTAAAACAATAAGTCTCCCAGCCTTTCTAAAGTGTTGTGTGTGTGTGTGTGTGTGTGTGTGTGTGTGTGTGTGTGTGTTTTGAAGCATGCCTTCACTGCTCCTTCATGCAGTTTACGACTCTGTGCTCACCTTAGCTTTCTGGTTGCGCAGAACTTCATGTCCCCCAGATGTGAGAAATTAGGATTGAAACCACAGAAGTTTGTCTTGGGGGGGTCCGAGGAGGAGTTCCAGTTCTTTCTGTCTCAGTACACAAAGAATTCATTAAGAGGCAAAATGATAGATAAGAAGTGATTATTAGAATAGGAAACTTGTGACGCCTATAAATGAGCAGGCAAGTGAGTGTTGAGCTGCCCCAAGTACTTAGTGGGTTACATTTTTATAATCAAAGGAAATGGGTGGGGAGGTGAAGACGACCTTCTTCCTCATTCTTTGAGTCTTCCATTGGTAACTCTTCCTACATGATGGGCAAGGGAGCTTTTGACCCCATATGGCCCATCTGGGACTGTCATGGTGCTATGGAAAAGTTATTTCAGGTCTCAGTATAATGAGGGTCATTAACTTTGCAATGTCACCTTTCCCAAATTATTGCTTTTTATGTATGCAGGCAGCATATCTTAGGGGCCATTAACTTACTGACATCATTGGGCAGGATATAGGCCTTATTTTTCCACTATTGTTTTATTGTCTTGAGGCATGGTGTGTGCCTCCATTGCATGTTTTTATTCCTAAGTAAGTTTACTTGGTTTTGTTGCTAGGCAAGCTTTCTAGCCTAGCTGCTAAGCAACTTGCTCTGTTTCAAGGGTCAAGCAAACCCTCATTGTTTAAAGAGTTTCCCATTGCCTTCTTGAGTGATCATTAACTTACTGTGGTCTCCCAAAGCCCCATAAAGTTCCCTCTCTATCTACAGTCCCCTAGTGGGATTTCTAAACTAACTATTTGATTATCATACTCTATTCCTATCAGTATCTTTCCTGAGAATGTGCAAAGCTCTGAACATGCATGTGACCTTCTCTATTCCCAGAAATATACAGGAAGTTTACAAAGCCCCATTGGGTATCTCATTCTCCAGGTTTTCCTTCTAATTTTTTTTCAGTCATTTGTAAATCCTAGACTTAGGGAACTGCAAGGTTAAACAATTGCCACTGATTGTTTTCTAAATATGCCCTTAGGATTAGGGCTGTTCCATAAAGAACTCTGAGTCTGGTCAAATAAAGAAAGTCTTAGAGAATGGATTTTTTCCAGGGTCTACCAGATATGTCAAATAGTGACAATTCTCTGGGGATAGGGCCTTTGGGACAGACTCCAAATCCATTGTAACCTCATAAGTGACTGACTGCTACAAGGCTGGTTTTCATAGCTACAATAGTGGAATGGCTACAGGTTTTCACAGTTATTACTGATCTAGGAAGAAGTAGATGGAAATAGGGTAAGTTAAAATGCCACAAAGCTCACTGTGCTTACAAAAATCCAGACTTTTTTTCTTGAATAAACTGTCTTCAGTTTGTTGCAAATCTTTGGGTAATTTCCAGAGCTCTGGAAAAGTTGATTTTGACAATTTTGCTCTTGTTCTCATTGCATTTATGAAGGAGAGGATTTTCAGAGGTACTCACTCTCCCTTTCTGGAATTTTGTTTTTCTACAGTGTATTCCTAAATATGCAAATAAAACATAAAAGCCATTTGTTATATGTGATTTGGATGATGGCGTCACTCACTACAGGCATTCACACATATAAACACAAATATATATAAATATCCTCAGTAATTTAGATATATTTTTTAAATAAAACATTTTGATCGAGGCAAATGAAATATCAAATTTCCTGAACAGTTTACATCCTCGCTACGATTACCCAAAATAAACCAAGAATGAAAAGGTTTTTCACTTAGCATCAACTGAATATCCTCAAAATGGTGTGCTTTGCCTATGGGAACTACACAATTTTGATCTGAATCCCAGGCTTCTCATATCCAACTCCTAACAAAGTCTTTCTGAAACAAACCCTTTGTAGTCATATTTTTAGTAGTGTAACTTTTTATATAGTCACTAACAAACTCAAATATTATTGTTCTTTCCCAACCCTTGAAAATGTCCCATAACTAATAAATTAACATTACTATTTTGTGAGCACATACTTTGTGCCAGGCACAGTTTTAAATTCTTTTTACACATAATAATTTAACAGCACAGTGACCCTGAGTAATTACTCAGAGATGTTAAATAAATTGGCAGAAATTTCAGAGCTACAGAGAGTTAGAATGAGAATTTAAACTTATACCTCTATGATTTAAAGCCAGTGCTACTAACTGCTATGCTATTATGCATGCATATAAAATATACTTCCAAGAGATCATACCTAGTGAATAGAATTTTTATCACATCCATTTTCCACAGCAAAATTATCATCACTACTCTGAAATGAATGGAACAACCCAAATGGGTGACAAGCCTACAGGAGATAAAGACCCAGGGTATGACTTCAACTCATAAGGGTAAGCAGCCATAGATAAATCAAACTGAAGTCTGCAGTAACAGTCATTTGGATTAAAAGTATATTCAAGGGGAGACATTTTAAGTTGGAAAGACATTGATATATTTTATGTATAAGTGACTGGTGAGGGCATTACTTTCTCAGCTATATATATATTGTATGTAATGTAATAGGTAGTTGTATTCCTAATAAAAGTAGGCCTAGAAAATGCCATCAGTGCATGAATTAAATTCTTACCTGATTATATTATATTTACAGGAATCCCACAATAAATATCAAGGGAAAACCCAAGATTATCAAAAAATGCTTAAGGTGAACACTTCCTTCAGTGTTCTTGGTCCTCTGTGCAGCCAAACCATAGGGGAGCAATTAAAGGTATACCGGAAAAGGAAAAGTGTGCTTTTCCTACACTGCTGAGAGCTGAAGTTTCCCACATGCTGTGTTCCAAGGGAATACAACCTGCCTGAATGAGAAGTCTTTAGGATATTTACCCTATGCAGTCATTCCTGCATTTTGCATTTTTTGAATCACAATTGCTTGTCTGGGACAACCTCTCTCCCAAGCCTCTGAATCATAAATGTGCTACATGATTTTCTAAAACACACTGCAATGTGATTCACACACCCAAGGGCAAGATTGGGTATTAAATCAATGTCAAGTTTTGTGTATTTTCATAAGGTTTGATTCTGTGATACTACTATTTAGCTTGAAGATATTTTTGTGTTTGAAACTCTGACAAATAAAGGAGGTCAAGGAGGGGAGTATTAGAGATTGCACTTGTATGTATATGTGTGTATATGAACATATTGTGTGTGTCTGTGTATAGAGGAAAACAAATTAAAAGAATTTTATTAATAATAGCTACATTCTATTAATTGTCTGTTACATTGTAGGCACTCGATTGTTACAGGATATATAATATTTTTAGTGAATAAAGAAATGTCCCAACTGGACTATAAACTCCATGAATATATGATCTTGTCTTTCTCATTTGTTCTTGTATTTCTAGAACATAGTACAATGCCTGGAGCATAATACATACTCATTCAATATTTTTAATGAATAAATTAATTGAAATATAATTTTTAAATTACCGTTATAATAGCCATGTGGCAAATATCCCATATATATATATACATATATACATATATATGTTAATAGAGTCTCTTTTGCTCTTAAGAAATTTGCTGTTAACTGTTTGTACTGATTAGTAGAGGCAGATCTATCATTAAATGAGCTCTCGTCTGTTAAATGAAATAGTAAGCATCCAATTTATTTTGCAGGAAGTTAATGTTAATAGGATAGTGAATTTGATCTTTTAGGCCATTGTTAATGTTTGATCTTAAATTCAAAGCTGAGAGATCCTTTCCAAAACGTATACCCCTGACTCTTCAGTTCAATGAAATAATGCCTTTTGGGATCTCAAGTAGTACCTGGCGCAGATTAGGCAACCCATCAAGAGAATGACTTCAAAATATTTTTACATCTTTAACACTGCTAACACTCTCTTACATGAGACATTCTTAGTTTTTATGTTAGAATCCTGTACACAAAATGCAACTCAGAGTATACTTCTTCATATAACCTTTTCCAGCCATTCAATTCTGAGGGCTATTTCTTTTCAATCAGTGCCTATAACATTTAGCATATATTTGTAACCCACAATTAATTAAATATGTCCTTTTCTTTAACTTTTTTTGTAAAGGTTTTGCCTCCTGTGATGGTTATTTTTGTGTCAACTTGGCTAGGTCACAGTATCCAGAGATTTGGTTAAATTTTATTCTAGATGTTTCTTTGAAGGCATTTTTAGATGACATTAACGTTTAAAACATTAGACTTTGGATAAAACATATTATGCTCAGTCACGTGGACAGGGCTCATCCAATAAGTTGAGTCATAGAAAAATGACTGACCTCCCTGGAAGAAAGAATTCTGCCAGCAGATGGTCTTCAGACTTGAACTGCAACTCTTCCCTGGTCTCCAGCCTGGATTTTAGATTTTATATTTACCAACTTCCACAATTACATGAGCCAATTCCTTAAAATAAATCTCTCTCACATCACATTGACTCTGTTTTTCTGGAGAACCTTGATGAATACACCACCTTAACTAGAATTTTGTGCTTTTTATAGAAAAGTCCTGAGCATCACATTTTTGTGTATTTCTCCAGGACCCTTCTTTTCTTCCATCTCAAGTATTTACAAAGCATATACTGTGGACTCAAATAAAAGGCATGAGCATAGAGCGATGCACATAGAGTCAATACATATATTTTCTGAGTAAACGTTATTTTTACATTCACTCCATTAACGCACCTAACAACTGCTTTTGTTACTGAATTGTTGGTCATGAGCCTGAAACTTACATTTTTAAGGTTACTAACTTAGGACTACAGAGTAACTTTGGTACTAAGAGAATATGATTCAACCTGTAGGACTGAATGTTATGTTCCTCCCTATCAATTAAAGTATTATTATGCCATTATTAAATATACATAATGGATACAAAATAATGTCCATTTAAATCAGAATAAATTTCAGTCCTGATTGCTATCTTGGTTATGTGAAAGAATTTTTTATTATATTAAGTGCTGTTGGTATTCTTAGGAAGTCCGTTAATAGTAGGAAGTTAGATAACAGTGGTATACCAAAATACAAAAAAAGAAAATGAATGCAAAATCTGGCCCTTATATTTCTTTCAAAGGAAGCATGTTCCAATCATAAATTCAAACAAAAATTCACAAGCCCTGTTGAATTAGAAACAAATTACATTATCATTGAGGTAATAGGCATTCTAAATTATACTTCCGAGCCTGAAAAATATGCTAGACATAGAAACATAAAGTAAAAAGAAAATTCTTTCATGTCAGATAAAGTATAAGTAGTAAATACCAATTACTACTGTAACAGTCACTCCTTAAAGCTTTTACATGACAATTAGATATCTCAGAAATCTTAATGACTGTAGTTTAAAAGCAAGAAATACTTAAGCAACTGTATATTATCACTCTGACTATATCTTCTACTTCATGACATAAAAGATCTCATCTTGTCAGGAACAACACACGTCTAAAAATTAGAGAAAAAGTTTGCTTTTTTTTAACTGAACTTATGGCATACAAATACATCTAGTGGATTTTACTGACTCTCAAATGCCAATCCTCTACGGGCATAGATAAGGCTTGTGTCCAGTGGCATGCTAGTAAATATTTAACAACTGGATCTCGAAACAAAGTCCTGATCTATAGTATCTCAATTTCCTTTGTGAAATACTCCATCAAGGACAATTTCAAGCTACCAATATGAGGTCACTGAATTTGGAAGTAAAAAGAGATTGACACAATCAGCTATCAAGAACTGCTATGAGCTGGCATCAGCCATTGCTTGTGCTCACTGGCCATCAGTGCTCCTATGTCTTAAATTATGTGATTAGTAGGACTGTACCAAGCTGCTTTGCTCATTCATTCAAACACATACCAGTTTGGCAGTTATATTCCTGTATATCTTTGTGCACGTGTGTGCAATCATTTACTTTACATAATAATGTAGAATTGATAAAGGAAATAAATAGACATTTTAAAAGATTTTGATACATATTATTAATTGCCTCCTTGAGAGGTGTACCCATCCAGACTTAGAGGAAAACTAAACAAGGGAAATAGAAAATGTGAATTGACGTTATCTGAGACTTTTACTGCTCATGTGTTTCCCACAAGAGAAGTTCTTGGCCATTCCTGTCCCCTTACATAAAAATCAAATATCATCCAAGTAACTGACACAATGAACCTGAAAGAAATTAAACTACTGGAAAGATGATTGAACTCCTCCTCAGAAGCCCACAAGATACAGAGTGAGCATGCCCTGCTTGACTAATGAAACCATATTTAATGAATCCCTAAGGTCCTCAGCTGCAGCCTTTGCATTCTCTCTACATTATCCTCCTCTTACTTCCTCAAAGAGCTGCCAATTTATTTTGAATCCTAAACACAATGAATGCTTTCCAATACATTACTCCCACTCCCTTGTCTTAGCTACATCTCAATGTAAAAGGAAAGAAAACCTCCTTAACCATCTCCACCCATTTGCTTTTACTTGTTTCTTCCTTTCAGTCTCCTTTTTGAGAAATCTCCCAGTGAGTAAGTGCACATATGGACTTTAGATGCAGAAATCATGGATTCAATTAGAATCTCTCCCTGTCTTTGACTATGACTGAGTTCTTTCACCTATAATTGATAATATCCTCCTAACCAGATTTTTATAAGATTATGTAAAATAATATAAATAAAAACATTTTTTAGCCACCCTGACAGTGACCTTTCCCAGTTCTATCTGCCTTTTTAGTCACTTAGTAAATCCTTGGAGACAAATATAAAATAATTGTTTTTTCTTGTTATACAGACAATAAACTAGAGAAAATTAGCTGTTTAGTCTTCTGTGGTCCTGTTAAATGTACCAAACATCACCCTTTGTTTTTTAGGCCTTTTTAAATAGCCATTTTTGATTGATTGAAATGTATTGCTAATTTTCTATTGAGATTTTACAAACCCTGGATAATGTTTGCTTTTATATTAAAGTCATTGCTTTCATACAATCAATACTTTCTCAATGCAATTTTTATGTTTATTTTTCTGGAAAGAAGATAATTTCAGAACTCTAGATTACTCATGCTGTATGCAATGACCTTTTGGTTTTGGTTTGTCTGTTTCCACCTCACCGCCATGGGAAAAAACGTATCAATAAGAGAAAAGATTTAACACTGAAGGATAGTCCATTATACAATCCTATGACATGTGAACAAAATTTAAAGAAGGATATCTATTACCTTTTCATACCACTCACTCTTCTGTCAGCTTAAAATTTTAAATCTAAAGTATATCAACAAAGAGCTGTTTAGCTTTATACAAAAAGAAATACATTTCAAGACATTTTCCCTAATGCTCAGAATTTAAGAAATGTATTTATAGTTGAAAATATTTACAGGTTTCATTTTTATGCTATTAAAAATCATAACTTAATGAAAAGTATATTATCTAAAGTCATTTTTGTGGAGCCCTATATTGAGGGCACAGGAAAAAAATCTCCAGAACTAACTGAGCTCCCATGGCAACGGTTGCCATGGGCTCTCCTGACCTAAATTGGACAGCACCCCGACTCCGTATTAGGTAAAATATTCACCATATAGCAACCTGACCAATCACCTAACGCCATCCTTTCAGCAGGAATTTTCTTTGTCTTGAAGCTATAAATGTTGGCTACTAGTCCACAAAAAGGGGTTGGCTCTCCCTGGTCTATCAGGAAGTTGGCCCGCTTATTTGCAGAGCCCCTCACTAACACTGCTCTTTGTTCTCAATAAACTCACTCTGTTCTAAAATACTTTGTGTCTGGAAATTCTTTTTCCAACCCATGCATGGACCATGACAATTTTGTTAACAGATTGGTTAAACTGTGGCTCAGTGGTTTTTTTGGTTTGTCTTTCTTAATATGCATAATATTCTTAATATCCTTGACCTCATTAAAGTATTTTAGAAATATTTTGGCTAAAGTTTATCTAGATCCTTTAAGCTCACTTCTCCCTTTTTGGCTATGCTTTATGTTGGAAAAAAAAAAAAAAGATACAGAACCCAGACAGTTTTTGATGAGACTATGAAACCACCAGTTAATAATTACTTGCCAATTTATTCAGTTATGTTTCAGAATAAGTCCTTTCTTTGTCTTTTATGGCTTTTCTTACAGCAAAAAAGAGAAAGAAGGTAAATGGAAACATTGAGAGAATATGTCTTCAGATAAATCAATTTGAAAAACAATCCCTCATAACTTCCTTTTATTAAAAGACAAACATGAGAAAAAATAACTGTGGAAAAAATTAGAAAAATGTTTTTCATTTACGTAAATTTATAAACACAAAACACAATCAGACCACAAATGCAATGCTGAAAACAAATGTATTGAAATAGATATCTGACTTCATTAGGGTAACAGATACTTGACTAATTCTAGATATCAACAAGGACGTGAAAACAGTAGGCAATTAAGTCACCCCATGATGTGTCAGAGCTTGAAATTTCTAAAGGATGCAGTTCACTGAGTTGCTAGCTTAATTGTGTGAACTGTTGTTGTTATTAAAACTTGATTTTTAAAACTTTCTCTATTACATCACCACCTACAGCTTAAAGTATAGTAATTATAGTTATAACTTTAAAACACTATGCATTGAAAATCTAACAATTTTAATAATAAAAATATGAAATTGAAAGGTCACGTGTAAATTATAGAAAAAAATTATTATGATTTTGCTCCAAACCACTTTTTTGGAGGGGTGGTGGTGGGCTGGGGTGGAGGTTCTTGTTTCTTTTTTTCCAGAGCCATTCTCATTGTTTTCATGTTTCAGGGACTGCTAAGGCTGGTTACATAAATGTGTTAATCTAGGTAATCTAATTGTTTCAGATTAATCTGATCTCAATTAAATCACTTAGAAGGCAGATACAACATGGACTATCCTGCCAGTAGGCTTAAAACCTAAATTACCAACAAAAAGAACTTTCTGTAATGGGAAGTCAAAGGGGATAGAGTATGAACTTCAAAAAAGGAGAATCTAAACTATTCAGTATTCCTCTTCCAGAAAATATTCACTACATGTCTATGGACTAACAGATAGGTAAACTAAGTACCTGACTGAATGCTAGCACAAATTCTGAAAAGTCAAGAATTAAACCCCCTAGAGAAATGGTATTCACATACAAGTTTTTCTCTTAATGCTCATGAACTCTTTCTTTGCCTCTGTCTCCTCTTGCCCTCTTGGCCTCCTATCACACCAGGTTGATTACACCACTTTCACCTCGGAGTTTCTGAACCCACTGGGTGGCAAGGTGTGTCCCTTGCATTAAGAGATAACACATGTCAAATATGTTTCCATGATTTAATAGGCTACACTCAAACCAAATGCAGGGAACTTTAAACATGCACTCCAAATTCCAGGAAGTCTTCAAAGCTCAGAGAAGGAGCTCTGATACGGACCACTGGCAAATTTATATCATGTTTTTCATTGTTGCTAAGGGTGGTAGCTTTTGGGAAAGACACATGGAATTGGCAACCTGGCTTTTTTGGTAATTCATATTTACGGTTTCTTAGCATTTTTGCTATTTTGCTATCTCTATGTGGGGCTTTTCTTATCTTTTGGATCCATGTTCCCCTCTATTTTATTTTTTAGAACTCCCTGAGTAGTGCCTGCAGAAGGACCTGAACTTTTCATTATGGGAGGTGTCCCCCCTTGGCAAACCCCAGGGCAAAAGAATAGGAGGAGTAGAAGGAGAAGGGGGAGATGGAGCAGGCTGATTTTACTTGCCTAGGTTAAAGGAGTTTGGCTAATACAAATGTAACTCATGAAATTTGGGACAAAAGCACAAACAATAATAGTAGCTATTTGCCACATTTGACAGATGTGTTCTCAGGACCTAGCACCCTCAGGATCTTGTATCAGGGGTAAATGGCAGGTGTCTCTCTTTGTTTCTAGCTCTCTCTTTCTTTTTTCTTTTTTTTTTTTTCCTAGCTCTCTCTTTCTTTACACACACACACACACACACACACACACACACACACACACACAGGAAATTTTGAGCATTTGATATTAGAGATAAATGTTTAATTCACAAATAGTGTTTGTTTACATGCTGTGTTAGTAATTTGGACAGTTCAACAGCATTCAGCTCTTTTATTTCAGTTTGTGAGTTGATGAGCATACAATTTGCTACTCTCTATTTTTTCTGCCTACCAAGGTGGCTGTCAATATTCCATATTGTGGCTGCCTTTGGTCTATTAATCTGGTCCCCCGTGTAAGGAAAACAACCACACAAAAAAGAGACATCAGCCAATCCATTACATATATATCAAATATATATATATATATATATATATATATATATATATATATATAGTGCGATGAATTAGAAAGTCTTTTGCTGTTTTAAGCAACTGAAATTTTGGCTTTGTTTGTTTCCATAGAATAGTGTAGCCTATCCAGACAGTTATATACGTGAAGAAAATATGTTTGGGTCTTAAATACTACTGCAAGTAGGTGAAAATATGAACATAAGCTTCTTTTACGGGTTTAAATGCAAACTAGTAGAGAATGTATTAATACAGATAGGATGCTTTGAGGTGACATCATAGAATTAAATTTCATTATTAGTGTCAAAAATATTAAGCTCATATAGTACATCTATATTTTCTCAAATAATAAAGTGGGGAGTAGATGGTGGTGGTTTTCATGTAACAGGTAAAAATATTGTGTTTCATAACATTCCCAAATTAAGTCACAGAAGTAATATGATAAATGAAAACATTAGGTATTTGCACAAGGGAGATAACAAGAAAGCACATGAGGGAAATCAAAATAACCAGAAAATGACATACTGCATGATACATCAAAGCGGTGAAGTTTAAGTGGTTCGTGAAAACACAGTCTTCAAATTTCTCTCAAAATAAGTTCTCTTGAGTCCTATGTGTGAACATGCTTCTAACAAATCCCTTTTCCCCCTTTAAAATGCCAACACTGTTCCTCATTTCCATGTACTTGGCTAAACATTATTTTGGGCAACAACTGTTGAGACAATTTCGTTTCATTAATTCTATATTGCAAATGTGCAATAAGAATCCCAAAATATGAGTGAGTTTTATTAAAATGATGTTGCATGATTTTTTCCCAAATGTTATTCTTGGAAACTATGGAAAAACCTATTTAACATTGTCAACCACACTGGTGCATATTTGCTGTGCATAAAGCAACCTACTAGAATTTGATAATGCAGAAATTTGAATTATTCCTTATAAATTTTCAAATCAAAAAAAATAAAATGTACTTTATCAAAATATTTTTCTTTATTTAAAAATAAGCAATGTATTTATTTAAAAATAAGCAATAAAAATAAGCAATGTATAAGCAATAAGCAATGATATATACATTCAAAACCACAATTTGACTACTGGAAAAAATCTAGATAAGAGTTTGATATGATACGGATGAAACTACTTGAGTTTGGGACAATTTCTTAGTTAAAGCTCTGTGAGCCCTTTGCAGACAATGAGTCCTGATAGAATATACCCTTGCTTCACTTTAATTTCACCCTTTGTGTGAATTATCTTTTGTTTACATACTATCAGTGTACTATGCACCTCATTAATTAAGGTGGTTAAAGTAGATTATTTTAAAAGTTCTTTCCTACCTCTAGTATTTAAAATATTTGTATTGTCTTCTGTCCCATGTTTTACACTATACTTAGAAAAGTTAACAGTGCTAGAGTGCACAGATATTGCTGGCTGCACATTGACTGTTCAATTTTTATCTTCCTTTTGCTTCATGTTTTGTATTTGGAATCATCTCTCTTCTGGACTGAAATGTGGAAAAAATTTCACGAACAAATAGAACAGATACAGCTTGTTATCTGATCATTATTCTACCTGCACTGTTTTGTCTCAATGTAAAAAAGCTATTGTCCCAATCTTTTGCTACAACTTAAAAAAAGAAAATGCATCAGTGCAAAGTACAGAAACACACTGATTCAATGAGTATACCATCCATTAAGAAAACCTTCCCAAGCTCTTTGGAAATGCGGGAATCCAAACAACTTTTCCAGCCATTTATCAAAGATCATAAATGTATCATTTCAAAAAAAAATGAAACAGTAAGCACTAAAGTTAGAGAAGTACACCAATATTAAGCAATTTTCTCTCATTTATTCAACTTCCCCTTACATTCTTCTCAGGAAGAAACAAAAAATTTGTGTAGACTTATCCTGCTTGATACCAAGAAGGGGTAGCGCGGAAACAAATAACAGTGTGTAATCAATTAGAGCACAATGTGTAAATCTGTTTCTTATCAATTAGATAACTTGAAGAATTTCTAATTTTACAGAATGCATACATTTTATGTAGGTTTACATAATTCAGAAAAATTCTTTACATTTACTTTCCCATATTTTATTGATACATTTGGCTTTATGAGAGATCATAGATAATTTATGCAACCATCACTAAGTGTTTTAGTAATCCTAAAAATAATAGTATTATAAATGTGTAAATTTATTTAACAAACATACAAAATGTCTCAGACTCATTCTGAGCTGATCTGCATCTAGCACCCTTTGAAATTGTTTTTCAAATGAACTTTTTATCTTTTTTTTTTATATCTGTGTTTCTTGAATATATTCTGTGGTGATTATCTACATAGGACATCAAAACTCAAGATATTACATCAAGGTAAACTATTTTTGTCTTTTTTTTCTTTAAAACTATTTTAGTATTTCAATTATATATATTTAATATGGTGACCATTTCCTATTATCTCCATATCTCTGTCTCCTCAAATTAATATACATGTCAATCATTGTTCAATCTTCTCTCTGTATAAGACCAATGACATGGAAATTTTTATGATTTACAACCCTTATCTTATTCCATTAATTTTTGCATCTTCAATTTCAGTTCCTGGCTGCCTCCCAACTCGAACTAAATTGTTTTAAGATGACTGTCGGATATCTAGGTATTCATTATTTCTGGAAGCTGTCTCCTACCTTTCAACCTTTACATGATATATACAGCTGTCAAAAACCTGGACGTAATCCCAAGCACTGAGTTTTCTATGAAGAAACATATTAAGGCTGTCACTGGGATACTTCTTGAGAAAAAAACTAAGAGATGCTATATAATGGTCACAATCTTAATCAAACTCTGAGTTTCAGTACATTAATTAATAAAAGGGAAAAGTGCCATGTTTATGTTTTAAGTTCAATGAAAGTAAATTATTTTTCTATGACCTATTAACAGATACACCACTGAAATTTTCAGGCTTGTTCCTCTAGAGTGCAATTTTACTGATATTTCCAATAAGCATGAAGAACTGAAAATTTGGAAGGGGTTCTGAATCCTCTAAAAATATAAAACGTGTCAAAATGGCCTTCGGAGAACACGTCAAATTCATTTATGTTTTTGAGAGATTTCTTCTTTTTTTGAAACCTGGTAAGGGCAATGAGAGCCATATAAAATTGCATGTTTATTCATAGTTTGATTTTGTGTATAATTTTAATAGCTCTCATTTCAAATATCAAGCAATACCTAATTCTCTTTTAAAGAAAATTTGATTTGTAATTGCCTCATTGATCTTTAATTTTTGAAGTTGTTGGAAATCTCATAGGAATTAAGTAACTCCAACCCCCTAGTAGACATCCATCCACATTCTCAACCATTTTATTCGCTGGAGAGATTTTTTAGTTAATCATAAAATGACCTGATGTGTAGAAACCCAAAAACCCTCAAAATTGTGTTTTGCATATTTTAAGTTAAATTCTAAAGATATTTTAAAAAATCAGCTTAAATCATATCCTCTAAAATTAAAATAATTTATATTAAATAGCATCAATTAATAAAATGGAGCTCTCAGTTATCAATAAGGAAGTGACTGATTTAAGGCATGTTTTTCTATCCATTTTACAATACTTGTACATAAATCTTCACCTTTATTTCACTTGTCATTTTCTCAAATACGTCCAGATTTATTTGAAAGTATAAGCCATAAAAATCTTCATCCAATTCAAAAGAAGATTATAGCACTGTGAATATAAAGGGACCTAACAGACCTGGTGGCCTAATCCCCTAAGTCACAGATGAGAAAAGTGACTCCTAAAAATGTGATTTCCTTAATATACCAAAGTTATTGCAGGTCAAAACTGGAACTAGGACCCAAGTATTTTTATTCATCCTAGCACTCTTCCTACAATTACACCAAGGACAAGAACTAACAGCTACAATAAAGTTTTTTTTTTTTTTTTTGCGGTACACGGGCCTCTCACTGTTGTGGCCTCTCCCATTGCAGAGCACAGGCTCCGGACGTGCAGGCCCAGTAGCCACGGCTCACGGGCCCAGCCGCTCCACGGCATGTGGGATCTTCCCAGACCGGGGCACGAACCTGTGTCCCCTACATTGGCAGGCAGACTCTCAACCACTGCGCCACCAGGGAAGCCCTACAATAAAGTTTTTACATACTGGAACACTCATCTGTAACAAACTGATTTCTAAGGTGTATATTTGTTCATCTTTATTATTAAGTTATGGAGGCATATATATGATATATATGACATATATGATAGATATATGTTATGTGATTTTAAAACATTTACAAATGTATTGTTATATATAATTTTATAATACTTAGTAAAACTACTACACAAATGTTTGCATAAAGTCATTATTGTTGCACAAAATTACAGGTATTATCAGCTACATCTAGTCTTCATTATATAAATAATTGGTTTGTTCTAAAAAATGTCTTTGAGATTGGTAATCTTATTAATGCATGGAAGCATCTTTGGAATTGTTTCTCTGTAATAAAAAATAGATCCCAAACAGTGAATAATTGAATGAAATGTAATAATGCAAAGGGTTCATCTAGTCATTTACCCATTCTTTCAATCAGCAGATACCTTTAAGTGCCCATTTACCTGTCACCATTGCTAGATCATATAAAAAAAGTAAAAAACAATGCTGATACCAGGATTATAATGGGAGTATTAAATATTAATCAAGCAACCAGTGAAATAAATATTTTCAAACTGTGACAAATTCAATGAAGGCAAAGTACAGTGTACTAAAAGACAATATAACAGAGAGATCTGACCTTGTCTTGGGGATCAGAAAAACTTTTCCTGAGAAACTGTTGGTCCAACTCACACTTGAAGGATGGCATAAGAGGTGTATTTTAAGCCGGAGTGGTGTCAGGGTCTGGGGGCATGCTGTGGCAGCAGGAGTGGCAGGATATTGGGGTCCAGACAGACAAATCAGGACTAGAAAGGACACTGGGCTTGAAGAGGGGAATGCAGGGTGTAGTCTAACCTTAATGAGGCAGTGTCAGAGGATGGGGTGAGGGGCGGACAGAATCATGAGGTGTTTAGAAAGAAAATATCATATATTTAATGGAAAGGATTTTGTGATTGATTACACACTGAAGGTAAATCAAAGGAGAGGCTTAAGAATTATACTTGTTTTGACCTTTTAAATGGATGTTAATAATATCATCAATTTTCCTCATATCCACCATGATTTTAGTAAAAGTATCATGTATAGCATATTTGAATGCTAAAAAATTCATTATTAGTTTATGAGATAGTTATTTTTATCTTCTAATAATTATGAAGTTATAATTATCTTCTAATTGTCTCATAACAGTAGTAACTTTGTGGATCATGCTTGAATACAGAGAAAAAGGAAGAAGGGATTAATAAGAACTTTCAGCTGATATTGCTCAGGGAAATCTTCAACCATGACACAAGAGAACCTAGTGAAATATCCAACTGCATGTGATTATATGCAATTTATAAATTTATTATTTTCACCAATTCCTCTTTACTCTGTCATAAATGCATTTCCACTTCATAACTGTTGGAATGGATGACTGTTTGAACTTTTCAAAAGCAAAAGTTATTCTTAGCAATTTAGTGCTTTGAAAGAACCAAAGTTGACATTCATACACTTCTTGGTTAAAAAAAAAAGAAATGTGATTCCTGAAAGACCTTCAGCCAATTCCAGAACCACTATATTTGCTTGATTTTCATTTTCATCTTCATTGGATGGAAGGTTCAAGAAGGTCAAATGAAGGAGGGTACAGGAAGACAAAGTATATTAGAGTCCTTTGAGAAAGATCACCAATATTTTTTGAAGGTCAGGTGAGTTATTACATCTTGACTTAGTTTTGATTTTGATTTAGAAGTAGAATAAAAATCTAATAAAATAGTGAAAGGCCAAAGTAAAAATAAAATAATTTGCTGGTTGTTGTAAAGAGAGGGAAAGGAGTGGGAAAAGGTGGGGGCAGGGAGAGAGAGAGAATATACATAAATATAAGGTAGCCATACAAAAATTGTTTGGAGGAGAGGGAAGGAAATAAAAAAGGGAAAAGAAGTGAAATTATAATGTGTATGAACTGTACATATATTCTGGTAGGCTCCATAATTTGTGCTTGTGCAACAATTTTAAATACTCTAAGCATACTAGAATGTTTAATAACATGCTTGAAGGATTTCCAAACTCAAAATTATGTTACACAAGTCACCTATAATTCCAATCTTAATATTTCTACATCATAAAAACATCTCACAATGTCTATAAATACATCTGTACCTATCATAGGGTCACTCATTTTTTATTTTTTAATTTATTTTTTGTCTGTGCTGGGTCTTCGTTACTGCACGCGGGTTTTCTCTACTTGCAGCAAGCGGGAGCTACTCTTCCTTGTGGTGCCCAGATTTCTCATCGCGGTGGCTTCTCTTGTTGCAGAGCATGGGCGCTAGGCACGTGGGCTCAGTTGTTGCAGTGCACGGGCTCTAGGGCACATGGGCTTCTGTACTTGTGGTTGCAGACTCTAGAGTGCAGGCTCAGTAGTTGTGGCCCACAGGCTTAGTTGCTCCATGGCATGTGGGATCTTCTCAGACCAGAGATCAAACCTGTGTCCCTGCATTGGCAGGCAGATTCTTAACCACTGCGCCACCAAGGAAGTCCCCCACAGGGTCACTCTTTAATTACGTGTTGCTATGTTTGGATTATTTATTGCCCATATTGTGTTTTTAAATAATTATAAGGTAAATGTCTCACATGTTTCAGTTAACATCTAATACTGTTTTGGTGTAAGCTTGGTGTTAGGACATATCCCTTCCATTTTAGAACAACTAAGACATCCTGCTACATATCAAAATGCATGACCAGCTCTACAGAACATTCTAATTGCAAATATCACTGCATTGTATGACTTCTCAGTTGCAGGGGAAAAAATAAATGCTGTACATTGATCAAAATTTAGTGGTGCATCCATAATGTGTTCATGGTATTTCCATCAAGAACTAATATTTTACTTCATCTTAAAACAAAAGATGTCTCATTTATTCCACCAGTAACCCATTTATTCCACCAGTAACCCATTCACCATTTTTAGAGATGGGGGAAATGAGGTTTAGGGAAGCTAAATAAAAGTCCAACATCATGGAAGGTAGTATGTATCATGTGGAAACAAGAGTGTTAAAAGCTTAGGTTTTATTGTTTGTTTATTTTTCCTCCATAAAGAATTGGGAAAACAAATTAGTAATGAATGCATGTGCACACATACACATAGACTAATCTAAAGATTCAGAAGAACTGAAACATGAGCATACATAAAAGCAAATCTGACAAAGGGTAAATATATAATTTTTCCTTCCAGAAGCATTTTGTTTTGCAGGAGAGGAACGTTTTTGTCCCTTTTCCTCACTGCTAGAAATTAACAGATTTAATTTCAACCTGAAAGTTTTTTCCCCAATATACAATTATTTTAATAATTTCCAAGCATGATATGGAAGTCCTCTTATGTGTTGAAATATGAACATATAACTACTCTCCCCTTGCATTACTAATAAAGTAGTTGGTCTCATATGGCTATCCTAGGGAGCGTAAAATGAAATACATATTCATATATCCTCTATTTACTAATTTATAAGGCAGGCATTGAATATTTAATGTCTGTATGAATTAATAGAAAAGCTATAATGCCAATAAAATGCATAGGTTATTCTTGAACTACTCTTCATGCGCCTACCTCTCTCACAGCAATCTATCTGCAGGAGATGTAATAGATAACGACTGGGATTTTAAAAGGCCTTACATTTTCTTTAGCTCAAGAGACTCTAATAAAAAGCATCTGTTCAATATCCAAGATTTCTATGACATAGCATTATCCAAAATGTTAGATTACTTGCTAGAGAATCAGTGCAGAGTTGATACCATATTTTAAAATCAAATTCCTTCTGATTTCAACCTGAAAAATGTTCTAGTATAAAGTTCAGATACCTGTCACTAATTTCTAATAAGCACCTCTTTTCATTAAATCTCTAACTTAGCCTGCTGGAGTGACAAATGGTATGGGCACATTCATGAAAGGTTTAACTGACAGAAAGTAGCAAACTACCTTGGTTAAAGTTGCAAAGGACAAGTAGAGAGCAGAACTCATATGTTTGATATATCTTTTCTGTAAATACTAAAGATTTAAGTCAAAATGGGAAGACTGCAGCTGAATATTTCACTTTATGCCTCTGCGTGTGGCATCTGTGTGCCTAAGGCTTCCACTCCAAACCACAGATTTATTTGTTGTGTTTGAATCTCTAAAGATTGCCCTCCGTGATTCATTCCCCTCTCAACTGCTCTGTAGAAAACTAAATTCTTTTTCACTTTCTACAGAAAGTTTTTTTATCAACAATAACACAACAGTACAGAGATTATTGCTTTCAGCTGCATGGGCAGATGTAGGCACACTCATGTCTAACTTGCTAATTGAATAGATCTATAAATTATCTGATTCACAAATAGACATCCTGCAAAAGAAGTAAATGGCATGCTTGAATTAGCTTTCCTATATTCCTCAATCTCTTACAGTTTTTTAAACTTTCTTAACATCCTAGCAGTGCTTCATATTTCTGTTATTTCTGTTTTGTCTTCTCTTTTCAGTTGTTTTAAAAAAATAATTTCTCTTGGTTTTATAATTTTATTGTTAAAGTCAAAACTACTGTAGTTTACTTTAAAATCAATGTTAGAGAAAATTTTTACTGAATATATGCTGCTGAATATGTGTTTCAGTTCTGTGTTGGCCATCCTCTTATTGCTTGTTAGTATTTTTAAAACTATATTCTTAAAATATTCTCTATGATGAATATCTTGCCCTCAGGAAGATTAAACTTACATTTTTAATACATAGTTAATACTTTGAGGTTGTGAGTTCTTTTCTTAGGTAATTCCAGTCTTATTTGATTCAGGATGTCATATTTGAATTCTACCTTTGGGAAAACTGAGGTATAGAAATTGTTTTGGGTTATAGTCTCAAATCTTTATATGATTAGATAGAAATCCTACACTAGGCATATAAAATTCCATTAATGTCTCTATTGTCTGAAGGGCATAATTTGGTAGGAGGTTTTAAAAAAGTGGGAGAGATGTTGATTGTTTCACTTGTATTCTACCAAAATCTCGACCCTTTGCACTGTGGAATTTTATCACCTAAAATCAAATATCCTTAAAATTCTACTACTATGTCTCACTTAGGAGAAATAATAATTTATGTACAGAAATAAGATCTTTTGAAGTTAGAAAATTTGTATTTGACAAACATATTTACTCAGTTATTGTTAAACAAGTTCAAATGAGTCACTTAACCTCTCGAGGCTTTCACTTTTTATTATCTGCAAAAAGGCACAAATAATGGTCAGTGCCTAGATCAATTTCTGGGATTTAGCGTGCATTTCAGAAGTGTTTCCTCACAGATTTCCTTCTCAGAAACATTGTAAGAAAATTTATAATAGATTAGTAGATTCATGTATTTTTTTCTAGTGGCTAAAACAACAAGGTATGGTTCTCATTTATACTGCATGTTGATTATGCATTCTCTTGGTTTTATCTTCTGTGCAATCTTCATTCTGTGGCCCAAGGTTATAGAATATCACCAATTTGAGCATTGCTGATTGTCTTAGTCTGTTCTGGCTTCTATAACAAATACAGGGTGCTACAGACTGAATAGCTTACAAAGAACAGAAATTTATTTCTCAAAATTCTAGAGGCAGGAAAATCCAAGATCAGTGTGACAGCATAGGCACATTCTCATGGGATCCCTCTTCCTGGTTGGTAGCTGGCACCTTCCTGCTGTGTCCTCACTTGATGGAAGGGGTGAGGTATTTCTGTGGGTCCTCTTTTATAAGGGCACTAATCCCACTAATGTAAGTTGCCACATTCATGTAGGCACCTCCTAAAAGCCCCAGCTCCTAGTACCATCACCTTCAGGAGTTAGAATTTCAACATTTGAATTTTCGGGGAACACAAAAACACAGACCATTGCACTAGTTGGTTTTACTCAAAGATCAAAGCCAGAAAAATGATTATAAGTGTTGATGGTAAAAGTGAGGTGAAGCCACAAATGGGAAGATAATGATATCAGAAGTCATGTAGGTAAACAAGGTGGTTTTGACAAAAAGCTCAGGAATGAATAAATGAGTGTCTAAGAGGGTGACTAATATGGCAGCCAGTATAAAGCTTAAGGAAATTATGCAGTATTTGATGCTAAGTATGAAATCTGTCTTGATTCCTGAACTAAATCTTCCCAGAGATGGGCAGAAAGATATTTGGAACATTTTACATGGAAACCGGGGTGCCCAGGATGGTACCTTCAGCCCATCCTCCTAAAAATACACCAGATATAAGAGTAATCTACGGAGTCCCAGATCTCCCATATACTATCATCTTAATATAGGTCATTGACTATTTCCACCCATTGCTTTAAGGATGCTATAAATGACCAAATCAAGGTAAGCAGTTAACGTATTATGTTCAGTTGTGTCCTCCAGAAAGCAAATGCCAGCATGGAGTTAGACATACAAGGAATATCTGAAATAATGCCTGTTAAGCATAAAGGAGAGTGCGAAAAGAAGTAGGTAGGTAAACCTTCAGACTGCAATGCTAGTCCGATATATGTGAATGGAGAGGGGGATGGAAGGAAGATTGAGTTAGAAGTGTCTCACTATTTTTTGCAGCTGAGAAAATCCCCTTCAGACCAACAGGGAGCTCAGTTGCACAGATTATCTATAGAGGAGCTTTGCATGGGCAGAACATAGAACTTTACCAAGTTCAGTCATTAGCTAAGGCTGATGAAGAACCTGGACTCAGCTCAAATTCTGCAGTGGGTCTCAAAGTTGCTGCAGCTGGAGCTGCCAATTAAATTACTTCTCACATCTGATTGGCAGGTTCCTTTCTTTAAAGGAGCCACGTGACAAACTTCCATGGTGTCCAAACATGCCTACAAAGTTCTATAGTGCTGGATTAAGTTCTGAGCACTACATTTTATAAAAGGTGTATACAAATGAAAGTGGCTACAGAGAGCTGGAATCAGAGTAGACAAAAGAATGAAGAAATAAAGGATTTCTTTTTTTTTTTTTTTTTTTTTTTTTTTTGCGGTACGCGGGCCTCTCACTGTTGTTACCTCTCCCGTTGCGGAGCACAGGCTGCGGACGCGCAGGCTCATCGGTCATGGCTCACGGGCCTAGCCGCTCCGCGGCATGTGGGATCTTCCCGGACCGGGGCACAAACCCGTGTCCCTTGCATCGGCAGGCGGACTCTCAACCACTGCGCCACCAGGGAAGCCCGAAATAAAGCATCTTTAATCAGGAGAATATTAAAATGTCTGATGGTTCCAAATATATAAGAAAAATTATAGGTAGGGGGGAAAAAAGAGCATATTTATCAAAGATTGTAAGTAAGATCCAGTTCCATCAAAGAATGAACTTTGTAACCATGAGTGTTTCTGAACAGTGACAGTTTTAGAAAGTAGTGAGGTTCTCATCCCTAGAAATACTCAAGCAGAGGTTAATTTACTAATTGCCAAAGATATGTATGGGATGGCTGTACCATGAGAGGCTGATCTAGATTCTTTCCACTTCCAACATTCAATGGTGTTCTATGAGTTTTATAGGCTTAACTATTGCCAAGTTTGGAGAAAGCCTCTTTATTTTCCCCACATTATTATTCTCTTTATGAGTACTGAACAATTACAAAGCAGAGAAAGCTTTTTGTAAGTTGTCACTGAACTCCCGAAACTGCAGTGTAATGCCACATTATACAGTTGTGAATTACATCTCATGAGATTTATAGAAAGAAAAAAATGATGTCATTCTTTGTGCACCAAGTGTTTTATGCATGTGATCTCATTAGTCCTCAGGGCATTCCTATAAGGTAAGTTGGAGGGCAGGTATGCTTCCTTTTCCTCATTACGAAGACAGCAAAATGAGCAGGAAGAGAATGAGACTGGCTCAGAGTTCTCTGTAATTCTGGGGTACAGCTAGACATAGAAATCAGGATTTCTGTTCCAAAATATTATAAGTAGACAGTTCTAAAATTGTTCCTCAAAATCTGTAACTTAAAATACAGTCAAATACAATCTAAGAATAATGTGGGAAAGAAGCAGTATTCACCCTGTGGCCCCTATCCCACACTCAGGATGAACTTCCATTAGCCTCTACATGAAGTGTAACTGATGTAGGCTGATGTTGCGATGTGACTCCAGGGTTTTAATAAAAATACTCACTAGATCCCAGAACGTAAAGCTATAAAATCATAATCTCTCCTCTGAGTCAGGATGGTAGGATAAATTAAATGGTGAGCCAGAGAAATAGTTTGCCATATAACTCGACCTGGCAAAACACAGATGCCATTGTTATCACTAATTAATGTGATCACCCACCATGTATTAGGTACTGCTTTTTGCAACCAAACAAAAACATATAACCAAAACAAACAAACAAAATACCAAAACCAAGCAGACAGAAGACCTGGGTAGCAGGCCTGGGTAGTGGTTAAAAGAAGAAGGAGAGAAAAATAACACATGAGAGGGGAAAACCCTACTTAATCGGAAGTGGGAAGACCTAAGTTTTTATTGTGGCTTTGCCACTAACATTCTATGTGACCTTGAGCCGTCTACTTAATATCCCTGTATATAAGTTTCCTATTTTATAAAGTGTGAATTAATAAATGATTCTGAGGTCCATCTAGTTCTAAGATTCTATTAATGATAACTCATATCCTTATACTTTTATATTTTAAAGACATATCCTGAATTACTCCACCTTGACTGATAGGCTCCTGAGGATGTCATTTACAATATCAGTCCTTCCAAAGTACAGTAATCCTGCATTTTAGTTAACAAAGAGTATCCTTTAAGCTCAAGGCACAATAAAGATTATTTTCTATGGTATACTCTAATATAAATTGTTCTTATTTAGCAGATGTTATTTAAGGGACACAACCTTATGAAGAGACTAATGAGAGACTTGGAATCAAGCAGAAATGGTGCCAGGTGAAACAATTTGAGACTAGAGGATGCACTCATTTCTCTTTCAGAGGTATGTTTCAGGAACGGAAAGTCAGAATCATAGCCAGATTCTAGTGAAATATCACAGAAATATAAATAACTTTGATATTCGGGATGGTAAGTAATATAAAACTAAACAATTGTTATGCATTAACATGGAAACCACAATAAGTCAGGAGAAATGGGTTTCAGTCCCATTTCTCACTTACTTATGAGGCAGTGGGAAGTTTTTTATTCATCCATTCACCTGTGGTACAATATTATTGAGTAGCTACTATGAGCAAGGAACTCTTAGGGAATTGGATAAGAGTGAACAACAGCTATTTTATAAAAGACTTTGCTTAATATTTAGCAGACAAGTGGGTCTTGGTTTCTTTGCCTTTTACAAATAAAGACAACTTGCAATTTCCTCTCTGAAAATGTGAGCTTGGAAGTAGTCACCCCTGTTGGAACAACAAGAATAAAGATGAACAAATTGAAAGACAATGGCTCTTCTTATATCCATTAGAAAATTAAGGTCACAGGGCAAGTCACAACTCCAGAAACTGGAGAAAGAGGTGTATACAGAGAGTCACAATTTACCTGGAGCCCCAAAGTGGAAACCTGCTGCTGGAGCCAGTACCAACAGGAACAATTAAACTATAATTGACAAAATACTGAAGCCTCAGGGTAGATTAGTTTTAGCATCACTGTAATTATGACTCTCTTGTTGGTAAAAGTGTAGACTAGCTTGAGCATCACTATAATGATGAATATGTTATTGTTAAAAAAGAGTAAGTGGGTAGGACTTAAGCATGATGGCAGTATATGACATCACTTGTTTTTTCTCTCCTACCTGAAAAACAGAAATTTGGCACTCATCCACAAAGAAAAATGCCTCTGTGGGAACTGTGGGATCCAGCACCACACCCAAGATACCTGGGAGGAATCTAGCCCACCTATGCATCAGATAATAGATAGACAGAGTCGGTACAGTCTGTGGGCCCTGCAGTAGCCTGTGACCAGTTCCAGGCCCTCTTCGCTGTGGTCTAGGAGCACCTTAAGAGAACCAACTTTGGCAGTCACCCGCATATGAGAAAGCTTTTGTGGATGTCTAGTTTTCCAGAGAAGTTCCAGCACTCCATTTGAGCAAAAATATACAAGTTTGAATGCATTGGAGTGATAAGAGGAAGAGTTTGACTTTGTCTGTCTCACTCCTTTCCAGTGGCAGTGCAGCTTAGGGCGAAATGAGACTTTCTGAGCTGATTTCTCCTGCAGGAAAAGGGAGAGCAGATGAATGAATGCCTGGCTTCCGCACCTGTCCTGGATGCTGCCAAAAAGACTCATTTCTCTCTCACAGCATCTAGAGTACTAAATCGGGAGCTACATGGAAGGAGGGAAGATACTGGGAGAGCAGCAGATAAGATACACCAAGGGCATTAAGGGGACAAGATTTCTGCTAACTGTATTGTGGACTCCACCAGGAAACCCACCCACAAGCCTCTGGGAAATCTTCATCTATGGATTCCTCCAACTGGCCCATAGACACCCCTAGAAATATATTTGCTTCACTCACACTTCCACCACTCTGTGGCTTGCTCCCTATGCACATTCACATGGCAGTGATAAAGGGAGCTTTAAAATGTGGCCAAGGAGAGACCACAAACTTGAGCTATAGCACTACCTTCATGAAAACAAAAGAGAGACTATCAGTAGCTGACACAGTGCAATGGAGGATCAAGAGAAGGCGTACAAGCCAGTTTAAGAATTCTGTCACAAGAGGGAGCAAGAAACATGAAGCAGGTGTATCTACACAAGGTCCAAGAAAGCCTCAGAATCACTAGCAGGACTGATGGAAGGTATTTCTCCCCTGAAGGCAGTTAGTAAAAATTGGAAGGAATGACTACTACTTCAAATGTAGAGACAACATTATAAACCTCCAAAGAACATGAAAAATCAAGGAAACATGGTACTGTCAAAGAATCAATATAATCTGTTAGTAACCAAACCCAAAGACATGGAGATCTATGATTTACCTAATAAAGAATTAAAAACAGCTGTTTTAAGATAACACAACAAGATATAAGAAAACACAAAAAGACAATTTGGTGGAATCAGAAAAAGGTATAAAAACAAAATGATAAATTTAACAAAGAGTCATTAAAAAAAAGCACCAAACAGAAATTCTGGAGCTGAAGAATTCAATGAATGAAAAGAAAAATACAAAAGACAGCAGCAACAGCAGAATAGGTCAAACAGGAAAAAGTCTGTAGGTTAGAAAACAGGAACTTTGAAATTACCCAGTTAAAAGAGAACAAAGAAAAATAATTTTAAAAAAGAGTGAGGAAAGTCTAGGTGATATATGAGATACCAAGAAAAGAACCCATATGCAAATTAATAGAGTTCCAGAAGGATAAGAGAGAGAGAAAGGGGCAGAATACTTTTAAATAATGGCTAGGAACTTCCTAAACCTAGGGACAGATTTGAACGTCTAAGTTCATCAAGCTAATAGACCATAAATTCCTTCCAAACTATGTTCTCCAAGACACATTATAATAAAACTGTCAAAAATAAAGACAAAACAAAAGAAAAGAAGATTGTAACCTGCAAAGCAGTGCCCATTAAGCTATCAGTGGACTTCTGAGCAGAAATTTTACAGGCCAGAAGAGAATGGAATGATATATTCAAAGTGCCAAAAGAAAAAAAAAAAAAAGACTTCCAAAAAGAATCCTCTCTCTGGAATTGTTACCTTTAGAAATGAAGGGAAAATAGAGTTTTCCAGGCAAACAAAAGCTGAGAGAATTCATCACAACCAGACCTTCCTTACAAGGAATGCTGAAAGGAATTCTTCAGGCTGAAATGAAAGGACCCTGATTAGTGACATGAAAACATATGAAAATGTACAACACTCTAGTAAAAGTAAATAAATAGTCAAATTTAGAAAATCTAATGTTGTAATATGGTGGCGTGTTAACTACTTAACAATAGTATAAATGTTAAAGGACAAGACTATTAAAAAATCTATAGCTACTATAATTTGTTAATGAGTACACAATATTAAAAGAGTTAAATTATGGCATTTAAAACATAAAAAGGAGAAGTAAAAGGGTAAAGTTTTGTATGTGATCAAAGTTAAATTGTTATCAGTGTAAAATAGACAGTTATATCTGTAAGATATTTTATGTAAGCCTCATGGTAGTCCCAAAGCAAACACCTCTAATAGATTCATAGAAGGTAAAAGGAAGAGAATCAGGCATACTACTGTGGAAAAACATTTATTCACAAAGTCAGCGGAGGTAGAAAGGAAAAAGGAACAAAGAACTATGAAACAGCTAGAAAAAAATCTAAAAGATGGGTCTAGTAGGAAGATTGAATTAATAATCTAAAACTTCCCAACAACAACAACAAGCCCTGGACCAGATGGTTTCACTGGGGAATTGTAACAAATATATAAAGAAGAATTAACTCCAATCCTTCTCAAATTTCTCCAAAAAATTGAAGAGGAGGGAACACTCCTAAACTCATTTTACAAGGCCAGCATTAACCTGATACCAAAGCCAGATAACAACACTACAAGAAAAGACTATAGACTAATATCATTGATGAACGTAGGTGCAAAAATTCTCAACAAAGTATTAGCAAACTGAAATCAACAGCACATTAAAAGAAGCGTACAGCAGGATCAAGTGGAATTTATCCCTGGGATATAAGGATGGTTTGATATATGCAAATCAAGAAATATGATACAACAAATTAATAGAATGAAAGGTAAAAATCATGTAATCATTTAAATAGATGCAGGAAAAGCATCTGACAAAATACAGCATGGTTTCATGTAGAAAAATTAAATTGGACCCCTATCTTATACCATTCACAAAAATTTACCTGAAATGGATTAAAGACTTAAACATAGACCTAAAAATGTAAAACTCCTAGAAGAAAACATAGAGGAGAATCTCCTTAACTTTGGTCTTGGCAACAATTTTTTTGGAAATGACACCAAAAGCACAAGCAACAAAAGCAAAAATCAACTGGAAAGCCGTCAAGTAAAAAGCTTCTGCATTTTATTGACATAGAGTCGCTTGTAGTAATCTCTCACGATCCTTTGTATTTCTGCAGTGTCAGTTACTTCTCCTTTTTCATTTCTAATTCTATTGATTTGAGTCTTCTCCCTTTTTTTCTTGATGAGTCTGGCTAATGGTTTATCAATTTTGATTATCTTCTCAAAGAACCAGTTTTTAGTTTTACTTATCTTTGCTATCGTTTCCTTCCTTTATTTTTCATTTATTTCTGATCTGATCTTTATAATTTATTTCCTTCTGCTAACTTTGGGGTTTTTTTGTTGTTCTTCTTCTTTGTCTAATTGCTTTAGGTGCAAAGTTAGGTTGTTTATTTGAGACGTTTCCTATTTCTTAAGGTAGGATTGTATTGCTATAGACTTCCCTGCTTTTGCTGCATCCCATAGGTTTTGGGTCGTCGTGTCTCCATTTTCATTTGTTTCTAGGTATTTTTTGAATTCCTTTTTGATTGCTTCAGTGATCACTTCGTTATTAAGTAGTGTATTGTTTAGCCTCCATGTGTTTGCATTTTTTTACAGATCTTTTCCTGTAATTGATATCTAGTCTCATAACGTTGTGGTCGGAAAATATACTTGATACAATTTCAATTTCTTAAATTAACCAAGGCTAGATTTGTGACCCAAGATATGATCTATCTTGGAGAATGTTCCACGAGCACTTGAGAAAAATGTGTATTCTGTTGTTTTTGGATGGAATGTCCTATAAATATCAATTAAGTCCATCTTGTTTAATATATCATTTAAAGCTTGTGTTTCCTTATTTATTTTCATTTTGGATGATCTGTCCATTGGTGAAAGTGGGGTGTTAAAATCCCCTACTATGATTGTACTACTGTCGATTTCTCCTTTTATGGCTGTTAGTATTTGGCTTATGTATTGAGGTGCTCCTATGTTGGGTGTATAAATATTTACAATTGTTATATCTTCTTCTTGGATCGATCCCTTGATCATTATGTAGTGTCCTTCTTTGTCTCTTGTAATAGTCTTTATTTTAAAGTCTATTTTGTCTGATATGAGAATTGCTTCTCCAGCTTTCTTTTGATTTCCATTTGCATGGAATATCATTTTCCATCCCCTCACTACAACTGGCATTTTTCACAGAACTAGAACAAAAAATTTCACAATTTGTAGGGAAACACAAAAGACCCCGAATAGCCAAAGCAATCTTGAGAATGAAAAATGGAGCTGGAGGAATCAGGCTCCCTGACTTCAGACTATACTACAAAGCTACAGTAATCAAGAGAGTATGGTACTGGCACAAAAACAGAAATATAGATCAATGGAACAGGATAGAAAGCCCAGAGATAAACCCATGCACATATGGTCACCTTATCTTTGATAAAGTAGGCAAGAATATACAGTGGAGAATAGATAGCCTCTTCAATAACTGGTGCTGGGAAAACTGGACAGGTACATGTAAAAGTATGAAATTAGATTACTCCCTAACACCATACACAAAAATAAACTCAAAATGGATTAAAGACCTAAATGTAAGGCCAGACACTATCAAATTCTTAGAGGAAAACATAGGCAGAACACTCTATGGCATAAATCACAGCAAGATTCTTTTTGACCCACCTCTTAGAGAAATGGAAATAAAAACAAAAATAAACAAATGGGACCTAATGAAACTAAAAAGCTTTTGCACAGCAAAGAAAACCATAAACAAGACCAAAAGACAACCCTCAGAATGGGAGAAAGTATTTGCAAATGAAGCAACTGACAAAGGATTAATCTCCACAATTTACAAGCAGCTCATGCAGCTCAATAACAGAAAAGCAAAAAACCCAATCCAAAAATAGGCAAAAGACCTAAATAGACATTTCTCCAAAGAAGATATACAGATTACCAACAAACACATGAAAGAATGCTCAACATCATTAATCATTAGCGAAATGCAAATCAAAACTACAATGAGATATCATCTCACACTGGTCAGAATGGCCATCATCAAAAAATCTAGAAACAATAAATGCTGGAGAGGGTGTGGAGAAAAGGGAACCCTCTTGCACTGTTGGTGGGAATGTAAATTGATACAGCCACTACAGAGAACAGTATGGAGGTTCCTTAAAAAACTACAAATAGAACTACCATATGACCCAGCAATCCCACTACTGGGCATATACCCTGAGGAAACCATAATTCAAAAAGAGTCATGTACCAAAATGTTCATTGCAGCTCTATTTACAATAGCCAGGACATGGAAGCAACCTAAGTGTCCCTTATCAGATGAATGGATAAAGAAGATGTGGCACATATATACAATGGAATATTACTCAGCCATAAAAAGAAACGAAATTGAATTACTTGTAGTGAGGTGGATGGACCTAGAGTCTGTCATACAGAGTGAAGTAAGTCAGAAAGCAAAAAACAAATACCATGTGGTAACACATATATATGGAATGTAAGAAAAAAAATAAAAATACATGAAGAACCTAGGGGTACAATGGGAATAAAGACACAGACCTACTAGAGAATGGACTTGAGGATATGGGGAGGGGGAAGGGTAAGCTGGGACAAAGTGTGAGAGTGGCATGGACATATACACACTACCAAACATAAAATAGATAGCTAGTGGGAAGCAGCTGCATAGCACAGGGAGATCAGCTCCGTGGTTTGTGACCACCTAGAGGGGTGGGATAGGGAGGGTGGGAGGGAAGGAGATGCAAAAGGAAAGAGATATGGGAATATATGTATATGTATAACTGATTCACTTTGTTATAAAGCAGGACTAACACACCATTGTAAAGCAATTATACTCCAATAAAGATGTTAAAAAATAAAAAAGGCTTCTGCACAGCAAAAGAAATAATCAACAAGATGAAAAGGCAAACTTTGGAATGGGAGAAAATAAAGGAATTGAATAGACATTTTTTTCATAGAAGACATCCAACTGGCCAACAGGCATATGAAAAGATGCTCAACATCACTAACCATCAAGGAAATACAAATGAAAACCTCAATGAGATATCAGTTTATACCTGTTAGAATGGCTATCATGAAAAAGATAATAAATAACAAGTGTTGGCAAGCATGTGGAGAAAAGGAAGCCCTTGTGCACTGTTGATGAGAATGTAATTTGGTATAGCTATCATGCAAAACTATGGATTTTCCTCAAATAATTAAAAATTGAACAACTCTATGGCCCAGTAATCCTACTTCTGGATATATATCCAAAGGAAATGAAAAACAAGACATCAAAGAGATGTCTGTATTCCCATGTTTACTGCAGTGTTATTCACAATAGCAAAGATATGGAAGTAAACTAAGTGTCCATCAATGGATAAATGGATGAAGAAGACGTGAGCTATATATATGTGTGTGTGTGTGTGTATATGTACACACACATATAATGGAATCTCATTCGGTCATAAGAAGAAAATCCTGCTGTTTGTGACAACATGGATGGACCTTAAATGTATAATGTTAAGTAAAATAGGTCAGACAGAGAAAGGCAAGTACAGTATGATCTCACTTATATGTGTGATGTAAAAAAACACAAACTCATAGAAACAGAGAGTAGAATGATGCTTACCAGGGGCTGGGCAGGAAAAGTGGGGAATGGGAGATGTTGGTCAAGGGTACAAACTTCCAGTTAGAAGATGAGTAAGTGTTGGAAATCTAATGTACAGCATCTTGATATAACTAACAATATTGTATTATATACCTGAAAACTTCTAAGATAGTAGATGTTAAATATTTTCATCACAAAAAGGAAATGGTAATTATGTAACTTGTAGGTGTTGGCTAATGCTATGTTGACAATCATTTTGCAATATATTAATCTAAGTAACACACTGTACTCCTTAAACGTACACAATGTCATATGTCAATTATATCACAACAAAGCTGGGAAAGAATGTGACTAAGTGACTTTTCCAAGGTCATACACTGTCATAGATCTTCCATGCATGATCTTCCATCTCTTTTTCTCCTCTGTCAGTTAAGTGGAAGTACTATAAAGACTTAGAGGATGATTGTATCATACAATGGAAAGATCCTGTGTCCCTTCTAACCTGAAACTCCTGATTATACTTAACTGAATGATAAATAAGCCTTATGTTTGTTAAGCAACTGAGATTTGGGATTTAGCTGTTAAAGTAAATAGTACCACTTAACACTAGCTAATATAGTATTCAAGGAAAAATTATATTCCAATGTTCTTGTCATTTGCCTGTTTTCTCTCACATTCATGTTCTGATCTGCTTAGCAGAGGAGCTGACTCTTCTCTAAAAGTTATTTTTGTTTTTATTTGTTTCTTAATTTTTTTCTCCCCAGGCTAATTTGCCAACTGTTTTGATTAATAGAAGCTACTAGCAGAAGACTGAAGGGTGAAAGTAAGGGAGAAGTCAAAATATTTCTCCTCCTCCATCAATCCCCACCTTTGACAAAGTAGCAGTAGCTACTTATTTCTATGGTTGAACTCCTGCAAGTAGGATCTACCATGGTTATAGTTTCTGGTGTGTGGCTTTGGCTCTCAGGCAGTGATAACACAGCCTCCTTCCTTGGTCACTCCAGCCCTAGAACATCTTCCTAAATTTGCTAATCTCAGAGATACTTAATATCTCCTGATTGTTCTTACAGGTCTTCTAATAGTTTCATAATTAATCATCTGTATTAAATTTCTTCTATTTAGTTACCTGGTATGGGTCTTATTCTCCTGGCTGGATACTGAAATGTTATACTGCAGTTGCTAGTAATACTCTATGCAAAATTAAAATATAGATAAACTTCTACATTAGATGATATCCAAGGTCACTATAATTTTATTAAATGTCTCATTATAAAGCTCAAGTAATAACTCCATTTCAAATAGTGAGTAGACAAGCTAAAATGAGTGTGTTATTTAGGATGCTTTCAGTTGTACCAGAAATCTAAACTCAAGATGACTTAAACAATAAAATCCAACAGCTTTTATAACAGAAAATATAGTGGTAGTGGGGATGCCAGATATAATAATATTAGGGGCACAGTTCCATTCCTCTATGTTTCAGTTCCCCTCTCCCCCATACAAAGTTTTCATCCGAAGATGGCATCAGAAGCCTGGCTTTGGTTATAATCACAATCTGTTGGACAGTGGTAGTAGCTAAGCCTAAATGTTTCTTTGTTTATATTCCTTAAACTTTTCATTCACCATCACCCATAATGTTTCAGAAAACTTTATGTTTATACTGTTTGTACTAACACTGAACAAATAACTATACTCAATGGAATACTCTGGCATGCATCGGCCCCATTTTCTCTGATGGTGGATATTTGCTCACATACATCATGGCCAGCCCTAGAGATGGACACAGAGTATATCCTATCCAACTCACATAGCTATAATACTTCCAGGAAGTAATGACTCCCTAAAGGGAAAGCATCATTTTAGAAAGAAGGAAGAGAAAGAATAGATTCCATGTAAATATTCAACAATTGTCCACAACAGTGAGTGTTTAGAATTTCAATTTTTCTTTTTCAATACAACTCTTTTTTTTCTTTATGTCACTCTGACCTTTACACAAATCTGAAATTAGGTTATCCTGAATAGAGTAAATCTGGCCATCATCTGCTATCCCATAGAGTTTGAATAGAATCTTCAGAAAAACAATTTTTACAGAGGTAATGAGTAAAATATAATGGAAAGTTGGATCAGTGTTATGCCCTTAAATTCAGTTTTTCATTCTAACATTACTTCCCATCTCATTGAGAATAAAGCAAACATTAAAAATGTTCATCCCATATCTATCTACCTACCTTTCTTTCTTCCCATAACTATAGGCATGCTGTGTGTATATGAATGCCAATCCTTCTGTTCTGTCCTGGATCACGTTGCCATTTGCTACTCAAGGACTTTGCAACAGTTTAACAGGCTCTTTCTCCTGCTTCATTCAAGCTTACCTAAATCATTACTATCAGCATATATTAGTATGCTGGTACATATATGATGCATATGCATATAATCTATGCATGTTATTTCTCCCATTAAAAATTAACTTTAACTTTGTAATGACTGCTATTATCCCCTTTATCTGTCATATGTTTTTATTTTCACCTTTGGAACAAAATTTCATGATAAAATTGTTCATGTTAGTTGCCTAAAAATCTCTCTATATACACACTCTTTTGAATCCATACCAAAAGAATTTTGCCGCTAAATTTTTACCCAAATTCCTCTATTAAGTCTATGATCCCTTTCCAGTTTCATATTACTTGACCTTCCAGTAGATATTTGACATAGTGAAACACCTCTCCTTTTTAAAGCAGGTACTTCACTTGAATTTCAAGACAATATACTTTTCTGGTATTAATTTTACCTCTCTGCTTAATTTATCATTGTGATAAGCAGAATAATGGTTCTCCCAAAGATATCCATGTCCTAATTCCCAGAGCCTGAATGTTTGCCTTACATGCAAATAAGAGACTTTATAGATATGATTAAGTTAAGGACCTTGGAATGGGTATATAATCCTGGATTATCCAGGTGGGCCCAGTGTAATCACAAGCGTTCTTATAAGAGAAGGAGACAGGAAGGTCAGATCAGAGAAGGAGAAATAATGGCAGAAACAGGTCAGAGTGATGGAATTGTTGGCTTTCAAAATGAAAGACAGGACCATGAGCCAAGGCATGCAATTCTCATGTAGAAACTGGAAAAGGCAAGGTACTAGATTCTCCGCTAGATACTCCAGGAGGAATGCAATCCTGATGACGTTTTGATTTTAACCCAGTGAAGCCTATATTCAGATTCTGGCTTTCAGAACTCTAGGAAAATTAATTTGTTGCTGTAACCACTAAATTTATGGCATCTTGTTATAGTAGCAATAGAAAACTAATGCAGACATATACCCCCTCCCTTTTCTTTGGTCTCTCTTCTTTTCTTAATATTGTAACATTCTAAAAATCAGTTCTTAATTTCTTTTCCATTCTCTTATTTTTTCTTCTCATTTTCCCCTTCCTCTCGGCTCCCCTTCACTTTCTCTCTTCCCTTTCTTTCTTCCCACTTCCCTTGTCCTCTCTCCTTTATCTTCATTCACTCTCTTGGTGATCTCCATCAGGTTCATGGCTTCAAAAAATATCTAAATATTAATGACTCCTAAACTTTTATTTCCAGGGATAATGTCACCCCTATTCTCCGGACTTCACTAATTAGCATCTCCACTTAGGGTTAGTAAGCATCTTGAAAATCACAAATTCAAAAATTTTCAGAAACAAAACTCATCCACTCCACACACATGAAAAGAAAAAAAATGTCTTCCCCGTGTCCATTAATGACAATTCCATTCTTTCAGTTCTTAAATCCAAAACTTTGCCATCATTTTTTTCTCTCTCTTTCAAACCCACATCCAACTTATCAAAAAATTATGTTTGTTCTACCCTTAAAATGTATCTAAAATCACACCACTTTTCACTGCCTACACTGTTATTTTCACCCAATTTACCATCATCTCTTACCTGGATTATTGCACAGACCTCTACATAGATCTTTCAATTAATGCCCTTCCTGATTCACAGTCTAATTTCAACATAGTAGCAGAGTAATCCTATGAAAACAAGCTTCCAAATGGATTTCCCTTGCTCAAATTAAAGCCAGTGTCCTCACAGTTATGTACATATCTATATATCTGACCTTCCAATTGCTTTTCAAATGCCATCTTGTTCTACTAATCCATTTGCTTTAATTGATTACTGGAAAATTAAAACTCTTCATGTTCCATGCTAACTGGAGAAATAGTGCTAAATAGGAATACTCTGCTTATATTTCTCTTCTTACAAATATCTATGTGACTCATTCCCTTACCTCCATTAGGTCTTTGTTAAAATACCTATTTTCTCAGTAAGGCCTTTCCTTATCACCCTAGTTTAAGTCACAATGTTCCCAACCTGTCACTCCCTATCTACTTGTCCTAGTTTATTTTCCCCAATTGTTCTTAATCACAAACTACAGAGTTGATTTGTGTATTTGTTTCTTGTGTATTGTTATCCATTAGGATGGAAGCACCATTAAGTTAGAGATTTGTTTGTTTCATTTATTTCTGTATCCTTAGTATCCTCAGTGACTGGAACATGGTAGGGACTTGGTAAATAATATTACTCATATTTAAATAAATATACTTTCTCCATATATCCCTTAGAGAACAAATAGAATGAGAAAAAGATAAGAGATTTGTCCCCCTCTATACCAATTTCATGTTTTTCAGTAATGAATGTGTTCATTCATTAATTTTTTTCAAGAAGCATCTATTCTTTTTTTACTATGATCAGGTTATTCTGAGAGGCATCATGAGAGATACAGCAAAGAATATGATTCAGTTTGGATTTTGAAAGATTCCTTTCAGTTAGGGAGTTAAAAAATTACAAAATGAGGGCTTCCCTGGTGGCATAGTGGTTAAGAATCCACCTGCCAATGCAGGGGACACGGGTTCGAGTCCTGGGCTGGGAAGATCCCACATGCCATAGAGCAACTAGGCCTGTGTGCCACAACTGCTGAGCCTGTGCTCTAGGGGCCGTGAGCCACAAGTACTGAAGCCCACGTGTCACAGCTACTGAAGCCCACACGCCTAGAGCCTGTGGTCCTCAACAAGAGAAGCCACTGCAATCAGAAGCCTGCACATCTCTATGAAGAGGGGCCCCCGCTCACCACAACTAGAGAAAGCCCATGTGCAGCAACAAAGACACAATGCAGCCAAAAGTAAATAAATAAATTTATATTAAAAAGTTAAAAAATGAATATAATACAAGAAAGACTTAGAAGAAAAACAATAAAAGCAAAATTGAGTAAGCTTTATATGTAGAGAATGATTATTAAAATATTTTAATCATGACAATTATAGAAAAAGTAATGTTGAACATTTCTTCTCTCTGAGCCTCTGTTCAATCAATCTCTAAATGAAGGGTCATATTTACTCTCCACTTCCTCTCAAGGACAGTCTCTTGGATAATATTTTAATTACTATTAGCTCCAGAATAATTAGGGTACTCATGACCTTAACATATACAAGGCATGCCAATTTATTTATATTTAGCCATGATGCAAGTTAATCTTTTCTTATATTCCTTGCTATAGAAATGCAAGATATGTCAAACAATACAAGATATGTTAAACAATACAATTATATTGCTATGCGGGTCTAAGAGCATTTTTTTTTCCAAGTTTATTAAATCATTTCCACATAATATTTTCTGATGTTCTCCCAAGATGGATAGAGGCTCTAGCATCATAGATTTATCTTTTCTCAGACTCACCAGGGCCAAAAATAATACTGCTAACTTAGGCCATCCCTCTTGTAAATATTCATCACCATGCCACAACTTAGATCCAAGGACAGAGAGTAGATGGACCAGGACCAATCCATCACTTTCACTCAAAGCAGCATATATCCTGTGGACTGCAAGTAGCCGTATCTTATTTAGATATGGAGGTTGGCATTAGTATTATTGGAATTCTCAGTATTATTGTGAGAATAATTTAATGTTGTCTATGTAGATTTCCTTTACAGTTTTTATGCCCCAAACTTCCAAATATCACATAAAATATATGGATAATAGGAAAGCATGCATTCATTAAGTTAATAGTGAGAGTCTATAATTGTCAGTAAAAGTGAATCAGTTAGATTAAATGGTTAAAATATAGTCATATAGAAAATTAATTCCAACAGTGATAATCATTATTATCCGAAATCCATTATCAGGAGAGAAGCATGTTGGAATATGAAAGAAAAATTTTAAAAAACCTTTGCACATGCTCAAACACATAGTTTTCCCTGATTTCACCTCCATTACCCTGGTTCACTCTTAATATGCTTCATCTCCAAGTTTGAGAAAAGTAATTGTCATATTTCCCATCCTTGGGTAAGTGCACAAAGTAGGAAAAAAATTATCTTCTATTAGGCTGTATAGTAGAAACTGCATTGGGTTAGAAATCTGCTCAAGTATCTATTCCATTTCTTTCATTTACTAGCTATATGATCTCAGGAAAATCATTAAATTTGATAGAGATTTTATTTCCTTAACTGGAAAATTGGGCTAAATATATATGCCCTTTCCACCTTAAAAGATTATAAAAATTCAATGAAATAGTATATTTGAAATTGTTGTTTTTACAACCATAAAACTATTGAGATGTAAAACACTTTTTATTGCATCATTCGAAGCTTCATTATTGATTGCCATTACTTTTTAGATTAATGCGATATAGTTTAAACCATGCTGTTAAAACCAACTTACCAAAAACCTCTGATTCAGGGTCATATCTGAGCACCCTCAATCAATCAAACGCTTAGATCCTAATAGTTACCACAGTTACTTCTTCCTCATTTTGACTCTTCATTAAGAATGCCACTTGAATTTTGACTTTTAATACTTGATTTTCTGTTCTTCTTTCTGTAATCCTCTTCCTGGTGATTTCATCCATGCTTATGCTTCACTATCAATTCTTGTGGGCTGACTAGCTATTCTGCACAGGGCAACATTCCAATGGTTATAGCTCATATGAAGCCAAATTCATTATTTCCCTCAAACCTTACAATTGTTTTTATTTATTTTTTTTATTTTTTAGGCTGAATGTCACGGAGTCTTTTTTTGGCATCTCTTTGTTCCTCACCTCTCATATCCAATCAATCTCTTATAACCTGTTCAGGTCTTACTTCCATAGTGGCATATATTGGCAAGCACTCTGGTATTACCTTCGTCGCAAAATATATTACCCAACTCTGTATACAGAGCTTTACTTCCCTGTCTATTGACCTCTTAACTGCAGAAACCTTTATATCACCTGATTCTAGTACGGGGCTTGGTAAAAGTATCTGCTCAGTATGTAGATGCCTGGGAATTAATGCACAAATGATTCAATTATAGTCTTCTAGATTCTTTATTTAACTCTTGCATTCAACCTTCTTTATTACTTCTTTGTTTTGGTTAAGACTTCTTTTTTTGCAGCCAAACTTTAAGTTAGTTTAAATCTAGCACTGGCTGGATAGAGTATGCTTTGCTCATTTTGGGGAAGGGCAGAAGGCATATATGTCAAATGACTTTGTCAAATTCACACAGTGTTCTGTGAATCAAATTCAGATTTTCTGAAACACATCCCAAAGTTTTATTCACATGTCCACACATTAAACCTTTATTTTCAAATAACTTTTGTTAGTATATCATTTACATAAAATAAAATGTACATAACTTAGTTGAAAAGTTTTGGGAGTTTTGACAGCATTATACACCCATGTAACCAACATCATAATGAAGGTATAGAATATTTTTTAACACTCCAGAGTTACTTCCTGCCACTCTACAGTCAGTCCCACCACATTCTTAGTACCAGGCAACCAGTGATCTGTAGACCCTTACCTCCGACCCAGGCCCAAGTGGAAAATTTTAGGAAGTATGGGCTCCTGAAATATCCCTCCAGCACTTTCTATTGAGAAAGCTTAACATTGTGCTCACTTTAAAAGTAAAATATTTAATGGTATCCCATTGTTTATTGTAGAGCATAAACTAAAGTGTGCATTCAGAGTTGAGAGACAATAAGTTGATAAATGGCATATATGATAAGTGTCTGTTTAATTTATAAGAAGCTGCCAAACCGTTTTGAAAGTGGTTATACCATTTTACTCTCCTATCAGCAATATATGAGAGACACAATTGCAACATATTACCTTCAAACGTTGGTACTGGCAGTCTGGTCATCTCAGCCAACTGTTAATTTAAGAAATGCTGAATAAGCTAGAGGATATTTCAATGACAAATTTTAAGAAAACTCTAATCTTCTGAAGATTGTACAAAAAATCAAACGCAGTATCTTACAGACCTTAAAGGAGATGTAGTACTTATAATTAACAAGTCTCTGATCAAAATCAAGACCTTGAAGGGAAAAAGGTGAGATAATGAGATCTAGAATTAGACATTTTGATTGATAAGCATGGGAATCTTAAAATTGTAAATACCCCTAAACTCTACAAATGTACAGAACCAGCCCTGACAATGTTAGAAGAGTCTATAGTACTTGCTGGAGACCACAATGGATACTGAAACAGGTGTCTCACAGAAAGATAACACTTGTTTATTTAAGACCTGCATCTGCCACCCATCATTGTTGTTCAGGCCAATTCTGTCTTCCAAGCCCAGAACAGCCTATGCAAAATAGTGCAGGCCTTCTCTGGGAGGAAATAATGCATATAGCTCCTAGATGTAGAACTTAATTAGTATGTACTGGTAGGAATTTAGGAAGAATGTGCCACAGTGGATCCTGATGTGTTAGATGGTGCTGAAGGAGTGGCTGCAGAATATAGGGCTGGAAAGGGAAGATTTTGATAATATGGAGTACTCATCTCTTCCTTTAGGGTTAAATATATGCACAAAAATACCTCATCCAGTCCTAAGAGTCAGCTCGGGTGACTACTAGAAACATGAACACAAAAACTTATCATAAATAAAATAAGCAGAAAACTTTTATGATATAGTACTGCAGAAAGCATTAGACAAGTGGGAATGTTAAGATGGATTTACCACATAAGTATTGAGAATGTACCATCTGAACATAATTTTTTCATTGGGACCCTTAAGGATTAACTGATGAAGAAGACAATGGAATCTTTAAAAATTTCATAGTAGGAGATACTTCTGTTGAACATGACTCCTTAATTTAATTGAGTATGATGGGTTCTCATAATGTCAAAAACTAGGTGACAACACTTAATTTTTATAGGCAAGGTGGATGTGATTAACATGAAAAGTAGAATAACATAAACGGTCTGGAGTGACAAAGATGCCTTGACTCACAGACATCTGTTAGAATAGTTAATAATGTTCCTCAGGTTGAGATAAATGGACAGACGACCAAGATGTCCCTCATCTTGTAAAACAAAAATCAGTTGTTGGCAAGAAGAAAACTATCATCAAATGCTATACTGTAATAAAAATTGTTCTCTTTCATTGAGGTTTGAGGTCTAAATCAATTCACTTACTCAGAGCTATTTGAGGAGGGAAGATGTCCTGCTAATGAAACATGTTTTTTAAAAAATTACCTCAGTGTTTTTCCCAAGGATGCCTGAACTAATTTCCAAGGTGCCTGTGCCTCAGAAAAAGAGAAATTCATTGAATTTTAAAGACAGGATATACAGGTTCTGAACCAACAATGATACTATGTAATGCAATATCCTATCATGGCCTTCCGATTAGAATGGAGATAATGAAGGTCAGATGATAAATGACCCAAATTCATCATAATGTGTTTCAAGTGAATCTGCAGAACCACCCTGTGGTGAGTTGCCTGTTGTTCAAATGTAAAATTTACAGATATCATTATTTTTGTTTCATGACTTGTGAATCAGCATGCAATATTGAAGTACACCTTGGCTGATTAGTCAGAAGCTAGAAATGAGCTAGAGGATAATAAACAAAGATATGTGAATAAGAAATATGTACCACTACCAAGGTTTTTATTACTATAGCTGTGTAGTAGAGCTTGAAATCAGGAACTGTGATACCTCTGGCTTTGTTCTTTTTCCTCAGGATTCTTTGGCTATTCAGAGTTTTTTGTGGTCCCATATAACTTATAGAATTTTTTTTCCATTTCTGTGAAGAATGTCATTGAAATTTGGATGGGGATTGCATTGACTCTATAGATGGCTTTTGGAAGTATGGACATTTTAACAATACTAGGTCTTCTGATCCAGGAACACAAATCTCTATCTATTTGTGTCTTCTTCAATTTCTTTCAGCAAAAATTTGTAGTTTGCCTTGTATAGATCTTTCACTTTCTTGGTTAAATGTATTCCTAAGTATTTTATTGTTTTTTTTTTTTTTTTCGGTACCAGTAAGTCTTTATTCATTGTATTTTCCCAAGGAAAAGAAGGGGAAGGGAAAGGGGTCAGCATGTGTGTTACAAAATGATAGCAAATGGGAAAGGAAGTACCTGGCACAGCAAAATCAACCAACAAATAAACACTGCCCAGATGGGGTCGCTAAAGCCCAAGGGGGCTCAGCCTCCTGCAGTTCAGTAATGAGGGGAAGGGATGAAGAGCAGGTACATGCTTTTCTACCCTCCCTCCCTCCCCATAAATTCAAGATTTCACACAAAGCTTTGGTTTCTAGCAGTAAACATGGAGTTACATTTGTCCGTCTCCTATTAAACAATTTTGTGGCCACTTTGACATAAGTTTCTTGCACCTGCATAAAAGTTCCTGAGTGACTTGACTATACATTCATCTTTCCTTTCGTGGTCTCCCAACCCCACTTTCTACATGGAAGTCCCCCTCGTTGCTCCTCTCTACCCTAGGATTAGAGATTAAAGTAGGTTTTAATCCATGCAAAGACAGCAGTCTGTTTGGAATGAATCAAATCAAGGAATGGTCATGACTCAGGAGATTGAGAACAAGGGATGGTGAGTTCTTAGCTTCTTCAGGATTTTTGCACAAATCATTTAATCACAGACACCCCACAAATTAAACGTATAGGTGTATGGACTATTTTTGGGGAGGGCACGAAGGGGGAAAGAAGAGGGGGTAGGAATACAGTGTTTAGGACAGAAAATCTTGTTCGAAATAGGAAACAGGGGAAGGGGAACACAAAAGAAAGTGTAGTTCAAGACCTCCCACTTCAAGAAGAGGGGCCCCCAAGTTTATGTTTCAGATCTTTTTGGCTGGTGCAGACCTTTTGTCAAAGATGCTTTGGCTATTTTTCTCAATATAAAAAGAAGTTTGTAAACAATAAAACCCCAAAAGAACATGGAGAAGACCAACACATTATATTTACACAAACTAGGCCACCTAGCAATCACCAAATCAGCTACTTGTGAAGTCCTACGAAGTCCAGACAAATACAATAACTAGAGGGGGGCAGCAGTTGGGGGAGACAAGAACCCAGGATCAGACACACATCACCCAATGCGTTGTATTGCATTTGCCCCGTTACAACACAGTGAGGTAGGTTTGCAGTGATCTCACAGCATGTAAACGAAACCCCCTTTTCTCCTGTAGCTACCATGACACTAACTACTGCTGCAGCAGGGCAGGACACTGGCTCTGGGAACCACAAAGAAGCCATCACTGATGGTCTCTCTGGAAACCAAGGAGGAAAAGTCCAGAATTGTTAAAAAGATTAAGGATCTTGTCCTTGCTTCATATATCCATCCCTGGGCAGCTCAAGATGGGTACAGAGGCATCGTTCTTAAAACCTGTCCTTACCAACTCACAGTTTTTACAAAAACACATACAATACGCCCTGTTGTGTATGTTAAGCCTAGCCCAATCCACTGAAGGATGGACCTGGTATGTAAAGCGAGTCCTATGCCCTGGGATTACAGGTCTGGAACAGGAATCCTTTATCACACATACAGATGACCTCTGCCTAATCTTGGCTTCCCCTCTCTGCACCTTTTACCTGGCCCAGCCTCTCCTAACCTCTCTGTATACCACCTTTTCCTGTTCAGACCAATTTCCAATCTTTCAGTAGAAGGAGACCACGCCATGGGGCAACCCAGTTAAAACCTAGTCTCCCATGAAACATTGAAGATGGAGGGGTTTCAAGAGGACACTGTGGCAGAAAAGCCAGCTCTAATTGGCAAAAATGAGGTAGTTCAATAGGCTATACGCTCCAAATAGTTGTTCTCTCTGGTGATAGAGCAACAAAAAGTATTCCTGCTGTGCAGACCCGGAGCTGTCGCCGACTTATCCCTGAGATTGCTCACGTACCTGAGAACACAGTGCAGGAATGAGGGCCTTAGATTAAAATACACAAAAATACAAAACCAGAATATTTATATTATGAAAAAAAAAAGTTAAAATGCACAAGATACGTCATTCGCACACAGCTAGTGCAGTTGGCATCCTGAAGAAAGTGGGACCCAAGGTACAGTCATCCAAGGGAGCAAATAAATAAAATTGTATTGGCCCAGAATGGGGTGGGAGTGAGCTGAGAAGCAGCAGGTCTGCAGCTGTTCCCTCAACCCCCCTTTTGCCTGTCATCACAACCCACTGCGTGGGACAGTTCTCTCAGCACTCTCTCCCAGGAGGAGGTTGTGAGCAGACAAGATGTGGAAAACCCTGCCTTACCCCTGAGATATTTCCTCCCACAGAATGTAGTGGCTTGTGGGTTCGGTTCATCACTCTGGTCTCATGCTTAATCTTTTCACTCTGGCACGGGAAATATTATTCCATACCCTTCTTGAAGAGTAAAACAACTTCCCTATCCAGGCCACTTTCAAAAGCTGGAGATTCTGGGGGTGGAGACTCAGATAAAGCATGCAGGAAGGGTTACCCCCCAAAGCCCTCACGTGCATTTGGATAGAGCATGATTGGAGTTTCTTTGCCTCACCCCTTCCCCCCCACCAAGAGGAAAGAGGGGGTGATGCTTTGGCCCCCGGCCTGAGATATATGGCAGTGCCAGCTGCCCCCTACCCACCCTGTCCCCACTTTCTCCACTCTGCCGATGGATGCCTGTTCCGCAAAACTTCCTGATCACACACGGATAGCCCCCACCCACTGTGGCTCAATTCTGGGCCTCGGGGAGCATGGCGGGGCTATGGATCTCTTCTTCCTCCTCCTGAAAGCAGGCTGGCTTTCCCTGGGAGCTGGGAGCTTGCTGGGCCTTCAGTGGACACGAGGCCACCATGTGGTTGATGCTCTGGCAGAAGTGGCACTTCTTGGGCTGGGGTGGCAGTTTGCATTCCTTGGCATGATGGTCTAGACCTCCACAGTTGTAGCACCTGTCTCCCTTTGATCTGCGTTTCTGCATGTTCTTCCCTTTGGGCCGCCTCTCACTCCCAATACAGAACACCCCACCAGGGCCGGTGACTCGGATAGATTCCAGGCCCTTGGCAGACTTCTTAAAGGTGAACTCTACGGCCTCACCCTCCTTCAGGCTCCGGAAGCCCTCCATGTGCAGCTTACTCTGGTGCACAAAGACATCCACCGGGGGGTCGAGTGCGACCCCGGCGCGGGCAGTCATGGACAGGAAGCCGAATCCCATGCGCACGTTGAACCACTTACAGATGCCGGCTCCCTGCAGCAGCTGCGGCTCCTCGGCCGCCCGGGCCGCGTCCTCCTGCGCCTCCTCCGGCGCCTTGGCGTCGCCACCTGCAAACTGCTGGTTTGACACAGAGCCCATGGTAGTCGGCTGAGCCCGCGACCCCGGGCCCCAGGTCGGCCGGCTGCTGGCCCCAGAGAAGTCCGGAGGCCTATTTTATTGTTTTATTATTTATTGTGAATAAGATTGTCTTCTTTATTTTTATTTCAGGTATTTCATTGTTAGCACGTAGAATTATAACTGATTTCTGTGTGTTGAACTTCAGAAACTTGCAACTTTACTGAATTTATTGATTAGTTACAAAAGTATCTTGCAACTTTACTGAATCTTGCAACTTTACTGAATTTATTGATTAGTTACAAAAGTTTCTGTTGAGTCTTTGGGATTTTTCTATATACAAAATTATATCATCTGGAAATAGTAAGAATATTACTTCTTCCTTTCTGATTTGAATGCCTTTTATTTTTCTGTCTTGACTAATTTCTCAACTAGGACCTCGGCTCTATATGAAGAAAAGTGTTGAGAATAAGAATCTCTGCCTTGTTCCTGATCTTAGAGAAAATGTTTTCAATTTTTTACCATTGGATATAATGTTAGCTGTGGGTTTATTATATATGACCTTTATTATGTTGAGGTATGTTCCTTCTATACCCATTCTGTCAAGGGTTTTTGTCATAAACGGATGTTGTATTTTGTCAATTTCATTGTGTGATTTATTTCAATGATCATGCTGTTTTTATCTTTCATTCTATTAATGTGATGTTTACATTTATTGATTTTTGGATGCTGAAACATCCTTGCATCCCAGGGAAAATCTCACTTGGTCATGATGTGTAATTCTTTTAATGTGTTTTTGAATTAGGTTGATAATGTTTTGTTGAGAATTTCTGCAACTATATCCATCAGGGATATTGGTCTATAGTTTTCTTTGCTTGTAGTATCTTTATCTAGCTTTGGTATCAGGGTAATGCTGGCAACATAGAATGAGTTTGGAAGTCTTCCCTCATCTTCAAACTTTTGGAATAGTTTGAGAAGTATTTGTATTAATTTTCTTTTAAATGTTTTATAGAATTCACCAATGAAGCTGTCTAGTCTTGGGATTTTCTGTGTTGGGAGGATTTTGATTGCTACTTCAATTTCTGTATTTGTTATTAGTCTTTTCTGATTCTCTGTTTTTTCCTGATTCAGTCTTTGTAGGTTGTGTGTTTCCAGAAATCGATTCATTTCTTCTAGTTTCTCTAATGTGTTGGCATATAACTGTTCATAGTAGTCTCTTATGATCCTATGTATTTCTGTAGTACCTGTTGTAATGTCTCCTCTTTCATTTCTAATTTCATTTATCTTCTCTCCTTTTTCTTAATTAATTTAGCTAAAATTTTGTCAAGTTTGTTTCCTTTTTGGAAGAATGAGCTCTTAGTTTTGTTGATTTTTAAAATTGTTTTTCTAGGACCTGTTTCATTTAGTTCTGCTTTGATCTCTATTATTTCCTTTCTTCTGCAAAATTTGGGTGTTATTTGTTCCTATCTTTTTAGTTTTTGATGTAAAAAGTTAGATTCTTTATTTGAGATCTCTCTAATATCTTAACACGTTTTTACCACTATAAACTTTCCTCTTAAAACTGCTTTTGCTGCATCCCATAAGTTTACATGTTGTAATAATTAAAACACTGTGGTACTGGCACAAAAATAGACACATAGTCCAATGGAACAGAATAGATAGCCTAGAATTAAACTCTTGCATATACAATCAACTAATAATATTCAACAAGAGAGCAAAGAATACCCAAGGAAGAAAGAATAATCTCTTCAACAAATAATGTTGGGAAAACTGGAAAAACACACATAGAATAATGAAATTGGATCCTTATTTTACATCACTCACAAAAATTAACTCAAAATGGAACAAAATCTTAAACATAATACCTGATACTGTAAAACACTTAGAAAGAACTGTAGAGAAGACATTCCTTGATATTGTTCTTGGCAATGATTTTTTTTTTAATATGACACCAAAAGCACAAAGAATAAAAAATAATGACCAAATGAAAAGGCAAACTACGGAATGGGAGAAAACTTTTGCAAAACATATATCAGACAATGATTAATATCCAAAGTATAAAAAGAACTCATACAACTCAGTAACAACAACCAAAAACCCAATCTGATTAAAAAATGAGCAGAAGACTAAATAGATGTTTTTCCAAAGAAGATATCAAAATGACCAACAGGTACATGAAAAGATGCTGGACACTACCAATTATTAGGAAAATGCAAATCAAGACTACAATGAGATTATCACCTCACACCGATTAGAATGGCTTCAACAAGAAGACAAGAGACAAGTTCTGGCAATGATGTGAAGAAAAGTGTAACCTGTGCATAGCTGGTAAGAATGAAAATTGGCTCCCTCAAAAAATTAAAAATAAAACTACCATATGATCCAGGAATTTCTCTTCTGAGTATATACCTAAAGGAAACAGGATTTTGAAGAGATATATGCCCTCCCATGTTTATTGCAGCATTATTCACAATAGCCAAGATATGGAAACAACATAAGTGTCAACCAATGGATGAATGGATAAATAAGATGTGGTGTATATATCCAATGGAAATGTTATCAAGCTATTAGAAAAGAGGCCATTCTGCCATTTGGGACAACATAAATGGACCTTGAGTACATTATGCTAAATGAAATAAGTCAGAGAAAGATAAGTTCTATATGATATCACTCATATGTGGAAGCTAAAAAAAAAAGCAAACTCAATAAAACAGAGAGTAAACTGATTACCAAGGGATGGGAGTTGGGGGGATAGAACAGATGTTGTTTAAGGATACAAATTTACAAGTTGTAGTAAATAAGCCTGCAAGATCTAATGCACAGCATAGTGAATATAGACAACAATGTTATATTACAATCAACAAACTTGTTAAAAGACTAGAATTTAACTATTCTAACCACTAACAAAGTATGTAATTATGTAATGTGATAAAGGTGCTAATTATTGCTACAATGGCAATCATGTTACAATGGCAATATATATATTGCATATATATATATATATATATATATATATATATATATATATATATATATATATATATATATATATATATATATAAAGAGAGAAAGAGAGAGAGGAACTAAGGAAATTGGACAAAAGCCTGCAAATAGTTTTGTCAAACATTAACGCCCTCAGAAAACATCCACCTCAAAGGCAATTCTCTAAAACCAGAGAGGCAGTGTCATTGGTTCTGTGAATGTCAGTTAGAGTCTCCTTTTGGCTACATCAGTGCTGGCTCAATGGGTCAGCAAACATAATTGCCATGTGGCAGAGATGGAGGCTTCACACTTCAACAGCATGAGGTCCACCTTATCAAGGCTGATCTAGCTACTGCCACTGCTAGCAGCAGAGACAAATATTGAGCCCTAGACATGACATAATTCCTTGAGAAGAACTATTATCTACTTGAAGACATAATTAATCATATCTCTTCCAACCCGGAGAATGTAGCAATTCACTCTTACCCAGAAGCAATTCCTACTACAAAATGAGTTTGCCTTCCACTAACAGTACTAACATATGACAGATAATAATTCATGTGTTGATATCATCCCATGCTATATTGCTCAGCTCTAAGAACCATTAATGGTAAAAGAATACCCTTTTAATAGGCACAACTGTCTTATTATATAACCAGTATTCACAAAACAACAAGGCTAATGATATAATGCAATAGTCTATTCAGGCTCACTCAGGATGTCAGCTTGAATACAGCAACATGGCAGGGTAACAATATGATCCTTCAAGGTATGGTAAATATGCCAAACCACCACCTAATACATAGTGCTATGTCTCTGTTAGTGAGAATTCATAAGTTTGTGAATTAACAGGAAAGAACTGGCATTCTCTAGTAGTTGCTGTTGGTTATATGTAATGAAGAATCTGACTCTATCTTTTAATGTTTGACACTGATGAAAGCTACTTTGCTCAGAAACGCCTAGAGGGCTATGCCCTATTCCTGGACTGACCCCAGTCAATGACTGAATAAAATGGGGTACAGAAGTTCAGCCTCATTTCCTCTAAGTAAGACAACTCTGTGGTACCATTCATTTTTCATAATTTTCCATTGGATCAGGTTGAGACTCGACTTAAGCTGAATCCATTATGTTTGCCTAACTTCTTTCTCTTCCTTCTTCTGCTTCCCTCACTCCCTTATAGGTTTCCCATTAAGAATACACAATCAATCAATCATTGAGAATCTATTGCACAAGAGCCTCTTCTCAGGCTCTGCTTCTTGAGAACTTGAGGTGAAATAGTTCATAACACAAATGGTCCTAGGAAATATACACTAGGAATAGCATTCTAAAGTTTGTTCACTCTCTGGCCACATAACAATGAGAACCCTATCACTTGTGAATGGTGAAATATTGATGATACCTGGCATGCTAAAGAAGTACAATTGCTAAAACTTTCTCACTTAGTGAAATGGAAGGGGATGCAAGTGGAAAGGGATTCACAATTTGGTACAATATCCGAGTCATTTGAGAGGTGAGGGAGAAAGAATAATTATAAAGACTATGGTTATTTCTGAGTATAATTTTTGTTTTTAATAGAGTAAATGATTGGCTCAAATGAACTAATGCCCTATATAAGGCAAAGTATGAGCACCAAATATATTTGATGGCATTTGAAGAGACTCTCATCTCCTAGAGCCAGATGAAAGACAGAGCTGAGACTGGGCACATAATTAATTGCAAGAATGGCTGAATTTAAGAGGAGGCTAATTTTTCAGCCAATGTTAAGCATTTTATGCCAAACTCAGGGGCCTGCTGTTGTAACTGGGCTATCTGGGTAGACTCAAGATCACTGAGGTCTCCAATTACACTGAACTCTCTGGGCTTTCAGAAGTTGTCCATTTTCTTTGTCAGGTGATAGTGGTCTCTGGTTTGATTAAAGACTGGAGAGGTATCTTATAAAACAATGTTTTTCTCCCTCAGGATCTGCTCTTATTTTTTCCACTGGCCACCAGACAATTAAATAGAACCATATCTAAGCATGAGCCAACTGGGAAGCAATAGGACTTCTAAGGGATTTGAATGATTATATTCCAAAAGTTCTGTAATGTCTGGCTAACATGCCCTGGCAAGACCTGGGAGAGTTTGCATGGGAGTAAATCTCTGAGGGTGCTGAATATAGAAGCGAAAAATATAAAGCTGGGTTAGGGAGATTTTATCAATATGGAGAATTATCCCTTGACACAAGATTTAGTATTTTGTTAAGGGCGCTGGGAGACAGTTCTAATGTCCTTCTGGTGTGACTGATTGGAAAAGACGAAGAAACCTATTAAATTATTATGGGTGCCAAAACTTGGTAAAACACGAAAGATGGGAACAAAGGCTTGAAGAAATAAGCATGCTAAAATGGACACTATATAAAACCAAAGTACCAGAGACTGAGGTTGCTCTTCAAGAGGGCTGGGAGGATTTATTTTTTTTGTTTGCCAAGTGATAAGGAATATGCTAAGTGTGGGTACCAGTGCTTTTGAGAAATCCAGTAGTGGCTGTCCTCCATAGTCAACTGGATATAATCTCTTGCCCATCTGAATTGCAATAGCATTTGATTACGTGTTGTTTATGTGAACGTAACTAAATCAAACATGCTATATTATTATCTGTTTTTTATTCTTCTGTATCCTCCTGTTTGACTCTGAGCACTCAGCACTATTCCTGTTACATTGTAACTGTGTGCAAACACATCGTGGTTAAACTTTTAAATATGAAATCAATTTATATCACCTGAAACACCAAACATTGTATCTTGAAAATAGTAGGCACTCAATAATAAATAATTGTTAGAATAAACAAGTGCTACACTACCAAATGAATCATCCTGCAATACCATTATCATAACATTAGAGCTCTATACAAAAATGTAAAATGGTTTCTATTAAGTTGGAGAATAAAATTAAACTCTTTTGTGTTATAGTCAGAGCATTCCAACATCTGTTCTTAACTTTTGCATCGGTTCCTAAACATATCTAGGCTCATTTTTTACTTCTACTCTAAATTAACCTTGTGCTTGAACCAAAGAAACTTTTTTCACTCTACCCCAAATATCCTCTGCACTTTCCTCTGTCTTAAAATTTGTGCATGCTTTTATTTTACCTTCATAACCGGTATCCAACCAGCAAAAAAAAAAAAAAAAAAAAAAAGTCAGGAGATAAATAATTAACAATATAATTACTTTATGCCTTGCAGCAAGTAAATTCATCCCTGTGGCTCCCCAGTGTATGTGTGTGTATATGTATGTTGCAAAGAGTGGGGCATGAGGACATAGGTCAATCATTCTTACAGCATTTTACAAATATCAACTTTCTCCTTCCTTTTATCCTTACTTGCTCTCTTGAACCTGAGCTTCAGAGATGCTTCCCTGCTTCACTGTTTTGTCATTATTTAAAATATCCAAGAGCCACTATAAGAACTGATATGCTCCCTCTTCACTATCTGTACTTTGATTTCACTGGCATTTTTTGTCCAAGTAAAACTCTTTGATTCTAATTTTCAACATGGAAACAGTCCATTATAAAATTCATAAACTATCAAATAGAATTAACTAAACTATAAAAGAAAAGTATTATTCTTGGAACACTAGTAAGACAAGAATTTCTCCCAGATGTCAATATAATGAAGACGTCATGTGATTTAAGAAAATTGTCCTGAACATCATCCTTAAGAAATAAGGAATGAGTTTGCTAGAAGGGTTAATTTCAATAAAGCTTAATATATTAGACTAATAGCAACAGACAAAAGTATAGTTCAGAATTAGTAGCTGTATGGGGGCCCAGTCCAGTTACCAGCTCTTTATTAATCTAATTATACTTAGTCTCATACTTTTATCAGACACTAATTATCTTCCTCTCACGTTAACAGTAGTTTCCATTACTTCTCATCTACCTGGATGTTTGTAATTTCCAATTACAGTTTTGGTTGAGTTTTGGTAACTGCTCTTGCAATGACCTCTCTTCAGATGTGACTCCAATCATCCATCATGATTCACTTTAAGTCCAATTTCTTCAAGGATTATATTTTTAAACTTGCAGATAACATTGACAAAAGTTCTCTCATTGACCAAGTTTTAACCAGAATTTTCTGAATCCTCTCCTCAACAAGGCCTCAACTTTCTGACTTTCTCCTTCATATTTGCATTGCCCAATTTTAGCAAGAATCTGTTAAATTGGTTTAGCCAGAATCCCCCATCCTCAGTATCTGCTAACCCTTGATATCTGGCCAAATTCCTATCCCTCATCATCCTGCAGGTGATATCTCACTACTCTGGCCTACTTTCAGCAAGAATTCTGTTAGATCACCTCAGCAAAGAAATGCCTCTTAGTAATTTTTCATCTACTGACCTCCACCCTGCTCCTTGGAGTTTATAAACTCCCACTTTTTCTTGTATTCAGAATTGAGCCCTGTTCTATACTGAGGACTGTTTTTCCCTATTGCAAGTCCTGAATAAAATCTGTTTTTACCACTTTAACTACTATCCAGCTCTTTTTTTCTTTGACATCTGAAGTTTTGAAATCTAGTAGTAGTCATCGTTTATCATCTTCTAAAATTAATGTTTCCATTTTCAAGTGCATCCTTGTGTCATTCTTAAAAGTGGATTGTAAGCCTTAACAGAAGTAAACATTAATTAATAATTTACTTATTCATTGGCTGAGGATGGTACTGCATTTCCTCTAAAACCAACATATCTCTCATGAAGATTGACTGCCAATTATTATGACTTTGGTTTTTCAAACAACTTTGTAAAGGCTTTCAAGAGCTTCCTTCTACTACCAGTGTTACTACTGTTAATGACAATAACAGTATTATTAATAACACCTGCATTTAATAATGGCAAAGTAAATATCAGCACTATACTAAGAACTCTACATTTATGATTTCCTTTAATATTCCAATAACTCTATTAGTTTGCTATTCTTATGCCATGTATAGTGCACTGCTTTGTAATAACTGTGCAACCTAGGGAGAGACGGAGGGAGGGAGAGAGAGAGAGATCAGCATCAAAATCTATTAGCCCAGACTACATGTTCATCTTTTATTTTCTATTTGATTAGCATAAAGCTACCCTATGCTAATTTATTACCTACTTTCATGTGTATTCTGTATTTTGTCTAGAGAAGAAATATATCACTGCTGATAACAAAAAACATCAAAACTGATTTTTTTCCTTCCTCCCTTCTTTCCTCCCTCCCTCCCTCACTCCCTTCATACTTCCTCTCTTCCTTACTTCCTTTCTTGCTTTTGGGGAAAAAAAACATGCCATCCCATTACATACAAGCAACTTACTTGAGTCAAATCTGAAGGCTCTGTAATTTTTCAGGATTATTTTGAATCACAGTCAGCTGAAACTTTTTTTCTGTTCTATTTGGCATAAGACTCTACACAGGCATTTTTCAAAGTAATAATGTAACAAAAAGCTCGTGTAAATTTACATTGCTTTTTTTCAGATGCCACATCCAAAAAACGACTTCCTACTTTCTTGGCAAGATTGATGGTACATATCCAATTTTAGATATTGTGAATCAGCCAGCTTAGTATGAGAGGAGACTGAGACACTTACATGCAATAAAAATATTTTTGCCCAATGTGCCCTGATTGACCAAAAATGTAGCATTCCATTTGGGAAAAAATGTGATAGACTGTGCTTAAAGTTTTGGAATCCTCACCCATACTAGTGTGACCACTCTAGGTGATCTCCCTGTGCTATGCAGCTGCTTCCCACTCTCTCTATTTTACATTTGGTAGTGTATATATGTCAATGCCACTAACAAACTTCGTCCCAGTTTACCCTTCCAAATCCCCATGTCCTCAAGTGCATTCTCTACATCTGCGTCTTTATTCCTGTCATGCACATAGGTTCTACAGAACCATTTTTTTTTTTAGATTCCATAGATATATGTATTAGCATACAGTATTTGTTTTTCTCTTTCTGACTTAATTCACTCTGTATCACAGTCTCTAGGTCCATCAATCTCACTACAAATAACTCACTTTCATTTCTTTTTACAGCTGAGTAATATTCCATTGTATGTATGTGCCACAACTTCTTTATCCATTCATCAGTCGATGGACACTTACATTGCTTCCATGTCCTGGATATTGTAAATAGAGATGCAATGAACATTGTGGTACATGACTCTTTTGAATTATGGTTTTCTCGGGGTATATGCCCAGTAGTGGAATTGCTGGGTTGTATGGTACTCCTATTTTTTGATTTTTAAGGAAGCTCCATACTGTTCTCCATAGTGACTGTATCAATTTACATTCCTACCAGCAGTGCAAGAGGGTTTCCTTTTCTCCACACCATCCCCAACATTTATTCTTTGTAGATATTTTCATGATGGCCATTCTGTCTGGTGTGAGGTGATACCTCACTGCAGTTTTTTTTGTTTGTTTTGTTTTGTTTTGTTTTTAACATCTTATTGGGGTATAATTGCTTTGCAATGGTGTATTATTTTCTGCTTTATAACAAAGTGAATCAGTTATACATATACATAAGTTCCCATATCTCTTTTCTCTAATGATTAGTGATGTTGAGCATCCTTTCATGTGTTTGTTGGCAATATGTATATCTTCTTTGCAGAAATGTGTATTTAGGTCTTCTTCCCATTTTTGGATTGTGTTGTTTGTGGTTTTTATATTGAGCTGCATGAACTGCTTGTCAATTTTGGAGATTAATCCTTTGTCAGTTGCTTCATTTGCAAATATTTTCTCCCATACTGAGAGGTGTCTTTTCATCTTCTTTATATTTTCCTTCGCTGTGCAAAAGCTTTTAAGTTTCATTAGGTCCCATTTGTTTATTTTTGTTTTTATTCACATTTCTCTAGGCGGTGGGTCAAAAAGAATCTTGCTGTGATTTATGTCATAGAGTGTTCTGCCTATGTTTTCCTCTAAGAATTTGATAGTGTCTGGCCTTATATTTAGGTCTTTAATTGACTTTGAGTTTATTTTTGGGTATGGTGTTAGGGAGTGTTCTAATTTCATTCTTTTAAATGTAGCTGTCCAATTTTCCCAGCAACATTTATTGAAGAGGCTGTCTTTTCTCCATTGTACATTCCTGCCACCTTTATCAAAGATAAGGTGTCCATATGTGCATGGCCTTATCTCTAAGCTTTCTATCCTGTTCCATTCATCTATATTTCTGTTTTTGTGCCAGTACCATACCGTCTTGATTACTGTAGGTTTGTAGTATAGTCTGAAGTCAGGGAGCCTGATTCCCCCAGCTACATTTTTCTTTCTCAAGATTACTTTGGCTATTTGGGGTCTATTGTGTTTCCATACAAATTGTGAATTTTTTTGTTCTAGTTCTGTGAAAAATGCCATTAGTAGTTTGATAGGGATTGCATTGAATCTGTAGATTGCTTTAGGTAGTATAGTCATTTTCACAATGTTGATTCTTCCAATCAAAGAACATGGTGTATCTCTCCATCTGTTTGTATCATCTTTAATTTCTTTCATCAGTACCTTATAGTTTTCTGCATACAGGTCTTTTGTCTCCTTAGGTAGGTTTATTCCTAGGTATTATATTATTTTTGTTGCAATGGTAAATGGGAGTGATTCCTTAATTTCTCTTTCATATGTTTCATCATTAGTACGTAGGAATGTAAGAGAGTTCTGTGCATTAATTTTGTTTCCTGCTATTTTACCAAATTCATTGGTTAACTCCAGTAGTTTTCTGGTAGCATCTTTAGGATTCTCTATGTATAGTATCATGTCATCTGCAAAGAGTGATGGCTTACTTCTTTTATGATTTGGATTCCTTTTATTTCTCTTTCTTCTCTGATTGCTGTGGCTAAAACTTCCAAAACTATGTTGAAAAATAGTGGTGAGAGTGGACAACCTTGTCTTGTTCCTGATCTTAGAGGAACTAGTTTCAGATTTTTCAACATTGAGAAAGATACTGGCTGTGGGTTTGTCATATATGGCCTTTATTATGTTGAGGTATTCCCTCTGTGCCTACTTTATGGAGGGTTTTTATCATAAATGGTTGTTGAATTTTGTCAAAAGCTTTTTCTGCATCTATGGAGATGATCATATGGTTTTTCCTCCTTCAATTTGTTAATTTGGCTTTTCGCATTGATTGATTTGACTATATTGAAGAATGCTTGCATTCCTGGGATTAACCCTGCTTGATCATGGTATACAATCCTTTTAATGTGCTGTTGGATTCTGTATACTTGTATTTGTTAAGGATTTTTGCATCTATGTTCATCAGTGATATTGGCCTGTAGTCTTCTTTCTTTGCAACATAGTTTTCTGGTTTTGGTGTCAGGGTGATGGTGGCCTCATAGAATGAGTTTGGGAGTGTTCCTCCCTCTGCTCTATTTTGAAAGAGTTTGAGAAAGATAGGTGTTAGCTCTTCTCTAAATGTTTGATAAAATTCTCCTGTGAAGCCGTCTGGTCCTGGGCTTTCTTTTGTAGGAAGATTTTTAATCACAGTCTCCATTTCAGTGCTTGTGATGAGTCTGTTTATATTTTCTACTTCTTCCTGGTTCAGTCTCAGAAGTTTGTCCTTTTTTAAGAATTTATCCATTTCTTCCAGGTTGTCCATTTTATTGGCATAGAGTTGCTTGTAGTAATCTCTCATGATCTTCTGTATTTCTGCAGTGTCATTTGTTACTTCTCCTTTTTCTTTTCTAATTCTACAGATTTGAGTCTTCTGCCTTTTTTTCTTCATGAGTCTGGCTGGTGGTTTATCAATTTTGTTTATCTTCTCAAAGAACCAGCTTTTAGTTTGATTGATCTTTTCTATTGTTTCCTTCATTTCTTTTTCATTTATTTCTGATCTGAACTTTATGATTTCTTTCCTACTGCTAACTTTGGGATTCTTTTGTTCTTCTTTTTCTAATTGCTTTATGTGTAAGGTTAGGTTGTTTATTTGAGATGTTTCTTATTTCTTGAAGTAGGATTGTATTGTTATAAACTTCCCTCTTAGAACTCCTTTTGCTGCATCCTATAAGTTTTGTGTTGTTGTGTTTTCATTCTCATTTGTTTCTAGGTATTTTTTGATTTCCTCTTTGATTTCTTCAGTGATCACTTCATTATTAAGTAGTGTATTGTTTAGCCTCCATGTGTTTGTATTTTTTACAGATTTTTTTTTCCCTGTAATGGATATCTAATCTCATAGTATTGTGGTAGGAAAAGATACTTGATTTGATTTCAATTTTCTTATAATTACCAATGCTTGATTTGTGACCCAAGATATGCTCTATCCTGGAGAATGTTCCAGGAGCACTTGAGAAGAATGTGTAATCTGCTGTTTTTGTATGGAATGTCCTATAAATATCAATTAAATGCATCTTGTTTAAGGTATCATTTAAAGTTTGTGTTTCCTTATTTATTTTAATTTTAGATGATCTGTCCAGAGGTGAAAGTGGGGTTTTAAAGTCCCCTACTATGATTGTGTTACTGTCGATATCCCCTTTTATGGCTGTTAACATTTCTCTTATGTATTGAGGTACTCCTAAGTAGGGTGCATAAATATTTACAATTGTTATATCTTCTTCTTGGATTGATCCTCTGATCATTATATAGTGTCCTTCTTTGTCTCTTGTAACAGTCTTTATTTTGAAGTCTATTTTGTCTGAAATGAGAACTGCTACTCTAGCTTTCTTTTAGTTTGCATTTGCATGTAATATCTTTTTCCTTCCCCTCATTTTCAGTCTGTATGTTTCCTGGGTCTGAAGTGGGTCTCTTGTAGACAGCATATATATGGATCTTGTTTTTGTATCCATACAGCCAGTCTATGTCTTTTGGTGGGAGGATCCAATCCATTCACATTTAAGATCATTATCAATATGTATGTTCCTATTACCATTTTCTTTATTGTTTTGGGTTTGTTATTGTAGATCTTTTCCTTCTCTTCTTGTTTCTTGTCTAGAGAAGTTCCTTTAGCATTTGTTGTAAAAGCTGGTTTGGTGGTGATGAATTCTCTTTGCTTTTCCTTGACTGTAAACGTTTTAATTTCTCCCTCAAATCTGCATGAGATCCTTGCTGGGTAGAGTAATCTTAGTTTTATATTTTCCCTTTCATCACTTTAAATATATCCTGCCCCTTATGGGGATTCCCTTGTATGTTATTTGTTGTTTTTACCCTGCTGCTTTTAATAGTTTTTGTATTTAAGTTTTGATAGTTTGATTATATGTGTCTTGCCATGTTTCTCCTTGGATTTGTCCTGTATGGGACTCTCTGAGCTTCCTTCTCATATTAGGGAAGTTTTCAACTATATTATCTTCAAATATTTTTTCAGTCCCTCTCTTCTTCTCTTCTTCTTCTGGGATCCCTATAATTCGAATGTTAGTGTGTTTAATTTTGTCCCAGAGGTCTCTGAGTCTATCCTCAATTATTTTCATTCCTTTTAATTTATTCTGCTCTGCGTTTGTTATTTCCACTCTTTTATCTTTCAGGTCAGTTATCCGTTCATCTACCTCAGTTATTCTGCTATTGATTCCTTCTAGAGAATTTTTAATTTCATTTATTGTGTTGTTCATCATTGCTTGTTTGCTCTTTAGTTCATCTAGATCCTTGTTAAATGTTTCTTGTTTTTTCTCCATTCTATTTCCAAGATTTTGGATCATGTTTACTATCATTATTCCGAATTATTTTTCAGGTAGACTGCCTATTTCCTCTTCATTTTTTTGGTCTGGTGGGTTTTTACCTTGCTCCTTCATCTGCTTTGTGTTTCTCTGTCTTCTCATTTTGCTTAGCTTACTGTGTTTGGGGTCTCCTTTTCACAGGCTTCAGGATGTATTTCCCATTGTTTTTTGTGTCTGCCCACAGTGGGTAAGTTTGGTTCAGTGGGTTGTGTAGTCTTCTTGGTGGAGGGGACTTGTGCCTGTGTTCTGGTGGATGAGTCTGAATCTTGTCTTCCTGGTGGGCAGGACCATGTCCAGTGGTGTGTTTTGGTTGTCTTTGACCTTATTATGATTTTGGGCAGCCTCTCTGCTAATCAGTGGGTTTTAGTTCCTGTCTTGCTAATTTTTTTTGGTTTAGCATGTCCGGCACTGTAGCTTGCTACTTGTTGAGTGGAGTTGGGTCTTAGCATTGACATGGCAATTTCTGAGAGAGGTTTTTTCCATTTGATATTAAATGAAGCAAGGAGGTCTCTGGTGGACTAATGTCATGAACTAGGCTCTTCCACCTCAGAAGCTCAGGCCTGACACCCAGCTGGAGCACCAAGACCCTGTCAGCCACCCGATCATTTTCTTGAGGAGCTTCTTGCCTTTTAGGAAGTCTGAGGTCTTCTGCCAGCATTCAGTAGGTGTTCTGTAGGAGTTGTTCCACATGTAAATGTATTTCTAATGTATTTGTGGGGAGGTAGTTGATCTCCATGTCTTACTCTTCCACCACCTTGAAAGTCCCCCCCAATCATTCATTATTATACAAACACTTCCAAATAATAAAAATAGGCAGCAATCCCTAACTCATTTTTTAAAGCTGCTATGTCTTGAATACCAAAACCAGATAGGTAGAGTACAAGAAATGGTTATATAGGTCAATCTCACTTGTAAATATAGATACAATAAACCTAAATCATTACTAGCAAACCACATCAATGTATTAAAAAGATGATGCATCATGTTCAGCTTGAGTTTATCCTAAGACAACAAATATACTTTATCTTAGAAGAATATTTGCGTGTGTGTGTCTGTAATTTGTGTTATTAATAGATGAAAAGTGATCATAATTAATGCAGAAAATCATTTTATTTAGTATATTACCCATTCATTATAAAAATTCTTAGCACATTAAGGATAAACCTTACATTCTTAACCTCATAAAGGACATCTAATCAAAACTTGCAGCAAACATTATTCTAAATAAAAGTATGAATTAAGAAATTAAGTTTTCTGTGGCTGCATTAAGAAATTACCATAAACTAGGTTACGTACAACAACAGATGTTCTCTCACAACTCTGGAGGCCAGAAGTCTGAAATCATTGTTACTAAACTGAAATCATGGTTTCAAAAGGACTGTGCTCCCTCCAGATGCATTTACCTCTTATACCTTCTAATGGCTGTTGTCATTCCCTGACTTGTGGCAGCTTCATTGCTCATATTGCCTTATCCTCATCTATGTGTCAAATGTGTCTCTACCTCTGTCTTAGAAGGACATATATAATTGTATTTATGGTCCACATTGATAAACTGAGACTTTCTCTCCACTCAAAATCCTTAACTTAATCACACCTGCAAAGAACACTTTTTTTGCCATATAACACTCATAGGTTCCTTTGATTAGGGCATAGATGTTTTGTAGACTATTTTTAAGCCTACCACAAGAAATATAGAATTATCTTGAAGAAAGATTTGTTCTTAAGTATCTTATTTTTTGTAATTGATAATATTTTTGGTTTTCTCTTATTATTTTACATGTTTTATCTGTTTGATCCCAACTACCATCATTGCACTGTACATTGCTTTGGGTAAATAATGCAAGACCAGGTAAATAAGTACATATTATAAGGACTTGAATAGAAGAAACAAAACTGTATCTGTCACAGATGATATGACTGCTTGCCCAGAGATAAACCCACACAAATATGGTCAATTAATCTATGATGAAGGAGGAAAGGATGTACAATGGAAAAAAGACAGTCTCTTTGAAAAGTAGTGTTGGGAAAACTGGACAGCTACATGTAAAAGAATGAAATTAGAACACTCCTTAACACTATACAGAAAAATAAACTCAAAATAGGTTAAAGACCTAAATGTAAGGGCAGACACTAAAAAACTCTTCAAGAAAAACATAGGAAGAACACTCTTTCACATAAATCACAGCAAGATCTTTATGATCCACTTCCTAGATTAATAGAAATAAAAACACAAATAAACAATTGAGACTGAATGAAACTTAAAAGCTTTTGCAAGGCAAAGGAAACTACAAACAAGACAAATAGACAACCCTCAGGATTGGAGAAAATATTTTCAAATGAATGAAGGACAAAGAATTAATCTCCAAAATATGTAAACAGCTCATGCAGCTCAATATTAAAAAAACAAACAACCCAATCAAAAAATGGGTAGAAGGCCTAAATAGACATCTTTCTGCAAAGAAGACATACAGATGGCCAATAAGCATATGAAAAGCTGCTCAACATCACTAATTATTAGAGAGATTCAAATAAAAACTACAATGAGATATCATCTCACACCAGTCAGAATGGCCATCATCAAAAAATCTAGAAACAACAAATGTTGGAGAGGGTGTGGAGAAAAGTGAACCCTCTTTCACTGTTGGTGGTAATGTAAATTGATAGAGTCACTATGGGCAACAGTATGGAGGTTCCCTAAAAAATGAAAAATACAATTACCATGTGACCCAGCAATACCACTACCAAGCATATACCCAGAGAAAAGCATAATTCAAAAAGACACATGCACCCCAATGTCCATTGCAGCACTATTTACAATAGCCAGGTCATGGAAGCAACCTAAATGCCCATTGACAGACGAATGGATAAAGAAGATGTGGTACATATATACAATGAAAATTACTCAGCCATAAAAAGGAATGATATTGGATCATTTGTGGAGATGTGGATGGATCTAGAGACTGTCATAAAGAGTGAAGAAAGTCAGAAAGAGAAAAGCAAATATTGTATATCAACACATATATATGGAACCTAGAAAACTGGTACAGTTGAACCTGTTTGCAGTGCAGAATTTGAGACAGTGATATAGAGAACAAACTTATAGACAACAAAGGAGGAAAGTGGTGGTGACGGGGGTGGGGGGGATGGTGGTGTGAGGTATTGAGAATTTAGGATTGACATATATACAACAATATGTATAAAATGGATAACTAATAAGAAATTGCTGTATAAAACAATAAATAAATAAAATTAAAAAAAATGAATCTAAATACCTATTTTTTAAACTTGAGTTTTACTAAATGTCTGGATTAAGAAAAATAAGCAAAAAGCAATTACATCTTTCCAGACAGGGATCAAACAGTTAAAAAAATAATAGTAATAAAATTAACAACAACATACTCTTCTAATCTGCCTGATAGACCTCTTCTGTTCTCCAAAGAAAGGTGACCTTGCCTGACAATACACTCTTTTCTTGTTGTGTCCCCTTTCTGCCCATAAAAGCCTTCCATATTGTAAAAGCCTTTGTAGCTTTTACCTGTTTTCTAAGCAAAATGCTTCCTGATTCATAAATCAATGAACAAAGACAATAAGATCTTTACATTTACTCCATCGAATTTTGTATTTTAACAGATTCAGTGGCAGTGGTGGGACCAAAGGAAACTTCTGACCTTTCAGAGACAACAAGAAATACAGTCATGTATCTGAGAACCTTTTTGATTTCTCTATTTTTCTCAGTTTTTCTGAAGGCCATGGGTAAATTCCTCTCAGTTCAGAGCTCTACTCTGCATTCAGCTCCCAATCTAATTGGCTTTCCAGTCAGTTCCCTATTTGGAATCACAAGTTACACACTGGAAACTGCTAGTAGTAAGATCACAATTCCCCATTAGATTGGAAACCCCAGTCCTTGATTCTGCTTCCAGATTTCACATTGGGAACTGCTGGTGGCAACTGAGTTCCCTGTTTGTTTGGAATTATCCTGTGGTACCCACTCTATAGGGTGTACTTGTTCAATACATTACCTGAGCCCCAGTTCCACGTTGGAAATTGCTAGTGTTGCACACATGGTCTTATCTTTGCCAGGCCATGGTATCATCTCTTGGTTATTGCTGGTTAAGGTGCATTTCTTGGTTAAGGTACAAGTTAATTTGTCTGTTTAGTTAGATAAAGTTTACTGCTAGTGTGAATCTTGGCTTGGAAGCAAAAACAAACCAAAATCAAACAAACAAACAAAATCCTGCACAAATTGAGAGGCATGGATCAAGCACTTAGAAGGTGTTAGAGTGCTCACCAACTAACTCAAGAACTCCTGTATTAGGATAAGTTGGTCATGGAATGCATTAAATTGACACTAGGTCACCTGCCAATATCAAGAAAATTTCTGCAAAATGAGGCAAACTGTAAAACACCACACATTCTCCAATGTAGCAACACAATGCCCTTAGGTATTTAATTTGGCTTTGAGAGACCCAAAGGCTTAGCTAATTAATTAATTAATTAAATGGGATCCTTGAGTTCCAAAGAGCCAAGTGTGTAAATTTCTGGCACACCTGCTTATTTTATGTCTAAAAATTATTTTCCAGAAGCTATAAATATCTATAGAAATGGCAAAATCTTACTAAAAACTACCTAGAATTACAGTGGCCATGATGGGGAATGTTCCAGTTAGATAAAATTGTTCATTTAAGAAGTGCATTTAAAAGCAAACGTTTCAGGAGACCTTCAAGATGGGGGAGGAGTAAGACATGGAGATCACCTTCCTCCCCAAAATTACATCAGAAATACATCTACATTTGGAACAACTCCTACAGAATACCTACTGAACTCTGGCAGAAGACTTCAGACTTCCTGAAAGATATATATATTTTTTTCCTTTTTCTCCTTTCCTGAGTGTGTATGTGTATGCTTTGTTGTGTGATTTTGTCTGTATATCTTTGTTTTTACCATTTGTCCTAGGGTTCTGTCTGTTCATTTTGTTTGTTTGTTTTTTTCTTGTTTTGTTTTATTTTATTTTTTTAAATTACATTTTAATTTTTCTATTTGTATTTTAATACTTTTTTTTTTCCTTTTCTTTCTTTCTTTCTTTCTTTCTCCCTTTTCTTCTGAGCCATGTGGCTGACAGGGCATTTGTGCTCCATCCAGGTGTCAGGTCTGTGCCTCTGGGGTGGGAGAGTTGAATTCAGGACATTGGTACACAAGAGACCTCCTGGCTCCATGTAATATCAAATAGCAAAAGCTCTCCCAGAGATCTCCATGTCAACGCTAAGGCTCAGCTCCTCTCAAGGACCAGCAAGCTACAGTGCTGAACACCCTAAGCCAAAGAGCTAGCAAGACAGGAACACAACCTCAGCCATTAGCAGAGAGGCAGCCCAAAATCATAATAGAGTCACAGACACCCCAAAATGCACCACTGGACACGGTTCTGCCCACCAGAAACACAAGATCCAGCCTCATCTACCAGAAAACAGACACAAGTCCCCTCCCCAGGAAGACTACACAATCAACTGAAACAACCTTAGCCACTGGGGGCAGATACCAAAAACAACAAGTTTGAACCTGCAGCCTGTGAAAAGTATACCCCAAACAGAGTAACTTAAGCAAAATGAGAAAACAGAAACACAGAGCAGATGAAGGAGCAAGGTAAAACCCCACCAGAACAAAAAATGAAGAGGAAATAGGCAGTCTATCTGAAAAATAATTCAGAGTAATGACAGTAAAGATGATCCAAAATCTTGGAAATAGAATAGAGAAAATACAAGAAATATTTAACAAAGACCTAGAAGAACTAAAGAGGAAACAAATGACATTGAACAACTCAATAAATGAAATTAAAAACTCTCCAGAAGGAATCAATAGCAGAATAACTGAGGTAGATTAGTGGATAAGTGACTTGGAAGATAAAATAGTGCAAATAACTAATGCAGAGCAAAAAAAAAAAAAAAAAAGAATGAAAAGACTTGAGGACAGGACAGTCTCAGAGACATCTGGGACAACATAAAACACACCAACATTCGAATTAGATTGTCCCAGAAAAAGAATAGAAAAAGAGAGGGACTGAGAAAATATTTGAAGTGATTATAGTTGAAAACTTCCCTAATATGGGAAAGGAAATAGTCAATCAAGTGCAGAGTCCCATACAGAATAAACCAAAGGAAAAACACACCAAGACACATATTGATCAAACTATCAAAATTAAATACAAAGAAAAAATATTAAAAGCACCAAGGGAAAAACAACAGAAAACATACAAGGGAATTACCATAAGGTTAACAGCTGTTCTTTCAGCAGAAACTTAGCAAGCTAGAAGGGAGGAGCAGGACATATTTAAAGTGATGAAAGGGAAAAGCTTATAACCAAGATTAGTCTACCCAGCAAGGATCTCATGCAGATTTGATGGAGAAATTAAAACTTTTACATACAAGCAAAAGGTAAGAGACTTCAAAACCACCAAACCACCTTTACAACAAACGCTAAAGGAACTTGTCTGGGCAAGAAACATAAGAGAAGGAAAAAAATTATAATAAAAAACACCCAAAACAATTAAGAAAATGGTAATAGGAAAATACATATCAATGACTACCTTAAATGTAAATGGATTAAATGCTCCAAACAAAAGACATAGACTGGTTGAATGGATACAAAAACAAGACCCTTATATATGTTGTCCACAAGAGACTCAATTCAGACCTAGGGACATATATAGACTGAAAGTGAGGGGGGAGAAAATATATTCCATGCAAATGGAAATCAAATGAAGCTGGAATAGCAATTATCATACAGACAAAATAGAATTTAAATAAAGAGTATTACAAGAGACAAAGAAGGACACTACATAATGATCAAGGGATCAATCCAAGAAAAAGATGTAACAATTGTAAATATTTATGCACCCAGAATAGGAGCACCTCAATACATACGGCAAATGCTAACAGCCATAAAAGGAGAAATTGACGGTAACCTAATTATAGTAGGGGACTTTAAAACCCCACTTTCACCACTAGACAGATCATTGAAATGAAAATAAATGAGGAAACACAAGCTCTTAATGATATATTGAACAAGATGGACTTAATTGATATTTATAAGACATTCCATCCAAAAACAACAGAATATAATTTCTTCTCAAGTGCTCCCAGAATATTCTCCAGGAGAGATCATATCTTGGGCAACAGATCAAGCCTTGGTAATTTTAAAAAGATTACAATTGTACCAAGTATATTTTCTGACCACAACCATATGAGACTAGACATCAGCTACAAAAAAATACCTGTAAAATATACAAACACATAGAGGTTAAACAATACACTACTAAATAACCAAGAGATCACAGAAGAAATCAAAGAGGAAATCAAAAAATTACCTAGAAATGAAAGACAATGAAAACACAATGACCCAAAATCTATATGGTGCAGGAAGAGCAGTTCTAAGACAGAAGTTTATAGCAATAAAATCCTACCTCAAGAAACAAGAAACATCTCAAATAAATAATCTAACCTTACACTTAAAACAATTAGAGAAAGAAGAAAAAAATCCCCAAAGTTAACAGAAGGAAAGAAATCATGAAGTTCATATCAGACATAAATTAAAAAGAAATGAAAGAAACAAGAGCAAATATCAATAAAACTAAAAGCTTGTTCTCTGAGAAGATAAACAAAATTGATAAACCAATAGACAGATTCATCAAGAAAAAAGGGGAGGGGCTTCCCTGGTGGCACAGTGGTTGAGAGTCTGTCTGCCAATGCAGGGGACACGGGTTCGTGCCCCAGTCCGGGAGGATCCCACATGCCGTGAAGCGGCTGGGCCCATGGGCCCGCTGAGCCTGCACGTCCGGAGCCTGTGCTCCGCAATGGCAGAGGCCACAACAGTGAGAGGCCCGTGTACCACAAAAAAAAAAAAAAAAAAAAAAAAAAAGAAGAAGAAAAAAGGGGAGAAGATTCAAAACAATAGAATTAGAAATGAAAGAGGAGAAGTAACAACTGACATGGCAGAAATACAAAGGATCATGAGAGATTACTACAAGCCACTATATGCGAATAAAATGGACAACCTGGAAGAAATGGACAAATTCTTAAAAAAGCACAACCTTTAGAGACTGAACCAGGAAGAAATAGAAAATATATAGAGACCAATCACAAACACTGAATTTGAGGTTGTGATTAAAATTCTTCCAACAAACAAAAGCCCAGGATCAGCCCATTCACAAGGGAATGCTATCAAACATTTAGAGAATAACTAAGAGCTATGCTTCTCAAACTCTTCCAAAATATAGCAGAGGGAGGAACACACTCGAACTGATTCTATGAGGACACCATCACCCTGATACCAAAACCAGACAAATATGTCACAAAGAAAGGAAACTACAGGCCAATATCACTGATGAACATAGATGCAAAAATCCTCAACAAAATACTAGCAAACAGAATTCAACAACACATTAAAAGGATCGTACACCATGATCAAGTGGGGTATATCCCAGGAATGCAAGCATTCTTCAATATATGCAAATCAATCAATGTGATACACCATATTAACAAATTGAAGGAGTAAAACCATATAATCATCTCAATAGACACAGAAAAAATTTTGACAAAATTCAACACCCATTTATGATAAAAACCCTCCAGAAAGTAGTCATAGAAGGAACTTACCTCAACATCATAAAGGCCATATATGACAAACCCAGAGCCAACCTCATTCTCAATGGTGAAAAACTGAAAACATTTCCTCTAAGATTAGGAGCAAGACAAGGTTGTCTACTCTCACCACTATTATTCAACATAGTTTTGGAAGTTTTAGCCACAGCAATCAGAGAAGAAAAAGAAATAAAAGGAATCCAAATCAGAAAAGAAGTAAATTTGTAACTGTTTACAAATGACATGTTACTGTACATAGAGAATCTCAAATATGCTACCATAAAACTACTAGAGCTAATCAATGCATTGGTAAAGTAGCAGGATACAAAATTAATGCATTCCTATAAACTAATGATGAAAAAATTGAGAGAGATTAAGGAAATACTCTAATTTATCCTTGCAACCAAAAGAATAGAATACCTAGGAATAAACCTAGAAAAGGATACAAATGACTGCTATGCAGAAAACTATAAGACACTGATGAAAGAAATTAAACGTGATACAAATATATGGAGACATATACCATGTTCTTGGATTGGAAGAATCAACATTGCAAAAATGACTATACTACCCAAAGCAATCTACAGATTCAATGCAATCCCTATCAAACTACCAATGGCATTTTTCACAGAACTATAACAAAAAATTTCACAATTTGTATTGAAACACAATAGACCCCAAATAGCTAAAGCAATCTTTTTTTTTATTTTTTTTGCCAAAGTTCAGTAAATTTATTTTGTCAAAACAATTGATATCTTGAGCATTACTGACCCAATAGGACATCAAAATAAAAATTGTCTAAAGTTAAAGCATATTACATTAACAAACAAATGATTTGTAGTCACAAAATTATAAATGCAGTTTGGGTTGGGGGTAGGTGGAAGGGAGTTAATCCAAATTACAGCAATGGAAGTCTTCAAACTATCTTCTGAACAAGACCATTGATTTTTCCTTTCATCTCTTTTTGAGACATTGAGTTCCCTTTAAGAAAAAAAGAATCAATGGAGTATCACAGTTGGTAATTTGTTACAAATTCTTGAGACTATAAAAGGTATAATCTGGCTAAATTACACGTGGTTTCCATATTAGCTTGTTTGGCAGGATGATCTACTACAAAGTAGGCTAGTTGCCCCACTAGTCAATCCCCCAGTAGTTAAAATTTCCTCTATATCCATCACTGTTATAAAAGCTTCCATAGCCACATCCACCAAACTCTCTGTAGCTGCTTCCATCACCTCTGCTGCTGCCAGTACAGCTGCTACTGAAGCTGGAATTGCTAAAAACACTACTATGTGAATAATATCTGGCACAAATCCTCCACAGAATCTTTTTTTTTTTTAAATGAATGTTATTTTGTATTATTTGATATATACTTGATACTGTCAACATGCATACCATATGTCAGAAAAGCTCATGCATTATTGGAAGAGAGCAAAAATAAGATATAAGTGCTATATTGTCTGATTACAAATTCATTGCTTCGGTTAGTTTTCTTTCTTCAGGGATACCATGTAGAGGAGGTACGATTTCCCCAGTCACAGGGTGAAACACAGGAAGTGTTGATAGGGGCCATGCTATCTCTCTATTCTTGGACATGTCACGAAGTTCTTTGGTAGATTTCTGAATAGCACTATGATGGACCAGTTGGATGTCTGGTGTTTGCATGTTTCTCTTTTCCACTCCTTCCCGTCGGCAGCACATGATATAAGCAAGTATTAGAAAAAGGACCAATGCTACTGCCGAGGGCACAGCCAGTGTAATTAGGAAATCCGTGTAATAGTCTCTACTTTTCAAAGAATCGGAAGGGGGTTTGTATTCTCCACCATCAGGTAAAATCCCTTCTCCACGAATCACTTCGTGATAGGTGGACACTTGCTTTGTTTTATCAACCAACGAAATTTTGCACCAGTCGATATAAAACTGAGTACGAAATTTTTTATCACACGTTATTACAGGCTCCATTTCTTGACTGCATCTCAATTGATTCTGAGGATTTTCAACTTCCCGTAAACAAGAAGAAAATGGAACGTCGGCACCAACCATGACATAAACGCTCACAAAACTGTTGAGAAGACTGGAGCACTAGGTTTGGAAAACAGTCATGATCAAGGAGGCTACACATCAGAGCCACAGCAAATTCTTATCACAGCCTCACGCTGGCAAGGACCAGCCACTGCTACTGGACTTTGGTCACCACAGCTTGTAGCGGCACCACTGCTGCACCTGGGACTTCTAAGGTGCAGAATTCTTTTCAGTCTGTATGTGTCTCTAGGTCTGAAGTGGGTCTCTTGTAGACAGCAAATATATGGGTCTTGTTTTTGTATCCATTCAGCCAATCTGTGTCTTTTGGTGGGAGCATTTAGTCCATTTACATTTAAGGTAATTATCGATATGTGTGTTCCCATTCCCATTTTCTTAATTGTTTTGGGTTTGTTATTGTAGGTCTTTTCCTTCTTTTGTGTTTCTTGCCTAGAGAAGTTCCTTTAGCAGTTGTTGTAGAGCTGGTTTGGTGGTGCTGAACTCTCTCAGCTTTTGCTTGTCTCTAAAGGTTTTAATTTCTCCATCAAATCTGAATGAGATCCTTGCTGGGTAGAGTAATCTTGGTTGCAGGTTTTTCTCCTTCAACACTTTCAATATGTCCTGCCACTCCCTTCTGGCTTGCAGAGTTTCTGCTGAAAGATCAGCTGTTAACCTTATGGGGATTCCCTTCTGTGTTATTTGTTGTTTTTCCCTTGCTGCTTTTAATATGTTTTCTTTGTATTTAATTTTTGACAGTTTGATTAATATGTGTCTTGGCGTATTTCTCCTTGGATTTATCCTGTATGGGACTCTCTGTGCTTCCTGGACTTGATTAACTATTTCCTTTCCCATATTAGGGAAGTTTTCAACTATAATCTCTTCAAATATTTTCTCAGTCCCTTTCTTTTTCTCTTCTTCTTCTGGAACCCCTATAATTCGAATGTTGGTACGTTTAATGTTGTCCCAGAGGTCTCTGAGACTGTCCTCAGTTCTTTTCATTCTTTTTTCTTTATTCTGCTCTGCAGTAGTTATTTCCACTATTTTATCTTCCAGGTCACTTATCCGTTCTTCTGCCTCAGTTATTCTGCTATTGATCCCATCTAGCGTACTTTTAATTTCATTTATTGTGTTGTTCATCGTTGCTTGTTTCATCTTTAGTTCTTCTAGGTCCTTGTTAACTGATTCTTGCATTTTGTCCATTCTATTGTCCATTCTATCTCCAAGATTTCGGATCAACCTTACTATCATTATTCTGAATTCTTTTTCAGGTAGACTGCCTATTTCCTCTTCATTTGTTAGGTCTGATGGGTTTTTATCTTGCTCCTTCATCTGCGGTGTGTTTTTCTGTCTTTTCATTTTGCTTATCTTACTGTGTTTGGGGTCTCCTTTTTTGCAGGCTGAAGGTTCGTAGTTCCTGTTGTTTTTTGTGTCTGTCCCCAGTGGCTAAGGTTGGTTCAGTGGGTTGTGTAGGCTTCCTGGTGGAGGGTACTAGTGCCTGTGTTCTGGTGGATGAGGCTAGATCTTGTCTTTCTGGTGGGCAGGTCCACGTCTGGTGGTGTGTTTTGGGGTGTCTGTAGACTTATTATGATTTTGGGCCGCCTCTCTGCTAATGGGTGGGGTTGTGTTCCTGTCTTGCTAGTTGTTTGGCATAGGATGTCCAGCACTGTAGCTTGCTGGTCGTTGAGTGAAGCTGGGTGCTGGCGTTGAGATGGAGATCTCTCGGAAATTTTTGCTGTTTGATATTATGTGCAGCTGGTAGGTCTCTTGTGGATCAGTGTCCTGAAGTTGGCTCTCCCACCTCAGAGGCACAGCACTGACTCCTGGCTGCAGCACCAAGAGCCTTTCATCCACAGGGCTCCTTAATTTGGGATGATTGGTTGTCTATTCAGGTATTCCACAGATGCAGGGTATATCAAGTTGATTGTGGAGCTTTAATCCGCTGCTTCTGAGGCTGCTGGGAGAGATTTCCCTTTCTCTTCTTTGTTCTCACAGCTCCCAGGGGCTCAGCTTTGGATTGAGCCCCGCCTGTGTGTGTAGGTCGCCGGAGGGCGTCTGTTCTTTGCTCAGACAGGACGGGGTTAAAGGAGCCGCTGATTCGGAGGCTCTGGCTCACTCAGGCCCGGGGGTAGGGAGGGGCACGGAGTGTGGGGCGGGCCTGCGGCGGCAGAGGCCGGCGAGACGTTGCAGCCTGAGGCGCGCCTGTGCGTTCTCCCGGGGGAGTTGTCCCTGGATCCCGGGACCCTGGCAGTGGCGGGCTGCACAGGCTCCCCGGAAGGGCGTGTGGCTAGTGACCTGTGTTCGCACACAGGCCTCCCGGTGGCGGCAGCAGCGGCCCTAGCGTCTCATGTCTGTCTCTGGGCTCCGCACTTTTAGCCGCGGCTCGCGCCCGTCCCTGGAGCTCTCTCAAGCAGCGTTCTTAATCCCCTCTCCTCGTGCACCAGGAAACAAAGAGGGACGTAAAAGTCTCTTGCCTCTTCGGCAGTTCCAGACTTCTCTCCGGACTCTCTCCCGGCCAGCCGCGGTGCACTAACGCCCTGCAGGCTGTGTTCACGCCGCCAACCTCAGTCCTCTCCCGGCGCTCCGACAAAAGCCGGAGCCTCAGCTCCCAGTCCCGCCCGCCCCGGCGGGCGAGCAGACAAGCCTCTCGGCTGGCGAGTTCCGGTCGGCCCGATCCTCTGCGCTGGAATCTGTCCGCTTTGCCCTCCGCACCCCTGTTGCTGTGCTCTCCTCCGCGGCTCCCAAGCTCCCCCACTCCGCCTCCCGAAGCCTCCGCCCGCGAAGGGGCTTCCTAGTGTGTGGACACTTTTCCTCCTTCACAGCTCTCTCCCGCTGGTGCAGGACCCGTCCCTATCCTTTTGTCTCTGTTTAGTTTTTTCTTTTGCCCTACCCAGGTATGTGGGGGGGTTTCTTGCCTTTTGGGAGGTCTGAGGTCTTCTGCCAGAGTTCAGTAGATGCTCTGTAGGAGTTGTTCCACGCGTAGATGTCTAAAGCAATCTTGAGAGAGAACAACGGAGCTGGGGGAATCAGGCTCCCTGACTTCAGACTATACTACAAAGCTACAGCAATCAAGACAGTATGGTACAGCCAGAAAAACAGAAATATAGATGAATGGAACAGGAGAGAAAGCCCAGAGATAAAGCCATGAACATATGGTCAACTTATATTTGACAAAGGTTGAAAGAATATACATTGGAGAAAACACAGCCTCTTCAATAAGTGGTGTTGGGAAAACTGGAGAGCTACATTTCAAGAGTAAAATTAGTACACTCCCTAACACCATACACAAAAATAAACTCAAAATTGATTAAAGACCTAAATATAAGGCCAGATACTATAAAACTCTTAGAGGAAAACATAGGCAGAACACTCTATGACATAAATCACAACAAGATCCTTTTTGACCCACCTCCTAAAGAAATGGAAATACAAACAAAAATAAACAAATGGGACCAAATGAAACTTAAAAGCTTTTACACAGCAAAGGAAAACATAAACCAGATGAAAAGACACCCCTCAGAATGGGACGAAATATTTCCAAATGAAGCAACTGCCAAAGGATTAATCTCCAAAATACACAAGCAGCTCATGCAGCTCCATATCAAAAAAAACAAACAGCTCAATCCAAAAATAGGCAGAAGACATAAATACACATTTCTGAAAAGAAGATATACAGATTTCCAACAAACACATGAAAGGACACTCAACATCAGTAGTCAATAGAGAAATGCAAATCAAAACTACAGTGAGATATCACCTCACATCAGTCAGAATGGCCACCTTCAAAATATCTACAAACAATAAATGCTGGAGAGGGTGTGGAGAAGAGGGAACCCTCTTGCACTGCTTGTGGGAATGTAAATTGATACAGCCACTATGGAAAACAGTATGGAGGTTCCTTAAAAATATTTAAAAAGTGCTACCATATGGCCTAGCAATCCCAGTACTGAGCATATGCCCTGAGAAAACCATAATTCAAAAAGAGTCATGTACAACAATGTTCATTGCAGCTCTATTTACAATAGCCAGAACATGGAAGCAACCTAAGTGTCCTTTGACAGATGAATGTATAAAGATGTGGCACATATGTACAATGGAATATTACTCAGCCATAAAAAAGAAACAAAACTGAGTTATTTGTAGTGAGGTACATGGACCAAGAGACTCTCATACAGAGTGAAGTTAAATCAGAAAGAGAAAATCAGATACCATATCCTAACACGTATATATGGAATTAAAAAAAAAAAAAAAACATGGTTCTGACGAACATAGTGACAGGACAGGAATAAAGACACTGACATAGAGAATGGACTTGAGGACACGAGGAGTGGGAATGGTAAGCTGGGACGAAGTGAGATAGTGACATGGACACATATACACTACCAAATGTAAACTAGATAGCTAGTGGGAAGAATCTACATAGCACAGGGTGATCAGCTCAGAGTTTTGTAACCACCTAGAGGGGTGGTATAGGGAGGGTGGGAGGGAGATGCAAGTTGGAAGATTTATGGGGATATATGTATATATATAGCTGATTCACTTTGTTATAAAGCAGAAACTAACCCACCATTGTAAAGCAATTATACTCCTATAAAGTTGTTAAAAAAAAAAAAAAGAAAAGATAGTATGGTACTGGCACAAAAACAGTAATATAGATCAATGGAACAGGGTAGAAAGCCCAGATATAAACCCACGCACCTATGGTCACCTTATTTTTGACAAAGTAGGCAAGAATATACAATGGATAAAAGACAGCCTCCTCAATAAGTGGTTCTGGGAAAACTGGACAGCTACATGTAAAAGACTGAAATTAGAACACTCCCTAACACCATACACAAAAATAAACTCAAAATGGATTAAAGACCTAAATGTAAGACCAGACACTATAAAACTCTTAGAGGAAAGCAGAGGCAGAACACTCTATGACATAAATCATAGCAAGATCCTTTTTGACCCACCTCCCAGAGAAATGAAAATGAAAAGAAATGGGAGCTAATGAAACTTAAAAGCTTTTGAACAGCAAAGGAAAACGTAAGACGAAAAGAGAACTCTCAGAATAGAAGAAAATATTTGCAAATGAAGCAAATGGCAAATGATTTATATCCAAAATTTACAAGCAGCTCATGCAGCTCTGTATCAAAAAAACAAAAAACCCAATCCAAAAATGGGCGGAAGATCTAAATAGACATGTCTCCAAAGAAGATATATAGATTGCCAACAAACACAGGAAAGAATTCTCATCATTAGTGATGATAACATCACTAATCATTAGAGAAATGCAAATCAAAACTACTATGAGGTATCACCTCACAGCAGTTAGAATGGCCATCATGAAAAGTCTACAGACAATAAATGCTGGAGAGGATACTGAGAAAAGGGAAACCTCTTGTACTGTTGGTGGGAATGTAAATTGATACAGCCACTATGGAGAACAGTATGGAGCATCCTTAAAAATCTAGAAATAAGACTATCACATGACCCAGAAATCCCACTACTGGACATATATGCTGATAAAACCATAATTCCAAAACAGTCATATACCACAATGTTCACTGCAGCTCTATTTACAATAACCAGGACAAGGAAACAACCTAAGTGTCCATCAACAGTTGAATGGATAAAGAGGATGTGACACATATATACAATGGAATATTACTCAGCCATAAAAAGAAACAAAATTGAGGTATTTGTAGTGAGGTGGACGGACCTAGAGTTTGTAAATCAGAGAGATTAAAACAAATACCATATGCTAATGCCTGTATATGGAATCTAAAAAAAAAAAAAAGAAAGATTCTGAAGAACCTAGGGGCAGGACAGGAATAAAGATGCTGATGTAGAGAATAGACTTGAGGACATGGGAAGGGGCAGGCATAAGCTGGGACAAAGTGAGAGAGTGGCATGGACATATATACTCTACCAAATATAAAACAGATAGCTAGTGGGAAACAGCCACATAGCACAGGGACATCAACTCGGTGTTTTGTGTCCACCTAGTGAGGTGTTATAGGGAGGATGGGAGGGAGATGCAAGAGGGAGGAGATGTGGGGATATATGTATACGTATAGCTGATTCACTTTGTTATAAAGCAGAAACTAACACACTATTATAAAGCACTTATACTCTAATAAAGATGTTTAAAAAAGAAATAAAAGCAAAGGTTCCCAAATCAAAGAAACAGAATGGAATACCTATTTTATTTGGTATCAAGAAACCTCCATAAAGCTAAAAAAAATCTTCATTGAAAATCTTCATTGCAAATAGCTAATAAAAATTAGACACATTACACACCTAAAACAAAAAACTATAAGACTGGCATAACTCTTACTGCTCCCCCCTATCCTCCTTTATTTGAGTACTCATTCTAGTAATCCTCTTTCTGAATTGTCTTCCTAGTCTAAAGAGACTACAAGACTGTAAACAAAAGTCTGCCAAATTAGTAGCCTTACAGATACTCCCACATCTACCCTCAAAGGAGAGTCCTCTTATGAGCACCACCACCCCCAGATCTGAGGAGACACTGAAGGATTTTCTGGTAAACTGCTATGTTATTCCCTTAAACGGCAAAGAAAAACTAGTTAAAATTAGTGGAAAATCTTATCAGAATCTAATAAATACCAGAGCTACACTCTCTACTTTAAACCACACTTGGATCCTGTTAATAGTATCTTGAAAAACTCGCAGAAGCTGGGTAAGGTTGAGAATTCTTGCCAGAGTCAGCTTTTCTAAATCTCTCTCTGTAATCCCTGGAAGAGTGAGAGAGGAATAAAAATTCATGTTGTCCCTTCCTTTTCAAATCCAGGCCATTGGCTACTGATCTTTGGGAGTGGCTCTAGGTCTTTTGAAGATTAATATCTTTTTCATTCTCTTGAGGGCACATCTTGAGCCCAGGGTGTTGTTCAGTACTTCTGTAAGTGTTTAATGTTTATACTGGCTAGAAACTACAAAGTAGCTCTGTGATCATAAATTGACCAAGTTACAAAGACTGCTAGATATTTTTTATGTCTTCTCCCCCAATCTAAAATAAAGCTGTATACCTGGGGGGTGGGGGATTTTTTTTAAGTACTTGTAAAAGAGTTTATGGGGGGTAGATCTACCAATAATGTCATTTAAGTTGCAACTCAATTCATTAAGGAATTAAAGACACCTGTTATTTTCTTAAAAACTTTAACAAAACTAGAAATTCTGCTCTGTAGTCATTTCAATGTCCACTTATTCTTTTACTCATCCAAAAACCTTCCCTATTTATCTCAAAAGCCTTGTAAGTATTGCAAAAATTCTGTCCTGAGGATACTGAAGTCCTTCTTGAAGGAACTTGCATTCTTTCCCTGTGCCTTTGAGATATAAATGTTCTACAAACTTCAGAAAATTATTCTTATCATAAGGAAAATGAAAGGAGTAAAGGTCATTTGAAACTCAGGCAAGTAAAAAATCTTAAGTGTCTTCTCCACAAATATTATAAATAGTTTTAGCCATCTGAGCAGGTAATCTTAACATTCCATCTACCAGAAAAACAGCTTAGATTCAACTTCTTTTAAAGCTAGTGAATTTTCTATTATTGTACTTAATTCATGGTTAAAATTTTAAAATCCAAGGTATAAGGCATTTGTTTCTGTCTGTCTATAAGTTTATATATGTCCATATATATATACATGTGTGTGTGTTATAGGTGTGTGATATGTTCTACCTCTGGAGGGTACCACTAAAAGTAATCTGTAAAAGAGCTCTATTATTATTGGCTTACAGCAAATTAAGCACTTATATAAATTAAATTCTCAGAAACATAATGGAAAATAACCCCAATAAATTTCAGGTACCTGTGGTCTGAGACAATATTTAGTATTAATGCTAGTTTAAATTTGTTGGTATAATTAAAACAGGTATATCTTTAAGGTTATCACCATTAAGTACACTACTTTTATTCTATGTAGGCTTACTAAAGGTCAATGAGTTGTTATCTCTTACAAAATCTGTCTCGTCAAGAAAAATAGTTTGGGATAATTGCTAACTATCTAATGTCTCATGAAATATATTTAACATAATTGTTAAGACAGAGTAAATTGAATAATGTAAGTAGGATAAAATGTTTTTAGGTGAACTTTTAAAATAGTTTCCTTCAATTTTTTGGTAATGTGAAATGTTTTACTTGGTTATGGTAAATGATGAAATAAGTTAAATTCATTGAATATCAAGATCTTTTCCAAATAAGATAAAATACTGAAACATTAATGCTGAGCATATGTTTACCCACTTTTGCTTCCTTTTTACAGAAGAATTAAGGATATTTGTGTTTACTAGTAAACATGTTTTGTGGTATGCTGAGAAACTTCCCATGAGAAAGAATATGTTTCTAGAAATTATTAAAGGTATTTATAAATTTGTCAAGCCACAGAATGTCAATACAGTTCAAAATTGCTCACTTCTTAGCTTTCACTTGAAAATTAAAGGATTCTAAGGGTTAAAAATATTCTAATATATGAGACTATTTGACTAGAAATAGGAAGTGAAATATCTCCATATGCAAGAAAGTAAAATGTGTGTTTTCAGTAAAAGAAGTATAAAAAGCAGAATGCATTTTGTTAAGGAAAATAAAACTTTTTTTTCCATAAAGAGAAACTGATTATTTCCAAATGGGAAAGAGGAAAAACATAGTTCAAAAATCTAAATGCAAAAAGAAAGTTGGAGAAAGTTTGTGGAAAATGAATTTTTGAAGGAAATTTTAATGTGTGTTCAATATTGCTAGAATTAGAATAAATTTAATTAAGTTAAATAGTTTTTAATATTAAAAGTAAATTGGTACAAAATTAGAATATGGTTTTCTCTTTTGTTAAAAGGAAAAAGATATTTTGAACTATTGGTCTGCTTTTGATAAGAGATGGTAAAATATTTTTCTTTACTTTTTAAATCTTCCTAGAAAATGAAGAATTTGTGTCTTGTCAAAATAATCTTCTATGTCTTTATCTTTAATACCTTAAGAAACCTGAATCTTCCCTATTTAAAAAGCTAAGTTTTTGTACAACTATTAATATTTAACTTTCTGTATTTGTTGGCAAAGTCTTCGTCACTATGGTTAAATGGATAACTAAGTATTGTTTCACAGTGACTATGATCTTATTTGACTATTTTAAAATCTTTTTGATAGTTTTAACAAACTTCCCCCAAATCAAATTCCAGATGAAGATTTTTTACTTCAAACTAACTTTGGGATTTTCAAGAGAGTCCATGGAAAATCACAAAAGAGCTGTTCTGTCTCCTTATAAAAAGAAAGAGATGGTACATTAATTAGGCTGATATGTTAAATTATATGAGAATTATTGTCAAATAAGACATAATACCACACTTTCTCCATGCTGTATTTTTATAGTTACATAAGTGTTCCAGACTTTGTTCCTAAAGTCTGATATACTCTGGAACAATGTTATCATTATAATTCCAGTTATCATTTTAAGATACTGTATATGGCAGAAATAACCAAATTTCCTTCTCACCTCCATTTTAGTGAACTCTCATCAGATCTATAACAATGAGCATTTTTGTTTTTTGTCATTCACAGATAGTTATTGTTTTATTCAGATGTTTATGCAAAAATGTTCCTACAAAAGTGCTTCATTTTAAATAAGACTCATGGAAAAGACTTTTGACAAGTAAAATTTTCTGATAACTTTAAAATCATAAAACTGAACTGGGTAAAACTTCTATAAATAATGGAAAAACTAAATTCAAGAAAAACAAAGTATTAGTTACATGGGACTGAATTAACTGAGGAAGATGATTATAATTTTTATGACTTTTAGTTTGAAACATTGTTGGATCCTTAATGTTTTGTATTCCCAGATTTAAAGGGAACCTTTTCTTTTATGCTATCTATGACTACAGAAATATTTTAAAGTGTACATCTCTAAGCACTTTTTTTGTAAAAGATGAAACATTTACTTTTTCTCCTTACCTGATCCCTCCAGTAATTTTTATGACAATATAGTTAGTTATTTGCATAAATTTAGTGAGAATCTGTTTGCCTCATTACAGGAGATAATTGGAAATATTGGTTATATTAATAAGAATTTGACTAGATTGCTATATTTGAGAGAGGTGTGCATAGATTCAGATATGACCAGACAATTTTAAGGAATTAAGGTTGATTTTACAGAGTCAATAAAGGCCCTTCAGGAAAGATAGCCTCTTCAATAGGTGGTGCTGGAAAAACTGGACAACCACATGTAAAAGAATTAAATTAGAACATTCTCTAACTCCATACACAAAAATAAAATCAAACTGGATTAAAGACCTAAATGTAAGACAAGATACTATAAAACTCTTAGAGGAGAACAAAGGCAGAACACTTTTTGCTATAAATCTCAGCAATATCTTTTTTGATCCACCTCCTAGAGTAATGAAAATAGAAACAAAAATAAACAAATGGGATGTAATTAAACTTAAAAGCTTTTGCACAGCAAAGGAAACCATATGCAAAATGAAAAGACAACCCACAGAGTGGGAGAAAATATTTGCAAATGATGCGACCTACAAGGAATTAATCTCCAAAATACACAAACAGCTCATGCAGCTCAATATCAAAAGAACAAACAACTCAATCAAAAAATAGGCAGAAGATCTAAATAGAAATTTCTCCAAAGAAGACATACAGATGGCTAAAAAGCACATAAAATTTGTTCAACATCACTAATTATCAGAGAAATGCAAATCAAAACTACAATGAGATATCAACTCACACCAGTCAGAATGGCCATCATCAAACAATCTACAAACAATAAATGCTGGAAAAGGTGTGGAGAAAAGACAACCCTCCTACACTGTTGGTGGGAATGTAAATTTGTACAGCCACTATGGAGAACAGTATGGAATTTCCTAAAAAAAACAAAATTAGAGCTACCATATTGATCCAGCAATCCCACTCCTGGACATATATCCAGAGAAAGCCATAACTGAAAAAGATATATGTGACCCAATGTTCATTGCAGCACTATTTACAATAGTCAAGATATAGAAGCAACCTAAATGTCTGTCAACAGATGAATGGATAAAGATGTTGTACATATGTACAATGGCATATTACTCAGCCATAAAAAAGAATGAAATAATGCCATTTGCAGCAACATGGATGGACCTAGAGAATACCATACTAAGTAAAGTAAATCAGACACAAAAAGACAAATACCATGTGATATCACTTATACGTAGAACCTAAAAAAAACAAAAACAAAAACAAATGAACTTATTTACAAAACAAAAACAGACTCACAGACTTAGAAAACATATGTATGATTATCAAAGCAGAAATATGGGGGGGGGGAGGAATAAATTAGGAGGTTGGGATTAAAATATACACTCTACTATATATAAAATAAATAATCAACAAGGACCTAGTTTATAGCACAGGGAACTCCACTCAATATTCTGCAATAACTGATATGGGAAAAGACTCTGATAAAGAATAGGCACATGTATATGTATAACTGAATCACTTTGCACTACACCTGAAACTAACACAATATTGTAAATCAACTATATTCCAATATAAAATAAAAATTTTGGAAATGAAATAGAGGCTAAAAAATAGAAAGGAGCAATGAAACTGAGAGCTCGTTCTTTGACAATATAAACAAAATTGGCAAACCTTTAGCTAAACTCACTAAGGAAAACAATAGGAAAGGCTTTGATAAATAAAATCAGAAATGGAAGTTAAGAAATAACAATGGATACCACAGAAATACAAAGAATTATAAGAAAATATTATGAACAGCCATACCCCAATAATTTGAACACCCTAGAAAAAATGAGCAAATTCTTAGAATCATATAACCTTGCAAGATTTATCAACATGAAATAGAAAATCTGAACTGACTAATCACTAGTACAGAGATTGAAACAAAGATCAAAAAATCCCCAAAAAACAAAGTCCATGCCCATACAGCTTCATATGTGATTTCTACCAAATATTAAAAGATGATATAACACCTATTCTTTTTAAACTATTCCAAAAAATTGAAGAGAAGGGAACTCTTCCTAATGCATTTTACAAGGCCAACATCTGCCTGATACTAAAACCAAAGACAACACAAAAAATAAATTTACAGGTCAATATCCCTGATGAATATAGATGTAAAAATTATTAACAAAATATTAGCAAACCAAATACAAAAATATATTAAAAGGATCATACACCATGAACAAGTAGGACTTATTCCAGTGATGCAAAGATGATTTAATATCTGCAAATTAATCAGTGTGATAGACCGCATTAACAAAATGAAAGTAAAAACTATATGACCTTCTCAATAGATGCAGGAAAAAGCTTTTTACAAGGTTCAATATCTGTTTATAATAATAATTCTTAGTAAAAAGTTATTGAAGAAATATATGTCAAAATAATACAGACCATATATGACAAACATCATACTTAATTGTGAGAAAATGAAAGCTATCCTTCTAGGATCAGGAACAAGACTAAGATGCCCACTCTCACTCATTTAACATAGCATTGGAAGTCCTAGGCAGAGCAGTTAGGTAAGAAAAAAAGGCATCCAAATTGGAAAGGAAGAAGTAAAGCTGTCACTACTGCACTTGACATGATTTTATATATATAAAATGCTAAAGACTTCACCAAAAAAAACTATTAAAAATAATAAATGAATACAGTATATTTGCAAGGTACAAAATCAACATACAAAAATCTGTTGTGTTTCTATATGATAACAATGAGCTAGCAGAAAGAGAAATTAAGAAAACAATCCCATTTACAATCACAACAAAAATAATAAAAAATATATAGGAATAAATTTAATCAAAGAGGTGAAAGACCTATACACTGAAAACTATAAGACATTCATTCTTAAAAGAAATTGAAGAGGACACAGTTAAATGAACAGATAGTCCATGTTCATGGATTGGAAGAATCAACATTGTTAAAATGTCCATATTACATAAATAAATCCACAAGTTCAATGCAATCCCTATCAAAATCCCAAGGACAATTTTCACAGAAAGAGAGTAAAAAATTCTAAAATTTATAAGGAACCCCAAAAGATCCCAAATAGCCAAAGTAATCCTGAGAGAAAAGAACAAAGCTGAAGGTATCACACTCCCTGATGTCAAACTAATTTGCAAAGTTATAGTAATAAAACATCATGGTATTAGCAGAAAACCAAATACATGTATCAGTGGAAAAGAATTGAGACCCCAGAAATAAACCCACAAGTGTATGGACAAATAATTTACAGCAAAGGATCAAAATATTCAATAGCACAATACATATACATACAAATACATCGTTTCTTCAATAAATGGTGTTGGGAAACCTGGAGGAACCTCATGCAAAAAAATAAAACTAGACCACTATCTCACACTATACATAAACATCAGCTCAATGTGGATTAAAGACTTGAGTGTAAGACCTGAAGCCATTAAACTCCTAGAAGATGACATAGGCAGTATGCTCTGTGGCATTGGTCTTAACAATATCTTTCTAGATATGTCTCCTCAGGCAAGAGAAACAAAAGCAAAAATAAACAAAGGAGACATCAGACTAAAATGTTTCTGCCAGCAAAGGAAGCCATGAAAAAAATGAAAAGACAACCTACAAAGTGGGAGAAAATGTTTGCAAATCACATATCTGACAAGGGGTTAATATTCAAAATATAGAAAGAATGCATTCAACTCAACAACAAAAGAAACACAAAACTTGATAAAAATTGGACATAGGAGCTGAATAGACGTTTTTCCAAAGACTTACAGATAGCCATTAGGTACATGAAAAGATGTTCAACATCACTAATTATTAGAAAAATGTAAATCAAAACCAAAATGAGATATCATCTCACATCTGTTAGAATGGCTATTATCAAAAGGTCAAGAAATAATCAGTGTTAGAGAAAAGAGAAATCTCTTACTTTGTTGGTGGAAATGTAAATTGGTGTAGCCACTATGAAAAACATTATGGAGATTCCCCCCCAAATCAAGAATAGATCTACCATATGGTCCAGCTATTCCACTTCTGTGTATTTCTCCAAAGAATGCAGAAACATTAATTTGGAAAGATATATGCACACCAATGTTCCTTGCAACATTATTTACAATGGCCAAGGTATGGAAACAACCTAAGTGCCCATCAGTAAATGAATAGGTAAAAAAGATGTGGTATGTGTATGTGCATATATATATATACACACACACACACACACACACTAGACACTACACAGTCATAAAAAAGATGAAATTTTTTCATTTGCAACAACATGGATGGACCTTGAGGGATATTTACATCAAACAGAGGAAGACAAACATCATATAATTTTATTCACATATAGAATATAAAAAACAAACAAACAAAAATCAAACCAAACAGAAACAAACACATAGATACAGAGAAAAAAGTAGTGGTTACCAGAGGGAAAGGGGCAGAGGGGAGGATGAAATCAGTAAAAGAAATCAACTGTGTGGTAACAAATGGAAAGTAAATTTTTGGTGGTAAGCATACTGTAGTGTATACAGAAATATAAATACAATATTGTTCACATGAAACTTATATAGTGTTATAAATCAATGTTATCTTAATCAGAAGTATTACTAAAGATTCAGTGCAATTAAGACTCAATTGCTAGCACAGAATCTTGTACCTGTTATATAATAATAACTTATTTAATGGAATTTAAAGAACCTAATTATTGTTAACACTGTTCTGATGTAATATTCCAATGAACAAATGATAGGAGAAATAATTTAGGCAATTTAATTTTGTCAGCACACACTTATTGAGCATGTACTATGTCCAAAACACTCGGTTAACCTCTAGGTATTCAATAGTAAAATAGATACATAATCCCTGCCCTCAAAATGCTAGATCATTAAGCTGTGTTTCAAAGACTGACAGAACATCATTCTCTCTATTAGGTCATTAGCTCACCAAAGCAGGATTGCTCCCTAAAAGGCACTTTTGAGCTGTTTGCCTGAAACATTTGAAAGAAGACTTCACAAAGGAGCTCCCTAAGCTGCCTTGAGAGCTTGTTTTAAACCTGAGCACATCTCACAGTTAGGATACTTTCAAGATGCTGAATCTAACCTTCTCTATACAAACACTTTTGAAGAGATTACTATCTAAAGAAGTTGCAATGAAATGCACATATGTTACTTTATTATAGCCATCTATCAGTACTTCAATGTTGGTTTTATGTATTAATTTAAGTATCTTGAGAAATGTTAACATCTTGAAAAAACAAACAAAATATATTCTACAAAGTCAGAAGTTTTATCTCTTTTGTTCGACGTTGTGCCTAGAAAAGTACCTAGCTTGATAAATATTTATCAAAGGAATGAAATAAACACACACAAATACTGTCCAAATTATTACAATATAAACTATTAAAAACTAATAAAAGTAAAATTATATATATTAAGGCCACATGAATATTAACACAAATGAATAATGTTGGAATTCAGAATGACCTCTGAGATCTGGAAGCAAGAAAAAGAAGATTCATTGGAGAGATTGGAATTGAGCTGATTCTAGAAGAGTGTGTAAGATTGAAACTATTAGTGAAAAGACATTTCAACTAGAAGGAATAGCATGAACAAAGATGAAAAGGAAATAAAGCAAAGGCTTATTCACGAATGGGTAATTTAGTCTACAGAGGTAGAGGCTTCATCAAAGTAATCGTGAGAATGTAACACTGATAAGCAAGATAAGGAGTGATAAGCAAGATGGTGGATATGGTAGGATTTTGAAGAGGCCCTGAAAAAGTTAGAGTTTATGTTAAAAAACTTTATAACCACTGTCCTGAATAACTTATTGCCATTTAATAAAAATGTGATTTGTCTCACCAATTTAATTGTAAGTTTTTCTGGTTCTGTTTTTTTGAAGGCAAACCTATATATCCTATGCACTTTAGAGGTGATAGTTTTGCATTGGTAGCCTTGCCTTCTTGGATCCAGTGTTCATGAAATCAGCATTCATTTACTTACTCATTCCCCAAATATTTATACAGTGAGAGACTGCACTGTGCCTGGCACCACTCTGAAAACTGGAACATGTTTATCAGACAGAGATTGTAAGTAAACGCTATGTGGTCTTGGACCATGGGCAAATTTTTATAACTTACATAACGTTTAGACACTCTAAGGACAGATGGCTGGCCAAAGAGGTAAATAATCTTTTAGCCCTAATAACATCTTAATACCAACACAGCTCGACAATTAATCCAAAATAGGCAATATTGTCTAGTTTACTATTTTTTATTAAATATTTGTTTATAATGTGCCTTTCAAGTCAAGAATCTAGTATAGCTGTTTATAGCCTATCATATTAGGTCTAAATCCTTTGTATTCAAGCTTTTTGATCTAGTATCAACTAATATGAATTCTCTCTCCAACAAGATTAGTTTTAAGTTATTTCCACAGAAGCTAAGGAACACAAATCAGGTCATAAACCTGTAAGAACTAAAAACTGGGTCTGCCCTAGGAAATCTAGGGCACTGTGTCCTTAGATGATAGGACCATGCAAAGCAGGCAGTTGTTTCTCAGCTCAGCACCCTCTGAGCTAGAAAGCAGTTGGCTCCATTTAAATAAGTTAAAAATAGACTAACCAGCAGTTAAAATTTTCAACACAGCAAAAAGCAGCGAGGACAAGGTTTATTCTTTGATCTCCAAAGGTTTGCTTCATTGAGTCTGATAATGGTGCATGACGTGAAGAATGTTAGCTATACTCTAGTCTCACATTACCTGGGTTTTACTCAGTCATCAGTGTAATTTATCTAAGGGCATTGTGCCACTAGAAAAAGAGCTCAGCTTGAAGCTTTCTAGCTTACACAGCAGGAGTCTTCTAGAAATTCTGCCAGTGGTAAGGAAACTCTTATTTATGGAATCAGGGATCCTTGTTAACATTTTGACTGCAGTGGCTTGTAGGCAGGAAACTTTTATTTCATTTTTTTTTTCCGTTGCCAGATTGGTCCTATTTGCATGAGGCTGGAACATATGCAGAATTAAGATTTGTCCCTAAATCCAGGGACCAAATTAAATCACAATGACAATAAAATTATTTTAAACAGAATTTTTTTCTCATTGGTTTAAAAGTACTAGGTGCTTTGTGAGGGTGTGTGTGTGGGGGATTTGTAGGTAATAGTTATAACTAAACCCTATTACAATGGGTTCTCTAAGGAGTATAGTTTGAAGGATGCCCATGATGGAACAGGGGAAGCTGGGTAATTATATTCAGGTAGGTTTCACACTGTCTAGATATATTTTTTTTTACTAAGTTAACAAACAAGAGTATATAAACACATATTATGAATACAAACACTTATTTTTAACTATATATAAATGAAAATTAAAGCAAATTCAAATACCAAGTAGTGGCATCTCCATTTAAGTACTCCACGACTGAAAGTATGTGGGTTACTCTCATATATTTTCTGTAAGAACTCCAGGTTTTCCTTAATTCCTGCCTGATAAAGGCAAAGAAGAAATAGATTGAGGTACCCCCACTGCATGAGAGATGCACAAAGAAGAGTTACCTTGATCAGTGAAGAACAGAAAGTAAAGGCAGAGGATATATTAGTAACAGTTATACAAGAGTTGTAAAAATAAGAGAACTGAACTGAGAATAGGACCAGTTAATTGGTTCTAAGCTTATCCTCTCTCCCTTCATCCATACATGCATGTATCCATTCATTCATCAATTAGGTTTTAAGTATTAAATAAAAGTTGTGAGCCAAGCACTGCCTCTAACAAAGGAGCTCAAAATTTAGTACAAAACCAAAATCATCTAAATGGATAAATCACAATATAACTCACGAAGTACTATTATAGCTTTAATAGAAACCTAGTGTTGTGGAGTTGGAGACAGCCTCTCTGTGGATGGACTATTTGAGCTGGGTCTTAAAGAATGAATAGGAGTTTTCCAGGATAAAAATAGGAGGAAAGCCTTCTAGGTAATCATAGCAGCATATAAAAAGGTTCAAAGTTGCAGATTAAAACAACAATATCCCTGATGTATCCATGTAAAGGTGAAAAGATGAGGAGGATGTTAGATTCATGGGGAGCATTGATGAGAGATAATTTATGGCTGAATTTTTTGCATCTGAAAACACATATGTAAAGGATATCATAGATGAATAGTCAACAAACCTGAAGCTTTGCATTAAATACACTCCATTGAAAGGTCTGAAATTTGTTATCCTTGTGGATATCAAATTCCTGCCTGGTGCAGCATCCAGTACACAGTGATCAACTTTACTTAAAAATCAAATTCACTGGAATAAAATTAGAGTAAATTAATTACTGCTCTATACTGATGCATGTTCACTAATTGCCAATAAATGGACTTTCTCATTCAAATAATTCTCAGAACCTCTAAAAATTTACCCTTGAAAACCTAGGACCAATTTGGCAAGGTTGTAATTCCCATGGCCTCTATCTCTTCCTCCATTTGATTTGTATAGTCTTCTGGAGTTTTCTTTGTTGTTGTTTTTTACTTTGATGATTATAAATAATATGAGTCATACTGAGGACAAAACAATTCCCCATCAAAACTCTGACCCAAATATGAACCAAAAACTCCCATTTCTTTAGATCACTATAGTTAATACATCTGAGATATGCTAGAATTCCAAAACAAAATAAAAACATTAAAAAAACTATGAAAATGTAAAAAATATTATTACTCTCTAAATATTTTTTCTCACTGTCAATTTTTAAAAGTATATCCTACAATTATTGTGTCTAACTCACTTTCCAACAGTATACAATTTAGTTTCATTAAATCAATCATTTCACTGAGTGATCTTTTCATTAAACAATGCAATGGTTACTTCTCATCCCTCTTTCAAATGAAGCTTGGTATCACTTAATACCAGGGAACATTTCATTTTTTAAATTATCTTTTCCCTCATCTTCATTATGTTCAGCAGGAATTCTCAAACTGTAATGAGTATTATAATCTACTGTGTAGCTATTTAAAAATGCAGCTCTCCAAAATGTCAATTCATTTCCTAATTTGTTCAACCCTACAACACAAAATTGTTTAAGGTGAGAGCAAATTCCTAAAAGAGTTCTTTGTTTTGTATATTCTTTAATATATATTGATCTTATTTTCCAATTTTGGTAAGCTAATACATTGGTACTAGTGGTTATCTTTTCACTCACACTGACTTTTAATATTTTATTCTTTTGTCTGTCAATATTAAATGATATTTTTGACTCCTAAACATTACCTCTTCAGCAGTCAATGATTTAAATCTATTTTTCCCTTGCTCTCTCCCTTCTTCTCTGATTTTTCTTCTTCTCTTATTTTTTTTTCTATTTGTCAAACCACATAATGTTTACATGATACTTGTTTAACCATTGTTACCACACTTGATTGAGTCTTGGTTCTACAATTTAAAATAATAAATGATCCAACAGTCCCTTTTTTCAAAGTTTCTACAGGCATCTATGATTAGATGATATTCATCATCTAGTGGAATCCTCAGGAACAGCACACATGCCCAGTATACTCTGGAGTTATTGAATGTTGCAAACAGGTTTTCTATGTCCTTAATACTTGAAGGACAGTTTGACTTGATATAAAGTCCCTGGCTCATCTATTCTTTATTTAAATTTCTTGAGAATGTTGTTATCCTGCTGCTTATTTTGTACATTTTTTAAAGAAAAATAAGTCTTTTTTCCTTGTAAGTTATTTGATCTTACTATCTAGAGGTCCTAAGACACTTTTCAATCTTTTGATTTTAAGTTTTGTTAGAATATATCTCAGAATTTATTGTTCTGGTCAATATTACCAGGTACCTATGAGCCCTAACAACATATGCTTTCAGATCACTTATTTCCAGAAAGTTTCCTTGGGTTATACTTTAATATTTTAAACTGTTCTGTGTATTTTTGATGTTCTCTTTAGGCACCCAATGTTCATGTGTTAGATCTTCTTTACATATCTCTCACTGACTCCTTTATTCCTTTCTTGAATTATTTTTATTCTCATAGTTACTTTCCAATTTTTTTTAATATTCCTTATTCAATTTTCATACATATTCCTTCTTAGACATATTGCAATATAATTGTCATTTATGATATGATTTTGTCTTTTTTCTTGTATTTCTTTCCTGAGTTTAATCAACTACCATTAAATTTCTTCATAGTTTTGTCCACTACTGTTTTAATTTCCAAATTTCTAGTTCAAGGTATATTTTCAGATCCAAAAATGCTTTAATGACAAGATGTAATTCCATTTGAAGTGTTGTATTACTATTTTCTTCTCATTATATAATTATTTTGAGGAAAAAAATATCAACTATGATATTGTGATTCAAATTTTCCATTCTCTTCTTACAGTAGCTTTGTAAGACATTCAGTTGCTTTTTATTCCTTATATTTAGTCTTTGGTGGGAAAGATTTCTAATTTACAAGTGCCCTCTTCTCTTGAGTAAAGGAATTGAATTTTCTTTAATTGAAGATATTTGGTGAGAGAAAGGGAGTTAAACATATATTCTTTTTATTTTATCACTTCAGAATCCTTAAATTTCTGCTCTCATCCCTTTCTTTCCCCTCAATACTTTGTCTCTGAGGTTAATCTCACCTTCTTTGTTTACTTGATTATACCCAGAACCCATACTTTCTCAAAGGTGGTATATAAAGTATAAAAGTAAGTATATAACTCATTAGTTTTGTACTTACTATTTGATTTTCTTTTACTATCATTGATTATGTCTGTGTTCTGTCTTATTTCTAAATGTCCCCAAATCTTTTTCATGGAGTTGCTAGTTTGAAGTTTGGTTGAGAGCTTTGTTAGAAAGAGGTATTTATTTCCCAACTTACAGGTAATTTAAAGGTTAGATTCCTAGAGTTGCCAAAAATATGGAACATGTGCTTTTTGTTTGTTTGTTTTTTGCGTTGTTTTTTTTTTTTTTTTTTTTTTTTTTTTTGCAGTACTCGAGCCTCTCACTCTTGTGGCCTCTCCCATTGCAGAGCACAGGCTCCGGACGCGCAGGTCCAGCAGACATGGCTCACGGGCCTAGCCGCTCCATGGCATGTGGGATCTTCCCGGACTGGGGCACAAACCCATGTCCCCTGCCTCGGCAGGTGGACTCTCAACCACTGCACCACCAGGGAAGCCCCTGGAACATGTGTTTTTATTTGTTATTCCTGCAGATTTGGATGAATGTATGTAGGAATTTAAAATCAGACAACTGCCATTGTTCTCCATAGTCTTCCTCATGTATGTTTAAAGATATTTGTTCAGATAAAGCCCAAACCAAAATGATATCCTTAGGTGAAGACATTCTGGCATGGTTGAACTGAAATATTGTGGATAATATTGTAAAAGTTTCTTTAACTTTTGCATCTTTGCATCTGACAATATTTGACAGGATTGAAGTCTAAGAATAGAGGTAAAGAGAAATTGCCTTTAATTTTAGTTTAAAGAAACAGACAGGACTCTGGTTGAGGACTGCAAGCAGAGGAGATAAGTACATGGCACTGGTTTGTGGCCCTGTATTATGATGGCAGACTGCATTAACAAGGGAAGAATAGTTCGCAGTTATGGATGTTAGAATGTATTAATATAGCATATTATTCTAAGTTTTTTTCTTTTTACATGGCAATTAATTTGTGTTTTCCAAGGCTTCAGAAGAGTTTGGCTAAACATACAGAGTAGTGTTAGATATGTTTGTTAATCAAGGAATAATACTTAGGTGGAGAATGTTAAGATGGTAGTAGCAATAGACTGAGTAAATAAGACCAGAAGATAGGATTTGCAAGTCTCTGAAACCATGTTATTCCAAATTAGGATAACTGTCCAATGTGATAAATGACAACCAAGACAGATCTGTGAAATATGTAAACATTCATTAAGAACGGGAAGTGGCCACATATGAAAAAAAAAATTGGTTTTGTATTCTCATCAGAAATTATAATTCAGGTAACTCTTATTTGTGGCTTAAAAGGAAACTTGATGTTTGAAGTCTGGATAATTCCAAGTCATTAAACTCAATTTGAATTTGTGGAAGCAAAAACTGAAGAGAGTATTATCTTTCAGAAGGGTAAGTGTAGGCCAGGCTTTAGTTACATCCTAGGACTAGGTAGTTCATCTAGATCAACTAGATAGTTACATCTAGAAAAGATACTAAGATAGATCATTGCATACTGATTATAAAATGTTTAGCCCAACAGTTACACATGATAAGCACTCAATAATTATTAAGTATTTTTTTATAATATGGCTAATACCTTATATATATAATATACACTACTTTTCTGAATTTAAAATCTATAAGTGATTAGCTGAATGAAAATAACTCATTGTGTGTATGCGCATGCTGTGTAAGGATAGATTATGTATTTTTGTATATGTCTAATATTGTGTTTGTATTCTATGTTGCCTCTTAAAAGTATTTCAGTCACTCAAAAATTGCATATAGTCAAGATATCATAATTTTCTTGCACAATATACAAAGAAACTAAACATTTGCATTATTAACTCAGATAATTATGTAAAAACAGTGACAGTATGGCATTTGAACAATGACTTTCTACCCCCTGCGCACTCCCAGATTAGTATGATAGAAATTCCCTCTAGGTAGGAGTAGCCAAGAACATAGCTCTAACCCCAGTTTTCTGTGGAGGGGTATCTTCTTGGGAAGGGCAAGACATCAGAATTTATTATACCTTTTTCCCCAAATGTTTGCAGAGCCAAAATTGCAGTCGAGTACAGCCAAGAAGTCAGAGACTCCCTTTATCCATTGAGCCCAACTCATTAGCGGGAGTCCCTACCTCAGGCACAGCATGCTGAGAATACTACGATGCTCAATATCTTTCACCCCAGCTCACTTGTAGGAAGGAGGTTCCACACCACGAGAGACATACCTAGAAAACCAGAGGTGAATACCCCTGTTCAGCACTCTTCTCCCAAAGCAGGAATCACTAGGAGAAAAGTGGTCCACTATCCTCAACTCCCATCCTGGGAGATTGGCTCAGAAATTTTGTCCAATTGCAGAGAAAAATCTTAAGAACAGAGAGCTCTGAAGCTTTACTGAAAGAAACCTACTTTATTTGAAACACTGTGGGAGAAGTTCAAGCTTAATTATGCTCTCAAAAACAACAGAGGTTTTGATGATAAACAATTAAGTGGAGGTAACTTCATGAGAGCAACAAGTTATAACATAGGACAATTACTCTATCAGAGAGGGGATGGGAAAGAGACAGCTAAGAAATTCTCCCCTATGATCATAAAAAAAGTCAAATGTTGGCCTCAAATACTATCCTTGCAAAGAATCCTGAATGTAATTGGGTCAGACTCTGGAGAATTATATGCCCCAGGAGTCTGTTGAAAGTAATAGAGCACATAGTCAGTAACTGGGTGTCATCAGGGACAGAGAGTAAAAGATAACACTGCTGAAACTACTGTCTTCCCAGGATAACTGTGAACAGGTTCAAGTCTATACACTCTGAAGAACAACATCAGAGGCTTCACACTGCAGGGCAAATAGATTTCATTAAAATGTTCCAACCAGTCATTGAACAAACAGAAAATGACAACTACTACTTGGAAGAGTCAACAAGGAAATAGAAGAATTGAACATTATAAATCAACCAGACCTAATAGATATCTATATAACAATCCACCAACAACAGTATAGTGCATATTCTTTTCAATAACACATTAAACATTTTCCAGATAAGAGCATGTGCTAGGCCATAAAATAAATTATAATACTTTAAACTAACTGAAATTATACAAAATATATTTCCCAACCACAATTGAGTGAAATTGGGAGTCAATAACAGAAAGAAATTAGGGAATTTACAAACATGTGAAAATTAAACAACATACACCTAAATAACAAATGGATCAAAAAGGGAATTACAGGGATAAAAAATTTGGGACAAATTAAATGAAATCATATTATACCAAAGCTTATTGGATGCAGCTAAAGACCTGCTTAGATTGAAAGTTAGAGCTGTAAATGCTTAAAATTTAAAAAGGGAAAATCTCAAATCAATAATTCTACATTTTACCTTAAGTCACTGGAAAAAGAGCAAACTCAAATCAAAGTAGGAAGAAGAAAGTGAATAATAAAAATCAGATTGGAAATTAATAAAATAGAGAATAGAAAAGTGGAGAATATAAAAAACACTAAGAGTTGGTTCATTGAGAAGATAAACAAAATTTACAAATCTTTACCTAGATTGAACAAGAAAAAAAAAAAGACTCAAATACTAAAATCAGGAATGAAAAAGAGGGCCTTACTACTGACCTCACATAAATAAAAAAGAATTAGTAGGAAATACTATTAAAAATTTTATGCCAAAAATTAGATAACTTAGATAAAATTGACAAATTCCCAGAAAGACATAAACTACCAACACTGACTCATGAAGAAGTAAAATTACAAATAGACTTACAACATATAAAAGGAGTGAATTAGTAATTAGGAAAAAAAAAAACAAGAACAAAAAAAACTATCCACAAATAAAGTCAAAGCCCAGGCTCAGATTACTTCACTGGTGATTTCTACCAAACATTTAAAGAATTAATACCATTTCTTCACAAACTCTTCCAGGAAAAAAACAGAAGAGAAAGAAACACCTTCCAATTCTTTCTCCAAGTCCAGTATCACCCTGATCCAAAACCAAATGAAGACATCATAAGAAAAGAAAATTTCAGATCAATATATCCTCTAAATGTAGAAGCAAAATTAGCACATCAAATCCGATAACATAAAAAATTAGGCACCAGGACCAAGGGGAATTTAGCCCAGGAATGCAAGTGTTGGTTTAACATGTGACAATCAATTGATATAATACAACATGTCAGTGGAATTAAGAACTTTTAAAATTTATTGCAATAGACACAGAGAAAGTATTTAACAAAATCCAACATCCCTTCATGTTGAAAACACCAACAAACTATAAATACAGAGGACTGTCCTCAACTTGATTAAAGTCACCTACCAAAAATAACTAATGGCTAACATGATACTTAATGGCAAAAAAAAAAAAAAAAATATGCTTTCCCCTCAAAATCAGGAACAAAACAAGTATGTTCTCTCTCATCACTTCTATTCAACATTATACTGGACATTCTAGTAAGGGCAATAGAGCAAAATAGGTAAATAAATGGCATCCAGATAGAAACAGAAGAAGTAAAACTATTTTTCCAAAGAACATGACCTTACACAGAAATACTAAGAAAATCCACCAAGAAACTATTAGAGCTAGTAAACAATTTCAGCAAAGTTGTAGCATGTAAGCTTGATATACAAAAGCATTTGTGTTTCTACACACTAGAAGAGAACAATCCAAATATGAAATTAAGAAAACCATTCAATGTACAGTAATAGCAAAAATAATGAAATATTTAGTAATAAATTTAATGAAAGAATTTCAAAACAAGTACTCTAAAATTAATAAAACATTGTTGAAATATTAATGAAAATCTAAATAAATGGAAGACACTCCATGTTCATTGATTGGATGACTTAATATTAAGTTGACAAAAGTCATCAATTTCATATCAATTTCCAGATTCAGTGAAATACCTGTCAAAATCTCAGGTTCCTATTTTGCAGATTTAACAAGATGATCTTAAAATGTCTATGGAAATTCAAAGGACTCAGAATTGTCAAAATAATCTAGAAAAAGAGCAAGACTATAAGACACATTTCCTTATTTCAAAACTTACTACAAAGCTAACCATAGCTAACATGTATCAAGACATGACATAATGGACCAAAGAACAGACATACAGATCAATGGAATAGATTTGAGTGTTCCAAAATAAACCCCCTCAATTACACTGTTGACTTTTGACAAGGGTGCTAAACAACTCAAATGAATAAGAATAGTCTTTCAACAAATAGTGCTGTTCCAATAGCTTATCCATATGCAAAAGAATGAAGTTGGACCTGTATTTCACACCATACACAAAGATTAACCCAATGGATCAAAATCCTAAAAATAAGAGCTAAAACTATAAAACAGGAAAAAAAAAGCATAAATTTCTGTAACCTTAGACAAGAAAATTGTTTCTTAATTGTAACACCAAAACCACAGGCAACAAATGAAAAACATTTAAGTTGGACTTTATCAACATTAAAAATATGTGTGCTTCAAAGTATATGATCAAGGGCTTCCCTGGTGGCGCAGTGGTTGAGAGTCTGCCTGCCGATGCAGGAGACACAGGTTCGTTCCCGGGTCCGGGAAGATCCCACATGCCGTGGAGTGGCTGGGCCCATGAGCCATGGCCACTGAGCCTGCGCATCCAGAGCCTGTGCTCCACAACGGGAGAGACTACAACAGTGAGAGGCCCACATATATGATCAAGAAAGTGAAAAAGAAAGACACAGAATGGGAGAAATTATTTATATTTATATGAGATGTATCTAGAATACATAAGAACACTTACAACTCAATAATGTCACAAATTATTTAATTTACAACTCAATAATGTCACAAATTATCCAATTTAAAAATAGTCAATAGAATGAACCAAAATTTCAACAAAGAACATACACAAATGACCAATAAGCATATGAAAAGATGTTCAACAACATTAGCCATTAGGGAAATGCAAATAAAATTTCAATGAGGTACCACTTCATATACAAAAGGATGGTTATAATCACAAAGACAGGTAATGTCAATGTCAAATGTTGACAAGGATGTAGAGAAATTGAAAACATCATATGCTGGTAATAAGAATGGTGCTGTCACTTTGGTAAACAGTCTGACAGTTCCTCAAAGGTTTAAATAGAGTTATTCCACTCCCAAGATAAATGGAAACATATATTCACCCAAAAACTTTTACATGAATGTTCATAGCACCATTATAAATAAAAGCTAAAATGTAGCAACAACTCAAATGCTATTAACTGATGAGTGGATAAACAAAATGTGGCCTACATATACAAGGGAAATTATTTTTTAATAAAGGAATGAAGTACTGGTACAAGCCACGACATGGATGATCCTTGAAAACATTATGATAAGAGAAAGAAGCCAGTAAAAAAAGGACCTCATATGATAGGATTCAATTTATATGAAATATCCAAGATAGGCAAATTTATAGAGGTAGAAAGTACATTAGTGATTGACTATAGGTGACTATAGGGAATGGGGGTTAATAGTAGGTGACTGCTAAAGGATATGGCATTTTCTTAGGGGATGATGAAATGTTCTAAAACTGATTGTGGCAATCAATTGTTGCATAATTCTGATTATACTAAAAATCATTGAACTGTTCACTTTAAATACATGCATTTTGTGGTATGTGAATTATATCTCAATAAAGCTGTTAACAACAACAACAAAAAGGTGAATTGTTCCTTCTGACATCATGTTTCTTTTTTTCTTTTGAAACGAGGAAATAGTCTCTCTCAGTGTACTCCAAAATACGGAAAGTTCAAAATAAATATACGCAGGATTTTTTTTTTTTTTTTCGGTGCACGGGCCTCTCACTGTTGTGGTCTCTCCTGTTGCGCAGCACAGGCTCCGGATGCGCAGGCTCAACGGCCATGACTCACGGGCCCAGCCGCTCCGCGCCATGTGGGATCTTCCCGGACCGGGGCACGAATCTGTGTCCCCTGCATTGACAAGCAGACTCTCAACCACTGCACCACCAGGGAAGCCCTGTATAAGCAGGAATTTTGATCATTTCCCTGTCCACACAAGAAATTGGAGAAACGATTGATCAGATCTCACAGGGAGCCCAGAAATTGTACCTAAATTGAGCTCCCCAGAGACTGGTAAGCTTTCCAGAGACTTATAAATACTGTGATCTTCATCAAAGGTTGTTCAGAATATTAAGTGGCTTGAGAATCCAGGTTATCTTGTCATGCCATTTGTGATGGAATTTACTTCAGGACTCAGTTTTCTTATCCATTTTCTATGTGTGTATTTTTTGGGTTTTAATTGCAATTAATTGTCTCATTCTCTGGATCTCTTTTCCAAATTCTAGACAGAATAAAATCTGATTGAATTCCAATTTAGCCACAGGCATTTTTGCTGGCCTAATGCTTTAAATGTAATTTTTATGAGTTGGCATGAAGCTTTGTAGTTCTATATTTTATGGAGAGAGATGACCCTCAATAAAAATTAACACATATATATCATAACCATGTAAAATAGTGTATATCAGTTGAACCAAAACTGCCTCAGGAAACAGAATTTAAGAAGAACTCATTAAATAATATTTCAACTGAACCGGTTGTTTTTTCTTTATCACAGGAAGCTTTATCGACCAGTATTTTAGCATTCAAAAAAACATGTTTGTTCAGTTAAACAAATACTAAATCATTATTATCAGGAGCTAGCTTGATTTTGAAGACAAAATATGAATAGGATATAGTCTCTTTTTCAGAGTTTAAAACTAGGTAAAGAAGCATCCATTAGAAATGTGTGTGAGGAATTATTCTTCCAGCTGACTTGCGAAGTCAAACCCTTCCATAGTCTTTGGTATATCACCAGTTTTTTAAAATAATCATTCACGTTAAGGTCAATGCCATCATTCCTACTGGTAAAACAGCATTTTGCTATCATAGCAAATATTCCCAGCTCTATTATTCTAGAAGTATAACTAGAGATTATTCAAAGTCATTAATGTGGCTATTAGTGTCCCTGGCCCTTATTTTCGATGTACTGAAACTCAATTTCTGTTTTGAATACAAGCCTAAAATGTCCATATTGTATCATTGAAACAACAGATGTCAATTTGATAAAAATACTTTTTAATCCATCAAAGAACTATGCCTAGTGTAACCATAAAGTCAAACATGACTGCCTTGATTGCTTGGAGATTAGGCTTTCAGGGCCCTTTAAAAATATGAAGCCATGCCACAAACTATATTTGAAATGATCTGCCTTCCAGTTTCCTAATTTCTAAGTGAAAGTTCTTAGCACCTTGAGGGGGTAGGAAATAAAATAGACATTCAAAATATAATTTACTTTGAAGGGAGTAGTTATAATGACTTTACAAGGAAATGAAAAGATCAGTGTTCACTACAATGGACATGGCTTCAGACATAGGCTTGTGAGCTAGAAGTTCTTCAGAGTCACAGCAATTATAAGACAAGAGCTCATCCTTTAGACTATGTTGCAGTAGCTTCAAATCTTCTTATAAATGCTGTCAGCCTCCTCAACATTTGGTTTTTTGCATGACAGCACTCCAGCTACTTGCAGAGAAAGGAGCCAAATATCAATGATTACTTGGACTCTCACACTGGTCAAAACTAACTGAATTTTTATTACCAGTACTTTAACCTTCAGGGCCTGAATTACTTTAAAAATAAATCAAACCAAGTAATGTTAAATAGCTGGCATGATAAAAGAAAAAAAAGTGAATTGTTTGTAATCAGTAAAAATAATTTATTATTTCTTTACAACAGCCCTTCTAGGAGCAGAGTAAAATGTATTTTAACTCAACAAAATAGTTAATGAGCACTTAGTATGTACTCAATATGCAAAAAATAATTTAAAAAAAATAGTAGCTAAAAGAGAACATACTGACAGAAGTGAAAAGTGGGACTGGATAGCCTATCAGGGAGAAAAAAACAAAACAAAAACAGGAAGTTACAAAAACAAGCAAAAAAGTAGAGTTCTCTAGTACCATTTAGCCTGGAGTATTAGTAAATGGACAAGAACTAGAAGGCATCAATTATAGCACATTATGTCAACTCATGTATTAAAATATTGAAGTATTTTAAAAGTTCAATTTAGTGTTTTAGAAGATGAAGAATGGTGACATAGTTTGAAGAGAGCTTTAAAAGAACATTTAATTTTTTATACAATAAAAAAATTAATTTCTTTGAAATTCGTATATAAAGAATGTCTCTAATGCTATAAAGCTAATGAGATGTTACTGTGTGTGTCTTTGAGTGTGCACACACATTATTTATGCAGTTAAGTTTTACTTAGACACAGACAAAAAATCATGCTCTATTCTCACACAGACTTATTCAGTGAGGTCTAACATGAAGGAGGAGACTTGCATGGTTTCTTGAAATAAATGATACTATGTGCATAATCAAAAATACTTGTCACATCTTTAGCTGCACTATAACCTTCATGGAAATAAATACAAATTAAAATATCCTGTTTTACTCAGCAAGGCATGATTTTTACCTTAGAATGCTGAACCATTTTTCAAACTTGTGTATAACTAGGGTCAGCAACACATTATGTAGCCAACTATAAAGTAAAACTTGAGGGTAGATGGAGAGTTTATAAAGCCTTAAAGTATCACCTCTCTTGCCAATGACAAAATTAGTTCCTTTTCTTATTAATTCTTTGGGGTTTAAAATGGTTTGGTCTAATAAGACAGTCCTCATTAGAATGAAAATACCCAAGGGACTGAAACATTTCATAAGTTGTTATCAGTGTCCTCATTAATGGTGTTTAATTGACAGCCAGCATAAGTGCCTGAGGGAAGACAGGGCCTGGAAGGCAGGGCAACACAGATGAGCAGACTTGGAGTCACAGTTTGGGGCCAGTACTGTCCGTAACAGTTCTATACTCTGAATAACACTAAGCTTTCTCCTCTTTATTTCATTTGACTGGTTTAGGTTAATAGTCTCACTTTCTTGGTCATTGACTTTTAGGTTTCTGAGAGACAAACCATGATATATTTAAGTGTACCAATATAAAGGTAAATTGAAAGCAACTGGCTTTTCTTCTAACATTTTATAGTATATTTAACTCCCTGTAAGCTTGGTTTATATAGAAGTTTGGAGTTAGAAAAAAATCTTAAAAGTAAACCATTTTCACATATTCATCTTATTATTTTTATTTTAGAAGTAATACATCTATGGAATTTAAAAACTAACTTAGTATTGCAAGGCTTATTATGGAAAACAGTGATCCCTTAATACTACATTTTCTTCCCTAGCCCTGCTCTAAGAATAAATCAGCTCTATATTTCAACATTTTAACTGTTTCTTCTTGTATTTGCCTACAAGTTTCAGACCAGTACCACCCTTAGAATAGGCAAGCATGGATCTAGTTCCAGGAAAATGGCCTAACATCAGATAATACAAGTATTTCTTTCTTGGGATCTTGTGACACTAAACTGTCAAGATGGTGCTGACTTGCTGTTTTGGGGTGACTCTTACTTATGTCAGACGCAAGACAAGTTCAGACCCTGGACAACCTGGTCTCCTCTGTTGATCCTTGGCTTAGGGCCTCATCTATAGGCATGTGTAATCCTATGGTTCCATGGAACCCATCCATGTTCCAATCATCCTATCACTTCAGGTATGCAGCACCCAAATGTGGGCTATACAGTTGTAGTGGTGATGCAGGAATTCTTTACCCTGCATGCTCCTTTGCCGTGGACACTGTCCATGGTCAGGCAGCTCTGCAAGAGTGACTGCCATCTCCTCCAAGGGTTCTTAAGACTGTTGCTACATAATACCAATAGCTCTTTCTCATCCATTTCCCCTAAGTGCCTCCAGTGGATGAGCAGATATGCTCCAGTGACAGTCTTCAGCAGTACTAGACAAGAGGTAGATAGTCCTTCTATGAATGGGACTACTCTTCTTCTTCCATCCAACTCCCATCATTTAACTTCTGCAGGTGGTGCTAGATAGAAGGCAGAGGTGTGACCAAGATCAAAAGAGATCACATGCTAGGAATGTGGGCATTATAGTCTTAAGTATTCCAGAAAACGCATAGTTTAAAGTGTGTTGTTATACATTTCCACTATAAAATTCTGAATTTAACAAAACCAGAAAGTTAATTTTCATTCACATATGCCTGTGTACTCTAGGTAAGACTTGCATTTGTGATCATTATCAATGTAGCACACCAGCAGCTTTTCAGAGTCATTGAAAACCAGAACTCACAGAAGTAATGGTGTAACTAGCATTAAATAAGTGGAATTAGGGAACTGTAAAGTGATATCTATGTTGTTTCAATACAGACAGATTCTGAAGAAACACTGTATTTTATAACTGGAAGTTTGTACCTCTTAATCTCCCTCACCTATTTCACTTACCTCCCCTCCCCATTCCCCTCTGAGTTTGTTTTCTGTATCTATGAGTCTGTTTGTTTTGTGATGTTTGTTCATTTGTTTTGTTTTTTAGATTCCACACAAAAGTGAATTCATATGGTATTTGTCTTTCTCTATCTGACTTATTTTACTTAGGATAATACCCTTATTTATACATTCATCCATGGACAATTAGTTTGCTTCCATATCTTAGCTATTATACATATGCTGCAATGAACATTAGAGTGCATACATCTTCTAAAAATAGTGTTTTTGTTTTTCTTCAGGTAAATACCCAGGAGGGAAATTACTGGATTGTACGGCAGTTCTATTTTTAACTTTTTGAGTAACCTCCATAATGTTTCCTTAGTGGATGCATCAATTTAAAATCTTGCAAACTGTGCATGAGGGTTTCCATTTTACCATCTTCTTGTAAACACTTGTGACTTGTCTTTTTGATAATAGCCATTCTGACAGGCGTGAGGTGATATCTCATTGTGGTTTTGATATGCATTTCCTTGATGGTTAATGATATTGAGCATCTGTTCATGTGCCTGTTGATCATTTGCATGTCTTCTTTGGAAAAATATGTATTTAGGTACTCCACCCAATTCTTTTTAATAGATTTTATTGGAGTATAATTGCTTCACAATACTGTGTTAGTTTCTGTTGTACACCAAAGTGCATCAGCCATATGCATACATATGTCCCCATATCTCCTCCCTCTTTAGTCTCCCTCCCATCCTCCCTATCCTACCCTTCTAGGTCATGGCAAAGCAACGAGCTGATCTCCCTGTGCTATGCAGCTGCTTCCCACTAGCTATTTTACATTCGATAGTGTATATATGTGAATGCTACTCTCACTTTACCCCAGCTTCCCCCTCCCACCCCGTACCCTCAAGTCCATTCTCTATGTCTACATCTTTATTCCTGCCCTGCAACTAGGTTCATCAGTACCATTTTCTTTTTTTTTTTTAGATTCCATATATATGTGTTAGCATACGGTATTTGTTTTCTCTTTCTGACTTACTTCACTCTGTATCACACATTCTAGGTCCATCCACTTCACTACAAATAACTCAATTTCATTTCTTTTTATGGTTGAATAATATTCCATTGTAGATATGTGCCACATCTTCTTTATCCACTCATCCGTCGATGGGCATTTAGGTTGGTTCTATGTCCTGGTTATTGTAAATAGTGCTGCAGTGAACATTGTGGTACGTCTCTTTTTGAATTATAGTTTTCTCAGGATATATGCCCAGTAGTGGGATTGCTGGGTCATATGGTAGTTCTATTTTTAGTTTTTCAGGGAACCTCCATACTGTTTTCCATAGTGGTTGTATTAATTTACATTCCCACCAAGAGTGCAAGAGAGTACGCTTTTCACCACAACCTTTCCAGCTTTTATTGCTTCTAGATTTTTTGATAATAGCCATTCTGACTGGCATGAGGTGATACCTCATTGTAGTTTTGATTTGCATTTCGCTAATAATTAGTGACGTTGAGCATCTTTTCATGTGCCTCTTGGCCATCTGTATGTCTTCATTGGTGAAATGTCTATTTAGGTCTTCTGCCCATTTTTTAACTGGATTGTTTGTTTTTTTGATATTGAACTCCATGAGCTGTTTGTATATTTTGTAGATTAATCCTTTGTCTGTTGTTTGATTTGCAAATACTTTCTCCCATTCTGAAGGTTGTCTTTTTGTCTTGTTTATGGTTTCCTTTGCTGTGCAAAAGCTTTTACGTTTAATTAAGTCCCATTTGTTTATTTTTGTTTTTATTTACTCTAGGAGGTGGGTCAAAAAATATCTTGTTGTGGAATATGTCAAAGAGTGTTTTTCCTATGTTTTCCTATAACAGTTTTATAGTGCCCGGTCTTGCATTTAGGTGTTTAATCCATTTTGAGTTTATTTTTGTGTATGGTGTTAGGTAGTGTTCTAATTTCATTCTTTTACATGTAGCTGTCCAGTTTTCCCAGCACCACTTATTGAAGAGGCTGTCCTTTCTCCCTTGTATGTTCTTGCCTCCCCTGTTGTAAATTACTGCATGGGCATGGGTTTATCTCTGGGCATTCTATTCCATACCATTTACTTATATTTCTGTTTTTGTGCAGGTACCATAGTGTCTTGATTACTGCAGCTTTGTCGTATAGTTTGAAGTCAGGGAGCTTGATTCCTCCAATTCCATTTTTCTTTCTCAAGATTGCTTTGGCTATTTAGGGTCTATTATGTTTCTACACGAATTGTAAATTTTTTTGTTCTAATTCTGTGAAGAATGCCATTGGTAGTTTGATAGGAATTGAATTGAATCTGTAGATTGCTTTGGATAGTACAGTCATTTTCACAATATTGATTCTTCCAATCCAAGAACATGGTATATTTCTCCATCTGTTTATGCCATCTTTGATTTCTTTCATCAGTGTTTTATAGTTTTCTGAGTACAAGTTTTTCACCTCCTTAGGCAGGTTTATTCCTAGGTGTTTTATTCTTTTTGTTGAGATGGTAAATGGGATTGTTTCATTATTTTCTCTTTCTGATTTGTCATTGTTGCTGTATAGGTATGCCAGAGATTTCTGTGCATTAATTTTGTATCCTGCAGCCTTACAAAATTCATTGATTAGTTCTAGTAGTTTTCTAGTGGCATACTTAGGATTTTCTATGTATAGTATAATGTCATCCGCAAACAGTGACAGTTTTTACTTCTTCTTTTCGCATTTGTGTTCCTTTCATTTCTTTTTCTTCTCTGATTGCCATGGCTAGGACTTCCAAAACTATGTTGAATAAGAGCGGTGAGAGTGAACATCCTTGTCTTGTTCCTGATCTTTGTGGAAATGCTTTCAGTTTTTCACCATTTAGTATGATGCTTGCTGTGGCTTTGTTGTATATGGCCTTTATAATGTTGAGGTAGCTCCCCTCTATGCCCATTTTCTGGAGAGTTTTTATCATAAATGGGTGTTGAATTTTGTCAAAAGTTTTTTCTGCATCTATTGAGATGATCATATGGTTTTTATTCCTTAATTTTAATGTGGTGTATCACGTTGATTTGCATATATTGAAGAATCCTTACATACCTGGGATAAATCCCACTTGATCATGGTTTATGATCCTTTTAATGTATTGTTGGATTCTGTTTGCTAGTATTTTGTTGAGGATTTTTGCATCTATGTTCATCAATGATATTGGTCTATAAGTTTCTTTTTTTGTGATATCTTTTCCTGGTTTTGGTATCAGGGTGATGGCGACTTGTAGAATGAATTTGGGAGTGTTTCTCCCTGTGCAATTTTTTGGAAGAGTTTGAGAAAGATCAGTGTTAGCTCTTCTCTAGATGTTTGATAGAATTTGCCTGTGAAGCCATCTGTTCCTGGGCTTTTGTTTGTTGGAAGTTTTTAAATTACAGTTTAAATTTCATTACTTGTGATAGGTCTGTTTATATTTTCTAATTCTTCCTTGTTCAGTCTTGGAAAATTGTACCTTTCCAAGAATTTGTCCATTTCTTCATTGTTTTCCATTTTATTAGCATATATTTGGTTGTAGTAGTCTCTTATTATCTTTTGTATTTATGTGGTGTCAGTTGTGATTTCTCCTTTTTCATTTCAAATTTTATTGATTTGTGTCCTCTCCCTTTTTTCCTTGATGAGTCTCGCTAAGGGTTGAACATTTTTTTTTTATCTTCTCAAAGACCAGCTTCTAGTTCTATTGATCTTTGCTATTGTTTTCTTTGTTTCTATTTCATTTATTTCTCCTCTGATTTTTATGATTTCTTTCCTTCTACTGACATTGGGTTTTCTTTGTTCTTCTTTCTCTAGTTGTTTTAAGTGTAGGGTTAGATTGTTTATTTTTGATTTTTCTTGTTTCTTGAGGTGAGATTGAATTGTTATAAACTTCCCTCTTAGAATTGCTTTTGCTGCATCCCATAAGTTTTGGATCATCATGTTTTCATTGTCATTTGTTTTTATGTATTCTTTTATTTCTTCTTTGATTTCTTCAGTGATCTCTTGGTTATTTAGTAGTGCACTGTTTATCCTCCATGTATTTGTGTTTTTTTACAGTTTTTTTCCTGTAATTGATTTCTAATCTCATAGCATTGTGGTCAGAAAAGATACGTGAGATGATTTCAGTTTTCTTAAATTTTCCAAGGCTTGATTCGTGACTCAAGATGTGATCTATCCTGGAGAATGTTCCATGTGCACTTGTGAAGAAAGTGTATTCTGCCACTTTTGGGTGGAATGTTCTATAAAAATCAATTAAATCTTTCTGGTCTATTGTGTCACTTAAAGCTTGTGTTCCTTATTTACTTTCTATTCTAATGATCTGTCCATTGGTGTAAGTGGTGTGTTAAAGTTCCCTACTATTATTGTGTTACTGTCAATTTCTCCTTTCATAGTTGTTAGCATGTGCTTTATGTATTGAGGTGCTCCTATGTTGGCTACATAAATATTTATAATTGTTATATCTTCTTCTTGGATTGATCCTTTGATCATTATGTAGTGTCCTTCTTTGTGTCTTGTAATAGTCTTTATTTTAAAGTTTATTTTCAGATACGAGTATTGCTACTACAGCTTTCTTTTGATTTCCATTTGCATGGGATATCTTTTTCCAACCCTTCACCTTCAGTATGCATGTGTCCCTAGGTCTGAAATGGGTCTCTTGTAGACAGCATATATGTAAGTCTTGTTTTTGTATCCATTCAGCCAGTCTGTGTGTTTTGGTTGGGGCACTTAATCCATTTACATGCAAAGTTATTATTGATATGTATGTTCCTATTATCATTTTCTTAATTGTTATGTAGAGCTGGTTTGGTGGTGCTGAATTTTCTTAGCTGTTCTTGTCTGAAAATATCTTGATTTCTCTGTCGAATCTGAATGAGATCCTTGCTAGGTAGAGTAAACTTGGTTGTAGCTTTTTCTCTTTCATCACTTTCAGTATATCCTGCCACTCCCTTCTGGCTGCAGTGTTTTTGCTGAAAAATCAGCTGATAACCTCATGGGGATTCCTTTATATGGTTTTTTTTATTATTTTATTTTTTTTCCCTTCTTGCCATTAATATTTTTTCTTTGAATTTAATTTTTGTTAGTTTGATTAATATGTGTCTTGCTGTGTTTTTCCTAGGGTTTATCCTGTATGGGAATCTCCGTGCTTCCTGGACTTGGGTGACTATTTCCTTTCCCATGTTAGGAGAGTTTTAACTATAATCTCTTCAAATACTTTTTCATACCTTTTCTTTTTCTCTTCTTCTTCTGGGACCCCTATAATTTGAATGTTGGTGTGTTTAGTGTGTCCCAGAGGTGTCTGAGATTGTCTTCAATTCTTTTCATTATTTTTTCTTTATTCTTCTCCTCAGCAGTTATTTCCACCATTTTGTCTCCCAGCTCACTTATTCGTTCTTCTGCCTCAGTTATTCTGTTAATGATTCCTTCTAGAGTATTCTTCATTTCAGTTATTGTGTTGTTCATCTCTGTTCGTTTGTTCTTTAGTTCTAGATCTTTGTTAAACATTTCTTCTATTTTCTCAATCTGTGCCTCCATTCTATTTCTGAGATTCTGGATTATCTTTACTGTCATTACTCTGAATTCTTTTTCATGTAGATTGCCTATTTGCTCTTCATTTATTTGGTCTTGTAGGTTTTTACCTTGCTCCTTCATCCATGACATATTTTTTTACCACTATATATATATATATTATGAGTGGGATTGTGTTCCTATCTTACTGATTGTTTGACCTGAGGCTTCCAACACTGGAGTTTGTATGCTGTTGGGTAGAGCTGGGTGTTGGTGCTGAGATGAGGACCTCTGTGAGATCTCACTCCAATGAATATTCCCTGGGGTCTGAGGTTCTCTGTTGGTCCCGTTGTTCAAACACAGAGTTCCCACTGTAGGAGCTTCAGCCCAACCTCTGGCTTGTGAATCAAGATCCCACAAGCTGTGTGGGGTGGCAAAAAAAAAGAAAAAGAATATCTAGAAAAATGTCTGAGAGAAACCGCAGCAAGGCTGGCTTCTTAGCAGTTGCAGCCATAGCAGGAAGCTTCTTCCTTATTAGGGATGGGGCAACAAGTTGTCCTGCATGTGCGAGGGCACCTCCTTGGTTCTAAGGAAACTAGCTTCTTGTTGCCCTCACTGTGGAGTAGGCACAAACATTGCGGTCAGACAACACATATGTTCCTGTCCAATATTTTTATTTATTTATTTTTTTTGTGGTACGCGGTCTTCTCACTGTTGTGGCCTCTCCCGTTGTGGAGCACAGGCTCCAGATGCACAGGCTCAACATCCATGGCTCACGGGCCCAGCCGCTCTGCAGTATATGGGATCTTCCCAGACCGGGGCACTAACCCGTGTCCCCTGCATCAGCAGGCAGACTCTCAACCACTGCACCACCAGGGAAGCCCCTGCCCAATTTTTAATTGTGTTTTTTTTTTAATGTTGAATTGTTTGATTTCTTTACATTTATTTATTTATTTATTTTCCCAGATGTGTTTATTGAAACATTAATCTATGTGACAAAGGCTAACAGTTTAAAATATCAAATTTCAAAAATGTACTGGATTGTTTCAGGGCTCTATGGCACATTTTATTACATTACTTTATTGTGCTTATGCTGAAAATAGAAATTTTTTTCCAATTAAAAATAACTTTATGTTTTGTTTTTTTTTTTTACATATACATAATATGCATTCTTTTTTAGATTCTTTTCCCATGTAGGCCATTACAGAGTATGAAGTAGAGTTCGATTTGCTATACAGTAGGTCCTTATTTATTACCTATTTTATATACAGTAGTGTGTATATGTCAATCTCAAACTCACAATTTATCCCTCTCTCCCTTACCACCTGGTAACCATAAGTTTTCTACATCTGTAACTCTATTTCTGTTCTGTAGATAAGTTCATTTGTACCCTTTTGTAATATTCCACGTACAAGCAATATCATATGATATTTGTCTTTCTCTGTCTGACTTTCTTCACTCAGTATGACAATCTCTAGGTCCATCCATGTTGCTGCAAATGGCATTATTCTATTCTTTTTTATGGCTGAGTAATATTCCATTGTATATATGTACCACATCTTCTTTATCCATTCCTCTGCTGATAGACATTTAGGTTGCTTCCGTGTCCTGGCTGTTGTAAATAGTGCTGCAATGAACATTGGGGTGCATGTATCCTTTCAAATTATGGTTTTCTCTGGATATATGACCAGGAGTGGGATTGCAGGATCATATGGTCGTTTTACTTTTAGGTTTTTTTTTTTTTTTTTTTTTTTTTTTGGTGGTACGTGGGCCTCTCACTGTTGTGGCCTCTCCCGTTGCAGAGCATAGGCTCCAGACGCACAGGCTCAGCGGCCATGGCTCATGGGCCTACCCGCTCCATGGCATGTGGGATCTTCCTGGACCGGGGCACGAACCAGTGTCCCCTGCATCGGCAGACGGACTCTCAACCACTGTGCCACCAGGGAAGCCCTTACTTTTAGTTTTTTAAGGAAGCTCCATACTGTTCTCCAAAGTGTCTGTGCCAATTTAAATTCCCACCAAAAGAGTATGAGGGTTCCTTTTTCTATATTTTTGATATTAACCCTTTATTGGATATATAATTTGCAAATATGGACTCCCATTCCATAGGCAGTCTTTTCAGTCTGTTGATGGTTTCCTTTGCTGTGCAAAAGTTCTTTAGTAAATATAGCCTCATTTTAAATTTTTTGATTTTTTTCCATTGCCTGAGGAGATATATCCATAAAAATACAATAAAGACCAGTGCAAAGAATGAACTGCCTAGGTTTTCATCTAGGAGTTTTATGGTTTCAGGTCTTATATTTAAGTCTTTAATCCATTTTGAGTTTATTTTTGTAGTTGTTATGAGAAAGTAGTTCAGTTTTACTCTTTTTCATGTAGCTGTTCAGTTTTCCCAACATCATTTATTGAAGAGGCTGTCTTTTCTCCATTGTATATTCTTACCTCCTTTGTCATAGATTTATTAACTGTATAAGTTTGGGTTCATTTCTGGGCTCTCTATTCTGTGACATTAATCTATGTCTCTGTTTTTGTGCCAGTGCCATACTGTTTTGAATACAGGAAATTTGTAGTATAGTCTGAAGTCAGGGAGCATTGTACCTTCAGTATTGTTCTTTTTCAAAAAACTTGGCTATTCTGAGTATTTTGTGTTTCCTCCCAAATTTTAGAACTATTTGTTCTAGTTCTGTGAAAAAATGTCACTGGTATTTGGAGGGGATTGGATTGAATCTGTACACTGCCTTGTGGAATATGGGCATTTTAGCAATATTAATTCCTCCAATCTAGGAGCATGTTATATCTTCCCATTTGCTTGTGTCATCTTCAATTTCATTCATCAATGCCTTAAAGATTTCCTAGTACAACTCTTTTTTCCTCCTTTGTCAGATTTATTCCAAGGTATTTTCTACTTTTTGATGCAATTGTAAATGGGATTGTTTCTTAATTTCCCTTTCTACTAGTTCATTTTTTATATACAGAAATACAACAGATTTATGTATGTTAATTTTGTATTCTGCAAATTTACTGAATTCATTTATGAGTTCAAATACTTTTTGGTGCCTTCTTTAGGGTTTTTTTTATATATGGTAACATGCAAAAAGGAACAGTTTTACTTCTTCCCTTCCTATTTGGATGCTTTTTATTTCTTTATCTTGCCTGATTGCTCTGGCTTGGATATCAAATACTATGTTGAATAAAAGTGGCAAGGGGCTTCCCTGGTGGTGCAGTGGTTGAGAGTCCGCCTGCCGATCCAGGGGACATGTGCTCGTGCCCTGGTCCGGGAAGATCCCACATGCCGCGGAGCGGCTGGGCCCGTGAGCCATGGCCACTGAGCCTGCACGTCCAGAGCCTGTGCTCCACAACGGGAGAGGCCACAACAGTGAGAGGCCCGCGTACCGCAAAAAAAAAAAAAAAGTGGCAAGAGTGGGAATCCTTGTCTTGTTCCTGATATACAGAAAATGCTTTCATCTTTTCACCATTAAGTATGATATTGGGTGTGGGTTTTTTCACACAAGGCCTTTATTATGTAGAGGTATGTTTTGTCTATATCCACTTTGTTGACAGTTTTTTATCATGACTGGATGTTGAATTTTGTCAAAAGCTTATTCTGCATCCTTTGAGATGATCATATTATTTTTATTCTTCAAAATTGTTAATGTGATGTATCATATTTATTTATTTGTGGATATTGAACCATCTTTACATCCCTGGGATAAATCCCACTTGATCATGGTGTATGATTCATTTAATGTATTGTTGAATTCTGTTTGCTTATATTTTGTTGAGTATTTTTGCCTCTATGTTCATCAGAGATATTGGCCTATAATTTTCTTTTTTTTGTGGTGTCTTTGGTTTTGGTATTAGGATCATTCTGGCCTCATAGAATGAGTTCAGAAGCATTCCTTCCTCTTCCATCTTTGGAGTAGTTTGAAAAGAATAGATTTTAACTCTTCTTTCAATTTTTGGAATAATTCAACTACTTCTACACTTATATTTGTTGGGAGTTTTTAAATTACTGATTCACTTTCATTACTAGTAATTGGTCTGTTCATATTTTATGTTTCTTCCTGATTCAGTCTTAAGAGATTTTAAGTTTCTAGGAATTTATCTATTTCTTCTAGGTTGTCCATTTTATTGGTGTATAATTGCTCATAGTATTCTCTTATGATCCTTGGTAGTTTTCTGGTATCAGTTATAAACTCTCCCCTTTCAGTTTTTATTCTATTTATTTGAACTTCTATCTTTTTGTTCTCAATGAGTCTGGCTACAGTTTTATCAACTTATTTATATTTTCAAAGAACCAGCACTTAGTGTCATTTACCTTTTCCGTTGTTTTAGTCTCTATTTCATTTATTTTCACTCTGATCTTTATTATTGCTTTCCTTCTACTAACTGTGTTTTCAATGTTCTTGTTTTTCTAGTACTTTTATGTGCAACGTTAGAGTGTTTATATGAATTTGTTCTTGTTTCTTGAGGTTGGCTTGTATTGCGATGAACATCCCTCTTGGAACTGCTTTTGCTGAGTCCCATAGATTTTTTTAAATTGTGTTACAATTTTCATTTGTCACTATTTTTTTTTCCTCTTTTATTTCCTCAGTGACCTATTGGTTGCTTAGAAACATATTATTTAGCCTCCACATGTTTGTGTTTTTGACAGTTTTCTTCTTGTAGTTGATTTCTAGTCTCCTAGCATTGTAGTCAGAAAAGATGCATGAAATGATTTCAATTTTTCTTAAATTCAATGAGACTTGTTTTGTGACCTAGCATGCAATCTATCCTGAAGAATGTTCCAAGTGCACTTGAAAAGAATGTGCTTTCTGCTAATTTTGGATGAAATGTTCTATTTATATATATAAACTTTAACTGGTATAATATGTCATTTAAACCCAGTATTTCCTCATAGATTTACTGTATCTGGAAGATCTGTCCATTGATGAAAATGAGGTGTTAAAGTCCCCTAATATTATTGTGTTACTGCCAATTTCTCCCATTAGGAGTGTTAGTATTTGCATTATGATTTTATGTACTCTTATGTTAGGTGAATACATATTTACAATTGTTATATCTTCTTCTTTGACCTGTTTATCATTATGTAATATTTCTTATTCATTTATTGTTGCAGTCTTTGTTTTAAAGTCTATTTTGTCTTATATAAGTATTGCTACCCCAGCTTTCTTTTTATTTCCATTTGCATGGAATAACTTTTTCCATTTAGATCCAAAGTGAGTCTCTTGTAGGCAGTATATATATGGATCTTGTTTTTGTATCCATTCAGCCATGAGTCCTTTGATTGGAGTGGTTAGTCCATTTATATTTAAGTAATTATTGATAGGTATGTACTTACTGAAATTTTGTTGTTTTCGTTTTTCTTTTTTGTTCCTTTCATCTTCTTTTGCTCTCTTCCTTTGTGATTTGATGACTATCCTTAGTATTATGTTTGGATTCCTTTCTTTCTTTGTGTGTGTGTATCTATTACATGTTTTTGGTTTGCTTCATGTGTATATATATGATAATCTCTTAAGCTCAAACACATTCTAATAACCCTGAATTTTTACTCCCCTATCCCCATGTTTAATGTTTCAATATCCCTACAAATTTATTGTAGTATATAGATGATTTTATTACTTTTGTCTTTTAACCTTCCTACTAGCTTTATAAGTGGTTGATCTACTACTTTTATTGTATGTTTGCCTTTACCAATGAGATTATTCCTTTCATAATTTTCATATTTCTAATTGTGGTCATTTCTTTTTCCATGTCAAGATGTTCCTTTAAAATTTCTTGTAAAACCTGTTTAGTGACGCTGAACTCTTTTAGCTGTTGCTTGTCTGTAAAACTCTTTGTCTCTCCTTCAGATTTGAATGATAGTTTTGCCAGTTAGAGTATCCTTGGTTGTAGCTTTTTTCCTTTCATCACTTGTAATATGTCATGCCACTCTCTTGTGGCCTGCAGAGTTTGCACTGCAAAGGCAGCTGATGGTTTTATGGAAGTTCCCTTGTATGGAGCTAGTTGCTTTTCTCTTGCTGCTTCTAAGATTCTCACTTTAATTTTTGCCATTTTAATTATAATTTGTTTTAGTGTTGACTTCTTTGGGGTTATTTGTTTGGGACTCTCTTCACTTACTGGACTAGGATATCTGTTTCCTTTCTCAGTTTAGGGAAGTTATCACCTACTATTTCTTCAATATTTTATCTTCATCTTTCTCTCCCTCTCTTCTTCTGGGACCCATATAATGCAGATGTTAGTATGCTTGATATTGTCCCAGAAGCCTCTTAAACTTTCCTCATTTTTTAAATTCTTTTTTTTTTTTTTTCTGTTCAGCAAGGGTGAGTTTCATTATTGTCTTCCAATTCACTGATCATTCCTCTGTATCATCTAATCTACTGGTTATTTCATCTAGTGTATTTTTTATTTCAGTTATTGTATTCTTTAGATCTATTTTGTTCTCTTCATATTTTCTAGCTCTTTGTTGAACTTCTCATCATGTTTATCCATTCTTCTTCTGTGTTCATTGAGCATCTTTATGATCATTATCTTGAACGCTTTATCAAGTATATTTCTTATGTCCACTTTGGTTAGTTCTTTTTTCTAGGGTTTTGTCTTGTTCTTTCATTTGGAACACATTCCTTTGTCTCTTCATTTTGCCCAGTTCTCTGTTTATTTCTCTGTGTTTTATAGGTCAGTTACATTTGCCAGTTTTGGAGAAGTAGCCTTATGTAGGAGATATCCTATGGGCCCCAGGAATACACTCCTCTCTGGTCACCAAATCTATATGCTCTAGTAGTTTCCCCTATGTTGGCTGTGCGGGGTCTTCTGTTGTAGTGGGACTAAACACTTTGGGCATGCTGGTTGGTGGAGCTGGCCCCAGGCCAATTTGTCTGCCAGACTCTGATTCACATAGTGGCTGCTGGACCACGGGTGGGTAGAGCAAGGACCCTGCAAGCTGGCTCTGTGGTTCTAGGGGGCCTGGGCTGGCGTCAACTCAATGCTGCTTAAGGCTGGGTCACAGGAGGCATAGTTATGGGGGCTAAGGGAGTCCTGCTACTGGTCTGGCTTGCTGGTGGGTGGTTAAGCTCCTAGCACTAATGACCTAGAAGGAGAATTCCAAGATGTCACTTGCCAGCACCAGTGTCCTTCTGGGGGAATGAGCTCTCCAAAATGTCTGCCACCAACATCTATCCATGTGGGAGTCTCATTTGCCTTCTGCCTCTCTGGGGAACTCTCCAAGATCAGCAAGTATATCTGACTCAGCCTGCATTCAAATTACTGCCTCTGCACTGGGATTCAGTGCATATGATATTTTGCACGCACCCCTTAAGAGCAAGTCTGTTTCTTATAAGCCTCCGGCTCTTCTGTATGCAAGCACTGCTGGCCTTCTAAAGTCATACATTTTGAGTGTTCTTCTTGGTCTATGGATCCTGGGTATGGGAACCTGATAAGGGTCTCAGATCCCTTACTCCTTGTGTAGAACGTGTACAATTTTAATTATCCTTCCATTTGTGAGTCACTTACCCAGGGGTGTTGATCTTGACTATACCATGTCTCTGCGTCTCCTACGTGTATTGTGAGTCCTTCTTTATATCTTTATTTGTAGAAGATTCTTTCTGTTAGTCATCAGGTCTTTCTCATCAATAATCACTCTGTAAGCAGTTGTAATTTTGCTGTGCCCATGTGAGGAGGTGAGCTTATGGTCTTCCTACTTCACTGTCTTGGCCATATCCTTTATTGTAATTTTTTAAATAAGATCTTTGATAATATCCCTGACCCATTAAAACTATTAAAACTTCTAGTTTAAATCTTGAATTAATTTGGCTATAGTCATCAGTTTTCCTTTTTTTCTGTATTACTTTTCTACCTTTTGGGTCCTACACAAACAAACTGTCAAATAAAATTTTGTTTTTGCTAAAATGTACTTTTTCAAATTTTCAATACCAACATTGTAATTATCTGAATAGTCCATCTTTTAAAAATGAGTACCCTAATTTCAAGAGATATTTTCATTTTAAATCATAAAAAAATATAGCACCCTATTCTTATATGTCATGATGTTATATCTTCTCTTTATATTACAGTTCCTATTAATGTTGTGTTTTAAAGTTTTTTTCTCTCTAAATGATCCATATTTCCTCAGAATGTTTTTCTTTTGTTATGCTTATGTACAGTTGCCCCTTGAACAATGTGAATTTAAACTGTATGGGTCCACTTATATGCAGATATTTTTCAGTAGTAAACACTACAGTACTACATGTTCCATGGTTGGTTGAATCTGCAGATGTGTAGGAACTGTGGATATAAAGGGACAACTATAAATTATATGCAGATTAACACTTGCATTGTTCAAGGGTTAACTGCATATGCATATTTGTCTTTGTGTCTGTCTTTAAATTTAGATCATTTCCTAAAATATGTTAGCTGTCTGTTTCTATTTAAGATTGAGGAACCAAAAAAAAAAAATTGATTGGAGTATATGTGTTGTGAGAAAGGCTAAAATATGAAGAGGTTTTACTTTTTTAGTGGACACTAAGTTGTTTCATTTGATGATACATAATTATCAATATGTATCATCTTTTTTGTATTGTCTTTGGTCAAATTGTTCTTCCTAACAGGTAGTATAAGCCTAGTTTTCTGAATTTTAGAAGTGGAAAGCGAGACAAGTAAGATGAAGTCTCAGAGTTTAAAAAGGAGGCATTTATCTAATCCTCCTGTTTTAATATCCTCACTTACCCCCAACTCCTCTTAACCTGGCTCAATATTTTCAAGTCTAGAGATTACTAGTTTTAATTTTCCATGGAGTAGACTTTCTTTCCCTACCTTACCAGAGGAGGGGTAGTCATGTTGCTGTGTGGGGTAAATAAGGGAATATTGAACAAAAAAATCTAAGTGTTTAAACTGATTAAAAACAGTTCTTTCTGTTTCTATGTCCACCCCTAATTCCTGCCTTCATTGAGCTGGTGTCTCCACTTCCTGAGACCTTCCATGGTTTTGCACCATAAATAAGCTTGCTTATTATTGGTTTCTAACTCTGCCAGTCAGATGGTACATTTCAGCTTTCTCCTGTGCTAAGTTAGCCATTACTCATCATTTTTCAAAATTTGAATGTCATATCTCATCTGATAGTATCTCCGCAACTTTTCCCTTAGGTATCTATAACATTTTTTAAATAAAATATTCCTTTATATTTCATAGAGATAGAGGTTTTAGATAGAGCATTAAAAAATTAAGGTATTCTGTCTATCATATTTAATAAGAAACACAATTACTTTATAGTTGAATAACTGTTTAGGTAGTTTATATGCTTATCATAGTTTGATTCATGTAGTACATTCTGTTCCATATAATTATTATTGATAATGGTTTTGTTGTTACTAGAAATTTGTTGTTCTTGCGATTGTTCTTCCAAAGTTCACCCAGAAAAATAATGGCAGGACTGGAACTCAAACCCTTGCCTTATAGCTTTCCTCCTTCATCCTTTTCAGTAAGAGGAAATAATTCAAATTTCTGGCCTTCTCTTTTACTGAAATTGTCTCCTCTAGATACATCTGAATATAGGGTAGAACATATGGAGTATATGATTGTGTAGAGATATTTTAACCAGAAATCAAAGCAAACTTGGAGGTTTGTAATGTGCCATTGCTTTTTTTAAAATTTTTATTTATTTATTTATTTTTAACATCTTTACTGGGGTGTAATTGCTTTACAATGGTGTGTTAGTTTCTGCTTTATAACAAAGTGAATCAGTTATACATATACATATGTTCCCATATCTCTTCCCTCTTGCGTCTCCCTCCCTCCAACCCTCCCTATCCCACCCCTCCAGGCTGTCACAAAGCACCGAGCCGATATCCCTGTGCCATGCGGCTGCTTGCCACTAGCCATCTACCTTACATTTGGTAGTGTATATATGTCCATGACTCTCTCTCGCCCTGTCACAGCTCACCCTTCCCCCTCCCCATATCCTCAAGTCCATTCTCCAGTAGGTCTGTGTCTTTATTCCTGTCTTACCACTAGGTCCTTCATGACATTTTTTTTTTCCTTAAATTCCATATATATGTGTTAGCATATGGTAATTGTCTTTCTCTTTCTGACTTACTTCACTCTGTATGACAGACTCTAGGTCTATCCACCTCATTACAAATAGCTCAATTTTGTTTCTTTTTATGGCTGAGTAATATTCCATTGTATATATGTGCCATATCTTCTTTATCCATTCATCCGATGATGGGCACTTAGGTTGTTTCCATCTCCGGGCTATTGTAAATAGAGCTGCAATGAATATTTTGGTACATGACTTTTTGAATTTTGGTTTTCTCAGGGTATATGCCCAGTAGTGGGATTGCTGGGTCATATGGTAGTTCTATTTGTAGTTTTTTAAGAAACCTCCATACTGTTCTCCATAGTGGCTGAACCAATTCACATTCCCACCAGCAGTGCAAGAGTGTTCCATTTTCTCCACACCCTCTCCAGCATTTATTGTTTCTAGATTTTTTGATGATGGCCAATCTGACTGGTGTGAGATGATATCTCATTGTAGTTTTGATTTGCGCTTCTCTAATGATTAATGATGTTGAGCATTCTTTCATATGTTTGTTGGCAGTCCATATATCTTCTTTGGAGAAATGTCTATTTAGGTCTTCTGCCCATTTTTGGATTGAGTTGTTTGTTTTATTGTTATTGAGCTGCATGAGCTGCTTGTAAATTTTGGAGATTAATCCTTTGTCAGTTGTTTCATTTGCAAATATATTTTCCCATTCTGACGGTTGTCTTTTGTTCTTGTTTATGGTTTCCTTTGCTGTACAAAAGCTTCGAAGTTTCATTAGGTCCCATTTGTTTATTTTTGTTTTTATTTCCATTTCTCTACGAGGTGGGTCAAAAAGGATCATGTTGCGATTTATGTCATAGAGTGTTCTGCCTATGTTTTCCTCTAAGAGTTTGATAGCATCTGGCCTTACATTTAGGTCTTTAATCCATTTTGAGCTTAATTTTGTATATGGTGTTAGCGAATTATAGAATTTCATACTTTTACATGTATCTGTCCAGTTTTCTTAGCACCACTTATTGAAGAGGCTGTCTTTTCTCCGCTGTATATTCTTGCCTCCTTTATCAAAGATAAGGTGACCATATGTGTGTGGGTTTATCTCTGGGTTTCCTATCCTGTTCCATTGATCTATATTTCTGTTTTTGTGCCAGTAATATACTGTCTTGATTACTGTAGCTTTGTAGTATAGTCTGAAGTCAGGGAGCCTGATTCCTCCAGCTCCGTTTTTCGTTCTCAAGATTGCTTTGGCTATTTGGGGTCTTTTGTGTTTCCATACAGATTGTGAAATTTTTTGTTCTAGTTCTGTGAAAAATGCCAGTGGTAGTTTGATAGGGATTGCATTGAATCTATAGATTGCTTTGGGTAGTAGAGTCATTTTCATAATGTTGATTCTTCCAATCCAAGAACATGGTATATCTCTCCATCTATTTGTATCATCTTTAATTTCTTTCATCAGTGTCTTATAATTTTCTGCATACATTTCTTTTGTCTCCTTAGGTAGGTTTATTCCTAGATATTTTATTCTTTTTGTTGCAATGGTAAATGGGAGTGTTGTCTTGATTTCACTTTCAGATTTTTCATCATTAGTATATAGGAATGCCAGAGATTTCTGTGCATTAATTTTGTATCCTGCTACTTTACCAAATCCATTGATTAGCTCTAGTAGTTTTCTGGTAGCATCTTTAGGATTCTCTATGTATAGTATCATGTCATCTGCAAACAGCTTTAATTCTTCTTTTCTGATTTGGATTCCTTTTATTTCCTTTCCTTCTCTTATTGCTGTGGCTAAAACTTCCAAATCTATGTTGAATAAGAGTGGTGAGAGTGGGCAACCTTGTCATGTTCCTGATCTTAGTGGAAATGCTTTCAGTTTTTCACCACTGAGGATGATGTTGGCTGTGGGCTTGTCATATATGGCCTTTATTATGTTGAGGAAAGTTCCCTCTATGCCTACTTTCTGCAGGGTTTTTATCATAAATGGGTGTTGAATTTTGTCAAAAGCTTTCTCTGCATCTATTGAGATAATCATATGGTTTTTCTCCTTCAATTTGTTAATATGGTTTATCACATTCATAGATTTGCATATATTGAGGAATCCTTTTATTCCTGGAATAAACCCCACTTGATCATAGTGTATGATCCTTTTAATGTGCTGTTGGATTCTGTTTGCTAGTATTTTGTTGAGGATTTTTGCATCTATGTTCATCAGTGATATTGGCCTTTAGTTTTCTTTCTTTGTGACATCCTTGTCTGGTTTTGGTATCAAGGTGATGGTGGCCTCGTAGAAGGAATTTGGGAGTGTTCCTCCCTCTGCTATATTTTGTAAGAGTTTGAGAAGGATAGGTGGTTAGCTCTTCTCTAAATGTTTGATAGAATTCGCCTGTGAAGCCATCTGGTCCTGGGCTTTTCTTTGTTGGAAGATTTTTAATCACAGTTTCAATTTCAGTGCTTGTGATTGGTCTGTTCATATTTTCTATTTCTTCCTGATTCAGTCTTGGCCTTTTGTGCATTTCTAAGAATTTGTCCATTTCTTCCAGATTGTCCAGTTTATTGGCATAGAGTTGCTTGTAGTAATCTCTCATGATCTTTTTTATTTCTGCAGTGTCAGTTGTTACTTCTCCTTTTTCATTTCTAATTCTATTGATTTGAGTCTTCCCCCTTTTTTTCTTGATGAGTCTGGCTAGTGGTTTATCTATTTTGTTTATCTTCTCAAAGAACAATCTTTTAGTTTTATTGGTCTTTGCTATTGTTTCCTTCATTTCTTTTTCATTTATTTCTGATCTGATTTTTATGATTTCTTTCCTTCTGCTAGCTTTGGGGGTTTTTTGTTCTTCTTTCTCTAATTGCTTGAGGTTTAAGGTTAGGTTGTTTATTCGAGATGTTTCCTGCTTCTTAAGGTGGGCTTGTATTGCTATAAACTTCCCCCTTAGAACTGCTTTTGCTGCATCCCATAGGTTTTGGGTCGTTGTGTCTCCATTGTCATTTGTTTCTAGGTATTTTTTTAATTTCCTCTTTGATTTCTTCAGTGATCACTTCGTTATTAAGTAGTATATTGTTTAGCCTCCATGTGTTTGTATTTTTTACAGATCTTTTCCTGTAATTGATATCTAGTCTCATGGCATTGTGATCGGAAAAGATACTTGATACAATTTCAATTTTCTTAAATTTACCAATGCTTGATTTGTGACCCAAGATATGATCTATCCTGGAGAATGTTCCATGAGCACTTGAGAAAAATGTGTATTCTGTTGTTTTTGGATGGAGTGTCCTATAAATATCAATTAAGTCCATCTTGTTTAATGTATCATTTAAAGCTTGTGTTTCCTTATTTATTTTCATTTTGGATGATCTGTCCATTGGTGAAAGTGGGGTGTTTAAGTCCCCTACTATGAATGTGTTACTGTCGATTTCCCCTTTTATGGCTGTTAGTTTTTGCCTTGTGTATTGAGATGCTCCTATGTTGGGTGCATAAATATTTACAATTGTTATATCTTCTTCTTGGATCGATCCCTTGATCATTATGTAGTGTCCTTCTTTGTCTCTTCTAATAGTCTTTATTTTAAAGTCTATTTTGTCTGACATGATCATTGCTACTCCAGCTTTCTTTTGGTTTCCATTTGCATGGAATATCTTTTTCCATCCCCTCACTTTCAGTCTTTATGTGTCTCTAGGTCTGAAATGGGTCTCTTGTAGACAGCATATATAAGGGTCTTGTTTTTGTATCCATTCAGCCAATCTGTGTCTTTTGGTGGGAGCATTTAGTCCATTGACACTTAAGGTAATTGTCGATATGTATGTTCCTATTCCCATTTTCTAAATTGTTTTGGGTTCGTTATTATAGGTCTTTTCCTTCTCTTGTGTTTCTTGTCTAGAGAAGTTCCTTTAGCATTTGTTGTAAAGCTGGTTTGGTGGTGCTGAACTCTCTCAGCTTTTGCTTGTCTGTAAAGGTTTTAATTTCTCCATCAAATCTGAATGAGATCCTTGCTGGGTAGAGTAGTCTTGGTTGCAGGTTTTTCTCCTTCACCACTTTGAAAATGTCCTGCCACTCCCTTCTGGCTTGCAGGGTTTCTGCTGAGAGATCAGCTGTTAACCTTATGGGGATTCCCTTGTGTGTTATTTGTTGTTTTTCCCTTGCTGCTTTTAATATGCTTTCTTTGTATTTAATTTTTGACAGTTTGATTAAATGTTTCTTGCCGTATTTCTCCTTGGATTTATCCTGTATTGGACTCTCTGTGCTTCCTGGACTTGATTAACTATTTCCTTTCCCATATTAGGGAAGTTTTCAACTATAATCTCTTCAAATATTTTCTCAGTCCCTTTCTTTTTCTCTTCTTCTTGTGGAACCCCTATAATGCGAATGTTGGTGCGTTTAATGTTGTCCCAGAGGTCTCTGAGACTGTCCTCAGTTCTTTTCATTCTTTTTTCTTTATTCTGCTCTGCAGTAGTTATTTCCACTATTTTATCTTCCAGGTCACTTATCCATTCTTCTGCCTCAGTTATTCTGCTATTGATCCCATCTAGAGTACTTTTAATTTCATTTATTATGTTGTTCATCATTGCTTGTTTCATCTTTAGTTCTTCTAGGTCCTTGTTAACTGATTCTTGCATTTTGTCCATTCTATTTCCAAGATTTCGGATCATCCTTACTATCATTATTCTGAATTCTTTTTCAGGTAGACTGCCTATTTCCTCTTCATTTGTTAGGTCTGGTGCATTTTTATCTTGCTCCTTTATCTGCTGTGTGTTTTTCTGTCTTCTCATTTTTCTTATCTTACTGTGTTTGGGGTCTCCTTTTTGCAGGCTGCAGGTTCGTAGTTCCTGCTGTTTTTGATGTCTGTCTCCAGTGGCTAAGGTTGGTTCAGTGGGCTGTGTAGGCTTCCTGGTGGAGGGGACTAGTGCCTGTGTTGTGGTGGATGAGGCTGGATCTTGTCTCTCTAGTGGGCAGGTTCACGTCTGGTGGTGTGTTTTGGGGTGTCTGTGGTCTTATTATGATTTTAGGCAGCCTCTCTCCTAATGGGTGGGTTTGTGTTCCTGTTTTGCTAGTTGTTTGGTATAGGTTGTCCAGCACTGTAGCTTGCTGGTCGTTGAGTGAAGCTGGGTGCTGGTGTTAACATGGAGGTCTCTGGGAGATTTTTGCCGTTTGATATTATGTGGAGCTGGGAGGTCTCTTGTTGACCAGTGTCCTGAAGTTGGCTCTCCCACCTCAGAGGCAGAGCCCTGACTCCTGGCTGGAGTACCAAGAGCCTTTCATCCACACGGCTCAGAATAAAAGGGAGAAAAAGTAGAGAGAATTAGTAGAAGTATGAAGAAAGAAAGAATGAAAGAAAGAAAGAAAGGAGGGAAGGAAGGAAGGAAGAAAGAAAGAAAGAAAGAAAGAAAGAAAGAAAGAAAGAAAGAAAGAAAGAAAGAAAGAAAGAAGCAAAGAAGGAAAGAAGGCAAGAAGGAAAGAAAGGAGGGAGGGAGGAAAGAAGGAAGGAAGGAAGGAAAAAAGACAGAAAGAAAGAAGATACTGTAAAATAAAATAAAGTATAATAAAGTTATTGAATTAAAAAATAATTATTTAGAAAAAAAAAAAAAGGGACGGATAGAACCTTAGGACAAATGTTGGAAGCAAAGCTATACAGACAAAATCTTACACAGAAGCATACACATACACCTCACAAAAAGAGGTAAAGGGGAAAAAATCATAAATCTTGCTCTCAGAGACCACCTCCTCAATTTGGGATGATTCGTTGTCTAAAGGAGGGAAGGAAGGAAAGAAAGAAAGAACGAAGGTAAAGTATAATAAAGTTATTAAAATTAAAATTAATTATTAAGAAAAAAATTTTTAAAAAAACCATGGACGGATAGACCGCTAAGACAAATGGTGGAAGCAAAGCTATACAGAAAAGATCTCACACAGAAGCATACACATACACATTCACAAAAAGAGGAAAAGGGGAAAAAATCATAGATCTTGCTCTCGAAGCCCACCTCCTCAATTTCGGATGACTCTTTGTCTATTCATGTATTCCACAGATGCAGGTACATCAAGTTGATTATGGAGCTTTAATCCGCTGCTTCTGAGGCTGCTGGGAGAGATTTCCCTTTCTCTTCTTTGTCCTCACAGCTCACAGGGGCTCAGCTTTGGATTTGGCCCTGCCTCTGCATGTAGGTCGCTGGAGGGCGTCTGTTTTTTGTTCAGACAGGACGGGGTTAAAGGAGCCGCTGATTCGGGGGCTCTGGTGCACTCAGGCCGGGGGGGAGGGAGGGGCACTGCTTGCAGGGCGGGCCTGCGGCGGCAGAGGCCAACGTGATGTTCCACCAGCCTGAGGCCTGCCGTGCATTCTCCCGGGGAAGTTGTCCCTGGATCCCGGGAACCTGGCAGTGGCGGGCTGCACAGGCTCCGCGGAAGAGTGGTGTGGATAGTGACCTGTGCTCGCACACAGGCCCCTTGGTGGCGACAGCAGCAGCCGCCTTAGCGTCTCCCGCCCGTCCCCGGGGTCCGTGCTTTTAGCCGCGGCTTGCGCCCGTCTCTGGGGTCCGTGCTTTTAGCCGCGTCTCGCGCCTGTCTCTGGGGTCCGCGCTTTTAGCCGCGGCTCGTGCCCGTCTCTGGGGTTCGCGCTTTTAGCCGCGGCTCACACCCGTCTCTGGAGTTCCTTTAAGCAGCGCTCTTAAAGCCCTCTCCTCGCGCACCAGGAAACAGAGGGAAGAAAAAGTCTCTTGCCTCTTCGGCAGGTGCAGACTTTTCCCCAGACTCCCTCCCGGCTAGCCGTGGTGCACTAACCCCTTAAGGCTATGTTCAAGCCACCAACCCCAGTCCTCTCCCTGCGCTGTGACCGAAACCGAGCCTCAGCTCGCAGCCCCGCCCGCCCCGGCGGGTGAGCAGACAAGCCTCTCGGGCTGGTGAGTGCCGGTCGGCCCCGATCCTCTGTGCGGCAATTTCTCCGCTTTACCCTCCGCACCCCTGTTGCTGTGCTCTCCTCCGCGTCTCCGAAGCTCCCCCCTCGGCCTCCCGCAGTCTCCGCCCACGAAGGGGCTTCCTAGTGTGTGGAAACTTTTCCTCCTTCACAGCTCCCTCCCACTGGTGCAGGTGCCGTCCCTATTCTTTTGTCTCTGTTTTTTTCTTTTTTTCTTTTGCCCTACCGAGGTACGTGGGGAGTTTCTTTCCTTTTGGGAGGTCTTCTGCCAGCCTTCAGTAGGTGTTCTGTAGGAGTTGTTCCACGTGTAGATGTATTTCTGGTGTATCTGTGGGGAGGAATGTGACCTCCGCATCTTACTCTTCCGCCATCTTCAAGGTCCCCCTCTGTGCCATTGCTTTTGTATTGAAGTGTACATCTATATGGATTCTTGATCCAGGCTTGAAGTGATTGTCCCTTAACCAAACAATTTTGAGCACCGACAGGTGGGTAAGCTATTTTTTAGATGCCAAAACTATAGATATTAATTTTAGTTTTACCTGGAAGAAGTTCACTACTAGAGCTTAAATAGACTAATAATCATAACATAGTCAGGTGCCTGAGCTAATGGAGCAATGAAGAAATAATTGAGAGACCAGAGAAGAGAATAGCTGGGGAGATTAAGACTTTCCAAAAGAAGGTGTGGCTTGAGTTTGTATGGAGAGTGAGCAGTAGGCCTTGGACACCTATTCTAAGCTAAGGAAGTAGAGGGAACAAGGCAAAAGTTACAAAGGTATATGATGTATTGTGCCCAAAGTATGTTCACTGTGGCTAGAGCAGGGTTACCTACCTTTTTTACAGTCAAGTTTCCACATATGCCAGTGAATTCTTATGTAACTTTGGCCTTTGACTAAAACTTTGCATGCTACAAACCAAATGCTGATTTACACACACTGTATTAAGCTCAACCTTCTATTTGAAACAAAAAATAAATATATGCCTGTCAAAATACTGAAACATGTAACACATATCAGAATAGTAGTGAAAAAACACAGTTCTAGATGGTAAGATTTATGGAAAGGAATATTTGCAAATAAGATGGGGGAGCCACAATGGGCTTGAACTTGATTCCATTAACAATGAGAAGTCCTAAAAAGTCATATTTAAAGCTGATGACTTTAAGAGGCATAAGTAAATTTGCTTTATATTGTGTTATGTTGACTGGAAGGACTTAGGAAATGAAAATCAGTTTATTTGACCTATTGGGTATGTTTTATCCTATCAATATCAATTAACCTCCTGTTGTTTTTATGTTAAATTTGCCCCTGATTTTAACAAGAACTGAAAACTTGTTGGCCTTACACCTGATCACCATTCTTCCCAGTTCTGTGAAACCTGACTTATCCCATAAGACAGAATAGTCTTTATGTCTCTCTTTATCCCTCATCCAGACTAATTTCTAGTTCTCTCAGCTCATTTCCCACAAACCATACACTTAACTAACATCATTCACTTAACCAGTTTAGCAAAAAAAAAAGTTTAGAGATTGTTAGAAATTGCCATTCTGGAATTTGACATGAAGTAATGAGCACACCAAGCAAACAATTTTCAGAACATACACTCTGCCAGCACAATCTATTTTAGACAAACAATGGGAGGCTTAAAATAGCTGCAGTGTCATGGTGCCCATTTTGAAATGAATAAAATGTTTTACGTGACAAAGGGACATGTTTGCACCCCTTCACAAGGTCACAAGGGAAATTGAACAAGTTTCTGTGATGTGCAATTGCAAAAAGGGAAAAAAATAGCATGAGCATGACTTCATGGGTATGAAAGTCATATTTGTACTTTCTAGAGGATTTTGGTTGTTACTTTTTAAATTAATGATACATTTTCCTCAAAACTTAGCAACAGTTCCACATAATTATTCCTCCTTTTAAAAAATGTATCTCTTTTTATAAGGTTATTACTTCCTGTGTCTCAGTGTAAAATAAATATATATATATATATATGAAATTTTACCCTATTTAGCTGTAGCATTATAAAGGGTAGCATTTTAAAACCAATAGTGTAGGGGATGGAATTAATTAAATTGTGCTATATAAATTTCCAGTGCCCCACTGAATTTTATATCCACACTGTATGAAAATTATCTTACCCATAGAAACTTAAAATGTTAACAGTTGAAAGAAATTGTAAAGACTTTTATATTGTCACAGTACTGACATAAATCAATGGTACACTTAAAGGATATACATGAACAGAATTTAATAAAGGGACTTTTCATAGAGTTTGGGTGAATCAAGAAATTCACAATAGGTGGTGAAGTAGCCAAGAATTATTAAAAATGAAAAGATATTATCACCAGCCTCACCACTGGCCTGATGGGACAAGAGGCTGGACCTGTGAAGAGTAGGAACCAAAGAAGACAGGTTGACCAACATGAGTCACGGCCATAGAGGCACGCAATGACTGCTCAAACTATGGCCAAACCATGGAGATGCATGAGAGAGCAAAAACGAGGCATAATATACTTTGATCTATTCCTCATTTTACATATTTTCAATTACTGTTAGTCCTTTCCCAGAAATCAAGGGAAAGAGGGGTTCTTATACTGCAGTCTGTAGAGGTTGGTTAACCTTTGTAGTCACAGAGCTGAAGAGAGTAAAGTATAAAACTTGTGGGTACACCACTGTTTTTGCCACTCAACATTCATTTGCCATGCACCACTCTTTATAAATCATTTTGATGAAGAAACTTCCACTTCCCCAAAGAAGGAAAAATGCAATGTTTCATCAACCACCATATAATAGCAGGGTATGGTTAAATCAGTAAAAAATTAGTCACCAAAGTACTAATGTGTACATTAGTAGAATAAAAGGAGGGAGTGTGATTAATTACCACCAAACAAATCTGCTACAATCTGCATTTTGTAACTGGTAATGAGTCCTAAATCAGTAACCAATGGCTTTTTTTTACACATTCTATTTTCCACTGCCCTCTGTCAACACCTTAGTTTTGTTGTTGTTTTCCCTTTCCTGGAGTGGTGACTCAAACTTCTATCATTACACATATATATATATATTTTTTGCAGTACGCGGGTCTCTCACTGTTGTGGCCTCTCCCGTTGTGGAGCACAGGCTCCGGATGCTCAGGCTCAGCGGCCATGGCTCACAGGCCTAGCCGCTCCGTGGCATGTGAGATCCTCCTGGACCGGGGTACGAACCTGTGTCCCCTGCATCGGCAGGTGGACTCTCAACCACTGCGCCACCAGGGAAGCCCTATCATTATAGTTTTTGAGCCCTTATAGGTCCCACCTTCATGAGACTATTGCAGTTTCTCATTAGTTATTATTATTGAATGTGAGAAAACTGAGTTGCACCCAAGTGATTCTCTGAATTCCAGACATCACCCTACTTGCCAAGTTGTGTAGCCATAATATAATATACCTAGTTTGTGGTGATCAAGCATCCTGGCCAACAAAGTAATTCAGAAGCATGCAAATTCACTAGCATGAGGAGTGTAAGGTGGTCTGGAGGTAATCTCAACTTTTAATAGAAAATAGTTTTGACTTTGTTTCCTAGAGGAATTGCTTTTCTCTTGAGTGCTAACATATCTAAACCCACCAAGCCCAAGACTGTGGGAACAGGAATAAAATCTTATTTTAGTAATTATTAGTATAATCATGAGAGGGGTCCACTTTCACTTCTTGGTTTATGGATCCTTGAAAACTGGGAAATATGGAAGAAATCACCCTATGACCTTTGTTTTAAGGATACATTGTACTCTGTAGGATGACACACCAACCTAACTAGATGTTGCTTTACAGCTGACTCTGTACTTGAAACTTCAACAGGCCTTTGTACAGTTCTATTACATGATACAACCAGTGAATGTCATCAGCAGAGGACCATTGCTGCAGATATTTTTTTCACCATAAAATTCATTCTCTGGACAGATATTTATGTTCTTCACATATCTCAGAGTGAAAAGAAAGCATTCTGAGGTGATTCAGGCAAAATTAATAAAGGTGGGAAAGGCAAATATGTGTACAGATTTAAGTATCCGTTCCCATAAGGACTAATTACTGCCTGTCCATGATGGAAGTAATTCAATGTGATCAACCTCCTGCCAGGTGGTGGACATGAGAGTGCCATACCAAGATGCTTCCTGACAACAGTTTCCATAACCAGATCAGCCTTGGTGAGGAAAGCACATGCAGTTAAGTCCTTGTATAGCTTTTGTCCCTGCTGCTGTCTCAAGATTACATATAGACACATTGACCAAGCACAGGAACAACTGTGAAAGAGGCTCTTTGACATCTATATAATAGGTCATCTTTTTCACCTGATTATTGATAAGCATCTCTGTCTAGGGACCCTCCACTGAAAATTTACATGAGCACAGATTGTCACACTGCTTATTTTCTAAATACCTCCCCCGAAGACCCTTTGTAACCAGTCATTATCGTGTTCTTTCCAAGTCCTTGGAAAACTGACCAATCCATTAAACACTCTCCATGAAACTAGTCTGTTAGGATCTCTACTTCAATACATCTCTTATTCCAGACAAAGTAGAGAACCATATTTGATGCCTCAAGTTCTTCCCACTAGTAAGTTTCCTTTACACAATGTTTATCAGGGCCATTTGTAAGTGAGGCTGTAGTATAGCACTGTTTATTTCCATTGGTGTCAAATACGATGTAGATCCATCTATATGCCAAACCTAGACTTGTTTAGCTGGGTCTTCTGTTAACTAGATACAAGAAATGTCACAAGAAGCCATAGTTTTAGATTCACAGAGAAGCAATAAAATGTTTAGAGCAGGTACTCTTAGAATACGAACCATATTTGCAAGCAACATACTTGTGCCCTCAAGACCTCCTTGGGTACATTCACAATATACAGTTCTTATTTAGTAATAGAATGCTTGCTCACATGTTCAACTCTCTGATTGAATGGATCAGATAACATATTTATAATGGACATCTTGAGTTTCATAGTCACTTAGTGTCCTATGATCAGGCATTTTTTCTCTCTACAAGGGTCTAATAGCAAAGTCTAAATAGGAACTATTTCACTAAAGGTAAAATTTTTGTAAGCACAGTATAGCATGGCTTTACTACAACATTTGAGAATCTTCCCTCTGATTCTCTTATTGGGACTTGCTAAAGGCTTCAGACAGTATCTCTTTATACTATAGAATGCTCAAGTACAATTTAGTCTGTTGGATCATATGATCTAAGTGGCAAGGCTGCTTTTACCATAGCCTGGATATGATGCAGAGCCCTTTCTTGCTCTGGGCACTGCTGAAACTAGAAGTGTTCTCTATTATCTGGTAAATAGATTAAAGAATCACACCATTTTTGCCTCTAAAATGTAAAGAATGTCATCAAGTATTCTTTCAACTTAATAGGTGGCTCAAAGACAGCAACTTGTTTTTTACTTTAACAATAATCTCCTGACATGCACATAAAACTGGACCCCTAGTGTTTTCAAAGATATGGCAAATCCCTGAACTTCTCATATCTGATAATCTTATGTCTAAGGTATCTAGGATGTTTTCAGTGTCTTGCTCTTCAGGTCCAATATGCACAACAACATCAATGTATTGGACAAAGGTGATATTCTGAAGGATATAAAAATGATCAACTTTCCTGCAGACTATACTATGACAGACTACATGAGAGCTTACATAATCCTGAGCTAAGATAACAATACTATAGCTTTTTTCCTAAATATAAAGGCAAACTGCTTCTGAAGTCTTTACTGATTGCCTTGAATATAAACAATTTCTTAGATCAATGGCTGCATATCACTATTTTGTTGTTACCAGTATAGAATAGTAGCTATGATTAATCACCTTTTGAGTAAATTTACAGTTACCTCATCATTTTATAAGACTTATTTGGCTTTCTCACTAGCCCCAGAAATGAATTACATGGGGATGTATAAAGGGGCACCACCAACACAGCTTTGACACTGATGATGGAAGTATTACCTACAATTCCTTCAGGGATGCATTTTTGCCTTTGATTTCTATTTGACTGAGGTGAGAGATGAGATATGGCAGATAACAATTCTAAGAAGCCTTTCTACTGTCGTATTCCACTGATATGTTAGGAATACGTTAGTTAATATGTTAGTTAAAATTCTGAATGTTAATAAGCGTATCTAGTCCCACATTACATTCTGGAAAAGGATGTCTCCATGGATTCACTTGATTCACTTTGATATTGACTTGGACCAATATTTCATCTATTCCATGATACCATAATCACAGAGGTGATTAGACCCTCCAAACAACTTATACATAAAAATCAATTTAAGACTAGCTCTGTGTTTCTGCATATATCTCTGGAATATATTAGTCTGATCTTTTCAACGTCTATTTTTCATTATTTTTGGTTTTAAATAATCAAACACTTCAGAAAAAAATGCCTTTGTGTTACATCAACCTCCTAAACCTTAGGCTGGACTTTTCTTCAGAAGAGTGACTCTTTCTTTCTATAAAATCATGCCTCCCTCACTGATTTATTCAACATATATTTATTGAGAACTTACTAAGAGCTGAGAACACCACTAGACCTTAAAGATAGAAATACAGAAAGACATGCATACTACCTCACTCCAATAGAACTTACTTTCTAAGTTAGAAACAGACATATATAAATATTTAATTACAGTATAAAAATAAAGACAAAGGAAAAGTAAAGCAGAGATAGTATATATAAAGAAGATTTTACTTGGTCCGAGGGTCATCATCAAAGACTTCCTAGGAAGCATATGTTTGAGCTAAAATCTGAAGGATACATAGGGCATTAATCAACTGAAGGGAAGTGGGAGTGAGATAGTAGTGAATTCAAAATTCCAAGCAGATGGAAAAGTACAAGTCTTAAAGAAAGCAGATATAATGGAGGGTTCTGGTAATCAAACATCAACGATCAGACTCATACATGTTTCATTTTATCAATGAAGATTATTAACTTTAAAATGAATAAGTTTACATACACCAAATATAGTGTAGATTATAGCAGAAAGTAAAAATCAGCACCTGGAGAAGCTCTCTTAACCCTCTCTATGTTGACACACCCAGATTTCAGCAGGTAAAACAAGTTAGGTTTACTGCAATCCAATGAACTGGATTTACTCAACTCTTCCTTACAAACAAAACAGAGCTGATAATTATTTTAAATCATGATATAATTATGAAACTTAAAATATATACGTGGAGAAAACAGCCCTATAGATTTATATAGATTCAAGGGTACATATAGATTCAAGATGAATATCAACATATTGGAGTAGTCTTGTATAAAATTGGAAGAGGGAATGAAGCATGAGAAGAAAGGCCTTGAAGAACTAATGAAGATGCATGTTATAAAATGATGGACATAATTAATTCAATCTTTGCACCCGAGGTCCACCAAATAAGATGACATTTAAAGTGTCATACTTAATAGAATATGGATGAATGTGACGTAATTGTGAAACTTGTTTGTAACTTGGATGATTGACCTTGAGGTATTTATATTTTTTTGTATGTGAACCTCTACTATAGAGAAAGTGTAGCACTAAAAGGAGGTCAATTTTGCTTAAATATAGATGGCAATTGTCAAGATAAAACTGTAGATGGAGAAGAAAGTCAAATCATACAAGTTCTTAAAATTTATGTTAATGATGTTGATGTTTATTCTAAGATCCCTGAAAAGATATTACAACACTTTAGGGAAAAGTATTGGCATGATAATATTTACATTTTAGTGGATGCCAGGAGAAGTGGTAGAAGGCAGTATTTCAGCAGAGAGACGATTGTAGATTGAAAGGGTGATGACTATTGAGAGAGGAAATGTCAGTGGATTCCAAAAATGTTTTCAAAGTTCCTTTCACCCTTCCCTCTGATCATCAGATCTCTGCAGATAGCATATTTAGACATTGTTATCAAGGAACATAGTGGTAATATATTTAACAGAATACAGCCCAGGCATAAATTCCTCATTCTAAGAACTATGGCTGGAGGCATTGAGAACATCAAGTTTTTAGTGAAACGTCTAAGCTTCACTAGCATAGTGTAAATTGAACACCTTGGCATTACTATATTCTAGTGCCACATTTTTAACAGCTAGGTAGGGAAAGAATGGGAGAAGTCACTTTCAATGTAAATGATTATTACTTAATTTACAAAGAAATTAGTGCTAAGAAATCTTTAGAAGTTAATAGAATATCATTACTTGGCTAAGTCACACAACATAAAACCTGTAATGCAGAAAGACATGCATTTTTCATGTAAGTACTTGGTTCCCTTTATGCTGTGAACAATGGTGAAGTAAAACTCAGAAACCATGAAGTAACCACTTTATAAGCTTAAATAACTCCAGTGAATTTCTACAACAGGTAATTTTTTTTTTTTTTTTTTTTTGCGGTACGCGGGCATCTCACTGTCGTGGCCTCTCCTGTTGTGGAGCAGAGGCTCCAGATGCACAAGCTCAGCGGCCATGGCTCACGGGCCCAGCCGCTCTGCAGCATGTGGGATCTTCCCAGACCCGGACACGAACCCGTGTCACCTGCATCAGCAGGCGGACTCTCAACCACTGCACCACCAGGGAAGCCCCAGGTAGTTTTTTTTTCACACACTAAATTGTAGGAAGTTATATAAACCAGTGCCATGAAATTTTCTGGTTCTTCTGAGAAATGACTCAGAGCTTGCTTTATAAACCTTTGTGGACTTTCTGTCTTATCCAGATTACTCCTTTACTTTAAAATGAAATCATGTGCTCTAGTTCAATTATTACAAACTACAGGTGGTCCCCTACCCCCAACAGGCAAGATATAGCATAAAAAACAACATATTCTCAATATTCATCAATCAAAACCCTTTCAGCTAATGTTGGCAATGATAATCTCCACATAAAGAAAATGCGAAGTTGTGATACTTGTTGCCAAGATTCAAATTTGGAATTATGAGGGCCAGTTATTATTTGTCAACTTGGTTAGGCTACAGTGTCCAGTTATTCAACAAAATGTTAATCTAGGTGTAGCTGTGAAATGTCATTTTACAGATGTGATTTAAATCCATAATCAATTGACTTTAAGTAGGAGAGATTATCCTAGAAAATCTAGATGGACCTGATTCAATCAGCTGAAAGACCCTAAGAACAAAACTGAGCCGAAAGTAAGAAAACATTCCACTCAAAGGTAGCTTCGTCTCATGCTGAAAGCTCCAGCCTGCCTTATTTGAAAGTCTGCCCTATCGACTTCACATTTGCCTTGCCAGCCTTCACAAGCCTGTAAACCAATGTCTTACAATAAATATCTTAATATATATCTCCTACTTGTTCTGTTTCTCTGATTGAACCCTAGTTGATATAGGGATATTCAGAAAGTATAAGTTACGATCCTGCCGGTTTAAGAGAGAGAAGAGGACTGCATGACTCTGAACACTCTGGGCCATGTAAGAGAACATGACTTCCCTTTATATAGCAGTCCAGGAAGGAAAGTTTCTGGGAGTTAAGAGTGGTAGGAAGAGAATATCAGAATTACTGTAAAATTTTTCAAACTAAGATGCTTTCCTAGTTTCTGATATTTACTGTAACTCATCCTAAATCTCAAAAATAGCAATCTCTAATATTATTTTCCATTATTACTGGATAAATAACTTATCCAACAGGTGGTTTTAGGCAGAGAAGTTTGGTAGCTCTTGCATTATTCTTTGTAGAAGAGAGAGAGAGAGAGGGAGAGATAGAGACAAAGAGGGACCCCAGGTATAAAAGGAAAACACAGATTTAAATAAAGAATCAGAATCTATATGGGAAAACATACAGAAATAAACATGTAACATGTACTCTAGTTTGCAGGTTTAGTTCATTTATCCAGAACAAGTGGTCTCCTAGAAGGCAGATACCCTGTTGTTACCAGTTTTCCTTCTCTCATGAATAAGACCATCTTTCCACTTTTATCCAATACCATTGTATTTCTTCAACAACCAAGTCCAAGATACAGCAAAAGAGAGGACCTCCCTCTCTGAATTCTTTAAGACCTGTCCTCTCAGTTTCAGGATTTTGTCAGGGGTAGTACATCTCCTGAATGAATGGCACATGAAATACCTAGTCTCGATTTACAGCTTCTCCAAGACACTCTTACCTCAATAAAACACAAAAAAGGCACTAATCATCCAAGAATTATATCAAGTGGCTGTTTGTAGAAAGTCTGCAGTAAAGTAGCTGTACAATGTAACAGGGAACACCACTATGTGTGTTAAAAAAAAAAATATTCTGGCTGTTCTCCTCAATTTCCAAAAGGTACATTTCCTGTAGCCTTAAAACTTCCCCAGTCCATATTATAAGTAAAGGTCCTCGTAACATGCCACTCAACTATTAGATGTACCTGTTGTCTACATAGGTCAAAGCAGAAATTTAATTTCCACATCTACAACTTTCCATTTGATGGTAAAACTAATATCTATTACTTACCCAAGAATGGATTAGTGCTCATTATCTAGAATCCTTCTGGGTACAGAGCTCCAGGGCCTTCCTTTTGGCTCTTCTTACTGTAGTAAGTATTATCACATTAGTAATGAAAGGAGACAAATGGGGATTCTGCATGATGTTGAGATGTCAGTTCCAATTATACATGCAGAAACTTGGGTAATAAACAGGTTACTGGTTCAAGGACCCATGTGAACTACTGTACAAGTACATTCTGAAACCTCTTTGTTTCAGCTGATCCCATACCTCTCTGTAAAACTAGAATTTCTCAGTGGTATCCTGGGTTCCAAGGTATAAGAAATAAATTAGAAAAACTTCTGAAATGTTTGGGTTTTACCTTTTCTCTAGAGCACGTTTGCCTTGGTAAGTGGCAAGAAAATTTTAATTGATTCATGCTCAAATTAGGCCAATTAACAAATCCTAAATATCCGTATCCATATTTCTTGTACCACACTTCTGATATCAAGTCAGTTTCTTTGTTGAAAGTAATGTTAAACAATCTATATAAATCAAGCAGAAAATTAATTAATTGGAAGTATAGGAGAGGTCACATGATCTAGATAATTCAAAGCTGTTAATCAAGCAAGAACCAAAGCAGAGCCAAATCCAAATGACAGAAACGTTTGTTTATAACAACTCATCTCATCCCCTCAGGACTACACTTCTATGGTCTATGCCTGCCTCTGGAGCCCCAGCCCCTGGAACCTGCCACTGGACCCCAGTATACCAGGACAATACCCACTTTGCTGTTATTTCAATTCTCCATTCTAGTCTCTTCCAAAATCTTTAGCTGATCTTGCATTTTGTGACATTCATTCAAAAGTTAATTCCCAGATGGGAATATAAAATTCACTGAACTTAAGTCCTGAAGTCATATTTACTTTTCTTTGGTGCTCAGGAGCTGAAAAGAAGGAAAATCTACTCTCCAATTGCCATATATATATAGATAGATGTTTGTATTTTATACATAAATTTATTAAAAAAATATAATTTATATATACAATTTTTTTACAAGGTCCTTCTTTTGCCACAAATAATTTGTGTCTCTTTCAATTCAACAAATGTTGTTTAATTACCTTATCTCTGAATACACTCCGTTGAATCATGAGAGGATGCAAAATTTAGTGAGAATGGTTTTACCTTCACGGAGTTTGCCATCTAATCACTCTAGAAAATCGCATAACCATTCTAGAATTCAGTTTTATTGCCTATTAAATGAGGCAGTTTAATTCTTATGCAAATCACTTATCTCACCCTTTTTTCCCATACCTCTGGGTGTGAAGTTGAGGGGTCGGTGTTGAAGGAGGAAAGATTTACTATTATTTGTGTTATCTTCCACAATAATTTAGGAGGTATAAAATCAGGTGACTAAATAATACCAAAATCTAGCTGTAAAGGTAAAATCCATTAAGTCAAACATGAAAGAGTGAAATTGTTGCTAAAATTGAAAGCAGAATTTCAAAGTCAAGTTATGGATCAAAATCTGAGAGGGAGGGAGGCCAGACTTACAGAAGTAGGATGGGTAAAAATGGAGAATAGTCCAGGGTAATTTCCTAAACAGGTGTTGTCTACTTGGCATTTATGTAGGGGGATAAAGTAGCCAAATTTAAAGAGCTTGAAATATGATAAAAATTCTGCAAAGAAAAAAGAAAACATAAAATTCTGATATTTTTCTACCTCTAAAATTCTGCTAGCATAGATTTCTTTGAAACACTATCTGATGCAGATAAAGCCCTTGGTTAAATAACAACAATTATTACAGTTGTTGTTGTTGGTATTATTACTACTACTTCCGTTTACTCTATAGCAGATATCTCAGCTTAAATCTCTGCTGTGCTCAGCTGGAAAACTGGCCCAAATTTTATTTTTGTGCAGTATGAATGAACTTCCAGAGAATAAATTTAACCTAAAAGAAGAAGGAACAAATCTCAATAAGCTTGATCAAGGAATAAAGGTCTGTCTTAAGGGGTAAAGTTTAAAACAGCTTGATGGCTCTCAGCAGCCTCCGTCTCCTATTCCAATACCCACTGAACTCATGTTTACTCTTTCAGAGAACTATCTGGCAAAAGGCAGGGAGGTGGAATTAGATAAGCAGAAGTAAAATGAAAACAAAAATCTACATAAATTTCTAAAACTGAAATATTCATTGTTGTGTAAACAGTGCTTCTGATTAGCCCTCTAACAGACGTAAAAGAAATTGTGAGAGGTATTTTCACCTACCTCTTAATGGAACACAGTTGATTTTTGGCACTGAAAAGTCCATGGCCTACACTGTAACCGGAGGACATGACAATTTCCAGTGGGTCCCAGAGGAAGATAGTGAAACAGCAGCTGCATCCTGCAAGACATAATGAGATTCTATGTACATGTAAGACAACCTTTGAGGCCTTCATAAATACTTGATATTCTGCATGAGCAGATGGGGAAAAGAAGCCGAGGCATAGGGATTTGAATTTTTATAGTTATTATAGCTTCATTTATACCCATGGGTTGCTTTACATGACCTCTAAAATTATTTGAATCTAAAATATCTAAGAAAATAGGCATTGACATATTTATCCATGAGTATATTTGCAAATAAGAATTGGCTTAAGAGAAGTTGTCAATAGGATGTTAAATGTGTACCATTAATTGCTATAGTTATGATTCACAAATCTCTTGATTCTATAATTTAAATACGTATCATATTGTCATTAAAATTAAATTTCTTAAAAATTCTAGATTCAAAAAAATGTTAAAAAGGAGATTCTAAATTAAATATTGAGTGACGTTTATTCAACAATTGTCAGCAGCTTTCTTCTCAGGTAACCATTAAGCTAAAAATATCAATTTATACTGGCTGACATTTTCATTTAAGGAATTCCCATCAGGGCTTAATAGGAGAGTCTTTACCTTCTCTTGCCCTCATTCTGCCATTTCTCTATTTATTCAATGTGTGTTATTTATTTGATAGTCAACTCTATTTATCATCTTATTCTCCTTCACTTATACTTATAAACTTTTTCATTCTTCTTTCCCTTTTTCTATCCTGTTCTTTTAACCATGCATGAATATCCCATGTCCTTCTCAAATATTTGTGCCCAAAATATTCACATTTCTAACTGCCTACAGGGTTTGCTCATAAAATTGGATAAAGGTAGTTAGTGAAATCCTGTACTGTAGTTTTCTGTCACCTATACAGTAGCTGGTAGAAAACATAATTAATAATTAAATGGGATCAGTGTTCTACAAATTATTTTTTAATATTATAGTTTCGCCTAAGTGTTTTTTTTTTCTTTTAAAGTATTTTAATGCAAACCTCTGCAGTGGGTCATAGACAAAGGGCTTTAGCATTCATTACCTACCACATGTGAGCCTCACATGGTCCCTGTGCAAAAAGTAGGGAAAACCTTCCAGAGAAGGAAATTCAGGCACTGAGAGACTACACACACACAGTGACACAGGGGCTCAGTGGCAGCATCAGAATTTAGGCCCGGCCCTGCCTGACTCCAAATGCCAGGATGTTTCTCACCTCTTCTGAGAGTAGCATGGAGGTCCCCACCTCAGAACCTACATGCCCTGCCACAAACCTGGCAAAGAGTGGAAGATGGTCAGGCCTTCCTGGCACTGGAGCCAAGATCAGACCACATAGCTGGTTCCCACTCTGGCCCTGAGGTGGTCCTATGAGTAGGGTGTGGACAGCTCCTGGGTACCCAGTGTTTGTCTTTTGAGAGTGAGATCCTGGGGTGCTGGCTTGCTGACTGGCCATGGAGTTCTGTGGGATCCAGGTCAGCCACGAGCTGGATGGCATAGAGGTGCCTAAGAACCCTCGGGCACCCCAGCTGCTACGGGTCTGGGAAGCAGCCAGCAGCAGGAAGTCACCCCTGAGAGAGATGATTAGAGGCCAGATAGGCAGCAGGGGAGGAAGGGCAATAACTAATGGGTACCTCCCTTGTGGAGGAGGGAGGACAGCATCCAGGCCTGGTGGGCTCATCCCTCACAGGACAGGAGGCCTGGGTGAGCCTTCAGACTCTGCCTTCACCCAGCCTCGTGCCTTTGCCCTGCAGGCCCACTGAGGCCCCATTGCTCCCAGGCCTGGACCCCATTACAGAGGCACCGCCTGTCCCTTTCCCCACCCTCCCTCTCTGTTCTGTCAGATGCTGGCCTGGGGCCTCTGGAACATGAAGCAGGTGCATTTGCCTGGGCTCCTGGTGGAATGCTGGGAAGAGTCTATGCAGACAGAGCCCATCAGGGACTTCCAGATTAATCCCAACTTCACCCAGTCAGCCCTCTTCCTCACACTGGTGAGAAGGCCTTGGGCGAGGGCTGGGGTAGCTCCATCTCATGTGAAGCCTCACACTCTGGCCTCTCCTTGGGGCTGCAGTACGTGCCTACAGATGGGGCCTTTGCGTTGCCCCTGGTGCCGAAAGTGGTGGACAATCAGGACTTAGGGCAGGAGACCGTGGTGGGTCAGGCCAACGTTGACTCCCCACAGCCCTACTTCTGTGACCCCTGGGCTGAGGACTACATGCCTCCATGGCCTCCAAGTACAGCCCTTTCTCCTTGCCCCTCCCCAGACCTCACCAACAATCTGGCACTGGGAGTGGGCGAGGCCTGGTTGCCCTGTAGGATTGGTGCCCCTCCTCCTCCCCATTCTCCCCTCTCCTGAGGTTCATGACTGTGCTTTCTCCATGTAGTGCTATCTGTGAAGAAGTACCAGGAGGTGAGTAAAGAGCTGGAGGCCCATGCTATTTAGAGGAAACAGGCCTTGTGCCTGAAGAGGCTATAGATTAAGCAGAGTTCTGATATCTATGCCCCCAGCGTGAGGCCTACTTGTTCACAAGAACTCCAAAGCAGCGATTCTCAGCCTAGGTTGCACATTAGAATTGCCCGACAGTTTTAAAAAATCCTGAGGAACTTCCCTGGCAATCCAGTGGTTAAGACTCCACGCTTCCACTGCAGGAGGCACAGGTTCCATCCCAGGTCACGGAACTAAGATCCCACATGCTGCACGGTGCAGCCCCCCTACTCTAAAAAAAAAAAAAAAGGCTTGTGACCAATTGCTGGGGGTAGGAACCAGGAGCAGCGTTTGTGTTTTTTTTTTTTTTTTCTTTTTTCAAGTCCCAAACACTTACGCCCCACACTCACCCCAGGTGATTCCAATGTTTCCAAAGTTCAGAACTGCTGCTCTAGAGAAGCACCTGTCAACCTTGAATGCACAGGGATCCTTGGGACATCTTGAGCAAAAGCAGATTTGGATTCAGGAGGCCTGGGATAGGACCTGAGGCTCTGAACTTCTGAGCCCTTCCAGAGTTCATTCTGGAGCTGTGGGCAATGAGAACCAAGAACTAACCTTACCCTCCTAATTGGCCCCAATCCTATGTCTAAAGATCCCTGAATTAAAAGGCTTCTGTGAAGGTCAAGGGAGCCAGGGAAGGAAGCCATGACCTTGAACCCCTCCCCATCTCGGAAGTCAGAGATGGTGGGTGGGCTGGGTGGCCGGGCCTCGCCTTGCTCATCTGCAATCATTTTTCACCTCCTAGGTTGCCTCTATGAAAAGTCGTGGTTTCAGTCCAGCAAAGCTGAGATGATGTAGACTCAGCCCCGGGGAATAAGGAACAACTCCAGGCAGCTCAGGGAGGTGGGGACGGCATGACTCCGGGCAGAGGAAGGCTACTGTGCCTTCTCCCTGAGGACCAAAAGGCCCCTCTTCCCTGCCAGGATGAATAACACCAGGAAGTGGACTGGTGGAGCAAACTGTTCTGGGCCACTGGAGATGCTCCCCAGTCCCTGAAGTATGAGTACAAAGACTATTACACCCTGAAGGTTCGCAGGCCCCTAGGAGGGAAGACTGCTGAGGGATGGAGAAAATCTGTGGGGAGAGGCCAGCAAACCCAGTCCCGTTTCCTCGGGGAATGACTGATAAATAAATGAAAATCCTCTAAACTCCTAGTAGGTTTATATCTCTGTCCTTGTATAAGTTATTAAACTGTATTAAAACCCTTCAAAGTGAAATCTTGTTGTGTCTGGTTTCTCTTTTTCTCAGGAAGCAAAAGGCTTTCTTGATATTGCATATGAACAGATATCACTGGCTTATCCCACCAGCTTGCCAGGCATGTTAAATGAAGACAATTACAGCACCCACCTGAGTGGGTTGTTTCAAGCATTGAAGAAGATATTATTATCAAGTCCATATCACTGTCCCTGCCACACTGTAAGTGTGAAAGACATATGATGACTTTTCTAATACTGCCCAGAGTTTAAACATTATTTTATCATGTGAAAACGCAGGCTTCAGAGAGGTTAGAGACTTAGAGAGTCTTGCTCATGGCTAAACAACTATTAAGTGCAGAGATGGGATTTAAAACCAGATATATCCAATGCTACAATCAATGTTCTTAACCAATATAGACTTGTTCCGATCTACCCATTCAAAATTCCCTTTCCTGGTTTTACTTGCCCTTCTAATGGCTGGACACCTCTCAAGTGACACGCAAGGAAACTGAGAAAAAAGAACAATCAATAAAGATCATTTAGCCTACTTCAATTCCATTTATAATTCACTTATTGTTTCCCAATTAAATATTCACCCTTCACAATGGTAGACAAATGTGTGCATCTTAGTATTTCATTTTTCCTCATTTTTGTGAGTGGAGTTGGGGGGAAAAAGCATAACTAGAGCTCTCCTTAGAGGTGATAGTATATGAGTAGCATTTGGCATATGGGAAGTATGTAAGCTTATTTTCATTTTAAATGAACAATCACAGCATAAAATAGTATGAGTAGAATAATGTTCAATAATCCTGTTTGATAAAACATGATGAGCCTTTAATATAAGGCTAAGGAATTTGAAATTTATAAGGTAAGCAAAAGGAAATGAATAAAATTTTTGGTAGGAGAGAAACAAAACTTCTTTTGGCATAAGCAAACTTGTTAAATGAAAATAGAATTGAAATGTTCCTAAACTGTTTTCAAGCTATACTCTGCTTATATAAAATGGCTCTTTGCCAAGAGGTTCATTAGTAAAATATATATGAGATTCAAAAAGTCATATTGCCAACTCAATATTTGTATTTGGGAGAACTAAGGTGAGAAGTTGTCAAGAGAGTGATCTCAGCATGCTCCATAGTTATTTGGTTAGAATGTTTTTTTTTTTCTTACCAACATCCTTGTGAAAAATTTTTATACACTTAGAAAAATCAGAGTATGTTATTTTGGCCTTAAATTGCATCCAAATTGACTAATTGTAATCATTTTTCATCAAAAATGAAAATACTTCCTTGTCTAGAAATATAAAACCATTTATAGCAGAACAATCCAATGTTTTATAAATTTTATGCTACTTATTTGTCCACAGATCCACTTTCTGAATTTTCACCAGCTGATGATAGTAGGTAGGCAGGATTCTACCTTTGTAGTAATTTTTTCTCAGTGTTTTTTACATTTAACAAGCAGGTCTGTGCTTGAAGAAAGGGGACAGGATAGAGAGAAGAAATGTAAATCTGGCTTATTATTATTATTATTATTATATATTTTGCGGTACACGGGCCTCTCACTGTTGTGGCTTCTCCTGTTGCGGAGCACAGGCTCCGGACGCACAGGCTCAGCGACCATGGCTCATGGGCCCAGCTGCTCTGAGGCATGTGAGATCTTCCCGGACCGGGGCACGAACCCATGTCCCCTGCATCGGCAGGCGGACTCTCAACCACTGTGCCACCAGGGAAGTCCTGGCCTATTATTAATAGCCAGTATTGGTAGCTATTAAAGTTATATTCTTTATATTATACAAATATATTCTTTATATTATATATATTATATTACATACTTATATTATATTCTTTATTTTTTATACACAGTTGGGCTGCACATTAAATATAGGGAGGAGCAGAGCCCAAGGACTATGAGTCAAAACATGAGTTGTCAGTTGATAACATTTCCCAAGTACCCAGTAGGCACAAATGTATCCCTTAAATGTTATGGAAAATTTCAAATTAGCACATAAGTCACAGGAGGGTGTAGTGCAATGGAAGGGGAATGTCAAAGACAAAAATGCTAATTGAAAAATCAATGCCCAAAAGCTTGAAACATATGATCTATTCCCAGGTTTATGTCTTACTACTCCTATCTTTTACTCTGCTTTCGTTCATGCTGTACGTAACATGTAAAATATCCTTGATATATATACCCTCTCTCACTTCCAAAACCCAGCATGTGCCTATGACTGTATATGTTTTGTCTTTTATTCACACTCTGTGTCAGGCTGAATGAATGTCTTCAGGAAATCCTCCCTTATCCTTCTCTTGACTACAATAGTTGCCCCTACTCTGTCTTTCCATTGCTTCCACATTTAATTCTAGCAAAACTCTCACCTTATAGACTCAGTTACCCTTTGCCGTTAGACTATAAACTCAGTTACCCTTTTCCATTCGACTATAAGCTCAGTTACCTTTTTCCATTAGAGTATAAGCGCTTTGAGTTTAGGACCAAAATATTTTATATTTTAGTCGTTAGCATAGTATCTGGCGTGTCATATGAACTTAAAAACCATTCTGTTATTGAATTAGGAAATAAGACTAAATTGACAGTCAAAATGCTCAAGCCTGAGCTCCATTAAGTAGTTAGCTAAAAAATAGTAGACGTCATGTATTCTTGCCAAATCTACAATATTAGAATTACATCTATTTCACAAATTCATGATAAGCATTATTTGAGATAATATATGGGAAAGTTCCTTGTTAACTGTAAAATTATATATATATATATATTAATTAATTAATTTATTTATTTATTTTTGGCTGCATTGGGTCTTTGCTGCTGCGTGCGGGCTTTCTCTAGCTGTGGCAAGCGGGGGCTACTCTTTGTTGTGGTGTGTGGGCTTCTCATTGTGGTGGCTTCTCTTGTTGCAGAGCATGAGCTCCAGGCATGCAGGCTTCAGCAGTTGTGGCATGTGGGCTCAATAGTTGTGGCTCACGGGCTCTGCAATGCAGGCTCAGTAGTTGTGGTGCACAGGCTTAGTTGCTACGCAGCATGTGGGATCTTCCCAGACCAGGGCTCGAAACTGTGTCCCCTGCATTGGCAGGAGGATTCTTAAAAACTGGACCACCAGGGAAGCCCTAATATATTTAATTAATTTTAACTTCAAATCGAATGGAGAAGTTATTTATCTGAATCCATATGTTTTACTGTTTGTTATCATCAACAACAGAAACCGAAGAGACAACCTGATTAGCTGAGAAGGATATTATTTGAGAATAATCTAAAAATAAGAGAAAAGGAATAGATGTATTGTTCATACATGGAATCTGAAATTAGGTGAATAATGAACCCACAAAATTAAAGTAGAGGATAAAAGTAGAGATGTTAAAGTGAGTCTTTATCAGAAATCTGTATTACAAAAAGGTTCTCAGAGAACTCAAGAAAAACTCAAAAACTATACAATAGAAAAATATATTTGTTAAGAGTACTATGTCCATGAGGTTTCAAAGGTTTAAAAGAGAAAAGACTTCTAAATTTGATCAGGAGAAATTCATAGCATACTAAATAGCATCTTTAGTAAAATCTATTCAAGAGCTGCCATTTTACATTGAAATAGCATTTAATTTACTTCTGTTGCTAAGCAATTTGGCAGTCTCTTTCACCGAACTGATTTGAACTAAAGTCCCTAAGAAACACAAATCATTAAATGATGCCTTATAAGTATGACAGTTACTGATAGTACAGTATGATTTTCATGCCTCTTGGCCTTTGCCATTTTACATCTAATTTTTTAGGTTCTGTTACAAGATGATTGCATTTTAAGCTCAGCTACTAAATTGTATACACCTTTCAGATCTTTTCCCCAATCCATTTTGACCACATGGGGAAAAAGTCACAGCTTTCCAATTAATTCCCCTAATTAATAAACCTTATTTCCCCTTCAGCCTCTTACGGCATGCTCCATGCTGTTCATCTAACTATCTCAAACCTTCCCTCCAACCTATTTGCACGGAGACTTGATGATTTGGGCAGCATGCCAGGATTTTCACAGCTTTTACAAAAACATTAAAAACACATTACAATCCCTTCTGCAAATCTGTCCACGTACACCACTGTGTCACAGTTGCATCTCTGCTTAACTCCTCCATACCTTGATTGTTTTTCAATTTAACTACAAAGTTCACTTCAGCAGTAGCCTCTCAGTGTTCATAATTTCAAGTTCTATGACGTACTAGAAGTACATTCTATGACGTACTTCTATGGCTGACCATAGAAGCCCAGCAACACCCACACCTAAACACACAATCACCATTTCCTTGTCCCCTAGCAATTCCATTGACTATCTCCACTGCATTTGTTTCAAATGTTTTTTTTCTTGTTTCTAAAGTTACATTGGACTTCTTATAGTTTTCCTCATGGAAATCTATAATCTGTAATTTCCTCCCAACCAACCCTAGCCCTCCACTATTTATTCTGATATTGGTAAATGAAATTTCTCCCCTGTAACCTCTGTTGCCTGCAACAGTCTTCTTATTACTCTCCATCTCATTAGCTCTCCATTTCCAAGCTCAGCTGAAAGCAGAATGTTATTCTCTTGCCTGGATTTTATTTTCTCATTCTCTCCTTTCCTTTAATACAATTACAGAGGTAAATATCATTGATCCACTGAAAACTGTCATATAATGTGAATCCCAAAGGACTAATAACACACACATCATAGATCAAAGTGGTAAATGTTGTCTATCTTAGTGTTAGACTTGCTCCAAAAGATCATTGTTTCAAATGGAATTATTATTATTAGTGCAGCAATATTTGATATGCATAAATCTTGGAGAATTTTTTACCTAAAAAGTCTTTATCTATCTTTATTTTTCTGTGTAATTTCCATATCTATAAGGCATGGTTAGCATAGCTGAAGCATAGCATTCACTGCCCTAACCCTTGAAACATTATACACTCATTGCTCACATCAGACTTTACCATACTTAAGTGCAGGTTAATGTCATTACATTTTCTCTGGGCTTTATTACTGTGTTGGTCTTTCCATCTTTTCAATTGATAGAAGGACAGAAGACAGATATGTTATATATGTATACATATACAAGTACTTATATGTTGTATTTGAACAGTGGTGAAATGTAGAGGAAAATAAATTGAAACAATTATACTATTGGGCATTTATTGGGGTGACGTGCTCTGTGCACAGCACTTTAAAATACATTATTTCTTATAGTCCTGTAAGATAGGTGTTACAGTCACCCTAATTTACCTAAAAGAAAAGCAAGTTTTGAGAACCTAAGCACCTTTTCCAAATTTGGACTGCTAATAGGGTACACAAACAAAATTGAAACTTATGTCATCTGACTCCAGAATTGTAACAAAGAGAAACAAACCTGACTCCATACTCAATCTATTCCTTTGGCTCTAACCTTCGGCTCTCTTGCTGTGCTTAGCCATGCTGGCTCTGCACCTTTGTAAAGGAGTGTTGCCTGTAGTCTGAAATATACATGATAGCCCATTCTCAAGGTTCTGCCTCCCAGATTTTACCTTTAAAGGTATAACACTTTTCATTCATATAGATATTAAAAGTTAGAGAACAGAGAATAACATTTGTCTTGTTGGAGGTTTATAGGAACATTGTGGACAGACCTATGTAGACAGCTGCAAGAACAAAAGATTCAGGCACCAGGAAGTTTGCAACAACCAGCCATACGCCTCTCTTTTTAGTATAAAAGAAGCCGAAATTCTAACTTTGGTAAGATGGTTCTTTGGGACACTAGTCCTCCATCTTCTTGGTCTGCTGGCTTTCCAAATAAAGTTGCTATTCTTTGTCCCAACACTGTCTCTCAATTTATTGACTGGTCCTACAGCAAGAAGCATGAGATTGGATCAGTAACAGATTCTAAATTCTTATCTAAAGTTATCTAATAAAACTTCAGAAGAAAATTATATTTTAAGTAGGGCTTAAAAGATAAATAGAATTATGACACACAGAGATGGTTAAAAAGTCCTTGTAAAATTAAGGAACAAAATTAGTGTCTCTTTAAAGGAGAAGACCCATTCTAAACATATGCATCATAAAAGTTTAAAGAGAAGCACCATCCCATTTTTCAGAAATAGTGTAATTCAATAAAAACTAAAATTAGGGAATATAAAAATGATGAACATTCCTATACAAGGGAAATATGTAACTCATTGTTTTTATTGAGAATCTGGAACTAAAGGACCTTGTAAACTGAAGTTCAATGTATGTGCTAAGCACAGTTTCGAGCACAACATAAGCACAAAGCAAACAGTGTGCTTTTGATTCGTGGGCATGTTGTCAGCAAAAAATATTGGAGGTGAGCAGGAAAATACAACTCACAATAATTCCAAATATAATAAGCTTAAATATAGCATTTTATGGTTTACAAATTTCATAAATGGTGAGAAATATAGAACAGTTGTTTTTATTTCCATTTCTGGAGGGGAAAGTAAAACTGAGAAGTGACTTATCACAGTGAATCAGTGACAGACTGGCCTGCAGGATCCGGTCATCCGATGCCAAGAGTAAAACAATAGCAGCAGCAGCACCATGAAGTGTGTGGAAGTGCCTGTCTCTTATTCACATAAAAACTCATCAATTGAGTTCAGCCAGTCCATACTCCATAGGCGTCTACACAGGTCTGACCCCAATACAATACTCTCTACTAGGAGCTGATCCTTCAAAAGAGAAGTATTCTGATGACGCCCTGTTTTGCCCTTTTCTTTTCCTTACAACTTAGGAACCAGTCAGCTCACTGAGGTTGGGGGTTTTGGTATCACCTAGCTATGTATGCTATGCTGGCTCACATTCTCACACAGCCTCTTGTACAAAACACATTCATCACCAGGGAGAGTTGAGAATCTCAGTAGGAAAGACTTCCCACTGTATCCTCCTCTTAACATGAGTCTTTTTATTAATAAATTTTAAGGATAGAATATAGCTTGTCAGATGCTGTGGTTTGTAAATTTAAAAGCTGTGAAGGAAAGGTTAGAAAAATGAGACGTAATATAAAAACAAATCCTTGGAAAAGCAGACTGAGACTAGAGCCAGATCTTGGACTCTTGAATGTCACTCTTTGGCTCATTTCATTGTACTTTGTCCTTTGCATTTAACTTCCTACTCACTGGTCTCAGGATACTCTGCATTCAATCAAGATATAACAATTAGCTTTTATGAGACATTCACTTATTCAATTCTTAATGCCCGGGACACCTTCAAGAGATCTTTTCATTACAGGCACACAATTCCCAAGCAAGAGAGTAAAGCATTTCTTCCATCTAAATTCCTGTGCAAAAGGTTTCAACTTCAGAGGTTTGCAAATGGTGGTTTAAATAATACTACAGGTAAGTTCTCATAAGTGTCTGAAGCCCCATGTCCACCTAGGGGAAGGGCTTCTTTGTATATAAATTTTCAGTTATTCATTCCATTTATATTGAACCCTTTTTATTAAATCAATGCCTTTTACTATGACTTTGATACAGAGGATTCCTCCTTTGTTATTTAGACCTGAAGACTCCAAGTCTACCATCATTTTAATTTGCTAACTCGGATAGTGTACAGGATGAGTGGTTTGAGAGCTTCTGATATGCAATGACTATCTAACGTAGGCTGGGGGAAATCATTTTAGTCCTCTTTTTTTTTTTTTTTTTCAAACATTATTCTATTTTCCTATAGACTATGCTATAGGGAATAATCCTCTGCTGGCAGAGAATGAATGAGATGAACTTAATGGAGCTCTTTCATATCTAATGTCTACGACTCTTTAATTTAGTTATCCTCCAGGCATGGAAGAGCTTTCCATCGTTACTCCTAAACTGTCTAGCTGCCACTGTGACTTCAAAAAAGTCTCTAAAGGTATGTTCCACTTTTCTGTCTTGCTTGAACTTCTGCTTCATATCACTGGCTGGCACTGTTGATACAGCTTTTATTCCCTGCCAAAATCACTTCCTGGTGTTCCTCCAGATTGATATTGAGAAACTTGATAAAATGTCTCTTTCCATGACAGGTGTGAAAGCATTTGTCCCCCATTTATGACAGGTACATTTCTAGCACCACTCATTTCTGCATATTTATTTAATATTCCAGAGATAGAAACCAAGTAGTTCATAATTTATACCTAGTCTTCTGCTTCTCCTGTTATTTGAAATTCAAGTTTACTGCCTTATGAATGTTTATGATCTTGAATAAGCAGAGCTCTAGGCAAAACATACATTGATGCTGTTTTCTCTGAATCAACAGTAGAGACTTGCCACACAAGTGACTTTAGATAAAATGGGGAGGATTTAAAGAAACAAGGAAAGGATAAATAGACTCATACATCATAACTCTAGCTAGTAGAGTGCAGGTGGTGTTAAATATCTAAGATATGATATGTAGAGTTTGTAAACTGTACACATGCAGTTATGTGTTTGGCCGACTTAAAAAAAAAACAAACTAGCAATCTTTTCCATGACAACTGGTTTCAGGTAGAATTCTACATAGGTGTGAACTTTAAATAAAATTGTTTGCAAATAGAGGGGGATAGATTTATTACTAAACTTTAAAAAAAATTTGTAGTCAGAGCAGGTTGATACAGGCCAGCTTACTGAACCATTCTTGATGATAATTGACTTTCAGGGACATGCAATCAGTAAGTGGTAAATTTCTTTCCAATCCATCTTATCAATGTGCTGCATGAATAGAAGGTATGGCCAATAATTCAGTAGGAAATATTTGTCTGGGTTCCACAAACAATTGAGGTGTCTAGAATTGAATGATTCCATTAATTCTCTGCTTTAACTAGTCCCCATCCATGGGCTCAAGATTATTCTCCAGTGGCTATTGTGCCCCAAACAGAAATTTCAGTTTTCTCATATATCACATTACAGAAGGAATACAACATTTTATGTAAGAAGTATTATTGTAGTGTAAACTGTAAGAATACAAATATATATATTGATATAGGTTCAGGTGTAGATGCGGGCATGGGCAGAGACGGCTCAATTTAGATATACTGATTCCTTCTTCCTCTTATAAATTCTGTGATTCTGGTTTCATAAGTTTCAGTTTCCTTATGGTAAGGTGGAAATTATCTTAGGCTATCCTCATAGGATTCTCCCTAGTAATGAATAGGATCATTAATGTGGAATTTTGGGTGAAGAGTGAAATACATGATAACGGTTAATTATTATTACATAATACACACAGTTGAAGAGTTTAACTTTAGAATTAAATGTTTCATTTCTCCTGTTTCAGAAACCTTAACCCAGATACGTGTTCCCCTCCCTACCCTACCTCCATGATAAACACGTACACATACTTAGGCACAAAGATCTAGCTTTCCAAACTACTTGTCTGCTTGTAGTCTCTTTCTCCATCTCTCCCTCTCATCTACCTATTTTTCTCTCAGATAGAGTGCCTTTGCTTATATATCTGATATGTTGTCCTTTCCCTCCTTATCATTTAGCTGGCCAATTCCTATTATGCTCCAAGTTTCAATTTAGGTGTAAACTTCACTTGGAAGCCTTCATATCATCTCTTTCCTTGCACAGGATGTGGTAGAAGTCCCTTATCTTGATATTAAAGTATAAGAACCTGCTGTATAAAAACAAATAAATAAAATAAAATTCATATTAAAAAAATATTCAAAACAAATATATCACCAACTACAAAGTTGAATTCCAATTACCTATCAGTGTGTTTATTTCCAAGTGGTCTGTCAACTAGTTGAATGGGAGAACAAATAAGTGTAAGTATATACTTATTTATAGAAGTATTTCCAGAGGATTTCATTAATCTTTTCTGAATGAAAGATTGAAAGAATGAATTAAACAATAAAAAATTATACTTTTACCAATAAATAAATTTATTACCAAATATTAGTATGTACCAAGAACATATGGAATTATGTTAAAATTACATTCAAAAATCAGAAATCTACCAAAGGATACTCACATACTTTTTAGTTTAATAGGGGTTTGAATAAATGAACTGTTATTTAAAAAGATTGCTGTCTTTTAAGATAACCTTGTAAGTTTTACATTGTCTATCAGGGCTTTCATTTGCACTAAAAAATGAAGATTCAAGACTTATACGTAAAATGCAATGCCTATTTTTTTAAAAGTCAGTAGGATCCCTGATAACAGACAAAGCCTGAAGGAATCATAAATAAATACTAGATTTAAAACCACTTTACAAATTAATCCATGGTGACGATAAGAAGGAAAATCTTGAGAAGGTTTGCAATATAAACCACCTACTTTCTAGTTGTGACAAGAAATAGAGATTGATATCTAATGTAAAAAATGAAAAAGATAAAGTAAAGATTGAGAGTTTGGGGACTGGCATGTACACACTGCTATATTTAAAGTAAAATGTCTTTTAAAAAGTATCATAAGAATAATTGATAATCGTAAGAAACATATCTGGAGGTAGACAATAACTAGGAACATTAAAAACAAAAATGAAAAGATAAACGTGAGGTCACACACACACACACACACACACAATGCTAAATAGAAATCCAAATGAGTGAAAGGTAAATAGAAAGAAGGGAAGAGAAAAATATGATAAAATCTGAAAAGGATCAAAGTGAAAAAAAAAGTGAATATAAATAAAGAAACCACAATATCAGAACCACAAAGTGAGAACTCAGAGTGACATGGCTATAAAAACATTAAAGAGAGTTTTAAAATTGTAATTTCTAAGAGATATATATTTGTGAATTGTAAATATAAAAAAATTAAGTTATGTGTCAGAGAAACAAAAAATGAAAATAACCTTCCTATTAATATACTGTTTTGTAGGTATATAGCTTCCCTTTCAAAACCCTAATAATTAGCATAGGGAGGAGTTATATCCAGCATTTCACAGAATAATAATTTCAGATAGCATGTCTGAATTACCTCAATTCTTAAATTTATTGGGTTTTAAATGATTCAACTTTACCATATGATCTTAATTTAAGACAATGAGACTAAGGTGACATTTTTGTTTTCAACTTAATGGGTTATTTATTAATAATTTCTGCCCTTCTTGGGTAATGTTAACATTGTAGATCTTGATCAACTGACAAGACAGTTCTAGATCTATACTCTTTTAGACTAAAACTTAAATTTTAAGTTTGTTTACAGTTTGCCAAAAGCCCTAATTGAGGATTCAGGCATATATTCTTTGGCATCATTCATATTTCACCTGTTTCTTTGTGTTAAAGATCTTTTTAAACTGAGCCAGAAATGAACAATAATTAACCATTGTACCCCAAACACCATGATCCCTGCACATAACCATCTCCTGCACTGCCACTTTGAATATAGCAAAGGATTTGAAAATCAATTTTATAAAAATAATTAGTTATGAAAGTTTCTAAATCCTAATAACTTTTACTATATAGTGGGTTGGCCCGAATGAACATTTTGTCCAACCCAATATAATAAAAAGAAGTAGGTCCATTACATCAGGGTTGGAAAATCAGACCTCCATGTTTGTGCTCTTCCCTGTTCTCAGGTGACTAAAGGAGAAATCAGTAATATATCTGGAAACATTTTTTTTCCTGACCCTTAGAATTTTTCTCAAAGCTTAGTTCCAGACAGACCCTACTAATTACATAGAGTTAGCATGAGTGAAAGCTAATGTGACATCTCTGATTAGAATACAAGGTACTGGGTCATAACTGAATTATAGATCAAGAGATCATAGGCATCTGGGTAAGAAAGATCTCTTAGTTAAAGAAGAAATTAGTATGGTGGTTTAAAGAAAAATCAGAGAACTGGATAGATCATTTCTCCCAGAGTAAGCCATGATATAATTACAATATAGCCTGAACAAGCAGTGAAACCTAAAGAACACATTTTACATAACTGGAACAGGATGCCCCAGATCACTGCTACTGTTCTTTTATGTATTAACTCATTCCATATGCACAGCAACATTATATGTTGAATGCTATTATCATCTACCTTTCCTGTATAAGAAAACTGAGGCCCAGAGAGTGTAAATAGCTCACCCAAGTTAAACTAGATAATAAAATCTAGAAACTGGGATTTGAACCAGATAAACTGCTTCAGAGACAATATCCCGAACTATAAGTTCTATACTTTCTGCCTCCTACATAAGTCTGTTAGAGGAATCAAGTAAGAATGTCTGGGTGAAAGTGACTTTCAAAGCACCTGCATATGTAAAGAGTTAATGTTAATAATGGATCCCAGAAACATGTGGAGTGGCTGATGATTGAGCTTGCCAACAAGAACACGCATTCCAGCATGTGAATACTGTGACCAATATATTAGTAAATGCTACAAGTATTAAAATAATTTATTTCACTAGAGTAACATTTGAATTTTAACATTTTATTATATTAGCCTCAAGAAACTGAACAGGGGAGTTCATGCAAAATCCCAGTGACTTTCTCATATTTACATTTTACTACAGATATTCTGCTGTTTCCAGAAACTCCTTGAAGGTAGAAACTGTAACCTTTACAACATGCCATGCCCTGCAAGTCTATCTTAGGGCTTTGAAGATAGAGTAGGTATTCTATAAACGTTTGTTAAATAAATAAATGAGTTAATTATAATTCTATTTACATTGGGCTTTTACTCAAATAAATTGTTGGCTTCACTTTTGAAGGGCCCACATTTCAACTTTTTTAGAGTTTCTGAGTCTGTGCCAGGGACATTTTTATAAACAGAAGCCTTCTGAGGTCCCAGCTCCCCTCACCCTCCACCTCCCAACAACACTTACATACCCTTCTCCTATGGTAACTGCCGTCACAATCCTGAGTGTGGAGAAAGCAGGGTTTAACTCAAATTTTCTTTAATGTCAGCATCTCTACTGAATGGAAGGGAAATTGATTATGACCGTTGCCATATGATCATCTCAATAGATGCAGAAAAAGCTTTCGGACAAAATTCAACACCCATTTATGATAAAAGTTCTCCAGAAAGTGGGCATAGAGGGAACCTACCTCAACATAATAAAGAACATATATGACAAACCCACAACAAACATCATTCTCAATGGTGAAAACTGAAATCATTTCCTCTAAGATCAGGAACAAGACAAGGATGTCCACTCTCACCACTATTATTCAACATAGTTTTGGAAGTCCTAGCCATGGCAATCAGAGAAGAAAAAGAAATAAAAAGATAGACCTAGAGAGTGACATACAGAGTGAAGTAAATCAGAAAGAGAAAAACAAATATTGTATGTGGAGTCTAGAAAAATGGTATAGATGATCTTTTTTGCAGAGCAGAAATAGAGACACAGATGTAGAGAACAAATGTATTTTATGGATACTGAGGGGGAAAGCGGGGGTGGGAGGAACTGGGAAGTTGGGATTGACATATATATGCTATTGATACTATGTATAGAGTGGATGGCTAATGAGGACCTACTGTGTAGCACAGGGAGCTCTACTCGATGATCCATGGTGACCTAAATGGAAAGGAAATCCAAAAAAGAGTGGATATATGTATATGTATAGCTGATTCATTTTGCTCTACAGTAGAAACTAACAAAACATTGTAAAACAACTATACTCCAATAAAAATTAATTACAAAAAAGATATATGAAAGGAAGCTGGAGTTAAAATAATATAACTGACACAAATAAATTTTTAAGACAAAAGAAATCAGATCATGGAAGATTTGTTATGTATTATAAAAAGGAGCAATGAATAAGATATAGCCATCACAAACATACATATACCTCTTTTACAGTCTCAAAACAATGGCTAACAGACTTACAGAGAAAAGAGATAAACCCAAAATTACAATTGGAAATTTTATTTTGTATCTATCAGAAACTGGTCATTCAAGCATACAAAAAAATTAAGAGATGAGTGTGAAATTATAACCTATACAATTAGTAGACATTGTGCTGGGTATTTAATATGCATTATACCATTCATTTCTCACAAAATTTCTGCAAGGAATATATTTCTATCTCTATTTTACAGATATGGAAGTTGAAGTTTAGAAAGGTTGAGTAAGTTGTCCCAATCATAGACCAGTGAATGGAAGAGCTGGTATAAAGAATCCTCTCATATATGACCAGGTATCGATACTGGCTACCTCCTGCCATGCCAGTCTCACCAGAAAAATACAAAGACCTCCAAAATGCACACGTACTTCCAGTCCATGTTCTGAGTCAATACTGACCAAGCTGAGGAAGAATTTCATTATTCTCAGGGAGAAAGAGTCTCATAGGCTTGATGCAAGTAGACAAGAGAGACATACTATGGGGCCAGGACTAAAATGTTTGGTTACAGTTTCCTTATACTGAGATTTCAAAGCCTTGCTTTATAAACTTTGTGACTTTGGGTGAATTATTTAACTCTCCTAAACCTATGTTTCTTCAGTTGTAGAGCAAATTTAATTTTTTTAGAAGTAAACCCTCATAGGATTATTTTGAAGATTGAATTAAATAATACATATTAAGCCCACTGCCTGATTCAAAGTAGTTACCAAATAAATAAAAGGAAAAAGAAAACTTGTATGATTATTACTTGGCAAGGGTTATTGGAACAATTGACAATGATTTAAGCAGAAGATTTCAGATGGTTTGTCTCTGTGATAACAAAGTCCTTCCTGAAAGAGCCTGGAGATGTTCAGTTTCTTTCAAGTCCCCTTAGTAGTTTATGGGGAAATGCCCTGTATCTCTTCAGAAAAGAGATTGCAAGTCTGAGTTATGCTATTTGAGCTTCTGGGTAAAGAAATGGTGAGGCTGAGTATAATGATCCAATGATCCCATCCCATCCATACATGTGGATATTATTATAGGTGGGCAAATCTACTGAACATGAGACTTGATATTGCAAGAAGTTTCTGGTAGTCATTGTCTCATAGTACACGTGGCCAGTAATAAAAACAAAGAATGCCTCCCTCTAGAATCTGAAAGATTGTATATCTCAATATAAACTTCTATAGAACAGAATGCAGTAAAAGGTCTTATGTTACTGCTAGATTCCAGTAGTGCTGATAGAAACTGGGAATTGTGAAGCTGTATCTGCAATGTTGCTGCCTAGGGAAGAGACTACACTTGTTTCTCAGTTCATGGTTCATGCATCAGCAGCAGCAAGGAGCTTATTAGAAATGCGTAATATTAGACCATACCAGAGCTACAGTTTTAGAATCTGCATTTAACAAGAATCACAGGTGATCCATACACACTTTAAAGTATGAAAAATAATTGGAATACACTGACTGCTGGTATATGATCAAGGCTGTGGGAGTAATCAGGTGAGGAATGATTGTGGTTTGAACTAGAGTAGTGACAGGAAAAGGTGGAGGGATTTGAAAATATCTTGGACTTATACTTGATGGGCCTTGGTAACTGGTTAGGACAAGTATGAAAGAAAAAAGAAAACTATAATAATAAAACTATAATTTTAAAAGGTTTGTCTTCTTACAACAGTTCATGGTTTTCTTCACACTCTCTTCCAAAAGAAGGACAGCTATAAAATTCAGAGTAGAGTGAAGTTTGAGGCCTTGTTCCAGTAAATAAAACTTCCACTGTGATAAGCAAGCAGGTTACAAATTTAGCTTCCATATAGCATCATCATTTTTCTTGTTTTTGGTCAGTTTACTCTCTTTGAAACCATTTACTTGCATGTGCTTGGAAGAATAAAATGTGCCTGAAGTTGCCCATCCTTTAGCAGCTAGCTGTCTACCATAGAGAGGCCTAATGTGGGATTACAGACGCTCTAGCCATTAGAACAAGCAATTTTCCCCATTCCATTACATCTATCCTCACTTGCCTCCTCTTATGATGAGATGGCAAAATATCAAAGATTAGGATGATGGTGTGGGACTTGGTGAAAAAAATGTCATCACTTAATCCTGCATTTGGTTCCAGACAGTAAAATCTGACTATTTCTAGACAAAATGACTTCTTAGGTACCTGAGACTCCACAAAAGGTTTTGCTGCAGAATGTTTCATTAATAATACCTAAGTGATTATTTTTTTGTCCCTCAGATTATCTCCTCTACACATCTCCCTCTATAACTTGTGTTAAAAGTAAGTAGTACTTTCTGTTTCTACCCATGACTGGGTACTGGGACTAGACAAGCTCTCCCACTGTAAACAAAAGGAACATGGACATGGCATAGGGAACAATAGCTCTCAGACACCGGACAACAGGAAGAGCTCACTGTAAGCTCTGAAAGGAGAAAGAATATCAAGGTAAGCACTTTGACCACCAGGTAGGTATTATGCCTGGAAGTACTTCCCATTCTAAGTGCAAGGAGAGAGAATCCAAGCAGAACACAGTAGTTTTATGATCAGATGTCATATTTCATCATATTTATTAGAAAAAAAGACTGAACAATTTCCCCCTAAGATCTGGATTTAGGTAAGAATGTTCACCTTTAAGATTCCAGTTCACTATTGCCCTGGGAGTCCTAGCCAGTGCAATCATACATAGAGATTAGAAAGGAGAAAGTAAAGCTGTTTTTATTTGCCAATAATAATAATAAACAATAATCTATGTAAAAAATACTAAAGAGACTACAAAAATCCTGCCAAAATTATAAGTAAATTTAGCATGATCACAGAATACAAGGTCATATAAAATATCAATTATATTTCAATATGCCATCAACAAACTATTTGAGTTTCACATCAAATATGGAATTCAAACAGTATTATAAATCATGGTGACCTAGGTATATATTTCACAAGTATAAGGTCTTTATACTAAAAACTATGAAACATTGTTGAGGAAAATTAAAGAAGACCAAAATAAATGGAGAAAGGTATCATATGTGGAACAACTGGAGCTCTCATGCACTGCTTTTGACACACAAAATAGCACAGTCACTTTAGAAAACAGTTTACTTAATTCTATAAGAAATTGCCATACACTTATCATATGTAGCAAACATATATCTGTCACTCAGACTTCCCTCCAAGAAAGGACACATTACTCGGTTGTCAGCTGTCAGCTCTGTAATGGTCTCCCTTAGCTTTTAGTCTGAGATCGTGCTATCCTCAGTGTAGCCCCCAACCTATGACTAAGCAGGGAGATAATGCTGTACAAGGGCCCAGCCATTTCTGTGCAATGTGGGATTTCTTTCATTGGTGATCTTTTATCTGGAGCTCCCTGTTGGGCTTTATTTTCTGGTGTGTATCGCTGTCTGAAACCTTCTACTACCAAATCCTGTTTCATGCCTTTTCCCCCCACCACAGGTGTTATTCGTGAATATAACTATTGCACTCCTAACTTTCTCTCAGTGTCTGCTTCCCAGCAAACCCAACCTAGGACAGTTGGCACTATGAGTGGTATGAGAAAACAAGCTGTAGAATGGGGTTGGGGGACTGGATTATCCATCAACTAGTTGCAAATGAAGACTCCATCCCTGGTGGTAGGTGGTGTGGACAGCTTCTAGCACAATATGAGAGTCCAGCTGTTAAAATTTTCATCTGTTATGAGCTGGTATGATGCTGGTGGAGGAGAATGCACGAGTAGATATGATAATAAATAAAAGGATAATGAAGCTGTATGTTTTTTACCAAGTTACCTTGCTGCCTTTTAGGCAGATAATTAAAAACTGAGGACAATTAACAAACAATTGATAACTGAATATGAGAGTCATAGAGTTTCATTGGTAGTTTACAAAGAAGCCTTCATTTTATGCAGTGAATGAGCATACAACAATTGAAGATCAAGACAGCTGAATACTCAGCCTGGGCAAATGTGTTATTCCAAAATCATGGCCAGAATTTGGAAAACCAGGAATCCTGACAGATAGGATGGGAATATTTCAGTGGATGACCCCAAAATATTTACTTCTCAGATTTCTCTAAGCATTCTGGGCTTATAGAAGTGGCCTATCCCTGCCTATTAAAGTTAGCACCCCACTGATGCAGAAAAAAATACATAATTATTTCACTCAAAAGGCAAAAGTGACCACCTCAAAAGCTGTCTCCACCTCCTCTCATGGTTGCCATCCCTATAATCCTATGATCAGAGTTAAGTCACAGTATAGCCAATCTAGGAGCAAAATGTACCAGATAAAGGAAAGAAAGGACTTTACACCAAAGAGGTGTAAAGAGAATCCAACGTGTGATATCACATGATAGGGTAATCCCCAGGTATTTACCAAAGAATATTAATAACTGAAGCAGACATCAAGATGTGATTATATGTACAAGAGATTCATTTTAAGAAACACATGTAAAAGGTAAAGGGGAAGTTTTGTGGGTAGAATCTTCAAAGCATATACAGGTCTGACCACTGTGAAAAAATAGAATGAGTAAAGGATTCAATAGAAATCATCACACACTGTTTTTTTTTTGTTTGTTTGTTTGTTTGTTTTTCTTGCAGTACGCAGGCCTCTGACACTCAGCGGCAACGGCTCACGGGCCCAGCCGCTCTGCGGCATGTGGGATCCTCCCGGACCGGGGCACGAACCCGTGTCCCCTGCATCAGCAGGCGGACTCTCAACCAGGGAAGCCCCACACACTGTTTTGAGAGTCTCTGCCTGACTGATGGGATACTGCAAAGAGATATGGCCTGCTAGAGGAGTGCTGCATCTTGTGAAAATGGCTCAGCTCAGGGCTTAGTCATCGGCTAAGAACAGCCTGGGGCAAGTGTGATACTGAGATACTGATATGAAGACCACTGCAGCAGATACAAGGGTGTGACAGCTGGAGATTGTCAGTCAACTGTGCTCCAGGGTGCTATCTTGAAAGGGTATCTGAGCAGTTCAACTACATGGCCATAAAAATAGCATAGGACTGCACAAAGAAATGTACACAAATATTCATAGAAGCTTTATTCATAACAGTGCAAATCAGCAAACAATCCAAATGTCCATCAATAGTTTAGCAAATATGGCATGTCCTCCCAGTGAAATGAATACAGGAATATAATGAGACAAACTACTTATGTGCAGCAACATGGAAAAATCTCAAAACTTGTGTGCTGAGTACATGAAGCCAGAGAGAGAAGATGGTGAGCCATACGATTCTATTTACATGAAGTTCTAGAACAAACAAAATGCATGTATAACGATAGAAATTTGATCAGTCATTACCTGGGGCAGGGATTGCAAGGGAATTGATTATGAAGGGTCAGAAGAGAACTTTTGGTGGTAATGAAATGTTCAATATCACAACTGAGATCATGATTACATGGGTGTATATGTTTGGTACAATTTATCCAACTGTACCCTGAAAGTGGTGATATTTTATTATATGTAAATTATGTATCTATAAAGTAGATTTTTAAAAAATAAGTGACTACTTGAATAATCCTATTTTAGTAATACTCCTTATTTTTCTATATCAATTAACTAATAAAATTGAATTCAATTTAATAAATATCCAGGAGGGGCTATGAGGCCATACTTCCCATATGCAACACTTTAAAAAAAAACATTTTTTTAAAGTGTTGCATATGGGAAGTATGGTATATGTCATTTCTGTTATCTTGCAAATGAAGCAGCAGAGGCTCAGCAATATTAAACTCATTTGAAATCACACAGTTCCTGTGGGCAGAGGCAAGTCCATGTGATGCCAAATTCTATGCTTTTCCACTCTGCTTTATTGCCTCATATTTTGATAGTATAATAAAAAGCTAAGAAATCCTTCCCATCATCAGTCTACATACTGGACTTGAGTATGATTCAAAAAAAAGGAAATTAAATCTGATAATATCTTAAAATGCTTATAATTGTTTTGCTTTTCCATCTTGTAATTTAAGTGACCCCCTATATAATAACACTGATAATAATAACACTCTACCATAAATTGATAGAACTCTATTTTGCTTCTGAGTTGTTCATTAATAAACTTGTAACACAGCTCTTCTGAACTTATGTTTGATCAGCTATTTACAAGAATTCTTTAATACACTAAAGAGAGTACTAAGTTAATAGAAATAAAATGGATTTTCAAAGGAGATTTGAAGATAGTTAAAGCCATTGATTTAGAAAGACATTTGTGTGTTAAAATGCTCCAGAGAAGGTTAGGAATAGCTGCCTTGTATATACACTTCACGAAGGCAAGCACCTGAAAGATAAATGATAGTAAGAGGAAAATACAGATCAATAAACCTCGAATTAAAAAAAAAAATCAAGAAGCCAATTTAAAAATGGATTTCAGAGTAAATAAGAACCAAGTGATTTATATAAACTAGAATAACGTGTATGTATTTGTTCTTAGTTCCAGTGTAGAAGCAAGTGAGTAACAGCACAGATATTATAGCTCACGTATAAAATGAAACAAACAAACAAACAAAAGACAGAAATAGAAAAAATCCTGTTTCAGTACAGATAACTTTAATAAGTAAGGGTGTCAGAATATTAATATTCACGTGTTATTTGGTGCACAGGTGTTCCAAGTCCAAGCTCATACTGCTGCATGATAGGTCAATACATGGAGAGACAAGGTGCTGGGGCAAGGAATATTGACTTTATTCAGAAAGCCAGCAGATCAATAAGATAGCACTCATGTCCCAAAGAACCATTTTACCCAAGTTAGAATTCAGGCTTCTTTTATACTAAAAGAGGAGGGGGTGTGGCTGGTTGTTGCAAACTTCTTGATGCAGGAATCCTTTATTCTTTGTTTTTGTTTTATTATTGGAGTAAAACTGCTTTACAATGTTGTGTTAGTTTCTGCTGTACAACGAAGTGAATCAGCTATATGTATACATATAACCCCTCCTTCTTGGACTTCCCTCCCAACCCCCATTCCATCCATCTAGGTCACCACAGAACACTGAGCTGAGCTCCCTGTGCCATACAGCAGGTTCCCACTAGCTACCTATTTTACACATGGTAGTGTATTTATGTCAAACATAATCTCCCAATTCGTCCCACCCTCCCCTTCCCCCCCCCAGCCCCCGTGTCCACATGTCTGTTCTCTACATCTGTGTCTCTATTCCTTCCCTACAAATAGGTTCATCTGTACCATTTTTCTAGATTCCACATATATGCATTAATATACAATATTTGTTTTTCTCTTTCTGGCTTATTTCACCCTGTATGACAGACTCTAGGTCCCTCCACATCTCTACAAATGAAATAGGAATCCTTTATTCTTGAAGCTGTCCTTATAGGTCTGGTCACAATGTTCCTATGAAGCTCCAACAAGACAGTTGTTATTTTCTGTTCTGCAACTTTTTGTAGCTATATGAATGGAAAATTGTTATACCTTTAAAGGCCAGAGCCTTGAGAATGGGCTATCATGTATATTTCAGGCTATAGGCAACATTCTTTTACAAAGGTGCAAAGCCAGCATGACTAAGCTCAGGCAACAGAGCACACAGTTTAGACTAAAGGAATAGATCCAATATGGAGTCATATTTGTTCCTGTCTGTTACACAGGTACTTCTTTATTTTTCAGTTACCACACCATTAAAGGGTCAAGCCTCTACTGCTCATTAGTAATTGTGGGTTCATTGCTTTATATGGGATTTCAAGCTCATCTAAGAATTTCCATTTACATTGAGGCGACACTGAATTTGCCTGTAATTGCCCCTGCATGTATACCATGGTCTGAATATTTGTGCGTGCCCCAATTCATATGCTGAAACTTGATCCCCAATGTGATGGTTTCTGGAGGTGGGCTCTTTGGGGGTGATTAAGTCATGAGGATGGGGACCTTATAAAAGAGGCCCTAGAGAGGTTTCCTCACCCCTGCTGCCATGTGAGGTTATAGGAAAAAGATTGTTGTCTGTGAACCAGGAGGTGGGTCCTCAGCAAACACTGACCATACCAGCATCTTGACCTTAGACTTCACAGCCTCCAGACTTGTGAGAAAAAATTTCTGTTGTTTATGAACCATGCAGCCTGTGGTATTTTGTTATAACAGCTTGAAGAGACTAAAGCAATGTATTTCTTGACATGGGACACTCTAGAAATTCCTTATATTTTTCTTAGATAATCCTAATTTAGTTGATCTTTTTTCTTTTCCTCAGAAATGATTCATTTAGTGTATGATGAAGTGATATTTACTTCATTTGTCTTTTAGTGACGTATATTTGATAAACTTTCCATATCTTACTGATATGGAAAAATATCTCAGATGACACAATCTCTTCATTGCTACAGAAAATATTTTGCCACATATAATAGGGGTTGCTTGACTTCCGAGGAAAGAAAGTCCTTTTGTTTTTCCCCCATCTCTTTATTCTACTTCACAAAGAAGAATTATGCTAATACTATTGTCCAGATTCTAAACTACTCTTCTGAAAAATTTTTTTCAGTATGAAACCTCATAGAAATAACTTGGTCTAAACCACATGACCCTATCCTCTAGCAACTTTTCTTTCTTCCTAGAAAGTTTGACTTCTCCTTCAACATGTATCGTAAAGTAAGAGACTCATGTTTGAATATTGGGTTAGTTTTTCTTATTTCTCTGTTAGTAGAGTTCCATACTTTGATTTGAAACCACAATCTCTAAAACTTTAATGCCATCTGATGTGGTCTTTTTTGCCTATATTATGTAACTTTCTTTTCAGTGACTTTGCCAGGGAGAGAAATATTGAAGTTGCATTAAGTGTCAGGTATTTCTGAATTTCTTGGCCCAATGCTATGAGAAAATAACATTTTAATTCAATGTCATAATTATTCTCAATTTTCAGCATCCTCAACAAAGTACTAAATGATAGAACTGAAGCCAAAGGAAGACATGACAGAATCAGGATTTTTCTTAACATAGAGTAGAAGTAACATCCTTAATTGTTTATGAGTAAGATCTTAGAAAAGGATTCTTTCAGCCTAAATTTCTACTGAAGAATCAAGTAAATAGGTATCAGGATACCTAAGTGAGCATAAATCAGAATCCACAACATAGGCAAAACTTCCAATAAGTTGGAAGAGAAGATAACGTTTTCTACAATTCTTGAATTTCTCCTCAATTCTAAGAATGTAAACAATTTGAAAGTGCAGAGCAAGGGATGTTTGATAGATTCTTTGGAGAAAGAAGTTGTTATAGTTAGAGACCCACACTTTACCTCTCTCAACTACACCACAGCTTTGGAGAAAAAATGCTGTCTTCTAACCCTAGTCATTAACGAAGTTCAAGGTGGGTTCCTAAAAAATAGTTAATTATATAACCTGTAGTTGGGATACACAGAGGACTGGAGCCAGCCTCACAGAAGCTGTGGAGCTAATGCTTGAACAGATTATGATTCTCAGAAAGTGCAACAGAAAAATAGACACAGGAGATTTCAGAAATGTGATAAGCTTACTCTTCCAGGGTTCATTGGGGTAAAGGATGTCTCAGTGTTCCATAGGCAACATGAGAGACAAAGTTAATATGAGATCATCAAGGGGATTGTCTGAGGGGTCTATCAATTTCAGCCAAAGGATGCTGGGATTTTATCATTGGTTGCCCAGGTGTGGAGGCAAGAGTCAAGCAGCCACCCATCATAGAGATGCATCACCCTGGCCTAATGAACTTCTGGAGGTGAGGTTTCAACAGGAAGCTTCCTTAGAGCCCAAAGAACATCAAGTCAGGTTACAGTTACTAGTTCAAATAAAAACCATTTTAATGCCTTAGCTCTCCTCTCTCTCCCTTGTTTTAACACTGACTGGTTGCAAAATAACATCTATGAATAATGGAGGTAAGAGGAGGGGAAATCATCCACTATTCTCAATATAGAGTATAGAGTATCATATGTCACTAATATCCCAAACTTGACAAATTATTAACATTTTTCAAGCAGTAGCTTACAGAAATTTTAGAAATGAACAATTAGTCCTGGGTGCCCCTGGCACTGCCCACCAGTGGGCCAGCACCATCTCTGGAACCCCCCAGAACCCACAGCCAGTCACACCATAATTCAGCTTTTCCCACTAGCAGCTAGCTGCCTGCACACAAGGCAAAGCCTGACAGCCAACCAGTGTGACCTTATTAGTCATTCCCACCACAACAGAGGAGCCAATGAAACTCAAGAAGGGGCACCAATAGATCACATAAATCTGGAGACGAGAAGGGAGTGTACTGCTGGACCCCATAGAATGTCTACAAGATCAGGAAATGTAACCAACATACATACTACATGCAAATAAACACAGAATTAGAAGAAATAAGGTGACAAAGGGATACGTTTCAAAGAAAGGAGCAACATAAAACCCCAGAAACACTAAGAAAAGCAAAGATAAGCAATCCACTCAATAAAGAGTTCAAGGTAACGATCATAAAGATGCTCAACAAACTCAGAATAAGAATGGATGAACACAGTGAGAAGATTTAAAAATAGTTAGATAATATAAAGAAGAACCAAAGAGAGCTGAAGAATACAATAACTGAAACAAAAAAAAAAATACACTAGAAGGAATCACCAGTAGGTTAGATGATACAGAAGAACGGATCAGTGAACTGAAAGGAAGAGCAAGGGAAATGAACCAAGCTGAACAGATAAAAGAAAAAAGAATTTTCCAAAAAATAAGGACAGTTTAAGAGACCTCTGGGACAGCATTATGCATACTGTCATTCACATTAGAGGGGTGCCAGAAGGAGAAGACTGATAGAAAGTTCAGAAAACTTATATGAAGCTATAATAGCTGAAAATTTCCCTAACCTGAGAAAGGATAAAGATATCCACCTCCAGGAAATATAGAGAGTCCTGAATAAGATCAACTCACAAAGGTCCACACCAGAACACACTTTAATTAAAATGGCAAAAATTAAAGATAAAGAGAGAATACAAAAAGTAGTAAATGAAAAACAGCTAGTTATGTATTAACTGAAAAAGAATACACAAACTTGTGGAGGTTAAAGAATATACTACTAAACAACTACTGGTTCACTGAAGAAATCAAAGAGGAAATCAAAAAATACTTGGATACACATGAAGACAAAAACTTAACAATCCATAATCTGTGTGACACAGTTCTAAGAGAACAGTGTATAGCAATACAAACCTACCAGAGGAAACAACAAAAATCTCAAATAAACAACCTAAACTTACACCTAAAGAAATTAGAAAAAGAACAAACAAACCCCAAAGTTAGTAGAAGGAAATAAATCAAGATCAGAGTAGAAATTAAGGAGACTAAAAAAATCAATATAAAAGATTAATGAAGCTAAGAGCTTGTTATTGAAAAGATAAATGAAATTGATAAATCTATAGGTAGATTCATCCAGAAAGAAAAAAGATAGGACCCAAATAAATAAAATCAAAGATGAAAAGAAGTTACAACTGATACCACAAAAATACAAAGGATCATAAAAGATTACGATGAACAATTATATGCCAATAAAATGGAGAACCTCGAAGAAATGGATAAATTCTTAGAAACATTCAAACTCCCAATACTGAATCAGGAAGAAACACAAAATATGGACAGACCAATTACCAGTAATGAAATTGAATCAGTATTCAAATACTCCCAACAAACAAAAGTCCAGGAAAAGATAGGTTCACAGATGAAGTCTACCAAACATTTAAAGAATTAAAATTCTCCAACCATTTCAAAAAATGGAAAAGAAAGAGGAACTTACAAATTCATTCTATGAGGCTAGCATCACCCTGATACCAAAACCAGAAAAGGACACCACAAGAAAAGAAAATTACAGGCCAAAATCACTGATGAACATAAATGCAAAAATCCTCACCAAAATATTAGTAAACCAAATTCAACAATACATTAAAAGGATTACACATCATGATCAAGAAAGGTTTATCCCAGTGATGCAAGGATGGCTCAATATCTACAAAACAATCAATGTGATATGTCATGTCAACAAACTGAAGAATAACAATCATATGATCATTTCAATAGATGCAAAAAAAACTTTTAACAAAATTCAAAATCCATTTTATATTTATAGTATATAGAATCCATATAAGATTCATAAAAAGAATGAAAGGTTGCTATTTGTAGCAACATGGGTGTATCTAGAGCATATTATGCTAAGTGAATTAAGTTAGAGAAAGATAAATACAGTATGATATCACTTTTGTGAGAACTAGAAAACAAAACAAATTAACAAACATAACAAAACAGAAACAAAGTCATAGATACAGGGAACTAACAGATGGTTGCCAGATGAAAGGAGATGCTGGGAGGAGGGTAGAATTAGGTGAGGGAAATCAAAACATACAAACTTCCAGTTACAGAGTGAGTCATGGGTGTGAAATGTACAGTGTGAAAAATATAATCTATAATAATATAATGTCTTTGTATGGTGACAGATAGTATCTAGATTTATAGTGGTGATCATTTTGTAACATACAGAAATATCAAATCACTCTGTTGTGAGCTAACACAGTGCTGTAGGTAAATTATATTTCTAAAAATGAACCAACAAACAAACATAGAAAATGAAAATTTGCCAGAGGTGGGGGTTTGTGGAATTGGATGCAAGTGGTTAAAGGTACAAAATTCCAGTTATAAGATAAATAAGTACTAGGGATGTAATGTACAATATGATTAATATAATTAACACTGCTGTATGTTATATATGAAAGGTGTAAAGAGAATAAATCCTTAGAGTTCTCATCACAAGGAAATTTTTTCTCTTTATTTTATTTTCTATCTATATGAGATGAGAGATGTTCACTAAACTTATTGTGTTAATCATTTCATGATGTATATAAGTCAAATTGTTATGCCATACACCTTAAACTTATACGGTACTATATGTTAATCATATCCCAGTAAAACTGGAAAATGAAAAAAGTAGAAATGAATTGTCTTTAACTGCAAATTTACATTTCATCATTATTTTCCTGGCATATGTAGTCTATACTTTTAATTTAAATATGATCTCAGAAGTGATTTCAGAAAATTTATTATTACCATGAAGGAACAGAGGCATTAAAGCTATGTAAAAAAGGAAATGAAGATTTCTACTGTATATGCCAGGGTACATGTGACAGCTATCTTTGTCTGCTCCCCATCTAGTTCCCATCTTTCTCTGCTCTGTTGTGCAAAAGTCTGATACTTGCTAACTACATTTCCCCAAATCCCTTACAACTCTTTCCAGCATCTTTGAGAAATAGGAGGGACTGGTAGAAAATTGGAAAGAAGAAACAACAAAGAAGCCACTATGTTACTCCTTAACTCACACTCGTTATCTGTTTTACATAGGCATTCTTGAGTGTGGGATCTGTATGGTCACATAAAACATCAAAAAGTGTTTCATGTTTGCTTACTATTGTGCTATTGTCATCTTGAAGTTCAAAATAATTTTACCTTTGAACTTGTGTTTTGTGAGTGAAGTCCAATGGGACAATGGAGCATACATGTGAGCAGAGGAGATAAGTGTAGTATGTGTGTCCACCACTCCTAGCCACCCCATTCATATATAGTGTCTGTGATGCTCCATGAGCACAGAAGTCAGTTGGATTCACAATGGACAGGAGGTCAGCAAGACTCAAGGTAAGATATGCATGTGTGGAAGCCACCCACTTCCATACTGTATTGGTAGAATGTACATGTATCAAGAAGTAAATAAAGACAATTGTTTGTTTTCTGCAGTGACTCCATTGCTCTGATAACAAAGAGCTTGCATGAGCTGCAAACTATAAATTGTGTAATTTTGATGATTCCATATACAGTTGATCCTTGAACAATAGTTGATAATCCAATCTAGGTATAACTTATAGTCTGCTCTCCATCCATATACATGTTTCCTTCATATCTGCGGTACCAATTCCATGGATTCAATCAACAGCAGATCCTGTGGTACTATAGTATTTACTACCTAAAAAACACCCGAGTGTAAGTGGACCCACACAATTCAAACCCTTCCTGTTCACAGTCAACTGTACACATTAAATATTCATGTTTGCGTTGCATCCCACAGTATGAAAATGAATGGTAAAATTTATACTGATAACTTAACATTTTAATTTTTCTTTACTTAGACTGGCAGATGGAAAACAATGACATATCAAGAGAGAGACCACAGAAGAAAGGAAAGAGCTTTATAATTTATATCTGTAATGGCAGTTCTTTTCCTACAGTTGGAACAAAAGACCCGCATTTTCATTTTGTACTGGGCCTACAAATTTTGTAGTTGTCTTTATTTAGGTAATTCCTCAGCCATTGGCTCTACCTCTTCTATGGTCCCAGTTCTTAAAAAGCAGCACTTTCCTTGTTTCCAGCTCCTTCAGGGATGCTCTACTTCTAAAGTGTCACCTGGAACAACAAGGCCTTTGGGGTGACATCTGAGACGGTCCTCTTGTAAGATTCCATCCTCTACCAAGCCCAGGCCCTGAGTTTTAACTTCACCTCATGGAACTAGTTGTATCCTATCCCTTGAGCTTAAGGTACAGACCATCACAACTAAACCCATGGTTTGAGTTGGAATGAAAGGCAGTTTCCCAGAGGAAAAGTGAATTACCATTTGCTTAGAGAATAACTGTATTGTAGTAATATCAGCCATATCTCTTAGATCATGAAATGAATGTGACAAGGAAAATGATCTGTTCCTTGTTCAAAAGGGGAAAAAACACCAGACACATAAAACTCATCTCAGTAGATGCCAGAAAATGAAATATGTGCAACACAGAAGCCCTGTCCTGTAGTTTCTGAAAGTACTGCTGCTGAAGGTCAAGTGGAAAAGAAGTCCAGAAAGAAACAAGGAATCACTCTGGTAAGAAATTTTAGTGTGGAATAAAGACTATGCAAAGATTGTATTATTATAATTTGCTTTTGATATTCCTGAAAGCACCTTCAGTCAGATCTCCTTAAAAACTACCAATTTTGCACAGCACACCAAAGGTATTAGTGCGGAATGATAAGGGAATCTCCAAGAGCTTTCAGGACCCTTCCCTGAGCTCAGACTGGTTGCTGCAGTGGACATTTGTGTCTAAGTAAGTGGTTTCACAGTGGGTTGGCAGCAACCATAGCCGTGGAAAAACACAGTGAGAAGAAATCTGCACCAACAAATCTGAGGGTCAGTTCCTAAATATCCTTGGGGTAAATTCTGGAATACTCTCAGAAGTAGCTGGGAGTCACTTTGAGGGGAGTCATCTCCAGCAATTAAGCCAACTGAGCTCATTGTCACTGTCATTTGAGTTACAACTACCCAAAGCATAACAGCCTAGCACAGAATAGCAGCTAATTAAATGCTAGTGATATACCCGTTTCTAAAACTGTGAACTGTTCTATTTCCTTATACCTTAAGAACTGGTTGAGAATTGGTTACTGACAATGATATTTTGTACTACAGTTTGAATCAACAAAATATCCATAGAGAAATACACTGTCCTTTGCACTGACAATAGGCATGTTCTTTACATAATTTAATTATTTCTGTATTTGGAAGTGTTTTCACATTCATTATCTCATATACTCTTCACAATAAATATGAAAAAGGTAGAACTGGCAGTAATAGCCTCACTCTGTAGTTCAGGAAACAGAAGTCTAAAGAAGATAATGTAACATATTACAGGTAACCAGAAAAAATGAGGATGGAAAAGAGTCTGTATAGAATACTTCTTCCAGTGTTATGAAATATATTTCCAATTTAGATTAAGAATGCCTCAAGTAAACCTAGTAGCATAAAATAGGATATCAGAGAATGATCATAAACTTCGTTTTAAGTACTATCCTTTTTTGCAAAAACTATCCTGTTTTGTTGTAAATGTGTTCAAAGTATCAGATACAGAGAAAATGGTAAACCATAAATAAAAGGAATTTAAGTACGGTTGAAAGATGGAGTTAACAACAACAATAACAAAAGACATTTAAGCATACTACAACATTTATCTTAGTTTGCATTCTATAGAAGCAGAATCCGAAATAGGATAGTTTTTGCAAGTTATTTATTGAGGGAGTAAGGAAAGTAAGTTAAGCTATGGGAAAAGCCAAGCAGAGAAGTGACTTTTGGAGAAATCTAGTGTCAGGCTGATGCCAGGTAGACTTTAGGAGTGTGAATTGTGAAACAAAGGTTGTCTCTCTAAGAGGCAAGGCAGAAGACCCATTATACCTTATGCCTCTCCATGTAAGGTGGTTCTCAGAAGGTGGTGCAGGTGTCAGATGTTAGCAGCCAACATCCATACCTAGAGGATGCGTGTATCAGCAGTAAAGGGAACTGGGAGGATCCTCAACAGCTTCAATATTTCATACGTTTTCAATCTGTGAAAAATGCATTTAATGGAAGTTGTAGTAGAGACTCCTACTTTTCTATTTAAACAATAGCATCTCTGTACTGAATTTTCAAGTGTTAAAGAACAATATTATAATGTAAGAATGAATATTGCACAGAATCCATTGGAAAAATAAAGATATGATTTTTAAATATTTTAAGGACATTTTAAGAATCATCTCCTTTTAATTTGTGATTTTTCTTGGAACTCAGCTTCATTCCCACATAAAAGTATAAAATATAAGATTCAGGGGCTTCCCTTGTGGTTCAGTGACTGAGAGTCCGCCTGCCGATGCAGGTGACACGGGTTCGTGCCCCAGTCCGGGAAGATCCCACATGCTGCTGAGCCTGCACGTCCAGAGCCTGTGCTCTGCAGCGGGAGAGGCCAAAATAGTGAGAGGCCCACGTACCACAAAAAAAAAAAAAAAAAGAAAGAAAGAAAGATTCAAAGCAAACTAGTTAAACATGTTTGGTGTAATCAAGTGAAAAGATCATTATTATTCAGTTTCTAGGAAATATTTGGATAGTATTTTCAGAATATGTGCAGAAGACTATATTTATAATCAAGGTTTAAAAATAATTAAAGAAATATATTTTTTTAAAATTTATGGAGTCAGTTATTAAATAAGTATTATTCAGGAAACACAAATAATCATTTAAGAACAAATCAAGAAGTGATGATCAAGAAATGTATTATTATTCTATTATAATCCCCTATTTAAATCAAATATAAAAAAATGAGAAACATCATGTAAATGTTTTCATAGAAATTATTATTAAGCATATAAAAAACCTACCAAACAAATTCATATCTTACTTTATATATTTCCTAATTAAATTCAAAGATCACAAACAAAGAGTTTCATATCCAGGTTTTGCTTTTAAAAATCAGACAATTAAAGGAAGTATGAGCTGGACTTAATAAATTCCAAAAATGAATTCTGAATCTTTTTAGAAGCAGGGGAAAAAATTCCCCAAATTTCTACTTAAAGAGATGGGAATCTTTATCTTAAAGAGATGAAGAAAATTGCACATTACTGAGAATCTTTCATTATTCATGAATTCATTCAACTAATAATCATTGGCAATATGCAGTATGCCAGGCATTTTGCTAGGCTTAGGTATTCACAAGTGACAAAATAAACAAAAACCTCTGCTTTTGAAGAACTTACATTTTCTCTGTGTGGGGGAAAAAAAAAACTATGCAAATAAATAAAATATGCTAGATGGTGATAAAAGCACAAAGAAAAATAAAACAAAAAGAGTAGTATAGTGTGGAGGGAAGAAAGGTACAATTTTTGTAGAGTGGCCAAGAAGGACTTTAATGAAAAGATGACACAAGTAAATACCTGAAGAAGTTTAGACAAGTTATGCATCTCTGTGGAGGGAGAGTTTCCAAGCACAGGGAACAACAAATACAAGACCCTGAGGTAGGATCATGCCTACCATGTTCTAAGAGCAGAAAGAAGCTGGTGTGGCTGAGTTGAGTGGGCAGAGGGAGAGTAGGATGGTTGCCTGTAGAGAGTAAAGGGGAGGGTATTGAAGGATGTTGTAAGGACTCTGTCTTTAGTTAAGAAGAAGAGCTATTGGAGGGTTTTGAACAGGAGACTAATAAGATCTGGCCTATTTTTAATTGATTACTCTGGCTGCTAAGTGGAGAACAGCAGAAAAATTTTAAGACCAACCAGTTAGAAGGTTGGTTAGAAGTTAGAAGGTTCTAGCAATAATCTAGTCAAGAAAGTGGACTAGAGCAGTAGACATGGTAAGCAGTAGTCTGATTCTGAATACAGTTTTAAACAAGTGTCAACAGAATTTGCTAATTTTATTGGAATATGAGAAAAAGAGAGGGTCCAAGAAAGACTCCCAGGTTTTGACTTGAGTAACTGGAAGATTGGAATTGCCATTTACTGACATAGAGGTGATAGGATGAGCAGGTTTAGTGGGAGGGGAGAACAAGAGCTCCGTTTTGGACATAGTAAGTCTGAGATGCATATTAGAAATTCAGATAGAGATGTAAAAAAGGTAGTTGGATATTTAAATCTGGAATTCAGAATTCCATTCAGTAACATTCTTTCTATTAAATTCCATTCAACAACAGTTTTCCCTTTTGGACCTTTATAAAAACCAATTCCTTAATACTGAGCTTTAATTCTGCAAAAACTTTTCTTCAGGAATCTATAACATTATGATCTAAGAGTATTGTTTCTGGTGACACAACTAATTGAAAATATAGAAAAAGTACAACTTTGGCAGAATGAATTCTTATTGAGGGTCTTACATACTTTCTAGCCATTTAATTGTGAGATAAAACAGAAAACAGCACCAGTAGTAAGATAGTGTGAATTCAAAGGCTTTTATTCTTTTACAGTGTCTTAAACTTAGATTGTTTTTTCCTCAGATATGTGAGAATAATGTTTCCTTTGTATATGGAGAGACGTGCACAATATATTGCTGATTAAAACAGGTTACACAATACTGTTTTTGGCACGATATATTTTGTTAAAATACAGATTATAAATATGTGTGTGTTTACTAGGAAGATGAATTAATATTTTCCTATTATCTTGGAATTACATCAATTTTAAGAATTATCCCAAGGCTGGGAGAGCAAAAGTTATTTAACTGCCTTTTCAAGGAGACCAGCTGAACAATGTCATGAGACACATCCCTACAGTACTTGCTATAAGGCTTCCATCTACCATCACCTTACTACCCCTACTTGCCTATATAAACAAAAAGTTAGAAATCTGAGTCACCACAACCTTCTAATGAGCTGAAGAGGGCTCCAAGAGATTACTCATAGAGTACACAGAACTCTGCCAGGAAAAGTGACTGGCAAGTCATTACCAGGGTGATATCTGTTTTTGACTTTGAACTTGCTGCTTTGTCCTCTGAAAAAGATAAAAGCAGCAAGCAGCCACCCAGCCCGGTGGATCAATTTGTCTGTGGTGCTGCTAGAAGCCAGCCTGCCACAACTGGGACTTGGTGTCCTCTCTTGAACTTAAATAATATCACAGAACATCAATATCCCACCGGGCTACTCTGTAGTGGTGATTAAACAAGGAAAGAGTAAGACCATTTCATAGCTGTATCTGAATACAGAGAAAACATGAACATTGTTCAAACCACAAAAATGACCAGACATCACCCTACCTTCACTAATATGAAGGAGAGTTGTTTCTTTGTCAATTATAGCATTAGCATTCTAGCCTCCCCTCCTTCTAGATAAGAATTGTTAAGACACCCAAACTTAGAATTACTTCTTTTTGCTGACAGCATATAATACAGAGCAAAGCCCTACTTTTTAAACCTTCCATGAAATCACCTAACAGTGGCCCAAGTACAATAAACCCTGTGTAATATATTCTCACCTAGACTCCCACAATTCCCCTTGGTGTACAATCTCCCTTGTTATCATGAACAATAGACCAACTTATTCAATTACAAGTGTATCCCTGGTGGTCTTTGCCTGAAGAGCATGGATAATTCTAAGCATATTTGAATTAACAAAAAAAAAAGAAATCTGGAGACAGACGGTAAAGAAAGGGGGGAGAATGAGGCATTATTCACTCCTCTGATTTAGCAAATTCTTTAGTTTCCTAGAGCAAATGGAAAGACATCCTGGCTCTGTCTACTTTGCCAGTATATGAGCCAAGTGGGCTAATTATGGAGCCAAAGAAGACTAGAAGTTAGAGAGAGTAAATTATAAAAAAAGAGGAGGTTTGGGGCAAGTCAATACAATGTAACTGAGGGGAACTGGGTGGTGGAAGATTTCTCAAAAATTGACATAAGAGCCCCATGAGGGAGCCAAAAGGTATATGCCTAGAGGGTATCAAAAGTAAAAGCAGAATGTGATAGAAGGAGTAAGTAGAAGACTTTTCCTATATTCTTCCAAGTTCTTTTCCCAGTCCATGCCACTCTAGAGGAAAAACAGGAGTCAAAGAATGTGCAAAAGTAAGGTAGTATTAGTAGAATAAAAAGCTAGACCTACCTTCTGTCCAAATATAGGTTTCTTGTTTCAAAACTCCAAGCATAAACTTATGGAACATGAAAAGCATTCAAATAGTTAAGAAACTGAGGTCTTACCAATTGACTAGACTGTACTGGAGTTGACTTAGGTGACTAGAAAGACCTGCCCAAAATATCACTAAAGACTGGAAAGGAATATTTAATATAGCATAAGTGAAAAATAAAGGCAGGGGTAGAAGAAAAACAAAAAGATATGTTTCTACCTCACTCAGTTGAGACTGTTCGATAAATTAGTACTACAGAGTAGAAAAATAGCTCTGAATTTGTACACCTAAGGGTTCAGTGGTTTTGCATTCCTTTTCCCTTAGGCCTATCTGTAACTTGTAACATTTTTCTAGAATAAACAATTATTTCTATTTTAATAAATAAAACTAAGTAACTTTTTTAAAAACAACAATTTCTAGCAAAATAATGAGTGTACAATATTGTAATAAATAAGAGATTTTCCTTTTTGAGGATCGTTGGTGCAACAGGCATAGAAATCTGAAATAGATGATACAGTGAGCTCTTCTGTCAGACTGCCTCAGTCAAACCCTGTGCCTTCCATTTACTAGTTCTAGTACCTTGGCCAAGGAACTTAACTTATCTGTGCCTCAGTTTTCTTTCCTGGATATGTTTATAATAGTAACTCACTCAAAGTGTTAATGAGGATCAAGTGATGTATTTCTAGTGATCAACAGAGTTTTGGCACAGAGAGAATGCTCAATGATATTATCTATATTTTTCAAAAACATCAATAAGGTAAATAATGTCATAAAATTGCAGGATAACTAATTCTAAATAACTTTATAATTTGGAAGCTGCTGAGATTTCACTCATTGACCTAGAGGATGTGAAAATGTTTAAGGTATCTAATTCTATCGGTTTTCAAAAGGATTTTTGAAACCTAGTAATATTCAAAGAGATTAGCAAATAGTTAAAGAGATGTAAAAAATAATCCATCCAAAATGAAATGAAACATAAGTATTTCTCTGTGGAAGATATTGTGAAGATAATGAGAAAACCAGCCACAGATCAGGAGAATATTTGCAAAAGATGCATCTATAAAGGGCTCTTATCCAAAATATGAAAAGGACTCTAAAAACTCAACAATAAGGAAACAAACTACTCAATTAAGAAAAGGGCAAAAGACCTGAACAGACACTTCACCAAAGAAGATATATAGATGACAAATAAACATATTAAAATATGCCCCACATCATATATCATGAGGGAAATGCAAGTTATAACAATGAGTTACTACTACATGCCTATTAGAATTGTCATTATCCAGAACAGTAACACCAAATGCTGAGGAGGATATTGAGCAACAGGAAGTCTCATTCATTGCTGGTGGTAATGCAAAATGGCATAGCCACACTGGAAGACAGTTTGGTGGTTTTTACAAAACTAGACACACTCTTACCATAAGATCCAACAATCACACCTTTTGGTATTTATCCAAACAAAATGAAAACTTAGGTCCACACAAAAATCTGCATGCATATGTTCATAGCAACTTTATTTATAATTGCTGAAACTTGAAAGCAACCAAGATATCCTTCAGCAGGTGAATGGATAAACTGTGGTACATTTAGACAACTTCAGCACTAAAAAGAAATGGGATATCAAACCATGAAAAAAATGAAGGAATATTAAATATATATAACTAAGTGAAAGAAACCAATCTGAAAAAGCTATATACTGTATGATTCCATGATATTCTGGAGAAGTCAGAAAAATATGAGTAGTTGCCAGGGGTTAAGGAGTAGGAAGGGATGGATAGCTGAAGCACAGAGGATTCTTAGGGCAGTGAAACTATTCCATATTTACTATAATGGTGGATACATGTCATTGTACATTTGTCCAAGCTCATAGAATGCATGACACCAAAGCTGAATTGTAATGTAAACTATGTACTTCAAGTGATAGCAATGCTGTCAATGTACCTTCATCAATTGTAACAAATATATCACATACCATTCGGGAGGGAGATGGAGATGGTGAAGGAGGCTAGGCATGTGTGGTTGTAGAGGGTGTATGGGAACACTCCATATTTTCTGCTCAATTTTGCTGTGAACCTAAAACTTCTCTAAAAAGTGAAGTCTATTTAAAAGTTTTTAAAAAGTAGTGTTTCTACAACTACTCTTGGAGAAGCCATACAAGTATCATTATGTTTAAGTATGCTTATTTTTAATTTGCATTACATTTTATGTCCCTTGATATGAGAAAACTTTTATTTTACACATTTTCTGCCTCAACAATATCTAGCATAATAACTTGAACAGAGGTGATCCTTTAACTTTTTAATGAAGAAAAATATTCATTCTGAAAACTAAACCTATCTTAAATAGCCTAATGAATTTTCTGAAACTGAACGCACCTGTGTAATCAACATCCAACTCAGCACCACAGAACCATTCCACTTGCCGTCTTCCAGTCGCTAACATCTCCAGAATAACAAGTATCCTGACTTGTAATAGCATCACACGGCTTTGCCTTGTCATTTCTTCATATGAGTGGAATAATCCAGTGTGTACTCTTATGTGTCTGGCTCTTTTTCTTCAACACTATACTTGCGAGATTCAACTCATGAATTACTTGAGTTGCATGTAATTGTATTCCAGTCACTGTCATATTGCTGTATGGTATTTGTTCCACTGTTGATAGACACATGGGTAGTCTTTAGTTTTTCTGGCAACTGCAAAAATGTAACAAATATTAACACTAATTTCTGTTGGGTAATACTGATACCTAGGAGTAAAGTTTTATTTCATAAGGTAAGCACATTTGGCTTTAGTATACATAAATATTTTTCCAAAGTTGTTAAGGCAATTTACACATCATCAATAGTGTATGATAGTTCCTCTTGTTCCATATCCTCATTAACACAGTATTTTTCTAGGATTTAACCCAAAATGATTAATTTTATTGGCATATTTTTTCATGTTATCTGCTTTTATCTTTCTGATATTGGTACAATCTGTAGAAGCATATTTTTTCATATTCCACACATTAGTAATTTGTGAGTCCACTCATTTTTTCTCATTGATTTATTATCTTTGTTATTCATATTTATGACCCAACTTTGGAATTTGTTGATTTTATTTCATATATTTTTGCTCTAATCTTTATTATTTCCATCATTCTATTTTATGTGTTTAATGCATGGCTCTTTTCTAAGCTTCTTGACTTAGACATTTAAGTTATTGTTTTTCAGACTTCTTTCTTTTATCATTTATACATTTCCTTCTAAGCACTTCATATCAATAGTATGTTCTGTCATATCTTAATTATCATTTGTTTCAAAATATTTTCTGTGACAAACTTTAAAAGGACACAGAAATGTTAAAAAATAAAAGTACCTTTAACTGTGAAGGGTTTGCTATTTTACCCTATTTACAAGCTAACAAATTAGGCAGACATTTTCATGAATGCTGGCTGAAGACACACAATAATTGGGTCAGAATCAAAGAAGTATATTACACATAGCACAGCAAGGAGCATGAGTATCACGTGTGCACTGCTTCCACTTGCTGCACAAGTCCCACAGGAGTGAATTAGAAAGGCCCAGGTAAACCCTGAACATGCAGTTAATTTTTATCATAGCTGAAGAATCCCAAGTTTGAGAACCCAAATAAGCAGCAAGTCTGCCTGACCTTTGTCCCAGAGAATGGAGACATTACTTTTATCATGCTGGACAGTAAAGAAAACAAAAAGAAAGAAAGAAATGAAAACCTGCCCTTTCAAGAAAGTGTAGTCTGTAACAAATACTGTCAGTGCCTCTGCTCCCAAGATGTTCAGAAGTATGAGACTTATGAAGAATTATCTCCCATCAGTAATTTCTGCTTTGATTTCCTCTTTGAACCATGACAACAGGCAACATTTTTTTCATGACCATTGATATGCATTTGCAAAGCGTATTTGTAAACTTTGGCCCTGACTTTGAATCCCATAGACCCATTTTCTATTTATCTCTTTTAATGCAGCTGAGCATAAAACAGGAGAATCGGGCTTCCCTGGTGGCGCAGTGGTTGAGAGTCCGCCTGCCGATGCAGGGGATACGGGTTCGTACCCTGGTCCGGGAAGATCCCACATGCCGCGGAGCGGCTGGGTCCGTGAGACATGGCCGCTGAGCCTGCGCATCCGGAGCCTGTGCTCCGCAACGAGAGAGGCCACAACAGTGAGAGGCCCACGTATCACACACACGCAAAAAAAAAAACAGGAGAATCTAGGAGGGTGTTCTGTACATAATTAGGGTCCCTTCCATCTGCATCTCTAGAAATAATTATTACTATGATTTCAGACAGTGTTTAATTGTTATGGAGATAATGGGACACAGAGCTATTTCAAAAGACAGCATGTCAAAAAGAAGTGTGCTGATCTGAAAATCAATCTAATAAATCTGGCAGTAAAAATGGAAAACAAAATGAGTTTTCTGAGAGAATCAATGTATAAAATATTTCCCATTGACATACGGTCTTTGGGTAAAGAAAAAAAAACTTTTTTTTTTAAATTTCAGAAATAAAATATGTAATATCTGCTAATATAACCAAACTTTAAAGAGGCAATCTGCTGTAGGATGACATTTCCATTGTTTAAAACACTGTCTTCTTGAAATTAGAAAAGGGGTGAGGGCGAACTGCGTTAGACCTTGCACTTTATTTGGCCCAATGTGTTTTTTAATGACTAATTGGTTGTAGAAGGGAGAACAAACATTAATATTCCTTATATGTCCCTCTTCAAAGCTAGATTTTCAAAAGTCACAGTAAGCCTCTTCTTTTCCTGCCCCTGGTGAAATAATATCAGTAGGTAAACTATTTAGCAGCTCATTAAGAAGAGCAGCAACTATGAAGCTCCTCAGATTCTCAAGTAAAGTGAAAACCATTACTATATGAAGAAAAGAAAAAACAATGTTACAAGCGTTTGGTCTTGGAAGAGCACTAGTAGCCCAAAGCTAAATATTTGGCTTTTTAACTTCCAATTAGTCAATGTGAAAATAAGAAAATTTACAACTTTATAAAAGTACTTAATGATTAAATTGACTGCCATCATTTCATAGTCCATGGTATGGATTCTAAAGGAGATTCAACTGGCATGCTAAATTGTACACAATGATAGAGGAATTGTATTTAACAAAATGAAACAGCATTTGGGTCATTTCAGAAAAATTGTCATGATTGATGAATCATTCATGGTCTTGGAAAGAAACAGAATGCATACCACTTGGTTCAAATGAGATTTAATGAAGGTATTAACTTAGAGAGCTGTGGGCAGTATAAGGATACTTGTAAAGAGTACAGAGACAACCAGTGACAGGCAACAGAGAAAACTATAGGGCTAAAAAGTCAGGGATGAAATAATGTTACCATATCATTTGTGAGAGCTGACTATGAGGTGGGTCTGCTTGATGGAACTGTGAAGGAGAACTGAGGAGATGATTTAAAAAATGGAGCCCTTGAAGCAAGAAGGGACCAGGGACAAAGTATCTTTCTTGCTGCATTCTGATCTCCTACTATTATCTTCCATTGGCCTATGCCAATGCAGTGTGGACTGATAAGTGAAATGCTTAAGAAATGGCTTTCAAAACAAAAACAAAACCTTGATTTTAGAATTTGCTAATACCCACGGTGTATGCACTTCCACCATGGCTGATTTCAGTCTACCAGTGTGATATCATTGAACTGGAGGTGGGAATAGATGCACATAACTGGCTTTTGCAAGTTGGCAGTGAGCTGGATCTCGCACATTACTGGATTAACTTCAGCAAAAGCCAGCCACCAAGGAGTTCAGGGACTACAGTATGCAGGATATTTAAAGCAAGGTAAAAACTAATGGAGATGTAATTTGGGAGTGGGAGGTAGGGGAGGTGGTCACATGGAGAATGACAATATTGAAAACGTATATGACTTGCCCCAAATTTCTTCATTATCGACCCAGCCAGGACTCAAACCTAATTCTGATATAGAACAGGGTGTTCTCTCCTACATTGTTCTACCTCTTTAATGTAATGTCTGGTTAGGGAAAAAAAAAAAAAAAAAAAAGCTCTATTTTACATGTACCCATAGATTTCATAAGAAAAACTTTTGACCCAAGCCTGAATTGAAGCAAAGTTTCAGAGATGAAAAACTACTTAGTTAGAAGTTTAACTTCTGGAGGGTTTGCTAAGAGAAAATACATTTTAGGCTTAGAAACTAAGCCTTTTCATCTTTGACTTTTAAGATGGAGTGGGGTAGTTAGGATAGATTTCAGTAGGATCCAATGATAGGAGAAGAAAGAAAGTATGTGCTTTCTTCTTCCAGAAAGTTTATTCAGAGACTGTTGGGGAAAAACTGTCTTTCATAAATCACCACTTTGACAAGGTTTTTGAAGATGATATTCAAGCATCCAAATGGTGGAAGTTACAATTAAGTATCTTTTCTTAAGAACTTTTAAAACTAAGATTTGATGATCTTGAATCATCCAGTTGTCAAATATAATTTATATTTTTTTTCTGTGAAATGATAATCACAAATTAAAGTCTTCATTTATTGAACATCTACTAGAAGTCAGTCATTTTTTATTTGTAATATATAGTGGGAGGTTAATATGGGACTTTTCCTGTCTCAGATTTGATTGAGGATGCAAAATTTCACAAAGAAACTACTTTGTGACACAGCCTTCCAAATTCCAAAGTGAGGATTTGCAAGAAAGAAAGTATCTTATATTGGTTTTCAGACCCATAGCCCAGTATCTAATCAGAAGTGTAAATGGGTTGAGTTTGAAGAAGTTGGAAGAGTGAATTACTTCAGGAAGTGTTGCAAATTTCCCCTCCTCTTCCAGAGGGGCTTTCCCTTCAACTCAATCTGGGTTAGAGGGGTGTTAAGGGAGCTTGGTAAAGGATTTTCTGTAACTCTGCTGACATTTGGGTGGGATATTTCACGGAAATAATGTTTGACAGATGCCTTTCAGGAATGTAAAGTTGAGAGGATGAATCTATAAGCCTGAGGCATGAAAGGGAGAGCAATGGGATGACAATAGGATTGAACTTTATTTCTACCAACAGTGGGGTGACAATGCATGAATCTTGCTCATGAGGCAGAGTGGCCATTGGATAGAATTGACTGCGGCCCTCTTAAGTCCTGTCCAAAGCAGGGTTGTAGGAGTGATATGATATCGACAGAGAAGATGAACTGCCAATTGTCCAAGAATCCAGAGAAGAAATTTAAGTGACCATATGGAAAAAGTAATACCAAATATGTCACCAGCATCTTGGGAAAGACAGTCCAAGGTCATTAAAAACACTGCCAAGGGCTTCCCTGGTGGCGCAGTGGTTGAGAGTCCGCCTGCCGATGCAGGGGACGTGGGTTCGTGCCCCAGTCTGGGAGGATCCCACATGCTGCGGAGCGGCTGGGCCCGTGAGCCATGGCTGCTGAGCCTGTGTGTCCGGAGCCTGTGCTCCACAATGGGAGAGGTCGCAACAGTGAGAGGCCCGCGTACCGCAAAAAAAAAAAAACAAAAAAACAAAACAAAAAAACACTGCTAAGAGAGAGCCAGCACCCAATACCCACAAATCCCAGAAAGTCCTGATGTTAAATTAGGACAAGACCTGGCAAGTAAAATAATGATTTTTCCCTAATTATCCCTAATTTGCTCCAGCTTCAAAGTACTCAAATACTGAGCTGTCAGAAGCCATGGCTAGTTAACTTGCAGTAGGCAAGAAACACAGTATGAGAACATAGAAAAGCTAGCTATCCCCCTTTCTCACTACAATTTTTCCAAGCATAAAGCAAGCTGGAAGTGGGAAAGGAAGTCTGAAGTTTTTATTGTTACTTTAGAAAAAAAAAAATCTCTAAAATTTGTTATAAGTGCCTCTAAGTCTTTTAAATATCAGAATAACCAAAAAAATTAGTTTTTCTTCAGTATCCTCAGGAGACTGATTCAAGGATTCCTGCCCACCCCCATGATACCAAAATACACAGATGCTCAAGTCTCTTATATAAAATGGCACAGTACAGCAGGCCCTCTGTATCCACAGTTTCCATGGATATAGAGAGTCAACTATATGGAGGCATAGAGAGCACAAATAAAAAAAAATGAGATAAATATGACAGTAATACTACTAAGAAAATTAGAAATGATGTTTGTAACAAATATAATTGTTTGGATATAAAAATAACCCATAAATTTATAGGAAAAAAGAAAATCAGCTAAATAGGAAAAAAAATGGACAAATGCTATCAATAGGCATTTCACAGAGGAGGAACTATGAAAGCATAGTAAATATTTGGAAGCTGTTCAATCCCTCTAAAAAGCAGGGAAATACAAAGTAGAACCTGAATAAAATTCTATCTTACACATACCCGATATGCAAAATAAAAGCCTGACAAATCAAGTGCTAAAAAGAGTGCAGAGCAAGAGAAATTTATGTATAGGGTATAAATTGGATCAAATTTGGAAAATTATTTGGAATTATTTGTAAAGTTGATGTAATGGCATGATACTGTTTCAGTTCAAGTAATCTGTGAACATGAATCTCAAAATTCCCTTTCCTGAGTGGTTTCAAGTTAGGGTTTGCCATATGAAAAAATTTACCTGTTTAGTTAGCATCTGTAAGTGGCAGACTCAATAGTGACAGTGAGTTCCAATTTGTCCTCTTATTTCACTCCTCAACCTGCCCAGCTTTCTTTCTTTGTCAGTCTTGTTGGATGTATTCCTGCAAACTCAGAGGTGATATCCACAAAAATCCAGCAAACTTCCTTAGACTTCTATATCAAACTCCTTAACAATTTCACTCCAGCTCCCGGATATGCCTCCCTTCCCACAAGCTTCAACTGTTTCAACCACATCAGGAGTGGGTAATTACTTTTCTCTGATCCTATTCAGAGCTTTACTTCTCCAGCACTTCCCATAATTTTATAAGATTAATTTTTATAAAAAGTTCCTTACTCCATAATACATAGTAGTTCTATTACCCTGATCAAACATTGACCCATGTGTAACTTCTGATTCTGCAAAGCCTTTCTTAAGTACGTATTCTGAAGTATTTCTTGTCCCCGTACATCAGAAAATATAAAAAGAATGTTTTTGTTTGGGAATTTTATTGCAATGTATTTGCAGTAATAAGACTGAATTTAATCCAAATGCCCATCAAATATAGGATGGATAAATAATGTGTTGATATAGTTACTTACAAAGAAAATGTACAAATTATAGCTTTTACATCAACATAGTCAAATCTCGGGAAACAAAATATTGACATAAAAAGTCATACAAGAGTAATTATTTAATGGCTCAGTTTATAAAAAGGAAATTATCTTTCAAGCATAAACAATATTTTTTTGCTGTACTTAAGTATTTGGTAAAATAATATGGAAAAAAGAGGGCATGATAATCACTAAATTCAGGGCAGTAGTTACTCCTGGAGAAGAAAGACTAAAATGGGAACTGGGAGAGACTGTAAGGTAAGTATTAATGTGTTGAATTATGATTCCTGCCAAATTCATATGTTGAAGTCCTAACCCTCAGTACCTCAATATGTGACTTTATTTGGAGTTAGGGTCTTTACAGAGATAATCAAGATAAAATAATCTCATTAAGGTGGGTGCTAATCCAATATGAGTGCCATCTTTTTAAAAAGGGAAATTTAGTCACAGAGACATATGCAGGGGCAAGATGATGTGAAGACAGGGAGAAGGAGGTCACCTACAAGCCAAGTCAAAAGGCCTGAAACCCATTCTTCCCTCAGAAAGAACCAACACTGCCAACTCCCTCATCTGAGACTTCTAGCCTCCAGAGCTGTGAGACAATACCTTTCTCTAGTTTAAGCCATTCCTATTGATTCTGTTTCTCTGGAAGCCACTAACACAAGAAGAGTCTTCAGGCTTCAGTTTCATCCAAACCATGGAGGAAAAACAACACCATGAAACATGTTTGGAAAAGCAATTGTGGGAAAGTAAAAAGGGGATCTAAGAGAATAACCCTTTATGTTCTACATGTTAATACATTGATTACACAGCATTATCTCAATCACAATAAAAGCCTATGAAATAGGCATTATTAGCCCCATTTTAAAGACAAAGAAAAGGAGATTTTAGGGTTTCTAATTAATTTACTCTGACACATAGCTAGTAAATAACAAATCTGGAATTTACAATTTAAGGGGGACTGTCTGAGGAATAAGTGTACCAAAACTAGCTGAACTTAATTACTAGAAAAAACTACCGTATCGTAAGAAACATGTGAGTGCATTTCTTTTTATTTCTTCCTGTAATAACACCTCTCTCCCTAGTTTTCTCCTTAGTTTTCTAGCACCTTGAGATGACTCTGGCCAAGGACAAAAGGTCATGAATTTGGCTAATTGTGATTTCCAAACATGGCTAACCATCAAAATCACATGGGGAGAATTGTTTTTAAATAAAGATTAGGAAATCCTATGTTTGTAAAATGGTGTTGGCCAATTTCTGAAATTCTGTCCATATTTTTTCCAGCTTTATGCAGATAAAATTGACATATAACATTTTGTAAGTTTAAGGTGCACAATGTGATCATTTGATACACTTATAATTAGAAAACTATTACCACCATAGCATTAGCTAACATGTCCTGTCACATAATTAACATTTATTTTTTGTGATGAGAATTCTACTCATATTTTATTTTTTCTAACATCTTAATTGGAGTATAATTGCTGTACAATGGTGTGTTAGTTTCTGCTTTATGAAAAAGTAAATCAGCCATACATATATACATATCACCATATCTCCTCCCTCTTGTGGCTCCCTCCCACCCTCCATATCCCAACCCTCCAGTTGGTCAGAAAGCACCAAGCTGATATCCCTGGGCTATGTGGCTGCTTCCCACTAGCTATCTATTTTACATTTGTTAGTATATATATATGTCCATGCTACTCTCTCATGTCATCCCAGCTTACACTTCCCACTCCCCGTGTCCTCAATTCCATTCTCTACATCTTTATTCCTGTCCTGCCCCTAGGTTCCTCAGAACCTTTTTTTTTTTTTTTTTTTACATTCCATATATTTGTGTTTGAATATGGTATTTTTTTTTTCTCCTTCTGACTTACTTCACTCTGTATGGCAGACTTTAGGCCCATCCAACTCAATACAAATAACTCAATTTCATTTTGTTTTATGGCTGAGTAATATTCCATTGTATATATGTGCCACATCTGCTTTATCCATTCATCTGTCAATGGACACTTAGGTTGCTTCCATGTGCTTGCTATTGTACACAGACCTTTTGAACATTGTGGTACATGACTTTTTGAATTATAGTTTTCTCAAGGTATATGCCCAGTAGTGGGATGGTGAGGCTGTATGGTAGTTCTATTTTTAGTTTTTTAAGGAACTTCCATACTGTTCTCTATAGTGGCTGTATCAATTTACATTCCCAACAGCAGTGTAAGATGGTTCCCTTTTCTCCACACCCTCTCCAGCATTTATTGCTTGTAGAGTTTTTGATGATGGCCATTCTGACAGGTGTGAGGTGATACCTTATTGTAGTTTTGATTTGCATTTCTCTAATGATTAGTGATCTTGAGCATCCTTTAACGTGTTTGTTGGCAATCTGTATATCTTCTTTGGAGAAATGTCAATTTAGCTCTTTACCGATATTTGGATTGGGTTGTTTCTTTTTTTGATACTGAACTGCATGAAAGCTGGTAAATTTTGGAGATTAATCCTTTGTCAGTTGCTTCATTTGAAAATATTTTCTCCCATTATGAGGGTTGGCTTTTCGTCTTGTTTATGGTTTCCTTTGCTGTGCAAAAGCTTCTAAGTTTCATTAGGTCTGATTTGTTTACTTTTGTTTTTATTTCCAATTCTGTAGGAGGTGGGTAAAAAGGATCTTGCTGTGATTTATGTTACAGAGCACTCTGCCTATATTTTCCTCTAAAAGTTACATAGTGTCTGGCCTTACATTTAGGTCTTTAATCCATTTTGTGTTTATTTTTGTGTATGGTGTTAGGGAGTGTTCTAATTTCATTCTTTTACATGTAGCTGTCCGGGTCTCCCAGCACCATTTATTGAAAAGGTTTTTTCTCCATTGTATATTCTTGCCTCCTTTATCAAAAATAAGGAGACCATAAGTGTGTGGGTTTACCTCTGGGCTTTCTATCCTATTCCATGGATCTATATTTCTGTTTGTATGCCAGTACCATACTATCTTGATTACTGTAGCATTGTATAGTCTGAAGTCTGGTAGCCTTATTCCTCCAGCTCCGTTTTTATTTCTCAAGTTTGCTTTTGCTATTTAGGGGCTTTTGTGTTTCCATACAAATTGTGATTTTTTTTGTTCTAGTTCTGTGAAAAATGTCAGTGGTAGTTTGACAGGGATTGCATTGAATCTGTAGATTGCTTTGGGTAGTAGAGTCATTTTCACAATGTTGATTCTTCCAATCCAAGAACATGGTATATCTCTCCATCTGTTTGTATCATCTTTAATTTCTTTCTCCAGTACCTTATACTTTTCTGCATACAGACCTTTTGTCTCCTTAGGTAGATTTATTCCTAGGTATTTTACTCTTTTTGTTGCAATGGTAAATGGGAGTATTTCCTTAATTTCTCTTTCAGATTTTTCATCCTTAGTGTATAGGAATGCAAGAGATTTCTGTGCATTAATTTTGTATCATGCTACTTTAACAAATTCATTGATTAGCTCTAGTAGATTTCTGGTAGCATCTTTAGGATTTTCTATATATAGTGTCACGTCATCTGCAAGCAGTGACAGCTTTACTTCTTCTTTTCTGATTTAGATTCCTTTTATTTCTTTTTCTTCTCTGATTGCTGTGGCTAAAACTCCCAAAACTATGTTGAATAATAGTGGTGAGAGTGAGCAACGTTGTCTTATTCCTGATCTTAGAGAGAATGTTTTCAATTTTTTACTTTGAGAATGATGTTGGCTGTAGGTTTGTCATCTATGGCCCTTGTTATGTGGAGGTAATTCCCTCTATGCCTACTTAAGGAGGGTTTTTATCATAAATGGGTCTTAAATTTTGTCAAAAGGTTTTTTGCATCTATTGAGATGATCATATGGTTTTTCTCCTTCAGTTTGTTAATATGTTGTATCACATTGATTGATTTGCATATATTGAAGAATCCTTGCATTTCTGGGATAAACCCCACTTCATCATGGTGCATGATGCCTTCAATGTGTTGTTGGCTTCTGCTTGCTAGTATTTTGTTGAGGATTTTTGCATCTATGTTCATCAGTGATACTGGCATGTAGTTTTCTTTCTTTGAAACATCTTTGTCTGGATTTGGTATCAGGGTGATGGTGGCCTCATAGAATGAGTATGGGAGTGTTCCTCCCTCTGCTATATTTTGGAACAGTTTGAGATGATAGGTGTTAGCTCTTCTCTAGGTGTTTGATAGAATTTACCTGTGAAGCCATCTGGTTCTGGGCTTTTGTTTGTTGGAAGATTTTTAATACCAGTTTCAATTTCAGTGCTTGTGATTTGTCTGTTTATATTTTCTATTTCTCCCTGTTTCAGTTTTGGAAGGTTGTGCTTTTCTCAGAATTTGTTCATTTCTTTCAGGTTGCCTATTTTGTTGGCATATAGTTGCTTGTAGTAGTCTCTCACGTTCCTTGATATTTCTGCAGTGTCAGCTGTTACTTCTTTTTCATTTCTAATTCTATTAATTGGAGTCTTCTCCCTTTTATTCTTGATGAATCTGGCCAATTGTTTATCAACTTTCTTTATCTTCTCAAAGTACCAGCTTTTAGTTTTATTGCTCTTTTCTATTGTTTCCTTAATTTCTTTTTCATTTATTTCTGATCTGATCTTTATAATTTCTTTCCTTCTGCTAACTTTGCAGTTTTTTTGTTCTTTCTCTAATTACTTTAGTTGTAAGGTTAGGTTGTTTATTTGAGATGTTTCTTGTTTCTTGAGGTAGGATTGTATTGCTATAAACTTTCCTCTTAGAACTGCTTTTGTTATATCCCATAGGTTTGGGGTCGTTGTGTTTTCATTGTCATTTATTTCTAGTTATTTTTGTATTTCCTCTTTGATTTCTTAAGTGGTCTCTTTGTTATTTAGTAGTATATTGTTTAGCCTCCATGTGTTTGTATTTTTTACTGATTTTTTTCCCTGTATTTTATATCTAGTCTCATAGCTTTGTGGCCGGAAAAGATACTTGATGCGACTTCAATTTTCTTAAATTTACCAAGGCTTGATTTCTGACTCAAGATATGATCTATCCCAGAGAATGTTCCATGAGCACTTGAGAAGAAAGTGTATTCTGCTATTTTTGGATGGAATGCCCTTTAAATATCAATTAAATCCATCTTGTTTAATGTATCATTTAAAGATTGTGTTTCATTATTTATTTTCATTTTGGATGATCTGTCCATTGGTTAAAGTGGGGTGTTAAGTCCCCTACTATGATTGTGTTACTGTTGATTTCCCCTTTCATGGCTGTCAGCATTAGCCTTATGTGTTGAGGTGCTCCTATGTTGGGTACATAAATATTTACAATTGTTATATCTTCTTCTTGGATCAATCCCTTGATCATTATGTAGTGTCCTTCCTTGTCTTTTGTAATAGTCTTTATTTTAAAGTCTATTTTGTCTGATATGAGAATTGCTACTCCAGCTTTCTTTTTATTTCCATTTGCATGGAATATCTTTTTCCATCCCCTCACTTTAAGTTTTTTTGTGTCCCTAGGTCTGAAGTGGGTCTCTTGTAGACAGCATATATATGGTCTTGTTTTTTTATCCATTCAACCAGTCTATGTCTTTTGGTTGGAACATTTAATCCATTTACATTTAATGTAGTTATCAATATGTGTTTGCCTATTACCATTTTGTTAATTGTTTGGGGTTTATATTTGTAGGTCTTTTCCTTCCTTTGTGTTTCCTGCCTAGAGAAGTTCCTTTATTATTGTTATAAAGGAGGTTTGGTGGTGCTGAATTCTCTTAGCTTTTGCTTGTGTGTAAAAGTTTTAATTTCTCTGTCAATTCTGAATGATATCCTTGCTGGGTAGAGTAATCTCGGTTGTAGGTTTTTCTCCTTCATCACTTTAAATATGTCCTGCCACTCCCTTTTGGCTTGCAGAGTTTCTCCTAAAAGATCAGCTGTTAACCTTATGGAGATTCCCTTGTGTGTTATTTGTTGTTTATCCCTTGCTGCTTTTAATATGTTTTCTTTGTATTTCATTTTTGATAGCTTGATTAATATGTGTCTTGGCATGTTTCTCCTTGGATTTATCCTGTGTGGGACTCTCTGTGCTTCCTGGACTCGATTGACTCTTTCCTTTCCCATATTAGGGAAGTTTTCAACTATAATCTCTTCAAATATTTTCTCAGTCTCTTTTTCTCTTCTTCTTCTGGGACACCTATAATTCGAATGTTGGTGTGTGTTTAGTGTTGTCCCAGAGGTCTCTGGGACTGTTCTCTATTCTTTTCATTCTTTTTACAGCTGTGTGGTAGTTATTTCCACTATTTTAGCTTCCAGGTCACATATCCATTCTTCTGCCTCATTTATTCCACTATTGATTCCTTCTAGAGAGTTTTTAATTTCATTTTTTTTGTGTTTTTCAATATCATTTGTGTGCTCTTTTCTTTTTCTAGGTCCTTGTTAAATCTTTCTTGTATTTTCTCTATTCTATTTCCAAGATTTTGGATCATCTTTACTATCATTACTCTGAATTCTTTTTCAGGTAGACTGCCTATTTCGTCTTCATTTATTTGGTCTGGTGGGATTTTTCTTTGCCTCTTCTTCTGCTGTGTGATTCTCTGTCTTCTCATTTTGCTTAACTTACTGTGTTTGGGGACTCCTTTTCACAGGCTGCAGGTTCATAGTTCCTTTTGTTTCGGGTATCTGCCCCCAGTGGCTAAGTTTGATTCAGTGGGTTGTGGTAGGCTGCCTGGTGGAGGTGACTGGTGCCTTTGTTTTGGTGGATGAGGCTGGATCTTGTTTTTCTTGTGTGCAGGACTGTGGTGGTATGTTTTGGGGTGTCTGTGACCTTATTATGATTTTAGGCAGCCTCTCTTCTAATGGGTGGGGTTGTGTTCTTGTCTTGCAAGTTGTTTGGCATAGGTTGTCCAGCACTGTAGCTTGCTGGTCCTTGAGTGGAGCTGGGTCTTAGCGTTGAGATGGAGATCTCTGGGAGAGCTTTGCCATTTGATATTATATGGAGCCAGGCAGTCTCTGGTGGACCAATATCCAGAACTCGGCTCTCCCACCTCAGAAGCCCAGGCCTGACATCCGTCTGGAGTGCCATGACCCTGTCAACCACACAGCTCAGAAAAAAAGGTAGAAAAAGAGAAATAAATTTAAAAAATGGTAAATAAATAAAATAAAGTTACTAAAATAAGAAACAAAAAATATTAAAAAATTAAAAAGTAATAAAAGAAAGAAAGAAGAGAGCAACCAAAGCAATAAACAAATCCACCAATGATAAAAAGCTCTAAAACTATACTAAAAACAAAAAACAAAACAGAAAACAGACAGACAGAACCCTACCACAAATGATAAAAGCAAAAGTAGATAGACAAACTCAGACAAAGAATCACTCAAAAAAAGATAAAAAGGAAATACATATATATAGGAAGAGAGCAACCAAATCAATAAACTAATCTACCAATTATAATAAACTCTATATACTTAACTAAGATAAACATAAAACCAGAAACAAATTAGATGCAGAAAGCAAACCCCAAGTCTACAGTTGTTCCCAAAGTCCACCACCTCAATTTTGGGATAATTCATTGTCTATTCAGGTATTCCATAAATGCAGCTAATATCAAGTTGATTGTGGAGATTTAATCCACTGCTCCTGAGACTGCTGGGAGAATTCCCCTTTCTCTTCTTTGTTCACACAGCTCTTGGGGTTCAGCTTTTGATTTGGCCCCACCTCTGTGTGTAGGTCGCCTGAGGGTATCTGTTCTCCACCCAGACAGAATGGGATTAAAATAGAAGCTGATTAGTGGGCTCTGGCTCACTCAGGCTGTGGAGAGGGAGGGTTATGGAATGTGGGGCAAGCCTGCTGCGGCAGAGGCCAGCATGAGGTTGCAACAGCCTGAGGCATGCCGTGTGTTCTCCTGGGAAGTTGTCCCTGGATCACGGGACCCTGGCAGTGGCAGGCTCCACAAATTCTTGGGAGGGGAGTTGTGGATAGTGACTTGTGCTTGCACACAGGCTTCTTGGTCGCTGCAGCAGCAGCCTTAGCATTTCATGCCTATCTCTGGTGTCCGTGCTGATAGCTGCGGCTCATGCTGTTCTCTGGAGTTTGTTTATGTGGTGCTCTGAATCCCCTCTACTCACGCACCTCAAAACAATGGTCTCTTGCTTCTTAGGCAGTTCCAGACTTTTTCCTGGACTCCCTCCCAGCTAGCTGTGGCACACTATCCCACTTCAGGCTGTGTGCACACAGCCAACCCCAGTCCTCTCCCTGGGGTCTGACCTCCGAAGCCTGAGCCTCAGGTTCCAGCCCCCACCTACCCTGGCGGGTGAGCAGACAAGCCTCTTGGGCTGGTGAGTGCTGGTCGGCACCAGTCCTCTGTGCAGGGATCTTTCCACTTTGCCCTCTGCATCCCTGTTGCTGCTCTCTCCTCTGTGGCTCTGAATCTTTCCCCACACCACTCCCCATCTCCACCAGTGAAGGGGCTTCCTAGTGTCTGGAAACTTTTCCTCCTTCACAGCTCCTTCCCCGAGGTACAGGTCCTGTCCCTATTCTTTTGTCTCTGTTTTTTCTTTTTTCTTTTGCCCTCCCCAGGTACATGTGGAGTTTCTTGCCTTTTGGGAAGTCTGAAGTCTTCTGCCAGTGTTCTGTAGGAGTTGTCCTACATATAGATGTATTTCTGATGTACTTGTTGGGAGGAAGATGATCTCCACGTCTTATTCCTCCACCATCTTGAGCATTTCCCCTCTACCCATATTTTAAAACTACATCTTTACCTGACCAAATTTCCTGACAGCAATTAATATATACAGCTTCTCTGAAATTCTATAGAATTTATGTTACCCGTTTTACACATATCAAATTCTATCTTGCAAAATAGTTATATATTTATGTTTCTCTCAGATAGTAGGTTAATATTTCTTAAAATTAGTCTTCATATTTGGCTAAAACACTTTTTTCCAAGCATAGCATAGTATTATACATACACTGGATTCACAAAAGTAAATTTAGGCATAAATAAATAACTTATAGGTTAGAAAACAACATTGTAGTGAGGTTAAGAATAGTTAGAAGCAGGTAAATCTTACAATGTAGACATGGAGAAGGAAAAAATATCACAAAAATTGATGGCCTTAAAACAGTGTTACAGTGTATGTAAGAAGATTAGGATGTTACATAATTCTATGGAATCATGTTTATTGAGTAATTTAAAATGTTAAATAAGTATACTCATCTCCATAAATTGTTGATTTTAATCTGAAACTAGTAATATATACAATTTATTGAGTGCATTCTTGGTGCAATCGGATACAGTTTACATACTTTATATGATTTATTTCATTTAATTGTCACAACTCTGCAAGGTAAATTTTTTTGTTTACATCTTATAGATGAAGAACAGAGGGCCAGAAAAATATTCTAAACCCACAGAACAGTTTCACAGATCTTTATCTTGTCCTTGGTAGAGCCACATAAGGACAATTGGCCTAGGCCAGCATATAGATTTTATCCAGCATACCTCAAATGGATTATGTCTAGGGACCAATATTACAGCAGTCCCCCTTTTTCTGTAGGGCACACATTCCAAGACCCCCACTGGATTCCTGAAGTCGCATATAGCACCAAACCTTATATATACTGTTTTTTCCTATGCATATATACCAAAGATAAATTTTAATCTATAAATTAGGCACAGTAAGAGATTAACAACAATAATAATAAAATAGAAGAACTATAATAATATACTGTAATAAAAGTTATATGGTTATGGTCTGTCTTTCATAATATCTTATTGTTTTGTACTTACCCTTCTACTTTTGATGATGTGATGTGATAAAATGCCAGTGAAGTGAGGTAAATGACTAGGCATTGTGACTTAGCATCAGACTACTATAGCCCTGGTGATACATTAAAAGGAAAATTATCTGATCTAGGTGATCCTTGGTCATGGATCCGTGATGATGTTGATGGTTGGATGAGGATCAGGCTTGTCAAGGGTTGGGGATCCCAGGCTGGACAGAGCAGGAGAGCACAAGATTGCATCATGCTACTCAGAAAACTGTTGAAAGTGAAACTTCAGAAAAGGGGGGACTGCTGTAGTTGCTAAAAGGCCAGAAGACTAGACTTCAACTAAGTAGCAGACTGGAGCTTAATTCATTAATTCAAAAATTCACTCACTATAGTGGTATTTTGGGGTCACCTTCTCTATACCAAACACTCAGCTAACCTATCTATAGGAAAAGCTAGATTCATATATGAGCACAAACTACCTCTGTGCATTCATTACTTTTTACTTTAATCATTAATAATCTTATATATTCATCTCTGAAATTGGAAACCTGTTAACTCATGTCATATGATTATTGTGATAAATAGCTTATAAAAACAATTTAAAACCACTTAAGAAAAATATAAAGTTCTAGAGAAAAATCTCATAAAATATTCCCTATAGTAATGGGTCCATACTAAAACTAGACACATCTGTTTAAAAGGCAATTTTTAATAATTACAGCTTTGAATTTTAATTTAAAATAAGCCTGTTAACTTAAAATAAATCTGGCATTAAAACAGTTTTCATATCAGAATAAATGTGTTTTTCTCCCCAAAGTAAGCTTGATAAAATCTATTTAATTGTGTAATCTTAACTTCCCATTATTGGGTAACTAAAATTAGCAATGATAAGTGTTTAAATAAGCAAATTCCAATTACTATTAACATAAGCAATTCATTATTCAAATATGATCAATGTAGCTATTAAAGTACTGTAAACAGAATCATTACCAATGTGAATTATATTACTACACTATACACAGTCTATCAGATACACTTTTTTTGGTGAGTTTTATTTATTGTACTTTGTATATTTATATACCACATCTGCTACATATGTGTATGTAAATTTTCTATTTGTGAACATTCACCTCTATCACTTTTTTCTGGTTTGTAAGCAAAAACTAGAAGAACATTAGAGATTTGTAAATAATACATGCCAGAAAAAACCTACCCTTATTTTACACTAAACCTCATTGGCTAAATATAGCTGATCGTGGCTTTCAAGTCTAATTTTAAATTCTATGTCATTTTTGTGACTTTTTCCCCCCTTTTTTAAAGATATATGGCCTCATCATTATGTTGTCACTCATGTGGCTGAAAATATCTTTAAGTGAAGTATGGACTCAGTTATAGTTTAAAGTAAGACTTTTAAGATATTCTGAATCTGCCAGTTTCATACAAGATGGTAGTGGTTGTGGTGTTTCTGTGTTTGTGTGTTTGTGTATAGAGGTGGGATTCAGTGAGGAAATAAATGTTAAGTGCTTCTTAGAGCAACAATCAGCACACTGATCAGACCAATAACTCCCTTAGTCAAACCTGGAAGACTCCACGCTACCACATACATGGGTCTATAGGGCACTGGGATGAACCTGCCAACCAATTAATGTGAAAGAGCAGGCATTATTATTTCTACTTTACAAAAGAGAAAATTGATTAGTAAACTGTTTAAATGTGACTTTCTCCAAAGACAGTTTGTCCAGATAATAATAGCAAAGTATTGAAGTTTGCAAGGTATACTATTAACTATTAAAGTTAAGAAAAGATAACTTAATCTAAGTGCTAGATGGATATTATGGAAACAAACTATGTTGAATAATTTTCCAGTAAGTGATAGGTTGGGCAGGATGATCCTACACCACAGTTGTTTTTGTGAAGTCTTGATGGTTAGAAAAGGAGAGAAACTGCTTAATTAATTTTGTCTAACATTTTTCAACCCCTTTGTGAGTGCAATCTGCCTTTTATTTGCATAAAGTTATTTTGTTATACAATGATAAAGCAGAGTTCTATTCTGAGAAGGAATGTTTTATGTCAATGAAAACTCAAACTTGGCATAACAACGAAATTTAGTGTCATTATTGATAGAGTTGCTTTCCAGTATATTATTTTGTCTTTTAGGAAAACAATCCTCTAATCCTCCTGTCTCCTTCCACTGCCAGCACTGCCCAGAGGTTGGAACTTGGGCTCTAGAAAGAAGAGGAAAGTACAAGTTTGTCCCCTTGAAGCAAAAACGTTATAGACTGGCCCCTGCAACATAGAAATTGGCTGAAAGATGGAGAAAGATAATCCAAGAGCAAAGCCCTATGATGAACCTTGGACTGGACTAATTATCATTGATTTAAAGTTTGTTGTTTCAGTTATCTTTAGTTTGTCCTACTCTTTAAGTAAATTCTCTTAAATGGTCAATCTTATTATCAACAATCATGTGGAAGAAAATGTAGAAGGGTCCCACACCTTACAAGGTGCAAAGTAGCACCAAAGAAGTAAAAGTTGCCAAAAGCTTATAGTTTGCAAAATGAGACCCACAAGACAAATAGTGCAATGGTCTAGAGCCTACTAGACAGTGAGCTGAGGTAACAAGTAACACCCAGAATGTATTTGCAAAATATATAAGCATTCCTCATGGATTCATTGAGGAATCATTAGAAGAGACTGCAAAATAGTGATTTCTTATAACCATACACAGGACTTGCATCTTAATGATTTGTGCCTAATTTTAGAATCATTAGCCTGCAATAATTGTCAATCCAAGTTTGTGACCAGACACAACCAAGTAGTCCAAGATGCAGCTTCAAAGTTTCCTTGCCCTGAAACATAAATAGTTTCAGGGTTGCTACCAGCTGAAATTTTAAACAATCTTTACTGAAATTTCATTCTACAACTTGAATTAATGCATGTCAAGTCTCCTGTCATTGATGTCCTACGGCCGATATAGTGATCCTTTTACACGTATAATGAGAGTGAAGAGGCCACATGTTTGGTCTACCGAGTTTGGAACCTAAGTTTGAAATCATCAAGATTTCACATAAAAGTAGTCACCATATACATATTAGTCTTATATTTTCTAACAAGCTTTATGGCCCATTAGTATTCATAATATTTTCAAATTATTTTAAATTACCATACTCAGTAATCTGAATTACATTATGCTTTGACTGTAGCAGCTGAGCCTTACTATCCCCATTAAGGTTTCATTTATTTTTAATTAAAAATATAGAACGAGAAAATAACCAAATAAAATCAAAATGGTAACATCCTGCATTGGAATCAGGTCTGCTAAATGAGGACTCATCATCTAGTCCTACTTAATGGGAACAAGGATTAAGTGGGAATCAGAGACTATCCAATTTCTATTTGCTCTCATCATAAATTGAGTGCTAGAACATTTTTAAGACTAAATAGTAATTACAGGGTAAGGATTCGGGTACCAAGATTTTGGTGAATCTCAGTTTCTCTAATCACTTCAGCTCAGGGGGTAAATAAATGAGTCCATAGGAATTCAAAATAGCTTGAAAACTGGGTCAATTTTCTCTTATGCTTATAAATGCTGTACACAGCAATGACAGCCTGTTACAAGGCTCACCAAAATTAGTGGGAGGACATGAGCTTTAAAAGTGTGAGATTGCATTCTCTTCCTAAAGACAGAAGATGAGAACAGCCAAACACAGACAATGAAAGCACAAAATAGCTTAGGTAAAATAAAGATAAATAAATAAACAAGCAAATGAAAAAAGAAGAAAATGAGGTTCTTTATAGACATTATCTATGAATCATGAAAACTCTGCTCTAAGGTATGTATTATCATCCCTGTTACATAAAGGGGAAATGAGGCTCACTGAGCTTAAGATATATGACTGACAAGGCTTACATATTAAGTAACAAACTGGGGAGTTTAAACCTCCATCTTTCTATTTTAGGACCCATTTCATTTCCACTGTCCCATAGTGCCTCAAATCTAAGGGTGTGTATCTGTTCCAAATATTCCCCCACCCCAGACTTTGAACCATCACTTTGTTGTATCCTTTAGTTTTCTTGAGTTTTGTTCTGTTTTGTATTTTGAGATTCAATGGAAACAGAATTCAGTATTACATCCCTGTTGTGTTCAGATTAGATCACACATAAAAAATGGAACTACAGGTAATGGGCACATTTTTTCATAAATTGAAATAATTAGTATTAAGAATGAGATGGGGGCTTCCCTGGTGGCGCAGTGGTTGAGAGTCCGCCTGCTGATGCAGGGGACACAGGTTCGTGCCCCGGTCCGGGAAGATCCCACATGCCGCGGAGCGGCTGGGCCCGTGAGCCATGGCCGCTGAGCCTGCGTGTCTGGAGCCTGTGCAACGGGAGAGGCCACAACAGTGAGAGGCCTGCGTACCACAAAAAAAAAAAAAAAAAAAAAAAAAAAGAATGAGATGTAGTTAGAGGACTCACTCGGCTTATTAATTCGTTAATATAACCCAAAGAGAAGAGAACAAGCTGGTTTTATTTTATGACGTACCTGGCATCCTGCATAAAGAAAAGGATTCCTGTGAAGCCAGAGATGAAATTCTATATCTCAAAGGAGAGCAGATTTTCCTTTAAGAGAGGCAATTATATTACATTTCTTGCCCTATCTGCCCCCTTTGTTGTTCACCAGGACTGAAATAATAGATTCATCTGCCCCAAAGGTAGACATTATTAGATGCTCACTTGTGTCAACGAATGTTTGCCTCATTAACGGAAGGCTCCCCCATGCTGTGGTTAGTCATGGTTATGCATTAAGAAGAAAACTTCATTAAACAAGCACTTCAATATTCTCTTTTTACCTTTACATTTTGAATTTATGAAATGAGCTTATTCAACTTCCTCACCTTTGAATAATTTACTCAATTGATTTGTTCATTAAATGCCATCCAATCTATGTGTATATTGTTTCTTTGTAAATATACCCAAGTCTGTAGCAAGAATCATATACCTAAAATTATATAATTGTGCATTTGTCATGGGTATGGGAAGTGGGGCTATCCATCATTGCTGGTAGTTTAAAAGAAAAGAGGTAGTCTTCTGAATAGTTTTAAGTTTCTCAAGGCATATTCATATCACAGCATTAATGTATGCCTTAAGAAATGTTTATCTAAGCTTTTTGTTCTATTTTGTTTCCTAAGAATCATTATCTTACCCATAAAAGATAAAATGACATTGGAAATATTTTAGAAATAATTCAAGTATAGAATTTTCTGTGCTCTGAGTTAGGTATTTGACTTGGAGTCTGGTCCCTGGTCTTTCAAACTATGATTATTTGGCTGTTTTAGTGTAGTTCTTTAAGCAATACACAGTATACTCATTCCAGGATGAGTTAGAACCACATGTCTCTTTAGTCTTGCATGGATTCTGATTTTATTTAATAAAAAAAGCCAGTAATTCTAGAAACAATTCCAAGGATTAATTCACTGAATAATATAAGCAATCAAGTTAGTCTTTTACTAAATCCTCTGCTTAAATGATAGTATTTTACAAAGTTTTCCTTGTTTTGATTTTGAGCTATTGTAGAGTAGAAACTAGATATACAAAAAAAAAATTATACAAATGTGAGGGCTATTTCAGATAGTCAATAATAGAATGTTGATACAAAATAATTCAGTGTAAGGACCGAAGGTGATAATAACAAAGAACATAATGCCTTGCTATGTATTTATAATAAGCAAACTTGGAAAGTACTTTCATGCATGTTTGTCATAGAAAATATTCACTTTTTTATGATTAGGATGCCAGTAAAAACAAACAGGATGGGGAGTCAGAAGAATTGTGCATCCGTTCTGACTGTCCTTCTTGTTCACTGTAGCATTCTTTGACTATTAAGTGCCCACTCTAGACTTCAGTTTTTTATCTTCATAAAAAGGTTGTAATTCTGTCCCTCTCAGAGAGTTACATAATAGGATTAAATGAAATAAGTTATGTGATATTTGTGCAAAGTATAAAGCACTATGCAAATATTAGCTGCTTTTATTGCTAAAATTATTATATATTTTTGCTGTCATCTCCATGAAACATCTAAATTTCAAGCTTACTTTTGTTCAATTTACTCCTTAACATCCGCTTTTTTTTTTTTTTTGGCCACGCCACATCTTATTTCCCTAACGAGGGATCAAACCCACTCCCCCTGAAGAAGAAGCACAGAGTCTTAACCACTGTACTGCCAATGAAGTCAACATCTGCTTTCTGTTTCTTTTTTTTTTAAACATCTTGTCATCTCCAGTTCTCTGTTTCCTCTTCACCTGCCACAGCCATCACCCTATGGTTGGCATATTCAAAAATGTGTACTTCCTTTTACTGACTGATCTTTACTTTAGATTGGACTATCACTTTTTAGAAAATATTTTTAAATCTCTCTGTTCATAACTGAAATATCTTTTATAATACCATAACTCTTCCCTCCAAAGCTAAGCTTCTCTTCACCCCTCCCAAAGATGCCACCCAAAGAATGTAATAAATTTGTAGAGCAGTTCATATTTCCATTGGAATTGTGATAATTTCCACACCATAGAAGGCTGTGTCCCTGTAATATGTAAGTAAGTGCGTGGCATGTGTGTGGGTGTGTATGAATATGTGTATGTGTGTATAAACAATTATAAGAACCTATTACTAAGCTGGAGAGAAAACAAAATGGTTTAATTTAAAAGCTGGGGATAGAGAGCAGCAAGTTGATGGGAACAGTGACAAGGGACCTTGTGATACACCTATCTTGCAGGAGACCAACAAACTAGTGGGAGCTTTCAGTGCTGCCAGATACCCTCTGAGCTGCTTCCCTTTGGGAAAAGATCAACTGAATCTGGCAAATGACTAAATCACTATTTGGAAAACAAAGGTCAAGTAGAAGGCTATTCACTTTGTTTCCTCTTGTTTGCTTTTATCTGTGAACTTCTGGGAAGTTCATGTGGATTGAAGAACATTAAGTCAACATTACTCTCTGCATTGGCATGCTCACATTTCCTAATCGAGCCTGCTGAAGTACCACAACAGTGCTTCCTAGATTGCTGTTCACATCCTGTCCTGGGTCTGCCTCAATCAGACTTGATCCTGTTTTTTCAATTAAAACTGGTAGAAGTAACACAATTAGAGAATATGGAAATGAGTGTTATGAGAACAGTCAACATTTTCCAGGAGAAAGTTCTTTAGTATTTCCACCATCTGATGAAAGAGAAGAAGGACTTTGAGCTATATGGAATATAGGAGACAGTCAATGCTTAGAAAACATTGCCCATTCTTGGATGCCTATTTCTAGCCTGGACCACTCCCCTGAACTCCAGAACCATATTTCCAGCTGCTCACTCAAGAAATCCCCTTAGATTTCTAACGAGCGTCTGTCTCAAAGTTAACATGTACACAAATTGAACTCTTGATCTCTACTCTTCATCTACTCCTGCAGTTGCCTCAAAACTGCTCCTTCCTTCAGTCCTTCTATCTAAGTATAAGCTAACTCCAATATTCTAGTTAACTAGAAAAAGAAGTTTCTCTTTCACATTCCACATGCAATTTGTTAGGCCCTCTTGTTTTTATTTTCAAATTATATCCCAAATGCAACAACTTCTACCATCTCTAAACTTACCACCCTTCTAGTCCCTGGCATTTCTCATCTGATAAATGTCAGCATCCTCCTAACTGGATATGGTTACCCCCTAAAAATTATTTTCAATACAGTAGTAAGAGTAATCCAGCTAAAAAGGAAATAATGTCAAGTCACTCTTTCTGCTCAAAACCAAAGACTTCTCATTTCACTTAAAATAAGTCAAAGGCCTTACAGTTATCTGTATTCTCCTAAATAAACTGCCCCCTGCTGCCTCTTTGACTTCATATCCTACCCTATACCCCTTTCTTACCCCACTCCAGCTATGCTGCCTTATGCACAAAAGTCACATTTTTGCCCCAGGCCCTTTGCACTTGCTGTTTCTACTACCTGGAATACTCTTCTTCCAGATATCCATATGGTTTATTCTCTTACCACTTTCTAGTCGTTAATCAAGTATTTCTTTTTTAGTGTAGGCTTCACTGACTGAGATATCAAATGAAAACTCTCCAAGGAAGCCCTTCCTTTCATAACACTTAACATTTGTCTAACTTTTGATATATTTGACTTGTCTATTGTTGATCCCCTATAAATAAATTGTAAGCTTAATGACAACAAGGATGTTTTTGTTATGTTAACTGTGGTGTCCCATATTCTAGACTCTTACCTGATGAAAGAAGCTGCAAATTTTAACAGCATGTCTACAGAAAATGCAGAAACAGTCTCCACATTGTAGTTTCTTTATATGATCCTTAATATGCCAGAAAAAAAAAAAAACCTTTAAAATGAATGAAGGAATGGTGTTCAGGTAAGCAGTTAGAGTAATATAGGTCATGATATAGCTTTCTTGTTCATAAAGCTGTGAGCGCGAAAAAGACTAGAGAAGGAAGAATAAATGGATATCATGTCACTTGGAGTCAAAATGTTTTCACATCTTGATTTCCTCTATAAATATTTTAGACCCATAAACTCTCCAGTTTCTTTGAGCTACTTGGGATAGTATTTAGTTCCTTTTCCCCAGGTGGCTATACACCATGTGATTTTGTGTAAGATTCCAATTATCAGAAAAATAGGGTATATCTAGAATTTGTTACTACATTTATTTCACATAAAGAATTTAGTCCTAGTAAACACTGGAAGAAAAAATCCAAAACTGATTATTTATAGCTTTATGACTATTACATTTCTCTAGCATTTTTACCTCATAATTTTGCATCCCTTCTCACAGACTTCATACTTTGAAAATGGAAATAAATGACAACCCTTAATTCAAATTTGTTACCAGTGTCAGTTTCTTAAAATAGGTTGACTATTTGCTTTGAAAAAATCTTTGGAACGGCCTTTGATGATTATATAAAGCCTGAAAACTTTAAGTATACAGAGATCCCAAAAGTCAAAATATTTCTCTCTGGTAATTTCAGTTTACATCATGGAAGTCTCAGAATGAGGTTATGTTAGAAAAATTATATCCTTAGATATTAAAGCTTTAGCTTTAATTTAATTTCTCTATACCTGTGGAAATCGAATTTATTTTCTATATGACCTTCATCACTCCCCTACAGAGCTAGGGCCTATCTGATGACAGAAACATTGATCTTGGGTAAAGTTCACTGTCTGAATATCTGTGGATACAATTTTGCTCAAAATTCAATCTATAGCCAAGTAGTAAACATTTAAACTGTTTACTGTCTACCTTTTCTTTCTCTCTTTTTTTTTTTTTTACAAAATCTTCCTCTCTTTTCTACATTAATTTTACAATTTAAGGACTTATTATATTCCTAGGCTTATGTGGAGCCACTTATTCAAGTGTTTTTATTGAAGACATTTATCTTTTCCCTGCATCCATTTTTATGGCAGCAAAAAATATAATTTATAGCTAAGGGAACATATAGCAGTCAGAATAATGTTGTAAATAATGATGATTTGGGAATGAAGATTGGCTGAGCCCTGAGAAAGTTTAGACTTAATGAGTTAAGGATGGGAAGTCTTGTGAATAGAAAGTAATTGTGTATGTGTCAGCTCTCATGATGTAGTGACGGCTAAATTCTGGCTGTGTGGGATGGGGGCCAAGGTGCTTCACTTCATTCAGTGAACATCTAGATACAATTGTCAAAAATTTTAAGTGCTTTTGCATTGAAAGGGACAAGAAAATTACCCATATGCTGAGAATATACAAACTTAGCTCAAATGATCAAAGTATATTTTACTTGAGATCTCCTATGATATTAAAATTAAAAATGGCAAAAGAAAACCAGCTTTCAGGCACTGTTGAATAAAGGAATTTAGTAAAATTAGACATTGCTATTTGATGAATCTTAATTACTAACCACTGGTTATTCTGTGCTACTTTAAACTTTCATAATGAACAGTCTGAGCACATAATCTGGTGCCTATGGTTAAGTCTAAAAACTTCACTGTAAAGTAGTTCAGGCAACACAAAATGTGCAAATATCATGAATGACTTTTCCCCATTACAGAATCTGCTCTATTATTTGTGAGCTCTTGACAACAACTAACAGGTGTGCATGAGATTGTACATCTGAATTGCAGTAATAGCCCCAGATCTTCCACTAAATATGTTCTCATCCTGAGATTGAGAAATATAGGGTAGAATATAATTCATCTAGTCAACAAATATTTATTTAGTGGCCATTATGTGTCAGACACTGTGCTAGCTGCTAGGGAAAGAAGATATTAGTGTTTTGAATCTTCTGCAAACACAGATTTGCAAACAAAATTGTTTAATTCAATAAAATGACAGCTATAATTCAGCAAGTTAAAAGGTCTATAAAAGCAATGTGGAGCTACTGAGAAAAGTACTTCAGCATGGATTGCAGATGATTTGTCAAACAAACAGAAAAATTAAAGGAAAGATGAGAAGGGAGGAAATGGGAAAGAAAAGGGTGGGAAGAATGCAAGGAGAGAAGGTTTAAATCCCTGGGGAGCACCTGATGTAAAAAATGCATTGAAAGCAGGAAAAGGCTGGTTATACCTGGGAAAATTCCAGTGGGAAAGGATGAGTGATGAGGAGTACCAGAAAGTAATGCTACATAAGTAAGGAGGGACAGAAGGGCCTAAGCTATCTTCTAATATGTTTAGTTTTCATGTAAGTTATTTAAATAAAAGATGTCTTTGAACAATTTTGAGGAAGGAGGTAACAAGATCAGATTTGCAAACTCTAAGGATTTCCATGATAGATATGGGAAATACATTAGATGGTAGTGAGATTCGAAGCTTAGAGAAACTACAGAGAAGACCATTACAAAGATCCAAATGATAGGTGACAAGAGGCAAACTAGTAAGGGCTAATATATTTTGTACTTACTATTTTGCATGTTTTAAAGTAACTAATTTATTCAATAAAACAAGCCTAAAAGATAGTCACTAATTCATCTATCACTTCTATTTTACAGTACAGGAAACTAAGGTAAATAGGTTAAGTAACATGGTAGAGCTAAGCTATGAACCTAGGCATTTTGGCTGCTAAATCTGTACTGTTAACCACTACACTTTACTACCTTAAAGACAATACCATAATGATACAAGGCAGCAATAAAAAGGGTAAATTCCTATTCTGGTTACCAGCTTAAATTTCTGCTCGCATCTAGGAATAAACCTTACCATGATTTTGCCAATTCTAGTTGCAGATGTTGAGAAACTGGTTCCTGTAAGCCAAGTACATGAGGAGAGTGATATGCTGGAAAACAAGCCCATCTACCACTTCTGATTCTCCAGAGTCCACTTTCAGAGTCACCCAGTCTTTAACGAGGCTGACAATGTTGGAATGCAGAAGAATGCTGGACTGGATAACTTTTTCAGCAGGTTAATTATCAGGCCAAGTGAGAAACCCCCCAAAGGCCTGGGCTAAGTCTTTCAGCCATAAAGTCTTTTCCAACAGGGCTTCAAAGTCGATGGATGGCCGGTTCTGAAGCAGAACGGCAACTATTAATGGCCATGGGCTCAGAACCAGGTGTTGAATTTGCAGAAGCTACATTTTGTAGGCATCTTCAGTGACTTATAAAGGTCTAACAGTGACAAAGGCATGCATGTCCTCTGTTTCTGAGGAATATCTTAGAACACCATAGTAGCTGGAGTCCTATTACCATTTATACCACCTCCTAGTCTTCCTGAACACTTAATATTATATGCATCCTGGTTCCCAGTCACTTTTGGTACTTAAAGTAGAATTTCATTCTCAAGTCCCATTTGATAACATTTTTTCTGGACAATAAATAGCCAGAGAATACAATAATCCTGATACTTTATGCTTGCCAGCCAAACAAAGCAATTATCAGTCTCCACACTTATAGCTCTATCAGCACGTTTTCTACCTCTTGGATACATTTTATTCAATTTCTGGTCTTTTTTCCTTTGCTCCATTTATATCTTGCTGAATCCCTACATCTGACAGGTGTAAGTGATAGCTCCCATGGAAAGGAATAAAATAGAGTCCATTAAAATCTATTCAGTATTTTTAAAATAATGATTGTAGAAATGCAGTTATTTAGGAAGAATAGAGTTTGCAGAGGCTTTTGTTATTTCTCTACAAATAAACACTCATACAATAAATGTACAAAACAGACAGAATGAAGGAATACGGTGTTACTTTTTCTAGTCTTTTCATTTTGGGAAATTGTGTGTGAAGAACAATAAGGAAAACAAGATTTTAGATCAAACCTATCACATTTTAAAAAGCTCAGATTTCTCCCATTTTGGTAAATTCTACAGCGCTTACACCAAGAACTCCCACAGAGCTTGCCCTTCTTAGCACAACGTTACTAACATGATAAGCCATTTTCACCATATTACTTTCCTGATCCCATCCAATTTAATGCCTTTAATTTAACTACTACCTCTTTTTCAAGAGTTCATGCTTCCTCCTTGCCAAGTACAAAATATCTATAGCTCTCCTTTGAAAAAGATCCCAGGAAGTGGACTTATAAAGGTCTAACAGACTCGTCAGATATGGTACTCAAATATTAAATGCCTCGCTGACATTCAAAAATTCATCTTGGGTTCCACAAAGGGAAAAAATCCTCATGTCACTCCGAGTTCAGAAAAGCACATCATCTACTGAGTGAAATCTGTCTGGTTCCTAGAACTGTTTTCAAATCTTGGTCAAACAGTAAAGAATTAAAGACTTCAGTTTACATAGTGGCAAAATGATATTAAATTTTACTGTTTTGAAAGAATTCTGAGGGAAGAAGTTTATCAGTCTCTGCATATAATCTCAATTAAATTTACAAATATGTTTAGTTATCAAAATATGTTTGTCCTTGATACATATTTATTCTGAATTATAGGATTATAGAGCTAGGAAGAAATGAGAAAGTAACAGTGTTGTATCCAGTTATGAGATAGAGAACTGCTATTCTAATTTTAAAATTACTCTGCCGCACTCTATATCATGTCTTTTCAGAAGAAGAGACTGTATTAAATAACTCTTTGTTTACATGAGAATTACTCCCAAGGGAATGAGAACTCAAAGATGGAGCTATGTCATATTCATTTCTGTTTTGCTGATGCCTGGCATATATTGTAGTTTATTCTAGGTACACAAAAAGTATTTGTTAAAAGAACAAATGAAAATAATCTTGAACATAAAGGCTTCAAATACATAGGAATCTTTCTTCCCTTGAAATACATCTCTACACTAAAAAGCTTCTCTTCTTTATTACACCTCTTGCCTCAGCTTACCTCACAAATCCACACTCTTTTAGGGTACAGATATTTTGGTGCAGTTTGTGCCACCATAGACATCCATCCACTAATTGATACAGTAAGTATTCACTAAACCTCTACCATATGGCATGTGGGTGGTAAACAACCACTACCCCTCCACAAACAGTACTGAATATTTGTTACCTGAGGTCAAGATATAGATAGCTCATCCTCAATTTTACATAGGACTCAATTCTCTTATTAAAGCCAGTATATAATCTGGTCTGCCATGGATTTCTCAAGCATATATGTGTTACTGTCACATATGTTATAGCAGAAATACAGTTGGGAAAAATTGTTCTAGAGATCTTGAATGAGCCCAATAAACACATTTGACTGATTGATCTGCTGTGCTTAAAATGTAAAAAATAAAATAATAAATACTTGCCATTTTAATAAATTCTCCCTCCCTCTCCACACCCACCACACACATTTTCATATTAATAATCTCAACTCACTTTCTGCATTTTACCTTTTCTGAAACTTACAACAAAGTAGCGGGGAAAGTCACAACCCCCACACCCCCCATCGGGTTTTAGGATATTTAGGTTGGGCCAATATAAAGCCAAAATCCTTTCCTTCAGACGTCTTTTTCTCCCACAGTTCAACTCTTAAATCTGTAAATGTTATTGCAGCTGTAACCCTATCTTGAATGGGAAGCAGGTTTTGCTTGAAAGATTTATCCTTGTCATATAAGATGGCTTTATAGCCATGCATACCATTTATTGAGCTGACACTGAGGTTGTAATTTTTCTTTGTGGAAAAAAATAAAAAAGCTTTTTAGGGAGTATGATGAATGAAGGTGATGCTTATATGCAGTTGCATCCATTGTTAAGGGGATATTTAAGAAGAGATTTCTGAAAGGAAAATCCAAATAAGATGTCCCTGACCCATGGTTCTCCTTTCCCACACTTTTTTTATTCCTGCTTCATCTTTTGGGGCTCCTGATCTTCATGGTGGGGCCATATAAAAACCTATTATCAAAAACACTCAAACTAAAGCCATACTTCTCCTACGGGGGATTACATTTCTACAGAAATCAAAATCTCAAGCTGAAGGAATCAACTGTCGAGGTAGGATTCCAGCATGTCAAATGTACCAATTAGCCTCTTAAAGGAGTTTTGTTAAAGAAACCTTTTCCCTTACTTATGCCATAGAAGAAATTAAGTAAAAATGGAAATAAGACTAACATTTTGCATTTCTTGAAGGCTAAGACCTTTTAATGTAGTACTCAGTGCATAAACTGACCTCAGTTATTAAAAGTAACAGTGCAGAAGTAGACATTAGCAATTTAAGGCATCCAGGTATCTTTTTGCATGCTGTTTCCTTTGTTTTACCTAGAAACTCTTTGTCTGCTCTGATAATTCTTTAACTGCATTCTAAACCTGGCATGTACTTGAGGTGGCTGAACTCTAATCCAGCCATCGGTTCAAGGATCCTTTGGAGTAATTCTTTTTTGATCCTTTCCTTACCTCTTCTTTTTCTAAGTTCCCACCAACTTCTCACTTATTCTAGGGTACCTATATTTCAGGAGGGGAAATAAAAATTAGTATTCACCTTAAGGATTTTAAGTTTAGGTTCATGATATATTAGATCTAGAAGGGTTGCTACTTATCTGCTAGTCTAAAATCTGGTAACACAAATGAAGAAATTTGCTTCTGGAGAAGTTAAGTGGCTGACATAAGTTCAAACGACTGCTTATTGGAGAATTGGTTCATGTTATTTTATGAGATTATTTGCATGAATAAGATTAAGTTCTAGTTTAGATCTCTCCACCTTTCCTGCTCAGATGCTTCCCCCTCATCCAAGCCAGTGGGCATAATTTACACTTTTTCTACAGAAAGTCTCAACACACTGGTGGGTTATTTTTGTGTGTGCAAGAATGCAATAAACTATATTTAACACACCCTGCAGAAATCCAAGCTAGATATCGAAATCAGGTTATCCCATGGATTATTATGCATGTGAACAAGAATGAGATTAAAATAAAAATTTAGAAATGACTGAATTGAGTATATCTTCATCTCCCACCGTGCTCAGCCAATGTTATTAATAGCAAGAAGGTAGTAGACGAGATTATAAATGATCACAAAAGTAAAGAGTTATTAGATGGTATCATGCCCAGGAATGCACAAACACTACCTTAACCCAGTTACCCTTTTAATTTAATTTCAGGCAAGAAGTAAATGCATGAGAGACATGATAAAGGGGAAAGATCATTATTTTATCCAGGTTTATCCCTCAACTGTTTATTTAATTTTCAGGGTTAGAGAGATTACCTAGGCCTATGAGACCTCCTTTTATTCCTCAAGTTTAAACTTGAATTTAGGTATTTAGCTAATTCTGACTGTGCCAATGGAAAGAGAGACAAAAAGAATGCCAGAACTGGCTGAGTCAGCTTATCATTTACGCAGAATTCATATATTTTACTCCTCTTTATGAGTGAAACACCAACTGAGTCTCTTACTATGATGATAAAAGGCTCAACCCTGACTCTATGAAAGGAAGAAGAGAGAGTATATATGCATAGTGTATTAACACAGTTACTGCGCAATAGTTAATATGGGCAAATCAACATCACAGAATTAAATCAATCAAAATAGGCTTCTCATGGGAATTATGGAAGTGGGCTGGGAGCATTTAGGAGAAGCAGAAAGAACTAATACCCTTAATTGTCTATAAATACGTATTTATTTCCTGAAAACATAAGTCATATTCCCAATTCTTAATCTCTTGATGTTAATGGAAAAATGTAACATTTATCCAGAATAAGTTAACTGCCAAGATTCAATATAAAATAGATAATTCATTGCAAACTTTATTTTTAATATAAAATTACTTCTATATAAAAGGTCCTTGTCAAGTAGATGTGTATTCTATGCATATTTAGTAAACATATTTAGTTTACAATTTACAAGGCTAGCTTTACTTTATATGGACGAAAACTAGATATTCAAACTTTCCAACTCTAAGGTCCTTTCTCCCTCATAGCAGAGTGGTTTCCAGGTAATAAATTGAGGTCAACCAATGTCTGTGGCTTTTATTTTTAGCATAGGTCAAACAGTGACCTCAAATCTCCTGTATGCCAAATATATTAGGAAAGAGTTTAGGGTCCAATCATTTACATTTCAACAAGAAATATGTTTTACTCTGACATGTTGGCAGTGGTTCAGTGAAAATGACCTGTTTTTACACATTGGCGTTTTGCAAGGCTTTAGAGCAATTGGCGTGAAATTTGGAACACTTATCTCTGAGTTTCATGCCTCTGGTGTATGAAGGAGTGCTTTTGTGGAATTTTGTCCAGTTACTTCTATTAAATTCCCACCTCCATAAAGTTCTCAGAAATGAGAACACTGCTTAACTGTCAAGTACAGATTTTGCTTTAAACAAAAGTCAATTTATTTTTAGCCTATTGTGTAGGATCAGATTTGGAATGGAAACATTCATCTTTATGCATTGCCCTCAGTAAATCATTTTAATCAACAAACAACCCTTTTAAAGAAGCACATTCTATTAAAATACTGCAGTATTGGAAAGAGAGAACGTTAATGTGAAATCCACATGGAAACCAAGCACTATGATTGTTTTTTAAACCCATTCAGTTACAAGTCCTATTTTTATTTTCCTTCAATTATATTAAATGTCACAGATTAGTCTAGATACATTTTTAAACTTCTCCCTATTTTGAAAGTGTTCCAAATAGGGGTAAATGAATTTACATGGAAGCAAATGAATCCTGATTCTACCACCTACTACTTGTATAACCTTAGGAAATTTTAAAACTTTCTTTGTGTCTTAAATTTTCTCATTTGAAGAAAAACATAGTATCTACCTCACAAGGTTGTTATAAAGATTATACGTGATAATGTATATAAAACACTTATAAGTTTTTACTCTATATCATAAATGCTCAATGAAATTTCAGAGTTGATGTGTAATAATAGATAACAAAGAGATGACTTTTCCAGTACTTTTTACACGATATGTGATTCAGCTCTTAGGATATTATTTTATAACTCTAAGGCATCGTATGATCAAAAGTCAGCGTGAGTGGTACAGAACATGCTCTGGGCATTTAAGAAAGATGAAAATCAATAAAGACTAAAATCAGAGCCTAGCTTCTCAATTTAGTAATTTCATGCTTTCAGGAGAAATCAGTCTCAGTTTTCTAAGTTTCTCATCTCTAAAATGAGTGTAACTATCAGTATCTTCCTTACAGTATTAATATGAGGTAAGTGTTTTTGCAACTGGAAAGTTATATTGCAACTTAATATTATTCTCTTTACAGACATCTCAGAAGATGTGAGACTTAAAAAACTTTGAGAAATGGAAAGAGTGGTTAAGGAGTTTTCTCCACTATGCAATGCATGCTCCAGAGCATCACTATTTATCTTCACTATCACATATCCAAATTATAATTTGAGAACTAAAATATTGGAAACCAGGGTAAAACTTACCAGTGTCATTAGCTTTGATGTTAGTTGAATATGTATAAATCTGCATAAATGTTATCAGATGAATGACTTAATTAAGTTTTGTAATTACAATGCAAATCTTTCATCCATGAATTAAAATATATTATGTAAAAACTCCAAATTAGATTTGGGGTTTATTGTAATAAAGATTCACACATGACTAATGAGACAATATGACATTTATATTTGCATATCATATTAGTTTTTGTGCAACACTTACACAATTATGAAATTTTGTGCAGGATTTTATAATGTAAATGAACATACTTTAAAAAGACACAATCAATGCAATCTTGATGTTTAGGTAACTTTAAAGTGCTACCTTATTTAGCTAAAAGTGACACTTGCTTATATTGATCCCAACTGCTCTGGTATTTAATTTAAATGGTGTGTGATGATCTGCATGAAGATGATTCTGAGCTCAAATTCAACAAATTCAACCTGTTCATATTCTCACATGTGCCATTCATCTCTGATTAGGGATATACCTGTCCTTCTATAGTTTGTTGCATCCATGGAAAAGGGAAATGACTATTTCCTTTCCCTCAGTCATGAACTTGAGTAGTATGTGCAGAGCATATCCTCTGTAAGAAGAAAAATGGATCCTGAAAGGACCAGACATAGTATCAGCTAGCCAATGAAAACAAACCCCACTCTCTGACATATTCCAATTACACTCTGGGAAATCACGTCCACTTTTCAAGAGCATCATGGTGTTCCTCCAGCTCCAAAACATTTTAATAGAATGGAACCCTTTTGTGATGGTAAATTTTACAGGTCAACTTGTCTGTGCAGATTTTCAGGATTAAACACTATGTCTGGGTATGTCTACAAGAGTGATTTCAGATGAGATTAGCATTTGAATCAGTGAACTCAGTAAAATAGATTGCCCTCCCCAATATGGATGGGCATCATCCAATCTATTGAGGGCCTACATGGAACAAAAGGTGGAGGAGGGAAGGAATTACCTTCTTTTTTTCCTGTCTGCCTATTTAAGCTGAGACATTGGTCTTCTCCCATCCTTGGACAGGGAATTATACCATTGACTCCCTCTGATTCTCAAGTCTTTGGACTTGGACTAAATTACACCACTGGTTTTCCTGGGTTTCCAGCCTGCCAATGGCAGATCATGGGACTTCTCAGTCTCCGTAATCACTTGAGCCAATCATTTCTTCATGATATCTATCTATCTGTAGAATCTACTGATTCTATCTGTAGTATTAGTCAAGATTCTCCAGAGAAGTGGGATATCTCCCTCTCTCTCTCTCATTAGTTTGTGTTTGTGTGATATATATATATATATATATACACACACACACACACACACAGAAGCAATTGGAGATATCTCTCTCTCTCTTTCTGTGTGTGTGTGTGTGTGTGTGTGTGTGTGTGTGTGTGTGTGTATCTTACTCTCTCAGAGATAGATCTTTCTCTCTCAGAGATATGTAGATGGGTAGATGATAGAAAATTAGACATAATGAATAAGAGACCTATATCTATATCTGTATATCCTATATATAACATTATATATGTAGTTTATCTAAAGAATTCCATTTATCTGGAGAATTCTAACACATCTATTCCTAAAACTAATTTGTAGAAGTCACCCAATTTATAATTTCAACTAGGTTTTTCATGGAATTCATCATTTTATTTCATGCCCCATATGAACTAATTTCTTTCTGATCCCAGGGTTTGCTCTTAGTCTTCATTTTGAACAAATAATTTTTCTCCCCTATATGTTTCTATCCATTAATTCTTGCTTACACGCCAACATAGCATTCCTCATCATTCCAGGCCTCAGCTGTCTCTAGGCTGTCTGTGTTCAGAGAATGTCCAATGCACCCCTGGACCAAGCCTTCAGTAGGAGCCTAACATAGACTCTTAGACTATAAGACCGCAGAATAATGATATAAGATGGGAATGCAGAGCAAAATTTAAAAAAAAAATAAAAGAACTTCTGTGAAGTCTAGGTTCCAATATTCCCCCTTAAAGCAGCTTGAAACTTCAACATATGTAATGGTTAAGAGCATGTACCCAAGCATTATACCACCCAAATGAATACTAAGGGACTGACAACTTTGTAGAATTTTCTACAATGTAAACATTCTAGAAATTTGGAAACCATATGCAAGAATATGCTTAATGATATGTAATAAGTACTGAAAATCTTCTAAAAGACAAAAGTTAAATGAAAATTGAAAAAGGCATTGTTTTCTTTTTGAAGAGAATATCATGCAATGCCAAGGAATAACTTCTGCAAATCTAAAACAAAACAGTTTTGGTTTTCTTTCTCCCCACCTTAAACCCTTTATCTTTGCTTACCCATTTCCAACCCTTGTTGGACTACATAAAGTTAGTTGCTATTACCATCCTGAACACTAGGTTGATCTTAACACCTTATTTACAATCAAGATATAAACCCAGCAAAACCTTAGGTCCCTTATTTTTTAAATTAAGCTAATTTTATGTGCAGTGAAATGCATAGATATTGACTGAAAATTTGATGATTTTTGATAAATGTGTAGTCCTGCATAAATATAATCTCAATCAAGATATAAAACATTTCCTTTATAAAATGGATCACATTTTTCTGTTTGTTTGTTTGAAAATTTTTATTAAGAGATGGTGATTTTATGTGCTTGATTATAATGTCTTCCTTAAAGAGTATATTTTCTGTATATTGGCTGCTTTTATGTATGAAATTACTTGACTTCAAGACCACTTTCCTTCACTCTTCTTAGGCACTTTTTAAGATTGCCATTTATCTTGAATACAAAATGAGATTAAGTGAAGTAACATTTGGGGGAGAGGATTCATTTTTATTTATTCACCTATATAAACCATAAATATTAAGAAAAAAGTCTTTACAGCAATTCTAAGTACAGTTGTAGTACAAATGTAAATCTAAGTTACCCCAACTATAAGAAAGTAATCTGAAAATTGTTTCTTTCCTAGTAGACATCTGCTTCTAAGTAAATGACTAAAGGAATGAAGTACTTAGTAAGAGATTAGAACTTAGAATTAGATGACTTCTAGGGACCATTTCAGCCTTAGAATATTTTGATCTAGCAATCCAAATATAGAATTTACTATATACCAGGCAATAAATGATCAGTGTGACATTTAAAATTTTATTTAATTCTAACAATAACTCTGAGCAGATTTAATACTATCTACATTTCATAGATGAAGAAAGATAAAGAGATTGACCAAAGTCACAATAGAATTAAATGGCCAACATGGGAATTGAATCTAGGTATATCTGGCTCCAAAGCTTGTTTTTAATCTTATAGTGTATTTTTTATGCCTCTCTCATACCTTCTCTGTTTTTAAGTTGGGTTGTTTATTCTCTTTTAATTTGAGTTATCTAAAAATAATCATGCCTTCTGAAGACATAGGATATCTGTTGAAATAATTCACATACATACCCCTTCTATCAATGGGTGAATTATAATAATGAAACTGAGGTCCATTCCCTAAGTGTGGAACTCTTTTTCCTTTGATCCTTTCCTTAATATCACTAGTTTAGACAACACAGACTGGTGGAAATACATCTCACTCTCTGTTTTTGTCAGTGGTGTAGCAGGAACAGAGGCAACACTTGTAAAGGCATGATTATTAGTGTCAATGCCTAGACGTAAATATTATTTTTTTTAATTTTTGGTCTTATCACATCTAGGAACAAACTATTAGAGTCTGAGATAAGTTCTTCTCAAAATGATGAAAGAGGAACAAAGAATATCAAGCACACAAACTAATGTTTAATTGCTGTTGCTGTAACTGTTACTGTTATTTCTTACCAAATCTCTTGGAACAAAGATAGATACAGCATCTACAATATCCTCCTACTCACTGTGCTAGATGTGTTTCATTGCTCAAATGGAGGAGTTGCAAAGATTTTAAGTAGTCATTTGTTATCTCATCTTATGGTGCTAATATAAAATGAAGAAACTATTTCCCATGACAAAATACTAGTAAGAGTCTCTGCTAATGAGGTTTTTGTCTTATTAATGAAAACAAATGCCAATATGATATAAAACTATTATGAATAAAACTGTTAATGTGGCAGCCATAATAATATAGGAAAGATATTGAATACAAAGGACATATATTGGGAGTGTGTGTGTGTGTGTGTGTGTGTGTGTGTGTGTGTGTGTGTGTATAAGAGAAAGAGAGGCTGAAAGAGAGAGAATGAGATTCTGAGTTATTTCAGTCACATCAAGGGTATCACAATTAAAAGGAAGAGAAATTGATAATGTTAAATATACAAAGAAACAAAAAGGAGCTCCAGTGGAAAAGGATTCCTTCATATTATGATCATAAGATGCATTGGGATAAAAATTTATAATTTATCTTTCTTTGTAGAAAGAAGGTAAAATAAAGAATACATAAAGGGCTTAACCAGAAAAGTATGTTTTCATTATTAATATTACTCATAAGAACTCAGATTACTCATAAGAGGAGATTCTTATGAGATAATGTATCATGTCTTTGAACATATCAGTTTTTTATCATGATGAAAACAATTAATTTTCCTTACCATGAATGCATTTGCATCTATTTAATTATTTAGAGACTCTGAAAGCTGGAAGTTCCCAGATGGCCTTTATTCATGTTGTACATTCTCTCTTTGATCCACCACCTACTTCAATATTGCTTTAACAACACTATCTATCAAGAAAAATTATTTACATTGCACCTGTCGATAAATTACATGTGATAAATCATATGTGTGAACCATTTATAAAGAAGTGTTTCTTGACTACTGATTGATAACCACTTCAAGAAGTATGTATAAATTCTGAAAAATAAAACCTAACAATTTCTCAGTATGATAAAACTGGAGAATTACAACTCGCTATTAATAAATCAGAATTGGGTAATATTATAGCAGGAAGAACTGCAGAGATAACCTGACCACCATAAGAATCAATCAAGAGCACCCCTCACACGTGGTTTACAGCCTCTGCAGATCATCTCTAGTCTTGCATCCTAACAGTCTCTCCTCTTAATGGAGTCCATCTTCAGTAGTTTCTTAAGAAACGCTGTAAGATAGATATATTTTGACTCTTCAAATGTTCAAAAACACTTTTATACTTCCCTGACTTGATTATTACTTTCAATAGGGATAAAATTTTGGCATATAAATAATTTTCTCTCAGAATTTCTAGGTCTTTTCCTCTTTTTCCTGTTGCTGGTGTTGAGAAGTTTGTGACATTGTGATTCTTCTCCTTTTTTATAAGATATTTTGTTTTGTTCTTCAAGTTTTTAGGGCATAGTTTTTAGGACCCTCTGCTTATTAATTTTTCCTCAGTGTTTAACAATTTCATAATTATTGACTTTAGTGCCATATATGTTAATATGTGTATGTATTTTTCTTTTTCTCCAGATTGAATGGGCCCAAAAAATTCCCTGACCAATCCTGAGAATGATATCCTCCAGTATGGGAAACAATCATATTTATTTATAATTTTATCTCATCCATTTCCTCTGTTGCCTCATTCTATATCTACTAATGATAAGATACTGGACCCCTTGTATTAATTCTCCAAAATATTATCTTTTCTTATTGATTCCCCTTTTTTTTTGTCTCCTTTCTCAGGATTTTCTTCATGGGAGCACCATGCTTCACCTTGTTCTTCCATAGTACCTGGTGCCTACAAATACTGAGCCTTTCACATTTCTCTAGATTATAGGACTCCATAGAATGGATAGATAATGGCCAGTTTGAGAAAAATGGGTGAATCAGGAAAAGAATCTTAGTATAGGTGAAATTTGAATTTGGCTCGAAGGAATGTGGGGGATTGGCTGTAGGGAAATATGTAAATGAGAATAAAGCAGAGTCAGCAAAGGAAAGAAATGAGAAAATATAAACATACGGATTTGTGCTTGTTTGGAGAATTAAAGAGATAAAATTGGAAAAGTAGCATGAAGTCAGAATGTGGAGGGGTCTCTAGCTACTTAGGAACATGACATCCCCACAGGTTAGATTACAAGCTTCATATCTCACCCATCATTGTAACGCAAAGCACCCATGTCAAGGACACTCAGAGCTAGAGGTCTTTTAAAATTCAGGGAAGAGAGGCAATGATGCATTGTTTACTATAACATGAATCTGAGGTCATGAGGAGTCAATAGCATTCTAATAGTTACTCGTTCATGTATAAAACAAGTATAAGAAGTCCACCAGTTAGAATTATTTAGTGATTTTTTTTTTTTATTGCGGTATGCGGGCCTCTCATGGTTGTGGCCTCTCCCCTTGCGGAGCACAGGCTCCGGACGCACAGGCTCAGCGGCCATGGCTCACGGGCCCAGCCTCTCCGCGGCATGTGGGATCTTCCCGGACCGGGGCACGAACCCGTGTCCCCTGCATTGGCAGGCAGACTCTCAACCACTGCGCCACCAGGGAAGCCCATATTTAAGGATTTTAAGTTGATTAGATGATCTAATTATTACTAGATATTTTTGTCCTGGGTGGGGAGATCAAAATTGAAATAAAGTCTGAAGTCTATTAAACATGTACCTACCTATTTAGTGTTGTCCTGTTTCAATCTAATTTTTGTCTTTTATTCACACATACAGAATTTAAAATACCGGGGATTATAATAGCTGCCCATATTTACTTCATACCTGCCTGGAGACAGAGAATATAGAATGAGAAGCATTAATGTCAGGTGTATGAGTTTCAGCTCTTTGCTTTGCCATTTCTTAAATGTTTAAAATTAGAGGAAGTAATTTAAAACTCTGAACTTTTTTACACACTTGTTAGAATGAACAGTCCTGTATTGAGAAGCTGGAGCTGTGGTACTGACTTAAGAATATACAGATTGTGACCTGCTGAACGAGGAGACACAAGCCACCTACACGCGGCAGCAGGTAGCTCTTTCAGCATCTCAGCTCCCACTTTGACAATGTGAAACCTGTGGGGTCAGTTTTCATTGAAGGTGTAGTTTCAATACACTCACATAAAGGAAGCAGTAACATTTATTACTCACAGATCCCTGAAGTGAGAGGGCACAATTGAGCCAGGGGAAAGGCAGTCCTCTGGCCCAGGTCACAGGCTAGCAGGAGAGAGAGGGCAGGGTAGCAAGCACTTATGGCTTATAAGATGTTTTCGGTGGAGGTCACTAATTTTTTCAGGCTTTATTCTAAGTGGTTATTTTAAAAGTTACCCAGGAAAAGTAAAGCGAAAACTTATGGTAGACAGCCTAAAAATAAGTCCTTATCTAAAAGTCCAGACTTTGGTTGTGAGCAGGGTTATCATACTACACAGTGTTAAGTTGCAAATCAGAAAAAAACAAAGTTTTCCTCAAAAGTTGTTTTACTCATCACACATGCCCAAATGATTATTTTGTTATGGATCTCACTATTTTAATTTTCACAATGATGCTTAGAAGAATACTTAAAATTTTCAACACAAGGCACAAACTATACGGTCACTGCTCATTGTAGACAGTTTTGCACTCTGAAGTTATGACAGAACAATATATATTACAGTATATATAGGAATGAGATAAACCAACCAGCAGACCAGATTTAGATGCCTGGTTGGTGAGAAGTGAAGGAGCTTAGTATATTTCAGTTTTCTTAAAATTGTTCCTTTGTACATTCTTTTGTAATAAAGGTTTTCTCCTTCTTCTCTTATGGATATCTTACTTATTCTTTAAAATTTAGTTCTTCCCTCCTGCAGCAGTACTAAAATAGCAGTAAAGATAAAAATACAAAAAGGTCAAAGAGAACTAGAGAGTTAGCAAGAGATTTCGTCAAAACTTGGAAAGAAGGAAGAGGAAAGAAGAATGCAAGAAAACTAGAAGATAGGGGTTAAGAGGTTTGAGGACTTCAGTCACTGACTTGAATTTAGTAACAGGGACTAAAAAGGAATATTGTTTTAGTACACAGGCAAAAACTTAAAAATTGTCATGCACAGGGTAAGGGATAGAATAAGGAGCATTGTAATAAAGGAAAATGATTGAGTAATCAGAGTTTACAAATGAACCTCCAAATCTGGTGCAGTCTTGTGGGAAGACAATTTGTCTGTGACTTTCAGTATTGCAAAGGTTTTCATGGAATATTATACTGGTGTATGCTAGTGTTGCATGAATGATGAAAAGATGGCCCATGTATATTGCTATTTTGTTTACTTTTTCACAGTAAGCTTGGACCATTAACTTGAAAACATAGGTGGCAAAGGTAAATTTTTACACATCCAATTGCTTTAAATATAGCCCAAATAAGAATGTTTCTACCATTTAGAACCTGCCTGTTTTCATATCCTGTGAAACTGCACCCAACATTTGCTGGACAGAGATTAAAAAAAACCCTGGGCTGTAAAAAAACCCAAGCTGCTGCTGCCTTCTAGATCTCACTGACACAAAGGCTCCTCATCTTATTTAGCAACATCACATAAACATGTAAGTGCCTTTACAATTCCCCTCTTCCCCTGGAGTCCCTTTACCATCTTCCCCTTCTGGGTGGTGACCCCATGCTGCTGTCTCAGGAGGGTCTCCTGCTGTAGGGGATTTTCCTTTCCCTGGCATGCAACCTATCAAATATGCATCTTAATAAAATGTGAAAGCCAAAGCACATACCTACAAACACAATAAAAATCAAGAAAGTACAATGTCACAAAAAGAAAATGATATTTCTCCAGAAAGAAAAGTCATAGAATATTGAAATCTAACTGATAAAGAATTCAAATTAGCTGTTATGAAGAAATTCAACAAGTTATAAGGATACTCAGACAGAGAGTACAGTAATAAAATCAATGATCAGAAGGAGTTCTGAAACAAAAAAAATATTGAAATTAATAAAAAAAAAGAATCAAAAATGAAGTTCTGGAGGTGAGGAATTCAACTAATGAGATGCAGAATGAGATAGAAGGCATCAGTAACAGTGCAGATAAGATGGGAGAAAGAATAAATAATTGGAGGATAGGAGTATGGAAATAATTCAGTAAGAAGGAGAGGGAGAAACAAAGTTCTTAAAAAGTGAAGAAACCCTGTAAGATCTCTCAGATTCATTCAGAAATCCAAATATTAGAATAATTGGTGTTCCAAAAGGAGAAGAGAGGGAAAAGGGGACAGAGAGTTTATTTAAAGAAGTAGTAGCTGAGAACTTCCCAAGCTGGGGAAGGAACTGGATATACAAGTCCACAAAGCTAATATAATACCCTGTTTTCTCAGTGCAAAAAGACCTTCTCCAAAACATATTGTAATGAAACTTATGAAAATCAGTGATAAAAAAGAATTTTAAGGAAGCCAGGGTACATTCACCTACAAAAGAATCCACATGACTCTATCAGCAGATTTCTCAGCAAAAACTCTACAGGCCAGGAGAGAATAGAATGACATAGTCTAAGTATAGAAAGATAAAATTTTCCAGCCAAGAATACTTTGCCTGCAAGTTACCCTTCAGATATGAAGGAGTATAAAGACTTTCCCAGTCAAACAGAAACTGAGGTAGTTTGCCACCACTAGACCTGCCTTGTATGAAATGCTGAAAAGAGTCTTCTTCAAGCTGAAATGAAAAGATGTTAATCAGCAACATGAAAACATATGAAAGTACACAACACTTTGGTAAAGGTGAGAAAAGACAGTTAAAATTAGAACACTATAACTCTATGTTAGGATGGTGTGTTATCCACTTTAGTATAGAGGTTAAAGGAAAAGAGTATTAAAAGTAACTATAACTACTATAATTTGTTAACAAATACACAGCATAAAAAGAGGTAAATTGTGGCATCAAAAAAGTATGAGCTTGGGCTTCCCTGGTGGCACAGTGGTTGAGAGTCCACTTGCCGATGCAGGGGACACAGGTTCATGCCCCAGTCCGGGAGGATCCCACATACCGCGGAGCGGCTAGGCCCGTGAGCCATGGCCGCTGAGCCTGCGCGTCCGGAGCCTGTGCTCCACAACGGGAGAGGCCACAACAGTGAGAGGCCCGTGTACCGCCAAAAAAAAAGAAAAAAATATATATATAGGCAAGAGAAAAAGGATGGAGCTTTTATAGGCACATAAGGATAAGTTGCTGTCAGCCTAAAATGGACTATTTTATGTGAGGTGTTTTATGTAAGCCTCATCATAACCACAAAGCAAAAGTCTAGAGTAGGTTCATCGAACGTAAAAAAGGGGAAACAGAGCATATAACCATGGAAAACTAACCAATTTAAAAAAGTAGTCAGATACAAAGGGGAAAAGAAACAATGGGAAGAGAAAATAACCAGAAAGCAAATGATAAGATGGCAGTAGTAAGTCCCTACATATCAATAATCATTCTAAACATAAATGGGTTGAATTTACCAATCAAAAGGCACAAAGTAGCTGGATGCTTAAAAAAACAAGACCCACCTATATGCTTTAACCAAGAGGCTCATTTTAGCTCTAAAGAGACACATAGACTCAAAGTGAAGGGATGAAACAAGATAGTCCATGCAAGTGAAAACCAAAAGAAAGTGGGATTAGCCATTCTTATATCAGACAAAATAGATTTCAAGCAAAAAAAAAAAAAGATAACAAGAGACAATGGAGGTCAGTGCATAATGATAAAGAGGTCAATTATTCAAGAAGATAAGCAATCATAGATAAATGTACACCCAATATTAGAACATCTAAATATATAAGCAATCACTAATGGATCTGAAAGGAGAAAAGGACAACAATACAATAATAGTACGGACTTCAATACCCCACTGTCAGCAATGGATAGATCATCCAGAAAGGAAATCGGCAAGGAAATATTGGAATTAACCATAATTTAGATGAAATAGACTTAGCAGACATATATAGAATATTCCCTCTAACAGCAGCATAACACATATTCTTCTCAAGAGCACACAGTACATTCTGCAGGATAGATAATATGATAGACAAACTCTTCGCAAATTTAAGATTGAAATCATGCCAAATAACTTTTCTGACCCCAGTGGTATAAAACTTGTAATCAACAACAAGAGGAAAGCTGGACAATCTACAATTATGTGGAAACTAAACAACACACTCCTGAATAACCAATGGATGAAAGAAGAAATCAAAAAGAAAAAAAAATTTGCCTTGAAACAAATGAAAATGGAAACACAGTATACCAAATCTTATGGGATGCTGCAAAATCAATTCTGAAAAAAAATTTATAGGGATAAATGTATATATTAAGAAATCAGAAAGATCTCAAATAAAAAAAAAACTAATTTTACACCTCAAGGAACTAGAAAAAGAAGAACAAATTATTCTCCTAGTTAGCAGAAGAAGGAAATAATAAAGACCTGAGCAGAAATAAATGAAATAAAGACTAGAACAAAAAAAAAGAAGGATCAATGAAACTAAGAGCTGCTTTATTGAAAAGTTAAACAAAATTGACAAACCTTTAGCTAGACTTAACAAAATTTCATTAGAAATTTTGTTAGAAAATCTAATTTTCTAACAAAATTAGGAATGAAAGCAGAGACATAACAACTAATACTACAGAAATATATAGAATCATAAGAAAATACTATGAACAAGTGTATGTCAACAAATGGATAAATTCCTAGAAATACATAACCCAATGAGACCAAATAAGGAAGAAATAGAAAATCTGAACAGATCAGTAACAAGTAAAGACAAGAATCAGTAATCAAAAACCTCCCAACACAGAAACCCCAGGACCAGACAGCAAATTCTAGCTAACATTTGAAGAAATAACACTAATACTTCTTAAACTCTTCCAAAAAATTGAAGAGAAGGAAATACTGACAAACTTGTTTCATGAGGTCAGCATTACACTGATTCTTATTACAGTTAAGGACACTGTAAGTAAAGAAAACTACAGACCAACATCCCTGATGAATATAGATGCAAAAATTCTCAACAAAATATCAGCAGACCAAACTTAAGAACACATTAAAAGGATTATACACCATGACCAAGTGGAATTTATCTGTGTGATGCAAAGGTGTTTCAACATGTGCAGATAAATATATTGTAATATATCACAGTAATTGAGTGTAAGACTGTTAAAAATCACATGATTATTTCAATAGATGCAGAAGACATCTGATGAATTACAGTATCCTTTCATGACAAAAACCCTCAAACCTTCCTTTGGACACAGAAAAATCATACCTCAACATTCTAATGTTTATATACAACAAAACAACAGCTAACATTATACTTAATGGTGAAAATTTTTAGTTTTTACTCTAAGATCAGGAACAAGACAATGATGCCCACTCTCCCCACTCTTATTCAATATAGTACTGGAAGTCTTAACTGGAGCATGTAGGCAAGACAAAGAAAACAATAAAAGACATTCAATTGAAAAGAAAAAGGTAAAATTGTTATTTGAAGATGATATGATGTTACATATAGAAAATCCCAAAGACTTCATCAAAAAACTGTTGGAACTAATCAAAAATTTCAGTAAAGTTGCAGGATATAAAATTAACATACAGTAATAGATTGCATTTCTATACACTAATAATGACATCTGAAAAAGAAATACAGAAAACTATCCCATTCACAATAGCATCATAAACAATGAAAGACCTAGGAATAAATTCATCCAAGGAAGTTAAAAATATGTACAATGAAAACTACAAGACTCTAATGAATAAAATTAAAGAAGACACAACAAATTGAAAGATAGCTGTTTTTTTTTTTTAACACCTTTACTGGAGTATAATTGCTTTACAATGGTGTGTTAGTTTCTGCTTTATAACAAAGTGAATCAGTTATACGTATACATATGTTCCCATATCTCTTCCCTCTTGCATATTCCTACCTCGCACCCTCCTTTTCCCAGCCCTCTAGTTGGTTACAAACCACTGAGTTGATCTACCTGTGCTATGCGGCTGCTTCCCACTAGCTATCTGTTTTACGTTTGGTAGTGTATATCTGTCCATACCACTCTATCACTTCGTCCCAGCTTACCCTTCCCCATCCCCATGTCCACAAGTCCATTCTCTACATCTGCATGTTTTTTCCTATCCTACCCTCAGGTACTTCAGAACCTTTTTTTTTTTTTTTTTAGATTCCATATATATGTGTTAGCATATGGTATTTGTTTTTCTCTTTCTGACTTACTTCACACTGTATGACAGACTCTAGACCCATCCACCTCAATACAAATAACTCAATTTTGTTTCCTTTTATGGTTGAGTAATATTCCATTGTATATATGTGCCACATCTTCTTTACCCATTCATCTGTTGATGGACACTTAGGTTGCTTCCATGTGCTTGCTACTGTAAATAGAGCTGCAATGAACATTTTGGTACATGACTCTTTTTGAATTATGGTTTCCTCAGGATATATGCCCAGTACTGGGATTGCTGGGTCACATGGCAGCTCTATTTGTAGATTTTTAAGGAGCCTCCATACTGATCTCCATAGTGGCTGTATCAATTTACATTCCTAACAGCAGTACAGAGTGTTACCGTTTCTTCACACCCTCTCCAGCATTTATTGTTTCTAGATTTTTTGATGATGGTCATTCTGACAGGTGTGAGATGATATCTCATTGTAGTTTTGATTTGCATTTCTCTAATGATTAATGATGTTGAGCATTCTTTCATGTGCTTGTTGGCAATCTATATATCTTCTTTGGAGAAATGTTGATTTAGGTCTTCTGCCCATTTTTGGATTGGGTTTTTTGTTTATTTGTTATTGAGCTGCATGGGCTGCTTGTAAATTTTGGAGATTGATCCTTTGTCAGTTGCTTCATTTGCAAATCTTTTCTCCCATTCTGAGGGTTGTCTTTTGGTCTTGTTTATGGTTTCCTTTGCTGTGCAAAAGCTTTGAAGTTTCATTAGGTCCCATTTGTTTATTTTTTTTTATTTCCATTTCTCTAGGAGGTGGGTCACAAAGGATGTTGCTGTGATTTATGTCATAGAGTGCTCTGCCTATGTTTTCCCCTAAGAGTTTGATAGTTTCTACTCTTACATTGAGGTCTTTAATCTATTTTGAGCTTATTTTTGTGTATGGTGTTAGGGAGTGTCTAATCTCATCCTTTTACATGTACCTGTCCACTTTTCCCGGTACCACTTATTGAAGATGCTCTATTTTCTCCACTGTATATTCTTGCCTCCTTTAACAAAGATAAGGTGACCATATGTGTGTGGGTTTATCTCTGGGTTTTCTATCCGGCTCCATTGATCTATATTTCTGTTTTTGTGCCAGTACCATACTGTCTTGATTACTGTAGTTTTGTAGTATAGTCTGAAGTCAGGGAGTCTGATTCCTCCTACTCCATTTTTCATTCTCAAGATTGCTTTGGCTATTCGGGGTCTTTTGTGTTTCCATACAAATCGTGAAATGTTTTGTTCTACTTATGTGAAAAATGAGAGTGGTAGTTTGATAGAGATTGCATTGAATCTGTAGATTGCTTTGGGTAGTAGAGTCATTTTCAGAATGTTGATTCTTCCAATCCAAGAACATGGTATATCTCTCCATCTATTTGTATCATCTTCATTTTCTTTCATCAGTGTCATATAATTTTCTGCATAGAGTTCTTTTTTCTCCTTAGGTAGGTTTATTCCTAGATATTTTATTCTTTTTGTTGCAATGGTATATGGGAGTGTTTTCTTAATTTCACTTTCAGATTTTTCATCATTAGTGTATAGGAATGCCAGAAATTTCTGTGCATTAATTTTGTATCCTGCTACTTTACCAAATTCATTGATTAGCTCTAGTAGTTTTCTGGTAGCATCTTTAGGATTCTCTATGTATAGGATCATGTCATCTGCAAACAGTGACAGGTTTACTTCTTCTTTTCCAATTTGGATACATTTTATTTCTTTTTCTTCTCTGATTGCTGTGGCTATAACTTCCAAAACCATGCTGAATAATAGTGGCGAGAGTGGGTAACCTTGTCTTCTTCTTGATCTGAGTGGAAATGGTTTCAGTTTTTCACCATTGAGGATGATGTTGGCTATGGGTTTGTCATATATGGCCTTTATTATGTTGAGGAAAGTTCCCTCTATGCCTACTTTCTTCAGGGTTGTTATCGTAACTGGAAGTTGAATTTTGTCGAAAGCTTTCTCTGCCTCTCTTGAGATGATCATATGTTTTTTCTCCTTCAATTTGTCAATATGGTGTATCACGTTGATTGATGTGTGTATATTGAAGAATCCTTGCATTCCTGGAGTAAACCCCACTTAATCATGGTGTATGATCCTTATAATGTGCTGTTGGATTCTGTTTGCTAGTATTTTGTTGAGGATTTTTGCATCAATGTTCATTTGTGATATTGGCCTGTAGGTTTCTTTCTTTGTGACATCTTTATCTGGTTTTGGTATCAGGGTGATGGTGGCCTCGTAGAATGAGTTTGGGAGTGTTCCTCCCTCTGCTATATTTTGGAATAGTTTGAGAAGGTAGGTGTTAGGTCTTCTTTAAATGTTTGATAGAATTCACCTGTGAAGCATCTTGTCCTGGGCTTTTGTTTGTTGGAAGATTTTTGATCACAGTTTCAATTTCAGTGCTTGTGATTGGTCTGTTCATATTTTCTATTTCTTCCTGGTTGTGAATTTCTAAGAATTTGGCAATTCCTTCCAGGTTGTCCATTTTATTGGCATTGAGTTTCTTGTATTAATCTCTCATGATCTTTTGTATTTCTAGAGTGTCAGTTGTTACTTCTTTTTCATTTCTAATTCTATTGATTTGAGTCTTCTCCCTTTTTTTCTTGATTAGTCTGGCTAATGGTTTATCAATTTTGTTTATCTTCTCAAAGAACCAGCTTTTAGTTTTATTGATCTTTGCTATTATTTCCTTCATTTCTTTTTCATTTATTTCTGATCTGATCTTTATGATTTTTTTCCTTCTATTAACTTTGGGGTTTATTGTACTTCTTTCTCTAGTTGCTTTAGGTGCAAGGTTAGATTGTTTATTTGGGATGTTTCCTGTTTCTTAAGGTAGGATTTTATTGCTATAAACATCCCTCTTAGAACTGCTTTTGCTGAATCCCAAAAGTTTTGGGTCATTTTGTCTCCATTGTCATTTGTTTCTAGGTATTTTTTCATTTCCTCTTTGATTTCTCCAGTGATAACTTCATTATTAAGTAGTGTATTGTTTAGCCTCCATGTGTTTGAAAAATAACACACAAGGGAATCTCTCTATGGTTAACAGCTGATCTTTCAGCAGAAACTCTGCAAGCCAGGAGGGACTTGCAGGACATATTTAAAGTGGTGAAGGAGAATAATTTACAACCAAGATTACTCTACTCATCAAGGATCTCATCCAGATTTGATGGAGAAATTAAAACCTTTACAGACAAGCAAAAGCTGAGAGAAATAGCTGGTATTAATGGATCAGAAAAATTAATATTGTTAAAATGTCCATACTAACCCAAACCATCTGGCTTCTACACAATCTCTTTCTGAAGTCCAATGACATTCTTTACAGTACTAAAAAAAAAAAGCATACCTAAAACTTGTATGGAACCACAAAGACTTCACATAGCCAAAGCAATCCTGAGAAAGAAAACAAAGCTGGTGGTATCACACTTTCTAATTGCAAACTATACTACAAAGCTACAATAATTAAAATAATATTGTACTGACATAAGAACAGACACATAGACCAATGGTACAGAAAACAGACCCTAAAATTAAATCCCACATATACAGTCAACTAATATTTGATAAGTAAGCCAAAAATGTGCAATGGGCAAAGTATAGTCTTTTCAACAAATGGTATGAGGAAAACTGGATAAACACATATAGAACAATTAGATTGAACCCCTATCTTACCCCACGCATAAAAGTTAACTCCAAGTTGATTAAAGACTTATACCACAGTCTTAAGACCTGATACCATTAAACTCCTAGAAGAAAAGTTAGGGAAGAAACTCCTCAACACTGGTCTTGGCAATGATTCTTTTTGGTTATGACACCAAAAGCACACACACTCACAAAAAAAGCAAAAGCAAAAATCAACAAGTGGGACTATGTAAAACTTAAATGCTTCTGCACAGCAAAAGAAAATGAAAAGGCAACTTACTGAATGGGAGAAAATTTTGCAAACTATATGTCAGATAAGGGGTTAATATCTAAAATATATAAAACTCATACAACTCAACAACAAAACAATCTGATTAAATAATGGTCAGAGAAACTAGACAGAATACATTTTTCCAAAGAATACTTCCATATAGGTAGACTAAAAAATGCTCAACTTTACTAATCATCAAGGAAATGCAAAACAAAACCACAATGAGATACTGCTCTGCACCTACTAGAATGGTTAATATCAAGGAGACAAGAGATAGCAAGTATTGGGAAGGATGTCGAGAAAAGGGAACCATTTGTACACTGTTGATGGAAATGTAAATTGATTTAGCCACTATGGAAGACAATGTGGAGGTTCCACAAAATTTTTTTTGAAAGTTCTACCACGTGATCCACGAACACCACTTCTGGGTTAAACCCAAAGGAAATGAAAACAGGATATCAAAGAGGGATTCCCGTTTACTGCAGCATTGTTCATAATAGCCAAGGTATAAAAAAGACCTAGCTGCTTATCAATGGATGAGTTGATAAAGAACTTGTAATATAACTATTCATTCCTGAGAAAGAAGTACATCCTTCCATTTGTGATAACATGGATGGACTTTGTGGACATTATGCTAAGTGATGTAAGCCATATAGAGAAAGACACTGTATGATATCACCCATATATGGAATCTAAAAAAGCCAAATTCATAAAATCAGAGTAATATGATGGTTACAAAAGCATGGCAGGTGAGTGAACAGGACAGATGGTGTTTAAGGGTATAAACTTGCAATGAATATTAAATAAGTCCTAGAGCTCTAATGCACAATATAATGAATATAGACAACAAAATTGTATTGTAATCATCAAACTCACTAAGAGACTAGAACTTAATTATTAGAACCCTTTAAAAAATGATAATTATGTAACATGTTAATTGTTGCTACAATGGCAATCATATTACAATATAGAAATGTACCAAATTAACATGTTTAACAGGTTGCACACCTTAAATTTATCGATGTTATATGTCAAATATATTTCAATTAAAAAAAAACAGAATCAGAGACTTAAGTATGGTACTGAAAATTACAGATTATAGATTTTTAACAAAGATTTGAACTTTACCAATTTGTCTGCAGGATTAGAATCATTCAAACAAAGAAACAGAGTTGGATTAGGATTTGTAGTAAAATAAAATATGACATAGTTGAGCCAGCATGAAGCTGATGCTAAATTAGTGAGTTCCAGTCTAGATGCTGTTATAGGCTCATGGCCAGGATCCATTTGAGGGAAGCTCCCAAGTTCATGAGGGTTTATAGTGAACATGAGGGAGATATGTTTGGGGTTAAGTATATTTTGTAAATGTGGGCTTTTCTAAATTCATTGACCATATAATACATTCATAATACCCACTATAAACAGTATCTTCTGGCTCAGCAAAAATAATTATCTCTAAGTTTGTACTTGGAAAGAAATTGTACCTGTTTGAAAATCTTATAGCTCCATCTTCACCTACCCTACATATAAAAAGACCAACAATGTATTTTTAAAAAGACCCAGGTTAGTTATTGCAACTGTGCAAATATTTTAAAAGTTGTGATTGAAATAGAACTTTAAAATCTTTTCTAAATATACCATATACTTACTCCTACCTGAGTAATTGTTCAAGTCTTTCTCAATTTCTAGACAAGGTGTTTGCTCTTTTATGAAAAACTAATTGGCATTTATGTTGTTTGAATACTTTTTGAGATTCACCATTTGGATAGAAATGTTACTACTCTACAGCTGTGTGAGTGTGCATGTGTGTGTATATGTCTACTCACATGTGGTTTAGGCATTCAACTACTCAATCATCTCTGCTGAACTTGTCTGACAAAACATCTGCTATAGCAAATGAATAATATGTCTTTTTTTGAAAGCATATCCAAAAGGATACCAGTGACATCTATTCATAAGCTGGCTGTCTTGTTATGTCACTAGTACATTGTCAAGCCCACAGTAGAGCTTGCTAAGGGCAAACCATTGAAGCTTTGTAGTTTTTGAAATGTTTTTATTTTATCAGATCATGGTTGTAATATCCCACTTAACTAAGTCATTGTCAACTTGGGGACTGCAAAATATCTCCTCGAAATGGTTACACTATTCATTCATCAGGGGACCAAGATAATTAAGTCATCCATCAACAATGATGTTTGCTTAGATGTGTGCTATTTTCTTGTTGTCCTGACCTTGGTGTGTCTGGTGCTCAGATAAAGCCTTTGATAGATATGTGAGCAGTTATAACCACCCCAAGGATTGAACAGCCCAGAATGCCCAAACTGAGAAGAACACTGTATTTATTCTTCTGTTTTCAATCATTTTGACTTTCATCTACAATGTATGACTTCACTACAGTCACTCAAGCTAAATTAGTTATTTCTTCTTGGTGTTCCTATAATCCTTTCCCTACTATAGTCCTTAGCACAATGTATTATAAACATTTGTCTGTCTCTCCTACACCAACAAGATATCATCAAAGTATTGTATTATTTCCTACTTAGTTTTGTTTCCCTTGCAAGCTGACTGACTGCCATGTAAAAATTGATTAATAAATAATGGATATGTTAGTTAAATAACTGTATTTGTGCTTTATCAAATTGGATATTGATGCTAGAATGATAATATTCTTTATTTTTTTCAACAAATTTATTGGAATATAATTGCTTTACAATGGTGTGTTAGTTTCTGCTTTATAACAAAGTGAATCAGCTATAAATATACACATATCCCCATATCTCCTCCCTCTTGCATCTCCCTCCCACCCTCCCAATCCCACCCCTCTAGGTGGACAGAAAGCACCAAGCAGATTTCCCTGTGCTATGTGGCTACTTCCCACTAGCTATCTATTTTACATTTAGTAGTATATATAAGTCCATGCCACTCTCTCACTTTGTTCCAGATTACCCTTCCCCCTCCCCGTGTCCTAAAGTCCATTCTCTACATCTGCGTCTTTATTCCTGTCCTGTCCCTAGGTTCTTCAGAACCTTGGGGTTTTTTTTTAGATTCCATATATATGTGTTAGCATACGGTATTTGTTTTTCTCTTTCTGACTTACTTCACTCTGTAGGACAGACTCTAGGTCCAATCACCTCACTACAAATAACTCAGTTTCGTTTCTTTTTATGGCTGAGCAATATTCCATTGTATATATGTGCCACATCTTCTTTATCCATTCATTAGTCGATGGACACATAGGTTGCTTCCATGTCCTGGCTATTGTAAATAGAACTGCAATGAACATTGTGGTACATGACTCTTTTTGAAATATGGTTTTCTCTGGGTATATGCCCAGTAGTGGTATTGCTGGATCATATAATAATTCTATTTTTAGTTTTTTAAGGAACCTCCACACTGTTCTCCATAGTGGCTGTATCAATTTGCATTCCCACCAACAGTGCAAGAGGGTTCTCTTTCCTCCACACCCATTCCAGCATTTATTGTTTGTAGATTTTTTGACGATGGCCATTCTGACTGGTGTGAGGTGATACCTCATTGTAGTTTTGATTTGCATTTCTCTAATGATTAGTGATGTTGATCATTATTTCATGTGTTTGTTGGAAATCTGATGATATTCTTTAAAAGAAAATGGAAGTCTGAAAAATAATTTATTGAGTGCCAATCATGTGTCATAAAATATATTACAAAATATGTTAGCCCACTAGATTTAAAACCATGTAAATGTTTAAGCCTGAGCTATGTCATTTGGGAGCAAAATAATTTTTGGAAAGTAATTTCATTTTTCTGTCAGTTTTCTCAACTAAAAAATAAAAGGTTCATAATGTCTACAACTTAGGCTTGCTGTGAAAACAAAATAAGGAGACTCTTTTTAAATGATTTGCGAACTATAATATTCAACACAAAAAGGAGCTATATGAGATTTACAATTGCTAATGTTGTCAAATTTTCTCTTCCTTGTTCTATATACAGCCCTTGACATAGCTGATCTCTCCCTCCTTGAAACATTTAGTTTGGTTTTCTCCATATCCATCTAGTTCTTCTTTCTCAATTACTTTTGCTTTTATCTCCTCATATCCCTGACTTTTTAAAGTTGGAATCAGTTCTTACATCTTTTGTTCTATCTACAGTTAACTTTAGAGGGGGTCTCATTCAAACTTATGACTTTAAATGTAATCTTAATGTTAAAAACTCCTAAAGATTTATTTAAAACCAAGTCTCTCCCCTGAATGCAGATTTACATATCTTTCCATTAGACATCTCCACTTAGTTATTTAAAACACATCACAAACTGAGCATGTCCAAACCTGAACCCTTGCTCTACCTATAAATCACCTCCACCTGTTCTACCTACAGTCTTCTCAACCCTGGTTAATAGAAACTTCACTCTTTCACGCATAGAACTCCCAAGTTTGGGAATCATCCTATCTCTCACACTCCACATCCAATTTATCAGATAAACATATTGATTCTGCCATCAAAATATAAAACGTATCTGACTACTTCCAGCACTCCACTGCCACGTCCTCATCCAAGCAAACATCATCTTTTGCCTGGACTATTATGACAGGTTTCTTACTGATCTTTCTGGTTCAATCCTTTCCCTACTACTTGTCTGCTCAAAGCCTTTTTTTATCTTACAAATGGTAAAATTGAAAGTCTATACAATGGTCTGCTATATCTATTTGATCTGTACCCTCTCCCATAACATTACCACTATTATATTTCTGATCTCATCCCCAACTCAATCCCAATTCCTTCCTCAACTTCAGCCACACTATTTCTCAAATGCATCATCCATCCCTCAGTCTCAAGGTCTTTGTAATTTATGTTTCTTCTGCTTGGATGCTCTCCCACAAGATATCCTCAAGACTCTTTTCCTCATCACATTCATGTCTTTATGCAAATGCCACCTTCTCAGTAAGTTCTTCTCTTACTATTCTATTTAAAATTGAAGCCACCAACATCCTTGCTTTGGTGTTGTCTAAAACACTTATCATGTCCTAAAATTATTTACTTAAATATTATTTGCTCCACTCTCCACACAAAAACATATGCTAATTCAAGCAAGTATGTATGTCTGCTTTATCAATGACTGTTTCTGAGTGCATAATACAGATATAGGGCTTGGCATAGAAAAGACACTCAAGAGATGTCTTTTAAGTGTATGAATGGGTTATAATAAAAATATACTTTCAGACTTTAAGAAAATTCAGAGGGATTTGAGAAGATGGTGGAAGAATAAGATGCAGAGATCACCCTCCTCCCCACAGATGTATCAGAAATACATCTACACCTGGAACTGCTTCTATAGAACACCCACTGAATGCTGGCAGAAAACCTCAGACCTCCCAAAAGGCAAGAAACTCCCCACGTACCTGGGTAGGGCAAAAGAAAAAAACAGAGACAAAACAATAGGGATGGGACCTGCACCAGTGAGAGGGAGCTGTGAAGGAGGAAAGGTTTCCACATATGAGGAAGCCCCTTCGTGGGCAGAGACTGCAGGTGGCGGAGGGGGGACGCTTTGGAGCCGTGGAGGAGAGCACAGAAACAGCAGTGTGGAGAGCAAAGCAGAGAGATTTCCACACAGAGGATTGGTGTCAACCAGCACTCACCAGCCCGGGAGGCTTGTCTGCTCACCCACCAAGATGGGCGGGGGCTGGGAGCTGAAGCTCGGGCTTCGGTCGGAGCGCGCAGGGAGAGGACTGGGGTTGGCAGTGTGAACACAGCCTGAAGGGGTTAGTGCATCATGGCTAGATGGGAGGGAGTCTGGGAAAGTTCTGGACCTATTGAAGTGACAAGAGACTTTTTCTTGCCTCTTTGTTTCCTGGTGTGCAAGGAGAGGGGATTAAGAATGTTGCTTAAAGGAGCCCCAGAGACGGACGCGAGCCGCGGCTATCAGCGCAGACCACAGACACGGGCATGAGACGCTAAGGCTGCTGCTGCCGCCACCAAGAAGCCTGTGTGCAAGCACAGGTCACTATCCCCATCTCCCCTCCAGGGAGCCTGTGCAGCCCGCCACTGGCAGGGTCCCGTTATCCAGGGAAAACTTTCCCGGGAGAATGCACTGTGCACCCCAGGCTAGTGCAACCTCAAGCCGGACTCTGCCACCACAGGCTTGCCCGGCATCCCTACTCCTCGCCATCCCCGGGCTTGAGTGAGCCAGAGCCTCCAAATCAGCTGCTCCTTTAAACCTGTCCTGTCTGAGCGAAGAACAGACGCCTTCCAGCAACCTACACACAGAGGCAGGTCCAAATCCACAGCTGAACCCAGGAGCTGTGCGAACAAAGAAGAGAAAGGGAAATTTCTCCCAGCAGCCTCAGAAGCACTGGATTAAAGCTCCACAATCAACTTGATGTACCCTGCATCTGTGGAAAACCTGAATAGACAATGAATCATTCCTAATAGAAGAGGTGGACTTTGAGAGGAAGATAGATTATTTTTTCCTCTTTTTGTGAGTGTGTATGTGTATGCTTCTGTGTGAGATTGTGTCTGTATAGGCTTGCTTTCACCATTTGTCCTACAGTTCTGTCCATCCATTTTTCTTGTTTGTTTGTTATTTTTTATTTGTTTTTTTTAGTTTTTATAATATTTTTTCTTAATAATTATTTTTTATTTTAATAACTTTATTTTACTTTATCTTACTTTATTTTATCCTCTTTCTTTCTTTCTTTCCTTCTATTTTTCTCCCTTTTATTCTGAGCCATGGGGAGGACAGGCTTTTGGTGCTCCAGCCAGGTTTCAGGGCTGTGCCGCTGAGGTGGGAGAGCCAACTTCAGGACACTGGTCCACAAGAGACCTCTCAGCTCCATGTAATATCAAAGAGCAAAAATCTCCCAGAGATCTCCATCTCAACACCAAGACCCAGCTTCACTCAACAACTAGCAAGCTACAGTGCTGGACACCCTATATCAAACAACTAGCAAGACAGGAACACAGCCCCATCCATTAGCAGTGAGGCTGCTTAAAATCATAATAAGGCCACAGACACCTCAAAACACACCACCAGATGTGGACCTGCCCAACAAAAATACAAGATCCAGCCTCATCCAACAGAACACAGGCACTAGTCCCCTCCACCAGGAAACCTACACAACCCACTGAAACAATCTTAGCCACTAGGGACAGACACCGAAAACAATGGGAACTACGAACCTGCAGCCTGTGAAAAGGAGACCCCAAACACAGTAAGTAAAGCAAAATGAAAAGACAGAAAAACACAAGCAGATGAAGAAGCAAGGTAAAAACCCACCAGACCTAACAAATGAAGAGGAAATAGGCAGTCTACCTGAAAAAGAATTCAGAATAATGATAGTAAAGATATCCAAAATCTTGGAAATAGAATAGAGAAAATGCAAGAAACATTTAACAAGGACCTATAAGAACTAAAGAGGAAACAAGCAATGATGAACAACAAAATAAATGAAATTAAAAACAGTCTAGAAGGGATCAATAGCAGAATAAGTGAGGCAGAAGAACGAATAAGTGACCTGGAATATAAAATAGTGGAAATAACTACTGCAGAGCAGAATAAAGAAAAAAAGAATGAAAAGAACTGAGGACAGTCTCACAGACCTCTGGGACAACATTAAATGCAGCAACATTTGAATTATAGGGGTCCCAGAAGAAGAAGAGATAAAGAAAGGGACTGAGAAAATATTTGAAGAGATTATAGTTGAAAACTTCCCTAATATGGGAAAGGAAATAGTTAATCAAGTCCAGGAAGCACAGAGAGCCCCATACAGGAAACATCTAAGGAGAAACAGACCATGACACATACTAATCAAACTATCAAAAATGAAATACAAAGAAAAAATATTAAAAGCAGCAAGGGAAAAATAACACACTAGGGAATCCCCATGACGTTAACAGCTGATCTTTCAGCAGAAACTCTACAAACCAGAAGGGAGTGGCAGGACATATTTAAAGTGATGAAGGAGAAGAAACTACAACCAAGATTACTCTACCCAGCAAGTATCTCATTCAGATTTGATGGAGAAATTAAAACCTTTACAGACAAGTAAAAACTGAGAGAGTTCAGCACCACCAAACCAGCATTACAACAAATGCTAAAGGAACTTCTCTAGGCAAGAAACACAAGAGAAGGAAAAGACCTACAATAAAAAACACAAAACCATTAAGAAAATGGGAATAGGAACATACATATTGATAATTACCTTAAATGTAAATGGATTAAGTGCTCCCACCAAAAGACATAGACTGGCTGAATGGTTACAAAAACAAGATCCATATATATGCTGTCTATAAGAGACTCACTTCAGACCTAGGGACACATACAGACTGAAAGTGAGGGGATGGAAAAAGATATTCCATACAAATGGAAACCAAAAGAAAGCTGGAGTAGCAATTCTCATATCAGACAAAATAGACTTTAAAATAAAGACTATTACAAGAGACAAAGAATGACACTACATAATGATCAAGGGATCAATCCAAGAAGAAGATATAACAATTGTAAATATTTATGCACCCAACATAGGAGCACATCAATACATAAGGCGAATACTAACAGCCATAAAAGGGGAAATCGACAGTAACACAATCATAGTAGGGAACTTTAACACCCCACTTTCACCAATGGACAGATCATCCAAAATGAAAATAAATAAGGAAACACAAGCTGTAAACGATACATTAAACAAGATGGACTTAATTGATATTTATAGGACATTCCATCCCAAAAAAGCAATACACGTTTTTCTCGAGTGCTCATTGAACATTCTCCAGGATAGATCATACCTTGGGTCACAAATCAAGCCTTGGTAAATTTAAGAAAATTGAAGTCGTATCAAGTATCTTTTCTGACCACAACTGTATGAGACTAGATATCAATTACAGGAAAAGATCTGTAAAATATACAAACACATGGAGGCTAAACAATACACTACTTAATAACGAAGTGATCACTGAAGAAATCAAAGAGGGAATCAAAAAATACCTAGAAACAAATGACAATGGAGACAAGACGACCAAAAACCTATGGGATGCAGCAAAAACCGTTCTAAGAGGGAAATTTATAGCAATAAAATCCTACCTTAAGAAACAGGAAACATCTCAAATAAACAACCTAAATTTCGCCTAAAACAATTAGAGAAAGAAGAACAAAAAAGCCCCAAAGTTAGGAGAAGGAAAGAAATCATAAAGATCAGATCAGAAATTAATGAAAATGTAATGAAAGAAACAATAGCAAAGATCAATAAAACTGAAAGCTGGTTCTTTGAGAAGATAAACAAAATTGATAAACCATTAGCCAGACTCATCAAGAAAAAAAGGGAGAAGACTCAAATCAATAGAATTAGAACTGAAAAAGGAGAAGTAACAACTGACACTGCAGAAATACAAAGGATCATGAGAGATTACTTACAAGCAACTATATGCCAATAAAATGGACATCCTAGAAGAAATGGACACGTTTTTAGAAAAGCACAACCTTCCGAGATTGAACCAGGAAGAAATAGAAAATATGAACAGACCAATCACAAGCACTGAAATTGAAACTGTCATTAAAAATCTTCCAACAAAAGCCCAGGATCAGATGGCTTCACAGGTGAATTCTATCAAACTTTTAGAGAAGAGCTAATACCTATCCTTCTCAAACTCTTCCAAAATATAGCAGAGGGAGGAACTCTCCCAAACTCAGTCTACAAGGCCAACATCACCCTGTTACCAAAACCAGACAAGGATGTTACAAAGAAAGAAAACTACAGGCCAATATCACTGATGAATATAGAAGCAAAATTTCTCAACAAATTAGTAGCAAACAGAATCCAATACCACATTAAAAGAATAATACACCATGATCAATTAGGGTTTATTCCAGGATTGCAAGGATTCTTCAGTATACACAAATCAATCAATGTGATACACCATATTAACAAATTGAAGGAGAAAAAACATATGATCATCTCAAGAGAGGCAGAGAAAGTTTTGACAAAATTCAACACCAATTCATGATAAAAACTGAAGAAAGTAGGCATAGAGGGAACTTTCCTCAACATAATAAAGGCCATATATGAAAAACCCACAGCCAACATCATCCTCAATGGTGAAAAACTAAAACCATTTCCACTAAGATCAGGAATAAGACAACATTGACCACTCTCACCACTCTCATTCAACATAGTTTTGGAAGTTGTATCCACAGCAATCAGAGAAGAAAAAGAAATAAAAGGAATCCAAATTGGAAAAGAAGAACTAAATCTGTCACTGTTTGCAGATGACATGACACTATACATAGAGAATCCTAAAGATGCTACCAGAAAATTACTAGAGCTAATCAATGAATCTGGTAAAGTAGCAGGATACAAAATTAATGCACGGACATCTCTGTCAGTCTTACACACTAGTGATGAAAAATCTGAAAGTGAAATTAAGAAAGCGTTCCCATTTACCACTGCAACTAAAAGAAAAATATATCTAGGAATAAACCTACCTAAGGAGACAAAAGACATGTATGCAGAAAATTATAAGACACTGATGAAAGAAAATAAAGATGATACAAATAGATGGAGAGAATGTACCATGTTCTTGAATTGGAAGAATCAACATTCTGAAATGACTCTACTACCCAAAGCAATCTACAGATTCAATGCAATCCCTATCAAACTACCACTGGCATTTTTCACAGAACTAGAACAAAAAATTTCACAATTTTATGGAAACACGAAAGACCCTGAATAGCCAAAGCAATCTTGAGAATGAAAAATGGAGGTGGAGGTATCAGGCTCCCTGACTTCAGACTATACTACAAACATACTATAATCAAGACAGTATGGTACTGGCACAAAAACAGAAATACAGATCAATGAAACAGGATAAAAAGCCCAGAGATAAACCCATGCACATATGGTCACCTTATCTTTGATAAAGGAGGCAAGAGTATACAGTGGAGAAAAGACAGCCTCCTCAATAAGTGGTGCTGGGAAAACTGGACAGGTACATGTAAAAGTATGAGATTAGAACACTCCCTAACACCATACAGAAAAATAATCTCAAAATGGAGTAAAGACCTAAATTTAAGGCCAGAAACTTTCAAACTGTTAGAGAAAAACATAGGCAGAACACTCTATGACATAAATCACAGCAAGATCCCTTTTCATCAACCTCCTAGAGAAATGGAAATAAAAACAAAAATAAACAAATGGGACCTAATGAAACTTTAAAGCTTTTACACAACAAAGGAAACCATAAACAAGACCAAAAGACAACCCTCAGAATGGGAGTAAAGATTTGTAAATGAAGCAACTGACAAAGGATTAACCTCCAAAATTTACAAGCAGCACATGCAGTTCCATAACAAAAAAATAAACAACCCAATCCAAAAATGGGCAGTAGACCTAAATAGACATTTATCCAAAGAAGATATACGAATTGCCAACAAACACTTGAAAGACTGCTCAACATAATTAATTAGAGAAATGCAAATCAAAACTACAATGAGTATAAGGAGATATCATCTCACACCAGTCATAATGGCAATCATCAAAAAATCTAGAAACAGTAAATGCTGGAGAGGGTGTGAAGAAACGGTAACACTCTGTACTGCTGTTAGGAATGTAAATTGATACAGCCACTATGGAGATCAGTATGGAGGCTCCTTAAAAATCTACAAATAGAGCTGCCATGTGACCCAGCAATCCCAGTACTGGGCATATATCCTGAGGAAACCATAATTCAAAAAGAGTCATGTACCAAAATGTTCATTGCAGCTCTATTTACAGTAGCAAGCACATGGAAGCAACCTAAGTGTCCATCAACAGATGAATGGGTAAAGAAGATGTGGCACATATATACAATGGAATATTACTCAACCATAAAAGGAAACAAAATTGAGTTATTTGTATTGAGGTGGATGGGTCTAGAGTCTGTCATACAGTGTGAAGTAAGTCAGAAAGAGAAAAACAATTACCATATGCTAACACATATATATGGAATCTAAGGAAAAAAAAAAACAGTTCATGAAGAACCTAGGGGTAAGACAGGAATAAAGACACAGACCTACTAGAGCATGGACTTGAGGGTATGGGGATGGGGAAAGGTAAGCTGTGACAAAGTGACAGAGTGGCATGGACATATATACACTACCAAACATAAAATAGTTAACTAGTGGGAAGTAGCCACCTAGCACAGGGAGATCAGCTAGGTGGTTTGTGACCACCTAGAGGGGTGGGATAGGGAGGGTGCGAGGGAGGGAGACAGAAGAGGGAAGCGATATGGGAACATATGTATATGTATAACTGATTCACTTTGTTATAAAGCAAAAACTAACACACCATTGTAAAGCAATCATACTCCAATAAAGATGTTATATATATATATATATATATATATATATATATATATATATATATATATATATATTTACTCTTAAATAAGTATTAAACACTCATTTTCAGTACCTGTTTTTTCCAGTCTTGCCTCACACATATTTAGTAAAGGCTACTAATTGAGATTGACTCGTGCTTAATTGTACCCTCATCCTATTTTGATTAGCTGTTGGGATATAAATCTAAATTTAATGTATGAATTTATACAATATTGTAATTTGCAAATCATGACAAAGCAAATATTAATTAAGTACAAACATTACTTATTTTCAGGTGAAAAAGCAGTATTCATTGGTGTAATTGCTCTACATTTATTATAAATTGTTAGCAGATAACCATACTGAGAATATGAAACTATATACACACAAAAAAAATTATAAAAATGGTAATATGTGTCATAATTTCATAAAGACTGTTGTTCCTGACAGGTGAATATGGTAAATATCATACATAAATCTCAATGTTTTCATCACTCTTCTTGAGCAAAATCGAATTTGTAAAATTCTCCTTTTTATCAGTAATTCTCTAGTACATTTAAATAGTACCAATAATTATATTTCCCTAGATAACTATCTATGTTTTTAATAAATTGTATTTTGAAACATCTTTAGATTTATAGAAAAACCATGACCATAATACATAGTGTATTATTGTACCCAATTTCCCCCACTATTTACATTTTACATTAACGTGGTACATTTGTCACAAATAATGGACTAATGCTGAAACAATATACAAGCCCCATGTCCCTATCCTTTGAAGTAAAAGGCTTTTGCTTTAGGAAGCAGACCTCCACCAGATAAAATCTGCTAACTGAAAAAACATAGAGCCTAGACTAGTTGAAACCAGAAGGTTGATGATGCCTCATACTTCACCTTGATGCCAACCAATCCGTGAATTTTGCGAAAGTTGATCACACACCCTGCAGCCCCCTCTCTCACACTGCCTTTATTTATTTATTTTTTTACATATATCCACTCTTTTTTTTTTTTAATTCTTTTCCCACACAGACCAAAGTATTGAGTAGAGTTCCCTGTGCTATACAGTAGGTTCTTATCAGTTATCTACATTATACATAGTTCTGTGTATATGTCAATCCCAATTTCTCAATTTATCCCTCCCCCCACTTATCCCTTATTAACCATAACTTTCTTTTCTACATCCGCGACTCTGTACTGGTTTTGTAAATAAGTTCATTTGTACCCTATTTTTAGATTCCACATATAAGCAATATCATATGATATTTGTCTTTCTGTGTCTGACTTACTTCACTCTGTATGAAAATCTCTAGGTCCATCTATGTTACTGCAAATGACATTATTTTGTTCTTCTTTATGACTGAGTAATATTCCATTGTATATATATACCACATCTTCTTTATCCATTCCTCTGTTGGTGGACATTTAGGTTGCTTCCGTGTCCTGGCTATACTACCCAAAGCAATCTATAGATTCAATGAAATCTCTATCAAATTACCAGTGGCATTTTTCACAGAATTAGAACAAAAAAATTTACAATTTGTATGGAAACACAGAAGACCCCAAATAGCCAAAGCAATCTTGAGACAGAAAAACGGAGCTGAAGAAATCAGGCTCACAGACTTCAGACTACACTACAAAGCTACAGTAATCAAGACAGTGTGGTACTCGCACAAAAACAGATATATAGATCAATGGAACAAGATAGAAAGCCCAGAGTTAAACTCACATGCCTATGGTCACCTAATCCATGAAAAAGGTGGCAAGAATATACAGTCTCTTCAATGAATGGTGCTGGGAAAACTGAACAGCTACATATGAAAGAATGAAATTAGAACACTCCCTAATACCATACACAAAAATAAACTCAAAATGGATTAAAGACCTAAATGTAAGGCCGGACACTATAAAACTCTTAGAGGAAAACATATGCAGAACACTCTTGGACATAAACTACAGCAAGATATTTTTTGATCCACTTCCCAGAGTAATGAAAACAAAAGCAAAAATAAACAAAAGGGATTTAATTAAACTTAAAATCTTTTGCACAGCAAAGGAAACCATAAACAAAACAAAAAGACAACCCTCAGAATGGGAAAAAATATTTGTGAACAGTGCAATAGACAAGGGATTAATTTCCCAAATAAACAGCTCATACAGCTCAATATCAAAAGAACCAAACAACACAATCAAAAAATGAGCAGAATTGGGTTGTTTGGTTTTTGACATTGAGCTGAAAATAACCCAGTCCAAAAATGGGCAGAAGACCTAAACAGACATTTCTCCAAAGAAGATATACAGATTGCCAACAAACACATGAAAGAATGCTCAACAGCATTAATCATTAGAGAAATGCAAATCAAAACTACAAGGAGATATCATCTCACACCAGTCAGAATGGCCATCATCAAAAAATCTAGAAACAATAAATGCTGGAGAGGGTGTGGAGAAAAGGGAACACTCTTGCACTGCTGGTGGGAATGTAAATTGATACAGTCACTACAGAGAACAGTATGGAGGTTCCTTAAAAAAACTACAAATAGAACTACCATATGACCCAGCAATCCCACTACTGGGCATATACCTTGAGGAAACCATAATTCAAAAAGAGTCATGTACCAAAATGTTGATTGCAGCTTTATTTACAACAGCCAGGACATGGAAGCAACCTAAGTGTCCATCATTGGATGAGTGGATAAAGAAGATGTGGCACATATATACAATGGAATATTACTCAGCCATAAAAAGGAATGAAACTGAAGTATTTGCAGTGAGGTGGATGGATCTAGAGACTGTTATACAGAGTGAAGTAAGTCAGAAAGAGAAAAACAAATGCCGTATGCTAAGACATATATATGGAATCTAAAAAAAAAAAAAAAGAAAAGAAAAAGAAAATGGTCAGAAGAACCTAGGGGCAAGATGGGAATAAAGACACAGACCTACTAGAGAATGGACTTGAGGTTACGGTGAGGGGAAAGGGTAAGCTGAGACAAAGTGAGAGAGAGGCATGGACATATATACACTACCAAACGTAAAATAGATAGCTAGTGGGAGGCAGCTGCATAGCACAGGGAGATCAGCTCGGTGCTTTGTGACTACCTAGAGGGGTGGCATAGGGAGGGTGGAAGGGAGGGAGATGCAAGAGGGAAGAAATATGGGGACATATGTATATGCATAACTGGTTCACTTTGTTATAAAGCAGGAACTGACACACCATTGTAAAGCAATTATACTCTAATAAAGATGTTAAAAAAAAATGAGCAGAAGATCTAAATAGACATTTCTCCAAAGAAGACATACAGATGGCCAACCAGCACATGAAAAAATGCTCAACATGACTAATTATTAAAGAAATGCAAATGAAAAGTACAATGAGGTATCACCTTACACCAGTCAGAATGGCCATCATCAAAAAATCTAAAAACAATAAATGTTGGAGAGGGTGTGGAGAAAAGTGAACCCTCCTACACTGTTGGTGGGAATGTAAATTGGTATAGCCACTATAAAGAACAGTTGGAGGTTCCTTAAAACACTAAAAATAGAGTTACAATATGACCCTTCAATCCCACTTCTGGGCATATACTCATAGAAAACTATAATTCATACTGCCTTTAAAATCCCTTCCCTGAAAGCAATGGGAGATTTTGGGTCTTTTGAGCATGAGCTTCCTGTTCTCCTTTCTTGGTGCCCTGCAATAAACTCTGTACTTTCCTTCACCACAATCCAGTGTCAATAGATTGGCTATACTGCAGGTGGGTGAATGGACCCAAGTTTGGTTTGGTAACAATATTGATACCTTATTATTAACTATAGTTCATACTTTACCCAGTTTTCTCCTAGGCTCATGTCCCCTTAGGCTCTTCTTGGCTGTGAGAGGTTTTCAGACTTCCCTTGCTTTTGATGACTTTGACAGTTTTGATGAGTATTGATCAAGTATTTTATAAAATTTCTTTCAGTTGGAATTTGAGTAATGTGTTTCTCATGCTTAGGTTGGATTCATGGGGTTTTAAGAGGAATCTCACAAAGATAAAGTGTCATTTTCATCACACCATCTAAAATATAAATACTATCAGCATGACTTATCACTGTTGATGTTAACTTTGATCACCTGGCTGATGTAGTGTTTATCAGTTTTCTCCACTGTAAAGTTATTTTTTTTTTTTGCTTCATACTTCACTCTTTGGAATGAAGTCATTATTGTACTCATTCTTAAGGAGTGGATAGTTATGTTCATTGTGGAATTATTTTGCATGGAAAATTTGTCTATTCTTCCCCACTGATTTATTTATTCAATCATTTATATCTCAATATGAACTCTTGAATACTTATTTTATACCTTGTGTTATAATCTGATACTACTTTACTTATTGGGCTTTCCAAATTGTACAGGTTTTGGCTATTGGAAAATCTTTCAATTGACTCCTATGTCGCTTTGGCATACCCTCATTATTGTGAGGGTTTTTGTTTTGGGTGTTTTTTTGTTGTTATCTTGTTATCTTGTATTGTTGCTTTTTCTTTTTTTGAGCATTTTACTTTCTGGAACTGCAAGGTGTTTTAGGGTCATCTTGTATACTTTCTGTCCAGTCCTAGAAACAGCCATTTCTCCAAATAGTGCTGGTTCCTTTTGTTTTTAGAAACTAAGATTCAAGCACTAGTTGTTCATGGTGCTACTGGGCATCATTGTTTCTAAGTTATCTCAATTTTCAGAGGATTATATGTGCATATCTCACCTATACAAATATACACGTCTATAAATATTTCTACATGTAAACATATTTATCTATACTATACCAAATGTATGTATGTGAACTCATACTGATGTTTCCAACTCTAATCTACTACCACATGGATGATTCTAGCCTCCTTCCCTTGATTATTTGTAATCAACCACCCAATTCAACAGTGAGAAACCTGGCTCTCCCTATTTATCATGCAGTTATTTTTTAACCTCTACCCCTTTGGGTGCAGGGCAGAGAGATTTAGCCAACTAGAGCACATTGCTTATATATATTTCCTTTGCCTTTAGTCTGATAGACTCCAGTCTTCAAAGTTACTTAGAAAAACACCTTTTCTCCCAGCACTTTCAGTGACATTGTTTCATTGTTTCAAATCTATGAAATACAATTAGATTCTTTTATCATATTCTGCATTCTATCCTGTGATGCCCCAAATTCTTAAATGTTTTTTTAACTTGCACACATTAAGTTTAACTCTTTGTGCTGTAAAGTTCTATAAGGTTTGACAAATGCATTATGTTTTCACTTAGCATTATACATTTAAGGTTAAATCATGTCTTTACCTGGCCTGATTAGTCATTCTTATTTATCACTGAATGGTATCCCATTGTGTGGATGAACCTCACTTTTTTCATCCATTAACCTATTGAAGCACATTTTGGTCTCCTCCAGTTTGGGGCTATTATGAATAAAGCTCCAGTAAATGTATGTGTACCAGTTTTTGTGTGGACACACATTTTTAATTTGGAGAAATACTTGGTCAGGAAACCACTGGGTCCTATTGCAAGACCATATTAGCTTTGTAAGAAACTGCCAAACTGTCTTCTAAAGTATCTGTACCATTTTGCATTCTTACCAGCATTAAATGAGAGTTTCTTTCATCTGTATTCTCAACAGCACTTGACATTGTCAATATTTTAGATTTCAGTCATTCTAGTAGGTGTGTGTAATGTCTTGTTGTTTAATTTACATTTCCCTGATGACAGTAATATTGTTTTTATTTTCATGCACATATTTGCCATCTATGTGTCTTCTATATCTTCACAGGGGGCTCAAAAATTCAATAACAATTGTTCTCCACAGTCTAAGGGAATTGAAATGGCCAAAGGAACAAAAGGATGCAGCAATGAGGTTATCCAGCTCTTGGTCTCATCATTTAATAGAGTTGTTTTGTTTTCTTATTATTGAGTTCTAACAATTATTTTTTTTTGTATTTTGAATATATGTCCTCTGTCACATGTGTTTTGAAAATATTTTGTCCCAAACTTTCTCTTGTATTTTCATTCTCTTAACAGTGTCTTTCACAGAGAAGTTTTAATTTTAATAAAGTCCATTTTATCAATTTTTTCCTTCATGGATCCTGCTTTAGTGTTGTATCTAAAACCTCATCAACAAACCCAAGGTCATGTAGTTATCTCCTATGTTTCCATCTAGAAGTTTTATAGTTTTGAATTTTGCATTTAGATCTTTGATTGATTTTGATTTAATTTTGGGAAAAGTTATTAAATCTGAATTTAAGTGTTTTTTTTTTTGCCTTTGTTTTCCATATGGTATCCAATTTTTCAGCACCATTTCTTCAAAGACTATATTTTCTCCATTGGATTGCCTTCATGCTTCTATTAAATATCAGTTCAGTATATTTGTGTGAGTCTATTTCTGGGTTCTCTTCATTGTTCCATTAATCTATGTGCCTGTTCTCTTACAAATACCACACTGCCTTGATTACTATAGCTTTATAGTAAGTCTTGAAATTGGGTAGTGTGAATCCTCCAACATTGTTCTCTTTTTTTTCAGTATTATGTTGGTTATTCTAGGTCTATTGCCTTTTCATATAAACTTTAGAATCAGTTTATTTTATACTTAGATATGTAGAGCTTTCTGGAAATTTGGGGGAGATTGCATTGAATTTCTAGATCAAGTTAGAAAGAAATGACATTTTTCAATCCATGAATATAAAATATGTCTCCCTTTATTTATATCTTTAATTTCTTTCATCAGTGATTTGTAGATTTCAGAGCACAGATCCTATACATATTTTATAAGATTTATATGTGACTACTCTAGTTTAAAATAAGTTATCTTATGTTATAAATTTAGCTTATAAATATAAATTTATGGAAGACCTCCATTCATATTTAGGAGAAACCTCCATTTAAATTATACTTATATTTTATTTATAATTATATGCAATGTACACTTAAATTAACTATAGTTAATGTCAAGGTATTAAACGTAGTACATAGCACAGTATACTAAGTATATCTGACTTAGTTCAAGTAACACTAGAATAGGAGTGAAAAGATTTGGTGGAGAGAGATAGAATGGAAGGTATTAGCACTGGGTCAGCAACATACTTGAGGTATACCTGCCCCGACTACTCCATAGTCATCATGGGGATTATATGAGGTCTATGAAATCATTCTGCAGACTTTAAGTCTCCATAATATGTAAGGATGAATAAGCAACATAGTCACTAACCTAGAAGTAGTTTTAACACTTGCAACTCTTGCTGATTTAGAGGAATATCTCATAAGATTAAATTTTAGGGATCCCTGAATGTTACATATTAAACTCAACCACACCATGTCTACTTCCCTCTGCTCTAAACCAGCTTCCTAAATTTTCTTCTTAATTTTTACCAGACATAATAAAGTTTTTGAATACAGGCTAAATATATGTACTTATAGACACTTGGTATGAGGAACAGCTGGTACACCCTTAAAATAGTATATTATATGCATTACTCCTCATAAATATTTTAAAAGTTTCATTAAAGGGGGAACAAGAAAACTTTATACAAAGAATCCTATTTCAATGTTGTAACATATTTGTAGCAGCATATATCACATATATATATATATATATATTGAAATTCTATATTACAAATAGTAGAGCTACAAATGAGATCTAAAGGGAAACAAATCTTTTGAATTGCAGTACATTTTTCATTTTAGAATTACAATGATAACAATAATCACTAACAGATCATTACCCCAAACTAATATATCGTCTGCTCTCATATCATCAGCACTTAAGAAGGACTTGGGGCCACAGTGGCAAGGTTTATATTTCACCTTGTCTTTATATTATCTAAGATATACATCTATAGAACTGTAATATGTTTAACACATATTTCTATGCATGACTGCAACTAAAATCTACTCCCAGGGGGCTCAAAAATCCAATAGCAATTGTTCTTCACACTTCAAAAGAATTGAAATGGCCAAAGAAATCATCAAATGCAGATATAATATTAGTGACACCAGTTAACTTTTCACCTTTAACCACCCGAAGAGATGCAATCCATAGAATCTGCATCCTTTAAAAGTGGATCCTGGCATTTGTCTTCATTTATGTGTAATGTGTTGAGTTACCTCTGAGTCCCATGACTCACTTATATAGACATTAGTTCTTGGCAAAGAGAGGTCAGAACGTATCAGGAAATGAACCGTCGTCTATTCTTCAATAAACGTATAAAAAGTGGAATTCTTATTCCTCTTTTCACCAAATATGTAAAATTTACCCTTAAGATGTTTTATATTATAAACATGATTGTGTTTATAAGTATATAAATTGAATTAAGTAACTTGGTCAAGATTTTAACATCTTGTTTGGGATTGACATGTACACATTGCTATATTTAAAATGGATAACCAACAAAGACCTACTGTAGAGCACAGAGAACTCTGCTCAATAATATGTAACAACCTAAATAGGAAAATAATTTGAAAAAGAATAGATACATGTATACGTATAACTGAATCACTTTGCTGTACACCTGAAACTAACACAACATTGTTAATCGACTATGCTCCAATTTAAAATAAAATGTTTTTTAAAAAGCAAAAAAAAGAGGAAGGCGGAAGATGGCGGAAGAGTAAGACGCGGAGATCACCTTCCTCCCCACAGATACACCAGAAATACATCTACACGTGGAACAACTCCTACAGAACACCTACTGAAGGCTGGCAAAAGACCTCAGACCTCCCAAAAGGCAAGAAACTCCCCACGTACCTGGGTAGGGCAAAAGAAAAAACAGAGACAAAAGAATAGGGACGGCACCTGCACCAGTGGGAGGGAGCTGTGAAGGAGGAAAAGTTTCCACACTCTAGGAAGCCCCTTCGCGGGCGGAGACTGCGGGAGGCGGAGGGGGGAGCTTCGAAGCTGCGGAGGAGTGCACAGCAACGGGTGCGGAGGGCAAAGCGGGGAGATTCCCGCACAGAGGATCGGTGCCGACCGGCACTCACCAGCCCGAGAGGCTTGTCTGCTCACCCGCCGGGGCGGGCGGGGCTGAGAGCTGAGGCCGGAGCGCAGGGAGAGGACTGGGGTTGGCGGCTTGAACATAGCCTGAAGGGGTTAGTGCACCACAGCTAGCCGGGAGGGAGTCTGGGGAAAAGCCTGCACCTGCAGAAGAGGCAGGAGACTTTTCCTTCCCTCTTTGTTTCCTGGGGCGTGAGGAGAGGGGTTTAAGAACGCTGCTTAAAGGAACTCCAGAGACGGGTGCGAGCCGCGGCTAAAAGCGCGAACCCCAGAGACGGGTGCGAGCCGCGGCTGAAAGCGCGGACCCCAGAGACAGGCGCGAGCCGCGGCTGAAAGCGCGGAATCCAGAGACGGGCGCAAGCCGCGGCTAAAAGCGCGGACCCCAGAGGCGGGCGGGAGACGTTAAGGCTGCTGCTGCCGCCACCGAGGGGCCTGTGTGCGAGCACAGGTCACTCTCCGCACCCCTCTTCCGCGGAGCCTGTGCAGCCCGCCACTGCCGGGTTCCCGGGATCCAGGGACAACTTCCCCGGGAGAGCGCACAGCGCGCCTCAGGCTGGTGCAAAGTCACGCCGGCCTTTGCCACCGCAGGCCCGCCCCGCACTCTGTGCCCCTCCGTCACCGCCGGCCTGAGTGCGCCAGCCCCCAATCAGCGGCTCTTTTAACCCCATCCTGTCTGAGCAAAAAACAGACGCCCTCCAGCGATCTACACGCAGTGGCAGGGCCAAATCCAAAGCTTAGCCCTGGGAGCTGTGAGAACAAAGAAGAGAAAGGGAAATCCCTCCCAGCAGCCTCAGAAGCAGCGGATTAAAGCTCCACAATCAACTTGATGTACCCTGCATCTGTGGAATACCTGAATAGACAACCAATCATCCCAAATTAAGGAAGTGGACTTTAGGAGCAAGATCTATGATTTTTTCCCCTTTCCTCTTTTTGTGAATGTGTATGTGTATGCTTCTGTGTGAGATCTTGTCTGTATAGTCTTGCTTCCACCATTTGTCCTAGGGTTCTATCCGTCCATGTTTTTTTTTTTTTAATTTTTTTTCTTAATAATTAATTTTAATAACCTTATTATACTTTACCTTCGTTCTTTCTTTCTTTCTTTCCGTCCTTCCTTCCCTCCTTTAGACAACGAATCATCCCAAATTGAGGAGGTGGTCTCTGACAGAAAGATTTAGGATTTTTCCCCATTTACCTCTTTTAGTGAGGGTGTATGTGTATGCTTCTGTGTAAGATTTTGTCTGTATAGCTTTGCTTCCAACATTTGTCCTAAGGTTCTTTCCGTCCCTTTTTTTTTTTTTCTAAATAAGAAGTTTTTAATTCAATAACTTTATTATACTTTATTTTATTTTTACTGTATCTTCTTTCTTTCTGTCTTTTCTCCTTCTTTCCCTCCTTCCTTCCTTCCTCCCTCCCTCCCTCCCTCCTTTCTTTCCTTCTTGCCTTCTTTCCTTCTTTGCTTCTTTCTTTCTTCCTTCCTTCCTACCCTCCTTTCCTTCTTTCTTTCCTCATACTTCTACTAATTCCCTCTACTTTTTCTCCCTTTTATCCTGAGCCTGTGGATGAAAAGCTTTTGGTGCTCCAGCCAGGAGGCAGGGCTCTGCCTCTGAGGTAGGACAGCCAACTTCAGGACACTGATCAACAAGAGACCTCCCAGCTCCACATAATATCAAACGGCGAAAATCTCCCAGAGACCTCCATCTTAACACCAGCACCCAGCTTCACTCAACGACCAGCAAGTCACAGTGCTGGAAAACCTAAGCCAAACAACTAGCAAAACAGGAACACAACCCCACCCATTAGCAGAGAGGCTGCCTAAAATCATAATAAGGCCACAGACACCCCCAAACACACCACCAGACGTGAACCTGCCCACTAGAGAGACAAGATCCAGCCTCATTCACCACAACACAGGCACTAGCCCCCTCCACCAGGAAGCCTACACAACCCACTGAACCAACCTTAGCCACTGGAGACAGACATCAAAAACAGGAGGAACTACAAACCTGCAGCCTGCAAAAAGGAGACCCCAAACACAGTAAGATAAGCAAAATGAGAAGACAGAAAAACACACAGCAGATAAAGGAGCAAGATAAAAATGCACCAGACCTAACAAATGAAGAGGAAATAGGCAGTCTACCTGAAAGAGAATTCAGAATAATGATAGTAAGGTTGATCCGAAATCTTGGAGATAGAATGGACAATAGATTGGACAAAATGCAAGAATCAGTTAACAAGGACCTAGAAGAACTAAAGATGAAACAAGCAACGATGAACAACACAATAAATGAAATTAAAAGTACTCTAGATGGGATCAATAGCAGAATAACTGAGGCAGAAGAACGGATAAGTGACCTGGAAGATAAAATAGTGGAAATAACTACTGCAGAGCGGAATAAAGAAAAAAGAATGAAAAGAACTGAGGACAGTCTCAGAGACCTCTGGGACAACATTAAACGCACCAACATTCGAATTATAGGGGTTCCAGAAGAAGAAGAGAAAAAGAAAGGGACTGAGAAAATATTTGAAGAGATTATAGTTGAAAACTTCCCTAATATGGGAAAGGAAATAGTGAATCAAGTCCAGGAAGCACAGAGAGTCCCATACAGGATAAATACAAGGAGAAATACGCCAAGACACATATTAATCAAACTGTCAAAAATAAAATACAAAGAAAGCATATTAAAAGCAGCAAGGGAAAAACAACAAATAACACATAAGGGAATCCCCATAAGGCTAACAGCTGATCTCTCAGCAGAAACCCTACAAGCCAGAAGGGAGTGGCAGGACATACTGAAAGTGATGAAGGAGAAAAACATGCAGCCAAGACTACTCTACCCAGCAAGGATCTCATTCAGATTTGATGGAGAAATTAAAACATTTACAGACAAGCAAAAGCTGAGAGAGTTCAGCACCACCAAACCAGCTTTACAACAAATGCTAAAGGATCTTCTCTAGGCAAGAAATACAAGAGAAGGAAAAGACCTATAATAACGAACCCAAAACAATTTAGAAAATGGGAATAGGAACATACATATCGATAATTACCTTAAATGTAAATGGACTAAATGTTCCCACCAAAAGACACAGATTAGCTGAATGGATACAAAAACAAGACCCTTATATATACTGTCTACAAGAGACCCACTTCAGACCTAGAGACACATACAGACTGAAAGTAAGGGGATGGAAAAAGATATTCCATGCAAATGGAAGCCAAAAGAAAGCTGGAGTAGCAATTCTCATATCAGACAAAATAGACTTTAAAATAAGGACTATTAAAAGAGACAAAGAAGGACACTACATAATGATCAAGGGATCGATCCAAGAAGAAGATATAACAATTGTAAATATTTATGCACCCAACATAGGAGCACCTCAATACATAAGGCAAATACTAACAGCCATAAAAGGGGAAATCGACAGTAACACATTCATAGTAGGGGACTTAAACACCCCACTTTCACCCATGGACAGATCATCCAAAATGAAAATAAATAAGGAAACACAAGCTTTAAATGATACATTAAACAAGATGGACTTAATTGATATTTATAGGACACTCCATCCAAAAACAACAGAATACACATTTTTCTCAAGTGCTCATGGAACATTCTCCAGGATAGATCATATCTTAGGTCACAAATCAAGCCTTGGTAAATTTAAGAAAATTGAAATTGTATCAAGTATCTTTTCTGACCACAATGCCATGAGACTAGATATCAATTACAGGAAAAGATCTGTAAAAAATACAAACACATGGAGGCTAAACAATACACTACTTAATAATGAACAGATCACTGAAGAAATCAAAGAGGAAATCAAAAAATACCTAGAAACAAATGACAATGGAGACACAACGACCCAAAACCTGTGGGATGCAGCAAAAGCAGTTCTAAGGGGGAAGTTTATAGCAATACAAGCCCACCTTAAGAAGCAGGAAACATCTTGAATAAACAACCTAACCTTGCACCTCAAGCAATTAGAGAAAGAAGAACAAAAAAACCCCAAAGCTAGCAGAAGGAAAGAAATCATAAAAATCAGATCAGAAATAAATGAAAAAGAAATGAAGGAAACAATAGCAAAGATCAATAAAACTAAAAGCTGGTTCTTTGAGAAGATAAACAAAATAGATAAACCACTAGCCAGACTCATCAAGAAAAAAAGGGAGAAGACTCAAATCAATAGAATTAGAAATGAAAAAGGAGAGGTAACAACTGACACTGCAGAGATAAAAGAGATCATGAGAGATTACTACAAGCAACTCTATGCCAATAAAATGGACAATCTGGAAGAAATGGACAAATTCTTAGAAAAGCACAACCTTCCGAGATTGAACCAGGAAGAAATAGAAAATATGAACAGACCAATCACAAGCACTGAAATTGAAACTGTGATTAAAAATCTTCCAACAAAGAAAAGCCCAGGACCAGATGGCTTCACAGGCGAATTCTATCAAACATTTAGAGAAGAGCTAACACCTATCCTTCTCAAACTCTTCCAAAATATAGCAGAGGGAGGACCACTCCCTAACTCCTTCTACGAGGCCACCATCACCTTGATACCAAAACCAGACAAGGATGTCACAAAGAAAGAAAACTACAGGCCAATATCACTGATGAACATAGATGCAAAAATCCTCAACAAAATACTAGCAAACAGAATCCAACAGCACATTAAAAGGATCATACACCATGATCAAGTGGGGTTTATTCCAGGAATGCAAGGATTCTTCAATATACGCAAATCTATCAATGTGATAAACCATATTAACAAATTGAAGGAGAAAAACCATATGATCATCTCAATAGATGCAGAGAAAGCTTTTGACAAAATTCAACACCCATTTATGATAAAAACCCTGCAGAAAGTAGGCATAGAGGGAACTTTCCTCAACATAATAAAGGCCATATATGACAAGCCCACAGCAAACATCATCCTCAATGGTGAAAAACTGAAAGCATTTCCACTAAGATCAGGAACAAGACAAGGTTGCCCACTCTCACCACTATTATTCAACATTGTTTTGGAAGTTTTAGCCACAGCAATCAGAGAAGAAAAGGAAATAAAAGGAATCCAAATTGGAAAAGAAGAAGTAAAGCTGTCACTGTTTGCAGATGACATGATCCTATACATAGAGAACCCTAAAGATGCTACCAGAAAACTACTAGAGCTAATCAATGAATTTGGTAAAGTGGCAGGATACAAAATTAATGCACAGAAATCTCTGGCATTCCTATATACTAATGATGAAAAATCTGAAAGTGAAATCAAGAAAACACTCCCATTTACCATTGCAACAAAAAGAATAAAATATCTAGGAATAAAACCTACCTAAGGAGACAAAAGACCTGTATGCAGAAAATTATAAGACACTGATGAAAGAAATTGAAGATGATATAAATAGATGGAGAGATATACCATGTTCTTGGATTGGAAGAATCAACATTGTGAAAATGACTCTACTACCCAAAGCAATCTATAGATTCAATGCAATCCCTATCAAACTACCACTGGCATTTTTCACAGAACTAGAACAAAAAATTTCACAATTTGTATGGAAACACAAAAGACCCCGAATAGCCAAAGCCATCTTGAGAACGAAAGAAGGAACTGGAGGAATCAGGCTCCCTGACTTTAGACTATACTACAAAGCTACAGTCATCAAGACGGTATGGTACTGGCACAAAAACAGAAATATAGATCAATGGAACAGGATAGAAAGCCCAGAGATAAACCCATGCACATATGGACACCTTATCTTTGATAAAGGTGGCAGTAATGTACAATGGAGAAAGGACAGCCTCTTCAATAAGTGGTGCTGGGAAAACTGGACAGGTACATGTAAAAGTATGAGATTAGATCACTCCCTAACACCATACACAAAAATAAGCTCAAAATGGATTAAAGACCTAAATGTAAGGCCAGAAACTATCAAACTCTTAGAGGAAAACATAGGCAGAACACTCTATGACATAAATCAAAGCAAGATCCTTTCTGACCCACCTCCTAGAGTAATGGAAGTAAAAACAAAAATAAACAAATGGGACCTAATGAAACTTCAAAGCTTTTGCACAGCAAAGGAAACCATAAACAAGACCAAAAGACAACCCTCAGAATGGGAGAAAATATTTGCAAATGAAGCAACCGACAAAGGACTAATCTCCAAAATTTACAAGCAGCTCATGCAGCTCAATAACAAGAAAACAAACAACCCAATCCAAAAATGGGCAGAAGACCTAAATAGACATTTCTCCAAAGAAGATATACAGACTGCCAACAAACACATGAAACAATGCTCAACATCATTAATCATTAGAGAAATGCAAATCAAAACTACAATGAGATATCATCTCACACCAGTCAGAATGGCCATCATCAAAAAATCTACAAACAATAAATGCTGGAGAGGGTGTGGAGAAAAGGGAACACTCTTGCACTGCTGGTGGGAGTGTGAATTGGTTCAGCCACTATGGAGAACAGTATGGAGGTTCCTTAAAAAACTACAAATAGAACTACCATATGACCCAGCAATCCCACTACTGGGCATACACCCTGAGAAAACCAAAATTCAAAAAGAGTCATGTACCAAAATGTTCATTGCAGCTCTATTTACAATAGCCCGGAGATGGAAACAACCTAAGTGCCCGTCATCGGATGAATGGATAAAGAAGATGTGGCACATATATACAATGGAATATTACTCAGCCATAAAAAGAAACGAAATTGAGCTATTTGTAATGAGGTGGATAGACCTAGAGTCTGTCATACAGAGTGAAGTAAGTCAGAAAGAAAAAGACAAATACCGTATGCTAACACATATATATGGAATTTAAGAAAAAAATGTCATGAAGAACCTAGGGGTAAAGCAGGAATAAAGACGCAGACCTCTTAGAGAACGGACTTGAGGTTATGGGGAGGGGGAAGGGTGAGCTGTGACAGGGCGAGAGAGAGTCATGGACATATACACACTAACAAACGCAGTAAGGTAGATAGCTAGTGGGAAGCAGCCGCATGGCACAGGGATATTGGCTCGGTGCTTTGTGACAGCCTGGAGGGGTGGGATGGGGAGGGTGGGAGGGAGGGAGACGCAACAGGGAAGACATATGGGAACATATGTTTATGTATGACTGATTCACTTTGTTATAAAGCAGAAACTAACACACCATTGTAAAGCAATTATACCCCAATAAAGATGTTAAAAAAAAAAAAAAGCAAAAAAAAAAAAAAGATTTTAACAGCTTATGCATTTAGATGCAGGATCGGGACACAAGTTAGACTGACTTAAAAACACATTCTTTTAACCACTTTGTCATATCACATTTATTTAACTCTATGCCAGGCACTGGTTTGGGTTATAGGGAAATAAAAGTTAATGAAATAATCTTCTTTTACTTGATGAGAACAACCTAAAAAGGAAACAAGGAAGCAGCATATAACACTATACATTAAGTGTGATGATGGAGTTTTAAACTTCATATTGTTTAATGTGTGAGAAAACATGGCACAGAGGAGCTAATATTCAGGCAGTGATTTCAAAGATCTGCAAGCACTTTCTAGAGAGAGAGAAGACCTGTGAGAAATCTCCAGAATCCTAAATATACCCGTCAAGGTAGGTTGGCCTGATTGTGGCAGTTATCAGAGACTTTATATGTTGGTTGCAATAAAAGGGTATAAAAATAAAGATGACAAATGTGAGGCACATGTTTTGCTAGAATAAATAGTCATTCTTAGTTTGCAGAATTATATGTCCTAATACAGGTGGTTTGGAGTCAAGATTCTGACTCATTGACAAGGATCAGTTATAGAAAGCAACCCCAAATCACTCAGGTATTGCAGAAATCAAAATATTTTACAGTCTTTCCTTTTCATCAAAAGGAAGCCTTTCCCTAATTGACTATGTTCAGATCTATGCTCTTCAGAATCCATGTCAAATCATGGTGTCTGTAGTCTCTACCTGGGTTATGAAGAGTTCTTTGGATACTTTAAGTTATCCAAGTATTCTTAACTTATACTTTAAGTTAAGAATTATTAGCTCTATCATTTATTTAGTGAGCAGATGAACAACAGCACTTGGTTGAAGGGGAGATGAACAAAGGAAATAATTATTGGCAGTCCTTATACTTTCCTCTCAGCCATAATATGAGAATTCCAACAAAAGTGATTTAGCCAAGAAAAGTGATCCCATTGCTTGCCGGAAGATTCTCCATCTCCTTTACTAAGGTAAGTTTTTTTCTAGTATTATGCTAAGCTTTCTAATTTTTACACGTCTTCCAGGTCATTTTGGTGACTTTAAAGATCCTGGACAAATCTCTAGGGATGTAGGAACAGGAATCCTCACTTAGGACTTCACAGGTACCACATCTGCAGGCTAGGATATTGTCTGTTATTGCTTGAGCATACTTCAACTTGACTTTTTTTGGCTACCTGTAACAGTATACTTCTATGATTCCTGTGTTATTATCTGTCTGGATGATTTTCTTTTAACCATAGCATTGAGAACTTGACCATACATCAGGCCTCTTTAAAATCAGGCATCATAGGTGCACTGGGGCAAAAGGCTGCAATACAATAGTCTTTTTGAATGATGAATTTATCTAAATTAATCCCAAATTCTTTATCTGTTTCTGCTATAATTTTAAGCTTGTCAAATATGAATAGAGCATTAACTGTATGTTAGGCATATATTTTTCTTGCTATACTGTAAGCCTTGTAGCACTTGCTAAAGCCCTTTTGCGACAAATTTTATACTATAAGCAAGGAGTCCTTCCAGGAGTTAGTTTCAGCTGTTGAATACAAGAGTAAAACTTCACAAAATACTGAGTAATGGTTGAATGTGCAGGACTTATTCTTTAGATATTGGTTTAAGATTTGTGAGAAATATGTGGAGCGAAATATTGGGACATAATTGTCTAGGTGTACAATTAACTCTCCCATATGAATGAAAACATACTGGCTATCAGGGTTAATAGGTTTTCTAAAGAAGGCTGAGCTTAAGTGAACCACAGTGAAATAAATAGCATCAGGTGGAGATGCAAAGAGAAAAGAGAATAATACCAGATATGAAATGATGAGGAAGGGAAGGATGACAATTTATTTTGTGGCCTGAAGATACTGAACAAAGAATACCATAGGCTATTAGATGTTCTTGTCATTGTTGTTATTTTTAGCAAACAAAACATGAATAATTAACCTCTCTGAATTAGGTACAACATACTAAGTCATGGGTTGACAAACTTTTTCTATAAAGGGCAAGATAGTACATAATTTAGGCTTCGCAGGGCATATAGCCTCTGTTGCAACTTCTCAACTCTGCTGTGGTAATGTGAAGCAGCCATAGCCAGTATCTAAACAAATGGGCACGGCTGTATTCCAGTAAAACTGTATTTACAGAAAAAGTCATTTGGCTGGATTTGGACCACAGGCCAATTTTTTCTATAGTGAAGGGCTTCTTGGATACTCGAGGCAGAATTCTAAGAATATCATCCAATTACCTTCCCCCCTTATATAATCTCCTCCCCTCTGAAAGTAGGTGGCTTTTTATGCAATATGATGAAATATCATTACTGTTATTAAGTCACATTGCATGGCAAAAGAGAGAGCATTTGCATGTGCTAATCCAAACACATGAACCCTTTAAAATTAAAGAGTTTTCTCCAGCTAGTAGAAGAGAAAGCCATAGAGATTTGAAGCCTGAGAGGGATTCAACACAAGGTGGTTTTTCTATTGCTGAGATGGAGAAGGCCTGTGACTAAGACTTTCAATCAGTCTTAAGTTCTGAGAACAGCTCTCAACTGACAGCCAGCAAGGAAATAGGTGTCTCTGTCCTAAAGTCACAAGGAACTGAATTCAGCCTATAACCTGAATGAGCCTAGAAGAAGATTCTTCCTCAGGACCTCCAGGTAAGAGCCCAGCCTGGCCAACACATTGATTCTGGCTTTGTTATTCCTAAGTAGAAGACCCAGGTGAAACAACATGCACTTTTGACTTGAAGAAATACAAGATAATAAATGAATATGGTTTCAAGCTCTTAACTTAGTGGGTTTTTTACACAGAAGTATAGAATTAACATATTTGACCTCCTTATGGATATGATATTGACATAGTTAAGGTGGTGGTCTAAAGGAGTCAATCTAACCTTGAGTGATCCACCAGTTGATGTACATCAGATATTTGTAACAGCTTTGACACACACTTTCCAAGATCTCCCCCAGTTCTATCTGGAATCTGGTATAACATTCTGACAACCTGACAACAGGTTTAGGATGATAATAAGGAGGTAACAAAGCATCCATCCTATGGAAAATCTAAAATTAGACCATCTGGACTACATCTAATTATAGGATTTCACTTACACAGTAAATATTTTCTCATCAGGTTCAAGGTACTGAATTACTGAGGACATAGCCTCTCAAGGGTCTTACTGAGATAGCTAAGGCAGATAGATGTTAAGAGGTTTAGCAATACCATCTGTGGAAACATACTTTTAACTCAAAAGAAGATAGAATGCAAAGTGGTGGGAAATGTATTTGATAAGGTAGCCTCCATGTTTACAAGGAAATCTGTCTGTTTTCTAAGGTAAAAGTTGAGAATTGAAGGACAGTATTGAACAAAGATGGACCAACTCCCTCAGAGGACAATTATAGGGTCAGAGTCATAGACAATATTATTATTATTTTTCCTATTGGAGTAAAGTTGCTTTAAAATGTTGTGTTAGTTTCTGCTTTACAATGAAGTGAATCAGCTATATGTATACTTATATCCCCTCCCTCTTGGACCTCCCTCCCACTCCCCCATCCCACCTATCTAGGTCATCACCCAGCTGAGCTCCCTGTGATATACAGCAGCTTCCCATTAGCTATCTATTTTACACATGGTAATGTATTTATGTCAAACCTAATCTCCCAATATGTCCCACGCCCCTTTCCCCCCCATGTGTCCATATGTCCATTCTCTACATCTATATCTCTATTCCTGCCCTGCTAATAGGTTCATCTGTACCATTTTTCTAGATTTCACATATATGTGTTAGTATACGATATTTATTTGTTTTTCTCTTTCTGGCTTACTTTACTCTGTATGACAGACTCTAGGTCCATCCACAATATTGTATGCCTCCCTTCTCCTGGTCAGAGCTGAACAGTTATTTTTTCAGGGCTCCATAGTTTTCATTATCTACTGTCCCTAGCAACAGGAGTTCTCTTTTTGGCCTTTTAATTGTCATGAGTTTGGTCCAGATTTTATCTCTTTTATTTATAGAATCTCTTCTGAAAGCTCAGCTAAAAGCTGTAATTCCTGAAGGGTGGTGATTTACCATTCTATTTTTCTCTTTTTATTTTCTAAATAAGTTAGCCATTTCTAGTTTTAACCCAGTTACAAATAGATTAGACAGGCAGTTGATGTGAAAGTTTCAGGTTAAAGGTCGTAAGAGAACTTCAGAAGTCTAAAAGAGAGCCATCTTTTAGATCCTCACACAATTTAATCGAAGTCCATTCAACTTTGGCAAGAAAGCCTTGAGAGGGCTTCCCTGGTGGCGCAGTGGTTGAGGGTCCGCCTACCGATGCAGGGGGCGCGGGTTCATGCCCCAGTCCGGGAAGATCCCACGTGCCACGGAACTGCTGGGCCTGTGAGCCATGGTCGCTGAGCCTGCGCGTCTGGAGCCTGTGCTCCCCAACGGAAGAGGTCACGACAGTGAGAGGCCCGCGTACTGCAAAAAAAAAGAAAAAAAAAAAAAAAGCCTTGAGAGATGGCAACCCAGATCACTCTTCTTACCCTCTGGGCCTTAGTGTATTCTAAAGGTAAAAATTTTAATTGTTGTTTTTCAGTCTCCCTGAAACTGGACCCATTTGATATTTTCAGTTCATGTTTTAGCACCCCTGGGATCAATAAATAGGTGGATTAATTGATATAAATTACGTAGCCTAGGGATAAGTCCCTAGGATTGTCTTGAATTCTTTAAAAATTATCTCCTTATTTTGTGGAAAATATTTAATGATATTCCAAAACTTTGGAAACTTTGTTTTAGAGCAAGTATCAGCAAACTATAGCTCATGAGCCAAATTAGGCATGTCACCTGTTTTTGTTAATAAAGTTTTATTGGAAGACAGCTATGCTCGTTTGTTTATGTATTGTTCAAGGCTGCTTTCACACTATAGAGTTGAGTAGTTGTAACAGAGACCATATGACCCAAAAAACAAAAGTATTTACTATCTGACCCCTTACAGAAAAGGAGTATGGGTTGTGGAGTCAGCCTTCCTGGGTTCAAATACTGGTTCTACTACTTATCATCTGTGTGATTGTAAATAAGGTACTTATTTTTTTGTGCCTTTATTTGCTCATATGTTGTTCTATACTATGCATAGAACATAATGGGTACTCTAATCTTAACTAGCATTTTTAATTATTAATTATTTCAAGTGAATATACCCTTGTTGAGAAAGACTTTTCACTATTAAGTATTACCTAAAACATAACGACGTTAACCACCATTCTTGGTCATTTACCCTGTATCATTTACCTTGGTCCAAAGTGCTTTGGACCTGTCTCATTTAATTCTTAAAACAATTTTAGGAGGCATTAATTTCTAGATTAGAATAACATGAAGGTAAAGGCTTGCAGGTGTTATTTATATACATAAATTTCATAAGCCTTGACTGCTAACATATTCAGACTTTAGATACTTGCAGTGGTATTTTCTTCAAGATACTATAGAAAAGAGGACAATTGCTAATTATCATGGTTTATATGCCCATATACACTTACTTTCTAAACCTAAGAGAAATCTTGGTCAGTCTGTGACATTTCTTAAAGCTAGAGCAATGGTCTTAACTCAATTTAGAGGGAAATTATGAGTGATATCAAGTAGTTCTGGAGGTCTCTATAGTAGACAGCAGGACTATTTAGCACAGCAGGGAATCATGGAGGGCACTGTGAAGGGTGCTGAGCTGATGAAAACTTCAGAGAAAAAATGAGTTAAGCCTATGAACTGTGACACACTTTAAAATATCATCCCCATTTTAAAGATGCCAAAACTCTGGTAGTTTACCTAGTTTTTTCAATGTCACATGAGAAGAATATCAGAGATCATTTCTCTATATTGCCCTCCAAGAAGTGCACAATTTTGAAATTCTAACACAAAGTAGCTTATTAGTCTTACCTATTCCTCATGGCACTAAAAAAGATTGTCCTGTAGGAATATAGCAATCAGTTGTACTCCAACACACACTTAAAGGGTAGCAGTTGTATGATATCATTTTGCTCAGGGCTGCGAAGATATAGAGAAACTGACATGGCCCTTCGGGAATTCAGGGTCTAGTAGAAAAGGTAGACACAACATAAATACGGAGGATGACAGCTATAATGCTGTAAGTACAAACAGTATGTTCTGATAATACTTTCAACAAGGATAAGGTAAAAGATCTTCTCCGTTGCCATCTTAGTTTACAGTTGTTCACTATGATATTAAACTGTAGTTACCTTGGATATATCAATATCAGAAATTTTGCTAGTTTATCCACACAAGTATGATATATCAAAGTTCACTTGAATTTTTATAAGAATAATATTTTTTCTGCATTTTAAGTGAATACTGGTTCTGAGCCATAGATGTATGCTGTAAGAATGGGATGTATAGCTTCCACATCCAACAGAAAATTATCAAAGTCTAATAAACTGTAACTGTGACTTATCCCACCAAAGATACATCAGCCCAAAATGCACAAAGGTGGCTTGTTCTCAGAACAACACCTATAAGCTTACAATAAGGAAGTTCCCAATAAGACTATAGATGATATACTTTGTAATTCCTTATTTTTTCCTGATTTTATGTTTAACAAGAAGAAATCAATCATGACATCCTTATCTAGAAACAAACTAAAACATAATTCAGTTTGAAAATGTTAATCTTTGTAGTTAGTACAAATGCTGTAAATTCTGTTTTATATGATAATTCATTTTATGTTAAAAGGGAGAAAATCATGTATGTGTCAAAATTAAATTTTACCCTAAATGACAACTAACACAGAGATGCATCAAAATGCTCAGAATCAAGGTTATCCTTATATTTAAAAGAGTGAAATAAATATGTACTGGATATAATGTCATATGTATTAATAAACTAAAATAGGGGCTTCCCTGATGGTACAGTGGTTGAGAGTCCACCTGCCAATGCAGGGGACACAGGTTCGTGCCCCGGTCCGGGAAGATCCCACATGCTGTGGAGTAGCTGGGCCCATGAGCCATGGCCGCTAAGCCTGCGCATCGGAGCCTGTGCTCCACGACAGGAGAGGCCACAGCAGTGAGAGGACCGCGTGCCACAAAAAATAAATAAATAAATAAACTAAAATAATCTGAAATAGATTAAGAAATTTAGGAGCACTCAAAATAACAATCAAGGTAATCTGTAAGTAATCTCAGTGTTGAATAATTAAAATATGAGAATTTAATGGAAGCAAATCTAGTCAATTGTATTAGATGTTACTAGCAACAATAGGAATGTTTAAAAAAAAGAAAGAAAGAAAGATTGAGAAAAACAGAGTGAGAAAGTGACAGAGATGCAGAGAAAAACTAAGAGAGAATAAAATATTATAAGACTTCTTCCTAGGAAGGAGAGTCTTGGTTGAAAATATTGCAGTTTTCTTGGTTTGGCTATTTCTAACCCGATCAGTTTTTTTCTTTTTTTCCTTTCTTTCCTTTTTCATAGACCCGTTTGAGAATTTGACTACCTCTTCAGAAATACACACTGTTTCAGAGAGGTTATAGTCCTCCTAAATTCTATTTATGGGCCTGAGGTTAAGAAGACAGGTTATAGAAGCTGAAAATTCCTTAAGCCTCCTTAGTTGACAGCTCTTGCTATTTTGCACATACTCTCAGTACACCAGAAAAACCGGGTTTCTATGGACCAGGCAGACCATAATTTGTGGTTAATTTATCAATATATTATTTTGTGGGGTCCTTTCTAGACTAGCACTAGGCCTTTTTTTAGACTGCTTTTTGTTTTGCTGTGAATCTCACGTATGAACACTGAATCTTTAAAAGCAACAACAAAAAAGAAAACACCAAATTTATTATCTACTGGTACTACTTATGCATGAATTATTCTTTTTTTTTTTTTTTTTTTTGCAGTACGCAGGCCTCTCACTGCTGTGGTCTCTCCCATTGTGGAGCACAGGCTCCGGACGCGCAGGCTCAGCGTCCATGGCTCACGGGCCTAGCTGCTCCGCGGCATGTGGGATCTTCCCGGACTGGGGCACGAACCCATGTCCCTTGCATAGGCAGGCGGACTCTCAACCACTGCGCCACCAGGGAAGCCTGCATGAATTATTCTTGACTATAGAATGCACAAGCTATCTATATTTTAATAAGAATGCATTTCACTAAAATTTCAAGGAACAATATTCTGAGGTATCCCTTATCTCAGTGAAATTTCTGAGTTTTTTCCCCATATATTTCCCCTTTCACATCCCCCCGCCCCCAAAAAGACTTTTCTATTTCCAAAGAATTTTCAGTGAATTCTTGTTTAAATTCTGATGTTCTCACCACTGAGTTAAAGAAAATACTCAGTTAATCCATAAGGATTGTCCATGTTGCCCAACTTTTTCTTCCTCAGCAAATATAATGCAAAGTATATTTTTCAATGTACAGAAGTATGTATAGAAAGGTGCTGTCATGTTATTATAGATACTGTCTCTCTCAAGGAAAACTTATTGGTTAGATAAATAATATATATATATAATATATGATCAGTAGGTGACATCAATTTGGAGTCAATATCACTATTTCAACTATATATTGGTACATTAACACATTCATATGCATGATCCATGTAGGTATATGCATACTACAATGAACAGTTCAGTGTTTGTGAAAGCAAAAAAGAGTAACTCTCCCTGGACTAACCCTTAAGGAAAAGTGACCAGGGTAAAATGTGAATGTATTCATTTACTCTCTCATAACGAGTAGTGCTAGCCAGGTTTAATACTTCTGGTGGGACTTATGACAGAGTAATATATTTTTTTTTTCCATTCCAAACTGCTACCTAGAATAGGTGAAAAAAAAGAAGATTGGGGCGTTAGCTATGCCAATGAGAAATGACAATGCCCTAGTACAACCCTCAGAAGGTCTTTTTCTTGTTTCAACAATGCACAACCTGGAATTTATGCTGCTGATGAGAGAGAGCCCTAAGAGAAAGAATGAACTACCTAGAAAAGGGTAAAACCAGTGTGGTACTTGGAGACGACTGAAGTTCAATACCATTCCAGGAAAACTACAAAGGAAGAATAAAGAAGATGTGGCCTAGTCAAGACTTCATGTGACACCACAAGAAAGGCCATCATTGTTCATTTGTAATTAGCATATTGATGCATAAAATTTAAGATAACTCAAGGATTCTCTTTGTCCATGCACAGTTTACATGTTTAATATTTGGCACATATACCACAAGGTCTGTATCCAAATGACACTTCTTAGAATAACTTATCCAGTGTTCCTGCATGTAGAATAGAAAACACTATCTGTTTTAGTGGAATCTGTGAATATTTGCAAGTCGTATTTGAAAATCTAACAAAGAAGGATAATTTTAAGAAATTTGTATCACTTATCTGACCACATACCTCACTTTAATCACAAAAAACAATGTTGAATGATACTACCTTGTTATTTCTCCCCAAGCATTTCACTCTCAATTCATCAATTTCTCTCAGTACAGCTCCAAATTTGGGATTCTTTATTGCCATTAATGGTAAACACTATTTACTCTCAAGTTCCAAATGGAAACCTTAAAGTTATCTATTCTCCAATGTAGCCATCAGTGTCTGGCATTTATCAACTCCTTCATATTTCAACTTCTGAATACACCTAAATCAACCTTCATCATTCCCAAACTTACTGTTACTGCCTTAGTGTGTGCATTCATCAGATCCCACCTGAATTACTGCATTACCTCTAAGTTCTACCTACTTCATTTCTGCATTAAAATCTTTGAAAAGAACCTTGATGGCTCATTGGTCAAGCCCTTAGGATCAAGTTCAAAACTCAGGGATAGCAATGAAAGCTAATCCCCATTTCATATTTGCTTTCCCCATTTTATAATACTCCTCCCCAAAATCCTTTACATTTGCATATCTGCACTAACCCACATGCTGTTCTTTATGAGTAGAAATATCTTTGCTTTTTAACTAACTCTACGCATCTGTCAAGATTTCTAAATTATGGATCCCATGATGTCAAGGACAAAATATTTCTTCTTGGATTTTTCTATCAGAGTCTACCAGAACTTTTTTTGAATAAATAAATGAACAAGTGAACTTCAGTATAATATCATCCAAAAAGCCCTCTCCATTGGATTTAAATAATTCTTCCTTGTGTTGGTACCTGAGCATCTCTTTACCATAACCTATAAACTTGGGCTTTCATGTTTGTCTATTCCACTGACTAAATTTTGACAATGGTAAATAGGGTGTGCTCATTAAAATTTATAAAATCAAAAAGTGAAAAAGGAAGGTAACCAGGATTTATTATTACTGTAGTATTGTACTTAGTACAGAAGCCACAGAAACAAATATTTCATTTGCTCTTCAGAATGGATACTATTACTAGTTTAAATATTTAGCATCTGCAAATTTAATTGTTCAACCTACACTTTCAAACCTGCTGAGAGTGAGCTCTTCACAGGAAAAGTGCTTCTGCTGTAATACAGAAAATCTTCAGGTGCTGTGCACAGATGAGTCCTGGTGAGTTTAAGCAGTGATACTTAAAACACTGTTACACAAAGAACCACCTAAGACTGTGGTTTAATTCATGAGAATAGGCTGGAACCTGTGTTTTCTAAGACATCCCAAGTGGTTCTAGTGTGTACCAGGGGTTGATAACTGCTGAGGTGGAAGGACAAATTGAGGCAAAACTGTAACAAAATATGTTATGTCCAGGATATTAACTTTCTCTTCTTGAATTTTGTGATTCCAAGGGTTCTTAACTAGCAAAGAGAAAAACAGAATTTTCATCCCATGGCTGATGGATCAGCCTAATGACTGTAACAGACAGCATTCACTCATTGTGCTGAGGAATTTATAAATATTATCTCCCCTGACCTCAAAACAACAATGTGATTATGTATTATTAGCCTTATTTTGCAGATGAGAAAAATGAGTCTCAGTAAATTTAAGCAACTTTTCCATGCAATACATAAGGGAGTCAGGAGCATAGCTTGATTCACCTGAATCTGAAGCTCATGCTCATAACTATTCTATTTCTCTTTCTAGAAACACGATGTGAATTGTTTCATCCAGGGAGTAAGATAGGGCAATGCTACTTTTTCTTCTGTTTAAAGGCCAAGTACGTTAAAGAAAGGATCTAGCGTCCTCCACCATAAAATTTGGTAATATCCAGACAGTCAGTGGTGAATGATGTGACATTCCCTTTCCCATCAGATTTTTCATTAGCAAATCTATATGTGAGGTTTCCCAGATTTCCTACTTCCTGTCTGAGCTCCCACCTCCTGCAGAGGTGACTTCAAGACAAATTCAAAGATTAATGATCTCTCTACTTTCTTTGTCTCTTTCCTTCTGATCATGTAATAGAGGTTAATTTGCAAGACTCTCCTTGGCATCCGTGATGCCTGTATAGTTTTGAAATTGGCAGCAGGTCTCAAATGAAGGCAGTGGTTTGGAGAGTTTTCAATTGGAAATGTTTCATGTTATCTAATTTCTCTGTCTAAATATCATGTGCCTAGCATCCTATATATAACACATACTCAACACCAAAGTACATGATTTCTTTATTCAAAACTATTGCCTTCAGGAAGAGTGATAATACTTCTTGATTTTTTTAATGGATTTTATGAAAAGTTTGTCTTAAATCTTGGTTCCACTTGGAAAACTCCTCTTACCTGATGCTTGAATATACGCAAATTAATTATAAGTGAGATCTCTCTTATTTTTGCATAGCCATTGAACATGCCAGAAGGACTGACTCTCTGAAGGGCCATTATCTAATTCAAGACTTGGATCCTTATAGTCTATACTTACCAACTGGTCAAATGGTACAAGGTTCATCTTTCTTAAGTACAGAAATATTAATCAAATAGCCAAAAAGCCAGCATCTATTAGAAAAGCTAGATTATAGGACAAGCCAACCAGACAGGTTCTCTGATCACTAACCTATAAGGGGCTTGAAAGCATTACAAATAGTCTTAAATTACCAAAAAAAAAAAAAAAAGGGGGGGGGGTGGGGAGGTGTAAGACTGGAGTGAAAAGTATGGCTGGGAAAAATACTTCAGTAAGAACTTAAAATGGGAGGCAGGACCTATAAGCGACCTTCTAGCAAAACAATTTGAGTTAGCGAAAATCTCTTTTTTTTTTTTAAACATCTTTATTGGAGTATAATTGCTTTACAACTGTGTGTTCATTTCTGCTTTATAACAAAGTGAATCAGCAATACATATACACATATCCCCATATCTCCTCCCTCTTGTGGCTCCCTCCCACCCTCCTTATTCCACCCCTCCATGTGGAGACAAAGCACCGAGATGATCTCCCTGTGCTATGTGGCTGCTTCCCACTAGCTATCTATTTTACATTTGGTAGTATATGTAAGTCCACCATTCTCTCACTTCGTCCCAACTTACCCCTTCTTAAAAAAACATTTTTCTGAAATGATATGGCTTTGGATTTCCTTAATTATGGAGACAAGGTAGAGTATTATCACCACAATATCTTCATCTTCTATTTGTCAAACAGTTCTCATCTTGTACTTTAAGAAATGTTAAACAACACATGATAATTTTGTATTCAAAGTTGGAGGGCACGCAACGGCAAATTACTAGCCTGCTCAAGACAACCACGGACCTCTTCTTGTCTCTCCTTGCAAGCACAGAGTGCCAAGGCAATGACAAATGTCTACTCTTCTGTTAGTAGAAAGTGAGGAAGTTATGTACATTATCAGGGTCACTCAAATCAAAAGCACCTCACCCATTAGGAATAAAATAGAACCCACTTTCCTATCCTGATTGTTATATCTGTTGATTATTCCTACTCTATAGGAACTACTTTTACCAAAATGTATGATCATTTTCATCTAATTCCTAAGGAAATGTTAAACAAAAAAAATAGGGAGAGGGAGATATGTAAATTTTACTTGCTACACCCTAAGTCAATACACACCTCTCACTGCAATAATCTCCTGAAGATCACCGTGTTTTTATTCCATGTGATAGACTCATCTCCATGCAGTGGCCAGAATAATCTGAAGATAAATCATGCCATCTCTCTCTGAAAATTAAAAAAAGGAATCTATAGCTTTCCATCTTGAATTCAATTAAAATATTTACTTTACGTATGTCGTATATGGTTTGTTCAACCTAATTCAGCTAGCTTCCATCTTCAAAACTCTTCAGGTAATAAACAGACACCAGTCTTTGTATTTAGGTATAACCTACATTGTATGTTCTGTGTGCTTCCAGCGTTATGTGAAATTCTTCAAAGGACTTTCACTGAATTCCACTGAGTTTCTACACCTCAGCAAGCATCCGCCTGAGAATATGTTTTCAGTCTCTCAGACAAACAATGCTGGTCTCTATAAGCTATCCTATTTGAATGCAAAAGAAGCACAACAGCCAAAGAACATATTCTCTAGGCTTTTGAGCTACTCTTCCAGGACTCCCCTATTTATGTTTTCTGCTTATAGACTGAAAGAGTATTGGTGGCAAAGCTCAAAAGAACGGCTTAGTCATCTCCTAGTAAGGGAGTATCAAGCCCCTCTGTTTAGGTGAGAGTACTCACTGCCTTTTTTCTTACAGTTTGAGAAATTACAATAAAAAATTTTCTGTTCAACATTATTCAATGGTAACAACATAGCTGTAGAGAGTCTTATTTACCTAAATTTCTACATGTAACACAATGGTATAGTTGGCCAGGAAAAATAGTCTATCCAAATGACATGCTAATCACTGCAAGCTCAGAGATATTAAATAATTTTCCTTAAATTACAATTCATTTGTGCCACAGAGGTAAGACTTGAGTTCAAATTCTGGATCTTCCATTTACATGTGACCTTAAGCACATATTTATCACTGCTAAAACTGTTTTTCTAAATGTTAATTGAAGATCTGATGCAACTTAAAAAGGTATTACGAAGGTGAAACACTATCCACCTTGCAAAGTTTCTGGCCCTTGCATATTAATAAAATAAAAAGCCCAATTTGTGAATGCCCACCATGAAAAAGACACAGAACCTGGGATTTTATATATTAATAAATAAGTTTAGAAATTTACATAATGATGTCACTTAAACCTTTACTTTTTTTTAAACATCTTTATTGGAGTATAATTGCTTTACAATGTTGTATTAGTTTCTGAATCTAAAATAATAAAAAGTAAACCTTTACTTTTACATTTACACAAATATGATTACACTCTGCAGTAGAAAAGATTCATTTTCAAAACCACACAGGAAGACTTCATTTACATTTTTCTTCTGTACTCTATTTGGGACTACATTTCTACCCTGACAGGTAAGAATTAATTCTGTGTTGAAAGTAAAGACTCTTGGTGAAAAAGCTTAAAAGCAGTACTTTCCAGCAATCACTAAATTGATCCTATAAACAAGCTTGTGAAAAAACTTCTTATTTCCATTTTACAGATTACATAAATTTTAAGCTCAGGGTGACTCTTCTTCATAGAGTTGCAGCTACTAGATGGAGGATGCAGGACATAAGCTCATGTCTTCTCATTCTAAATCCTTATCATTTTGGAATTTTTTTAATGAAAATTGGACCCTAGTAAATACTGTCTCTTTTTTATTTAATATTATTATCTATTTCAACAAGATATTTTGTCAGTCTCTCTAGAAAGTTCTGTATTTTGGCTTTTTATGATAGTAATCTACTCATTGAATAATGTCCAGAATCAAGGAAACTGTTGACTGTAACTCAGTCCTTATTCTTTCTTACCAGCAGCACAGGGCTGCCATCTACCAGTAATTAGGAAATTTGCAGTTTTCCAAATTGTAACAACACAGCAGAAAAAGAAATGCTTTTCACTATTTTGCATTTATACTAAGTTTCTAGAAATGTGTTGAAATGTTGTAATTACCAGCACACACCCAATGTTTAGAATCTCAAAAGAATCAGGCTTAGAGGACACCACCTTAACCGGCCTTAGAAATTTGATAACAAAGCCTGTTTTCTGCATGATCTTGAAGGTTACCCTGGAAAGTTCATATATGAAGGGAAAACTGAAAAGGGAAACATATTTCTGAAAGGATTATGCAAATAGTGACTGCACTAAGTAGACACTGGTCTTAGGTAAACTAAATGGAGAACTCTCTAAGTAAAATATCCCCTAAGATGGCATAAGTGTATCTTCAAATAGGTTCATAAGTTCCTAATATTAATAGGTAATATCTATATTGTGTTTATTTTGTTATAGGTACCAGGCTCAATTTTAAATTATATGTATATATATAAATTCATTTAATCTTAATGAAAATACTATAAGGTAGTTAAAATTCTTACCATCTTAGTGAGGGTTAATTTTATGTATCAACTTGGCTGTAGCAGAGGATGCCCAGATAGCCACTTAAACATTATTTCTGGGTGTGTCTGTGAAGGTGTTTCTGGGAGGTTAGAATTTGAATTGAGATCTGAGTTAAACATATGGTCCTCCCCAATGTGCATGTTCATGAGTATCATCCAATCCATTGAGGGCCTGAATAGATCAAAATGGTGGAAGAAGGTTGAATTTATTCTCTGCCTACCTGGTTGAGCTGACACAAAGGTATTCTTCTCTTGGTGCTCCTGGTTCTCAGGTGTTTAGACTCAGACTAAAACCTATACCATCAGTTCTCCTGCTCTCAAGCCTTCAAAGTAAACTACTGGTTTTCTTGGGTCTACAGCTTACAGACAGATCATGGGACTTCTCAGCCCCCACATTCATGTGTACCAGTTCTTTTTAATAAATCTATTTCTAAGATGAGAGAGAGAGAGAGGTGGAGAGATAGAGTAATAGAGATAGAAATAGAGATAGTGATATATAGATATCCTATTATGTATTTCTCTTCAGAGCCCTAATTACATCTCTATTTTACATAAAGGAAATTGATATCATAGATATTAAGTAATTTTCCAAGAGGCAATATTCAAATCCAGGAATTCTGGATGGAGTCCATGTTCTTATACTCTACGTATGCTGCCTTCCTATTCCTAGATGCTTAAGATGTGAACAGAAGGAAGTGATCTGAGAGATGGTATCTAGGCTATACCCTCCAAGAAGGAGGCTGTAAAGTAGAGTAATAGAGTGATGTTTGAAAAACATTCAGAGTAACAGGAGAACTGAAGTCAATTCTTATCTCTTTATCACAGCTTATAATTTTTGGAAAATCAGGTTACTTCTCCGGGCCTTAGTCCTTCATTAGTAAAATGAAACAAAGGAGTAAATAATAATTAAACAGCTCTCTAAGTCTTAGATAGCGATTGCAGGATTGTGTCTTGGATGATGACGGGGAAGATGAAGGTGATATAAATTCATTTAAAGTGGTGTATTTCATCAGGAGGAGTATCCTCTCAAGTTCGGCCCTCTGTAACAGCCTTTATGGATTTTAACCTTACACACCTCCGTGAGCTGTAAAATAAAGTTCCATTGGAAGTTGTCTAATCACCCTATCCCATTTATAACCCCAAGAGTTCCCACTGGGGATAGCAAAACACAAGACAACAAAACATCTAATTCAAAAGCTCTTATGTGTTCATTGGAAATGGAGTTGTAAAATCCTTGTCTTATTCCATATGACCAAGAGGGTTATAAGACAAACAAAGAGAAAATATAGTGCTGTGAAGGGAAGGGAAGTGCAAAAATCCAGTGGGAAAAAATGACAAATATTCTGATATGGTGTTGAGTCCACATTTTTCACTAATTTGTTTGGTTGTTTTTTTTTGTTTGTTTTTGGTCTGCATACACCACAGAGAAGTTCCTTTGCCTGGCAAACAAATTCAGGGCAGCTACTCACCTGAATCTGCCCACTCTCCCCTTGAGAGTGTACTATCACTTAGTAAATCCTCACTTTACCTTCTTGACCTCCCTGTCTAATCTCTGAATTCTTTCTGTGATGAGACAAGAACTTACTTACTCTCTTGTATCACTAGGAGTAAGGAAGTAAACATCAATCCATCTTGTCTCTGAGATGGGTACACTCCTTAAAAACTGCTTGATTAACTTCTTGGTGCCAACAATTCTGAAGCCCCATCATTAATTTATTTTGCATCAGTGTTTTCAAGTGTAAGCTTAAATCTTGGGAAGTGAGAGATTAAAAATACAATAAAATATTAAATGTCTTAGAGTAGGAAAATATTCACGGGGATATCAAATTGTTGATGAAACAGTCCTAAATCTAAGTTAGACTAAAAAGAAACCTTCTGATCTTAATTTATTTTCCACACGAGCAGTGCAAATAACAAAATATGTGTTGATAGGGCACATTAAATATATTTAAATACTTGTACACTTCTCAATATAAATCTTATTAATTTGCATATATTTTATATACATATATACAAATAGGAACTAACATAGGCAAAGGCAAATATCAATAAGAATAACTAAAGTATGACAGACTAGGTCCATCCACCTCACTACAAATAACTCAATTTTGTTTCTTTTTATGGCTGAGTAATACAGAGTGAAGTAAGTCAGAAAGAGAAAAACAAATACCGTATGCTAACACATATATATGGAATCTAAGAAAAAAAAATGGTCATGAAGAACCTAAGGGTAAGACGGGAATAAAGACACAGACCTACTAGAGATTGGACTTGAAGATATGGGGAGGGGGAAGGGTAAGCTGTGACAAAGTGAGAGAGTGGCATGGACATATATACACTACCAAATGTAAAATAGATAGCTAGTGGGAAGCAGCTGCATAGCACAGGGAGATCAGCTATCCCACCCCTCTAGGTGGTTTGTGACCACTTAGAGGGGTGGGATAGGAAGGGTGGAAGGGAGGGAGACTCAAGAGGGAAGAGATATGGGAACATATGTATATGTATAACTGATTCACTTTGTTATAAAGCAGAAACTAACACACCATTGTAAAGCAATTATACTCCAATAAAGTTGTTAAAAAAAAGGAATAACTAAAATAATACTACAGTTAAAATGTAAATATTCATGTCTTGAAACTAAATAATTCTTTCAAGGTCAGTTAAGTCTTGTCACAATTCTCACTGGCTCAGGAGGCGAAATTCTTTGTGCCATTCCCTAAGTTTGGTATTTAAACTAAACTGACCTTGAAACTTAGTGGACTGGCTCTTCAGGCTGCATGTCATTGCAGGACATTCAATAAGAATATAGTCCTCTTTCTGAAGAAAACAAATGGTGATTTTGGAACTGTATTACATTGTCCCTCCAGAATCAAAACCAGAATAAAGTGAAAGAGCTATATGCCTGTTCCTCTTCTCAAGCAGCCTTCTTCTAATTTTCTATAGGAAATGCTGGAGATGGTTGCACTGGAGGAAAGTGAGACAGTAGTAGCCCTAATGGCCCTGACTGATGTTTTTATCAGTGCCTGTCATGAAAATATGCATGTAAGATAAAATCATGAATAAAACAGAGACTGACTGATATTTTTATCCACCAGGTTAGTTAACAGCTAACTTATTTACACTGTAATTACAAAAATTGCTATAGGCATATGACTACACATTATGAAGGAGAGATGAATTTTGATGTTGAGGTGTGAAGGAAGGAATGGACATTACAGGGAGCTTGAAAGGTAAGTAGGATTTTGAGTGTCAGGAAAATTGTGGTGCTAAAGTGTTCCAGAGGGAATCTCATGGAAAGAATAAATTCTATGGCATATTGTGGAATGACAACTAGTTCAGTGTTTGATAATATGGGGTGAATGGTGAGGTAGAGAATGATAAACATTCTGAGATTTTGGAGGGTCATGCTAATAAGTTAAGAAGGTGTCCTATAGACAACAAGAAATTCACTAGATTTCCATGTTCCAGTGTCTCTCAGATTTATATGTATCTGAAAAAATACCTGCCCCCTTAATTTTCTATTGTAATTTATTCTTTCAGAAAAGATTTATTGAGGGAACACTCTGGATATAATGCAAATATAGAAAAAGACACACAGTATTCAATTACTATTGTCAAGGAGCTTAATGTCCATGGGAGAAAACAAGACTTATGGGAATGAAAAGTTAGGCATAAGCCAAGGTAGTTTACAAGTGAATGTCAAATCAGAGACAAAGGCAAATCAATCCAGTTTGGCCCTTGTGATTTCTAATCCTCAACTCCTTCAACATTAGTAAGTATATAGTGGTATCGAAAAGGCAGCAGAAGATATAAAATACTTAGTAAAGCCACTCAAGTTTCTACCAAATAGATTCTCGGTTCAATTTCACTTCTATTTCATATGTAGAGATACTTCTAAGTTTGATAGACAATCTCATTATTAATTATGATCTGCCCGCATCAAACTCTGACAGATGTAAATCTGTGTATGAGCATTTTCCATTTTCAAACAATGATCTTGATGTGAAATGTAAATCAAACTGTCTTAACTCTTCCTTCCAATGAGTCACTTAATCATTGTCCAGTGTTCATGGATCTCAGCCCCTCAGCTCCTGCCTGCTGGAGAATGTCTGTTGTCATCTTCTACCTCTTTATCTCCTTCCTACCCTTTCTCCTTAGGCTTTAAAATTTTTTGTTTACTTTATCCCAAGTCTGGAAAACATTTCTAGCTTTCCTAAGTGTATTCCTAAGATCCACTCATTTGCATTCCAGTCCTTCTATCCCTCATTTTGTCTCTCTAGGCTCTCCCTCTTTGTCCATTAGTATAAGAGTGAAGTTATTCTTTATATTTTCTAGAAGCACCCTATATGTTTTGTTCCTTTTAAAAATAGATAGTAGCCTTGGAGAGTAACTAAATTTTCACATGCAATCCTTAGAAAGAAATGCTAATGCAAAATTGATGTGCTAGTCTAATTCCAAGAGACTCAAAGGCCTTAGAGAGCCAGAACTCCATAATAAGGTCAATGACCATAAAGAGCGAGACGTAAGATGAGTGAATATTCTAAAGCTATTAAAGATCACTAAGTCAGAGCCTGATAATCAGCTGATCTGCATGATGAGCTGGCCCAAGATTTGAGTCTGAGGAAAGGCCAGATTATATATTATCATTAAAATAAATTTGAAAATAATGCTAAAAAGGAAATTATATCAACTGTATGTGTTATCTTATTCTTTAGTGCTTGTTATTCTTCTATTCTGAGATATGTAATACTGGTTGTTTTGTATATTTACTATTTTTTTACTGTAGATTTAATAAAATGTACACAAAAATTTTGCCTTATGAGAAATTCAAAAAAAGTTGTCTGTCAAGAAATTCAGGAAAATTTCTATCAAAATTATCCCTGTGCAATTATTTCTTTGAAATATGTAACCAGATAAGGAATATACAGTCATAATGGAATCATAATGGGTTATTAAGTGTTCAGTTCAGGAAGGTTCAACATGTCTGAACCAAACTTTCAAAGAAAAGTACACAGATGTCTATGAACATGTATATTAAGAGAAAAACAAACGTGGCAAATTATAAACTCTTGGGAACATTGATGGAGGCTTTATGGTCATTCAATGTTTCTTCAGCTTTTTGTAGCTTTAATTTTTTAATAAAAGGTAAGAGAAAAGAGAACAGAAGAATGAAAGAAGGAAAGAAGGAGGCATGGAGGGAGGAAGGGAGGGGAAGGGTGAAAGGGAGACCATGGCCCTGTACATCACCCTTACAGCCTCCGAGATCAGATCAATTGAACCCCTGCCCCAGCAAACTTTAAACTATTCAGTGGTAGCTGGCTCCAGCACCTGTCCCAGAAAGTCATTAATAGGCACCCTTAGAACTAGGGTAAATGGTTAAGTTCAACAACAGGAAACCAGATTACAGATTGGCAAAATGTGAAAACTGAAGATGTATACGTCATTCACAGTAGCTAGAAGAAAATAATGATAATGCGATAGAAATTTTCATTATAATCAAAGCTTGTAAAGCTGCATCATATTCCAGAGTCACTGCAGTGATCTGTGTTTTTCACATACACAGGATGAAAAAGACAAGAGTCGTATTCCAAGTTCTACAAAGTTAGTAGTAAAGTTGCATTCAATACCCATGGTAGATCACAGCATCATTATGGACTAACATGCCTTCCAGTCTTAGAGGTCCTTTGACATTCCTGTGAATAATTTATTTATAGAATTTATAATCTGCAGAGTACTAGAGTAAATACTACAGAATAGAGAAATTATAATATGTTTTCCTCTAGTGTGGGTGTAACCAAATTGTTGTATTAATTGTGGGCTGACCAAATAAACAATAAAAGAAAACTAGTAAAATAAAACTGATGGTTTTACTGATATTATTGTGAAATTTCTGGCTGTGCTTATTTTTAGGAGATGCATGATAACAATACTTAGAGGTAAAGTGTCAAGATGTCTGAAACATATTGCAAATGGTTAGGAATAATAAATAATAAGCAAGTAAATATGTCAAAATATTTATATTTTGAAATCTAGAATTTTATTTTTAAAACTAGAATTTTAAATCTAAAATTTATTTTTAATATTTAATTTTTAAATCTGGTTGGTAGATATACAAAAGTTCATTATGATATTCTTTCTTTTACATTTGAAAAATTGTGTGCTTATATTTTAAAAGAACAAAAGCAATGTTTTTAGGGAAATAATTTGGCATTCATATAATTCAGGAATATTCAAAAACTGACTTAGATTAGCTTATGATTTAACTATCTCTATTTGGTTCTTTTTTTCCCTAACTTAAACAGGATTTTCAATGATTCATGTGTCCCTAAATCTCTTTTAAAACATATTTGTTAATCTCTGATTTGATCAAGAGCTGAAGTATTTTTGTTATTTATTTCTACAGCCTTTTGGATTATTCTGTTTCCTGGTGGTTCTTAAAAACAGCTCTTCTTAAAAACTTTCCCCCCTGCTACTATTTAAACTGATTTTTATGTAACTTCAAATTAAATCCATTATTTCTGGTCTATCAATTTTCCAACTTGAATCAGCACCCTTTAAGATTCCCATATGCTATCTATTGTGAAGCCAGTTTTTAAATTTGTCTTTTTGTTCTCTCTATCCTGGCCTCTTTAGGTGCCTTGGAAACTCCATTCAGACATTCCAGGTACCGATCTCTGTCTGCCAGAGATGTCTAGGCTATTCTGTGCAGAATCCAGCTCTAGGCATCCTTCTACTTCCACAGCTTTACTATCAGATTTATAAATTTCAAAGAGCTTTAAAGTCATGTGTAAAAGTCAACTCCTAAGAGAAATATAAAAAGTCCCTAGGATATAGATACAACAGAGTACAGTAAAAGGTTGTAAGAGAGTACTAATTGAAAAATCCTTAGATCAGAAGCAAGAAAAGTGGAATTAGTCCATCTGTGGCCTGAATATATTGTGTCAACTTGGCCAAGCCATTACACATTACTTCCCTCAACTATAAAATAAGAGAAATGGATTGAATAGAATCTGTGATCCATCTCAACTAGATTTTAAAATAATTTTATTGTTTTATGTTCATAAATATAATGTATATACTACTTGTAAAAATTTTAGAAATTACTTCAGCATATAGAAAATAAAATAAATATCACTTATTTTATCACTTCAGTTGCCCACATTTAAATTATTGGTGTATATCCTCCTAACCTTGTGTGTTCACATGTGTATTTCTATGTGTGTGCATATAGATGTAAACTTGAATTTATTACAAAACTGGAACATACAGTACATTGGACTTTGTGTTCCACTGTATTAACATTATATTCTAAGATCATTTTTAGAGACTTACAAGGAAGATGGTGGAGTAGAAGGATGTGAGCTCACCCCTTCTTACAAAAACACCAAAATCACAACTAACTGCTGAAAAACTATCAAAACAACAAAAAAGCTGGAACCTACCAAAAAAGATACCCTACACCCAAAGACAAAGAAGCTACAATGAGACAGTAGGAGGGGCACAATCACAATAAAATCATATCCCATACTCAGTTGGTGGGCAACCCACAAACTGGAAAATAATTATACCACAGGAGTGAAAGTCCTGAGCCCCACATCAGGCTTCCCAGCCTGGGACTCTGGTAACAGAAAGAAGAGCACCCAGAGAATCTGGCTTTGAAGGCAGCAGGGTTTGATCTCAGAAATTTCACAGGATTGGGGGAAACAGAACTCTACTCTTAGAGGGTGCCCACAAGGTAGAGTGTGCACCAGGATCCTCCAAAAAACAGTGACATCATAAGAGACTAGGCCAGACCTATCAGCTAGTATTACAGGGTTTCCTGTGGAGGTGGAGGGGGGGTTGTTGTGGCACACTGTGGAGATAAAGACACTTGAAGAGGAAGCTCTGGTGAGTACTCATTGGCATGAGCCCTCCTGGAGGTCACCACTTCCCCCACGAAGACCTAGCCCCACCCAACAGCCTGTAGGTTTCAGTGCTGGGACAGGATGCCTCAGGCCAAACAACCAACAGGGTGGGAACACAGCCCCGCCCATCAGCAGACAGGCTGCTTAAAGTCTTCCTGAGCATGGCCCTGCCAACCAGAAGGACAAGACCCAACTCCACCCACCATTGGGCAGGAACCAGGCCCTCCCACCAAGAAGACTGCACAAGCCTCTTAGCCTCATCCACCAGAAGGCAGACAGCAGAAGCAAAAAGAACTTCAACACTTCAGCTTGCTAAATGGAAAACACAATCACAGAAAGTTAGACAAGGAGGAATGTATCCTAGATGAAGGACCAAGATAAAATCCCAGATGAAGAAACAAGATAAAACCCCAGAAGAACAACTAAGTGAAGTGGAGATAGGCAATCTACCAGAAAAAGAATTCAGAGTAATGATAGTGAAGATGATCCAAGTTCTCAGAAAAAGAATGGAGGCACAGATTGAGAAGATACAAGAAATGTTTAACAAAGACCTAGAATAAATAAAGAACAAACAAACAGAGGTGAACAATACAATAACTGAAAAAAATAAAACAAAAATACACTAGAAGGAATCAATAACAGAGAAACTGAGGCAAAAGCACAGGTAAGTGACCTCTTCACTTATCTTCTTATCAGATAAGAAGACAGAATGGAGGAAATCACTGCTACAGAACAGAATAAAGAAAAAGAATGAAAAGAAATTAAGAGAGGCTAAGAGGTATCTGGGACATTAAACACACCAACATTTGCATTATAGGAGTATGGTAGGAGAAGAGAGAAAGAAAGGACCTGAGAAAATATTTGAAGAGATGATAGCTGAAAACTTCCATAACATGGGAAAGGAAAGAGTCACCCAAGTCCAGGAAGTTCAGAGAGCCACATATAGGATAAACCCAATGAGGAATATACCAAGACACATAGTAATCAAATTGACAAAAATTAAAGACAAAGAAAAATTATTAAAAGCAACAAGGGAAAAGCAACAAATAACATACAAGGGAATCCTGATAAAGTTATCAGCTGATTTCTCAGCAGAAACTCAGCAGGCCAGAAAGGAGTGGCACGATATTTTAAAGTGGTGAAAGGGAAAAATATACAACCAAGAATACTTTACCCATCAAGGCTCTCCTTCAGATTCAATGGAGAAACTAAAGCTTTACAGACAGGCAAAAGCTAAGGGAATTCAGCACCACCAGACCACCTTTACAACAAAGGCTAAAGGAACTTCTCTAAGCAGAAAAGAAAAGGCCACTACTAGAAACAAGAAAAAAGTAGTCATTTTGTACTGATTTCTGAGCATTACAGTCTTGCTGCTAAATACTATATTAAATTATCAAAAAGTAGTAATTATTCAGGACTGTCCACTTAATCTGTGTATGCTAGAAAAAGCATTCTCTTTATTTTAGACATCCTGTATAAGTTATTACAGAGGCTGTACAAAGCTAATTTTTCAAAAAGCAAACCAGGTAGGAAACCTCCAGTTAATTTTCAACAAATGGCTAACAAATTTAAAATTCAAAACACAAAATTTTTTATACAGGTACAATTCCCTCAATACTTTTTGTTTTAATTTAAAGGATTAAGGCTTTGCTTGAGAAACTTATCTCCTACAATATTAAATTATCAACATCCTTCTTAAAAAGGTGATTCTTAATATAAAGAAATTATGTTCCCTGAATTTAATCTATTTCTTTTATGTACATCTCCATAAACTGTTCATTCCCTCCAGCATTTATGCTATTCGAATATTTGTAAGTAATTACTGCAATCTTCATAAGTTATTACATATCTAGTTTAAATGGACCTAGGTTCTTTCATCTGTTCTCACTAGTCTAAAAATAAACTCTCTCACATATAATTTTAAATTCTCACCATAATCTTAGCTATGGAATATTTTCTTTGGGATTAAGCATATGTGGGATTTTATTCCTATGACCTCACAATCCTGGGCCAGAACTTTGATATCAGTCAAGCAACTAGGCTTATGGGTTCACTGTTTGTAGCAACCTATTTAGAGCTTGACTGAACTTTAAAGCCCTTCTGTTCTGACACCTTCAATGAAAGGTAATGAAGCTGAATCTCTTGAGCTTAAATGACTGGTCCAACTCAAAAATGGACTAGGGATTCTCCACTCTAGAATGCCAATGACTGAGGGAGAGGGAATACTTCAATATTAAAATGCACATTCTTGAGAGAACTCAGGAAATGTCAGCTCCATAAAAAAAACATAAAGAAGTGAAAAGTGAGTAACAAGTGCCATAATCATCACATTTGGAATTTAAGTGCCTGTTAATGGCTTAGCTCCTTTTTAAGCAAAAAGAAATCCCAAGGACTAGTGAAGTAGTTCATAAGTCACAATTTATGAAACCACCAAATTACATAGAAATTACATTTTCTTGCTGAGAAAAGATCTTTCAACTACAAATTGTCACAGTAAAAGAGAGGTTTATTCTTAAACAGATAAAAATACATTTTTACATTATTTTTGCAAAGACAACAGACTTTAAAAAATACAGTTGCAGGGATTCCCTGTTGGCTCACTGGTTAAGAATCTGCCTGTGATTGCAGGGGCATGTGTTTGAGCCCTGATACAGGAAGATTCCACATGCAACGGAGCAACTAAGCCCACACGTCACAACTACTGAGACTAGCTCTAGAGCCTGTGCTCCACAACAAGAGAAGCCACTGAAATGAGAAGACCGTATACTGCAATGAATAGTAGTTCCTGCTCACCACAACTAGAGAAAGACCGCACACAGCAAATACATTTGTAGATTTCACGAGTTGGACCACAAATCCCAAATTGAGACACATCAGATGAGGAGGATCTATACATGTAAAAACATAAAGGACAATAATAGGTCACATTTACTGAAATGAAAGTCTGTACAGGGTACAACAAAAGAGCTATCCACTCAAGCTGGGGTTGGGGAGATAAGAAAGGTTTAACAGAGAATTTGATTCTTAAGCTAAGCTTTGAAACATGGGACAGTATTGAGAGACAAACAGCATGTTTGAGTAGAGGAAAGGAAGCATCAAAATTAATATATAATGGCAGGAGGAACCATCAAGATGGCAGAGGAGTATGATGTAGAGATCACCTTCCTTCCCACAAATACATCAAAAATACATCTACATGTGGAACAACTACAGAACACCTACTAAACACTAGCAGAAGACCTCAGACTTCCCAAAAGGCAAGAAACTCCCCACATACCTGCATAGGGCAAATGAGGAAAGGAAATACAGAGACAAAAGAATAAGGATGGGACCTGCACCTCTGGGAGGGAACTGTGAAGGAGGAAAAGTTTCCACACACTAAGAAGACCCTTCACTGGCAGAGACAGGGGGTGGGCAGAGGAGGGAAGCTTCAGAGACATGGAGGAGAGCACAGAAACAGGGGTTCAGAGGGCAAAGCAGAGATATTTCTGCCCTGAGGATCGATGTCGACCAGCACTCACCAGTCCTAGAAGCTTCTCTGCTCAACTGCTGGAGCAGGCAGGGGCTAGGAGCTAAGGCTCTGGCTTCAGTAGTCAGACCCTAGGGAGATGACTGGGGTTGGCTGCATGAAAAGAGACTGAAGGGGGCTAGTCCACCACAGCTAGCCTGGAGGGAGTCCGGGAAAAAGTCTGGAACTGCCTAAGAAGCAAGGGACCATTGTTTCAGGGTGCGCAAGGATAGGGGATACAGAGCACCGCCTAAATGAGCTCCAGAGAAAGGTGTGAGCTGTGGCTACCAGCACAGACAAGAGAGAAAGGCATGAGACACTAAGGCTACTGCTGCAGCCACCAAGAAGCCTGTGTGCAAGCACAAGTCACTATCACACGTCCCCTACCAGGAGCCTGTGCAGCCCGTCACTGACAGGGTCCCATGATCCAGGGACAACTTCCCCAGGAGAACACACGGTACACCTCAGGCTGTTGAATGTCATGCTGGCCTCAAACACTGCAGGCTCACCCTGCATTCTTTACCCCTCCCTTTCCTGTCCTGAGTGAGGCAGAGCCCCCTAATCAGCTGCTACTTTAACCCCGTCCTGTCTGGGTGGGGAACAGATGCCCTCAGGTGACCTACACGAAGAGAAAGGGCCAAATCCAAAGCTGAACCCCAGGTGCTCTGTGAACAATGAAGAGAAAGAGAAATCTCTCCCAGCAGCCTCAGGAGCAGTGGATTAAATCTCCACAAACACCTTGATGTACCCTGCATCTGTGGAATACCTAAATACACAATGAATCATCCCAAAATTGAGGGGGTAGCTTTTGGGAGTAATTGTAGATTTGGAGTTTGCTTTCTGCATCTAATTTGCTTCTGGTTTTATTTTTGTTTTAGTCTAGTATTTAGAGCATATTATCTTTGGTGATTTGTGTATTGATTTGGTTGGTCTCTTCCTTTTTCTTTTATATATATATATATTTTTTTTCCTTTTTATCTTTTTGTGAGTGTGTATGTGTATGGTTCTTTGTGTAATTTTGTCTGAGAGCTTTACTTTTACTATATGTTCTAAGGTTCTTTCTGTCCTTTTTTTTTTTTTAATAATTTTTAGCACTTGTTACCATTGGTGGATTTATTTTTTGGTTTGGTTGCTCTATTATTTCTTTCATTTATTTTATTAGTTTTTTTAATCTTTTTTATTTTCAATTTTTTTTATTTTAATAAATTTATTTTATTATATTTAGTTTTTTTCTTTCTTCCTTTCTATTTTTATCTCCCTTTTCTTCTGAACCAAGTGGCTGACTGGGTTCTGGTGTTCAAACCAGGGGTCACACCTCAGCCTCTGAGGTGGGATAGCCTAGTTCAGGACATTAGTCCACCAGAGACCTCCTGGCCCCATGTAATATCAAACAGCAAAAGCTCTCACAGAGATCCCCATCTAAATGGGAAGACCCAACTCCACTCAACAACCAGCAAGCTACAGTGCTAGACACCCTATGCCAAACAAATAGCAAGACAGGAACTCAAACCCACCCATTAGCAGAGAGGCTGCCTAAAATCATAATAAGGCCACAGACACCTGAAAACACACTACCAGATGCAATCTGGCCCACCAAAAAGACAAGATACAGTCCCATCCACCAGAACACAGGCACCAGTCACCTCCATCATGAAGCCTAAAAAACCCATTGAACCAAACTTACCCACTGGAGGAAGAAAACAAAACAACAGGAACAATGAACCTGCAGCCTGTGAAAAGGAGACAGCAAACACAGTAAATTAAGCAAAATGAAAACACAGAGAAACACATAGCAGATGAAGGAGCAAGGTAAAAACCCACAAGAACAAACAAATGAAAAGGAAATAGGCAGTCTCACTGAAAAGAGAATTCAGTGTAATGATACTATAGGTGATGCAAAATCTTGGAAATAGAATGGAGAAAATACAAGAAATGTTTAACAAGGACCTACAAGAACTAAAGAGCAAACAAACAATGATGAAAAACACAATAAATGAAATTAAAATTCTCTAGAAGGAACCAATAGCAGAATAACTGAGGTAGAAGAACGGATACGTGACCTGGAAGATAAAATGGTGGAAATAACTAATGCAGAGCAGAATAAAGAAAAAAGAATGAAAAGAATTGAGGACAGTCTCAGAAACCTCTGGGACAACATTAAACACACCAATATTCGAATTATAAGGGTCCCAGAACAAGAAGAGATAAACAAAGGGACTGAGAAAATATTTGAAGAGATTATAGTTGAAAACTTCCCTAATATGGGAAAGGAAAGAGTCACCCAAGTCCAGGAAGCACAGAGTCCCATACAAGATAAATCCAATGAGAAACATGCCAAGACACATATTAATCAAACTTTCAAAAATTAAATAAAAATGAAAAATATTAAAAGCAACAAAGGAAAAGCAACAAATAACATACAAGGAAATCCCCATAAGTTTAACAGCTGATATTTCAGCAGAAACACTGCAAGTCAGAAGGGAGTGGCAGGACATATTTAAAGTGATGAAAGGGAAAAACTTACAACCAAGATTACTCTACCCAGCAAGGATCTCACTCAGATTCAATGGAGAAATTAAAACCTTTAGAGACAAGCAAAAGCTAGGAGAATTCAGAATTCAGCACCATCAAACCAGCTTTACAACAAATGCTAAAGGAACTTCTCTAGGCAGGAAACACAAGGGAAGGAAAAAACCTACCAAAACAATCTGAAAACAATTAAGAAAATGGTATAAGACCATACATATAGATAACTACCTTAAATGTAAATGGATTAAATGTTTCAATGAAAAGACAGACTGCCCGAATGGATACAAAACAAGACACGTATATATGCTGTCTACAAGAGACCCACTTCAGACGTAGGGACACTTACAGACTAAAAGTGAGGGTATGGAAAAAGATATTCCAAGAAAATGGAAAACAAAAGAAAGCTGGTGTAGCAATTCTCATATCAGACAAAATAGACTTTAAAATAAAGACTGTTGGGCTTCCCTGGTGGCGCAGTGGTTGAGAGTCCACTTGCCGATGCAGGGGACATGGGTTCGTGCCACAGTCTGGAAAGATCCCACATGCCGTGGAGTGGCTAGGCCTGTGAGCCATGGCCACTGAGGCTGTCTGTCCAGAACCTGTGCTCCACAATGGGAGAGGCCACAACAGTGAGAGGTCCGCATACCACAAAAAAATAAATTAATAAAAATAAATAAGAAAAAAAAAATAAAGGCTATTACAAGAGACAAAGAAGAACACTACAGAATGATCAAGGGATCAATCCAAGAAGATGATATAACAATTGTAAATATTTATACATCCAACATAGCAGCACTTCACAACATCAGGTAAATGCTTACAGCCATAAAAGAGGGAAATCGACATTAACACAATAGTAGTTGGGTTTTGAACGCCGCACCTTCACTAATGGACAGATCATCCAAAATGAAAATAAATAAGACAACCCCAGCTTTAAATGATACATTAAACAAGGTGGATTAATTGATATTTACAGGACATCCCATCCAAAAACAACAGAATACACTTTCTTCTCAAGTGCTCATGGAACATTCACCAGGATAGGTCATATCTTGGGTCACAAAGCAAGCCTTGGTAAATTTAAGAAAACTGAAATCATATTAAGTATCTTTTCTGACCACAACACTATGAGACAAGATATCAGTTACAGGAAAAAATCTGTAAAAAATACAAACATATGGAGGCTAAAAAATACATGAATAAATAACCATGAGATCACTGAAGAAATCAAAGAGGAAATCAAAAAATACCTAGAAACAAATGACAATGAAAACACAATGACCCAGAACCTATGGAATGCAGCAAAGCGTTTTTAGGAGGGAAGTTTATAGCAATACAATTCTACCTCAAAGAATAAGAAACATCTCAAATAAACACCCTAACCTTACAGTAAAGCGATTAGAGAAAGAAGAGCAAAAAACCCCAAAGTTAACAGAAGGAAAGAACTCATAAAGATCAGATCAGAAAAAAATGGAAAAGAAATGAAGGAAACAATAGCAAAGATCAATAAAACTAAAAGCTGGGTCTTTGAGAAGTTAAACAAAATTGATAAACCATTAGCCAGATTCATCCAGAAAAAAAGGAAGACTCAAAACAATAGAATAGAAATGAAAAAGGAGTAGTAACAATTGTCACTGTAGAAATACAAAGGATCATAAGAGATTATTGCAAACAACTATATGCCATTTAAATGGACAACCTGGAAGAAATGGACACATTCTTACAAAAGCAGAAACTTCTGAGACTGAACCAGGAAGAAATAGAAAATATAAACAGACCAAACACAAACACTGAAATTGAGACTGTGATTAAAAATCTTCAAACAAACAAAAGCCCAGGACAAGATGGCTTCACAGGCAAATTCTATCAAACATTAATAGAAAAGTTAACACCTATCCTTCTCAAACTCTTCCAAAATACAGTGGAGGGAGGAACACTCCCAAACTCATTCTACAAGACCACCATCACCCTGATACCAAAACCAGCCAAAGATATCACAAAAAAAGGGAACTACAGGCCAACATCACTGATTAACATAGATGAAAAATCCTCAGCAAAATATTAGCAAACAGAATACAACAGGACATTAAAGGGATCATACATCATGATCAAGTGGTTTTTGATTCCAGGAATGCAAGCAATCTTCAATATATGCAAATAAATCAATGTGATAAACCATAATAAAAAACTGAAGGATAAAAACCATATGATCATCTCAATAGATGCAGAAAAGCTTTCAACAAAATTCAACACTTATTTATGATAAAAAACCCTTCAGAAAGTAGGCATAAAAGAATCTTACCTTAATGTAATAAAGGCCATATATAACAAACCCTCAGCCAACATCGTTCTTCATGGTTAAAAAATGAAACCATTTCCACAAAGATCAGGAGAAAGACATGGCTGCCCATTCTTGCCACTGTTATTCAACATAGTTTTGGAAGTTTTATCCATGGCAGTCAGAGAAGAAAAAGAAATAAAAGGAATCCATATTGGAAAAGAAGAACTAAAACTGTCACTGTTTGCAGATGACATGATACTATACATAGAGATTCCTAAATATGCTACCAGAAAACTACTAGAACTAATCAATGAATTTGGTAAAGTAGGAGGATACAAAATTAATGCACAGAAATCTCTTGCCTTCCTACACCCTAATGATGAAAAAATCTGAGGGAGAAATCAAGGAAACACTCCCATTTTCCATTGCAACAAAATAATAAAATACCTAGGAATAAACCTACTTAAGGAGACAAATGACTTATGCAGCAAACTATAAGACACTGATGAAAGAAATTAAAGCTGATACAAACAGATGGAGAGATATACCATGTTCTTGTATTGGAAGAATCAACATTGTGAAAATGACTGTACTACCCAAAGCAATCTACAGATTCAATGCAATCCCTATCAAACTACCAATGGCAGTTTTCACAGAATTAGAACAAAAAATTTCACAATTTGTATGGAAACACAAAAGACCCTGAATAGCCAAAGCAACCTTGAGAAAGAAAAACGGACCTGTAGGAATCAGGCTTGCTGACTTCAGACTATACCACAAAGCTACAGTAATGAAAACAGTATGGTACTGGCACAAAAATAGAAATATAGATCCATGGAACAGGATAGAAAGCAGAGATAAACCCACACACATGGTCACCTTATGTTTGATAAAGGAAGCAAGAGTACACAATGGAGAAAATACAGCCTCTTCAATAAGTGTTGCTGGGAAAACTAGACAGCTACATGTAAAAGAATGAAATTAGAGCACTCCCTGACACCATACACAAAAATAAACTCAAATTGGATTAAAGACCTAAATGGAAGGCCAGACACAATAATACTGTTACAGGAAAACATAGGCAGAACACTCTGTGATATAAATCGCAGCAAAATCCTTTCTAACCTGCCTCCTACATAAATGGAAATAAAAACAAAAATGACCAAATGGGACCGAATGAAACTTAAAAGCTCTTGCACAGCAAAGGAAAACATAAACCAGTTGAAAAGACAGCCTTCAGAATGGGAGATAATATTTGCAAATGAAGAAACTGACAAAGGATTAATCTCCAAAATTTATAAGCAGCTCATGCAGATGAATATGAAAAAAACAAACAAACAAATCCAAAAATGGGCAGAAGACCTAAACAGACATTTTTCTAAGAAGTTATACAGATTGCCAACAAACACATGAAAGAATGCTCAACATCACTAATCATTAGAGAAATGCAAATCAAAATTACGATGAAGTATCACCTCACACTGGTCAGAATGTCCCTTATCTAAAATAAATAAACAATAAATCCTGGAGAGGGTGTGGAGAAAAGGGAACCCTCTTGCACTGTTTGTGGCAATGTAAATTGATACAGCCACTATGGAGAACAGTATGGAGGTTCCTTAAAAAACTAAAATTAGAACTACCATACCACCCAGCAATCCCAGTACTGGGCACATACCCTGAGAAAATCGTAATTCGAAAAGAGTCATGTACCACAATATTCATTGCAGCACTATTTACAATAGCCAGGACATGGAAGTAACCTAAGTGTCCATCAACAGATGAACAGATAAAGAAGATGTGGCACATATATACAATGGAATATTACTCAGCCATAAAAAGAAATTAAATTGAGTTATTTTTAGTGAGGTGGATGGACCTAGAGACTGTCATACAGAGTGAAGTAAGTCAGAAAGAGAAAAACAAATACCATATGCTAACACATATATATGGAATCTAAAAAAAGAAAAATGGTTCTGTAGAACCTAGGGGCAGGACAGGAATAAAGATGCAGATGTAGAGAATGGACTTGAGGACACAGGGAATAGGAAGGGGAAGGTGGGATGAAGTGAGAGAGTGACATTGATATATATACACTACCAAATGTAAAATAGATAGCTAGAGGGAAGCAGCTGCATAGCACAGGGAGATCAGCTTGGTGCTTTGTGTCCCCCTAGAGGGGTGTGATAGGGCAGGTGGGATGGAAATGCAAGAGGGAGGGCATGTATACATATAGCTGATTCAGTTTGTTATACAGCAGAAATGAACACACCATTGTAAAGCAATTATAGTAATATATACATATATATATGTGTATATATATATATATATATATATATATATATAATGGCATAATGTCATGGAATAACAGCATGTTTGGTGAACCTGTGATGCTTCTGTTTGGTTAATGATAAGTGCTGAGCAGGTAAACATGAATGAAAAAATAAGTCAAGAAGGAGGCAAAATGGAGATTAGTGACATTGAATTGGAAAGTGAAAAACAGCTATAAATAGTTTTTTAAGGAATGTCAACCCACTGGAATTAGAGTGACTAGCTCTCCTGGTTTACCAGGGACTTCGGGGTTGCCAGGACATGAACAGAGATGGTTGTCATCCTAATATCTGTTTGGTTGTCACGGATGCTGTTTTCTCTAACTGTGTTTTAATCTGTATCATATTATATTCTTTTTAATGATATTTCTATTTCAAAGCTCTGCTCTCACATTTGGTTAATAGAGTGGACTGAGTTCTAAATTCTGTCCTATTTTTTATCATAAAATAAAATAAAAATACTTTTATCTCAAACTTAAAGTTCTTCTTCTTTCCCCCAACCCTGGTAGAGCAGTGTGTGGCTTCAGAAATTGAGGAGCATTGAAAGTTTCCTTTCTACAAACGTCTCCAATTTCCGCCACCCCCTTTAGTGACTAACTGCTTTAATACATTGGGCAAGGAGGAAAGTTGAGAGAAAAAGAAAAGAAGTTTTACTTATCAGGCTTAGATTGAAGTCCTTCCCTTGGTGAGCAGTTTGCTCATGACTTCCAACTTCTCATCCATCAACTGTTTCCCTAAATCAACAAGAATGGCTTCTTTCTACACAATGTGCTCACTGGCTGACTGCTGTTTCCAGCCACTCTCTCTAGATCAGCAACCGTTGCACTATTATCTGCTAAACACTTAGCCAGACACCCCTCAGAACTGTGGTAGTAATCATAGGAAAGTAGTTTAAAAACAGCCTTCAGTTTTATGCTGCATGGATTCAAAGCTCATTGGCTAACCAGCAACTGAAATATTTACTTTAAAAACTCTATGCCTCAGTTTCCTCCACCACAGGAATAATGATAGTGGCTTTTAGTATGAAAGTAGTCTAAAATGCCAAACAGGCCTACACATCTAAGAGTTCTAACTCAATAAAGGTCCATTTTTTCACTCACGTAGTAGTCCAAGGCAGGGATCAAAATTATGAACCACAGTTCTCATTGTGATGATTGAGGAAGCTTGTTCCTTCCAGCACACAGCTCTGCCCATCCCCCAGGGCCCTATCTTTGACACACCAGCTGGCAAAAGGGGAGAGTGATAGAGGAGAATGCACACTGATTTCTTCACAGCTTTGTCATATCCCTTCCTCTCACATTCCATTGGCAAGAATTTATTCCAATTTTTACATCTGGCTGGGAAATGACACATATAGTGTTGTTTAGAAGATTAAATAATTATTTATATATATATATATATATATATATATATATAAAGTACTTTGAAGAATGCCTGACACAAAGTGCTCAACAAAAAATAGGTATTATTATTATCACCTGTGACTTAGCTGGTCTAAGGTTGTAAAGGTCATGAAAATCCTTCTCCCTACTAGAGAATATCACTTTGAAATCTCAGCAGCAGGAATGAGACTAAATAGAGAAGATAAAATAATGTGTCTTTGCTGTATGAATTCAAAAATAATTTTAAAAACTTGAGAAATTTAATATTCATGTATTCATATTCTAAAAGTAACTTCAGTATCTTCTAAAATAAAATCTTGCTAGTAATTGAAAGAATCCATGCAAGCTATCCTTCTCCTAAAGACAGTGACACTTCTCCCTTGGAAGCTATGCAGCAAGATGCAGTCTTGGAATTAAGATCATTTCTTCTAATAGGTATGTGTGACTGTTTTCTCCTGGCTCTGCAAGATTTATTGACACTGATCACTTCCTCTTAATAGTTAACTGAAGTGGTTTGGGGATGACTCTGCTGGGCTTTCCACCCTTTCTCGATGACCTTCAACAGAGTTGAAGCCAACTCTTCTCAAACTCTTTCATTAATGTGCTGATGCTTCCATTTTGAGTATATTCCTGCAAACTCATCATGAAGCTTCTGCCTGACAGTTTTAGAAGTTAATGGACTCCAAATTACTATTCAGCAAGGTGTATACCTTTACAACTCACAGGGTAGCCACCATTATGGCTTATATTTGATTAATAAAATTATATTCCCAAATAAACAAAACATGCAAGCATGCTAATTACTTGTTAGTGGAAGCTAGTAATTGTCTCCCCACTGGACAGCTCCCCATTTTTGTTTTAATAATTTTCTTTCCTTTATAAGGGGAAAATAACCCCTTACAAAATTCTCAGGTAGTATATAACACCTACAAACCTGAACCCACACAATCCACTTCAACCCTTTCCTTTGACTCCAACATTTTCAGATAAGTAAGCTGAAAGAATCCTTTCTCTGACTTGATTTTTATGTCATGATTTTTTAATTGCTCAGGATATACATGCTATTTTCCAAGATCCATATAGCATATATCAAGTTAGAAGTTTATCTTGCCTCACTGAAGAAATTTTTTTATCCAAAAAATGCCTTTATTAGCTAATAATTTAGCATTTCTTCAAGTTCTTGGCAAGTTTGACTTTTTAATGATGTTTTATTTTCTGACTACTCTAATTGCAGCCAAATAATATTCTAGAAATTTGGAAATTCAGAAAAGATGAGTCATTACTTCTTTAATTGAAGTATAGTTGACTTCATATTAGTTTCAGGTATATAGTACAGTGATTCAGATATATATGTATATATATATATATATATATATATATATATATTCTTTTTTAGATTATTTTACCATATAGGTTATTACAAAATTCTGAGTATAATTCCCTGTGCTATAGAGTAGGTCCTTGTTGGTGTTCTATTTTATATATAGTAGTGTGTATATGTTAATCCCAACTATCTAATTTACCTCTCTCCCCATCTTTCCTCTTTGGTAACTATAAATTTGTTTTCTATGTCTGTAGGTCTATTTCTGTTTTGTAAATAAGTTCATTTGTATCTTATTTTTTTAGATTCCACATATAAGCAATAACATATGATATTTGTCTTTCTCTGACTTACTTCACTCAGTATGATAATCTCCAGGTCCATCCATGTTACTGCAAATGGCATTATTTCATTCTGTTTTTATGGCTGAGTAATATTCCATTATATATATATATATATATATACCACATCTTCTTGATCCATTCATTTGTTGATGGACATTTAGGTTGCTTCCACATCTTGGCTATTGTAAATAGTGCTGTAGTCAACATTGTAGTGCATGTATCAGTATCTTTTCAAATTATAGTTTTCTCCAGATATATGCCCAGGATTGCAGGATCATATGGTAACTCTATTTTTAGTTTTTTAAGGAACCTCCATATTGTTCTCCATAGTGGCTCTACCAATTTACATTCCCACCAACAGTGTAGGAGGGTTCTTTTTTCTCCACATGCTCTCCAGGATTTATTATTTGTAGACTTTTTGATGGTGGACATTCTGACTGGAGTGAGGTGATGCCTCATTGCAGTTTGGATTTGCATTTCTCTAATAATTAGCCATGTTGAACATTTTTCCATGTGCCTGTTGGCCATCTGTATGTCTTCTTTGGACAAATGTCTATTTAGATCTTTTTCCCATTTTTTGATTGGGTTGTTTGTTTTATTCTGATATTGAGCTGTATAAGCTGTTTGTATATTTTGAAAATTAAACTTTGTCTATTACATTGTTTGCAAATATTTTCTCCAATTCTGTAGGTTGTCTTCTTGATTTGTTTATGGTTTCCTTTCTGTGCAAAAGCTTTAAGTTTAATTAGGTCCCAAATGTTTATTTTTGTTTTTATTTCCATTACTCTAGGAGATGATCCAAACAAATATGGCTGTGATGTATGTCAAAGTGTGTTCCGCTTATGTTTTCCTCTAATAGTTTTATAGTATCCAGTCTTACATTTAGATCTTTAATCCTTTTTGAGCTCATTTTTGTATGCAATGTTAGAGAATGTTTTATTTTCATTCTTTTACATGTAGCTGTCCAGTTTTCCCAGCACCACTTATTGAAGAGAGTATCTTTTCTTCATTGTATATTCTTGCCTCCTTTGTCATAGATTAATTGACCATAGGTGTGTTGGTTTATTTCTGGGCTTTCTACCCTGTTCCATTGATCTATATTTCTTTTTTTGTTCCAGTTTTGATTACTGTAGCTTTGTAGTATAGTCTGACTTCAGGGATTCAGATCCTGACTGAAAAACGTATTCCTCCAGCTCCGTTTTTCCTTCTCAAGATTGTTTTGGCGATTCAGGGTCCTTTCATTCATTCAAAAAGTTCATTGGATACTTACTATACCTCAGACACTCTGCTGGATCCAGAAATACTGCATGAAGGTAAATAGGAAAGTACCCTACTCAGAGTTTACACAGAAGACAGACTGGGATAGTATTTAAGCAGCAAATTGAAGAATAGGTGAGACCTAGCTAAGGAAAAGAGAGTATCAAGGACGTTCTAGATAGAAGAAACCTTTTGTTCAATGGTTATTGTGACCCAAAGATTATGGCGTGTCTTTGAAAAGAAGGTCTCTGTGGATGTTTGGAGGGATAGACAGAATGTTTTTCTTTCCAGAATAGATGTGAACTGTCCCTGGGAATATAGAGCCACAATGCCTTAATATTTCATTAGCTCTTTATGTATATTTAAAAGTTCATAAATATTATTCTTAAATCATGGCAATGATTACTTTGCTAATTTTCTAGTCTTTTCTGAGCTATTCTCAGAGGCTATAAGATCCAACATTTAGAGAGCGATTAGAATATGGTCCTAATATTCACTCTCAAGGGAAAGACAAGTGAGAGTCTGCAGAAAATTTCCCTCACAGTGCAGGTCTGTGGGAAAAGAACAGCAATTGCTAGAAGAAGGGTATGCAACTCTGCTTCGACTCTTTTCCTGTTTCTCTCCTGTAGAAAAATAACCTCAATCTGCAAGAGGAAGGAGAATTTCAAACCAGTAAAACTGATATAAATGACCTTCCCCCAAAAGATTTGTTGTAAAGTTTAAATATATAAATGATATATAAGAACATACTTCAAATGTGTGAAATGCTAGAAATTGAACCTAATACCATTAAAATCCCTAATAAAGATGAGAATTTAAGAATTCAGAAGAGCATGTAGCAATAAATCAAAAAACATACCTATCTTGAAAAACTACATTTCCAGAGGAGAGAGAAAAACTGAAAATCACATATTCTAACCCTGCTTTATGCACTCAGGTGTATTCCTCTTTAAGGCTCCATTCTCTTTTCTTTAGAGTGATTTACAAGAGTTTTCATAGCTATCATTAATTGGGAAATCTTTAAGTAAAATTTTAAGTAAATATACTTAAAATAATTTCCAAGAAAGATACAACTCAAACGTGTTCAGCTGGATGAATTTTCACAAAGCAAAGGCCATCAAACAAACAAGAAGAATGTAGCCAATTCCCAGATCAGAAACATAAAATTACTAGTAACCCAAAAGTCCAACTTGTACCCCCTTGGAAGCAGGGCACAACCTCCCCTTTTCAGAATGATCATTATCCTGATTTCTAACACCATGGATTAGTTTCACCATTTTTTAACTTGATAGACGTGGAATCATATGCATATAATCTTCTAGCTTGTTTCTTCTACTGTTCTGGATAGTTGTATTTAAGTTCAACCCCATTACTGTAGAATAGCTCATTGTGTGACTATATCACAATTTATTTTGCTTTCTGCTTTGGAAGAACATTTGTGTTGTGCCAGTTTAGGGCTAATTCAATGGTGTTGTTATTAACATTCTTGTATACAGTATATACTTTGGTAAGCATACATACTTCAGCTTTTTTGAGTATACACCTAAGACTGAAATTGCTGGATTATTAAATATGTACATGTTTAGCTTTAGTGGATATTGAAAAAAATATGCAACAAAGTGATGATTTTCTCCTACCAATGGTATATGAGAGTTCTTTTTGCTACACATCCTTGTCAATATCTGGTACTGTCATTTTTTATCCATTCTAGTGGGTTTGGAATACAGTCAATTTGTAGTTTTAATTTGCATTTCCTTGATGAATAGTGTTGTAGAGCATAGCTAACCAAAGTGTGGCCCAGCAAGCAGCAGCATCTACATCATCCGGGAGCTTGTTAGGAATTTAGAATCTCAGGTCTCATCCTGATGTATTAAATCAGAATACATGTTTTTAAAAGACCCCAGTTGATTCATATACATGTTAATGCTCAAAAGACATTGATGTAGAGCATCTTTTTATACACTTACTGGCATATTGAATAGCATGTCCTAATAAATGCTTTGTAAGCCTCATTTCAGTGTGGGGATCTAGAGAACTGAAAAGACCATCACTCCCAAACTTAGAGCAAGAAAAAGATAAACAAAATGCAAGTTCACAACTTTTCGTGAAAGCATCATATCTGAGGTATCAGGATAACTAACCAACTCCAAATCTGGAGAAAGACTGGTGACTGCAGGATTCATTCACTGGAGGCAGGCTAAACCAAACACTGAAAAATAATTCAGCTGAAATAGTTGATGAATTCATGAGACCCAGTGTGGGCAGGCAAGAGAGTGTGAAGCCCTTGGTAGCCACTTACTACACATGTTAGGAATTCCAGTACAATGTTGAAGAGAAGTAATTATGGCAGGTATCTTCTTCACATTAAGGCAAATACATTCAATCATTCACCATTAAGTATGATTTATTTGGAGTTTTTGTATATACTCTACATCAGATTAAGGGAATTCTTTTCTATTCATAGTTTGCTAATTTTTTGCATGAATGACTTGAATCTTTTTAACGTGTGCTCAGTGTACATCTAGATGATCATATATAATAATTCTTTTTAGATTAATGTGGTGAATCACAGTATATATTTTCCTATGTTAAATGATGATCACTTTCCTGACTAAAGCCATGAAATTCTGTTATCATTTTTATATATTAAAGAATTTTATTTGCTATTGTTTTGTTGAATAACACAAATGTTAATGAGAAACACTGGTATACAATTTTGTTTTCTCTTAAAAACCTTACCATGCTTTGGTCTGAATCTTATGATAAGTCTCATAAAGCAAGGTGAAAGTGTCTTTAGCTTTCTTTATTCTTGACAACTATTATGTTCCTTAAGTCTTTGGAAGAGTTTATTATTTAACCTGCCTAGGATCTGGGTTTTCTTATTGGACATGATCTAAAAATAAACTCAGGTAATTAATAAATATTCAGATTTTCTCTTTCCTTGTGTCAGTGTTAGTAAATTGTTTCAATGAGTTTTTCCATTTGAACAAAAATTAAACCTAATCAAAACCATTAGCTTAAAGTTATTCATAACAGTCTCTTATTACCTATTTAAAGTCTATACTTTCTGTTGAAGGTTTAACTTTTGATTCCTGATAGTGGTCATTTTTATGTTGTACTATTTTTTCCTCCGTCAGTTTTGCTAAATATTATTTAATTTATTAATGCTTTTATTTTTTTTAAGCATTTTATTTATTTATTTATTTAACATCTTTATTGGAGTATAATTGCTTTACAATAGTGTGTTAGTTTCTGCTTTATAACAAAGTGTATCAGGTACACACACACACACACACACACACACACACACATATATATATATATCTCCATATCTCTTCCCTCTTCTGTCTCCCTCCCACCCTTCCTACCCCACACCTCTAGGTGGACACAAAGAACAAAGCTGATCTCCCTGTGCTATGTGGCTGCTTCCCACTAGCTATCTATTTTACATTTGGTAGAGTATATATGTCCATGCCACTCTTTCACTTCATCCCAGCTTACCCTTCCCTCTCCCCATGTACTCAAGACCATTTTCTATGTCTGCATCTTTATTCCTGCCCTGCACATAGGTTCTTCTGCACATTTTCCTTTTTTTTTTTTTTTGATACCATATATATGTGTTAGCATATGGTATTGGTTTTTCTCTTTCTGACTTACTTCACTGTGGATGACAGTCTCTAGGTCCATCCACCTCACTACAAATAACTCAATTTTGTTTGTTTTTATGGCTGAGTAATATTCCATTGTATATATGTGCCACATCTTCTGTATCCATTCATCTCTCAATGGACACTTAGGTTGCTTCCATGTCCTGGCTATTGTAAATAGAGCTGCAATGAATATTTTGGTACATGACTCTTTTTGAATTATGGTTTTCTCAGGGTATATACCCAATAGTGAGATTGCTGGGTCATATGGAAGTTGTATTTTTAGTTTTTTAAGGAACCTCCATACTGTTCTCCATAGTGGCTGTATCAATTTACATTCCCACCAGCAGTGCAAGAGTGTTCCCTTTTCTCCACACCCTAACCAGCATTTAATGTTTTTAGATTTTTTGATGATGACCATTCTGACCTGTATGAGGTGATACCTCATAGTAGCTTTGATTTGCGTTTCTCTAATGATTAGTGATGTTGAGCATTCTTTCATGTGTTTGTTGGCAATCTGTATATCTTCTTTGAAGAAATGTCTATTTAGGCCTTCTGCCCACTTTTGGATTTAGTTTTTTGTTTTGTTTTGTTTTTGTTTTTTGTTTTTGTTTGCAGTATGCAGGCCTCTCACTGTTGTGGCCTCTTCCTGTTGCACAGCACAGGCTCCAGATGCACAGGCTCAACGGCCATGGCTCATGGGCCCAGCCGCTCCATGGCAGGTGGAGTCTTCCTGGACCGGGGCACAAACCCGTGTCCCCTGCATCGGCAGGCGGACTCTCAACCACTGTGCCACCAGGGAGGCCCTGGTTGTTTGTTTTTTTGATATTGAGTTGCATGAGCTGCTTGTATATTTTGGAGATTAATCCTTTGTCAGTTGCTTCATTTGCAAATATTTTCTCCCATTCTGAGGGATGTCTTTTGGTCTTGTTTATGGTTTCTTTTGCTATGCAAAAGCTTTTAAGTTTCATTAGGTCTCATTTGTTTATGTTTTTATTTCCATTTCTCTAGGAGGTGGATCAAAAAGGATCTTGCTGTGATTTATGTAATCGAGTGTTCTGCCTATGTTTACCTCTAAGAGTTTTATAGTGCCTGGTCTTAAATTTAGGTCTTTAATCCATTTAGAGGTTTGTGTGTGTGTGTGTGAGGTGTTAGGGACTGTTATAATTTCATTCTTTTACATTTAGCTGTCCAGTTTTCCCAGAACTACTTACTGAAGAAGTTGTCTTTATTCCATTGCATATTGTTGCCTTCTTTATCAAAAATAAAGCTACCATATGTGCGTGGGTTTATCTCTCGACTTTCTATCCTGCTCCACTGAGCTATATTTCTGTTTTTGTGCCAGTACCATACTGTCTTGATTACTGTAGCTTTGTAGTATAGTCTGAAGTCCAGGGGCATGATTCTTCCAGCTCCATTTTTCTTTTTCAAGATTGTGTTGGTTACTCAGGGTCTTTTGTGTTTCCAAACAAAATGTGAAATTTTTTGTTCTATTTGGAATAGGGATAAATGCCATTTGTATTTTGATAGGGATTGCATTAAATCTGTAGATTGCTTTGGGTAGTATAGTCATTTTCACAATGTTGATTCTTCCAGTTCAAGAATGTGGTATATTTCTCCACTTGTTGTTTACATCATCTTTGATTTCTTTCATCAGTGTTTTATTGTTTTCTGAGTAGGGGTTTTTGCATCCTTAGGTAGGTTTATTCCTAGGTATTTTAATCTTTTTGTTGCTATGGTAAATGGGATAGTGTCCTTAATTTCTCCTTCAGATTTTTCATTGTTAGTGTATAGGAATGCAAGAGATTTCTGTTCATTAATTCTGTATCCTGATACTTTACCAAATTTATTGATTTTCTCTAGTAGTTTTCTGGTAACATCATTAGGATTCTCTATGTATAGTATCATGTAATCTGCAAACAGTGACAGTTTTACTTCTTGTTTTCCAATTTGGATTCCTTTAATCTTTTTTTTCTTCTCTGATTGCTATGGCTAAAACTTTCAGAACTATGTTGAATAATAGTGGTGAGAGTGGGCAACCTTGTCTTGTTCTGGATCTTAGTGGAAATGATTTCAGTTTTTCACCATAGAGAATGATGTGGGCTCTGTGTTTGTCATATGTCATTTATTATGTTGAGGTAAGTTCCCTCTATGCCTACTTAATGGAGGATATTTTATTAAAAAAATGATGTTGAATTTTGCCAGAAGCTTTTTCTGCATCTATTGAGATAATAATATGTTTTTTCTCCCTCAATTTGTTAATATGGTGTATCACATTGATTGATTTGCTTATATTGAAGAATCTTTGCATTCCTGAGATAAACCCCACTTGATCATGGTGTATGATCCTTTTAATGTGCTGTTGGATTCTGTTTGTTAGTATTTTGTTGAGGATTTTTACATCTATGTTCATCAGTGATATTGGCCTGTAGTTTTCTTTCTTAGTGACATCTTTGTCTGGTTTTGGTGTCAGGGTGATGGTGACCTCACCAGTAGAATGAGTTTGGGCATCATCCTCCTTCTGCTATATTTTGGAAGAGTTTGAGAAGGATAGGTGTTAGCTCTTCTCTAAATGTTTGATAGAATTCACATGAGAAGCCATGTGGTCTTGGGCTTTTGTTTGTTGGAAGAGTTTTAATCACAGTCTCAGTTTCAGTGGTTGTGATTGGTCTGTTTATATTTTCAGTTTCTCCCTGGTTCAGACTCAGAAAGTTTTGCTTTTCTCAGAATTTGTCCATTTCTTCCAGGTTGTCCACTTTATTGGCATATACATGCTTGTAGTAATCTCTCATGATCCTTTGTATTTCTGCAGTGGCAGTTGTTATTTCTCCTTTTTCATTTCTAATTCTATTGTTTTGAAACTTTTACCTTTTTTTCTTGATGAGTCTGGCTAACGGTTTATCAATTTTGTTTATCTTCTCAAAGAACCAGTCTTTAGTTTTATTGATCTTTGCTATTGTTTCTTTTATTTATTTTTCATTTATTTCTGATCTGACCTTTATGATTTCTTTCCTTCTGCTAACTTTGTGGGTCTTCTGTTTTCTTTCTCTAATTGCTTTAAGTGTAAGGTAAGGTTGTGATTTGAGATGTTTCTTGTTTCCTGAGGTAGAATTGTATTGCTATAAAATTCCCTCTTAGAAATTCTTTTGCTGCATCCCATAGGTTCTGGGTCATTGTGTTTTCATCGTCATTTGTTTCTAGGTATTTTTTGATTTCCTCTTTTATTTCTTCAGTGATCTCTTGATTATATAGTATTGTATTGTTTAGCCTCTATGTGTTTGTATTTTTTACAGCTTTTTCCTATAATTGATATCAAGTCTCATAGTGTTGTGGTAAGAAAAGATACTTCATACATTTTCAATTTTCTTAAATTTACCAAGGCTTGAATGTGACCCAAGATATCACCTATCTTGGAGAAATTAGCACTTGAGAAGAACGTGTATTCCATTGTTTTTTGATGGAATGTCCTATAAATATCATTTAAGTCCACCTTGTTTAATGTATCATTTAAAGCTGTGTTTCCTTATTTATTTTCATTTTGGATGATCTGTCCATTGGTGAAAGTGGAGTGTTAAAATCCCTGACTATTATTGTGTTACTGTTGATTTCCTATTTTATGGTTGTTATTGTTTGACTTATGTATTGAGGTGCTCCTATGTTGGGTGCATAAATATTTACAATGTTATATCTTCTTGGATTGATCTCTTGATCATTATGTAGTATCCTACTATGTCTCTTGTAATAGTCTTTATTTTAAAGTCTACTTTCTCTGATATGAGAATTGCTACTCCAGCTTTCTTTTGATTTCCATTTGCATGGAATATCTTTTTCCATCCCCTCACTTTCAGTTTGTATGTGTCCCTAGGTCTAAAGTGGTTCTCTTGTAGACAGCATATATGTGGGTCTTGTTTCTATGTCCATTCAGCCAATCTATATCTTTTGGTTGGACCAATTAATCCATTTATATTTAAGGTAATTATCAATATGTATGTTCCTATTACCATTTTCTTAATTGTTTTGGCAGTTCTTCTCCTTCCTTTGTGTTTCCTGCCTAGAGAATTTCCTTTGGCATTCGTTGTAAAGCTAGTTTGGTGGCGCTGACTTCTCTTAGCTTTTGCTTGTCTGTAAATGATTTATTTTCTCCATCAAATCTGAATGAGTTCCTTGCTGGATAGAGTAATCTTGGTTGTAGGTTTTTCCCTTTCATCACTCTAAGTGTGGCCTGCCACACCCTTCTGGCTTGCAGAGTTTCTGCTGAAAGATCATCTGTTAACCTTATGGGTATTCCCTTGTATGTTATTTGTTGTTTTTCCCTTGCTGATTTTTATCCTTTTTCTTTGTATTTAATTTTTGATAATTTGATTACTATGTGTCTTGGCAAGTTTCTCCTTGGATTTATCCTGTATGGAGATCTCTGTGCTTCCTGGACTCGACTAACTATTTCCTTTCCCATATTAGAGAAGTTTTCAACTATAATCTCTTCAAGTATTTTCTCAGTCCCTTTTTTTCTCTTCTTCTTCTGGGACCCTTATAATTCAAATGTTGGCAATTAAATGTTGTCCCAGAAGTGTCTGATACTGTCCTCAATTCTTTTCATTCTTTTTTTCCTTATTTAACTCTGAGATACTTATTTCCACTATTTTATCTTCTAGGTCATTTATCCATTCTTCTGCCTCAGTTATTCTGCTATTGATTCCTCCTAGAAAATTTTTAATTTCATTTATTGTGCTGTTCAACATTGTTTCATTGCACTTTAGTTCTTCTAGGTCTTTGTTAAACATTTCTTGTATTTTCTCCCTTTTATTTCCAAGATTTTGGATCATCTTTACTATCATTACTCTGAATTCTTTTCCAGGTGGACTGCCTATTTCCTGTTCATTTCTTTGGTCTGGTGAGTTTTCACTTTGCTCCTTCATCTGTTGTGTATTTCTCTGTCTTCTCATTTTGCTTAACTTACTGTGTTTTGGGTCTCCTTTTCCCAGGCTGCAGGTTCATATTTCTTTTTGTCTTTGGTGTCTGCCCCTAGTGTGTAAAGTTGGTTTCTGTGTTGTGTAGATGTCTTCATGGAGGGGACTTTTGCATGTGTCCTGGTGGATGAGGCTGGATCTCGTCTTTCTATTGGTCAGGTCTGTGTCTGGTTTTGTGTTTTCAGGTGTCTATGAACTTAGTATGATTTTAGGCAACCTCTCTGCTAATGGGTGGGGTTGTGTTCTTGCCTTGTTAGTTGTTTGGCATAGTGTGTCCAGAACTCTAGCTTGCTGGTGTTTAGTGGACCTGTTTCTTAGCATTGAGATGGAGATCTCTGGAAGATCTTTCACCATTTGATATTAGGCAGAGCTGTGACGTCTCTGGTGATCCAACTTTGTGAATTTGGCTCTCCCACCTCAGAGGCTCAGGCCTGACACCCGACCAGAGCTCCAAGATCCTGTCAGCAACACAGCTCAGAAAAAGAAATAAAGAGGTAAGAAAAGAATAAAATAAAATAATTAAAGTTATCAAGATAAAGAAATGTTTTTAAAAATTAAAGGAGAGGAGCTTCAAGATGGCAGAAGAGTAAGACATGGAGATCACCTTCCCCACAATTACATCAGAAATATATCTACATGTGGATAAAACCCTACAGAACCCCTCCTGAATGCTGGCAGAACTCAGACCTCCCAAAAGGCAAGAAACTCCTCACGTACCTGCGTAGGGCAAAGAAAAATCAGAGACAAAAGAATAGCGGAGGAACCTGCACTAGTGGGAGGGAGCTGTGAAGGAAGAAAGGTTTCCACACACTAGGAAGCTGCTTCACGGGTGGAGACAGTGTGTGGTGGTGTGGGGAAGCTTCAGAGCCACAGAGGATAGCAGAGTTACAAGGGTGTGGAGGGCAAAGCAGAGAGATTCTCACACAGGTGATCAGTGCTGGCCAGCACTCACCAGCCCAAGAGGTTTCCCTGCTCCCACACCAGGGTGGGTGGGACCTGGGAGCTGAGGCTCTGGCTTTGGCCATCAGATCCCAGGGAGAGGACTGGTGTTGGGTGTGTAAACACAGCCTGAAGAGGCTTAGTGCATGACAGGTGGACAGGAGGGAGTCAGGGAAAAAGTCTGGAACTGCTGAAGAGGCAAAAGACCATTGTTTTGCAGTGCATGAGGAGAGGGGATTAAGAGCACTGCCTAAAGAGTTCCAGAGACGGGAGGAAGCCACAGCTATCAACGCTGACACAAGAGATGGGCATGAGACACTAAGGCTGCTGCTGCAGCCATCAAGAAGCCTGTGTGGAAGCACAGGCCACTATCCACACCTACCCTCCTGGGAACCTGTGCAGCCTGCCACAGCCAGGGTCTTGTGATCCAGGGACAACTTCCCCAGGAGAACACACGGCATGACTTGGACTGTTGCAACATCACACCAGCCTCTGTCGCCGCAGGCTCTCCCCGTATTCTGTACCCCTCCTGGCCCCCAGCCTCAGTGAGACAGAGCCCCTAATCAGCTGCTAGTTTAACCCTGTCCTGTCTGAGCAAAGAGCAGATGCCCTCAGGCAACCTATACACAGAGGCGGGGCCAGTTCCAAAGCTGAACCCCAGGAGCTCTGTGAACAAAGAAGAGAAAGGGAAATTTCTCCCAGCAACCTCAGGAGCAGAGGATTAAATCTCCACAAAAAACTTGATGTACCCTGCAACTGTGGAATACTTGAATAGACAAAGAATCATCCCAAATTTAGGCAGTGGACTTTGGGAGCAAATATATATACATATTGTTCCTTTTTCTCTTTTTGTGAGTGTATATGTATATGATTCTGTGTGTGATTTTGTCTTTATAGTTTGCTTTTATCATTTGTCCAAGCGTTCTTTTTTTTTTTTTAATATAATTTAACACCTGTTATCATTGGTGGATTTCATTTTTGGTTTGTTTGCTCTCTTTTTCCTTTCTTTCTTTTTTTTTAAATATATTTTAATTTTTTTAAATTATTTTTTTATTTTAATAAATTTATCTTTCTTTCTTTCTTTTTTTCTCACTTTTATTCTGAACCACATGGATGACAGGGTTTTGGTGCTCTGGCTGGGAATCAGGCCTGTGCCTCTGAGGTGGGAGAGCCAAGTTTAGGACATTGGTCCACCAGAGACCTCCCTGCTTCATATAATATCAAATGATGAAAATCTCCCAGAGATCTCCATCTAAGTGCCAAGACTCAGTTCCACTCAATGTCCAGCAAGCTAGAGTTCTACACCCTATGCCAAACAGCAAGCAAGAGAGGAACACAGCCCCACCCATTAGCAGAGAGGCTGCCTAAAATCATAATAAGGCCACAGACACACCAAAACACATCACTAGACGTGGTCCTGCCCACAAGAAAGAAAGATCCTGCCTCATCCACCAGACGACAGGCACCAGTCACCTCCACCGGGAAGCTTACCACAACCCACTGAACCAAACTTAGTCACTGGGGGCAGATACCAAAAACAACAGGAACTATGAACCTGCAGCCTGTGAAAAGGAGACACCAAACACAGTAAATTAAGCAAAATGAGAAGACAGAGGAACACACAGCAGATGAAGGAGCAAGGTAAAAACCCACCAGACAAAACAAATGAAGAGGAAATAGGCAGTCTACATGAAAAGAATTCAGAATAATGATAGTAAACATGATCCAAAATCTTGGAAATAGAATGGAGAAAATAAAATAAACTTTTAACAAGGACCTTGAAGAACTAAAGAGGATACAAACAATGATGAACAACACAATAAATGAAATTTAAAATTCTCTAGAAGGAATCAATAGCAGAATAACTGAGGCAGAAGAATGGATAAATGACCTGGAAGATAAAATCGTGGAAATAATTACTGCAGAGCAGAATAAAGAAAAAAGAATGAAAAGAATTGAGGAGAGTCTCAGAGACCTCTGGGACAATATGAAACACACTAATATTCAAATTATAGGGTTCCCAGAAGAAGAAGAGAAAAAGAAAAGGATTGAAAAAATATTTGAAGAGATTATAGTTGAAAATGTCCTTAATATGGGAAAGGAAATAGCTAATCAAGTCCAGGAAGTGCAGAGAGTCTCTTACAGGATAAATCCAAGTAGAAATGCACCAAGACACATATTAAATAAACTATCAAAAATGAAACACAAGAAAAAATATTAAAAGCAGCAAGGGAAAAACAACTAATAAAATACAAGGGAAACCCCATAAGCTTAATAGCTGATCTTTCAGCAGAAACTCGGCAAGCCAGAAGGGAGTGGCAAGACTTATTTAAAGTGATGAAAGGGGAAAACCTACAACCAAGATTACTCTATCCAGCAAGAATCTCATTCAGATTCAATGGACAAATTAAAACCTTTACAGAGAAGCAAAAGCTAAGGGAATTCAGCACTACCAAACCAGCTTTACAAAAAATGCTAAAGGAACTTCTCTAGGCAGGAAACACAACAGAAGGAAAAGACATACAATAACAAACTAAAAGCAATTGAGGAAATGGTAATAGGAACATACATATCAATAATTACCTTAAATGTAAATGGAATAATGCTCCAACCAAAAGACATCGACTGGCTGAATGGATACAGAAACAAGACTTGTATATATGCTGTCTACAAGAGACCCACTTTAGACCTAGGGAAACATACAGACTGAAAGTGAGGGGATGGAAAAAGATATTCCATGCAAATGGAAATCAAAAGAAAGCTGGAGTAGCAATTCTCATATCAGACAAAATAGACTTTAAAATAAAGACTATTACAAGAGACAAAGAAGGACACTACATAATGATCAAGGGATCAATCCAAGAAGAAGATATAACGATTGTAAATATTTATGCACCCAACATAGGAGCACCTCAGTACATAAGGCAAATACTAAGAGCCATGAAAGGGGAAATTGACAGTAACACAATCATAGTAGGGGACTTTAACACCCCACTTTCATCAATGGACAGATCATGCAAAATGAAAATTAATAAGGCAACACCAACTTTAAATGATACATTAAACAAGATTGCCTTAATTGATATTTTTAAGACATTCCATCCAAAACAACAGAATACACTTTCTTCTCAAGTTCCCATGGAACATTTTTCAGGATAGATCATATCCTGGGTCACAATTCAAGCTTTGGTAAATTTACGAAAACTGAAATTGTATCACGTATCTTTTCTGACCACAACACTATGAGACTAGACATCAATTACAGGAAAAAATCTGTAAAAAAATACAAACACATGGATGTTAAACAGTGCACTACTTAATAACCTAGAGCTCACTGAAGAAATCAAAGAGGAAATCAAAAAATACCTAGAAACAAATGACAATGGAGACACGATGACCCAAAACCTATGGGATACAGCAAAAGCAGTTTGCCCACTACTGGGCATATACCCTGGGAAAACCATAATTCAAAAAGAATCATGTACCAAAATGTTCATTGCAGCTCTATTTACAATAGCAAGGCCATGGAAAACCTTAGTGTCCATCATCGGATGAATGGATAAAGAAGATGTGGCACATATATACAATGGAATATTGCTCATCCATAAAAGTAAACAAAATTGAGTTATTTGTAGTGAGGTGGATGGACCTAGAGTCTGTCATACAGAATGAAGTAAGTCAGGAAGAGAAAAACAAATACCGCATGCTAACACATATATATGGAATCTCAAAAAAAAAAAAAAAAAGGTCATGAAAAACCTAGGGGCAGGATGGGAATAAAGACGCAGACCTGCTAGAATATGGACTTGAGGACACGGGGCAGGGGAAGGTTAAGCTGGGACAAAATGATAGAATGGCATGGACATATATACACTACCAAACATTAAAACTGAAAGCTAGTGGGAAGCAGCTGCATAGCACAGGGAGATCAGCTCGGCGTTTTGTGACCACATAGAGGGGTGGGATAGAGAGGGTGTGTGGGAGTGAGATGCAAGAAGGCAGAGATATGGGGATATATGTATATGTATAGCTGATTCACTTTGTTATAAAGCAGAAACTAACACACCATTGTAAAGCAATTATACTCCAGTAAAGATATTTTTAAAACTAATTTAAAAATATTAATAAATAAAATAATAAATAAAAGAAATAAAAAAGTAATTAAAAAAAAAAGAAAGTAAGAAAGAAGAGAGCAACCAAACCAAAAATCAAATCCACCAATGATAACAAGAGCTAAAACCTATACAAAAAAAAAAAAAAAAAAAAAACTGGACAGGCATAACCCTAGGTCAAATAGTAAACACAAAGTTTTTGGGAAGTCTGTGGCTTTTGCCAGTTTTCAGTAGATTTTCTGTAGGAATTGTTCCACATGTAGATGTATTTTTGATATATTTTTGGGGAGCAAGATGATCCTCATGTCTTAATCCTCTGCCATATTGAAGGTCCCCTGCACAACCCTCTTGATGTCAGATGTGTAGCCATCTGAGTCTCTGTGTCTCCTTCCTTAACATCTACATCCAGGCTGGCCGGGACAGTCAGGGTGTGGGATGCTGGTCTGGGTCTGGTGGACTCTGGCCTGCCCAGGCTAGTGGAGAGCCGGGAGCAGACAGCACGGCAGTGCAGCAGGGTGAGGTGACCTCAGAAAGCCTGCCTCCTATTAATCCTTTTAAAGAACCAATTTAGGGCTTTTTAGGTTCTTCCTATATTCATTATCAATTTCTTTACTTTCTTTTTCTAATGTTCTTATTTTCTGCTTTACAATTATCTACTTTTTCAATTTGCTGTTGTTTTTCTACCTTTAGGAGATGGAATTTTACATAGTTAATTTTCAGTCTCTCCTTTTGTATTTTATATATTTAATACACCACAGTTTCTCTAAGTACTGCTGTCACTTCATTTCCCTTATTTTAAAATATCCAATCTTCATTAGCCATCAGTTAAAACTTTTTCTCCTTTTAATTTTGATTTTGTTTCCTATCTGGAGTTAATTCAAAGTGTATTGTTTAATTTTAAAGGAGTTAGAAATTTTCTAGGGATCTCTATGTTCATGATTTCTATATCTTAATTCCAGTTCAGTCAGGGAAGAAACTGAATTTCATTAAGGATTATTTTATGATTTAGCATATTGTCAATTGTGGTAAATGTTCATAGTTTACTTAAAAATAAATTAAGGAGGGCTTCCCTGGTGGCACAGTGGTTGAGAGTCCACCTGCCGATGCAGGGGACACGGGTTCGTGAACCGGTCCGGGAAGATCCCACATGCCGCGGAGAGGCTAAGCCCGTGAGCCATGGTTGCTGAGCCTGCGCGTCCGGAGCCTTGCTCTGCAATGGGAGAGGCCACAACAGTGAGAGGCCAGTGTAATGCAAAAAATAAATAAATAAATAAATGAAATAAAAATAAATTAATTTTTTTTCTTAATTTCAGTGTTGCTCAGGTCAAGATTATTAACTATTTTGAGCTATTATAGAAACATATTATAGCTGAGCATTCAAATACAGTAGCCACTTGTCACATATGGCTATTGAGAATTTGAAATGTGGCTTGTTCAACTGAAGAACTAAAATTTTATTTTACATAAACTTAAATTAATATATAAATTTAATAACCAGTATAAGTATAATTGTATACAGTATGTAAATAAAGTAAATATGAATTAACTAATTTCAATTGGTGTTTTGATGTTATATCTTCATCCTTTTACTTTCAAACATTCTATGTCCCTATATTTAAGAAATGTGTCTTATAAAAATTATGTAACTGGGTTTTCTTTTTGAAATCAGACTGAAAACCAGTCTCTTACAGCTATTATTTTGTCGATGTATATTTAGTGCTACTACTGACATATTTGGGCTTATAAAAAGCTGTTGTATATTATCAGTTCACTACTCTAAGGCTGCCTTCTCAGAAATCCTAGACCATCTAGTGCCTGAGTGATTCCCCAGATCTCTGATGCCTTCCATCACGTGATTTTTCATTCTATCATAGTCTTAACAACAGTTCTCAGCAGGAACATTGAGATATCCAAAGCTACTTCATCCTATCCAGAAATAAACATACAACTTGCTGTTTCTTCTTCTAGATTATTATTTTATACACAGTTTGAGGGGTGAAATTAGTGTCTTCTTGCCTCAACTTTATCCCATAATTTTTATCTATCTAATTACATTGCATACAACTGCCTGCCAAAATATTTTATTTCAGAGGTCTAAAATAGAAAATTAAGCAATAACATAGAAATGGCTTACTTTTAAAAATCGGTAAAATGTTATTCCAATTATAAATCTTATAACAGCTGATCAAATTCAATAGCCCCTGTAATATGAATAAAATATATGGTGACTTACTAGGTCTCAATGTATTATTCTCCCAAAATCAATATTAACACCAGTTGACAGGTCCACCATAATATTTTAAAGACCTCCTCAAAGATATCATTGCTCTTGAATATTTTTATTTCTGTACTAGGTTATGATTAATTCAATAATCTGATGTTTTTAATTTAGACTGATTACTCTCTTTACATCCATACTTCTCAAAATACATATATATACATATTTTATTCAGTGCTATTTTTTGATTATACACCTGATTCTCAAGAATGTTGAAATCATATTTTTATCTTCTGGTACCAATACCTAGTACACTGTCTGGTACATAACAAGTTCTCTATAAATATTTATTTTCTATTTGCTGCCATCTCTGGTCATGTGTGCTTTGTTTATTTGGACATTGTTTTTTCCCTTAGATGTCTATACATTAACATTTCCAGATTAAAAGCTAAATAATGCTGATTCTTTTCTGGGAAGTCTAACTTTTGATACACATTTTTCAGATGGACTAAGGCTTAAATCTACATTTTAGGGGACCCCAGAAAATTAATAACCACTAATACTGCCGTAGCCTGCTAAACTGTGCCGATCTGATGAACGCATATCAGGCAAACACTTAGAAACTCAAGATCAGATACTTTAATTCCAAGAATCCACTTCTTATCAATTGCTTTACTTATAATGATTACTATTTTATATGCATAAAATTCATAATAAATAATATTCAAATGTCTTTAGAGTCAAAGCCCTATAAAAATTGACTCCAACCTACATCAACAGTATTCTTTGACTATATAAATGTGTATATATATATATATATATTCTAAATTACAATCAAAGTAAAATTGTTATGATTGCCTAAATTTAGTCCCACAATTTTCTGCCTCTAACTTTGCTTAAGCCTTTGAATCACCTACAATTATTTTTCTTGACCTCTCTACCCCTCAACATCCTAAACTTCAACTTTCAGTATGTATAATTCTTTTATAAAGCCTTCATTGATCTCCCACTGAGAATGCATTTTTCTCTTTATGGTTGTAGTCCTTTGTTTACATTTTTCTTACATTTTAGTCATTTATGTTTATATCTGATTGCTCCTACCAGCTTTAATTTCCTCAGAGCTCTATTAGTTATTTATTGCTGTGTAACAAAATTACTCTAAAATATAATAGCTTAAAACAAACACTGGTTTAGTTTAGCTGGATGGTTTGTTTCAGAGTCTTTCATAAGGGCTGCAGTCACAATTTGACCAGAGCTGCAGTAATTTGAAAGCTTGGCTGGGGCTACGAGATCTGCTACCGAATTGGCTCACTCATGTGGCTGATGACAGGAGGCTATAGTTCCTCCTCTGCTACATGTCAAACAGCTTGAGTGTTCTTACATATGGCAAGCAGCTTCCTTCAGAATGAATGATTTGAGAGAGAGAGAGGCTACAATACCTTATGTGATGAAGCTCAAAAGCCACAAACCATCATTTCTGCCACATTTTGCTGTTGTTGTTAGAAATGAGTTAAGTATAGCCCAAGCTCAAGTGGAGGAGAATTAGATTCCACAATTTGCAAAGAGCTGTATCAAATAATTTGTGGATGTATTTTAAAACCACCACAAGAATAATATCAAATTAATATCCAGAAAATCACATTAGAGTGACTTGTACATTTTGAATAAACAAGTGAATAGATGAATGAATAAATAAATAAAATGAATTTATTTATTTATCTAAATAAATTTATTTATCTAAATAAATTTATTTATCTAAATAAATTGTGCTTGTGGATTTATTTAATACAGTCTTTACAGTCTCTGAAAATCCTAAAGGAGGAATATTAATATGGATGTTCACATTCTGAGTGACCTCACATCCCAGTTTTCCAAAATCAGTTCCAATTAATTTCCTATTGTCCCAACCTCCCATGTCATTTAATAAATGTCCTGGAATTTTTCACTAAGTGAACTATTGGTAACAACATTGACACTGAAATCCATTGGGATTTGTTTGATGGACCTCCACTCTTTACTTTCAGTCTCTGTTATGGTTTTGTTCTGGAATTTGTGAGAGAAAAGTATAGTTAAGAAAAGTTCCTGTTTAACACCTATTTAAAGCAACAAATATACCTTTAATACCTCCAGCTACATATAACATAATTCAAGAACAAATAGAGAGTATTAGTGAATAAAACAAAATATTCTCAAGTAGAAGCAACTAGAACAGCTGATTACATCTAGTCTTTGGCATTAGGAGAAAAGTATTCAGTGCTGCTGAACCTGCCAGTCACTTCATGTACTAATCAGTGGTGCCATATCCTGTGCAATTTTGCAAAGCCATCATACGGCTGTCTCAGTGAAAACTGTAGTAAATTATCACCTGGTTTTAAGTGAAATATGAGCAGGAAATAGAGGATGAGGAGCCCTACCTTAGACTGTGTAAAAGAACAATTTGAATAATCTTTCTACAAAAGTTCTTGCCATATATTGTATTATACTTTAAATATTTAACTATGTTTTAGTATTTTAACACCCTACTCTTTTGCAGGAAACTCTTATGACAGGAATGAACTAAAAAAATCTTTCATAATGAAAAATTAGCTATCATATTTTCAGTTCTTAAAGAAGTTGACAATAAAAATGTACATTTCAATCATGTTTGGTGCAATTCACTATCTACTATGGAGACTGCAGTAAAATTACTGATCACATGACTATTGGAAGACACAATTCTGCTGAAAGAGCATCATTATCAACTTCAAAAGTTAGTATTTTGAAAGGAGGGACATCAGAATTGTGACAGCACAAGTTCTTCCTCTATTCACTCTCCTTTAACAACTGGTTAGATATCAATAACCAAAGTCCTTCTGCACATTACACCAAGTGATCCAAGAGGTTTCTAGCCTGCCTGTGCACCTGAAAACAAACAAACAGACAATAATAAGGGCTGTGGATCCACATCAAAATTGTCCAACACCCATTCACCATGACCAGGGATAAAAAGAACTCACAAACTACAAACTGGGTGGATACACACATGCAAAAGAGAATTTGTGGATGTCCAGCTTGCCTGAGGGAAGATTCCAGCACACCATCAGAGTAGGATAGAGATGAGTTTGGATGAAGAGGAAAGAAGGCCAGAATGGCCCCCTTCTGTAGGGTGGTAATGCAAGGGTCTGTGAATTTGGCTTGGTTTTGGCAATACCTCAAGCAGAGGAGTTAGAAAGTGTTCACTTCTCCCAAGGGGGTGGAAAGGGAAAGTGGTGAGTGACAGCCCAGCTAACTCTAGTTGTGTGGGTTGTGGTGGGAGAAACCCATTTCTCTCCAGCAGCAGCTGGATTTCTGAGGAGGGACCTCTGCAACTAGTGGGAAGGAAGAGAAAGGGAAGGAAGCACATAAGAATATCAAAGGGCATTAAAGGCATGCATTTCCTGCTGTCTGTTTCAGGAATTCAACAGGAAGTCCAACTGCAAACCTCTGAGAGTACCCCACACTTGAGGATCACCACTGTCAAGGGACACCCACCCACAAAGTCCCAAGTGCTCAGCCTGCACTTTCCCCTACTCTACTGCCAGTTCCTTGTGCATGCTTCTGAGTGCATTTGTGAGATCCACCTATAGCAGACAAAAAGGGCAAACTTGAGTTACATTATCACTTTCTAGAAGACCAAAGATTTTTAGTAGTTAGCCTATTGAATTGAAAGAGGACATAGAACTTAGTTAAGGAGGTGTCTACTACCTCAAATGCCAAAGCAGAAGTGCATACCTACAAACACATGAAAAAGGTCAAGGAAATATGGTATCACAAAAAGGAAATGATAATTCTTCAGCAGTCAAATTCAAAGGCATGGAATATTGAGATCTAACTGATAAAGAATTCAAAATAGCTCTTATTAAGAAATCCAATGAGCTACAAGAACAGGCATTTTAATGAATTCAGGACTAAAATTAATGAACAGAATGAGTTCTTTACCAAAGAGATTAAAATTATAAAAAAGAACCGAACAGAAATGCTAGAGCTGAAGAATTCAATGACTGAGGTGCAGAATGCAATAGAAAACATCAGTGACAGAGCAGATCAGATGGAAGAAAGAATTAATGACTTGGAGATGGGGATATAGAAATAATTCAGTTAGAGGAGGAGAGAGAACGAAGATTTTTCAAGAGTGAAGAAACCCAATGAGAGCTATTAAATGCTATCATACATAATATAATAATTGGTGTAACAGAAGAAGAAAGGAATAAGGAGGCCTAGTGTTTATTTAAGGAAACAATAGCTAGAAATTACCAAACCTGGGGAGAAAATTGGAATACACAAGTCCAGGAAGCTAATAGAATACCCTATTATCTCAATACAAAAAGACCTTCTCCTAGACAAACTATAATGAAATTACAAAAAATCAATGATAAAGAACCTTAAAGGCAGCCAGGGAAAAGATAGAAAGTAACCTATGAAAGAACTCACTTTAGGCTATTGGCAGATTTCTCAGCAGAAACTCTACAGGCCAGGAGAGAATAGAATGCCATATTCAAAATGTTGAAAGATAAAAACTACTAACCAAGGATACTTTATCCAGCAAGATTACCCTTCAGATATGAAATGTAAATAAAGGCTTTCCCAGACAAACAAAAACTGAGGGTGTTCACTACCACTATATTGCATTGCAAGAGGTGCTGAAGGGAGTTCAGGCTGGAAGGGAAAGATGATAATCAGTGATATGAAAACATATGAAAGCACTCAATAAACTGGTAAATTGAAAAATAGACAATCAGAATTAGAAAACTGTAACTCTATATTAGAACCATTTAACTATATTAAAAGTTAAAGGAAGGGCTTCTTTGGTGGCGCAGTGGTTGGGAGTCCGCCTGCCGATGCAGGGGACACGGGTTCATGCCCCGGTCCGAGAAGATCCCACACACCACGGCGTGGCTGGGCCCGTGAACCATGGCCGCTGAGCCTGCACGTCCGGAGCCTGTTACTCCGCAACGGAAGAGGCCACAGCAGTGACAGGCCCGCGTACCACACATACAAAAAAAAAAGTTAAAGGAAGAATATTAAAAATAACTATAACTACTGTGATTTATTAATGAATATACATCATTGAAAAAAATAAGTTGTGCCATCAAAATATAAAAGAGGGTTCTTGCCTGCCCTTCAAGCCAGTATTTTCTAAGGACCCTCATGCCTGCTCATCTATTTTCTCTCATGGTGCCTACAACTTGCTTCTACGCTCAGTGCTAACAATACGGTGGGATAGAAACATATTTTGTGGTTGCAAATTAGAAACTAATAATTAACTCTCTTTCTGTAATTGAATGGTCCATCATGTGGAATGCCAGATTCTCCAGATGAGAATATAAACCTCAGAAAGACAGTCCAAAATGTTGACATAGGAAGATCCTGCACTCATCTCCTCTAATGAACACACCAAATCTACAACTACATATGGGAAAACTCCCTCTAAAAAAGACCTGAAAATAGCTAAACAGCTCCTTCAAAGCAACTCACGCCTACTGCAAGAAACAAGAAAATTCTCAAACAACCTAACTTTACACCTCAAAGAGCTAGAAAAGCAAGAACAAACAAAGGTCAAAGTGAGTAAAAGGAAGAAAATAGCAAAGATCAGAGCAGAAATAAGTAAAATATAGGCTTAAAAAGAAATAGAAAAGATCAATGAAGCTAAAACCTGGTTCTTTGAAAAGATAAATAAGATTTTAAAACTGTTACCTGTATTCACTAAGAATAAAAGAGAAAGGGCTCAAATAAATAAAATCTGAAATAAATGAGGAGACATTAAAACTGGTATCACAGAAATACAAAGGCTCATAAAAAGATACTGCAAACAATTTTACACCAATAAATTAGACAACCTAGAACAGCAGTCCCCAAGTACCGGTCCATGGCCTGTTAGGAACCAGGCCATACAGCAGGAGGTGAGTGGTAGGTGAGCAAGCAAAGCTTCATCTGTCTCTTCCCATTGCTCCTTATTGCTCGCATTACCACCTGAACCATCCCCCACCCCATCCATGGAAAAATTGTCTTCCACGAAACCAGTCCCTGGTGTCACAAATGTTGAGGACCGCTGACCTAGAAGAAATCGATAAATTCCTAGAACGATACAACCTTCCAAGACTCAGTCATGAAGAATTAGAAATCTGGATACACCCATGATTAGGTAGGAGAGTGAATAACTAGACAAATATAACCCAACAAAAATAAGGCCAAGACCAGATGGTCTCATTGATGAATTCTACAAACTATTCAAAGATAAGTAATAATTCTTCTCACACTCCTCCAAAAAATTGAAAAGATGAAAACTTCAAAACTCATTTTATGAGGTCAGCATTACCCTGATACCAAGAGCAGACAAGAATACTTCAAGAAATTAAAATTGTAGGCCATTATCCCTGATGAACATACATGCAAAAATCTTAAAGAAAATATTAGCAAACTGAATTCAACAATATAGTAAAAGTATCATACTCCATGATCACTGGGATTTATTCCAGGGTATAAGGATGGTTCTACAACAGTAAATCAATCAATATGATCTACTACTTTAATAAAATTAGGCTAAAAATTATATGAGCCTCTGACAAGATGAAGAAAAAGCATTTGGCAAAATTCAACATCAATTTGTGATAAAAAAAATTCTCAACAATGTGTGTATAGAGAAAATGTACTTCAACATAATAAAGACCATGTATGACAAGCCTACAGCTAACATCATACTCAACAGTGAAATGCTGAAAGATTTGCTCTAAAATCAGAACCAAGACAAAGATACCCACTCCTGCCACTTTTATTCAACATAGTATTGGAGTCCTAGCCACAACATTCAGCCAAGGAAGATAAATAAAAGACAACCAAATTGGAAGGGAATTAATTAAAATGTCACTATTTGCAGGTGTTATGATCCTATATACAGAAACCCCTAAAGATCACATACACACACACACACACACACACACACACACACACAAACTGCAGAATGAATCAATGTTGCAGGATACCAAATCAATATACAAAACTCTGTTGTGTTTCTATATACTAATAAAAAACTATCAGAAGGAGAAATTTAAAAAAAAATGTAATTTACAGTTGCATTAAATGAATAATATTTAGGAATACACTTATTTAACCAAGGAGATGAAAAACCTGTATGTTGAAAACTCTAAGACATTGATAAAGACATTGAAGAAGACACAAATAAATGGAAAGATGTTCCATGCTCATGGATTAAAATTATAAATCTTGTTAAAATGTCCATACTACCCAAAGCAATCTACAGATGCAAAGTGATATCAAATAAACAACCTAAATTTATATCTCAAGGTACTAGAAGAAGAAAAAATTAAGCTCAGAGTCAGTGGAAGAAGGAAATAATGTTGATCAGAGCAGAAATAAATGAAATAGAAACTAGAAAAACTATTGGAAGGATTAAAAAAAAAAAAACTAAGCTGATTTTTTGAAAAGATAAAAAAATATATATTATGTTATTAGTTTAGCCTCAGTTAACCTAAGAAAACAGAGAAGATAAAAATAAATAGAAATAAAAGAGGAGACATTCCCATTGATGATGCAGAAATACATAAGATCACAAGAGGCTACTATGAACAATTATATACTGACAAATTAGATAAGCTAAAATTAATGGATGAATACCTAGAAACAATACTTACAAAGACTGAATCAGGAAAAAAAAAATAGAAAACAAAAAGAGACCAATAATGCATAAGGGGATTAAATTAGTAATCAAAAACCTCCCAACACAGAAAACCCCAGGACCAGATGGCTCACTGGAAAATTCTACCAAACATTTAAAGAAGACTTAATGCCATTCCCTCTCAAACACTTCTAAAAAATTGAAGAGGGGTAAACATTTCCAAACTCATTCTATAAACCAGCATTACCCTTATATGAAAGCCATAAAAGGGTCACTATAAGAAAAGGATATTATGGACTATCCCTGATGAATATAGATGTAAAAATTCTCAACAAAATATTAGCAAACCAAATTCAAGAACATACTAACAGAATTATACACCATGACCTAGTGGAATTTATCCCTGGGATACAAGGATGATTCATATTTGAAAATCAAGAAATGTAAACAATTATATTAATAGAACAGAATATAAAAGTCACATGCCACCAAAAGAGACACAGAAAAAGCATTGGACAAAATACAACATACTTTCATGATAGAAAACCTCAACAGATTGGGTATAGAAAGAACATACCTCACATTAAGAAGTCCATATATGACAAACTCCCAGCTAACATACTCAATGGTGAAAAATTGAAAGTTTTCCTCTAAGATCAGGAACAAGACAAGGATACCCATTCTCTCTACTCATTCAATTTAGTACTGTAAGTCTTAACTAGAGCAATTAGACAAGACTAAGAAATTAAGACATCCAAATCAGAAAGGAAGAAGTAAAATTGTCATAATTTGCATACAAAGTGATTTTGTATATAGAAAATTCCAAAAGACTCTATCAAGAAACTGTTGGAACTAATCAATGAATTCAGAAAAAAAAAAAAAAAAAAAACTATCCTATTCTCAATAGTAGTAAAACAATAAAATACCTAGGAATAAAGTTAACCAAGGGAGTAAAAGATCTGTACAATGAAAACTACAAGGCCTTTGAAAAAAATGAAGACAAAAGCAAGTGAAAAGATATCTTGTGTTCACTGATTAGAAGAATTAATATTGTTAACATGTCCATACTACCCAAAGTCATCTATAGATTCAATGGAATTTCTATCAAAATTCCAATGACATTCTTCACAGAAATAGAATAAACAATCCTAAAAATTGTATGAATCCACAAAATACCCTGAATAGCCAAACAATTCCAAAAAAGAACAAAGCCATAGGTATCAAATTTCCTGATTTCAAAATATACTGCAGTGCTATGGTAATCAAAACAATATGGTACCTGCATAAAAATAGACACATAGATCAATGGAACAGAACAGAAAGTGCAGAATTAAACACCCATGTGTAGGGTCAAGTAATGTTCAACAAGAGAACCAAAACACCCAAAATAAGGAAAGGATAGTCTCTTCAACAAAAGATGTTGGGAAACCTGGATAAACACATGCAGAAAAATGAATTTGGATTCCTAACTTACACTATTCACAAAAATTAACTCCAAATGGATCAAATATTTAAATATAAAACATGACACAATAAAATCCTAGGAAAATACATAGAGAAGAATCTCCTTGGATATTTGACTTAGCAATGATTTTTTGGATATGACATCAAAAGTACAAACAAGAAAAGCAAAAATTAACAAGTGGCCCTGCATCAAACTTAAATGTTTCTGAACAGCAAAGGAAACAATTAACAAAATGAAAAGGCAACCTACAGAATGGGAAAAAGTTTTGTAAACTCTATATCAAATAAGGGGTTAATGTACAAAATATAGAAAGAATTCATATAACAATCATAAAACAAAAACCAGAAAACAACTTAAAAAAAACCCCCACAATTCAACTAAATAATAAGCAGAGGAACTAAATAGATATTTTCCAAAAAGACATCCAAATGGCCAACAGGTACATGAAATTTGTTCAAAAATCACTAAACATGAGGGAAATGCAAATCAAAACCACAATGAAATATCATGTCACACTTGTCAGAATGGTTATCCTCAAGGAGCCAAGAGGTAGCAAATGTTGGAGAGGATGTGGTGAAAAGGGAACACTCTTACACTGTTAGTCAGAATGGAAAACAATGGAAAACAATAGGGAGGTTCCTAAAAATATTAAAAATAGAGCTACCATATTATTCAGCAGTTCCACTTCTAGTATATAACCAAAGGAAATGAAAACAGGATATTGAAGAGATATATGCACTCTTGTTTATTGCAACATGACTTACAATATTCAAGCTACATAGAAACAACCCAAGTCCCAACAATGCATGAATGGATAAAAATGTAAGATATATATACCACTACACACACACACATACACACACACACACACACACACACTGGAATATTATTCAGCTATGAGAAAGAAGTGCATCCTGCCATTGTGAGCACACGTATAGACCTTGGGGAATTAAGCTAAGTGAGAGAATCAAGACAGAGAAAAAAATACTGTATGACACTCACATCTGGAATATAAAAAAGCCAAATTCTTAAAAACAGAGAATAAAATGGTGGTTATCAGAGGATGGGGGTTGAGGGGATAGGAATATATTTAAGGGCACAAACTCGCAATGATAAATAAGTTCTAGTGATCTAATGCATGAGTAGCGAGTATAGACAATATTGTATTATAATCAAACTTGCTAAAAGACTAGAACTTAATTAATTCCAATTACAGAGGGCAAAGTGGAGAGATTCCTGAACAGAGGATTGGTGCCAACCAGCACTCACCAGCCTGAGAGGCTTGACTGCTCACCCACCAGGGAAGGTGGTGGCTGGGAACTGAGGCTCCAGCTTTGGAGGACAGATCTCAGGGAGAGGACAGGGGTTGCCTCTGTGAACACAGCATGAAGGGGGCTAATGTGCCACAGCTACCTGGGAAGGAGTCCGGGAAAAGGTCTTGAATTGCCTAAGAGGCAAGAGACCACTGTTTCGGGGTGCATGAGGAGAGGGGATTCAGAACACCACCTAAATGAGTTCCAGAGACAGGCGTGAGCCACGATTATCAGCATGGACACGAGAGATGGTCATGAAATGCTAAGGCAGCTGCAGCCACCAAGAAGCCTGTGTGCAAGCACAGGTCATTATCCACACCTCACCTCTCAGGAGCCTGTGCAGCCTGCCACTGCCAGGGTCCCGTGATCCAGGGACAAGATCCCTGGGAGAACATCTGTCATGCCTCAGGCTGTTGCAACATCACGCTGGCCTCTGCCACCATAGACTCACCCCACATTCCATACCCCTACCTCCCCTAGGTCTCAGTGAGTCAGAGCCCCCTAATCAGCTGCTGCTTTAACCCCATCTTGTCTGAGCCAAGAACAGTTGCCCTCAGGTGACCTACACACAGAGGCGGGGCCAAATCCAAAGCTGAACCGCAGGAGCTGTGCGAAGAAAGAAGAGAAAAGGAAATTTCTCCCAGCAGCCTCAGGAGTAGTGGATTAAATCTGCACAATCAATTTGATGTACCATGCATCTCTGAAATAACTGAATAGAAAACAAATCATGCCAAAAGTAAATTTTCTTTCTTTTTTTTTTTTATGAACACCATTAGAGTTCTTGATACTGGTTAATTAATTAATTTATTTATTTTATAACATCTTTATTGGAGTATGATTGCTTTACAATGGTGTGTTAGTGTCTGTTTATAACAGAGTGAATCAGCTATCCATATACATATATCCCCATTTCTCCTCCATCTTGAGTCTCCCTCTCATCCTCCCTATCCCACCCCTGTAGGTGGACACAAAGCTCTGAGCTGATCTCCCTGTTCTTTGTGGTTGCTTCCCACTAGCTATCTATTTTACATTTGGTAGGATATATATGCCCATGCTACTCTCTCACTTCATCCCAGCTTACCCTTCCCCCTCACCACCAAAATTGAGGCAGTGGACTTTGGGAGCAATTGTAGACTTTGTGGTTGCTTTCTGCATCTAATTTGTTTAAGGATTTATGTTTTTCTTAGTTTCATATTTAGAGGTTATTAACACTGGTAGATTTGTTTATTGATTTAGTTGTTCACTTCCTTTTTATTGATATATATATATATATATTTCTCTTTTTGTGAGTGTGTATGTGTATGCTCCTTTGTGTGAGTTTGTCTGTATAACTTTGCTTTTACCATTTATTTAGGGTTCAGTCTGTCAGGTTGTTTTCTTTTCTTCTTCTTTTTTTTTTTTTTAGTATAGTTTGTAGCGCTTGTTCTCATTGCTGGATTTGTTTTTTGGTTTGGTTGCTCTCTTCTTTCTTGCTTGCTTTTTTTTTGTCTATTCCTTTTTGATTATTTTTTGTTTTTAATAATTTTTTTCATTTTTTATTTTAATAACATAATTTTATTTATTTTTCTTTCTTTCTTACATTCTTTTTTCATTCTCTCTTTTCTTTTGAGCCGTGTGGCTGACAGGGTCTTTGTGCTCTGGCCGGGTGTCAGGACTGTGTCTCTGAGGTGGGAAAACTGACTTCAGGACATTGGTCCACCAGAGACCTCCCGGCTGCATGTAATATCAAATGGCAAAAGTTCTCCCAGAGATCTCCATCTCAACATGAAGACCCAGCTCCACTAAACGACGAGCAAGCTACAGTGCTGGTCACCCTATGACAGACAACAAGCAGGACTGGAATACAAACCCACCCATTATCAGACAGGCTGCCTAAAATCATAATAAGGTCACAGACACTGAAGAACAACCAACAGACACAGTTCTACCCACCAGAAAGACAAGATACAGCCTCATCCACCGGAACACAGGAACAAGTCCCCTCCACAGGGAACCCTACAAAATTCACTGAACCAACTTTAGCCACTGGAGGTGGACACCAAAAACAATGGGAACTATGAACCTGCAGCCTACAAAAAGGAGACGCCAAACACAGAAATTTAAGCAAACTGAAAAGACAGAGAAATGCAGAGCAGATGAAGGAGCAAGGTAAAAACCAACCAGACCAAACAAATGAAGAGGAAATAGGCAATCTACATGAAAACAGTACAGAGAAATTATAGTAAAGATGATACAAAATCTTAGAATGGAGAAAATATAAGAAACGTTTAACCAGGACCTAGAAGAACTAAAGAGCAAACAAATAATGATGAACAACAAAATAAATGAAATTAAAAATTCTCTAGAAGGCATCAGTAGCAGAATAACTGAGGCAGAAGAATGGAGAAGTGACCTGGAAGATAAAATAATGCAAATAACTACTGCAAAGGAGAATAAAGAAAAAATAATGAAAAGATTGAAGACAGTTTCAGAGACTTCTGGGATAACATTAAATACACCAACATTTGAATTATAAGGGTCCCAGAAGAAGAAGAGGAAAAGAAAGGAACTGAGAAAATATTTGAAGAGATTATAATTGAAAAGTTCCCAAATATGGGGAAGGATATATTCAATCAAGTCCAGGAAGTGCAGAGTCCCATAGAGGATAAATCCAAGGAGAAACACATCAAGACACATATTAATCAAACTATCAAAAATGAAATACAAAGCAAAAATATTAAAAGCAGCAAAGGAAAAACAACAAATAACATACAAGGGAATTCCCACAAGGTTAACAGCTGATCTTTCAGCAGAAACTCTACAAACCAGAAGGGAATGGCAGGATATATTGAAAGTGATGAATGGGAAAAAGCTACAACCAAGATTACTCTACCCAGCAAGGATCTCATTCAGATTTGATGGAGAAATTAAAACCTTTACAGATAAGCAAAAGCTGAGAGAGTTCAGCACCAGCAAACCAGCTTTACAACAACTGCTAAAGGAACTTCTCTAGGCAAGAAACACAAGAGAAGAAAAGATCCACAATAACAAACCCAAAATAATTAAGAAAATGGGAATAGGAACATACATATCTATAATTACCTTAAATGTAAATGGATTAAATGCTCCCACCAAAAGAAACAGACTGGCTGAATGGATACAGAAACAAGGCCCACATGTATGCTGTCTACAAGGGACCCACTTCAGACCTAGGGACACATACAGACTGAAAGTGAAAGGATGGAAAAAGATATTCCATGAAAATGGAAATCAGAAGAAAGCTGGAGTAGCAATTCTCATATCAGACAAAAGAGACTTTAAAATAAAAACTATTACAAGAGACAAAGAAGGACACTACATAATGACCAAGGGATCAATCCAAGAAAGATATAACAATTGTAAATATTTATGCACCCAACATAGGAGCATCTCAATACATAAGGCAAATACTAACAGCCATAAAAGGGGAAATAGACAGTAACACAATCATAGTAGGGGAATTTAACACCCTACTTTCACTGATGGACAGATCATCCAAAATGAAAATAAATAAGAAAACACAAGCTTTAAATGATACATTAAAAAAGATGGACCTACTTGATATTTATAGGGTAGTCCATCCAAAAACATAAGAGTACATTTTCTTCTCAAGTGCCCATGGAAAATTCTCCAGGATAGATCATATCTTGGCTCACAGATCAAGCCTTGGTAAATTTAAGAAAACTGAAATCATATCAAGTATATTTTCCAAGCAAAATGCTTTGAGACTACATATAAATTAAAAAGTCTGTAAAAACTACAAACACATGGAGGCTAAATAATACACTACTAAATAAACAAGAGATCACTAAAGAAATCAAAGAGGAAATAAAAAAAAAAAACCTAGAAACAAATGACAATGAAAACACGATGACTCAAAACTTTGGGGGTGCAGCAAAAGCAGTTCTAAGAGGGAAGTTTATAGTGATACAATCCTACCTCAAAAAACAAGAAACATCTCAAATAAACAACCTAACATTACACCTAAAACAATTAGAGAAAGAAGAACAAAAGGCCAGCAAAGGTAGCAGAAGGAAAGAAATCATATAGATCAGATCAGAAATAAATGAAAAGAAATGAAGGAAAAAATAGAAAAGATTAATAAAACTAAAAGCTGGTTCTTTGAGAAGATAAAAAAAATTGATAAACCATTAACCAGATTCATCAAGAAAAAAAAGGGAGAAGACTCAAATCAACAGAATTAGAAATGAAAAAGGAGAAGTAATAATGGACACTGCAGAAATACAAAGGATCTTGAGAGATTACTACAAGCAACTATATGCCAATAAAATGGGCAAACTGGAAGAAATGGACACAGTCTTAGAAAAGCACAACCTCCCAAGACTGAACTGGGAAAAATAGAAAATATAAACAGACCAATTACAAGCGCTGAAATTGAAACTATGATTAAAAATCTTCCAACAAAGAAAAGCACAGGACCAGATAGATTCACAGGCAAATTCTATCAAATATTTTGAGAAGAGCTAACACCTATGCTTCTCAAACTCTTCCAAAATATAGCAGAGGGAGGAACACCCCCAAATTCATTCTGTGAGGCCACCATCAACCTGATACCAAAACCAGGCAAAGATGTCACAAAAAAAGAAAACTGCAGGCCAATATCACTGATGAACATAGAGGCAAAAATCCTCAACAAAAATGTTAACAAACAGCATCCAACAGCACAGTAAATGGATCATACACCACAATAAAGTGGGGTTTATCCCAGGAATGCAAGGATTCTTCAATATATGCAAACCAACAAATGTGATAAACCATAACAACAAATTGAAGGAGAAAAACCATATGATCATCTCAATAGATGCACAAAAAGCTTTCAGCAAAATTCAACACCCATTTATGATAAAAACCCTCCAGAAAGTAGGCATAGTGGGAATTTACCTCAACATAATAAAGGCCATATATGACAAACCCACAGCCAACATCATTCTCAATGGTGAAAAACTGAAACCATTTCCTCCAAGATCAAGAACAAGACAACATTATCCACTCTCACCACTTTTTTTCAACATAGTTTTGGAAGTTTTAGCCACAGCAATCAGAGAAGAAAAAGGAATTAAAGAAATCCAAATCAGAAAAGAAGAAGTAAAGCTGTCACTGTTTGCTGATAACATGATACTATACATAGAGAATCCAAAAGATGCTACCAGAAAACTTCTAGAGCTAATTAATGAATTTGGTAAAGTTGCAGGATACAAAATTAATGCACAGAAATCTCTTGCATTCCTATACACTATTGATGAAAAATCTGAAAGAGAAATTAAAGAAAAACTCCCATCTAACATTGCAACACAAGGAACAAAATACCTGGGAATAAACCTACCTAAGGAGACAAAAGACCTGTATGCAGAAAACTGTAAGACACGGATGTAAGAAATTAAAGATGATACCAACAGATGGAGAGATATACCATGTTCTTGGATTGGAAGAATCAACATTGTGAAAATGAGTATACTACCCAAAGCAATCTACAGATTCAATGTAATCCCTATCAAATGACCAATGGCATTTTTCACAGAACTAGAACTAAAAATTTCGCAATTTGTATGGAAACACAAAAGACCCTGAATAGCCAAAGCAATCTTGAGAAAGAAAAATGGAGCTCGAGGAATCTGTCTCCCAGACTTCAGACTATACTACAAAGCTACAGTAATCAAGACAGTATAGTACTGGCACAAAAACAGAAATATAGCTCAATGGAACAGGATAGAAAGCCCAGAGATAAACCCACACATATATGGTCACCTTATTTTTGAAACAGGAGGCAGGAGTATACAATGGAAAAAAGACACCCTCTTCAGTAAGTGCTGCTGTGAAAACTGGACAGCTACATGTAAATGTATGAAATTAGAACACTCCCTAACAACATACACAAAAATAAACTCAAAATGGATTAAAGACCTAAGTGTAAGGCCAGACACTATCAAACTCTTAGAGGAAAACATAGGCAGAACACTGTATGACATAAATTACAGCAAGATCCTTTTTTTTTTGGTACGTGGGCCTCTCACTGTTGTGGCCTCTCACGTTGTGAAACACAGGCTCTGGATGCGCAGGCTCAGCAACCATGGCTCACGGGCCCGGCCGCTCCGTAGCATGTGGGATCTTCCCGGACCTGGGCACGAACCTGCATCCCCTGCATCGGCAGGCAGACTCTCAACCACTGCACCACCAGGGAAGCCCCACAGCAAGATCCTTTTTAACCCACCACCTAGAGAAATGGAAATAAAAACAAAAATAAACAAATGGGACCTAATGAAATTTCAAAACTTTTGCACAGCAAAGGGATATATAAACAAGACAATAAGACAACGCTTAGAATGGGGAAAATATTTGCAAATGAAGCAACAAAGGATTAATCTCCAAAATTTGCAAGCAGCTCATGCAGGTCAATATCAAAAAAAAAAAAAAAAAACAACCTAATCCAGAAATTGGCAGAAGACTTACATAGACGTTTCTCCAAAGAAGATATACAGATAGCCAACAAACACATAAAAGGCTGCTCAACATCACTAATCATTAGAGAAATGCAAATCAAAACTACAATGAGATATCACCTTATACCAGTCAGGATGGCCAGCAACAAAAAATCTACAATCATTAAATGCTGGAGAGGGTGTAGCGAAAAGGGATCACTCTTTCACTGTTGATGGAATGTAAATTTATACAGCCACTATGGAGGACAGTATGGAGGTTCCTTAAAAAACTAAAAACAGAACTACCATATGACCCAGCAATCCCACTGCTGGGCATATACCCTGAGAAAACCATAATTCCAAAATATTCATGCACCACAATGTTCATTGTAACTCTATTTACAATATCCAGGACATGGAAGCAACCTAAGTGTCCATCAAGAGATGAATGCATAAAGAAGATGTGGCACATATATACAATGGAATGTTACTCAGCCATAAAAAGAAATGCAGTTGAGTTACTGGTCGTGAGGTGGATGGACATAGAGTCTGTCATACAGAGTGAAGTAAGTCAGAAAGAGAAAACAAATACCATGTGCTAACACATGTATATGGAATCTAAAAAAAAGGAAAGACTAATGGTTCTGAAGAACCTAGGGGCAGGCCAGGAATAAAGACACAGAGGTAGAGAATGGACTTGAGGACACAGAGAACAGGAAGAGTACGCTGGGATGAAGTGAGAGAGTGGCATGGACATATATACCCTACCAAATATAATATAGATAGCTAGTGGGAAGTAGCCACATAGCACAGGGAGATCAACTCGGTGCTTCGTGACCACCTAGAGGGGTAGGATACTGAGAATGGGAGGGAGATTCAAGAGGGAGGAGATATGGGGATATATATATTTGTGTACCTGATTCACCTTGTTATAAAGCAGAAACTAACACACCATTGTAAAGCAATTATATTCCAATAAAGATGTTAAATTTTTTTTTTTCACTTTTTGGTTGTATGAGCAAAGCAGCTCTGAAATTATTTTAAAACTGTTATACGATTGAGAAAATTAATAAATATTCAGACCTTGGGAGTCAGAATTTTCATTGTTGAAGGAGAAAAATAAAAATATGGAATATATCGATATATTATATTTGGAGGTATAGGTGTGCATTCATGAATTCTAAAATACGTGCTTGTATGTCTCTATGCATGTACATACATACACACATGTACATATATACACTGTATGTATATATAGATAAAAATACAAAGATATAGGAATATATACATGCATGTATTTCCTAGCTCTGACCAGTAAAGAGGTCTAGAAACAAATGTATCCAAGTAAAAATAAGGACACCTAACACTCAGAGATCTTGGTTTCTGGTAACATTTCTAACTAAAAGGAAAAGCTTATTTCCAGGGCTGTGATGTCATAAATAAGAAGTTTTCAAAAAATTATGGGGATATGTCACAAGGGCACAGGTGGTAGCTTGAAGGGGACCAACTGGTCAAATCTGGTTTAATCTGAACACCAAGGAAATTAAGTATAGTAATGAATTAGAAACAATTGACAAAATAGAAATGCATTGATCTACGTCAATCATTAACAGGTAAAGAATACATACATATATAAACACATATATTTACAGAGGGGAGGGGGGCTGTTGCTTACAATAAAATGGCAAGTGTCAGCTAGTGAATACGGAGCAAGTATTAGAATTGGTAAATTTTCGTTTGCAACAAAAATTTTAGTAATTTTAGTAAATAGTAAAGTTTCGTTAAGAATCAACAGATGAAAAGTTTTGGGGGGAAATGTAGATGATTACGGAATACTTTCATGACTTAAAAGTGTTTCTTTTAAGTTGCTTATCAATTGCAAGGTGAAAATATTAAGTTAAACAGTGGAGAAATCATATATAACCTTGTCTGTGTATTCAAAAGTTGAATCACCAGTGGGGACAAATGGACATCAAGAGCTTTCAGATGTGATTTTCAGAGAGGAACGCATCACAACAGTCAGAAATATATAGTGGGTACCTAATATAGAGGAATTATCAGGAAAACACAAATTGAGGAGCCTACTATTAAATACAAGTAGGAGATAACTATACTCTTAAAATGTCAGTGTCATGAAATACAAAGAAAGGCTGTGGTCATATTTTAAATTTGTAAAAAAGATTGAATAGACAAGACAATACACTTATATTCTGTAGTGATGAAAAAATGCTATACAGGAAATTATTTGTTCAAGTGGAAATATTGAATCACAGACTGCAGATTGCATAGAACTATTAGACCACTGTTAAATTATTAGCTAATGTCTATTCTGCAGTTATATAAAATAATATCCTTATTCTAAGGAAATACCAGAAGTATCTTGTAGTAAAAGGCCATATTTTAATATTCAAGTGGGGTAAAATGTTAACAGTAGGTAAATCTGTATAAAGGGATAAAAGTGTTCTCCATACTGTATCTATTGTTGAATCCTTACTGCAAGGTTGAAATATTTTCCAAGTAAATTGTTAAAATATTAAATTATGTTTTAAAAGCCTTAACATTATTGAGTACATGACAAGTATAGTAAGTCCTTAAAGAATATTAAATCTATTAGCTAAGGCCTACTGTTATCCTCTTTCCACAATAGACAGTAAATTTAGGGAGACACAGTGGAAAATGACTGGCAAATATTAAAAACTAAATAGTTTTCTTAGCTTTACACATTACTACTTAACTTTCCTTTTTTATAAAGACAACTCAACTATTTTAAACGATTTGCTTCAGTCACACACATACAAGCACACCCCCACACACACTTACACACATCTGTTTTGTACACTTATTAAATTTTGTTATGTGGAAATCTGCAGTTCAGAAAAAAAGGGCCCTGAATGGACAAAGGTTGCAGCTAGCCCATCATTTCTCTATTGCCTTTCCCTTTGACTACCTCACTATGAATTGTTTATTTCATTGACACTTGTGAGTAAGCCAAGGATATTTCTTGTGCATTTCACTCACTGCTGTTTATAAAAACCAAGGAATCACAATGAGACTCACCCCCTCCCTGACCAGAGACCTGGATGAAAAGCAAACTCTTAGCATAGACTTCAGACCATCCTTGCAGAGTTCAACAATGTGCTCACAAAGCTATTTTAAAATCAGTGTAATTGAAAATCATCAAAGACTCTCTGCTCTGTGTCTGTGTGACTTTGATAGAAGCCAATCTTTATATAAAAATGAAACACTTTTTAGAAAAAGTTGTAAGGTGATTTCATTATTTTAAGATGCAAGGAAATAGTTATTCAGAAGATTTTAGACCTCAAGAAAAATATATTATTTTCAGAACGCCATCCTTTATGCAACTAATAAATCCAAACGCCAGGCTTTGAATAATTTTCAATGCTTCTCCTAAATGCAAACAATAGGGAATGACCTTGAAAAATCACTATTTAGATGAGTTGAATTTCATATCACAATGTTCTGGGATTAGTCACCTTCCTCACAGATAAATATCTAGACTTTAACATCCAGAATATATCAGAGAAAATGCAGCTGTACAGCCTGTGCTTGTTTCTTTTTCAAATATTATCATGACAATATGCCTCTTAATATCACCTTCTTAATAGCTCTATTTCCCTGATATGTTAAGGAAAACAAAATCAGTCTGTCTGTGTTGAACCTGATGGAAAAATGGAATATTAGTTACCACCATCTTTTCTTACCCCAAACTGCCAGACCAATAATACATGAAGCCTAGAATGTCTATCATTTATCTGGATAGTCCTTCTATTAAAGGTCATTTGTTAGCAGTTGGATTGACTCATTGTTGTTGTTGTCACTGATTTTAATTTTCATAAAATTTTCTCTTTGACCCTCAATTTCTTTAATTTTATATGCTACAGATAGTCTGTATCTAATCCAAATATTTTTCATAAAGTGTTAGGACTATCACTGTAATCTCTTGATTTAACTCCCAGTTTCTGAATTCTCCCTATATTTATCTCTTCCTTTCTATTTCAATTTTCAAATGCTATCCTTCATGATCCTACTATCTTGTAGTAAGATAAGCATGATCCTACTATCATGCTTAAACCTTAGTAATTAGTTCAAACTTGTGTCTCCCCACTTCATCTCTCTCTTATATGATTGAAAAAATAATAAATCTAACCATTGCTTTCACTAAGTATAATATGAAATTAGATAAGTACATCTTCATTACGTTTCTGATTTTCAAAACTCAAGATTAGAGCATATTCTCAGGGTCCTGGACTTTGGGAAAGAGGTATGACAAACATATTGAATTATAACACTTGTTAACTTGTTAATTCTTTCAGCTGCAAATAGAGATTCATTCTCATCCTGCTTTAGTTTCCATTTCTTCACCAAAACCACACAACTAACTGTTTCCCTAATGCCCTTGTATAGTGTGGAATTTGTGATTTCAACTCTTTCTTTTGGTTTACATTTGGTTTGTATATTCTTGGTATTTCTTTTTTCATGCTTTATTTTCAGTTTTTCTGAGACTTTTTTTCTTATGTCTCATATAAGTTGTTGGCCATCTAAATATTCACAGTAAGAGTGTCTTTTATTTAGAAGATTTATCTTCTGGTGTATAATTACTGCTATAATAAGACTTATTATGACATTTTTATTTCATATTGTCCACTTATAGTGCTTGGTTATTGATTCATTTGTTTTCTTACTCTCCAGGCATTCACAATTTAATGACAAAGTTAAGTAACGGAAAACAACCAACCTCCAAAAATGCATACAAGTCAAAGGTATTGAACCCATTTTTGTTCCAGTATCTGTAGGTTACACATTTGTCAGGGAGAGGGAAATTTCTCCCTCTACCTCTCTTGAGTTCTTGTGGCTGGACTAATAAAAAAATTAACACAAGACAGATTTACAAGAGAAAAAGAAGCAAATTTAATTTGTGCACATGGAGGTCTTATGGAAATAGGACCTAGAAGTAGCCAAAGCAGGCAGCTTTTATACTTTTTAGACAAAGAAAAAATAAATTTGAGAGGAGTTGACAGGACAAAGAAACAGGTTTGGGTGCTTAGTTAGTGAGGAATTTAAGCAAAGATTGGGCTTGGGTAACAAGCTTTGTTTATACAGGCTTCTCAGCCTGGAATTCCCTGACTCAGGTGATAAAGTTGTACCACCCAATACAGAGAGGACACTTTTCACATGGCAGATTTATTTCCTGCTTTTAGGGAGACAGAGAGGAAAGTCAAAATGTTCCTCTTGCATCTACCATTTCTTAGGTAACTTTAATTCAAAATAATCATTATGCCATTGAGGCATATTTTGGGGTGGCCTTCCCTGAGCCCCAACACATTCAAATAAACTACACTCTAACTCCAGATACCTCAAAAAAGAATGTGGCTCCTTGCAGCTGGTTTCTTTAAAGTGATATCACTGTGAGTTTACAACCAATCCCTTGGACAGCTTCATAAATTTTCTTTTGGAACACCTCTCCTTCTTTCACTGAAACTGCCACACATAGAAACTGCTAAAAGTTCTCTCCTGTTCTTTCTCTGCCTCCACTCGGCAGAGATACCGTGAAAGGCTCGGTATCCCACTTCCCATACACAGATACATCAATATCACACAGCAAGTACCTTTGAATCGCATTGTTCTTCTGCCCACTTTTCTCTCCCCATTGGGCTACCCAAACACACTGTATTTCTAAACTGTTTTCACAGAAAAATCACATTTTATACAGCCTCCCAGGGAAATCTAGTTTATTGTGGAAAACTGAGTCATAGTTCTAAATATTTGTTACCTCTCTTGAATGGAAGATTATATTTCCTTGACCTTACTGTGCATAGGCTTGGTAATGTGGATTCTTTTAGCCAATGAAATATTTACAAATGTGCTGTGTGTCATTTTAGGGTGACAGGTTTAAAAGACATCATGAGGAGTGGTGCACCATACTCAGTACTTCTTTTTTCTTTCTAATTGGATTTTTCTTTTTGTTTAAATTGAAGTATAGTCGATTTACCAAGTTGTGACAATCTCTGCTGTACAGCAAAGTGACTCAGTCATACACATACAGACATTCTTTTATTTATATTATTTTCCATTATGGTTTATCCCAGGATTTTTTATTTTTTTGTGTGTGGTACGCGGGCCTCTCACTGTTGTGGCCTCTCCCGTTGCGGAGCACAGGCTCCGGAAGCGCAGGCTCAGCGGCCATGGCTCATGGGCCCAGCCGCTCCACAGCATGTGGGATCTTCCCAGACCAGGGCACAAACCCGTGTCCCCTACATCGGCAGGCGGACCCTCAACCACTGCACCACCAGGGAAGCCCTATCCCAGGATATTGAATACAGTTTCCTGTGCTATACAGGATGACCTTGTTGTTTATCCTTTCTAAATGTAGTAGTTTGCATCAACCAACCCCAAACTCTCAGTCCATCCCTCTCCTTCCTCCCTCCCCCTTGGCAACCACAAGTCTGTTCTCTATGTCTATGAGTCTGTTTCTGTTTTGTAGATAGGTTCATTTGTGCCATTTTTTAGATTCCACATATATGTTATATCATATGGTATTTGTCTTTCTCTTTCTGACTTACTTCACTTAGTATGATAATCTCTAGTTGCATCCATGTTGCTGCAAATGGCATTATTTTGTTCTTTTGTATGGCTCAGTAGTATCCCATTGTATATAGGTACCACTCAATACTTCTTCTGTCACAACTATAATGTTTCCATGATACACATTTAGCATGACTGATGAATAAACCTTGCCATTTGTAAATTACCAAGATTTGTGGGGGAGGGGGTCAGCATTTTTCACAGTGTAACCAAGTACCTCTTGATCATTCATTCATCTTTTGTCTTTCCCTCTGCATGGTTTGTTGCATGCATTACTATCTCTGGGATGTTTGGAGAGTAAATTGCTCCACAAAATATAGGACTGACTGTGGAAAATACTATATTATAAATATAGAAATTTAAATAAAATAATAAGAGAGTAGATAATTAATTCTGATGGTGAAAATTAGGAAAGTTTCATGGAGGTAGGGCTTAAATAAATTAAGTAAGCTAATCTTATAGCGGTGATTAGAAGAAAGAGATGAACTGGGGGGTATATTAGTTTTCTATTACAGCTGTACGAGTTTATCAAAATTTAGTGCTTTAACACAAATTATCATCTTAACAGTTTTATAGTTCAGAAATCCAACATGGATCTTAATGGGTTAACCTCCAGGTATTAGCAGGGTTGCACTCCTTTCTAGAGGCTCTGGGGAGAATTCATTTGATTATCTTTTCTAGCTTCTCATATTCCTCTGTTTTCCCTGACCCATGGTGCTTTCCTCAATTTTCTAAGCCAGAAATACCAGGCTGAGTCCTTCTCATTTTGCCATCTTACCAACTCTCTCTTCTGAGTCCCTCTTCGAATTTTAAGGACTTTTGTGATTACATTGGGGCCACCTGAATAATCTAGGATAGATCCCTCTTTTAAGGTTAGCTGGTTGGCATCCTTAATTCCATCTGTAAGCTTATATTCCCTTTGTTATGCAATGTTACATATTCACAGGTTCTGGGGATTAAAATGTAGCCATCTTTGGGAGAGGGGGGCATTATTCTGCCTACCACAGGAGGTAATTCTGTTTTCCAGTCAATACTGAGATTGAGGTACAAACATCCATGAGCTAGAAGCAATACCTTCTCCCTTGATTTTCAAGGGTGGGCCCATCAAATGCCCATCCAAGAATTTTGCTCTATTGTCCTACAAATATTAAGAGTAAAGTGAATTTCTACCAAGAGCTTTCACACACACTTTGCCTGTGAGATCTTGATTGATTCCCAAAGTTTTGTTATTTATGGCACCTCATCTCTGAAAGCATCTACAAGACTAAGTGCCTTCTCTCCACAGGGCTGAGTACTTCATGAAGAAAGATTATATATGGTCACTGCCACCCTCAGACTGCTGTAGTCAATTGGAATTCAAAAGTTCCTTTTTAACCTCTACCTCGGCTTTGGAAGAAAATTGTAGGTTTACATGATGAAATTAACTTACATAAGAGGATGAAAACAATCAGAAAAATTCCCCAAAGGTATCAAATGATATTAAAATTTACTTATTTTAAAAATATTTATAACACCAAAATATTATTGACCAGCATTAACTTCAATTATCACAAAGAATCTGGGGACAGGGAGGGGAATTAACATTGTAAATTACTTTGTTGTATTTGCATCAGGTGAGCTGGTTTAACAAAATCAAGACAAATGACTGTGCCTTAAATCTACACAGATTTATTGCAGTGTGTTCTACTTCATTATCAATATATTTTATTACTAGAATTTTTCTGTATTAATGTCCTTGAACATACCACAAAAAATGTTTATGCTTATGAGTCTTTGTTGGACTAGGTTTTGATTAAAGTGGGCAGATTACAGAAGGACATGAAAAATAATAGAATGATTCATAGAGTGAGTAGTAGGTATACACAGCAAAAATTATACCAAAAAAATATACAAAAGGATTAAAAAGAGTGATGCAATCAAAGGTAAGCTTTCTAAAATGCCTTGGTGGAAGATTTCAAATGAAACTCTTTTTATCATTGACATAAAAAAGTAAAGAAAATATCTCACCTCTTTAGAAACTAGCTTCCATACCAAGATGAATGAAACATGGCTAGTTGGACTCAATTCAATTAATTGCTGACTAAAATTGAAATATGTCCTGTGTATCAGCTCAAATTCCTCCCTGACCATTATAAATATATACTCCCTTGTTCCTCACACAGGCATCTTTAGAACCCAGTCAGTCTATCTTGTGTTATACCTTTATAGACAATTACATCTTTCTTGAGGTATCATGTGCATTATATTTTATAGTACTCCAGGTGAAGTCTTACTACTTTATATATAATAAGATCATCTCTTTGATTTATACTGTATTTCTCTAGAATTCAGCTTGTTCTTTTCAATATAGAAGTATAGTGAATGTTAAGCCATGGGGAACAGTTGTGTAATAACTCCCAAATTCATTTGCAACTGATTATTGCAGAGTTCTTTATTTTTTCCTACTAAGGTTTATCAGAATTTGTTACTTTATTTGGTATGAACTAAATTTTAGTAGCATCTTAACAAATGCATTGCAAAAAAAGCTTCTTTTTCTCAACTTTCTGTTCCTTTTTTAATACATTAAATCTCCTATCTATAATTATTTTCAAACCAAAGTATACTACCTTCCACACAGTTGCACATATTGAGCAGAAATTAGTGAAGGTTTCTAGGTATATTTTACTCCTTGATAATTTGATAAAAAACAAAGTTGGTACAAAAGCATGAGAAAGAGCTTTTGATTAAAAAGAAAAAAAAGCAAGTAGATGAACACCTGAAAGGGTAATAGAAGAAAATGCATTTTTTCCCTCACTTTATTCCTTCTTTCTTCACTATCCCAAGCTTTCAGAAAATATGGTTCTATTACGTTCCCCTGATCAATGTTAATTTCTCTCCCAATCCTCACCTTTAGTTGGCCTCATCATTCTTTTAGGCTGGAAAGCAGAAAACCAATATGTTTGAATAACATATAGAAAAAATATACTTTAGCTGTATTTGTATTTATATGGATAATAAAAACCAACAGAGCTATTTTATAGTTTGAAGAACACAAAAATAATCAGAAGGAAGAGAATTATAGATTTGTATATCTTCTATTAAAAAATGAGCTATTGTTCCCTCCTTTATCTTGTCTCAATAGCACTATACTGGATATGCTAATAGAATTGCTGTTTTTGAATTTTGGAGTTCCAGTAGTCTGGAGAAGGAAGGTAAGAAGAGGCCTTACAAAGGTAGAGGTCAGTGGAGCCCAGATTTTAAAAGGCCATGTAAACAGGAAGAGAGGCAGCTTTGCTAGACTGCCCATATCTGACCTTAGTGAACATTGTGTGTCTCAATGACCAGAGAGCTGCAAAGAGCCACAGAGCACCCAGAGACCATTCAGGCACTTGACTGAGGACTATATATATATCACCTGGGAAGAGTTCCTTTATTAGCTGTTTTTCATGTTTTTGTCCTGTGAATACCTCCCATGGAAAGCAATCAATAAATCATAAGTTTTATTTGTTCAAAAAGAGTAAAGTCTATCTGTGACCAAAACTTTGCTTGGCCCCAACCAATTGCCCTCTCAGACAACTTTCTCCTTTATCAATGATTAAGTTTTCTCCAACAAAAATGAGATCCATGAACATCTAACCTTATACTCAAGCAGGACTGAATGGAATCAGTTTGATATATCCCTTCACATTTGCACAGTTGTGAAAACACAACATGAAAAGTGAATCAGTACCTCTGATTTATTAATGAAATGTTATATGGAAGTTATCATTCTTTAAATAAAGAATTAATTGTTAACACAGATTCTGAACAGGAAGTTATTCTTCTTCACAGAAGGGAGTGAACTGTTGTTTCTATCACTGAGAACAACATATTGCCAAATAAGAAAACAAGGAATAATTGCTCACATCAGGGAAATAAACTTTTTATAGTATCATCAACTCAGTATATCAGTCACAGTAACAATCATTATCAAAAAAAAAAAATCTCATGTCATTTTAAAGTCCTAACCAAACTCCTTTGAACATTGCTATGCAGAGATATTAGGGCTAGGTTCGATTAGGATCTTGACAAATACATCATCAGTCAAAGATTATCATCCAGCAGAAAACTGATGTTAATAGTATTATGTATAGTTAGGGTGAGGAGGTAATATGACATGATGGCCAAAACCACAGGATATGAATTCATAGCACAGCCTGAACTCACACTCTACGTTAGAAGTCCAGCTCTGTCACATGCACTGCTAGCATGTTGATGGAAATGATTATATTAATAAAATTACCAGTATTGTTATGTGCCAGGCATCACAGGATTTGTAAATATTATCTATAATCCATAGTATGTTATTTTATCTGCTACATCTTCCCACTTTTACTCTCTCATACATATAAATTCCACTATCTAAACTTTAAGGTCAAATCAAATGTCATCACCTCTGGAATTTTGAAAATCTACATCTTGAAATACCTTCCTCTACCTCTAGACCCAAGTATAATTGATTAATCCCTCCTTCTAATATGTTCCCATAAATACATTGTACACAATTTTATTGTTTCACTTATTCATGTGCTCACATGCCTAAATGGATTATGAACTTCACAATACACCTTGCATGAGTGTCTCTCCTATTGTTCCAGTCAGTCAGTATAGTCTGAAAAATAGTGGCTTATTGAAGGTGAGAGTACATGCCCATGAATTCCAACTAGTAAACAAATGAGAACAACTGATTCTGGAACTGTATAAAATGGCTCATAATGGTTCAAAGTTGAAAAGGAAGAAAATAAACACATCATTCAGTAATTGCACTGAAAAGAACAATTCTGACAAGAGGGACAGAGAGGGCAGAGATGCTTTTTCATTAAAATAACTAATTATTTAACAAATGGATATATGCAAATTTTCTGCACTAAAATATGAATATATGAGAACTAAGAAGAAAAATGAAAACACTGACCCAATCACCTGTCAACAAAAGGAGGTTAGCAGGTCTCTACATTCGAAGAATCAGAGATTAAAATCAGAATGGCATCTTTTCATGTTATGTCGGTTGATTCAAATGCTTAGAAAAATAGCTTTTGTTTTTTATACAGAATGCTTTTATTCTTATTAAATCAAATCGTGTATGTCTATAGCCTCAGTTGAAACAACACTGTATTTATTGCAATAGAATAATAGAAATAGATAATTCCATAATAATTTTTCCATGCTGGAGAAAATTTATTTATTCATTTATTTTTTTCAATTTTTTTTTGTTTTTGGTCTGCTGTGAGTGAGGAAAAATTTTAGGTACTAGAGATAGAGGAGTTATCAAAACAAAGTCATTGACCCCATGGAATTTACTATCTGTTGGAAGGAGACAGACAGTGGTCAAATAAATACACAAAACTAAAGTGTTTTAAATGATGACAAGTGCAGGAATAAAAATGAAACAGGTGAGGGGAGAGGGTGCTGGGGTGTGATTTTACACAGGGGGATCAGGGAAGACTACATTGATAGTGAGGCTTGAGTAGAAATCTGAAGGGAGGACAAAGCAAGCCTATGGATTCTTGGGGAAGAGAATCAGTAAAAGAGAATAGCAAATGCAGAGTCCCCAAGATTTGAAGCCAAACAGTTTGACTACAAAGACTATGCTCTTAATTAATACTCTACCTTTCCTTGTAGGGCTGTTATGAGGATTAAGTGAGTTACTATATAAGGACACTTATCATAGTGCTTTCAACAAATCTAATTACTATTAGAAAAATTGTAAATGCTTAGGTAGACCAAAGCAGAGTGTAGCTACACAGACTTTTTAACTCTTCAGTAATAGAATAGTGGCACTCTATCAGCTTTAAAATTATGGCAAAATTGCTGAATTGTGACTTATTAATAACCACCCAAAAATAATATGTTTAAAATAATTACTAATCAGCTGTGAAGATATTGGCAATATAAAAGAAAATTTCCTCCCAGATTATATAATTTAGGATTAAAAATAAGAGTCAAGGGACAGGACAAGAACCAATGGAAATTTCTGAGTAGTCACTGGTGAATATTTTTGTAGGCTTACAGCTAGTAGATTTTATCCAGCTGTGTTTTTTCTACCATGAAACATTCAATAAAATGTTATCTTATAATATGTTCCCTTATTTATAGAATCTACTCATTCTGGATCTGCACATGCCCATCAATGTTCTCAATACATTCCCAAAGCCAAGTGACAGATGTACCACACTGTTATAGAATGCCTGGTCTGCCCATGTGAGTACACATCCTGACTGAATTTGCAGCACCGCATCAGTTACAAAATGCTCTGTTGGCACAACCTCTTCTGGCAGTGGCCAAATGGTTGCTCTGGAATTCACACTTACAGGACGGTCAGGCAGCCTTTTTAACCGTGAGGGCATAACTCATAAGTAAGTTCAGATGAGCTCAAAGGTACAATATTTTCATGAACATCCCAGACAACTCAATTTTGTTCTTAGAGAGAGAAAACTGAGAGTTGTAATAATCACTAGCATCTATCAGTTGACTGTCCCTGGGTCAACACTTCTGTTTAAATGGCCTTCGTCAGCTTCTAACCCACTGAATTCAAATACATCATCAATCACTTCAACACTCCCTCCCAATATACATATCTGAGCAAGCCTTCTCTTTCCCTAGAGCTATTCCCTCCAGAGGACCTCAAAGAAGTCCAGAAGATAAGCATACTACTCTGGCTTGCAATATCTTGTTTCCCACTATATTTTTTTTAAAGAGCCATACCAATCTACTCTCTTTCTCAAAGTTTTTGCCTGTCTGAAATTTAGAGAAAGTTACAGAGATTTCAGAAATCTTGCCAACTTATTACAATCTCTATCCTTTATTGGTAGAGGCTCCTCCTGAAAGCCCAAGTACTCACTTAGTCTATATTAGTCCTCAGTGAATTCTCTAGATAACAATGTTCATAGAATTTAAAATAAATTGTCACATTTAATTCTCACATACAAAAGAAAAAAATCTGTACAACAGCTAATTATTATCTCCTTTTAAATGTAAGACTGAGGTTCAAAGAGGTTTAGGTAATTAACTGATTTTAAAACCCTTGTTCACTCTACTGCACTCACACTTTTTCCTTATAATATGTTAGAACATAAGAAAGTGATTATGAATAAAAACATTCAAGAGCCCACAGGTAGGTCTAATGCTAGGGCTGTTCTAGTGCAAGTCAGAGCTGATTCCACTTTTTCCCAAATGGTTCAGTTTTTGTTTTTACATAACCTGCTTCAAATTATCTTCCCTTTTCTTTTTCTCTTCTGTCCACAGGTGTTTTTGTGATGGATACAATTACCAACCATAACAATATCCCTCTTTCTGTTATTGTAAGTTACTTATGAAATGCCACATCAACGATAGCTACAATTTGATTCTGAGCTTGTTAGTGGAGGGAGATCAAAACAATGCCAAGTCCTTATTTTTGATTATTTGAATTAATTTGTGGTCTGATTGCTGAGAAAGATGGTTAGCCCTGCCACTGTATATTTAATGCCTCTGACAGTAACAAAATATTATTGCTAGCAATTTTATATTTTACATAGTAATAATATTTATCTTTCACTAAATGTCTGAAAATGTCCTGATTGAGATGCTCTGAAGGTATAGTACATTAAAGTAAAAATATAAGCATATAAACTGACATTTATATTAGTCACATAGTGTATCTTAGGCTGTCAGACCTAATGCCTTCTTCTAAGAAAATAAAAGTATTTTGAAATTACCCTTTACTTCTTGAAATGAAGTGTATAGCGAATATAAAATGCAGACATGTATTAAAATAAATGTAATGAATTAATAATAAAATAAGATGGATTAAAAATATAATGTCTTATGTCAGTTTCCCCAAAGGCAGAGTTCTCCATTGCATCCTCACATGTGAGGGAGCTTCCTGAGGTCTCTTTTATAAAAGAACTAATCTCATTCATGAGGACTCAGAACTGTTGGAGAGCAGGTTAGACTGCCCCAAAATGTGGCTCAATGGCAAATTGATTGTTTTGAATTAGTTACTTAAGAAAAGGCCAAGGCAAGAGAGACACTCTGACCCTTCTTTCTGTCTTCCTGAAAGCAGGAAATAAATCTTACATGAAAGGTGCACTCCCTGCATCTGGAGGTAGGAGGACACCCTTATTCCCAAAGGGAGGGAATTTGGGGCCAAGAAGCCTTATAAATAAATCCTGTTACTTCTTTAATTCAGTACCAAGCCCAAGCTCTGTCTAGATTCTACACTAATTGGGCACCTCAAACCTAAGATTCTTTGTCATGTCAATTCCTCACAAATTTATTGTTTCTTTACCTAAAAAATATAAAAGCTGCCTGCTTTGGCCACATTTGAGGTCCTATTTCTATGAGACCTTCATGCACATGAGTTAAAATTTGTTTCTTTTTCTCCTGTTAATTTGCCTTGTGTCAATTTTATTATTAGTCTGGCCACAAGAACTCAAGAGGGCTAGAGGGGGAAAATTCGCCCTCCCCAACAGAACCTAAGCACCACCCAAATGCCCCACCTTCTAATACCATCACATTGCATTAGAATTTCAACATATAAATTTAGGGGGAACACATGCCATATCAGGGATTGAGGAATCTCCTATTCCAGCCAAAGGAAATTATACGAAGGAGCATCTCAGCAGTTAGTAGCTAGGGTGTGAGGGTACAGGTCAGGTAAAGGAAATATAGGCAGGGCAGCAACCACTGCAAGAAGAAAAATATAATAAAATGGCACATACTTTAATATATAAATTCTCAAGTACAACTACACTTGAAAAAAGCAAATGAAAACATTCAGACATTTGAACCTATTCATGGAATTATAATGAGTATGAGAGCTACTGTAATAGGCTAATACAGGTGGTTGGTGTGGAGATTCAAATACCACAATGTTGCCTTAAGAGACAGGATTTTCCAACATGTAGCTTAATCTTGGGACAACATGAATAAAAAAAGGCAATCTTTCTTCAAATGACACAGTAGTTGCATTTTTAAAAAGTCAGTGTACATAAAAACTGTGCAAAAAATGTGCTGGAAAAATAAAGAAGAGTGTGGTTCAAGGATTAGATAATGATAAACAAGGCTTTCACTTTCAAAATATCTAGAAGAATATTTGAAATCTGTGAAAAACATTGAAATATTCTTCATTTTGCAATTGTCTACACATTGATGGTTAGCTTCCTTGCCTTACCCACTAACATTTCCTCTCAATCACTGGGACAAAGTGTCCCTGCCAGAAATTTCCAAACCTTCTGCCTCCCAAAATTCCTAAGATGTTTCCAGGGTTCAATACAACCTTACTGAGAACTATTGGTATAGCCTAATTAATCTTGAGTAAGTTAATTGGGGACAACGGTATGTTTCATGATAAAATATTCCACATTCTACAGTTAAATTCCAAGGACACTCTAGAAAGACTCTTGTACACACACGCATGTGCACACACACACACACAAACATTGAAGAGATGATTGTTAGAAAAATTATGGAACTCGTGCTATAATATAAAAGCAGACAAAACACTACATATACCTAATAAGTAGATGTGTGTTATTTTATCAACATAAAGTAAAATATAATGTTCTATCTACTGGTCTAATGCTTATATTTGCATGTGTATTTATAGCATAATTTTGGTCCATGGTTCTAAAAATTCCAGATAACATTCAAAAAGAGAGCCAATTAGAACATAATGGAATTCTAATGTTATGGAAAGAAATATAGAAATTTCAAAAATTAATGAAAGGTCAAAGTAAATTTAGAGAGAGAAATTCATCTCATATTACACCATATTTGCAAACAATATTCAGTCTCCCTTGGACTCAGGCCTATAGTCATTTTGACTAGTATTTCATTTAATAACAGTGCAAAAACTTCTTACATTGGGCATTCATACTGTTAATACATTAAAAAGTGTCCATTAAAATTCTCAGGATCTTAGAGTTAAAAAAAATAGTCTGCCTTTCCCTCATTGGTGCATCCAGGTTATCTTATATCTTAAGGAGTAGAATTTGAACAACTCTGAAATCCCCTACCCTTGAGTTTGTCTTGAATTAAAAATGGAGAACAAAAGGACAGGCATAAATGGAAAACAAGATTGCAAACAACTGAAGAAAAATATATTGGAATACGTCCATTTGACCTAGCTGCCTTCACAGACTGCCTATACTTGCCCTATAATCTGAACATGCTGAAAAAGCCTTTTAGTTACTGCATAAATTATTTTTCCTGGAGAAGAGGCATTACAGAACCAGCAGGCAGAAGTATCCAGAGAAAACTAGATTTATGTGGAAATAATTGTTACTAATAACTATAGTAATTACTATTCAGAGAAAAAGTTATCCTTTATTAAAATCATCTCTTTCTCTTATGTTCTGAACGTCATCATTTCCTGTATCTTCTTGGAATACATTTCCACAATTCTATCCACCTCTCACAACAATTTAACATGTTGCTGCCCTCTGTCTTCCTTTTTAATCCATCCTTCATAGTCACTCAGGTTTATCCTAAAATTACTCTCTCTAGTTACTCCAGAGGGAAAACTATAATATATGTATCATATTAAGTTTGAATCATCTGATTGGCCTTCAAAATCCCTAACAGTCTGCTCCACACAACATTTTGATCTCTATTTTTTTACTATTCTCTGAAATGCTTTCTGCCCATCATTCTACTCAAGACTGTGTGCTTAATGTAGTTCCCAGACTCTAATGACGTGACTTCAAGTGCAGTAGAGGAATATTCTGGATCCTCTACTTAGTTAGGAATCCAATATCAAATTAGTCTTAACTAATAGTTTTTCCCTATTTTGCTACTGAATTACAGTGTCATCATGTCATTTTGTTATTCCTTACCTTTTAAACACAGAGACCTGAATAACCTGCTTGTTATTTGTCTTGAAGAGCCTTCACTTTTTGTCATTGCTGTCGCTGTCGAGGATCAATATAATTTACATATTCAAGTGATGCTCAGTGGGGGTATGGGCGTAAAATTATTCAAGTGTCAAGATTTTGAGCTGAATGTCACAAGGACATGAGTGTTCAAAAGGAGTGGCTGTTCCAGGACAAATAATTTAAAGTTAAAAGCAAAAATTGTGGAGTCAAGCCTAATTCTCCCATTTTTCCTGATAATGATTTCTACAATTCTGATCAAATAATGTGGTGTTACTATGTTACAATAGTGTTAAATTTAGGAAAATACTGTGAAAGTTTGCCTTAGAAGAAAGCTTTTTTGCTCTTTTTTTAAAAAAATCCTTTTGTATATAAATCTTAGTCATACTATCTCACCTTGGAGCTAGTCCAGAGATATGAAAAGTCCCAGTTCCCATAATATCCAAAAGAGTTTCATAAAATCACCTAAATTTATTGAGCCAGATTAGTCTTTTCTTTTTTTTTTTCCTTAGTTTCTCCAAGACTCAAAAGAGATATTATTACTGTAAAAAGTAGTCCTGTAACTGGTTACACATTTCATATCTACTGAATCTTATTATGTTTACTCATTCTGTTTTCCTCTATCTGGAGTATTCCTGGAACCTCTAAATATCAATTAAAAGCCCTACAAATTATTTTACTGTCAGATTTGTCTTGTTTTTTGTTTTTTTTGTTTTGTTTTGTTTTTTCCCTATAAATTTCTACCAAATAAAAGGAATAACTCGAGTGCATGGAATGGAAACCAACCAAAGAAAAAGGAGTTTTAGACATCATGGCTATCTAATATAAAAAAAAAATAAAGAGTAGAGTCCCATGAGGCTATTTGTGTCTTCTCTAATTGATTTTTTCTCTGTTTCTTTGAAAAATTTACCCAGTCCTGTTGTTATATAATTAAGAATTTGTCTGGTCTTTGTCTCTGGTTCTTGAGAGATAATCTCTAAATCCTTAGAATCTCCCTAGTGATATGAGTGTCTTTGTTATTCATGGTTAGCCCTTGGATCACACCTGAGTTTATGCTAAAGAGATGATTCAGGATGAGAGCTAATAGTTATGCCAGAAAGATGAACCATGTGATTAGAGATTTGGGGCTTTGAGTCACTTAATATCAGCTCAACCTCCCAACATCTCATGAGGATAGGGGGCTAGAGGTTGAGTTCAATCACATGGCCAAAGATTCAATCAATCATGCCTACCTAATGAAACCCCAATAAAAACTTTAGACACCAAGATCAGTGGAGCACTTTTTCTGCCTGTGTATTTCATCTTGACTCTCCCATAACTTTGGTTCACATGAAGCTTTGACTTGACAGGCACCCTTGTAATATTTTAGCCTCTTCTGTTGTGGTACAAAGATTACCAGAGACTATTTCATATCCATTGGAAGTGGAGGCAAACATTGGTGACCACTGGCAACTTTGTTGCTAAATTTTGACTAAGAAGTGCATTTAGACAAAGTAGATAACTATTTTCCTGGTTAAAGCATCTTCTCAGTGATGAAAGGAGTTCCCTGATTCTCCCCCCGCCTAATGTTTCAACATCTAATGCAAAGAATTTCCCTGTACATAATGTAGGTCAATTTTCACCCTTTACAGTTCTGAAAGTAAAAGCAGCAAACAGTCCTGTTTTTTCAAGTAAAAATGAGTTTATTCAGCCTATCAAAAACCCAAAATATAATCTAAAATTGATATTTTGTGTGACAATTATTAAGCATCTTCCACATCAATAAGTTTATTAATATTAGCTCTGATTGTGAACCCTCTTCCCATGCAAGATGAAGTCCTACTCCTCCACAAAATTGTCTTGTGTTTGAGCTAAGTACTTATAAATGCTCAATTGAACTAAAATGTAATAATTTCTTAGTCAGTCAAATAGTGGAGAAGCCAAAGCTTTTGGTTTGATGAATCATAAAGCAAAATGCTTCTTAGTCCAGTTCATATATCACAAGTTTTAATTCAAAGCGTGTTATGACTTTTTGAATGCCCAAATAAATCCTAAGACAAATCTTCATTGAAAAGTGAATATGTCAGTATTTTGAGCATATAACAAGAAGAAAGACACAGTCTCCTGAAATATGTACCTCAACAACAAATGATTTTGGTAATCAGTTCCTTACCGTTAAAATGGCTCAGTCTCTGAATATCCTTGGGTTTAATTTTCTGAGAAAGAGAATGTGACTGGCTCAGCTTAGATAAGGTGAACACTCTTGGTTCAATGAGCTGTGACTAAGAAGCTGGGATTACTTGGTACCAGTATTGTCATTCATCTTCACTAAAGTCTTTAATGTGGGCACTCAAAAGAATACATCTTAGGAGGCAAAAATTATCTTGGATATTATGCTACGGCACAAAGACTTAACTCATAATGCATTCCTGTTTGTTGTTGTTGTTTTTATTATTATTATTTTGTAAGTTTCCTATAAGTACTGAGTCTGTGACTTAATTGAGAATGTTCTATGCTCATTCTCATGGCCTAACATAGTGCAAGTCCACAATGATGATTGATAAATCATTGTTGGTACATTGTTATTATTAGAAGGGTATTATAAGGAATTAAATTTAATCTTTGTCTATGGTGAGGGAATTATTTTAAGAAGTCTGGAAAATAAAGAAAAATAGTATCAATATGTCAACTATATTTTGCATATTTTACTGTATGCAAAACATATAGTAACAGAACTGGTGTGATATAGTGGAAAGCACCCTCATTCAACAAGACAGGAGACTGAGATTCAATTCCTGGGTCAGTTGCAATTATTTTTCCTTTTTATTATCAAGTAATTCTCTGATCTTCAGTTTCTTTAATGTAAACAAGAGAGTTGGGGGAAATGTATTTCAAGTTGTGCCCAGTGACTTGATTCCCTAGAGAAACAAAATTTTATGTTGTGAGATAATTTCAGTGGTCTAAAATAATACTGAAGAAATATCAGTGTTCTGGGAGCAGGCTTAAGGATGACATTAGGAAAGAATTTAAAAAGGAAACAAATATTTATCATGCCCCTAGTTCATGTTGTATATTGTTTAAAGCACTCTTAGTCACATTATTTCATTTTATCCTCATAAATATTCCATCAAAACTGATATAAGCATCCAAGTGTATATTTTAGCTTTTATCATTGAAAACTCCTTTAAGCATGGCTGATTTAGGATCTAACAAAACAGCTTGAAGATCCAGGCTGTATTGATAAGTTAGCACTGTTCTTCCATGAGTCGCCTTCATTTTCAGAAGGGTGTTTCCCTTCAAAGTGACATAATCACCATTGCAGAACCTGCCTAATATTTGCCAGCTCACAGCGTGAGAAAAATAACAGCTTAAACCAAGATCCCAGCGATATCAAGGGTTCAAATTGGGTTCCATGTTCATCCTTGAACTAGTTACAGTTGCCCAATGAATGGAATACACTGACTGAAGATCAATTTACCTGCTGCACCTCTAGTAACACAAAACACATAAATGAAAGTAGGAGAAAAGTGCAGAAAACTCAGGGTACAATTTCTCAAATTAGACTTAATTGAGGTTAGGCAGTAGAATCATGGATTTATTCATTCAACAAATTTTACTGGCCACTCTCCATGATCTGGACTCTGTGCTAGGCACTGGGGAGGTAGCCATAAATAGTCAGACAATGTCTTTAGGTTTCATGCAGATTAGATTGGTGGGGTAAGAGATAGACAATCTATCCTGACAATAGTTTTCTATTTCTATTCATCCAGAATCTCAGAGAGAAGGCCAATGCATTGAAGTAAAGCTCTCATTTTATGCCACCTGTTCCTATCGGAACATCATATATTTTTAAATTCAGAGAAGACATGGGACAAAGCAGCTAAGAAGCTGCAATGAAAGTGGTGCTTAAAATATGTAGAATTGAAAGGTAGACAGAATTTGAAATGTAGAATAAGGCTAAATGGAGTTAGAACATTTAAGTTTCCAGCTTTATTGAGAAAATGTTGAAAATAATAATTGATTGAAAGCTCTTCAAAATTCCACATAGTAGCTACAATGCACTTTATGCTATTTAAAACTAAAAGTCCAAATTGCTCTTTCTTAGTCTTTATCTTTAATATTATTTATTCTCTCTAAATTACTTATGTGCTTAGTTTTTTATTGTTTTGTTTCTTGTTTTGTTTTTTGCTATTTACACTCATATAGATTATAATGAACAGTGACGTGCATTTACAATTGAACTACCCTCCCTTACATGTCTTTTCCAGGGAACTCTTACCCAGAAAGATAATAGTTGCAAATAACTCTATTTTTCATGTAAGAAACTTTCCAGGAAACAATTTAATGAACATCAAATTGTTCAACTTTTCAACAGGTAGCATCAAAAACTGTTTACTCTCTAGGATTCCAAGACTGTTTACACTCTTGACCCCAAACTCCTATGTTGCTTTGTCCACCAAACATCAACTATTATATTATAATCCTCACCCAATCCTAATCAAGCCCCTGCTCTGAAAGATCCACCTAAAACTAGACTAAAACCTTGTAACTGCCCTGAATTTGCCCTCCCTATTTGGAGATGCTACTAACATTCTGTCAAAGTAGTCATCTCTCTTATCAGCTTTGCCTTAAGAGGTGGTTTGGTGACATTTTCCTGGAGCCAGAATTCAATAGCCACGAGAGAGTTTAACCACTGCAATTCTAATATGGAGTGCCTGCATATACTTGCTGAATGAATAGATGAATGAATTATAGGGTCATTCAGATTCAGAACAGATCACACTTTATAGTTCTATACTTAAACTGTAAAAAAAATTCCATAGCAAATTATCAAGAATTATGTTAATAAAGTGCTTAAGGCTATACCACTTCCACATTATTTCTGTTGTCTTCTTAAAGAGTACTTCAAATAATTTTGAAGGGAGAAGTATGTACAACATGGAAAGAAATGGGCAAATCATTTGCAGGCAAAGAATGGAATTAAATTTGACCAATTTGACTATCCATTGATACCAATGAGAAGCACTGTATCTAGGATTACAAATTTATATTCTTTATGAAGTATTTTCTGATGAATTGTAGATAGTCAATCCTCAAAAGCCCATGAAAAGCTTTCGTGCAATATATATTTTTTACCTCATCAGCTGTAAGTGCAAAAACCCTCACTGAAATTCATGCAGGATAAAGAGGTATTAGAAACACAACCTGATATCCAGGGAATATTTATTTTAAGCATTTTGGCCTATTTAAGTAGCCAAAAATAATGGCTTATCTTACTACCTCCTTAAGGGAATTGTCTCCCTAAATATAAGCTATTTTTTAATGTATGGTTAAAATGTCAATTTTCCATGATTACATTAATCTTAGTGCCAAGATTTAGACTCAAGATTTAGAGTCTCAGCCTAAGTTGATTAGACAAGAAAAGAAAAATAGCATTGACTACTTTGTCTTACAGATAGAAATAATGCAAATAGGTATAGCCTCAGGGTAGCAAACAATATACATATGGTCAGAGTCCAAAGAGAAGATGAATTCAATGGATGGTTAGTAAAATGGTAATCCCTATTTTCCAGCTTCAGTTTTTTGCTTTTGAGAGAAAAAGTTCTTTTTCCTCCCAGACAGAGAGGGGAAACCCACAACTGCAACCCAAGGCAAGGTATTTCCATAGACAAGAACAGTTTAGATGGAAAGTAAGGACAAAAGGTAGCCTGGTGATTTGGGGTTTGCTCCTACTGGGCAGTTAGACAAAATAGACTGTGAAATGATTTTGTAGACAACAAAGCCCTGTAAAAATGCTAACCCATTAATCATGGGTGGTTTTAATTATGGTGATATTGATTAGTATAGCAACTATGCAAAATCTAAGCCAGACACTGTGCTTTCCTGAGCTTGCTTTTTTTTGTTTTCCCTCCTCCGTTTCATGAACAGCTGGCTTAACTGAAGTCTATTTTAAGACCCCAAAAAGAGCAAACATGAATAAAGTAAAGTTGAAGGTTGTAGAGGTTTACAATAAGAAGTTACTGAAGACAATGGAATTCTGGATTCTCTAAGAAAACTTGGATTCTTCAAAGAAAGCTCTGCAAAGTATTGTGCCTCTAGGAGATGCTTCAGTCAATTTCTATTGTAAATGCATGAATGGTTCTATTTGTTTTTATTCCCTAGATTGAATATACATAGTTATATTAAAAGACGTATATTTGACGTACTTTCTAAAGCATATACATACATTCCGTGCTTTGGGGCCTAGGCCCGCTGCTTTTGTGGGAATATTGTCTTCCTACACACAATTTAGTTCACACAAATGCCAATAAGGAAAATCCCTTGATTTATAGTGAAGTAATATGTCTAATGGTATCAAGTCAGATTCACATATTTAGGCACACTACAACTCAGATGTGCAGAGAAAACATAGCTAAATGTAATTTATTTTCTTTTCTAAAATTGATGAATTGTCTTCACAAGTTCAACTGCTATGTAGTGATAAATAAAATTTAAATTTAAAAAACTTCAAATTTTCCATTTAATAACTTTAATTTCTCTTGGTTTCAAATAATCACTTAATTAATTTAAGAGTTTGGGTAAAGTCTCAGGCTTTCAAATTTAATTTACCTGCCCACATGCCTATCAATATGACTTCTGAATCTTAATAGGAATCTTAATAGACCTCATGGAGAATGAGGTGGGCAAATGGCAGGGAGACCAAAGAAGACTCAAGGTTCTTACATGTAGATCCTTGTTCTGTTTTCCCAAGCAGAGTTTTTAACCAAAAAGATCTGCCATTTTTTGGCCCTTGAACTAAAGTCTTTTGAGATGCTTCATGTCTTAATTAGTGTTAAGCTAGTGCCTGATGGTAAATTCCCAACTTTTGTCCTTTTGGTCACAAAATCCCTATGCACTATAACCACTTTATCAGTTTATCAGTCTAGTCAGTATATCTGTAGTTCTCTTCAGAAATATGCAGAAACTGGAGGGTCTTCTGCATTCTTCAGTGGGCTATGGGGAGCCTGGAGTGTTGTCTCAAGTTCATCAGTCTATGCTATTCCCCATAGCCGCTCACATGCCACAGTGGACTAGGACCGGGACAAGTGAGGAGCTTCTCCTGGAGAGTAGCAGCCTCTCAGGGACTACACCACAGAAAGGCAGCTTCTTTTCCTAGTAGTAGCTTGTAGTGAGGTAGGATTGGGAAACAGGAGCATGGATAAGAGTCTTGCCTAACTTCTTTGTATCTTCCTTACCTTTTCTCTGAAGGGTAGTACATTCAAAGCAGCAAGCTTAACAATATATAAAAAAGTGTACAAAAGGTTTTCAGTTGTATCTGAAAAAACATGTATAAAGTTTAATACATGTTAAACTTAATAACTAGCATTATGTGCCAGGCATTGTGCTAAAATTTATTTATTTATTTATAAGTATAGTTGATTTACAATGTGGTGTTAGTTTTAGGTATACAGCAAACTGATTCAGTTATACATATATATATTTTTTCAGATTCTTTTCCCTTATAGGTTATTATAAAATATTGGGTATATTTCCCTGTGCTATACAGTAGGTCCTTTTTGGTTATCTATTTTATATATAGTAGTGTGTATCTGTTAATCCCAACCTCCTAATTTCTCTACCCCACCCCTTTGGTAACCATAAGTTTGTTTTCTATGTCTGTGGGTCTATTTCTGTTTTATATATAAGTTCATTTATATCTATTTTTTTAGATTACACATGTAAGTGATATCATATGATATTTCTCTTTCTCTGTCTGACTTACTTCACTCAGTATGATAATCTCTAGGTCCATCCATGCTGTGGCAAATGGCATTATTTCATTCTTTTTATGGCTGAGTAATATTCCATTGTATAAATATACCACATCTTCTTTACCAGATCTTCTTTATCCATTCATCTGGACACTGAGGCTGCTTCCATGTCCTGGCTATTGTAAACAGAGCTGAAATGAACATTGTGGTACATGACTCTTTTTGAATTATGGTTTTCTCTGGATATACGCCCCAAAGTGGGATTGCAGGATCATATGGTAGCTCTATTTTTAGTTTTTTTTTAAGGAACCTTCATACTGTTCTCTATAGAGGTTGTACCAATTTACATTCCCACCAACAGTACAGGAGGGTTCTTTTCTTTCCACATCGTCTTCGGCATTTATTATCTGTAGACTTTTTGATGATGGCCATTCTGACCAGTGTGAGGTGATACTTCACGATAGTTTTGATTTGCATTTCTCTAATAATTAGTGATGTGGAACATCTTTTCATGTGCCTTTGGCCATGTATATCTTCTTTGAAGAATGTCTATTTTAAAAAATGGGTAACAGACTTCTCTGGCAGTCCAGTGGTTGAGACTTTGCCTTCCAATGCAGGGGGTGGGAGTTGGATCCCTGGTCAGGGGGCTAAGATCCCACATGCCTCATGACCATAAAACCAAAACATAAAACAGAAACAATATTGTAACAAATTCAATAAAGACTTTAAAAATGGTCCACATCAAAAAAAATAAAATCTTAAAAGAAAGTTGGCTATTATTTTTTAAAATGTGTAAAATCTTATTTATTACTCATATCAAACTTGTAAATAGGTATCAATAGTTTATCAATTTTAATGAGTGGTTTCAAGGCTCAAGGAACTTAATTTCTCTAATGTCACACAGCCAATATGTGACAAAACTTGTATTCACATCCAATATGGATGACTTCAAATGATACCTTTAAATGCTATGATCAAACGTAAGAGAGGGAAGAACTGAATCATCCACATCTATACCCCTATGAAAACAAATATCCAGGAAGACATAATAAAACCCAGTAAACATAAAAATTGAAAACTTAGAGTCCATAAGTTTTAGTATGATATATTGTCTGTTTTTGGAATTCATAATGCATGTGTTGGGCTAATAATAGTAGGGAAGATCTATCAGCAAATACAGGACATTAAAGCTCTTCTTGGAGTTCCAAAGTAAAGGAAACCATGTGTAGATATAAATACAGCCTTAGAGCTGTAGAATTCAAATTTCAATATTGTCACTCTGTACTGGAAATATCTAGAGTGCTTTTTGTTTCTCATAGTAAACTTTAATAAAATATATAGAACTGGAAGGGGTTCCAAGGAAAGACCCTTAAGATGGACATTTTGTATTACTTATGTGACCTGGGTTAAAGGGAGTGATTACCTCATCACCAGGGAATACAGATTGCAGGTGGCCCATGACATGTGATCATTCATAGTACGCAGTTTCTTATCCCTGAGTGGGATTTGGAGTTCAAGTGGTTGCTGCAAATGATCACTGGTATTGCAATGAGGAATTTAGGGATGGTGAGGTGAGCTGGCTTCTTCTGATTGAACTGGATAGTATAAAGAAAAAAATTACAGCACAAGGCCTTAAATATTTGGCTTTACCTCTTTCTTTTTTTATATTTTGCTTCCCAAACTCACCTATTCCAGTAAGTTTAGACTTTCTGGAGTCCCTAAAACAGGGGTCCCAACCCCCGGTCCATGGACTGATACCAGTCCGCAGCCTGTTAGGAACCGGGGCACACAGCAGCAGGTGAGCAGTGGGCAAGCAAGCAAAGCTTCATCTGCCACTCTGCATTGCTCACATTACCACCTGAACCATTCCCTCCCCAGCCCCCATGGAAAAGTCTTCCATGAAACCGGTCCCTAGTTCCAAAATGGTTAGGCACCGCTGCCCTAAAGGGTTCTCTTGTAATTAACAGTCATAGACTGAGACAACAGTAAATCAGACAGAGAAATCAATCTAAGGAGTTACAGAAATACAAAGTAATTTGAAACCTCTACCTTGCCAGGTCTGATATGTGAAAGTCAAGCTCTTATTAGAAAAGAATTAGGCTCTCAGAATCTTAATGGAAACATTTAAGTGAGATACAATAAATATGAGTCTCGTAAACCTCCAAATCCCATTAATGTTCCCTTGCCTACCAAAGCAGCTGCTTTTTACCTTTTGGGGAAGAAAGCCATGAATTATTGAAGATACTGAAATGATCTTACCTGTATCAGTCAGAGTCTAGTCAGGAAACAGAATCATAGCAATTATTTGAAGAGAGAGAATTTCATATGAAAAATTATTAACTAGGAATAAAGTTGTTAGCCAGGTAACCAAAAGGATAAAATGAGAACTCTAAGGTATTGGAAAGGTAGCAGCTGCAGGATACAGTTACTGTCCCTGAATCTGAGAGAACAAAGGAAGTGGTTGGAATTATTAAAACTTAGAAACTTATAGGAGGGGGCCTGAGAATCTGGGACCAGACCTCTGAAGAGGAGACACTGGTTGGCTGGAGCTGGTATATGAAGGTGGGTGCAAGATAAAGCTGGTTGTGCTAGTGTTTGGAAAAGTTGCAAACAGGATTCAGTTACTGCTACTGGAAGGAACTGCTACTGATGGCATGAGGAACCATTAATGAGGTTACCCTGACAGGAACCAGAAATAAACAGGAAACTCACAAGGAAGAACCTGGAAGAAGTAAGAAGTTTCTTCCACCTCTAGACTTGTAGTCTCCTAGTACCCCTTATTGCAGATTCTAACATTCTAACACTTGGCCAGTAAGCAAGGTGTTTGCAGAGACTCAATTCCAGCATGACAAAGAGTATACAAAGGTACAGGCACATCACCTTAGGAAGTTCTTTCAAGAGCATTTGCCAATTATCCTCGTGCCCTGCTCCAGTCACCCCTCACAGCTTTCAAATCCGTAACCAGAGTCATATCCTAACATGTCTTAGGAAGACAAATGCAAGATCTGGCTTGATAGGGGATGCTTTACCCATCAGGAATGTGGTTTACAGATTAGCTGCAAGATTTTGCTAATTTACATTCTGAAAAACCTATGGAATATGTGCGGGAATGGATTATATGGCTTCCATTAGGGAAGAGTAAACACAATATTAGAGGAGCTGAATTTATCATTAAGGATGATATTTTGGATTCAGTTTTACCTCCACCACTTACAAGCTTTGTGAACTTGGACAAGATGTTTAACTGCTCTTTGCCTAATTTTGCTCATCTCTAAAATGGGGATAATAACTGTATTTACCTCATGTGATTATTGTGAAGATTAAATTAATATATGTATCTGCTTAGATAAGTATACAGAACATACTAAGTGTTAAGAGTGTTAACAAATAAAAAGTACGCAGGAAGATAGAAGCAACTGCTAATAGTTTGAATATTTCAGAGAAACTTGGATTCAGCAGTCACCTGAATTAAATAAAGTTGAGGTATTAGAAATTCTTTACATCAACGGTCCCCAACCTTTTTGGCACCAGGGACTAGTTTCATGGAAGACAATTTTTCCACTGACCGGGTCATGAGGGTGGAATGGTTCAGGCAGTAACGCGAGCGATGGGGAGCGTCAGATGAAGCTTCACTCACTCACTCACTGTTCACCTCCTGCTGTGTGGCCCAGTTTCTAACAGGTGCGGACCAATACTGGTCTGCAGCCTGGGAGTTGGGGACCCCTGCCTTACATAATGTAATGGAAGAAATCCAATGACTTAGGAAGATAGGAATGGTGGAGTACATTTTTCACCTGTGATCTGTTCATCCACCCCTATCTATTTCACCCTGGAGGTCCACCAATTAAATATTAGTCTAGGCTTCCCAAAGGGATATGTGGCCTTTTAACAAGATGGGTGTACATTTTACACAGCAGAAAGAAAGCAACCTTGACTTTCAAAGGATTACCATACAGTGGTTCCCAGCTAACAATAATATTTGGGGTCTCCTATGTGACTGAGGTTTACCAGTCAGAATAAGAGTGTGTAGGGACTGGGTGATAAATGGGGTTTGGCTTGAGTTCAGCTCCAACAGCATGTTTGTAAAACAGCCCTGTATTTATTTCTACCATTTTTGTTTGTTTGTTTGTTTTGTTTGTGGTACGTGGGCCTCTCACTGTTGTGGCCTCTCCCGTTGCGGAGCACAGGCTCCGGACGCGCAGGCTCAGCGGCCATGGCTCACGGGCCCAGCCACTCCGCGGCATGTAGGATATTCCCAGACCAGGGCACAAACCCGTGTCCCCTGCATCGGCAAGCGGACTCTCAACCACTGCGCCACCAGGGAAGCCCCCTATTTCTACCATTTTTGATTACATAATTAGAACTGACAAACTTGGCAGCTAACAAAATTCCCACACTGCTTCCCTCATAAGAATGAGGATTATTTTGCTTGTTAAAGCCTAGGTAAAACCCCTTGAACTTCCTCTCTATACCAAAATAACAAACCAAATTCAATCTTATAACACTGATGCAGCACAGATATTATTTCCACCAAAAGACTGGAAGGATGTCAAGGTGATCATTTCTATCATGTCTCCATTTAAGTAGCAGAAGTTATATTTGCGTTGTGAAGAGAAGATGGATCAGTATTTGAGAATGACAGCAAATTATTTTAAACTTGATCAGATGGTTAAATGCAACTGGGGTTGCTGTTCCCCTTGTGGTCTCTTTATTCCAGTTAATCAACATTCTTCTGACAACTGGTAAGCAGTTTTCAGTGTGCAAATTATTTTTTTCTTCCTCTGTCTTAATAAGCAGATGCAGTTTACTTTATGGTCAGCAGTACACCTCTGGTTCTCTGCATAAATTGGCTGCAAAAATCTTGATCATCTCACTATCCTACAGGATATTATGCTGTTCACTGCATGGATAACATTGAGTTGACTGAACTTGGTAAGCAGAAATATGCGAAATGCCTATACATACATACGTAGAGATGCTAGAGAATGGAAAGTAAACCCCAGCAAAATTCAGGGTGTCAACTCAATGTTAGACAATGGTCTGGGGATGTTGAGATAACCCTCCAAAGTAAAAAAGGATTAACGTCGTTTTGCACAACTATTTCTTCCTCAGTAGGGGGTGGCAGGGATATTGGCATTGGTGGGAGTTGACATTGTGTGATTTTGAACCCAACAGTCCAATGATGTCACCTTATTCCGTTCTTCTCAACCTTCCAACAATTTAGCAATCATCAAATCTTACACTAAATTTCTTTCTGCTTGAAAAACAATGGTTTCTGTTAACAGCTCTGTACCATGGTGGGTACTGAATAGTTTCAAATTGCTGCTGTAACAAATTACTCAAATTTAGCAGCTTAAAATAATACCTGGTATCATCTTACATTTCTGGAGGACAGAACTTAGAAATAGGTCTCACAGAACTAAAATCAAGGTGACAACAGGCTGTATTCCTTTCTGGAGGGTCTAGAGGAAAATTTACTTTCTTGCTTTTTCCAACATAGAGAGGCTGTCCACATTCCTTAGTTAGTGTCTTCATTCCATTTTTGTCCCCATTCTATCCATCAGTCCAGTCTTTATTGCTTCATTCATTCTAAATTTCCCACCTCTTTCTTTTACTTATAAGGACTCTTGTGGTTGTATTGGGCCCACCCAGGTAGTCTAGGATAATCATGTTATCTCAAGGTCATCGTATAAGCGACTTAGTTCCATCTGTGACCTTAATTCCCCTTTGTCATGTAGCACAACACACTCACAGAGTCTAAGGATTAGGACTTGAACATCTTTGAAGGACTATATTCTGTCTCCGCCTCCTCCTCCCTTTCCTTCCCCCCTGACTCTTCAGAGTAGTACCAGTGACTTTTACTGAACTTGGAAGATATAAATGAGCGCATATGCCTCACCTCCTTCTGTATTCTTCTAGGGTACAGAGAGCAAACATTGCACAATCTGTGCAAGGTGGTCCCAGGAAAAGGCATGAAGCTACCTATTACAGGCTAGGTGCATAATCTCGGGGTGCCTAATCTGGGGGCAGTGTTAACCAGGTCGATATCAGCATATCTAAAGAACTTTGCCTAAAAGTCATTATTAGTTGTTAAATATTTTATCTTCAACTATCTGTCTCCAGTATCTATAACTCAATTTGTTCTAAACTCTTACAAAGCAAATAGCATAAAAAAAAGCATATTCACCAAAAGAAATAATATATGCCAAAACAAAATAATAATAGCTTCTACATGAGTGGTTATAAGCATTCACTGAGGTTATATATTTTAAAATAATATCTAGAAATTGACAAAGCAAAAATATAAAGAATTTATTCAGAAAATTAATTGTCAAGTCCATTATGAGAGAGGTTGTAGTATTCCGTTTAGGTAAAAATAAGGAACTGACATGGCCATTACATAAGGTGTACAGACGTCTTTTGGCTTCTACTCCCAGTTTCAATGTGTGGGAGTATAGGGTTCCTACACACCAACAAACAATGCTTGAGACACCAGCTGGGTGTCCTACAGTTCAACTCAGTTTTGACACTATTTATGATTAGATGACAACTTTGTATCATTTCTTTTTAGATTCCACATATCAGGGATATCATATGATATTTTTCTTTCTCTAACTAACCTCACTCAGTATGACAATCTCTAGGTCCATCTATGTTGCTACAAATGGCATTATTTAACTCTTTTTAATGGCTGAGTAATATTCCATTGTATATATGTACCACATCTTCTTTATCCATTCATCTGTTGATGGACATTTACATTCCTTCCATGTCTTGGCTATCGTAAACAGCGCTGCAATGAACATTGGGGTGTATATATCCTTTCGGACCATGTTTTTCTCTGGATATATGCCCCAGAGTGGTATTGCAGGGTCATATGGTAGCTCTATTTTTAGTTTTTTAAGGAACCTCCATACTGTTCTCCATAGTGGCTGTACCAATTTACAATCCCTCCAACAGTACAGGAGGGTTCCTTTTCTCTACATTCTCTCCAGCATTTATTGTTTGTGGATTTTTTGATGATAGCCATTATATAGCATTTATAGTAGCAGTTTTCCTGTGACCTAGTACTAAGGCCATCCTTTTTCATAGAATAAATAAGGCCAGCCACTGGCTGAATTATAAAACAAGAAGCTTATCTTTAGTAACCTACATTCTTCTTTTAAGTGTCTGCTTTAGGTTGTGCTAATCAAAATCACCCCATATTTTCCTATTATACAATAATTTGGAGTCCCATGAGGACAAGCAGTGTTGAACACCTTTCTAGAAATCAGACATGCACTTTAAATTCACATTCCATTCCTGTCAAATATCCCCTTATCTTAACTTTTATGGTAAGTATTAAATTAATTAAAGAAATGTGCCAATCTCTCTAGCTTGAAATTCTGTGCACTCTTATCCCTAACGATTGGAATCATTAGTTCAGAAGCTACTTAAACATCAAGTTTCTTTAATATGTGACATTCATTCTTTCAATAAATATATTATATTAAGCTATGATCATAGATGCCAAGGTTTCTCTGGGCACTGAGTATATAGTAAAGAACTAAACAGACAAAAGTTTCCTCCAAAGTTAATGTTACCTCTAAACAAAGCAGCAAAAATATTGTTTTATCTTTTTAAGGCCATCTCATTGTCTTAATAACTTGTCCAGCTATTCAGTCCATTTTATTTTCATATCCCATTAAGTCTCCAGTCTCCATTAAACCCTTTCATCCTACATCTTCCCTCTCTATATCCGTATCTGTCAAATAATCCTACTCACATCTTATTCATTCAGGGTTCAGATAGCCAGATGTTTGGAGGTGTCAAGGATTTTAAGGCAGATAGTGAACTAAAATGTAAATCATTCAACAGTCAATAGTCCCCAGCATATTTGCATTACAACAAAGGTTTTAGAAGGAAAGAGAGAAAGAACAAAAGGAAAGAGAGAGAGTTAGAGCAAGCTTGGGAGCAAGCAGGGAAGGATGAGAGAAGGAAGGAAGGCAGGAAGGCAGGAAGGGAGGGGGGAAGGTAGGACAGGAAGGAAGGAAAATAACAGTAACAATAGTAATGCAAGTGAATATCGGTTGATTGTTGGTAATCACCCAAACCATGACTGTCATTTGTAAGCATAAGCCCTACTTTGTGCACTTTCTCTCATTCATGAATAGAACTTGGCCCTCATTTGTTTTCTGAAATTATTGATGGTTTTATTGGCCAAAATCCATAAATATCACCTCTGAGTGATGGGTTAAATCCTAGATTATATGGACCAAATTTATAGAAACTATCTGTATTAGTTTTCTACTACTGTGTAAAATATCCCACAAGTTTAGCAGCTTAAAACTATATATATATATATATATATATATATATATATATATATATATATATATATATATATATATATATATTATCTGACCATTTCCACGGGTCAGAAGTCAAGTACTGATTAGCTGGGTCCTCTGTTCAAGGTTTCATATGTCTGAAATCAAGATGACAGCCAGGTTGTAACCTCACATGAGACTCAGAGTTCTTTTATAAGTTCATTCAACTTATTGGCAGAATTATTCAGTTCCTGTGGTTGCAGAACTTAGGTCCCCATTTTCTTGGAGTTGTCAGCCAGGGACCACTCTCAGCTTATATAAACTGCCTTCAGATCTTAGGTCTTAGATGTGAGCTCTCTCACAACAAGGCAGCTTACTTCCTCAAAACCAGCAGAGTAATATCACTCAAGTCTGCTAAGTAACGTAACATAATCATAGTCCACATTCAAGGGGAAGGGATCAGAAAGGGCATATATACCAGGGGGCAGGAATATTGGTGACCATCTTAGAATGCTGCTTGCTATAATATCTTATAAATTTCCTATTTTAGAAGTAGCCTTGTTCTTCAGGGGTTCTTGTTTGTGGATAAATAACATGGATCAGACATGGATTCTATAATGCAGGAACAATTTAGCTCAATTCAGAAAATCTGCCCATTTTTCCACAGAATCTTTTCTTCTAGAAAAGCCCTTCTGCTTACTTTCTCTCCTAACAATGATAGCAAACTTTTTCATAAAAAAAGCATCTGTGAAATGTCATTTGGGATTATGTTTAAACTACCAAAATCAAACTGTATCAATGATGATGGCTTACAGTGCTAAAACATGAGCTTCAAGTCAATGGTTTCTGTGGAATTAGATGTGTTTTTCTAGCTTCTTTCCTAATACTATGATTCAAGGAGTCTTTTATTTAAATTTCCTATTTATCTTTATTTCAGAACTGTAAAATATACCAAGTACAGAAAATTCTGTAAATTCTCCAAATATTCTCATATTAAATATTCGACATAGAAAAAAAAAGATTTAAAACGTTTATAAAAACAGTACTGGAAGGCTTCCCTTGTGGTGCAGGGGATGGGGGTTCATGCCCCGGTCCGGGAGGATCCCACATGCCGCGGAGCGGCTGGGCTCGTGAACAATGGCCGCTGGGCCTGCGTGTCCGGAGCCTGTGCTCCACAGTGGGGGGAGGCCACAGCAGTGAGACGCCCGCGTACTGCAAAAAAAAATTAAATTAAATTAAATTAAAAAATAAACAGGACTGGAGTTTTACAGACCTAAATCACACAAAAACCTGTTCAAATTCAAAATGTGTTGAATTCTGTGTATACCTACTAGAGAAGTTTGTTTTTGTTTTTTTTAAACACATACACTGAGTGCTTAAGCACATTCAGAGAAAATTATGAGTATAGCAAACCTAACTGTATGTCACATAGACACACTGAACCATAACAAAATAATCTATCTGTTAAACTGAGTGGTTTCTTTGCCCAGTAGTGATATCCTTAATAAAAGGGCTTTGAATATTATTTTTAAATATATATTGTAATGTAAAATAAAGAACAAGTAAGATCATGGTTTATTTTGTATCTTGTGAAGTAGATAATTCTAATTTATGTCTTCTATTTTTCTCCCCCACTCACTATAGAAATACAGAAGAGCATAGGAATAGGGGAGGCTTAAGCATGTACAGACCTGGGGTAAAACCAACATAGTCAGTACCATAAAGTTAAGGTAATTCAAAATTACCTAAAAGAGGCCTTATCAGATATGTGGTTGATTTAAAACAAAAGCAGAAGTTTCTCTTTTTTTCCTATTTTGTTTTGTAACTATGTAAAAAGTATTTTATTTTTAAAAATCTGACATGTGAGTTAATACTATGGCTTCTGATACAATCTAGTATGAGTAGAATTGAAATAAAATGGGGGAGAAAAGTTTTTTGGCACTGGATTTGTGATTAGTTTGACTGGTATAAAACAAGCCAACAAAACAGAACCATAAAGTAGATGATTTAAGTTAATGACAAAGTGTTTCTCTGCATGACAGAATCAGAGCTATACTCTATCTAACCTTTCTCATCAGCTAAAGACATAGTTCCTCATTCTTGAATTGGAAATTATGAAAACGTTTAATTCTGAATTTATAAACAAGGAGGCTAATTCAGTAATCTGAGAGTTTCCTTTGTAAAATGTTTGAGTCACCTAATATTCTTCTACATCATTCTTTAGTCATGTCCTGTTTTATTTACATATTGTTGCCTTTGTTAATGCTCTTTGTCCCTCTTTCCAGGAACTAGTCAATTTTAAAGCTTTTTATCTTTCCCCTGTATCTGCATCATAACCATCTGTCATAACTGACAGAGAGTAATATGGGCAATTATTATTTATTTATTCATTCATTTATCTATGTATATAAATATACATTCATTCAATATTAGGAGAGTATCTGCATGAGTCAGAGTTCCACTAGGGAAACAGAACTAGCAGTAAATATTAAGATATATTTAATATAAAATATTAAATTATGTATTAAATATATTAAATATTAATATACAGTATTAACTAATACATAATATTAAGTATATAAATTCATTGCAAGGAATTGGCACATGATTGTAGGGAAGACTAGCTAGGCAAATCTGAAATATGAAGGCAAACCATCAGGAAGGACAGGACAGGTTGGAATTCTTGGGGAGAAGCAGAAGCCACACACCACAGGCAAAATTTCTGTTTCCACAAGGAAACCTCAGTTCTGCTCTCAAATTCTATCAACTGATCAGACTAGGCCCACCCACATTAATGAAAATTACCTCCTTTACTTAAAGTCAGCTGATTGAGGATGTCAATCACATCTACAAAACACCTTTAAAGCACCATTTAGGTTACTGTTTGGCTGAATAACTGGAGACTATAGCCTAGCCATGTTGACATTCAAAACTATCACAGTATCAAATATTTGTGAAGTACAATGATAGGCACAGTGGGAATTGCTACAATGAGGAAGCTGTGTTCAACTAAGAACATTTTTCCTGAGTGAGAATCTTTATTAGACCTAACATTCCAACTATTCTGTAGAGTGGTTACATAATGAAAACCAATTTGAAATAATGGGGAAAATGACCCCATATAACTTATGGATCAAGATCTTCATGTGACCTTCCCTAACCTCCCTTGACTACTACTTCTGAGATCTACTATCTTCCCTACAGAATTCATATAAGGAATACTTTTTGTGTTCAACTAAAATATTAAGTTGTCATATTGAACTATTTTATGAGTACTCTTACTCCTCATCTAGCAGTTAAGCTCCTTGAATAAAGAAAATATGTAGTGCTTGGATCCTCCCTCCATCTCTTACCATGCTTTTTGGGGATGTGATAAGTTTGCTAATACGAAGTACAAGGCTCAGTCCACTATTGATTTAAACCATATTTTTTTAGCATTTAAAATTCTTGGAAACTCATAAGTAAGGGCTATGAGTTATGTTGGTCAGAAAATAGGAATTAAAACAAACCCCACTCTGTGTTCCTATCCAATAACTTTTCATTGACCTTTTTGTATAAACCCTTCTCCCTGAGGATGAACTGCCATACAGCAAGGCCTATAAAGGGCTACACTGAGACTCCTAAATTTGACATCCTAGTGCCTCTTCCTGAGAATGTCATTACTAATCAAAAGAGCTCAACTAATGGAGTTTAAAGTGACAGAGTCTTTTATAGAGTAATAAAACCTTTTAAGATGTACTTCAGGGGCTTCTAATCCTCCCAGTAACATAGTAAATATAATAAACATAAAAATCATCTTTGCAGCTGTTGTGTGTGTCAGTAGCAATAATAAACTCTCAGCACTGCAGAAGACCAAAATAGCATCTGGTATTTTGATTCACCCAATTTAATCACATAGAGTTTGAACATTTACTATTTTACAAGTTTTCTTTATTGATTTACAAGATTCTTATAAGATTATGTGAAATCCTGGGAAACACACAGTTAGCATGGACCCATTCTGCTCATCCCACAGGCTTATACACATTACCAAAAGTACTCATGTGTAGCCTCAAGGAGAGATTTAGCATTACACAGTACAGAGCTTTGAGTGAAAAAAAGAAATCAGATGGTAGATTTTTAAAATCTGTAATGGTATGACAATTTCTATCACAATATTAATAAGCAACATTAGTAGACTCTTTTCTAGCCTCTAACTTTCGATCTTCAGATTTTAAAGTGCTGCAAACTGTGAGACAGAAGTATGTTCCACGTCATGAACTTTAAGAGGGTTTATTAATCATTATATAATATCAAACATCTCTTATTACATTCAGATGTTTAATATCTAGAAAATATTAGTTTAAAAGTAAATTATATTTTTTCTTTAAATTTTTATCCATATTATATGCCTTTTATATTAAAAAACAGATTATGACCCAAAATTCTGTGTTTTGCGTGCTAGCACTATGCTAAGCATAAGAGGTTCAAACTCAAATAAGACATGGTTCCTTACACAAAAGAGAATGACTCCTTTGAATGGAGGTGAATGAAAGGATGGAACCATTTATTTTCCAACATTCTCTCTGAACGTGAATTCCCATTAGTATGTGCTTAAGATTATTAATCAGAGATAAAGTTTCTATAGTAAAGGTTTACAGGGAGATCACAGAATTTTTTATTTTAAACCTAAACGATACATTGAAAAAGAGAAATATAGTACAATGACTAAAGTGTTAAAGAAGTCACTCTCTCCTAGCTATTACAGAGGCATGTACTATGTTCAATACCTGCACTCACTTCCCCTGCCTCCACAAAAAAATCAAAGGCCCAAACATATTTTCTTCTTGGATTTCATTTGTTTCTTATTGAAGTCCTGGCTTGGAAGATAATGTTCTGTAGAGATGTGTTGGTGCTAGGTGTGTGCCAACTGTTGTTCTGAAAGCACTCATGTTATATGTCCAAAGATAAAGGATTGTTCTCTCTGCATGATGTAGCCAAGATTGTTACATTGTTGACCCTTGTCAAGATTTACTGATCTGGAATATTCTTGTGAAGAAGAAATAGAAGAATTTCATACCTAAAGTAAATTAGTTTCTGGGTCTCCATGGGATATCTTACATGTCTACTTTTCTTACATACAGCAATTGATCATTCTCTCTAGAAAAGAAGAAGGTAAGAATGTAAAAAGTGACTTAAAATGGCAATCAAGTGTTTATAGGGCAGGGAGGAATAACAGCTGCCCTATAAGAGGGCATGCCACCTTTTTTGAGGTCATAATAGGAGGATATGGACTTGAAATACAGCAGGAGGGATTTAGGTTTCCATGTGAGGGGAAGTTTACTATAGAGATAAGAGACTCTGCCCTTCCTTATTGCCCATCTGTCCTGAATAATTAATGTGTAATCTTGCTTAGCGGATGACAAATGAATAAGATCATGACATAAGATGTTTCACAAGTTGGTATAGATTAGTATGAATACCTCACCATCATATAAGCTAACTGATAAATTTTATAACAAGATTGGAAAGCATCTGGTTAATAAGCCACCTCAAATATATATCTAGAAAAGCAAGAATTTTAAGAGACTTGGTAGAATTTTATGTGCTCTCAACAAACCCTTGCGGAAATCAGCAAGTTCTTTAAGAAAGAGACAAGTTGCCTGTTTGACTTAATGTAGGAAAAAAAATAACTTTAAGAAAATACTTTTTGCCTATAGCCAAAAATCCAAGACTACTGATCATCTGACAGTCATAAATTTTGCAGAGCTAAAAAGTCAAAATTATTTTTCTCATGATAAAATTAGTGCACGCAAAAACCAGTGGGCAAGAAACAGGATAAATCTGGATTCAAGGAGGCCTGAAAAAAATGGGTCCGGCCTGTCAGGCATCTCTCAAATATTTATTGCCTTGAAGTAATTTGCTCTATCATCTCAGATATAGCCTGAGAGGGGCTGATTTGTTATGCTTTAACATCTTAGACTGAGCGATTGGGTAGAGCCTTGAGACCTGCAATTAAAAGGTAAATGCTGTATAAGCAGATGCAGTTTCAGTAGCCCTTCTTCTATTATATATCTGGCTTTTTTCTAGTCCAGGTTATGACCAGAAATTTCTAGTCCAGGTTATGACCAGAAATTGAATTAGCCAGTTAGCAACTACAGTAAACCCCAGGAAAAGTATAGGGCCTTTAATTGCTCAGTGAAGACATCTATCCGTAGACCTTCATAATTGTACCAATATAAAGTAAGCTTTTAATGTGGTAGAATTCTTAAAAATAGAAATAATTCTCTAGTCCTACTGAGGCAAGGTCATGGTAGACAAAAGAATATGAATGTTCTCCGAGGAGACAGGACTTAGAGCAAGAAGTGGAAGACCAGGGACCAACTTCACTTGTTGGGAAATTAGTCCTTGTTACTTGTGTCCAGCAAAATTTGGAATATGCTGTAAAGCAGTGCTATCTTGTTCCCCAGTGAACCACTCCTCCCAGAATTCATGCTCTTTTGTGGTCCTATCCATGTTTAATCTGAGATGTCCCGTTGACTAGATTCAACTAAGAGGATACAGTGGAAGTGATGGTTTAACAGTTCTGAGCTTAAGCTTCAAGAGGGCTTGGAAGAGCCTTCTAGAAAGCCCTGAGCTACCAAGCAAAAATCCCATCTACTCCACTGTAGAGACCACATGAAAAGACTATGGAAAGAATAAGTAAGAGACCAGGTTATAGAGAGGCACCCCTACATGGAAAGGAAGAGGCAGCAGCTCTCCTAGAATACAGTGTAACCTCCAGATGATTCTATCCCCAGCTGCCATCAGACTGCAACCACAAGAGGAAAACAGGTGAGACTGACAGAACTATGAAAGTTAATAAAGTGATTGTTTTAAGCCACTAAGTGTTAGGGTGGTTTTGTAATCAGTAATAGATAACTGGAACAGGAGTTGTCTCATTTCATTTTTTTTTATTTCTAAGTAAGTGTTATTACTGTAGTTAGCCTGTTTACCATCCCAGAGTACATGGAAGGTTTTTGAATTAGTTTAATCGTTTAGGCATAAACTATAGACTACATGAAACCACGTTTAGACAGGACTGACTGAAATGCTCACCACCCATTGATCTTGGATTTGGAGCTGAAGGCAGCATCTAGACATGAGTTGGGGTTGTGGGGAAGATTGTTAGAGCATTTTTGGTTTTATGTGAAGTAGTTGTAATATGTTATGAGGAAGAAGCCCACCTGAAATAATTTGTATGAGGAAAAAGAGTGCATATTGTGGGGAGCAAGGAAAGAGGATATTTGTGTGCTTACTTTTTCCAGCATCACTTCCCTACTATTTCAGGTAACACAAGCTTTTTTGGTAGAAGCCTATTGTATATGGTTTGGGTAAGACAGATGTCATCCTAACTCCACCAGAAGATGCTGATCTTCTAAGGAAGACTATTTATATAGGAGTTGCTTGTACCAGCCTGCTTGCTTACCATGTAGGGAGAGTCTGAGAGAGAAGCCAGACCAGACAGAGGAATGTATGTTTTGAAGAGAGGTGGAAGAAGAAAGGGAAGGAGAGAGAGAGAGAGAAAAGGAAAGGAGGGAAGGAGGGAAGGAGGAGAAGAAAGAAAGAGAGAAAGAAAAGAAAGAAAGAAAGAAAAAAAGAAAGAAAGAAAGAAAAGAAAAGAAAAGAAAGAAAGAGAGAGAGAAAGAAGGAAAGAAAGAAAGGGAGGGAGGGAGGGGGGAGGGAGGAAGGAAGGATAAGAAAGAAGCAGTGGGGTTGGAGAGCAAAAAATCCAATAACACTATTTAAGCACCTGAACAGGTGATTCCTAGTCTTCCCAGGAATAGGAACCAATAAATTCTCCTCCGTCTTCCTCTTTCTTTGTTGTTATTATAATTATTGCTATTATTATTGGCTTTTGAGTTGTTTTCCTGTCATTTGTCATGAAAAGAGTATGATTAAAGTTGTCATTCCCCCAAAATTTTACTATAACTTTCCTGGAGAATAAACTACAATTGTTATACTAGACAGTAAAGTACAAATAATCTGAACCTTCTCTTTTTCCTAGAAGAGATATTACAGAGGGCCAATGTGATCTTGCTCAATGTCATAATGACCCCTACGAGCCCTTTCTAACAGAATTTTGACAGTATTTTTTCCCCTGGAATATGTCTCAGGGAGGGTCTGACTTTCTGGGTTGTGTTCCATCAAAGTCCCATTTCAGGGAGACATACGTCTCAAGGAGAGCATTATCCGCACAAGTGCAGTGGCATGGTTGGTTTAAAAATAGGGAGTCTGGGCTTCCCTGGTGGCGCAGTGGTTGAGAGTCAGCCTGCCGATGCAGGGGACACGGGTCCGTGCCCCGGTCCGGGAAGATCCCACATGCCGCAGAGCGGCTGGGCCCGTGAGCCATGGCTGCTGAGCCTGCGCGTCCAGAGCCTGTGCTCCACAACGGGAGAGGCTACAACAGTGAGAGGCCTGCGTACCACAAAAAAATAGGGAGTCATGTGAGGTAACTTAGACTGCAGGCTGAGAGTAAATTCATTGGGATCCAGAAAAAGTAGTGAAAGCTTTTCCCATAGCTTACGGAATTAGAGCTAAGTCAAGAACTGGTGACCTAAGGTCACAATAAGGTGATGAGCAGAGCTCTAAAAGCTGGATAGCAAATAAAATAAAAGGGGTGAAATCACCATACTAGGATCAGAGGCTGTAAGGGTCCTACCCAAAGGAAACTTGCTGGAGAGATGCCTATAGCTCACTTGGAGTGTGTGTGTGTATGTGTGTGTGTACAGTTTGAAAGAAGATGTGAAGATTGTCACAATGAAAAGTAGAACCACAACTGCCTTATTAAAATCTGAACCCTTTGACTTTACTTTTTAAATAAGCATTTTTCAAAGTGCGCTCCAAGGAACACTATTCTCACATCATGCACCATAACTATAATCCATAAGACTGGGAAACAACACATATTACAGGCTCCCCTTAGATCCCCAATAGACATAAGAACATTAAAGACAGTGAGAAGTTCTGCACTAAAGAGACCATTTAACATTTGTTAACCTGAGATTACTCAACTCATTCATCAGATACTAAAATTTTAAAGAACAAGTCTATTAGCATTTAGTCTGGGAAAAGATTGGTCTATTGAATGCTTCCCGTGAAATTGCCATGCTAAAAAGCATGGCATCAAAGTTCTATAACTTAGTCCAAATTATCTTTACAGATTTTTCACCTACTCTATACCTGCAGAAATATACTTGTCCAGCCACACTGACCCACTCTCAAATCCTAAGTGGGGCATACACTTTTATGCTACTTTGCCTTTCTTATGGCCAATAATAATAGCCTTTACCCATACTTCACTTGAGTTCAAAATTCCACTTCCTCTGTGAAGTCTCTCCCAATTCCCCATTCAACTAATTTTTCAAAGTCATGCTTGGATTTCTTCGAAGCACTAATTTGACCTAATATTAACCTTACTTGTTAAATTACAAAATCTTTGAAGGCAGGATTATAATTTATTTATCTCCTTATACCCCGATGCCCATCAGAGTAATATGAATATATGAGGAAACCCATAGGTATGTTGAAGTAAATTGAGTTATACCAAGTCATATTTAGATATTTACTAAATGAGAGCATTGCACAATGATGATGTAAGAAAGAAATTATGTGTGGTAAAAATATAATGATATGTAGTTTCATCCAAGCATAGAAGATTTTTACTATTTCCTATCAGATAAGAATACAATGCCATGGACTCCTCAAGGTTAATCAAGTTGACTCACTGCTGCTCCCTTGAGATAATCTGGCATCATCTCCTCATATTGCACTTTTCAAACAAGAAAACCTGGAAATGCACTTTCTATGTATTTAAATATCAGAAATTCTCTAGTGCAATCTCTGGCTCTCACATTCTTCATTCAATAATGCTCGTCTGGAAATAATGAGACACCCAGGCCTCCTGTAGAACTCACCCTTTCATCAATGTAATAAAAATCTTTCTTCAAAAGTAATGGGGAACCTTATATTGATTTGTATGCAAAAATCCAATGGGATTTTTTTGCCTGTGCCTGAGAAGACACATTCTTATAGCAAGATGGCACAGGGAAAAAAATTCTCAGACTTATGGAGGAAGATAGTCCTGAGCTGAATTCATGCCCCACTAATTATCAGCTGTATAATAAATACTAGGGTAGTTATTCCCTTCTCTAAACTTACTTTCCTCTTTCAAAGAATGAGAACAAAACATCAATTTTATGTATTGTTACATGAATTTCATGAGAGATTATATGTAAAGTGTCCTACATCTAGACTACCTTACACCAGATATTTTCCATACATGGAAATAATTTTTTTGTCCTGTAATGACATAAACCTTCAACATATAGAGTCTAGGTGGATGTGGAAGAATCAGGCATTTATTTATCCTGTAAATAATATTTTCTTAAGAATGCCCATCACCATGAATTAGAAAAAGAATATTTTTCCTATACTGAAGGTACAAAAAAATACATAATCAGATACTTATCAAATTATCAAATATAGCTAAGATGTAATGATAATAGTTAGAAGTAATTATAGAGCTATTTTGAGTAATGTAAGAACACAAAGAATTGTTAACTCTTGGAGTCTATTTAGCACTGCTCTTCTCTACTTGCCTCTTGAACTAATTAAGAAATATAACAAGGAAGAAAATAAATAGAAGTGAAAATATATCCCTTTTTGTACTGATAAAAATGTATGGTTGTGGTGGGCTTGCTAAATGAATCCTAAATTTAGACAGAATTGCCCAGTCATAAAAGCTGTGGTCACCTCTAGGAAAGGGACCTTGATATTCTGCTTATGGAATGGTCCAGAGCAGTGATGATTACAAGCTCGCACCTAGCAGGCTGAATCCCAGAGAAGGAAGGAAAAAGGTGATTTTTCAGGCCAACCTCATTCTTTCAAACTTTTATCAAGTAAGAATTCTTACCTTCCTAGGTTGGAATGAGTAGAGAGAAGAAAGAGTCTAATATAACTCACTAGAATTTCCTCCACATTAGAGTAGGGAAGAATTTTCTTCCTAAAAGTACCTAACCTATTTTAGATAGAGTGACCACGCATCTGTGTTTGATAGCACTTTCCTAGTTCACACCTGTTTTCCCAGTGTAATTATTGTGTTCCTTTCCACTCTCAAAAGAGTTCAAGTTTGTTTCAAAAATAATTTGTCTGACAAATTATGTGATCATAATATCAGATGATATGGCAGATTTTTCTGGAGGTAGAAACTGTGGCACAGCCTTTGGGAAAGAATAAGAGTTACTGAGGCAAAGAGTGAAGGGATGGGGTTATTGGAAAGAGGAAATGGGAGGGTTGGGGAGAGGGAGGTACAAACCTCAGGAAAGCATAGAAAAAGTATCTGGAGCAAGAAACAGTGTGGTTTGTGCAGAAATTATAAAAATGTATATGCTGTTGGAGCATCAGAGGTAAGGCAGAAGTGGTAAGAGACTGAAGCCAGATACAATTGCTGAGGAGAATAGGGGTGGGATCCTTTGTTACATTATGAGTTTTTATAGCACCGATTAAAATGCCATTAATTTTCATATTCAAATAACCTCACTGTCTGGCTTTTAAGGGCCTCTACTCTAAAGATGAATGTATTATGATGGATTTCCCATATATATCTATGGGACATCTCTCTCTCTCTCTCTCTCTCTCTCTCTCTCTATCTATCTATATATACATATATATATATGTATATATAGCTAGATAAACTGAAGAAATACTTTTTAAGACTCTTAAAACATACTGCCAAATACTTAGCACTGTTTGAAGTATTTTTTTTTCCTAGAACAATTTTAAAATGTATAGTGTATTTAAGCATGGTATACTCAACTGAAGAGTTTATTCAGTGCTATGGAAAATTGTTTTCTCATAGGAAAAAACACCAAGATACTCAAACATAAGCATTTACATTTTAAGACAAATTGTCATGTGTTTAGATAATTTCACATACTTATTTTTGGCATGTTGTGAATTTAATAGTAAAATTCAGTGACATGTTTTCGATGCTTGATTTTGCAAGAAATTTCCAAAAAATTAAAAAACTAAAAAATCATAATCCTTATTCTAGACAAAATTATGTCTTTCAATCAAATTTCACCTTTCACATTTACCAAGTAGTAAATTCCACCAGAAAAATATTTAGTAGTTTAGTAGCTAGAAATGGGAGGATACTTCTTACTTTCACAACATTCTACATTGCCTCAGTTTACAACCTTTGAGTCCCAACTAATCTACTAGACATTTTAAATATATCATTTTATTATTCGCAACAATCCTTTAAGATACATATCCTAAGTTTAAAAGTGAGGAATTTGAGACACAGAGGTAGACAAAATTTAACCAAAATCAGGGCACCAATAATTGACAGACCTCAATTTTAAATTGAAATCTTTTTGTTGCAAAATCCAATGATGTTTTGAATACACTACATTGCCTCCTTTGCTTTATCAAGCTAATTTTAGACTCAAAATGGAGAATAAATATGGTGTTACATTTAATCATAATCTAAGCTTTAGCCATTTTTAAATTATTCCATTTATAGGACAGTCAAATCAGTCAGAGGAGATCAAACAAGGATCTAATAAAAATCACATTAAAATCAGTTTTACACCTGTAAGTGTAAACTACAACTTCTCGTTCCCAGCAAATCTCCTTTTTTCCAAAACTTTTAATCTCTTGTATGGAAACAAACAAAAAGAGGAGGAAGTATTTCCACTGTTTATTTTCTACTCTCCTAAAGCATTGCCTTTTGTCTACTGGTGTCTGTAGTTACCTTCATTGATACTGGTGTCTGTTTAGAGTAGTGCAGTATCATACCTCTTTGCCACTCACTCCTTTTCAATTTCATCACATCTTAACTAATAAATCTTCTGATTGAGGGGGAAAAATCACATCAGATTTAAATTGTCCCATAGCACCTCTGAGACTGCTCCAGACTTTAAGCTAATCCATTTATATTTTCTCATTAACTTTTCATCTTTAAAATGATTTTCCAATTCTTTTTCCATATGAAAAATTTCCAAATGAACCTTCAAGAAAAAAGTTTTTATGAGCCAGTCAGGAAATATTTCTACATTTTTTGACACAGACATCTATACATTGTCAAGTACAGTAACAGTTTAGAAAGCATGCATTTCTTCATTCTAAGACCTGACCCTTAGACAAGAACAAATAAATATGAGTCTGTAACCCTCGAACTGTAGAAAAGGAATCTTTTTATGCTTTTGCAATCTGTGAGTGAGTGTACCTGAGTATACTGTATTGAAATGTTAGAGAGAGGATGGAAAACAATTTATGCAGGACTAGGAGTAGTTAATCAAGGTGATTTTGTTGAGTTCATTTGTTCATGAACAGTCTCTGGGATCCAGAGGAATAAACTTCACAGGAGACTTTTAACATATTTAACTTGTATCCCTCCTGGTGTATTTTAACCTGTACTTTTGCTTCTTCACAATGTCTCTCATTCAAAATACTTTAGAAAAGTAAATCTATAACTAACTCTTCCAAAGATTTCTTCCTTTATATTTCAAAATTGAATTATTTTAACCTTTTGTAGAAGGCCAACCTGGAGCAATTCTAGCTATTTTTTCAAGGTTCCACTCTGAATCATCTTGTAATTATCCCTAACAGGAGATGAAAATATGAACACAGGACTCAGACAGAGTCCCACTGATGATTACGAAGTGGACTTCTAGTCCTGGCACGTTAACTCCAACATAACCCTTAAAAACTGTAACAAAATCTACATTATGACCACATAGAAGCAAATCCAAGATATGGACCGTGGCTAATAATAACATTTGCCTAGGGTTCTCTGCATGTCATAGATAACAAATATCTGTCAAAAGTATCACACTCTTAAAAAGTATATTTTCTATTATTTATGCATCAGTTTTGTTTCTTGTATCCCTTGCACTTCAGTTAGACATGAAATTACATGCTTACTGATGCAAGGAAACAGAACAAAGAAAATAAGAGTCAGTTTCTGGATTTCGGGTAAGGAGTAAGGGTGTATAGAAAATTGGACAGCAAAAGACAAGGACCACTGTCAAATACCAGAAAATATTTATTTTGTGGGGGACAGAGGAGAGTTCAAAGGGAATGAAGAGATCATTGAAGAGATCATCATAGTGAGAAAGGGTGAGAAAGGAGTCTGAGCTCCACACACCACTGAGACCTCCTCCTGCAATGACTGAGGCTTGTAATTTTATGAGGAACTAAGAGAAAAGTGGAGAACTATTGAGGAAGGAGATAGATGGGCTCCAGGCTAGGCATTTACAACTGGCCTCCTGTTCACACCTCCTGGGGTGAGAAGAAGATGAGCTCCAGGCCGGATATTCGTTACCAGCCCCTGTTTACATTTCCTGAAGCAAGAGACAAATGGGCTCCAGGACTACATATTTATGACTGGACTCCTGTCTAAATTTTGAGCTCTGCACCTTGTTATAAAAACCAGCAACAGGAATAGGGTAAATAACTGGACACTGGGCATTTTTATGGCAGGGACAGAGTGGGACTAAACCCTATTAAAGGCTCAAGAGGTCACACACGTCCCATCCTTAGGGCAAGGAAAACACTATGCATGTGCAAAAGCCTTCACGGGGTCAAAAAGGCAGGAGATGCCAGACCATAGTAAGTCCTGCTATCTCCTCCCAGAGGCATTTGCAGTGGGATCCATCTTAACTTAGGGGTGTGTGTGCACACAGGGGAGGGTCCAGAAACAAATTAGCCATGGGGCCAAAACAGTACAATTGGCCAAAAAGAAGACAAAGACCTGGAAAACCGACCCCTTATAAAAGACTTAAACTTCCCAAAAGGCGTGACTCTTATGAGTTCGCCTGTGAGTCTTTCCGCATGTACTTCGCTTTTACAATAAACATTTTACTTTTCTCTTTACCTTCTGCCTCCTTGCCTGAATTCTCTCCTGAAAAGGCAGGTAAGAACTAGGGACCCAGGCCCAAGCTGCTGGCCCCTCTGGTCCAGTGGTTAAGACTTCCGGTGCGGGAACTAAGATCTTGCTTCCTGCTACTGTTCTCTGCCGCTTACTGCTGCCTGCGTCCGAAATCACAATGTCTCATGTCAAGATCCCAGAAAGGCAGAAAGTCACCAGAGACCGCTGGTGATGTATTTTGGCAGTTTCTCTACTTCTTCGTATGAAATTAAAATAATAGATTAACTCATGACTATCTGAAAATGGAGCATAATTTTGAAGATATTTACACAGAAACACAATGGTTATTGTGAGCCCAGGGTAGGGGCATTTCTTAGCAGAGTCTATGAAAATACTTAATGAGTACCAAAATACCATCCCTCATACAGATATATCAACATATACAAGCATCCCCAGAGTGTATATGCATGCCGAAAAACAAACATAAGCAAACTTCTGTATTACTGAGGTTTTCTGGTTTTTGTTTTTTTTGTTTACCACCCACATGAAGGAAACCTTAAGCAAGTTACACAAAAATAAGAAAACCTATATGTTTTGTTTCATAACTGAATTTCTGCTTAAAATTGATACTACAAGAAAGTGTTCATCAAGTATTATATTAATCATTACTATCCTCTTTTATCTAAATTTGAATTTAATAAATGTATATGATAGTCGTGCATTTACTATTACCTAGTCACTATGTTAAACATTTTAAATTCATTATCCAATGTAATCCTCACAAAAATCTGTTAAAGTAGGTTTTATTATAATTTTCAGTTTACTGATGAAAACGATCAGGATTAGAGAGGTTGCATAAGAGAGGGCTAGTAAATTGCCTAAGGTCGGAGAGGTAATAAAAACAGCTGGTGCTCAGATCCATCTTTGTGTGCATCAAATCCATGTTTGTTTGCAAACAAACTGCCTTCAACTTGCATACAGTGCCAATTTAATTCAGAGAAGAGATGCTCCCTTGAAACTTTCTAGAGTTTGTCTTATTCCTTCAAAGAATGCAACCAGTTAGAGTAAATCTTTCTCAAAAGGAAAGATTTTGAAGCCTCACCATTTCCTTCTCTTCCACATTTGTATGAGAGCCACATAGACACAAGATCCTCATTATTGACATCATGCTTAAAGACATTCCATCCCATTCCTTTTTATGCGGTTTTGTTACTCTCCGGAATAATTAAATTGGAGTTAACTTTTTATATCCACTTGCTGCTTCTCTCTGAATGTTCTTCAGTGCCCTCTACAACGTTAGAAATTTATTCTTAAGCTGTGGTCCCAAGTAATTTTATAATAATTATCTTTGTTTCATCATAAAAGGCATTTGTGTTTTGAAAAAACAATCATTCTTATTAAATGCAGCTCTATATCATGATTACTGTTCTAGCCCAATTGTCTGAGTAGCAACTCAGGGAATATTCATGATATGAATTGAATTGGGTGAAAAGGGATATTCAAAACTGATCAGCTGGGAGAAAGGTGACTTATAAGATTAATGACAGGGCTTCCCTGGTGGCGCAGTGGTTGAGAGTCCGCCTGCCAACGCAGGGGACACGGATTCGTGCCCCAGTCGGGGAGGATCCCACATGCCGCGGAGTGGCTGGGCCCGTGAGCCATGGCTGCTGAGCCTGCGCGTCCGGAGCCTGTGCTCTGCAATGGGAGAGGCCACAACAGTGAGAGGCCCGCGTACTGCAGGAAAAAAAAAAAAAAAAAAAAAGATTAATGACAAGAGAATGAGGGAATGATTTGGGAGAAAGTTGAAGATTTCTGTGTAAAGCATGTTAAGTACGTTGTAATTTAGAGACGTTCAATAGGCAGGGAGGAATTCAGCTCTAGGTCTCTGGAAAGAGGTCAAACCTAGAGTGAAATACAGCAGGAACAAAATGGGCAGATGATTGGAGTCCGAGGTAAAGAGAAATTTTCTCTGACACTCAAGTGTGGTGACAGGAAACTCCAAGGTCACTAAAATAACTGCCCAATTCATCTTCTTTCCTGTCATCTCTCTTCTTTCCTGTTATCTGTCCTACCAATATACTTGATCCACTTTTCACCCAAATTTTTAAAACCTAATTCCTCTATTTCATATATGTTAAGAAATATTCCAGGCTGCCAGTACTAGTATCAGCTCTTAATAATGGAGCAAAAAGCAAAAATTACATGAGCCCCAAGATATTAGAAAGAAATTAGTTATAATCCTAAAACTTTTGAAGTATACCTAACCTCATTTAAAGCATGTTCCTTTTCTGTAATTAAAAAATAGACACATTTAAATTTTATTGTGTTTTTAAAAATATCTATGTATGTAATGGCTTTCCCGTCCATGTGCTTTGGTTAAAACATGATTACTTGGTCTCCCAAGACTGAACAAGGAAGAAATAAAAAATATGAGCAGACCAATCACAAGCACTGAAATTGAAACTGTGATTAAAAAACTCCCAACAAACAAAAGTCAAGGACCTGATGCCTTCACAGGCAAATTCTATCAAACATTTAGGGAAGAGCTAACACCTATCCTTCTGAAACTGTTCCAAAAAATTGCAGAGGGAGGAAAACTTCCAAACTTATTCTATGAGGCCACCATCACTCTGATACCAAAACCAGACAAAGATACCACAAAAAAAGAAAATTACAGGCCAATACCACTGATGAATATAGACATAAAAGTCCTCAAGAAAATACTAGCAATTTGAATCCAAAACCACATTAAAAGGATCATACACTATGATCAAGCAGAGTTTATCCCAGGAATGCAAGAATTTTTCAGTATCCACAAATCAATCAGTGTGATATACCACATCAACAAACTGAAGAATAAAAACCATATGATCATTTCAATAGTTGCAGAAAAAGCTTTTGGCAAAATTCAACACACATTTATGATAAAAACTCTCCAGAAAGTGGTCATAGAAGGAATACAACTCAACATAATAAAGGCCATATATGACAAACCTACAGCTAACATCATACTCAGTGGTGAAAAGGTGAAAGCAATTCCTCTAAGATCAGGAAAAAAACAAGGCTGTCCACTTTCACCACTTTTATTCAACATAATTTTGGAAATCCTAGCTATGGCAGTCAGAGAAGAAAAATGCATAAAAGGAATCCAAATTGAAAAAGAAGGAGTTAAACTGTCACTGTTTGCAGATGACATGATACTATACATAGAAAATCCTAAAGATGCTACCAGAAAACTACTAGAGCTCATTAATGAATTTGATGAAGTTGACAGTTACAAAATTAATAAACAGAAATCTGTTGCATTTCTATATACTAACAATGAAAGATCAGAAAGAGAAATTCAAGAAATTATCCCACTTACCAATGCTTCAAAAACAATAAAATACCAAGAATAAGCCTACTTAAGGAGAAAAAACACCTGTACTCTGAAAACTATAAGATGCTGATGAAAGAAATCAAAGATGACACAAACAGATGGAAAGATACACCATGTTCTTGGATTGGAAGAACCAAAATCATTAAAATGACTATACTACACAAGGCAATCTACAGATTCAATTCAATCCCTATCAAATTACCAATGGCATTTTTCACAGAACTAGAACAGAAAAGCTTAAAATTTGTATGGAAACTCAAAAGACCCCAAATAGCCAAAGAAATCCTGAGAAAGAAAAACAGAGCTGGAGGAATCAGGCTCCCTGACTTTAGACTATACTACAAAGCTATAGTCATCAAAACAGTATGGTACTGGCACAAAAATAGAAATATAGATCAATAGAACAGGATAGAAAGCCCAGAAATAAACCCACACACCTATGGTTAATTAATGTATGACAAAGGAGGCAAGACTATACAATGGTGGAAAGACAGTCTTGTCAACAAATGGTGCTGGGAAAACTGGACAGATACATGTAAAAAATAAAATTAGATCATTCTTTAACACCATACACAAAAATAAGCTCAAAATGGGTTAAACACCTAAATGTGAGATCAGACACTGTAAAACTCCTAGAGGAAAACATAAGCAGAACACTCTCTGACATAAATCACAATATCTTTTTCTATCCATCTCCTAGAGTAATGAAAATAAAAACAAAAATAAACAAATGGGACCTAATTAAACTTAAAAGCTTTCACACAGCAAAGGAAACCATAAACAAAACAAAAAGACAATGCACAAATTGGGAGAAAATATTTGCAAATGAAACAACTGACAAAAGATTAATCTCCAAAATATACAAACAGCTCATGTGGCTTAATATCACCAAAAACAAACAACCCAATCAAAAAAATGGGCAGAAGACCTAAATAAACATTTCTCCAAAGAAGACATACAGATGGCCAAGAGGCACATGACAAGATGTTCAACATCACTAATTATTAGAGACATGCAAATCAAAACTACAATGAGACATCACCTCACACTTGTCAAATAGCTATCATCAAAAAATCCACAAACCATAAATTTTGTAGAGGGTGTGGAGAGAAGGGAACCCTCTTACATATTTGGTGGGAATGTAAATTGGTAGAGCCACTATGGAGAACAGTATGGAGGTTCCCTAAAAACTAAAACTAGAGCTTCCATATGACCCTGCAATCCCACTCCTGGGCATATATCTGGAGAAAATATGGTCTGAAAGGATACATACACCTCAGTGTTCATTGCAGCACTGTTTACAATACCCAAGACATGGAAGCAACCTAAATGTCCACCAACAGATGAATGGATAAAGGAGATGTGGTACATATATACAATGGAATATTACTCAACCATTAAAAAGAATGAAATAATGCCATTTACAGCAACATGGCTGGATCTAGAGATTGTCACACTGAGTGAAATAAGTCAGACAGAGAAAGAGAAATACCATATAATATCCCTTATTTGTGTAATCTAAAAATAAATGATACAAGTGAACTTATTTACAAAACAGAAACAGACTCACAGACATAGAGAATGAGCTTATAGTTACCAGGGGAAAGAGTGGGGGAGAAGGGATAGTTAGGGAGTTTGTGATTGACATGTACACACTGCTATATTTAAAATGGATAACCAACAAGGACTTACTGTATAGCACAGGGAACTCTGCTAAATGTTATGTGGCAACCTGGATGGGAGGGGAGTTTGAGGGAGAATGTATACATGTACATGTATGGATGAATCGCTTTGCTGTGCAACTGAAACTATCACAGCATTCTTAATCAGCTATACTTCAATATAAAATAAAAAGTTAAAAAAAATGTGATTACTTGAAAAGCAATACATCTAATGCTAATCTAAATAAGAGATTATGCTTTTTTCCCTGTTTCTCATTACTATTGAACTGACTGTTCTAATACTCAGAAGTCTGGATGTTTTAGGCTTTAATGCTCAGAATAAAATATCATTTGTTATATTACTAAATTTGAGAAACTACTGCAAACTGAGATTATTCCCATCAGTGTAGTTTTCCGTTTCTGTTCCTAATGAAGCAATACAAGTCGGTTTTACCATGAATTAGCAAAAGTGCCATTAACAATAGTGTCCAATTAATGCTGAAATTTTCAATTTGTTTCATACCTAAAAAGCTATAGTGGTTCCTTCTAAATTATTAATAACATTAATCACCATTTTAATAGCTGCTATAGAAACTCAAAGAAAGGTGTTAGCTATTATTAGTTGAAATTATAACACTAAAGAAACTCAGGGGTTCAAGTTAAAAACTTTCCACTATACCCCTGAAAGGAAAAATCTAAAACTCTAATAAAAAGATCTTCAGAGAATGGAACTGAGGTGAGGAAAAAGGAAATAAATTTTTTCTTAAATATCATCTACTTTAAGTTCTCCATTTAAAGAGAGACTAGGAGCTTAATTTTTTGTGACTTTCAGAAAAGTTTAATTATTCAAGTGGAAAAAAAAAAAAACAGGGCTCTAGAAACAGACACCTAGTGGGGCAGCCCTGCAAAAGGAAACTAAGGGTGCATAATGTTTCTCTTTTACATCCTTACAGAAGGTCTATGAAAAATACAGCCATATCTTATCTGATATCGAAAGGAACAGATACACTGTAGCCATTTTCACAAAGTTGGGGCTTCTTGATTAGCACTCTCATACATATAGAAATGTATAGATAGATAGATAGATGTTTATATGTGTATGTATACATATGTATACATATATATACATATAAACAGTCTGCAACTTTTATGATTTTATTCTTTCAAACTTACTACCTTTGAAAACTAAGTATCTCACCTTCTCCCAATTAAGATTGAGAGGCGATCCAAATGGTTTAATCATCAAAAAGTTTCAAAGCCCACAAGGTAAGGTAAGAATCTGACTGCTCCCTCTGAATGTAAAAATAGCCTAAAAGCTACCAAAATGATAAGGAAAATATCCTGGAACATAAGCCCTATGTAGTTCTCTAATCTGATGATGGTCTACTCTTACTCCTCTCTTTGTTATTACTCATGCTGTTCCTCCCACTTGGAGTTCTCTTCATATCCTTCTGGTATCATCCAAAACCAAGATCATGGTACCTTCCTTTGGAATATACTAATTCAACTACCCTAATCTCAAAAGTTCTGTCTTCCCTATTTCTGCACTACTGCTCTTTGTAAGATTTTGCTTTTTTCTTTATTTAAATCATCTCCCAGCTAGACTGTAAGTACTTTAAGAACAAATGAATGCATCAGTATTATGATCATTATGAGCTCCTTAGCTCTGACTACTGCCACAGAGGAATCTGTAGTTACCAAAAACAGCTACACACTGAGCCTGAATTGACTCCTCTGTTATCACCTACACAATTTTGGACAAACATCAAAATGTTATTTGCTTCAGTGTCTTATTTATAAGGACTAAGGAGGATCTTATGTGTAAAATACTTAGTACATGCTTAGCACACAATAAAAGCTTAATGAATTTTAGAGAGTATACTAGTCATTCAGTTATTAAAGAAAGCATAGATATGCAATTTGCACAACTGCATGGGTGTACCATTTATATTGCAGTCTGTGTGCATAGCAGGATGGCACTCTATCTTTACTCTGTACATCACATAGGTATATCACATTCACTATTTTGTTTTCTTTTACTGCTTTTTGTCTGACTCTGTGCTAAGCTTTAAGAATACAATAATGGAAAAGATGCAATTTCACTGTCCTTCTATAAATCACCATCTATTATAAATTGAGTCTCATTTTATTACCATGAACATGGTAACCATTCTGTTCCCCCAACATTTAGTGTAGGAGTTGAGTTCTTTATTCTGCAAGAACATTGTGACGTTTCTTTGCTGCCAACTACCAAGTTCAAAGTTTTGATAGAAGGTATCAGACAGACATGATCTGTCAGCATGTCTCATTCTTAACTACTGATTTATATAAAGAAAAAATGAACATGTAAAGCCATGGGACTCTCCAAGTCCAAAAGTGAACACACCTCCAAAAAAATAAAGCAGTTTGATTTTTTTTTTCAAAACTCTTTCTTTCAGCGTTCCTTACAAGTTGTGAGCTATACCTCTCATTGGCTGAAGTTTGAAAATTCACCTCTGCTTTAAAAACTCTGTTTTTGTTTTGTTTTGTTTTTACTTTCCATTTCTTTGCCTTATACCATCTCATTCATGTTGGTCCTTTATCTCCAAATAATAGCTTTCTTCACACTGAGATAGGTACCTGAGGTGTGGTAACCAATAACAGATTACTGGTAGAAGATCCTTTTAAGTGAGCACAAATGGCCATCTAGGACACAAAATATCCCTGCACACCACCACTATGTGCAAATAGCTAATCAAGAGTGCATCCCTTTGAAACTATTCCCTGGATTTCAATTACAACCAAACATCAATAATTTTGACAGATTGAATATTTAATAGGCTCTTATTTTTTCTTTAACTCATCTAATTTAGACATTTCCCTCCTGCTACTCCATTGTAACTTCTATTGTTTAAGGTCACCAATATCTCTGAGTTACTTATTCCAATTATTAAATCTCAGTTTTCATTTTATTTGACCCTATTGGTAGTATTTGACACCATTGATCACTCCTTCCTATGTGGAAGGAAAAAAAAAAAACTTCTTGCTATTAGTTTCCTAAATTTAACACTCCCCTAATTTTCTTTCCTACCTGGCTAGCTCTTTCTCATCAGGCTCTTTTGCTTGTTTCTTCTCATTTCTCTTACCTTTTAAGTTCAGAATGTTCCAGGTCTCATTACTTGGACAATTTCTCTTCTCTCTATATACTAATTGCCTTGTTGATTTTATCCAATCTTATGGTTTTGGTTACTATCTAATGATGCTATTTCTCAAATGTATAAATTCAGGTCAGAGTTATCCTTATCTCCAAACTTATGTATATGAAATGTACAAGTTAAAGTGATAGATCATATGTGCAGCAACAAAACAAGTTTTAATAAATTTAGGAAGATTGAAATTATATCAAGCATCTTTTCAGATTATGATGGTATGAAATGAAAAATTAATCACAAAAAAGAAAACTGGAAAAATCAACAATATGTGTAGATTAAACAACATGCTAGTAAACAACCACTGGATAAACAAAGAAATCAAAGGGGAAATCAAAATTACCTCAAGACATCAGCAACATGATAGAATGAAAAATTTACCTTTGTCTCTCCCCTTCAATCTTCAAACAGTAAAGCATTCATAACTCAACAAATGTGCCTCTGCCCAACACAACAGGGTCTCAGATAATTCAACACATTTGCACATCTAAAGGTGGGTGAACTGGAACTTACAGAGGAGGCAGAACTGAGGGAACACCAGAGAGGGTGCCTGAAATCCCAGCTATCTGACCACAGCAGTGAAGCACACAGCTTCAGAGAACCCAGTAACAGCAGAGAAGGCAGCACAAAAGACTTCAGCCACCCAACCACACCAGAGCCCAGGGCCAAGCTGGCAGAGCTTGTGAAATTTACAACAACAGAAAAGTGAGGCACATGTATGACCCCAGCTCCCTGTACCTCCATGGGGGAGCCTGTGTCTCAGGGGATCCCAGACACAAGAAAAGAGTCCACCATCCAAGTGAAGACAATGTATCTGGCAAAACCAAGGCAGTGATGTAAGAAGCAAGAATGAAGGCATGGAGCCACACCTCTTACAAAGACAATGGAGGCTGGAAAGTGCCACTCCCAAATATATCCAGAGGCATCTCAGGTAAGAAAAATGAAAAATTTCAGTGATAGTGCCACCTGCCAGAAAACAAAAGCAAGGAATCTAACCCTTAACCTCTCAATTAATATCAAATGCACCAGAAGAGAAACGATTCATCATACAACATGAAAAACCACAGTAACGTTACAGCACAAAAAGAAAATGACAATTCTCCAGAAACCAACTTTAAAGTCGCAGAATACTGTGATCTAACTGAAGGAGACTTCAAAACAGCTGTCATGAAGAAACTCAGTGAAATACAAGAAAACACAGAAAGCAGTTTAATGAGATCAGAAATAAAATTAATGAACATAAAGAACACTTTACTAGAAAGCTTGAAACTCTAAAGAAAGAACCAAACTGAAATTCTGCAAGTGAAGGACACAACATACAAGATAAAAAATGCATTTGAAAACACTGGAAATAGAGAAGACCTTATGGAAGAGATAATTAGTGAGCTTGAATATATAATATAGAAATGATACAAGTAGAAGAGGAAAGGGAAATTAGATATAAAAAATGAAGAAATACTACAAGAGTTATCCAGCTCTCCTAGGAAGGGCAACATTAGGGTAATGGGTATCCCAGAAGGAGAAGAGAGGGAGAAGGGAGCAGAGAGGTTATTTAAAAAAATAATAGCTAAGAACTTTCCAAACTTGGGGAAAGAACTGGATATACAAGTCCATGAAGATAAGAGAAAACCTAATTAACTCAATGCAAAAAGACCTTCTCCAAGACACATAGTATTAAAATTGTCAAAAGTAAATGACAAAGAAAGAACTTTAAAGTCAGCCAAATACAAAAAGATGGTAACATACAAAAGAAGTCCTGTTAAGCTATTGGCAGCTTTTTCAGCAGAAACCTACAGGATAGGAGGGAGTGGAAAGAAATTCTCAAAATACTGAAAGATAAAAACTGTCACCCAATAATACTCTATCCAGTAAAGTTATCATTCAGATATGAAGAGGAAATTAAGGCTTTCCCAGACAAACGAAAGCTGAGTGAGTTCATCAACACTAGACTTGCCTTACAAGAAATGTTAAAAGGAGCTCTTCTACCAGAAGCAAACCAACCAAAATACAGAAAGCTTTAAGCAATGTGATAACTAGAGAGAACTGGAAAACTGCAACTCTCTATCAAAATAGATTTTTAAACACTCTATTATACTAAGGTTAAAGGGAGAAAAAAAAGAGCAGAAAAATAACTATAGTGATCATAGTTTGGTAACAAATTCACAACATAAAAAGAGATCATTTAAGATAGCAAAAACATAAAATGGAAAGAGGAAAAGAACAGAACTCACAGAGGCAAATGAAAATAAGATACTATCAGCAGAAAAAAGACTCTCTTATCTAAGAATTATTTTATACAAACATCAGGGTAATGGTAAAACATAAACATAGAACAGAGACATGAAACATAAAAAAAGGAGAAAACTGAGAAAATATCATAGAAAACAACAAAACCAAAATGGCAGAGAGAAACAGAAGAAAAAAGAAAGAATGGAGCAACCAGAATACAAAAGATAAAATGGCAGTACTAAGTCCTCCTCTATCAATAATCACCCTAAATGTAAATGGATTGAATTCACAAATCAAAAGACATAGAGTGGCTGGATACATTAAAAAACAATATCCAATCACATGTTGCTTCCAGAAGACTCACGTCTGTTCTAAAGACACAAATAGAATAAAAGTGAAAGGGTGGAAGATGATACTCCAAGCAAATAGCAGCCAAAAGAAAGCAGGTGTAGCCATACTCATATCATATAAAATAGACTTCAAGCCAAAAAAGATAACAAGAGACAAAAATGAACAGTATATAATAATAAAAGGGGCAATTCATCAAGAAGACATAACACTAGTTAATATATATGTGCCTAACATAGGAGTACTTAAATATATAAAACAGTTATTAACAGACTCAAAGGGAGGGAGGAGATCAAGATGGAGGAGTTGGAGAACATGAATTCACCTTCCCCCATGAACACATCAAAAATACAACTATATGTGGAGCAGTTCTTACTGAAAACAAACTGGAGACTGGCAAAAAGACTTATACAAGCAAGGCTGTAAAGAAAGATGCAACAGGAATTGGGTAAGAAGGGAAGAGAAGTGATTAGATCAGGACCTGTGCCACTAGGAGGGGACACAGAAGAGGAGAAGGATTACACAGGCTCAGTGATCCTCCCTGGGGAGTGAGAAGATTGAACCACATATTGGGAAACCAAGTTATGAGGTCCAAACCAGGAAGATAAGTCCCCTTAGCTGGTTTGAAAAAGTGGGACTAACAGGAGGGTGGTAAGAAACCTAGACTGTACTGAAGAGCACGCACATGGTTGCTTACTCCTGAGAACAAGGTGGAGGAAGCAGATTGAAACTACATAGGACTCTAGCTGGTTTCCCTCAACCACCTCAGTGCAAGCCCTGACCCGCACTGAGCAACCATGCCCATACCTCTAGCTCCATCACAGCACCACATTAAGGAGAAGGCTACCTTTGCCAAAGAGAGCATGCAGTTGGTGCGGATGGAGCCAGCTCAGACACAGCATGGCATCAGAACAAGGCAAGGGTGGCTGTTACTGGCATTCGTGGAGGCAACAGATCAGGAGAGGTATGGAGCTATGATTGGTGTGCCAAGACAATCCCAGCATTTGCCCCAGCCCACAACACAAGCCCACTTTGGCCCCTCTTGCTCCAGTGCTGCTCCCCTCGGTGGGAATGTGCCATGCTGAAAGGGGAGAGGGTGAAAACTTAGGGAATGGAACTAGCTCAGACCTTACCCTAAGGGCTTCTGCTCCAGCACCCTGGGACACAACCCCACTCCCCAATAGGGTGGTGACAGCCACTGAACATAGGAGAAACCCTGGCTCACACCTGGCTCTGGCTGTAGCCACTCTATCTCCAGCCCTCCCCATCCCCCTACACCACAAAGGTGATAGCTGCAAGTACAACCCAGGAAAAAATGTGACCCATGTTCACTTCAAATCCAGCTCTCCCACAAAAGCCACTGGGCACAAACAAACTGCACAGGATCACTCCCACAAAAGGACAGCCCTCAAGAATGAGACAGTTAACTGTTTCAGCTAAGTTCATAGACACAGAGAAAATTAAACAAAATGAGAAGATGGAGGAATTTGTTTCAAACAAAAGAACAAGGGAAAGATCCTGAAAAAACAACTAATGAAATAGAGATGATTAATTTACCAGATTAAGAGTTCAAAGCATTAGCAATAAGAATGCTAACTGAACTGGGAAAAAGAATAAATGAGCCCAGTGAGAATTTTAACAAGGTACTATAAAATATAAAAGGGAACAACTCAGAGATGAATACAATAGCAGAAGTGAAAAACACACTAGAAGGAATTAATAGCAGATTAGGTGGTACAGAAGAATGCATAAGTCATCTGAAAGATTAGGATATTGGAAATCACTCAATAGAACAGGAAAAAGAAAACAAATTTAAGAAACGAGAACAGTTTATGGGCTCTCTGGGATAACATCAAGGTACCAACATTCACATTATAGGGGTCCCAGGAGGAGAAGAGAAAGAAAGGGTTTCTTTCTCTTCTTGTATGGCTGAAAACTTCCCAAACCTAAAGAAAGAAACATATCCAGGTAAAGGAAGCACAGAGAGTCCCAAGTAAGATGAATCCAAACAGACCAACAACAAGACATATCATAATTAAAATGGCAAAAGTTAAAGATAAAGAGAGAATTTTAAAGGCAGCAAGAGGAAAACAAAGAGTCACTTACAAGGGTACTCCCGCAAGGTTATCAGCTGATTTTTCTGCAGAAACTTTGCAGGTCAGAGGGAGTGACATGATATACTCAAAGTGTGGACTCAAAGTCTACAACCTAGGATACTCTATCCAGAAAGATTATCAATCAAAATGGGAGGAGAGGTAAAGAATGTCTCAGATAAGTAAAAACTGAAAGAGTTCATCAATACTAAACAAACCCTACAAGAAGGGTTAAAAGGTCTTCTCTAAGTGGAAAAGAAAAGACTACAACAAAAAGTAAGAATTTATAGGAAAGGAAAAATCCAACTACTAAGGCAAATATATAGTAAAGGCTGTGGATCAACCACTTAAGTAAGCTAGTATGAGGATTAAAAAACAAAATATTGTATAATAGTTATTGTAGTTATATTCTATAACTACAAAAAACTGATAAGGGAAGACATGGAGATATAACTATGACTTCAAAACCACAAAACTTTAGGGAGGGGACTAAAAAATGGAGATTGTTTAGAATGTATTTGAACGTACATGACTATTAGTTTAAAATAGATATAGGCAAAAGTTAAGATATATGAACCCTGTCGTAACCACAAACCAAAAACCTACAATAGATACACAGAAACTAAAGAGAAAGGAACACAAGCATACCACTAAAGAAAATCATCAAAACCTACAATAGATACACAGAAACTAAAGAGAAAGGAACACAAGCATACCACTAAAGAAAATCATCAAATCACAAAGGAAGAAATGAAAAGAAGAAAAATTAGAGAAGAACTAAAAAAGAAAAAAAAACTGCTAGAAATCAAGTAACAAAATAACAATTAGTACATACCTACAAATAATCAATTTAGACATCAATGAACTAAATACTACAATCAAAAGACATAGGGTGGCTGATTGGCTGAAATAAAAGACATATCTATATGCTACTTACAAGAGACTCACGTCAGAGCTAAGGATGCACACAGTATGAAAGTGAGGATGTGGAAACGATATTCCGTGCATATGGAAATGAAAGGAAAGCTGGAGCAGCAATATTCATGTCAAACAAAGTACACTTTAAAACAAAGTCTATAACAAAAGACAAGGACTTTCTATATTGATAAAGGGATCAATACAAGAAAAGAATGTAACATTCATTAATGCATATGCACCTAATATAGGAGCACTTAACTATATAAAGCAAATATTCACAAACATAAATGGAGAAATTGAGAAAATACACTAATAATAAGGGACTTTAAGAACCCACTTATATCAATGGATAGATCATCCAGACAGAAAAGCAATAAGAAACAGAGGTCTTAAATGATAAAATTGACAAGTTTGACTTAATAGATATTGATAGGACATTCCACACAAAAACAGCAGAATACACACTCTTTTGAAGTGCATGTGAAATGTTCTCCAGGGTAGATTACATTCTAAGCCACAAAAAAGTCTTAACAAATTTAAGGGGATAGAAATTACACCAAGCATTTTGCCAAACATAGCAGCATGAAACTAGAAATAAATTACAGGAAGAAGAGGGGGGAAAACACAAATATGTGGAGACTGAGCAACACACAAATAAAAAAATCAATGGGTTAATGAAGAAATTAATCAGTAAGTCAGAAAATACCTCTGGACAAGTGAAAATAAAAACAAAAATTTCCAAAATCCAAGGAGTTCCATAAAAGCATTTCTAAGAGTAAAGTTTAGAGCAATACAGGCCTAATTCAATAAATAAGAAAAATCTCAAATAAACAACTTACACTACCATCTAAAGGAAGTAGAAAAAGTACAACAAGCAAATCCCAAAGTCAACACAATGAAGGAAATAATAAACATCAGAAAGGAAATAAATAAAATAGAGACAGAAATACTATAGGAAAGAAATGATCAGTGAAACTTAGGCCTAGTTGTTTGAAAAGATAAACAAAATTGATAAACTTTTAACCAGGCTCATCAAAGAAGAAAAGAGAGAGGACCCAAATAAACAAATTAAGAAATGACAGAGAAGAAATTACAACTTATTGCTAAGATACAAAAAAATCATAAAAGAATACTACAAAGAGGTATATACCAACAAATTGGAAAACCAGACAATAATGGATAAATTTCTAGAAATATAACATTAAAGAGGAAATAAACAACCTGAACAGACCAATCACCAGTAGTGTAATTAAATTAGCAATCAAAATCTCCCAGTAAACAAAAGTCTAGGACAAGATGGCTTCACAGGAGAATTCTACCAATCATAAACAAGAGTTAATACCTATTCTTCTCAAACTATTCCAAAATATTGAAGAGGAGGGAACACTCACAAATTCATTCTATGAGGCCCTGATAACCGAACCAGAAAAAGACACTACAAAAAAAGAAAATGACAAGGCCAATATATCTGATGAATTATAGATGCAAAATTCTCAACAAAATATTAGCAAACCAAATTCAACAATAAATAAAAAGGATCACACACCGTGATCAAGTGGGATTTACTCCAAGGATGCAAGAATGTTTCAATATCAACAAATCAATGTGATACACCACATTAACAAAATGAAAGATACAAATCATGTGATCATCTGCCTAGATCCAGACAATGCATTTGATAAAATTCCACATCAATTCATGATAAAAACTCTCATCAAAGGTAGTGTAGAGGGAACAAAACTCAACATAATAAAGGTCAATTTTGAGTAACCCACAGATATCATATCCAAAGGTCAACAGTCAAAAATCTTTCTCCCAGACAGTGGGAAGTTGGTGGAAGAGTAAGACGCGGAGATCACCTTCCTCCCCACAGATACACCAGAAATACATCTACACGTGGAACAACTCCTACAGAACACCTACTGAAGGCTGGAAGAAGACCTCAGACCTCCCAAAAGGCAAGAAACTCCCCACGTACCTGGGTAGGGCAAAAGAAAAAAAGAAAAAACTGAGACAAAAGAATAGGGACGGCACCTGCACCAGTCGGAGGGAGCTGTGAAGGAGGAAAAGTTTCCACACACTAGGAAGCCCCTTCGCGGGCGGACACTGCGGGAGGCAGAGGGGGGAGCTTCAGAGCCGCGGAGGAGAGCACAGCAACAGGGGTGCAGAGGGCAAAGCGGGGAGATTCCCGCACAGAGGATCGGTGCCGACCGGCACTCACCAGCTGGAGAGGCTTGTCTGCTCACCCGCCGGGGCGGGCGGGGCTGTGAGCTGAGGCTCGGGTTTCGGTTGGCGGCTTGAACATAGCCTGAAGGGGTTAGTGCACCACGGCTGGCCGGGAGGGAGTCTGGGGAAAAGTCTGCACCTGCCGAAGAGGCAAGAGACTTTTTCTTCCCTCTTTGTTTCCTGGTGTGCGAGGATAGGGGTTTAAGAGCACTGTTTAAAGGAACTCCAGAGACTGGCGCGAGCCGCAGCTAAAAGCGCGGACCCCAGAGACGGGCGGGAGACGCTAAGGCTGCTGCTGCCGCCACCAAGGGGCCTGTGTGCGACCACAGATCACTATCCACACCCCTCTTCCGCGGAGCCTGTGCAGCCCGTCACTGCCAGGTTCCCGGGATCCAGGGACAACTTCCCCAGGAGAAAGCACGGCGGGCCTCAGGCTGGTGCGACGTCACGCCAGCCTCTGCCGCCGCAGGCCTGCCCTGCACACAGTGCCCCTCCCTTCCCCCCAGGCTGAGTGCGCCAGAGCCCCCAAATCAGCGGCTCCTTTAACCCCGTCCTGTCTGAGCAAAAAACAGACGCCCTCCAGTGACCTACATGCAGAGGCAGGGCCAAATCCAAAGCTGAGCCCCTGTGAGCTGTGAGAACAAAGAAGAGAAAGGGAAATCTCTCCCAGCAGCCTCAGAAGCAGCGGATTAAAGCTCCACAATCAACTTGATGTACCTGCATCTGTGGAATACATGAATAGACAACGAGTCATCCCAAATTGAGGAGGTGGGCTTCGAGAGCAAGATCTATGATTTTTTCCCCTTTTCCTCTTTTTGTGAATGTGTATGCTTCTGTGTGAGATCTTGTCTGTATAGTTTTGCTTCCACCATTTGTCCTAGGGTTCTATCCGTACATTTTTTTTAAAAAAAAAAATTTTTCTTAATAATTAATTTTAATAACTTTATTATACCTTTCTTTCTTTCTTTCTTTCTTTCTTTCTTTCTTTCTTTCTTTCTTTCTTTCTTTCTTTCTTTCTTTCTTTCTTTCCTTCCTTCCTTCCCTCCTTTAGACAACGAATCATCCCAAACTGAGGAGGTGGTCTCTGAGAGCAAGATTTATGATTTTTTCCCCTTTACCTCTTTTTGTGAGGGTGTATGTATATGCTTCTGTGTAAGATTTTGCCTGTATAGCTTTGCTTCCAACATCTGTACTAAGGTTCTATTAGTCCCCTTTTTTTTTCTAAATAAGTATTTTTTAATTCAATAACTTTATTATACTTTATTTTATTTTACTGTATCTTCTTTCTTTCTCTCTTTTTTCCTTCTTTCCCTCCTTCCTTCCTTCTTCCCTCACTCCCTCCTTTCTTTCCTTCTTGCCTTCTTTCCTTCTTTGCTTCTTTCGTTCTTTCTTTCTTTCTTTCTTTCTTTCTTTCTTTCTTCCTTCCTTCCTTCCTTCCTTCCTTCCCTCCCTCCTTTCTTTCTTTCTTTCTTTCTTTCTTCATACTTCTACTAATTCTCTCTACTTTTTCTCCCTTTTATTCTGAGCTGTGTGGATGAAAGGCTCTTGGTGCTCCAGACAGGAGTCAGGGCTCTGCCTCTGAGGTAGGAGAGCCAACTTCAGGACACTGGACAAAAAGAGACCGCCGAGATCCACATAATATCAAACGGCAAAAATCTCCCAGAGACCTCCATCTTAACACCAGCACCCAGCTTCACTCAATGACCAGCAAGCTACAGTGCTGGACAACCTATGCCAAACAACTAGCAAAACAGGAACACAAACCCACGCATTAGCAGAGAGGCTGCCTAAAATCATAAAAAGGCCACAGACACACCAAAACACACCACCAGACATGAACCTGCCCACTAGAGAGACAATAGCCAGCCTCATCCACCACAACACAGGCACTAGTCCCCTCCACCAGGAAGCCTACACAACCCACTGAACCAACCTTAGCCATTGGAGACAGACATCAAAAACAGCAGGAACTACGAACCTGCAGTCTGCAAAAAAGGAGACCCCAAACACAGTAACATAAGCAAAATGAGAAGACAGAAAAACACACAGCAGATAAAGGAGCAAGATAAAAATGCACCAGACCTAACAAAGGAAGAGGAAATAGGCAGTCTACCTGAAAAAGAATTCAGAATAATGATAGTAAGGATGATCCGAAATCTTGGAAATAGAATGGACAAAATGCAAGCAACAGTTAACATGGACCTAGAAGAAATAAAGATGAAACAAGCAATGATGAACAACACAATAAATGAAATTAAAAGTACTCTAGATGGGATCAATAGAAGAATAACTGAGGCAGAAGAATGGATAAGAGACCTGGAAGATAAAATAGTGGAAATAACTACTGCAGAGCAGAATAAAGAAAAAAGAATGAAAAGAACTGAGGACAGTCTCAGAGATCTCTGGGACAACATTAAACGCACCAACATTCGAATTATAGGGATGCCAGAAGAAGAAGAGAAAAAGAAAGGGACTGAGAAAATATTTGAAGAGATTATAGTTGAAAACTTCCCTAATATGGGAAAGGAAATAGTTAATCAAGTCCAGGAAGCACAGAGAGTCCCATACAGGATAAATACAAGGAGAAATACACCAAGACACATATTAATCAAACTGTCAAAAATTAAATACAAAGAAAGCATATTAAAAGCAGCAAGAGAAAAACAACAAATAACACACAAGGGAATCCCCATAAGGTTAACAGCTGATCTCTCAGCAGAAACCCTACAAGCCTGAAGGGAGTGGCAGGACATATTGAAAGTGATGAAGGAGAAAAACCTGCAACCAAGACTACTATACCCAGCAAGGATCTCATTCAGATTTGATGGAGAAATTAAAACCTTTACAGACAAGCAAAAACTGAGAGAGTTCAACACCACCAAACCAGCTTTACAACAAATGCTAAAGGAACTTCTCTAGACAAGAAACACAAGAGAAGGAAAAGACCTATAATAACGAACCCAAAACAATTTAGAAAATGGGATAAGGAACATACATATTGATAATTACCTTAAATGTAAATGGACTAAATGCTCCCACATAAGACACAGATTGGCTGAATGGATACAAAAAGAAGACCCTTATATATGCTGTCTACAAGAGACCCACTTCAGACCTAGAGACACATATAGACTGAAAGTAAGGGGATGGAAAAAGATATTCCACGCAAATGGAAACCAAAAGAAAGCTGGAGTAGCAATTCTCATATCAGACAAAATAGACTTTAAAATAAGGACTATTAGAAGAGACAAAGAAGGACACTACAAAATGATCAAATATCGATCCAAGCAGAAGATATAATAATAGTAAATATTTATGCACCCAACATAGGAGCACCTCAATAGATAAGGCAAATACTAACAGCCATAAAATGGGAAATCGACAGTAACACATTCATAGTAGGGGACTTCAACACCCCACTTTCACCCATGGACAGATCATCCAAAATGAAAATAAATAAAGAAACACAAGCTTTAAATGATACATTAAACAAGATGGACTTAATTGATATTTATAGGACACTCCATCCAAAATCAACAGAATACACATTTTTCTCAAGTGCTCATGGAACATTCTCCAGGATAGATCATATCTTGGGTAACAAATCAAGCCTTGGTAAATTTAAGAAAATTGAAATTGTATCAAGTATCTTTTCCGATCACAACGCCATGAGACTAGATATCAATTACAGAAAAAGACCTATAAAAATTACAAACACATGGAGGCTAAACAATACACTACTTAATAACGAAGTGATCACTGAAGAAATCAAAGAAGAAATAAAAAAATACCAAGAAACAATTGACAATGGAGGCACAACGACCCAAAACCTATGGGATGCAGCAAAAGCAGTTCTAAGGGAGAAGTTTATAGCAATACAAGCCCACCTGAAGAAGCAGGAAACATCTCGAATAAACAACCTAACCTTACACATCAAGCAATTAGAGAAAGAAGAACAAAAAGAAACCCCAAAGCTAACAGAAGGAAAGAAATCATAAAAATCAGATCAGAAATAAATGAAAAAGAAATGAAGGAATCAATAGCAAAGATCAATAAAACTAAAACCTGCTTCTTTGAGAAGATAAACAAAATAGATAAACCACTAGCCAGACTCATCAAGAAAAAAAGGGAGAAGACTCAAATCAATTGAATTAGAAATGAAAAAGGAGAGGTAACAACTGACACTGCAGAAATAAAAGAGATCATGAGAGATTACTACAAGCAACTCTATGCCAACAAACTGGACAATCTGGAAGAAATGGACAAATTCATAGAAATGCACAAGCTGCCAAGACTGAATCAGGAAGAAATAGAAAATATGAGCAGACCATTCACAAGCACTGAAATTGAAACTGTGATTAAAAATCTTCCAACAAACAAAAGCCCAGGACCAGATGCCTTCACAGGCGAATTCTATCAAACATTTAGAGAAGAGCTAACACCTATCCTTCTCAAACTCTTACAAAATATAGCAGAGGGAGGAACACTCCCAAATTCCTTCTATGAGGCCACCATCACCTTGATACCAAAACCAGACAAGGATGTCACAAAGAAAGAAAACTACAGGCCAATATCACTGATGAACGTACATGCAAAAATCCTCAACAAAATACTAGTAAACAGAATCCAACAGCACATTAAAAGGATCATACACCATGATCAAGTGGGGTTTATTCCAGGAATGTAAGGATTCTTCAATATACGCAAATGTATCAATGTGATAAACCATATTAACAAATTGAAAAAGAAAAACCATATGATCATCTCAATAGATGCAGAGAAAGCTTTTGACAAAATTCAACACCCATTTATGATAAAAACCCTGCAGAAAGTAGGCATAGAGGGAACTTTCCTCAACATAATAAAGGCCATATATGACAAGCCCACAGCCAACATCATCCTCAATGAAAGCATTTCCACTAAGATCAGCATCCTCAATGAAAGCAACTGAAAGCATTTCCACTAAGATCAGGAACAAGACAAGGTTGCACACTCTCATCACTGTTATTCAACATAGTTTTGGAAGTTTTAGCCACAGCAATCAGAGGAGAAAAGGAAATAAAAGGAATCCAAATCAGAAAAGAAGAAGTAAAGCTGTCACTATTTGCAGATGACATGATACTATACATAGAGAATCCTAAAGATGCTACCAGAAAACTACTAGAGCTAATCAATGAATTTGATAAAGTAGCAGGGTACAAAATTAATGCACAGAAATCTCTGGCATTCCTATATACTAATGATGAAAAATCTGAAATTGAAATCAAGAGAACACTCCTATTTACCATTGCAACACAAAAAATAAAATATCTAGGAACAAACTTACCTAAGGAGACAAAAGACCTGTATGCAGAAAATTATAAGACACTGATGAAAGAAATTAAAGATGATACAAATAGATGGAGAGATATACCATGCTCTTGGATTGGAAGAATCAACATTGTGAAAATGACTCTACTACCCAAAGCAATCTATAGATTCAATGCAATCCCTATCAAACTACCACTGGCATTTTTCACAGAACTAGAACAAAAAATTACACAATTTGTATGGAAACAAAAAAGAACCTAAATAGCAAAATCAATCTTGAGAACGAAAAAAGGAGCTGGAGGAATCAGGCTCCCTGACTTCAGACTATACTACAAAGCTACAGTAATCAAGACAGTATGGTACTGGCACAAAAACAGAAAGATAGATCAATGGAACAGGATAGAAATCCCAGAGATAAACTCACGCACATATGGACACCTTATCTTTGATAAAGGTGGCAGGAATGTACAGTGGAGAAAGGACAGTCTCTTCAATAAGTGGTGCTGGGAAAATTGGACAGATACATGTAAAAGTATGAGATTAGGCCACTCCCTAACACCATACACAAAAATAAGCTCAAAATGGATTAAAGACCTAAATGTAAGGCCAGAAACTATCAAATTCTTAGAGGAAAACATAGGCAGAACACTCTATGACATAAATCACAGCAAGATCCTTTCTGACCCACCTCCTAGAGTAATGGAAATAAAAACAAAAATAAACAAATGGGACCTAATGAAACTTCAAAGCTTTTGCACAGCAAAGGAAACCATAAACAAGACCAAAAAATAATGCTCAGAATGGGAGAAAATATTTGCAAATGAAGCAACTGACAAAGGATTAATCGCCAAATTTACAAGCAGATCATGCAGCTCAATAACAAAAAAAAACAAACAACCCAATCCAAAAATGGGCAGAAGACCTAAATAGACATTTCTCCAAAGAAGATATACAGACTGCCCACAAACACATGGAAGAATGCTCAACATCATTAATCATTAGAGAAAGGCAAATCAAAACTACAATGAGATATCATCTCACACCCGTCAGAATGGGCATCATCAAAAAATCTAGAAACAATAAATGCTGGAGAGGGTGTGGAGAAAAGGGAACACTCTTGCACTGCTGGTGGGAATGTGAATTGGTTCAGCCACTATTGAGAACAGTATGGAGGTTCCTTAAAAAACTACAAATAGAACTACCATATGACCCAGCAATCCCACTACTGGGCATATACCCTGAGAAAACCAAAATTCAAAAAGAGTCATGTACCAAAATGTTCATTGCAGCTCTATTTACAATAGCCCAGAGATGGAAACAACCTAAGTGCCCATAATCAGATGAATGGATAAAGAAGACGTGGTACATATATACAATGGAATATTACTCAGCCATAAAAAGAAACGAAATTGAGCTATTTGTAATGAGGTGGATAGACCTAGAGTCTGTCATACAGAGTGAAGTAAGTCAGAAAGAAAAAGACACATACCGTATGCTAACACATATATATGGAATTTAAGAAGAAAAAAAAAATCTCATGAAGAACCTAGGGGTAAGACAGGAATAAAGACACAGACCTACTGACGAAAGGACTTGAGGATATGGGGAGGGGGAAGGGTGAGCTGTGACAGGGCGAGAGAGAGTCATGGACATATACACACTAACAAACGTAAGGTAGATAGCTAGTGGGAAGCAGCCGCATGGCACAGGGATATCAGCTCAGTGCTTTGTGACCACCTGGAGGGGTGGGATAGGGAGGGTGGGAGGGAGGGAGACGCAAGAGGTAAGAGATATGGGAACATATGTATATGTATAACTGATTCACTTTGTTATAAAGCAGAAACTAACACACCGTTGTAAAGCAATTATACCCCAATAAAGATGTTAAAAAAAAAATCTTTCTCCCTAAAACCAGAAAACCAATAAGGATGCCCACTCTCACCACCTCTATTTCACATAATATTGGAAGTCTTAGCCACAATAGTCAAGAAAAAGAAATAAAAGGCATCAAGTTTGAAAGGGAAGAATAAAACTGTCACTATTTGCAGACAATATGATACTATATATAGAAAGCCCTAAAGTCTCCACAAAAAACTTTTAGAACTAAGCAATGAAATCTGTAATTTTCAGGATACAAAACTAATATACAGAAACCTTTTGATTTTCTAAACACTAATAATGAGATACCAGAAAGAGAAAAAAAAAATCGCTCTTAAAATCACATCAAAGAGAATAAAATAACTAGGAATAAACTTAACCAAAGAGATGTAAAACATATACTCTGAAAACTATAAAACACTGATAAAGGAATTTGAAAATGATACAAAGTAATGGAAAGATATCCCATGTTCTTGGATTGGAAAAATTAATAGTGTTAAAAGATCCATGCTATCCAAAGCAACCTACAGATTAACACAAAAACTATCAAAATACCCATGACTTTTTTGACAGAACTTGAACAAATAGCCCCACAATTTATACAGAAACACAAAAGACCCTGAATCATCAAAGAAATCTTGAGAAACAACAACAAAACTGGAGGTATCATATCTCTTGACTTCAGACTATACTACAAAGCAATAGTAATCAAAACAGTATGGTACTGATACAAAAAACAGACACATAGATCAATTGAACAGAATAGAGAGCCAATAAATAAATCCATGCACCTTTGGTCAGTTAAGCTATGACAAAAGAGGCAATATTATACATCGTGGAAAAGACAGAACATTTTCTCACACCATATTAAAAAAAAAAAAACTCAAAATGGAATAAAGACCTAAATGTGAGACCTGAAACCATTAAATTCCTATAAGGAATTATGTCATAGGCAGAATACTCTTTGATGTAAATCATAGAAATATTTTATTGGAGTTGTCTCATAAGGCAAAAGAAATAAAAGCAAAAATAAAGGCATTTGCACAGAAAAGTACACTTTGAAAATATGAAAAGATACCTATTGAATTGGAGAAAATATTTGCAAACGATATGACTGATAAAAGCTTAATATCCAAAATACATAAATTGCTTATACAACTCAATGGCAAGAAATCAAACAACCCAATTAAAAAATAGGCAGAAAACCTGAATAGACATTTTTGCAAAGACATACAGATGGCCAGAAAGAACATGAAAAGAGGCTCAACATTGCTAACCACCAGGTAATGGCAGGTGAAAACCACAATGAGATATTATTTTACACCTGTGATAATGGCTATCATCAGAAACTCTTCAAGTAAGAAGTGTTGGTGAACATATGGAGAAAAGTGAACACAGTTGGTGGGAATGTAAATTGGTGCAGCCACTATGGAAAACAGTATGGAAGTTTTTTCAAAAAATAAAATGAGAACTACCATGTGATCCAACAATTCCACTCCTGTGTATTTATCTGAAGAAAATAAAACCACTAATTCGAAAAAATACATGAACCTCAGTGTTCACAGCAGCATTATGTACAATAGCCAAGGTATGATAGCAGCCTAAATGTCCATCAACAGATGAACATATAAAGAAGATGTAGTATATTTATACAATGAAATATTACCCAGAGAAAGACCAATCCTCTATGTTATCACTTAAATTAGAAACTAAAAAATAATTTAACTAATGAATATAACAAAACAGAAATAGATTCACATGTATAGAGAACAAGCAGTGATTACCACTGGGTAGAAGAAAGATGGGCATGGCAAGATAGGGGTAGGGGTTTAAGAGGTACAAACTACTATGTATAAAACAAATAAGCTGCAAGAATATACAGCACAGAGAAAATAGTACAGCACAGAGTATATAGCCAATATTTTATAATAACTTTAAACAGAGTATAATCTATAAAAATATTGAATCACTATATTGTACATCTGAAACTCATATAACATTGTAAATCAACTATACTTTAATGCAAAATATAGCCATTTAAAAAATAGACTTAAAGGGAGAAGTTGACAGCAACACAATAATAATAGGGGTCTTTAACATCCCACTAACATCAATGGATAGAACATCAAGACAGAAAATCAACAAGGAAATAGTAGTCTAAAATGAAACGTTAGAACGGATGGATCTGATAGAGATGTACAGAACATTCTATCCAAACAGCTGAATACACATTCTTCTCAAGTGCACATGGAAAGTTTTCAACAATACACCATATGTTGTGACACAAAACAAGTCTCAGAAAATTTAAGATTGAAATCATATCAAGCATCTTCTCCAATCACAATGGAATGCAACTAAAAATCAAGTACAAGAAGAAAACTGGAAAAGTCACAAATATGTGGAGACTGAACAACTGCTAGGTCAATGAAGAAATCAAAGGAGAAATAAAGTATTACCTGAAGACAAATGAAAATGAAAATACAATATACTGAAAGCTATGAGATACAGGAAAAGTGGTACTAAGAGGAAAGTTTACAGCAACACAGACCTACCTCAATAAAAAAGAAAAATCTCAAATAAACAATATAATGTTATACTTAAAGGAGCTAGAAAAAAATGAAGCCCAAAGTTAGCAGAAGGAAGAATATAATAAAGATCAAAGCAGTAATAAATGAAATAGAGGTTAAAAGATGGTAGTTAAGATCAATGAAACTAAGAGTTGGTTCTTTGAAAACATAAATAAAATCAACAACCCATTAAGTAGATTCATTGATGAAAAAGAGAGAAAGAAAGACCTGATACAATCAGAAATGAAAAAGAAGAAATAATAGTAGATACCACAGAAATACAAGGGATTATAAGAGAATATTATGAACAGCTATACACAAATCTACTGGACATCCAAGGAGGAGAAATGTACAAATTCTTGGAATTATACAACCTTGAAAGACTTATATGGATGAAACAGAAAATCTGGATAGACAAATCACTAGTACAACAATTAAAACAGTAATCAAAAGTTCCCAAAATATGAAAGTCCATGTCCATATGGCTACATAGGTGAATTCTACCAAACTTTCAATTATTTAATACTTATTCTTCTCAAACTATACCAAAGTATTAATGAGAAGGAAATGCATCCTAACTCATTTTACAAGGCCAACATCATTCTGATACCAAAACCAGACAATGATAACACTAATAAAATTAAAGGCCAATATCTCTGATGAATATTGATGCAAAAATCCTCAACAAAGTATTTGTAAATTGAATTTAACAATGCGTCAAAAGGATCATATACCATGACCAAGTGGGATTTATGTCAGTCATGCAAGGATGTTTTAACAACCTCAAATCAATCAACATAATACACCACCTTAAAAAAATGAAGGATAAAAATCATATGATCATCACAATACACACAGAAAAAGCATTTGACAGGATTCAATACCCATTTATGACAAAAACTCTCAATAAATTAGGTACAGAAGGGACATAACATAATAAAGCCCATATATTACAAACCCCTAGCTAACATCATAATCAATGGTGAAAATTGAAAGATATCACTCTAAGATCAGAAGCATGATAAGGATGCCTACTCACACCACTCCTATTCAACACAGCATTGGAAGTCGAAGCCAGAGCTATTAGGCAAGGAACACAAATAAAATGCATCCAAATTAGAAAGGAAGAAGTAAAACTGTCACTATTTGCAGATGACATGATTTTATATATATAAAACTCTAAAGCCCCCACAGAAAAACTATTAGAAATAGCAAATATGGTAAAATTACAGGATACAAAATCAACATACAAATACCTCTTTCATTTTTATATGTTAACAATGAGCTAGCAGAAAGGGAAATTAAGAAAACAATCCCATTTATAATCATGACAAAAAGAATAAAATACCTAGGAATACTTTTAACCAGGGAGGTAAAAGACTTGTACACTGAAAACTACAAGGCATTGTTGAAAGAAATTGAAAACAGTACAAATAAATAAATAAAAACCTATTTTGTGTTCATGGATTGGAATAATTAACATTAACAAAATGTCTTAATTACCTAAAGTAATCTACAGATTTAATGCAATTTCTATCAAAATTTCTAGGACATTATTCACAGAAATATAACAAATTATTCTAAAATTTATATGAAACCACAAAGGATCCCAGATGGCTAAAGCAATCCTGAGAAAAAAAGAACAAAGTTTGAGGTATCACACCCTCTGACTGCAAACTGTACCAGAAAGCCATAGTAATCAAAACAGCATGGTATTGGCAGAAAAACTGATAGATCAATGGAACAGAAATGAGAGTCCAGAAATAAACCCATGTGTATGTGGAAAATTAAAGGATAAAGGAGCAAAGAATGTACAGTGGAAAAAGGATAGTCTCTTCAACAAATGATGTTGGGAAAACTAGACAACCACAGCAAAATAAATAAATAAATGAACTGGACCACTATGTAATACCATATATAAAAATTAACTAAAGATTGATTAAAGACTTGAATTTAAGACCTGCAAGGCCATAGACATTGGTCTTAGCAATATATTTTTAAATATGTTTCCTCAGGCAAGGGAAACAAAAGCAAAAATAAACAAATGGAATTATATCAAACTAATAAGCTTCTGCACAACAAAGTAAACCATCAATAAAAACACAACCAACTGAATGGGAGAAGATATTTGAAAATGATACATCCAAAAAGGGGTTAATATCCAAAATATATATAGAACACATACAACTCAACAACAACAAAACAAACAACATCATTAAAAAATGGCAGAGGAGCTGAAAATATATTTTTCCAAAGAAAACATACAGATGAGCAGCAGGCACAAGAAAAGATGTTTAACATCACTAATTATTAGGGAAATGCAAATCAAAACCACAATGAGATATCACTGTCAGAATAGCTAGCATCAAAAAGACAAAAGCAGTAAATGTTGGCGAGGATGTGGAGAAAAGGGAACCCTCGTACATTGTTGGTGGGAATGTAAATTGGGGTATCCCCTATGGAAGGCAGTATGGAAATTCCTCAAAAAATTAAAACTTGAACTACCATATGATTCAGCTATCCTACTTCTGAGTACTTACCCAAAGAAGAGAAAAACACTAATCAGAAATCACATAAAAAAAAAATACCTAGGAAAAATCTTAACCAAGGAGGTGAAACTCTTACACACTGAAAACTATAAAACATTGATAAAGGAAAGTGAAGATAATTCAAAGAAATTGAAAGATGTACCATGATCTTGGATTAGAAGAAATAGCCATACCACTCAAAGCAATCAACAGATTTAATGTGATACTTACCAAAATACCCACAACATTTTTCACAGAACTTGAACAAATAATCCTAAAATTTGTATGGAATTACAAAATACCCAAAATTAATGAAGCAATCCTGAGGAAAAAGAACAAAGCTGGATGCATAACCCTGTCAGACTTTAGACAATACTACCAAGCTAAAGTAATTAAAATAGCACAGTATTGGCACAAAAACCAGACATATAGGTCAATGGAACAGAATAGAGAGCCCAGAAATAAACCCACACACCTACAGTCAATTAACTGATGACAATGGAGGCAGGAATATACAATGGAGAAAAGACAGCCTCTTTAGCAAGTGGTGTTGGGAAATCGGGACAGGTACACGTAAATCAATGAAATTAGAACATACTCTCACACTATATACAAAAATAAATTCAAAATGGTTTAAAGACCTAAATATAAGACATGACACCATAAAGCTCCTAGAAGAGAACATAGGCAAAACATTCTCTGACATAAATCAGGGCAATACTTTCTTAGATCAGTCTCCCAAGGCAAAATAAATAAGAGCAAAAATAACTAATAGGACCTAATCAAACTTAAAACTTTTGCACAACAAAGGAAACCATAAACAAAATGAAAAGACAACCTATGGACTGGGAGAAAATATTTGCAAATGATGCAACTGACAAAGAGTTAATATCCAAAATATATGAACAGTTAATACAGCTCAATATCAAAAAAACAAACAACCCAATCACAAAGTGGGTAGAAGACCTAAATAGACATTTCTCCAAAGAAGACATACATATGGCCGACAGGAACATGAAAAGACATTCAACAATGTTAATCATTAGAGAAATACAAATCAAAACCACACAATGAGGTATCACCTCACACCTGTTAGAATGGCTATCATCAAAAAGGACACAAATAATAAATGCTGAAGAGAGCGTAGAGAAAAATGAACCCTCATACACTGTTGGTGGGAATAGAAATTGGTGCAGCCACTATGGAGAATACTATGGAAGTTCCTTAAAAAATAAATAAAAATAGGGCTATCGTATGATCCTAGCAATCCCACTCGTGGGCATATATCTGGAAAAGGTGAAAACTCTAATTCAGAAAGATACATGCACACCAGTGTTTATAGCAGCACTATTTACAATAGCTAAGACATTTACAATAGCTAAGACAAAAGTACCTATCAACAGACTACTGGTTTAAGAAGAGGTGATATATATATATGGAATATTACTCAGACATTAAAAGGAATGAAATATTGTCATTTGCAAGATGGATGGACCTAGACAGTATCATCCTAAGGGAAGGAAGCCAGACAGAGAACGACAGGTATCATATACTATCACTTATATGTGGAATCTGTTTTATAAACAGAAAGAGACTCACAGACATAGAAAAAAACATCATTACAAAAGGGGAAAGAGGAGGATAAATTAGGAGAAAGGGATTAATGGATACAAATTAATAAACATAAAACAGATAAACAACAAGTATTTACTGTATGATACAGGGAACTATATTCAATATCTTGTAATAACCTACAATGGAAAACAATCTCTCTCTATATATATGTATATATGTATATATATACATAACTGAATCACTTTGCTGTATACCTGAACTAAAATAATATTGTAAATCAACTATACTTCATATTAAAAAGCAGAATATTGAAAACTAATAAATAAAGAAATAAAAACAAAATTAAAGAACAAACCAAACCAAATCAAAACAAAAATGTGATACAAAGAACTCAGTATTGGTTATCAGAGGGGAAGGAGTGAGTGGGAGAGTGAGATGCATGAAGGAGATGAAATGTTTGGGTATGGTGAGGGATGGAAAATAAATTTTTGTTGGTTAGTGAAAGAAAGAAGAAAAAGGGGGGAGGGAGGGAGGAAGGAAGGAAGGAAGGAAGGCAGGAAGGAAGGAAGGGAGGGAGGGAGGGAGGGAGGGAGGAAAGAAGGAAGGGAGAAATAACAAGCGTTGGCAAAGATGTGGAGAAAAAGGAATCCACTTACACTATTGGAGGAAATGTAAACTGGTGCAGCCACTATTGAAAACAGTATGGGGGGGCTTCCCTGGTGGCACAGTGGTTGAGAGTCCACCTGTTGATGCAGGGGATTCGTGTTCGTGCCCCGGTCCGGGAAGATCCCACATGCCGCGGAGTGGCTGGGCCCGTGAGCCATGGTCGCTGAGCCTGCGTGTCTGGAGCCTGTGCTCCACAACAGGAGAGGCCACAAGAGTGAGAGGCCCGCATACCGCAAACAAAACAAAACAAAACAAAACAAAAACAGTATGGGGATTCCTCAAAACATTAAAAATAGAGTTGCCATATAATCTAGTTATTCCACTTCTGGGTATTTATTCAATGAATATGAAATCACTAATTTGAAATAATAGACACTCCCCTATGTTCATTGCAGCATTATTTTCAATAGCCAGAATATGGAAACAAATTAAATGTGCTTTAATGGATGAATGGATAAAGAAGATGTGCTATATATATATACAATGGAGTACTATGCAGACATAAGAAAGAAGAGTGAAGTCTTGCCATTTGCAACATGGATGGACCTTGAGAGTATTATGTTAAGTCAGATGGAGAAAGACAAACACCATAGAGCTTCCCTATCAAAACCAAACCAAACCAAACTCATAGATACAGAGAACAGTTTTGTGGTTACTGGGGGGTTGAGGAGTGGGTGGGCAAAATGTGTGAAGGGGATCAATTGTATGGTGACAGATGGTAACCTAGACTTATGATGTTGTTTACTTTGATGTGTATACAAATATCAAATTATAATGTTACACACTTGAAACTTACATTATATAACAATTTTACCTACATAAAAAATTAAAAATCTAAATAAATAAATAAGGAAAGTCATATTTCTGATCAGACCCTCAAAATTTCCTTCTGCTATAGTTTTCCCCATCTAAATAAGTGGCAAATGCAGTATTCTGGTTATTCTGTCAAAAACCGTTTTCTTTCATATCCATTAACATCATTTTTCCAAATACATTAAGAATTTGACCACAGATCTCTACCTCCACCACCATCTCCCAGTTTTATGCCACCATTATTTCTCATCTGGATTAATGTAGTAATATTAATGTCTCTCTTCTCCTGTCTTTGTCCCTCATAATTTAGTTTCAACATAGAAGCATAGCTTCCCATGCTGCAAATCCCTTACAGCAGCCTACAAAGTCCTACAGGAACTGTTCAGTCCCCTCAGTTCTCTGATCTCATTTCTTCCTACCTTTCTTACTATTCACTCCATTCCAGCCACATTGTCCTTGCTGCCCCTCAAATATTCTAGACTCACTCCTGCCTCAAAAGTTTGAATAATTTTTTCTCTGTACTTAAAATGTTCTTTTCCTAGATGTCCAGGTGGCTTATTCTCTCACCTACTCTTGGTCTTTGCTCAAATATCCTCTTTTCAGTGAACTTCCTTCAAAAAACATATTTGAAATTGTAGGCCTCTTTCCATCATTAACCCACTTTTTCACTCCACTGTTATTCTCCATAGTTCTTTGAACCATCTGACATACTTTATATTTTAATTACTTATTTTATTTATTTTATGTCTCTCTGCACCCTCCTTCTCTCCTCTCCCCAAAGACTCCACCAGAATGTAAGCTCTTTGAAGGTTTGTTCACTACTGAATCTCTAGTGCCTGGTTCAATGCTGGGTATATAGTAGATGCTCAATATATGTTGAATAAATGCATATAAATCTAAAGAGGTATGAAATAATTAAGCACCTCCACTTTCCCCTCCTTTAGACATTCTGAGATCTTTTATCTTTCTTCTCAGTATCTTATAAGCAATTCCTTGTTTTATGAAACATTTTCTAATAATCATTTGTACCTCATTAGAAATTCTAAATTTCCAGTTCCATGACATTCTTCTCTTAAATACCTGTTACCTATAAATTTCAAGAGTATGTTTCACCTTAAATAGATATCAGATGATAGAGAAATGATGGTGCCTCTTTTCTGTGCTCCTGAATTTACTGTCTTACCTAGACCCTATTTGAATCATCTCTGCTGCCTAATCCTTGTGCACTTGCTAACACTGATAACTTATACAGTATAATTGAGAGAAAAATGGGGTGAATGCATCTTATTCAAACTCAGTTATGCAGGCACAGTTTTGTCATCGCTGGATAAGACTGGCTAAGCTTACAGCTAGGTATTACCCGCTTGGCTGATTTAGTCTTCTCTTTCAGCCACATAAAAATGCCACCTGCTATTCGCTTGATTGAAGATGGAATGATGTGAGAATCTAGTAAAGAAGACAGAAAAAATAACACATTTGTGATTCATGTGTTTATATTAATTCTCATTCTCTCTCCTTCCCTCTTTCCATCTCTCTCCATCATATCTCTTTCAGAACAGACTATGTTTACTCCAATATAGAGCCCATTACATTATTGTACTTTTGGTTTCATCCTGGACTATTTTTTTCTCAAAATATATCTGTCTATTCAACTGGCTCTTCTGTGAAAAGATTATTGATAGCTGAGTCTACATCAGAGATTTTCAGTGAGATACAGCATATTCCCCAACATTCTAAAAAGAAGATTTATAATGTCATTGTAGAATATCATTCAGAAACCATGGCCCATTAAGTTGCAACTGATGCTTAACTAATGTGCTTTCTCTTGAAGTGCCTATCTTTCCACAGCAACAGATAGCAATATGCGAAAGAGATGGAGACATGATGGGTGACAGTTCAGCTTGAAATTGCTATACAGGAGAAAGGCTAACTAGAGTTCAAAGGGAATTTTATACTCATATACACTCATGTCTGAGGCAGTAGACTTTCTTCAATAAGATTAAAAATTCTTACCTACCTAGACTAAATCTGATATTTTCACCCATATTTTAACTAAATTAAAGAAACCGAAGAGAAAATAGTATATGGATTTATAAAAATGTAAATCAGTTACCTAGCAATAAAAAACAGTCATTGCATACTCTTTGCATCTTCAGATCAAGGGGAAAAAAAAATCTTTGCAGTTCTTATTCATTTTTAATATACCTATATCTTCAGTTTTCAGAGATGACACTATTGATGATTCCAATAATATTGTAATTATTCTCATAAACAGGAAAATTAAATTTCCACAAAATGTTGCTAGACATCCTCATACTGATGCCTAGAAAATACTGTAAATGCAACACATTAAAAACTCAACTGCTTCTCTGTCCCAGGCTACTTGTTCCTCCTTCTTTCAGGGAAAGAGAATGGCACAGTAATTAACAACCAGGACTCAGGTGTAAGATTACATGAATTTGAATCCCAACTCTGAAACTAGCTAGTTCCTTAACTCTGGGCAAGTGTCTTAACCTCCCTGATCCTTAATTTTTTTCTTCTGAGAAATGGGAATAATAAGAGCATGTATGCCTCAGAGGTATGTTTTAAGGCTTATATAGAAAACTCTGTATGAGTATTAACTATTTTGTTATTATTAATTCTTTGTTTTCTGTCCTGATTAATAGCAATGTTGATCTTTCAAGTTACCCAAACTAAAATTTTGAAGGTCATATATTTTAAAGCTTTCCTTTTAAAATAATTTAGTTACCAAGTACTATTTCCTTTTTTAATTTTTTTAAATTGAAATATAGTTGACTTACAATGTTGTGTTAGTTTCTGGTGTGTGTGTGTGTGTGTATACATATATATATATATATATATATATATATATATATATATATATATATATATACTTTTTCATATTCTTTTCCATTATAGGTTATTATGAGATATTGAATATAGTTCCCTGTGTATTATATAATAGAATCTTGTTATTTATCTATTTTATATTTAGAAGTTTGTATCTGCTAATCCCAACCTTCTAATTTATCTCTCCACCACCCCTTTTCCCATTTGGTAACCATAAGTTGATTTTCTATGTCTGTAAGTCTGTTTCTGTTTTGTAAATGAGTTCATTTGTCTCATATTTTAAATTCTACATGGAAGTGATATCATATGATATTTATCTTTGTCTGACTTACTTCACTTAGTATGGCAGTCTCTAGGTCCATACATGCTGCTGCAAATGGTATTATTTCATTCTTTTTTATGGATGAGTAATATTCCATTGTATAAATATACCACACCGTCTTTATCCATTCATCTGTAAATGGACTTTTAGCTTTCTTTCATGTCTTGGCTATTGTAAATAGTGCTGTTATGACTTTGGGGAGCATGTATATTTTCAAATTACAGTTTTCTCCAGACATATCCCAGGAGTGGGATTGCTGAATCATATGGTAACTCTATTTTTAGTTTTTAAGGACCCTCCATATTCTTTTCCATAGAGGTCGCACCAATTTACATTCCCATCAACAGCGTAGGAGGGTTCCCTTTCCTCCACACCCTCTCCAATATTTATTATTTGCAGACATTTTAATGATCGTCATTCCAAAACCAAGTTACTAATTCTACCACAGTAAAAACTATTTTATCTGCCCCTCTCCTTTTCATTCTCTCTATCATTATAGAAGTTCCTACCTAAATTATAATTTTCTCATTGAAATTATTGAATGAGATTCAGCTGTTCTATCACCTTCCAATCTATCTGTCATATGGCTTTCTGACTTATCTTGCTAAAACTGAGTGAAGACATAGTCCCTCTTTCCCTAAAAAATTCAATACCTCCCATTATCTACAGAAAATCCCCACACTCTTTCAACGGTGTTCTAGATTTTCCAAAATCTAGTCATAAGCTACTCTTCCAAGTTTTATGTTGTTACAAACTTTACAGTCTCCATACTTAGTTTTCACTTTTTTTTTTTTGACATATGTATTGGAATATAATTGCTTTACAATAGTGTGTTAGTTTCTGTTGTATAACAAAGTGAATCAGCTATACATAAACGTATATCCCCATATCTCCTCCCTCTTGTGTCTCCCTCCCACCCTCCCTATCTCACCCCTCTAGGTGGACTCAAAGCACCGAGCTGATCTCCCTAGGCTATGTGGCTGCTTGCCACTAGCTATTTTACATTTGGTACAGTATAGATGGCCATGCCACTCTCTCACTTTGTCCCAGCTCTTCCTTCCCCTTCTGCATGCCCTCAAGTCAATTCTCTCCATCTGCATCTTTATTCCTGTCCTGCCCCTAGGTTCTTCAGAACTTGTTTTTTTTTTTTTTTTAGATTCCAAATATATGTGTTGGCATATGGTATTTGCTTTCCTCTTTCTTACTTACTTCACTCTGTGTGACAGTCTCTAGGTCCATCCACCTCACTACAAATAACTCAGTTTTGTTTATTTTTTATGGCTGAATAATATTCCATTGTATATATGTGCCACATCTTCTTTATCCATTCATCTGTCAGTGGACACTTAGGTTGCTTCCAACTCCTGGTTATTGTAAATAGAGGTGCAGTGAACATTGTGGTACATGACTCTTTTTGAATTATGGTTTTCTCAGGTTATACACCCATTACTGGGACTGCTGGGTCATATGGTAGTTCTATTTTTAGATGTTTAAGGAACCTCCATACTGTTCTCCATAGTGGCTGTATCAATTCACATTCCCACCAGCAGTGCAAGAGGGTTCCCTTTTCTCCACACCCCCTCCAGCATTTATTGTTTGTAGATTTTTTGATGACAGCCTTTCTGACTGGTGAAAAGGGATACCTCACTGTACTTTTGATTTTCATTTCTCTAATGATTAATGATGTTGAGCATCCTTTCATGTGTTTGTTGGCAATCTATATCTTCTTTGGAGAAATGTCTATTTAGGTCTTCTGCCCATTTTTGGATTGGTTTGTTTGTTTTTGTTTTTTCAGGTTTTATTTTTGGTATGCAAGCCTCTTACTGTTGTGGCCTCTCCCGTTGTGGAGCACAGGCTCAGGACATGCAGGCTCAGCAGCCATGGCTCATGGGCCCAGCCGCTCCGTGGCATATGGTATCTTCCCGGACCGGGGCATGAACCCAAGTCCCCTGCATCGGCAGGTGGACTCTCAACCACTGTGCCACCAGGGAAGCCCAGTTGTTTGTTTTTTGATACTAAGCTGCATGAGCTGCCTGTATATTTTGGAGATTAAGCCTTTGTCAGTGCTTCATTTGCAAATATTTTCTGTCATTCTGAGGGTAGTCTTTTCATCTTGTTTATGGTTTCCTTTGCTCTGCACAAGGTTTTAAGTTTCATTAGGTTCCATTTGTTTATTTTTGTTTTTATTTCCATTTCTCCAGGAAGTGGGTCAAAAAGGATCTTTCAGTGATTTATGTCATAGCGTGTTCTTCCTATGTTGTTCTCTAAGAGTTTTACACTGTGTGGCCTTACATTTAGGTCTTTAATCCATTTTGAGTTTAGTTTTGTGTATGGTGTTAGGGAGTGTTCTAATTTCATTCTTTTACATGTAGCTGTCCAGTTTTCCCAGCACCACCTATTGAAGAAACTGTCTTTTCTCCATTGTATATTCTTGCCTCCTTTGTCATAGATTAATTGACCACAGGTGTTTGGGTTTATCTCTGGTCTTCTATCCTGTTCCACTGATCTATATTTCTGTTTTTGTGCCAGTACTATACTGTTTTGATTACTGTAGCTTTGTAGTATAATATGAAGTCAGGAAGCCTGATTCCTCCAGCTCTGTTTTTCTTTCTCAAGATTGCTTTGGCTATTCGGGGTCCTTTGTGTTTCCATACAAATTGTGAAAATTTTTGTTCTAGTGCTGGGAAAAATGCCATTGTTAGTTTGATAGGGATTGCATTGAATCTGTAGATTGCTTTGTGTAGTAGAGTCATTTTCACAATGTTGATTCTTCCAATCCAAGAACAGGTATATCTCCCAATCTGTTTGTCTCATCTTTAATTTCTTTCATCAGTGTCTTATAGTTTACTGCATACAGGTCTTTTGTCTCCTTAAGTAGGTTTATTCCTAGATATTTTATTCTTTTTGTTGCAATGCTAAATGGGAACGTTTCCTTAATTTCTCTTTCAGATTTTTCATCATTAGTGTGTAAGAATGCAAGTGATTTCTGTGCATTACTTTTATACCCTGCTACTTTACCAAATTCATTGTTTAGTTCTAGTAGTTTTCTGGTAGCATCTTTAGGATTCTCTATGTATAGTATCATGTCATCTGCAAACAGTGACATCTTTACTTCTTCGTTTCCGATTTGGATTCCTTTTTCTTCTCTGATTGCTGTGGATAAAACTTCCAAAACTATGTTGAATAATAGTGGTGAGAGTGAGCAACCTTGTCACATTCCTCATCTTGGTGGTAATTATTTCAGTTTTTCACCATTGAGAACGATGCTGTCTGTGGGTTTGTCATATATGGCTTTTATTATGTTGAGGTAAGTTCCCTCTATGCCTGCTTTCTGGACAGTTTTTATCATAAATGGGTGTTGAATTCTGTCAAAAGCTTTTTCTGCATCTGTTGAGATGATCATATATTTTTATCCTTCTATTTGTTATATGGTGTATCACATTGATTGATTTGTGCATATTGAAGAATCCTTGAAATCCTGGGATAAACCCCACTTGATCATGGTGTATAATCCGTTTAATGTGCTGTTGGATTCTATTTGCTAGTATTTTATTGAGGATCTTTTCATCTATGTTCATCTGTGTTATTGGTCAGTAGTTTTCTTTTTTTGTAACATGTTTGTCTGCTTTTGGTATCAGAGTGGTGGTGGTCTTGTAGAATTAGTTTGGGAGTGTCCTCCATCTGCTATATTTTTGAAGAGTTTGAGAAGGATAGGTGTTAGCTCTTCTCTAAATGTTTGAAAGAATTTACCTGTGAATCCATCGTGTCCTGGGCTTTTGTTTCTTGGATGATTTTTAATCACATTTTCAACTTCAATGCTTGTGATTAGTCTGTTTATATTTTCTATTTCTTCCTGTTTCAGTTTTGGGAGGTTGTGCTTTTCTAAGAATTTGTCCATTTCTTTCAGGTTGTCCATTTTATTGGCATATAGTTGCTTGCAGTAATTTCTCATGTTCCTTTGTATTTCTGCTGTGTCCATTGTTACTTCTCCTTTTTTCATTTCTAATTCTACTGATTTGAGTCTTCTTTCTTTTTTTCTTGATGAGTCTGGCTAATGCTTTATCTTCTCAAAGAACCAGATTTAGTCTTATTGATCTTTGCTGTTGTTTCCTTCATTTCTTTTTCATTTATTTCTGATCTGATCTTTATGATTTCTTTCCTTCTGCTAACTTTGCAGGCCTTTTGTTCTTCTTTCTCTTATTGATTTAGGTGTAAGGATAGGTTGTTTATTTGAGATGTTTCTTGTTTCTTGAGGTAGGATTGTATTGTTATAAACTTCCTTCTTAGAACTGCATTTGTTGCATCCCAAAGGTTTTGGGTCATCGTGTTTTCATTGTCATTTTTTTCAAGGTATTTTTTAATTTCCTCTTTGATTTCTTCAGTGATCTCTTGGTTATTTAGTAGTGTATGGTTTTCCTCCATATGTTTGTATTTTTCACAGATTTTTTTCTTGTAATTGATATCTAGTCTCATAGTGTTGTGGTCAGAAGATACTTGATAAGATTTCAATTTTCTTAAATTTACCAAGGCTTGATTTGTGATCCAAGATATGATCTATCCTGGAGAAAGTGCCATGAACACTTGAGAAGAAAGTGTATTCTGCTGTTTTTGGAAGGAATGTCCTATAAATATCAATTAAGTCCACCTTGTTTAATGTATCCTTTACAGCTTGTGTTTCCTTTTTTATTTTCATTTTGGATTATCTATCCATTGGTGAAAATGCAGTGTTAAAGTCCCCTACTATGATTGTGTTACAGTCGGTTTCCCCTTTTATGGCTGTTAGCATTTGCCTTATGTATTGAGGTGCTCCTATGTTGGGTGCATAAATATTTACAATTGTTATATCTTCTTCTTTGATTGATCCCTTGGTCAGTATGTAGTGTCCTTTGCCTCTTCTAATAGTCTTTATTTTAAAGTCTATTTTGTCTGATTTGAGAAATCCTACTCCAACTTTCTTTTGATTTCCATTTGCAGGGAATATCCTTTTCCATCCCTTCGCTTTCAGTCTCTGTGTGTCCCTAGGTCTGAAGTGGGTCTCTTGTAGACAGCATATACATGGGTCTTGTTTTTGTATTCATTCAGCCAGTCTATGTGTTTTGGTTGGAACATTTAATCCATTTGAGATAGTATCAATATGTGTGTTCCTATTACCATTTTCTTAATTGTTTTGGTTTGTTTTTGTAGATGTTTTCCTTTTCTTGTGTTTCCTGCTTAGAGAAATTCCTTTAGCATTTGTTGTAAAGTTGGTTTGGTTTTGCTGAATTCTCTTAGCTTTTGCTTGTCTGTAAAGGTTTTAATTTCTCCATTGAATCTGAATGAGATCCTTGCTGTGTAAAGTAATTTTGTTGTAGGTCTTTCTGTTTCATCACATTAAATATGTCTTTCCACTTCCTCTGGTTTGCAGAGTTTCTGCTAAAAGATCAGCTGTTAATCTTATGGGGATTCCCTTGTGTGTTATTTGTTGCTTCTCCATTGCTGCTTTTAATATTTTTTTTTATTTTTATTTACTTTTTGATAGTTTGATTAATATGTGTCTTGGCGTGTTTCTCCTTGGATTTATCCTATATGGGATGCTCTGTTCTTCCTGGATTGATTGACTCTTTCCTTTCCCATATTAGGGAATTTTTCAGCTATAATCTCCTCATATATTTTCTCAGTCCCTTTCTTTTTCTCTTCTTCTTCTGATACCCCTATAATTCGAATGTTGGTGTGTTTAATGTTGTCCCAGAAGTCTCTGAGACTGTCCTCAATTCTTGTCATTCTTTTCTCTTTATTCTGCTCTGTGGTAGTTATTTCCATTATTTTGTCTTCCAGGTCACTTATCTGTTCTTCTTCCTCAGTTATTCTGCTATTGATTCATTCTAGAGAGTTTTTAATTTCATTAATTGTGTTGTTCATCATTATTTGTTTGCTCTTTAGTTCTTCTATGTCCTTGTTGAATGTTTCTTTTATTTTCTCCATTCTATTTGCAAGATTTTGGATCATCTTTATTATCATTACTCTGAATTCCTTCTCTGGTAGACTGCCTATTTCCTCTTTATTTGTTTGGTCTGGTGGCTTTTTACCTTGCTGCATCATCTGCTGTGTATTTCTCTGTCTTCTCATTTTGCTTAATTTATTGTGTTTGGGGTCTCCTTTTCACATGCTGTTTGTTCATAGTTCCCGTTGTTTTTGGTGTCTGCCCCCAGTGGGTAAAGTTGGTTCAGAGATTGTGTAGGCTTCCTGGTGGAGGGGACTGGTGCCTCTGTCTTTTCTTTCTGGTGTGCAGGACCACATCCAGTGGTGTTTTTTGGTGTGTCTGTGAACTTATTATGATTTTAGGCAGCCCCTCTCTTAATGGGTCGGGTTGTGTTCCTGTCTTGCTAGTTGTTTGGCATAGGGTGTCCAGCACTGTACCTTGCTGGTCTTTGAGTGGAGCTGGGTCTTTGCATTTTGATGGAGGTGTCTGGGAGAGCTTTCACCATTTGATATTACATTGGGCTGGGAGTTCTCTTGTGCACTAATGACCTCAACTCGGCTCTCCCACCTCAGAGGATCAGGCCAGACACCTGGCCAGAGCATCAAGACCCTGTCAGCTACACGGTAGTTCTGTGATCTTGGAACAGGCAGTTAAGTTCTCTGTTCCTCAGATTTCCTTTCATGCAGCACCTTCTCACCCCACAGGTCCAGTCAGGTGTGAGGGAAGGACTGCTGCTCACAGGCTGTGCAGCGAGGAAGCCCGCGAGCCTGGAGTAAAACCAAACTCTATACCTGGTTTTTATGAATCATTTTCATACCTCTGTATCCTTCTTCAGACAGTTCCCTCAATCTTCCCTATGTCTCTACCTACCAAAATCCTATTCATTTTTTAAGCTGTATCTCAGATTTCCTTTGGGAGGTTCTTCTGATCCACACTAACTATTGTATTATTTCTTGTCTTTCTCGATGATTTGCCATTATTAAAGCAGCTTCCCCACTTTACCTTGAAAACATTAGTAACTTCTGTCAGTCTCTATATTAAATTATAATCTCCTTCAGAACAGAAATTGTATCCTTTCCCAGTTTTTACCTTTAGCAGCACCTTTCACAGTTTGTATCATAAAGACACTCAATACATTTGTTAAATAGAAGAAATGAATTTAATTTTATTAATTACATTCATTTATCAAGCATTCTGGAAAACAATGTGGACAAACTGTGAAACAAGACAGTTCTTGTTCTTAAAGAGCTGATAGTAAATTAAGCTCAATTTTTTGATGTCTATGAAAAGCAATTCAAATGTGTGTGATTCTCAGTTTCCAAGATTCATGCAGGTAAGCCTGGCAGTTGAAAAAGACTAAGGCAACCTGTGTGGAGGAAAAAATTCATTTCTGACCTCTACATAGAAAATACTAGTTATATTAAGAATAGTATTATAGACTGAATATTTATATCCCCTCAAATTCATATGTTAAAGCCCTGATATCTAATGTGTTGATACTGGGACATATGGTGTTTGGGAGGTAACTAGATTTTGATTAGGTCATGAAGATGGAGCCCCCATGATGAGATTATTGCCTTTATACAAATATGAAGGGACACCAGAGCTTCCTCTCTCCATCAAGTGAGGATACAGTAAGAAGGTGGCCATCTATAATCCCTAAAGAGAACTTCACCAAGAACCACATCTGCTGGCACCTTGATCTTGGATTGCCCAGCCTCCAGAACTGTGAAAAATATCTTTTGTTTAAGCCACCCAGTCTATAGTATTTTGTTATGGTAGCCCACGCTAAGAGAGATAGGCTTATATGTTTCTCAGTACCAGTTCCTGAGGACACTGAGAGCCCCCCTCAATCCTCAGTTGACTTTCATCCAAGTTATAGAATGAATTGGAGCACTTGTGGAGAATCTAAATCAGAAAATACTTTCCAGAGCTGTTCACCTCAGATTTCCAGAACAGTTCAACCTCACCATGGACTGTGTTCTTATAGTACATGAACCATAACATTACATTTTTCATTTACTCACTTGATAAATACTGGAAAGCACACACAAAAAAGAATGTACCCATTATACCATGCTTCTTGTTTCAGTTTAAAATAAACTTCCCTCTATTTTCTACCACTACTTAAAAGTAATTCATAAGGGCTGAGCTTTTCCTGAGTTTATATTTTAAAAGCAGTTATTTAATATATGCATCTTATTCCATAAGCCTGGGAAGGTGTAGTTTGTCTCATATCTACAGTACTTAGCACAGTGCTTCAGGTATTAATCACTATCAACACTCCAGTGTTTACTAAGTGTTTCAAACTGTGCTAATACTTTAAACATATAATTTTACTTTTATAAAAATACTGAAAGATCAATGGTACTGTAATCCCCTTATTTCACAAGACACAGCTAAAGATCAGAGAAGTTAAAGAACTTGTTTCACTACTCATGGGTAGTGAGTGCAGAATTTAAACTCTGAATATATTCATGAAACCTTGTGCCAAGCCACTATATTATATTGTTTTCTCAATTATTATTTTAAGTGGCTGAGTGCATAAATACCATATAAAGATGGCTTGAGGAAATAAAATTCTGTTTAGTTTAGTCATTCTGCCCTACTCATCCACTTTAAGTCTATTAAATTTATAGAGAAAATTAGTTTTGAAAGCCCAATGAAAATGAAAGAATGCTAATTCTTAATAATTTGTGCTCACGGAGATAAGCTATGGAAAAAATGTAGATCACACAAAAGTCATTGTTTTTACCTTTGAAGTTAATAACATGACTGTATATAATGTTTACCTTCCTAATTGCATATTCTTTAGGCTAATACTGAAATGAAGCTGAGCCCTGGGAGAACATTTTTTGAGCCCCTCAGGATAGAAAAATAGACCAGTAAATCCAGCCCTTACTAAATATTCTAAAATTAATTATTTTCAGTATATAATCCTTAACATGGTATATTTGTATATTCAGTTGTGGATAACAGATTTAGTACATGGCTTTCAAATGTGATTAGGATATAATTTGATGCTATATATGTATTGATCAAATACCCCTCCCATATGAAATCAGGCAGTACATATTACCTTTACCACACACTGACACTTAATTATTCCTGATCTCAGCTCTGCTAATTACTAGCAAATTCTCTTAGGATACTAATGTCAACTCAGCTTCTCTATAAAATGGTAGGAAGAAGGTATTTCAATGAGCTTAACCTTTCCCTTGATACTGGTATTAATTCTTAAAATACTTCCATAAAATCCCACCTCTTGGGAATGTAGCAGAAAAACCAATAGAGAATTTCTAAGGTGCATTTCTAATGCCAGCAATTCTAAACTCTGTGACAAATTGCATTAAAAGAATATTTTATTTTGGTGTGTGTATGTCTTAGTTCTTTAATTACCCTGCAGGTTCCCTTGAGGTCAGAGATCTCATTTAACATATTTTTCTAAATTCATGTTAAATATTCAATAAACCTTTGCTAAAACAATGAATGAACAGGCACAACTTCACAACTACCAGATCCAACATATTCCTGAAGAGTAGGAACACAGGCTTATGTATCTCAGGGGCATCTGGCTCACTACTGTGAGGCAGGGGGTGGGGGGGGTCATCAATAAAGAATACCTCCTAGCAGATGTCCTCTGAATTCTATTAGTTCCTCCTAAGAAAGTTACTGCTTCATTACACACACTATTTGTGCAGGAGTTTTCTTTCTGTCACTGGTTAATTTTTTTGTGTGCTTCTCGTGGTATTCAGTGTACTTTTCCTCTACTTACTATTCCTTCTAGGCTACATTCATTCCTGTGAGACGGCAGGTTTGATTTACCCACACCCAGCCCCACTTTCATGGCCCATAGGACACTGGTGCCTGTTACTTCGTTGCAGTTTGGTATCTGTTTGGCTATGAATGGTAGTGGCAAGTAAAGGGTATTGTCAAAATCAAGGACTTGGAAAGAAAAGTTTCTTCTTCAGAATATTAGGCAGGACATAAGATGGTGAGCATGGGGAAAGATGTGTCAGGAGAGATGGAATTTGCCTGAGGCAAATTAATTAATTAAATTAAAATAAACATAAGAATTTGCTATTTGAGGGAACAGTGTGCTGAATATTTTTTCAAATTAAGTACATATATTTAATTTTTAAATATATAACATATTGTTTTGTTTTGTGGTGTGTGTGTGTGTGTGTGTGTGTGTGTTTTAATGGGTCAACTTGCCTATGTTTTATTTTGTTATATTGGAACAGTTTGCATCTTTTCTGGAGCACTGTTGATGACCAGGTGTATCATGAAGAAAAAAAGCCACTTATATAAGACTACCTAAAACTGAGTGATGTTTCCATATTATTACTTCCATTCACTCCCTTTCCCTTTCCATTAAAAAACATATGATGTTTACTCCTTTACAAAAGGATTCAGGAGTGAATTGGTCTACCTTGGGTACAAAAATTGATTAACCCAACTACATCTCCTTGTGTGTGTATGTGTGTGTTCGTGTGTATGTGTGTGTGTGTGTCTTCCTGTAGATTGTTACTTACCATACCTTGAAGTTCAAAAAGTAATAACAAAGTAGGGTGTGTGGAGTGCGTATGTATGTGTACTCACTAGCTACTAATTGTGTGATTTGCACTTTGCTTCTTTTTGATCCTCAAATTTTTCTTTGCTCCTTCAATTACTTAGGGAATATGGGTATTTTTATAAAGATGATTGTACTTCACTAAAAGCAAAAATCTGATCTACAGAAAAGATAAATATAAGTCGAAGATTTTTCACCCTACAAAGGAATTCACTAAAAGATTCCTTCCTTTAGTATATTTCAAACATTAAATTTATACCACTTTCCTTAACTCATGACCTCAGGAACACATAAAAGTATATTTAAAATGCACTTAACAGTATATTTAACAACCCAGGAAGTAATGAGAGAAAGAAAAAAACTAAAACATGTCATATTTTCCTTGGCTCTATATGAGTCATTTGAGATCCTGGTAATGTCATTGAATGTTTATATTCTTGCTGACAATTATTGGTCACTCATTCTTTCATTTATTCAGCTATTCCCTTTAAAAAAAACTGAGATCCTACTATAGCTCAGTTAATTTTTAAATGTCTTACAGTTCAAGTAAGAGACACTGACAATAAACATAATTGCCTTCATAATCAATAACAGGGAGGAAAGAAAGCACGTAAAGACATAATAACAGAGAATAAAATATTGTTGGACATTACTAATAAACAACAGTATGGCCTCTCGATCTCTCAGGAGATTGAGCTTTTTTCTATTCATTTACAGTATTTGTTAAGTGTGTTATTACCTTTAGGCCTTAGTTTCTTTATCTTTGAAGTATTACATTTACCTCAGAGTGTTGTTTAAGGGCTAATCAAGCCATTATACATAGATCATTTAACATCTCAATAACCATTAAGTTTCTATTGTGTAATTATTATTACTGCTTTATCATTATTATTACTATTATTATTTGCCTTTTCGTGAATAATTTAGATTTTCTCCTATTTCTTTGGCAGGTAAGAACCATCCTTCTTCCTCTCAGTCATTAGTCTTCCCAACACAGTGGCCAGCATTTTCAGTTAGGTAATTCTTCATTCTATAAGTGGAGCCATTTATCAAAACTTACCAAATTTCTTCCTCATGTACACGAAGAAGCCATCCTGGAATATTCTCTGTCCATTGCAATGTGCACTCAGGCAGTGACATGAAAATCAGTAAAGGAGGACCTAATGATCTGATTCCATTAACAATTGCTTATTTGGGTGGTAAGTAACCTGAGACAAAGAGAACATGCAGTTTTGCCTGCCAATACAGTAAAAAAGGGTTGCCATTACTGTTCTATAGAGATTATAATCAATGATACTTTTTATTGTCTCAATTGAACTACATTGTAGCCAATTAAATAGTTGTCTAGATGGCATGAAGTAAAATGAAATAGTCTAGAATCGTTCATGGCTTGTACAAAATTAGCTCTTGTACAATAGCTTAATGCCTTAATGCCTTTTAATGGCAAGAGGTCACCTTATTCACCTGACAAATTAACCTTCTCTTTAAACAAACAATTTTGATCTCCACATTAAAAACAAAAATTGTTTAAAAGTTTTCAGATCTTCAAAGAAGAAACTGGTTATCTTCCCACCTATTTGTAAGTTAAGGTTTCATTGTTCCTTTCTTAAATATATGATGAATTTTTATTTTATATGGAAATTGTCAACTTAACTGAGATTTATTTTTTTTAATTTTTTTTAACATCTTTATTGGGGTATAATTGCTTTACAATGGTATGTTAGTTTCAGCTTCACAACAAAATGAATCAGTTATATATATACATATATTCCCATATCTCTTCCCGCTCGCGTCTCCCTCCCTCCCACCCTCCCTATCCCACCCCTCCAGGCGGTCACAAAGCACCGAGCTGATCTCCCTGTGCTATGCGGCTGCTTCCCACTAGCTAACTATCTTACGTTTGGTAGTGTATATATGTCCATGCCTCTTTATCGCTTTGTCACCGTTTACCCTTCCCCCTCCCCATAGCCTCAAGTCCATTCTCTAGTAAGTCTGTGTCTTTATTCCTGTTTCACCCCTAGGTTTTTCATGACATTTTTTTTTTTAAATTCCATATATATGTGTTAGCATACGGTATTTGTCTCTCTTTTTCTGACTTACTTCACTCTGTATGACAGACTCTAGGTCTATCCACCTCATTACAAATAGTTCAATTTCGTCTCTTTTTATGGCTGAGTAATATTCCATTGTATATATGTGCCACATCTTCTTTATCCATTCATCCGATGATGGACACTTAGGTTGTTTCCATCTCTGGGCTATTGTAAATAGAGCTGCAATGAACATTTTGGTACATGACTCTTTTTGAATTTTGGTTTTCTCAGGGTATATGCCCAGTAGTGGGATTGCTGGGTCATATGGTAGTTCTATTTGTAGCTTTTTAAGGAACCTCCATACTGTTCTCCACAGTAGCTGTATCAATTTACATTCCCACCAACAGTGTAAGAGGGTTCCCTTTTCTCCACACCCTCTCCAGCATTTATTGTTTCTAGATTTTTTGATGATGGCCATTCTGACTGGTGTGAGATGATATCTCATTGTAGTTTTGATTTGCATTTCTCTAATGATTAGTGATGTTGAGCATTGTTTCATGTGTTTGTTGGCACTCTGTATATCTTCTTTGGAGAAATGTCTGTTTAGGTCTTCTGCCCATTTTTGGATTGGGTTGTTTGTTTTTTTGTTATTAAGCTGCATGAGCTGCTTATAAATTTTGGAGATTAATCCTTTGTCAGTTGCTTCATTTGCAAATATTTTCTCCCATTCTGAGGGTTGTCTTTTGGTCTTCTTTATGGTTTCCTTTGCTGCGCAAAAGCTTTTAAGTTTCATTAGGTCCCATTTGTTTACTTTTGTTTTTATTTCCATTTCTCTAGGAGGTGGGTCAAAAAGGACCTTGCTGTGATTTATGTCATAGAGTGTTCTGCCTATGTTTAACCAACTGTACTATGGACCACTTATTGAGCACACTGAAGCTGTCACACCCTTTTATTATCCAGAAAGCTATGGTATTAAACATTCATGCAATGTTCTAATATTACTGTTTGAATCCAGTTATGACAAAATATAATTTTCTTTTCATAAGAATCATTATGGAACACAAGGGTGAGTATATACAATAAAACATTTGGTTTAAGTTTCCTAAACATTTAAGATTTGCCTGATATTCACCATGTTTTCAAATCAAACTACAATTTTTCTTCTAAAAAACATGTAACCTGGAATTTTCTAAACCTAGTTAATTTAGTACAACCAATGATAGTGATATTTTCTACAGTTATTATCAGAAAGTTTTCATAACATAAAAAAGAGCATATATCACTAACTTATCCATCTAGACCCACTTCTCATCCTAAACTTACTGAGAAACTGAAATGAGAGAATTGTTTCTTCTATGCCCCTTTCCAATTTCTAAAATTTATTTTTGTTTCAAGCATTACCGAACACTTTTGTGACACACAGCATACTAAAACCTAGATATACAAAGATGAATAGAACACAGTAATTTCCTTTTAAATTTTTACAGTCTTGTCTCTCCACATACAGATAAACCAATTTTGCCTTTAATTGACTGAATATTGCCAAAAGGGAGTGGGGCAGTGCTATCTGGAAGGAGGTGAGTGGAGCCACTTGTATAGCAGTAAAATTCAGTCATTGACAAACACACTGTGGCTATTTTGTTCATCTGAATTTATGTCTGCTTTGAAGAAAAATAGCTGAATTTTTTTATCAAAATACTTGTTAGAACACTGACCAGCAGGACCCTATTTAATTACAGACATAGGAAACTGTTCTGGTCTAGGAAAGAATCTGAAAAAGGTTTGGGGTAAGAAGAAAGAATAAATAAATAAATAAACTTCTGTTTTATAAGGAGATTTTATAGTTCTAAATAACTTTTATTACTTCTTTCAAACTGTAAGCACCAGAAAAAAAACACATGATACTTTATTTTTGTTTTTACAGTTTGGTTGGTTTATTTGATTTTTTCTTTTAAAAACTTTTTTTCAACTTGCCAAAATTGAGTTAAGAAGATATATAAAATATAAATCATACTCTATATTTTAAAGAAGTTAAAGCTGAAGCTAAAACTCTTCCCTCCAAAAGACACCAGAATCTAGGAATTACACCTCAAAGGGAAGTGAGTTCTTATATTCACCAAAACATATGTACAACAAGGTTCATCACACTTTTATTCATAATCAGTCAAATTCTAGATGCAGTTTGAGTGTTCATGAACACTAAAATGGGTAAATAGATAAGAGGTTAAATATTCTAGTCAGAGAAAATGTGAGAAATATGAGAGAGTATGGTGCCTTCAAGGTTCTGAATTCATTTTATGACTAGAATATAAGTATTAGGGAGAGAACAGAAAGTGAAGTAGCCTAGGTAGAGAGTTGAGAAAAATAAGAATAGAGAATCATAAAACCTATATTAAGGAGTTTATACTTTTTACTAAGAAAGGCATTGACAAGTTTTAATCAATGAAGTAGTATGATCAGATGGATGTGCAGTTTAGAAGGAGGCTATGGCTGCATAGAATAAAATGAATTGATACAGAAGGTGCTATTCTAGATGCAGGAGTATTTATGTGATTGGCTCCTCCATGACATTCATAAATCTACTTAAATTTAACTTCTTAGAGAGGCTTTCCTTAATTTTTCTAAAATAGGTGCCACTCTTTTACCCAGTCTGATTCTCTATCTTTCATATATTCCTGATTTTTAAAAATTTTATCATTTATTAAAATTATATTATTTATTTGTTTCTTTTCTACTTTCTCTGCTAAGATGTAAGATCCATGAGAGCCGAAGCCTTTATTGCTCTTTTCCTCATTGAATCACCAAGTGCAAGAACAGTGTTAGTACATAGTAGGTATTCAGTTAATATTTTTGTATTAATTAGTAAATGAATCCCAAAGTACTGCATTATATTCCAGGTATAGCTGAGCTTTTAGAAATGAGACTTTCATGCTATTCCCCCATCTACTACACAACTGCTTGCACAATTAATTCATACTGACTTCTAATAAATTATAACAGTAATATAAACAATACACATATGTACATATATGTTATATATTTTTTCATAATGTACATTAATGTTATATGCCTATATTAATAAATATGCCTATTAACATATATTAATATAGATAAGTGACTGAAGAGAGGTGAAAAGGGTTTTCAACTAACTGAAAACAAGCTCATTCATATAATAACTCCTCAATTTCTTTGCTGACGGTATCATGTCCAGGTAGCAGGGGAAGTTATCTGGGAACTTTGGTGCTCTTCTGATTCTCATATGACCATCAAAGAGAAACTGACTGTCAAAGTTGAAGTCAGTTCAAATTCAACAAACATTGAACAAAATTGACCATTTTATTTTAGAAATTGTGGCAAGGAGCAAAGAGTTGGATAAAAGCATATATGTCCCTTAGTATTTTGGATAGCAGAGTCTATGACTTCATACAAAAGAGATATGATTTTTTAGTATGAAGTTCTGAAGAGAAGATGGATTGCATTAGAAAGTTCTCATAACAGCAACCAAGACTATGTGGTGAATAATACACTGAACATTGTATCAAGGAGGAGTTGGAGAATATGAATAAAGCACCATGTTTCCTTTATTCATTCAATAAATATTTAAGTGACTGCTATGTGACAGACACTATGCTTAGTGCTATTGAGAGAGTGCCTTTCCTTGTAGAGCTTATGATCTAATGAGGAATAGAGCGAGGAATACAGACAAGAAAAACATAGTCACAAGTACTGTGTGTGGGGAAGTTGATGATAACACAGTACATGTAAGTGGACCACTTAACCTGGACTTGAAGGGAAGCTATCCTTGATAAATGAACTTCATATGAGGGTTTGAGGAATGAGTAAGGGTTAGTTAGACAAAGGCTGGAGAAAGAGAGCTCTAAAGGAGGCAACGAAATAAGTTCATACCCAGAAAATAGTGTTTTCAAGAGATCTTTCCAAAGATCTCTCTCTCTCTCTTTCTTTTTTTTAATGTACAAGTAATGGAATGGAGGACATAAAAAAAATTGTGGTGTAAATACAAGTTTTATACTAGAATAAAAAGTAAAATGAATGGTTTTATATATATTTTTTAATTTCTAAGATTCGCCAATAGGGAATTGTTTTTAGTTAGAGTCAGAGAAAGTTAAAAGAATAGAGAAACCTGTTGATGAGAACAGGTTATTGAATACTAACAAATAACACAGAGAAAGCTAAACTTTTGTTTCTATCTCAGAGAGAAGTTTTCAAAGTGGAAAGGGAAGAATAATCTTCCTTTGGCTGGGGAAAAGAAACACGAGATCGGTGAAAACACTTTATGGAGACTTCCAGATTTAATAAGTATATTCAAATCTCCTGGCCCATTCTGCATTCTTATCAGTGCTGCTAAAGTTCAACAGAGCAAGTGTTTACAGTGTGTGTGACTGCTCATTAAAAAATAACCTTCTGCTAGAAAGACACTTCAATCAGCAAAATTAATCAGACTGTCCTTGACAATGATGGCATATTTCTCTCTTTTGGTATATTAACTAGGATTCCTGGCAGAAATATAGGGGTCTGGGAGATCTTAGTGGGTAGGGGGAGAGGGACTTACAGAACTTGGAGCTTTCTTTGAGAAGATACAGGCATTTTTCAGTTTATTTTTTTACGTTGATCAAACATTGACAATTTTACAGTTTAACAGAGCAAATAGATTTGTGACATTATTTCTAATTCATGTAGTCAATTTCATGTATATTAGAAAATTGCCGGGTAAGAGTACAGCATAATTGTTATGTGTGCAATGTCTGGAACCAGAATGTTCAGATTCGAAATCCAACTCCTCCACTTTCTGTGTGACCTTGGATAAGTCTCTTAAGATTCAGTGACTCTTCAGTTTCCTCAACTGGAAAAAATGGATCTGATGATGATAATTGTCAAGTACCATGAAGAATCTGAGATTTTACCCTACTTGCAAGATAACAAGTTAAAGTACTGCATTTTCATAGGTGCTGGCAGAAGCCATGAGACTTTTGAATCAGAGACAAAAGACTCTATTACTCATGGCACAGAAGACAGTATGAACTTCTTGTTCCCATAGGTTTCCCTTGGCCCTCGAATACCTTACAGTCAATGTAACAATGGGTCCAGGTAAATGCTATGTACACAGAAGTCTATGTCCCAACTGAGGAAATCTAAGCTTGGGAACACCTTCCCCCACAATTTTATAAGGGGTGTGCTAGTAAACCTGACCAAGCATTGCTCAAATGTAGAAATTATCTTTATTATTCTGGACAGAAAACAAATCTACCCTCTGCCTATGAAGGAAATATTATCTCTATCTTTGAAGGCTGTTTTCTGTACTAACACGTGTAAAAAGATTATCTGGAATAAAAGCTGTCACCAGATACACAGGGATGTGAGAGAACCAAGGAGAACTATTTCCCAACAGTAATAATATACATATCCCTTGGGTTTATTGAAAAGATTAATCGTTATAGAGCATCTAGAACAGTAGGCACTGACAGAGAAAATTGAATGTAAATAACACTCTTATTGCAATAACCCAGGTTTGTCTAGATATTATTTTGAGACACTGAGAGAGGCAGAGCACTTTTAAACATTCCCCAAACTGCATATGCTATTAGATTTCTCATATCCAGGCATACTTCAGATACATTGTGGGTTCAGTTACAGACATTCACAATAAAACAAGTCACACTAACTTTTTGGTATCTCAGTGCATATAAAAGTTATATTTACACTATACTGTAAATATACTGTCTATTAAGTGTGCAATAGCCCTATGTCTGAAAAAAACAATGTACATATCTTAATTTAAAAAAAATTCTTTACTGGTAAAAAATGCTAACCATCATCTAAACCTTCAGTGGGTCATAGTTTTTTACTGGTAGAGGGTCTTGCCTTGATGCTGATGGCTGCTGACTGATCAGTGTAGTTGTTGCTGAAGGTTGGGGTGGCCGTGGCAATTTCTTAAAATAAGACAACAATGAAATTTGCTGCATTGATTGACTTTCCCTTTCAGGAACAATTTCTTTGTAGCATGCAATGCTGTTTGATAGTGTTTTTCCACAGAAGAACTTCTTTCAAAATTGGACTCAGTCCTTTCAAACACTGCCACTGCTTTACCAACTAAGTTTATGTAATACTCTAAGTTCTTTGTGCTCATTTCAAATCTTCACAGTATCTTCACCAGGAGTAGATTCCATCTCAAGAAACCATTTTCTTTGCTCATCCATAAAAAGCAACACCTCATCTGTTAAAATTTTATCATGAGATTGCAGCAATTCAGTTACATCTTCAGGCTCCACTTCTAATTCTAGTTCTCTTGCTATTTCTATCAAATCTGCAGTTACTTCCTCCACTGAAATCTTGAATTCCCAAAAGTCATCCATGAGGGTTGCAATCAACTTCTTCCAAACTCCTGTTCATGTTGATATTTTTACCTCTTCCCATTATTATGAATGTTCTTAATGGCACCTAGAATGGTGAATTCTTTCCAGAAGGTTTTCAATTCCTTTTTCCATATCCACCAGAAAAATCACTATCTACGGCAGCTATATAGCCTTATGAAATGTATTTTTTAAATAATAAGACTTGAAAGTTGAAATGACTCCTTGATCCATGGGCTACAGAATGGATGTTGTATTAGCAGGCATGAAAACAACATGAATCTCATTGTATATTGCCATTAGAGCTCTTGGGTGGCCAGATGCATTGTCTAGGAGCAGAAACATTGGAACCTTTTTTTCTGAGTTGTTGGTCTCAACAGTGGGCTTAAAATATTCGGTAAACCATGCTGTAAATAGATGTGCTGTCATCCAGGCTTTGTCATTCCATTTAGAGAGCACAGGCAGAGTAGATTTAGCATAATTCTTAAGGGCACTAGGATTTTGAAATGTAAATGAGCATTGGCTTCAACTTGAAGTCACCAGTTGCAGTAGCTACTAACAAGAGAGTTAACCTGTTCTTTAAGCTTTGAAGCCAGGCATTGACTTCTCCTCTAGCTATGAATGTCTTACATGGCATCTTCTTCCAAAACAAGGCTATTTCATCTGCATTGATTAATTAACTTGGCTAGATATCTGGATATCTTGCTGTAGCTCTAAATCAGCACTTGCTGCTTCACTTTTCATTTTATGTTATGGAGATTTTTTTTTTTCCCCCTAAACCTCATGAACCAACCTCTGCTAGATTTGAACTTTTCCTCTGCAGCTTCCTCACCTCTCTCAGCCTTCAGAGAATTGAAGGGTTAAGGGTTTGTTCTGGATTAGGCTTTGGCTTAAGGGAATGTTGTGGATGGTTTGATCTTCTCTCCAGACCACTAAAATTTTCTCATTTGCACATTCACTGGAATAGCACTTTTAATTTCCTTCAAGAACATACCCTTTCCATTCACAACTTGGCTAACTGTTTGGTGCAAGAGGCCTAGCTTTCATGCTAGCTCAGCTTTGGACATGTCTTCTTCACTAAACTTAATCATTTCTAGCTTTTGATTTAAAGTGAACGATGTGTGACTCGTCCTTTCACTTGAATACATGGAAGACGTTGTAAGATTGTTAACTGACTTAATGTCATTATTGTTGTGTTTTGGGGAGTAGGGAAGCCCATAGAGAGGGAAAGAGTCAAGGGAACAACTGGTCATGGAGCAGTCAGAATACACACAACATTTATCAATTAAGGTCACAGTTTTATAACAATTACAAACAATTACAATAGTAATTGTAATTACAAAACAATTACAATAGTAACATCAAAGATCACTGATCACAGATCACCATAATAAATTTAAAAATAATGAAAAATTTTTAAACATTTTGAGATTTACCAAAATGTGACACAGATGCGAAGTGAGCAAATGCTGTTGGAAAAATGGCACCAACAGTCTTGCTTAACACAGGGTTGCCACAAACCTTTAATTTGTAAAAAACACAAAATCTGCAAAGGGCAATAAAGTGGAGCACAATAAAATAAAGTATGCCTGTACAATATTCTCCCTGGAATATGACTTCTCTTATTTCTTCTGCTCACATTCAGCTTCTTTAAGAGAATCTCTGAAATTGGCCTTGAATATACAACTGTAACCTTATTAATAATAGTGGGAAAATATATAGTATTTTTAGACTAGATCTTGTTTTAAGCATTTTACACATATTAACACATTTCATTCTGAAAGCAACCCTTTTAAGATAAATACTATTATTTTTCTCCTTTTCTAGGTGATGAAACTGAATCACAGAGAATATAAAAGACTTCCACTTGGTCATACCACTGTTGATGTTAATTGTGATGTTTGTCAAGTTTATTCACAATACAGTTATTCCTTTGTTCTTTTCTTCCCTTTCCATAATCTACTCTTTTGAAGAAAGTCACAATGCACAGTCCACACTTAATGAGTGTGAAGTTATATCTCCACCTCCTTAGAGGTGGGTTATATACATAGATTATTTAGAATTTTGCTTGGAAGTCTTTTGCTTGGAAATCTTATCTATTCTCCCTCATTTATTTTTTTATTTGATCATTTATATGAGTATGGTCCCATGGTTATTTATTTTATACTTTATTTTATATACTTTGTTTTATAAACCCAATATTACTTCATTATCTTGCTCACATCATTCCAGCTTTGGTCATTGGGAGCTCTTTCAATTGGCTCCCATATCAGTATTACTTTGGGATACCTGCATCGTTGTAGAAATTTTTAAGCACTTTTTTACTTTATAGTACTGCAGGATATTTCAGGCTTATCATAAACACCTACTCCTCAGTCATTTCTCCAAGAAGCCCTATTTTCTTTATTGGAGAAGGCATGAGAAACCAAGATTTAGGTGTTAGGTATGCTTGCTGCTACTGGGGTGTCATTACTTCTAGACTCTTTTAGCTGATAGAGCAAGGAGGCATTGTGATTATACTAACCCATGTATATACACATATTTCTAAATATTTCTATATACAATCACCTGTATGCATATTATGCTGAACATGAGTTAATACGGATGTCTCTAAAGCTAATCAATTATCACAGTGATGATTCTAGTTCCTCTTGCTTTTGTATAACCTCCCACTCTATTGGTGAGAAACCTAGCTTCCATCATCTGCCATTAATTTACTTAATAGTTCAACTCCAGTACACATGTATAGTGGTTTCAGAATCATGAGCCTATACTCCATGGAAACAACTTTATCAAGTAGAGGACAATGTTTATGTACACTTCCTTTTGTCTTTAGTTTTACAGACTCCACATATTAGTTTTATAGACTCCACACATTTTCAAAGTTGCTTAAGTTAGCACCTTATCCCTCCACACCCTTTGGTGACCTAGTTTCTTATATTTTAAAAATGCTTTGATCTTTTGTCATATTCTGCATTTTACCTTGGGATGCCCCCACCTCCTAAATGATTTTCTAAAATTTGCATACATTAAAATTATTATTTGTGCTCTATTATTTCTAACAAATGCCTACTTTTGTATTCATAGATTATATGATCATTTAGAATAGTTTTACTACCCTGAAGAAACCCCAGATAGTTCACCTATTCAGCTGCTCCATGATCCTGAAACATTGGCAACCAATGGTCTGCTTATACTCTCTATAGTTATGCCTTTTCCAGCACAACATACAATTGGAATCCTCCAGCCTTTTAAGACTGGATTATTTTTTTACTGAGCAATACGCACTGAAGATTTATTCATGCCTCTTTGTGTTTTCATAACTCATTTGTGTTTCTAGCTGAATATTTCATTGTATGGATGTACTACATTTTGCTTATTCATTCACCTGTTGAAGGACACCCAGGTTTGTGATTATGAATAAAGGTACTATAAATATTCAAATTCAAGTTTTTGTGTTGACATTATTTTTCAGACCAGTTGGTTAAGTAACTAAGAGGATGATTGCTGAATCATATGGTAATACTACACTTCGCATTCTCACCCATATTTGGTATCACCAATATTTTGTGTATTAGCCATTCTAATAGATGTGTAGAGGTATCTTACTGTTGTAAGTTGCATTCTTTAATGACAAATTGTATGGAACATTTTCTCATATGCTTATTTATCATCCAAATATCTTCTTCAGACCCTTTGCATATTTTTAGAATTTGAATTGAGTCCATCTGGTGAACTAAAGCAAGAAAGAAAAATAAAATACAATGAGTCTAGAAAAGAAGTTGTCATCGACACTGCAGAGGCAAAAAGGACTCCCATCCAAAATTTGTTTTGGATATTAAGACTGGTGATGCCACACATACACTAAAAGGGTATGAAAAGGTTTATTATCTACATTAATTGAGGTCTCTGGGGCGAGCAAAGGCCTCTCAAGTGGGTCTGAAAGGGCTAGAGATAAAGGAAAGGAGATTGGTTCAGGGCTTTAATTGTGATTAGGGGGCAGAGCCAGGGTGAGTATTCCTGCATGAGGGCAGGGGTTTGTTTGGTTAAATCTCCTACTGGCACCAAAGGAGAATTCCCTAAGATTATGGGACCAAGCTTTCTTGCCCAGATGTGAGATACAAAGGGAAGAGAGAGGAGAGAGTTTTAAAAGCTGTCAGCCATCAAACATCAAAATATAAAGTCTGATTCCTCATTACAGAAGTAAAACTCTGTATTTGCAGTGACATTATCTCCTAGGTAGAAAATATAAATAATCTTAAAAAAAAAAACTATTAGAACTAATAAGTAATTGAGTTTATCAAGGATGCAGGATATAAAAACAATATACCAAAAAAAATCATTGGTTTTTCTATAGACTAGCAGTAACAATCAGATATTGAAAGAAGTAATAATAACATCCTTGCCTTTTCCCTAACCGAAAGGGATAGCTTTTCACCATTAAGCAGGATGTTAGTTGAAGTGTTTGTATAAATTTTTATAGTTTTAAGTATGTTTTCTTCTATTATAAGTTTACTGAAAGTTTTCATCAGAAAAGGACATTGGATTTTGTCAGATGTATTTTCTTCATCTATTGAGATGATCAAATGATGTTTTTTATGTTTTAGTCTGTTAATATAATTAATTATATTGATTGATTTTATATATTAAACCAACTTTGCAACTTCAGGATAAACCCTTGACAATGATGCATTATTATTTTTATATATTGTTAAACTAAATTTGCTAAATATTTTAAAGGATTTTTGTATCTATGGGCAAAAAGGGATATTGAGCAATCGTTTTATTTTCTTGTAATATTTTTGTCTGATTCAGTTATCAGAATAACAATGGGCTCATAGAGAGAGTACAGAGATATTTCTTCCCCCTTACTTTTCTGGAAGAGTTTATATAAAATGGATACTACAACTTTCTAGTAAAGTCATCTGGATTTGTTTTGTTTTGTTTTTGTTTTTGTTATTTTGGGAATGAGGAGGAAAGATCTTAAATTACAAATAAAATTTCTATAGTAGATATAAGTCTCTTCAGATTATGTATTTAACTTTCAGTGAGATTTGATACTTTTTGTCTATCAAGGAAATTGTTCATTTCACCTAAGTTGCTATATTTGTTGGTATAAAGCATTTCATCATATTTACCTATGGGTAAATTTATCAATTTTATTCATCTTCTAAAAGAATCAGTTTTTGGTTTTCTACTTACTTTGGATTTAATTTGTGATTCTTTTACTATTTTCTTAAGGTGAAAGTGTGAACATTACTTTGAGACTTATCTTTTCTAATATTAGCAGTACCTGCTATAAATTTTCCTCTAAATACTACTTTAGCTGCATTCCATAATTTTTGTATGCAGAGTTTTCATTTTCATTCAGTTCAAAATGCATCCTACTTTCCTATTTGATTTCTTCTTTGATCCATATGTTATTTAACAATATGTTAACTAATCTCCAAATATTTAGGAATTGTCAAGATATCTTTCTCATACTGAATTATACTTTAATTTCCATGTAGTCAGAGAACATATGTGTTAAGACTTGAATTACTTTAATTTTTTTGAGTATTGTTATATGGCCCAGAATAGGGTCCATCATGGTAAATCTATCATGTGCACTTGAAAATAATTTGTATTCTGCTCTTGTTGGCTGACAGTGTTGCTCACATCTATGTCTTTACTGATTTTCTATCAACTTGTTCTATGAAATATTGAGAAAGAGATGTTGAAATTATGTGTCTGTTTCTGTTTCTCCTTGCATTTCTATCAGTTTTTATTTCATGTGTTTTAAAATTCTGTTGTTAGATATATAAACATTTAGAATTATATGTGTTTTTGATGAATGGATTTCATCAATATGAAATGACTTTTTATCACAAAGTTTATTTTGTCTGATATTAATATAAACATTCCAGCATTTTTATTATTAAAATCAATACAGCATTTTTTCTTCTTTTTACTTTAGAAAAAATTAACAGACTTTGTTTTAGAAGTTTTAGGTTTAAAACTGAGCTGTGTTGCTTTATAACCTCCCCAGAAATTTCCCAGGTGTAATCTAAAACCAACATCTGTATGCAGAGGGCCAAAGAAAAAGGTAGACCACTCCAGATTCATAGGTGGCAGGTTTAATACGCAAAAACTTACTCATGGAACTTGTCTTGGGTGGCTGCAAGACAAGCATATTTCTGCACCTGCTGGTCAGCATCTTAAAAGTTTAAAGTTACATGAAAAGATGCTCAGCGTTGCTAATTATTAAAGAAATTCCAAGTAAAACTACAATGAAGTATCACCTCACAGCAGTCAAAATAGCCATCATCAAAAAGTCTACAAATAATAAGTGCTGAAGAGGATGTGGAGAAAAAGGAGCCCCCTAAACTGTTGGTGAGAATGTAAATTGGTATAGCCACTATGGAGAACAGTATGAAGGTTCCTTATAAAATTAGAAGTAGAATTACCATATGACCCAGCAATCCCACTACTGGCATATATCCAGAGAAAACCATAATTCAAAAAGACACATGCACCCCAATGTTCATTGCAGCACTAGTTACAATAGCCAGGTCGTGGAAGCAACCTAAATGCCTATCGACCGATGAATGGATAAAGATGTGGTACATATATACAGTGGAATATTACTCAGCCATAAAAAAAGAATGAAATAATGTCATTTGCAGCAACATGGGTGGACCTAGAGATTATCATACTAAGTGAAGTGGGTCAGGCAGAGAAAGACAAATATCATGTGATATCTCTTATATGTGGAATCTAAAAAAAAATGATTCAAATGAATTTATTTACAAAACAGAAATAGACCCACAGACATAGGAAACAAACTTATGGTTACCAAAGTGGAAAGGGGAGGGAGGGATAAATTAGGAGGTTGGTATTAACATATACACACTACTATATATAAAATAAACAATGGACCCAGATGCTGGCAAAGGACACAGACCCTGGAAGCTCAGGGGCTACAGAAAGCACTGGGTAGCCTACTTCTGCCTCAGAAAGCCTCAGAAAGTAGTCTGCAGAGCCACTGTGAGGCTACAAATAGAGGAGGCCAACACTTAGCTTGCAGATTCCATCCCCAGGACACCCCTGAAGGAGTGGGAGTGACGCAGCACTTGTCTGACATATCGCAGTTAACTTACTCACTTCTTATCCACCTTCTCCCATGAGACAAGGTCTGCGATCTGGGTATTCATGCTGTACCCCTAGGGCCTTAGGGAGGGCCTGGCACACAGCATGTGCCCAGCAAGGATTTGTGGAATGAATCAGTAGATCCACAATGTGGGTGACTCTGCAACCAGTAAGACCATGTTGTGGAACATCAGAAAACATTTTTGCTGCATTACTACATGAAATAAGCAGAAAAGTAAACCCAGAGGTACATACCCCAGCTCATTAACCCTAATTTCTTTCTGGCTCATAGTATGTGTAGTTCTTATTTTTCTTCTTTTGATTTTTCTGATTTCCCCAGCTTACTATTTATTTATAAAATGTGTTGCCTGGGTGATTGGGGAAAGTTATTTAAAATCAATAAGTACAAAAAAAAAAAAAACAACAAGGACCTACTTTATAACACAGGGAACTATACTCAATATTTTGTAGTAATCTGTAAGGGAAAATAATCTGAAAAAGAATATATATTATATTTATTTATATATATATATATATATATATATATATAACTGAATCTCTTTGCTGTACATATGAAACTACAACATTATAAATCAACTATACTTCAATTAAAAAAAAAACTCTAAAAAATTTATATAGAGGGTTTAACTGGGTTCAGTCATGTACCCAGTTCAAGAAGACTCAATACCTCATTACTACCCTCCTATTTCAAGGCTGTATCCTTGGAACAGCTTCTGAGAGTGGGAAAGGCAAGTAGAACACAATTCCAAGAACAGGAAAGGGAGTGGAGATCATCCAATTACTCGGGTCCAGCTATGATCAACCAGAGGTCACATATTTTTGATGACCTCCAACAAGCTGAAAGTACAGAAAGCTCTTATCTACTGCTTCTCCTATGCACAGTCTCCTCTATTATTCACACCTTACCTTTGTGTGGTACATTTACTACACTTGGTGAATCAATATCAATATCTTATTATTAACTAAAATCCATATTTAACATTAGGGCCACATTACTGTGCAATAGTTGTACATTAGTGTACAACACTCTTTATGTGGAACAGTTCTATGGATTTTGATAAATGTATAATGTCTTGTCTACACCATTACACTGTCATACAAAACACTTTTTTGCCTTAAAATCCTCTGTGTTCCATGTATTCATACCTTTCTTTTTATCTTTTACTTTTAACCAATTTAAGTTTATATTTAAAGTGTTTTTCTGGTAGGAAACATAGTTGAGTCTTTTTCTTTTAAAATTCGCTTGGCTCTCTATACCTTTGTAATTAAGAGTTTAGCATGAATCTTTTTAAAAATATCATCTTTGTTTCCAGCTGACATGTTCACTTTTTACTTTAGCTTAATGAATATATAATATAATGATAACTGTTATAGCTGTTATAATTTCCTTACCTACTAATTTCATCATCTATATTATTATTGTATCAGTTGTCATTGACTGAATTTTTTCCCTGACGATAGGCTTTATTTTCTTTCACTTATTTTCATGCTTACTAAATTTTTTATTGGAAATGAGACTTTGTGAATTTTACTTTGTTAAATGTTGAACATTTTTGTAATTGCCTACATATTCTTGAGTTTTATTCTTAGACATAGTTAAATTACCTGGAAAGAGTTTGAATTTCTTAGATCTTGCTTTTAAACCTTGTTAAAAAGTTTAAATCAGTGTTTAGTCTAGGACCAATTTTTTCAACTACTGAAGAAAAAAAACTATTTTAAATATCCCACCTTAGTCTTGTAAATTATGAGGTTTTTCACTCTCATTAGTAGAAACAGAGCTAGCCCAGTTTTGAATGGTTTCTCCATATACATGATCAGTTCTCAATTTAAGATATGAGAGTGGCCCTCTGCATATCTCTGGGCAATCCTCCCTTTGAGCTGATTTCACCTTGGTACTCTGCCTTGAGCACTCCAGCCACTTTTCCTCCTTGGTCTCTTGTCTCTCAACTGAAGGAGACCACTGGCTTCTGCTTTAGTCTCATCTCTTGGTGCCATGGCTTGGAAACTCTCCAAGTAGTCACCTAGACAATTAAAAATTCTTACTAATTACTTTTTCATCCCTAGGGACCACTGTCCTTCATTGCCTCATGTCTAATATCTTTACATTTGTTGTTTTATATATTTTACTTGGACTTCCGATGTTTTGAGTGGGAGAATATATCTGGACCCTATTACTCCATCTTGGCTGGGAGTAGAAGTAATAAACATTTGTTTTGTTTCGTTTTGTTTTCCATTTTGTATAATGAAATGTTTCATTAAATAGAAATCTGCATAACTCTGCAAACTAATGTTTTCCCAATAGCTAAGGCATGATGTTTCAAAATCATGCATAGGTAAAATATCCATTCAAATTGTAAGATAGAGCAATTGATTTTTATGTAGCAGAGTATAAAATATTAATTGATCTGGTTTCAGATTCCACATTCAAATAAAAATATACAAAATTATCTGACAAGACTATTAAAATGTTTCTTATCTAACTACATATACATAGGTGACCAGATTTTCTTTGTATACTTTAATTAAAATAGTATATAACAATGGATTGAATTGCTAAAAGGGTAATAGGTTATTATAAAAGTATAGAATGCTGCTGAACTTTTTACTACTTTCTGTTTGTTTGTTTTGGAAAATAAAGTTCATTTTTACTAAAAGTATGTTATTTGGCTTAACATGTAAGGAGTTGAGCTTCATTTTAAATATATTAATACATATACCTGATTTTTAGAATTTCTCATTTTAGTGGAGACTATAAACAGACATAACTGGGGTAAACAAAAGCTCTTTGAAATCTTTAAGGGGTTTTAAGAATGTAAAGAGTCTTGAGATCTCAAAATTTGAGAATCGTTAATCCTTTATCCTAAGGCTGTTAAAAGAGAAGCAGGCAGTTGATCTTTTGTTGGCCTATTTCCTCCTAAGAACTGTTTAAGGTAATATGTCTGTCTATGTAATAGAATGGGGTGGGGAATATAGTCATACAGATAATCATTCAGTTATCTCTAGACTAAGAAAGGAAAAATTTAGTAATACTGCTTATAAAAATTGGTCTAGCCAAGGTACAACATTTGTTACCTTTGCTTTATACTACATTTTGAGTCCAAACATTTTGAAATGTGAATATAACAGGATTACTTTGTGTTTCCTAAGGATGAGAAAAAATAACAATGTTCAGGAGATGAAAAATTCTTGAAATATATTCACACTCACTCTACTTTACCTTTGTTCCCTATAATGACGTTAAACTATCACATACAGAAGTAACCTCTGAACTCTATTCCATTGTTTCAGGAAGTATTTATTTAGTATCATTTACAGTTGCAGGAACGCCTATGCAGTGTCCCTGCATTCAAGGTGCTCAAAATCTCATAAACTTTTAGAAAATTATATAAAAGTAACAAAATATTATTATGCATTGAACTATAGTATAGAACAGCAGGAGTATGCCAGTAATAAGCTCTCATTTGAATCACAGTCTTTAGGTATGACTACTATAACAAGAAATTCTGTCTTTCTGTGAGTTTAAAGTGTTACACACAATGAAAGTGTTGAAAATTGGCCTATTGGGAGTTGACTTCTTTTAGTTTTTAAGGTAAAAATCTAGGAAACATTCCCATTGCTCCAATTTAAATATTGTTCTCTGTTTTTGAAAATGTTTCCTAAAATAATTTATTCCAAGTCAACAAAGATATCTGAAATATTTAAGAAAAAGAAAAAAATGTTTGGAAAGCAAAATGTTGTTTTTACTTTAGATCACAGTGCAGTTAGAATATTTATTCTACTGTTAGCTAATCAGGAAGAAAAGCAAGTGGATCTGTCAACAAAGCCAGGAGAATGCACTCTGCATTTTACTGTTTTGTCAGTTTCTCTGGATGTAAAATAGGAAGAAAGTCATTGTACTTTTAGAGTTATCTTTAGCTCACACAAATGATTTATCCCTTTCCTTCTTAGGAAATAGCGTACATCAGGTAATTCCCAAGAGGACCATAACAATATATTAAAAAAATGTTTATTCTTATTTTTCATCTCTTCACCTTTAAAGTTAAAAATGTGTTCCATCAGAGCCTCTAGTCTAATAGGATTGTGAGTGGTATTCAACTTTTGCTTATTTTATTTGTATCTATTAGTGGCATAAGCAACAGGCTTTTTAAAAATTACTCAGTCTTTTTGATGTTATAAAGATGCTATTGATTTCATTGGCATTAGACATATTTGTGATTTGAATGATTATTTACCTTGGGTGCTGAAGATTTCACACTTTATCTAATATCATTTGGGAACCTAATATCATTCTTAAATATTGATTGAATATTCTTAGCATTCTACATTTTATACACATATCCAAGTTGCTGTCACTTAATAACTTTGTTCTAAAATGATAGTCTCTGTACGCAATCTCATGAAACACCACCTATATACTTATTTATCTTATTCTAGTATAATATTCTACATTTGCTTGCTTCTAATGTTAAAAAAAAATCATAGAAGTGTGAGTCCTGCAAGTGAACAAAACTGTCCTTGAAATTTATTTTATATAAAAAAGATGTTTTAGGGCTTCCCTGGTGGTGCAGTTGTTGAGAGTCCGCCTGCCGATTCAGGGGACACGGGTTCGTGCCCTGGTCCAGGAAGATTCCACATGCCGCGGAGCGGTTGGGCCCGTGAGCCATGGCCGCTGAGCCTGCACGTCCGGAGCCTGTGCTCTGCGACGGGAGAGGCCACAACAGTGAGAGTTCTGCATACCGGAAAAAAAAAAAAAAAAAAAAGAAAGATGTTTTAATTCACATAAAAAGTGATTCAATAATATGAAATGAGAAATATATTCTAGGCCTCAGATAGAGATGAAGAATATAGATGACCAGAATTTGTAGAGGATGCCTGGAATGAAATTTCTTACCATAGAATTATAAAATGCTAAACCAGGAGAGACTTTTAGAGAGTATGTATTCCAATTCTTTTGATTCACAAATGAGGTGATTAAGATTCAGAAAAAATAGGAGACTTGTTCTGTAACATATAGCTAGTCTTTTGCAACTCTAGAACCTGATTTCTATGCAAATTTTTGCTTCTTAGTAAATTAATTAGGAAATTCAGATTAGAAAAATACTGATTTCACTATATCTTACTAAAAATAGTAATAAAAAGATGTAGGCAGCATTTAGGGAAGTTTTTTTAAAACTGTTAATGAAGCATGAGGGAGGGTACAGTATAAAATTAGACTTATGATTGAGGTAGAGTCTAATAGTCAGAGGCTGTCCAAATTGAAAAGAAGCCATTGCTAAAGCCAAATTAAAAAGTCAGGGCTTCCCTGGTGGCACAGTGGTTGAGAGTCCGCCTGCCGATGCAGGGGACATGGGTTCGTGCCCCAGTCGGGGAGGATCCCACATGCCGCGGAGTGGCTGGGCCCGTGAGCCATGGCCGCTGAGCCTGCGCATCCGGAGCCTGTGGTCCACAACGGGAGAGGCCACAACAGTGAGAGGCCCGCGTACCAAAAAAAAAAAAAAAAAAAGAAAAAAAGATCACACTGTCACTTTAATATATTGAAATCAACATTTTTTCCTCAATGGCAAGTAACTTTAATCCAAATTATTAAAATGACATGTTGCATGCTGCACTAGATCACTTAATATTGTTTTCGAAAAGAAAGGGGATTAAAAAGAAAGAACCAAGTACACTATGAATGAAAGATTGTATTTAGAGTCACCAAATAGAAGCCATTCTCCACACTTATATTAAAAGTTGTCATTGAGACATTAATTCTACAGTGAGGACTAGTGTAGGAGGAAAAGTTAGAGAACGCCTCCTCTTTTTTTTTTTTTTTTTTTTTTTTTTTTTGTGGATTGGGAATAGAGTAGTCACTCTCATTAGAAAATGTGAAGGATTTCCAAGGAAAGCAGCCGTAGCAATTGGAGATGCCTTCAAGGAGGGTCGGTTCTCTCATCTGATTTTGTGCCAAATACCATTTATACTCTGTCAACTCTCAAATTGTTATCTATGGCCCAATACCCTTCCCTGAAAAGTAAATCTAACTGCAGACTCAGTCTCTGCAACTGGATATTTAACATTGCAAATTCGACATGTCCAAAACAGAACTGCATATTTCAGTGCCCTCCCACAAATTTCTCACAATCTTCCCCCATCCTTTCTTCCAGTTTCTCAAGTAAATGTTGAGTCATCTTTGACTTTTCTCTTTTTCTTAGATTCTACATCTAACTTATCAGAATAGTCTAATAATTCTTTCTGCAAAATTCAATCAGAATCCACTCATTTCTTCCCATCCCCTATCCAATGCCACCTCCCTCATCTAAGCCTCCATCAACTCTTGCCAATATTGTTGAGGTAGCCTCCTAATTATATATCCTGTCTTTGCAATCACCCCTCTCTATTTTTTTTATAGCAGCTAAAATAATCTATTTAGAAAGATAACTTGATCATGCCACTTCTCTCCTCAAAACTCCACAAAGCCTTCCTATCTCACTAAGGATAAAATCCAAAGTCCTTATAGTGGTTTAGATGATCTAAACAATTTTGCACCTTCTTTGGCACAGCACACACACCCCTCAAGCCCCATACCTCTCTGAGTCTCTCTCTTCCCATCTTTTTTTCCCCCCATACTCACCTTTTCCTTATTTGTTGTCCCTTGTATATGTCACGAATGCTTCCACCTCAGTTCCTTTGTACTTGTTTGTTCTTATGACTGGATCATTTATCTCTTTTCCTTTCTTTCATTCTCTGCTCATATTTCTCTTTGGTACTGACACCATGGTCAATACACATAAAATAGCTACATTAGGCCCCTGGAACTCTCTATCCCTCTTATGTAATTTCATTTTTTCTATAATCTTTATCACTCTGACACAGTATATATATTTTTAATTTACTGTTTTGTTTTTTCCAATTAGAATATAGCTTCATAAAGACAGGGCTATGTCTTTTAAACATACATAAAATACAGTGTATTTTATACACTACTACTTCTAAGGGTGCCAGATAAAATACACGACACTCAAACTTAAATTTCAGTTGAAGTCAAATAATTTTTAGTATAAATATTTCTCATATATCACATACTCTTGATGAATTATTTGTGTTTATCTGAAATTCAAATTTAACTGATAATATGTATTTTTATTTGCTAAATCTCTTAACCCCACCTATATTTTCAGTGTTGAAAACAGTAACTGATACAGAGTAAGCACTTAGTAAATATATGTTGAGTGAATAAAAACTGAATCGTGTGGCCTGATATTGTAAAGCACCATTAGAGTGTTCTTGGGAGAAACTAAGGTGTATCGTTAGGGTTTTAGAAGAGCATGTGAATCAAGAATCTGAGGCCTACGTCTATCCTAGAAAAGTCAAAGGCAAAATTGGTTGAACTAAACAGAATCTACATGATGAAGAAAGATTGGTGGTCAGATGAGGTACACTCTCTCACTCCTCTCTGGCAGGGCAAGGGTGCAAGAAATTCTCAGAAGAAGCTAGCCTGGCCTGTGCAGTCTTGAAGGGACTTGGCCAAAAAGGTTGTCTGCTGTGGTAAGAGGATCACAGCAATAAAAGTCTACGAGTGGGCAATTAAGGAGGTTAGGAGAGACAGTCACAGCAAAGCATTGACCAGAGAAAGCACCAACCAAGGGAGGAAACTTGAAATTCACGTTACCCATGAAAAAGCCAGTATTTGAGGTCAGCCATGACAATAGATAGTTATGTCTGGATTATAACAATATGACTCATTCTAATATTATCTCTTTTTATCTAACTTTTTTTGACCCTATGTCATATCCAGAGGACAGGAAGAAAAACAGGGATGATGTCAGGGAAGACTTAAAGAAGAGATCACTCCCTCATTTCCGTATTATAAATTTTTGAGCTGAAGTCAAAATAAAGCTAAAAGGAGAGAAATGACTTTGAATCTGACATAAAAATGAAATTATTTTAAAACATTTTTAAATAGAATTTTACTACTCACATGTGAAATTTTATATATTTTCCAAAACCTTGAGATGATTATTATATAAAAATATTATAAAATAATACTATAATTATAAACAAAAGTGACTAAAAACATGAAAACTTGTGAAAGTTTTATTATATGAATGAATAAGTGAGAATATGGTTGTAAGAAAAAGTAAAGTTATATCCTTATTCCACTGAGTTTAGTATAGTCAATATTAATTAATAACTTTGGTAATGATGTGGAAGAGCAAGAGGAAAGTGAAAGCCAGGTAATAAATATTGAAAAATAAATGGAAAAGAACTTGAAATGAACATCTCTGTTCAAGGGAGTTTAGCTGTAATTCAAACATAGCACATTCTAACAAGAGTATAAGATGAATAAAACACCACATTAGCATTTAGGAAGTCTAAATATAATTATAATACAGATGAATTGTTCTCACAGTAAAAACGACAGAAAAAAATGTAATTATAGTTTAAGGAAACAATAGATGAGATATCTTAAAGATATACAGGCAATGAGTAGTTTTGAAGTGGGAAATATAAATTAGGCCATGGTAGATAACAAATATTATAAGGATGTGAGATTTTTAAATGTGTAATTAGTAATAAAAATTATTTTAATAGATAGCATAAAGGTGTGATACCACATCTCAAGTACTCTAACATAATATTGTAAATCAACTATACTTCAATTTTTTTAAAAAAGTAAAAGATAAAGTGGAAAATGTCATTAAAGACGAGATATTTTCTGTTTCTTGCAGACTAACAAGTTAGTCTGAAAAGTTGTCCCATTTCAAATAAATAAATAAATAAAACTGCTGAATAAATTACAAAAGAAATGTAAGCACATCATTAAGCCTTCCAGAAAATTGGGAAAATTAATGTAGGTCAAAATTTTTAGCCACCATGAGCTTAAACCAATGTATTAAACCAACTGCTTTTAAAAGGTGGTCCTGGAGGAGAAAATATGCTACCAGGAAAATAGAGTTTGGGAGACTGGCAGTAGCCTGAAGTGCTGGGTTTTAGGCCAAGAGCCTGCACTTAGCTGTAGCACTGAATCTGAGATCCACACATAAGGTGGGATTCTCAAATGGACTACAGGCTCAGTGGGAGTGTGAAATAGAAAAAAAGAGTTCTCAGCCAGCAAAGTGAAACCACGGGGCAAACTAGCTCTACTTCAGGTCCTGGGAGGGAAAATAATAACAATATCAACAGCAACAATAATAATAAAATCTCTCCTGAAAACTTGTGACCATAGGGCTATCCTTATGTGGATCTGAGAAATGAATTTATATAACACATGCAGAAGAAAAATTCCAAGATGAAAAATTATATTACAGAGAGAGGTTAGTACTTCTCATAAAGGATCAAAAAAAGCTTTCCACAAATACCAATTTAGTGGTTAAATAGCATTTTATTTAAAAGAAGGAAAAAGACAAAGGTGTTCATTATCATTCAACATTTTGTTTTTATAATGACCTGAACATTACAGCTTTTACTCTTCTAGTTTGCCTATCAGCCAACGCTAGGAAAGCCTGGCTCTGTCACATATTTCAAAAGGCCCGTAGGATGAAAACAAACCAACTTCCTGGTTTGAACAAGCACTCTTCTTGAACAAGCATTCTTGGTACCAACATCAGAAAGAAAGAACACAAAGAAATAAAAGAGGCATAGACAATACCTTTGCATGACTGTATGATTCAGAATTTAGATTGTCTGAAGATCAATCCAATTTTACTCAAAAGCAAATAACATGTATACATATATAAGATAATTTTACAGCCAAAACAAGTATTCCCACAGCTTCATATATAGATATGTATCTATATTAAATGTGCATTCTCCTGTTATTAACTATTATTACTGGAATGTAAAATATAAGGCCTAATTTTCTCCCTTTGAATTTTTCAAAGGCAGATGGTTTTTAGTGAATTTTTTTTATATATATAACATAAGGCAGTGTTAATTTATTTAAATTGAAATATAGTTGATTTACAATATTACATTTGTTTCAGGTATACAACATTCAATATGTTTTACAGATTATACTCCATTTAAAATTATTACAAAATAATGACTATATTTCCCTGTGCTGTACAATACATCCTTGTTGCTTATTTATTTTTAACATAGTATTTTCTATGTCTTAATACCATACCAATATCTTGCCCTTTGCCCCTCCTTCTCCTCACTATTAGTCATTTGTTTGTTTCTATATCTGTGAGTCTATTTCTGTTTTGTTATATACATTTGTTTGCTTTATTTTTTAGATTCCACATATAAGTGAAAACATAACTTGTCTTTCTGTGACTTGTTCACTAAGCATAATACTATCTAAGTCTATTCACATTGGTCCAAATTGGCAGAATTTTATTCTTTGTTATGACTGACTAGTATTCCATTGTGTGTGTGTGTGTATATATATGTATATATATATGTACGTATGTGTGTGTATATATATATATCACATGTTCTTTATCAATTTATCAGTTGATGGACATGTGTTTCTTTCATATACTGGCTATTATAAATAATGCTGCTATGAACATTGGGATGCATATATCTTTTCAAATTACTGTTTTCATTTTTTTCTGGATATATACCCAAGAGTGGCATTGCTGGATCATATGGTAGTTTTACTTTCAGTTTTTTGAGGATCCTCTACACAGTTATCCATAGTGGCCACTAAATCCCAACAGTGTACTAACAATCTCTTTTCACTAAATCCTAGCCAGCATTTCTTGTTTGTAAACTTTTTGATGATAGTCATTTTAGCAGGTATAAGGTGATATCTCAATGTGCTTTTTTTTTTTTTTTTTTTTCTGTACGCGGGCCTCTCACTGTTGTGGCCTCTCCCGTTGCGGAGCACAGGCTCCAGACACACAGGCTCAGCAGCCATGGCTCACGGGCCTAGCCGCTCCATGGCATGTGGGATCTTCCCAGACTGGGGCACGAACCCATGTCCCCTGCATTGGCAGGCGGACTCTCAACCACTGCGCCACCAGGAAAGCCCCTCAATGTGCATTTGATTTGCATTTCTCCGATTAGTTATGCTGAGCACTTTTTCATGTTCTTGTTGGCCATGTATATATCCTTTCTGTAAAAATGTCTATTCATGTCTAACCCATTTTCTGTTTGGGTTGTTTGTTTTTGTTGATATTGAGTTATATGAGCTGTTTATATATTTTGGATATTAACTCTTATTGGTCATACAATTTTCAAATACTTTTTCCCATTCAGTAGGTTGTCTTTGTGTTTTGTCAATGGTTTCCTTTGCTGTGAAGCAGCTTTCAAGTTTAATTAGGTCCTGTTTTTTTTAAATTTTGTTTTTGTTTCTTTTGCCCTAGGAGACAGGTCAAAAATAAAATGGTTACAATTTATATCAAAAAGTGTTCTCTCATAGGAGTTTTATGGTCTTTAATCCATTTTGAATTTATTTTTGTATATGGAGTGAGAAAATGTTCTACTTTCATTCTTTACATGTAGCTGTCCAGCTTTCCCAGCACCACTTATTAAAGAGACTGTCTTTTCACCAATATTTTAGCGACCTTTGTCATAGATTAGTTGACCATAAGTGTTTGGGTTTATTTTGTGGCTCTCTATTCTGTTTCATTGATCTATGTGTCTGTTTTTGTGTCAGTACTATAGTGGTTTGACTACTGTAGAGTTATAAAATAGTTTGAAGTCAGGGAGCAGATATATCCAGTTTTGTTGTTTTTTCTCTCAAGATTGCTTTGGCAATTTGGGGCGGGTTTTGTTCCATATAAATTTTAAGTTTGTTCTAGTTCTGTGAAAAATGTTATGGGTATTTTGACAGGAATTGCATTAAATCTGCAGATTGCTTTAGGTACACTGTACATTTTAACAGTATTAATTCTTCCAATCCAAGAACCTGTAATATCACTCCATTTCTTTGTATTAGTTTCAAATTCCCTCATCAATGTTTCATACTTTTTAGAGTGTAAGTTTTCACCTTCATGGTTAAGTTTATTCATAGGTATTTTACTCTTTTTGATGTGATTTTAAATGGGATCATTTTCTTGCTTTTTCTCTCTGAAGTCTCTTTATTATTAGTATATAAAAAAACAATAGATTCCTTTATATTGATCTTGTATCATGCAACTGTACTGAATGCATTTATTCTAGTAGTTTTTTGGTGGACACAGGGTTTTCTATACATAGTATCACATCATCTGCAAAGAGTGACAGTTTTACTTCTTTTCTTCCAATGTGGATGTCATTTTTTGTCTGACTGCTGTGGCTAGGACTTACAATACTATGTTAAATAGAAGTGGCGAGAGTGGACATCATTGTTCCTGATTTTAGAGGAAAGGCTTTCTGCTTTTCCCTGTTAAGTATGATGTTAACTCTGGTTTTGTCATAAATGGCCTTTATTATGTTGAGATATGTTCCCTTTGTACCAGCTTTGATGAGAGTTTTTATCATGAATGGATGTTGAATTTTGTCAAATGCTTTTTCTGTGTCTATTGAGATGATCATGTGATTTTTATCCTTCCTTTTGCTAATATGGTGCATCACATTGATTCATTTGCAAATATTGAACCTTGCATTCTTGCATCCCTGGAATAAATCCCACTTGATCATGGTGTACGATCCTTTGCTATATATTGTTAAATTAGGCTTGCTAATATTTTGTTGAGGATTTTTGCATCTATATTGATTAGACACACATATAGATATAGAGTTAGCCAAAAAGTTCATTTGGGTTTTTCCATAACATCTATCTATTTATCTATCTAGTGTGTGTGTGTGTGTGTGTGTGTGTGTGTGTGTGTGTGTGTATACCTCTGGCTTTGATATCAGGGTACTTGTAGGCTTATAGAAGGAATTTGAGTGTTCCATCCTCAGAAAATTTTTGGAGTAGTTTGAGAAAGACAGGCATTAGCTTTTCTTTATAAATTTGGTAGAATATCCCTGTGAAGGCTTCTCATCCTCAAATTTTGTTTGCTGGGAGGATTTTTTAATTACAAATTCGATTTTGCTACTAGTGATTGGCCTTTTCAAATTGTCTATTTCTTCCTGATTCATTCTTAGAAGGTTGAATATTTCTAGAAATGTTCTATTTCTTCCAGTTTGTTGGCATAAAACTATTCATAGTATTCTCTTATTATTTTTTGTATCTCTGTGATCTTTGCATCAACTCATTTCTCTACTTTTATTTTTTATTTTGTTTATTTGGGGCCTCTCTTTCTTCCTGGTGAGCCTAGCTAAAGCTTTATCAAATTTCTTTTATTGTTTCAAAAAACTATCTCTTGGTTTCATTGATCTTTTCTTTTTCTTCTTTCTTTTTGTTTTGTTCTCTATTTTATTTATTTTCTCTCTGATCTTTATTATTTCCTTCCTCATGCTGATTTTGGACTTTCTTATTATTCTTTTCAAAATTATTTTAGACAGGTTAGGGAGTTTGTTTCAGATTTTTCTTGTTTCTTGAGATAGGCCTGTATTGCTATAAACTTCCCTCTTAGAACTGCTTTTGCTGTATCCCATAGATTTTGAAAAGTTGTACTTCCATTTTGATTTGTCATGAGGTATTTTATGATTTCTTCATTGACACAGTGGTTTTTTAGAAGCATGTTGTTTAGGTTCTGCATGTTAGTTTTTTCCCCTTTTTCTTCCTGTAATTGATTTCTAGTTTCATATAGTGGTGGTAAGAAAAATGTTTCATAGAATTTCTATCATCTTAAATTTGTTGAGACTTGTTTTATGGCCTAGCATATGATCTATCCTGGAGAACATTCCATGTGCACTTGAAAAGATTGTGTACTCTGTTGTTTTGGATGGGATATCGTATAGATATCTATTAAGTCCAAATGGTCTATTCTGTCATTTAAGACCACTGTTTCCTTATTGATTTTTTGTCTGCATGATCTGTACATTCATGTAAATAGGGTGTTAAAGTCCTCTACTATTGTCAGTTTCTCCCTTTATATCTGTTAATATTTGCTTTATATATTTAGATGTTTCTTATTAGGTGTATATATGTTACTGAATTTTATATTCTCTTCTTGTATAGATTTCTTTATTATTATATAATGTCTTTCTTTTTCTATCATTACAAACTTTGTTTTAAAGTCTATTTTGTCTCATATGAGTATCACTACCTCTGCTTTCTTGTCATTTCCATTTGCATGAAATATCTTTCTATCCTCTCATTTTTAGTCTGTGTGTGTCTTCAGCTCTGAAGTGAGTCTCTTGTAATCAGCATATGAAATGGTCTTGTTTTTTTATCCAATCAGCCACTCTATGTCTTTTGATTGGAGCATTTGGTCCATTGGGCACTTAAAGCAATTATTGATATGTATGTACTTATTGCCATTTTGTTATTTGTTTTCCAGTTGTTTTATACTTCTTCTCTGTACTTCCTTTTTTGTTTTTTCCTTGTGATTTGATGATTTCCTTTAGTTGTCCACTTGTGTTCCTTTCTCTTCATTTTTTGTGTATGTATTGTAGTTTTTTGATTTATGCTTACCAAGGGTTCCTATATGTTGACCTTTAACTGTAATATATCTACTTGTTTTTAACAGGTAGTCCTTTAAGTTAAAACATGTTCTTAAAGATTTACATTTTTAATCCCCTCCCATGTTTTTTTGTTTGTTAATGTCATATTTAACATTGTCATATTTATCCCTTTACTGATTATTGTAGTTCCAGTTGATTTTACAATTTTTTGCCTTGAATCTTCATAATAGTTTATTTAAGTAGTTGATCCTCAGACTTTACAATATATTTGCCTTTACTAGCAGGAATTATTCCTTTTCTACCAATTCTTACTTCTTGTTATAGTCCTTTCTTTTCCACTTAGAGAAGAGCCTTTAACATTTCTTTTAGGGTGGGTTTAGTATTGAGAAACTCTTTTAGTTTTTTCTTCTCTGAGAATTTCTTTATCTCTTTCAGTTCTAGGGGATAATCTTGCTGGATGGAGTATCCTAGTCTGCAGGTTTTTCCCTTTCAGTACTTTGCATATATCATGCCACTCCCTTCTGGCCTGCAATGTTTCTGCAGAAAAATCAGCTGATAGCCTTGTGTGGGTTCCTTCTTATATGACTCATTGTATTTCTCTTGCTACCATTAGAATTTGCTCTTTGTCTTTAACTTTTTTCATTTTAATTATGATACGTCTTGGCATGGGTCTTTTTGTTTTCATTTTGTTTGGACCCTCTGTGATTCCTGTACCTGGATATTTGTTTCCTTCTCCAGGTTTAGGAAGTTTTCAGTCATAATTTCATCAAATAATTTTCAACCGCCTTCTCTCTCTCTTCTCTTTCTGGGACCCCTATAATGCAAATGCTGGTATGCATGATGTTGTTCCAGAGATCCTATAAACTGTTCTCATTTTTTAAATTAGTTTTTCTTTTTGCTGTTCTGATTGGATGATTTCCATTATTCTATCTTCCAGGTCACATATGACTTTTTCTGTATCACCTAGTCTGCTGTTAATTCCTTCCAGTGTGTTTTTCATTTCAGTTATAGTATTCTTCTGTTCTGCCTGGTTGTTCTTTTTTATATTTTGTAGTTCCTTGTTAAAATTCTCACTGTGTTCATCTATTCTTTTCCCAGTTAGTATTCTTATTATTAATGCTTTGCACTCTTTATCTGATAAATTATTTATTTTTGTTTCATTTGTTTTTTTTTTTTTTTTTCCAATTCTTTTCTCCTGGTCTTTCAACTTAAACAAATTCCTCTGTCATTTTGCTTAACATTCCTGGTCTCTATGAAATTATCTGAAATAGTTATTTATTGTGGTCTTGAAGGGGTGTCCTTGTGTGGGAATATCCCTACAGTCTACATGTGCCCAGTGGCTTTGGTGATAGAGCTGGATCTGATGTGAACACAATTCATGTCTTTCCTCAGGGTGCACTGGCAGCTATCACCTTGGTAGACAATGGGGCTGGAGATGGAGGGGCTAGAGCCAGAGCTAGGTGTGAGCCAGGGCTTCTTCTCTGCTTGGCGGCCACCACAACTTATCAGGGGCTGGGTCAGGTCAGAAGTTGCTGGAGCAGAACTCCATTCCCTTTAAGTGTGTGTTCTTCTCCCTCTCAGCACTGGCACCCTCACTCCAGAGGGAGTAATGCTGAGGCAAGAGGGGCTAGTTTGGGTGCCTGGCATGGGTGGGATACAGGCTGTGGTGGTCTAGCCAGGGTCAGAGACCTGGACTGCTTCTGATGCACTACCTGTATAAGTGCCAGTAATGGCTGTTCCTGCCCACTTAGATGCCATTTCAAGTCTGAACTTCCATTTTCCCTTGCAGCTGAGCTCTCTTCTTGGCTTCTGCTGCCTTTGTTCTGTGTGGAGATTTGCTGCAAGGCAGGTGTGGCTGGTGTGGGTGCTTGGAGTGGGTCGGGGCCCCAGCTGTGATGGTTCAGCTGCAGTCCATTATTGGGACTGCTTCTGATGTACTGCCTGTGTAAGCACCAGTAAAGTGTGCTCCCACTGTATTCAGGCAAAGCTTCAGGTCTAAGCCACTTTTGTGTCTCAGAGCCGAGTTCTCTCATTGGCCGTGGCAGCTCTTGTTTGTGTGGAGCTGTGTCATGAAGCAAATGGGCCAGAGCAGTAGCTCATTACAGGCTGGGGTGTGCTCTATGCTGATTGCAGGAAACTGGCCAGCCAACCATGCAGTTTTAATCTATCCTCTCTGCCTTGTTTTGAGAGTAAGGAAGTGTGTGTGAGCTCCTTGTAAGCAGAGTCCAGGATTCCCACAGCTCTCCTGTTCATCCCACTGGCCCTCCAACCAGCCAAAAGGGTTAGTCTTCCCAGTGTTGGACCCAAGGATTGGGGCACCCAATATGTGGCTTAAACCACTCACTCCCCAGGGAGGGTCTACACTCTTGTAATCTCCTTCTTTTCTAAGTCCCTTCCCAGGGGTACAAGTCCCTACCTGATGGCTTCTCTTCCCTTCCTACCTAATTCCATGTGTATATTTCTTATAACCTTGGTTGTATAGCTGTCTTCCTGCCAGTCTCCATTTGGTTTTCAGTGAAAATTTTTCCACACGTAGATGTATTTTTGATGTGTTTGTGGCAGGAAGTGAGCCATACATCTTCTTACTACACCATCTCGATTTCCTTCCTCTCATTCAACATTTTATAGAAAGTCTTTGCTAGTCCAGAAAGACAAGTAAATATGTGAATATTATAAGTTTATATTTATATATTATATTAAATAGAGATATAGATATACATAAAAATAGAATCTACCATCTTATTATTATAATTAGTGAAAGAGAATAAAAGAGTTTAGCAGGGTGGCTCAGTAAAAGGGCAATATACAAAAATTAATGCATTTTCATACAGAGGTGACACAAATTAAAACAGTATAATTTCAGAAAATAATAATATTTAACATATATATATGCATTCCATATATGTGTGTCTATATATGATATTTATTAATGAATCTAGTAAAAGATGGAAACAAACTTTATTATGAAAAATTTAAACTTTATTGAAAGGTGTTAAGCTGACCTAATTAGACAGACATATTCTCATCATTAAAAATAAGCCACAGCATTAGAAAATTCTTATTGCCATAGTTTCCTATAGAATTAATGTTATTAGAGAAAACAATTATTAGGGACTTCCCTGGTGGTCCATTGGTTAAGACTTCATCTTCCAATGCAGGGAGTGCAGGTTCAGTCCCTGGCTGGGGAGCTAACATCCCACATGCCTCGCGGCCAAAAAACCAAAACATAAAACAGAAGCAATATTGTAACAAATTCAATAAAAACTTTAAAATGGTCCACCTCAAAAAAAATCTTTAAAAAGAAAGAAAACAATTTTAAAATTTTCTTTGTAAAAATCAATAAGTTGGTTTAAACTTTATACAGAAAAGCTAAAGGCCAAGAAAATTTCAAAGAATAATATCATAAGGAATAGCTATAAGCCTTCAAGATTTTTCATTAACCTATAGAAATTAAGTTAGAGACAAAGAAAAATGAGGATAAACAAGCACACAGAAAAGCAAAAGAAAGAGAGACAGAGATGGTACAAAAACAGTGTCAAGCATATATGAAAACTTGATACCTGAAAAGGTGACATTGGAGATCTGTGGGAAAAGAATTGTTTATAAATAGTTTTAAAAAAAATGCTTTCATATAGGAAAATAATTAAATTGTTTCCTGACTTGACACCATTCACAAAAATTAATTTCATGTTTAGTTCTTCTGGAATTAATGTATGTGTAGAAAAGAAAAACAAAAAATTTTGAGTAGAGAGTTGGGAAACATCTATGTGGCTTAACTAAGTAAAGAATACCTTTTAAAATGCACAGAAATAACAACCCAAAAGCGGAAATATATAAGTTCTACTATTCTAAGAAATTTAAGTCTCTTCAAAAGACACCTTAAAAATTGAAAGTCAGTTCATAAATTCAAGAAGGTATTTGCAGTAATAATTAGCATTAAGCATTTAAACTATATAAAACCTTGAATATTAATTTAAAAGAAAATTAATTAAGAAAAATAATGTACATTTCATAGGAGAAGAAATATAAATGGCCAAACAACACTTTTAAAATATATTCAACATGGGCTTCCCTGGTGGCGCAGTGGTTGAGAGTCCGTCTGCCTATGCAGGAGACACGGGTTCGTGCCCCAGTCTGGGAAGATCCCACATGCCATGGAGCAGCTGCGCCCGTGAGCTATGGCCTCTGAGCCTGCGCATCCGGAGCCTGTGCTCCACAACGGGAGAGGCCACAACAGTGAGAGGCCCACGTACCGCAAAACAAAACAAAACCAAACAAAATATTCAACTTCACGTAGTTAGGAAAATTAAAAAGTAAAACCACCACTAGATATTTTACAACCTCTAAATTGGCAAAAATATAAAAGTGTGACAATACAAATATCACAAGCATATGGAACAAAGGAATCTTTACCCACTAGTGGTGGATATGTAACTGGCAAAAAACAGTTTGGAATACAATTTGGCATTTTCAAATGAATGTGCTATAGCTATAGGCATCTCCATGGATGAGTTTCAAAAATATAATTTTGAATTAAAAAACAAGTCACAGAAGAATGCATTCAGATGTAACATATAACTAATAGTATATCTCTCTTTCTCAAGGTAGGTGTGAATACCCAATGACATGATATGTGTAAAGTATATACACAAATGCCCGTCACATTGTATGTATTTAATATATGTTACTTTTTTTTTTTTTTTTTTTTTTGTGGTACGCGGGCCTCTCACTGTTGTGGCCTCTCCCGTTGCGGAGCACAGGCTCCGGACGCGCAGGCTCAGCGGCCATGGCTCACGGGCCCAGCCACTCCGCGGCATGTGGGATCTTCTTGGACCGGGGCACGAACCGTGTCCCCTGCATCGGCAGGTGGACTCTCAACCACTGCGCCACCAGGGAAGCCCATATGTTACTTTTTATTGCTGCTGCTATTACTGCTATTCCTACCCTTCAAGAAGTTAATTAATGCAACTCAAACATTTAATTCAGGAGAAATAAAGCCATAGAATAATCAACTCAAATATTTGTTGATATTACATTATGTTTTTAATCAGTTGATGCTGATTCAAACACTTTAAACTTGTGGACACAGGTATGAATTCACAAAATGAGATATATTTTTCTACATATAAGGAGCTTGGCCTATGTGTTACCACCACTCAACTTCTATACAGATGCTAGGTTGTAGTTGAAATTGTGGGATGTGGAAACACTAAAGCGATGTCTTTATAGCCTATATATACTTTCACAACCCATTAAATGATTATTATGATTATTTCCATTTAAATAAACAGAAAATAAGGCTCAGAAAAATAACTTACCTAAAGTTCTATAGTTAGTGAGTGACAGATGTAAAATAAACTCTCTGATCCTTGAACATGCCTCACACTATCATTATTAACTATAAATTTAAAAGCAACCTCAAAATGCAGATCACCTAAACAGATTGTTTCCTTTATTCTTCCTCCAAATTGTATTTTACTGAAATGTGATTTTTTTTCTATTGAGTTATATAATTACCATGAGGAGAAATATAGTTGTCCTCTTCATAATCCCTACATTATTTAATATATTGTCTAGTCATAAATGTTTAATATAAATATTTCTGCCAGTTGGTTGCTCTAAAGCAAGACTTGGAAGACAGAAGTGAGTTGGACTGTTTTTTTATGCTTTTTGTTCTACTCTGCTGACAGACAAGATTGAAGAGATGCCACCACCCACTCTCCAACTTTGTGAGCATAAGAGGAAGTCACAGTAGCAATGGCAGCTTGAGTCATTGTTTCAATGTCTGGTCACCAGTTTTGTGGATGTCAAAAAACATCGGGTTTCAGTGGCAGCCAGACTTCCCTTTCCAGTGGTCAGGAAATTGCACTAATGGCTACCTGCAACTAGCATCCTGACACCTGAAATCTTATTTATAGAGCTTTTCAGTTTTATATTTCTAGTGTCAGCCTTCTGATTTTTCCACCTTCCTGATTGGGATACAGATATTAGCTTCTCTGGCATTTCACATCTGTGGTGTTCTGATGATCATTCCTGAAGTTGTTCCATGTATTGATGGCTTGTTCCTTTTATTGTTGTGTTGTATTCCATTGTGTGAAAGGACCATCATATGTTTAAAGCTTTACCCATTGAAGGACTTCTGAGTTACTTCTAGTTTGGGAATATCAAAAATAAAGAAATTATGAACATTCATGTACAAGTATTTATATAAGCATAAAATTTCATTTATCTGAGATAAATTGAGAGTACAATTGGATTGTACTGGATTGTATAGTAATTGCATGTTTCATTTTATAATAAAATGCTAATTTTACATCCCCACCAGCAGTGTGTGAGTGATCTAGTTTCTCTGCATTTTCATCAGTATTTGTTATGGTCACTATTTTTTATTTTAGCCACTCAGATAGATATGTAGTGATATCTCTCACTGACGTTTTAATTTATATTTCCCTAAGGTCTAGTGATGTGGAATAGCTTTTCAACTGCTTATTTTTCATGTGCTATTGTCCTCTGTGAAATGTCTGTTCATGCCTTTCACTAATTTTATAATTGGATTTTTTTTTCTTTTTAACTGTTAGGTTTTGATGGGTTTTATGTATTTGCAATATAATCATTTGTCAGGATATGGTATGAAAATTTTTCTCTTAATCCGTAGCTGGTCTTTTCATCTTCTTCATTTTACCCTTTTCAGGGCAAAACTTTTACTTTTGAAGAGACCAATTTATAACTTTTCCTTTTTGGATCATGCATTTGGTAGTCAACATAATCTCTAGCCCTAGATCCCAAATATTTTCTCATCTTTTTTTTTCTTATAACATTTTCATAGTTTAACATTTTATATTTAAGTGCATGATCCATTTTGAGTTAATTTTCACATAACATGTGATATTGAGGTCAATGTTCTTTTTTTGGTTTTTTTTGTTGAAATGGCTAGAACTTACAGTACTATGTTGAATATCACTAATGAGTTAGTGAGAGTAGATATCCTTGCCTTGCTCCTGGTAGTAGAAAGCAGTGAGTCTTCTACCATTAAGCATGATGCTTGCTATAGAGCATTTTGGATTTTTTTGTTTTGTTTGTAGATATTTTATCAAGTTAAGATAATTCCCTTCTATTTCTAAATATTTATTTTATTTATTTATTTTTTTACTGTCTTTGTCTAGTTTGGGTATCAAGCTAATACTGTCTTCATATAATGAGGTAGAAGCTATTCCCTCCTCTTCTGTCCTCTAAAAGAGATAGTGTAAAATTGAGGTTAGTTCTTCTTTACTAAGTGTTTGGTAAAATTTTCCAGTGAGGATATCTGAGCCTAAGGATACACATGTGTGTGTGTTGTGCGGGGGAGACTTTCAAATTGCAAATTTAATTTCTTTGGTTGTTATAAGGCTATTCCAGTTATCTATTTCATCTTGGTTGAGTTTTAGTGGTGTGTTGTTTTTGAGGAAATGATCCAAGTCTTCAACATTTTGAAATTTATTAGTGTAAAATTATTCATAATATATGATTATTATTATTAATATTATTATTATCATAATATTCAAAATATTCATAATATTCCCTTATTATCCTTTTAATGTGTGCAGGACCTGTAATGGCCCCTTGCACACTTCTCGACAATGACACTTTGCTATGGTGTCTCAAGCTGTCTCCACAGACTTCCTGGTTGTGGCACCCCTTGCTCCTGTCCCTTAAGGCTGTCTTTTCACGACCAAGAGCTGTCCTCTCCCTGGGTCTTCACTCCAAACCCCTGTTTCCAGCATCCAGCTCCCCATTGTAGCAGGTGACTCATGATTCAGGCTGGAATGTGTAGAGTTGTGGTGTAGATCATGCATGCAGTTCTTACTTTGTTCTGCCCTCCGCAGACCATCTGCTGTTTTCTCCTTTGATTCCTCAAAGATCTTTTTCTGTCCCAGCTTATTTCTCCTCCATGAGGGAGTTTTTCTTAATGTGGGGATCTCTCCTCACCTTCAGCTTCCCACCAGGTTTGCTGGTCTGTTTTTTGCTTCCTCTTTTTTTTTTCCTCTCTTCTTCTTTGTTTTGTTCTTTTAGGTGTCTGAAATCTACTGCTAATGTTCAGCAACTGCTCTGTAGGGACTGTTCCATTTGTATATGTGTTTTTGATGAACCTGTGAAGAGCGACAAATTCTGTGTCCTCCTATTCTACCATCTTGACACCTCTGATGGACTCTGTTTTAAATGAGGTTTCCTTTTATTTATTTTCACATGAATATGCCCTCTGTATATGTGAACCACTTAAGCAGATATTATAATTTTTGCTTCAACCATCATACATGATTAAGAAACTTATGATGAGAAGAATAGCCTGTTATATTTATCTCAGTTTTTACCTGTTCTACTGTTTTCATTTATTCTAAAGTTCCAGACCTTTTTCTATTATCATCTTCCTTCCATTTGTAAAACTTCCTTTATATCTTCCTAAGGAGTAAGTCTGCTTACCTCTTACCAACATATAAGAATATGCTGGTGGCAACTTAGTTTTCCTTTGCCAATAAAACAGTTTTAATTTTAAAAAACCATCTTGAAAATAGTTATGAATGCCAAGAATGTTTTGATTAAAAAGGGAGATTAATAAATGAGAGTTCTTGATCTATCAGATATTCAATTATAGAGTGAGATATAAGACTACTTTTTAGTTATGATTTAAATGACATAAACTATATAAACATATGCATGTGATTTTAGTGCTATACCTACACTAACTTATTTATTTCTTATGCCAGCCCTATGAGGAAGATATTATTTTTATCTGTTTTGCACTTGAGGAAATTAAGGCACAGAGCAGAAAGAGAGATAATATTTGTTTTTTGAGGGAAAAAGAAAATGCATTAAAATGTTATCATTTTCTCTTGATAGAAATTTTTTTTCATTTTGTCTTTATTATGTTTTATAATTCCAAATTATTTCCAATGAGTATGGAGTACCTTCATAACTAAAAAACAATTCCAAAAAATGTTGGTCAATGATATGTTGGGCAATTCTGAACAAACTTCAGTGTAAATGCAAATACTGAACAGGATTGAATATATAGCAAGATGTAAGAATTAGGCTAAAATAAATATTTTATATTACTAAACTATATGATCAAGCATTGAAATAATTACTGGAAAACATTGAAAATGCTTGATATCACTCTTAATAAAAGAAATGCAAATGAAAATAGCAATCAAATCCCCCTCTTTGCCAAAATTTATCATTTTCTTCACATGAAAATTCCAAAGGGGTGAGGATAAAGTGAAACAAGTACTGACATATACCTATCAGTAGTATAAGTTAGGGTAATACTTTGGCAAAGCCTTTTTGTCTTATGAAAAAAAATGCTTAAAGTACTAATACCTTTTGATTCAGTTACTCTATTTCTGAGAATCTGTCTTAAAGAATTCACTTTTAACAAAAAATTTGTGCACAAGAATGGTGGTTATTGATATCAGGACTGATCTTTAAGTATTTTCTGCATTTTGATCTTGGTTCAGCTCAAATAATGTTAGTATTTTCCAAAATTCATGTTGACTTCCTGGACTTCATGAAAGTAAACCTTCCAAAACTCCATGTGGGCATTCTTTAACCTTCTACTATTAACATCATCAGACATTTTACCTATGACACCATAACAAGAGCTACCTGTTCTGTTATCAGGTGATGATATTGTGATGACAATAAAATACGCAATTTTTTCACTCAGAAAAAATGTATTTTATTGCCTTTAGCAAGATCCTGATTGACTTACAGTCATCAGTAACATGAAGCAAATTTCTCTAGCCATACAACTTGCATAACTTATTTCAGTCCCATGTAGTTTATCTCTTACTATGGTCTGAATGTCCCACCAAGATCCATATATTGAAATCTTAACACTCAAAGGTGATGGTATTAGTAGGTGGGGCATTTGGGAAGTGCTTAGATCATGAGGGTAGAGCTTCATAAGTGGCACTAGTGCTCATAAAATAACCTACAGAGCTCTTTAACCCCCTTCCACTGTGTGAGGATGCATTGAGAAGTCTACAGCCTAGAAGAGGGCCTCACTTGACCATGCTGACACCCTTACCTAGGACTACCAGCCTCCAGAACTGTGAGCAATAAACTTCTGCTCTTTATAAACCACCCATCTCTGGTATTTTATTATAGAACTTTAAACAGATTAAGACATCTTTTAAGCACATACATGCTCATGGAACATACACACATCCCTCTATGTATGTGGCTCATTACCTTCTTCCTCTTTCTTAGCAATGAGCATAAGCTCCAGGACATATTCCATATAAGATTGTCTAGGGTTCCAGAATATCTTATCTTTTTTGTAATACCCTCAAGTGTTCCATCAAATCCAATTTCACTATTTCCATGAATCCAAAATTACCCAAAATGCTATTATTTTAAATAAGAATACTGGCAAACCATCTAATGTCCAAATATAAGGAATAATTGTTCAATCCAAAGTACATCCCTTTGATAGTATGAGCTAGAGTAATGATAAGTAAGAATTATGAAAATGTATAAGAGTAAAATATTATAAAATAAATAATTTAGGACACAAATACACATATGTAAACATATAACACAAAAATCATAAAATGTGTAGAGAAAATACTTTACTAAATAACAAATAGTAGTCATTGGTGGTAGGTTGAACTATTAGGAAGTTCTCTTCAAAATTTCTTATTTTTTGTATAGCACAGAGAACTATATTCAATATCTTGTAATAACCTATATTGGAAAATAATCTGAAAAAGAATATATATATATATATATAAAAGAATCACTTCTCTGTACACCTGAAACATTGTAAGTCAACTATACTTCAATATTGCTTTTTAATTTCTGATTTTAAAAATTTATTCTGATGATCAAGAATTATACTTATAATGGAAAAAAAAAAACTTAAAAGAAAGACCTGGAATACATTTTTCAGTTTCTAAAAATGCAAACCTAGTTAGTGAAATAAGAAAGTCAGACAGGAACAAGGAAAAAAATGATCATCATATGCTCAAATTCCATCCCTCTTCTATATTTCATTTGGATTTCATAATGACCTAAAAACTATGATTTCCTTTCCTTGGTCTTTAAATAGTTTGCTGATTTTAGTGAAACATTAACAGAAAAATAATAATTTATCACTTTATTCTTATGCCTCCATCTACCCTTTCTCTTCCCCCCAATTTTGCTCCTCACATCTTTCATCCTGGATTTCTTCTGGAGCACCCATTTCTTATTTCTTTGTCATACAAAGAAATAAGGAGGAGTGTTCCATATCCTCTTCTGAAACAGCACTACTTAGTCTATGCTCAGCCTTTGGAGACTGAATTGAAATAAGCTTATGAGGGAATTGTCCACTCAAAATCTATCTCTGCCTAAGACTATTTTCTAGCAAATAAATGAATAAAATGCATTCCATTTTCTTACACACATCATTTACATGTATAATTTTATTATATGTACAACTTTTGTGTAATCAAGAAAAATGCAAAAAAAGTTTTCATTGAAAAAATATTGAATAATCTGTAAAAGCATTACTTGGAGACATTGAGAAGATGGTTCTTTCTCTGAATCACACTGGCAAAGGCCAGTAATTACTCTATGTCCTATTGCACAAAATTCTATAAAGAAGATTTTCTATATTTCTAAAAATAAGACTTCAGAAGTATATTAATATTTGAATGGCCACATTTAATATATTATCTCTCTAAGCATTTCTGAGTTCAGAAAATGAAAAAAATTAAAGACTGTTTCTTTTGTATGTGTGTGTGTAATTTGGAACTCAAGGAACTTAATAGTGAAAATTATGAAAATCACATTTCTGGGACCACCCATAACCCTATGAAAGAAAAATTGCCCCCAGATCAAGCTAGCCTGAGTATACATACTAGTAATTTTTACTTATCAAACATAGCTAAGGTCATATAGAATTCATTGTTATTTGTTTGTGTATTTTGCTTGTTTTTGTGTTCTGCATTGTTTTTAACTACAGGTAATAATAGGAACACCAGATTGTAAAATCTGTCACACCATTGGGCTAAGACGTAGTACCGATTGTCCCTTCTCTGTGTCTATCTCCCACTACTACCTGGCCAAGCAGCATCAATAATCTACTAAATACTCTTAGAAAACACTATTGGTTATCATTCTATTGCTGATTCAGTAAAACAAAAAGGTAAATAAAAATCTAATTAAGCACTCAGGTTGGAAGGAGGAAGTAAGAGGGTCTTAACTTGCACCTTCTAAACAAATTTTTCAAAAGAAATAGTTACAGGTCTATCCATGGGTCACTTGAAATGGAGGTGGGTCAAACAGCAAAAAGAGGATGGACAGAGATTGTGATCTAAATATCTTTGTGTATGTCTCTATTTATACTGTGCACCATAATTAGGTCTTTGCCGTTTATGCATTCATTATGTCAGCTAATGGCTAGTCTAATGAAACAGCAACCTGATGAATTATGCATTTGTTCCCACTTTAGAAGGCTTCTCTACTTCTTGTTGTTTGAGGTCTTTAAAAATTAATTATCACAATAGTATGTTGATACTATTCTCCATACTCCATACTCAAGTATGGAGACTTGAGCAACTGAAATTTAGTCTTAATGTTATTTTATAATACTAAAATAGATTATAATATAAAATAAGTAAGGGAACTTGTACAACATATGTCAGAGTAACTAATTTTTATAGTTCCCCTCTCTGAAGCCATTTGAGATGAAGAAAAATAAACAAATACAGGAAAAAAAATAATGAAACTATAGAATACTTCCAAACCTATTGCTCCAAGTCCATGGATAAATCTCACTTACAATAATTATACTAATGGTGGCAAATAGTATTAAATTAAGTGAAAATGCTGGAAAGTGGTATACATCTCTTTTCATTGAGATTATGGGATAATGGGAAGAAATTAAGAGGAAAAAACTCAAGTTGACCCTACTCAAAAAATCAAACAAAAAGAAGAAAACAAAATCCTGTTTGAGAGGATGAGGGCTCAAAATATGGGTGGAAACAAGGACACATAGCAAAATCCTTTACTTGGTTGGAGCTCTGTGGGAAAATGTCAAATAAGCCCAAAGATACTCCATTGTTCTGATATAGCTTCTAACCTGAAAGAGGAAAGGCCTGGAGATGAGTCTCAGTGAGATGAGAGATTTAAAACAAGAGCCTGGGAAACCAAAATGAGCTACTAATTCATGACCAGAATGATGAAACCAAGGTTCTTCATGTCACTTGACCTCTCACTGGTATGTGCAATTCCATCAAAACAGAGGTAAGCCCAAGGAAAAACAATCATCCTCAACGTCAATATTATCATAATAAATAGTATTATCACTATTATTATATATATACTAACCATAACCTAGAGAGAAAGAAAAAATGAGAGTTAAGAATGTTTACTTATGCTGATTTTCAAACCTCTCAAGGGATGCAAATAGTATCAATGGAATAAGAATGTTATTATTGTCATAAAATTTTTGACAGGTATAAATAAAGCCAAATTGTGTCCCTTCCAATTTATTGGGGACAAGAGTAGAGAGGATGAAAGAATCAAAAACAGAGGTCAAAATTCAACAAATGGCAAAAAAAGGAAAATAAGATAAAATTTATAAAGTGTCATTAAAGAAAGAATTCAGACATATGAATGACATTTAGAATATATTTATGTTAAAATTTACATAAATCTTACACCTTATAGACTAAGCACTGATATACATCTTGGGTTACAGCAGTGAACAAAACAAACCAAGTCCTTCACTCATAAAAATCTAAAAACCTAGAGTGAATGAAAACAGAGTAACCCAGATAGTTTATCAAAAAGTACTACATAAAACTGTATGAGGTAAATGAGAAAATAGGAAATAGCTGCAGTGCTAATAACAGATAAACTTTAATCTAATATAAATGTTCAGTTATATAAAGAATGTAACAATATTATGGCAAAAGATACAATCTTCTAATCTCTCTACACCTCAATTTCCTCATTTGTAAAATGATGATAATAATGGTGTTTATTTGATAGGTTTTGGGGATGCACCTACAAAAGTACCTGACATGTAATATATTAAATGTAAATGCTTGGTAATAAATAACATTATTTAAATGTTCAAAGCAAAAACTGTCGAAAATATATAAAAATGAAAATCACAGAATTGCAATGGTATTGGTAGATCTAATATGCCTCATACTGCAAATAGGATGTTCTTTATTTTCAATAGTATCAAGAATATTTTAAAATTTGTAAACATATTAGTCTCTGAAAAAAATCTCAGAAGTATAAAAAAATCTTTAAATACTACAAAATTTTATTAACCACACAACAATAAACTGAAATTAAGTAACAAAAGTACTAACAACAACAAAATAGAAATATTTTTAAAGAAACCATTAGACCAAAGAAAAATCATATAACAATTATAGGAGTAACTGAAAAATAATGATGAAAATGGTACATATTTAAACCCTTGGACCATAGCTAAACTGAACAATATCCATAGCTTAAAAATGTTATTGCAAAATAAGAAATATGAAATTTATGTATTAGTAAAAGAAAATTAATAAAATTGATAAGTAAATTCAAGAACAACTTCCTTGAATAAGAAAATATATAAATAAGCTATATAAATCAAGTCATTTTAATAAAGAAAAATGGAAAATCATAAATACATAAAATTAGCTATGACTTACAAGGTAAAAATCACAGATATAAAGGATTTTTTATTATTCTAAATGTTGATTAACTTTATGCTTTTATGACTAAGAAGACATACCCTACCACTAGCCTCTTTTGGCTGCTGGAGCAATATAATGATTAGAAATAGAAGCAGAGATTATTGACGCTCAGAATCTCAGGATCTTTTCTCTCATCCACTTAAGACATGCATCAAGGACATCATAGATGTTAAGCAATGTCTTGACCCACGCAAAATTCAAGCAAAGGAGTATTCACAAAGATTTTTTAAGTACCACTCTGTCCCATCATCATTATTATCAACAAGGGCTAAAATGTTGTTCACAAAAATGTTGGTAATGGTTATCACTGATGATGGGTGATTAAGTTTTTGACACACTGTTTTATTATACTAGATAAGGTTTTATGACCTTAATATTCAAAACCAAAAGTTTTTTTTTTTTTAATTGAAAACCTAAGAACAATCCTCTGAATGCAAACAAGAAACAACAAAATAGAAAGGAGTTATTATGGGCAGGCATTGCTCACACCTTCTTATTGTGGCTTGTATTTGCTACTATTCAGAGTACATATGGAAACTTTTGGATTTATTGGAATTTACAATAAGGTTTGCCAACATATGACATGAAAAATTTGCCCAGAATTTTTGTAAGACTCCCTTTTAGGAAAGATAGTTTCTGAATTAAGGTGATAAGTTCTTTTAGAACTAGCAGTTCATGGGAGTGTGTAAGTCAGCAATGTAATATATAATACTAGTTGCATTTGCTATTATTAAACAATTTTTACATTAATGACATTAAATGCATTTGGTATCAGTAAATGAATTAATATCTGTACAAAGGAAAATTACTGAGCTTGTTGCCATATAGAGCAAGTCTGACCATTTTAACTTAACCAGTGGAAGTTTAGTCAAATAACTAGTTTGTGTGTGTGTATGTTGGAGAATTAGTTCTAGTAAAAAGCAAAGGGAAAACAGACTAACATCTGTTTAGTAAGTACCTAACATTATTATAGACACTTCTCACATATTTTACCTCATTTTTTCCTCCTAACACAGTTGTTAAGTGTTATAATTCCCACTTTATACATGATGAAACTGCAGCTCAGAGAGTTTAAGTAATTTGGCCAAAGCTATAAAGGCAGCAAGGAGCAAAGTCTGAATTCTAATCTAATGTTACTTTGTTACTGATTAGCAAAGAACATTTTCCTTCCATTATACTACTACATTAATAAATTAAGCTAACTAATTTGATTTAATTGTTCAATGACTTTAGAGACTCCTCAGATCTTCTGCAAATGATAGAGCTATTTATAGACACAACTAAAACAAGTTACCCAAATTAGAAGATGTCCAATCCTCTTGGCAATATGAACTTTGACTTTGCTTTACAAAAGAGTGAAACTTTGCTCTGTAGGAGACAGAGGATGGCTAGAGCAAACTCCATTTGTGTCATTGTCATTTGATTATAAGTATAGCAACCCATAAAAAATGGTTAAATTAGCAGTGTGAACATCAATCTATGTTGATTAGAAGGTAGAATTTGAAGTCTAATTCTACTATACCTTTGTCTCAGGAGGACAAAGTCCTTTGTCTCAAAGGACTCAGTTCAATCTCTCAAAACAAGAAAGTTGTGCTGAAGAACCATTGAAAATGAGGTATAGATCTATAATCTATATTTACCATAGATCAAAATCTTCAGCTCTCTTTGCATTTGCCTAGAATCCCACACATAATTCCAGTTACTTTTACTCTGGATGCTTAATGAACTGAGTGTCGTCAAAGAGTAAATGAGTCTTTAACATTTTTTTTCTGACAGATGGCCATAAGCATTAGTTCATCCCTCTGATTATGACTTTAAAGATTTGAGGGTCACTATTACTTATACTTTTTACTGATTTCATAAAAATAAATTGATTTATCCTGCCAAAAAATTAAAACTTTTCCAAATTACATCTTACAACACTTAGAAGATAATACTTCACTTTATTTTTCATTTTCATTAAGTCTGGAAAGCAGAAGAAATGACAAATGGATATTCCTAAGTAAATAATTGACCTCAAATACTTAAGACTGGCACACAAAGAATCCATCAGTAATTTTCTACTAGACAAAATGTACATGACTCGTTTTTATACATTGGCATAAAAATTCAAAATGAGTTATCCACTTTCATGATACAAGCATAGCTATTAAAAAAGTATTTGTGAACTCTTATGAGAATCATGAATAAAGAAACATATCTGTTCCCATTTATACTGTATGCTACCTACCTTTGTCCTATTTGAACCTCATTTATTACTTTGTATTTTTTAGCTTTTGTGCTTTAAAATTAAGCTAATATAATAGCAATTCTATTATGACTTCAAATGTTTTTCAATACTTCAATTTTCTTTGAATGTTTCAGTTCTATCTCCAAGCCATTCACTCAAAATTTTTGACTTGAGTTGTCATTAGTTAAGTTGCAGTTAATCTTAAAGTAAAAATTCTTTTTGGATTGAAGTTGAGTTGATAGAACTATAATTCACAGACACCTCTTTACAGCAAGTAAGTTTATTCTCCTCAACATTTAACAATTTTAGAAGTGTCAAAGTTTAAAGAGAGAACCCATGTATCATTTCTTCAAAGTCACTCAAATTTTCAACTTCAAGGACATGCCTATGCATATAACCAGTTTTCCTGAAGGAGTTAAAGTGATTAGCTAGTACAAAACACATGCAGAATGACTGGGTAAATGACCTTTAAAATAGTGAGTATTAAATGGTTAAATCATAAATCTGAGGAGCCAGAAGCAGAAAGTATGTGAGACTGCAAAAGAATCATAAACCTCAATGGTTTCTGTAACAAATCATAGACAACACAGAACCAGCTTTCTCATCACCAGAAAGCTAGGAGCTTAGAAAACCCTCCTGTCACTCTTGTATGCCTCAAAGGCAGTTGAACAATAAAAAGAGGCATAAAGGGTGAATAGAAAGTTACCCATGAAAGTTTTAGATATGAAGAGAGGGTACATAGACACATCAAAAGGAATTCAATGGCTGAGCTTGATATTTCTAGACACTAAGAAGCTCAGATGGCTTAGTTTGACAGCGATTAAGTTACATTCAGTTAAAACAGTCATAACTGGAACTACAGAAATAAAATCAATTCATATTTTGTGTTTAAATATGAACTTTGAAGAGTTTCAGATAAAAGAGTATACAGTTCTCACCTACAAGGGTTGAATAATACAAGCAAAAGAGGCTGCTTATGAGAGCACTATGCTGCAAGAAATATTCTGGGACCTAAACCCACCCAGGAGGGTCTACTTTGAAAATCCTGTATACAATTTTTGAATGAGGGAGAGGAACAGGAGTTTTCAAAGGGAAAGGAGTTAAATCGATAGCCTAGATGAAGCCAAAGCTGGAGACAGATAAATCCTGAGCAAGGTTGAAGCACTTATGGAAAGTGAGCTGAAAGAGGAGTCATTAGAGGAAACTGAAAGCACCAAGTCATGACATAATATGGGTGGGTTAGGAAAGAATTTCTTTCTTTCTTTTTTTAAAATTTATTTTATGGCTTCCTTGGATCTTCATTGCTGCACACAGGCTTTCTCTAGTTGTGGCAAGCGGGGGCTACTCTTCATTGTGGTGCACGGGCTTCTCATTGTGGTGGCTTCTCTTGTTGCGGAGCACAGGCTCTAGGTGTGGGCTTCAGTAGTTGTGGCATGTGGGCTCAGTAGTTGCAGCACACAGGCTCTAGAGTGCAGGCTCAGTAGCTGTGGTGCACGGGCTTAGTTACTCCACATGTGGGATCTTCCCCAACAAAGGATCAAACCCGTGTCACCTGCATTGGCAGGTGGGTTCTTAACCACTGCGCCACCAGAGAAGTCCCAAGCTAGGAATTTCAAGATCTAAGACTGAGAAGTCGTGGCGGGGGAGGGGGAGTTTCTGGGGATTTATTTTTATCAGGACACTGTGCAACCTTGCCTCGCCAAGGTAGACTCTTAAAAAGTAATCAGATTGGGTCAGTGAGAGAGTGCATGGGGGAAGATAGACTGATTTAGAATTCTCTGCTTAGTAGTATGACATACCCTAAGATGAGAAAGTAATAATATAGCACAAGTCAAGTGAGAGCGACATAGACTATCAAAATAAATGAAAAGACAATGCAGAACCTAGACTACTTAAGAAAAGCAAATTAAAAACTAGACTATATATATTTTTTCATTTAAATATGAGTTTCTCCAGTTGCTCAGAGAGGAAGAACAGTTTGTATACTCAAGAAACTCATTGTTTATTTGTAAGTTAACTTACCAGTAAACTAGTGCTAATTTTTCTGATCACATAATGTGGTTCAGTCAAACAAAATTATTATATTTGTTGTCTTTAAAAACTTCAGAATTAAATAAATGATTGAAATGTTTTCATATTTTTTCATTCAACAATATTTAGCAAATATTTTGGGACGCTTACTACACTATTAACCTTATTCTAAGTCTTGGGCAAAACGCAATGAGCAAAAAAGATAAAAATTATTTTCCTTCACAAAACTTACATTATAGTGAAGAAAGAGAGACCAAAAATGAATTAATACAATATACATTATGATAGACGAGAAGAAGTGAAATTGAGTGAACTAAAGCAAGGAAAAGGATAAGGAGCACTGGGGGAGGGAAAATTTTAATTAGAAAAGTCAAGGAAGTCCTCACAGACACTGTGACATTGATAAAAATATCTGACGAATGTGGAGGAATTAGCCAAGATGATTTTTGGTGACAGAGTTGTTAGTGGAAGTAAGTACAAAGACCCAGAGGAAGGAATATTCAGGTAATTTTCAGGAACAGAAAGGAGCCAGTGAGGCTGGAGCTCAGTGATGTGGCTTTTTTGTTGTTGTTGCATGGAGTAATTGTTATTTGATTTTTTTTTTTTTTTTACATCTTTATTGGAATATAATTGCTTTAAAATGGTGTGTTAGTTTCTGCTTTAAAAGAAAGTGAATCAGTTATACATATACATATGTTCCCATATCTCTTCCCTCTTGTGTCTCCCTCCTTCCCACCCTCCCTATCGTTCCCCACTAGGTGGTCAAAAACCACTGTGCTGATCTCCCTGTGCCATGTGGCTGCTTCCCACTAGCTATCTACTTTACGTTTGGTAGTCTATATATGTCCATGTCACTCTCTCAGTTTGTCACAGCTTACCCCTCTCCCTCCCCATATCCTCAAGTCCATTCTCTAGTAGGTCTGTGTCTTTATCCCCGTCTTACCCCTAGGTTCTTCATGACCTTATTTTTTCTTTGTTTCTTAGATTTCATATATATGTGTTAGCATATGGTATTTGTTTTTCTCTTTCTGACTTACTTCACTCTGTATGACAGACTCTAGGTCCATCCACCTCACTACAAATAACTCAATTTCATTTCTTTTTATGGCTGAGTAATATTCCATTGTATATATGTGCCACATCCTCTTTATCCATTCATCCGGTGATGGACACTTAGGTTGCTACCATCTCCTGGTTATTGTAAATAGAGCTGCAATGAACATTTTGGTACATGATTCTTTTTGAATTATGGTTTTTTCAGGGTATATGCCCAATAGTGGGATTGCTGGGTCATATGCTAATTCTATTTTTACATTTTTAAGGAACTTCCATACTGTTCTCCATAGTGGCTGTATCAATCTACATTCCCACCAACAGTGCAAGAGTGTTCCCTTTTCTCCACACCCTCTCCAACATTTATTGTTTCTTGATTTTTTGATGATGGCCATTCTGACCGGTGTGAGATGATATCTCATTGTAGGTTTGATTTGCATTTCTCTAATGATTAATGATGTTGAGCATCCTTTCATGTGTTTGTTGGCAATCTGTGAATCTTCTTTGGAGAAATGTCTATTTAGGTCTTCTGCCCATTTTTGGACTGGGTTGTTTGTTTTTTGTTACTGTGCTGCATGAGCTGCTTGTAAATTTTGGAGATTAATCCTTTGTCAGTTGCTTCATTTTCAAATATTTTCTCCCATTCTGAATGCTGTCTTTTGGTCTTGTTTATGGTTTCCTTTGCTGTGCAAAAGCTTTGAAGTTTCATTAGGTCCCATTTGTTTATTTTTGTTTTTATTTCCATTTCTCTAGGAGGTGGGTCAAAAAGGATCTTGCTGTGATATATGTCATAGAGTGTTCTTCCTATGTTTTCCTCTAAGAGTTTGATAGTTTCTGGCCTTACATTTAGGTCTTTAATCCATTTTGAGTTTATTTTTGTATATGGTGTTAGGGAGTGTTCTAATTTCATACTTTTACCTGTCCAGTTTTCCCAGCACCAGTTATTGAAGAGGGTGTCTTTTCTCCACTGTATATTCTTGCCTCCTTTTCAAAGATAAGGTGACCATATGTGCATGTGTTTACTTCTGCGCTTTCTATCTTGTTCCTTGATATCAATTATAGGAAAAGTTCTGTAAAAAATACAAATAAATAGAGGGTAAAAAATACACTACTTAATAACCAAGAGATCAGTGAAGAAGTCAAAGAGGAAATCAAAAAATAACTAGAGGGCTTCCCTGGTGGTGCAGTGGTTGAGAATCCACCTGCCGATTCAGGCACATGGGTTCGTGCCCCAGTCCAGGAAGATCTCACATGCCGCAGAGTGGCTGGACCCATGAGCCATGGTCGCTGAGCCTGCATGTCCAGAGCCTGTGCTCCACAATGGGAGAGGCCACAACAGCGAGAGGCCCATGTACTACAAAAAAAAAAAAAAAACTAGAAACAAATGACAATGAAAATACGACAACCCAAAACCTATGTGTTGCAGCAAAAGCAGTTCTAAGAGGGAAATTTATAGCAATACAATCGTACCTTAAGAAACAGGAAACCTCTCAAATAAATAACCAAAACTTGCACCTAAAGCAATTAGGGAAAGAAGAACAAAAATAACCCAAAGTTAGAAGAAGGAAAGAAATCATAAAGATCAGATCAGAAATAAATGAAAAAGAAATGAAGGAAACTATAGCAAAGATCAATAAAACTAAAAGCTGGTTCTTTGAGAAGATAAACAAAATTGATAAACCATTAGGCAGACTCATCATGATGTGGCTTTACAGGGAATGAAATGATACATTTGTACAGAATGGATACAACTGATATCTGAAAAGAAGATTCTGGTGCACAGCCTGGAAGAATAAGTAATTGGCCATCTGATAAGATGCAATCTCAGACAGATTTCTTTTCTTATCTGTTTTGATATAAAAGGGCTTATGATATAAATTTTTCTCCTGTTTTTAAATGGAACATGTGAGTGCATAAACAAAGTGGAGAGGAAGAATACTAGAGGTTTCTAAACTCAGAATTTCCCATATGTCTTCTCACATCCAAGAGATAAAACAAGTGTGAAAAATTTTCAGAACAAAGACAGATTTACATTTCAAATTACTTTTTAAAAAATCTAGCAGTTTTTAGCAAAATATGATGACCAGAATGAATGCTCATTTCTGGCCTACTTCATTTTTATTGTTTTCATGAGATAGAAACACAAGAATGACCATATCCATAAGCTCAGTTCTCCATATATTTGATCTATGGTATTTTGGTATATTTTATTTCAAACTGTACCACATCTGAAACATTATCAACAATTTTAAAAGGCCTAAATTTTACCTCACATCTGTCAGTTCATAAAATTTTTGTTCTTCATGCTGAGAAATTTTGAGAAAGATATTCTAATAATTTTCAACACAGAATATATTCATTTAGCATCATATATGATTCACCCTGGAGGAAGAAAGGATGACTTTTTCTACAGCTGCTATTCATTTTTCCCCCAAATAAATAGTGAATTCACTTTTTGGAAATTAGAAATTAGTAGGAATATATTAAATTGGTTTTTAATTTTAAATTACCTACTTTTTTTTTTTACTTCTCTTGCCCAGTTTTCCACCATAATTTACAAATTCTTACAAATAGTATAAACCATGTATGAAATCCTTTCTAAGATTTCCATGAGTCCAATTCTCTTCCTCCAGATAAAAGTTCAATTTTTCCTTTTCTATAGACTGTAAGACAAATATTGATCAGATGTATTGCAATTGGTTTTTAAGCATTTTACCTAAATGTACAAATATATTTTTTTAAAAGTGTGCTTTAAATCATTAAAATGATTTCTTCATTTAAATTGTTTCAAAAGAAATCCAATGCTCACAGTACTTTCCTGATTACACTTACCCAATAAATGTAGCAAATAGACTAATGAAATTTGTAAAATCGACAACTTATTTTTATCATACTGTGAGAATCCACAGAGAGAACCAGAGGAAGTATAGTCTGTTTATGAATCTTAAGTTCACTCTACCACAAGGGAGTACTTACAATGAATGAAAAGGGGAACATTTAGTTATAAAATTAGAGATTTCTTTTTCATTTAGGAGATCATTAAAGAAAAGGAAGATATTTCATTCCTAGAAAGATTAATAGGTGTTTCAGCACCACTCTCCACACCCTCACCTAGTTTGTGAACACTTATTTCTTACTTTTCAAGATATCCTGAAATCTCTGTAGCTGCACTGCCAGTGAAGGAGGATTTACTTAACTTGAGCTCACATAGATTATATCTAGTATTTTGACCTTAGATTCCAGGAAGATACTTGCCTATATTAAACAAAACAAAACAAAACAAAACAAAACAAAAAGAACTTGATAAAGTACCAGAAGAAGAAAAGATATCTTTGTAATCACTTGCTCAAAAGTGCCCACCTCCAAAGTGTAATTGGCTCCTGAACATTTATATTATACATATCTTTAATTAGTACTGATTGGTAATGTATAACTAATTTTTGTCATCTACCTTCATTTTTAGAAACAGCAAAATGATTTTGTCAACTGATTTTATTCTGTTGTACTTATTATGATTGTGAAAGTTCAAAAATAATAACAACCACCTGACATACAGTAGATGCCCCATAAATATTGGTTAAATGAATGAAATAAATGAATGAGCCTCCATTCAAATGCAAAATGTTTTTTTAACGTCTTTACTGGAGTATAATTGCTTTACAATGTTGTGTTAGTTTCTGCTGTATAACAAAGTGAATCAGCTATATGTATACATATATCCCCATATCCCCTCTGTCTTGTGTCTCCCTCTCACCCTCCCTATCCACCCCTCTAGGTGTTCACAAAGCACGAGCTGATCTCCTTGTACTATACAGCTGCTTCCCACTAGCTATCTATTTTACAATTAGTAGTGTATATATGTCAATGCTACTCTCTCACTTCATCCCAGCTTACCCTCTCCCCTCCCCGTGTCCTCAAATCCATTCTCTACATCTGCATCTTTATTCCTGCCCCTAGTTCATCAGAACCATTTTGTTTTTTGTTTTTTTTTTTTAGATTCCATATATATATATATATATATATATATATATATATATGTGTGTGTGTGTGTGTTAGCATACAATATTTGTTTTTCTCTTTCTGACTTACTTCACTCTGTATGACAGACTCCAGGTCCATCCACCTCACTACCGAAATGCTTTTTTGAGTTTATAACTGAGAGATTCTAACTTCTCCCCTGGAAGCCTATATTGAAACAAAGCACATATCAGCAGATCCCTTGTTACAAGACTCAGCTCCCTCATTTCTAATAGACAAAGGATTGTAGTTCTAAAGGGCATTTTAACTTTCCCTCAGCTCCTTTATCTCTCCAGAGGCTTTATTTCCAAAACCTTTACTAAAACCTTGCCTTTTGCTTTATCTCCCTTGTCTAATCCAATTTATCAGTTTCTTCTTTTTTCTAATGTTCCAGCATTATGACTCAAAATTAACCTATGCTGATACTAAATTATCAACATTATGGAGAAAGTATAAAGATGTAAAAACACATATAGTATATTAAAATTTTACCTACAAGTTAATCACAATCAGAGAGGATTTAATCTTGACTACTCTATAGGAATTAAAATCCTTGTAGTTTTTCTAAAGAAACTTTAAAAATTCATTCTATCTTCCCACAACCTGACTGCCTCATTTGGGCCATCTCTTTTAACAGGTGTGTTCTCAGGGAACACAAACTAATTGCAATTTAACCAGACATAATTAAAATGGCAATTACTCCCTCCCTTTTCCTAATATAGAATGCGTTTTTAATTGATTTTGGATTATCAGTGCCACTCATTTTCCCTTGAGCAGATAATATGAAGATAAGTTTACATGGTAACATAGGAAAGGAAGTATGTGTTTAATATTTAGACTTCATCTGAATTGTTTGCAGAAAGTTGACTTTTCTTTCTGTTTGTTCACCATGGCACAGATTTCCTCTTACACCTACCAGAAAGCAACTCCCAATTATGAAATAAAGAAAGCAGTTTGACTAGACTCAACTTCAAAAATAAGACTTAGATATCATGGCATCTACCTAGTTCTCAGATCACCTGCTCTGGAGGAAGATGTGCCTGCAGGACACTCAAGTAACATTTTATAGATTCCCTTATGGCAAAAAAAAACAAAACAAAACTATGGCTTCCTGAAAATAACACCTTGCCAGGTGTGTGAGTGAGCCACTTTGGAAGTGTATCCTCCAGCTCTACTCATCCTTTCAGATGGCAGCAGCCCTAACTGTCATCTTAACTACTATTTTATAAGAAACCCTGAGCCCAAAACACCAGATTAATCGACTCCCAAATTCCTGACAGACAGAAAAATTTATGTGAGATATAAATGTTACCAATTAAACTGCTAAGATTTGGGGTAACACAGCCATTAATATCTAATGAAGGTTTTGTTTGAGTTAGGATAACCACTCTGATATCCATCCTGAGATATCCTCCTGCACTTTAGCCTACCCCCTTAACTGTACTGATGTGGGAAATATATGTGAATATGAGTATTCCTGCCAGTAAGGGGACTACATTTGCTGTCTACCCTTCCTCACTGTTTTGACCATTCCAAGAGAGCAACTTCAGACAAATATGTATCTCTACAATTTTTATGCTGTTATATTGCTCCCATTGACATATTTTTGAATCACTTATTTCAAAAGAACCATAAGAAGAGATGCCCAAGGAATTCTGTCATTTATAGATTATGTCAGAAGCATATTCCCAAAAACTGTTGTAAAGATATCAAGAAAAGTTATGCAGAACTTTATTCCTGGGGAGAATGCCACATAGGAAACAAGAACAGCTCACCGGATATGAAAATCCTTTATGTTCAATCTAATAAATACCCATATTCTTTTAGACAGGAACTTCTGGTCATTACATTTTCTTCTTCAGAGAGCTCCTCCGTGTGACCCTGAAGAGAGGAAATAAATCAGTTAATTCAAGGGGTATTTAATCTCTTTTTAGGTCAGGAAACACAGGGAGGAGATTAGAATTCATGGTAATTTCATTGAAAAGATCTTGACAATATAAATTTGTAATTTCCTGAGGATGGTGTCATTTATAGCTATTGTTAGATGAAAATAGCTAAGCTAACTAATAGAAGGTGGTAGTTAAAAAAAAAAAAAACTCCTAATTTCAAAGGCAAAATATTAGCTTCATTAAATCTTTTATTTCAGGTACTATTCAAGCAATAATTATAGATAAAATAATCTCAGTTGACAAATTTTCTTTGGCCACTAATTTACCACCCCTCCACCAACCTCACCAGAGGAAACCTAGTGTCACCTCTTTCCTTGTGAACTTAGGTTCAGTTTGGAGTCCATGGAAAGGAAAAATAAAGAAAATAATAGGAGAATGTTGGCTCTTTCAGGAGAAATATCTACATTTATTAGTACATACGCAGGTAATGAGGGTGGTAAGCAGGTGCTAAGCTCACAGAGAAGCTCAGAGCAGTAACAGCATGAAAGGAGATAAGGAAGACCTGAAAGAGTCAGCATTTTTCTCGGCCCTTTTCTCCAGAGGTTAAACTGACGGATGTGAGACGCGTGGTCATTTTCACAGCAGGCGGCACTTGCCAGTTATTCTCCTGTTACTGACTCCATGAATCAGCTTAATGAGAGGAGTGTAGAGTTTAGAATTTCATTAAATGCCACTGCACAGCACTTTTGAACATGCCTTATTACCCATTTAAACCATGCTGAGACTCACGTCCTCTCTTTTCTTTCCCCCCTCCCAAAAGAGAATAAGAATGCACCCCCTTTTTGCCCCCGTTTTAATCCTTCTGCTATTTACTCTTTTACTATTCAGTCATTTTGATATCCATAATCTTTTTATGCTTCTCTCATCCCCTAATGAATCTATTATCCTGAAAACAAGAGACTCATAAAGACAAAGAATTTTGCTACTTTGCATGTGTAAGTTTCATTCAACAGCATTCTCATTTTTGGGGGAAAAAAACCAACAAACCTACTTTTGCTTATTAGCAAACCAGCAATGTTTTAACCTACTTCCCATCACTAATACTGCTTTGTTTTTGAAAAATGCTAATATCTAATGAAATTAAACCAAGCCAGCCTTTCTTTTAAGATTTTTTTTCCCTTTCACTCATGAAATGCATAATACTAAAGCTGATTTCCTGGCTGACTCCATTATTAGATAACCCCAAAATGTCAAATGGTACTGTTTAAACTAGGTGAGCAAAGCAGAATTACTAGTCCCACACAGGAAAATTGTGAACCATTATAAAATCAGTGAAAAGAAGCTTATAGGAATTTCACAGTTTGAAATTAATAATCGGGTTTTAGCTCTTGTATTTTTTTTCACTACTTTCTATTTGGGTACTGGAAGCCAAAACATTCAAAAGGAACAATTAAACTCTTGACATCATGAACCTTCTTTCCTGCAGTTGGGTCAACACACTGTGGGCACTTAGATGGACCACTGTAGGTCATTTAAAATATAATCAGCTTCCCATTGTTTTCTTACGAGAGATAGTGAGTACTCAAAATTCATCACCATTGTTACTTGGTTGGGATTTTGTCCATTTATTTTTGGTTGTTTTTAAATCCTATTCAGGTACATTTCCATTCTTACTAATTTCACATGGATAATGAAAGTGGGTTCTGTTCTTTCTATTCACTTGTGACTAGGGCATAACTCATGTAAACCTAGAATCTCACCATTCATGCTATACTACTACTGAGATTTTGGGAATTTTTCAAAGAAAATAAATTGTTCTAATCAGCTGCTGCTCATTCAAAAGAGTAATGTTTCATCAGACACACTCTATTCCAGGTGGTTCTAAAAATGCCTGCACTGTAACTGGCCCAGCTAATAATAAAAAGTAAATTAGAAAAGTAAGCTTTAAGAGTTTAGTGAATCTGCAACCATGAGTAAGTGCAATTTTGTACCTAAAATAGTTTCCTAAATAATAGAAATTCTTAGGGTGGAAAAGAAAAATCTGGCAAGATAAGAAGCCTTAAAAACGTGACTCCAAAATAAACATAAATTTTCCAAGGAAGCTATTCTGTAGTCATTTTCCTTTTGGTGATGATCCCATATAGTGAACATCCTTTCAGAGTGCCAAAATGAAGGGACATTGTAACGTGAATTTTGGCATTTTATATTCTAGGTATGAAATAACTGATTTTCTGGAGAAACTAAAAAGGGAGGGGGACAGGGAGACCTCCAGCCCAAATATCCCCCTGTCTGGAAAATTTCCAAATATCTCTACTCAGTTATAGTTTCTCCCTTCTCTTGGCCTCCTTAGCACTTTTTCTCACAGACCTGTTTAAAAGTATTCTGAATGCTAGAGGACTAGTAATATATGTCTTTGTTTTCCCCACTAGATAGATGCTCAACTCTTTAAGTACAGGAATTGGTATTAGTCATTTTTATATTTTCAGAGCCTGATTCAGTATCTGGCACTCATTAAATTCAACAGCAACAAATACATATATCACCTACCATGAATTTATAATCTAGCAGAAATTTCTGGAACCTGCTTTATTTTTTCCAACTCCACAAAAGCAAGTATTAATTTGCACATTATTCTAGGACAGATTTTTCTTTAATTATTCTCTTAAGAGAGTTAACTTTATCAAAGAATGAACTTAAGTGGCAAAGTAATAATATAACTAGACTAAAAAAATCAAGGGATCTGTTCACAATGAGGGTAAACTTTTCTCCTATATCTAAAGTATTCATTCTGCTGAAACTAAAAATATTCAGCATATGTATATATCCTTTATCAGTATTAGAAACATATCAAATTTTATTTTCATATGATATATAAGAATAATTACCAATAGATTCCTGAGTTCTGGTTCATAATCCCAGGGTTATGAACTAGGTTTAAGAGCCTAAATTAACTTATATACCTTTCTTTCTAACACATATATTACAAATGATTCAAGGTATATGGAAGTGATTTGAAGATTGTAAAGTACCACACCACTGGACCCCCAAAATAGAATAGAAGAGCTATATTTTAAGTCCTTGAAACTAGACATGAATGATAAAATTTCAGATACCAAATTCCAGGGAATAATCAGCTATAAAAGTTGATCTATCACTTCAATTCATTTCACATATATTGCTATAGATCTTTCACTGAATATACAGCATATTGACCTGAGTTACTGCACTTGTCAGCCCTTGTTTTTCATGAAAGAAATGGCTTACATTCTAGAAACCATTGAAACATCTCTGGGGAAATCATACAAGATCCCAGCTGTGAGGAAAAATAATCTATACATGATGTAAAGAAGAATAAATACCATTAATTATGGGTCAGGTAAGATTGGTAGTAAGTTAGAAATCATCATCAGTATACAATAAGGGATGTACGGTATACTTTTAATTACAAATGGAAACAAGTCTCAATATTTTGTAAATCAGTGGCTTCCTAATCAATAGAAGTATGTTTACTTGCTTTGTTAAGCTGAAAGCTGGTGGAAATTTTTTAAAAGAATCAAAAAAATGTAGAAGGTGTTTTATTTTTGAGGAGTAAAGCCAGAATAGAAAGAAATTTCTAATGTAATTTCTTAAAGTACATTTATCCAAAATTTCTAATTTTAACAAATTAAAAACCCATAGGTCGAAGGAGAAAGTTAAAAGATGTAGAAAAATTTACAGAGCTGTTTTCTGAGTTGTTTATTTTAAGTTTGAAAAATATTTCACCATGCATCCAGTGGTATATAAGTTCAATTTTTACTTATTTTTTTTTTGATAATTTAATATTCTAGAAAAAATGTCTAGCTTTTCCTGGGGTTGGAGTAACTTGATTGTGTTCCTATAGCAACAACCTAAAAACACAAGGCAGGACATGAGTTCAGTTAATAATTCCTCGTCTCCTGTACCTCAGAGTGGGGAAAAAGGATGAAAAATTAATACACATGCTTTCTGATCAGTAAAGACCAGTCATTTAATGCTACTTTATATTAAAACTTTCTAAGAGATTGTTAGGTAGGTCTAGATTTTTCAGGTTAATATGAGGTCTTTTTCAATAAATATAGTTTTCATTCTTATTTTATTTTGAAGTAAAAACTGGAATGCTTAAATTTCTTTGGATGTTTAACTTGATGGTTGTATTAAAGTTATTTTCTAATACAGATGTCATATATACTTCTAATTGTGTAATGTGTTGCCTATATAAGATTGTATGTCATCTCTATATAATTGTATATATAAAACCTGTATGTGTAAGCTTTTTATATATAAACATATTGAGTGCATTGTATATTTGGATACATTAATGTATATACATATTATTCTGTAATTATATGTTTTTAGAATGTATCTTAGTGTCTTGCTCATTATCACCACTCTTAACGTTTACACTTCATAGCTCTACTTCTTCTCCTATCATTTTCTCTTTATACTCACTCCAGTCAAGTTTTGACCCTATTATCTCACTGAATGTGCTCTCTGCAAGATCACCTTACATTTTTGTATTTAACCATTGATTATCCTTTCTTTCTTATAATGCTTACTTCATTTGCCTTCAAGAGCCTCCATACTTGTTCTTATTGTTACTTTCTCTTCTTTATGGTCATTCTTTTTAGTGTCCTTTGTAGAAAACTTCACCTTGTCCTGGTCACTAAGTATTGGCATTCCCCAGAGTTTGGTCCTTGGACCTAGTCAATTTTCTATCTGTATTTTCTCTCCAGATGTTCTCATCCAGTCTTTCTTGCTTTAAATATTACCTATGGTTTGATAACTTATTGTTTATAAACCTCCTGTCCTGACCTCTCCCCTGAACTTTAGACTTAGATAAGAAAAATATTTACATTGCATTTCCATTTTGTTTCTAAAGGAATCTCAAACTCAAGGTGCCCCAAACTGAATTCTCCTTGTCCTGTGTCCCAAATTTTAGTAAATGACATGATCATTTATCAATCTCTCTCTTGTCTCTTCTAATTCACGTTCAGTCTCTGAACACATCTTCTTGGCTCTCCTTTCTCACTAAACCCACATATGACTAAATTCTGCCAAAGTTTCAGGCATATTGTTATCTAATTTCAGTACAAAGCAAATTAGCTTTGGGGAACACTTGTGTAGAATTACCTCTTGAGGACTGGCCCAGATCACAATAGTAAGGACATATATAAAATTATAGCAGCATGGACTAATCTCTTGAAGGAAGGAGTTACTAGCAATTGCCATCTTCTCTCTCCCTGTAGTCCCCTATCTTGCTATCTTATAATACTTGTGAAGGAAATAATAAATGAGTGGCATAAATCTTAGAAATATTCAACAACGTAGTCCAATAGTATGTACATACTCTTCACATTTTAAAAAGTACTATCCCAATCGTTATTTCATTTGACCCAGAAAACAGCCTTAAAAAACCATTGGCTATGTAGGACTATGATATTTTTAAAGATGAGAAATTTTTATACACTTGAGATAGAAAATTATTTTCTAAAGTCACAACCAAGAAATTAGTCAAGTATGGCCACCAAGTCATGTTTCTGATGCTAAAATCTTAACTAGTGATGCATATGAAAGGTGGTAGCACACCAAGACAGACAGAATCCTTATTGCCACGTTTTATATTGGTGCTGCCTATTTATTTTCCCCTCCTCTCCAGGTTTTTCTGTGTCATACAGCCATAACAGCATCATATCCACTCTCTGCTTCAGGCTTTCTAACACACTGATATCCTCACCCTGGAATACTCTTTCCTATTCTCTTTGCCAGAAAACCTCCTTATCATCTGCCAAGTCCCAATTAATCAGTAAGTAAATCGTCACTTACTCTGGAAAATACAAGTTGCTTTTTTATGTGGTCTCATAGTGCACAATATTCAAACAGTAGTCAAAACAGTGTGTTTTAACTGCATATCTTTCCCACTGGAATCATAAGTTCAACAGTGGCAGGGCCATGTTTGTAGCTGACTTGGTAGACACCATGGGCTTGAGTTCAGAAAAGGTTTATTAAAAATAAAGGAATGCTTTACAATGGTGTGTTAGTTTCTGCTTTATAACAAAGATGTTAAAAAAAAAAAAGATCTGAGGCTTAAAAAAGACATTCTTGCAAACTAGTATATATAGGATGGATAAACAACAAGGTTCTACTGTATAGCACAGGGAACTATGTTTAATATCCTGTGATAAACCATAGGGAAATGAATATGAAAAAAGAATGTATATATGTATAACTGAATCACTTTGCTGTACAGCAGAAACTACCACAATATTGTAAATCAACTATACTTCAATTAAAAGAAATAAAAAGAAAAAAAATAAAATAAAGGAATGATGAGTGGGCATAATAATTTGAACACCAAACCTCAATCTAGTATACCCAGATCATATATCTATCCATAATACTTCATAAAACAACTGTTTTTAGCTCTGACATGTTAAAAGCTTGGAAGTCATTAATCTAATCTTGCATAGGAAAAAGCCAAAAAAACTGAAAATCAATAACTTTTTCCCAGTCCATCATAGAACTGAGATTTCAAGGCAAAACAATACTCTGAATTCTGGATAAGCAAGTCTAGAGAGTCACAGCCAAAATTCATGTTAGCTGGAGTAAAGCTGCTAGAGCCATGAACTGGAAGAAAGAATTTAAATGATAATTAAGATGAAATGATGGAAGTGGACTGTGGACAAACTTAAGAGTGAGAAACTCCTGGGGGCTGCAGTCTTAGAGTGGCTTCACACTTTGTAGATTTTACCTCTATGAATCCAGAAGTTTCTCACAATTAAGAGCCAAGAGAGATCCCCCTGTGGCACTGGCAGGGAAAGGAGAAAAGAAGCCATTGTGAAATACAGCATAGTACTCTCTATCACAAAGTTCTATTCTCTGGGAAACAAGACTTCACCAGAGCCTCATCCCATCTAGGGAAAGGGTGTTTCTCTGATTCCAGCTCCCTCTGTCCTTCCTGTTTCACTCAAGGGGAAAAAAACAGCTAAGAAATACCTGTGAAAGTCACAGCCCAGGGATAAAGGCCCACGAAAGCATGGAGATTTAATCACTGAGAGTATATAATGCTTCTCTTTGCCACACATTACCATTACGCCAATAATAACAGTAGATTATAGCTAAAAGAGCTTCAGGATAGACTCTCTCTGCGGAGGAGTACTTAAAGATGATCGAAGTCTAGGAGGAAAACAAGCGCAAGGGTAATGAGAGATTTTTGGCCTTTGATGCCTACAGCTACAGCAAATATGACACATGACCAAACTCCTAGCCAAATTTAAAAAAAAATCTTCAACTGAAGTCCTGTTTAGCTTAATTCCTATTAACTGATAGAACATATTCAGGAGAAGGTGTATGCTGGCTTGATCTGCAGCACAAAGGAAAGAAAATTCAAATTAAAAGAACCAGTTTAGATTCCTACCAAGTTCTGAGAATCACTAGATAAACTACTTGCAATGAAGGTTCTAAAACCTGGGATCATTTCTACATGAGAATCACAAGCATCTCGTTAACTTGCACGGTCCTTGCAAGATCGTTAAGCAGATTACTTCCATCAATACTGAGCCAAGAGCAGAGATTAAAGTCACCTTTATAGATGTTTAAGTCAACTATTTTAATAAATTGATTATTAGTTGCTAAGCAAAAAGGAACTTTAAATATAAAATCTCCGACAGGTTAAAAGTAGAGATGGAGAAAGATATACCATGCTCATACTATTCAAAAGAAAGCTGGATTAGATACATGAATTTCAGAAGAACAGTTTTTAGAACAAGGAATACTACCAAAAATAAAGAGTGGCACTACATAATGGTTAAAAGGTCAATTATCAGGACATAAAAATTTTAAACATTTATGCACCTAACAGATCATCAAAGTAAATGAGAAAAATATGATACAATGGAAAGGAGAAATAGAAAAATGAACAATTATAATACAATATTTCAAGAAGCCTCTGTCAGTGATTAATAGATTAAGAAGGCAGAAAATTCAGGGAAGATATAGTTGACCTGAAAAATCACTATCCGTCATTTTGATCTAATTGACAGAGAATTATCCAGCTGATAATAGCAGAATGCACATTCTTCCCTATCTCACATGAACCACTCACCAAGATGGACATTATTCTGGTCCTTAAAATGCTTGTTAACAAATTTTAAAAAATAGAAATCATACAAAGAATGTTCTCGACCACAGTGGAATTAAACTAGAAATAAATAATAGAAATATGGTTAGAAAATTGCTATATATTTGGAAAGTATAAACACACTTTTAAATAACCCATGATTCAAAGAAGTCTCAAGAGTAATTTTAAAATATTTTAACTAAATGAAAATAAAAGCAAAAATAGCAGCATTTGTAAGATACAGTGAAATCAGTCTTCAGAGGAAATTTTATGGCATTAGATGTGCATATTAGAAAAGAAAGATCTAAAATCAATAATCTAAGCTTCCACCTTAGGAAACTAGATTTTTGAAAAGTGAAATTTAAGCCTAAAACAAGCAGAAGAAAAAGAAATAATAAAAAATTAGAAGATAAATTGATGACACTGAAAACAAGTAAACAATAATTACTTCCGTGATACAAAGCTGATTCAACATTTGCAATTCAAACAATTATAACCCACCAAATTAACAAGTTAAAAAGAAAAGTCATATGGTTATATCAACTGATGCAGAAAAGGCATTTGAGATAATCCAGCACTCATTCATGGTAAAAATTCTCAGCACTCATTCATGATAAAAATTCTCAGTAAACTACAAATACAGGAGAGCAGCCTCATTTTCATAAAGAACACCTACACAAAAGCCTGCATGTTTATAGCATTTTTATTCATAATCATCCAAAACTCAAGCAACTAAGATGCCCTTTAATAGGAGAATGGACAAATAAGTATATCCATACAATGGGATATTATTCAGAGATGAAAAGAAATAAACAAGCTAAAGAGAAAAGCCACAAAAACAGATAAATAAAGCTTAGATGCATATTGCTAAGTGCAAGAAGCCAGTGTGGAAAGGCTAAAAACAAGCGTGCAATTGTACATTAAGAGAAAGCTAAGACAATGGAGATGGGGAAAAGGACAAGTTCAATAGGTGAAGCACAGGGAAATTTTTAGGGCAGAGAAAATATTCTGTATTATACTGTAATTGTGAATATATGATACTAGACAATTTCAAAGGCATAAAACTTTGCACCACAAAGAATGAATCAATGTACACAAATTTAAAAATTAATTTTGGAAGACACAGACTGTCAGGATGAAAAGCAATGACAGAAACAATCTAACTGTTACAAATATATGAAACAATCTCACCAAAAGGATGATGAATAAGGTGTTGATCTAAATAAACGAAAATAGTCTAAAGTGAAGACTAAAGGCAAAAGGAGAAAAACATCAGCACTGTATTCCAGTTGATAAACTTATTTCCCATGTGATATGGTAACAGTTCTGATACTGCTATATATTTATACTGAAATTGAATAGTTAAGAAAATGTTAGTAGATGGTGGGAACTAGATTTCTCACTGTTTGTAAAGAAGGTTATAGACAAGCAAGAACAAAAGACTCGAATGATCCGTGTGGTACTGGGTTAGAGTTGGAGCCATCAGGATGACCCCGTGTTCATCTTAATACATATTACATGTGGAAATCTTTATAAATATGTACATATACCAGGGTTCCTTAGGTAAATGGATAATTCTAGGACTGGGGCAGGAAATACACAGGATGAGCCTGGAGTTTCTTACAGTGCCAGAAAGTAAGGATGTACTGCACTAAAACACAATGATGTGGTATATCAAAAAGACACAAGAGACACTGGAAAGAGCTTTTAATACCATGGCTGGAGCAATCTGAGCAACAAAATAAATAAAGTAGTATTGGATTATAAATCAAAGTATAAAATAAATGTCTATAGGTCAATGTATTATATACATAAATGATGTAATAAATAATAAAGAGAGTTATGGTTTTCTCCCAGTATATGCTGAGGAGTGGGATTGCTGGGTCATATCGTTCTATTTTTAGTTTTTTGAGGAACCACCATACTGTTCTCCATAGTGGCTGTACCAATTTACATTCGCAGCAACAGTGTAGGAGGTTTCCCTTTTCTCCACATACTCTCCAGAATTTACTGTTTGTAGATTATTTGATGATGGCCATTCTGACTGGTGTGAGGTGATACCACATTGTAGTTTTGATTTGCATTTCTCTAATAATTAGTGATGTTGAGCATCTTTTCATGTGTCTCTTGGCCATCTGCATGTCTTCTTTGGAGAAATGTCTATTTAGGTCTTCAGTCCATTTTTGGATTGGGTTGTTTGTTTTTTGATATTGAGCTTCATGAGCTGTTTGTATATTTTGGAGATTAATCCTTTGTCAGTTGTTTCATTTGCAAATATTTTCTCCCATTCTGAGAGATGTCTTTTTGTTTTGTTTATGGTTTCCTTTGCTGTGCAAAAACTTTTAAGTTTAGTTAAGTCCCTTTTTTTAATTTTTGTTTTTATTTTCATTACTTTAGGAACTGAGTCAAAAAAGATCTTGCTGTGATTTATGTCCAAGAGTGTTCTGCTTATGTTTTCCTCTAAGAGTTTTATAGTGTCCAGCCTTACATTTAGGTCTTTAATCCATTTTGAGTTTATTTTTGTGTATAGTGTTAGGGAGTGTTCTAATTTCATTCTTTTACATGTAGTTGTCCAGTTTTCCCAGCACCACTCATTGAAGAAACTGTCATTTCTCCATTGTATATTCTTGCCTCCTTTGTCATAGATTAAGTGACCACAGGTGTTTTGATTTATCTCTGGTCTTTCTATCCTGTTCCATTGATCTATATTTCTGTTTTTGTGCAGTACCATACTGTCTTGATTACTGTAGCTTTGTAGTATAGTCTGATGTCAAGGAGCCTGATTCCTCCAGCTCTGTTTTTCTTTCTCAAGATTGCTTTGGCTATTCAGGGTCTTTTGTGTTCCCATACAAATAGTAAAACTTTTTGTTCTAATTCTGTGAAAAATGACAATGGTAGTTTGATAGGGATTGCATTGAATCTGTAGATTGCTTTGGGTAGTATAGTCATTTTCACAATATTGATACTTCTAATCCAAGAACATGGTATGTCTCTCCATCTGTTTGTATCATCTTTGATTTCTTTCATCAGTATCCTATAGTTTTCTGAGTACAGGTCTTTTGTTTCCTTTAGTAGGTTTATTCCTAGATATTTTATTCTTTTTGTTGTGAAGGTAAATGGAATTACCACAGAGCATTAAGCAGAGTTCCCTGTGCTATACAGTAGGTTCTCATTAGTTATCTATTTTATACCTAGTAGTGTATATATGTCTATCCCAATCTCCCAGTTCATCCCACCCCCCCTTCCCTCCTTGGTATCCGCAAGTGTGTTCTCTACATCTGTGTCTCTATTTCTGCTTTGTAAATAAGTTCATTTGTACCATTTTTCTAGATTCCACATATAAGTGATATTATACAATATTTGTTTTTCTCTTTATGACTTACTTCACTCTGTAAGACAGTCTCTAGGTCTATCCACATCTCTGCAAATGGCACTATTTCATTCTTTTTTAGGGCTGAGTAATATTCCATTGTATATACGTACCATATCTTATTTATCCCTTACTCTGTTAATGGGCATTTAGGTTACTTCCATGTACTGGCTATTGTAAACAATGCTGCAGTGAACATTGGGTTGCATAATGGGAAGGAAATCTAAAAAAGAGGGGATATATGTATAACTGGTTCACTTTGCTGTACAGGAGAAAGTAACACACACATAAAGCAACTATACTCCAATCAAAATTTTAAATAATAATAATAATAAAGGAGATAATAGACAAATCTTCCATTCAGAGAATTCCAAATAATTATGTATTTATAATAGTAATAATTACACTCTCAAGGAGCTAAAACATGATTCTCCACTTCATCATGTGAGCTACACATTGTGAAATCCTTCCAAAGAGTGCAGTATGGAAGGGGGGAAAAGAGTTACTTTAGTGGAGAAACCTGGAAATTACAATATCAGCCAGGTGATCCAGGTTAGCATCAACAGTGATAAGCCATGTCCGTCATATTAATAGTATATACTCAATCTGATTGCCATGAAAATGGCTGTTTATCTTTATGACCTTCTCCCCCAAAACACATAACTCCTTTCTAAGGCCCAGACAAGTCCCAGATGAGGAATGTTGTACAAAATACTTAAACAGTACTCCTCAAACCTCTCAATCATCAAAATCAGGGAATCTGAGAAATTTGTCAAAGCCAAAATTACCTATGGAGAAGTGGCTGCTAAATGTAATATGGTGCCCTGGATGGGATCCACAAATAGAAAAAAAGACAGTAGGTATAAACTAAGGATATCTGAATAAATCATGGACTTTACTTAATAATTTATTAATATTGTTCATTAATTGCAACAAATGTATCATACTAATGTAAGATGTGTCAAACTACAAAACAGACAATTTAGTAATGAGTTTAATGTCCATTATTCAAGGGGAAACAACCCATGGATTGGGGGAGAACAGTGCCTCAGAATCAGTGGAACACTATTCTCTAGGGCTATTGGGCAAGGATGAGTTTTATAGAACATTAGCAAAGGCAATATGGAAACAGGGAATGATTGACTAGGAGGTCAAGGATTTCTTTATAAGACTAGCAGGTCTTATTTTCTAGGAAAAGGTCAGGTAGCTAAAAGTCAGTTGAAGAATTGTGATTGGTATTTGTTAGGTCTCCTTAACATGTGTTTCCAATAAGTGCAGGCTGACTTAGGTTTAGATTTGTGATCTGGGCTGGGCCACTGGGAAGACCTTCATTTTGTACATCCCAATATCAGATGTTAATAATAATGAAACTGCATGTAGGGTATATGGGAACTCTTTGTACTAACTTTTCTATTTTTCTGTATTCTAAAACCATATTTTCTATAACCCAAAATTGTTCTAAAATAAAAAAGATTATTTTAAATAATTATTTGTAAACACAGAAATGATTAGCAAAATGACTAAATAATATTATGGGATAAGAATAATATGTACATAGCTATAAACTTCTACAGAACAACATAAGTCATGTGTGTGGAGCACAAATCAAACTTCAGTTCCTCCTCAGTTAAGTGTTGACTAAGACAGTTCACCTTTGGTTCAGGCTGATGTTGTCAAGGATCTGCTAGGCTTCTGTGTTTCCCAAGCTCTTCTTGCTACACAGTAGTCCACAGGGGATATAGTACTTTCTTGTACCATTGCCTATGTTCTTCTCAAGAAATATAGAAAATAAAGCTATGTTTTTTGGAATTTCTACTCTAGAAATCACAATTAATTTTGTACTCTGAAGCTGCATGAAGTTGCTGTGTTAAGGATGCAAAAGTTGGTGAGAATTCAGTCAAAAGTTTTGCATCCAGTTTTAGTACCATATCCCCCAGAGGGTGGAGGGCAATCTCCTAATTGCCATAAAGAAGCCATGTTGCCTAATGATGACCTTGTACTACTTTTCTTCTTTGCTTTATTTATTAGATAAGAATGGTCTCTGTTTGCTGAATGTTGTAAATCTGCTCTCAAACTAACCTACTGTGCTCCCTCTCTCCTTGATATTTTTAAAAGTTTTTTTTATGAATGTCATATATAAAAAGAATAAGTAAAACATATATGTAAAGCACAAAGAATAATAACAAAATTAACATCACACTAGAATGTATAAGAAACCAAAATTTAACAGTTTTGAAAACCACTGTGTGCCATTTGCCAATTGGATCTCTTCACTCTTCACAGAAGAAACTGCTACCTTAAATTTTGTTTCTCATCCATTTGATTACTTTAACAATCATACTGGTGTACGTGTGTATGTATGATCAATATATTGTTTTTCCCATTTACACATTATAAATTTTACCCTATTCTCCGTATTCTTTTGTAACTAGCTTTATTTTGTCTATTATGTTTCTGAAGTACAGCTTTTCTAGTGCATAGAGCAAAACATTTATCTGTTTCATTGTGTGATTGTACCACAATTTTTTTATCCAATCTCCTGTCAGTGGATACTTTTCCCTTTATGGTATATTTTTCCTTCCCAATCAAGGTTATCATGAACTTTCTTTTCCATTTCTTGGTGCATATGGGCAAAAATTTCTATTAATCATGTGCTTATGAATGGACTTATGACATCCTATGCTATGCTTACTTTCAACTTTATTAGTTGATAGCAAATTGTTTTCTGAAGTGGTTTGGAAGGAGAAACTCACCGCCAAATGTTTTTGCCAACATTATTTTAGTCAGACTTTATATTTTCCATACTGTTCTGTGTAAAATGGAGTTTCCTTGTGATTTCCCCAATTACTAGTTAGGCTAAAAATGTTTATATTTGTTTACTGGACATTTGACAGTGGAAAGCTTATTCATAATTTTGGTTTATTTTCATTGAGGTTGTTGGCCTTTATTATAATTTGTAGGAAAAATGTACATATATAGAGAGACATCTACATGTGTGTATAATAAATACTATATGAACAAATATATGTATTAAAAACTATCATCTGTTAGTTATATGAATTGGAAATCTGTTCTTCAAATTTTGGTTTGTCCTACCACTACTTAATATAGCATTTGATGAACAGATGTTATTATTTTTAGTAATATAAATGTATCACACAACTTTCATTTATAGTTTGTGCTGTTTGAATGTTACTGAAAATTCTCTCTTATGATATCATAAATAAATTCTTCTGTTATTTTCTAAAATTTGCATAACCTTGATATTTATATTTAAGTCTTTCATCTGCCTAGAATTAATATATTTTGGTATGATTCAATATAATCAATTGTCCTAATGACATTTATCAAAGAAATATCTTTCTCCTAGATATCTTGTCATATAGGTTTGATGTAGGCTTCTGGTATCTCTATTCTGATCCACTGTGTCAAATACCCATCCTTGTGCTAATACCTCATTGTCTTAGTTCACTTTTAAAATAAGCCTAGATATTTGGCAAGCAGGTTCCTAAACTTATTAAATTTGTCAGGGGTATCTTGGCAATTCTTTGCTCTTCTGTAAAAATTTAAGAATTAGCATTCTCATAATACTCCAAAAATAATTAAAATACCCTTTGGTGGACACTTTATGCCTGACTTGGCCTTTGTTTCTCTTCCTTATCTTCCCCTCAGAAGTGCTTTTAAGCTGTAACAGACTGCAGTTTCTTATCTGTGATGTGTGCTATCTCATGACTTTCCTTTTATCTTAAACTATTTTAGTCTCTTTTTGTGATTAGAGAACATCCAGTGTTGACTATTTAAGCATTGTTCTTATAGCTGAGAACTTTTTTTGGCATTTCCGTATCTGTCATGTTGGATTAATTTAATTGTGTATCTGTGTTATCTATGCCAAGGCAGAGGCTATGTCTGGACCTAAGCATATCCTGATGAGGCTGTTAGAGTGTAGAGAACCAACAGAAGTGTTTTCAGTTATTAATAGTTGAGACAAGTATATACAATCTTGTCAAGGGCTTTCAAAACTATAACATTCCCTGGGATGGCTAAGGAAAAGCAACTTCAAATGAGGAGTGCTGATCCCATTGGCAGGCTTGAACTTCAAACTCTCCTAGAAACATTCCCATTGCTGACTATGGTATATAGAGAGAGCTGAACTGAAAAAAAAAAAAACAAACAAAAACATGAGATTGTTGCTACTTGATAAAGGGTTTTATCTATTTTTTAGGCTGCATTTGAGATACTGCATCACAAATTCTTATACTAGAGAATATCATGAAGCCTATAAAGTTTCCTAAGATTCTCTGAGCTATTCTTTTCTCTACTGTCACTATTGTACACTGAAGGTCACAGGGAAGCTACAACTACCCACTGGAAGAGTCAGGAGGGTGGGAAATGGAGAAACAAAACAACAACATTGTCTTAGAAATGTGTGATACAGCAAATGTGTGCACATTTTTTTTTTTTTTTTTTTTTTTTTTGCGGTACTCGGGCCTCTCACTGCTGTGGCCTCTCCCTTTGCAGAGCACAGGCTCCGGATGCGCAGGCTCAGCGGCCATGGCTCACGGGCCCAGCCGCTCCGTGGCATGTGGGATCTTCCCGGACAAAGGCACGAACCTGCATCGGCAGGTGGACTCTCAACCACTGTGCCACCAGGGAAGCCCCAATTTTTTTAATGACAGAAAATAAAAATAAAGTGTTAATTTTCATGGCTCAATTCAAGGCCTTCTTTTTTTATTTTGCATGTTTAGGATGCAAAGAGCGTTCAACTTTGAAAATTAATCTCATCCATTACGGAGACAGAGAGAACATAAAACAGAGAGAGACAGACCAAAGCACTCTTCTATCATTTAAGAAGTTTAAAAGGAGGAGAGTTTTTGTCTTGACCATCGTTTGTCAATTTTATTGATCTTTTTCAAATAATTATTACTTAGTATTTCTATGAGTTTTATTATGTTTCCTTTCATTTTTCACTCTTTCTACTATTTATTTATGTTTAATTTGCTGCTATTGTTCTAGTTTCTTGAGATGGATGTTTAGTTTACAGATTTTTAAACTCTGCTTTTCTAAACTATACATATAAACTCCACCTTATACACATTTTAGCTACAGTCCACAAGTTTTGATATGTTGAATTTTCAGTATATTAAATTCAAAATAGTTTTCTAAATTTGATTTTCATGTCCTCTTTGATATATATGTATATATGTGTGTTTACTTATTTCTAAACATATGGGGATCTTAAAAATCATTTTCTTATTGACTTCTAGCTTAAGCCCAAAATGTTTAGGAAAATGTACCCTTAAATTTACATCATTGGCATTTTAATGAGGCTTGCTTTCTAACCCAGGATGTAATCAATTTTTGCAAAACTTCTGTGTGTACTCAAAGTAACGGGTGATCTGCAACCGTGGGGTACAAATTTCCGTATAAGTCAATTATGTCGTTTGTTAAATGTGATGGTCAAATTTCCTGTATTCTTACAGCTTTCACGTCTGCATTTTTCAGTCAGTTCCTGAGAAGGGTGGTTAAATTCACCACAATGATTATAGATTTTTCTATTGTTCTTTTAATTCTGTCAATTTTTACTTTATATATATTTGAGGGTATGTAATTAGATAAATTAAAAAAAACTTTTGAAATATTATGGTGGATTTAGTTACTGATCATTCTGACGTATTCCTCTTTATCTCTAGTAATGCTTTTTGCCTTAAAGTCTGATATTGATACAGCAACACCAGCTTTCTTTTGATTAGTCCTGGCATGGCATAACCTTTTCATTCTTTTATTGTACTTCCAAACTGTGATTATTTTAGATGTATTTCTTAAATTCAACATAAATATATTTTTCTCTTTTACATTTCAGGAAATTGATAGAAACTACTTGGGTGAAATGAAGTTTTCAAATTTATTCATATTATTTGCAATAACATTAGGGACTATTGTAGGGACTATGTACCGCATTCCTAGAATATTATCAACTGTTTGCCATATTTACTTTTCCAACTTTAAATTTTATTCAGTCTTCAATCCGTTTTTATTTTTAGGAAAACAAATTTGCTTCATTGACTCATTTTACAACTTTGATAGCTCTTAAATGTTTAGTGTCTACTGATCTATATAGAACATTAAATTCAGCCCTGAGTCTATATAGTATAGAGCAGACTGATTTGTAGAGTTAATATAGCATAGTAGTTAAGAGCACAGATTATGGAGTCAAATTCTGTTTGTTCCACTTATTAGTTGTGTGTCATTGCACAAATTATCTGACATCCTTATGTTTCAATTTCCTCATCTATAAAATGAGGTAGGTAATAATGACGTCTACCTTACACAGTTATTGCAGGATTAAACAAGCTAATATGTAAGAAATGTTTAGAACATTACCTGACATGTAATAAGCACTCCTATACATACTTGAGTAAAGCAACAAAATATTATTAGCTATTAGATCCAATAATATTATGCGTTCTTAGCTATGAAATCTAGTGTTATTAGATCTTCAAGGATAATTGGAAGGCTTTGCCTCAACCTTTATTTCTGGGTTAATTCTCTGTCATGACTACACATATGGAACTTCTGCTAACATCTGGATGCTTCTGTGCTTTTGCATATACTGCCCCCATGAACTCAATACCCCATTTCTTAGATCTGGGAATTCTTCTTAAACCTCCAAAATCCAACTCGTTATCAAATTATCCAAAATTCCCTCTTTAAATTCCTGGACTTGTGTTGTCCAATATGATAGCTACTAGCCACTTGTTGTTATCAAGCATTTGAAATGTGGCTAATCCAAATTGAGATGCACTGGAAGTATAAAATGCATCCTAGATTTCAAGGATGCATTTAGTTAAAAAACAGAACAACAACAACAAAAATGTAAAGTATCACATTAATGATTTTTATATTGGGTTAAATAAAATGTATTATTAAAACTATTTTTGTCTGCTTCTTTTTGACTGTTAGAAAATTTTTAATTACATGTGTCTTTGCATTATAATTCTTTTGGACAGTGCTGATCTACACAAATCATTCCCTTTCCATTCATGTGCTCCCACATAACTTAATAGATCCATTTCCTTATCATCACATATTATACCATTATATAATTTTCTTTTACTTTGATATTCCATTATCAGATTGTCAGCCTTTAAAGGGCAGAGCCTACATTTTATTCATTTTCAGATCTCTGATATATTGCTGATGTCATGACCCATAAATACTTGTCCAATAAGATAAGATTGATAAAAGATTGTAAATATTTCAGTGAGAGATAGTAAACAAGTTAAGTTTACAAGGATGCTCTGGCTTAAAAAGCAGAGCAATTATATGCAACAAGTGATCCTATTTGCAAAACAATAGCTTCCCAATTATAAATATAGGTAGAAGTCAGGATTGAATTATTCAGAGCCTTAGTGGAGCCAATGAGGTATGATTATACAAAAAATACCTGACCCATATAATCAGAGTGCACAGAAGGGATGTATGTCCTTGCCCATTCTATCCAAAACCATAAGTAGACATTTGGGAAAAGTCAGTAACCACCCACTCTACTACCACTTCCCATTTCCTCCACTGGGGATATAAAATCTTTATTGATTTGTAAACTCTTAGAATAGCATTTGATCTTTTGTTTAAGATAAACAATCTCTGTTCTTTTAATCTTTTCTAAAGCATCCTACTTTCCAAACCTTGTGATCACTATCAATGTAATTCAATTTAACAAGCTTTCTCATGTCTATGAGGCAATGTGCTGAGTGCTATGGAGGACACACAATGAAGATATATGCCTGGCTTCAACAAGTTAATAATATGTAATGAGAAATAGATATATAAACTAACCTTAGCCCAAACCAGAAAAAAAGGATAATAGCTTTGCAATTCAAACCAAGAATTATGAGCATGCAAGAGATAGAAAACATAAAGAATGAGGCAGAGGTCTTATGCCCTACAATTTGGACTTCATGCAAAATAGAACCAGGTTTTAGGAGGATCCATCTGTCTTGCAGAAATTTCTCATAGTGAAGCATGGAAAACAGAGCACCATAAAGGATACAACAGGAAAAAGCAGCACCCTTGCATATAAGTGTTTGGCTCATTCTATGGACAGACTTCTATTCAAACAGTTTTTATATGATAGAAACTGTGTTAGGCACAGGGAGATGAAAAAGAATAGGACATGGGCCCTACCTTTACAGACATGTATCCAGACCTAAAGTAAATTAATCTATAAAAAGCAAGAGTGTCACATAAGAAGTATAATAGCAGACATATTTCTAATAGTAAGCTACGTAGCTCAATTCCTCTATGGGAGTCCTGGACAAGCTAAGGTTGCCTAATGAATAAATCAAATATTTGAGGTTTTCTATTCAATTGTTTTTCTTTTCCAGGTATTTGTCTGGCCTTCACCCTTTGTCTTTAAACCCCACAAAGATGAGAACTATAGCTACTATATTTTTTTAATCAAAGCTCCATTCCTTTGCTTTATGCCTGCCCATGGACCACTCAACCCAACACTATTTAGGCTCTTTTAGCCTAAATGAAAACGACTCTCACTAAAATCTTTTCTGTATTGAGTAACACAATTCTTGAATAAGAGGAAACATGTCTGACACCCTTCCTTCCTCAAAGCACTTTTTTGGATCCTCAGAGTATACGTTGATATGCCCTTTGGTGATGTCTCTGCCTTCTTCCATTGCCAGGGATTCTGACTGCCTGAGAAAAGGCTGTTCCATCATTCAAAAGTCTTAGAAAACAAAACCATTTAAAACATGTTTAAGCTCCAACAGATATCTGCTGATTACATGACACTGTGTTTAAAAATAGATTCTTACCTAAGGTTTTCTGAAAATGAGTTTTACCTTTGATAAAATAACTAAAAAGGCTTTGAGTTCCTCTGAACAGATTGTTTGACAATTGTCAAATGACAACTCTTTTAACTCAATGATCTCAGATTGAAGGTTTCCACCAACTGCAGTAGCAAAGCACTTTCAAAACACAGATTGCATGCTAAAAAGGAGTAAGTGATGGAAAACACAACCTGTGTAGCAATATTCTCTATGTCATATTGTGCTAATTCAATTCTGAATGTCTTCTTGACCTCTTCTTATCTTAGCAATACATGGCTACTGTATCCCCAAGGCTGCAAAGAAGCAGGGTCAGGGAAGGTGGTGAGGAGCAGTTCCTTTTGAATGTAAGCTTGCAATAGTTTGCCTGTTTTGAAAAGAGATGTGCAAAGCCTTGGCCTCGTATTGTTTATGTACACCAGGGGAATTTGAAAATCAGATTACCTAGCAGAAGAATTCCAACATTTACTCAACTATGTCCTTTTTTCTTTTTTGCAGAAATGCAGCTTCCTGAAGCCCGGAGACTTACTGGTAATACATACTAGATTCCCTCCAGTTCAAGATATATCACTATATATCTAAGAATTCAGTTTATGATTTGTCCTAAACTTTACATGGGAAAATCCATGTAATAGTTACACAATTGTTTATAATAACCCCCACTAAGAGCCACAGTTACTAAGGAGCTATGGAGAAAGGGATTCAAGGGGCTCTATCTGTCTTCCATAGCAGCTCATGCCAAGTGCTTTGCACAAGGCCAAGCAGAAAGTAAGCAGTACACCAGGAACTTTCAATCAGATTTCTTACCTCTGGTTCAGTTTGACCTCAAAACATCTGCCATAGCAGTGTTGAGGTTACCTTTGCACCTCACTTACACACACGCAGGCACACACACAAACATGTTCACACACACACTCACAACATACACACAATCATGAAGCCAGACACTGCAGTTTAAAAGATGGTGGGTTGACTGGAGTTTCTCTGCCCCTGAACAGTTTAGGAATTCTCAGTTTAGTAGAGAAAAAAAATCAGTAAGGAGAAGCATTATCATCTAGTATAAATACTGTAAAACAATTATTTCCAAAAATGTCACAAGAACCAGGAAAATGCATGAGTAGCTCTACTATCATCTTGTTGTACACGCTGCTTTTGTATTCTTGTGACTGCGATGTTCTGGTTCCTCCACCATATCATGATACCCTTAAGAAAGAGACATCGTGCCTTATTCATGCATTCATTCAGTGAAGTTATGTGTAACATCTATCTTGCTAGGTACTTAGCATCAGTTAAACTATGTCCTTATAATTGAGAAGCACACAGCCTAATAAGGGAGAGAGACATAAAAGATTCTCATTTCAGTACAGTGCTTGAATATAAAACATTCTTAACATAGGAAAGAGAATAGTGTAGCATTGACACTTATTGAGACTATCTTATGAGTCAGACACCACCCTGATTGGTTACCTCCATTCATGTAATGCTCATAGCCCTTGAAGTAGCTATAATTACTATCCACATTTTACCAATGAAATCACTGATGCAGAGAGAATTTAAATATGTTGCCTATGTCATAGAATTAATAAATAGAAGAGATGGGATTTTAGAAAATGGGGCCACAAAAACCATGCTTTCAACCATTAAAATGCCCTACATTTCAGAGTATATTAACACCTACCCTTAACTTTCTTGTGGCCTGGTTTTCTCATGCATAAAATAGGAGTAAAAATTAGTTTCTCTAATAGAGATAAGTATTAATTAAAATTATATATGTAAAGTTCTTGGATCTGTGTCTTGCATGTAGCGAATGTGGCCAGTGTTATTTCTTATTCGCAAATATTTGTTGAATACATGAATAATTCTCTCAGGAAATCTGTGAAAGAAGTATATATTATCATCTCACTAGGGCTATTTATCTCTAAGGCAGTGGTGCTGCCCCAGATATTCTTGTAAGATTTCATCTAACACAAAGAGGTTTGTTGAGTTTCAGGAACTCTGGGTGTCATGTAATAACCCAGCCACAAGCACTCAATCTGAATGCGCCTTGGGTTCTACCCTGTACAGATTACATCAAGATTAATTGCCTTGTCTCTGCATCTGGAAAATATTATAGGTGCCCTAGCCACTATTTATAGCTTCAGAAAGTTTCCAATGTGATTGTCTGTGACAATATGTCAATTTCAATGCTGTGATTATGCAGGCATCTAGCAGAGAGGGGTGTGCAATATGTAATATTAGTGCTTCTACACTCCCTTGGAGATGCAATTAGAATAGTGAATTATGTCATCTTGCAGTGCTTTTCCCACATCAGCTGTACTTCCTGTGCATGAATTCCAGGCAGCACTGGACATTTTATTCAGAAACAATGCATATGGACAGTAATCCCATTAGCTTTCAAGATGGAGAAAAAAGACCAAAAATATATTTTGGCCAAAAATGTCTTCATTGAAAAGAGTAAGTGCTCATGACAGCTTGAATTCAGTTTTTTTTTTTAATCTTAGAAAGATGAATTACTATATTTAGATGACCTGCTTCTAACACAAAGTAAGAATCTTTCTCATTCTTCTAAACTATAACTTCTTTTTTGTCTCCTGGTGCCTTTCTTTTCACTGGATATGTTCAAGTTGTCAGAGATAAAACAGGAGGAAGGCTTTTTATAAATAGAACCAACATTAGCATTGGAAGTAGCACCAGTAGCTGAAGAAAGAGATTGATGGCCCTGTAACTCCTATCTGGATGTCAAGATTAAGGCCATGAAATGAAGGGCCTCATATGAAGATTTGTTATCAGTAACATTTCACATGATCTTTGCTGAAACCTACAATGCAGCTATAGTCAGTATGTTTTATCATTCTATTTATGATAATCTTTACTACTAATCTCAGTTTGGAGAATATTTACTTGCTGACTTACATTGGAAAAAAATTAAATCTACCTGATCTAATTCTTTACAAATTTCTCATTGTGGTGAAGAAAATGTATCTATCAATTATCTGATTCTGAACTTCATTGTAGACCCAGTGCTAGAACTCAGATATGACTCCAGCCACGATTTTTCCAAAATTTCACCACCACCTCAGTTTACAAAACTTTAAAATAAGGTCTTGGTAATGTAGAGAGAAAAATTCAAAAGATAACAAAAGATAATCAAGACATGTATCAATGCTGCCTTGTAACATGCTAATTAAATTAGTGGGATTAGTACAAATGATGGATAATGACATAGAAATAATTCAAGAAACTCATAGTTGCAGGTTTAAAACAACAATGTGGGTTTTAAAAGACTGACAGAGGTGTTATTGTTTTTTTTAAAAAAAATGGAGAAATTGTATAGACTTAAAAACCTTCAGTGAAGAGTCACTGGGAACATCTGAAACACTATGCTTGATACCGAGAGTGATTTTACTATTCTATGAGCTTTGTGGGTAATTAGAAATATTTGACTCTCTCTGCTTACCTTTATGGAAGTGAGGAGAATATACTCAGAAACATTTTGTAAACATGGCAGGGTAAATACAGGTGAAAGCAGGCAGCCAGAAGTCCATATCTTGGACAGCTATAATTAGACAATAAATGTTAAAACCATAACCCCCCAAAACAATGTATGCTGCCACTAACAGCATAGTCCCTGTTCTCAGAGACTTTTTTTAAAAATTTATTTATTTATTTATTTATTTTTGGCTGCGTTGGGTCTTTGTTGCTGCACGAGGGCTTTTCTCTAGTTGTGGCAAGTGGGGCTACTGTTCTTGTGGTGTGCAGACTTCTCATTGTGGTGGCTTCTCTTGTGGAGCACAGGCTCTAGGCATGTGGGCTTCAGTAGTTGTGGCCACTGAGTGAAGTGAAGTCTAGCATAACTTTTCTTTTTCAGAGAAATTGTAAAGCAGTGAGAGGATCTGTATTGAAACAACTCAAATAAACAAATAAACATACTTCAGAGGATCTGACAAATTTGTCTAAAAACACCAAATACTTAAAAAAATACTTAAAAACACACACAAAAAATGTATTTCTTTTGACATGGATTAAGGAATTAATCAGAAAGAGGAGGTAAAAATTTTATGGATGAAAGTGTTTATTGCAGCATAATATTATTTTAATTTTTATACGAGGTATAATATATACACCACAAAGGATGTACATGTTAAGTGTATATAGTTCAGTGAACTCTTACGTATATACCCATGTAATCTCGACTTAGGTCAAGATACAGGACATTCCCAGCACCCCAGCAGGCTCCTTTGTCTTCAATGTCAATACCACCAACCACAGGTAACCACTACTATCATTTCTAACAACATAGATTAGTTTTTGTACGTTCCCAAACTTCATGTAAGTTGAATAATATATAATTTTTGTGCAAGCTCCTTTCACTCTATATTACATCTATAAAACCTGCAAGTGGGACTTCCCTCGTGGCACAGTGGTTTAGAATCAGCCTGCCAATGCAGAGGACTCAGGTTAGATCCCTGGTCCGGGAAAATCCCACATGCTGAGCAGCAACCAAGTCCATGAGCCACAAGTACTAAGCCTGCATGCCACAACTATTGACGAACCTGTGCTCCGCAACAAGAGAAGCCACCACAATGAGAACCCACACACCACAACGAAGAGTAGCCCCCACTCGTTGCAACTAGAGAAAGCCCACGCGTAGCAACAAAGACCCAACACAGCCAAAAATAAACAAATTTATTTTTAAAAGTCTGCAAGATCTGTTACATGTATTGAGTTTTATTTTTCTCTATGGCATTCCATTGCATTAATATACTACAATTTATTCATCCACTCTCTGATAAACCTTTAGATTATTTCTAATTTTGAGATATTATCAATGAAACTGCTATGAAACAATCTTGTACATGTCTTTTCGGGGCACATTTAGGAGAGCAATTGCTAGTTACATATTCCTTTTTAATAGGAAAAAATTCTAGAGTAAACTACATGTCAGTTAATAGAGAAATCATTGTGTAAATTACAATGTTTATTTTCTAAAAAATTTAATAGTATATAAAAAATGTATAGTAATAGATACTATGTAGTAACGAGTTAATACTTATGGTGTAACTTTAAATTAGGTGATCAGAAAACAAAATACTCTCCATACTATAACACTACATGCAAAAATATATATGTGTTACATAAACTTAATATCATAAAAAAGCAGCAAAAATGCCACAAGGCTAAACATGATTTTTTTTTATCATAGTCAATGAAACAAGGCAAAGATGACATTACAATATTAGTGGTAAGCACAGAAAACACCTTTTAAGGAATGAGGAAATGATAATCCAGATAACAATCAGAGGAAACAGGTAGAGGTGGAGCTGGCTATATAGTTTGTGATTGTCTAACTTAAGAGGTTGAACATTGACAAATACGTTGATAAATTTGTACAATTAGTTAATTATCTTTGATATAAGGAGAAATATGTTAGATATAAAGTGGCTTGAATAGCATAACTTTAAATCAAATATTTTTATAAGTTGATCAACTCAGAAAGAATAATGAATACAAAAAAAACGTAATTTCTAGTTGTCTCCGTGTTACTATGCATGTTATCTGCACAATAAACTTTGCATAGTTCACATAGTCCCTAGTGAAGATGGGTGGCATTACACCCATGACATCTAGATGCTGATGTATATAAAACCCTGTACTATGCTATCTGGGGTATGGTTTTACTCACAAACATGATGGGATCCGAAATTTACTGGTCATAATCTCAGTCTCTGGGAATATGTAGTACATTGGAAAGGTTGTTTCTGTTGGTAACGAAATGAAGAATGATACTTCAAATTTTAACTGTTTAGTGTTTCAAATATCCTTTTATCTCTGCTTCAACTATATGGTTTGTTAGATCATTGATTTGTAAGATCACATAATTAAATGAAAAGAAAACTTATGTGGATAATGACTCCCAGTGTAAGATAATATTTAGGGAAACTGTGTTGAAGCTCCCCATACCTCTGCACACTGGCCAGAAAAGGAAATGAATTTGCCCTTAGAAAAATTAAACACTAAATCAAGCCACTCTGTCAATATATACTAACAGTTTCACATAACTGTAAATGGTGGAGCAAAAAGAGTAACTGAAGGGATATGTACATAATTAATATGCTTTATAGAAGCAATCTCTACCCTCATTGGGTGTTTCAAAGTCTGGTGGCTTTCAGGGTATTAGTATGCCTAATCTTCTGTATTTAATTTTGCAGAAAATGTTGTAGGACAGATAATGGAAAAAGTAACTGAGAAATATGTTGCAAGGAGATATTGATTGAAGTCAGAATGCAGGCAGAGGAGGAAAAGGTTACAGAAACTGGCCTGGGATTTGCGTCTTTACCAATAATGGAGGAACATTCCTGGGTGGGCAGGGAGAGGCAAGTGTTTCAGTTGAATTTCTTTGCATATAAGATAATAACTCACCTTAGGAAAATAGACAAATAATAATTGCTAATAGAAGAATGCTTCTCTATGAAGTGCTCTTAGAAGGACAATCCTGATTTAAGATTTCTTATGGTAAAGAAACTTAGAGTCTATGAAATTAGGAGGTACACTCCTGGAAAGTGTCATGAAAGCCCTGTAATAAATTGGATATAAAATAGAGATGTTTCATAACTTCGATGCTCACACTGGGTAAGGTGACATGCATACCTCACCTGGAGACCTTTTCTATTACTGTGGGCCAGAAAGTACATCTGATACATGAGGGGAAGACCAAGAGAGCCACATGGGATATCCAAGTCCTCTCCCCGCTTTGCCCATGCCACTGATAGCTTGTGTCCTTGAATGAGTAAGAGCTCAGATTTATGTGTGTGTGATTTGACAGTTAGATCCTCTGTGTTATCTCATAGTGAATGAACCATTAATTTAACTATTAACCTCCATAAAATACAGGATGAAAAGAATCTCATCTTGGAGTGTTAAGAAAAGGTAATCCCTGACACAAAATTGTAGCCAAGTTTCTGACATCATATTTTCTTTAATGATAATATCTACCTATCTATCTATCCTCTATCTATCTATCAATCATCTATCTATCATCTAAAGTTATACAGACAGTTTGGGCCCATGTCCACAAACAGAAACCTAAAATATTATTTAAGAAGTCAGAGAAAATATGTAAATATTGATTGTAAGTAATATAAGGCTTTTTTCTAGTTATCTTTCCATCTCAATATAATTAACTAGGAGGTAATGATTGATGAAAATGGAAATTTTAAGCAAAGAGCTGGCAGATATGTATAAGAGTAAAGTAGTCAGTACATTGTTTTTCCTCTCTTAGGGGAGAGTTTTTGCTGAGTTGCAAACCATTCATTGAATCAATAAATATGTTTTAACAGCATCATCTATGCACCAGTTACTGTGTTTGATTTGGGGGCCAAAAAAAAGAGATGAATGACATACATATTACTTCTATAAACAGATAACATTATAATAGTAAGGGAAGGTAGGTAAATCATATTATAATATGGTACAGCAAATGCTATAAGCAAAAATCCCAAGAGATAATAGATATACACAAGAGGAGGATTGAATACAGACATGGGGTGGGTGAATGAGAAGGTATAAACAGTGGAACACAATCAGAAATATGTTTTATTAAAAAGAAAAATAAATAAATAAGGGAATTCCCTGGCAGTCAAGCAGTTAGGACTCCATGCTTCCACTGCAGGGGGCAGGGGTTAGATCCCTGGTGGGGGAACTAAGATCCCGCAAGCCATGTGGTACAGCCAAAAACAAAAAAAAAAAGGAATAAGTTTTACATAGTTAGTTAGTTAGCTAGTTAGTTGTAAATGCTAAAACACCACTTCAATATCAGAAGCAACATTTTTTCTTTAAAAACTTCTCTATATCACCAGGCTCTATATAGCAATAACAAAATGTAATGAAGGTGTTTCTTGGACCCCATTGCCTAGGAGTTCTTTAGACTCGCTCACCTAAAGAAAATATAAATAGAATTGAACAAACATATCAGCTTGTTATCAACTATAAAAATCACATTGCTACTTAGTTGAAATATTTCACAGAATCAAAATACAAAAATATAGCAGACTACAGCATTCTGATTTTTCTCATCTGCCTTAATGAACGTACCACATGGAGCTTTTTCAATCAGAATTGTTGGCAGGGGAAAAACTCTAACCTTGGCATAAGAGGGAACCTGATGTTTTTAGAAAATACATATTTTTTTAAAAGAATAAGGAAGATAAAATGCAATTTGGTAAAATATACATAACCATAGTTGACTAACACTAAAAATTCAGACTGTTCTCTCTCCCATTTTCTCTCCTTATTTCAAGGTGTGATCATTCTCTTTTGTGAATTTCTTATTTTGTTGGCATCTATGTATAAAGGGAATAACAAGACAGGTGCTTCTAGTCTTTACACTTGTTACATTCATATATGGAAAATAACAATTTTCTGAATCCTCTCTGATTTACCACAATCTGTGCTTCCTGGATCTCTGTATTCACTTATAAATAGCTTCAGATGGAAGTCATAACTCTTATCTCCACTACAAAAACCACCAATTGCTTTACCCAACTCTGAAAAACTGATGGATTCAGTGAAAAAAAAAAAAATATATATATATATATTTTGATATATAACCAAACCAATTATTTGAAAGACTCTCTGGCTGACTAGCTCATTTTATAAATGCATAGGTACTAGGAATTCAAGGGTGTGTTTTGGACTACTAGATTAGCCAGTGATTTAGCTTTTCTCTTTTCAATGATGGTTGTCAACTGCAAAATAGAGAGGATTTGTGAAAAAGAAAAAAGAAATCTATTGAGCATCTATATGTGGTAGGCCTTGTACTAAACAATGCATGTATTATCTCATTTAATCCTTAAAAATAACCTGTGAGGTATTATCACTTCCCATTTCACAGATGAGGAGGCTGAAAATAAGACAATTTAACTTTTTCATTGTATAGATATTGAAAGAAAGTGATAGAGCTGAGATTTAAACTTGGGCCCAAATCTTACCCCTCAGATGAGGAACAGATATATCCCTAAAGCTTCTTTTTTGTTTCTTTGTTTTTGTTTTTTATAAATGCTTCCTTTTTTTTAAATTTTATTTTATTTTTGGCTACATTGGGTCTTCATTGCTGTGCGCAGGCTTTCTCTAGTTGTGGCGAGCGGGGGCTCCTCTTCGATGTGGTGCGCGGGCTTCTCATTGTGGTGGCTTCTCTTGTTGCGGAGCATGGGCTCTAGGCATGCAGACTTCAGAAGTTGTGGCTCGCAGGCTCTAGGGTGCAGTCTCAGTAGTTGTGGCACAGGGGCTTAGTTGCTCTGTAGCACATGGATCTTCCTGGACCAGGGATCGAACCCATGTCCCCTGCATTGGCAGGCAGATTCTAAACCACTGCACCACCAAGGAAGTTCCTCACAAAACTTCTTGTTAGTAATCCAGGGAGCTCATTGAGCAATATGGACATGTACATACAAACACATTTCCGATACTGGGAAATGATAGATGATAGATAGATAGATAGATAGATAAATAGATAACAGATGATAGATAGATGATAGAAAAATAACAATGTTAAGGCCATTAGGGTAGCATCCTTTTTACATAATCATATATATACTTTATTTTTATGTTTACCAATTAAACCTTTCAAATACATTCTAAATTCTACCCCACATAAAAATAATTGCAGGGGCTTCTCTGGTGGCGCAGTGGTTGAGAGTCCGCCTGCTGGTGCAGGGGACACGGGTTCGTGCCCCGGTCCGGGAAGATCCCACATGCCGCGGAGCGGCTGGGCCCGTGGGCCATGGCCGCTGATCCTGCGCGTCTGGAGCCTGTTGCTCCACAATGGGAGAGGCCACAACAGTGAGAGGCCCGTGTACCGCAAAAAAAAAAAAAAAAAAAAAAAAAAAAAAATTGCAGAAAAGGGCTTTTGGATGATTGTGAAGATAAGACATTCTCAAAGGAAAATACAAGTAATAGTACTTTCCAGCAATTAATTGCAAATAATCTCAAATACTTAAACTACTATTTAAAATTGTTGAACCTTAGTTTCTCTATGTAATTTTTCCATAGCATGTAATGTCCATAAATCTTGAGGGAATGTGTTATTTCATACCCAAATATAAAAATTCTCACAAATTTGCAAACTAGTAGCATGAGTAAAATAAAAAGTAGAGTAATTATCTCAAAAACAATGGCCTCAATATGATATTTTCAAACTGTAGAAAGACATAAATGATCGATTTTCTTTTCTAGTCACCCAAATGTCCTCAAGATAAATGATGCAGTATAATTAAGTAGAGGAAAGTTTACTTTGCTCAATCCATGAGGAGCAGTAAATCTTTAACACTTACTAAATTTGTGTTAATTAGGTAGCCATGAAAAGCACGTTGTTATTAAAAATGATGGTAGAGCTTTAAAAAAGAAAAGAAGGGCTTCCCTGGTGGCGCAGTGGTTGAGAATCTGCCTGCCGATGCAGGGGACACGGGTTCGAGCCCTGGTCTGGGAAGATCCCACATGCCGCGGAGCAACTGGGCCCGTGAGCCACAATTACTGAGCCTGCGCGTCTGGAGCCTGTGCTCCGCAACGGGAGAGGCCGCGATAGTGAGAGGCCCGCGCACCGCGATGAAGAGGGGCCCCCGCTTGCCACAACTAGAGAAAGCCCTCGCACAGAAACGAAGACCCAACACAGCCAAAAACAAATAAATTAATTAATTAAAAAAAAAAAAAAAAGAAAAGAAAATTGCTATTCAGGTTAATTGAAGAATTTTTCAGGCAAGTATCAAAGAAAAAGAAAAAATGACACTTGTTTTTACACCTTTATCAAAAATAAGCACCAAAGACAATAAAGATACCTAAGCACCAAGGTGAACTGACAAGTGGAAACCAAAGGAGCATATGCCAGTGTTATGTGGCATGAAAGAGGTTTAAAATACAATCCTTACCCATCAAGAAGCACAATTTAACTGTTAGGGTACTTGGAATGGAGAAATTCTATATTTTCTAGCATTTGGATCAAATAGAGAATTATTTTAGGTTATTTGCCCTTTTAGAACTTCCCTTTCCTCTTTGGTAAAGAATCAGAATACAATACAATCTTGCAAGGTTTTTGCCAAAATCACATGAAATAAGGAATTTGAAAACTATACAGTGCTATAAAAAATAGGGCATTTTTATTACTCTGTAGAATGAAAATTATTCAGAGCTAATAAGTGTACAGCTGTGTGAAAACAAGAGAAGCCAGAGGGGTTGAATAATCCATTTAGGAAAATCCACATTTTAAAGGAGTTCCAGTGCATCTCACTGGTCAAATTAACTCAATGATGCAGTCACTGGGAGTATGATATGGGGTCCCTGTCCTATTTTCCCTCATTCATCATTCAATGGGCTGGACTGCTTTGGAAAATGAAGAAAGAAGAACAAGGGGAAGATGTTTAGATATTGTCATGTCTGGTTTTGAATCTATATAGGTTCTGTTTCGTTCTAGAAAAAGGAAGATCAAGGTTTCTTAATCCTCCAAACCCAAAAATAAGTACGGTCTGCTGTGGACAGAAGATTTCACTGAAAAAGGTTTTTATTCAGTATTCCTTTGTGGATCCCAATTTGAAGGCATCATCTTAATAGGCAAGTCCCTCTCATAGCTAAACAATTACAAGGACAATAATATTGTAATATTGATTACATTTTACAAGTGATATTTTGCCCTTAGCTGTGGATGGCATGCTTTGAGGAGCCCATGATGTCCTACCTACCTCAAAGCAAACCCTGACTTGAGTTCCATACTGATTATCATCATTGCTTTAGCCTTTCTATTCACACCCAAATGAATGATTATATGCGACCTCAACATAGCAAAGGACAAGGAACAGACATTGAGGAAATACAGTGTGGTAAGACTGGAATTTAGAAAGGGCCAAACTAATTTTTTTTTCTTTTTTTTGCGGTACGTGGGCCTCTCACCGCTGTGGCCTCTCCCGTTGCAGAGCACAGGCTCCAGACACGCAGGCTCAGTGGCCATGGCTCACGGGCCCAGCCGCTCCGCGACATGTGGGATCCTCCTGGACCGGGGCACGAACCCATGTACCCTGCATCAGCAGGCGGACTCTCAACCACTGTGCCACCAGGGAAACCCCTAACATTCTTTTTATATCCCTACTATGTGCTGGGCACTTAGTAATAATTTGACTAAAGTCTCTCCTTTAATCTTTACAACAGTCCTGTAAGAATATTTTTAAAAATTATTTCAAAGCTTTCAGATTAGAAGAATTCAGTTTAGAAAGATTAATTTAAGTAATGGTTGCTGGAGTCTAGAATCCAAAGTCATGGCCCATATTCCTGTCACTATCACAGTACTTCTCAGACTTTGTGAAATTTTTGTATTCATTTTTGTTTTTGTCTTGTTGTAATTATGTTACCAGCAGGGAAACATTCCCATCAAAAAAAAAAAAAAAAATCTCACAGAGAAACTCAACTGTAAAACAAATTTCAAAGTAGTTAATTTGATTGCAAGTGAGATCATGAAGAGGAGGCCTTCATTAATCACCCCTACATTGGCCACTATGACATTTGTTCCAAAGCTTTGTTCATTTCCAGGACTCAGAAAATCACTCAACTCGACAAGCTAACTTGAGTCCTTACTCTGAAAACTGCTCTTGCTGAATGCAGATGGAGGTCAAGGGGATGACATGGAATGAGATTACTAAAAGGGAGAGGGATGCAACAGAAAGGAGACAAGAATGAGATCACAAATTTGCCTATTTCACAATTCAGCCTATGATCAGTCCTGGATAAATGACACTCAATGTCATTTATGCTAATGATTTGAATGCAAATTTATTTTGACCAACATTCTTTCAGATTAAGAATCATACATATTCCTAGTCACACCTTACATTAAAGAAACATCTGACTTATAATTGATTTATTTGTCCTTAAAGAAGAAAAATGAATAAATGCATTTTAAAGCACCATTAATGAGTAAAACAGCATTTTAATTAATGTGCCTTTAATTAAACAAAATTAATTTTCTTCACAAGATCCTAAGTGATTTTTTTCCACCCCCTCTAGGCAAAACAGCAGCATTAAATGTTTCAGCCCATTAGGTTTTAAAGTTTTAAGTGACAGAAAAGTTGGATTCCTGAATCTGTATTACAACCCACTCACAATGGAAAATTAATAGCTCATAAATGTAACTTCTGTTACTAGTAAATTACATCAAACATTTTCCTGAAATAAACATTTTTTTAAATGGAGCTAATTTTAACTTCTGTTCTCTGCCCCAGGTGGTCACAGCTCAACAAAGGAACACAGCAGCGGCAATGGACCAGAGTAACTTGGGAACCAAAAGTTCACACACCTGTAGCTTCAGCTTTTCATGCACCATCTATTTTTCTCTTCTAGCCCAAGGCATAGGCCTTATAAATCATTGTTGGTTTTTATTTACATGTAAACACATAGCCTAAGCAAATGTGACATAAGGGTCCACAAAATATGGGTAAGAAAATTCTCTTTTAAAAAAATAAACAATTAGCAAAAAAATAGCTTCAAAAAAATACCTTCTGTGAAATGTGGACAAAGTGAAGTTTCTGTTTCTACATCTGGGGGAAACATACACAATAAGAATTAAAAATGCTGTAATAATTTAAGAAAGCAGATTTAACTTTGGTGTCCCTGGAACAAGTTGAGAGACAATATTGGTCTTCTTCAGGCTCTTGTCTTAAATTTTGCAAAGTACTGTCCAATCATCAAATGCAAGAAAACTCAATGAAATGCTAATCTCTGACTTGCCAAGGCAATGCATTGTAATTAGAATCCTTTGTGTTCCACCTAAGTCAGTGGTTCTTGACTTTTATGTACATAAAACACACCAACGGGTGCTTTTCAAAGTGTAGGATCCAAACCCCATTCCTAATTCAATGAGTCTGGGAGAGGGCCTAAAGCAATCTGTTTATCCTATGTGATTCTAAAGTAAGTAGTCTGATGACTATGAATAGACACAGACCTATAAAGATGTTTTTTTTCCATATATACACCTTTGTATAAAATTTGGAAAATAAAAGGGAAAAAATTCTGAAAAGAAAACATAATTGCTTGTAGTCCCATCACTCAACATAGCTACTGCTAAATCTGTACAACAACTTCTAGGAGTATGTGTATAATTATCCACAGTTTTCTTCATGCTGTATATATTATATATAATATTTCACATCTAATTTAATATTACATCTCAAAAACTTTCTTTAAGTCATTAAAAACTGACTGTGTATAAAATTCTGTGATGATTATATTTTCTCTTAATATTTGAAGATATTATTCCATGGTTTTCCTACACAGTGTTGCTAATGAAAAATCTAATGATAGATTCCTGGTTGCTCATAGGTGACTTTTTAAAAAATCTCTGAAAACACAGACAATTTTATTTTCATCATTGATATTCTTAAACTTTATCATCCCATGTTATATAAGTAAAAGTTTACCTACAAAATTAGAGGGGTTACACAAATGGAATTTCACTATCCACTTTCTATGTCTTTAATTGTTCATTTAACAATGGATTTTACAGGAGTCTAGATAGAAGAGGGCCAAAGATGACAGAATAGGAAGACCTTCAGTTCAGTACCACACATGGGGACACCAAAATTACAATTTATAGAGCAACTATTAATGAAAACAACCTGAAGGCTAGCAGTAAAGAGCTTCAACAATTAAAAATATAAAGAAGGAAGCACTACAAGATGGGTAGGAGAGGGACAGAGACATAGTATAGACAAGATCCACACCTCCAGGTGGGCAACCCACAAACAGGAGGATAATTACAATTGCAGAGAGTCTCCCCAAGAAGAAAAAGGCCCAAGCCTCACATCCAGCTTCCCAGCCCAGGGTTCCTGCACCAGGAATATAAGCCCCAGAACTTTTGGCTTTGAGAGACAGTGGGACTTGCTTTCAGGAGAGTCAGGTGGCTTGTAGGAAACACAGACTCCACACTTAAAGGACACAAACAAAATCTCACACACTCTGAGACCCAGGGCAAAAGTAATAATTTAAAAAGATCCTGGGTCAGACCACTTGCTGATCTTGGAGAACCTTTCAGAGAGGCAGGAAGCAACTGAAACTCATCCTTGTGACATAGACACTGGAAGCATCCATTCTTGGGAGCTCACTTTACCATGAGGATACTGGTGCTAGAAAGTGCTGTTTTGGAGTCCTACCTCTAGCTCATTAGCCCCAGGCAAAGAAGACATAGACACAGATGGCAAAGACACAGCCCCACACAAGAGTAGACCAGTTGCCATAAGCCCTCCCGAGCCTCTCAGCTGCCCTAGGACCTGGCTCCACCCACCAGTGTGCTGATACCAGTCATGGACCCCCATGGTCCTGTGGCCAGGGACACTGGAACCCAGCACCACCCACCAGTGGACTGGCACTAGCCTCAGGACCCCATGGGGCCCTGCAGCCCGGCCTTGGGACAAAGACCCACCCACCAGCAGGCTAACACCAGCTCCAGGACCTCTGAGCCCTTCACCTAAAGATCCCAGGGCCCAGCTCCTCACACTTACTGGCCAGCGCTAGCCCTGGGACCAGGCTCACTACCTGTGGACAGGCATCTGTCCTGGGACCACCTGGGCCCCAACCCCACCCACCACAAGTGGACACCAGATTCAGGACACCTTGGGCTCATCACCCAGCAGGCTGATAGTTCCAGGACACCCCAGGCCCACAGCAGACCACATCAGAAACCAGTCCCATAAACCAGCAGGCTGACACTAAATCCCAAACCCCCACAGTCCCACAAAGAGCTGTGTCAGGATCCTGCCTGACTACCAGTGGACCAGCACCTGATCTGGGATCTTTCAGGTCCCAGCCCCACACACCAGCAGGCCAGCACCAGCCCCAGAACACCTGGCCCCTGAAGCCTTCTGCCTTGTGAACTGGCCCAGCCCATTAGCAGACAAACACCAAAACTGGAACTCCCTGGGCCATGCAGACAGTGGCACAATGACCCAGCCCCTCCCAGCAGTGACCAGCAGTCTCCACATTACGCAGGGCCTGGCAACAAGCCAGGCAAGAGTACATTCATGCCTACCAGCATGCTCACAGTAGGCAGTCCTGCCACAACAGAAGGACCCATGCAGCCCCCACAGAGGGCACCTCTAGAGCACATAGCTCTGGTGACCAGAGAGGAATGTACTGCTGGACCCCATATCATGTCTCCTGTAGGAGGCCACTTGTTCAATCAAGATGGGGAAACATAACTGACTTATCTAATACATAGAAATAAATCAGATAATAGGAAAAATGAGGCAACAGAGGAATATGTTCTATATAAAGGAACAAGATAAAATCCCAGAAGAAGAACTAAGTAGAGACAAGCAATCTACCCAATAAAGAGTTCAAGGTAATAATCATAAAGATGCTCAATAAACTCAGGAGAAGAATGGAAGAATACAGTAAGAAGTATAACCAAGAGTTAGAAAACATAAAGAAGAAACAGAGCTGAAGAATATGTAACTGAAATTTAAAAAAAAAAATACACTAGAAGGAAATAACAATAGATTACATGATACAAAGGAATGGATCATTTGGAAGACAGAGTAGTAAAAATAAATGGAACTGAAAATATATATATTTTTAAAAATAAGGACAATTTAAGAGACCTCTAGGACAACATCAAGTGTACTAACATTTTCATTATAGGGATCCCAGAAGAAGGGAGAAGGGGGTAGAGAACATATTCAAAGTGATAATAGCTGAAAACTTTCCTAACCTGAGAAAAGAAACAAACACCTAGGTCCAAGAAGCACAGAAAGTCCCAAACAAGAAGAATCCACAGAGGCACAGACCAAAGCAAATTGTAATAAAAATGGCAAAATTTAACGATAAAGAGAGAATATTAAACATAGCAAGGGAAAAGCAACTAGTTTTGTACAAGGGAGGTCCCATAAGGCTATCAACTCACTTTTCAGCAGAAATTCTGCAGTCCAGAAGGGAGTGGCATGATATATTTAAAGTGATGAAAGGAAAAAAAACCTACAACCAAGGATAATACACCCCACAAGTCTATCATTTAGATTTGAAGGAAAGATGAAGAACTTTACAGACATGAAAAAACTAAAAGAGTTCAGTACCTTGAAACTGACTTTACAAGAAATGCTAAAGGTAGTTCTCTATCAGAAACAAAAAGACCAAAACTAGAAACATGAAAATTACCATGGGAAACCTTTTATTGGTAAAGGTAAATATAGAGTAAAAGTAGTAAATGAACCACCTAAAAAACTAGTAGGAAAGATAAAATCAAAAGTAGTAAAATCATCTATATTCTACTTATTGTGGAATAAGTAGTTGAGGGATACACAAAACAAAAAGATGTAAAATATGACATCAAAAACATTAAATGTGGTGGGGTGAGTAAAATGCAGGGTAGTCAATATGTGTTCTAACTTAAGAGATCATAAATTTTAATATATATATGTAATACATATATTAAATCTATAATAGATACACACACAAAAAAGAGAAAGGAATCCAAACATAACACTAAAGATAACTATCAAACCACAAGGGAAGAGAGCAAAATAATAAAGGAATAAAAAGGAACTACAAAAACACCCCAAAACAAGACACAGAATGGCAATAAGTGCATACCTGTCAATAATTACTATAAATCTAAATGGACTAAATGCTCCAGTCAAAAGACATAGAGTGGCTGAATGTATATAAAAAGAAGACCTATATATATGCTGCCTATGAGAAACTACTTCAGATCTAAAGACACATACAGACTGAAAGTAAGAGGATGTAAAAACAAATTCCATGCAAATGGAAATGAAAAAAATCCAGGGCAGCAATATTTTCATCAGACCAAATAGATTTTAAAACAAAGACTGTAACAAGAGACAAAGAAGCATATTACATAAAGAGATCAATCCAAGAAGAATATATAACAATTTAAAATATGTAAGTACCCAACATAGGAGCACCTAAATATATAAAGCAAATATTAACAAACATAAAGAAATAAATTGACAGAAACACAATAATAGTAGGGGACATTAACACCCCACTCACATCAAAATACAGACAACAGACAGAGAATCAATAAGGAAACATTGACCTTAAATGACACATTAGACCAGATGAACTTAAGAGATATATAAAAAATATTCCATCCAAGAGCAGCAGAAGGCACATTATTTTCAAGGGCACATGGAATATTCTCCAGGATAAATCACATGTTAGGACACAAAACAAGTATTCTGAATTTCATGAGTACTTCATGAGTATTTCTCTGCCCCCCACGTATATTGCTCAAGAAGCTGCTGCCTTACCTGGCCCAGTGGAAACTCAAATATAGAAACTTCCTGAACCACACATAGATCTGGTTTACTGATGACTCTTCTGGCTAACTTCTACCAGGATGGAATAGGGTACAGTTCTCACTCATACCAGCCCCTGAGAACTAAAGGATCCTTGCCTTGATTTTTCTCTGTGTTTGTTTCAAAAGCAAGTGTTATTTGACAGAGATGTTTTGCAGCTGTGCTTTAAGAGATATGCAGTGGTCAACAGCCCTGAACTGGGTCTGACTTGACCACAGGAACACACCTGCATAGATGAGACCTGGAGGTGTCCAAAAGTTACCTTTGCTTCATTACAATGTTAAGATCTCCACCAAGGGAGGGACTTGTACTCTGCTGGGCACAATTTGTGCAGTGTACAAAGTAAGTGGAAGACTGAGCATGCCCAGGCTACCCCTAGCTGCCCCTGGAAATCTCTGTCCCTTTCCTAGAGCCCCGATGACATGTCTGCCTCCTACTTCTTAAAATTCCCTTATTCCCCTCCCTTTAGGGAGAAGGTGATTTTGGAGTACAAGTTCTCCCTTCACCATTCCTTGATCAATGATTAGTTTCTGCTCTGCTACATTAAACCTGGTTTGTTTGATTAGCACTTGTGATGCTGGACAAAAGACCCATTGAGGGATCCCTGACCCATTGAGGATTGGTAACACAGCTGCCATCCAACCTGAGAGGGACAGTAAAGGATGCTTGGCAAAATGGGCAGAGCCTCATGCAATGTGGATGGCTATCCAGGCCACCCCAGTAAATGAGCTGTGCTATATTTTCACTGACTCATGGGGCTGTGGCTAATAGCCTGGCTGTTTGGTCAGGCCACTGGCAAGCCTCAGACTGCCATATAAACAATCTTCCCTTTGAGGATGAGGCATTTGTATCAAAACTAGCTCTGCTCCTAATAAGTTTTTGTTACCTGTGTAGATGCGTACCAGAAAGGCTCTTGTGCTGACTGAGGAGAACATAACGAATGAGCAGACCACATCTGTCACCTAAATACAAAGACTGAATAGCCCTCTAACTCAGGACAAGCAGACATGCATCCCATTACCTCCTGGATCCATGAGAAATCAGCCTATGGAAATTCAAGCACCATCTTAGACTAGCCTATGTGCTTAGACTGCCACAACTATTTGAAGAAAAACAGCATGAAAAAGCTGTCCTACCTGCCAGGCCATGGCCAAAGCTAAAAGTACTGACCAGGGACAAATCTTTCAATCTAATGGTCCAGGGAGTTCTTGACAAATAGATTATGTCAGGTCTCTGATCCCATCCAGAGGGTTCTATCACCAGAAAAGCCCACTGGGGTCCCCAGGAAAAATAAGGAATCTATGTGATAAGATGAGGTCTAACCTCTTCTTTCGTGGTTTTACTTGTTTGTAGGCAGCCATGGGCAGAGGCCTTGCCCTTAACACATCGGATTAGAGTTCCCAGCGCAGACTGCAAGTTAGCAAGTCGTGTGGAGAAGAGCTGCCCACAGCACTTCAATAAAGATGGTGATGATGGACCACGTGCAGAGATGCTGTGCCCCGCACTTCGATCTGGAGACTTGAGCAACATAACTACGCCTGACCTGCAAGAACTCCACCCCTCCCTCCACAGATGAGAATCCTACAAACCAGCCCCACCATCAGCCTGTTTGGGAGAGTGTGTACTTTAGAACGTGAGCTCACACCTCTCCGTTCTTTGATCAAAGGATACAACTTTGCTTCTGAACTGAACTTGGTCTCATTCTATTGATGCGACTGACACCAGGCAGGATGACACTGGTTGGGGTTTGACTCAAATACTCGGGAACTGTTCCACTAGATCTTGATTACAGTTGACACCTTCTCTGGGTTTGACCTAGCCATCCTTGTGAATTCCACTGACTTAGACCACACTGCCCAGGTCACACAAGACCATATTTGTATTTTGTTCAGGTATCCTGAGCACATTGTGTCTAGTGATGGCCCCAAATTGTGGCTCATTTTCCACATCAGGGGGCCAACATGGGCATACTATGGATTTTTCAGGTTCTATATCACTTCCAAGCTGCAGAGGTGATTGAGCATTTTAATGGACAATCAAAAGACAGGTTTAAGTGTCTTTTGATGGGAGGAGTAAAGATAATTCTAGTCTGAACTCAAATCTCAAGCGATCAGTCTGGGATCTCAATGCAGAAATTCCCTAAAAGGGTACCTCTCATTTGCCCCATACATTTTACCAGGATGCCTGCCCTCTCCTTTCAATTGTACAATCTTTCTTTTACAATTATTGACAGTTTGTTCTCTATAAGGAACACTGCAAGGACCCTCCGTCCCTTTCTAACTCTTCCTGAAGACTCAGATCAATGGGAGATTAGAAGGGCTATTAAACAGTGAGGAGTGAGAGTCAGTAACCTCCTTCTCCATCTACTACACAGGTGCAGAGGATGGATTTTTGCCAACAAGGACTTTGAAAATTATGATCATCAATTTGAAGACTCTAGTTTAATATTTTCCCTAAGGTGGCCCTGCTGCTTTGCTTCATGTAGCCCCATGGGATCTACATCAATACATAGAATAGAAACATTTATTGAACTGCTGGAGGATCCAAGCCAGAAGATTTGGGTAAATCACCCCAGAAAATAGATTAAGAATGCTATCCTTGCCCAAGGTATGGGACAGATTGCCACACTGCAGTCAATGGGGAAGGTCTCCTTGACCTATAGGATGTGAGCTCCTTCAAACCTAAGAGCCTGGGTAAAGGAGAGGGAGGGGAAGGGGATGTAACTTCTCTTCTCTCTCCTACAGAATACACTGTGTGACTCCTGCCTTGCTGAATTTGTTGATGAATCTGCTCCAGACAGTCACCCCTGTCCTGAATGTGACAAGCCATTGGATATGTCACTCACTGCCTGATCCCACAAATAAACATTTGATAGCTGTGCCAATGAATACCAGGAACAGACATTTCTCTAACCACAGACCTTCTGACACCTCCTGTACCCAAACCTTATTCATCTGAACTGATGCTTTGCCACAACTGGACTCTGACACTGCAGAAGCTAAGTGCTATCAGAGGTACACTGGGAACACCTGGGAAAGGGATCATAGGCTCTGCCATCAGTGCTACTTAGGTATGGGTAGTGGCAGTCTTCTCCTCCAGTCTTCCCCTACACTCACCCTAGTTCTACACAAACTCCTCAATTCTGCTCAAGAATTCTGCCCACCAGGAGAGACTCTTAGCTGGTTGATCCTCGTAGTATTCAATGACTCTACCCTCTCAACACTGTGTGTGCACCCTCTTGGGATATTATTTCATCCACAAAAACCAAACCATCACCTTTCTTCCTCCTACAAATGTGACATACATATGGGCATTAATAAGAACATCCCCTCCAATTGAATATGTCACATTATGCTGACACAGGTGGGAGCTCCAAAACCAGGCACAGCCCAATTACTAGAGGGAATTGACAAGTGGCATTCTGAACTCTCTGCTCACAGGTATGCTCATGTGGTTACCCCACCATGAGGGGCATTCAATTAAGAAAAGTTTTGCACAACCCGTCCTGACCCTCGCTGAGGTCATTAATGATAATACCTCTGCTTTGCAGGCAAAAAAGACCAGCTCAATTCTGTGGCTCAAATAATGTCAGATAACTACATAGTCCTCAACTTCCTGCTGGCCAGCCAAGGAGCTTGGGTGTGATTGGGGTCCATGGCTATGTGCACTCCTCCAGGCAGGCCTGATTTTCCAGCTTCAAGTGACTTGGATCATGGCCTTTGTCCACTGTTGCCTCAGAATAATTAACCAGTTATTGTCAGAGCTCCTTAAAGTCCAATCTATTTGGGCCCATCGTGGGATAACCTGTGTTTTTCACCCTAGCCCATAAAGATCAAGAGTTGGAGTTGAAGAGTCTGGCTCTAGCCCCAAATCCTATGGATAATCTTTAAGGCCCTATTTTCATGTTTTCCACAAATAGCACTAAAAAATGTGCATGACTTGAGGGAAAAATCTAGTATTAGCTGATGTCTACAGGCTCCAAACATATTTCATTTGGGAGTAGAGGAGAGTTTTGGCAGGCCATTACTTCTTCAACTAAGTTATTATAAAGCAAACTCATACTCAAGTTCCAAGAAAACTTTCACACTATAACTCTGACCTGAGGCTGGTTGACCTTGTCAACTATCTTTCTTTATCTCTGTGGCTCTTTGTCCTATTTGCTACACTTAAAACTTCTCCTCTATCCATATGTTAAGAGTTGTCTCTGAATTCAAAGACTCTGACAAAGTTCTGCTTCTTATATAAGAGTGTGGGAAACTCCAGCAATCTAGTCTCCAGTGAAAATAATGAAAATTATTTTAAACTTAAATTATTCGAAATTTCTGGAAGTGGCACAACAGACAGGTAACAAGTAAAAAGCTTCAAAAAATATACTAAAATTTATGAAGAATTATAAGAATCTGTGGTAGTTGAACCGTGACCTGTACCCTCCTTTCCAAGCCTCAGTTTAACACTATGGAATCTCCACTGTAGACTGGGACAGAGTCTATAACCCTTATATATTGAAAACTGAAACTTTTGTTACTATATAATATCTCCTTAAATGTATTTAATGATTTAGTTTTAATATTTTATTTTTTCTGATCTCAACATTACTTCTCATATCTTATTATTTATTAGCATTAATCTAGTACATATATTCCATCATTCTTTTCATTTTTTCAAAAGATTTTCTCTTAGGTGTTTCCCAGTAAACAGCCTATGTCTTCAAGGTGGAATGATTTTCAAGAGTTCACCCAGAAGAATGGCTCCTGCCTAGATCTGTATTCTGTGCTCTGGTTGCACAATTAATCTAATCTTTCTGGCTAACATCTTCTAAAACATCTTAAAATGTTCTGGTTGCTAATGGTACCCTGTCTTATTTCTGGTCCCATTATAGGTTTATTCTAGAAGGATAGAAAGACAGGCAAATAAAAATATATTCATCCTAGATGTATATGTACAGGAAGATAATTTTCTCTGTTGTTTCTATATGATTTGGATGAGAGAGGAGAAAATGGATGTATTTAGTCTGTCCTCTTGATCTGTTCTCTTAATTTTCCTCAAATATGATGAACTCAGGTTCACAGAGAGTAAGTCATTTGTACAAACTCACTAATTAATAACTAATTAATAGCAGAAAGAAAACTGAGGCACTGAGCTCTTAATTTCTATGTAAGAACTGTTTTCACTAGAGTGTGTCTTCAATACACACGTGTTTAAAAATTTATAGCACAAAAAGAATTAAGTGAAAATATAATAGCTGTGAAAAAGCACTTCTAAATGACTTTTATAAGTAATGTTTAGAATTGAAGTGTAGCAACTGTTACAGAAGCGCTCCACTTACAAAACTGAAAACAGCTCTCTCTTTAATAAAACCAATGCATCAGAAAGTCAATATATATCCTACTGATGTGCTCATTAGAAGTGGAGACTGAGTTACAAAGCTCAATCAGCAACTGGTCGATGCAGGATTTCAAGTGGACATCATTGGCCCAGCTCCAGTGCACCAATCTATAAGTCTTCTTCTAAATCATCCACGATGCTCAGAACTTTATTTCTTCCTGAATTAGCTAAACTTTCTTCAGCATTTCATATTATTTTTAATCAAAAATTTCTCTTCTATTTATCTCTAACCTGTTTATTGACGCTGAGTTTATAGACAAGACTCACATATGACTGAAACTGAAAGCCGTGGGAGACTGCAAAGTTGGATCATTTTTATTGAAGAGCTCAGAAGATTAACCACGTGACCCAGTGATTTATATCAGTTATAAGCCAAGGAGTTTCATACACTTGGATAGATTTCACAAATACCTTCCACATCAGAACTCACAAAGGCTGCCTTTTTCTACTAATACTAATAATTTTTACTAGTGCTTTTGTAACAAATAAAAGAAAAATTACATTGAGATTAATATGCCAGATTTTAACTCTAAACTTTTTATGTCCCAGAAAATAAACTCATATTATAAAAATAGGTCCAGCTTTAAATTATAAACAGGGTACACAGTGAATAAATAAATAACTAGAGTAATTTTCCTGAGAAGTATCTAGTCTGGGAGTAAAATTAAAATGACCTTTTGAGACTAGAAAATGTCCTGCAAAAGAAGGATGCATATAAAAGGGAAAAAGTGCCAAGAAAAATATTTAGGAAAAAGAAAATCAAAATAATGTACAATTAAAATATAATCTAGAACAAAATATTATGAGTCAGTCCTCTTCTCATATACTACTGACATCCAAAATATATGTATAGAAAAAAAAAGAATATACTTTCTCATAAAGTAACATTATAAGTGGTCTTTATGTCCCCATGTCCATTCACAAGAACAAGGAACACATAATAAGGCCAAAGTTACTTTACATGTACTTATAAAGTAAAAAAGATAGAAGCAATGCAAACTCTTTTTTTTTTTTTTTTTTTTTTGCGGTACATGGGCCTCTCACTGTTGTGGCCTCTCCCGTTGTGGAGCACAGGCTCCGGACGCACAGACTCAGTGGCCATGGCTCACGGGCCTAGCCGCTCCACGGCATGTGGGATCTTCCCAGACTGGGGCACGAACCCGTGTCCCCGGCATTGGCAGGCGGATTCTCAACCACTGCGTCACCAGGGAAGCCCATTTTTATTTACTTTTAAATATTAAAAAAGTTGACTCAAATTTATAATATACCTAAGAAAAGGTAAATAAAATTTTGCAGGGCATGAATTAATGATTTTTATTATTTATATTTGTCAATTAATATACTCCTTACTTGCAAAAGAACTGAGGCAATTTACAAATCATATGTAACAAAAAAAGTGTGTAAAATGGATAGAACCATTTTTGCTCAACCCTCCCCTCCCCCACTCTTCTCAGAGATACACACTCTGTAGTGCAGGGATTCCACAGTTTGTGCAACTTGTAGTGCAAGGACAGAAACTGTTTAGAACAAAGTGATTATATTCCCGAGGGCAGAGTTCGAGGAAGCCCGCTTATTCCTATAAAATATCCTTCTGGGTTCTCTATAGGCTAAAACATATTTATATTTTTAATATTGTGAGATATAAAAGGCAAGAGGATAAGAAAAAGCTTTGAAAAGAAAGCATATAGGAAGCTAAGAGTATAGCTCCTAATCCTTCCTTGCCTTCATTTTGTTTCCCTGGAGAATGGGAAAACAGTATCAGATAGATGTCTCCTTGTGGACGGGTGAACTTGAGTATAGAAACTGATGTTTGCTTCCCTTCTGGTGACTTCTGAAGGCTGACAATATATTATTCATATATAGCATACAGGGAGGTAGCACAGAACCACAGTGCTGCCCAGAGGGCTACTGAGCCAAGCAGAGGAAGAACAACTCAGAGAAGAGGTTAAAGTGTGTATTGCTGGCAGGGTCCAAATAGTCACAGTTGTCCTTCGATCTTTCTGTAATGGACAGGGTCAAGGTAAAGCTGTCAAAAAGAAAGATGCACAAAGGCCCATGTCAAGACCACACCCATCAGACCCAAACAGACTGAGCAGGAGAATCTCTTCCCCTACCCACTGCCCATCCCATGAGCAGCACTCCTTTCCTCCCTGCTGTCTGACCAACAAACAAGAATGAGAGTGACAGCCTTGAGTATACAGACTCAACATGGAGACATGAAGGGAAGGAAGTTCAGAAAGAAGAGAGTTTGAAATCCGAAGGGTGATTGAAATAATGATTATATCAAACAACTTACTGACTATTCACCCAAGAGAAATATAAGTTTTAATAAGTAGATTAATTGTGGATATTATTGGGGTGGATGAAGATTTAATCAAGAATGGGAAAAAAGATTCCTTCTCTGTATATTTGGGGATCCAGTGACTAGAATCATTCATACAAGCTTTATATTTGAATATATCTGCATTGAGAGTCATCAGGCAAACAAGATACACATGGTAGATAAGTACACAGTTGATTGACCTACAAGTATATACTTTACCTAAATTGGTATCATCAAAGTCACTACTCAGAAATGAAGATTTGGTATTGGGCTAAGGAAATTGTCTTAGTCTGCCATGTCTCTTGCTTTTGAAATTTCTGTTGTTGTTGTTCCCACTGTGGTTGTGTATTTTGGTGTAAGTTGGGTCAGCAGGTTGAGTTTGCTTTCAAGGCTTGTCCTAAAGGAGGCAGGACTAATCTGCTCAGCCTTAGTCACATGTCCTCCCCTGTGACAAAAGGGATCAGGATACTATAGTTGACTGGTTCAAGCAGAACCATTTGTGGTGGAAAGAGGACACTCCCACAAAGAAAAGATACTGGAAGAATAAAACAAATCTATGTTTACCACCTGGGTGAAAAAACAAGAAGACAAAGGTAGAGGAATACATGAAAGAGAAAATAGATCATGAAAAATACTGGACTAAGAATTCCTACTGAGCTTCTTCACAGCCAAAGCAAGAAGAGAAAAAAGAATAATATAATTGTTCTTGACAACTACAAAGAGGAAACAGAACAGTTAATCGAGAGAAACTTAGCGGGTGATACACAGTAATTTTCTCAGAAGCCTTATGTAATGATCGTTGATAAAAAAGGAAAAATAAATGTTGGAGAGGACAGGGAGAAGGCAACATATACTAAATTATAATTATGTGATGCCTTATTTTGGAGAATTAAAGGAAAACCATCTACTATTTAACTTTGTGATAATCTGATACAATGTGAATTCAGAATTAAAGGCCTTTGTGTGACTTTTGCTCTAGTGTTTCCCAAAACCTAGATACATACCAGAATCACCAGGAGTGCTTATTAAAAGCAAAGATTTCAATGGTCTAAATTGAAGTCTGAGAAGCTGTACTTAATAATGCCGCTAGCAATTCTGATTTAGGTATCCCTGCTTGGGAACCACTGATTTACACTATAGTCTCAAGCACTGATTGTCCTAGCCAGGTGTCTGAGAGGACTTTGGACATTTGCCCATAAATCCATCCACTTCCCTTGCCCTACTCTCCTTTGTCTCTTGTTAAGGTGGTAATAGAGGACAGGTTGACCTATGGCTTGTTTTTCCCAGGCTCCTATGTTACCTGACTTCCAGATAGGTTGAGTCAGTGGGAAGTAGTGGTAAGATATTAGATTGCAGAGGAAGGGGGAGAGGCAAAGTTATTCCAGACATCACTACCACCAACTCTGCTTCACACTACCCCCACCTGGCGTTGCATTTAAAATTTTGGCCCTGTGTCTTCCATGGCTTCAACTCTACTAGACCATGTCTCCTCCTTGGTTCCATCTCCAGATAGACAGACCCTACTCGTAGCACTGATTTCTGGGCTCTGAAAATCCTATCTCCCTTCTTTTCTTGAGCTCTGGAGGGCCCTGGAAGTGGAAGTTGTTTTTAGCTGCTGATGATCTCGAGGTTGCCTCACAGTCTTCTGCTTGGCTTCTCAGGTCTTCCACTATCCATGTAACCAATTCTCTGTATTAAATTCTTTCAATTTAAAAACATACAATGGATTTTGACCAGATTGTATCTGATACTGTGTAGTTAATTGAAAGACCAATATATTTCAGATACTGGACACATATGTGATAAAGCTCATATTCCAGATGATAGTTCCATAGACAAAGATGCGTATAAACATATACAACTATGACTTGTATTTTTCACCATTTAAAAATCTACCACAGCAGCACATTGGAGTGGAGATGAGTTTCTTTATTGCCCAGAGAAAAAACAGACTATGCTCAGAAAACAGCTTTTTTTTTTTATTAACATCTTTATTGGGGTATAATTGCTTTACAATGTTGTGTTAGTTTCTGCTTTATAACAAAGTGAATCAGTTATACATATACATATGTTCTCATATCTCTTCCCTCTTGCATCTCCCTCCCTCCCACCCTCCCTATCCCACCCCTCCAGGTGATCACAAAGCACCGAGCTGATCTCCCTGTGCTATGTGGCTGCTTCCCACTAGCTATCTGCCTTACATTTGTTAGTGTATATATGTCCATGCCTCTCTCTCGCTTTGTCACAGCTCACCCTTCCCCCTCCCCATATCCTCAACTCCATTCTCTAGTAGGTCTGTGCCTTTATTCCTGTCTTACCCCTAGGTTCTTCATGACGTTATTTTTTTTTTCTTAAATTCCATATATATGTGTTAGCATACGGTATTTGCCTTTCTCTTTCTGACTTACTTCACTCTGTATTCACTCTGACTTACTCTGACTTACTTCACTCTTCACTCTAAGTCTATCCACTTCATTACAAATAGCTCAATTTTGTTTCTTTTCATGGCTGAGTAATATTCCATTGTATATATGTGCCACATCTTCTTTATCCATTCATCCGATGATGGACACTTAAGTTGTTTCCATCTCCGGGCTATTGTAAATAGAGCAGAAAACAGCTTTTTAAACACATGTTTTAACATTTGTTTAATTGAAAACTCATATTCTACACATTAGTACATGCAAAAGTTGTTTGTGGCCTCAAACTTCTGATAACAGAAGTTACCAATCATTACATAATAAATGAAGCTTCATACAGTCTCTCTGGAATGGAAAATTTATGATCTTCAAAATACACTCACAGATACATTAAATGAAGTGTTTAATATGTATTAAATGTATATTTGATTTAGGCATAATTGATAGAGCTGTTGTTATTGAGGCGTAATTATCCAGTACATTCGGTTGCATTCTACACGTCCACATGGAGTGTAAGAGAAAGCACACTATACTGAAACATTACTAATGAAAAGATATTTTTAGTTATTTTGAACACAGGTGTTTGATGAAAAGCTTTCATGGGAGAAGAAACATATAAAGATTTACTTATGTGGAAATTCTAAAAGGTTATCTCTTCTGTGTACCTACAAACATTTTTGTGGCTGCCATCACTGGTTATTATAAAAGGTTGAGTGACATATTTAGGTATTTACACAAAACTATGGACAATATAAATTTTCCATTAATAGTTAGAAACTTGTGAATTTAGAACTTTTCACAAATTAGCAGAATAACTAGGTAAAGTAAGAACCTACTGAAACATTTTCTAGAAAGAATGATTATGATACCTTACTCTACACAGAATTAATCGCTATCTTCTCTGTTAGACTGAAAGCTCCATGAAGGCAAAATACTTTGCTATTTTTTTCATCTTGTTAAAAGAAAATCTGAGTCATATTAAAAATTTTAAGAGTTTATTTGAACAAAAATCTAAAAATCAGGCAGTGCCAAAGCAAAGGGGTTAGGAGTGTTCAGCTGAATGGAGCTGGGGAGAGATATTTATAGGGAAGATGGAAGCAAAGTAAGGAAGTTATTGACTGGCTATAGCTTAAAGCCTAGTTGGCTGCTTGTGACTGGTTGTCCTCAGGTTTCAATTTCATAACCTTGAACTTTTACAGGCTTAGATTTTGATTTGTTTATGTAGGCTTCCACAACATTAGAACCACCTTTGTCTAGTGACCTCCTGATTTATTTAACATTCTGTATCCAAAGTGTTTAGGACAGCACCTGGCACGGAGTAAATCCTGAGAGAATATTTGTAGCATTGAAATAAATTGACCTTAACTGAATTAAATTGAACTAATTAAGAGGTCTGAGTGTTTAATTCATAATTTGTACAGAAACCTATATAGGCCATCATGAAGTCTCCTAATACAATGTTCTTTCCTTCTTCCTTGTTCTGTTTCTGGAAAAAGAGAGAGAGAATATGAGACTCCAAACATCCACACAAAGTCAGAAGACTGGGCATGAAGTGATTGCAAGTCCTGCATGTGTGACTTACCCAGCAGTTACTGAAATGTTTCTCTGATACCCTCACTTTAACCACTTTCTTTCTGTTGGACTGCTGTAACAGAATACCATAAACTGGAAATTTATTTCTCACAGTTCTGGAGCCTGGGAAGTCGACGATCAAGGCACCAGCAGATTCACTGTCTGGGAAGGGCCCACTTTCTGGTTCATAGACAACCATTTTCTCATTGTGCCCTCGCATTGTGGAAGCCCCTCTTTTACAAAATCACTTATCCCATTCAAGAGGGTTTTGACCTAATCACCTCCCCAAAGCCCTACCTTTTAATACCTTCACTTTGAGGGTTAGAATTTCAACACGATTTTTTTTTTTTTTTGCAGTGAGATGGAACATAAACATTCAACCTATATCACTGACCAGGAAGAAACACCATTTCTTAAAAGGACCCCGTCTTTAAAATACCAAATTATGTTTTAGTGAGAAAGTAAATGATGAATAGGAAAAAGTCAAATATGTTATTAGAAACATCCATATTCCTGACAGTTATACATACACAAATATTCTTTAGATTAAAAGTATAACAAACTATTGAAATGTTTTGCAGATGTAGATAAATTCCACAAAGTAAATTAATAAGCAGATGTGGGAATGCTCCGTCATTCTACTGTCAACTTTATAAAGCTGAGACTGTATTCCAGAACTCCCTGTCCAGCTGGATCCAGCTGGCCTCCCTTTTCTCCAATTTCTGTCCAGTTTTTTCTTCCCACCCACTGTACAAGCTGACCAACAACAGCCTTAGCCACCACCAGAGGCTTGCCTGTGTACCACAGAGCTGTTAACTGCAGGAGCAGTAGCTATCCATAGACTTATGCCCTTACTTGTCAGATATGCTGAAAGTTCCTATACCAGTCCATTCATTTCAGTGCTTTAGGAGGTCGTTTAGTAACGTCTCTCTGATCTTCTAGCTCCTCCAATAGAACTTTACTTCCTCAACTCCTCCTGCAATTGCATAATAAATCTCTTATCACACATCCTTTGTACTGGTTCTATTTCCCTAAATGGACCTTAATTGGTGCAATGGATTTCTGATTCCAGACACTATATTCTTAGAATATATCGCTTTTCCAATTTCATCAAATTAGAAATCAGTAGCTGTTGATAATAGTATTTTATCTTAATTTTAAAAGATTTTTAGAATAAAATCTGCTATCCTTTCACACAAAGACCAGCTGCCTTTATATTTAGATACTAAATAACTTCTGGAGAACATTTGTAATATTATATACTAATAATATAAAAGTAAATTGGGACCAAAAGTATTCCTGATTATTTATATAATATCAAATTTTATTATTTTACACTATTCATTTCTATGTATTAAATATTTCTTTGTGGTTAATGTATATAAACAAGTGTGTTTAATATATATTAAATGTATAATATAATGTTATATGTATTATAAATAATATAACTGATGTTGGGAATATCTTTTCTTCTTTTCATTGTCTTACTACAGAAAAACATGTCCAAAATTATTCAGAAAGAAGTGTTTAAAGAATCAGATTATTTAACCTAAATGAGTCTCAAACACTAATTCACAATATGTGTTCTCATTCCTGTGATTGCATTCATTCAATATATGGATATACATTATTGACCAGACTACTATTTTCTCAAGAAGTTTCTTTCATGAATTGTATCCCATCAATATTAGTATCAACAGTGAATAACACAGTAAATGGCACACAGTTGGTACAACATATTTTGAATAAATGAATGAATGAAACACTTGGTCACCCTCTGCCTTCTGTCAGGAAACTTCTACTTACTACGGCTACATAACAGATTATTCCAACCCATAATGGCTACCTTAATGGCTAACTCAACTGACTATCAAATGTAGTCAGTTTCTGAGTATCTCTCATTGTTTCTGTGGTTCGGGGATTAATGAGCAGCTCAGCTGGGTGGTTCTGCTTTGGGGGTCTCTCATGATGTTATAGTCAGATAGTGGCTGAGGCTGGGGTCATCTGAACGGTTTCTTCATTCCTTTGTCTGGCATGATGTCTGGAAATCTCAAACAGCTGGGGCTGGAACACTTGAGTCTCCTTGAACGTCTTCTCTCTATATCTTTGTAGTACCTCCATGTGATCTCTAACATAGTGGCTTCAGTATAGCCAGACATTCTTAATATTGTCTCAGGACTCTCAAGGCATGTGCCCTTTTATGGGAGGAGTGTCAAAGGACTTGGTACAAGTTTTTAAACTACCACATACCTTATACATTTTAATTCAGCCAAATATCTAATACTTTCTTAAATCACACAGTCCTTCAGTGTTGATACTTAATATTTAACATAAAAGTAAGGGTCTATATTTTCTTACGGAAAGCTTTCCAATATATTTACAAACTGAGAAAATGGCTATCACCAATATTACAATGGATTTAATTTGTATCTAGGCTCAACTTTCCCTTCTAAACTAACAACATCCCTCTGAATGCCAAATTCTAACTTTATGGTTTAGCGGCCTTATGATATTGAGAGCCACTGAATAGTGGGATGTCTGTTAGAGGGAGTTCAGATGGAGCTCAGTGAAGTTTTGAGGCATGGACACATATCCCTTCTGATGGGTGGTTCATGAGCAACATGCAGTTTTCTCTTAATGGAAAGTCTTCTCCAGAGAGCAAAGACAAGATATTCAGACCACCTCAGGAGCTTATTCCAATGGCTAAGCATAGCTTCCAGTTACTAAGTCAACACAGTGAACTTTCTTAAACCTAGAAATATATTGTGTTGTGTGGTCTCTTCAAACTCATTTCCTGATTTCTAGATGGTTCTGTGTCCCCTCTCCTTAGGCGCAATTTTCCATCTCCCACCTATGCCCTCCTGTCTAAGCCCAGAACTAAAATTCCCAAAGAGTGAAATAATCTGAATCTTCTAACATTCTCTTCTGTGTCTCTTTTTATAGCATCAACTCTATACCTTACTTACTTCAGTGACTTTATTTTTCCATTCATTAAACAGATACATATAAATTGCCATCTGTATACCAGGCACTATTCTACATATTTGGGATGTATCAATGAACAAAACAAATAAATGTCCCTGTTATTCTAAATCTACAATTAACATAACAAATAAGTAAATTATATTGATAAATGCTGTGGATAAACTGTAAAATAGAGTCTGGTAATTTGGATAGGATATCAAAAGCTTTGCTTTCAAAACTATTTTATTTGATAAATGATTCAAGATAAGGATATTTCAGCAGTAAAAAAAAAAAAAAAAAAAAAAAAAAAACTTTCTTTCTCATTGCTGCAACACCTGCAACTAATTTTTTTCGAGGCAGTGTATTGTCTCTGCCTTCTGAAGCCAAGGGTGCTTTGCAAAGAGATGTGGAAATGAAGGGCAGATTATTACTTCAGCATGCTCTCTCACTATACCAATATTACAGTCTACAGATACCAAAGACAAAGATCTTCTTATAAGTGATAAACTAGTTACTGAAGCTTCTTATAAGTAATAAATTGCTTACTCATGCTCACTAAGACATATTATTATTTTTAAATAACTCTCTTCAAGAAAGATAGGAAATGACCACCAAACTTTTGGAAATGAAAGCCTGCTTTGTTAATGAGGTGACTACGTGTATACATTAACACATCACTTGAAATTTCAACAACGTGTAATATAATACCATTGAAATAAGCAATAGTCTATAAGAAAGATCTGAAATCTGCCCAGAGCTTCTGTCATAAAACCATTCTGAAAAATAAGCAAAATAAAAATTAAAGCACATAAAAACTTTGAGCAATAGAAGGAATCAGAGGATTTGTTTTGAAATGTAGCACTTTCTTTACAGATTATTGTAAACTACAGTGTTGTGGCAGAAAAACTTACTGAAATAAGAAATGTTATTTCTTCACTCTCATGCCCCGCCCTATTTCGTACCTTGTCTTTGCCTCAGACATACGGTGTGATAGAAAAGCATAAAGAACCCGAAGGCAAAGGTCTTGCTGTGTTTAAAAACATCCTTAGTCTTTTGACGAGATAAAACTAAGTGTGTGTGTGTGTGTAAAGGGGTGAGAGGAAAAGTGTTTGGGGGCGAGGAGAGAGAATACAAGAGACTACTTCAGCCTGGAAAGAGTTGTAGGTGGTGATACAAGAGTAACAATGACCACGTTTTGACAGCACACTGATCAAGGCACAGAAGCCAGAGGGAGTACACTGGAGCCAGGTTTAAGGGGAAGAGTCTCAATATCATCAAATGTTTCATGCCACAGAGGTAAGGTGTGTCAAAAATATATATATATATATATATATATATTTTTTTTTGCGGTGTGTGGGTCTCTCACTGCTGTGGACTCTCCCACTGTGGAGCACAGGCTCCAGGCACGCAGGCTCAGCAGCCATGGCTCGCTCCGTGGCATGTGGGATCTTCCCAGACCGGGGAACGAACCCGTGTCCCCTGCATCGGCAGGCGGACTCTCAACCACTGTGCCACCAGGGAAGCCCAAAATATAATTTTTTAGATGTTAAGAAACATAGTTCTCACACAAATAAATAAGGAGCATGCATCAACCCATAATGATTGTATCATCAGAATAGCAAAGCTGGTTCAAAGGATGGTAAAGTAACATGCATATATAGTCAATGAAAAAAGAAATAGAGAATTCCAGAATAAAATTCCTAAATTATAAAACCAGTTAATGCTGTCTTACAGGACAATAATAAATAATATTTAGAATTACCTTCTTTATGGAACAGAAATATCTCTTCACAATATAACATTTTCATCTTATCAGATTTATTTGATACGATCTATTTTTATAGAGTTGTAAAGGTCCAACTCAATAGTAAATACTAGAGCAAATACATATAATTCCATCTAGAGGATCAGAAAACTCTTTTTATATGAAGTTCCAGCATGGCGTGATGGTCACATAGTCATTCTTTTTTTTTTTGCCTTACCTCCAAATTTTGGAATTTTTTTACAGGTAGAAGTTGTAGACACATCTAAACTAAGGGAGTAGCAACAGAATTAGATATAATGGGGCAAAGTCAGCAGGAAATAGTTAACTAATTAAAGGTGCTTAAAGAAATTGACACCTGGAAACCTTGGTACAATCCTAGGAGGAGGAGAGGAAACCCAAATGACTACAGTTAATTTTCCCCCCAGCCAGGCAGGATGGGGATTTGGATATGGACTTAGCAAAGGGTAATGATAAATAATGTGATACTTTCATACAACCTAGCATTCTGTCTAGAATTTGTTCTCAATAACAAATAAGACAGTTAGATCATAAGATGCCAAAGGCCCAGAAGAACACAAGAATCCAGAAGAAAATCAATATACATTTCTGGCTTTCTTAAAAAAATGACTGCACTTATTATAGGACAATGGATTGGAGAAAACATGATTGGTTAAAGGAGTTAGTCCAACCGATCAAAGATTTTGCAAAGTTTGCTTCTTTGATTTTGGCTTAACATACTATACAGCCTGGCCCTAAAATAGTGAAGGGCATTAGGCTGCCATACATTTTCCACATTTCCATTGACCAGATCAGCTTGATGCTTCTCTATCCTAAACTGAAATCAAGGTAGGATGGGAGTATAGTTACACATGATATCCTGGTAATGACAACAGAGCACATTGTTATTCTGTACTCGTTACATTTGACTGTGTTGTGTTAATGAACATTCTCAGAATTCCGTTCTCTCCCCTCACTTATTCAACTGCAAAACCTCTAGCAAGTCACTTATCTCTCAAGGCCAGAGTTTTCCCATCAGTGAAGCTAAGGGTCAGTTTTCAACCTCCTTCCAGGTTTTAAAGTCTATGCTCAACATACCTGACTGCTCACCTCTTTACCAGAGCAGGGCTGCCAAGCATGTAAAACCAGAACTGCTGAAGAAACAAGCCAAAACCCAGATACAGATAGAGAAATGTCTATTTTAAAAATGATTATCTAATTACCAAGATAAATTAGAACAATTTTTAATTAATAAAATGAAATTAGATCCAGGTGTTCAAAAGCATAACTTTGAAGAAAACAAAGGTTGGTTGCAAAAAGAAAATAATGCCCAAAGAGTGTTTAAAAACTAAACACACACCACTGGCATTTTTCACAGAACTAGAACAAAAAATTTCACAATTTGTATGGAAACACAAAAGACCCTGAATAGCCAAAGCAATCTTGAGAATGAAAAATGGAGCTGGAGGAATAAGGCTCCCTGACTTCAGACTATACTACAAAGCTACAATAATCAAGACAGTATGGTACTGGCACAAAAACAAAAATATAGATCAATGGAACTGGAGAGAAAGCCCAGAGATAAACCCACACACATAAAGTCACCATATCTTTGATAAAGGAGGCAGAAATGTACAGTGGAGAAAGGACAGCTTCTTCAATAAGTGGTGCAGGGAAAACTGGACAGGTACATGGAAAAGTATGAGATTAGATCATTCCCTAACACCATACACAAAAATAAACTCAAAATGGATTAAAGACCTAAATGTAAGGCCAGAAACTATCAAACTCTTAGAGGAAAACATAGGCAGAGAACTCTATGATATAAATCACAGGAAGATCCTTTTTGACCCACCTCCCAGAGAAATGGAAATAAAAACAAAAATAAACAAATGGGACCTAATGAAACTTCAAAGCTTTTGCACAGCAAAGGAAACCATAAACAAGACCAAAAGACAACCCTCAGAAGGGGAGTAAATATTTGCAAATGAAGCAACTGACAAAGGATTAATCTCCAAAATTTACAAGAAGCTCATGCAGCTCAACAACAATAAAAAAAACAACAACCCAATGCAAAAATGGACAGAAGACCTAAATAGACATTTCTCCAAAGAAGATATACAGTCTGCCAACAAACACATGAAAGAATGCTCAACACCATTAATCATTAGAGAAATGCAAATCAAAACTACAATGAGATATCATCTCACACCAGTCAGAATGGCCATCATCAAAAAATCTAGAAACAATAAATGCTGGAGAGGGTGTGGAGAAAAGGGAACCCTCTTGCACTGCTGGTGGGAATGTGAATTGGTTCAGCCACTATGGAGAACAGTATGAAGGTTCCTTAAAAAACTACAAATAGAACTACCATATGACCCAGCAATCCCACTACTGGGCATATACCCTGAGAAAACCATAATTCAAAAAGAGTCACATACCAAAATGTTCATTGCAGCTCTATTTACAATAGCCCGGAGATGGAAACAACCTAAGTGTCCATCATCGGATGAATGGATAAAGAAGATGTGGCACATATATACAATGGAATATTACTCAGCCATAAAAGGAAACAAAATTGAGCTATTTGTAATGAGGTGGATGGACCTAGAGTCTGTCATACAGAGTGAAGTAAGTCAGAAGGAGAAAGACAAATACCATATGCTAACACACACACACACACACGCACACACATATATATATATATATATATATATATATATATATATATATATATATATATATGGAATTTAAGAAAAAAAGATGTCATGAAGAACCAAGGAGTAAGACAGGAATAAAGACACAGACCTACTAGAGAATGGACTTGAGGATATGGGGAGGGGGAAGGGTAAGCTGTGACAAAGTGAGAGAGTGGCATGGACATATATACACTACCAAACGTAAAATAGATAACTAGTGGGAAGCAGCCGCATAGCACAGGGAGATCAGCTTGGTGCTTTGTGACCACCTAGAGGGGTGGGATAGGGAGCGTGGGAGGGAGGGAGACACAAGAGGGAAGAGATATGGGAACATATGTATATGTATAACTGATTCACTTTGTTATAAAGCAGAAACTAGCACACCATTGTAAAGCAATTATCCTCCAATAAAGATGTTAAAAAAAAACCAAAAAACAAACTAAACACACACATACACACACACACCTCATACTAAAACTCACTTAAAGGAAAATATATTAACTAAACCAAAAGGAAAAAAAGAAGGAAAGAAATGGCACATGTGTCTCTTTTGCCCGGAGACATTTGGATGCAACTAAGGAAACTCTGAATAAACACAGACAAATAGGTAAACAGGGGGAATTAGTTTATTTGCAGTCCAATCTGACTTGAACTCCTCTTTGAGACAAGTCCCTTGTGTTGTGCACACATCATAGTATTCTGGATACCTTGTTTACAGGCACAGACTCCTGCAGGGAGCACTTATGTTTTTCCCCCACTATTTCATTTGCAGTAAATATAAATTCTCTTCCCATGGGAGCTGGGAGGCAAGAGGTGAGACAGCCTGGTCACCTTTCAACATTCCTGACTGCAAAGGATCTTCAGTAAACACCAAGAGAAAAGCCTTCACAGCATTCAGCAAAAAAAATAAACAATGAAGCTCATACTTATTTGGCAAGCCCTGGAGAGTTTCTAAGAACCAGGTGATATCAGTCATCAAAGAAACTGCAGGCATATGGAGCCAGGCCTCAGGAGTGCAGACCTTCCTTGAAGGAACTTGAGATTAAATGATAGCTTTCTATAGACATAGGAGCTCAGAAAAAACTCTGCCAGTATGGAAATGTATTAACTCTCAGGGGTATGTTTTCAATGCAGAGTGCAAGCAATTTAGCTACTGACTCCCACTGACGGTGGGTATGCAGTTAAATCCTAATCTGGCACTTTCAACCTGGACCCTAGAGCTTTCTTTTCTCCCTAAGAGAGAGAGCATTTTGTTGCCAATGCTGTGGGTCAGCGGGGGTGGGGGTGGGGTTGCGGATAAAACGAATCATTGGTTTACAGCATTAGGCATCTATACACTCCAGTGATACCCATTTCAAAACTTTGAAAGAGTTGTCTATGAATTTTTGCCGAGGCCAAACTATGTAAAAGGTAAAGAATATATATGTTTTTGTTAGATCAATGAGCAAAATGCTTACTTATTTTCTTAGAATCACAGAATTTTAGATATTTAATCCTAATATTTTCTAATACTTAATCCACTAATTGTTTTGATGTCATCTATATTAATACTTATTTCAGTGCACTTATCTTTTAAGAGTTTGGGCTTCTTATATATCTACTTAGAGCAGTAAACTCTCTTCACAGAAAGAGGCACATATATCCAAATTTGTTAACACAGTTTGATAGGGTTCACAAATTCCCTGAAACGCACTCATGGATAAAAAGTCCCAATTTAAGAATCTGTAATCTAATATAGATCAACATAATATTATAAAACCACTCTCTGTGTTTGCACCATAAAAAGTAGTAAATGAGATGTGAAGTACTTGAAGGAATTGGTGTTAAATAAAGCTATTGTATTTTCTATTACAATTGTTTTCTCCATATAATCAAAAGGACATCTCAATGTTACCATGTTGCCTATGGTATAGCATATGGTATATTCAAATACAGGAAATGTGGACACTTTAATGAAATTGATTAGTCTGCCAGTGAATTCAATAAAAACAACCAGCAACCAGAGTTAGCAACTATTCATTTTATTCAATTAATTCACCAAAGATATTTGTTCGGCAAACATTATATTTGGTGAAGCCAATTCATATTCTCTGCCATCTCACTGCCAAAATCATTCTCAGGATTTTAATCCCTTATGAAATGGTAAACATGCCATGATGCCTTTCAGCATCTCTAGTAACAAGCTATTTACTGAAATGACGATAGCAATAAATTTTACAATTTCCAGCTTGTATAGTATGTTATGTCAAAGACAGGGCCTCAATACCTGGTTAACATTGCCTTTGACTGAATTCTTACCATGGTTAGGGTTCTCCATGGCATTGGAAATCAAAGTAGAAAACTTTATTTCTGCAAATCAGCATCTTTATGGTTGATCTGGTTGGTAGACAGGGAAGGGATAGACAGAACCAGTAGAAATATAAATACACACCTATAAATAGAGAAACACAGTCACAATCTATTACTATTGTACAGACTATTACACAAAGGTCAAGTAACAAAGGATCTAGAAATGATAACAGAAAAATGATACCATACTGCACAAGTATCAAGAGCTTCGGCGGAGGTGAGGAGCATGATTTAGAGAAGATAATTTTGAAGGCATTTCGTTTAAAACGTTACCGGAAATTCCTCAAAGTTAGAAAACTTGTTAAGTACTTGGGCAACATGCTTATTTGAATTGAATTGGCAATATAATTGAGGATGTCACTAGAAATTAGGACGTTTAGAATCCATCCTGTCTATAACTGAACAGGAACAGTCTTGTCCAGGTATTATCCTCTGGATGCTCTTTGTTCTGTCCACGCTGAGCGCGAAGATACTGAGAGCAAACACTGACTAGTTTTATTAGGATGAACACCTCTACTCACATCAGAGGGAGTTTTAACTCAAGACTATAAATATAAATAGCTAAATGAAAGTAATTCAGAACTTAGCATGCATTATTTACTACATATGTCAGTTTATTTTAATATATGTTAATAGTAACAGACACCTAAAGATACTTATTTAGACATAGACATATGTTTGGGCATAGCTGCAAGTTCACTTTCATTAGTCTGTTGATAGTACCCTTAACTAGATATAGCTTGGGAACATTTTGTTTTGAATGTTTCCAAACACAAAGGAATCAGGTTCCCAAATTGGAAAGATTCTAATAAAAGACTGTGAGAACTGTCTTCCTCTCTCCTATTTTTTTTTAAACGTCCAAACACTTTTTTTTAACACTTCCCTTATAGGATTTGTCCCACTACTACTACTTGCTCTGAATGTATTATTTTCTTTGCCCCTGCAACCCACCAAAAGACAAAGGGAAGCCTGTCCAAAAGCATAAGGAAGAACTCCAGAGAAGAGATTATGTGTGATAGGAGCTATCTTCCTACCAAGTTTTCATACTTCATTGTTCCTTGTGATGGTCAGGGCTGCATCCATGATGACCAATAACTACTATATAAACAAGTACATACAGCAAAGGCTTCAAAATCTAGGCAGCTAGATGCTCTCAAGAGGAGAAGTACTTAAAGTAAGGAAACAATTTTTCATTACCAAACTGTATGTGTTCTTTTTTATAAGGAAAAGTGCTCATTCTTAGCTCTGAAAAGAATCTTAACATCAGTTCAAACTACACTAATTACTAAAAGCATGTTTTAATAATGTCATTATGTAAAGCAGATGAATAAAGAAAAATTATAGTTAGGCAACTTCCCAAATATTAATATAAAACATCCACAATGATTTTGCAAAGGTAATTGATTCCTTTTTTTACAAATGGTGATAAAATATTTCCTGCTACTTCAGATTTATACTATAAAAGATGAAGCAATATCTTTATTACTGCTTAGGAAGCAATGCACAGTTCATTCTCTCTTTAGGAATTTGTCCTGCTCTGGTCTTCATTCAACATAAGTAAGACATACGGGAATTTGACATACCAAATTCATTCATCAGAATATAAATTGCCTCATAAATGCTCTCACTGATGTTTTGATTAGCAGATAGTATTGTGAAGGAAGTCAGAATTGGTGATCATCAAATGTCAGGAAACTGAATGATATTTGATGAAGACTAGATTCTTTGATTTTATTAAATTTCCAGATGGTAAAGACCATATCTTATTCATCTCCTAAGAAACATATCCCTGTTCCTTTGCCCCTTAAATATTTTTTAATAGTTTTCTTCTTAAGGAAGACTAACCAGAATAACCATTTTTTAGAACATGTTTCCAATGAAAGTAATGTTACTTCAACCCAAGAAACAGTGAAGCCATCTATCCATTGTAAAATAAATATAACGAGAGAGCTATTAAAAGTGATCACTTATAATGATAATAACAATAAAACATCTGCCATGCAAGTCAAGATTTATTTAGCTGTACATAAATTAGAGTCCCAGAACAGTTTGAAACAAGAAAGAAAGGAACAATCAGTAATCCACTGATTATTAACAGAAACAAAATGTTAAGTTTTAGCCTTGACCCAAATTTACTGTTTATTATCTTTTCCCACTACAATTAGAGGATTCAGCATTATTAAAACCTAATTAGAATTTTTATCCTCTTCTGACCTATGTTTTTATGCTTGTTTCTTGGTGGAATATTGACTGAAGCTAATTGGCAAGTATTTCTATGAAAGACAAACCCTTTACAAACCCAAGCATCCATAAAAATCAACTGAGGTAAGCTGTTAAGTGCCTCTTGAGAATATGGTTTGCTGAGCACCACTTTCAGAGATTCTGATTTGGTTGTAAGGATGTATTTCATAAATAATTTGTGAATAATTTACTTTTTAAATATTTTATGTAAGATAAAATGTTATTTCTATCTTAATGGAAGTATCATTTCATACATGGATATGTTTACTTTATTTGCAGAAGAAAAGATGGTTATGCAGTTGGGGTGCAGGGAATTGCAGATTTCCCAGATCAAACCCATCCTAATGAGTCTTCTACATGAATGTCACTATAAGGTAGAGAACAGATGCCCTGACATAGCCTTATACATCCACTTAATGTTTAGAATGAGCACCTGAAAATAACAACAAAAAGAACCCAAAGCTATACCTTTAGATATAAAGAATGAATAGCTAAAATAATCATCATTGTCATCATCATCAAGAGGAAAAGGAAGTCTTTCCTCCTCATTGCAGGTTACCATCTGTCTTCAAAACTTGGGCATGACCCAAGTATTTTTCTTTTCCAAAATTTTCTCCCCCAGTTTTCCAATAGGAAAGTTGAGCATCTGGAGGAACGTTTGCCACATAGTAGGTGTTCGATAAATACTGGTTGCATTCTTGAGTGAAAGATTTCATTGATATCTCAAGGGATAGGAAGAGGAGAATGAGGAGAACATGGGGGTTTTATTACCTTCAATTTACATATGAAGATACTGAGGCTTAAGGAAATTGAATAAGGTCACAGAGCTTTAAGCGATGGAACTATGATCTGAACCGAGGTGGCCAGACACCACAGTCCACACTCTTTTTAACTCTTCATTACATTGTTTTCCTGTTGTTGACTCTTCTCTTGCTCTCTGAATTGTTTAAACTGTCATAATGTACCCCTTAAGGGAAAATATAAGGGATAGCTCTGAAGGGTTTCAAATGCTTTTCAAAGAGCAAAGCCTAGTCAGAGAATGATAGAATGTTAAAAGGGATCTCAGATATCATCTAATCCAGACACACCAACATCCTTTTTGGAGCCATTATATAAAAGAGCAAATATCCTCAGATAAATTAAGCTAGTTGTTCAATACAGCTAGTCAGTGGCCATACAGGAACTCAGAACTAAGATCACCTGTCAATTAGTTCAAATCGCTGTCCTCAGCTTTCCATAGGCCTTAATTTATACACTAGCAATAGTGGATCAAATATAGAATTTAGGTATATATCAATGATAGAACTCTAAAATTTCTAGGCTATTCTTTAGATGCACCACTTGGTTGAGGTGTTGGAGATTTTTTACAATATAGAATCTAGACCCTGCCCCCATACTTTGAGGGATCCTTAGAGATCTTAACTATTTCCCCACTTCTAATAAGTAAGACACACCCTCTACACTGAACAACCGTATGTGTATTAAATAAATGTAGGGGTCTGAAAAATTTAACACACTACACTGTGATATTTGATGAAAATGCAGCATCTTTGTTCCCACTAACTGATTTAATCTTCCTCCTGAGCCTTACACACATGGAATAGGGTGGACACAGAGGGAAAACTAAACTTTAAATTTGCTGACAAATATCATTTCATATATTCAGTTTAAATAATCTCCTCTGTTCTGTCAGTTTGGGTAAATTATTAGTCTTTAAGCTTGCTTCTCTCTCTCCTTCCCTTCTCCAAAATGGTATAAGATAGAATCAGGGACTGTAAGGTACTCTGTGTCATCATAAATGCAGGGGTGTAATGTTGTGTTTTCTGAACGATTGGCAGTCTCAGCAACAGAGTGGCTGGTCTGTTTTGGTCCCGGAGCTGGCCTTTTAAGGCTGTACTTCTGGCAGTCACCACCTCAAGTTGAGGAGTCTGCAACACATTGTACCCTTTATCCTACCCTATGCAATATGAACAGTCGATTCTCCCAGCTCTCCTGAGTGGCCTTTCGAAGTCCCAGGGAAACGTCTGAGTTTAGCATTACCTACAGAGCTACAGAACAGGAACAAATCTCTACTTGGAACTCACTATCCTAAACTATCTAGTTCCAATCCCTGGTGCTGTGTTCTCACTCTTGCAACAGTTGGAAGTTGCATTCTGCTGACCCTCTCCGTGAAACCTGAAGTCTCTCCCAGACTGTGCCCAGGAACGTTTCCTTAGCTTTCATCCTGAGGTGGAGAAAGCAGAGCCATTAAAAGCAGAGCCATTAACTCCTGATACCCCCACCATACTCACTGCACTTCTTCCCACAATCCTCTAGGACTAAAGTAAGAGGGCTTCTAACCCACTCTCTTCTTTTTGTGTGTGGCTGCGTTGTGCACCATGTGGGATGTGGGATCTTAGTTCCCCAACTAGGAATCAAACCTGCACCTCCCTGCAGTGGAAGCATGGAATCCTAACCACTGGACCACCAGGGAAGTCCCATTCTCACCCAGTCTTATGAGGAAGAAGTTCCTAAGGTGTATTTTCAGTTTTCTCCACCCCTAGATTATTGTTGATTTTTGTAATGGAGTCTCACACTTATAGCTCTTGATATACCCATCAAAGCTAAATTAATTTACATAATCCTCTTTTCTCCACAAGTCATGATTTTCATGACTGTGATCTTGAGGATTCAAAATGCTACTCTGAATGTTGAGAACTACATTGACTTTATTTAGCATCCTTGTTAATATGATCCCAATCAGCCACCAGGTTAAATATACACCACTGGCTGAAGAGAGGAAGTTCAGGAACAAAGAAATGGAAAAAAATAACTACATTGATGTATTTCAGAAACAGTATTTTTTTCATCACAAGGAATGAGCTTAAATTTCAAGCTGTAGTTGGTCAACATGAGGAGAGATCATGGCTTACTCTGAAATTCATGCAACTTTTTCTAAAAAGCCACGAACTGGAGGGACAAGGAGAAGATGGCAGAAGAGTAAGACGTGGAGATCACCTTCCTCTCCACAGATACATCACAAATACATCTACAAGTGGAACAACTCCTACAGAACACCCACTGAATGCTGGCAGAAGGCCTCAGACCTCCCAAAAGACAAGAAACTCCCCACGTGCCTGGGTAGGGCAAAAGAAAAAAGAATAAACAGAGACAAAAGAATAGGGACAGGACCTGCACCAGTGGGAGGGAGCCGTGAAGGAGGAAAGGTTTCCACACACTAGGAAGCCCCTTCGCGGGTGGAGACTGTGGGTGGCGCAGCGGGGAGCTTTGGAGCCACGGAGGAGAACACAGCAACAAGCGTGCGGAGGGCAAAGCAGAAAGATTCCCGCCCAGAGGATGAGTGCCGACCAGCACTCACCGGCCCGAGAGGCTTCTCTGCTCACCCGCCAGGGGCGGGCAGGGGCTGGGAGCTGAGGCTCGGGCTTCGGTTGGATTGCAGAGAGAGGACTGGGGTTGGCGGCGTGAACACAGCCTGAAGGGGTTAGTGCACCACAGCTAGCCGGGAGGGAGTCCGGGATAAAGTCTGGACCTGCCAAAGAGGCAAGAGACCTTTTCTTCCCTCTTTGTTTCCTGGTGCGCAAGGAGAGGGGATTAAGAATGCTGCTTAAAGAAGCTCAAGAGACAGGCGCCAGACGCAGCAATCAGTGTGGACCACAGAGACGGGCATGAGATGCTAAGGCTGCTGCTGCCACCACCAAGAAGCTACCCACCTCCCCTCCTGGGAGCCTGTGCAGCCCACCACTGCCAGAGTCCCGTGATCCAGGGAAAACTTCCCCGAGAGAACGCACGGCGCACCTCAGGCTGGTGCAAAGTCCCACCGGCCTCTGCCGCCGCAGGCTAGCCCCGCATCCCTACCCTTCCCTCCCCCCGGCCTGAGTGAGCCAGAGCCCCGGAATCAGCTGCTCCTTTAACCCCATCCTGTCTGAGCGAAGAACAGACGCCCTCAGGCGACCCACATGCAGAGGCGGGGCCAAATCCAAAGCTGAACCCCGGGAGCTGTGCAAACAAAGAAGAGAAAGGGAAACTTCTTCCAGCAGCCTCAGGAGCAGCGAATTAAATCTTCACAATCAACCTGATGTACCCTGCGTCTGTGGAATACCTGAATAGACAACAAATCATCCCAAATTGAGGAGGTGGACTTTGGGAGCAAGATATATTATTTTTTCCCCTTTTCCTCTTTTTTGTGAGTATGTTGGTATGCTTCTGTGTCAGATTTTGTCTGTATAGGTTTGCTTTCACCATTTGTCCTAGGATTCTGTCTATCTGTTCTTTTTTTCATTTTTACTTTTTTTTTTTACTTTTTAAAATTATTTTCATAATAATTATCTTTTATTATTTATTTTAATAACTATTTTATTTTATCTTACTTTATTTGATTTCATATTTTTTTATCCTCTTTCTTTCTATTTTCTCTCCTTTATTCTGAGCCATGTGGATGAAAGGCTTTTGGTGCACCAGCCAGGAGTCAGTGCTGTGCCTCTGAGGTGGGAGAGCCAACATCAGGACACTGGTCCACAAGAGACCTCCCAGCTCCATATAATATCACACGGCGAAAATCTCCCAGAGATCTCCATCTCAACACCAACACACAGCTTCACTCAACGACCAGCAAGCTACAGTGCTGGACACCCTATGCCAAACAACTAGCAAGACAGGAACACAATACCACCCATTAGCAGAGAGGCCTAAAATCATAATAAGGCCACAGACACCCCAAAACACACCACCAGATGTGGACCTGCCCACCAGAAAGACAAGATCCAGCCTCATCCACCAGAATACAGGGACTAGTCCCCTCCACCAGACATCCTACACAACCCACTGAACCAACCTTAGCCACTAGGGCCAGACACCAAAACAAACGGAACTACAAACCTGTAGCCTGCAAAAAGGAGACCCCAAACACAGTAAATTAAGCAAAATGAGAAGACAGAAAAACACACAGCAGATGAAGGAGCAAGGTAAAAACCCACCAGACCTAACAAATGAAGAGGAAATAGGTAGTCTACCTGAAAAAGAATTCAGAAAAATGACAGTAAAGATGATCCAAAATCTTGGAAATAGAATAGAGAAAATGCAAGAAACATTTAAGAAGGACCTAGAAGAACTAAAGGTGAAACAAACAATGATGAACAACACAATAAATGAAATGAAAAATACTCTAGATGGGATCACTAGCAGAATTACTGAGGCAGAAGAACAGATAAGTGACCTGGAAGATAAAATAGTGGAAATAGCTACTGCAGAACAGAATAAAGAAAAAGAATGAAAAGAACTGAGGACAGTCTCAGAGACATCTGGGACAACATTAAATGCACCACCATTTGAATTATAGGGGTCCCAGAAGAAGAAGAGAAAATACAAGGGACTGAGAAAATGTTTGAAGAGATTATAGTTGGACACTTCCCTAATATGGGAAAGGAAATAATCAATCAACTCCAGGAAGCACAGAGAGTCCCATACAGGATAAATCCAAGGAGAAACATGCCAAGACACATATTAATCAAACTGTCAAAAATTAAATACAAAGAAAACATATTAAAAGCAGCAAGGGAAAAACAACCAATAACACACAAGGGAATCCCCATAAGGTTAACAGCTGGTCTTTCAGCAGAAACTCTGCAAGACAGAAGGGAGTAGCAGGACATACTTAAAGTGATGAAGGAGAAAAACCTGCAACCAAGATTACTCTACCCAGCAAGGATCTCATTCAGATTTGATGGAGAAATTAAAACATATACAAACATGCAAAAGCTGAGAGAGTTCAGCACCACCAAACCAGCTTTAAAACAAATGCTAAAGGAACTTCTCTAGGCAGGAAAAAAAGAGAAGGGAAAGACCTCCAATAACAAACCAAAAATAAATAAGAAAATGGTAATAGGAACACATATATTCATAATTACCTTAAATGTAAATGGATTAAATACTCCCACCAAAAGACACAGACTGGCTGAATGGATACAAAAACAAGACCCATATATATGCTGTCTACAAGAGACCCACTTCAGATCTAGGGACACATACAGACTGAAAGTGTGGGGATGGAAAAAGATATTCCATGCAAATGGAAATCAAAAGAAAGTTGGAGTAGCAATTCTCACATCAGACAAAATAGACTTTAAAATAAAGACTATTACAAGAGACATCGAAGGACACTCCATAATTATCAAGGGATCAATCCAAGAAGAAGATATAACAATTGTAAATGTTTATGCACACAACATAGGAGCACATCAATACATAAGGGAAATACTGACAGCCATGAAAGGGGAAATCAACAGTAGCACATTCATACTAGGGGACTTTAACACCCCACTTTCACCAATGGGCAGATAATTCAAAATGAAACTAAATAATGAAACATAAACATTAAATGATACATTAAACAAGATGGACTTAATTGATATTTATAAGACATTCCATCCAAAAACAACAGAATATGCATTTTTCTCAAGTGTATATGGAACATTCTCCAGGATAGATCATATCTTGGGTCACAAATCAAGCCTTGGTAAATTTAAGAAAATTGAAATCGTATCAAGTAACTTTTCCGAATACAACACTATGAGACTAGATGTCAATTACAGGAAAAGATCTGTAAAAAATACAAACACATGGAGGCTAAACAATACACTACTTAATAACCAAGAGATCACTGAAGAAATCAAAGAGGAAATCAAAAAATACCTAGAAACAAATGACAATGAAAACACAATGAATCAAAACATATGGGTTGCAGCAAAAGCAGTTCTATGAGGGCAGTTTATAGCAATACAATCCTACCTACAGGAAACATCTCAAATAAACAACTCAACCTTGCACCTAAAGCAATTAGAGAAAGAAGGACAAAAAACCCCCGAAGTTAGCAGAAGGAAAGAAATCATAAAGATCAAATGAGAAATAAAAGCTGGTTCTTTGAGAAGATAAACAAAATTGATAAACCATTAATCAGAGTCATCAAGAAAAAAAGGGAGAGGACTCAAATCAATAGAATTAGAAACGAAAAAGAAGTAACAACTGACACTGCAGAAATAAAAAGGATCATGAGAGGTTACGACAAGCAACTCTATGCCAATATAAAGGACAACCTGGAAGAAATGGACAAATTCTTAGAAATGCACAACCTGCCAAGGCTGAATCAGGAAGAAATAGAAAATACAAACAGACCAATCACAAGCACTGAAATTGAAACTGTGATTAAAAATCTTCCAACAAACAAAAGCCCAGGACCAGATGGCTTCACAGGTGAATTCTATCAAATATTTAGAGAAGGGCTAACACCTATCCTTCTCAAACTCTTCAAAAATATAGCAGAGGGAGGAACACTCCCATACTCATTCTACGAGGCCACCATAACCCTGATACAAAAGCAGACAAGGATGTCACAAAGAAAGAAAACTACAGGCCAATATCACTGATGAACATAGATGCAAAAGTCCTCAACAAAATACTAACAAACAGAATCCAACAGCACATTAAACAGATCATACACCATGATCAAGTGGGGTTTATCCAGGAATGCAAGGATTCTTCAATATACATAAATCAATCAACATGATACACCATATGAACAAATTGAAGGGGAAAAACCATATGGTCATCTCAAGAGATGCAGAGAAAGCTTTTGACAATATTCAACACCGATTTATGACAAAAACCCTGCAGAAAGTAGTCATAGAGGGAACTTTTCTCAACATAATAAAGGCCATATATGACAAACCCACAGCCAACATCGTCCTCAATGGTGAAAAACTGAAAGCATTTCCACTAAGATCAGGAACAAGACAAGGTTGCCCATTCTCACCACTATTATTCAACATAGTTTTGGAAGTTTCAGCCATAGCAATGAGAGAAGAAAAAGAAATAAAAGGAATCCAAATCTGAAAAGAAGAAGTAAAGCTGTCACTGTTTGCAGATGACATGGTACTATATGTAGAGAATTTTAAAGATTCTACCAGAAAAGTGCTAGAACTAATCAATGAATTTCCTAAAGTAGCAGGATGCAAAATTAGTGCACAGAAATCTCTGGCATTCCAATACACTAATGATGAAAAGTCTGAAATTGAAATTCAGAAAACACTCCCATTTACCATTGCAACAAAAAGAATAAAATATCTAGGAATAAACCTACCTAAGGAGACAAAAGACCTGTATGCAGAAAACTATAAGACACTGATGAAAGAAATTAAAGATGATTCCAAAAGATGGAGAGATATACCATGTTCTTGGATTGGAAGAATCAACATTGTTAAAATGACTCTACTACCCAAAGCAATCTACAGATTCAATGCAATCCCTACCAAACAATGAATGGCATTTTTCACACAACTAGAAGAAAAAATTTCACAATTTGTATGGAAACACAAAAGACCCCAAATAGCCAAAGCAATCTTGAGAATGAAAAATGGAGCTGTAGGAATCAGGCTCCCTGACTTCAGACTATACTACAAAGCTACAGTAATCAAGACAGTATGGTACTGGCACAAAATCAGAAATAGAGATCAATGGAAAAGGAGAGAAAGCCCAGAGATAAACCCATGCACATATGGTCACCTTATCTTTGATAAATGAGGCAAGAATATACAGTGGAGAAAAGACAGGGTCTTCAATAAGTGGTGCTGGGAAAACTGGACAGGTACATGTAAAAGTATGAAATTAGAATACTTCCTAACACCATACACAAAAATAAACTCAAAATGGATTAAATAGCTAAATGTAAGGCCAGAAACTATCAAACACTTAGAGGAAAACATAGGCAGAACACTCTATGACATAAATCACAGCAAGATCCTTTTTGACCCTCCTCCTAGAGAAATGGAAATATAACCAAAAATAAACAAATGGGACCTAATGAAACTTAAAAGCTTTTGCACAGCAAAGGAAACCATAAACAAGACCAAAAGACAACCCTCAGAATGGGAGAAAAGATTTGCAAATGAAGCAACTGACAAAAGATTAATATCCAAAATTTACAAGCAGCTCATGCAGCTCAATAACAAAAAACAAACAACCCAATCCTAAAATGGGCAGAAGACCTAAATAGACATTTCTCCAAAGAAGATATAAAGACTGCCAACACACACATGAAAGAATGCTCAACATCATTAATCATTAGAGAAATTCAAATCAAAACTACAATGAGATATAATCTCACACTGGTCAGAATGGCCATCATCAGAAAATCTAGAAATAATAAATGCTGGAGAGAGTGTGGAGAAAAGGGAAACCTCTTGCACTGTAGGTGGGAATATAAATTGATACAGCCACTATGGAGAATAGTATGGAGGTTCCTTAAAAAACTAAAAATAGAATTACCATACAACCCAGCAATCCCACTACTAGGCATATACTCTGAGAAAACCATAATTCAAAAAGAGTCATGTACCAAAATGTTCATTGCAGCTCTGTTTACACTAGTCAGGACATGGAATCAACTTCAGTGTCCAGCAACAGATGAATGGATAAAGAAGATGTGACACATATATACAGTGGAATATTATTCAGCCATGAAAAGAAACGAAATTGAATTATTTGTAGTGAGGTGGATGGAACTAGGGTCTGTCATACAGAGTGAAGTGAGTCAGAAAGAGAAAGACAAATACCGTATGCTAACACATATATATGGAATCTAAGAGAAAGGAAAAAAAAGTCATGAAGGACCTAGGGGTAAGACGGGAATAAAGACACAGACCTACTAGAGAATGGACTTGAGGATATGGGGAGGGGGAAGGGTAAGCTGTGACAAAGTGAGAGAGAGGCATGGACATATATACACTACCAAACGTAAAATAGTGAGAAGTGGATGCACAGCACAGGGAGATCAGCTCAGTGGTTTGTGACTACCTAGAGCTGTGGGATAGGGAGGGTGGGAGGGAGGGAGATGCAAGAGGGAAAGATATGGGAACATATGTATATGTATAACTGATTCACTTTGTTATAAAGCAGAAACTAACACACCATTGTAAAGCAATTATACTCCAATAAAGATGTTAAAAAAAAAAAAAAGCCATGAACTGACTCAATAAGTTTCCTGTGTCTGAGAAAGTGTGTAAATATCAAGACCAGTTGGACATTTCCTTGCCTCCTGATCACATGGCCCCTCAATTAAGGGAGATGAAAGAAATCCTTCAGTTGAACCTTTGCTGAATCTCCTAAACTTGAAACAGTTAGGTTCCAGACACTAATAACCGTCAGACAGCAAATTTGTCACTCTTCAGGTCTTCAAATGAAATTTAAAATTTCTACTCTTATTCTGCAAACGATACACAAGTGGATAAGTCCCTTTATGAAAAATCCCAATTACCCAGACTTCCTGTGCTGTCATAAGCATGTTTCAGACAGAAAATTTGCAGTTCAAATGAGTCTAATCAACAAAAATTTCCATCATCTGTGTAAGAGAAGAAAACTGTCACATTTTGTGTTATTTTAAAATAGGAGTCAGAAGGAGTCACCTTTTGTTTTGTAGGAAACAGGGCAGGTTAAGGATTTCATTTTGCCTAGTCTTTTTCCTGAGAATCATCACTGCAGCCCCCTTCTCTTTAATAAAATGAATTTAATTTTACAAAATCAATTTTTGAGGTAAAAAATGAAGTATGTGAGTTTTTCCTGTGTTAATTTTTTTTAGTAGGAAGGATACACTTAATACACTTAATGGAAACTTTTTATACTGAAATTGTCAAATGTTTGAGCTCAAGGTACAATTTCTAGTAGAGAAGGCTAGTGCAGATCTGCTGACCTAACTTTTGAGACCTGATATATGTGTTCAGCACTGAATAAACGTAACATCAGACCTATTTCAGAATAAACGATCTTTCATCTATTTGTAGTAAACCATTTTGAAGCATTATTGTATCCTTTAATTATAACGGCAACATCTGCTTATTGTAGACAATTCAGAACTTATAGAAAAGCATATAAAAATAGAGATTAATTGAAACCCTACTATGTAATAACAAATTTTAATATTATGATATATATCCTTCCAGACTATACATATTATGTTTTTATATATACATGGTTTTTAAATTAAATAAGACTATACTAAATTTATTACTTTTGCAGTGTTCATAGCTCACTCACCACACCCCTGCTCCACCAAAACTGATAGAAGTTTATTTTTGTTATCATAGATACTAAACTTACCCAGTCTTTTCTTGACTTTTATGACACAGAAACAGAGAAATGAGTAGGCAGAGCAAAGTTGGAAGAAAAGAACAGGAGATTTGCTTCAAAGAAACCTCTAATATAAGTCTAAGGACAAAGGGAGTTGAGAAACAAGTCACCTCCAAGAACTGGTGACCAGGTACCATTCAGCTGGAGGATATTGAGAATGGTGAGATATACAGGTGGGAAACTGAAGATACTTTGCTGTGCATTAAGAATGTACCTTCCACATAATAATTAAATTACAAGTTTTCTATTGGATTTCTGTACTTTGAGCCAACAGGCTCAAATTAGAATGAATTGGGTCCCATCTATTCAGATCATTTGAAATGTTTTTTTTCCAGTAAAATATATAATATGACACCTTGTCAATAGGCATAATCCTTATCATTTTTGAAAAGTTGCATTCTATTCCACTATGTATATATTAAGAATTACTTAGGAGCCCTTGACTGCAATTCTTTTCAGAAACTGCAGTTCATTGTGTCTGCATCAAGTGGAAAGGCTAGATTTCCCCTGAGTCCTGCCAGGCTCAGAATGTACTTCGATCTCCAGGAATCAAGAACATGTCACAGGCAGTTCAAAAAAGAAAAGTACAGATCTTCCTTAATTCATGATGAGATTACAACATGATAAACCCACAGTTCCCTGTGCTATACAAGTACTTTTTAATATGAAAAGAATTCCTTCAATCAATTATAAAAAGAATGATTGCATCACAGTTATAAATGGGCAAGGACACAAAGACAGTTTGCCAAGTACAGAAAGGATCTTCCGAGTTTTTTATTTTTCGTTTTTTCTTGTCATATAAAAAATGTGTAATGCTGAGTATATAAACAAAATATACTTTTTAATAGCTTTGGACATTTTGCTGAGTGACAATACTGCCTGAGACACCTTCAACCCCCCTGTTTCCCCAAATGCCTTCCTCATTAAAGAACTCTCCCCTGCTACTCAGAGATGAAACAAGGAGTCAGCTCCCTTTACACCCCTTTGTTTATCTACCAATTTTATTACTGTTGTAGTTAGAACACTTAGCATGAGATCTACCCTCTTGACACATTTTTAAGTGTGTGATATAGTATTGTCAACTATAGGTAAAATGTTGTACAGCAAATCTCTAAAATTCATTCACCTTCATAACAGAAACTCCATACCTGTTGAACAGTAACTCCCCATGTCTCCTCCCCCCAGCCCCAGGTGAGCACCATTCCACCTCTGTGTCTGTGTGTTTGGCTACTTTAGATACCTCCTCAAAGTGGAGTCATATTGCACTTGTCTTTCTGTGGGTGGCTTATTTCACTAGCATAATGTCCTCCAGGTTCATCCATGTTATCACATGGCAGTATTTCATTTTTTTAAGGCTAAAGAGTATGCCATGGTATATATTTACCATGTTTTCTTTGTCCGTTCTGTTGATGGGCACTGGGTTGTTTCTTGGCTATTGTGAATAATGCTGCAATGAACATGGTAGTTCACTGAGATCTGGATTTCAATTCTTCTGGATAAGTTCCCAAAAGTAGATCATATGGTAGTTCTATTTTTAATTTTTTGAGGAACCTCCATACTGTTTTCCATAATGACTGCACCATTTTAACATTTCCATCAAGAGTACAAGGTTTCCAAATTCTCATTATTCTTATCAATACTTGTTAGCTATTGATTTTCTGATAATAACCATTCTAACATGTGAGGTGATATCTCATTGTGGTTTTGATTTGCATTTCCCTGATTAATGATGTTGAGCATCTTTTCATGTACTTGCTGGGCATCTGTATGTCTCTTGTCACTTTTTCTTTATTTCTGCTTTTGAGTATTTTTTTAAAGAAATTTACCTAAGATGAATTAATAGAGTCCTTCATATGTCTTTTCTAATATTTTTATATTTTGTTTTTCATAATTAAGCTTTAAGTACACCTAGAATTTACTTTGCACATATGGTACAATAGGATTATTGTAAGCATAAGATGTAAAGAATTTAATAAATTGTTAACATAGAAAAAAGCAAAAAAGAGAATTACTTAAACATCCTTCACAATTTTGTTTCCAATTTTCAGAAAGTATGTACAATGAACAATTTTATATATAAAACTGTAGTTTTCCAACAATTCTATTAGTGTTATTTCCTGGAAGTACAATTTATGGGTTAAACGCAAAGTACTTATTTGATCTTTTGATATATGTAGTCTAATCATCCTCCAGAAAGATTGTACATTCCTATAAACCATGAGTGAGAGGGTTAAGTTTCCCACACCCCTACCAGTACTGATTATCCTAAATTTTATTTCTAACTTGCTTACAGGACTAGGAAACAACAGAAGTGATAGATATTTTTAAATTCCATTGTTGATAATGATTCAGGACATCTTATCATAAGTTTATTAACCAAGAAATATCATCGACACTAGGAATCACTGAAAAGGCCAATAACTCTCATTGGAAATCCAGGAATTATCCTCATTGTTTGCTTAAATCATTTAAATGAAAACCTGGTTAAAATAATGTAGTTAAAAGAATGTACTACAGAGCAAAATAAAATCTAATAGAATGCTAACCCTTCCAGATGAATAGCTCTATTAAGCTGATGCTTTTTTATATACTAAATCAATTTTACCAGAATAATAAAAACCACTTAACGGAATGTCTATGAAGAAAAAAAGCTACTATGGTAATCAGTATCAAAGTAGATTCCCTTGAAGGTGAAACGTTTATCTATATTTTGAAATGAACCTATTTTTTCATAAGTGGCACAATATAAATACTTCCCATATATCCTTTTAGCAAATGGCTCTATTTTACAGTTTTTTAAAGTCTACTATTTTTTAACACACCATTACATAAAAGTAAATATTTTTCTAATAATTTTCCCTATAAAAACAATTCATCCAATCTTTCCTTTTCTAGAAGTTTCAAGTCTTTATCCAGCTTTGGCAAAATTGGAGACAGCACATTTTGATAATATTGTCTACATATAATGACAAATCCTCAAGGATGTCACTATTTTAAGTGAATAGAAGACATTATACTTCTGCTGTTTTAAAAGGCTTATTATTTGTTTTACTTTTTGTTTTTACAAGAAGTGATAGTTGTAACATACCAATTTTCTAACTTATGATAATACAGAATTTTTAACAACTGCAGCTGTCTCTTAAATGTTGATGTTATCCAGGCTTCCATTCTTGACCCTCTGTTTCTCTTCTCTGCAGTGACCTTATTTAAATTCCACACAACACAAACTCAGTATGTCCAAAATTATCACCATCACCACCCCTTCTCACACACAGACAAACCTGTTCATCTCCCCAAAAATGTTCTATTGAACAGTTGCCCTGTTACAATGAAGTCATCCTAGACTTTCTTTCTAACTCCCAACATTGAATCAGTCATCAAATCCTATTGATGCTACTCCATAAATATCCCTTTAATCCATCTTTCCCCTCATTCCCATTGACACACCCTTGACTTAGATCTTGATTATTATAACAGCATCCTAAATTTCTTTTTCTTTTCTACTTCTACTCTTCTGATCTAAACTCTAGCACCCCCCCCCCAATCAATTCTCCTTAAGGCTATCAGAAAGAACATTCTAAAATTCAGATTTGATTTCATTACCAACCTTCTAAAAAGCCTAAACATAGGTTTTTGAAACTCCTTAGCTTAACACCCAAATGTCTATATATTCTGATGTCTGCTTACTCTGCATTATCTCCCACCACTCACTCACATACATCCTATGTGTTAGCAATTCAGAATGGCTTGATAATCCCTGAATTTACCTCACTCTTTTCCTGTGCATTTCTTTTCTCACATTATTCCCCTCTTCCTAGACTATTCTCCCTACTGCCTTGATAATGTGTATCCTTCAGCAGTTAGTTAAAAATTCACCACCCCAAACAAGCCTTTCCTAAAATATGGGACTGAATTGTGTATCCTTATTTATGATTTTAACAAGAAAGTATGTATACAATTTTTCCTCTATTAAAGGGAAATTTTCTTGACAAAAAGGCCTCTTTTTATCCATACATGTGTCTCCAGCACCTATCACAATGCCCAGTCAAAATAAACCCTCAAAAAATCAAGGTATAAGATAAGGAGCTTCTGTCTTACAGGCATTTAAGCAAAGGCTGGATTTCAACTTATCAAAGATGATTTAGAAAAGGTTAGACAGAATCAAATCTGTTTAGAACACTTAAATTCTATTGTATATATAACTCAATTAGCAAAATTACTGAAACAGTGTAAATGTATTTATTTATTGTCACTGCCAAGTAGTACTTTTCTCCTACCCATACCATTAGCTCCTCAAGATCATCCTATGATGATCTTTTCTATATTATGCTTTATAGAAAATACAGATGTTGGAAGACAGTTCTCCATGGGTCTCTTGTTTCTATACTTCTTGAGAGCACAGGCACTGACAATCTTTGCTCCAAACTATCTTTCCAAGGACTTTTGTGTAGTGAACCGTCTTGGAAGATAGAGACAGTGTGTGCCTCTCGAGCAAAGGGTAGGTTTGTTTACTGCCCAGTATAATAAAGATAACATCTCACTTAAGAACAAAAGGCAGGTTTGCTTGCAGTTTGTTATAAAATATCTGAGCTCACTAAACTTGAGATTCCTCAGGTGTAATGGAACACACTACATATGCGGCATTTTTCTGGCTCCTTTCCTGTCACCTCCATGGAGTTGGGGGACAAAAGGAAATCTTAAAAATATGTATCTCATGCGACTTGCTGTACAGTGGGTAAGAAAACCTTCTCTTACTCCAGGTATCTTGTTGCTTCTTTCAGCATCCATGAAACTGTAATAGCTAACTTGTAAGATTGCAAGTAGGATACATTCTCAAGCCTATCTCAGTTCTTGAGAGTAGCTTTAAGATAAACCCACCCTTAAACCAGATTGTCATTCCAAAGTATATCCTGTAAAAAAAAAAATCCAGAACAGTTTTCATCTACAGATTACCATGGAAAACATTAGTTAAACAGCAGCATATTTGGCTCTAACCCCCTAAACATGCAAACATCCAAACACAGAAAATAACCATGATCAAGCAACTTCTTTTTATCAAGAATAGTGGCCCTGCTCGACATCCTTTCTTCTGTCTTCTCAAGAATATGTAGAAATAGCAGCCTGTGTTCTTGGAGAAGGATAAAGCTGATTAGGTCTACAAATTGTCAATCATATTCAGCATTTGTTCTTCATAACCTTCAACTCTGACTTGATTACATGATTTGGAACATGCCCGTGGCTCATTGATTCCAAAGCATGAATCAGCTAACTCTTTATTTGCTATAGCACATAACAATGCTTTATCATTACAAGGTACTAAATAAATCTTTGTTTAAAATAATGGGCAGCTTAAAACAGTTATTTTATTTCACTAAGGAAAATATAAGCTTCCTTAGAACGAGAAGTAAGTCTTTGTTGCAAGCCATATGTTTTCAAAAGAAAGTGAATGCTTATTGATTAATTGATAAGTAAGCAGCCTACACAATGGTTACCTGACCTAAGTACACAACAGAATCACTCAGGCTGCTACACTTATTAATCAGAATCCCTGGAAGAAGGACAGAGTAATCTCTAGTTTGGAAATGCTCACCCAGCCAAATGTGAGAAGTAATAAGAATTTGAACTTGTTGCTAGATAATTGTGATCATGAAACCTTTGGTGAATAATCATTATTACAGCCCAATTTCAATTAGAAGACTTGCTAAACAAAACAAAAGATACTTCATGTGGTATTAACTAAGTTCCAAAGCAAAAAATTCTATTTTACAGCTATGATTTTCATGTATAAGTGCCCTTTTTAATATCAACAAAATTTGATTGGACCCTAATAGTTGTGGTTTTCTTGGACACTAATCGAACCATGGATAATAACTAAATTATTATTAATGTAGAACCTTTTTTTTATTATTTGGCTCAACAGTATCTTCATATATTTGAAAAAGTATATGTGAATGTAAAAGAAAAGCATATCTACTCAATCTACAGATTATACTTGGTCCACCTCGATATTTTCTAATTTAAATATTCCTCCTTGCTCTTTCCCAGGTATCTAGAGACACCACACTAGAGACACCACACTAAAGACACTTTTCAGGAAGATACAGTCCAAGTTTGAAGACTGAGTCTTTTTGCAGTTAAAAATCATCAGGACATTAGCTAAAAAGTCATTATATAATAGCACCACTTTCCTTACTACAATATTTAACTGCTCAAACTTTTTAAACAGTATCTTTTGATTTGTCCTTATCACACCCCTCTCAGATAAGATACTATTTACCTTCATTTTTTAAATGTGGTTACTGAGATACAGAGAGGTTAAGTGATTCACTTCAGGCTTTCAGATATAGTTGAAAATTCCAAATCTCCTGACTGGCAGTTTCTCATCTGAACCGTGAGACTGCACTGCCCCTCCAAGGCAGCTAATGGTATACAGGGAGGAAAGTTAGAGACAGAATGGTGAAAGCTTGCCTTTGACAGTAGTGTGTACACTTGATGAATATGTCAAGGTAGTGGTATAGATCTCTTACTGACAAGATCAAATGGGTCTGTATATTTAAGAGTTAATTGCAGAGTAGAAAAAAAAAAAAAGATTAAATCACATTCAGAAGAAAACAGCATTTTGGAGAAGAGGCCTAAAGATCAAAATTCAGAAGCTTGCTATAAGGCTATGAAAAAGAAGCAAAGGAGCTTAAAAGCAAAAAAAAAAAAAAAAAAAAAGAGTTATTAGAATATACTTACTTTAGGCACTGTCAAACTAAACCACATCTTATAGGCTGAATTGTGCCCCTCAAAACATTCATATGCAAATCTCTAATCCCTATTAGTTCAAAATGTGACTATATTTTCAGATAGGGCCTTTAAAGAATGGGATTAATTTCAAATAAGGTCATCAAGGTGGGCCTTAATCCAACCTGACTGGCACTCTTATAGAAAGAGGAAATTTGGACACAGAGACAGGAAAGGTATACATGCACAGAGAGACAACCATGTAAAGCGGCAGCAAGAGGGAAGCCATCAGCAAGCAACAGAGAGGCCTCACAGGGAGCCAATCCTGCGGACACCTTGATCATGGACTTACAGCTTCCAGAACTGTAAGACAATAGCGTCTGTTGTCTAAACCACCATGTCTGTGGTATTTTGTCATCGTAGCCCCAGCAGACTAAGACACCACCAACTTTGTAGATCAATCCAGAAGGGTGAAGGAATGTGCTTAAAACCATATAATGGTGTATTTGTCCTTTGCTGCACTTCTGGGGGCCTTTCCTAGTTCACCCACCTGTAGCAAATTCTGTCAGTGTCTCATGTCTACTCTCCATGGATTCACCACTACACAGTAGTGCTGACACGGAAGATTCTGCCTGAGGCCTTTGTTTCTGACTGCAGGTTCACCCTCAGCCTACATAAGGAGCACACACAGAGTACCAAACAGTTAAAGCCCTGGAAAGGCTCTCAACAAGTGATGGACAGGGATTTGGTGGATAAATACCCCAGCTTCCTCACCCCTTTACTGGGATAACTTTAAGGCTTCTTTCTACACAACCCCTAGAACTCTTCAGTGGGGATAAGCCCTAATTGCCCACCACATTAGTTGGCTTGATAATCCACCTCTTTTCTGGTTCCTTCTCTCCATTTTACACTTTTTCACTTCCCTATTACTGATACCTAGGGTTATCTCACAAATAAACTACTTTCACTCAAATCCTTTCTTGAGATCTGCTTTGGGAGGAACACAAACCAAAATACTATCTCTATGTGCCTCTGTCCTAAATCATCATCCTTGTTTATAAACTTGAGATCAGGCTGTAAGTGATTCCAGAAAGACCTAAACATCTCTGAAGACTCTACTGAACACACAAAATTACCCTTTAAAAAATATATATTCCTCCCAACTTTGAAATAGTTAATTTGTCTTTCAAAATATGTTCATCCTGAAATCTCCTTGTTGACCCTTTCCTCTTGTTCGATAAATATAATCATGTCTACCCCTTCAAAAAATTCATTCTTCCTTGACTCTGTGCCCTCTTCTAGTTTCTGCTGAAATCACTGAAACTTCTCTGGAAAAAAAACCCAGTAAGCATACTCCCAAATCAAACAAACACCTCTAAATTTTTACCTTATATAGAAGACAACGCAGTCTTTTTCATTTTTTTCCTTATATTTTAGGATTTGTGACAGTCTTTCTTACCCCCAAATCAGAAAATTATTCTCCTATATTTTCCTAGAGTTTTAAGCTTTGATTTTTAAAATTTAAATCCTATTTTATTTGGACATTATTTTGTTTATGGTACAAAGGCCTTCATATATAAGGCAAAGTTGAACATTCATTTCTACAACTTTTCTACTCCAGCTTCTTTGATTCATCTCTCATTCGACTCTTCTCCCACATTTCTAATCACTAATTCATTTCTACTTTGTGCTTTCTTCTTCTGCCAACTCTGGGAATTCCCTCAAGGTCTGACAGCTGGCCCACTCTTCTTTTCACATCACACTCTCCTTTTGAGCAGTCTTATACTCAGCTTTACATTTTTGCTCTTCTTTTATATTTCTGTGCTTCTCTTTCCACAGAACAAGAAGTTCTTTAAATCAACAAATTCAAAAGTAAAACTTATTTTTCCCATCCCACCAATGAAACTTCATGTTTCTCCAGTATTCTATTTCCAGTCTGAATAATCATACTAACATCTACCCAATTACACATGTCAGAAATCTCAGAGTAGTCTTAGATTCTCTGTATTCTTGCTTCAAATCACACTTCAATAAATTAGTCATTAATTCTGATTATTTTAATTCCTAACTATTTATTATATCATCCCCCTCACCCTATCTATATCTCTACTAATCTGGCAATGCATTCATAATATTTTGCCCAGATAATTTAGATACTTTCTGTTTTCAGTACTGTACTACTCAAACCCATCCTCCTGACTGCCTCTAGAGCAGTACAATAGTGATAGAAATTACTACTGCTCACAAACATTTTAAGTTCTTCTTTCCTGCTGCACATAGAAAAACTCCAGCCTTTTCAGACATATTACAGTTGAGTAGCACCATGCAATGGTTTATGTAGGGAAGTGGTATTTCCAGGTGAAGGTGATGAAAAGTCCATGTATTCATTACCAATCTATTCCCTGGGATTGTCAACCAAAGAGATTGTACAGCCCTGATAGTCAAGGCTCCTCAGTGAATACTTAGGTCTGATCCCTAGTTCTTCCAGCCAAAGCCATGAAGACTTGGGGACTAATTTATTAAAGCAGCTTTCCAGAATTCCATGACTGGTAGAGCAACTTAAACAAAAATTTTAAGCATGTCACTCTCTTACATGAAATGCTCCAATAGCTTTTGATTGTTCTTTAAGTGTGTTCCAAACATCTTCCATAGTGAAAGAAGGACTTTCAAATGTGGTCTCTGCTCATCTTCATCACTTACGCTCAGTACCTTCATTTTATGTACTATGTACATTTTATGTACTAATATGCTGAATGCTTTTTTTTTTTTGTATATCCAATACAATTCATGCCTTCATACCTGTGTTTTTACTGTTCTCTCTATATTGGATAACTTCTATTCAAACTTTAAGATTCCACTCAGGTGTCAGAACCTACAAGTAACTGACTGCAAACGTTGAAGCTGATAAACTTTCCAGGAAATATTTGAAATTTATATTTTTTATCTTAATCTTTTAACAAACTGCCTTATACCTTATTGTATACCTTATACAATGGACATTTCTGGAATTCATCTTAATTAACAAATAGGATATTTTGTTAAAAAATTTTAGCTTAATGGAGGGGAAAGGGAAATAATTACAACGATAATAATTTTTATAAATATGTCAAGGATAAAAGAAACATATTATGCTGGTAAAGAACAATAACCAGTGCATTTTGGGAGGTCTAACTACCAGCTACCAATGCAATGAGTATAAAATGAGAGCATTTTCCTTTCACTTCTTTTCATTCCTTTCTTGATAGCTCTTTTTTTCTTTTATTTTGCATAATTTAGAGTTGTATTGATGATTTACATTTTGATTATGCTATGATAGTTTTACTCTATAAACTGGACCTACTATGTGCATAAGAATTGGAATGGCAGAAAACATTTTCTTTTTCAAAAATGTCCATCATGCTCAGTTGCAATTCTTTGCCTCTAAATATATGAAACATAAAAACATGACATTTCAGACCTAATGGGATTTTAGACGCACTCTCATTCATGTATCTGGAAACAGTCATACTGATGGAAGAAAAGTTAACACTTGCAAATTCTATTACTATATCAAGCACCATGCGAATGACCTTCAAGATGGCAGAGGAGTAAGGCATGGACATCACCTGCCTCCTCACAAATACATTAAAAATACATCTACATGAGAAACAACTCCTACAGAACACCTAGTGAATGCTATCAGAAGACCTCAGACTTTGCAAAAGGCAAGAAACTCCCCATGTAAATGGCCGTGTGGCTGACAGGGTCTTGGTGATCCATCCAGGTGTCAGGCCTAAGCCTCTGAGGTGGAAGAGCTGATTCAGGACATTGGACCACCACAGACCTCCCGACCCCATGTAATATCTGTCAGCAATAGGTCTCCCAGAGATCTCCATCTCAATGCTAAGAACCAGCTCTACTCAAAGACCAACAAGCTCCGGTGCTGGAAACCCCATGCCAAGCAACTAACATGACAGGAACACAACCCCACCCATTAGAAGAGAAGCTGCCTAAAGTCATACTAACTTCACAGACACCCCAAAACGCACCAAGGGATGTTGTCCTGCCCACCAGAAAGACAAGATCCAGCCTCATCCCCCAGAACACAGGCACCACTCCCCTCCACCAGGAAGTCTCCACAAGCTGCTGAACAAAACTTACCCAGTGGGGGCAGACACCAAAAACAACTGAAACTATGAACCTGCAGCCTGCGAAAAAGAGACCCCAAAACAGTAAGTTAAGCAAAATGAGAAGAAAGAGAAATACAGAGCTTCTGTATTCCTCTGAAGGAACAAGGTAAAACCACACCAGACCATACAAATGAAGAAGAAATAGGTAGTCTACCTGAAAAAGAATTCAGAGTAATGATAATAAGGATGATCCTTATTATAATAAGGATCATCATAATTATTATTATTATATAATAATAATATAATAATTATTATTATATAAACATGATGATGCTCATATAATTATTAATATTATATAAGCATTATGATGCTTATATAATAAGCATCATAATAAGGATGATCCAAAATCTTGGAAATAGAATGGAGAATATATAAGAAAGGTTTAACAAGGACCTAGAAGAACTAAAGAGCAAGCAAACAATGATGAACAGCACAATAAATGAAATTTAAAATTCTCTAGAAGGCATCAATAGCAGAAAAACTGAGGCAGAAGAATGGAGGAGTATCCTGGAAGATAAAATACTGGAAGCAACTACCACAGGGCAGAATAAAGCAAAAAATAATGAAAAGAATGGAGAACAATCTCAGAGACTTCTGTGACAACAGTAAATGCACCAAAGTTCAAATTATAGAGGTACCAGAAGAAGAGAAAATACAAGGGACTGAGAAAATATTTGAAGAGATTATAGTTCAAAACTTCCCTAATATGGGAAAACAAATAGTCAATAAAGTCCAGGAAGTAAAGGGAGCCACATACAGGATAAATCCAAAGAAAAACATGCCAAGACACATACTAATCAAACTATCAAAAATTAAATACAAACAAAAAATATTGAAAGCAGCAAGGGAAAAGCAGGAAATAACATACAAGGGAATCCCCATAAGGTTAACAGCTGAACTTTCAACAAAAACTCTGCAAGCCAGAAGGGAGTAGCAGGATATATTTAATGTGATGAAAGGGGAAAACCTACAGCCAAGATAACTCTACCCAGGAAGTATCTCATTCAGATTTGATGGAGAAATTAAAAGCTTTACAGACAAGCAAAATCTAAGAGAATTCAGCACCAACAAACCAGCTTTACAACAAATGCTAAGAGAACTTCTTGAGGCAGGAAATGCAAGACAAGGAAAAAACCTACAATAACGAATCCAAAACAATTAAGAAAATGGTAATAGGAACATATATATCAATAATTACCTGAAAAGTAAATGGATTAAATGCCTCAACCAAAAGACATACCCTGGCTGAATGGATGCAAAAACAAGGCCCATATATATGCTGTCTACAATAGACCAACTTCAGACCTAGGGACACATACAGACTGAAAGTGAGGAGATGGAAAAAGATATTCCATGCAAAAGGAAATCAAAAGAAAGCTGTAGTAGCATTCTCATATCACACAAAATAGACTTTAAAATAAAGACTATTACAAGAGACAAAGAAGGTCACTGTATAATAATCAAGGGATCAATCCAAGAAGAAGATATAACAATTGTAAATATTTATGCACCCTACATAGGAGCACCTCAATACATAAGACAAATGCTAACAGCCACAAAAGGGGAAATCAACAGTAACACAATAATAGTAGGGGACTTTAACACACCACATTCACTAATGGACAGATCAACCAAAATTAAAAAAAAAAATAAGAAAACACAAGCTTTAAATGATACATTAAACAAGATGGACTTAATTGAGATTTACAGGATATTCCATGCAAAAACAACAGAATATGCTTTGTCCTCTAGTGCTCATGGAACATTCTCCAGGATAGAACGTATTGTGGGTCATAAATCAAGCCTTGGTAAATTTAAGAAAATTGAAATCATATCAAGTATATCCTCCAATTACAACAGTATGAGACTACATATCAATTACAGGAAAAAAAAACTGTAAAAAATACAAACACATGGAGGTTAAAAAATATGCAACTAAATAACCAAGAGATCACTGAAGAAATCAAAGAAGAAATTAAAAAAAATAACCTACAAACAAATGACAATGAAAACATGATATCCCAAAATCTATGGGATGCAGCAAAAAATAGTTCTAAGAGGGAAGTTTATAGCAAAACAAGCCTACCTCAAGAAACAAGAAAAATCTCAAATAAACAACCTAACTTTAAACCAAAAGCAATTAGAGAAAGAAGGACAAAAAAAACCCCAAAGATAGCAGAAGGAAAGAAATCATAAAGATCAGAGCAGAAATAAATGAAAAAGAAATGAAGGAAACAATAGCAAAGTACAACAAAACTAAAAGCTGGTTCTTTGTGAAGATAAACAAAATTGATAAACCATTAGCCAGACTCAACAGGAAAAAAAGGGAGAAGACTCAAATCAACAGCACTAGAAATGAAAAAGAAGAAATAACAACTGACACTGCAGAAATACAAAAGATCATGAGAGATTATTACAAGCAACTATATGCTAATAAAATGGACACCCCTGAAGAAATGGACAAATTCTTAGAAAAGCACAACCTTCTGAGATTGAACCAGGAAGAAATACAAAATATAAACAGACCAATCACAAGTATTGAAATTGAAAATGTGACTAAAAATCTTCCAACACACAAAAGCCCAGGATATGATGGATTCACAGATGAATTCTTTCAAACACTTTGAGAAGAGCTAACACATATCCTTCTCAAACTTTTCCAAAATATAGCAGAGGGAGGAACACTCCCAAACACATTCTACAAGGTCAAAATCACCCTGATACCAAAAGCAAAGATATCATCAAAAAAGAAAACTACAGGCCATTATCACTGATGAACATAGATGCAAAAATCCTCAACAAAATACCAGCAAACAGAATCCAACAGCACATTAAAAAGATAATACACCATGATCAAGTGGAGTTTAACCCAGGAATGCAAGGATTCTTCAATATATGCAAATGAGTCAAAGTGATATGCCATATTAACAAATTGAAGAATAAAAAACATATGATCATCTCAAAAGATGCAGAAAAAAATTCAACACCGATTTATGACAAAAACTATCCAGAAAGTAGGCATAGAAGGAACTTACCTCAACATAATAAAGGCCATATATAGCAAAAAAATGAAACCATTTCCACTAAGATCAGGAACAAGACAAGGTTGCTCACTCTCACCACTATTATTCAACATAGTTTTAGAAGTTTTAGCCACAACAATCAGAGAAGAAAAGAAATAAAAGGAATCCAAATTGGAAAATAAGAAATAAAACTGTCACTGTTTGCAGATGACATGATACTATATAGAGAATCCTAAAGATGATACCAGAAAACTACTGGTGCTAATCAATGAATTTGGTAAAATAGTGCAATACAAAATTAATGCACAGGAATCTCTTGCATTCCTAAACAATAATGATGAAAAAATATGACGGTGAAATTAAGAAAACACACCCATTTACCATTGCAACAAAGAGAATAAAATACCTAGGAATAAACCTACCAAAGGAGAAAAAAGCCTGTATGTAGGATACTATAAGACACTGATGAAAGAAATTAAAGATGATTCCAAAAGATGGAGAGATATACCATGTTCTTGGATTGGAAGAATCAACATTGTGAAAATGACTATATTATCCAAAGCAATGTACAGATTCAATGCAATCCCTATCAAACAATGAATGGCATTTTTCACAGAAATAGAACAAAAAATTTCACAATCTCTATGGAAACACAAAAGACCCTGAATAACCAAAGCAATCTTGAGAAAAAAACTGGAGCTGGAGGAATCAGGCTTCTGGTCTTCAGACTATACTACAAAGTTACAGTAATCAAGAGAGTATGGTACTGGCACAAAAACAGAAATATAGATCAATGGAACAGAATAGAAAGCCCAGAGATAAACCCATGCACCTATGTTCACCTTACTTTGATAAAGGAGGCAAGAATATACAGTGGAGAAAAGACAGCCTCTTCAATAAACGGTGCTGGGAAAACTGGATAGCTACATGTAAAAGTATGAAATTAGAACACTCCCTAACACCATACACAAAAGCAAACTCAAAATGGATTAAAGACCTAAATGTAAGGCCAGACAGTGTAAAACTCTTACAGGAAAACATAGACAGAACACTCTATGACATATATCACAGCAAGATCCTTTTTTGACCCACCTCCTAGAGAAGTGGAAATAAAAACAAAAATAAACAAATGGGAACTAATGAAACTTAAAAGCTTTTGCACAGCAACTGATGTCATAAACAGGAGGAAAAGACACCCCTCAGAATGGGAGAAAATATTTACAAATGAAGCACCTGACAAGGGATTAATCTCCAAAATATACAAACAGCTCATGCAGCTTAATATCAAAAAAACAAACAACCCAATCCAAAAATGGGCAGAAGACCTAAATAGACATTTCTCCAAAGAAGATATACAGATTGCCAACAAACACATGAAAGGATGCTCAACATCACTGAGCATTAGAGAAATGCTAATCAAAACTACAATGTGGTATCACTTCACACCAGTCAGAATTGTCATCATTAAAATATCTACAACCAATAAATGCTGGAGAGGGTGTGGAGAAAAGGGAACCCTCTTGCGCTGTTGTTGGGAATGTAAATTGATACGGCCACTATGGAGAACAGTATGGAGCTTCCTTAAAAAACAAAATAGAACTGCCATATCATCCAGCAATCCCACTACTTGGCATATGCCCTGGGAAGACCATAATTCTAAAGGAGACATGTACCACAATGTTCATTGCAGCACTATTTACGATAGCCAGGACATGGAAGCAACCTAAGTGTCCATCAAGAGATGAATGGATAAAGAAGATGTGGCACATATATACAATGGAATATTACTTAGCCATAAAAGGAAACAAATTTGACTTATTTCTTTTAAGTTGAATGGTCCTAGAGTCTGTCATACAGAGTGAAGTAAGTCAGAAAGAGAAAAACAAATCCCGTATACAAATACATGTATATGGAATCTAAAAAAAAAAAAAAAAAAAAAAAAAAGGTTCTCTAGAACCTAGGGGCAGGACAGGAATAAAGACACAGACTTAGAGAATGGACTTGAGGACACGGAAAAGAGGAGGTGTACACTGGGACGAAGTGAGAGTGTGGCATTGACATATATACACTACCAATGTGAAATAGATAGCTAGTGGGAAGCAGCTGCATAGCACAAAGAAACCAGCTTGGTGTGACCTCCTAGATGGGTGGGATAGGGAAGGTGGGTGAGAGATGCAAGAGGGAGGGGATATTGGGATATATGAATATGTATACCTGATTCATTTTGTTATACAGCAGAAACTAACACAACAATGTAAAGAAATTATCCTCCAATACATATGTTAAAAATAAATAAATTATAAAATTTTAAAATTTAATAAAATGGAGAGGGTTTATGTGGATATATGTATTAATTTTTTTTAAAAAAAGCAGCATGATGAGGATTTTATATACAAGCATTTCAATTTATTAATTCTCAGGACAACCATGAATATTAGCGTAGGAATCCTTCCTATTTATGCTTCTTATTTTGGGTCACCAGAACAAGATACAAAGAAACAAGACATTTAAAGTAATGAGATTTATTTAGGTCAATGTTTCTGCATGGCCACATTAGTTGATTTTACAGAGGTCCAGAGTCAAGGCAACTGTCTAGTGAACTCAGGTTGCTAAGACAGAATAGCATAGGTTTATACACAACAAACATTTAGTTTTCACAATTCTGGAGGTTTATACACAGCAAACATTTAGTTCTCACAATTCTGGAGGCTTAGAGGTCCAAAATCAGAGCACTGGGAGATTCAGTGTCTGGTGAGAACTCTCTTCTTGGTTTTCGGAAGTCTGACTCTTGTATCCTTCATGAAAGAGAGCAGAGACAGGAAATAAACTCTTTTGACTCTACTTATAAGGGCACTAATCCCATTCATGAGGACTCTACTTTCATGAACTGATTTACTCCTAAAGATGCTTCCTAATACTTTCATACCTGGAGTTAGCATTCAACATATTAATTTGGGGTGGAGGGATTTAAACATTCAGCCTATAAAAGCAACTCTCAAATTTAATGTCAAAATTTAAGTACTCTGCATTTTCCTCTAAAGTGATATGTTTTCTCTACTTGTCACCAGAGTTCCTAGAATCTGCAAATTCCTTCTCTGCATATCCAACTTTCTTAAGACACTGCTTATATGAGGCATATGGAATAGTTCAGTGGAGACACAGACAATTCTGTGCGGATACAAAAATGTGGGCATTTGACTAGAGCAGACACCAAGGTCCTTACCTTGGGTACAGCACAGCCCATCTACCTCCCCACTCCCTTTCAGGTCAAAGTGTGAAGTTGCTGTTGCTGTGAATTTTGGTTTATTCTTCAACCTTCTTATTAGATATTTTTTGGCTTAATATAGCCGCATCCTATTTTGCTACACATTTCTTATTTTAATTATGATATACTATTTATTCCCCTATGTTCCAATTCTGTGAAGAAACTGAGACTCTGAGGAGTTAATAAGTATCCCAAATCACCCAATTCTTTAAGTGTCAGATCTTTCACTTTATGTCTGACTTCACACAATTTTACCCTGTCCAAGATTAGAGATAGAATCTAAATTATAGCTCAGATTTCTTGTATGTCAAATCACTGAAAAGAGATTCACATACCCACAAATATTTCACAACAAAATAAACAAAGAATTATGTTCACCCAGCCTACTGTTTATTTCACAAGATTGTAAGCATTAGTGGCCATGACTTAAAATAGGACAAAAGAATAAATCTCTTTTCTGATCTCATGAAAGGACTATATTTTATTTTATTTTATTTTATTTTATTTTACATGGGCCTCTCACTGCTGTGGCCTCTCCCGTTGCGGAGCACAGGCTCCAGATGCACAGGCTCAGCGGCCATGACTCACGGGCCTAGCCGCTCCGCGGCATGTGGGATCTTCCTGGACTGGGGCACAAACCCGTGTCCCCTGCATTGGCAAGTGGACTCTCAACCATTGCCCCACCAGGGAAGCCCAGGACTATATTTTAAATTATTGGTGCTTCACTGTATAAATCTGACTTTAGCAATAGATCCCAAGTCTGTGTATGTTGAAATATGAAAAGATATTTTTTATAAAAAGCAAAATAATGGAAAATTTAACATGTGTTTTTCCTGGATCATATTCCAGGAATGTTGGGTTTCCCTTTAGAGGAGATTATGAGCAAGACTTTTGATGTAAGTGATCTAATTATAATTGCCCCCTTTATCACCAATCTATATTGATATTTCAAAGTAACCCTTAAACCATCTTTTCAACTGCTCTTCCATTACCCTGAATTGAGTTCTCATTATCTTATATGCAAGTCATCAGGCTTGAAGTTATTGCAGAAGCCAAGCATTGCTTTGGGTCCCAAGCATTGTCCAAAGAATCATAAAATATGTGAATACATTTCACACAAGCAAATACAACTGTTTTTCAAATGTGTCTAGCTATAACTAATAACACAATCTTATCTAAAGCATTATTTAATTTATGAAATTTTGACATTATGTATTTTTACTGTATATGAAAACATCAAGTATAATCACACATGGGGCTGTAAACAGTTTCTCAAAATAAAAAATGTACACAACCAGAGAGAGACCTTCAAGATGGTGAAAGAGTAAGACATGGAGATCACCTTTCTCCCCACAAATACATCAAAAATACATCTACATGTGGAAGAACTCCTACAGAACACCTACTGAATGCTGGCAGAAGACCTCAGACTTCCAAAAAGTCAAGAAAATCCCCACGTACCTGGGTAGGGCAAAAGAAAAAAATAAAAAACAGAGACAAAAGAATAGGGATGGGACCTGCACCACTGGGAGGGAGCTGTGAAGGAAGAAAAGTTTCCACACCCTAGGAAGCCATTTCACTGGCAGAGACAGGGGGTGGGTGGGTGGGGAAGCTTCAGAGCCACAGAGGAGAGTGCAGCAACAGGGGTGCAGATGGCAAAGCAGAGAGATTCCTGCACAGAGGATCGGTGCTGACCAGCACTCACTGGCCTGAGATGCTTGTCTGCTCACCCGTCAGGGTGGGTGGGGGCTGGGAGCTGAGGTTTGGGCTTCAGAGCTCAGATCCCAGGGAGAAGACTGGGGTTGGCTGCATGAAGACAGCCTGAGGGGAGCTAGTGCACCACAGCTGGCTGGGAGGAAGTCCCGGAAAAAGTCTGGACCTGCTATAGAGGCAAGAGACCATTGTTTTGGGGTGTGCAAGGGGAGGGGCTTCCTGCTCCATGTGCCCACAGATGGCAGAGCACTGCCTAAGCAAGCTCCAGAGACAGGTGTTAGCCATAGCTATCACCTTACGGCCAGACCCCAGAGGCAGGCACAGACAGCTAGTTCTGCCACCGCTACCACCAAGAGTCCTGTGTGCAAATGCAAGTCACTACCAAACCCTCCCAGGAGCCTGTGCAGCACACCACTGCCAGGGTCTGGTGATCCAGGGACTACTTCCCTGGGAGAACACATGGTGTGCCTCAGGCTGTTGCAATGTCATGCCAGCCTCTGTCACCTCAGGCTCACCCCACATTCCAATTATGACTACCATACCCCTCCCTCTCCACAGCATGAGTGAGCAAGAGAGGCCTAATCAGCTGCTGCACTAACCCCGTACTGTCTGGGAAAGGAACAGATACCTGAGGGCAGCCTACATGCAGATGCAGGGCCAGAACAAAAGCTCAAACCCAGGAGCTGTGCAAACAAAGAAGAGAAAAGGAAATCTCCCTGTAAAGCCTCAGGAACCATGGATTAAATACCCCCAATCAGCTTGGTAAACCCTGCATCTGTGGAATACCTGAATGGACAGAGTGTTTTCAAACTTGAGGTGGTGGACTTGGGAGGCAACAGTGGACTTGAGGTTTGCTTCCTCCATTTGATTTGTTTTTGGTTTTATGTTTATCTTAGTTTAGTTTTCAGTGTTTGTCTTCATTTGTGGGTTTGTTTATTGGTCTGGTTGCTCTCTTCCTTTTTTTTCCTTTTTTATTCTCTTTTTGTGAGTGTGTGTGTGTGTGTATGTTTCTTTGTGTGATTTTGTCTGTTTAGTTTTGCTTTCACCACTTGTCTTGGGGTTCTGTCTGTTCGTTGTTTGTTTATTTGGTTGCTTGTTTGTTTTTCTTCCTTTTCTTCCATGCCATGCAACTGGCAGCATCTTGGTGCTCTAGCCGGTGTCAGGCCTGAGCCTCCAAGGAGGGAAAGCCAAGTTCAGGATATCGGACCACCAGAGACATCTGGCCCGATGTAACTTTAAAAGGTGAGGGCTCTCCCAGAGATTTCCATCTCAACACTCAGACCCAGCCACACCCAACGACCAGCAAGCTCCAGTGTAGACACCCCATGCCAAGCAACTAGCAAGACAGGAAAACAACCCCAACCATTAACAGACAGGCTGCCTAAAGTCATACTAACTTCATGGACACCTCAAAACACACCACCAGACATGGTCCTGCACACCAGAGGGAGAAGATTCAGCCCCACCCACCAGAAAGCAGGCACCAGTCTCCCCCACCAGGAAGCCTACACAAGCCACTGAACCAACCTCACCCACTGGGGACAGAAACCAGAGGTAAGAGAAACTACAAATCTGCAGGCTGTGAAAAGGAGACCCCAAAACAGTAAGTTAAGCAAGATGAGAAGATAGGCAAATACACAGGAGCAAGGTAAAAACCTACCAGACCAAACAAATGAAGAGGAAATAGGCAGTCAATGTGAAAAATAATTCAGAGTAGTGATAGTAAAGATGATCCAAAATCTCGGAAATAAAATGGAGAAAATACAAGAAATGTTTAACAAGGACATAGAAGAACTAAAGAGAAAGCAAACAATGATGAACAACACAATAAATGAAATTCAAAATTCTCTAGAAGGAATCAATAGCAGAATAACTGAAGCAGAAGAACGGGTAAGTGATCTGGAAGATAAAATAGTGGAAACAACAACCACAGGGTAACTATTTTTTTTATCAATAATTACCTTAAATGTAAATGGAGTAAATGTCCCAACTAAAAGACACAGATTTGATGAATGGATACCAAAACAAGACCCATATATATGCTGTCTACAAAAGACCCACTTCAGACCTAGGGACACATATGACTAAAAGTGAGGGGATGGGAAAAGATAGTCAATGCAAAAGGAAATCAAAAGAAAGTTGGAGTAGCAACTCTTATATCAGACAGAATAGACTTTAAAATAAAGACTATTAAAAGAGACAAAAAGGGACACTACATAATGATCAAGGGATCAATCCAAGAAGAAGATGTAACAATTATAAATATTTATACACCCAACATAGGAGCACCTCAATACATAAGGCAATTGTTAACAGCCACAAAACAGGAAATCAACAGTAATAAAATAATAGTAGGTGAGTTTAACACCCCACTTATTCCAATGGACAGATCATCCAAAATGAAAATAAATAAGGAAATGCAAGCTTTAAATGACACATTAGACGAGATGGACTTAATTGATATTTATAGGACATTCCATCCAAAAACAACAGAATACACTTTCTTCTCAAGTGCTCATGGAACATTCTCCAGGATAGATCATATCCTGGGTCACAGATCAAGCCTTGGTAAATTTAAGAAAATTGAAATTGTATCAAGTATCTCCTCTGACTACAACACTATGAGACTACATATCAGTTACAGGAAAAAAAACTGTAAAAAATACAAATACATGGAGGCTAAACAATATGCTACTAAATAACCAACAGCTCACTGAAGAAATTAAAGAAGAAATCAAAAAATACCTAAAAACAAATGACAATGAAAACATGACAACCTAAAACCTATGGGAAGCAGCAAAAATAGTTCTAAGAGGGAAGTTTATACCAATACAATCCTACCTCAAGAAACAAGAAAAATCTCAAATAAACAACCTAACCTTACAACAAAAGCAATTAGAGAAAGAAGAAGAACAACAACAACAAAAAAAACCCCAAAGATAGCAGAAGGAAAGAAATCATAAAGATCAGAGCAGAAATAAATGAAAAAGAAATGAAGGAAACAATAGCAAAGGTCAACAAAACAAACAGCTGGTTCTCTGAGAAGATAAACAAAATTGAGAAACCATTAGCCAGACTCATCAGGAAAAAAAAGGGAGAAGACTCAAATCAACAGCATTAGAAATGGAAAAGGAGAAGTATCAACTGGCACTGCAGAAATACAAAAGATCATGAGAGATCACTACAAGCAACTATATGCCAATAAAATGGAAAACCTGGAAGAAATGGACAAATTCTTAGAAAAGCACAACTTTCCAAGACTGAACCAAGAAGAAATAGAAAATGTAAACAGACCAATCACAAGCACTGAAATTGAAACTGTAATTAAATTTTTTCCAACAAACAAAAGCCCAGGACCAGATGACTTCACAGGTAAATTCTAGGAAACATTTAGAGACGAGGTAACCACCTATCCTTCTCAAAGTCTTTCAAAATATAGCAGAGGGAGGAACACTCCCAAACTCATACTATGAGGCCACAATCACCCTGATACCAAAAGCGGAAAAAGTTGTCACAAAAAAACCCCCCAAAACTACAGGCCAATATCACTGATGAACATAGATGCAAAAATCCTCAACAAAATACTAGCAAAAGAATCCAGCAGCACATTAAAAAGATCATATACCATGATCAAGTGGGGTTTATCCCAGGAATGCAAGGATCCTTCAATATATGAAAATCAATCACTGTGATACACCATATTAAAAAATTGAAGGACAAAAACCGTATGATCATCTCAATAGATGCAGAGAAAGCTTTTGACAAAATTCAACACCCAGTTATGATAAAAACCCTGCAGAAAGTAGGCACAGAGGGAACTTACTTTAACATAATAAAGGCCATATATGACAAACCCACAGCCAACATCATTCTTAATGGTGAAATACTGAAACCATTTCCTCTAAGATCAGGAACAAGGCAAAAGTGTCCACTCTCTGCACTATTATTCAACATAGTCTTGGAAGTTTTGTACACGGCAATCAGAGAAGAAAAAGAAAACCAAATTGGAAAAGAAGAAGAAAACTGTTGCTGTTTGCAGAATCACATGATACTATACATAGAGAATCATAAAGATGCTACCAGAAAACTACTAGAACTAATCAATGAATTTGGTAAAGTAGCACGATACAAAATTAATACACAGAAATTTCTTGCAAACTCTCAATGAAAAATCTGAAAGAGAAATTAAAGAAACACTCCCATTTACCATTGCAACAATAAGAATAAAATATGTAACTTAGGTAGGTAATAATCCTACCTAAGGAGACAAAACATCTGTATGCAGAAAACTATAAGACACTGATGAAAGAAATCAAGATGATACAAACAGATGGAGAGATATACCATGTTCCTGAATTGGAAGAATCACCACTGTGAAAATGACTATTCTCCCCAAAGCAATCTACAGATTCAACGCAATCCCTATCAAACTACCAATGGCATTTTTCATAGGACTAGAACAAAAAAATTTTACAATTTATATAGAAACACAAAAGACCCTGAATAGCCAAAGTAATCTTGAGAAAGAAAAACAGAGCTGAAGGAATCAGGCTCCCTGACTTCAAACTCTACCACAAAGCTACACTAATCAAGACAGTATGGCACTGGCACAAAAACAGTAATATAGATCAATGGAAAAGGATAGAAAGCCTAGAGATAAACCCACACACATATGGTCACCTAATCTATGACAAAGGAGGCAAGAATATACAGTGGAGAAAAGACAGCCTCTTCAATAAACGGTGCTGGGAAAACTGGACAGCTACATGTAAAAGAATGAAATTAAAACACTTCCTAACACCATACACAAAAATAAACTCAAAATGGATTAAAGACCTAAATATAAGGCCAGACACTATAAAACTCTTAGAGGAAAACATAGTCAGAACACTCTTTGATATAAATCACAGCACTATCTTTTGTTGACCCACCTCCTGGAGTAATGAAAATAAACACAAAATAAACAAAGGGGACCTAATTAAACTTAAAAGATTTGCACAGCAAAGGGAATCATAAACAAGATGAAAAGACACCCCTCAGAATAGGAGAAAATATTGCAAATGAAGCACCTGACAAGGGATTAATCTCCAAAATATACAAGCAGCTCATACAGCTCAATATAAAGAAAACCAAACAACCCAATCCAAACCTGGGGGGAAGACCTAAATAGACATTTCTCCAAAGATATACAGATTGCTAACAAACACATGAAAGGATGCTCAACATCATTAATAATCAGAGAAATACAAATCAAAACCACACTGAGGTATCACCTCATACCAGTCAGAATGCTCATCATCAAAAAATCTACAAACATTAAATGCTGGAGAGAGTGTGGAGAAAAGGGAAACCTCTTGCACTGTTGGTGGGATTGTAAATTGATACAGCCACTATGGAGAACCGTATGGAGGTTCCCTAAAAAACTAAAAATAGAGCTACCATTTGACCCAGAAATCCTAGTACTGGGCATATACCCTGAGAAAAACATAATTTGAAAAGAGACATGTACCACAATGTTCATTGCAGCTCTATTTACAATAGCCAGGACATGGAAGCAACCTAAGTGTCCATCGACAGATGAATTGTAAAGAGGATGTGGCACATATATACAATGGAATATTACTTAGCCATAAAAAATAAATGAAACTGAGTTATCTGTAGTGAGGTGGATGGACCTAGAGCCTGTCATACAGAGTGAAGTAAGTCAAAAAGACAAAAGCAAATAGTGTGTGCTAACACATATATATGGAATCAAAAAAAAAAAAAGTTCTGATGAACCTAGGGGCAGGACAGGAATAAAGATGTAGACGTAGAGAATGGACTTGAGGACATGGTGGTGGGGGGAAGAGGAAGCTGGAACAAATGAGAGAGTAACATTAACATATATACATTACCGAAAGTAAAATAGATAGCTAGTGGGAAGCAGCTGCATAGCATAAGGAGATCAACTCAGGGTTTTGTGACCACTTAGAGGCGTGGGATAGGGAGTGTGGGAGAGAGATGCAAGAGGGAGGAGATATTTGTATATGTATAGCTGATTCACTTTGTTATACAGCAGAAACTAACATAACATTGTAAACCAATTATACATCAATAAATTTGTTAAAAAAAAAGTGCACATCCAAAATATTTTGAATGGCTAATGGATATCATTATAGTTAATTGCAAACTGTGCTTTTTACAATTTCCCTGTTCCAATTCCAAATTTGGTAAGAATCCAAAGTGTACCAAGTGTAGAATAAACAAATTATGGTTTAATTGTTTAACAGAATGCTATTCAGCAATGAAAACAAACTCCATGCACAACATTGATAAATATCTCAAACACAATGGTGAGTGAAAGATGCTGATAGAAATTTTTTCTGTAAGATCCCTATTCTCTAGAGGTTTAGATGGTGGTTTCCTTGATGGAGGGGGAAGAACTAGGAGATGGAATGAAGAGGTCTTCTGGAGTACTGGCAATGTTCTAGTTCTTGTTTTGGGTGCTGGTTACCCAGGTGTGTCCCCTCTGACAAGTTGTATTCTTATGATCTGTGTATATTTAGGTGTTTTAAGTTTCAGTTGAAAGACTACTAAAAAAAGTAACTGACTGACCTGAACTTGAGAAAGTACCTCTCTAATCATGTTATTTTTTAATACAAGAAGTCTAACTAATTAACCATCCATTAAGGACATACTTGAGAGTGGATGAAAATGCTATTAATAATTATCACCAGACCATCCTCGGCAAATAAGGACATGTGGTTACCTTATTAAATACCTTGAATGGTTCCTTTCTTTCCTTTCATCTTGACATCATTATTTATGAACACAATTTGTCGATTTTTTTCTCACTCTTCTTAATCTTTTTGAGGTCTTGGGTGAGGTCATAGCTTATCTACCTGCCCTAGAATAACTAGAAGAGTAAAACCAATAGTATTAACATAGAAATTTAAAACAACAATAGAAATTTAAAACAACAGCCTTGGTCCCATTAAGAACAAAGACTATGACATCCACGAATGTCAAAACCTTGTCCTCAGAAAACATTGATTATGATTACTAAGACTGTTGACAATAATGTAAAGAGCAGGGTTAAGACAGAAGCTGGGTACATCATAAAATCCATAGAGAAACAGAGGACCGTAGCAGAAGGAAAAGTGTGGTTCTCTTGTGTGAAAATATAAAACCACTTCCAAAGAAAAAATACAACCATTTCTTTGCTCATGATTTTTGAAAAATAAATGAGCCTGCAGAAAATTAAAATTTTCTTAGAAGACCATTAGTTCTCTAGGGTGTATATTATAAGTGTGAGAATCTTTTTGCTCAAGAATTGTATTCACTATTACAGCTTACCCACTAATCAACCAAAAGGGAGCAGCTTATGCAATGTCACTGGAGAGAATAATTTTTCTACCAATTTCTGTTATTAATTTCTCAGGCATTTTTATACCTGGTGAGAAATGATAGTTGAAAGGAAAATAAAAAGAATTACTTTTTAGTGGTCTAACAGGTTAATTCTACAAAATTAAAGGCAAGAAATAGATTAAAATGTGTATAGTTTTCTATTATCTGGCTTATGTACATTGTTAGGATTAAAGTGGAATAAGGGAGTAGGAAATGTTTGAGAGCAGACACAAGCATTTTAATTTACCACGGCACACAAACAACGAACATATTACAGAGAGATGGCAGCATTAGGACAGGATCTGGCTGGAAAGGTTTTAAGCTCTCATTCTTCCTCATGGTTGCATGGTGGCCTCCACTCCAATGCAGCTCCTACCAAGGCTTCTCAATCAGGAAAACCCCCAAGAGGGTGCTTCCTTCTGCATGTTCTCTCCTTCTGCCTCAACAGCCTCACCCTTCTAACCCTCAGCACTGAGACTGGTCAAGCACAACCTTTAAAAAAAAATAATGGTTCAACTGATCTTTAATAGTTGATATGATATCTTCTGCAGGTCCTCTAAATTATTGTTATACTGAACTCTTTTTCACTCCTGACCTTCAACAGCATCACTTTATATTGATTTTCACCATTTCTGATGTAATTGGAGTGAGAGTGAGCCCAACAGAAGCAAAAGTCCATCCACCAAAAAAAGCTTTTCAAATATCTATTTATGGCTCACCTGTGCAAAGGCAAGATTTGAATCTGATTATGAAGAATCAGGAAAATCCCTTCACTTTTCCCACTTCTCTAAATAAATACAAACATCCTTCAGGGGGAAACTCTAACAGGCCTTATCTGTTCTCACACACTTTTATCTCTGTTGATCCTAGGCTCAGTTACATCAGAATATTTTACTTTTGGAGACATCGGTTATCAATTCCTTTCAGCATGTATAAAGTGAGCACCTGAGCTATGCCTCAAGGCAATATTAAACATTCCCTTTCCTACTAAATGATTTTCTGTCAGCTAGCATGTTTGGCACCCTTGGGAAAGGCAGAGATTCATTTGTAAAGAATTATGCTGCACAGTCATAAATTTAATCCACCAAATCAATAGCATTCAGATTTTTAAAAAAGATATCCGAGGTGCTATCAATAAGGGGAAAAAAGTCTCTATTGTTTACGGTCAGATCATTTCCACAAATCTAATTATTTGGTTATTGAAAAACCACACGTTATAATCCCAACTGGTTGTATTAAAACATTAGAATGTAAAGCCTCAGAAAATGTCAATCAGAAAACTTCCAAGAATGATTCATCACCACTTTCAGGGTGTGACGTTGAAAATAGTTTATCTTTATGCACCAGACATGAAGAAAGCAGATAAGTGGCTCTAAACTGGCTGCAACGATGATCAGATAATATGCTACATTCACTCCTCTCTGTCATGAATCACAGAGTTTTATACTATCCACTTAATATCCTCCTGCGTTTTACAGCCTAATGCAGTAATGCCAAACATTTTAATTCACCAAAGGACAAATGAATCATAAACGTTACAACCACACACAGGTCTCACTGTTTATTGGCATACTGAGGTAGCAGACGTGATACCTTCATTTTAAACTAGAATTGGATTTCTGACTGATGTAGTTTTTGACACAGAACTCATGCATTTCTGTGCTGCAAATGAAAAATTGTTTCTGTCACAGGTGGTTGGAAATGGCCACTTACAGAGGTCTATCTTTAAAGGCAATTTCTTCATCCCCAAAGATTTCTTGGCCAGTTGGGCTCTCAATCTTAGTACCACCAATTCAGACATGTTATGGTACATTTGGGTATACTGACAAAGAGTGAGAAAAAATTGTTTTCCATCTGTTAGTAAAGAAAGTTCCTCTTTCAGTGTCTCTGACATCCATTTAGAGAAGATCCATCCATATTTCTTTTGGGGTAGGTTTAATATTGATGACTCTTCCAGTTTTTGCTTGCCTGAGAAGTTCTTTATTTATCTTATTCTAAATGATAATCTTGCTGGGTAGAGTATCCCTTTCAGCACTTTGAATATATTATGCCACTCCCTCTGGTCTGCAAAGTTTCTGCAGAGAAATCAGCTCAAAGCCTTTTGTGGATTCCCTTGTATATGACTTTTTGTTTTTCTCTTGCTGCCTTTAGAATTCTCTATTTTAATTTTTGCCATGTTAATTATGATAAACTGAGATTTGTGGTCTCTGCAGATGCATTTAGAGTTTGGGCAAAGAAAACGAATTGTGCTATTAGAAGACTTTAGGCAGAAGCACACATTACAAATTAAACTAAGAGAATTCCTGCACAGCCATCTCTAGGTGAAGGGTGATGGTAGTCTACTGGATTCATAATTTATATCCTCTATTTGTGGTCAGATAGCTGTGTTTCCCACTCAGTGAACTGGGGATAGCACTATCATCTATTTCAAAATATATTACGAGAATTAAATAAGGAAATGTTTAAAAGTGCTCACTTAAAATATAATCCACCACACTTTGTCATATGATAAATAAAAGCTGCTCTCACTGCTATCAATAAAGGCATTAACCAGCTCAGCTCTCAAGTATCTAATTTCTTATATCTACAACATCTGTTGTTTGTTTCTCAAGATGTTATTTTAAGAGAACAAGTGCCAGCAGCAAACACACAGCACTAAGTCTCTGTCCAGGAATCCAGGAACTTTCATTTCCATTGCAAGTAGAAATGGAAAACTATGATTTAACTGCAATTAAGAAAACTTTATCTACTTACTAAAGTCCAAAGATTCTGCCAAATAATGTGAAGAAATTATTTTATAGATAAAATAAGCTCTAATCAAGTTCATATACTTTAAGAGCAGAGATAGATAGAAGTAGAACTTGAGGTTAGTGTCTCTGACTCCAAACCCACATTTAATCTAAACTAAGTGAACGCTTTTAGCTTATATATGAGGATAAACAATTTGTGAAGAAGATAAAAAAATGAGGCATCCTACATTTCTAATATTACAAAAAAATTTAATTGAAGTTTAAAAGTCAGAGGAAAGAGAAAAGAGAGGAGTTTATATGAAACTTGAAAGTACAGCTGCAAATGAATGATTATTCAGAAGTAAAAAAGAAGTCAGAGTTACAAGTAATCAGTCTATTTAGATTTCCTTTTTTAAAACAAAAATTATTGGAATATAGTTGACTTACAGAACATTGAGTAGAGTTCCCTGTGCTATACTGCAGGTCCTTAATAGTTATCTATTTTGTATATAGTACTCTGTATATGTTAATCACAATCTCCTAATTTATCACTTTCCCCCACGTTTCCCCTTTAGTAACCATAAGTTTTATTTTGAGATCTGTGAGTCTGTTTCTGGTTTGTAAATAAATTCATTTGTATCACTTTTTATTAGATTCCACAGATAAGTGATATCATATGATATTGTCTGTCTCTGTCTGGCTTACTTCACTTAGTATGATAATCTCTAGGTCCATCCATGTTTCTGCAAATAGCATTATTTTGTTCTTTTTTATTGCTGAGTAATAGTCCATTGTACATATGTACCACATCTTCTTTATCCATTCATCTCTTGATGGACATTTAGGTTGCTTCCATATCTTGGCTCTTGTAAATAGTGCTGCAATTAACACTGGGGTGCATGTGTCTTTTCAAATTATGGTTTTCTCCAGATATATGCCCAGGAGAGGGATTGCTGGATTATATGGTAGTTTTTTAAGGAAACTTCATACTGTTCTCCATAATGGTTCTACCAAGTTGCATTCCCATCAACAGTGTAGGAATGTTCCCTTTTCTCCACACCATCTCCAGAATTTATTGCTTATAGATTTTTTTGATGATGGCCATTCTGACAAGTGTGAGGTGATACCTCATTGTAGATTTGACTTGCATTTCTCTAATAATTAGTGATGTTGAGCATTCTATTTCCTCATAATTCAGTCTTGGAAGATTATATGTTTCTAGGAATGTATCCATTTCTTCTACGTTGTCCAATTTGTTGGCAAATAATTGTTCATAATAGACTCTTATAACCTTTGTATTTTGGGGGTCTCAGTTGTCATTTCTCCTCCTCATTTCTAATTTTATTTATTTGAGTCCTGCCTCTCTCTTGTTTTTTTAGTTAGTCTAGTTAAAGGATTGTTTGTTTATCTTTTCAAAGAACCAGCCCTTAGTTCATTGATCTTTTCCATTGTTCTTTCTAGTCTCTATTTAATTTATTTCCACTCTGATCTTTAATATTTCCTTCCATTTATTAATTTTGGGCTTCCCTTGTTCTTCCTTTTTTTAGATCCTCTGGGCATAAAGTTAGAATGTTTATTTGGGATTTTTCTTATTTCCTGTGGTAGGCCTGTACTGCTATGAACTTACATCTTAGAAACAGTTTTATTGTATCCCATAGATTTTGATATGTGACAGTTCTATTTTCATTTGTCTATAGGTAATTTTTAATTTATCCTTTGACATCTTTCATGACCAATTGGTTTTCAGTAGCATGTTGTTTCATGTTCACATTGTTGTGGTTTTTGCCCTTTTTTCTTGTGATCGATGTTTAGTTTCATATCATTGTGATCAGAGAAGATGTTTGATATAATTTCAATCTTCTTGAATTTATTGAGACTAGTTTTGTGACTTAACATGTAACCTATCCTGGAGAATAATTTGTGTACATCTGAGAAGAATGAGATTGAGGCAATAATCAAAAATCTACCAACAAACAAAAGCCAAAGACCAGAAACTTTCACTGGTGAATTCTACAAAATATTTAAAGAAGATTTAATACCTATTCTTCTTTCAAACTCTTCTAAATATTGAAGAGTAGGAAAATCTTCTAAACATTATTTTTAAAGCCAGAATTACACTGACACCAAAAGCAGATAAGTACACAACACACACACAAAAACAATTGTGGGCCAATATCCTTGATAAACATAAAAATATCCAAGAAAATATTAGAAAATGAATCCAACAATACATTAAAAGAATTATACACCAAACAAAACAAAAACAAAAAGAATTATACACCACAATCAAATGAGATGCATTCCAGGGATACAAGGCTGGTTCAATATCAGCAAACCAATCAATGTGATAATCACATTAACAAAATGAGATTAAAAATTACATAGTCATCTCAATAGATTAAGAAAAAGCATTTTAAAAATCCACATCTGCTTATGATAAAAACTCTCAACAAAGTGAATATAAAGGGAATACACCTCACTATAATAAAGGCCACATATGACAAACACACAGGTAACATCATACTCAATGGTGAAAAACTGAAAGCTTTTCTGCTAAGATCAGGAAGAAAACAAGGATGCCCACTCATTCCACTTTTATTCATCATAGGATTGGAAGTCCTAACCAGAGAATCATACAAGAAAAAGAACTAAATGTCATCCAAATCAGAAAGTAAGAAGTAAAATGTCACTATTTGCACATGACATGATATTATAAATAGAAAACTCTAATAATGCCACCAAAAAAACTTTAGGACTAAAAAATGAATTCAGTAAAATTTCAAGATACATAATCAATACACAGAAGTTTGTGGCATTTCTATACACTAATAACAAACAATCTGAAAGAAAAATCAAGAAAATCAACCCATTTACAATTTCATCACAAAGAATAAAATACCAAGGCATAAATCTACTCAAGGAGCTGAAAATTCTATACACTGAAAACTCTAAGATATGAAAGAAATTGTAGAAGACACAAATAAATGGAAGGATATCCCATGGTCATGGATTGGAAGAATTAATATTGTTAAAATGTCCATACTACCCAAAGCAATCTACAGATTAAATTCAATTTCTATCAAAGTTCCAATGGCTTATTTCACAGAAATAGAACAAATTATTCTAAAATTTGTATGGAAATGCAAAAGACCTTGAATAGCTAAAACAATCTTGAGAAAGAAGAACAGAGAAAGAGATATCATGCTCCCTGATTTCAAAGTATACTGTAAAGCTATAGTAATCAAAACAGTACAGTAGTGGCACAAAAACAGACACAGAGATTAACAGAACAGAATAGAGAGCCCAGAAATAAACCTATGCATATACAAACAATTAATTTCTGACAAAGGAGCCAAGAACATACAATAGGGAAAGGAGAGGCTCTTCAATAAATGATGTTGAGAAAACTGGACAACCACATGCAAAGAATGAAACTAGACCACTATCTTTCATCATACACAAAAATTAACTCAAAATGGACTAAATACTTAAATGTGAGACTTGAAATCATAAAATTCCTAAGAAAAATGTAAGAGGTAACCTCAGTGGCATTGGTCTTAGCATCATTTTTGTGGGGGAGGGAAGGGAAGGAAAACAAAAGCAAGGGAAACAAAAATAAAAATAAACAAATGGACCTACATCAAATGAAAAGGCTTCTATGCAGCAAAGGAAATCATCATTAAAATGAAAAGGCAATCTACTGAATGGGAAAAAACTATTTGCAAATCATATATCTGATAATGTGTTACTATGCAAAATATAATAAAGAACTCATACAACTCAATATTAGAAAAAAAAAAACAACTGGTTAAAAAATGGGTAGAGGAACTGAATAGATATTTTTCCAAAGAAAACATACATAGAGCCAACAGGCACATGATAAGATATTCAACATCACTAATTATTAGAGAAATGTAAATGAAAACCACAATGAAGGATCATCTCACACCTGACAGAATGGTTATTACCAAAAAGACAAGAAATAACAAATGGTGGAGAGGATGTGGAGAAAAGGGAACACTGGTACACTGTTGGTGGGACTGTGAGTTGGTGCAACCACTATGAAAATCAGTATGGAGATTCCTCAGAAATTTAAGAACAGAACTACCATTTGACCCAGTTACTCCACTTCTGTGTATTATCTGAAGAACACTGAAACACTTATTTCAAAAGATACATGCACTCCTATGTTCATTACAGTTTTATTTGCAATATTCAAGATATGGAAACTACCTAGGAGTCCACTGATGGATGGATGAATGTGTAAAGGAGATGTGGTATAAGTACACAATGGAATATTACTCAACCATAAAAAGAAGCAAATCCTGCCTTTTGTAACAACATGGATGGACCTTGAAGGTATTATGTTAAGTGGAATAACTGATAGAGAAAGACAAATATTATATGATTTCACTCATATGTGGGTTATAAAAAAACTGATGAATAAGCAAAATAAAAACAAACTCATAGATACAGAAATCAGATTAGTGGTAACCAGAAGGGAAGGAGGTTGGGGGATAGGCAAAATAAGTGAAGGGGTCACCTTTATGGTGATGGATGGCAACAAGACCTATGGAGGTGATCACTTTGTAGTGTATACAGATGTCAAATTATGATGCTGTAAACCTAAAACTTATATAATAATAAGTTTTTAAAAGAAGTCAGAGTTACCAATTATTGATTTCATCATTTATCATTCACTTTTATGTATGTGAGCTGAGCACTTATAGGCTCCAGATTCTGTGCTAAGTATTAAAGGGGAAAGAAAAAGTAAGAGATACCACTCTTGTGCCCAAGTAGCCCATATTATTTTGTAAGACAGAAATATTTAAACAGTTGCCATAAAGGATAAAGTTGGGGGCTAAAGGTATAGTGCTGGAAAAATGCACTTTGTATGGAGGAATCTGGGAGAGCTTCCTAAAAGGAGGTAGTGTTTAGGAGGTGAATGAGGGTTTACTAGAAAAACTGAATGGGAAAGAGGGAACATGGATGGTTAGGCTCTAAAGAGGTGCAAGAGAATAGTATGCCAAGAATAATGAGTGATTTGGGGTACATGTACAGTGTTGGGTATGAAAGAAAAGAGAGGGTATTGGTAAAGGCAGAAAGAAGTGAAGTTGGAGAGAAAAGAAGGACTTAGATCATAGCAATTCCCAGCTGAGTAATCAAACAAGCACATGCCTAGGGAAAGAAAAATGACAATAGCTGGAAGAGATTGAAAATTATCAAACTATATCACTCTCATTATGTGGCTTAGCTTCACTAAAGACATAAAATCTCTGCGATCAGGCAGCATAGAATAGCACACAATTATTTGTCCAATATTTAGATAAAAGAGAGGATGTGTGGTAATGAAAACATCTCAAGGAAAATTGAGTTTGAGAGCAAAGATTGCTAAACTAAGTATTATCTAGGTTTCAGTCAAACACACAGACTTGGGTACAGACACATCTCTTAATCCTCCGATATAGGTGCAATCAATCTCATAACCAGATCCATCAGGTAAACCATGTAGCACATTATGAAGAAGCACTGCTTTTAAAAGAAATAAAGTAAAACTCAAGTTGTCACTGACAGTTACATAAAATGAATAATTCTAGAGAAAAAAATTTAAATTTTTATACCAAGCATGCAATTTTAGAGAAAGCTTCTGCCACTTCAAGTTTAAATTACATTTTCTGATTTTTGCTTTCAGCCCTGATATATAAAGAGCTTGGAAGTCATCATATCCATCCTTAAAACAAGAAAAAGCTAGGAAACCTGAAAATCAATGTGGATCTATATTAATTTCAGACAAAGCAAATTTTACTAAAAGGAAAATTGAGAGGTAAAAAAGGAAATTATATAATAATGAAGGTCAATTCTCCAAAATATATAACAATCCCTAATATGTATACACCTAATAATATAGCAACAAAATATGTGAGGCAGGGCTTCCCTGGTGGCGCAGTTGTTGACAGTCCGCCTGCCGATGCAGGGGACACGGGTTCGTGCCCCGGTCCGGGAAGATCCCACATGCTGCGGAGTGGCTGGGCCCATGAGCCATGGCCGCTGAGCCTGCGCATCCGGAGCCTGTGCTCCGCAACAGGAGAGGCCACAACAGTGAGAGGCCTGCATACCACAAAAAAAAAAAAAAAAAAAAGTGAGACAAAAAAATAATAGAACCACAAGAAGATATATACTCAGTATTACAGTTGGAAGAACTCCTCTTTAAGTAATTGATGAAACAAACAGGCAAAACTCAGTAAGAATACAGTTGAACTGAATAACACTATCAATCAACTTGATCTGACATGTATAAAATACTCCACCTAACAACAGGAAAATATATATTTTTCTCTTATATCATAAAGAAAACTCACCAAGATAGACTATATGCTGGACCATAAAACATACCTTAGCAAATTTAAAAGAATGAAAAGACAAAGTGTGTTATCAAATAGAATGGAATAAACTATAAATTAATAACAGAAAGAGAGCTGGAAAATCCTAAACATTTGGCAATTAAATAACACTTCAAAATTACTCATGGATTAAAGAAGAGAAAATTTTTAATGTAATGAACTAAGTAAAATGTTAATTCAGATTATCAAATTTTATGGGATGCAGTAAAAAAAGTTTTTTGAGAGAAATTTACAGAATTAAATGCATGCATTAGAAAAGAAGAAACTACCTTAGGAAACTAAAGAAAGAGGACCAAGTTAAGCCTGAAGCAAGCAGAAGAAAAAGAAATAATACAAATTAGAGTAAAAATCAATGAAATTGAGACTAAGAAAGCAACAGGGAAAAGTCAACAAAATAAAAAACTGATTTATAAAGATCAAAAAAATTGATAATTCTCTACCCAGAGTAACTAAGAAATAAAGATTGACAGCACAACTTACTAATACAGGGAATGAAAGAGAGGTCATTTCTACTGATTCCCTAATAAGGGGATGCTATGACTAACCCTCTGCCCAAAATATTGATATCTGAAAAAAAAATTGACATATTTCTTAAAATACACTACCAACACTCACCTAAGAAGAAATAAATCAGTGGAATAGGCCTATATCAATTAAAGAAACTGAACCAATAATTAAAACCTTCAAAGAAAAAAAGGAAAAAAAGGCACCAGGCCCAGATGGTTTCACTGGTGAATTCTACCAAACATTTAATAAAGAAAAGACACCGGGCTTCCCTGGTGGCGCAGTGGTTGAGAGTCCGCCTGCCAATGCAGGGGACACGGGTTCGTGTCCCGGTCTGGGAAGATCCCACATGCCATGGATTGGCTGGGCCCGTGAGCCATGGCCTCTGAGCCTGCGCATCCGGAGCCTGTGCTCCGCAACGGGAGAGGCCACAACAGTGAGAGGCCCGCATACCACAAAAAAAAAAAAAAAAAAAAAAAAAAAGAAAAGACACCAATTTTCCACAATGTGTTCTAGAAAATAGAAGCACAGGGAACACTTCCTGGCTCATTCTGCGAGGCCAGCATTGCCCTACTACCAAAATCAGACAAAGAAATTACAAGAAAGAAAAATTACAGATTGATATTTTTATGAACATAGATGAGAAAACCTTCAACAAAATATTAGTAAATTAAATCCAACTATGTATACAAATAATTATAGATTTCAACCAAGTGTGACTTACTTCATGTATACAATGTTGTTTCAATATTCAAACATCAATGTAATCAACCTCATTAATAAGCTAAAGAAGAAAAATTATATGAACATCTTGATAGATGAAGAAAATGTCACACTCATTTATGATTAAAAACTCTGAATAAATTAGAAATAGAGACTTCCTTAACTTGATAAATAACATCCACAAAAATCCAACAGCTAATATCATAATTAGTTGTGAGAAACTGAATGCTTTTCCATCAAGATTAAGAGCAAGGGAAGGGTGTACTCTCCAACCACTCCTGTTCAATATTGTACTGGAGGTACTAGGTAGTACAATAAAATAAGAAAAGGAAATAAAGTATATATAGACAGGAAAGAAGAAATAAAGCAGTTTTTGTTTGCAGATCATATGGATTTTTATGTAGTAAATCCTAAAGAAATGAAGAAAATAAGTAAAAGTCCTCCTGGAAAAAATAAGCAAATTTGCAGGAAGTCTATAATTTAAAACACAAAAGTTAATTGCTTTCCAGTAATAAGTAACTGGAATTTGAAATTCAAATCCCAATTTGAAATTGAACAGTAACACCAAAAAATGATACTCCAGTACAAATCTAAAAAATAGTTTCAGTATCTAACACCAAAACCTTCAAAACTCTGATGGAAAATTCAAATAATATCTAATAAGTGGAGAAATAATCCATGTTCATAGATTGGAAGACTCAAATTATTAAGATGTCAATTCTTCCCACTCTATATGTAAATTCAAAACAGCCTCAAACAAAATTGTAGCAAGCTATTTGTAGACATTATCAAACTGATTTTAAAGTGTATAAGGAAACACAAAAAGCTGAGAATAGGCAATGCAAAACTGAAGAAGAACAAAACTGAAAGATTCACAATACGTGATTTTAAGACTTACTCTAAAGCTATGTAATCAAGACAATGTGGTGCCAGTAGTGAAAGAAGAGACAAATAGATCATAAAGAGTGCCCAGAAATAAATCCACATAAATATATTCAACTGACAGTTAAAAAGGAGTACAGGCAATTGTGTAGAGTAGGGATTAGGTTTTTTAACAAATGGTGTTAGAAAAATTGGTTGTTTCTATGTCTGGTAAACAAAATAATATCCTTCAAAGATGTTCATGTCCTGACCCCAGATCCTATGAACATGTTACCTTACATGATAAAAGGGACTTTGCAGATGTGATTAAGAATCTTGACATAAGCAGATTTTTCTGGATTATCCAGATAAGGCTGAGTAATCACAAGGGTCTTTTATAAGAGAGAGCCAAGAGGGTGAAGGTCAGAGAGAAAGATATGGCAAGTAACAGAAGTAGAGATTTGAATATGTTTGTTGTTGTTTTGAAGATGGAGGAAGTGTCTGTGGGCCAAGGAATGCAGGTGCCCTTCTGAAGCTAGAAATACAAGGAAAAGATTCTCTCCTAGAACCTCCAGAAGTAACACAGCCCCTAAAACCCATTTTGGATTTCTGACTCAAAAACTGTAAGAAAATATATTTGTGTTGTTTTAAGCCACTGAGTTTGTGGTAATTTGTTGTAGCAACAAGAAAGAATGAATACCTGTGCAAAATAATTAATCTTGACTCAGACTTTACACCCTTCACAAATATTAAGTAAAAATGGATAATAGACCTAAATGGAAAATGGAAAAATTTTAAACTTATAGAAGAAAACATAGGTGACCTTTGGTTTGATGAATTTTTTGATACCATATCAAAAGCACAATCCATCAAAAAAAATGATAAAATGAACTTTATTAAAATTTTTAAATTTTTCTTTGAGAAATACACTGCTAAGAGAATTGAAAGCTAAATGTGATATGCTAAATAATGGTCACCTAAAGATGTCCACATCCTAATCTCCCGATTAAGAATAAGTTGTGTGAATATGTTACCTTACTTGGCAAAAGGGGTTTTGCAGATATAATTAAGAATCTTGAGATGGGGAGATTACCCTGGATCATCTGGGGGTCCCAATGTAAACACAAGCGTTTTTATAAAATGAGGGAAGGAGAGTCAGGCTCAGAGAGAGAGATAGTAAAATACCATGCTGCTGACTTTGAAGATGGAGGGTGGGGCCATGAGCCAAATAATGCAAGCAACCTCTAGGAGCTAGAAAAAGGAAGGAAATGAATTCTCCCTTAGAAACTCTAGGAGGAATACAGCCTTGACAACACCATATTTGTAGAAATTCTGATGTCAAGAACAATAAGAGAATAAATTTGTATTGCTTAAGTAACTCAGTTTGTGGTGATTTGTTATAGCAGCAATAGGAAACTAAATTCATAAGACAGACTGGGAGAAAAATTTTGCCAACGCATGTCTAATAAAGAACTTGTATCTAAAATATACAAAGAATTAAAACTCTACAATAGGAGAACAAAAATCTAATTAAAATAAAGGGCAAAAAGTATGAACAGACACCTCACCAAAGAAGAGAAGCATACGATTTTTAAAAAGGTATATGAAAGAAAACTGAACACATTAATCATTAGGCAATTGAAAATTAGAACAGTAAGTTGCCACTACACATCACAGTACAATGGCTGAAATCCAAAAACTTGACAGTATCAATTAATGGAAAGGATGCAGAGCAACAGAAACTCATTCACTGCTGGTGGGAATACAAAATGGTAGTAATTTTGCAAGACAGTCTATCAGTTTTTTACAAAGCTAAATATAGCCTTACCATAAAATTCAGAAATCACACTCCTAGGTCGTTACCCAAATGATCAGTAAACCTAAGTGCAAACAAAATTCTGCAGTTGGATGTTCATAACAGCTTTATTCATAATAGCTGAAAAGTAGAAGCAACCAAGATGTCCTTTAATAGGTGAATGGTATAAACAGAATGTAGTGGATCCATACAGTGGAATTTTGTTCAGCACTAACAAGAAATAAGACATCAAGCTATAAAGGTAAAAATAAACCCCAATGTATATTACTGGGTTAAAGAAGCTGGTCTAAAAAGGCTACATATTATATGTTTCTAATTTTATGACATTCAGAAACAAATGAAAAACTCTAGAGCTGGTTAACAGATCATTGGTTGCCAATGGCTTGAAGAGGTGGTTGAATAAATAAAGCACGGGATTTTTTAGGGCAGCGAAACTACTCTGTATAATACTGTGATGCTGAATAAATTACTCAAAACCCATAGAAATTTACAGGATAAAGAGTGACCCTTAATGTATGCAAACTAAAAAAAAAATCATTTAGGAGGTCAGGTGATCTCAGGATGGAATGCAGAATGTTACAAAACGACATAACTGAATTATAAATATATGAAGTAACCTCACTAAACGGGGGTGGGGGAAAAAGACGCTGATCTAGGTAACTTTTGAAATTAGTGGAGTTTGTGAGACCAAAGGCAAAATGAGCAGTACATAAGCACTACATTTAGTTAGTAAAGTTTTTTCCCATGGGTGAGGGTTAAAAATTCTGAAACTGCTATAAATGTATATTGAAACTGATGTAATTAAGTGATTAGATATCAGATGGTGGGAGCCATGTTGGAGTGAGAGATTACAGATAAGTAAGTGTGGGAAGCTTGAATAATCCATACAGTACTGTATTAGAATTAGAGACATCAGTATGAACTCATGGTTAGTTGAATGCAGATACAGATGGACACATATAGAAATATTTATAGATATATGTATACGTATATATATTTCCATAGTTTGTCAGCTAATACGATCTAGAAGTAATGACATCCTAGTAGCAACTGCACTCCCAAAACTTGAATGCTTGTCTCTAATATTATCTCCAATAAAAGAAATCAGAGATTCTTGGAGAACTGGCTGATTCTGGAGCTGGAACAAGAACAAACAAGATAATCTAGGAGAATCTTTTAGTGACTGAAAGTAAGGAAGTGCTCAGAAACCAAAATTATGTGAGTGAAAGAGACCAAGGAGCCAACTGATAGAGCTCCCAATGTCCAAAGCTGGAACAATTTGATCAAGAAAATAAATGACATAGTATTGGATTATAGTACAAAGTATAGTATAAATATCTCATAACTCAATTTAATAACAAGTAAAATATCCAATAAAGCAAAATTGCAAAAGTTTACAAAATACCTGGCCATTACTCCTCAAAACTGTCAAAGTCTTCAAAACAAAGAAAATCTGAGAGATTGTTAGAGTCTAGAAGAGTCTATGGCGACACAACAACTATTTATAATGTGGAATCCTTGATGTGAATGTGTCTATAAACACAAACACACACATACACACACACACATATCAAATGGTAAGCATTACATTAATTGTAAAATGATGAGTTAAGACCACTCTCCAATTCCGGACAAAACAGTAAAATTTTAAATCAAAATAAAGAGACAAATTATCATTATTTGCAAAGAAAACAAAATAATAAAAATTTAAATGAAACCATTAAAATGATATTATGAGCCATTGAAGTGGCTGGAAACAAGAGAAAATATAACTTTCATGTTGTAGTAGTAACCAGAAAATATATGTGGGAAATATTTCTGTCAAATAAAATATGCAACATAATCCTACTAAGAAATTATTTGATCTATGTGAATAAAATAAAAGGAGAGAGAAGAAGTTTTCACATAAATTAAATGTGCCAAGCACTACACTTGGAACTTTACCTATAACATCCTCAAAATAATATAGTAAAATAGGCATTATTGTCTGTCTTTTACAGATGTGGGCAGTGAGCCCTTGAGTGTCTAACTTGCAAAAGATAACAGAATCCGAAAGTGTTTGAAAAAGGATTCAAGTCTTGGATTGAGAAATTCCAAAGTACATGTTGTTTCACTCCACTGTGCTATAAAGTTTTCTCATTTTCTTTTTATATTAAACTAACTATTGAAATGAGTAACAAGTTATTTAATTTTTACTACCTTGGTGGAAAATATGGGTATCAGTGCTTTTATGAACCACTTCTTTCCAATTTCTGCGGATGCAGTCTGCAGTTAGAATCCTAACACTTTCATTACCTTTTTTTCACATTATGAACTTTTAAGAAAATTATTTTAATAATCAAATGTACTTATTCTTTTAATTGATTACCTCATTGCCCTGGTATCCTCTTAGCACCTGTCCTCTGGTAGGCATTAAATAAGATTACAAAGATTTCTTTTTTTTTTTTCACATAGCACTATTATAATTACCTTTATTACATATGTTTTTAAACAATTCTCTATTTGCATTCCAGGATGGCTATCACATCCATTCCCTTAAATAACACTCTTTTTAAAGTAGCATTCATGTAGCACTCTTAAAATCATCTTTATTACATGGATTTTAAATACTTCTCTACTAAATGTATATCACAACCATAACCTTTGAAAACCACTGCTCTCAATGTAGAAAGCAGAAATTACTCTTAAAAACATCTTTATTACATGTGTTTTTAAACACTACTATACAACAGTAATATTTGTCCTCACATTAAGGTTTTTTTTTGTTTTAGTCCCATTAAAGTAAGAACATCTTGGGCTTCCCTGGTGGCGCAGTGGTTGAGAATCCGCCTGCCGATGCAGAGGACACGGGTTCGTGCCCCGGTCCCCGAAGATCCCACATGCCACGGAGCAGCTAGGCCCGTGAGCCATGGCTGCTGAGTCTGCGCGTCCGGAGCCTGTGCACCGCAACAGGAGAGGCCACAACAGTAAGAGGCCCATGTACCGCAAAAAAAAAAAAAAAAAAAAAAAAAAAAAAAAGTAAGAACATCTTTCTGTTGTCTTCTTGCATTAACAAAAAGTGAGAAATCTTAAGTTACAGTCTTTTTCCTAAACAGCTCTATGTTCCTTTTTCTTTTGTCCCCTTGTAACATTTAATGTTATTGAGGAGTGGTCAAAGGATGAATTTTGTTTGTTTCTTTGTGTCTAAAGTGGATTTGTACTTGTGAGATCTCTTATCTATCAGTTTGAATATTTTACCAGATTACATCTGATGCTGCTTGTTTTTTGATTAGCTTTGCCTTTACCTTATAATATTTATTATTCTTAATTATTAAGTATTTAAGTTTATCATTTTATTTGTTTATTCAGGCTTTATTTACATTTAGAAATGTTTACTAAGTGTTTTGCATATTAACAGCAGGACAAGAAAAGTAAAAGAAAAGTGGAAAAGCAGGAAAATAAAAGACTAAAGGATTTAGAGTCAGAATAAATGAAAGTTCAGGTTCCAGCTCTGCTACATATTAGTAACTTGGTTTAGGACAAATTGATAAACTGTAAAATTTACTTCCCATGTTTATAAAATGGTGATTATAATCCTTACTTGACAATTTAAGTGGATTAAGTAGGAAACCAAATGTGACTCTGTCTGGCACATTGGAAGTCTGAATGGCCAACCAGTAGTGAAATTATAAGCAAAGAATTTTATATTGGGAATGTTGTACTGTTAGAAGACTGCTAAGAAATCTGTGGAAAAGCTAGATCAACATATTTTCAAAAAATCCAAGCTTTATTCTGCTGTTTAAGACCATCTCTCATTTTGTTCCTGGAAATTTTGTTTCATATGTGACCATATTTTACCCTCACACTTCAATTATTTTATAAGCAATTTTAAAAAGAATGTCTGCTTTTTATCTTAGGGTTTAATAGTAATTTTCTGTGAAATATGAATTCAGGTTTTCTTCAGGCCTCAAACATATTGCACTGATTCAGGTCCAATTGTCATTCTCACCTGTCTATGTCATAGGAGGCAAGGCTGTTTTCATTCAAAACAACAGGAGTGCAAATACATGAACCCTGATACCTGGTGCTGTCATTTTACAATGCTGTAGCCTGGATGCATTGTCATTTAATAGCACCAACTAAATTGTTCTCTATTTTTTATAATTCAAAAAAATATATACTAACAGGGTTTGAAACCATGAAGAATTATAGTGTGTAATGACCAATTTTAACATGCTTTATAATCCATCAAAATGGGAATATTACCTTAGGGTACAATTTATTTTTCCTTATCATAAAATTCTACCATAGTTAGAACAGTCATATAAATAAAAAAGATGAGTCCTTTGCAGAGGTAATGAAAGGAAACCCATTCAGTCTTCCTTCTAATGTTTCATTCTGGCTTTTTTGACAGCTGAAGACACCAAAGTTCAATCAAATGCCTTTAGCACAGAAATGAAAAATGTACGCATTAAGCAAATTTGTTCACATGAAATAATTGACAGTGGTATAAAGAGATTCAATTCAGTGGTTTATAAAATACAAGAATCTGATCTAAATTAATTTGAAATTACAAAGCATGAAAAGCATGTGCTATTTGGCAAACTAAGGAAATGGATCAATAGGTTTCTATTTGTATTTATATTGTCTACATTCATTCCTTTTTGAAAGAAATAAAAGCACAAAGCATGTTATGATTTTTAGAGAATGCTCTAATCCTCCTATGGTATTCTGTACAAATGTATAAATAGTCCTGATCTCTGAGCACAAATGACTTCATACATAAGAAGCAGGAGGCCAAACGAGAAATGAAAAACAAAGACATACAATGTTGACTAACTCAACCACGGGATTCAAATTAGTCTTTCCTGAATGTCCTTTAATGACAGTTCAGCACAAAGGTTTATTACTGCAAAGGGGAAAAAGGATTTAAATGTAAGAAAGTTTATGACAAAAAAAGGGTTTTTTCCTTGATGGTGATTTTTTTTTTTAAATTACTGATACAACTCAGAATGAGGATTTAGAAAACAATGTAAATAATGTACTCAATAACTAAAAGCATGCCAATGAAAGTCACTATTTTAAGCTTAGGACTCTCAATGTGATGAAAACAATACAAGTTTGCACCCTGGGATTTTAGGCACAATGGATATACATAGAATGTTTCTATATGGGCAGGATTATGTGCTGTGGATCAAGAAAACGAATTCCTTTGTCTGCCTAAAATTTTACTCACTCTAAAAGCAGAAGAAATTTCTTAAAAAATTGATAGGACACTATAAGTGATTTCCACTCATTTCAACAAGATAAAAGAAAAAGACAAATATTGAACATGATGCTTGAAAATCTGTCTTCTATAAACACTATGTAAAAAGCCAAAAATCATACTTGATTTGCAACAGAAAATAAAACACCTGATTATTTTCATTGTTCACTGTTGAGAAAAATATAAGTGGGCTGATAGAAAAGTCCAGTGAGTTCTTTTTCTTGTAACCCATCCATCTGCAATACAGCTTTTGCATAGCTTTTCTTTATTGGCATGATACATCAATATCAAATATGTTTGAGGAGTATTTAAGCTTTCACTATAGCTAAGTCATTCAAGACTTTTTCTATTTGAAATCTTTTGTTTTATCATTTGTATGATTCATTTACATCAGTAGCATCCTGATTAATTTCATTTTATGGCCAAGGGATGTAACAGATACTCTTTGTTGTGTTATTTTTTTCCTTTTAGTTTCTTTTGGGATTTATCTAACAAAACAGAATACAGTAAATACTTGCTTAGCATGAAGCCCATCAAAACATTTAAATAGATTTTTACTTCAGGGGTTTATAAGTCATCAACAAGGTATGAGAGAAAGTGAGCTAATTTTTATTGAATTAGAAATTTCTAAGTTTTAGAGATTTTATATGCAATGTAATTTGTACCTCACAATAGTACAGCAAAGTTTTTATATTATCCCTAATTTACAGATGATAAAACTGATTATCGGAGAGATAAGAAACTTTCCCAAGATCACATATAACTAGATGTAGGAACCAGGTCAAAGGCACAGATTTACCTAAAGATTAAACACTTAATGTAAGTAACACCTTAACTGATAAAAGAAGAAAAAAATATGATTTTTCATTTAAATAGGTACATAAATATTCAGCAAAAATTATTATTTATTTGTAATTTTTGAAAAAAGAACCATTAGGAAGACTCATTTCCAAATGAGAGGAATTTCCATAAACTGGTGAAGTATATTTACTACAAGCCTATAGCAAATGTCACATCAAACAATGAACCACAGGTAATTCCCTGGTGGTCCACTGGTTGGGACTTCACCCTCTCACTGCCGACAGGCCGGGTTCAATCCCTAGTCAGGGAAATAAATCCCACAAGCCACGCATCATGGCCAAAAAAGAAAAAAATACAAACAAACAAATAGTGAACCATAGACTGTCATTTTTTAAAATATTTTTGTTGAGGTATAATTGACATACATTATATTATTTTCAGGTATACAACATAATCACTCAACATTTGTATACAATGTGAAATGATCACCACAATAAGTCTAGTTAACATTTATCACCAAAGTTAATTCAATATTATGGATTATATTTCATATGCTGTACTTTACAACCCTATGAAATTTATTTTTTTTAACTGGAAGTCTGTATTTCTTGATCCCTTTACCCATTTTGCATCCCCAACTCCCCCCCACCCCCCACTTTTGGCAATCACCAATCTGTTCTCTGTATCTATGAGTCTGGATTTTGTTTTGTTTATTTTGTTTTTCAGATTCCACATATAGGTGAAATCATATGAAAATTGTCTTTGTCTAACTTCACTTAGGATAATACAAAGTATAACAATGTTGTCATAAATGTCATGATTTTATCCTTTTTTATGGCTTAATAGTATTCACATTACCACATACCACTTATTTTTTATCCATTCATCTAACATGGACACACAGGTTGTTTATATATCCTGACTGTTATAAAGAATACTACAATGGACAAAGGAGTCCATATATCTTTTCAAATTACTTGTTTTTTTCTGTTTGGTAAGTATGCAGTAGTGAAATTTCTGGATTGTATGGTGGTTCAATTTTTAATTTTCTGAGGAACCTCCATAACTCTTTTCCTTAGCGACTGCACCAATTTATAGTCCCACCAACAGTGTACAAGGGTTCCCTTTTTACCACATCCTCACTAATGCTTGTTATTTCTTGCCATTTTGATAACAGCCATTCTGACAGGTGTAAGGTGATATATCATTGTGGTTTAGATAGCTTTTTCCTTTTGATTAGTGATGGTGAATGCTTTTTCATGTACCTGTTGGCCATCTGAATGTCTTCTTTGGAAAAATGTCTATTCAGATCTTCTACATATGTTTTAATCAGGTTGTTTGTTTTTTGTTATTGAGTTGTATGAGTTCTTTGTATATTTTGGATATTAACCCCTTACCAAATATATGATTTGCTAATATCTTTCCCATTCAATAGATTACCTTTTCATTTTGTTGATGGTTTCCTTTGCTATGTGCACACTTTTTCATTTGACTTAGTCCCTCTTTACTTGCTTTGGTTTCCTTTGTCTTTGGAGTCAGAGCCAAAGAAAAAAAATTGCTAAGAACTGTGTCACAGAACTTAAAGGCAATGTTTTCTTCTAGGAGTTTTATGGTTTCATGTCTTACATTCAAGTCTTTAATCCATTTTGAGTAAATTTTTGTATATGGTTTAAGGTAGTGGTCCAGTTTCATTCTTTTCAATATAGCTGTCCAGTTTCCCCACATCATTTATTGAAGATACTGTCCTTCCCCCATAGTATATTCTTGGCTCCTTTGTCATAAATTAATTGACCACATAAGTGTGGGCTCTTCTAGGCTCTCTATTATGTTCCATTTGTCCATATATCCATTTTTATGCCATTACCATATTGCTTTGATTACTATAGGTTTTTAGTATAAACTGAAAACAGGGAGCATGATACTTCTGGCTTTGCTCTTCTTTCTCAAGACTGTTTTGGCTATTCAGGGTGTTTTGTGGTACCATACAAATCTTAAAATTACTTGTTTTAGTTCTGTGAAAAATGCTGTTGGAATTTTGATATGGATTGGATTGAGTCTGTAGATTTCTTTGAGTACTATGAACACTTTAACAGTAATAAATCTTCCATTTAAAGAGCATGGAATATCTTTCTTTATATGTATCTCCCTCAATTTTTTTTTTTTTTTTGCAATATGCGGGCCTCTCACTGTTGTGGCCTCTCCTGTTGTGGAGCACAGGCTTCGGACGTGCAGGCTCAGTGGCCATGGCTCACGGGCCCAGCCGCTCCGTGGCATGTGGGATCTTCCCAGACCGGGGCACGAACCTGTGCCCCCTGCATCGGCAGGCGGACTCTCAACCACTGCGCCACCAGGGAAGCCCCCTCAATTTCTTTTACCAATGTCATATAGTTTTCAGTGTATAGTTCATTCATATTTTTGGTTAAATTTACTCCTAGATATTTAATTCTTTTTGAAGGGATTGTAAGTGGGATTGTTTTCTTGATTTCTCTTTCTATTTTTTTTTGAAGTTTGGAAAACATTGCTTTATTAACAAATAATGACATAGAGCATTTAGTCATAACAAACATCCATGTAGTCATTGCATGGATTTGAAAAATCCTAACATTTTCCTGTATCCACGTTAATTTTTTTTGTTTTACATCTTTATTAGAGTATAATTGCTTTACAATGGTGTGTTAGTTTCTGCTTTATAACAAAGTGAATCAGCTATACATATACATATGTTCCCATATCTCTTCCCTCTTGTGTCTCCCTCCCTCTCACCCTCCCTATCCCACCCCTCTAGGTGGTCACAAAGCACCAAGCTGATCTCCCTGTGCTATGCAGCTGTTTCCCATTAGCTATCTACCTTACATTTGGTAGTGTATATATATCCATGCCTCTCTCTTGCTAGTTCATTTTAGTGTATAGAAATGCAGCAGATTTGTATATTAATTTTGTCTCCTGAAACTTTACTGAATTCATTTATTAGTTCTAACAGTTTTAAGATGGAGTCTTTAGGTTTCTCTATATATAGTATCATGTCATTTGCAAACACTTTTACCTCTTCCTTTCCAATTTGTATGACTTTTATTTCTTTTCTGTGTAATTGCTATGGCTAGGACCACCAATACTGTGTTGAATAAAAGTGGGACAAGTGAGCATCCTTGTCTTGTTCCTGTTCTTAGATGAAAAGCCTTTAGCTTTTTATCATTGAGTATGATACTATTGGTGGATCTGTGATGTGTCGCCTTTATTATGTTCAGGTACATCTATACCCACTTTGTTAGGAGTTTTTATCATAAATGAATGTTGTATTAAGTCAAATGCTTTTCTGCATCTATTGTGCTGATCATATGATATTTGTCTTCCATTTTGTTAATGTGGTGTATCACTTTGATTTGTGGATATTGAACTATCCTTGCATCCCTGGAATAAATCCTACTTGATCATGGTGTAGGATCCTTTTAATATATTGTTTAATTTTGTTTGTGAATAATTTGTTGAGGATTTTTGCATCTGTGCTCAGCTGGGATATTGGCTTGGAATTTTCTTTTTGTGTGGTGTCCTTGTCTGGTGTTGGTATGAGGGTAATTCTGGCCTTTTAAAAAGAATTTGACAATGTTCCATCTTCTGCAATATTTTGGAAGAGTTTAAGGATAGGTATTAAATCTTCTTTGAATGTTCTGTAGAATTCACGAGTGATGGCATCTGATCCTGAACTTTTGCTTTTTAGGAGGTTTTTGATTACTGATTGAATCTACTTAATAGTAATCAGTCTATTCAGATTTTCTATTTCTTCATGATTCAGTCTGGAAGATTGTATATTTCTAGGAACTTATCCATTTCTTCTAGATTGTTCAAGTTGTTGCAGATAATTGTTCATAGTAGTTTCTTAAGATCTTTTGTGAGGTAAGTTGTGATGCTTGCTTTTTTATTTTTGATTTTACTTAAGAGATCCCTCTACATTTTTTTCTCGGTAAGTCTAGCTAAAGGTTTGTCAATTTTGTTTATCATTTCAAAGCAAAAGCTCTAGCTTTCATTAATCTTTTCTATTGTCATTTTAGTCTCTATTTCATTCTTTCCCCTCCCCACGTCCTCTCCCCTCTGGTAACCACTAGTTTATTTTTTATATCTGTGAGTCTGTTTCTGTTTTGTCACATCATTATTTTTTTTAATTTCTTTTTAGATTCCACATATAAGTTAAAACATACACTGTTTATCTTTTGCTGTCTGACTTATTTCATGAAGCATAATAGCCTCTAAGTCCATCCACGTTGTTTGCAAATGACAGAATTTCATTCTTTCTTATGGCTGAGTAATCAGACAACCTGATTAAGAATTAGGCAGAAGACTTGAATAGACATTTTTTTCAAGATATACAGGTGGCCATCAAGCACACGAAAAGATGTTCAACTTCACTAATAATCAAAGAAATGTAATTCTAAAACAATGAGATATCACCTCACACCTGTCAGAATGGCTATCATCAAAAAGTCTACAAATAACAAATGTTGATGAGGATGTGGAGAAAAAGGAGCCCTAGTACACTGTTGGTGGATATGTAAATTGGTGCAGGAACTATGGAAGACATTATGGAGGTTCCTCAAAAAACTAAAAGTAAAACTATCAAATGATCCATCAATTTCACTCATGGGTATATATCTGAAGAAAATGAAAACACTAATTTGAAAAGATATATGCACCACAATATTCCTAGCAATATTATTTACAGTAGCCAAGATATGGAAGCAACCTAAGTGTTCATAACAGATAAATGGATAAAGGAAATTGAATATATATATACACACAAATATATTCCCTTTACATTTAAAGTGATTATTGACATGTATATAGTTACTTCCATTTTGTTAATTGTTTTATGGTTATTTTTGCAGTTCTTCTCTGTCCCTTTTTTCTTCTCTTTCTCTCATCCCTTGTAGTTTGATGACTCTCTTTTGTGTTTAAATTTCTTTCTCATTTTCTTTTGTGTATTTACTATATGTTTTTGTTTTGTGGTTACCATGATGGTCACATACATCATTCAATGTATTTAATAGTATATTTTAGGTTGATAGCAACTTAAATTTTAACACATTCCAAATTCTACATTCTTCCTCCCCTCACCCACATTTTATGTTTTTGATGTAACATTATACATCTTATTATTTTATGTCTGTCTTATCAAATTATTTTAGTTTTACTAAAATATTTTAGTTTTACTACTACTTTTGTGTTTTAACCTTCATAGTAGCTTTAAAAGTGATTAATCCACTAACTTTACAATATATTTACCTTTACCAATGGGGCTTTTACTTTTATAAGTTTTCTTGTTATTAACTAATGTCATTTCTTTTCAACAAGAAGAAATCCCATCAATAATTTTTCTAAGGCCAGTTTAGTAATGAGAATTCCTCTAGCTTCTGCTTCTCTGGAAAACTTTTAGTTGTCTTTCAGTTCTTAATGATAACCTTGCCAGATAGTGTGTTCTTGGTTAGAAATGTTTTGCTGTTGTTGTTTGTTTTTCTTCTTTCAGCTCTTTGAATACGTCTTGCAACTCCCTTCTGGCCTTCAACGTTTCTGCTGAGAAAGCTTCAGATAGCTTTATGGGGTTTCTTGCTGCTTTTACAATTTTATTTTTTATCTTTAACTTTTAACATTTTAATTATAAATTGTCTTGGTGTGGATTTCTTTGGGTTCATCTTATTTGAAACTCTCTGGGGTTCTTGGACTTGAATGTCTGTTTCTTCCCTAGGTTAAGAAAGTTTTCAGCCATTATTTCTTCAAATAATATTTTTACCTCTTTCTTTCTCTCTCTCCTTTCTTTCTGGGACCCTATAATGCAAATGTTATTCTGCCAGATATTGTCCCATAGGTCCCTTAAGTTCTGTTTATTTAATTATCTATTTTTGGTTCTTTTTTCTTTTTGCTGCTCTATTTGGGTGAGTCCCATTTCCTTGTGTTACAACTCACTGATCTGTTCTTCTGCTTCATCCACTCTGTTTTTGAACTCCTCTAGTGTATTTCTCAGTCAGTTATTGTATTCTTCATATCTGTAACTTCTGTTTGGTACTTTCTTATTTTTTCTTCTTTGTTGAAGTTCTCACTGTGTACATTCATTTCTCTCCCAACTTCAGTGAACATCTTTATGACCATTACTTTGGATTTTTTATCATGTAGATTACTTATTTTCCTATTATTGATGTATTTTTTCTGAAGTTTTGACTTGCTCTTTTCTTTGGAACATATTTCTCAGTTTTCTCATTTTGCTTGACTCTCTGTGTGTTTCTGTATATTAGGCAAAACAGCTACCTCTCTAAGTCTTGAATGAACGGCCTTTGTGTAGGTGATGACATTTCTCTTTCAACCTTGTCCTAGCTGTTGGTTATCTCTTGAACCTTTGTGATTGTCTAAACCTCCTGGTTTATTCTTGATGTGTCCCCATTGTTGAGGCTGTGCCCAAACCTATCAGTGTTCTAAGAGGAGAAAACTCATTTAGCATCTAGTTTCAGGCAGTTGGAAGCCAGAGTCTCAGGCAGCAGGTTTAAAGTACGAAAATATATACAATCCTGTAGGGCCACAATTGTAATCCCTGCTGGTCTCCAGTTCAAGAAATCTAGAGGTGTTCCCTGGGCAACAGTTGCAATAATCAAACCTCCAGACAAGGGTATTAATTCCTTTTATGTTTATAAGAGCTTATAGGAGCTCTTGTTGAGCTATAGTGAAGCCAAAGGCATACACATGGATGTTGTCTCCCTGCTTATGTTTCCTGAAAGTGCTTCCTTAGCCCCTCAATGTGTGAGAAACGTGAAGCCTGTCACTCAGGCTGAAACTTCAGGCTAAGTAAATAGATCTTTTTCACAGGAAGCCTGGGATTGTGTTTCAGTCTGCTGTCTATGCAGTGCCGTGGGGGTGGTGGCATTCTAAGAACTGTCCTTTCGATTGTTACAGTCCCACAGAGCTCAGAAATGCCAGCCTCCTTGGCCACTTGGGCCAGGAGATCAAGGGGAATCCCCTGTGTAGATTGCACATACCTGCTGGCATTAGCAAAGCAACTGGAGAGTACAGGGCATGGGTATCCTCACCAGGAAAATGTCTTGACTGTGCATACCCACAGGTTTCAGCAATGCAGTAGGAAAGATGTCTTACCTGGGCTTGCCTGGCATCAGCAAAGTAGTGGGCTAGTGTCATGGCCAATTGCTCTGCCTGTATTAGCAAGGTGGTGGGAGGGTGCCACCTTTAAGCTTTACTTCCCACCTGTTCTAAGAGCGTAGGTGGAGAGTGCAATAATGGCATAAACCAGCTTCTCAATCTCCAGGGAGTGTTTCAATTGTCCCATACCTCTTCAGCAGATGCTTTTAGATCAGCAAATGAGTATCCTTTACATATTGTTTAGGTGTTTTTCAAATTGCTGTTTTTATGCTGGGTTTATGGGCAAGTGAGACTACACATGAGCCCTTTAAAAGGGGAATCTCAGTTTCCTATATCACACTGTGTCCCTTGGACATCAGCCCTATTGGTTTCTTAAGGCAAACATCTCTCTGTTGCAGATCCCAGCAGTTGGGGTGCCTGATGTGTCTGGTGAGATCCCTTCCTGTTGTGTGTTCCTGCACCAGGGATGGGGTTTTGGTGAGACTGTGTCTTTGACTTCCCTACCCATCTTGACATGGAGCTTTTATCCTTTGATAAGGAGAAGTAGATCATCTAGTTTCCAGATATTTTTCAGAGGGTAATGTAGCAGTAGATTTTGTGTGTTAGCTTATGTAAAAAATGTCCCTGGAATCTTGATTGAAATTGCATTGAATCTATAGATGGCTTTGGGTAGTATGGACATTTTAACAATATTAATTCTTCCAATACACAAACACAGGATATCTTTCAATTTACTTGTTTCTTCTTCAATTTCTTTTATCAGTGTCTTATAGTTCTCAGTGTAGAGACCTTTCATGTCATTGGTTAAATTTATTCCTAAGTACTTTATTGATATTGGTATTATCATAAATGGGGTTATCGTCTTTATTTCTTTTTCAGATAATTTGTCATTAGTGTATAGAAATGCTACTGATTTTTGTATGTTGATTTTTGTATCCTGCAACTTTACTGAATTTTCTGATTAGATATAATAGTTTTTTTGATGGAGTCTTTAGGATTTCCTTTATATAAAATCATGTCATCTGCAAATAGAGACAATTTCACTTCTTCCTTTCTAATTCTGATGATTTTTTTGCTTTTTCTTGCTGACTGCCCTGGCTAGGACTTCCATTTATATATTGAAATTCAGTAGTACAAGTGAGCACACTTGTCTTTTTCCTGATCTTAGAGGAAAAGCTTTCAAAGCTTTTGCTATTGAGTATGAAGTTAGCTGTGAGCTTATCATATATGTTTTTTTTATTATATTGAGGTATGTTCTTTCTGTATCTAATTTGTTAAGAGTTTTTCTCAAGAATCGATGTTGAATATTGTCAAATGCTTTTTATGCATCTATTGAGTTGATCATATGATTTTTATCTTCTATTCTATTAATGTGAGGTATCTCATTTATTGAACTTTGTATGTTGAAACATTCTTGCATCCCAGGGGGGAATTTCACTTGATCATGATGTATGATCATTTTAATGTGTAGTTGAATTCAGTTTGCTAGTATTTTGTTGAGAATTTTTGCCTCTATATTCATCAAAGATATTGACCTGTAGCTTTCTTTTCTTGTAATATTCTCATACAGGTTGATATCAGGGTAATGCTTGCCTTGTAAAATGATTTTGAGCATTCCATCCTCTTCAAATTTTTGGAAGATCTGAGAAGAATTGGCATTTATTCTTCTTTAAATTTTTGGTAAAATTCACTGGTGAAGCCACGTGGTCCTGGCTTTTTCTTTGTTGGAAAGCTTTTTTTTATTATTGATTCAATCACCTTATTCATTATTGGTCTGTTCAGATTTTCTCTTTCTTTATAATTCTGTCTTGATAAGCTATGTATTTCTAGGAATTTAACCATGTCTCCTGGTGTTCAGTTTATTGGCATATAGTTGTTCTTAGTAGTCTCTTATGATATTTTGTATTTCTGTGGTATCAGTTGTAAGCCTCCTGTTTTATTTATAATTTTATTTATTTGGGATCTCTCTTCTTTTTTTGGTTATGTTAGCTAAAGATTTGTCAATTTTGTTTATCTTTTCAGAGAAACAACTCTTAGTGTTGTTAATCATTTCTATTGTTTTTCTGTTCTCTATTTCATTTATTTCTACTCTAATCTTCATTTTTTCCTTCCTTCTGTCAACTTTGGGCTTAGTTTGTTCTTTTTTTCTAGTTCTTTGAAGTGTAAAATTAATTTGTTTATTTGAGATCTTTCTTTTTTCTGGATATATAAGTTTATTGCTATAAACTTCCTGTTAGAACTGCTTTTGCTACGTCTCAGAAGTTTTGTATGTTGGGTGCACAGCAAGAAATAATCAATAAAATGAAAGAGCAATGAGAGAAAATATTTGCAAATCACACATCTGATAATGGATTAATGTTCAAAAACTGTAAGAAACTCATACAACTCAACAGGATAATAATAATAATCCAATTAAATAATCCAATTAAATAATCCAATTAAATCCAATAATAATAATCCAATTTGATAATCAAATTAAAAATGAGCAAAGGACCTCAATAGACATCCTTCCAAATAAGATAATCAAATGACCAAGAGGTACATGAAAAAATGCTCAATGTCACTAATCATTAGGAAAATGCAAATCAAAACCACAATGAGATATGTCCTCACACCTGTTAGAATTGCTATCCTCCAAAAGACAAGAGATAATAAATGTTGGCAACAATGTGGAGTAAGGGAATCCTTGTGCACTGTGAGAATGTAAATTGGTACACTCACTATGGAAAACATTATGGAGGTGCCTCAAAAAATTAAAAGTAGAAGTACCATATGATCCAGGAAATCCATTTCTAGGTACACATCCAGAGGAAATGAAATCATCCCAAAGGGATATCTGCACCCTCATGTTCATTGCAGCATCTTTTACAATAATCAAGACATGGAAACAACCTAAGTGTCCATTGCTGTATAAATGGAAAAGAAAATAGTATTCCATATATACAATGGAATACTACTTAGCCATAAAATAGAAGTAAATCCTGCCATTTTCAACAATATGAATGGACCTTGAGGGTATTAATCTATGTGAAATGTCAGACAAAGAAACACAAATACTATATGATTTCATTTATATGCGGAATCAAAAAAAACAAACAAACGTATGAACAGAGATCAGATTGTGGTTGCCAGAGGTGAGAGTGGGAGGTGGGGAAATTGAGTGAAGGTGGTCAAAAGATACAAACTTCTAGTCATAAGATAAATAAATTCGGAGTTGTAAGTTATAGCATAATAACTATATGTAACAATACTGTATTGTATATTTGAAATTTACTAAATGAGTAAATCATAAAAGTTCTCATCACAGAGGGAAAATGTTAGCAATGTTAGCTGATGGATGTTAACTAAATTTATTGTGGTAATCATTTTGCAACATATTCATATGTCAAATCATTATGTTGTACATATTAAATCTAAACAATGTTATATATCAATAATATCTCAATAAAACCTGAAAAAATTTTAAATGAAAAAAATGTAAAGTAAGTATTTCAGCTGTGTAACCTGAAATCCTCTATGAAAACACTAGAAAAATTTGTCTTAAGGTATGACTAATTTACTGAAGGCTTGTTACTTTGAAGTTTAACTTGTCTCTAAATTATATTAGTAGTCAACAGAGATTCAGAGTTGAAAATAGATGTACATCATTTATGTGATTTAAAAAAAAAACAGTAGTATGTGTGTGTACTAACATGGAAACTAACCTTATTTGGTTTATAATGAAAAACTAAAAGAAATAAAAAATATTTTTTTATAAAAAGGAGAGTAAAACAAGTAATAGAAAAAAAGGAAGGAAGGAAAGAGTCAAAAAGTATCATTAATTGTAAATAATATGATTGCCTAAAAGAAAAAAAGAAGATTTAGAGACAAATTATTAGAATTAGTAAGAGAAATCATTGTTTGCCAGACACACAAACAAGAATCCAAACTTAGCATTTTTAAATACTAGCAAAAAAAATAAAATATAATGTTTAAATATGTCATTTTCTGTGGCAATTTATATATATAGATACAAATTACCTAAGGAAAATTGACTAAAAATTTTCAACACCTTACACAGAAAATCATAGCCATTTACTGAAATACATCAAAGACTAAATGACTAGAAAATATATCATAATCATAGATAAGAAAAGTTGATTTCATAAAAATGTCAGTTCTTGCCAAATTAATCTATAGAATTCTAATCAAAACCCAATCAGTTTCCCGTACAATCATTAGGCTGATTTTAAAATCTATCTGTAACTGCAATGTACTAAGAATAATGAGATATTTTGGAGAAAAAGCAAAATGAGTGGAAGTAGGGCTAGGCTTAGAAGATGTAAAACATCACTTAAAAACTAGAATAATTCAAGCCATTTAGCACTGACACATAGATAGACAAACACTTTGAACAGGATAGAGCAGGGGTCGGCAAACTACAGCCTTTGTGAAAGATCTAGTCTGTTGTCTGTTTTTGTAAATAAAGATTTTTAGGAAACACAGCCATACTCATTTACTTAAATATTACCTGCTTTCCTGCCTGCTAAATGGCAGAGTTGAATTGTTGTAAGAGGTATTAAAGAGCCACAAAATCCTATAACTTTTCCTATCTAGCCCATTAACAGAAAATTTTTTCTTACCCCTAGATTAGAGAGCTTAGAAAAAGATCTATGTACAAATGAAAACATGATTATAATAAGTGGGATAAATGATATTGCAGATAAGTGGGAAAAGAATAGACTTTTCACCAATTCTCAGACCTTTTTTTCCATAGGTCATAAAGTTTTATATTGGTCATTAAGACACATTAAACACAAACACAAATACCTAATTTAAAGATCTACAGTTTTTATTTTTTTAATTGTACACTTTAAGTATGTGCAGTTTATTTTTATTTATTTTTTGGCTGTGTTGGGTCTTCATTGTTGCACGCAGGCTTTCTCTAGCTGTGGCCAGCAGGGGCTATTCTTTGTTGTGGTGCACGGGGTTCTCATTGCGGTGGCTTCTCTTGTTGTAGAGCATGGGCCCTAGAGGGTTGTAGTTGCGGTGCGTGGGCTCAGTAGTTAAAGTGTGCTGCCTCTAGGGTGTGTGGGCTTCAGTAGTTGTGGCACACAGGCTCACTAGTTGTGGCTCACAGGCTCTAGAGCACAGGCATAGTAGTTGTGGCGCATGGGCTTAGTTGCTCTGTGGAATGTGGGATCTTCCCAGACCAGGGATTGAACCGATGTTCCCTGCATTGGCAGGCAGGTTCTTAACCACTGCACCACTGGAGAAGTCCATAAAAATATACAGTTTTTAATAGAAAAATATCTTCATGAAACCAGAATAAGAAAGAATTCCAGGGGAGGAGCTTCAAGATGGCAGAAGAGTAAGATATGGAGATCACCTTCCTCCCCACAAATATATCAGAAATACATCTACATGTGGAACAACTCCAACAGAACACCTACTGAACTCTGGCAGAAGACCTCAGACCTCCTCAAAGGCAAGAAACTATCCATGTACTTGGTAGGGCAAAAGAAAAAACAGAGACAAAAGAATAAGGATGGGACCTGCACCAGTGAGAGGGAGCTGTGAAGGAGGAAAGGTTTCCACACACTAGGAAGCCACTTCACCAGCGGAGACAGGGGGTGGTGTGGAGGAAGCTCCGGAGCCACGGGGGAGAGTGCAGCAACAGGGGTGTGGAGAGCAAAGCGGACAGATTCCCGCACAGAAGACCAGTGCCGACCAGTACTCACCAGCCCAAGAGGCTTGTCTGCTCACCTGCAGAGACAGGTGGGGGCTGGGAGCTGAGGCTCTGGCTTCAGAGGTCAGATCCCAGGGAGAGGACTGGGTTTGGCTGCATGAACACAGCCTGAAAGGGCAAGTGCACCACAGCTAGCTGGTAGGGAGTCCGGGAAAATGTCTGGAGCTGCCAAAGAGGCAAGAGACTTTTTCTTGCCTCTTTGTTTCCTGGTGCGTGAGGAGAAGGGATTAAGAGGGCCGCTTAAAGGAGCTCCAGAGGCAGGTGTGAGCCATGGCTACCAACACAGACCCCAGAGACGGGCATGAGATGCTATGGCTGCTGCTGCAGCTACCAAGAATCCCGCATACAAGAACAGGTCACTATCCATACTTCCCCTCCTGGGCACCTGTGCAGCCCGTCACTACTAGGGTCCCATGTTCCAGGGACAACTTCTCTGGGAGAACACACGATGCGCCTCAGGCTGGTGCAACGTCACACCAGCCTCTGCAGCTGCAGGTTTGTCCCGCATCCGTACCACTCCCTCCTCCCAGCCTGAGTGAGCCAGAGCCCCTGAATCAGCTGCTCCTTTAACCCCATCCTGTCTGAGAGAAGAATAGATGTCCTCAGGTGACCTACAAGAAGAGGAAGGTCCAAATCCAAAGCTGAACCACAGGAGCTGTGCAAACAAAGAAGAGAAAGGGAAATTTCTCCTAGCAGCCTCAGGAGCAATGGATTAAATCTCCACAATCAACTTGATGTACCCTGCATCTGTGGAATATCTGAATAGACAAGGAATCACCCCAAGTTGAGTAGTTGGACTTGAGAAACAATGATATGTATGTTTCTTTCCCTTTTTCTCTTTTTGTGAGTGTGTATGTGTATGCTTCTGCATGTGATATTGTCTGTATAGCTTTGCTTTTACCATTTGTCCTAGGGGTCTGTCTGTCTGTTATTATTTTTTTATTTATTTTTTCTAGTATAGTTCTTAGCACTTGTTATCATTGGTGGAATTGTTTTTTGGTTTGGTTGCTCTCTTCTATCTTTCTGTTTTTTATCTTTAAAATATTTTTAATAATTATTTTTTATTTTAATACATTTATTTTATTTTATCTTACTTTATGTTATTTTGCTTTATTTTATCTTCTTATTTTTTCTTTCTTTTTTCTTTCCCTTTTATTCTGAGCCATGTGGATGACAGGCTTCTGGGGCTCCAGCCAGGTGTCAGGGCTGTTCCTCTAGGGGAGAGACCCAAATTCAGGACACTGGTTCACAAGAGACCTCCCAGCTCCATGTAATATAAAATGGCAAAAATCTGTCAGAGATCTTAATCTCAACAAAAAGATCCAGCTCCACTCAATGACCAACAAGCTACAGTGCTGGATACCCTATGCTAAACAACTAGCAAGACAGGAACACAACCTCATCCACTAGCAGAGAGGCTGCCTAAAATCATAATAAGAACACAGACACCCCAAACTCACCATTAGACATGGGCCTCTCCACCAGAAAAACAAGATCCAGCCTCATCCACCACAACACAGAAACTAGTCACCTCCACCAATAAGCCTACACAACCCACTGAACAAACTTTAGCCACTAGGGATTGAAAACAAAAATGTCAGGAACTACGAACCTGCAGGCTGTGAAAAAGGAACCCCAAACACAGTAAGTTAAGCAAAATGAGAAGACAGAGAAACACACAGCAGATGAAGGAGCAAGGAAAAAACCCACCAGACCTAACAAATGAAAAGGAATTAGGCCATCTACCTGAAAAAGAATTCAGAATAGTGACACTAAATATGATCCAAAATCTTGGAAATAGAATGGAGAAAATACAAGAAGCATTTAACAAGGACCTAGAAGAAGTAAAGAGCAAAAAAATAGTGATGAACAACACAATAAATGAAATTCAAAATTCTCTAGAAGGAATCAATAGCAGAATAACTGAGGCAGAAGAACAGATAAGTGACCTGGAAGATAAAATAGTGGAAATAACTACTACAGAGCAGAATAAAGAAAAAAGAATGAAAAGAATTCAGTACACTCTCAGAGACCTATGGGACAACATTAAACACATGAACATTCGAATTATAGGGGTCCCAGAAGAAGAGAAAAAGAAGGGGACTGAGAAAATATTTGAAGAGATTAAAGCTGAAAACTTCACTAATATGAAAAAGGAAATAGTTAGTCAAGTCCAGCAAGGATCTCATTCAGATTTGATGGAAAAATTAAAACATATACAGACAAGCAAAAGCTAAGAGAATTCAGCATCATGAAACCAGCTTTACAACAAAGGCTAAAGGAAAATCTCTAGGCAGAAAACACAAGAAGAAGAAAAGACCTACAATAATTAACCTAAAACTATTAAGAAAATGGTAATAGGAACATACATATTGATAATTACCTTAAATGCAAATGGATTAAATGCTACCACCAAAAGGCACAGACTCGCTGAATGGATACAAAAATAAGACCCGTATATATGCTGTCTACAAGAGACCCACTTCAGACCTAGGGACACATACAGACTGAGAGTGAGAGCATGAAAAAATACTCCATGCAAATGGTATTCAAAAAAAGCTGGAGTAGCAATTCTCATATCACACAAAATAGACTTTAAAACAGTTTAAAAGAGACAAAGAAGGACACCAGAAAATGATCAAGGGATCAATCCAAGAGAAGATATAACAATTGTAAATATTTAGACACCCAACATAGGAGCACCTCAATACATGAGACAAATACTAACAGCCATAAAAGGGGAAATCGACAGTAACACAATCATAGTAGGGGACTTTAACACCCCACTTTCACCAAAGGACAGATGATCAAAAATGAAATTAAATAAGGAAACACAAGCTTTAAATGATACATTAAAAAAGATGGACTTAATTGATATTTATAGGACATTCCATCTAAAAACAACAGAATACACTTTCTTCACAAGTGCTCATGGAACATTATGCAGGATAGATCATACCCTGGGTCACAAATCAAGCCTTGTTAATTTAAGAAAATTGAAATCATATCAAGTATATTTTCCAAACACAATGCTATGAGAATAGATATCAATTAAAAGAAAAACTCTGTAAAAACTACAGTCACATGGAGGATAAACAATACACCACTTCAAAACCATGAGATCACTGAAGAAATCAAAGACGAAATAAAAAAATACCTAGAAACAAATGACAATCAAGACACGATGACCCAAAACCTATGGGATGCAGCAAAAGCAGTACTAAGAGGGACATTATTAGCAATACAATCCTACCTTAAGAAACAAAAAACATCTCAGAAAACAACATAAGCTTAAACTTAACGCAATTACAGAAAGAAGAACCAGAAAACCCCCAAGGTTAGCAGGTGGAAAGAAATCATAAATATCAGATCAGAAATAAATGAAAAAGAAATGAAGGAAATTATAACAAAGATCAATAAAACTAAAAACTGGTTCTTTGAGAAGATAAACAAAATTGATAAACCATTAGTCAGACTCATCAAGAAAAAAATGGAGAAGACTCAAATCAATAGTATTAGAAATGAAAAAGGAGAAGTAACAAATGACACTGCAGAAATACAAAGGATCATGAGAGATTACTACAAGCAACTCTATGCCAATAAAATGGACAACCTGGAAGAAATGGACAAATTCTTAGAAATGCACAAAGGGCCAAGACTGAAGCAGGAAGAAATAGAAAATATGAACAGACCAATCACAAGCACTGAAATTGAAACTGTGATTAAAAATCTTCCAACAAACAAAAGCCCAGGACCAGATGGCTTCATAGGCAAATTCTATCAAGCATTTAGAGAAGAGCTAACACCTATCCTTCTCAAACTCTTCCACAATATAGCAGAGGGAGGAACACTCCCAAACTCATTCTATGAGGCCACTATCACCGTGATACCAAAACCAGACAACGATGTCACAAAAAAGCAAGCTACAGGCCAATATCACTGATGAACGTAAATGCAAAAATCCTCAACAAAATACTAGCAAACAGAATCCAACAGCACACTAAAAGGATCATACATCATGATCAAGTGGGGTTTATTCCAGGAATGCAAGGATTCTTCAATATACACAAATCAATCAACGTGATACACCATATTAACAAATTGAAGGAGAAAAACCATATGACCATCTCAATAGATGCAGAGAAAGCTTTCGACAAAATTCAACACCCATTTATGATAAAACGCCTGCAGAAAGTAGGCTTAGAAGGAACTTTCCTCAACCTATAAAGGCCCTATATGACAAACCCACAGCCAACATCGTCATCAGTGGTGAAAAAATGAAACCATTTCCACTAAGATCAGGAACAAGACAAGGTTGCCCACTGTCACCACTCTTATTCAACATAGTTTTGGGAGTTTTAGCCATAGCAATCAGAGAAGAAAAAGAAATAAAAGGAAGCCAAATCAGAAGAGAAGAAGTAAAGCTATCACTGTTTGCAGATGACATACTATTCATAGAGAATCCTAAAGGTGCTACCAGAAACCTACTAGAGGTAATCAATGAATTTGGTAAAGTAGCAGGGTACAAAGTTAATGTACAGAAATTTCTTGCATTCCTATAAAGTAATGATGAAAAATCTGAAAGTGAAATTAAGAAAACACTCTCATTTACCACTGCAACAAAAATAATAAAATATCTAGGAATAAACCTACCTAAGGAGACAAAATACCTGTATGCAGAAAATTATGAGTGATAAAAGAAATTAAAAATGTTACAAATAGTTGGATACCATATCCATGATGAATACCATGTTCTTGGATTGGAAGAATCAACATTGTGAAAATGACTATACTATGCAGAGCAATCTACAGATTCAATGCAATCCCTATCAAACTACCACTGGCATTTTTCAGAGAACTAGAACAAAAAATTTCACAATTTGTATGGAAACACAAAAGACCCCAAATAGCCAAAGCAATCTTGAGAAACAAAAAAGGAGCTGGAGTAATCAGGCTCTCTGACTTCAGACAATACTACAAAGATTCAGTAATCAAGACAGTATGATACTGGTACAAAAACAGAAACATAGAACAATGAAACAGGATAGAAAGCCTAGAGATAAACTCATGCACATATGGTCACCTTATCTTTGATAAAGGAGACAAGAATATACAGTGAAGAAAAGATAGCCTCTTCAATAAGTGATGCTGGGAAAACTGGACAGCTATATGCAAAAGAATGAAATTATAATACTCCCTAACACCATAAACAAAAATAAACTCAAAATGGTTTAAATATCTAAATGTAAGGCCAGACACTATCAAACTCTTAGAGGAAAACATAGGCAGAACACTCTATGACATAAATCACAGCAAGATCCTTTTTTACCCACCTCCTAGAGAAATAGAAATAAAAACAAAAATAAACAAATGGGACCTAATGAAACTTAAAAGCTTTTGCACAGAAAAGGAAACCATAAACAAGATGGAATGACGACACTCTGAATGGGAGAAAATATTTGCAAATGAAGCAAATGGCAAAGGATTAATCTCCAAAATCTACAAGCAGCACATGCAACTCAATATCAAAAAAAAAACCAACCCAATCCAAAAATGGGAAGAAAACCTAAATAGACATTTCTCCAAAGATATACAGATTGTCAACAAACACATGAAAGAATGCTCAACATCATTAGTCATTAGATAAATGCAAATCAAAACTACAATATGATATCATCTCACACCTGTCAGAATGGCCATCATCAAAAAATCTACAAAGAATAAATGCTGGAGAGGGTGTGGAGAAAAGGGAACCCTTTTGCACTGTTGGTTGGAATGCAAATTGATACAGCCACCATGGAGAACAGTATAAAGGTTACTTAAAAAACTAGAAGTAGAGGTACCGTACAACCCAGCAATCCCACTACCTGGCATATACCCTGAGAAAACCATAATTCAAACAGAGTCATGTATCAAAATGTTCACTGCAGCTCTATTTACAATAGCCAGGACATGGAAGCAACCTAAATGTCCATCAACAGATGAATGGTTAAAGAAGATGTGGCACATATATACAATGGAATATTACTCAGCCATAAAATGAAATGAAATTGAGTTATTTGTAGTGAGGTGGATGGACCTAGAGTCTGTCATAGAGAGTGAAGTACATCAGAAAGAGAAAAACAAATGCCGTATGCTAACACTTATATATGGAATTAAAAACAGAAAAAAAAGTGGTCATGAAGAACCTAGGGGCAAGGCGGGAATAAAGACACAGACCTACTAGAGAATGGACTTGAGGATACGGGCAGAGGGAAGGGTAAGCTGTGGCAAAGTGAGAGAGTGTCATGGACATATATACACTACCAAATGTAAAATAGATAGCTAGTGGGAAGCAGCCGCATAGCACAGGGAGATCAGCTTGGTGCTTTGTGACCGCCTAGAGGGGTGGGATAGGGAGGGTGGGAGGGAGGGAGATGCAAGAGGAAGAGATATGGGGACATATGTATATGTATAACTAATTCACTTTGTTTTAAAGCAGAAACTAACACACCATTGCAAAGCAATTATACTCCAATAAAGATGTTAAAAAGAAAAGAAAAGAAAAGAAAGAATTCCAAACAAGGCTTAAGAATCACAAACCAAAAGGAAAAGATTTTGTTGAAATTTTTGATTATATTTAAATTGGTAATCATGATAATGACAATGAGCCTTTGAAAGTGCTGTTCTTGCAACCTGGAATTATCTGCCCTCAGATATCTAAATGGCTAACTTCTATATTATATCAGGTTCCCTCCACAGAAAACACCAAGACACAGATTTCAGAGCAAGTAGTATATTTGGGAAGTGGTCCCAAGAAGAACAGATAGATGAATTATTTGAACAGAAACGTGGAGAAAACAATTCAGTTTGTGTAAGTCCCTGAACCCCTGGAGGCCTCTGAGAGACATGTGGATCAAAGAAGCAGGACATTATCTACCTACTCTCTTCCATCATTACTAGAAGATTACTTCTGTAGATGTTATCTCCCTAGCACCCCTGGGATAACCTAAGTGTAGAGCTAGCACACCCTGTTAGCCAGAGAATACCCACAGGTGAGAGTACCAATTGCTGCAGTAAAGAAGCCATTAGATGTACATAAGTGGTAAGTGCTGAGGGAACGTGGACCAGGCAACCTTAGTTGGATTTCTCTACAAATATCAGCTCACCAGAGCAGCTTTGCCTGACCACCTGGCATGAAATAGCATTCCATTTCCATAGTCATTTTCTTCTTAACCTGTTTTATATATCTCTTTATTTGTTTATAACCTGTCCCCATTCCTCATTAGAATGCAAGTTTCGTAAAGACAAAGATGTTGTTTCGTAAACTGCTATATCTCCAGCACCTAGAATAATGTTTGATACATAGTAGGTGTTCAATTATTTTTTGTTAAATAAATAAATGCATGAATTAGATGTCACTTCATAAACATAAGAATGACAAAAAGTAAAATCTGAGAATATCAAGCATTGTGAAGAGATTATATAAAGGAAATTATTATATAATGATGGTGGAAATATGAACTGGTGTATAATTTTGAAGACCAATTTGGTAATATTAAGTACAATGGAAGGTACACTTACCCTAATACCCCATTACACTATGATGTAGAAAAACTCCCACCCTGGTTTATAATTTACAGTAATTTCTGCCCATGCGTAAATACATCTACAAGAATGTTCATTGCAGAGAAACATCATGAGTATTTTATATATTCAAAGTCCTTTTACAAAAAACAAGCACTCTAGACAGTGCCTCGAGTTTATAGATTCTTCTTTCTTTTCCACCAAATGGAAACAAATAAGAATCACAGCTTAGATTTTTAAATCACTTCAGTGTTTACAAGGCATTGTTTCACTTGATCTTCATGACACTAGAGGCATCATTGGTGCTAAGGACAGAGTGGTAGACAGAACCTGGCTTATGTTATCAAGGAGCTTATTCGACAAGGGATCTAATCTAGGGAAAATATAATTCCATTTTACAGGTAAGGAAATGCAGTTTAAGAAGATTCATTGCATTGTCCAATGACAGGAGCAGTAGATCCAATAGTCAGAATTTAAACACATTTTCTCTCACTCTAAACCCATGCTCTTGTCCTTATTGTAAACTGGCTGTATTTTTAACAACAACAAAATAAATCTCTCCAAGTAATTAAAATTAAAAGTAATGAAATAATAATAAAAGTTTTGTGGTTTCTATACAACTAAGGTCAAATCAGAATAAGAACATCTCTTTTTCCAGCTTATGAAAAATCTTAGAGGTATTCATGTAAAATAAAGAAATAAAAACCTGAGTTTTCCATTTATAAAACTGAAAACACATGTGAAAGTATTCCACACTCTAAAATATATATTGTTTTCACTGGCAATATTTATGCAACATAACTTCTTTTTGCTTTAAGTGATTATATTCAAGCAATTACCAAATTTTTTAAAGTTAAAGTTAAATAATAATTCCACTATTAAAGAAAACAGGTAAAACCATTGCTTTTGTTATTTTTTTAATCTCTTTAATTTTAAATCTGAGAAAAAATGTTATTTTGTTGTAAAGGTTATTCAGGGATTAGAGGCTGGAGCTGAAATTCAAAGGTTTCTTCCAAATCTGACTGTAAGATTTTAATTACATCTTTCTGAAGATATTGGATAAGGACTTCACTACAATAGTTAGTCCAAGATATCACAGCTGGAAATACTGTCTTGCATTTTTTTTGGTTAGGTTTTTTTAAAAAAAAAAAATTATTGGAGTATAGTTGATTTACAATGTTGTGCTAGTTTCAGGTGTACAATAAAGTGAATCAGTTATACATATACATATATTCACTCCTTTTTAGATTGTTTTCCCATATAGGTCATTACAAAGTACTGAGTAGAGATCCCTGTACTATACCGTAGGTCCTCATTAGTTATCTATTTTATATATAGTAGTGTGTATATGTCAATCCCAATCTCCCAATTTATCCCTCACCCCCATCCCACATAAGGCAGTTGCTTTATTAGTACTCTTCAAGAAAGATCACTTGGTATTTCTAGAAGGTTTTGAGTCTTACAGTCCTTTAGATATCAAATGCACTAAGTTGAAGCTACGTTGAGATAGAGAAGCCAGTGTAGAGGGCAAATAGAGGAAGCAGAAAAAATAAAATAATTATTTGGATATCAAAACGCTCCATGTGGAGGAGGGTTGTAATCTTCCCCCAACTAGTTCTATGGCTTTGGATAAGCTTACCTAAATTTACTGTTTTTTACTTTCTCATTTGTAAATTGAAATGACAATACCTTCCTTATCTACAAGAGAGGTTTGCTACTAGGATTAGGAGAGCTAATATATAAAAATGCATTTTTAATACATATAAAGCTCCCAATATACATTGAAAATATTATTATAATAATATGGAAGGCTTAACTCAAAGGACTTCTTCTACATTTCAAATAAGTTAATGTGTGTGAAAATTCTGTCATTCATTCATGAAAAAATATGCATCATATCAACAAATACAAATGAATACCTGTAGTATGTCAGGTCTTATGTTAGATAGTGGAAATGTATAAAACAGGAAAGTATGGTTTCTTGAACTCAGCATTTTTTCTTTTTTGTAACATCTTTATTGGAATATAATTGCATTACAATGGTGTGTTAGTTTCTGCTTTATAACAAAGTGAATCAGTTATACATATACATATGTTCCCATATCTCTTTCCTCTTGTGTCTCCCTCCCTCGCACAATCCCTATCCCACCCATCTAGGTGGTCACAAACCACCGTGCTGATCTCCCTGTGCTATGCGGCTGCTTTCCACTATCTATTTTACGTTTGGTAGTGTATATATATCCATGCCACTCTATCACTTTGCCACAGCTTAGGCTTCCCCCTTCCCCATATCCTCAAGTCCATGCTCTAGTAGGTCTGTGTTTTTATTCCTCTCTTACCCCTAGGTTCTTCATGACCATTTTTTTTCTTAGATTCCATATATATATGTGTTAGCATGTGGTATTTGTTTTTCTCTTTCTGACTTACTTCACACTTTATGACAGACTCTAGGTCCATCCACCTCACTACAAATAACTCAATTTCGTTTATTTTTATGGTTGAGTAATATTCCATTGTATATATGTGCCACATCTTTATCCATTCATCTGTTGATGGACATTCAGATGGCTTCCATGTCCTGGCTATTGTAAATAGAGCTGCAGTGAACATTTTAGTATATGACTCTTTTGGAATTATGCTTTTCTCAGGGTATATGCCCAGTAGTGGGATTGCTGGATCATATGATAGTCCTATTTGTAGTTTGTTAAGGAAGCTCCATATTGTTCTCCATAGTGGCTGTATCAATTTACATTCCCACCAACAGTGCAAGAGTGTCCCCTTTTCCCCACACCCTCTCCAGCATTTATTGTTTCTAGATTTTTTGTTTTGTTTTGTTTTGTTTTGTTGTTTTTTTGGTACGCAGGCCACTCACTGTTGTGGCCCTCCCGTTGAGGAGCACAGGCTCCGGACGCGCAGGCTCAGTGGCCATGGCTCAAGGGCCCAGCCGCTCTGCAGCATGCGGGATCTTCCTGGACCAGGGCATGAACCCGTGTCCCCTGCATCTGCAGGCAGACTCTCAGCCACTGCGCCACCAGGGAAGCCCGTTTCTAGATTTTTTGATGATGGCCATTCTGACCAGTGTGAGATGATATCTCATTGTAGGTTTGATTTGCATTTCTCTAATGATTAATGATGTTGAGCATTCTTTCATATGTTTGTTGGCAATCTGGGAATCTTCTTTGGAGAAATGTCTATTTAGGTCTTCTGTCCATTTTTGGATTGGGTTGTTTGTTTTTTTGTTATTGAGCTGCTTGTAAATTTTGCAGAGTAATCCTTTGTCAGTTGCTTCATTTGCAAATCTTTTCTCCCATTCTGAGGGTTGTCTTTTCATCTTGTTTATGGTTTCCTTTGCTGTACAAAAGCTTTTAAGTTTCATTAGGTCCCATTTGTTTATTTTTCTTTTTATTTCCATTTCTCTAGGAGGTGGGTCAAAAATAATCTTGCTGTGATTTATGTCATAGAGTGCTCTGCCTATGTTTTCCTCTAAGAGTTTGATAATCTCTGGCCTTACATTTAGGTCTTTAATCCATTTTGAGTTTGTTTTTGTGTATGGTATTAGGGAGTGTTCTAATTTCATACTTTTACATGTACCTTTCCAGTTTTCCAAGCACCACTTATTGAAGAGGTTGTCATTTCTCCACTGTATACTCTTGCCTCTTTTATCAAAGATAAGTTGACCATATGTCCGTGGGTTTATATCTGGGCATTCTATCCTGTTCCACTGATCTATATTTCTGTTTTTGTGCCAGGCCCATACTGTCTGGATTACTGTAGCTTTGTAGTATAGTCTGAAGTCAGGGAGACTCATTCCTCCAGCTCCATTTTTTGTTCCCAAGATTGCTTTGGCTATTCGGGTTTTTTTGTGTTTCCATACAAATTGTGAAATTTTTTGCTCTATTTCTTTGAAAAATACCAGTGGTAGTTTGATAGGGATTGCATTGAATCTGTAGATAGCTTTGTGTAGTAGAGTCATTTTCACAATGTTGATTCCTCCATTCCAAGAACATGGTATATCTCTCCATCTATTGTATCATCTTTAATTTCTTTCATCAGTGTCTTATAATTTTCTGCATACAGGTCTTTTGTCTCCTTAGGTACACTTATTCCTAGATATCTTATTCTTTTTGTTGCAATGGTAAATGGTAGTGTTTTCTTAATTTCACTTTCAGATTTTTCATCATTAGTGTATAAGAATGCCAGAGATTTGTGTGCATTAATTTTCTTTCCTGCTACTTTACCAAATTCATTGATTACCTCTAGTAGTTTTCTGGTAGCATCTTTAGGATTCTCTATGAATAGTATCATGTCATCTGCAAAGAGTGATAGCTTTACTTCTTCTTTTCTGATTTGGATTCCTTTTATTTCCTTTTCTTCTCTGATTGCTGTGGCTAAAACTTCCAAAACTATGTTGAATAAGAGTGGTGAGAGTGGGCAACCTTGTCTTGTTCCTGATCTTAGTGGAAATGGTTTGTTTTTCACCATTGAGGACAATGTTGGCTGTGGGTTTGTCATATATGGCCTTTATTATGTTGAGGAAAGTTCCCTCTATGCCTACTTTTCACAGGATTTTTATCATAAATGGGTGTTGAATTTTGTCAAAAGCTTTCTCTGCATCTATTGAGATGATCATACAGTTTTTCTCCTTCAATTTGTTAATATGATTTATCACATTGATAGATTTGCGTATATTGAAGAATCCTTGCATTCGTGGAATAAACCCCACTTGATCATGTTGTATGATCCTTTTAACATGCTGTTGGACTCTGCTAGTATTTTGTTGAGGATTTTTGCATCTATGTTCATCAGTGATATTGGCCTGCAGTTTTCTTTCTTTGTGACATCTTTGTCTGGTTTTGGTATCACAGTGATGGTGGCCTCGTAGAATGAGTTTGGGAGTGTTCCTCCCTCTGCTATACTTTGGAAGAGCTTGAGAAGGAAAGGTGTTAGCTCTTCTCTAAGTGTTTGATAGAATTCGCCTGTGAAGCCATCTGGTCCTGGGCTTTTGTTTGTTGGAAGATTTTTAATCACAGTTTCAATTTCAGTGCTTGTGATTGGTCTGTTCATATTTTCTATTTCTTCCTGCTTCAGTCTTGGCCCTTTGTGCATTTCTAAGAATTTGCCCATTTCTTCCAGGTTGTCCATTTTATAGGCATAGAGTTGCTTGTAGTAATCTCTCATGATCCTTTGTATTTCTGCAGTGTCATTTGTTACTTCTCCTTTTTCATTTCTAATACTATTGATTTGAGTCTTCTCCCTTTTTTTCTTGATGAGTCTGGCTAATGGTTTATCAATTTGGTTTACCTTCTCAAAGAACCAGCTTTTAGTTTTATTGATCTTTGCTATAAATTCCTTCATCTCTTTTTCATTTATTTCTGATCTGATATTTATGATTTCCTTCCTTCTGCTAACTTTGTGGGGTTTTTTGTTCTTTTTTCTCTAATTGCTTTAGGTTTAAGGTTAGGTTGTTTATTTGAGATGTTTCCTGTTTCTTAAGGTAGGATTTTATTGCTATAAACATCCCTCTTAGAACTGCTTTTGCTGCATCCCATAGGTTTCGGGTCATCGTGTCTCCATTGTCATTTGTTTCTAAGTATTTTTTTTGTTTGTTTTCCTCTTTGACTTCTTCAGTGATCACTTCGTTATAAATAGTGTATTGTTTAGCCTCCATGTGTTTGTATTTTTTACAGACCTTTTTCTGTAATTGGTATCTAGTCTTATCATGTTTTGGTCAGAAAAGATACTTGATATGATTTCAATTTTCTTAAATTTACCAAGGCTTGATTTGTGACCCAAGATATGGTCTACCCTGGAGAATGTTCCATGAGCACTTGAGAAAAATGTGTATTCTGTTGTTTTTAGATGGAATGTCCTATACATATCAATTAAGTCCATCTTGTTTAATGTATCATTTAAAGCTTGTTTTTCCTTATTTATTTTCATTTTGGATGCTCTGTCCATTGGTGAAAGTGGGGTGTTAAAGTCCCCTACTATGATTGTGTTACTGTCGATTTCCCCTTTTATGGCTGTTAGTATTTGCCTTATGATTGAGGTGCTCCTATGTTGGGTGCATAAATATTTATAATTGTTATATCTTCTTCTTGGATTGATCCCTTGATAATTATGGAGTGTCCTTTTTTGTCTCTTGTAATAGTCTTTATTTTAAAGTCTATTTTGTCTGATATGAAAATTGCTACTCCAGATTTCTTTTGATTTCCATATTCATGGAATATCTTTTTCCATTCCCTCACTTTCAGTCTGTATGTGTCCCTAGGTCTGAAGTAGGTCTCTTGTACACAGCATATATATGGGTCTTGTTTTTGAATCTATTCAGCCAGTCTGTTTCTTTTGGTGTGAGTCTTTAATCCATTTACATTTAATTATTGATATGTATGTTCTTATTCCCATTTTCTTAATTGTTTTGGGTTTGTTACTGTAGGTCTTTTCCTTCTCTTGTGTTTCTTGCCTAGAGAAATTCCTTTAGCATTTGTTGTAAAGCTGGTTTGGTGGTACTGAATTTTCTCAGCTTTTACTTGTCTGTAAAGGTTTTAATTTCTCTATCAAATCTGAATAAGATCCTTGTTCAGTAGAGTAATCTTGGTTGCAGGTTTTTCTCCTTCATCACTTTAAATATGTCCTGCCACTCCCTTCTGGCTTGCAGAGTTTCTGCTGAAAGATCAGCTGTTAACCTTATGGGGATTCCCTTGTGTGTTATTGGTTTTTTCTCCCTTGCTGCTTTTAATATGTTTTCTTTGTATTTAATATTTGATAGTTTGATTAATATGTGTCTTGGTGTGTTTCTCCTTGGATTTATCCTGTATGGCACTCTGTGTGCTTCTTGAACTTGATTGACTATTTCCTTTCCCATATTAGGGAAGTTTTCAACTATAATCTCTTCAAATATTTTCGCAGTCCCTTTCTTTTTCTCTTCTTTTTCTGGGACCCCTAAAATTCGAAAGTTGTTGTGTTTAATGTTGTCTGAGAAGTTTCTGAGACTGTCCTCAGTTCTTTTCATTCTTTTTTTCTTTATTCTGCTCTGCATTACTTATTTCCACTGTTTTATGTTCCAGGTCACTTATCCGTTCTTCTGTTTCAGTTATTTTGCTATGGATCCCTTCTAGAATATTTTTAATTTTGTTTATTGTGTTGTTCATCATTGCTTGTTTCCTCTTTAGTTCTTCTAGGTCCTTGTTAAATGTTTATTGCATTTTCTCTATTCTATTGCCAAGATTGTGGATCATCTTTACTATCATTATTCTGAATTCTTTTTCAGGTAGACTGCCTATTTCTTCTTCATTTATTAGGTCTGGTGGGTTTTTACCTTGTTCCTTCATCTGCTGTGTGTTTTTTTGTCTTTTCATTTTGCTTATCTTACTGTATTTGGGGTCTCCTTTTCGCAGGCTGCAGGTTTGTAGTTCCCGTTATTTTTGGTGTCTGTCCCCAGTGGCTAAGTTTGTTTCAGTGGGTTGTGTAGGTTTCCTGGTGGAGGGGACTAGTGCCTGTGTTTTGGTGGATGAGGCTGGATCTTGTCTTTTTGGTGGGCAGGTCCACACCTGGTGGTGTGTTCTGGGCTGTCTGTGGCCTTATTGTGATTTTAGGTAGCCTCTCTGCTAATGGGTGGGCCTGTGATCCTGTCTTGCTAGTTGTTTGGCATAGGGTGTCCAGCACTGTAGCTTGCTGGTCGTTGAGTGAAGCTGGGTCTTGGTGTTGAGATGGAGAGCTCTGGGTGTTTTTCACCCTTTGATATTACATGCAGCTGGGAGGTCTCTTGTGGACCAGTGTCCTGAAGTTGGCTCTCCCACCTCAGTTGCACAGCCCTGACACGTGGTTGGAGCACTGACAGCCTGTCCTCCACATGGCTCAGAATAAAAGGGAGAAAAAATAGGAAGAAAGAGGATAAAATAAAATAAAGTAAGATAAAATAAAATAAAGTTATTATAATAAAAATTAATTATTAAGAAAATTTTTTTTAAGTTAAAAAAAAACTGGATGGACAGAGACCTAGGACAAATGGTGAAAGCAAAGCTATACAGACAAAATCTCACACAGAAGCATACACATACACACTCACAACAAGAGGAAAAGGGACAAAAATAATATATCTTGCTCCCAAAGTCCATCTCCTCAATTTGGGATGATTCGTTTTCTATTCAGGTATTCCATAGATGCAGGGTACATCAAGTTGATTGTGGAGATTTAATCCTCTGCTCCTGAGGCTGCTGGCAGAGATCTCCCTTTCTCTTCTTTGTTTGCACAACTCCTGGGTTCAGCTTTGGAGTTGGACAGGCCTCTGCATGTAGGTCCCCTGAGAGCATCTGTTCTCTGCTCAGACAGGACGGGGTTAAAGGAGCAGCTGATTCGGGGGCTCTGGCTCACTCAGGCCAGGGGTGGGGGGAGGGGTACGGTTGTGGGGCGAGCCTGCGGCGGCAGAGGCCGGCATGACTTTGCACCAGCCTGAGGTGCGCCATGCATTCTCCCGGGAAAGTTGTCCCTGGATAACTGGACTCTGACAGTGGCGGGCTGCACAGGCTTCCGGGAGGGGTGGTGGGGAGAGTGACCTGTGCTTGCACACAGGCTTCTTGGTGGCTGCAGCAGCAGCCTTAGCATCTCATGCCCATCTCTCGGGTCCGCGCTGATACCCGCGGCTCGCGCCCGTCTCTGGAGCTCCTTTAAGCAGCGCTCTTAATCCCCCTCCTCGAGCACCAGGCAACCAAGAGGCAAGAAAAAGTGTCTTTTCTCTTTGGCAGGTCCAGACTTTACCCAGACTCCCTTCCGGCTAGCCATGGCGCACTAACCCCTTCAGGCTGTGTTCATGCCGGCAACGCCAGTCCTCTCCCTGCGCTCCGACCGAAGCCCGAGCCTCAGCTCCCAGCCCCCACCCATCTCGGCAGGTGAGCAGACAAGCGTCTCGGGCTGGTGAGTGCCGGTTGGCACTGACCCTCTGTGCGGGAATCTCTCCACTTTGCCCTCTGCACCCCTGTTGCTGTGCTCTCCTCCATGGCTCTGAAGCTTCCCCCTCTGCCACCCGCAGTCTCCACCCGCGAAGGGGCTTCTAGTGTGTGGAAACCTTTCCTTCTTCACAGGTTCCTCCCACTGGTGCAGGTCCCATCCCTATTCTTTTGTCTCTGTTTTTTCTTTTGCCCTACCCAGGTATGTGGGGAGTTTCTTGCCTTTTGGGAGGTCTGAGGTCTTCTGCCAGCGTTCTGTAGGTGTCTGTAGGAGTTGTTCCCCATGTAGACGTATTTCTGATGCATTTGTGGGGAGGAGGATGATCTCCACGTCTTACTCTTCTGCCATCTTCTCAAATCTCTTGAACTCAGCATTTAACACAGGAGCGAGACGAAAGAGCAGATAATAATCAAAACTGTTTGCTAAATGTACTGGTTGCTTTAGAAGCAATTACAACTGGGAGACTTCACATAAGAGGAGATATTTGAGATGCATCTTAAAGAAAAAAGAGTTTTGAGTAGGCATAGGAACAGAGAAAGGCCAGCTCAATTTCAGAAAGCTATATATGCAAAAAGGTATGTGGCAAGAGAGATGTAGTATCTTCTAAAGAAAGCACAAAAGTTTAGTGGAGTAAAAAATTAAACAGAAACTAGTTTGTGAATCATCTTGCATATTGCACAAAGAATTTGGAACTTTATCTTGAAATGATGCAATGTTACTGAACAATTCTAAAGAAAGAAGTTAAAATTAGGTTTGTATTTTTAGTAATCGTACTCTATACGCAGGAGAAAGGAGCAGCCGTGTAGGAAAAATCCTGGAGTTTTTAAACCAGTTAAAAGGCTACTGAAATAAACAAAGTGCAACATAATGAAGATCTAAAGCAAGGTATTTGCACTGAGAGTAAATAGAAGTAACATTATAGAACAATCAGGAAGGAGAAGCAAAAATACTAATGGATTGATGAAAGGGAAGAGTCAAGGATGATGTAAAACCAACAATAAAAAGGATAAATGAGTACGCTTGAACCCAGCTTGATAAAATAAACCATGTTTCATTTACTGATCATTTACAACCTAAATACAAGTGTGATACTATGTACTTTGGTTCCAATGATAACTTCTACTTCCTTGTCCCTACAGATTAGTTTATCCATATTCACAAAAATCTTCCTGCCCCAATCCTACTATATTCAGTGTAGTTGTTGCTTCTATTGTCCTAGTCTACCTCATTCCTGAACTTTTTATCCTCTTCTGTGACTTCTAAAGATTTACTTACTAGAATTTTTTTAAACTTCTATTACACATACCCAAATATGTTTAAAAGTAAGTTTAAAAATAAAGATGTTCTTTTTTGCAAAGAAATATTTCTGAAAAATACCAATTCTGCCACACTATTCAAGACATGGCTCCTCTGCTACCTGTATAATCAGATTTGCTCTCTACTTCTTTGACATAGAGCACCTCCTTGGAAGAGGTTTTATTTCACACCCTGAGATGTGGCAGAAAAAGAATTTCCAGTATGAGCTTGACCTTTAAAAATCTCTGCCATATAACAACCATCCTAAGCATAACAATTTAGCCAATGATGTGATTTCAAATGTTCTCCCCAGATGCAGCCTTTTGGACTTTTAAAACTTAGCAGTCACACTGTAAGTCAAGGTGGCAGTATTATTAATATTATTTTATGATTAGTTTCTGACACAGAAGTACTTTACATAATATGTAAAGTACTATACATAACGATACTAAATATGCTTAATATTGCATTTTGTTAACTTTTTTCAATACAGTTTAATAGCTTGATAAAATGACTAGCACATAGTGCATGATAAATATGTAATATAAATTAATTAATGTCAATACTATAAAACTATTGGTCTTTTTTTTTTTTGGCCATTTTTATTTAGGTAATTTAATATGTGTCCACATGACACCATGTAGACATAATTTTAAAATCTTAGAGGCATTTAACAGTCATAGTTCTTCTTGATAGACACCAACTCTGGTTGTCTTAAGAGTGTTCAGGGAGTCCAAGGAAGGCTTAGCAAAGGAGAAGGGACTAGCACAGCTCTGGGGTGAGACAGCAGTAAGAGTATCCCATCACTCTACATAACTCCTGTGCTGTTACCACTGCCACTGCTTGACACAGCCACTGCCACTGGACACCACTGGCAGACTACCCCCAAACTTTATTTATTTCTTCCTCTTTGTATCACTCAAGTTACAAGAGGAGAGGAGACAGGGAGAATTCTCTGGGAAGAATTTAATTGGTTGAACACAGGTCACTTGCCCAAACCTTGGCTTCCAGGGTTTCTCCTCTGAGGTTCTCTGGTGGGAGGTGGGGCATTGCATCCCACCACCAGTATACACAGTAGAGATTATTCCATAAATGGGAAGAAGATAGTATTTTAGGGTGGAAGGAGATAGTATGCTTTGGAGATGGTAGTTACAGGCTGTCCGGTATGTGAACAGGGCACAGATAGAGTTGTAGGATTTTGAACCATTACTAAAGCTTATTACTTTTATTATACTACTTATCATACTGGTTTATATTAAGGTATGTCTGTTTCCTCAAGTGAATTCCTTCAGGTTAGGGAAGATGCATGCATTCTTTAAAAAGTAATTTTAATTATATTAACTAGTATTAATTAATAATAAGTAACAATGGAATACTAGTCAGCCATAAAAAATAATGGAATATTGCCATTTGCAGCAACATGGATGGACCTAGAGAATATTATGCTTAGTGAAATAAATCAGACAGAGAAAACCAAATACTGTATGATATCATGTATATGTGGAATCTAAAAGATAACACAAATGAATGTATATGCAAAGCAGAACAGACTCACAGATATAGAAAACAAATTAGTAGTTACCAAAGGGGAGAGGAAAGGGAGGGGGGCAAATTAGAGGTATGGGATTAAGAGATATAAACTACTATGTATAAAATAGATAATCAACAAGGATATACTGTACAGCACAAGGAATTATAGCCCTAATCTTGTAATAACTTTTAATGGAGCATAATCTATGAAAATACTGAATAACTATGTTACACACCTAAAACTAATATAATACTGTAAATCAACTATACTTCAATAAAAGTAAATAAATAAATCGGCCTTTTCCTCCTGTATCTGACTCATAATATATACCCCATTTTATGTAAGAATTCACACACATGTGATTTTAAAATGTTCTTTTGATATTTCATGTCTAATTATTTTTTAAGATCCCACAATGGTAACTCCTAATCAAAAGGGGCTTAAGAAAATTAAACAATGATTTTATTATATTTATTCCCAATAATCTATATTGCAAAATGTCTTAGGGTCATAAACTTCCAGAAGTCTCAACATTCCAACCCCATGTTGGAATTTAACCCAACACCCATTTGCTCCTTAACACCAAAAAATTAATGCTTTAGTCCCCTCAGTTTAATAATGCTCAGGCTAGTGTCTTCAGTTGTCTTTTAGCTGTTGTTTTTAATAGAAATGTATTATGCTTAGCTCTCTAGTAACACTTCTGATAAGTTATTGCTTTGTATTTGTGTTCTGTATAAAAATGAACAGTAGGATTCAAATCGTATTTGAGAGCTCAGAGTTCAGCCAAAAATTCAATTATGTAAATTGGAAAACAAAATGCCAGTGAAAAGAAAGCTAACCATTCAATGTACCTTAACTCAGATAGGGGCTGAAGGGGGGCTGTAAATAAGGAGAGAAAAAGAGCATTGCTGTAGCATTTGGAGGAGGACAGATATTTTTTACACTGTCTTGCAGTAATAAGAATCTTCATCCACCTTCTACCCGAAATGTATCTGTAGCCATGATTTGAACCATTGATCTGTGCGTATGCTTTATACTCTCTGGGTGGCTGTGCTTCACAAAGGCCCTGTTCTCTCATTTGTGTGGGTATAGATTTGTACTGCTGAACAAACAAAACAAGGCAGAACGCAAACAATCAATGAACCCTGGGGGGAGGGTTTAAAAGGCAGACAACTGGTTGATGTCCGGGCATTGGCACACAATCTGGAGGGTTTATTTTTATGAATGCACATTTCAGTTTGAAAAAGATCTTTGGAAAACTGGCTTTGGAAAGAATCTAAGGTATAGTAAATTTTTGTTGTTGTTGTTTTATTTTTGTTTTAATACTGGTTTCTACGGATTCTATGGATATATCTCAGAAGCGGCTTCAGGGGATGAGGGCAAAGGAGGTTGGACTCAGGGGGCCTGTCACCTTACCTTAATCATCACAGCATATCTTGTATCTCTTGAACACATTATTTTTCCACTTAATTGAGGAATAGATTTGTCTGCTAAAAACCGTTTTTAAAATCACTGATCTAGTTCAAAGTAATACTTCATTTTACAGCTGAACAAGGAGAGGCCAAAAGGGTTAAGTTAGTAGAACACTGACCATAGCTAGTATTAATAGAGCTGAGATTAAAATCCTCTTCTTTTCCAGCCTGTGTCTACCACCAGCTCAAGTTGCCTTTTATTCAGTTCACTAAGTTCTAGTCATTCCATCCTTGATAGTCAACCAAAGCACCCCCAGCACACAAATTTTAAAAAGGGGTTTTGAACTCTGAGTTAGGTTAAACAATCTAAAGAAAATAATAATGAGGATAAATTATAACTACAGAATTATTAATAATTTGCAAAAGATAGATGGATACGTACAAAACTTCTCTGTTAAAATAAGCAGCCAATGACCTCAGTTACACTTTTGGGAGAGCTCTATCAAGGAAGAGGTATATCTGTGTATAAAGAATAATGACTAAGTAAAGGAAAAATGTTGTAGACAGAGGAAAGAGCATAAAAAGATAGGAAATCATGTTAAGTGCATTGATGTATTTATCAATGAGGAAGGAAATTATTTCAGTAACTGATTAAAGTAAATGTATTCAGATAATATTGACAGACACTTTGAAATACAAAACATGATTCATATAATGTACCACCTTATCATTTCAAGAATGCTGATGTGTGAAGGACTAGTAAACTCCCAGAATGCTTTTTTATCTACAGGTTTTAATACCTGAGGTTTTGTTATATAAGGAAAAGCTTAAATGAGCTCTTGTAAACAGTTATTTCCATAGTGACCATAGCCATTTGCCAGTGAGAGGACAGTTTATGCCTCTGCCCTCCCTAAATGGCATGCATATTTTACTACAAGCTCTTGCCAGTCTGGTTTGTCTCAATAACTGATCCACCTCTGAGCCCAAACAACCATGCCACTCAATTTTAGTCAATTTGCCTCCGTTTTCCATCCTGTTTTCAGGTCACATTTGCTGTATTTAAAGCAGCTGTGTTGAATCAGCTGAAACTCAAAGCATTCAATGAAAGCCTTAAACATGTAACTACAGCTTCACATAAATATCTCTGACTTGAAGCTTTAATATAAAGTGCCGCACATACACACACATTCAATCAGGAAACAGTTCAGAAGTACTGCTCAAGTAGATAACAGTTGTCTGTTCTGTGAATTAACACTGTAGGTCCTTCTGAATAAGGTCCACTCTAGCGAAGCCATAGTGTTTTATCACAGATCTTCTTTTCTTAAGGTAAATTATTACAAGCTAAAAAATAATCCTGGCTAGTATTTTTAAAATAAGGAACCTAACTTTGGGCCCTTCCATTATTCTTTCACTATAACTCTGCCAAATCTAACTACTAATCTAAAAAATAATGAGGGGAATGAACAGAACAAAACTACTGGCCTATAAGAATTTTCTAGTAGTTTAATACATTGCAGTTGCTTGAATTATTAACATCTTGCTCTGAGAACATATATTTAAATTGAAAAGCATTGTCATGAAGCAGGAAGTTGGGAAAATAACATAACATTGAAGATCTACATGACACTGACTTTTTTGACAAAGCAGTTAGGATTAACATCCTCTGATATCACACAGGACCATCAGCATTTGCAACACGATTGTGACACAGCCTAAAAGCAAAATCTAACAGAGAGGAAGGCAGACCTGGAGTATAGGGCTAACAGGGAAGTAATTTAGTAGAAGCCAAGAAGAACAGCATCCAGGAAGAGTGATAAATTTGATATATGTCTAAAAGACAGAGATAAGAGGGGACTTTGTGGTCTTTGCACTTTGTTATTGATCTGCTCGCTGGGCTATTTAATGTGTCTGGTAATAATACATTATTTCCCCAGCTTCAGACTTAAAATGTGATAGTAAAAATTAATAAAGACTATTTTTTTCCTTTCTTGTGCATTTTACTACACTGCATTTGTCATGGGAATAGTAAGAAGTTACACACATTAAATTACCCTCTTATGAGCTATGATGATTAGTAATTTGAGCATCAGCAAAAGGGTGTCCATAATCCTAACAATTTAGCAGAGAGTCTTAATACACTCTCTTGAATTCTAAGCATCCTTGACTGCATGGATTTGTGGAGTGAACATAGGCTTTGAAGTCAGACAGACCAAGCTTAGGCAAGTTATTTAACCTCCCTGAGCTCATAATAAAATGGAAATAATAAGGTGTAACTCATAGGGTCATTGAAAACATTGCAGAGAAAGTTCTTAACAAGCACCTGACACTCACAAAATGAAAGCCATCATTGTTGTTTAAAGAAGCAGACCATAAAGAACTAACATGTATAACTCAGTGTTCTAAATCCTGGTTGTTCATCAGAATCACTTTTGAAATTATTCTAGAGACACCAAACCCCATCCCAAGAGATATTTACTCAGTAGGTAAGGTGTAGCCATCTCTATTTTTTAAAGAACTCCATGGGTGATCCCTATGTTCAGCCAGGACTGATAAATATCAGTCCTTTTATAAAAATATTTTCCAAAGTCAAAGAAGAACTCAAAACTTTAAAAGTGAAGAAGTCTTTAATAAAGAACAACACTTCTGTCTTCCTATTGTCATCCACTATTGTATATACCACATAGAAAAGGGTGTGTATATACAGATAAATGCTGACTATGGTTCTACAACTGATATATACTTTCATCAGGCAAAGGAGATTTTTTTCTAAATGGAAGATAAATATTTGAACCAACCAAATATTTGAGCCAAATAAAGAAGTTTATATCTATTTGATACTAAGCACAACTAGCTCTGTTTGGACTGCAGTCCAAGATACAAAAACAGGAGCCTGAACTCAGAACATCTGGCCTGTGCTTCTGCCTTGGATTCAAGAATCCTACAATATGATACGTGTAAATTTCTCTTGCATCCCTAGGCAATGTTGCCTCTTTCCACCAGCCCCGCCCTCTCATTATGTTTCAGAACAGCATCTGGAGCCTGACCAAGTTCATAACAGTGATCACAGTAAATACAAGCCAAAATTGAAAAGAATCCAACTGTGAATCAATATTAAGGTAAATACCACCACGCCTCTCAGACTGCAATGATGGAACACATTAGAACTGAGTGCAGGATGGTGGATCATGCACAGAACTCAGAGCAGCTGAGATCAACCCTAGGATTTAAATCTGAATCAAGAGGTATGCAAACAGACTAGGATAACATTTAGGTTTTTCTTCTCTGTATTCTTTTTCCACAAGAAATGAAGGAAACATTTCAATTCATTAAACATTATTCTCTTTGGAAGCTGTTAGGAGCAAAGTTTGATTAAACCACTACCATAAACATGTCAAAACAAACCTGTCAGAACCTTATGAATGCTTTCCATTCAGTCATTAATAATAAGAAAAATGGGGCTTCCCTGGTGGCGCAGTGGTTGAGAGTCCGCCTGCCGATGCAGGGGACACGGATTCGTGCCCCGGTCTGGGAAGATACCACACTGCCGCGGAGCGACTAGGCCCGTGAGCCATGGCCGCTGAGCCTGCGCGTCCGGAGCCTGTGCTCCGCAATGGGAGAGGCCACAACAGGGAGAGGCCCGCGTACCAAATAAATAAATAAATAAAAATAATAAGAAAAATGGCAGCAATCACTTTTATATAATGCTTACTATGTACCAGACACTGTTCTGTTATTCACATATTGATTCATTTAATCTTAACAACTACCCTATGAAATAGGTAATTTTTTATAACCCTGTGTGGCATGCCACCCAGCTTTTCCTTCAGGGAGGAAGGACATATTCCCTCCCCGCTGCTGGGATTGCTGCTGGAAGATGACCCTTTGCTGTCAGTCATCTTTGGAGATTGCCTTGACTGAAGAATACTTTCTTATCCAAGGTCATGCCACCTTCTACAGGCAGCTCTGATCCAATGATTAATTACAATGTGGGTGTAAAGTCCTGATCCTCTTGCCCCAGGTTGGGAAAAATTCAAAGATATCCCAGTTCCACAACTCTCCACGGGCTTGGCTGAAAACTTGCTTGGAATTATATCACAGCTCAAATTTTCCTTCTGCCCAAACCTCCTTCCCATCCTTCCTATTCATATTCCCAAAGCACTCCATAAATATTGATAAATGTCTTGCACACTAATCTCTGTCTCAGAGTCTGCTTCCCAGGAGATGTAACCTACAAGCAACTTACACAATTTGATCATCTTGACAACCTTTCAGAAACAGGTGTCCACTTGACATATGCTAGTGATGCTGCTGTACTTGTCACTCAGTATTTCTCATTGTCTCCTTCCCTCTCTACTTCTCACTCTGAGCATCTCACTTCATCTTCTACTGCCTCTGTTTCTATCAGTCTCACATTCAGAAACCTTAAGATGTGGCTGGTTACTTAGTTACTATCTAAAAAGGTTTTTTTCTATAAGAGAGAATGTCTCTTAAAGAGCCTGGTAGTCCTATGTCTAGCCTGTAAATAGTTGCTCATGTTTAGAGGTCAGATTTCTGAGTCCATTAAAACTAGCCAGATTAACAGGAACGCAAACAAGAGGACTGCGAATTTATGCCTAGGTAAATATTTCTACTTGTTTAGCTTGCTGAAGGACTTTAGATGTAAGTTGAATTTAGATTTTCTTTGATTCACTAATTTGCTAATTTTGAGATTGTAATAAGTCATTTTCATTGCTTTCCACTAACCTTCCAAATTCCAAAGAGTTGTAAAAATGTAACTAATTCTGCATAATCTCTTCCATTGACTTCCATTGTTTACTCTGCTCAATACCCCACCTTCTGGTGAATCTTTTTTGGTAAACTTCTTCTGACTCATACACCAATCATGTGGTACTGGTTGGGTCATCATGTTATTGTATTACTCTATCACTGCAGATGATGACTCAGAGGTGAGAATTTGATCTGTGGCAGGTCAATAAAACTTCTCTAGCATTTTCCTGGCTGGAACTGAAAACAAATATTATTCCAGCTCTAAAATACAGCCATCAGCCCCCAAATTCTCCTATTCATGGAGGATGCTGGTGTATAATATGAGGAGAGAGCCTATAAAAATGAGCACAGGTAACAAATATAATGACTACCTAATTCCAGTCCTAACCCAACTATGGCTCTTTCTCAAAAAAATTTTTTTTAACTTGCTTTCGATAACCCTCCATTATCTCCCATTAAGGATTAATCATAAGCTCCTTAGCATGAAATACAAAGACCTTCACAATATTACTTAACCTGTCTATCTAACTGCATCCTTACCTCCTGCTTATGATGCATCCTGTCCTCCATGATACTCAGTTCTAGTAATATCATCAAGTGCCTGAATGGTGAGTCAGGATTCAGCACAAACTGTGCCTTCTCTGAAAAACACTCCTGTCAGAATTAGTCACTGATCCCTCATGTTCTGATAAATCTAACATCATTCATTTGTGAGTCTGTGTCCGCTGTTATCTATGGATCATAGAAATTAAGATGTGAAGACAAAGTTGAATCTGAATGGAAAAAAAATCACAAGGAAAAGACATCTTATACATATTGTTTCACAGGCTCTACATACTCACTTAAAAAGATACACAGATAGAGGTTATTATATTTGCAAAGGTATCAAAAATAGAAAAATACTTGGATAAATTAACACTAAAAATTACATTTTGGGCAATGCCAAAGTGGTATTTCACATCTACCATGAAATCTCCTGTCTTTATCAGGGCAATCCCCTGGGACAACTGCTTATTGATACCATGCTTCCTCCCAATTCGTGTTCTTCATTCTGTTCCTTTTCTTTTGTTTGCTTTAGGTTTAATTTGTACTTCTTTCCCTAGTTTCCTAAAATGAAGTACAGGTTACTGATTTTTAAACTCTCTTTCTTTCTAATATTTGCATTTAAAGCTATAAATTCCCCTATAAACACTGATTTCTTCCCATTCCACAAATTTTAAAAAGTTGCATTTCCATATTTCATTCAAAATATTTTTAAAGTGTCTTTTCAGACTTCTGATTTGACTCAGATGTTCTTTAAAGGTGTGTTGTTTGACCTCCAAGTATTTGTGGATTTTCCAACTACATTTTTTATTGATTTCTAATATAACTTCATTATAGACTAAGAACATGCTTTGTATGATTTCCATTCTTTTAAATTTGTTAAGGTGTATTTCATGGCCCAGATTATAGTCTATATTAGTGAATGTTTCATACAACCTTCAGAAGTAGGTGTATTCTGCTCTTGTTGGGTGTAGTATTCTATAAATATCAATTAGAGCAAGTTGATTAATAGTGAAAATGCTGTTCAGGTCATCTATATATTTACTGATTTTCTGCCCCCTTGATCTATCAATCATTGACAAAGGAGTATTAAAGTCTCCAAATATAATTGTGGATTTTTCTATTTCTCCTTTTGGTTCTATCATTATTTTTCTTTTTTTTTTCCCCATGTATTTTGATGCTGTGCTGTTAGGTGCAAACACATTTATGATTATTATGTCTTCTTGGAAAATTGAGCCCTTTATTATTATTATAGCCCTTTTCCCCCCAATAATCTTCATGTTCTGAATTAATATAACTACTCCAGCTTTCTTTGGATTTGTCTTAATATGACATACCTTTCTCTATTTTTTTTAATTTTTACCTATCTGAGTCTTCATATTTAAAGTTTGTTTCTTCTAAACTACATACATTCAGGTCTTAATTTGTTTCTGTGCTCATAATTTCTGCCTTATAGACCATTCACAGTTAAAGCAATTATTTAAATATTTGGATCGATATCTGTCATTTTGACAACTGCTTTTATTTGTTACATTTGTTCTTTATTTTTTTTCTCCTTTCTTATTCTACATGGTTTGGTTTAATTGAACATTTTGTTAGATTCCATTGTGTATGTGTGTATCAATTATACTTTTTTTTGACAGTACCTTAATAGTTGCCCTGGAGTTTTCAATATGCATTTTTGACTCATCACCTTCAACTAACACTACACCACTTCACCTGTTGGTCAGATGTTCCCTCCCATTTCTTGTGACATCACATATATCATATATTCATTTCTTTATCCATATGCTAGAATCAATGAATACTACATTATTACTAGATTGTTTTAAGCAAACAGTTATCTTTTAGATCAATTAAGAATAAGAAAAATATTTTTTACCTTTGTTTATTTCTTCTCTGTCATTCTTTTTTATATAGATCTGAGTTTCTGACCTATAACATTTTTCTTCTCCTTGAGGAACTTATTTTAATGTCTATTTTAGGCCATATCTGTTGATGATGAATTACCTCAGTTTTTGTTTGTTTGCTTGCTTTTTTTTTTGTCTATGAAAGTCTTTATTTCACCTTCATTTTTGAAGGATAATTCCACTGGATACAGAATTCTAGTTTGGTGGGCTTATTCTTTCAAAGCCTTAAATATTTCAATCCAAACTTTCCTTCCTTGTATGGTTTATGAAAAAAAGTCCACTGTAATTCCTATTCTTTCTCCATATGTAAGGATTTCCATCACCATCACCACTTCAGCTTCTATCAAGATCTTCTTCTTTGACCTTGGTTTTCTGCAATGTGAATATGATATGCCTAGATGTGACTTTCTTTGATATTTATCCTGTTTGGTGTTCCTTGAGTTTCCAGGATCTTTTGCTTAGTGTCTGTCATTCTTTTTGGAAGGTGCTCAGCCATTATTATTTCAAATATTTCTTGTGCTCCATCCTCTCTTCCTTCTCTGTCAGATATTCCAATTATGATTATATTACATTTTTTAATACTGTCCCACAGTTCTTGATATTCTGTTCTATTTTTCATTCTTTTTCTTTTTGAGTTATGGTTTGGGATATTTCTCTTGACCTATCTTCAAGGTCATTGATTCTTCCTTTAACCATTTTTCAGTCTACTGATGAGCCCATTAAAGGCATTTTTTATCTCTGTTATCATGATTTTTATTTGTAGCATTTCCTTTAGATTTTTCTTAGAGTTTCCATCACTCTGTTTACATTATATATTCTTGCTTGCTCTTCACTTTTTCTATTAGAACCTCTGATATATTAAGCATAGTTATTTTAAATTACCTATCTTCCAAAATCTGGGTCATATCTTTGTTCTGTTCTGATGATTGCCTTTGTCTCTTCAGACTGTATTTTATATTGATTTTTTTTTGCATGCCTTGTAATTTGTTGTTGTTATTGTTGAAAGCTATACATATTACACTGAGTAATAGAAACTGAGGTAAACAAAGCTTTTAAGTGAGGGTTTATGTTAATCTTCCCAGGAGCTGGGATGTGTTTAATTTTGGCTATAAGTATATGTGCCAGAGGCTTCAGATTCCTCTAGTGTCTTTGTTTTTGTCTCCTTTCTTGACTTTAGACTTCCTTAAGTCCCTCTCCTTAAGAAGAGTCTGTGTATTTCAGCTTTTTTAGCTGTTACCCATGGTTGTCATGCTGGAACATTGTTGGTGTGGTGATAACCTTAGAATCTTATGATTAAATATCAGTCATTTTGTGAGTCACACAGATTTGGGGCTGTGACCTTCACAATGTGTCTCCACTGCTTTCCTCTTTAGCTTCTCAAGGCTATTTCTTTGAATCTGTAACTCTTATTGACTGTTTTTCTCTTTCCTTCGTTAGGTGAGAAAGGAAGATTAAATGTCTAGCAAAGTCATTTTACCTGGAGTATGGGTCTTATCATGGAAAAGGTCCCAGGTGTATTTCAGAGTTTATTCTTCCTTACCCCCTGCCAAAACTAAAGGTTCTCATTCTTCATCTTCAACTGTGAACATGGTGTAGTTCCTGGAGGTAAAGCCCAGGAAAATGTGGGAGCTATTTGCTATGAACAAAGACAATTAATAAAAGTTTGCAAGGAAAAAATCACCATACCAGCCTCTAAAGAGATTCCTAGTTCCAAAGAAAGAACCCAAGAGGATTTTGAAATAAATTTTCCATTAAAAAGTCCCTGGAAATGTGACAGATTATAGGAAGTTAGATGTAGTAAGCTACTTCAGTTTCTATAATTTTGTTTTCCTTATATAGCAAATGGCATTCTAAATCAGACAACTTAATGCAACATTATTCTGCTACCAACATTTGTGCTTATATTTTAATATAAAATTAAATTACACTTTATATATTTTTAAAATGTTATTAATTTTACTTTCAAATTTTTATACAATATTTTTAATGTTAAAGAAATTTTGGCTTTCACATGTTTATTTATTTATTATTATTATTATTTTTGGATTAATGGTGCTTATATTGTTTTTATTATATTATCTTTTCCCCCACTCCCACCCTCCGCCACTTTCCCCCTTGGTGTCATACATTTGTTCTCTACATCTGTGTCTCAATTTCTGCCCTGCAAACCGGTTCACCTGTACCATTTTTCTAGGTTCCACATATATGTGTTAATATACGATATTTGTTTTTCTCTTTCTGACTTACTTCACTTTGTATGACAGTTTCTAGAATACATCCACGTCTCTACAAATGACCCAATTTTGTTGCTTTTTATGGCTGAGTAATATTCCATTGTATATATGTACCACATCTTCTTTATCCATTCAGCTGTCCATGGGCATTTAGGTGGCTTCCATGACCTGGTTATTGTAAATAGTGCTGCAATGAACATTGGGGTGCACGTGTCTTTTTGAATTATGGTTATCTGTGTGTATATGCCCAGGAGTGAGATTGCTCGATCATATGGTAATTCTATTTTTAGTTTTTTAAGGAACCTCCATAATGTTCTCCATAGTGGCTATATCAATATACATTACCACCAACAGTGCAAGCGGGTTGCCATTTCTCCACACCCTCTCCAGCATTTGTTGTTTGTAGATTTTCTGATGATGCCCATTCTAACAGGTGTGAGGTGATACCTCATTGGACATTTGATTTGCATTTCTCTAATGTTTAGTGATGTTGAGCAGCTTTTCATGTGCCTCTTGGCCATATGTATGTCTTTTTTGGAGAGATGTCTGTTTAGGTCTTCTGCCCATTTTTGGATTGGATTGTTTGTTTTTTTTAAAATTGAGCTGCATGGGCTGTTTATATATTTTGGAGATTAATCTTTTGTCCATTGCTGCATTTGCAAATATTTTCTCCCATTCTGAGGGTTGTCTTTTGGTCTTGTTTATGGTTTCCTTTGCTGTGCAAAAGATTTTAAGTTTCATTAGGTCCCATTTGTTTATTTTTGGTTTCATTTCCATTTCTCTAGGAGGTGGATCAAAAAGATCTTGCTATGATTTATGCCAAAGAGTGTTCTTCCTATGTTTTCCTCTAAGAGTTTATAGTGTCTGTTCTTACACTTGGGTCTCTAATCCATTTTGAGTTTATTTTTGTGTATGGTGTTAGGGAGTATTCTAATTTCATTCTTTTACATGTAGCTGTCCAGTATTCCCAGCACCACTTATTGAAGAGACTGTCTTTTCTCCATTGTATATGCTAGCCTCCTTTGTCATAGATTAGTTGACCATAGTGCATGGGTTTATCTCTGGGCTTTCTATCTTGTTCCATTGATCTATATTTCTGTTTTTGTGCCAGTACCATATTGTCTTGATTACTGTAGCTTTGTAGTATAGTCTGAAGTCAGGAAGTCTGATTCCTCCAGCTCCGATTGTTTCCCTCAAGACTGCTTTCTCAATTCGGGGTCTTTTGTGTCTCCATACAAATTTTAAGATTTTTTGTTCTAGTTCCGTACAAAATGCCATTGGTAATTTGGTAGGGATTGCATTGAATCTGTAGATTGCTTTGGGTAGTAGAGTCATTTTCACAATATTGATTTTTCCAATCCAAGAACATGGTATATCTCTCCATCTGTTGGTATCATCTTTAATTTCTTTCATCAGTGTGTTAAAGTTTTCTGCATACAGGTCTTTGGTCTCCTTAGGTAGGTTTTTTCCTAGGCATTTTATTTTTTTTTGTTGCAATGGTAAATAGGAGTGTTTCCTTAATTTCTCTTTCAGATTTTTCATCATTAGTGTATAGGAATACAAGACATTTCTGTGCATTAATTTTGTATCCTGCAGCTTTACCAAATTCATTGATTAACCCTAGTAGTTTTCTGGTGGCATCTTCAGGATTCTCTGTGTATGGTATCATGTCATCTTTAAACAGTGACAGTTTTACTTCTTCTTTTCCAGTTTGTATTCCTTTTATTTCTTTTTCTTCTCTGATTGCCATGGCTAGGACTTCCAAAACTATGTTGAATAATAGTGGTGAGACTGGACATCCTTGTCTTGTTCCTGATGTTAGAGGAAATGCTTTCAGTTTTTCACCATTGAGAATGATGTTTGCTGTGGGTTTTTCGTATATGGCCTTTATTATGTTGAGGTAGGTTCCCTCTATGCCCACTTTCTGGAGAGTTTTTATCATAAATTGGTGTTGAATTTTGTCAAAAGCTTTTTCTGCATCTATTAAGATGATCATATGGTTTTTCTTCTTCAATTTGTTAATATGGTGTATCATATTGATTGATTTGCATATATTGAAGAATGCTTGCATCACTGGGATAAATCCCACTTGATCATGGTGTATGATCCCTTTAATGTGTTGTTGGATTCTTTTTGCTAGTATTTTGTTGAGGATTTTTGCATCTATATTCATCAGTGATATTGGTCTGTAATTTTCTTTTTTTGTAGTATTTTGTCTGCTTTTGGTATCAGGATGATGGTGGCCTCATAGAATGAGTTTGGGAGTGTTCCTTCCTCTGCAGTTTTTTGGAAGAGTTTGAGAAGGACGGGTGTTATCTCTTCTCTAAATGTTTGATAGAATTCACCTGTGAAGCCATCTGGTCCTAGACTGTTGTTTGTTGGAAAATTTCTAATCACTGTTTCAATTTCATAACTTGTTATTGGTCTGTTCAGACTTTCTACTTCTTCCTGGTCCAGTCTTGGAAAGTTGTGCTTTTCTAAGAATTTGTCCATTTCTTCCAGGTTATCCATTTTATTTACATATAGTTGCTTGTAATAATCTCTCGTGATCCTTTGTATATCTGCAGTGTCAGCTGTTACCTTCCCTTTTTCATTTCTAATTCGGTTGATGAGCCTTCTCCCTTTTGTTCTTGATGAGACTGGCTAATGGTTTATCAATCTTGTTTATCTTCTCAAAGAACCAGTTTTTAGTTTTATTGATGTTTGCTATTGTTTTCTTTGTTTCTATTTCATTTATTTCTGTTTGATCTTTTAGATTTCTTCCCTTCTGCTAACTTTGGGGTATTTTTGTTCTTCTTTCTCTAGTTCCTTTAGGTATAAGGCTGGATTGTTTATTTGAGATTTTTCTTGTTTCTTGAGGTAGGCTTGTATACCTATAAACTTCCTTCTTAGAACTGCTTTTGCTGCATCCCATAGGTTTTGAATCATCGTGTTTTCATTGTCATTTGTTTCTAGGTATTTTTTTATTTCCTCTTTGATTTCTTCAGTGATCTCTTGGTTATTTAGTAATGTAGTGTTTAGCTTCCATGTGTTTTTTTTTTTTTCCCTTGTAATTCATTTCTAATCTCATAGTGTTGTGGTCAGAAAAGACGCTTGATATGATTCTAATTTTCTTAAATTTACTGAGGCTTGATTTGTGACCCAGAATGTGATCTATCCTGGGGAACGTTCCATACACACTTGAGAAGAAAGCGTAATCTTCTGTTTTTGGATGGAATGTCCTATAAATATCAATTAAATCTCTCTGGTCTATTGTGTCATTTAATGCTTTTGTTTCCTTATTAATTTTCTGTTTCGATGATCTGTCCATTGGTGTAAGGTGTTAACGTCCCCCACTATTATTGTGTTGCTGTCGATTTCCTCTTTTATAGCTCTTAGCAGTTGCCTTATGTATTGAGGTGCTACTATGTTGGGTGCATATATACTTATAATTTTTATATCTTCTTCTTGGATTGATCCCTAGATCATTTTGTAGTGTTCTTCCTTGTGTCTTGTAACATTCTTTATTTTAAAGTCTATTTTACCTGATATGAGTGTTGATACTCCAGCTTTCTTTTGACTTCCATTTGCATGGAATATCTTTTTCCATCCCCTCACTTTCCGTCTGTATGTGTCCCTACGTCTGAAGTGGGTCTCTTGTAGACAGCATATATATGGGTCTTGTTTTTGTATCCATTCAGCAAGCCTGTGTCTTTTGGTGGGAGCATTTAATCCATTCACATTTAAGGTAATTATCGATATGTGTCTTTCTATTACCATTTTCTTAATTGTTTTGTTTGCTTTTGTAGGTCCTTTTCTTCTCTTGTGTTTGCCACTTAGAGAAGTTCCTTTATCATTTGTTGTAGAGCTGGTTTGGTGGTGCTGAATTCTCTTAGCTTTTGCTTCTCTGTAAAGCTTTTGTTTTCTCCGTGGAATCTGAATGAGATCCTCCTTGGTAGAGTAATCTTGGTTGTAGTTTCTTCCCTTTCATCACTTTATGTATATCATGCCCCTCCCTTCTGGCTTGTAGAGTTTCTGCTGAGAAATCAGCTGTTAACCTTATGGGAGTTCCCTTGTATGTTATTTGTCCTGTTTCCTATGCCACTTTCAATAATTTATCTTTGTCTTTAATTTTTGCCAATTTGACTACTATGTGTCTCAGCATGTTTCTCCTTGGGTTTATCCTGTATGGGACTCTCTGCATTTCCTGGACTTGGGTGGCTATTTCCTTTCCCATGTTAGGGAATTTTTCTACTATAATCACTTCAAATATTTTCTCGGGTCCTTTCTCTCGGACCCCTATAATGTGAATGTTGTTGCTTTTAATGTCCCAGAGGTCTCTTAGGCTGTTTTCATTTCTTTTCATTTGTTTTTCTTTTTTCTCTTCCCTGGCAGTGAATTCCACCATTCTGTCTTCCAGTCACTTACCTGTTCTTCTGCTTCAGTTATTCTGCTATTGTTTCATTCTAGTATAGTTTTCATTTCAGTTGTTGTATTGTTCATCTCTGTTTGTTTGTTCTTAATTCTTCTAGGTGTTTGTTCTTTAATTCTTGTAGGTCTTTGTTAAACTTTTCTTGCATCTTCTTGATCTTTGCCTCCATTCTTTTTCCAAGATCCTGGATCATCTTCACTATCATTATTCTGAATTCTTTTTCTGGAAGGTTGCCTATCTCCACTTCATTTAGTTGTTTTTCTGGGGTTTTAACTTGTTCCTTCATCTGGTATATAGCCCTGTGCCTTTTCATCTTGTCTATCTTTCTGTTAATGTGGTTTTTGTTCCACAGGCTGCAGGACTGTAATTCTTCTAGCTTTTGCTGTCTGTCCTCTGGTGGATGAGGCTATCTAAGAGGCTTATGCAAGTTTCCTAATGGTAGAGTCTGGTGGTGGGTAGAGCTGGCTGTTGCTCTGGTGGGCATAGTTCAGTAAAACTTTAATCAGCTTGTCTGCTAATGGGTGGGGCTGGGTTCCCTCCCTGTTGGTTTCGTGGCCTGAGGCGACCCAACACTGGAGCCTACCCAGGCTCTTGGGTAGGACTAATGGCGGACTCTGGGAGTGCTCACACCAAGGAATACTTCCCAGAACTTCTGCTGCCAGTTTCCTTGTCCTCACGGTGAGACAGATCCACACCCTGCCTCTGCAGGAGACCCTCCAACACTAGCAGGTAGGTCTGGTTCAGTCTCCTATAGGGTCACTGCTCCTTCCCCTGTGTCCCAATGCACACACTACTTTGTGTGTCTCCTCCAAGAGTGGAGTCTCTGTTTCCCCCAGTCCTGTCAAAGCCTTTGCAATCAAATCCCGATAGCCTTCAAAGTCTGTTTCTCTAGGAATTGCTCCTCCCAATACTAGCACCACAGGTTGGGAAGCCTGACATGGGGCTCAGAACCTTCACTCCAGTGGGTGGACTTCTGTGGTATAAGTGTTCTCCAGTTTGTGAGTCACCCACCCAACAGTTATGGGATTTGATTTTATTGTGATATTGACCCTCCTACCATCTCATTGTGGCTTCTCCTTTGTCTTTGGATGTGGGATATCTTTTTTGGTGAGTTCCAGTGTCTTCCTGTCAATGATTGTTCAGCAGTTAGTTGTGATGGCTTTCACATTTTTAGATACCATGGAGTACATCTCAGTAATTTATATATGTGTCATCGCCATCTGGTGGTACTGGCTTTACACTGCAGGCAAAAGGTTCTATAGGGCAGCAGTCCCCAAACTTTTTGGCACCAGGGACTGGTTTCATGGAAGACAATTTTTCCACGGACCTGGGTGGGGGCATTGGGGATGGTTCAGGTGGTGATGCCAGTGATGGGGAGTGGCAGATCAAGCTTTGCTCACTTGCCCTCCATTCACCTACTGTGTGGCCCAGTTCCTAACAGGCCACGGACTGGTACCTGTCCATGGCCTGGGGGTTGAGGACCCCTGCTATAGGGTCTTATATTTAACATCAATTTCCTGTGTGCCTTCTGCATTTTCTCCTACGGACACTGTGCTAAGAACTATTGCTGCAAAAACAAATGTTTCTTTTGCTAATTTATACTCTAAAAATGATATATATGTAATTATTACACTATGATAAAAGTTACAATAAAAGTTTGCAATATAACCTGTTTATTCTGTTTATTAGTAGACTCAATTGATCTTTTTTAGCACCTACTATGTATCAGACACTGTTCTAGACACTGGAAATGCATCATTAAATAAGAGAAACTAATGCCCTGCCTTCATGAAATTTATGTTCTAGTATAGAAGTTAGAAAATGAACAAAACATATAGTGTGTCCTATGGCAATAAGTGCAATAAAGACAAAAGAAGCAGAAAAAGGGGATAGAGTGCTAGAAATAAAAGTGGAAAAATTAAATAAACTAATCAAGAAGGATATGCTGACATTTTGCTGACATCTGAGCAAGGACCTGACAAACATGAGAAAGTGAACCCTACAGCTATCTGGAAGAAGACACAGGGAAGAGCAAGTGCAAAGGCCCTAGAGAAGGAACTTTGCCCATTTGGCTGTAATGGAGTGAGCAAGGGAGAAAGAGAAAGACATTCATAGAGGTGACAAGGAAGACAATGTATAAAGGAATGAAGGCTATTTAACGACTGGGCTTTAAGTGAGATGTAAAGCCATTGGGAGGTTTTGATATGATCTAGCTTATGTTTTTAAAATGACGACTTAAACTACTGTAATGAGAATGAAATATAAGATGTAAAAAGCCATCAGCAGAAAGACCTGTAGGATTGTGATACTCAAAATGTCAGTTCACAACTAGATGAGAAGTTTGTGACAAATATAAATAAACACACTGCTTCCTGTATTGAGAAAGTCTTACCAAGGAAAAAAGCTTGCTGAACTAAATTGTATGAATAGTGATACAGTTCATTTATATAGTGACATAAGCTCTTTTTTCTCCTTGTAGAGCAATAGGCCATTCATGGCTCATACTTTGAGAAGCACTATTTTAGGATATTATTGCAATAAGCCAAGTAAGAGATAATGATGTTTTAGACCACAATAGTGATATGGATAAAAATAAAAGACCGATTTGATATTGTTGTATCTATATAGATAGATATAGATATAAATAACTATATTCCTACATGCCCACAGGGTTTGCTGGTGCATTAACTTTGGGGTATACAACAACAACAGAAAAAGTCCATGAGAACAGCAACTTCTGATCCTGAGAAACTAGAGCTGCATTTATTGAAATGGGGAATACAAGGACAACTTTGGGGAAGAAATCAGTATTTTTCAGTTTGGGGCATATTAAGTGTGAATGTCCAAACAGAGATATCAAGTAGGTAGTTAGAAATATGGTTTTGGAATTCAGGGGCAAGGTCTGAGCTAAATACATGCCTATTTACATACATCAGCATATATATGGTACTTAAAGCCATAAGATTGAATGGAATCCCCAAATGAATGAGTGATCTCTACTCTAGCATATAGACTACAGAAATGATCCAAGGACTGAGCTCAGGGACACTTTGAAATTTAGAAGTCTAAACAGGGGTTGGCAAACTATAGATTTGGCCCAGAGGGCCAAATCTAGCCTGCAGTTTACTTTTTACAGTCCACAAGGTAAGAATGTTTTTTACATATTATAAGGGTTAAAAAAAGAGGAGAAGTAGAAAATGCAGCATAGATCACACTTGGCTCACAAATCCTAATTTACTTACCATGTGACCTTTTATAGAAGTTATGTTTGCTGACCCACTGGTCCAGAAGATGCAAGGAGGTGTCGTCAGTGAGGTAGAATGAAAACCAGGGGAGAGTGGAAGTTGAGTAAAGGCAAAGTTTTATAGTAGAAGGAATAATACCTCTGTCAAATGCTGATGATAGATCAAGAAGGATGGAAACCTAGAATTGACTATTGGATGTAGCATTGTAGAAGGCATTAGAGACCTTGAAAAGAGTAGTGTTCAAGAAATTGTGTAAATCAAAGCCTGACTGGGATAAGAGGGGTTGGAAACAGCAGATAGAGACTACTCTTCCAAAGAGTTTTTCTGTAAAAAAGAGCTGAGAAATGAGGCAGTGATTGGAGGGGTAAGTGGGTTTAATATATATATATATATATATATATATATATATATATATATATATATATATATATATATATATATATATATAAAATATATACATTTAAATATTTATTTTTAAGGTTGGAGAAATGGCGACTTGTTTTTATGCTTGTGAGGAAGACAAAATCAATGGAAGTTTGACACTGCACTGTTGAGAGGGGATAATTAACATAGAGATTCTCTCTTTTCTTTTTTAAGTTTTATTGGAGTATAGGTGATTTCCAATGTTGTGTTAGTTTCTGCTGTACAGCAAAGTGAATCAGTTATACATATGTCCACTCTATTTTAGATTCTTTTCCCATATAGGTCATTAGAGAGTACTGAGTAGAGTTGCCTGTGCTATACAGTAGGTCCTTATTAGTTATCTATTTTATATGTAGTAGTGTGTATATATTAATCCCAATCTCCCAGTTTATCCCTCCTTCCCATTCCCGCCCTGCCCCCCGTAACCATGTTTGTTTTCTCTTGAGTATGTGAGAGATAATGTGATCTAGTGATAAGTAGAGGATTTAGATAAGCGCTTGAGCAGTCCCACCACAGTAACATGGAGAAAGAGAGAGTACAAACTATCTGCAAGAGTACTGCCAAGTGGGAAAATATTGTGGCAGAAACTTGCAAAAATGACATTCTTATGGATTCTCTTTTCTTAGCAAGTGGAAGAACAGGCATCAGCTGAGAATGAGGATGAGAGAAGGATGTGGGAAATTTCAAGAAAGAGCAGATGAAGATGATTTCCAAAAGTGGGAGAGTGAATGACTAAGAAATATAGTATTTTTGCCATCCAGCACTAAGGGTCAACTTAAAGTAACTTGTCATGAGTTGAAAGACAGTCACCATGGTTTACTGCAAGGAGGAACTGAGTAGGCAGAGAGCTTGATTTAAATAGGGTTGGAGTTTTGTCAAGTGCATACAATAAATTGAGAGGAGGAAAATTAGTTGAATGTGATGAAAAAGAATGATTGCAACAATGGCCATGGAATGTAAGCTGAGTAAGAAAGAAACATGATGGAATATATAAAAATTCATTGAGTTGTACACATATTATTTATGCATTTTTCTCCATGTGTGTTATACTTTGATACATAAGTTTATGGAAATCTTTAAAAAAAATAATGAGAGGACTCCCACAGGGTAAAATATAGCTACAAAAAGAAAACATGGAATATAGGCATGCTGTTTTGGAGATTATTAAAAACAGACCAAGTGAGGGATATAGGGGCAATGAGAAGGAGGTATATGTTCTAAGGGAAAAATCGGAAAACAGAAGACTAGTTTCAGAGAGAGATTTAATAGAGAATGTCTCAGTTCATTCTATGAACTGTATATATAATACAGTCAGCAAAGGTATTCATATTACCATTCATGAGGAGGAACGGGTCAGTTCTATTTACAGTGCACACAGCAGTGCACTGACAGGCTACAGGCCTTCCTCTCGGTGCCACGTCAAACAATATGGAGGAACCACCTATGAATTCAAAGCTGGCTATGTGACTATAGGTTAGGGGTCAAGAGCAAAAACTAAAGAAGCTGATTTATTCTCCCAAATTAAAAAAGAAAGTATTACTGAATGTTGTTATTAAATGAAAGACAGACTCTTCTCAGTCTATGTTTATTTTTTTTTCTAATTTTGCCCCTTCAAAGAGAGGAAAAGAAGTGAACTTGAGCTTCAGTTTGCAGAATTAAATATAAATATCCAAATAGAGAAGGTGGAGAATGTCAATGCCGGGATAGAACAAGAGCTGCCTCCCCTGGTTTCTCTCTACTTCAGCTTTTAAAAGATACAGTTTCCTATGCCTAGAGGTTAAAATGGAGAGACTATTGTGTCACTAGCAAGCCAGACAGCAGTTCCTTCAGCACTAGTCACCTTCACAGTCTGTTCCAGAAACAAGGGCTGCTGCTGCTAGCCACAGGGAGTTTTATAATGTGGACCCTCGTTTCCTTGCCTGCAAGGCAATGATGAGCTTCTCCTGCCAGGATAGACTTCTTCCTCCTGTTGTTCTCAGCTTTGGGCACCATAACATTGCTTCATACTCTGCTTCCACATGGATTTGGAGCTTTTCTTCTTCATGTTTCCTATGGCTTGCTGGGTCTTCACATACACCCTTGGACTCTTAGGACATACACAGCACCACAGAGAGGCGTGTGATGAAGTCACCTAGAGTCCAGCACCTGCTGTGTGCAAAACCTCATGCTACCTAGAAATGTGAAGAATATCATGAGGTCATAAATCTTTCCCAGGATTAAGCAAATAAAACTTGAAGAAGACACAAATACTTATCTTGAAAACCGGGAAAACGACAATCCAGATTTTGTAAAGTCAAAGATGTTTCCTGGACTCTTGCAGGAAGGAAGTTGGGAATCATATTAAAGAGGCAATGGTCCCACTTCCACTCGCTTAAGTCATTCTGCACAGTAGGTTCATTGAATTGTACCTTTCTTATCTAAGAATTTCTCTGTGACAGAGGCTAAAAAGGGATCCATGGGACATAATGCCCTTTTAATTTCTTGACATTATTCCCAAGGGTCAGAATGCTCCTTTGCAATACACCCCTGATTAAGTACCAACCTATATAATATCTAACTCCCAAATAGTTCTGGAAGGGAATATCTATTCTAATTCCCAAATAGTTTCCTAAGTTTTACCTCTCTCCATTTCTGCAACCATTTCCCTAGTCCATTCCCCTGGATTTTCACATTAAATAGGTTCAGATTTTTAAAATATCTGTTGAATGTGTGTGGTTTGTCAGAGTCCATGCTAGCACTTCCTCAAGCATTATTTGATTTTATCTTTAAAACAAACATATTAAAAAAACAACACATAGTATTATGCTGTTTTTTGTTTGTTTGTTTGTTTGTTTTACAGATGAAAAATCTGAGCCCTTCAGAATGGTCAAATGATTTTCCCAACGACCCACAAGTACCAGGACCTGTGTTTTTCCAGAAAGACACTCTTCTCACCTATGAGTTTATCCAAATACTTTTTGAACAACTTTAAATATTCTGCATGTATCATCCCTGTGATAGTAAGTTTCTAATGTTTTTTTCCCCTTTTTATAAAGGTTTTATTATTACCTTTGATTATAGCTTACCACATTTAAGATTCTATTGTTTTAGCAAAATTCTCATTTAAACCCATGCCTGTTCTTTCTAATGTTATTAAAGTAACAAATACCAGTATCATAGGTCTTTAATTGCTAGGAGACACTAATCTTCTTGCCTGCTATGGTCAGACCTGGATGAATGAGAATCTGTAAAGAATAATTCTCTGCTAAAATAACAGCAAAGAGAACTGAGACCAATATTCAGTAAGAGGAAGACCATTTTACTAATGATATTAAAAACCAGAGGCTAGTCAATTCAGGGAGGATTGTAATTTAAATTTGAGGTTTAATCATTATTCACACTGTGGCCTGATCATTTCTAAGGTGTTTTTTTTTTTTTTTTTTTGAGAATTTTATTTTTTAGGACCAAATGGTTTATTAGAATTATTTATTACTTCCACATTATAAGTAAGAAAACTAATTTAAAGGCATCAAAGTAAAAAACAAAATAACATGTTTTTTAAAAGAATATGTCATTTATTTGACTGCAACAATAAGACATAGGTACACTATTCCTTAGTGATAACCATAAGGTTCCAATCATCATTAAATATTTTCCCAAAATATTCTAAATGTAGCCAAAACTAAAAAATGAACTATTCAATTCAGTCTAAGCTAGAGTCATATGTAGCAAATGAAAGATAATCTATAATCAAATCTTTATTATAATTTAGTAATATCACTTTCTAAGAGAAAAACTAATTATGAACTGTAGTAAAAATTTTTGTGAAAGACATTCACTTAGCTATCTAGACACACAAATTGAACTCAAAGTTATAGAAATAAATACTTTAATGATTTAGATTAATCCCTTCTTTTAATAAGGGATGAAAAAATGAGAACCTGAATCATTCAAGTGACTTGCTCAAGGACAACAGCTGGCCAGTAGATGAGTGCAGATTAGAACAAGTTACCTAATGCAAAGTCTAATGGTGGCTCACTTCCAGACTATTTTTTATTCATTTACTGAACAAATATTCATTGAACAAACAATATCTGCCAGACTCTGGCCTGCCAGAAATGCTGTAATAATAAATAATCAGGCACAGAACTGCCTTCAAGTAATTTTTAATTTAGTGAGAAGATAGACATTAAACAATTAATAATATAAATAATTTTTAACTAAAATTGTGATGAGTTATTCAAAGGACACATACAATGTGCAATGAGAGGAAATACTGCAGCAATCTGAGAAGGCTTCCATGAGGAAGTGACATTAGGAGAATAATTAGGAATACCCGGGAGAAAAAGAGGAAGGGAAGGTGGGGGAGAGAGGTCAGGAAGTGAGGAAAACCAGATTCACAGTAATGAGACAGAACAGTTTTCTGAAGAACCTGGGCTAGCAGGGGCTTGGTAAAAGCAGAAAGAAGCTAGTGTGGCTGAAACCCTGTGAGCAAGAGCAAATGTTATAAGAAATAAGGCTAATTCTAAATTCTAATTCTTTTTTATCGCAGTAAGAACATTTAACAGGAGATCCACCCTTAAAAAATTTCTAAGTGTACCATACAGTATTGCTAACTATAGACACCATGTTCTCCAGCAGATCTCTAGAATTTATTCATCTTACATAATTGAAACTATACCTTTTGATTAGCAACTCCCTATCTCCCCCTCACCCTAGCCCCTGGCACCCACCATTCTACCTTCTGCTTCTCTAAGTTTGACTATTTTAGATACACCATATAAATGGAATCATAAAATATTTGTCCTTTCGTGATTTGCTTATTTCCCTTAGCATGATGTCCTCAAGATGTATCCATGCATCCCACAATATTGCAGGATTTCCTTCTTTTTTAAGGATAAATAATAGTCTATTGTATGTATAGACCATATTTTCTTTATCCATTCATCTGTTGATAGACATTTAGGTTGTCTTGGCTATTATGAATGATGCTGCAATAAACATAGGAGTATAAATATCTATTTGAAATCCTGATTTCAATTTTTTTGGATATATGCTCAGAGTGGGATTCCTGGATCATATGGTAGCTTTATTTTTAACTGCTTGAGGAATCTCCACACAGTTTTACATAATAGCTTCACCATTCTACATTTCCACTGATAGTTTACAAGTGTTCATATTTCTTCACATCCTTACCAATACTTGTTATCTTTTATAAAATGATGGCTATCTTAACAGGTGTGGACTAGTATCTTATTTTGGTATTGATTTGCATTTCCCTGATTATTAGTCATGCTGAGTATATTTTCATATACCTGTTGGCCATTTGTATGTCTTCTTTGGATAAATATCTATTTAAGTCCTTTTTCCCATTTTTCAATTACAAAATTTTCTTTTCTATTGAGTTATAGGAGCTTCTTATATATTTTGGATATTAACCCATTATAATATATAGTTTGCAAATATTTCCTCCCATTTTGTAGACTGTCATTTCACTCTGTTGTTTCTTTTGCTGTACACAATCATTTTTAGTTTGATGTAGTCCCATTTGTCTATTTTTGCTTTTGTTGCCTCTGCTTTTAGTGTCATAGCCAAAAACTCATTGACAAGACCAATGTCATGAAGCTTTTCCCTATGTTTTCTTCTAAGAGTTTTAGTCTTTAATCCATTTTTGAGTTGATTTTGGTGTATGCTGTAAGAAAAGGGTCCAATTTCATTCTTTTGCATGTGGATATCCAGTTTACCCAACAGTATCTGTTGAAGAGACTATTATTCCCCTATTGTGTATTCTTGGCACCCTCGTCAAAGATCAGTTGACTATATACGTGTGAGTATTTTTCTGGAGTTTCTATTCTGTTCTGTTGGTCTATATGTCTGTCTTCATGCCATGATCTTTTAATTACTATAGCTTTAAATATATTTTGAAATCAGGAAGTGTGATGCTCTAGCTTGTTTTTCTTTCTTATGATTATTTTGACTATTGGTGGCACTTTGTGATTCCATATGTATTTTACAATTACTTTTAGGAGAAAGATTTACCTGTTCTCTCTTTTTTTTTTTTTTCAATAAGAAATGATTTAATGTAAAATATACAAATTTCTCAGTATGAGAACTTCCACAAAACAGGGAGAATGACAACTAAAAAAATGTTTCTTAAAAAAGAACGCTCCCCTTACCTTGTCCTTGCTACCCAACACTCAAGAACAAATCTGTACAAAACCACAAACACAGAAAAGGACCTTAGAGGATGTTACAACGGAAAGTCTTCAGAGCTAGTCTAAACTGCTCTCCTCACCAAGACCCTCCCCCGACAGAGCTGAGGGTTCCCAGGTCCAGCTAGGGAAAGTGAGTTTTACCTGTTCTCTTAAACAGGCAAGAGACCATGGTGGTTCCAAAATTTATAAGGAAAGACCAGTTATCAGAATCCAAAATACCATGAAGAGTGCAAGAGTTAAAGGAAGAAGTAACACCTTTGACTAGAGGAATGGTTGTAGGAATGGAGAGAGGTGAAAATCCAGGGAACTATTTGGGATTAGGAATTGCTATTGCTTAATTTTTAATTAGTATGTAGGAAATATATATCACACCTGGAAGAATAGTGATACCATTTATTGGAAGTATAGAAAATTTGGGAAGTAATATGTTTTGTTTTGTATATACTGAATTTGAGCTACTTATGAGACATTTATAGATATGCAATTCAAAAGAGGGGTCTGAACTGGAAATGCACATTTAGCATATAGATGGCATTCCAAACATAGATGTAGAAGATATTTCCCAAGGAAGTAAATGTAGTTAATAAGATTGAGCCCTGAGAAAGTCCAGAATTTGATGTTAAATTAGAAGAAACAGAGTCTAGGAATGATCAGTTAAAGAGATAGGTGGGAAACTAGAAGAGTGTGGTATCATGAAAGTCAGGGGAAAAGCATGTTTACAGTATTTCAACAGGGAAAGCATGGACGAATACATTAACAGTGCTCAGCTATTCGAGCGAGATGAGCTCATTAGGGTCTTTATGAAACAGTATTTCAGTGGTGTAGTAGGAGCCATCACATTGCAATGGTTTCAAAAGTTAATGAGAGAAAATTATAGTAACTCTAGGGAAGTTTGGTTGGGGCACAAGGGGAAAAATAGGGCAGTAACTATAGGAGGATGTAGAGGGCACAAAAAGCTGTTTAAGATAAGAAGTTCTAGAACATCTTTACTCTTCCTCATTTCCTTAGATTATTCAAACTCAAGTCAACATCATTTTTAGTTCTGTCCTGCCAGCATTTCAGTTCTAATCTCTGTTTCTCCTTGCTCTTGTGACTAAATGTCACAACTTATTCCCCAGTTCTAAAAATTGTTTACCATTTTGTTTCCAGGTGTGACACCAGTTTCTTATATCTTTAGGTGCTATTTTTAGTACTGGAACCTCCATTTCAATGAAGACCAATCTATATAAAAGATATTTAACAAGATGATTTTGGAATTTATGCTTATGCATCCCTGTACTCTCAAACCGCTTCCTTACCTGTTATCTCTGTTCAAATCCCTTCAGCAAAGGTGGACCCAATAATCTTCTTCATTGAACCTCTATAATTATACACTCTTTGGAAATCACTGCCTAACTCCACAAGCTTGAGGCTTTCATTCAAATGTTCTTAAGGGGGAATTATAGTAGTAATCTACAAAGTGGGGAGACACAGTGGGTGATGCAGTGAATTCTGGTATACAATTTTTAGACTTTCTATTTTATTTCTATTCATCTTAAAATATAAGAAAATTGAAACAACTAATATTTAATATTAGACAGTGTCACTTTTGTTGGATCCACATGTAAGATGTCACTTCACACACACACACAAACGTGCAGTGATAATTTAGGGAAAAAGAGGACAGTTTTAAGTCTGAAGTGTTAACAATCGTGTCACCAGAACTTTGTTCACTTTCAGTTTATGTAAAAATTTCCATTTTCTTCTTTTAATTTCAGAGAGACAGAATGGACAAAAGAGAAATAAAACCAATCTGTCTGATTTAAAACAACTTCTTTAATTAATACATTTATTTTAAAAGTTTTTAAAAATATAGAAATTTACACAAGTCATAAGTGTACAGCTCTGTGAATTTTTACTAAGGAAACTTTGATTGGGAAGTAGAACATTAGTAGTCCCAGAGAAAGCTTCCTCTTCACCTCTCCTAATCACTATCTACCCTTTCCAAAAAGGTAATACCTAACCTGACTTATTACCATACATATTAGTTTGCTGGTTTTTGAAATGTTTATTAATGGAATAAGATATATGTACTTTTTCAGTACCTGACTTCCTTTGCTAAGGCCTCTATTTGTGAGATTCATGCACATTTTAGGTAGTTCATTGCTTAGTAGTATTAATTTGTAAAATGTAGCACTATTCATTTGTTCAGTCTACTGTTGATAGAAATTGGATTGTTCCCAACTTTAATAACAATTCTATGAGCATTTTTGCACACGTCCTTTGGTACACATGTGCATGGATTACCACTGAGTATAAAGTCTAAAGAGTCCAATTGGTATACTGAGTCATTTATTATTCATATGTTCAGCAGAAATTGCAAAAAAAAAAAATACCCAATAATTGAAGCAATTGACTCACCATCAGCAGTGAGAGTTCTAGTACCTCTACATTCTTGTCAATAATTGGTATTATCAGTATTTTTAATTTCAGCCATGTTGGAAACTGTATAAATGTATTTCATTGTGGTTTTAATTTTTATCTCCCAGGTGACTAAAAAGATGGAGCAACTTTTTAGATATTTATTGAAATGTAAACTAACCCTCACAAAAAGGACAAATGAATTCAAAGTAGCCCATACAAGTAAACCAAAGATTAAAAATAATATTCATAAAGAGTTGTAAAAAACTAAGAAAATGGCAATGACAAATATAAGCTCTTCATCAGCTACACTTCAAAGGAGAAACAATGATGATTTCATCATACATGACTAGAAGTTTGCAAAAGTAATCAAATAATCAAGAAGACCATCTAAAAAGTTGATTTACTCTTTCTATGTTAATTATGAACCCCCTTTAGTGTATAGTAAGCCATTAGATATTAAATTCTTGTAAATCATGTACAGTACATACATAAATATATGTATATGGAATGTAGATACCCACTTCTGTCTTTCCTGTTAGAGGTAACATTCAAAAACTGTTTAGAGATCTTTGTACTATGGTTCTGTTGGACACCATAGGAAATAGATGGGGTTATCTCTGCTGTCAAATTTTTTGATGTTGATCAGAATGCTGTCTTATTCCACCTTTGAATATTTCTTGTTTTCAGGATCCTCAGTGTGATGCTCACCCCTTGACAGCTGTCCCTCTTGTTAGATGGTCCTACCAACAATCCTCTGTCAAGGCTACCAATCACCTGTAGCCATCTCTTTCCAGAGACCACACTGTATGACTGGACTTCATCCCCAAACCTGCCAATGAGTTTGCCCTCAACATTTATCTGTCTCAAATGGACATTGCAAATCTTCTAGGTTGTTGTTCTCCTAGTCTAGCATATGGAAATTCCTCAAGCCCCTGTTCCAACACCCTATAACTTAGCCTACACTTAAAATATAGTGAAAATAGTTTATTGACTGGGAGATGATAAAAAACATCTCCATTATATATATTTAATTCCAGAAAAAGAAGTGCTAAAATGGGGGGACTGAATTAGCCTTTTATTGATTCTCCTTTTCACTTGATTGATTACGTTTTACCTGATCAAATGTTATAGCTCAGAACATTAACTTTTAAATAGATCAGACTAAAATGCATATTTTAAAACTCAAAATATACTTGTCAAATTCCTATGTGGTTGATAAATATTCTATTTTTTCAGTTGTTGCTATTGTTTAATTTTAAATACATTGTGTGGTGAAGCTTCTATAATTACAATATTTTTTTCTTATTTTGTAAAACCCTAGCATATTTTTATCACTTAGTTATCCCCCTTTTTCTTTTAGTGACAATGTTTGAGTCCATCTTAACATCCATTAAATAAACCCCATTTAGTCTAGCTTTTTAATTTAACTTCAGTTGAAGTACTTGTAAAATATACCTCAAGATTTTTATTTTTCATAAATAATTGAATTTTAAATTATCATTGAGTCAGCAGTGGGGATATCTTCTGTATTTTCACTGAAAAGCACAGTAATAAAATATAGTCAAAATGCACTTATTTAGATCTGTGCATAATATAGTAATTTCCCAGTTTAATGTGATCCTCCATGTAGATACATTTCATTTGTGACTTTGATTCATAATCATGGCAAAATCAGACTTTCCTCCAAAGCCATTGTTTCCCTGAAGTACTTCTGCCTGTGTTAGGAAAGAACTATGATGAATTCTAAATAACTCACTCTTGAACATTCAGAAGATAAATACTCAAATCTTTCTGAAAGATGTCTTTTAAAAGTTTTGCTGAATTTTCTTTGTAAATAAAAGATGAATAAGAGATTTTTTCCCTTATAAATATCAGAAATAGATTGCAATTTAGTAAATACATTTATAACATCCTTTATCACACACCAAAAAGCTGATACGTGCAGAGTTTTACTCCCTCCCCAGTCCATTATCCACAAAAGAGAGAATTGCTGAATTATGCTCCCTTTTTTTAGCCATAAACTCTTAGTTTTCAATTTGGGCACAATTAGGAATGTTATAAAAGATTTTTATAATCTTCCCCACCCCCCTGGCTCAGAGCCAATTATCATGTTCTTTGTTCTTTGTATATGTATTATTCAAGTATTAGTCGTTTCCCTTGTTATTTGTTTCTTGCTCATATTGTGTTATAATAAATTGTGGCTGCACTCACAGTTATTTACATTCATTTTCCATAATGCAGCGGCACATAGTCAAACTGAGCTATTTAATTGGGTGGCAGTATGAGAGAGTATTATTCTTGAAAGAGGGTGGGTCCTGGGTCTGATATCAAAGTGTTCATGGTCAGGTCTGAATGAAGCAAAAAGTTCCTTTGGGGCAACAATTGGAGACACAGAGAGAAAGTTGCTAAATCAGATTTTAGATAACCTCAAATGCCAAAGACATATAAATACCAAAGGATTTGGAGTTACTGAAGGTGTCCCATAGCTACAGCCTGGGTGAACTTGTGCAACGTTGGGAGACAGAGTTCAATTATGGATCTCTTTTAATTGTCCAGCCTTGAAATATAAGTACCTAAACGTGGGTACCAGCAGTCAGAATAGAAAGGAAGGGATAGATGTGAGAAATATGTTAAAGGATGTGGCCATTGATTTTGCTAGAAACAGTGGTTAAACTTGGCTCCCAGCTGTGGGAGTGTACGGTCTGAAAAATGATGACATTATTAACTAAAAGGCAAGTCTGAAGGGAGAGAGATTTAGGGTGAGGGGATTATAAACTTGCTTTAAAAGTGTTGTGTTTGCAGTCACAATAAGACGTACAAATAGGGATACCAAACAGGCACTATGGGAACTGGAGAGGACAGAAATAAAAATAACAGCTGAGAAAATATCTTATTCCATCCTGATTTTAAGTACACAAAGAAAAACCCTGTAAAGTAGGAAGGTGTATTTGTGCACAGTTAACTCTCTTCTTCAAGACTTTCAGAGTGAATACCTGGAATAAGATCACTCTGTTGTCTAATCCACTTACTCCTTGATTCAACAAGCATTTATCAATCACATGATATACACCAGGAAGGGGAATGGTGAAGAAGAAACATATTTAAGATATAGTTCAGAGAACCAACAGAAATTTGTTATAGATTAGATTGCAGGAAAGGCTTTCGAAAAAATTTTAGACTTCTCAATCTACGGATTAAAAATAATTTTAGTAAGTGACAGGAAAAATACATAGAGAAATAGGCATTTGAAATTTGAATCCTCAGGGACGAACTATCCAGAGCTGTTCCTTCAACACTGTGATATCCTGAGTGGAGCTGTTATCCCTGGCAGTCTTATGCTTATTCTGGAGACAAGAGAATTTCATCAAATCCAAATAAAATGACTCCACTCCAGGTCACTCACTCATTTATCTATTCAACAAAGATTTATTTCATGACTGTTTGTGCCAGGCACTGTGCTTGGTACTAGATGTAGAGTGGTAGGTGACATCTCTCCATAGTGTTGTTTACAATATGGTGTCTTCACCTGTAACAGATCAAACTCTCTCTCAAGAGTACTTCCAGATCCAGATAGTCTCTGGATATGCCATTTATTCCTTCTATCTGTTTTCATCCCCATTACCCTTTCCATTATTTAGATATTTACAGATATGCCAACATCCTGTCAGTTATTAATCATTTAAGTCCTTCTGAGACTGAGAATTCAAAATACCCACTTAAAACACTTGAGGTGGATGAGTTTTCTCTGCCTAATGTGTTTCTGAGAAATAGAAAAACACTGTAAATTTTATACTGTTAGTTTTTATTAAGATTTTCTTTTCAATAACACTTCATACATAGGTAAATGATTTTTTTTTCATTAAACAGATATAATCTCTAATCTTTAAAGTATCAAGAAGGTAAAGACTTTGCAAAACATGCAGTTTCATTGGAGAGAAATTTGTTGCCAACCAAAATTGCTAAGAATGTATATTCAGACTTTAAAATAAAACCATCTTGTAAGGGGGCTTTTTTTCTTCCTGAAAACTCACTTATGTGTCAGTACTAATTGAAAGTAGTGTCCACTGACATTTTGGGCAATGACTTTTCTATCTGTTTTTAGATTTGACCTAAAAATAACCTAAGAAACAGTAAAGTAGCCTTTGCATGCCTGCAGGCAAAAGATCATCCTGTTCAGGGAAGAAGACCAGTGAATAAATGGCTTTATCTTTTAATTGATTAAATTCCCAACAGTTTTTATGTGATATACCCTTTATAAAGGTTAGAACTTCCATCTGCCTATTCTTTCATCTGAGACTCAGGAAAGTCTCAGCTGCAGATGTGGCACTCCCAGGGCAAAATGAGGGTAAGCTAAAGCTGCTTCCTTTCTAGTCAAAGACGAAGACAGCATTTTCTCTAAAAAAGCATATTTTTCCCAGCCAGTCTTTTACAAGCAGCTCACTGATTCCATAAATAAAGATCATCATCCTCTATAGGCTGGGCTTTCCCGGAGGTGACTTTGTAAGACCATCCCATTCTCTGATTTGTGTACCTCCTGAGACCAATCAAGGTCCCTTCTCTCTTCCTTCAATTTAAGTTTTCACAAAATTTAAAGATGAAAAAATAATGCTTAGACATGACATCTGAATCATGTTGCTGAACTCTTTCTTTACTACTTCATTCTTAAACTTTAGAAATTAAGTTGATCCCCAACTCTGAAGTTACAGAAAGTCTAACTTGTAAATTCCAATAGGAGAGAAATGCTACTTGGTTGTGAATTGTGAAATGAGTAAGCCAGACGATGTGGCTTACAGATCTAGCTTAGACTTTCCCTTGCTGAAGAGAAGGATGAGATAGGGTGGATACTGAGTAGAGAGAATCATTATTTCAAATACAGGGAGGAAACATAAGAATGGCTTATATTGAAAAATCAGAATGGCATATATCAGTTATAAGATATTTGAAATTAGAGATTGGATATTTATATCCTGCAGTGGCCAACACAATATAATAGGGACTACAGTAGTAGTGGTATAATAAATGTTAGTTAAAGAGCAAAAGAGAAGGAGAGGGGAAGGAATTATCAATTCCCTTGCTGTCTACTGGAAGTAAAAGACACCACCAGATAAAGAACCATAGATAACTGTGCAACAACCACTATAAAGAACAGCTATCCTTGACAAGACCCAAGATTACCAGAAGCTAGTATTCTAACAATATAGACACACTGATATTCCTGCTGTATTGTGTGCAATTTCAGTCTAAAATAAGAAATGTGCAGTTGTTTAGAACAGTAGTTGCAATTGTTTTCTCTGTTTTCAGAAATGTCTAATAGGAAAAATGACCCCACAGAGTCTGGGAGGGTCACACTTAATATCTTAGCAGTCAGGTAAAACTTAGAATAGGAGCAATGTGTTTCTGAATAAGACCCACAAAGAGGTAAATGATATTTTCATCCAAAAGTCTTGACAGTCTCACTAAAGCAATGTTGCTGCTCTGAGAAAAAAAGAAAATTTTAAGAAATTATATCAGATTCAATTTATTTGGAGTCAATTAAATAAATAAAACATTTCTGAACATAAATGGAACAGATGAAGTTAAATAACATGAATATGTAGAGATTCATTAAGAAAAAAATATGACTTTTCCAAAGATATGTAAGCTGAAAATACAGGCTCAAAGAAAGTAGTTTTTGAGGAATTTCTACATTTGCAAGAGTACAAAGGATTCAATGGTACTTGTTAGCAAGCAATTTATGAAAATGGCTTACAGTGAAGAAACAGGCCATTGAATTTAGAAGGATTAACAAATTGTAACAATAACCAAAAATGTGCTGTGAATGTAGAATACAGCTTTTTTATTTATAGTAAGTGGAGAAGTGAGAGACATAGAAATGGTTCTAAAAAGAATGAAAATAGACCTTAAAGGTTGAGTAATTCTAAGGAAAGAAGAATGTGTATACACACATTGTTAGTGCCAACATTTACTAAGGATTTACACAACATGCCAAGCTTTATGCTATACTTTTAGCAGATAATTTCTCGCTTAGTTTTAGCAACAACTGTATATAAAGATACTCTAAGTAAATCTTACAGATGATAAATAAGGTTTACAGAGGACAGGTTTCCCAAAGCCATGTAGCTAGTAAGCCACGTTTTCTAATTTAGGTTTATGTAGTTTCAAGGTTGATATTCTTTATCACTAAGCTTTGTTTCACCCTCTCTGCAATGATAATGAGTTGCCAAATGTGAAGTAGTGGAGAACATCATCACCATCAGGAAATTTGTATAATTGTGAGACTACAGGTGTATAAGGGTCATCAACACAAATGCTAAAGGCTAATGTCAAGGGAAGGATAAGCAAGATACTGTGAAAAGGGGAAGACGGAAGAGGCAAGAGATGACCCCCCCCCAAAAAAAATAGATGTCCTAGGCAGAGGAATCATATTCCAAAAGATACTATTTAAGCAGTACAGCACAACAATGGCCCAGAAGTAGACATAAAGCAAAGATCAGTATGGGTTCCAGAAGGCATGGGACAAGTGAGCTTCACTGGAGAAATAACAAGAAAAAAAGGAAAGAGAATTTATCGATTGCATAGACTCTGTTCACCATGAAAGAGGGCATCCAGAGATCCAAGTAAGAATCAATGGCATGGATGCAGGTGTGCTGAGGAGAGCAGTAAGACTGAGTGGGATGGTGGTAAAATTGTGACCTCAAGACTGAGAGAGACCCGTGGAACCTCGCTCCACTGCTTACCACTTCTGTGATCTTGTGTCAATTACTCTGTCTCTCCTTGCCTCTGTTTCCTTATAGGTGAAATGATAATAAACAATAACACAGTCCTACAGAGTTATTGTTTAAACTTTGACTCTGACTTCAGAGCTCTTATTACTTTGTAACCATCACATTCTAAGAAAGATGGAACAATATAAGAACTTATACCTTCAGCCTTTTGATCTTCTGTGTCCTATTATCCAGATTATAGTCCTCTTGTATTTTGTTTCAGCATGATGGTGGTAATAAAGTTTATTATACTATTGTCTCTATTTTAGTATAAATATGAAATTTTCTAAAATAGCAAGCTTAAAAATACATAATTCTCTAGAGTTCCATAAATCAGCAACACCCTCTGGAGAAAGCTGCTTGGCATAGATTTCTCCCCTCTAAGAGAAATGAAACCTAGTTTTTTCTCTTATCGTCTTCTACAAAGGGTGGTTTTATAAATGCCCTTGTTAACGTGTTTGCTCTCAGTAGATCCCACGAAAAATGCTGGGGGTGCCAAAAACCTGAAACCAACTGTCCATTGCTGAGATGCTAAGTAGGCAGGATTGCTAATTCATTGTGCTGCCTTTGTCTTTATAGAGGTCACCATCACAGGACAACCTGGAAAGAAGTGATACCTACCAGTGGGTAGTGATTATTCAACGTCATAATGTGAAGGATCGCATACACCATGTGAACACGAGCCAAAGGTGCTGACTATAGTGCGGTGTAAAAATAAAACAGGTCAGAGCCAAAAATATCTCAGCAACCTAAAGAACAAGACTGTGCTTCACTTTGTTCTCTTAGTTCTTTCAAGAGGAAAAAGTTATTTTTATTCATTCATTTTATTCATTTTTATTCATTCATTCACTGAGTCAGTCCAGTAATACTTATGGAGTACCTTGACACTGTTCTGAGTGCTAGAAATACTGTACTGAATTACACCAACATGATGACTTATATTGCAGGGAAAAGAGGTTTATTTTTCAGACATGAAGACAGATATTAGGCAATGTGTTGCTGTGATCTGAGGGAGCCCAATTCATAATAATGCTTTTCCCAGCCCTTGTTCTGAAATAGTAGAGAAATAGATAAGGAGTGAGGCAGATAGAGATCAAAATGTCAGCCCTATTCCTGATCCCTCCGATACATGGGAACAGAAGACTTCCTAACACTGCACCCCAGAATTAGGCATGTAATGTACCTACCCAGGCACAGGTACACCAGGACAATCATAGGCTTGCCTGCTGTCCTTCCTAGATGACCTGCCCCTGAAAATCTTGTGACATAGAGCAACAGAACAGAATCTTGGAGTTTACTATGTAATGCAAAATTGATTGCCAGAGTGACTGTATCAATTACATTGTTGCCAGCAGAGTAGGAGAGCTCCCACTACAATTCATCCTCTGAGTCAGTGTAGTATACTGATTACAAACATGGTGCAATTCAACCCTGCTCCCTGTACTCTTGGTTTTTGCAATGTGACGTCACAGCACAACTTATCAAGAGTCTATGTCTCTATTCCTTGAATCCTGGCTGGACTTGAGATTTATTTTAGCCAAAGGAATGTGGCAGAGGGGATGGTGTGCCTTTTCTGAAAGGCTGTGCATGTTTCTGCTTTGTCTTTTAGATACCTTGACACTACATGAGAATGAGTATGAGAATGAGCCCAAGCGAGCTTGCTCAGGATGTGAGATGATGCAGAGAAGAGCTGAATTTTCCCCAACGCCGCCATCCTGGTCTATCCAGTCCCAGCCTACTCACAGACTGATGGCTAACACATGACAAACCCAGGAGCGATCAGCTTAGTTTGGGCCAGATAAGCAAAACAGCTAAGCCAATCTCACAAGACCAGCATTAATTTGCTAACACTTTAAGCTGTTTCATTATACAACAATATTTAATTGATCCCTTGCTATTGTCATACTTATTTTCTTTGATTAATTATAATGTGGTAACTCTGGGATGACACATGTACATGCTTACCTAGAGACATAAAAGGGAATGTCCATGCCATAATTGTTTTAAAATAGAAAAAAAGAAAAAGAAAATAAAGTCAAAAACAAAATAAGGGATTTTAAATATTGTAATATTTTAAAAGTTGTAGACATATTTGGAACATTATTCATCATTAGAAATGAATACATGAGATACAGCTATCACTGTATCCAGCTATCACTGAAAAATTCAAGTAAATATTGCTGAGTAAGGGAACAAGTCACAAAAAATTAAAAAGTAGAACTCCTTTTATAGAAGAATGATAGCAGATAAAACTTAAAAGACACTATTTAAAGATCTTACATGTGTGGTAAAACTATTTTTAAAAAGGCAAAGGGATGATTAACAAATTTGAGAACACTCACTTCTGATGTGTGAGAATGGAGAAGATACTGGGGGGAATGCACCAAGGTCTTCAAAGATCCTGAAAATGTTCTATAGTGTAATGAGGTTTATTTTATGGTTTTCATTAATTCTATATCTAGGAGATAGATTCTTTGTATGTATATTTTGTAATAGTGTTTTAAATAAGGTGCATGGAAGACAAAATGGAAATGAGGGAAGAAGTTAGGACGCTACTCTAATAGTCCACATGAGATATGGGAACTTGACATTGTATATTACTGGTAGAAATGGAAAATGTCTATAATTTAAAGATGTGCAGCTCTACCACTGATTATGTGTCTTCGGAGAAGCTACATAACCTCTCTACTTCTCATTTTGTCTGTTAAGAAATGTAGGGAATTTTACGGCTTCCTTGGTGGCGCAGTGGTTGAGAGTCCACCTGCCGATGCAGGGGACACGAGTTCGTGCCCCGGTCCGGGAAGATCCCACATGCCGCGGAGCGGCTAGGCCCGTGAGCCATGGCCGCTGTGCCTGAGCGTCCGGAGCCTGTGCTCCACAACAGTGAGAGGCCCGCGTACTGCAAAAAAAAAAAAAAAAAAAAAAATTGTAGGGAATTTTAGTAATGAGTTAATAGATGTAGAGCTCTTAGAATAATGCTTCATACACTCTAGGCATGCAATAAATGTTAGATATTCCTATTAAATAATGAATCATTTGGCATAAGTTCAAACATCCACATTTTAAGAATTTTGAGAAGGTGGAACATGGACAAATCCTGATGACCATTGTCTCTACAGACCAGGACACTTGAGACAGAGTTGAGGGACTGAGCTTATTCATTCTAAATCTCCCCAAGTTTGGGAATAAATGACAATTTTATGTGATCCTAAGGAGTAGAACAATGAACCAGAATCTGATTCCCAAGGCAGAATTTTCAAACAGCAGGAGAAACAAATAGTTAATGTCGGAGTGATCTACTTTATGAAATAATGAGCTTCCTGTTACTGGATGGATCCAAGTTACAAATGAATAAACATTCAATCATGGTGCCATAGAATAAAGGAGGGATGTATGTCCAAACCCAGTAGGGTCCAGTGCAATGTTCCAGAGGCACAAGATGAGACTCAACTTTAGAGAGATTCATAAACAGAGCTTAGGCAGGGGCCAGGACCTCCATTGGTGGTATACAGTGTAGGACTAGTCAGTTAGGGACTGGAATATTAAAAAATGCAATGGATCAAAACTAAGGACTGGGAACCAAAACAGAAGCCTTAAACAAATAATAAGCATATCATTTGGAACAGGGAAAGAAAATACCAAGGAATGTTTTTCTAAGGGTGTAGTGGTACTCACAGCTATGAAGACACAGACTTTATTTTTTTTTAATGTACTATTTTTATGGACATATAATTCACCACTTTTATGTGTACAGTTCAGTGGTGTTTAGTATATTCCCAAGGTTGGGCAACCATGCACTGTCTAATTCCAGAGCACCTTCATCACCCCAAAAGGAAGCCCTGTACTTACTGGCAGTCACTCCCATCCCCTCTGTTCCCTGCCCCCATCCCCGGGCACCCACTAATCTACCTTCTGTCTCTGTAGATTTGCCTATTCTGGATATTTCATTTAAATTGAACAATATAACACATGTGGCCTCTGTGTCTGTCTCCTTTCACTTAGCATCATGTTTTCACATTTCATCCATGTTGTAGTGGGTGTCAGCATTTCATTCCTTTTTATGACTGAATACTATTCCTCTGAGTGGATGTGTTTAAAGAATTGGGGTTTTTTTAACATCTTTATTACAGTATAATTTCTTTACAAAGGTGTGTTAGCTTCTGCTTTATAACAAAGTGAATCATCTATACATATACATATATCCCCAAATTTCCTCCCTCTTGCATCTCCCTCCCATCCTCCCTATCCCACCCCTCTAGGTGGTCACAAAGCACCGAGCTGATCTCCCTGTGCTATGCAGCTGCTTCCCACTAGCTATCTATTTTACATTTGGTAGTGTATATATGTCCATGCCACTCTCTTTGCCCCAGCTTACCCTTCCAACTCCCTGTGTCCTCAAGTCCATTCTCTACATCTGCATCTTTATTCCTGTCTTGCCCCCTGGTTCTTCAGAACCATTTTTTTTTCAGATTCCATATATATGTGTTAGCTTACGGTATTTATTTTTTCTCTTTCTGACTTACTTCACTCTGTATGACAGACTCTAGGTCTATCCGCCTCACTACAAATCAATTTTGTTTCTTTTTAAAGCTGAGTAATATTCCATTGTATATATGTGCCACATCTTCTTTATCCATTCAGCTGTCAATGGACACTTATGTTGCTTCCATGTCCTGCTACTGTAAATAGAGCTGCAATAAACATTGTGGTACATGACTCTTTTGGAATTATGGTTTTCTCAGGGTATATGCCCAGTAGTGGGATTGCTGTGTCATATGGTAGTTCTATTTTTAGTTTTTTAAGGAAGCTCCATACTGCTCTCCATAGTGGCTGTATCAATTTACATTCCCACCAACAGTGCAAGAGGTTTCCCTTTTCTCCACACCCTCTCCAGCATTTATTGTTCCTAGATTTTTTGATGATGGCCATTCTGACTGTTGTGAGATGATATCTCATTGTAGTTTTGATTTGCATTCATCTAATGATTAGTAATGTTGAGCAGACTTTCATGTGTTTGTTGGCAATCTGTATATCTTCTTTGGAGAAATGTCTATTTAGGTCTTCTGCCCATTTTGGGATTGGGTTGTTTTGTTTTTTGGGTTTTTTTTTTGATATTGAGCTGCATGAGCTTCTTGTAAATTTTGGAGATTAATCCTTTGTCAGTTGCTTTATTTGCATATATTTTCTCCCATTCTGAGGGTTGTCTTTTCATCTTGTTTACATTTTCCTTTGCTGTGCAAAAGCAGTGAAGTTTCATTAGGTCCCATTTGTTTATTTTTGTTTTTATTTCCATTTCTCCAGGAGGTGGGTCTAAAAGGATCTTGCTGTGATATATGTCACAGAGTATTCTGCCTATATTTTCCTCTAAGAGTTTTATAGTGTCTGGCCTTACCTTTAGGTCTTTAATCTGTTTTGAGTTTATTTTTGTGTATGGTGTTAGGAAGTGTTCTAATATCATTCTTTTACATGTAGCTGTCCAGTTTTCCCAGCACCACTTATTGAAGAGGATGTCTTTTCTCCATTGTATATTCTTACCTCCTTTATCAAAAATAAGGTGACTACATGTGTGTGGGTTTATCTCTGGGCTTTCTATCCAGTTTCATTGATCTGTATTTCTGTTTTTGTGCCAGTACGATATTGTCTTGATTACTATAGCTTTGTAGTATAGTCTGAAGTCAGGAGCCTGATTCCTCCAGCTCTGTTTTTCTTTCTCAAGATTGCTTTGGCTGTTCAGGGTCTTTTGTGTTTCCATACAAATTGTGAAATTTTTTGTTCTAGTTCTGGGAAAAGTGCCATTGGTAGTTTGATAGGGATTGCATTGAATCTGTAGATTGCTTTGGGTAATAGTCATTTTCACAGTGTTGATTCTTCTAATTCAAGAACATGGTATATCTCTCCAACTATTTGTATCATCTTTAATTTCTTTCATCAGTGTCTTATAGTTTTCTGCATACAGGTCTTTTGTCTCCTTAGGTAGGTTTATTCCTAGGTATTTTATTCTTTTTGTTGCAATGGTAAATGGGAGTGTTTCCTTAATTTCTCTTTCAGAATTTTCCTCATTAGTGTATAAAAATGCAAGAGATTTCTGTTCATTAATTTTGTATCCTGCTACTTTACCAAATTCATTGATTAGCTCTAGTAGTTTTCTGGTAGCATCTTTGGGATTCTCTATGTATAGTATCATGTCATCTGCAAACAGTGACAGCTTTACTTCTCTTCTGATTTGGATTCCTTTTATTTCTTTTTCTTCTCTGATTGCTATGGCTAAAGCTTCCAAAACTATGTTGAATAATAGTGGTGGGAGTGGACAAACTTGTCTTCTTCCTGATCTAAGAGAGAATGGTTTCAGTATTTCACCATTGAGAGAGATGTTGGCTGTGGGTTTGTCATATATAGCCTTTATTATGTTGAGGTAAGTTGCCTCTATACCTCCTTTCTGGAGGGTTTTTATCATAAATGGGTGTTGAATTTTGACAAAAGCTTTTTCTGCATCTATTGAGATGATCATATGGTTTTTCTCCTTCAGTTTGTTAATATGGTGTATCACATTGATTAATTTGCATATACTGAAGAATCCTTGCATCCGTGGGATAAATCTCACTTGATCGTGGTGTATGATCCTTTTAATGTACTGTTGGATTCTGTTTGCTAGTAGTATGTTGAGGATTTTTGCATCTATGTTCATCAGTGATATTGGCCTGTAGTTTTCTTTCTTTGTGACATCTTTGTCTGGTTTTTGTGTCAGGGTGATGGTGGCCTCGTAGAATGAGTTTGGGAGTGCCCTTCTGTCTGCTATATTTTAGAAGAATTTGAGAAGGATAGGTTTTAGTTCTTCTCTAAATGTTTGATAGAATTTGCCTATGAAGACATCTGGTCCTGTGCTTTTGTTTTTTGGAAGATTTTTAATCACAGTTTTAATTTCAGTGCTTGTGATTGGTCTGCTTATACTTGAAGACACAGACTTCAATCTCATTTTTAATGAAGGAAATCTCTGTGGTCATCACAGGGTCCAGGGGATCTATTTAATCACAAGCTCCACACCTGGAATAAGCCAACATAGGAGGCAAGCAACACAGATCCCAGCTTTTAAGTATAGTCCTGGATCTACTCCTAAGTTTATAATTATTAAGGAATTAAGATGACAGAATAAGGGGGGAAATGTCCTATTCCATGGCAAAGAAATACATGCTCCTATTATCAGTAGTCACTGACTGGAAGGTTTTTTTGGGGTTAAACCTCTCTTCAACATTTTTCCAAAGAAGATATACAGATGACCAACAGCCACATGAAAAGATGCTCAACATTGCTAATAATTAGAGAAATGCCAATCAAAACCACAATGAGATATCACTTCATGCATGGCAGAATGGCTATCATCAAAAAGTCTACAAATAACAAATGTTGGCCAGGATGTGGAGAAAAGGGAACCCTTGTACACTGGTGGTGGGAATGTAAATTGGTGCACCTACCGTGGAAAACAGTATGGAGGTTCCTCAAAAAAATAAAAATAAAACTACCATATGATCCAGCAATTACACTCCTGGGTATATATCCAAAGAAAATAAAAACAGTAATTCTAAAAGATATATGCACCCCAATGTTCATAGCAGCATTATTTACAATAGCTAAGATATGGAAGAAACTTAAGTGTCCATTAACACAGCGGTCCCAAACGTTTTTGGCACCAGGGACCGGTTTCGTGGAAGACAGTTTTTCCACGGATGGGGGTTGGAGGGGAGGGGGCAGGGGGATAGTTCAGGTGGTAATGCGAGCGATGTTTCAGGTGGTAATGTGAGCGATGGGGAGCAGCAGATGAAGTTTCACTTGCTTGCCCGCTGCTTACCTCCTGTTGTGTGGCCTGGTTCCTAACAGGCCCGGTCTGCCAACCGGGGGTTGGGGATCCCTACATTAACAGAAGAATGTATAAACATGTGATTATATATATGAATATTACTCAGCCATAAAAGAATGAAACTCTGCCATTGCAAAAAATGAATAGACCAAAAAGTTATTATTCTCAGTAAAATAAGAGAAAGACAAATACTGGATACTATTTAGAAACTAAAAAATAAAACAAACAAATAAACATAACAAAATAGAACAGACTCAGAGCTAACTAGTGGTTACCAGTGGGGAGAGGGCAAGAGCAAGATGTAAGGCAGGGGCAGGCGATTAAAAGGTACAAAATACTATGTATAAAATAAGTAAATTACAAGGATATATTGTACAGCACAGGGAAATATAGCCATTATTTTGTAATAACTTTAAATGGAGCATAATCTATAAAAATAATGAATCACTCTGCTGTACACCTGAAACTAATATAAAATTGTAAATCAACCATACCTAAATTTTTAAAAATTCCCAAAACATTTACATAACCAGTCTGCTGTATTCCTAGAAGATAAGCAGCTTCTATGAATCCCTTTATTCAGAACCCCAAATCTGAGTTTACCCTATGAGTAATAACTGTATTTCTCTAAGATTGCATAATGCTTTCTAATATTTTCAATTTGTTTTTATAAATCTATTGTTTATATCAAGTGTAAATTATTTTTCTAAGATTTAAAAAGTATAAACATTTTCAATTGTCTTAGTTATTTTTATCCTTCTGTATTAAATAAATATATATTGACTGCCAATTTCATCTCCAACTCTATATTAGGCTTTAGGGATTCAGCAATAAACAAGACAGACACAATTCTTGCCTTCTTAAATCTTATAGTCTGATAGATAATACAAATAAGACTAATAACCTAAAAGTGTGATGAGTGTAATTAAATTATGCTACTGAAATATATTACAAAGAGCTCTAATTGGGACTTAGGTAAGCAACACAACGTCTCATAACTAAGTGGTGAAGCAGGCATTGTGAATTCAGCCCCATCGTATAAACATAAGCTAAGCTATTTAACTAATATTCATGTTCATTGTATAATTTTGGAAAATGCAGAAAGATGTAAAATTGCGTGCTAATATTTTGAGTTTGTAATTTTTTTTTTTTACTTTATATTGTTTACATTTGAGTGTTAATGAAGGCTCATGACACAACAACCATTTTCTTTCATTGTTCTAGATGGTATACAGCAAAATATGCCCCTTTCCTTGTCTTCCAGCCACCCCGTTCCCTGTTCAGAGGCACTTCTTATACTCATTTTCTTAAATACTCTTCCAGAAATTGATGAACGAGAAATTCTTGTCTGTTTTAAGTTTCAAGAGAATTGTCACTAATGACTTAATATAAAGTATAGAATATATAAGTATAAACAACATTATGCTGTAGAAACACCCTTCTACACTAGAATGCTAACTTTGATTCAGAAAAAGGCATTCACAAGTTTTGTTTTGTTTTGGGACATCGAATAAGGAGAGTTGTTTTTATCTTTCCTTTTACATGTTGATGTTATAAAATAAAACATAACTGTGGGGCTTCCCTGGTGGCGCAGTGGTTGAGAGTCCTCCTGCCGATGCAGGGGACAAGGGTTCGTGCCCCGGTCCGGGAAGATCCCACATGCTGCGAAGCGGCTGGGCCCGTGAGCCATGGCCTCTGAGCCTGCGCGTCCGGAGCCTGTGCTCTGCAACGGGAGAGGCCACAGCAGTGAGAGACCCGCATACCGCAAAAAAAATAAATTAAAAAAAATAACTGTGACAGGAAAAGAGGATTCATAAACATTTTATGTTCATTTCACTTGTCACAATTAGCTGATCATTTCCTCTACAAATTATTTATTGCATACATACCAGGTGTGTCTTTGTTCAGTAAACACCCAGTGACGTTTGTCAAGAAGAGAGTTAGAAATATTTTCAAATAATTCCACATTACCCCCACTCTTTCACCTCCTTTATCTCCTAAATAGCTAGGTGAGATCTGTCCAAAAAGTGTAGAGATTTGCATATTGTTGGCCTTGCCCATTGTTTTCATCAGTAAAATTTTATGTTGAAACTTTACTCTGTGTAGGGAAAGAATAGTGGCAGGAATAAGCAGGAAAGCTTTGGGAAAAGACTGCCTGGATGGTAAGTCCTGGTTTTCCCACTTTCTAGATGTCATATTGTTTCATCAATTAAAGAATGCACATTTTTTCACATTCTGACATCTCTGAAATTGGTTTCTTCAAAGTAGATGGCATAAGTCATAATTTACCTCCAGTGTTTTTTTTCTTGTAGTTTTAACATAAAATAATGATGCATCATATAAGGAATGGCACAATAAAGTCAAATAAAAATATGTTGACCTTGGATATGTTATTTAAGTTCCATTGCCTGTAAAATATAATTAATTCAACAGTCGCTTATAGACTTACGGTAAAAAATTAAATGTGTTATTACATATAAAAACATTTACAACTGTGGGAGGCATTTAGTAAGTTCTCAATAAATATTATCTATTTGTTATTGTGGGAAGATTAAAGATCATATGTACTAAGTGCCTAACACATCCTCGAGACACTGCATTAAATACCAAGCAAGAACGAGCTAGATACTTTTCCCTCTTTCTTTACATTCAATCCGCACAGCAGCATCAAAAGTTATATTATTACCTCATATAATAATAGGTAATAAAAGGTAAGTATACAGCAAGTTACTTCTTAAAAATTAAATAACGAATGTAGCAAAACAATGATTTAATTGCAGATTTTTTCTGACTCACATCTTTTAAAAAATTGCTTAAATTCCTTATAAAATTCATTAATATGTCTCATAATGGCATTCAAGCTAATTAGAACAGGAAAAATGTTCATGCCTAGAAGTTGTAAACATCACTAACACTTTCATCCCATCTTGCTCTGATATCATATTCACAGCCGAAAATTTATTCCAACTGAGATAACATATGACAAATTCCCAACTAAATCCAAATAATTTCATTTTCTAAAACTTTAAAACTTCAAAAAGTGTTTAAATCTTATGGGTATTTCAAAATATATATGTGTATCACATTCTAGTAAATAACTGAATAACAAGCTGCAAACAACACAAATAGAAATGTTAAGGGCAATTTCCTTTGATTTTGACAGAATCAATTTGGCCGATCAGAAAGTAGATCATAGAACATGTCAACTGATTGTTATAAATCTTGTTAAAAAATGGTATCCTATTGAATATATCAAGTTTATCTAAAATGCATTTGTCTGCTGACACATTGTGAAATAGACTGCTGGGATCGATATAAGAACTGCTGAGAGACTGAAATCTTTGAAATATTCACCATCAATTTTTTAATCTGCTATTTAGCAACGAAGCTTTTATATCATGATGGCCAGACTGAATATGTAATTCATGAGTTAATGAAATGTCAAGGAGAAATGCAGGCAATAATTTGCTTATTTAAATATACTGTTTCATTAACGAGTGACTGTAACACTTGTATATAAAATTCTGATAGTGACTGTCTTAATCTTCGGTCAACATCTTAATAGCCTTATATTTGTTACCCCAAATTTGTCTTCTAATAAATCAATCTTTAAGGGCTCTAGCTTCTAATTACATGTTTACACTTATTTGTTATCTCAACTTATAATGAAGATGAAGCCTATTAGAGCAAGCAGTTCATTGCAAGTTCAAACACTGAGGAACCATAATTCAGTAATTCAGCAAGCAGAACTGATGCTCAAAAAGTGACCAAAGGCAATGCTAGTTCATGCCAATACATGGAATCCTAATGATGCCTTTGAACTTTCCCATTCATGTTCCAAATCCTGAGTCAAGGTTTTAGATCTCTTCTAATTTCTGCTTTTATCCCCTTCTGCCAACAGGAATTCATTATCTACCCACTAAGTAAAAGCAAATAATTGCACAAAATAAACAGGGAGATAATTAATTAGTATAAGAAACACTAAGCAATTACTTTAACAAGCTAAAATAGGAAGGAAAGCCATTCTGTCCCTTTACTCATAATTGAAGATTTCTTCCTAAAGACAAGAGAGAAACATCTTGTGCTAACATGAGCACAGATGGGCATATACATATATAGGATGAAATTGAACTGTAGTACTGGGATTGATGACCAACACCAATGAGTTTTCCTTCACTGAGAAGAACTCTCAGTGATATTTTGCTTTTGTATTTACTTTTTATTCCTAAGTAACTGCATGAAAAGAGCCATAGCCTGGGATAGAGAGAGATTTCATGCACTGAAATGAATTTGGGAAAGCTGGATTCAAACGATACAACCTCTGATACCTTCACCATGTCCCTAACCCAAGATTTCACTGTTTTTCCCTGTTAACCAAGTGATTGGAAATTAAAATTATCAGGGCTCTTTCAATGTTAACAAAAGTTTAAAATTCTAGTCTGTCTTCTGAAGAAATAAGTGGTTGAAATAAAAGGAAGATCAAGAGGGAGAGGGCATTAGAAATTAAATTTGGATAAGTCCTTGTTGCAAAAAGGGAAGGAGTTCCAATTTGAGTTTCTGACAATTTTAGAAGGACTAAAGGGTAAAAGAGATCTTAGAGGTCTCAAGAAGAATTATGGCCTTCAAAACCAAAGGATGTTGAGTCATTTTGGGAAAAACAAAAGTCATTAACACTGAGCTGTTTCTCATTTTATATTCTGTAAAAACAGTAACATAACTCATAGCTGTATTATCGAAATCACTTCTAGCTCTTAGGAGCAGATTATTCTCTTATTCCTTAAGAGTTTACTTAGATAACCCTGTAGAATAAGAAGAAACTTTTTAATTTTCCTTTTCCTCCAAATATAATTAATGTTTATAGCATCTTACACATACTTTTACAATCATATCAACTCCAAGAGGCATATTTTCTCCCCTACAAATTAGAATTCTGCTACAGGCAGTGCTCACAGTATAAAGCTCAAACTTCCATTTCAAGAGAGCCACCAAATTCAAACAAGAATATGAAAAAAATATTCAACTATCTATTTAGCATGACATGAAAATAAGAATTGATGAAAAGGATGCAATGAAATTGGCAGCTTTAATAAATAATTGGGGAACTCTGTGGGTTTGAGAAAGCTCTTCCTCTGTTTGTTAGAATTGTCTGCAGAACATTTCAGGAATAAAAGGAATAACTTCTTCACTACTCTTTGAGACCGTCTGAAGGCTCTAAAAGTATTTGATAGAAAGTTATCTTGTATCTGTGGCAGTAATAGACAAATACTGAACATCAAAATTGAGAATGTGACAAATATTGTGACGCAATTGTACAACCACAGTGACATACACAATAAAGTACTAGACATAAAGAAAAACACTCTGACAAGGATGTCAAGTGCAGACACTTTCATATCAAAAGAGACAACAAAATACAATTACAGTACAGGAAGAACATTTTCAAAAGGCAGAGAGAAAAGAGAAAGGCCTTAGAATAAAATGCCAAGACTTCAGAGTGAATTTAACAGAAAGCAAGACTGATGTCCCTTTGGCTGCAACATTGACAGTGACATAATTGACACACTCTTGGGGAAAAAAAGATAATTGGTTTCATCAAACAGAGGAGAAAAACTGTCATCAGGAAAGCAGTGACAGAAGTCATGGTAGATGCCCAGCCATTGCAGAAGAGCAAACACCTGCTCTAGCTGTGAGAGGCCAAGCAATATGATCATGTGTTCCTTGGAGCAGAGCACAGACCACAGACCCAAAGATAAACATCACCTAATATGTTTCTAGTTTCTCAACTTACAGTTGAGAAACTGGGTTTTCAGTTGAGAAAATGGGTTTTAATATAACATTAATTTATGTCCAATGGATATTGCTGGGAATTAAGTATCACAGTAGCTCTCAATCAAACTCCATTTCCAGACAGCAACAATAATGCCTACCTTTTGACTAAGCAGCTTTGTGTGGCCAATTTATATAAGTGTAACAAAATCATTTTTATTAAAAAAAAAAAGGCAGTTCTTGGTAGTTGACCTATTGGAAGCAATAAATTCAGGCATTGGATTCATGAGTCTAAATGCATTCTATAATGTGAGACTACTTAAATTTTAATCTGGTGCTGCCCTTAGATATATTACATGCATTTCTCCCCCCTGTAAAAAACTGTCCATCTATTTGTGTAATGTCTATATATTAGTAGAGGAAGGTGGGGGTAAGGGAGCTAAGGTTATGGGATATCATTAAATAAGTTAACTATCTTAACTGAACTGATAGTTGTATAGATGATGGATAATGTCAATATTAAAACAAACATAATAGTTTTCATGGTTACTAGACAATCACTGAGAATGTTTTTCCTGCTGGAAAATATTGTGTCTTACACTCTATTACCTTCCCCAGTAAAATATCAAGTTTAATTTCCAAATCTATTTTAGCCAAACTATTTTGAACTGGAGGTTTCTAAGATGGAGAAGATTACAAATACAATGATTTAGCAACGTGTTAATGGGATAATAAAGGAATAAAACTGAAAATATTTTAAACTGCTGGAGAAGCAAGAACAAAATACTTTTATTCATGAAATAGTCATGATAATTATTAGAAAGGCAGCCAAAATCAATGGGACCTGACTTGCTCTTCACCTCTGTTCTATTTATATTCTTACTGATAAATACTCTGGCTCTCTCTCCTCTATACTATATGTAAACTGCCATTTTGCTCCTGAGTATTTGGAAAACTTCATTCCATCATCAGAAAGAATCCTACCTTCCTTGGAGCTAAGCAGAAAAACCTGAAGTTGAGAGAAAGATGAAAACATTTCTCTACTCTCCCCCTCAGGTCACCTCCCTTTTCTCTCTCTGTTTCCTGCATGGTACCAGCTGCATCTTGCAGTTGTCCCCTATACTTCACCTGGGAGAACCCAGTTTAGCCTGGATCCTCACACACCTTAAAGTGAATTATTTACATGGCAAACAGAACTTTCTCTTGCTATTATTAATCAGCTTTCATAAAATTCCTTTGCTGTCTCCTTATGCTATAAACCACTTAGGGTAAGATTGAGACGAGACAAGGAGTGAAGGAGGCAGACAACTTCATGCCTACTTCACCTACCCCTCACTTGCAGCACGGTATTGTGATCAAGCCTATAGTGTCTAAAGCAGTCTTCCTGGATTCAAATCCAGGCTCCACTTTTCATCATTTGTGTGACTGTGATTTGTCTGTTTTTCATTATTTAGCATTTCTTGGCCTCAGTTTCCTCATCTGTAGAATGGAGATGGCTACTACTTCATTGGAATTATCATGAGGATTAAAGCAGAAATAACATGCAAAATGCCCAATGTTGTTTTCAGCACATAAACAGTCTTTGATTAAAATTAGTGTAACAGGGTATTACATGTGACGTTTTCTTACTGTCTTGGAGTTTGAACTGAGATTTAAAGGCTAAGAACTCTACCATATGTGCTCAGAACTCCATATTCTAGGTATGAAAGTATTAGGCCTTTGTAGAGATTAATTGTAGAACTGGTGCTGCCAGTATTAATAGCCCATTGCCAACCCCCAGGCTCCATAAGGGAGGAAAAAGGAAACTTCAGGAAGTTAAAATCAATGGTCGGAAGGATTTTTTAGAGTTTGCGGAGAGTCGTGGGAGGAAGATGGAAGATCATCTATACCAAACCTTGTAAGCGGGCCTTCAGAAAAATATTTAGGGAGCTTGACACATCCCTGGGGGTATGGGGCTATCCCTTTGTACACCAGTTGTACCTGACTTATGGCTACAGAAGACAAGTGATCTAGAGTTGACAGAAAAGGGAGAGGGGGCCACTGAAGAACAAAGTGTCCATTAACTAATGGCAGAGACTAAGGTACCCAACATGGATCCCCCAGAGAGGAGGTGACACTAATTCATCTTGAAAAGTACACGAACCCAAGAGAGCTCTACACCTGCTCTGAAGTGAGCTCAGCAGAAGGAGGCAGAGGATGAGACTGAGAATGCAGATTCTGAGTCAGAGACCATGGCTAACAGCCAGAGGTGGTAACACCTGTGCCAGAAACCTCAGAAAGAGAGGTTTCTGGGTCTAGGTATAGGGGAGGCAGGGGCAGTGCTGCTCTGAAAAGTCCTCAAAGGTGCTCCATGCAAGAAAAACCCAGCAAGTGTGCATCTACCATGCTGAAAGCTTGGGTGCCAAGTTAAAATTGCACCCACCAACTGAAAGTTTTTCTGCCCTTTATCTCTCCCCGCCATCACTATTCCTGGGCCTAGAATAAGAAAACCATGTACCCTGTCCTAGTGTGCCAGGGGCAGTCCCACTTGATGCCTGCTGTGCAGGAGTAATTCCTAACAATGCCCTTTTCCTCATAAGAGAGTCCCAGTATAAATGATATGCTATGCAGCCAGTTTTCTCTCAAAGGAGACAAAAAATTCTTAGTGAGTGAGCACTGAAGAGGAAAGAGTAATGTGGGAAAATTGTATGCTGTCCCCTGGGCTTTCCTTCCTGGCCGTTTCCTACCATAGGACTCCAGGAAGGAATCAAGCCCACTAGGGCAGGAGAGTTTTTCATTAGGTGAGGGTCTAGAGTTTTAATATAAAATTAGCTGAGGTTTTTCGTTTGTGAAAGCAAATGGAAAAGCTATTGGACCTGGTGGACATTTAATCCACAGGGGGAAAGAAGTTCATGGAATACATTTGCAGAGTGAGTACTGGGGGAAAGTAATGGCTTTCTACTCATACCTCTATATCCAGGGCCTTCAATAAGCAATTTTATATTACATATATTATTTTGTATTTAAAAAATATTTACTGAGTGACCACTGAGTGCTAGTAGGAATATAGTTGTACACCAGGTCCTTACATTCACGAACTTTAAACTAATTGATTGGAGATAAAAAAATAAACAGAAATACAGTACATGTAGGAATAAATAGTGTAAACATAAAAAACAGAAAACAGTGATCTTTGCTTTATACAGAATTAAAATCAGTGGATATGGTAGAGAATCAGTGGGTTGTTACTTTACTTGCAACACCAGAGAAGGCTTTTCTGAAGACATTGTAATTAGCCAAGGTCGAATGTAAAAAGGAGAAAGTTCTGTGAAAACCCAGAAGAAGATCATTCTAGCAAAAAGACAAATATTCTTAGGGCAAAACAAGCATAGAATTTTTAAGGATCTAAAAGAAGTCTAAAAGAAGTCAGCAATTCCCCTCCTGGCCATATATCCAAAAAAAGACAAAAACTCCAATTTGAAAAGATACCTACACCCCAATGTTCATAGCAGCACTATTTACAATAGCCAAGACATGGAAGCTACCTAAATGTCCATCGACAAGTGAATGGATAAAGAAGGTGTGGAACACATATACCATGGAATATTACTCAGCCATAAAGAAGAATGAAATAATGCCATTTGCAGCAACATGGATGGACCTAGAGATTATCATACTAAGTGAAGTCAGTCAGACAGAGAAAGACAAATATTGTATGATATCACTTATATGTGGAATGTAATAAAAAAAGTGATACAAGTGAACTTATTTACAAAACAGAAACAGACTCACAGACATAGAAAACAAACTTATGGTAACCAAAGGGGAAAGGGAGGGAGAGAGGGAAGGAATAAATTAGGAGCATGTGATTAACAGATACAAACTACTATACATAAAACAGATAAGCAACAAGGATTTACCATCCTTATTGAATTGTCCTTGTTGAAACAAGAATATAGTTCCTGTATATTCAATATCTTGTAATAGCCTATAATGAAAAATAATCTGAAATATATATATATATATAAAACTGAATCACTTTGCTGTATACGTGAAACTAACACAATATTGTAAATCAACTATACTTCAATAAAAACAGATTTGTATCCAATGGTTAGACAACAGAGGTCTCTAATAAAGCAGACAATTAAGCATGACTGAGTACCTGGGAAAAGTCTCTAACTTAAAGAATCCAAACCAAACAAAGATAAGTTTAAATTTAGAAGAAAAGTAGACTGTTCACAGGAAACAAAGCATTAAAAGTTAAATCACAATTAATATCTTCAGAAATTTAAGATATGGCATCTATGAACCAAGAACAAGATTCTATAAAACACACAACAAAAAAAAAGTGTTGGAAATTAAAATATGGCATTAAAAATGAAGAAAAGAGAAAACAGAGGTAAGGAAATTTCCTAGAAAGTTAAACAAAAGGCAAAGGCAAAAAAACAAAAAATGGAAGAGAAAAGATAAGAAATTTAGAGATCCTGCTCAGGAATAATATAGTTACAGGCAGAGAGAATGGAGAAATGGAAGAGGTGAAATTCACCCAAACACACTATTCAAAAGAATTTTGCCTAAGTGAATGTAAAAAACTAAGGCTTATTAAAAGCTTAATATATGCCAGGTACTCTTCTAAGTGCTTGACTCAGAGTAATTTATTAAATCCTCACAACAATCTTATGTGAGTCTGCTACTAATATCATCATCCTCACTTCTACACCTAGGATCAGAATATCCAAACATAATATTTATGGAAAGCCTACAAAAGACAAAAGGAAAATTATGTCTAACAGTGGATTTTATATACTTAATGTGAGAATAGAATAAAAATATTTCAAATAGGCCAGATCTTGAAAATTTTAAATCCCATCACTCCCTTTCTTCACAGCTACTAGAGGTTGTGCACAAACAAAGTGAAAAAGTTAGAAGGAAGACATGGAATACAAGAGATAGGGGTTTTATCAGAATACAGGTAAAAGGAGGCCCTGCAATGCTGGTAAAGGAGTTCTCACAAGAACTACCATGTCCCCAGTATCAGGGCAACCAGAAGATTAAAAGATCACAAAAGTATCTTCAAAAATTTGAAACTATAAACTTTTAAATCACCTAAATATATTGAGATTTAGACAATTGACTGAGGATTTGGGATACAATTAATGATAAGTAAATAGAAATTATTTTATATGAAAATGAGACAACTATACAATTATAAGGGGGAAAAAAGATAGACAGGACAGAGAACATAATCCAAAGAAGTATCATGGCTCAGCTGTGACTAGTGCTTACATAGTCAAATACTATACACATGGAATTGATCTGACTGAAACTGCCGTATAACAACACTGGGACAATGGGAATGGAAAGGAATGTTTTGTGTGTAACAGGGGCTGTCAAACGAGGGTGAAAAAAGGAAAGGACTATTTCCTCTTCTTCTATAGTGGAGAATAAAAAATAATCTAATTGAAAAATAAAGATGTCAATAAAGCAAGTTACCTAGGGATATAAAAATAGCCCTAAATAGCTTAAGTAAATGAAAAAGCCAAAACATAGTCAAAAGAAAGTGTTCTTGCTGTCGTGAGGGGTAAGGGTTATAGGCAGTGGTGAGAGCTAAGAGATTGAAGATTAGTCAATGCCTTAAAGACTATGTGTGTGTAACTTTGGTAAAAAACCAAAACCAGAAAGGATAGGAAGGAAGCAGGAAAGGAAGAGAGAGAATGAGGGAGGAGGGAAGGAAGGTGGGAATGAGGGAGGGAACAGGGGACTGACTTAACCTCAAAATCCAAAATGTATTATTTTAATGTTTTTCTATTTTCCTGATGTTATTGAACATTACTTATCCCCATGTAAAAACCTTTGCTCAGCAAACTCCATCCTTGAAAGTTAATTCTTATTTATTTATTCTCTACCCATCTGCTACATTTCAATTCAGGTAATAGGACTTGTGCAACTAAAATGTCCCTCAAAACATCATTCCCTCAGCAGGTGTTACCTGTGAAGAGGATGGCTTCACCTCTGATAACACTGAACCTGCCTGTCCCTCATACTGTATACCTCGTAAGAGAGATTCCTTCTCCCAAGGGCTCCAATCCCAGAGGCCACGGAACTGAATAGACCTTGTATCCCAAGCTGAAGGGAAACACTAGCAAAAGTGAAAAATAAAATTTTGGGGAGCTGCAAAACATCCAAATGGATATTTTTTAATCTGGTGAATGAATGACACATATTTATTCTGATTGTGTAGCTACACATTCCGTGCAAGAGCAAAGAGCATGAAGAACAGGAATGCCAATGTATGCTCTTCTCAAGGCAAACAATACATATCCTGATTATCACTCTCAAGGCTTCTACTTTCTGAGGCACTCATCTTGAGAACAGAACAGAAACAAGCTACAATTCTCAAGTTCACACTGAAATGGGCCCAAATCCCAAAGCGCTCCTCCAAAAATTAAGAAGGCAGCAGAGACCAAAGTAGAAACACAGATAAATTTTCAAGAATTCTGCTTTGTCTTTAGGGTATTTGGATCAAAGAGGAGAAATCCACAGACTGTAACACCATTTGTTTGCAACACAAATACCATCCTTGTGGTTCAGTCACATCTATAGCACTGCATCTGCCAGCTGTGAGAAGGAAAAGGAAAGTAATTAAGCATACTATTAATCAAAGCTCTAAGTGGCAGGTTCAAGTACCACATGATAAATGATATGTGAAGAAAGACCTTCATAATGTGTGTTCTTCCTTTAAGTGAAAAACATGTAGAAAATTCAGGATTATTTAAAAAAATGTTGATTTACTTATGGGCTAGAGTGGCCAGCCACCTGATGAAAGAATTATATACCAAATTTATTGGATTGGAATTGCCTTTCCTATTAACACACATGCACACACACACACACACACACACACACACACACACACACCATATAGAATGCTTCAACTGTCTTCTTTACATGCCATGACCCACATCCTTCTCATCCCCACTCCCTTCACCCTCACAAGGACAGGAAACATAGACAATGTGCCTAAAAGACAAAGATGACATGCCTAAAGGACAAAGAATAAGGAGAAAGAACTTTTTTCTTCATATAATTACCAAGTCTAGACTAGCAGGTAGGTGGCCTACTGGAATGATGTCAGTATTACCACTTCCAAAATAGCTGCTCTTCTGCTCACATATCTAAATGGTCAATGAGTAAAAGACAGTGAGTATATCTTTATTTGTTTGGCTGGAAAAAAACATAGGCTCTGCTTCCTATTATAATACCAAAGTCCATGAGCAATATTATACTTTAAGACTCTGCAATCAGTACTGAAAAGTTTATCATTTCACAAGAGCTGGTGTTGAGAGGGGAAAGAGATAGAGCACATAGAAACATTGAGGGCTAAGGGAGCTCTCTTAGGAGGAAAGACAAGGATGCAGAAAAAGGATTTTATGGTGCTAAACACAGGTAACACTACAATGCACAAAGTCCTGTGTTTTCGGCCCATGTCCTACTTCTCCAGCCTCATCCCACTCTATCATCCTGTTAGTCACTGTGGTCCAGCCATTCTGGCTTTCTTTTTAGCTCCTCAAAGTTTCCAACTCCTAATCCTTTCAAGACCTGTCCATATGCTGTTCTTTTGTTGAGAATGCTCCTCCATACCCATCCCTTTTACTCACCAACTTCCAATGATCCTCTAAGTCTTAAATGTTGCCTTCTCAAGGAACCCTTTTCTGATTCCCTAAACGTTATTTATAGGGAGGTGGATGGACCTAGATTCTGTCATACAGAGTGAAGTAAGTCAGAAAGAGAAAAACAAATACCATATGCTAACACATATATACGGAATCTAAAAAAAAAAAAAAAAAAAATGGTCATGAAGAACCTAGGGGCAAGATGGGAATAAAGATGCAGACCTACTAGAGAATGGACTTGAGGACACGGGGAGGGGGAAGGGTAAGCTGTGACAAAGTGAGAGAGTGGCATGGACATATATACACTACCAAACATAAAATAGATAGCTAGTGGGAAGAAGCTGCATAGCACAGGAAGATCAGCTTGGTGCTTTGTGACCACCTAGAGGGGTGAGATAGGGAGGGTGGGAGGGAGGGAGATGCAAAAGGGAAGAGATATGGGGATATATGTATACGTATAACTGATTCACTTTGTTATAAAGCAGAAACTAACACACCGTTGTAAAGCAATTATACTCCAATAAAGATGTTAAAAAAAAAAAGTTATGCAATCCTATAATTCCCTGTATGTCTAGTTCAGAGAACTTGTGAAAACTATAATAAACTTGCAATTAAAATTATAATTAACTATATTTTCATATAATTTAATTACAATAAAATTAATTTTGCCTATTTTTGTTTTAGTATTCATTTCCTCCAATGGGATAGCTGTTTCCATCAAATAGAGGTGATTTTTTTTTTTTTTTTTTTTGCAGTACAGGCCTCTCACTGTTGTGGGCTCTCTCGCTGCAGAGCACAGGCTCCAGACGTGCAGGCTCAGTGGCCATGGCTCATGGGCCCAGCCACTCCGCAGCATGTGGGATCTTCCCAGACCAGGGCACGAACCCGTGTCCCTTGCATCGGCAGGCAGACTCTCAACCACTGCGACACCAGGGAAGCCCAGAGGTGATTTTTTCCCCTGCTTATTCCCAGTGTTAGCCCAATGTCCAACATGTAGTGTTTAGTACATGAAGAAAACATCATCTTCAAAATTTTGTAGAGGTCCAACTTTTTTACTTCCTTAAATTTGAGTGAAAACCACATGAGAAATTAAAACCTTAGTCCAAAATTTCACAAGAAAAATAAACGATCCTGAAATATTAGCTAGTGGGCAGCAATATGTTTTGAGATTCTATTCTATGGACAGCATATTTCTAGATATGTGACTCATCTGTGGAGTTTCTGACCTCTCGGTTCTGCCAATAAAATATAGGAGTTTAATGAGAAAATGTGACTAAGACAGAAAACCTCCAACAGAGAAGACTCACCGGTGAATGTAAGCTAATGCAGCTGTCTTAGCATTTGGTGATGAAGAGTACAAAAAAATCCACTCCCAACGCCTACCAGCCAATTACTTTGTGCACGGTATTTTACCTCTCTGTGCCTCATTTTCCTTATTAGTAAAATGACTATAAAATAAGTATATAGTTCTAAATTCCAAAGACTTTAATAATGTAAGCGAGTTGGATAGGCTCAGAGAAAGGTAATTAAACTAGTTAAGAAGACAGTGGGTTCTGCTATTGTATTCCATCTGAAGAGTCAGTTTCAAATGTAAATCAAATCTAAACAGTAGTTAATAGATTCAGAAGTTTATTTCAAAGTAATAGTTGAATTCTCCACAGTCAGACATAACTATTATTAAAAAAAAAAAAAAAAAAAAAAAAAGTACCTTCTTTATAGGGTTGTGTTCATTTTTTTGACATATGTCTAAAATGGTTAAAGAGAGCCTGGAATAAATATATTTTTATTATGTTTACATAAATATATTTATATAGTTAAATAAATATATATTGTGCTTAATATATTATTATATATAATTTATATAATTATTATTACATAATTTATGTAATTTAATGTTATATTTATATATTTATATGATTTATATAATTAATTTATATATTTATGTTTTATTATATATCTATATTATAGCTAAAGTTTATTGAGTACCCTGTAGAACTCTTATCACCCAAACTAAGTAAATGCTAAACTGGAGGGATTTGCCAGAATCTAGGAGAGTTAATCAGAGGAGATGAATAAGATGGTGAATTTAAAGAAAAAAATCTGAAGTTAGATGTGGACAAACTTACTACAATGTAAGAAGAGCATGTTTTTAACCAGAAGAAAAAGAAGCCTGAAAGCTCAGAGACAGAAGTGACTAGGTGAGCTTAAATGAAAAGAGGGAGGCTTATTCTATCTTAATATGTGTACCATAGATTAAAACCAGTAAAATAAGCAACAGGGCTTGAAGGCCTTGGGACAGATGCTGAAGAGTTTGATTCAAGTGCTAACTAAGAGCCACAATGGTTTCTTGTGTAGGGAGCAATCTGATTAAAGTAATTTAGGGAAATAATAATTGTTGCTTTAATTAGAATGAATTAGAAAGGAAGAGAAATTGTCCATCTATGATTTGATCAGCAGCAGGACTCAAAAAGAAGACTGTAAAAATTGAGAAGGTATGTTTCTGGGAAGAGATACAACAGAACTGTATTAAAGTTTCCTAATGTATAATAACAGAAAATATAGAACAAGAAGGATCAGGGTATACTCTTATGCTTGTTTGTAATATAAATATGTAACTTATTAATATTTAATGCTGTTTATAATTCAGTGCTTTGATATTTTTGTTGAGAGAAGAAAAACTCAGTAACAGGACTCATAACCCATCCTTTTTTTTTTTTTTCCAGCCAAATTGCTAGAATAGCCAGCAATAACTGATGACAAATTAGACCTATCAGACATATCTGCTACTTTGAAGACATTAGCCATTAGGAGCTCAGCTGACTCACTGAATTCATTTTTACATGGCTTACCAAACAGCTGTCAGGCTTCAATTGATTTTATGTCACTTGGAAACCAAGAACTTAGAAGGTAAAAAAACCATATCATAAGGTTGACAATTTAATCTCACTCACCTCTGATTCTGTGATGGACATTGTTAAGAGATTAACGAGCACTTGTTCTATGACTTTTTATGCCTTATAAACACTATGTTCACTATCAATTCTAGTTTATCATCTGTTCATTTGCTCATTTTCAATTATCAAGTGACCTATATTCATAAAAACTCTACATGCTTTGAATATCTTATCTATAAGATGGACAAAAACCTATTCTTTTGGTGATAAATTATATTTGGACACCTCTCAGGAGAAAAAGAGGAAAAAAAGTAACTTGCACTAAGTACAATGTGTTGAGTGCCAAGATCTGCACACGTTGCTTCACATTTTATCTCATTTGGTCCTTTATTGAATTCTATGAGGTAAAAATAACTATTCTCTTTTTTTCAGGTGAAGAAACAAAGGCTTGGAAAGCAGAGGAACACATACAAGGTCACATGGCTAATAAATGTCAGAGTTAAACCATGCAGTCCGCTCTGCAAACTTGGGATGCTTTCCCATCACACTGCCTCTCTCCTTCTCTCCTCATGCGGTCTACTTCCAACGTTCCTAATCCTCAGAGCACAGTCATATGTTACAGAATACCACATCCACTGCCAATCTACAACCAGGTAGGGGAAACAACTAGCCAAGCAAGAAAACGTAATAAAAGGGGCAATCAATAGCCTGTGAGGCAGAGATGGACTGCCCTCTTCATCTGGAGTGAAATGGAACTTAATTCTTTTCACAGACTGTATGGCATCTTTAATAGTATTTGCAAAGCACTAGCCCAATGCTTGTGTGTGTACAGATAAAGAGAGAATAGTCCATAATCTTAAAGGCTTACAATTTAATACAGAAGAAAATCTTCTTAACAGTGGGCCACACAAGAATGAATGAGAAAACTGCTATTTTGGAGATTAGAAATGCTTTCTATAATAGGTGTTTTGATGCAAGTAGGATTTTATTAAAATAGCAATAGAGGTAAAGGTTTTCTTGATAAGTGGCGAAAAGAGTGCAAACATCTACCAGAGAGGTACAAAATGACTTGACATGTTTGGGAAGGATGAGCAAGCCAATCTAGATGTAGTATAATGTGTGTTTGTGTCTGTGTGTGTTATAATCTGGAAGTAACAAATTTCATGACCCTGAATCCATACTATTGAACCTTAACTTTCTGGCATGAGCAAAGTGACTGGAAGGGTTTATACCAAATAGTGACATAAGGACTGTATGATTATTTTCATTATTACTAGTATTATTATTACCCATAGTAATAATAGTAATAAATAATAACCTTTTTTAAATGCTTGTGAAGCACTTTGCTAAGCACTTACTGTGCATTTTTCATTGATTTCTTACAATTTCTTTTATTATTTTTATTCTAATAAATTAGAATCATTTTATTTCTATTTGATGATGATGGAAACCAAGTGTCAAAGAGATTATCACTTGCTCAAGTTTTCACCGACAGCAAGAAGCAGCTCCTGGTATCACACCCATATCTGTCTTTCTCTAGAAGTCTCTTCTTAACTACTGAGTTTGACTGTCTCTTCAGTCCATATGAAAAACAAGGTAGGTAAAGGGGCAAGCTAGATCTCAGCGAGCCTTGTCAGAAAGACCATTTGTTCAACAATTGGTAGCAGGTTTTTCATTTCCTTCCTGTCTCCATGAAAATTTTTACAAAAGTAGTTTGAGTGTTTCCCTCCCTTTTCTGTAGTTTGATATTCCTTGGTTTTCTATGTATGCAACACTGAGAAAAATACACTCCTTGGAGAAGGAAGAGGAAAACTGAGATTTCTGATATTTGGTTTCCACTGACATCTAAGAATCTCAAAGCAATTTATCAACATTACTTCCTTCATTCTCACCTCATCTCTGTTAGTGAGAGACAAGGAGCAATTTCGCAGACTAAAGAATGGTGTTTCTACTGACTACATTGTTTCCAGTAATGACTTCTTTCAGCCATTTCAGTATTGCTGAAAGAAGACATACACCAAGAGATTCTCTAAGGTATGGTGAAAATAAGTGATATTATTGACTTTAAAAAGCAGGGCTAGCAAGTTGCAAATCAGAGTTTTAACTTGTTTAATAATACATAGGAAAAATCTCCTGGTTGAAAAGAAAAACAATTAAATCACATTCTGGCCAATTCCTAAAGAGATTTTTATAAGCCTTCTTTTTGGTCCACATTTTTTTTGAAACTAAATACTGAGGAGAGTGACAGGATGGGAATGAACGTGCCATGTAGACGATGGTGATGTTCTTAAGAGTGGAGTGGATAAGAGCCTCAGTTTTAACCACAATCTGCCATTTATTGGCTGTGTGATATTGAGAAAGTCATTTACCTTTGCTGATCTTAGGACAACAATTGTCTTAGGACACAAACAGTAAATGAAGGCATGGAATACAATATTGTAAACCAAATATACTTCAATTAAAAAAAATGTTCCCAGTAGAAAGGAAAATAAAGGCATGGAGATCAACTATTTCAAAGCTCTTTTTGAATCCCAATGTTCATTATATTTATAATGCTATAAATTGCTTTTCTGGAACAGTTACTAACAATCTCTTTTTGTCCATTCATTCAATTCAAGAAACATGCATTGCAAATGTCAGTATTCTAAAATGTCTGCAGGAATAAGGCAGTTAGCATAAATAAATGTTTCAAGATGGATAAAGGATAATAAAATAAAAGATAATTCATGCCCTCCACCAAGACTGTCAAGGTCACATTTTTTTTCTTTTTTTTGCGGTACGCGGGCCTCTCACTGTTGTGGCCTCTCCCGTTGCGGAGCACAGGCTCTGGATGCGCGGGCTCAGCGGCCATGGCTCACGGGCCCAGCCGCTCCGCGGCATGTGGGATCTTCCGGGACCAGAGCACGAACCCGTGTCCCCTGCATCAGCAGGCGGACTCTCAACCACTGAGCCACCAGGGAAGCCCAAGGTCACCTTTTTAAAAAAAAGAACATAATGTGAGCCAAGCAAAGGACATCTGCAGGCTAAAAATGTTCAGGTTTTTCCTTGCAAAGTTAGATATTTCATTCGATCATTCAGCTGCCACCTGCATCACACCTGCAGCTCTGCTTCTTGTCTGTCCTTTTAAACTAAACTTCTCAAAATAATCATATATCTCTCCAAATAAAAAAACTTAGATTCATTTTATTCCAGACTGCTTTAAATCAGGAATATATAATGCCTTTACTCATGTCTTTTCTTGCTAGGACCTTCTGCTAGATTTGACACTGGTGATCTCTCTCTCCTTATTGAAACTCTATTCCTTTTTTTTTTTTTTTTTTTGCAGTACGCGGGCCTCTCACCGTCGCGGCCTCTCCCGCCACGGAGCACAGGCTCCGGACGCACAGGTCCAGCGGCCATGGCTCACGGGCCCAGCCGCTCCACGGCATGTGGGATCCTCCTGGACCGGGGCACGAACCCGTGTCCCCTGCACCGGCAGGCGGACTCTCAACCACTGAGCCACCAGGGAAGCCCTGAAACTCTATTCTTTAGGCTTCCAAGAAATCTATCACCCTTGAATGTCCTACTCGGACTTCCAGAGTTATTTTGTAGGCTTCTCCTCCTCCTTCACCAACCCTTAAATAATAACATTTCCTCTGGCTCTTGTTTTAGCCCACTAGCCATCGCTCTGCATGTTCTTCTTAGAGATTTCAAACACTCATATGTGGATAACAACTCTGACTACATTTAACCCCTGAAATCTTTTTGGAACATCACATCTAAAGATTTGCTAGTTATTTACATTAATGTGTTATAGGTACCTCAATCCTATGGACAAAGAATGTCTGTAAACCTGCCATTTCAGTAAACAAAATATGTGGCAGCCATAAAGCCATCAGTTACTGCAGCCACCTGATGGTGCACCCTGAAGGGAATATAAGATGGAGAAAAACAAGATCCTAGAAAGTTAAAATGTATATCAAAGGAATGATTTCATAAAGCCCAGACTCTGGCATCTTCCCATACATAAAAAAGCCCTAAAATCATTAACTTGAGATGTATATTGTGATCAGCTATAATCTTTTGATGTTCAACTACATGGTTTTTTTTCAGCAGAAACTCCTATACATCCTGGCTCCTCCTTTACATCTTTGGAACAGTCCCTCAGAGCTATGTGAGAGGCTGCCATCCCAGGCTATAGTTCTCAGTAAAGCCTATGAATAAGACATAATTTAAAATTTTTAGGTTATGCATTTTTTTCAGTCAACAATCCCAATGTCCAAAACTGTACTTGTCTTCTTATCTATACTAGTTCCAATTTACTCATCTCAGCTCCAGATCCACCCTTCTTTTCCTTGCTTTATGATACTGGATCTGGACTCTGAAACCTCTGCCAGCCAGCTTATTGTTAGGCTTTGTTAATAGAGGGTAATGGAGGGACCCTGCAAAGCCACAATAGAAGGAAGGGCTATCCTTTCCATATTCTAGTGTGCAGGCTTCGTTTTGTTGCCAGCAGATTGGTATGTGGGAGGGCCCAGGTGTGTAGGTAGCCCCAGTAGCACTCACCCTCATGATCCTCACAGAACTATGGCCTGCACTCTCCAGCAAGTTTTTCTAACCACCCACCTGGCTATTCTTATGTACCAGTCCAACTAGCAACCTCTGGTGAGTATTTCCAGTCATGTGGAGGACCACTCTTACACACTGCACTACCTCTGGCCTGCAATCTCTGGCAAATTTCTTTGTTACTAGCAGACTGCATTTTCCTATTCCAGCCACCCCCTCCAAAAAGGTTTGAATTTCAGTCTTGTGGTAAAAGAAATCTGATCAATTCTTAGTCTTTCCTTGTTTGCTGTGCCTAAACCCTAGAGGAAGTAGCTGTTTTTTTCATTTGCTACTTCTATACCACTTGAGTTCTCTAATGTGAACATCAGGATATTGATCAGAAAACAATAGCCCCTAAAACTTTAAATGAGGACGTCTGGTTGGACTCAGATGAAACTGAGCAACTTGAATCTCTGAGACATGTTGAACCTCCCTTACCAGTAGCTTCCACTCTTCTGTCTGAGGAGACTACTCTTCTTTTGCTTCAAAACTCTGGGACAGATAACTTGTAAGCGTACACTCTAGGTATCAGTTACACGGTGAGACCCAGATGAAATAGATTATACTCCAAAGAACTGCAAGACTGTGAATCCTGGAGAGTATATGTGGGAAGGTGGAATATAATAACAGGTCAAGCAAAATGCATTTATATGAGTACACTTACTAGATAATCAGAATTTAATGAATTGGTTTCATGTACCTAGAAGTGTTTCTGATATCTTACTTGATTGATTGACTGAAACCACGATTTAATGGCTATGTACAATGAGAAGGAAATGTTAGGGCTTCCCTTGAAGGATGAGCAGGAGGGAATTCAAAGCTTAAGGAGACAGGAATGTTGGAGTGGATTAATGTGTGATCTGCACAGTCACTGACTAAGAAAACCAGAGGATACTCCCTTCATTCTGCATGATCAAATACATTAAAGATTCACACCCTCATCCCTGAAAATCTCTGCTTCTTCTCCTTGGTTAGCCAGAAATGACAACCGAGATGTAACAATTGAGATGGGCCCCTGATTTCAATAAAGATGATGGGATTCCTAGAATGGCAGGGACCAAGTGGTAGCACTTAACTGCCAAAGACAAGATGAACATGTTTGCCACAAAAGGCAGCAGGGATATCCCAGTAATCAAAACATTTTAGGGGATTAAGAGGTACAAACTATTGTGTGTAAAGTAAACTACAAGGATATATTATACAACTTAAGGAATATAGCCATTATTTTATAATAACTATAAATGGAGTATAACCTTTAAAAATTGTGAATCACTATATTGTACATCTGTAACATATAATATTGTACATCAACTATTAAATAAAAATAAAGGTATAATAATAATATTTTTCAATAAAATAAATAAAGGTATAATAAGAGCACTTTTAGAAAAACAAAACTGAGAGAATTTTTAGTCATCAGAGCTCACCAACGAAAATCTGATACTGGATCAGATTTTAAGGACGTCCTTAAAATTTTAAGGACGTCCTTAAATTTTAAATAAAATGATTGACAAGTGAAAATGTGGATCTACTTGAAGTGATGCAGAGTTCTGGGAACAATAAACATTTCAATAAATATAAAAAAAATTTAATATAATGTTTTTTTTTAAAACTAGCCAAATACTTAGAGAATAAAATAAAATACAAAATAACAATGTAATATGGGATTTGTAGTATTTAGATGTACAATGTATGACAAAATAGCAAAAAACTCAATAGCGGGAAATGAATGTATAGTGCTATAAAAGTCATTATAAATAGTGTTACAATACTTTTTGAAAAAAATATTTTGGCTTTTAAGGATCTCTGACAGTGACTAATTGATCACAGTGTCCCTAGTAATGAAACAGATGGGTGGCCTACCAGGATACTGTTTGAACCATATAACAGAAATAACTCTGGGTCTGATAGCCAAAACCTAACTTGAGTCATCACAATGCGAAATTATAACCTTTTAGTTAAAGCCTTTCAAAGACACAGAATCTCTTATTCTTTATTTTAAAAATTTATTTAAAATTTGTTTCATGCTTACAGAAATTTGTGAAAATGGTACAAAGAACTCCTGTATATCTTTCTCCCTGAGACCCCACTCAAGTTTTGGCAATGTTCCAGAAACATCCATCATAGCACTGGGTCCAATACAGGATTACACTTGGCACTTGGCTGTCATGTTCCTCGAGGATCTTTCAATCTGTAACAGCTCCTTTGTCTTTGATTGTCATGACTTTAAAAATTTTGAAGTGTGTTTTGTAGTTATTTTGTAGAATGTTCCTCAGTTTGTTGTTTGTCCATTGTTCCCTCTCCATTAGACCCAGGTTAAGTATCTTCAGTGAGTATATCATAAATGCTGTGTTTTTTTCATGGAAACCTATTGAGTGGTATGTGCATGGTGTCTGTTTGTCCCCTTACCAGTGATTTTAACTTTGATTGCTTGGTTAAGATGGTGTCTGCAGATTTCTCCACTTAAAGTGATATTTTCCCCCACTTTATATTTAACACATGTTTTGTGAGAGGTACTTTGATACTGTGTAAAGTCCCATTCGTGACTCCACCTTCACCCACTAGTTGTAACATCTCTTGCTGTTTCTTGCCTCAATTAATTATTACTTCTGTGGTTGCCAAATGGTGAATTTCTAATACCATGGCCCTTTTTACATTTAGTAGTTGCCTTTCTACCACAAGGAAAAGCCTTCCTTCTACCCATTTAGTTATCCATTTAAAATGTTATAACTGTGTGTGGATTTATGGTTCTTATTTTATTTAATTGCTATAATCTGTTACTATTATCATTTACTTTGATGCTCTATTTTTTCCAGATTTGGCCAGTGGGAACCCATTCTAACTGGTTCCTATACCCTTTTGACATATTTCCAGCATTCTTTGAGCACCTCCTTACTTTTTGGTAGCACAAGGTGTTCCAGGCTCATCTTCTACTTTCCCTACCCTAGCCTTAGAATCAGCCATTTCTTCAAAAAGCTCTGGTTTCTTTTAGTGGAGAATAGTATTTCAAAACTAAGATCTGGGTGATAGATGTGCTCACTGCTAGTGGGATGTCCCTGCTCTCAGACATTATTAATGTACAGAGCTAGGAAATTACATACTATATAATATACACAAATTTACATCTATATTTATTGGAAACCATGCAACACAGAATCTTTTAATTGAAGAGGAATTTGGATCTCCTTGTAGAAGAACACTGCAGCAATGCCATTGGTATATTCCATAATTATTTCTTCAAGCCTTTCCCAAAGGGAACTACAGCCAATAACTAGAATGATAGTGCACAAGGAAAAGGGTAAACTTTCTGGGGATTACCAGGCATGGTGAATTGTCATTAATTCCTAGGGGCTCAAAATGCTATCGTAACCCACAAACCCACAAAGTGAGGATGAATAATGGTAAGGTGATGAATGGAGTCTTATCCCAAATTTGAATGATAGTGAACCCAGCAAATCCACAGATTCATCATGTGTTTGTTTGTTTGTTTGTTCTTACAGTCATTGAATAATTAAAATAGACTAATTGGAAATTAGCAGAATACCTAAACTGACCCTTTGGGCCATGGGGTAATGTCCATAATAGAAAGGCCCAATTGAACGCCCTTGGAATATTCATACAAGCAATATTACATTCCTGGGAGAATTTCAAAGATTACTGCCAACACTGAAAACTTGTTAAGATGCAAGGGTAGTAATACTTATCCCATGCTCACTTAAATAATACAGTTAGCTGGTTAGGAAGTTGGACGGATACTGAAGGATGATTGGATTCTCACAAAGTTGATCAGATAGTGAATTTAATTGCAGCTGTTTTCCCAGGTGTAATATGTTCACTTGAGCAAACTGATATGGCCCCTGGCACCTAGTATGCAGCTACTGACCAGGCTAATGTGTTTTCCTGCAACAACATATGACAGCAAACAAAAGTAGTTTTATTTTACCTGAGAAGGCCAAAATTACACCTTTACAATCTTTCCTCAGGGCTAATACTGGGTTGGCCAGAAAGTTCGCCCAGGTTTTTCCATAATATCTTACAATACAACTGTCCTGCTCTTTGTCACAACATAGTTCATGAGATGTTGGACATCGCAATATTCTGCAAAATATCACATTGGTTCACTATGATGACTGGATCTGATAAACAGTAAGTAGCAAGTACTTTAGATGTCTTAGTAAGAGGCAATTCAGAGAATAAGGAATAAATCTCATGAAAATTCATGGACCTATAAACTCAGTGAAAATTCTGGGGGTAAAATTGTCTGGAGTGTGTGATGATATCCTCTTGAGTTTGAAAAATGAGTTACTGCATCTCTCACAATCTACCATGCAAAAATAGGTACAACACACGGTAAGTCTTTATGGATTTGTGAGGCAACATATTCCACATTTGAATGTGCTACTCTGACCACCTACCAAGTCTCCGGTAAGTTTGCTGGGTTTGAGAAAAAGAAGGCAAATCCATACTGCAGTGAAAACTGATTTTCCACTAGGGTCTTTTGAGTGTAGACCTAATGACATTAAGTGTCTTTGGCAAATGAGAATGCTATATAGAGATTGAAAGCCTATCCATTTAACATAATTTGGCCATGCAATCTGAGCTTCCTATCATAAACTGGAACCTGATAGACCAAACCATGAGTTTGGGTATGTTTGACATAATCTGTAATCAAAGGGAAAAAAGTATAAAAGAATCTGGGTTCACACAGGTATGGAAGATACAAGATGTATGAGCAGGTAGCTCACCCTCCTTTAACAATTACTCATGCTGTGTTTCTTCCTCTCCTTCAATACACACCTACAGCCTCATACGGAGTTCCACAAACAGGAAGAAATAAAGTGGATGGATGCAGCAATAGATAGTGTGACAGTGAATGACAGCAGTAAAGTAAAGTATTCCCCATGGGTAAAAGTTCAAATGGTGTATTTAGTTTTCCACTTTGGACTGAAAGATGGCTGACCCATAGGTAACTGCTGATGGTTTGATTGGATGATCATAGATTTGGAAGGAACAGGGTTGAAAGATAAGTATCCAAAAAAGTCTGGAAAGACTCATGTGGATAAGCCTCTCAGAATGGGCAAACACTGTGAAATATTTTTGTACCATGTGAATGTTCACTAAAGGAGGCTTTCAATAGTCCAGTGGACAAAATTACGCACATCAGTCAGTCCTTATCCATAGACACTTCATTACAAGGTAAATGAGCCCATGTACAAAGTGCCCTTGGTGGCAGGGATAGAGACAATGCTTGGGTTCAAAACTTGGACTTTCTGTTACCACATCTGACCTAGAAGCTATTACTGCTGAGTGACTAACCTGCCAACGGAAGAGATCCCCCCTGAAACCCCTTTCCAGTGTAGAGGAGAATCAGCCAGCCAATTGGTGGCAGTTGATTATGTTGAACATTTTCCATTATGAGGGGTCAGAGATTCATCTTCAATGAAATAGACACATATATTCTGGATATGGATTAACCTTCCCTGCGCATGTGCTCTTGCCAGCACCACCATTCACAGACCTATCTACTTTGCTATTTTGCAGAACGTTGATCCTGATTATCCACTGTGATAATATTTCAAATAGCATTGCTTCTGATCAAGTAAATCTTTCAAAGCAAAGAAAGTGCATACAGGGGCCCGTGTCCATGGAATTACTGGTATTTTCTCTTTGCTTGTTATGCACATGTGTTTATTTATATGTTGACTTTTTTTCTTCTCTCTTTCTCTTTCTCTTATTATTCTACATACAAGTTGATGGTGACCAGCTTTAAAGTGTAGTCTAGCACAGACAAAGATGTCCTAAATGTTTCCTTCATCTTAAATAAACTTTAGACAGGCTTTTTCCTGACTATAGACACCCCCACTCCAACTTCAGATTTTTTGAAGTATTTACATTAGAAAATTTATAAGTGTAAATACTTTTCCTGTCCCTTTGACATATAAATCTTTTAAAAAACCCCTTGCTAGTTTTGCAACCCAGGAATGAGCTTCTAAAGGACCTAGGAGCCATCCTTTTGAAATGTAATCATCAAGGAAGATAGGGCCTATCTCCCAGTTTCTGTAGGCGGGAAAATGCCTAACTTCTTTAACACTCACTTGAACTATTGCAGCAGCCCCCTACTTATTTCCACTCTTTTTTTTTTTCTTATTTCCACTCTTATCTCCTTCAACTTCATCCTCCTTTCTGCTACCTGAATATTCTATTTAAAGAAGAAATATGACATGTTACTACCTTTCTACAATCCTTAAATTTTCATCATACCTAAGATTTTACTCCTCAAACTCAGGCATGCCTATTATCACACATATAGAGATGTACCAAGAGAAACTCAAAGCATAAAAACATGGCACATATTTCTAGACCATCAATTTTACTCAAATATTTTTGGAAGCAATTTAGCAAGTAATTTTCAAATTATTACTATATTACTAAGTAGACATATAATGGAGTAGAATCTAAAATTTACATGAAATTTTAAGCTAAGTGATAAAGTATCAGTGCAGTATTATTATAGCAGTCTCTGTTGTTAGGTGTACTTTGGTGAGAAAGATTAAGAAGCACTGAGGGACAGAATAAAAGTCAAGCTATGTAATATCACAAAGATTGCTGTGACTTGTCTTCCACCGATAGCCCAAGCTCACCTCCCAGCACACTGTCCCTTTAAGCCTACCTCTTAGACCTTTAGAATTGCTTTTCCTTCTACAAGTGACACATAATTATATTGTTTCACGTTGTCATTGCACATGTTGTTTCCCTCACCAGATTGTTCACCTTGTGCCTTCATACACCAAGAATCTTCTACCAAATTCATTTTCTATTCACATTTAAGATGAAAATGATCTGCCATCTTCATGTTTCCTTGACCCACAAGAAAATCTAAGATAAGATACCTCCTCTTTGCCCACTACTACAACTGCACTTGCCATACTGTATTAAAGCCATCTGCCTACATATTTATCAATCTATTTATATTGTAAACTTTTGAGGAGTAGGAACAACATGTCATTAGTGTGTTATTCAACTATATATCCGTAGTACCTATCATCGTGTCTGTCACATAGTTAACACTCAAAAAATGCTGTTTGAACAATAGTAAAGTACATAACAAAGCACTGTATTAGTGCTTCCACCATTTAAACCTGAGTTTGATAACATCCCTATATTTTTAATTAAAAATCCAAGGCTCTCAGAGACCTTGGATCCACCAATCATGCATGTAAACACAGTTGAATCCCCCCTTGTAAGACCTTGTGAGTTCATGAGACATGCACAAAATATATATGACACATAGCTATAAAATTATGATGAGTAGCTGACTGTGATTGAAGGGCTTTCTCTACGTTGATTTTGCTCAATCTTAAAGCTATATCATGAGTGTCTGTGCATGTCTGTTGGCTGCCGTCGCCAGCCTTTTGGATGTTATTCGATTCTCAGTGCTTTTGTGTGTGACTTGGGCTTTGAAAATTAAGTAAATAATAGTACATATTTTAGTATTTTTTTTAATTTTTAAAAATATATTCAACCTAAAATTATTTTTCCAGTACTGAAAAGAAAAATGTTGACAATATTTGCATAAGTTTCTAACAGCTAGTTAAAAAGTATTTTCTCATATCAAGCAAAGTTAAAAGTACTAAAATACTTCTAAGAAACTGTTTTATTGTTTTACTTTTGCTGGAAAAGTAACTGTTTTGTATGATTTTTCCAAAATTTGATTACACTGCTACTACTGATATTATATATTCATATAAATGGCTAGTTTACATATATAATTTGATATATTATAATTTATATAAGTAAATAAATTACATTAAAAGTTACTCAACAAATAGAATTAAAAGGTTAAATTAAATATTTATAGCTTTTCAGTTTTTTAATTTTCTTTTAACTTAAAAGTATTATTTAGTCATTCTTAACCCTGTATTGAATAAAGAGTAAGACTTCTGCTTACCTTTTATAAGTATGAAGCACAGATATACATATAGTATATAAATGGATATACAGTATTTCTAGTATTATTAAAATCTCATAAAGGAACAATTAGGAAAACGTGTCAAAAAAGGCTTCTTAGTGGGGCATTAATGAAAAACAAGATTGAGAAATATTATCTTAAACCACACAGTCAGGAAGTGTAGAAGCTAGAAATCAACCCTGTTTTGTAGCTGCAAATTCTATGTTTAAAAAAATCATCCCAGCTGGCTCCTGGTAATCAGAAATCTGATGGAAAAGTCATTCTACCACAAGAACATGTTGATTTTTTCACCTCTGCCTGGGGCCTCCGGTGCCCTCTTAATGGCCTGTGATTCTCTGCTCAGCAGAAAAACATTTTCTCCCCAGACATCCTGGGAAATACTCTTCTCAAGACCAAATACCTTGCAAATCACAACAGACCTAGAGCTTGACCTAAAATTCTGTAAAGTGCTTTCCTACCGTCTGTGCCAAACAGGAGCTGATTAAAAGACAGTTTAAATAAAGTGAGTCCATACTAAAAGGGGGATCACCTACAGGTGGGACAATTCACTCTTCTACTTAGTATCCAGTCTTGGCAGGATGCCCACTGGACAGGCATCACAAGACATTCACCAATAATGCAGGTAAATATGGTTGAATCTCCCCTTGTAAAACATGCACACACACAAAATAAAACAAAAACAATATCCCTTATATAGAGGTTAACAATGCCTTCCTATTCATCTTCCCTACTTCCAAAAAGTTTTAGTGTATAATTAAAGATCTTTAATACTTTTTCAAAGAGAAACCAACAAGTCTTAGACCCGATTTAGTCATTCTACTATGACTTACACAAAATCATAGAAATGTAACAGAGAAGGATTTACCCCTTTGTAAGTTGAAGCTAAAAATACTAAATAATGAGATCATCTAATTAACACAATGGGAATAACTCATAAAATATAAAATTGCAGTCTGTGGGCATTCCAGAAAGCCAAAGCTAACAACCAAGAGGGAAAACTCGGTAACTCCAGGCCAAAGGCAGGTATAGAGGATTTGACCAATCTGGTCAAATGTTATAAAGTTACCATTATGTTCTATTTGCAGTTATCCTGGTCAAGTAGGGATGTGCAATGAGTCCTCTGAAACAGAGCCCCCAAGAAACTAGATGGTAAAGACACATTATTTTAAATAAAGGTTGCCTGTATTCCTGGAAGAAGTAAGGAAATAGATTTTGAAGAAGACAAGAGTTGAATATAAAAATAATACAAATGAACTTATTTAGAAAACAGACTCACAGATCTCAAAATCAAATTTATGGTTCCCGAAGAGGAAACCTGGGGAGAAATAATAAATTAGGAGATTGGGATTAACATATACACACTACTACATATAAAATAGATCACTAATAAGGACCTACTGTAGAGCACAGGGAACTCTACCGAGTATTCTGAAATAACCTATATGGGAAAAGAATCTGAAAAAGAACGGAGATAAATATATATATATGTGTGTGTATATATATATATATATATATATATATACATATATATATATGATTCACTTTGTTGTACACCTGAAACTAACACAACATTGTAAATCAACTATACTCCAATAAAATGTTTTTTAAAAAGAGTTGAATGTAGATCCTTCATTGTAGTAAGATTAATTAGGAAAACAATATACCACAAAGTGATTTCCACCCAAGGACTTCCATCACAGGAATACAGAATAGGGAGAAATATGTGTTTCAAGACAGTTCACAGCATCCTTCAGTTTTGTCTTTACTCTTCATACAAATTTAGTCTTCATAAAATTTAACTTTGGCTTTCAGACACTCTTCTAGGCACAGGGGCTAATATAAATGTTCACATTAATAAATTATCATAATTATAAACATGAAGCCACCACCCAGGTCAAGAAATTTAGAGCAGCAACAGCATCACCAAAGCCTTAAGCAGGCCTCTCCCAATTAACAAAAGTCTCACTCTTCTCAAAAAATAATTACTATCTTGAATTTATGTTGATCAACTCCTTCCTTTTTTTTATAGTTACATCAGCTAGGTATGTGTCTCTAATGTTATGGATTAGTATTTTTACCGTATGTAGTATGCCTGTCATTTTATTGAAATCTTCTAAAATAATTATGGCTGCAGGACTCATCCACATTGCTGTGAGCATCTATAGTGTATTACTTTCATTTCTGTATAGCATTTCACTGTATGAAAATACCACAGTTCATTTAATAATTCTACTGTGCAAGAACATATGCACTGTTTCCAACTTGGGTTGTTATGAATAATTCATCTATTCTAGTGCATATTTTTAATGCATATGATCATTTATTTCTGTTGATTTTATATCTGGAAGTGGAATTGCTGGGTTACAGATATGTTTATATCCAATTTTAACAGATAATATCAAACTATTTTCCAAAGTGGTTGTCCTTATTGACAATAACATCAACACTGTATATGAAAATTACTATCAGTCCACAACGTTTCCAACATTTATTATTCTCAGTCTTCTTCATTTTAGCCATTCTGACAGGTGCGCACTGGTATGATATTGTAATTTTAATTTACATTTCCCTAATAATTTCTATGATTGAATACAGTTTCATTTGGCTTCTTGGATAGCCTGTTTGTGAATTGGGTGTTCATTTTTTAATACATTTTCTCTACTGATTTATCAGTTTTCTTCTCATTGATTTGTAGGAATTCTGAATAAGAGTCCTTTGATAGTTACATATGTTGCAAACATTTTCTCCCACTACATGGTTTCCATTTTCACTCAATGATTACATTTGATAAACAAGTTCTCAATTTTCCTGTAGTCAAATTTATCAATCTTCTAATTCATCAGTCTTCTTCTGTTATAGTAATGCATAATGTGTCCTGTTTAAGAAAAGTTTTCCTACTACAATGTCATGAGATATTCTTCATTCATCTTCTAAAATCTTTGTTGTTTTGCCTTTAATAATTGAAATTAATTTTTGTATACAGTGGGAGATGGGAATGGAGTTTCATTTTCTTCCAGGTGTATATCCATTATCCCAGCATTTTTATTGAAAAGATAGTTTCTTTCACATTGCTCTGTATTCCAACATTTACCATAAATCTGGTGACCATATGGAATGAGTCTAATTCTGAGTATCTCTTTTCTGTTCTATTGTTCTTTCTTTCCTCTTATCCTGAGCATACCATACTGTCATACATTTTGTAGCCTCTTATCAAGACAATATCTATTAGAATGAGCTCCCTACCTTGTTTTCTTTTTCAAGTGGCCTCTTGGATATATCTGATATCTATATCTATTAGGTATATGATACCTATAGATAGATAGATGTTAGATAGTTGATAGAGAGATAGAGAGATTGGTAGAATTCTTATTAGAATACTTCCATCATGTTCCACTAAAAATTAGTACTAGATATTTGATCAATGAGATAATTCCAGAGAAAACTGATATCACTTCAGGTCTTCTAATCCATGAAAATTATATATCTCTCTTATTTATTTGATTTTTCTCAATAAGGTTTAGAACTGCAAAGATAGTGGAGAAAAAACCTTACGATTGTTTAGGTAGTAAAAACAATTTAGCTATAAAAAAAAGCTGCATATTTCTCATGAATAATACAACATGTACAAAGAAGAGAGAATTGCAAGTTTTAATAAAACATAGTTTGACACAAAATTTTACCTATGAAGTTGTTATTTGGGTGGGAAAATGAGGCATTCGTGAATATTCAAGGCTCTGAAATAATCACATATATCTATTAGAAAATTTATCTAATAAGATAAATAGATATATTTACTATATATTATATATAGTAGATATATCTATTTATTATTTATTTAAATATATATTTACTATATATAGTAAATATATCTATCTATGTATAAATATATCTATAATATATACATAGATATATTTTAAAATAGACATATTCTAGCCGATTGAAATAGAAATCAAAATTAAGAACTCAGGAAAAACAAAGTCAAAACTTTTAACATAATAATATAGAGCATTGAAAACAATTAAGCATGTCAATTAAGGTACTAAAAAAAATGTGATTAAAAAAAAAAAGATAACATCCTGAGAAAAAATTTTGAAATATAAGGTTCTTGTGGTAAAAAATAATCATTTTAATAATGAATAATGTCTAATAATCTCTCTTCTAAGAAGTATGAAGGAAAATGGGAAAGACATGGTAGGTAAAGGGAAGAACAATTTCTTCCCCTAAATATGGGTAAGACGATTATTTTTAGCTTTTATTGACTATGATAATTAAGAAATTAGAAAATTTAAAATGTCTGGTAAATTTGAAAGCAAGCAGTAGTTCACTTAAAAATAATTTTAGAAATAAAACGAAACACAATCTCCTTCTATGTGATAAGCTTAGTAGGAAGTGGGGATATAGTGACCAATCTGACATAGTTTCTTGCTCTTAAGAGGAATATAGTTTAGTGATGAAAACAGATGTTATGATTATATTTTGTAATTTTTTACTGCCTAATAGAACTACCTAATACTTTCAAAACAAAGCAGTGATGTTAATTATCAGTCATTGCTCCTCTTTGAATCTAAAGGGAATGCTCTGATTTCAATCTTAAAGTGCAATACTGACAATTTGAGATATAAACATATTTTGAAACATCATAGAATTATGTATTTATTCTTGGTCTAATAAGATTTCTTCTTTTGTTGAGATATTATATTTTACCAAATATTTTTCCATGATTCAAAACAAACCTTTTGATTAGTTAGTTAATATGGTCATTGCATTCATAGATATTTTTAAATGAATCATCCTCTATAGCTAAAACAGACTTCATATTGACTTTGGTGTTTTTAAATAAGCTACAGGTTTCAATTAGCAATATTTTGAGTTTTCTGTATGAATATTTACACATGCAATTTATTATGTGCAGTATTTGTTGAATTTTTAAAATACTATTCTATGGTGTTTAGAAGAGAATTAATTGTGTTGATCTCAAAAACAAGAATTCAGGACAGACAACGCTTTTGCCTGCCATTTTGATAGAGAAGTGAGGCTCTTTTTTTTTTTTTGAGTTTCCATCCTTCTTGATTTTTTTTTAACCTCTTTATTGGAGTATTATTGCTTTACAAGGTTGTGTTAGTTTCTGCTGTATAACAAAGTAAATCAGTTATATGTATACATATATCCCCATATCTTTTCCCTCTGGCATCTCCCTCCCACCCTCCTTATCCCACCCCTCTAGGTGGTCACAAAACACACAGCTGATCTCCCTGTGCTATGCAGCTGCTTCCCACTAGCTATCTATTGTACATTCGGTTGTATATATATGTCAATAATACTCTCTCACTTCATCCCAGCTTACCCTTGCCCCTCCCTGTGTCTTCAAGTCCATTCTCTACGTCTGTGTCTTTATTCCTGTACTGCCCCTAGGTTCATCAGAACCTTTTTTTTTTTCTTTTAGATTCCATATATATGTGTTAGCATACAGTATTTGTTTTTCTCTTTCTGACTTACTTCACTCTGTATGACAGTCTCTAGGTCCATCCACCTCACTATAAATAACTCAATTTCATTTCTTTTTATGGCTGAGTAATATTCCATTGCATATATGTGCCACATCTTCTTTATCCATTCATCTGTCGATGGACACAGGTTGCTTCCATGTCCTGGCTATTGTAAATAGTGTTGAAATGAACATTGTGGTACATGATTCTTTTTGAATTATGGCTTCTCAGGGCATATGCCCAATAGTGTGATTGCTGGGTCATATGGTAGTTCTATTTTTAGTTTTCTAAGGAACCTCCATACTGTTCTCCATAGTGTCTGTATCAATTTACATTCCCACCAACAGTGCAAGAGGGGTTCCTTTTCTAAGGGAGGTTTTTTAAGATAATTTTCTTACTGTCTTACCTGGATATTTATCTTTTTAATTTTTCTCCATTTTCTTCCATTAGTTTTAGTAATTTGTAGTTTCCTAGGGAAACTACACAGAGTAAAGAACAGTGAGCTGACTGACAGTGGTTAACAACTAAATGTAAGTGGAGAGCTGGAGCAAGAAAGTTCTCCAGGAGATGATGAAGGAAAGGAGGTGAAGTGAGAAATCAACAAATAATCTAATGATATAGATTTTTTTTATCACTATGAAACAATGTATCACAACCTTAGCTAATACTTTTAGATACTTAGTTAATTTTATGTGCCAGGTAGTGTTCCAAGTAGGGTAACGATTTATGGTTGTTCAGGCAATATAGTGAACAATTCTAAGAACACCACTTACACTGGTGCTCCTGGAATTGCTTAGTGTAAATCCTGAGTGCCAAACACAGTGGCCTTCCCTTAAGCACTTTGTATAGTAACATATGTAACCCTCAGAACAACCTTAAGAAATAAGAACAATTATTATCATCTCGTTTATAGATAATGGAACAGAGCTAGAGAGTGATCAAGTAGCTTGCCCAAGATCCCTCAGCTAGAATGGGTACAGCCAGGCTTCAATCCATCTCCAAACCACCACACTACTACATGGAAAATGAAGTTTTGTTGAATTAAACTAATCTGTACAGAATTACAGGCAGAGAGAAAAGAAGAAATCAGACCAGGGTGATGGGAACAGGAGTGATGGGTGAAAATGTTAATTTAAAACTGTCTTGAAAGCATGAGTGGAATCAGAATAAATGAATAGGTAGAGGAAGGGCTCTCCTGATGGCTCTAACTCATCACCCAAGACAAAAGCTCAAACCCTATCAATGACTTACATTCAAATATATGGTCTTCACCACAAATGCATGCCCCTGCTCCTGTGCACCCAAAATAACCTTCATTATTCAAATCTATATTCAACATTCTCTTTATACAAAGTGTACTGAATCATAATATATACTTCAAAAAAGTACATATGTGTACTGTGTTCAACACCTGTTTTTCTTGCTTTAACTTCTATATATTAACAACCATAATTCTTCCTAAAGTATGTGTGTGTGTGTAAAATCTATCATGATTTATGACTTTTGAAGACTCATTTCACTCAATATATTGCTATGATTGATCCATTTTGCTGTTATCACTTTTGTTTATTCTTTTTTGACTGCTCCATAATATTCTATTGTATGATATAATAGAATTTACTTACGAACTGTTCTATTAATGGATACATGGATTGTTTAAAGGTTTTGTTAATGCAGACAGTGCTGCCTTGAAAATTCTTGTACAGAATTCTTATACTCTAATGATTTACTTTTGGATAAATTACTGAGAGGATTTCTTGTGTCGTAGGTTTGTGAATGGTTAACTTTAGGAGGTAATGTCAAATTGCTATTCAAAATAGTTGCATCAATGTATATATCCGTTAGTACTGGATAAGAAAGTCCTTGCATTGGCATCCTCATCAATATTTGGTATTTTCAGATTTGTAATATTTTGTTACTTGAATGAGTACAAATTGGAGTCTTACTAAAAACAAAACAAAACAAATATATGTGTATATATATATATATATATATATATATATATCTGTATAAAAATTGTATTATGTTTTACTGCATTTTGGTTTCAGCTGAAGAGCTTTTTATGCCACTAGACCAGGGCATATATTTGGCATAAAAAGTAAAATCTAAAAGCAGAAGGAATTTATATTTTTCTGTCTGAGAGTATGTGAAATGTCAGTAACAGAATCACTTAACTTCACATTTTTATATATGAATATGCCATAATTAGTCTTAGTTCTATGATATACATAAAAATTTTAATTTAGAAAAAATTTTCTACATCATGAATCAAAATGATCATTGAGATGACTGAATACATACATATATATCTTAATCACATAGCTTTATGTGCCTCAAAGATTTCACTTAAACTTTTCAAATCAAAATTATATTTTGAGGTGATCACATTTTTTCAACTTGATGCAAAATTGTAAAGTAATTAAAACTTAACGTCAATTATAAAATGAAATATACATATATACATGTGTGTATACTTATATTACATGTATTTAAATACAATTGAAAGAATACTGAAATTAATCAATTATGCTGTGACACAGATTTCCATGTTGCAGAGATTAAGTGATCTGATCACAGAAGGCTAAGTCAGAAAATAAAATAAAATTAAATATATGAAGTAGAATAATGAGAATTTGCTCTCTTGCTTGACTGGGACATCCATCCCTGAATCAGAGTCCTGGTTCTCAGACATTCCATCTTGGACTGAGACTTTAACACTATCCACCCCCGATTCTTGGGCCTTTGGACTCAGATTGGGATTAACACCATTGGTTTTCCTGGTACTCAGGCCTTGGATTTGGACTTGGAACTACAGCATCAAATTTCCTGAACCTCCAGATTGTGGATAACAGATCAAGGGACTTCCCAGCCTCAGTAATCAAGTTCTGACTGAAGACTGTATGCGGTGACACATCTTCTATCTTGGTTGAACCTTCATGTACCAAGTTAAAAGGTACTCAGAGTTGTTTCTGTTTTCCTGGCTAGACTCTGATTAATATAAGAGTTTATAAGAGATCCATCAAGATGGTGGAGAAGAGGAAGTGGAGCTTACCTCCCTCCAATGAACACATAATAAATACATCTATATGTGGAACAATTCTTACTGAAAATTAACTGGAAACTGGGAGAAGGACTCCTGTACAACCAACAGGAGTGTTGTAAGAAAAGATACACACATAATCCAGTAGGGAGGGAAGAAAAATGATTGGGTTTGGATCTGTGCCCCTGGGAGGGGACTCAGAGGAAAAAGGAGATTGCATGGGTGGACACCTGTCTTGGGGATTGAGTGGGCTGAACCACAGACTGGGCGTCCCAGTCCTAGGGATCCCTAGGACTAACAGGAGGGCTATGGGAAGCCTGAACTCAGCTCCTGAGGAGCTCTCGTGTGCTTGAAGCCCTGGGGCAGGTGAAAAGAGGTCTGCATTAATGGCTGCCAGGTTTCCCAAGCAAACACTCCAGCCTCACTCACTCCATGACACATCGTAGCACTGGACTGGAGAGAAGACTTGGCTGTGGGACACAGAGGCAACCCAGTAATGGGTGGGGCTGTGGCTGCCATTGTTGGCATTTACTCAAATAGCACATCAGAAGCAGCCAGATCTCTGACAGTGGCCACTCCACTACATACATGCCTAGAGTCCAGGAGGGCTCTGCCTACCTGCAGTGCAGCTCCACAAGATGGGGGCAGCAGGACTTCCCTGGTGGCAGTGGTTAAGAATCTGCCTGCCAATGCAGGGGACATGGGTTCAACCCCTGGTCCGGGAAGATTCCACATGCTGTGGAACAACTAAGCCCGTGCACCACAACTACTGAGCCTGTGCTCTAGAGCCCACATGCCACAACTACTGAGCCCACATGCCACAACTACTGAAGCCTGTGCACCTACAGCCCATGCACCGCAACAAGAAAAGACACTGCAATGAGAAGCCCATGCACTGCAACGAAGAGTAACTCCCGCTCGCTGCAACTAGAGAAAGGCCACACGCAGCAGCAAAGACCCAATGTGACCAAAATTAATAAATAAATAAATTTATTTAAAAAAAAAAGATGGGCAGCAAAGGCTGAAGGCAGTGACGGGCTATGAGGGACAAAGGGTACTTGCACCCAAGGCTGCATGTGAGCAGAGCAAGGGAAACAAATGTGGGCACCTGCACAGGCAGCACATCTGAGACAGCTTGGACTTCTGTCTGTAGCCAAAAGGAGCTGAGCCCACACAGGTACCACTTGCTTCAGCTCTCCTTCAATCTGGGGCAAGTGTCCTGATGAAGGGAGAAGGGAAAACACACTTAAAAGGAGCAGAGCCAACTTGGGCCTGATCCTCAGGGATTCTGCTCCAGCAACTTAGTATCAGACCCTGCCCCTGAGAGGGTGGTGCTAATCGCTGAGCAGGGCGGAAGTCTCAACTAACACCCAGTTCCAGCTCTAACTACTCCATCTCCAGCCCCACCCACTACCAAGGTGATAGCTGCCAGCAGATGCTGAGGCAAGACACGACTTTCATCCACGTCAAATCCAGATCCCCAACAAAAGGAATTAGTCCTATGCGGTCTGTATAGGAACACTCCCACATAAGAACATACCTTCAAGATCACCATAGGTAGCCATTTCACCTAAATTCATAGAGGCAGAGAAAGTTAAGCAAAATGAACAGGCAGAGAAACTACTCTCAAGTGAAAGAGCAAAAGAAAACCACTGAAAAATTAGTGAAACAGAAATAAACAATTTACCAGATAAAGAATTGAAACCATTGGTGATAAAAATAGTAACTGAATTATGAGAAAGGATAGATGTGCACAGTGATAATTTTAACAAGGAACTAGAAAACATAAAAAAGACCCAATCAGAAATGAAGAATTCAGTAGCTGAAATATAAAACACACTAGAAGGAACGAGTAGCAGACTAAGTAACACAGAAGGATGCATAAGTGATCTGGAAGATAGATTGATGGAAATCACCCAATCAGAACTGCAAAAAGAAAAAAAAAAATTTTTAATGAAAACTGTTTAAGAGATCTCTGGGATATAATTAATCATACCAATATTTGCAATGTAGGTGTCCCAGAAGGAGGAGAAAAGGAAGCATTGAAACTGTATTTGAGGAAATTATGGCTGAAAACTTCCCAAATCTGATGAAAGAAACTGATATCCAGGTACAGGAAGCACAGAATGTCACAAACAAGATGAACCCAAACAGACCCACATAAAGACATATCATAGTCAATATGGAAAAATTAGAGAGTATTCTAAAGGCAGCAAGAGAAAAACAAAGAGTCATATACAAGGGAATCCCCATCAAGCTATAAGCTTCAGAAAATTTACAAGCCAGAAAGAAGTGCCATTAAATATTCAAAGTGCTGAAAAGGAAAAGCCTACATCCTAGGATACTCTACCCAACAAAGTTATCATTTAGAATAGGAGATAAAGAACTTCTCAGACGAGCAAAAACTAAAAGAGTTCATCAATATTAAACCTACCCTGTATTCAGTTTCCTCACAGTCTTGACTACAAACGTATCTCCAGCTACATCCTCCTTCAGATTTCTCACTCCAGTTTCTATTTTACTCAATATTTGGTGAATGTTTTGTGATTTCAGGTCTTCTTGGCTCTGCTCATTTTGACTGAATTAGAGATAAGAGTCTATATAAGAATGATGTGTAAAGTCAGACCACAATTTTTCTAGCATATATCTGGTAATAGTTACAACTTGTTTCCATTTCTCAGTTATTATAAATAATGCTGTCTTGAACATTTGTGTACAAGTTTTTGTGTGAACATATGTTTTCATTTCTCTTGGATATATATCTAGGTGTAGAATTGCTTGGTCATGTAGTAACTACCAGATTGCTTTCAAAAGCAGATGTACAATTATATACAATTCCTACTTGTCTATATCCTCTCTAGCACTTGTAACTGTCCATCTTTTAATATTAGTCATCCCAGTGGGTGTGAAGTGGTATCACTGTGGTTTTTCTTTGCATTTCCCTATTGACTACTGATATTGAACATTTTTACGTGTCTTATGTCTGTATATTTTCTTTGGAGAAATATCTATTCAAATCTTTTTCAGTTGAGTTATATGCATTTACACTGTTTTAATGTAGGGGCTTTCCATTTCTGCTAACAGACTAATAATCTAGATACCCTAGATAATTAGTCTGTTATCAGAAACATGACTTGCAAATATTTTCTCACATTCAGTGAATTGTCTTCACTTCTGGATAGTGTCTATTGAAACATAAAGATTATTAGTTTTGATGAAGTCCAGTTTATTTTTTCTTTTGTAGCCTGTGATTATGGTGTCATATCTAAAAGACTATTGCTTAATCTAAGGTCATGAAAACCTATGCATAGGTTTTCTCTTAAATTTTATAGTTTTAGTTGTTACATTTAGATCTTCAATATACTTTAATTTTTGTACATGGTGTGAGTTAGGAGTCTGACTTGATTCTCTTTCATGTAGATATCCATAGACCCTCAATTCTATTCCATTGACCTATATGTGTATCCTTATGCCAGTACCACATTGTCTTGATTACTGTAGATTTGTAGTGGGTTCTAAAAGCTACAAATATGAGTCCTCCAACTTTGATCTTCTTTTTCAACATTATTTTGACTATTTGAGGTCCCTTACATTTTTGTGTGACTATTAGAATAAGCTTATCTATTTCTGCAAAAAATGGCAGTTGGAATTTTGATCAATTCTGGTTAGATCAATTTAGGGAGTTCTATTATCTTATCAGCATTAAATCTTCCAATTCATGAATTCAAGATGTCTTTCCATTTATTTAGACTTTATTTAATTGCTTGCAATGATGTTTTGTAGTTTTCAGTGTACAGCCTTGTACTTTTTTATTAACCTTATTCCTAGGTATATTACTCACTTTGATGCAGTTGTAAATGGAATTGTCTCCTTAAATTCATTTTTGGATTATTTATTACTACCATATAGAAATTAAATTGATTCTTGAATACTGATCTTGTATCTTGAAATCTTGCTGAATTCATTTATTAGCTCTATATTTTCTTTGTGGATTCCTTAGGATTTTCAGTATACACAATCACATAATTTGCAAATAGAAATTACTTTACTTCTTCATTTCCATTCAGAGTGCCTTTTACTTCATTTTCTTGCCTAATTCCCCTGGCTAAACCTTTCACTACAGTGTTGAATAAAATTCCTGAGAGTGGACATTCTTGTCTTGTTCCTAATCCTAGGGAAAAGTTTTCAGTCTTTTACCATTCAATATAATATTTGCTATGTTTTGTTATGTTTTGTTGTAGATGTCCTTTCTAACACTGAGGGAATTCTATTCTTCATTTGTTGAGTTTCTTAACCATAAAATGGTGTTGGCTTTTGTCAAATGATTTTTCCATATCTACTGCAATAATTATGTGATTTTCATCCTTTATTAATATGTTGTATTGCATTAATTGATTTTTGTATATTGCACAAACTTTGCATCCCAGGATAAATCCTAATTGGTCACATTTACTTTGAGTGCTGGAACAAATTACCACACATTTACTGGCTTAAAACATCACAAATATATTATCTTATAATTCTGTAGGTTAGAAGTTCAACATGAGTCTCACTGGGCTGAAATCAATGTATCAGCAGGACTGCATTTCTTTCTTTCTGGAGGCTCTAGAGGAGAATTTGTTTACTTGAATTTTCCATCTTATAGTGGCTGCCCATATTTTTTGGCTCATGGCATGCTTCCTTTATCTATAAGCCTGCAACAGTGGGTTGAATCTTTCTTATATAATGTCATTCTTGACTGTGCTTTTGTCATCACATCTCTTTCTCTGACTCCTCAGCCTCTTTCTCCTACTTTTTTGGACCCTTGTGATTATATTTTTTACCTGGACATTTATTCCTATATCCTCCAATTATAACAATTTTTGTGCATAAATATTTATTCAAACCTAGAGTAATTAATGAATGAAATAATAAAACATTCATTCATTTATTTTTTATTTCCTACTTACTACAAAATGTAAAGAGAAATACAAATTTTGAAAGGCATGATAAATTAGCATTTCATAAAACAAAACCAAAAAAATAAAATGTGTCTCTGTAGACAGTGTATAGTTGGAGAATGGTGGTTGATTTATTCTCCAATCTTTCCCTTTTGACTGGATCCACTTATATTTAATGTAATTTAATATATTTGATGTAATTACTGACAACGTCAAATTCATCTCCCATTTTGCTGCTTGTTTTCTATTTATCTCATGCCTTTCTCTTACCCTATTCCTCCATTACTACCATCTTTTATGTTAAATTGGTATTTTCTTCTGTATTATTCTAATTTCCTTGTTTATTCTTTTACTCTATTTTTAAAGTTATTTTCTTATTGGTTGCCCTGGGGTTGAAAATTAACCCTTAATTTATAACAATCTAGTGCAGTTTAATACCAACTTAACTTCAATAGTTTACAAAACTTCATTCCTATATAAAAACGTTGTTTCTCTTCTCCATTTTGTTGCTGCACAAATTACATCTTTATACACTGTAAGCCCATCAACACTGATTTATAATTATTGCTTTATAAAATTGTCTCTTAAATCATATTATATAAATAAGAGTACAAATAAGAAATTACATTAATACTCCCTTTGTATTTACCTATGTAGTTACCTTTACTGGTGCCCTTTATTTCTTTATGTGGATTCAAGTTATGGTGTGCTGTCCTTTCATTTCATCCTAAGGGATTATCTTTAGTATCTATTTAATGACAGGTTTGCTAGTGATAAATTTAGTTTATAGCTAGATATAGTTTATGAAGGAATGTCTTAATTTCTTTTGGATTTTTGAAGGATAGTTTTGCTGAATATTGAATTCTTTCTTGACAGGTTTTTTTTCCCAGCACTTAGAATATGCAGCTTTTCTAACTTCTGGCCTCCAATGTTTGTTTGGTTTTTTGTTTGTTTCTTTTTACTGGAAATCAGAAAAAAAATATGTATTTATTCCTTCAAAGAGAATATATTCCATATAACAATATTGGAAACAAAAAATGAAAAAAATAAAGATAAAAAATAGAAAGTATTAAATAAGAAGATTGAATCTATTAGTAATGACTGCCTAGGAATTGGGTAAAATTACATATGAAAAGACAGATTTCCAGATTGGATCATAAAGCAAAAAAATTTTTATACAATTTTTAAATGTTACTTTCCATTTACAGTTATTACAAAATATTGGCTATATTCCTCATGTCGTACAATACATTCTTAAGCCTATTTTACACCCACTAGTTTGTGTCTCCCACTCTCCCATCCATATATTGCCCTTCCCTCCCACCATCCCACTGGTAACCACTAGCTGGTTCTCTATGTCTGTGAGTCTGTTTCTTCCTTTTTATATTCACTAGTTTTTTGTATTTTTTAGATTCCACATGTTAGTGATATCATACAGTATTTGTCTTCCACTGTCTGACTTATTTCACTCAGCATAATGCCCTCCAAGTCCATCCATGTTGCTGCAAATGGCAAAATTTCATTCTTTTTTATGGCTAAGTAGTATTCCATTGTATATATATACCACATCTTCATCCATTCATATGTTGATGGACACTTAGGTTGCTTCCATATCTTGGCAATTGCAAATAATGCTGCTATGAACTTTGGGGTGCATGTATCTTTTCCAATTAGTGTTTTTGTTTTCTTCAGACATATACCCAGGAGTAGAATTGTTGCATCATATGGTATGTCTACTTTTAGTTTTTTAAGAAACCTTCATACTATTTTTCACAGTGGCTGCACCAATTTGCATACCCACCAATGGTGTACAAGTGTTCCCTTTTCTCCACATTCTCACCAACATTTGTTATTTGTGGTTTTTGATGTTAGCCAACATACTTGTGAGATGATATCACATTGTGATTTTGATTTGCCTTTCCCTGATGTTTATGATGTTGAGCATCTTTTCATGTGCCTGTTGGCCATCTGCATTTCTTCTTTGGAAAAATGTCTATTCAGTTCTTCCTATTTTTTAATTGGTTTGTTTGTTTTTATGATATTGGGTTGTACAAGCTGTTTGTATTTGTTGGATATTAACCTCTTACAGGTTACATCATTTGCAAATATTTTCTTCCATCAATAGGTTGTCTTTTCATTTTGTTGATGGAGTCCTTTGCTGTGCAAAAGCTTTTAAGTTTAATTAGGTCCCATTTGTTTATTTTTGCTTTTATTTCCTTTACTTTAGGATACTTCAGATCTAAAAAAATATTGCTGCAATTTATGTCAAAGAGTATTCTGCCTATGTTTTCCTCTAGGAGATTTATAGTATCTGGTCTTACATTTAGGTCTTCAATCCTTTTTGTGTATATTTTTGTATATGGTGTTAGAGAACGTTCTAACTTTATTATTTTACATGTAGTGGTCCAGTTTTCCCAGCAACATTTATTGAAGGGACTTTCTTTTCTCCATTGCATACTCTTGCCTCCTTTGTCATAGATTAATTGAGCTTAAATGCATGGGTTTATTTCTGTGTCCTCCATTGTTTATGATGAGAAAGTAGCAGTTATCTTATTGAGAATCCCTAATCATTTGTCTCTTGTTATTTCCAAAATCCTTTCTTTGCTTTTGCCTTTGAAAGTTTATTAAGATATATCTAGGTGTGGATCTCTGAATTCCTTTTTCATCAAATTTTGGAAGATTGATATTATTACTTCAAATGCTCTTTCTTCTCCTTTCTCCCTCTCCACTACTTTGGGACTACCATTATGCATATGTTGGTACTCTTGATGATACCCTACTGGTTCTGGAGATCTGTTCATTTCCTTTCATGTTTGTCCCTCTGTTTCTCCAACTAGAAAGCCTCAATTGACCTATATTCAAGTCAAATATACTGTTTACCAGCTCAAATCTTCAGTTGAACCCTTCTAGTAATTTTTTTTTTTTGAGATACGTGGGCTTCTCACTGCTGCGGCCTCTCCCATTGCGGAGCACAATCTCCAGACGCGCAGGCTCAGCAGCCACGGCTCACGGGCTCAGCCGCTCTATGGTATGTGGAATCTTCCCGGACCAGGGCACGAACGTGTGTCCCCCGCATTGGCAGGCGGACTCTCAACCACTGCGCCACCAGGGAAGCCCCTTTCTAGTAAATTTTTAATTTCAAATATTGTACTTTTCAATTTCAGAATTTCTATTTAGTCTTTTAAAAATATAATTTCTATCTCTTCATTGATCTTTTCTATTTGGTGAGAAATCACTCATATATTTTTTCTTTTGATATATTTTCTTCAGTTCTTTGAACATATTTAAACAGCTAAATTAAAGTTTTGTCTATTAAATTCACATTTGGTCTTCCTTGGTGATATTTCCACAAGGATTACATGAAAACTGACTTCTTTTTTGCCCTCTTGGGAACATACTTTCTTGATTTTTTTACTTAACTTTTTGTTAAAATGGGCATTGTAAGTAATATAATGTGGCCACTTTGAAAATCAGTTTGCAAAAAGCCCCAGTGTTTTGCTGGTGTTGTTTGTTTATATTGTTTTTGCTTCTGCTTGTTGTTTGTTTAGTGACTTTCCTGGACTAAGTTTGTAAAGTCCGTGTTCTTGGTAGAGTGGAGCCACTAAAGCCTCAGTTCAGTTAGTTTAGTAGTCAACTAATAATTGGACATAGATTTCTTTAAGTACCTGTAACCACTAAGTTTTCAGCTTTTCCCAAAGGACTCCGTGTCTGTTGGGGTATACCTTTAACAACAGCTTGGCAGTTTACAACTCTGCCTTAGCCTTCACTTCCTTCTTGTGCAGACCTCAAGGTCAGCTAGAGGTAAGAGTGTAGGGCCATCTCAGGTCTTTGCCAAGCATGCACATAGCCTTATCTATGAACACAGATCTATGCATATGAGGGAACTTCTGGATTCGCACGAATATGTCAGAAATTTTCAAAGCTCCTCTGGATATTTCCAGAAGCCTTTCCTTTTAAGTTTTTGATCAGCCTGTCATTTGTCCCAACTGTTATCACTATCTCAGGCAATTGCCTCTGATTGCTTTCAACAAATGCTCCCCTGGAGAAAATGCTGTTTATACTGGATGAGCTCTGAGTCAGATCAAATAACGACAAGTCTTGTAAGTGGTATTTTCTAGGGAACTGCCATACAGGTCAAATAATGACAGCTGGGAATGGGGGTTTGAAGAAGCTCCAACCCCATACACACTCTCTAGTGGCTGCTAGACTGCTGGTTTTCCATGAGACTCTATGGCTCTTTGTTTTCAAGGCTACCACAGAGACAAAAAGGATGGGGATATGGTAAGTTAAAACACACAAAGCTCATTGCTCTTAACAAGATTGAACAACTTTTCTTGAACAAATGTTCACAAGAAGGTTGAAAGCCTTTGGTTAATTCACAGAGTTCTAGAAATGTTGATTTTGTCCATTTTTCCAGGGTTCTCATTGCTTTTATGAAAAAGAGAATTTTCAAGTTTTTACACCATCATTCCCATTGATGTCACTTGTTTTCTATAGAGATACTAGATGATGGGACTCTGTAGCATAGCATTCTAATCTTAAGAAACTTTTAGAAAAACTTTTCATCAAATCCTTCTGGAGAGTATACAGAAATATGAGGTGGATAATAGTACAATTAAGCAGATTCACAGTTAGGCAACTATATTACCAATGAGTTGATCAATAAATTGGCTTAAGACTGGAAAGAGTTCCCCAGTGGCTCAGATTTTTGTTTTATATCATTCAGAAACTTCCGAACAATTTGGATAAATATACAGAAGATTTTTAAATCAAATTTTCAGAAGTAATTTTAGATGAGGTATTTTGGTTTTTTTTTAATATTTTGATGGGCTGAAACACTGAGTAACAAGACCCAATGTACAGTCCTGTTTTTGTCTTTTAAAATTTAATTGCCTTTTGCATATTAGGAGAAGAAATTTAATAGCAATCTATAATAGAAAAGGAAAAAGAGAGAAAAAGAAGGAAGAAAACTCACAGTTTTAGTTGACCACTGAAATATTATGTGTTAACAATAAGGCACACTTATGGCTGGTGTACACAAACGTATATACACACAACTACACTCATAAATATTAATTATTAATTAATTCAAAAGATATTTTTGAGTACATAATATATGTGATCTACTCTGTTAGACACTGAAGACAAAGATACGTGGGAAAATATATGGCTTTGTCCTCAGTTATCACTAAAAATAGAAATAAATGAAAACAAATCATAAGACAATGCAATAAATATTATATCACAGATAAGCACAAAGTGGTAAGGGAACACTCCAACAAAATGATTAATTCTGTTTGAAAGGAAAAGCTTGGTGAGTAAGTAGATTTTAACAGGCACACAAGAGTTTAAAGAGGATTCCAGGGACTAGAAATAACTTTGTATGTATTATTTACTATGTGTTTGGTGCTGGAGTAAAAAATAATAAAACAGGAATTTCTTGACTTTGATGATCACATTCTAGTGAGACACCCCTCACCAGCTAAAAGAACTCCCTAATTTCCTCCAAGTGAAAATTTGCTGAAGGATCTTAGTCAGTTATTAACTTGGCAAAAGCATCTCTGTTGATGACGTCTCCCAGTTTCACAGTGGTGAAAAGGAAAACTTCAATTCATGCTATGACAAGTTCTATGGAAATGTAATTGGGCATTATTCAGTGAATTAGAGGTGAACAAAAAGGATTAGAATCTTATGCATCTACTCATAAAACTCTAATATGAAGTCAGAACAGTCATCAGACTTTTAATTAAAGCTTGGAAAGTAGTTCTACCTCTATAATGTTCTGGATTCCTCTGGACTTCTTACTATACAAGCATTTTTTCATTGAATAACTGTAACAACTCTGTGCACTGAAAAAGATTTATAACATCACAGATTGGATGACAGATAATGGTTAAAGCTAAAGATGATAAATAATTATTGGTACCATTTGGACTCTTTGAAAAATGTCCTTTTAAGGAGTGCATTTCAGAATCCTACAAAAATAGAATTCATGCAAAAAAATAAAAATTTAAATTAGATGGGACAAAAGATAGTAATTTTAATTCACAAGGGGGATATAGATCTTATTTAGTATCAATTGACACAAAATTATAAAACAGGATGGTTTTTCAGATAAGCATCTACATTGATGAAATAGAATAAGTTCTCTATTAATCTCTTCACGTCAAAGAGAGTAAATGCCACCAAATCTGAGTTATGAGGTCACTCTAATAGATTTTTCACTTTTCAACTGAGAAGTCTGATTACTATTGACACTGGAACACATTATACTCAATGTGGAAAAACACAGTGATTGTACATGCATATTGTCTATTTATTCTATTCAGGTCTTTCTGCATTAATGGAAAGTGAGTTAATAATATAAAAATGTTAGTGGATGATTTTGTAAAGACATTAGGTTTGATGACCACTCTAAACCTGTAACAGCATGTTTTTTCTTGATGCCTGACTATTCCCTGAGGAGGGAGGGAAGATAGCCCAGAATATTTATACACACTTTTATCAGTGTTTCTCAGAGAAGCAACTTATAGGAATAGGACAGAATTCCAAGAAAAAGAGTTTTAAGGGGGGTAGTTGTAGCAAATGCACTTAAATATTTGCCAAGTGCCTACAAAATACAACACACGTTTTACACATAGCACTTTACACGCACCCTATTTTAATTCACAACAAATGCTCTAAAAAGATTCACTCTATTTTCCAGATAAGAAAACTGAGTTAAATGTCTTGCCCAAACTGTAATCTCTCTATACTATTTCCATACTATCACTCAATTGATGGAAACTTAGTGAAAATAGTTAAATTGAGCCACTAAAAAGACAGGATCTAGAGCAGACTGAAAACTAGAGAGGTGCAAATAATATCAACAGGGACCAGGATATGTTATACTGTGTGGTAAAGATAAGTATATGTATGTGTGTATCCAGTCCAAATTATCACCAGTAGTTTAGACAACTGCTTACTGAGTGTTATCTCTATTTATCTAATCTATATCAATCTCTACCTAATATAGCTAAACTATCAATTTCTGTCTAATATTCTCTAAGAAGGACAATCTTCACATGCTAAAAACTGAATTAATTTTTCCCCATTTTTCCTATCCTATGCCACTCAAACCCTCTACCCACTTAGCGACTGACACAAGGAAGGGTACAAGTGTAAAATTCATCTTTGACTACACCTCTCCCTCTCTCTAAACTCTGCAACCCTAAACCCCATTCTATTTATGACAGTCCTTTATTCTAATACAAAAATATCTCTTCAGTCTATCTATTTCTCTCTGCCTCCATTACTGCCCCAGCTTGGACATCACCATCTTTTGGTAGACTTTTGAACAACTTCCTAACAGTTCTTCCCACTCAAGTGACTTTTTTTTTTTTGTGGTACACGGGCCTCTCACTGCTGTGGTCTCTCCCACTGTGGAGCACAGGCTCCGGACGTGCAGGCTCAGCAGCCATGGCTCACGGGCCCAGCCACTCTGCAGCATGTGGGATCTTCTCGGACTGGGGCATGAACCCGTGTCCCCTGCATCGGCAGGTGTGCTCTCAACCACTGTGCCACCAGGGAAGCCCCAAGTGACCTTTTTAAATGTTAATATAATTAGATTCTTCTCATGCTTAACCTCCTATAGCATTCTGATATTGTTAACATAAAATATCTTTGAATATTATACCTCATTCCTTCACAAATAGCTCACAGATATTCCAGGCTTTGGAGCACTTTTCAATTACTTGACCCAAGCTCTTTCTGGCTCTTAGGCTGTCACCTATTTGGCCGTTTTGCTTAATAACCCCATCCCACAATTTTCTAGGCTAACTGCCCCTTTCTGTCTCAACCTACATATCACTTTCCCTAACCTACATACTCTTCTCACCATCATCAGATTTTCTTACATATCCCTAAAAAAGCAGCTAGACCTTCCTTTATCTTAGCAATTGTCCAATAACATATTATGATTCTTTGATTGTTTGTCTCTTCCACAGATAATAAACTCCAGAAGGGGAAGGACAATGACTGGATTAATCACTGTTCAATGCCCTGTTTCTAACATAGTATCTAGCACTCAATTAATGTCTAATATTTGCTGAATAATTCAATAAATAGGTATTACTTGCAAAGCAAGGCCTAAAGGAATCTGTTCACATCAGACCCTTTTTGGCTCCCCCTCTAAGTTTAAACTCCTTAGCATTTTAACCAAGCAGGACCCTCTGGAGTCTTCCCAGAACTGACTCCCCCTTATGTTCTCCATCTGCCTTCAGATGTGTAGAAAAACTTTAGCCTCCTAGGCCTTCCCCAAGGTCCAAAGAGTACATTTAATCAGAGAAGTGAGAAAATGCAGAAAGAAAGGAAAACAGTCACACAAGACAAAATAATAATGGTCTAGCCATTAAACAAAATCAAGGACTTTTAGTTCCTCCTCAGCGGCTATAGATAATATTCTGAACCATATCCTTTGAGCTGTTTTCCAGATACTAAAACCCCCACCAGGTGGAAGAAGTTAACTGTATGCTGCCCACAAGCATGTAGACCCTAGAGTGGTTAGAACCAGAAAGTTGATGATGTTGACTCCTGATTAGCTCACCACCAATGAATCAGAAGAATGCCCATGAGCTGATCACACACCCCCACAACCCTCTTCACTTACTCTGTCTTTAAAAACCTTTCCCTGAGAGCCTTCAGGAAGTTTGGGCCTTTTGAGCACTAGCTGCCTGGACTCCTTGCTTGGTGCCCTGCAATAAATTCTGCACTTTCCTTCACCACAATCTGGTGTCAGTAGATTGGCTTTATTGTGTATGGGCAAGCAGACCCAAGTTTGGTAGCAGCATGACCTGCAAAACCCTTTCAATTTGATTCAAACTTTTCAGTGTCATCTCCTGTCATTTGCTCCAGTTTTGTAACCACAGTGCTCTGTTTACAGTTCTCTGAACAATATTTCCTCTTGGTTTTATACATTTTCTCCTGTCATCCTTAGTACTGAGATATCTTTTTTTACCCTCTAACTTTCTAGATCTACTCAGTTTTCAATGTGCCCTTCCACTGTCATTGCTTCTCTGGAGGTTTTTCTAAATTCCCTAGAGAAAGATATAATCTTGTCTCTTCTCTCAAAATACCTTATACAAACCTCTGAAAAAGCATATCTAATTCTCTCTTGTGATTATCCATTTGCTTATGCACCTTATTTAGCAGACTCCTGGAGAAGGAATATAATCCTCTCTGAAGTGTCTCTGCCTCCACAGCCCCTAAGAACATGGTGGATACTCAATTAATTTTGTTAATGAATAAACTCCCCATGTACAATCTTTCTCTCCTCTTTTTAAACTTGCCCTGAATCTTCAATTCCAAAAGACAATATTCTTATTATATTTATTCTCCAGATTTGTGGTTATCTAAAGGGTATATTAGGTTTTCATATGCACATTAAGTAGTCTTCAGCTCAACACTTGAAGCCTGATAGAACAATACCCTAAACACCATTAAAATATTCCTTACTCATATCCTGCATACATATAATCTTACACTTAGATTTAGTATTTTTATTACCAGTCTATTGTCTAATACTAGATTTAATAATAGAATCTACTGTTAACTACCTACCTTTCAAAATGCATGGAACTTATCTTTGGCTTTGCTCTTTTATATATTAGCAAGGTAGATGTACTTTCTCTTACTGGATTAATACACCAAGATTCAAAGAAAATTATGTTTTTTATTGTTCTTGCATTAGTACCAATTATTATGATATATGTTGCCAAAGAGTGGAAATTGAGGTGGGAAACACACCTTTGAAATGTGTCTGTTCAGCAAACATATCTGCAATTTCCTTCACACTTTTCTTTGTGTGTCTTTTCCTGTACATATGTTCAGCAAATATGTTACATAATTTCCTTAACACGTTAATGAGTTGTTCAAAACTATCTTCTAAACTTCCAATTCCACCATAAGAGAGTAATGGGTACTGCACTTACCTCATGCTCCAAACAGCTCTAAAACAGGACAAAATATATAAGGCAACAGTTTTCAGACATTGGACAGTAGGCAGCTCAAGACTGATATTTGAAAGAAGGAAAATGTACGTGTGTGTCCCTACCACAGCCATGAACACCATCACTGGGATCCTTTTGCTTGCTGCCACTTGTTGGACTGCTCTGCAAAGCACTGCAGCTTCACTAAGATGAAGAGGCCGAGCAAGATAAGTGTTTGACTGTTGAAATTATTGTAATTTGTGTCACAGGGCTCTAAAGAGGACCGAGCTTGGAGGAGTGGCAGAATTTCGTGTGAGGCTTCACCACTTGATCCAGAGCAAAACTGAACTGTACATAAATGTAACAAGACTCTGTAAGGCCTAGTAGAGAGAGACTACTGTAAAAGTGGTAGCTGAATAGAAATTCCAGAAGCCCCACAGCATGTGGATGTGTTAGAATTCTAACCAAAGTGAAAAGAGCTCTCTGAGTACCCCAGGCATTGAGTTGCCTGGAGAAAGGCCTTACCTTAGGACTAAAGATCATTGTTTTCAAAGTGTGGTTCACAGACTATTATGGATCACAAGACTCTCACAGGGAGTCTGCAAAGTCAAAATTATTTTCATGAAAATACTAAGACATTATTGCCTTTTTCTCTGTGTTGACATTTGCACTGATGGGGGAGAATAAAAGATGGGTAAAACTTCTCACAATTTAACATCAACCACAACACCAAAGTCTACTTATAGCATTCATTTTATTCTTCACTGCCACACAGTCATAGTATAAAATTATTATTGTTATTATTACTATTATTATTACTGCTAGTATTGTATATGTATTTTTTAGTTCTATGTAAGTATGTCATTGATGAAGCATTATAAATTTTGTTAAATTTTGATGCTGCATTTTATTAATAGTCTTTGTATGTACATAAAGTGCTTTTGTTGCATACCAGAAAAACAAGAGTTGTTCTAGGAAAAAGCATTCATCCAAATAGTTTGCATTGCAAATTGACCTAATTTTTTTTCATGGAACATCAGTTTTATTTGAAAGAATAATTAACCAAAAACATGGTCATTTAGATTTGGATACTTTGCAGACATTTTCTCAAAACTTACTAAGATTAGCCTGTCTCTTCAAGAAAACAACAAAAAATATAGATGGCTAATGAGAAAATTTCAGCTTTCAAGTAAAAATTATAATTTTGGAAAACTTGTGTCTGCCTTCATGACCATGACAATTTCCAAATATGTAATGACTTAATGACTTTTCTAATAATATTGGTGACAGTGGGCTTTTGATATTTTATAATAAAATGTATCAACATTTAGAAGATCTTCATAACTCATGAACCAATATTTTCCCAATTATTAATGCATGATATTACAATGGAGAAAATAGTCATTCATACTGCAAGACACATCAGTGGATTTTAATGTATCAAAAACCACAAAAGGTCATGGATATGGTTTCAGATTCCACATTACAACTAACTTCTAAGAAGCAAACATTTGTCAAAGAGAAATATCCACAATTATCTGAAAATGCTATTATAATTCTCATCACTTTTCAAACTACATATCTGTGTGAGGCTAGATTTTCTTTACACACTATAACCAAAACAACAAATTGAATGCAAAAACAGACATGATAATCCAGTTGTTCCTACTAAGCCATATATTAAAGAAGTTTCGAGAAATACCACTCTTCTCAATGACATTTTCAATAAATAGTTATTTTCATAAAAATATATTCTTTATGTTAAAATTTAATCCATTTATTACCATATGTTTAATAGATCTGTAAATAAGTACTGCAAAATTTCTCAGTTCTAGTTTCTAAAACTGAATAAAATAATCAAGACCAAAATGAAGAATCAAGATGGTGGAGGAGTAGGAAGATGTGGCGTTCATCTCTCCCCAAAAATGCATCAAGAATGCATCTACAGGGACTTCCCTGGTGGTGCAGTGGTTAAGAATCTGCCTGCCAATGCAGGGGACATGGATTCAATCCCTGGTCCCGGAAGATCCCACATGCTGTGGAGCAACTAAGCCTGTGCACCACAACTACTGAGTCTGCACTCTGGAGCTCACATACCACAACTACTGAAGCCCTCACACCTAGAGCCTGCGCTCCACAAAAAGAGAAGCCACCACAATGAGAAGCCCACACACCACAAGGAAGAGTAACCCCTGCTCACCACGACTAGAGAAAGCCCACGCACAACAATGAAGACCTAATGTAGTCAAAAATTAATTAATTAATTAATTTAAAAAGAATACATCTACAAATGGAACAATTCCCACAGAGCACCTGCTGAACACTAGCAGAGGTCCTTGGACACATAAAAAGAAAAGAAAGATCCCCACATAACCAGCTAGAATGAGAGAAAGAAGAGGAAAAAGGAAGAAAGGAAGCGGGACAGGACCTGTGACCCTGGAGGGGAACTGAAGAAGAGGGGAGGTTCCCACATCCAGGGAAGCCCCCTCACTGGTGGGGAGATCAGTTAGGACAGAAGGGGAGCTTCAGGGGCTATCAGAGGAGAGCACAGCAACTGGTCTGGGACAGGCAGAACAGAGTGAGACCTACACAGATGGTCCTTACCACAGCCCTGCTTACCTGATCCTGAGAGGTGTGTCTGCTAATGCAGACAGGGGTTGGGTGCTGGAATGTGGGGTTTGGAGAGCAGACCAGGAGAGAGTACTGCTGCCAGCTGTGAAGAGATAGCCTGAAGGGATGGGAGTGAGAAAACCCACAATTGGGAATGCTTGTGGAGGAAACCCGGACCACCACAGAAGTGAAGCACCATTGCTGAGTGATGCACAAAGGGCAGGGCCATCATTGCATCTTTCCCCACATACTAGCTGCTGCCTCCCAGCGCACTAGGAAGTGTTCCCATTGGGGTGGACACTCTTGCAACACTGGCACTGCTGCTTTGTCCTCTACATCCCATCACAGCTGAGGTGGACACTCTTGTGACACTAGCAGCAGCCATCTCTTATTCTGCATCCCATTCCCCCTCATTGGAGGCTCTCATGACCCCAGCAGTTGCTGTCACTTCCTCCATGATCCATCCCCGCCATGGCAAATGCTCTCATAACACTGGTGGCAGCTGCCTCTTTCTCTGTGCTCTGTCCCCACTGGGGCTAGCTCTCTCGTGCCCCTAACACAGCCTCCTCCATGCCCTCTCCTCGCAGGGGCAGACATGTGTGCTCCAGGGCAGCCTCAGGAGCAGAGCCCTGTGGGTGACCCATGACCAGAGGTGGGGCTGAAACCACAGCTGAGCCCCAGGGGCCATGCAACGAAGGAAGAAAAGCTGAAATCTCTCCTCGCAGCTGTGCAAATTGCGACTGACACACCCATGACTGGCTTTGTAAACTCAGTGCCTGCTGAACATCTGAAAGGACAATGACTGCTCCTGCAGCCAAGACGGGTGTAGCTTTAACAGCTATAGACTCTGTAGGCACCTACATGCAGGGGTAGGCCAGAGTCCGAGCTGCCCTCATAACAGTGGGTCCAGATCCATTATTACTACAATCCCAGGACCTGACTTCAGTGGATCTATGCTGGTGGCCAGGTGAAAATATGCCTGAGAGACAGCAGGGCCAATTGCTGGCATACCCATGGCTAAGTTGGGACCAAGAGCAGTGGCAACAACAGTGAAATCAGAGAGCTCACACAATAGGTGAAAGATGACACAACAGAGGACATCCACGGGTCAACATCTGCAGAGGAGGAATACTCAGTGCTTTCCCTCCCAGTGGGAGTGCTCCAATCCCACCTACATTGCACTGCAGATCAGAAACATAGCTAAGAAACAGATCTGGGGGTCTCTACTCTGACAGGTAGAGAGCAGATCCCACCCCTGATAGAGCGGTGACACCCATAGAGCAAAGGGGAGGCCCTGCTCAATATATAGTGCAGGCTCTGGTCACCACAACACCAGTCACACTCCCTATCAAGGAGATAATGGCCAGCATACACTGAGGAAAGAGGTGGCAGACATTTACACTAAAAACTGCCCTTGCAACGAAAAATGTTAACCCCACGCAGGCTACACAGGGATGTTCCCGTGTAAAAATAGCCCTCTGAGACAGTCTGAGGGTCTGGAATCAGAAGGAAGAATCCCCCAGAGCATTTAGCCTTGAAGACCAGTGGGGCTTGAGTGCAGCAGCTCCACAGGGCTGGGGGAAACAGACTCCGTGCTTGGAGGGTACACACAAGGTCTCATGTTCACTGGGGCCCAGCACAAAGCAGTACCTGCATAAAAACCTGGGTACACCTACCTAGGGATCTTGGAAGTTCTCCTGGGTAGGTGAAGGTCAACTGTAGCTCACTGTCAGGGCAAGGACACTGATAGCAGAGGCCCCATGGAATATTGATTAAAATGAGCTCTCCCAGAGGTCCCCATTTCGGCACTAAGACACAGCACCACCCAACAACTTGCAGGCTCCAGTGCTGGAAATACTCTGCCCAAACAACAAACAGGACAGAAACACAACTCCACCCATCAGAAGACAGGCTGCCTAAAGTTGTACTGAGCTCACAGCCACCTCAAAACACATCCTCTGGCACAGCCCTGTCCACCAGAGGGCAGGCACTAGTCCCTCCCAATAGGAAACTTATACAAGGCCCAGAACCAACCTCACCTACCAGGGAGCAGACACCAGAAGTAAGAGCAACTATAATCCTGCAGCCTGCAGAAAGGAGACAACAAACACAGAAAGTTAGACAAAATGAGACAACAGAGACATATGTTGCTGACTAAGAACAAGATAAAAACCTATGGGAACAGCTAAATGACAAGGAGGTAGGCAATCTACCTGTAAAAAAATTCAGAGTAATGATAGTAAAGATGGTCCAAAATCTCAGAAATAGAATGGAGGCACAGATCAAGAAGACACAAGAAATGATTAACAAGGAGCTAGAAGATTTAGCAAACATAGATGAACAAAACAATAACTGAAATGAAAAATACACTAGAAGGAATCAAGAGCAGAATAACTGAAGTAGAAGAACAAATAAGTGAGCTGGAAGACAGAGTGGTGGAAATCACTGCCATAGAACAGAATAAAGAAAAAAGAATGAAAAGAAGTGAGGACAGTCTCAGAGACCTCTGGGACAACATTAAACACACCAACATTCACATTATAAGGGTCCAAGAAGAAATAGAAAAAGAGAAAGGGTCTAAGAAAATATTGGAAGAGATTATAGCAGAAAACTTCCCTAACATGGGAAAAGAAACAGTCAAACAAGTCCAGGAAGCACAGAGAGCCCCATACAAGATAAACCCAAGGAGAAACAAACCAAGACACATATTAAGCAAATTGATGAAAATTAAATAAAAAGAAAATAATAAAAGCAACAAGGGAAAAGCAACCAATAACATACAAGATTATAAGATTATCAGCTGATTTTGCAGCAGAAACTCTGCAGGCCACAAGGGAGTGGCATGATATATTTAAAGTGATGAAAGGGGAAAATGTACAACCAAGAATATTCCACCCAGCAAGGCTGTCATTCAGATTCAATGGAGAAATCTAAAGCTTAACAGACAAGCAAAAGCTAAGAGAATTCAGCACCACTAGATGAGCTTTACCACAAATGCTAATGGAACTTCTCTAGCCAGGGTAAAACAAAGAGGTCAAACTAAAAATAAGAAAATCACAAATAGGAAAGCTCACTGGTAAAGGCAAACATACAGCAAAAGCAGGAAACCATCTATACACAAATATGATATCAAAACCAGCAACCATTGCAGCTCTATTTACAATAACCAGGACATGGAAGCAACCGAAATGTCCATAGACAGATGAATAGATAAAGATGTGGCACATATATACAATGGAATATTGCTCTGCCATAAAAAGGAATGAAACTGAGTTATCTGTAGTGAGGTGGATGGAACTAGAATCTGTCATACAGAGTGAAGTAAGTCATAAAGAGAAAAACAAATACCGTATGCTAACATATATATATGGAATCTAAAAAAAAAATGGTTATGAAGAGCTTAGGGGAGAACAGAAATAAAGACACAGATGTAGAAAATGTACTTGAGGACATGGGGAGGGGGAAGGGTAAGCTGAGACGAAGTGAGAAAGTGGCATGGATTTATATATACTACCAAATGTGAAATAGATAGCTAGTGGGAAGTAGCCACATAGCACAGGGAGATCAGCTCGGTGCTTTGTGTCTACCTAGAGGGGTGGGATAGGGAGGGTGGGAGGGAGAGGCAAGAAGGAGAAGATATGGGGTTATGTATATGTATGGCTTATTCACTTTGTTTTTTTTTTTTTTTTTTTTTTTTTTTTTTTTTTTTGCGGTATGCGGGCTTCCCACTGTTGTGGCTTCTCCCGTTGCGGAGCACAGGCTCCGGATGCGCAGGCTCAGCGGCTATGGCTCCCGGGCCCAGTCGCTCTGCGGCATGTGGGATCTTCCCGGACCGGGGCACGAACCCGTGTCCCCTGCATCGGCAGGCGGACTCTCAACAACTGCGCCACCAGGGAAGCCCTCACTTTGTTTTAAAACATAAACTAAAACACCATTGTAGAGCAATTATACTCCAATAAAGATGGTAAAAAAAAAATCTTGTGGCCAAAGGATGTGGTTTAAAAAAAAAAAAAAAAAAAAAAAACTACAACAAATTATCACCTCACACCAGTCACAATGGCCATCATCAAAAAAATCTACAAACAATAAATGCTGGAGAGGGTGTGGAGAAAAGGGAACCCTCCTACACTGTTGGTGGGGATGTAAATTGGCACAGCCACTATGGAGAAGAGCAGTATGGAGTTTCCTTTAAAAACTAAAAATAGAGCTACCATATAATCCAGCAACCCCACTCCTGGGCATATATCCAGAGTAAACCATAATTCATAAAGATACTTGCAGCCCAATATTAGTTGCAGCACTATTTACAATAGCCAGGACATGTAAGCAACCTAAATGTCTATTGACAGAGGAATGGATAAAGAAGATGTGTTACATGTGTACAATGGAATATTACTTAGCCATAAAAAAGAACAAAATAATGCCATTTGCAGCAACATGGATGCACCTAGAAGTTGTCATACTGAGTGAAGTAAGTGAGACAGAGAAAGACAAATATCATATGATATCACTTATATGTGGAATCTAAAAAATGGTATATATGAACCTATTTACAAAACAGAAGTAGAGTCACAGATGTAAAAAACAAACTTATGGGTACTGGGGGTGTTAGGGGGGTGAAGGTTTAAATTGGGAGATTGCAATTGACATATACACACTACTATAGATAAAACAGGTAACCAATAAGGACCTACTGTATAGCAAAAGTATCTCTACTCAATACTCTGTAATGACCTATATGGTAAAAGAAGCTAAAAAAGATTTCATATATGTATATGTATAACTAATTCACTTTGCCATACGGCAGAAACTAATACAACATTTTAAATCAACTCTACTCCAATAAAAATTACAGAAAAAGACCAAAGTATGTGCTATCTAAAATACTGAACTTTAAATATAGAGATGTAGAAAGTAAAACGAAGAAAAACTGATATGCTACACCACCTTTAAAAAGCTCATGAGCATATATTAACATCAAAAAAAGATAAACTTCAGGCAAGGAGATTTTCAGTGATTAAAACATAAAGGGAACACACAATGATAAAAGAGTCAATTCATCATGAAAACATAATCTTAACTCCATCTACAAAAACAACAGCTTCAAAATACATGAAACAAGTATGAGTTAATGAGATAAATTTCCAGACCCACAGGGTTTCTGATTGTAGCTCTTCTTGATCAGTAATTCATAGCAAGTAGAAAGAACAATCAAGATTATGTAGAAGATTCATACATTACCAACGAAACTGATGCAATTGGCATTTATAGAACACTAAAACAACTCCAGAATATGCATTTTTCTTGAGCAAACATGGCACATTCCCAAAGACTATATTCTGACTCATAAAACAAGTACCAATAAATTTTAAACTATTAAAAATATATAGAAATTATGTTCTGACCTTAAAGAATTCAATTAGAAATAATAATAAGATATCCATGGGCTTCCCTGGTGGTGCAGTGGTTAAGAATCCACCTGCTAATGCAGGGAAAACGGGTTTGAGCCCTGGTCCAGGAAGATCCCACATGCCGTGGAGCAACTAAGCTCATGCACCACAACTACTGAACCTGGGCTCTAGAGCTCACAAGCGACAACTACTGAACGCACGTGCTGCACCTACTGAAGTATGCATGCCTAGAGCCCATGCTCCACAATAACAGAAGGCACCACAATGAGAAGCCTGCACACTGCAACGAAGGGTAGCCCCAGCCTGCCGCAACTATCAAAAGGCCACATGCAGCAATGAAGACCCAACACAGACAAAAATAAATAAATAAATAAGTTTATTTTAAAACAAAGATATCCAGAAAACTTCAAATATTTAGATATTAAAAAGTACAATACTAAATATTTAACTGGTTGCAGAACAAATAAAGAAAATTGGAAATATATATCTGTAGATCAGGAACATGCACATATCATAATTCCTAACATATACCTAGGAAAGTGCTTAGAGGAAATATTGTTTTTTAATTTGAATTTTATTTTATTTTTTTATACAGCAGGTTCTTAGTAGTCATCAATTTTATACACATCAGTGTATACATGTCAATCCCAGTCACCAATTCATCACACCACCACCACCACCCCCCACCACTTTCCCCCCTTGGTGTCCATAGGTTTGTTCCCTACATCTGTGTCTCAACTTCTGCCATGCAATCCGGTTCATCTGTTCCATTTTTCTAGGTTCCACATACATGCAATAACATACGATATTTATTCTTCTCTTTCTGACTTACTTCACTCTGTATGACCGTCTCTAGATCCATCAACATCTCAACAAATGACTCAATTTCATTCCTTTTTATGCCTGAGTAATATTCCATTGTATATATATATGTGTACACAATATATATACACAAATATATATATTTGTGTATATATATATGATATATATATATGCCACATCTTCTTTATCCATTCATCTTTCCATGGACATTTAGGTTGCTTCCATGACCTGGCTATTTTAAGTAGTGCTGCAATGAACATTGGAGTGCATGTGTCTTTTTGAATTATGGTTTTCTCTGGGTATATGCTCAGTAGTGGGATTGCTGGGCCATATGGTAATTCTATTTTTAGTTTTTTAAAGAACTTCCATACTGTTCTCCATACTGGCTGTATGCATTTACATTACCACCAAAAGTGCAAGAGGGTTCCCTTTACTCTACACTCTCTGCAGCATTTGTGGTTTGTAGATTTTCTGATGATGTCCATTCTAACTGGTGTGACGTGATACCTCATTGTACTTTTAATTGCGTTTCTCTAATAATAAGTGATATTGAGCAGCTTTTCATGTGCTTCTTGACCATCTGTATGTCTACTTTGGAGAAATGTCTATTTAGGTTTTCTGCCCATTTTTGGATTGGGTTGTTTGTTTTTTCTGTTATTGAGCTGCATGAGCTGCTTGTAAATTTTGGAGAGTAATCCTTTGTCAGTTGCTTCATTTGAAAATATTTTCTCCCATCCTGAGGGTTGTCTTTTCATCTTGTTTATGGTTTCCTTTGCTGTGCAAAAGCTTTGAAGTTTCATTAAGTTCCATTTGTTTATTTTTGTTTTTATTTCCATTACTCTAGGAGGTGGATCAAAAAATATCTTGCTGTGAATTATGTCAAAGAGTATTCTTCCTATGTTTTCCACTAAGAGTTTAATAGTGCCCTGTCTTGCATTTAGGTCTCTAATCCATTTGGAGTTTATTTTTGTGCATGGTGTTAAGGAGTGTTCTAAATTCATTCTTTTACATGTATCTATCCAGTTTTCCCAGAACCACTTATTGAAGAGACTGTCTTTTCTCCATTGTATATTCTTGCCTCCTTTGTCATAGATTATTTGACATAGGTACGTGGGTTTATCTCTGGGCTTTCTATCTTGTTCCATTGATCTATATTTCTGTTTTTATGCCAGTACCATATTGTCTTCATTACTGTAGCTTTGTAGTATAGTCTGAAGTCAGGGAATCTGATTCCTCCCGTCCCATTTGATTCCATCAAGACTGCTTTGGCTCTTCGGGATCTCTTGTGTCTCCATACAAATTTTAAGACTTTTGGTTCTAGTTCTGTAAAAAATGCCATTGGTAATTTGATAGGTATTGCATTGAATCTGTAGGTTCCTTTGGGTAGTATAGTCATTTTCACAATATTGTTTTTTCCAATCCAAGAACATGGTATATCTCTCCATCTGTTCATATCATCTTTAATTTCTTTCATCAGTGTCTTACAGTTTTCTGCATACAGGTCTTTTGTCTCCCTATGTAGGTTTATTCCTAGGTAATTTATTATTTTTGTTGCAGTGGTAAATGTGTGTGTCTCCTTAATTTCTCTTTCAGATTTTTCATCATTAGTGTATAGGAATACACGAGATTTCTGTGCATTAATTCTGTGTCCTGCAACTTTACAAAATTCGTTGATTGGCCCTAGTAGTTTTCTGGTGGCATCTTTAGGATTCTCTGTGTATAGTATCATGTCATCTGCAAACAGTGACAGTTTTACTTCTTCTTTTCCAATTTGTATTCCTCTTATTTATTTTTCTTCTCTATTTTCATGGCTAGAATTTCCAAAACTATTTTGAATAATAGTGGTTAGAGTGGACATCCTTGTCTTGTCCCTGATGTTAGAGGAAATGCTTTCAATTTTTCTCCATTGAAGATGATGTTTGCTGTGGGTTTGTCATATATGACCTTTATTATGTTGAGGTAGGTTCCCTCTACGCCCACTTTCTGGAGACTTTTTATCATAAATAGATGTTGAAATTTGTCAAAATCTTTTTCTGCATCTATTGAGATGATCATATGTTTTTTCTTGTTCATTTTGTTAATACGGTGTATCACATTGATTGATTTCCATATATTGAATAATCCTGGCATCCCTGGGATAAACCCCACTTGATCATGGGGTATGATCCTTTTAATGTGTTGTTGCATTCTGTTTGCTAGTATTTTTTTGAGGATTTTTGCATCTACATTCATCAGTGATATTGGTCTGTAATTTTCTTTTTTTGTAGTATCTTTGTCTGGTTTTGGTATCAGGGTGATGGTGCCCTCATGGAAAGAGTCTGGGAGTGTTCCTTCCTCTGCAAATTTTTGGAAGAGTTTGAGAAGGATGGGTGTTAGCTCTTCTCTAAATGTTTGATAGAATTCACCTGTGAAACCATCTGGTCCTGGACTTTTGTTTGTTGGAAGATTTTTAATCACAGTTTCAATTTCATTACTTGTGATTGGTGTGTTCATATTTTCTACTTATTCCTGCTTCAGTCTTGGAAGGTTATACCTTTCTAAGAATTTGTCCATTTCTTCTAGTTTGTCCATTTTATTGGCATAGAGTTGCTTGTAGTAGTCTCTTAGGATGCTTTGTATTACTGCAGTGTCTATGGTAACTTCTCCTTTTTCATTTCTGATTTTATTGATTTGAATCCTCTCCCTCTCTTTCTTGATGAGTCTGGCTAATGGTTTATCAATTTTGTTTATCTTCTCAAAGAACCAGCTTTTAGTTTTATTGATCTTTGCTATTGTTTTCTTTGTTTCTATTTCATTTATTTCTGCTCTGATTTTTATGATTTCTTTCCTTCTGCTAACTTTGGGTTTTGTTTGTTCTTCCTTCTCTACTTCCTTTAGGTGTAAGGTTAGATTGTTTATTTCAGATTTTTCTCGTTTCTTGAGTTAGGCTTCTATAGCTATAAACTTCCCTCTTAGAACTGTTTTTGCTGCATCCCAAAGGTTTTGGATCATCATGTTTTCATTGTCTTTTGTCTCTAGGTATTTTTTGATTTCCTCTTTGATTTATTCAGTGTTCTTTTGGTTATTTAGTAACGTATTGTTTAGCCATGATGTGTTTGTGTTTTTTATGTTTTTTTGCGTGTAATTCATTTCTAATCTCATAGTGTTGTGGTCAGAAAAGATACTTGATATGATTTCAATTTTCTTAAATTTACTGAGGCTTGATTTGTGACCCAAGATGTGATCTATCCTGGAGAATCTTCCGTGCACACTTGAGAAGAAAGTGTAATCTGCTGTTTTTGGATGGAATGTCCTATAAATATCAATTAAATCTATGTGGTTTATTATGTCATTTAAAGCTTCACTTTCCTTATTTATTTTCATTTTGGGTGATCTGTCCATTTGTGTAAGTGAGGTGTTAAAATTCCCCACTATTACTCTGTTGCCATCAATTTCCTCTTTTAGAGCTGTTAGCAGTTGCCTTATCTATTGAGGTGCTACTATGTTGGATGCATATATATTTATAATTGTTATATCTTCTTCTTGGATTGATCCCTTGATCATTATGTAGTGTCCTTCCTTGTCTTTTGTAACATTCTTTATTTTAACGTCTATTTTATCTGCTATGAGTATTGCTACTCCCACTTTCTTTAGACTTCCATTTGCCTGGAATATCTTTTTCCATCCCCTCCCTGTAGTCTGTATGTCTCCTTATGTCTGAAATGGGTCTCTTGTATATAGCATATATATGGGTCTTGTTTTTGTATCCATTCGGTAAGCCTGTGTCTTTTGGTTGGAGCATTTAATCCATTACGTTTAAGGTAATTATCGATATGTATGTCCTATTACTATTTTCTTAATCGTTTTGGGTTTGTTTTTGCAGGTCCTTTTCTTCTCTTGTGTTTGCCACTTTGAGAAGTTCCTTTAGCATTTGTTGTAGAGCTGTTTTGGTGGTGCTGAATTTTCTTTGCTTTTGTTTGTCTCTAAAGCTTTTGATTTCTCCATTGAATCTGAATGAGATCTGTGCCGGGTAGAGTAATTTTGGTTGTAGGTTCTTCCCTTTCATCACTTTAAGTATATCGTGTCACTCCCTTCTGGTTTATAGAGTTTCGGTTGAGAAATCAGCTGTTGACCTTATGGGAGTTCCCTTGTATGTTATTTGTCATTTTTCCCTTGCTGCTTTCAAAAATTTTTATTTGTCTTTAATTTTTGCCAATTTGATTACTATGTGTCTCGGAGTGTTTCTCCTTGGGTTTATCCTTATGGGACTCCCTGCACTTCCTGTACTTGGGTGGTTATTTCCTTTCCCATGATAGCAAAGTTTACGACTATACTCTCATCAAATATTTTCTCGGGGCCTTTCTCTCTCTCTCCTCCTTCTGGGACCCCTATAATGTGAGTGTTGTTGCGTTTAATGTTGACCCAGAGGGCTCTTAGGCTGTCTTCATTTCTTTTCATTCTTTTTTCTTTATTCTGTTCCACAGCAGTGAATTCCACCATTCTGTCTTCCAGGTGACTTATCCATTCTTCTGCCTCAGTTATTCTGCTATTGATTCCTTCTAGTGTATTTTTCATTTCAGTTATTGTATTGTTCATCTCTTTTTGTTTGTTCTTTAATTCTTCTAGATCTTTGTTAAACATTTCTTGCATCTTCTCAATCTTTGCCTCCATTCTTTTTCTGAGGTCCTGTATCATCTTCACTATCATTATTCTGAATTCTTTTTCTGGAAGGTTGCCTATCTCCATTTCATTTAGTTATTTTTCTTGGGTTTTATTTTGTTCCTTCATCTGGTACATAGCCCTCTGCCTTTTCATCTTGTCTATCTTTCTGTGAATGTGGTTTTCATTCCACAGGCTGCAGGATTGTAGTTCTTGCTTCTGCTGTCTGCCTTCTGGTCTGTATCCATTTTAACTCAGTTGTTAAATTATATGGTCACAGGATATGCACTTCTTTAATTTTGGTAGATAATGCTAAACAATTTTCCAAAGGGATGGTAGCAATTTACACTCTCATTCAAGAATGTGAGTTTCAGCTGCTTCACATCATTGTCCCATTGGCTGGTTGGAGGACCACTGGGACTACCAGGAGGGCAGTGGGAAGCCTTTCCACACAAGGGCTTGGCTGCAGGCAGTGTGGAGAGAGGTCTGCTCCACTGGTTGACTGATTTCCCACAGACCACCACAGCATGCATCCCAGTCTTATTCCAGCAAATGCTCAGGCCTCAGCTTAGTCCATGTCACAGCACCTGGCACCCTCCCCACTGGTAACCACTAGTTTGTTCTCTATATCTGTGAGTCTGTTTCTGTTTTGCTATATATATATATATTTTTTTAATTTTAGAGTCAACAGAAATGTGATATCACACAGTATTTATCTTTCTCTCTCTGACTTACTTCACAAAGTATAATACCCTCTAGGTACATCCACATTGCTGCAAATGGCAATTTGTTCTTTTTTTATGACTGAGTAGTATTCAGTTGTGTGTGTATGTATGTGTATATATGTGTGTGTGTGTGTGTGTGTGTGTGTGTGTGTGTGTGTATATATATATATCTCACATGTTCTTTATCCATTCATCTGTTGATGAGCACTTGGGTTGCTTCCATACCTTGGCTATTGTAAATAGCACTGTATATACACTGGGGTACATGTGTCTTTTTGATTTAGTGTTTTCGTTTTTTCCAGATATATACACATGAGTGGAACTGCTGGATTGTATGGTAGTTCTCTTTTCAGTTTTTTGAGGAACCTCCATTTTGTTTTCTATATTGGCTGTACCAATTTACATTCACACCAACAGTGTACAAGGGATCTCTTTTCTCCACATCCTTGCCAATATTTGTTATTTATAGACTTTTTGATGATAGCCGTTCTGACAGGTATGAGATGATATCTCATTGCCTTGATTTGTAAGTCTATTTTTTTGTAGATAATCACTTTTTTCCTGTTAAAATGTGACAGATTTTCTATAAAGGTGTATATCACCAAGTAAGCTTAATAACATTTGTAAAACAGCTAAATATCATATACTGACAATAAAATCATCTATATGTGAAATATTCCATACTTCATTAAGAAAATAATATGACTAATATGTAATATGCCCTCTTATAGCTATATCCTCCTCAGAAAATGGTATAACAATAGGATCATTTCTCCAACCTTTATGCCCTACCACAGATAATGTTCTATCAGATTTTATCTTTCTCATTATCATATGTAAATGGAAGGAACAAGGTGATCAATGTACCTTTGTGCATTTCAGTCACCAGAGTAATTCATAGTGGCCCTAAATGACAATAATAATGTCTTAATATGTTCTTTTTTTTACAAATTTTATTTAAAGCTATATCATGGAGATTAGGCCTATAATAGTCCATGAAAAAAATAACTACTCTTTCTAGGACTCTTTGTCTATTTCCCATTTAGTATGGATTTTTATTAATGTTCATTATAATTTCACATAAGCATGAAGAAACTAACATTTTATTGCAATTTTTAAGGGAGAAAAAGTAAGAGCAATATCTTACTCAAAATAACCTAAGTGGTACTATGGGGAAAAAGTCATTTTCTGAAACTATGCACTTATTCTCCATATTTCAAATTCATGCCCTGAGAAGCACAGGTAATCAATAAATGCTGACTAATTATGATGATGATGCTACATGTCAGAGAAAAGGCATTGAATTAAAGATACACACATAAATGTGTGTTTGGTTGATTGTGTGTGTGTGTGTGTGACTTGTACAAAAATATTTTTCAGATGTATGGTCAAAATAGCCAGGTGAGATCTTGTCTAAGAGAAAATGTTTATTTGAGTTATTCCTAAACATAGTTCCTTTGAAAAAGTCTCTATCAAAATAAGCTAGCATGATTGAACATATTTGTAGTAAGAATGCAATTTCAGATAAAACCCCCCAAGATTGCAATGGAAACAAACATTTTTCACTAATAGGTTGAAACCAAGTCATGTTTATTTTCTGAAGAAAAATGGCTTATTTAACAAATGCTTGCCAGCAGGGGCCAAAGCAGCTGATGAGAGGTGGAGTTGGAAATAAAAATTAATTTTTTGAAACTTAGTTCAAAATCAAATGCATTAAATCATACAGCCTTTCCAAAAAGCCTGACTTCTTGGAAAGAGAATGAAATCAGTTTACTTAAATGAAGAAAGAAACAATTTTTATTTGTTTATAGTTGAATCCATCTCTCCCAGTCCACTCCCAATTTCAGGGGGGAAAAGTCAATGCCAGTTTCAGGTACTTTTATATTTACAGTCATAACAAAAGAATACACTACTTGTGACTGCCTACTATGTTTCTGGCAATTTATCTCACATTAAAGCCTAGAGCAGAATAACTAATACATTGCTGCTGACAGGGACAATGTCAGCTGTCATATTCTCTTAACTCTTGCTCCACTACCAAGGGGTTGCGTCCTAGTTTACCTGATATCTGACAATGCCACCACCTTTACCTCCACACCTAGCCCTGATACTGAGCAGGACCCTGTGGGGCTCCTGGGCACAAAAGCCTTTCTGTGTCCCCTATTTCTTAATTACAGGAAATAGGCTTCATTCAGCCTCCATGACCTCCCCTGGGTTCCAAGGTGCAGGTTCAAACAGTTGCAAATTAAGGAAAGGAGAAGATGTGGAGACAAGACAGGAACAGTCAAAAGAAACAATAGTATAGACTTGGGGCAGGGTCCAGGTTCCCCCTCAAGGGATACACATAGCAATATCTTTGAGATGTTTAGCAGACACTGAAACCCCCACCAGGCGGGAGAAGTTAGCGGTATGCTGCCCACAAGCACATGGACCCCAGACCTGTTGGAACCAGAAGATTGATGATGTTGACCCCACTTACCTCACCGCCAACAAATCAGAAGAATGTCCACAAGCTAATCACATGTTCTTTGAACCATATAAACTATAAAACCCCTCAACTACCCCCTCCAGGTTGGGACACACAGTTTTGAGGGCAGTAGCCCATTGAGGCCCCCTTTGCCTCGCAAAGCAATAAGTCTATTCTTTTCTACTTCACCCAAAACTCTGTCTCAGAGAATTAATTCAGTGTCAGGGTACAGAGGCCAGATTCATCTTCAGCCCCACCACCTGCTCTGTGGCTTCTCTTAAAAATTCACAGAAAGCAAACTGTGTGATCTCAACCACCTGTCCATCATCACCTAAACAAGAGTTTTGTTTTTTTTTTTTTAATTTCACCAAAAGGATACTTGTTATGATAATAATGTTATTCCTATTGGTTAAAGATAAGATGTAGGATGCAAACAATAGGCAGATTTAAATGTGGACACCAATATTTAATTTTCATACAATTTTCATGGGTCACAAAGTATTATTTTTTCTTTGAAATTTTTCTCCAACCATAAAAAATGCAGGAGTTAATCTTACTCTCAGAACATACAAAACAGGTAACATGCTGACATTGGCCACTAGGCTTCAGTTTGCCAAGCCCTGTTCCAGAGAACAGATTGAAGGTAGCAAGTGATAAATCAGGGAATCCATCTAAAAGACTATTACAGAAATCTATGCAATAGATGATGGTAACTTGAACGAATGTTTTGGTGTAATGATGGAAACAAGAAAATGAAAGTTAGATGTATTTCAGACAAAACAGATAAGACCTGTTATTAACTGTAAACAGTCCATATTCTATGTTGTTTTGTTCCAGTGAAAATGCTTCACATTTAGAAAGAAGCTAAAGTCTCTTAGGATATTAGAGAATTTAATGAGAGATTCTTGTTTGTTTGGTTTTGTTTGCAAATTACCCATGATACTACTGATCTTGAAACTAGGGCCATGTTTCTTGTTAAAAACCACACAGGACATAACCCTTTAGGGATAAAGGGAGTAGTTGGGATTAGGGAAGATCTCACAGCAGACACAGTATTTGATCTTACAATTAGAGGAAACAGCCTAAGCAAATATGTAGAGTTATAAAAATATGCTGTATGGGGGAATTTTCAAATAGTCCTGCAAGAGAAAGGGCTATAAAAGAGTGAGATATGAAAGATAATATTGAACTTGAGTATAGAGTAATTTTTTAGACCATGCTAAGGAGTTTGTGTAGTTTTGTTAGTTTAAATCAATTTTAAAGTATGGAAAATGCACTGAATACGCATAAGAAAAGAAAAAGTCTTCCTTCCCTAAACATCTGCTCTGGTGAGCTAAAAATTCATAAAGCTCATAGCCTGCCTGAAGGCAATAATAAAATAGAACAAAAATAACAGTAAGACCTCATTATAGCTGCTCTAACAGTTAGAACCTTATTTCATGGAACAAAAATGCAGCATTAAATCCTCACCAGGACAATTTAAAATGCTGCTCTTTTTAATTTTGTGTAATGCTTTTCTAACTATTTCAAAAATTGAACTAGCTAGTCAATTCTTGATACTGATTGTCATAACTTATAATATCAACACATTGGTTCTGCATAAAACAGCCCACCACCCAAATCCTCATAAATAAATATTCTATGATTAAAATATATTATGTCTTCTAAAACATAAGGAATTCTGTTTTCCTGTTTTGTATAATTTGCCAGGTATCTTCATTTGCTCCAGATATTATAACAGCAACCTAAATCAACATGATCAAGATGAATCTTAACATACTCCTGTGCAAATGTTTTCTTCTTTTTTCCCTGGCACCAACAACAAGTTATAAAAGACAGTACAGGGGCTTCCCTGGTGGCACAGTGGTTAAGAACCCGCCTGCCAATGCAGGGAACATGGGTTCGAGCCCTGGTCTGGGTAGATCCCACATGCCGTGGAGCAAATAAGCCCATGTGCTGCAACTACTGAGCCTGAGCTCTAGAACCCATGAGCCACAACTACTGAGCCCGCATGCCACGACTACTGAAGCCCATGTGCCTAGAGCTTGTGACAAGAGAAGCCTCTGCAATGAGAAGCCTGCACACAGCAACAAAGAGTAGCCCCTGCTTGCTGCAACTAGAGAGAGCCCATGAGCAGAAACAAAGAGCCAAAGCAGCCTAAAATAAATAAATAAATAAAATAAAAATTAAAAAGTAATAATAAAAAAATAAAAGACAGTACACTTAGCAGTTATCTTGAGCTTTTTCTCACATATAATGTGTTATTAAGTTCTGCTGATTTTATTGCTAAATATGTATGCCTCAAATTTTTCTCTTATGTCTATCCCATTGCCTCTGGTCTGTTTCAGATTCTTTTACAATGAAAAAATGCAAAAGCCTCCCAACTATTTATTTCCCCCTTCATTCCTACTTCCCTCAAATAACTTCTACAAAAATAATCCTTCTGAAACACAAATCATAGCATATCATTCTTTTGCTTAAAACCCTTCAATAATTTTGGTTCACTTAAAGAATAAAATTATGAGACAGGACTGAAAGAGATGGCTTTAATGAAATTGACTTATCCTCATTCTCAAGAATTGTATACCTTAATAGATGGAAACAGAGTAAAACAAGTAAACAGATAAGAAAATATCCATGGCAATGAATACTAAGGTGAAAATAAAACTGGGTGATTTTAAGAGAATTACAGGGTGCAGTTGACGTGGTTCTTTTAGATTGTGTGACAAAAGATTGCTTCCCTGAGGTGGTGACATTTAAAGTCAAGTTTGAATGATAATAAGGAATCAGCCATGCACAATGTGAGATGGTAACTCAATGAGAGATGGTAACTCCAGAGAAAACAACAGTGAGTTCAAATTTCCTGTGGCAGTAATGGACTTAGCATGCTTAAATAAAAGAGAGAGGGCCCATGTGGCTGGAGCACAAGAAGCAATGAGGAGAGGGTTATAACATGATGGGAGAAGTAGGCAGTCACCATGTCATGTAAAATCTTTCAGAACAGAGAAAGGAATTTGGTTTTTATTCCTACACAATGTGAAGTTGAGGAGTAATATGATATGGCTTGTAAATTTTAGAAATTACTCTGGCTACTACTTGGGGAAGGGATGTATAAAGCAAAAAAAAGGAATTGTAACTAAGTAGCAAAGAATCATGGTGGCTTAGATAGACATAGTGAAGTGTAGATGAAAAGATATAGATACAGATGTAGGATGTTTTGGAGGTAGTCAGTTGGAATAGTGAGAGAATAGGAGTGGAATAGTGAGAGAATGGGAGTGGAGCATGAGAAAAAGGAAAAGATGAAGAGCAAAATCGAGATTTTTGCTTATCTCATGGACGAATTATGACATCATTTACTCAGGAAAAAGAAGTTTTTTGATAAGTAGGGAAACAAAAATTTTTTTGAAGCATAGTTTGATTTACAATGTTGGCTTAGTTTCAGGTGTACAGCAAAGTGCTTCCTTTATACATATACATAAAGGTACCTATTTTTTTTCAGATTATTTTCCCTTATAGGTAATTACAAAATATTAAGTATAGTTCACTGTGCTATACAGTAGGTCCTCGTTGGTTAGCTATTTTGTATATAGTAGTATGTATACGTTAATCCCAAATTCCTAATTTATCCCTCCCCCCTTTCCCCTTTGGTAACCATAAGTTTGTTTCAAACATATTAATTGTAAAGTATCTATTAGATTACCAAATACATATTTTAAGTAGGCAGTTGTATACACAGGTTTGGGATTCTATGGAGACATTTAGATGGTGATAAAATATGGGAATAATAGATGTAAAGAAATGTAAATCCATATAGGATGGATACAATTTCCAAGACAAGATCCCAGGATTGAGCACTGGAACATTCCAGTATTTAGAAATTCAGTAAAGGACAAGATAATCTTATCTCCTCTTTGTCCCCAGTACCTACCACAATACCATGTGCCCAGTGATTACTGAGTTAAATTGTTCCTTCTCCATATCACAGTAAGAACAAATTGTAGAATGACCTTGGCTACTATACAAAACTTCTATTAAAAGCTCTCATTCCTGGGAGAAAGGCCAAGGTGGTGGAGTAGGCAGACACTGAGCTCACCTCCCCTCAGGAACACATCAAAACCTCAACAATACATGGAGCAACTCTCACTGAAGTCACCCTGGGGACTAACAGGACAGCTCTTCCACAACTAAGTCTGTAGAGAAAGATCCACACAGAGTCTGGTAGGAAGGGAGGAGAAAAACACAAGGTAATACAACCAATATTTTATAATAACTTTAAATGGAGTATAATCTATAAAAATATTGAATCACTATGTTGCACACCTGAAACTAATATATAACATGGTAAATTAACTCTATTTCAATTAAAAAATAATAACTTTTTAAAAAAAACCATAATTCCTATTACATTTCTTAGTAGATTTATCATTTTAACATATTCTGATCTGGGAGATAAATTATATAGTTTTGATACATTACATTTTTTCTATACCATCAGTGAATCTGCTATACAGAAAGAATAGCAAACTATAATTCAAAAATAATCCATCCCTATTTGTGTCAAATAACAAAACTCCAGCAGAACACAAAGATCATAATAACATGGCATGATTTTTGCTCAAACACAAATGAATATACACAATGCAAACTTGTACAAGAAAGTCACAGGTTTCACCTCAGTTTCTGTTTTGTATGCTTTAATACTGTAGGTAACAATGAATTCTTTGGAAATCAAATAAATGTATAGTTACCTCAGCTACATATTCAAACCTGCCATTTACCCTGAAATTATAGACTGGGGCCTTTTTCAAAATAAATCTTGTAGATACTCTTCAGACCTACAGCTGGCATAGAACAGTCCCTCGATAAGATCAAAGTTTTTCCTTCATTTATTAATGTATTGGAATTCATTCTCTTCACTCTCTCTTCTCTCTCTCTTTCTCTCTCTCTGTCTCTCACTTTAACCAGAATAATTATATACAGTGTATGCATGTGTGTGCACCCCTCACATATAGTTCATAAATATATAAATGTAGATATGACTATATAATTATTCCCTTTCTCGGGGGAAAGTATATATGTAAACATATATATAAATGTCTAATAATTCCTCAAACTCTTTAATATGAAGTTACCTAGTGATAGAAATTGTACAGCTCTAGTTGTCTCTAAAAATGGAAATTAAACTCAATATAATGATGGTTCAATAATAATAAAAAATATGAAATAAAGACCACCTGGATTACAGAATCTTTGGAAGTTTTAAGGTTTTATTGATTTTGTGATACCCAGTTGTTTCGCAAAAAAATGAGCAAAGTGATATCACAATCTCAATTTCTCTACTTAAATAAGTAAACGTTTAGAATTGCTTAAGTAGCCCAGTTCCTCTCAAATCTTCAACATATTTCCAACATGACCCAGTTCAACACACACATGCCTGCACGTGCATGTGTGCACACACACACACATATTCACTCTACTACCATCTCAACCAATAGGCTATAATAAGCAACTGTGACATTCCTAACAGTTCAGTGGTTCCACTTGCTCATGAATATTCACACAAATTGGGCAGCAAGATTCACACTCAGGAGACATGGAAAATATGAAGGTGTGAACAAATGTCTTGTATGTAGCTGTGCATAGATTTTACTCACAATGTCTAGATATTGACAAAAAATATCTCATCAGGAATCCTATTATTGTTTTGGTCCAGAATGTTTGAATGTACATGTTCTGTGCTGCTGAACTTGTACCCCAGAGAGTATACTCACAGCTACACGTGCTTTTCCTCAGAGCATAGCATCTAACTATCAAAGACACAGAGATGACTTTGAACTTACAGACTCTTGTGTTATGGATAAAGAATTTTAACCATGCCATAATTTCTCAAAAAGCTTGTAAATTATTTTCAAAATAATAAAAGATTCAATCATGCAGTTAAAGGACAACCTGGGAGACGACGGGAAGATGGCGGAAGAGTAAGATATGGAGATCACCTTCCTCCCCACAGATACACCAGAAATACATCTACACGTGGAACAACTCCTACAGAACACCTACTGAATGCTGGCAGAAGACCTCAGACCTCCCAAAAGGCAAGAAACTCCCCCACGTACCTGGGTAGGGGAAAATAAAACAAACAAACAAACAGAGACAAAAGGATAGGGACAGGACCTGCACCAGTGGGAGGGAGCTGTGAAGGAGGAAAGGTTGCCACACACTAGGAAGCCTCTTCGAGGGCAAGGCTGCAGGTGGCGGAGGGGGAAAGCTTCAGAGCCATGGAGGAGAGCACAGCAACAGAAGTGTGGAGGGCAAAGCGGAGAGATTCCCACACAGAGGATCGGTGCCAACCGGCACTCACCAGCCCGAGAGGCTTGTCTGCTCAGCCGCCGGGGCGGGTGGGGCTGGGATCTGAGGCTCGGGCTTTGGTGGGAGCACAGAGGACTGGGGATGGCGGTGTGAACACAGCCTGCAGGGGGTTTAGTTTACCAAGGCTAGCCGGGAGGGAGTCCGGGAAAAGTCTGGACCTGCCAAAGAGGCAAGAGACAGTTTCTTCCCTCTTTGTTTCCTGGTGCACGAGGAGAGGGGATTAAGAGCACTGCTTAAAGGAGCTCCAGAGACGGACGCGAGCCACGGCTGAAATCGCAGACCCCAGAGACGGGCATGAGATGTTAAGGCTGCTGCTGCCACCACCAAGAAGCCTGTGTGCAAGCACAGGTCACTCTCCACACCCCCCTTCCAGGGAGCCTGTGCAGCCCGCCACTGCCAGGGAACTGGGATCCAGGGACAATATTCCCGGGAGAACGCATGTCGAGCCTCAGGCTAGTGCAACGTCACGCCGGCCTCTGCCGCCGCAGGCTCGCCCCTCACTCCTTGCCCCTCTCTGCCACCGGCCTGGGTGAGCCAGAGCCCGGAAGCAGCTGCTCCTTTAACCCCGTCTGGTCTGAGGGAAGAACAGACGCCCTCCAGCGACCTACACGCAGAGGTGGGGCCAAATCCAAAGCTGAGCCCCTGGGAGCTGTGAGAACAAAGAAGAGAAAGGGAAATCTCTCCCAGAAGCAGCGAATTAAAGCTCCACAATCTACTTGATGTACCTGCATCTGTGAAATACATGAATAGACAACGAATCATCCCAAATTGAGGAGGTGGACTTTGAGAGCAATATTTATGATTTTTTCCCCTTTTCCTCTTTTTGTGAGTGTGTATGTGTATGCTTCTGTGTGAGATTTTGTCTGTATAGCTTTGCTTCCATCATTTGTCCTAGCATTCTATCCGTCCGTTTGTTGTTGTTTTGTTTTAATTTTTCTTAATAATTATTCTTTATTTTAATAACTTTATTATATTTTATCTTACTTTATTTTATTTTACTTTATCTTCTTTCTTTCCTTCCTTTTTTCCTTCCTTCCCTCCTTCCCTCCTTCCTCCCTTCCTTCCTCCCTCCCGCCCTCCTTTCTTTCTTTACTTCTTTTTTCTTTCTTTCTTTCTTTCTTTCTTTCTTTCTTTCTTTCTACTTCTACTAATTCTTTCTTTCTACTTTTTCTTCCTTTTACCTGAGCCATGTGGATGAAAAGCTCTTGGTGCTGAGCCAGGAGTCAGTGCTGTGCCTCTGATGTGAGAGAGCCAACTTCAGGACACTGGTCTACAAGAGAGCTCCCAGCTCCACATAATATCAAATGACAAAAATCTCCGAGAGATCTCCATCTCAACACCAGCACCCAGCTTCACTCAACGACCAGCAAGCTACAGTGCTGGACACCCTATGACAAACAACTAGCAAGACAGGAACACAACCCCACCCATTAGCAGAGAGGCTGCCTAAAACCATAAAAAGGCCACAAACACCCCAAAACACACCACCAGATGTGGACCTGCCCACCAGAAAGACAAGATCCAGCCTCATCCACCAAAACACAGGCACTAGTCCCCTCCATCAGGACACCTACACAACCCACTGAGCCAACCTTAGCCACTGGGGACAGACACCAAAAACAATGGGTACCACGAACCTGCAGCCCACAAAAGGGAGACACCAAACACAGTAAGATAAGCAAAATGAGAAGACAGAAAAACACACAGCAGATGAAGGAGCAAGATAAAAACCCACCAGACCTAACAAATGAAGAGGAAATAGGCAGTCTACCTGAAAAAGAATTCAGAATAATGATAGTAGTAAAAATGATGTAAAATCTTGGAAACAGAATAGAGAAAATGCAAGAAACATTTAACAAGGACATAGAAGAACTAAAGATGAAAGAAGCAATGATGAACAACACAATAAATGAAATTAAAAATACTCTAGATGGGATCAATAGCAGAATAACTGAGGCAGAAGAACAGATAAGTGACCTGGAAGATAAAATAGTGGAAATAACTACTGCAGAGCTGAATAAACACAAAAGAACTGAGGACAGTCTCTGAGACCTCTGAGACAACATTAAATGCAACAACATTCGAATTACAGGGGTTCCAGAAGAAGACGATAAAAAGAAAGGGACTGAGAAAATATTTGAAGAGATTATAGTTGAAAACTTCCCTAATGTGGGAAAGGAAATAGTTAATCAAGTCCAGAAGCACAGAGAGTCCCATACAGGATAAATCCAAAGAGAAATATGCCAAGACACATATTAATAAAACTGTCAAAAATTAAATACAAAGAAAACATATTAAAAGCAGCAAGGGAAAAACAACAAATAACAGACAAGGGAACCCCTGTAAGGTTAACAGCAGAGCTTTCAGCAGAAAATCTGTAAGACAGAAGGGACTGGCAGGATATATTTAAAGTGATGAAGGAGAAAAACCTGCAACCAAGATTACTATAACCAGCAAGGATCTCATTCAGATTTGATGGAGAAATTAAAACATTTACAAACAAGCAGCGCTGAGAGAGTTCAGCACCACCAAACCAGCTTTAAAACAAATGCTAAAGGAACTTCTCTAGGCAAGAAACACAAGAGAAGGAAAAGACCTACAGTAACAAACCCAAAACAATTAAGAAAATGGGAATAGGAACATACATATTGATAATTACCTTAAATGTAAATGGACTAAATGCTCCCACCAAAAAACACAGATTGGTTGAATGGATACAAAAACAAGACCCATATATATGCTGTCTACAAGAAACACAATTCAGACCTAGAGACACATACAGACTGAAAGTAGGGGATGGAAAAATATATTCCATGCAAATGGAAACCAAAAGAAAGCTGGAGTAGCAATTCTCATATCAGACAAAATAGATTTTAAAATATAGACTATTACAAGACACAAAAAAGGACAGTACATAATGATCAAGGTATCGATCCAAGAAGAAGATATAACATTGTAAATATTTATGTACCCAACATAGGAGCACCTCAATACATAAGGCAAATATTAACAGCCATAAAAGGGGAAATCAACAGTAACACATTCATAGTAGGGGACTTTAAACCCCACTTTCACCAATGGACAGATCATCCAAAAAGAAAATAAATAAGGAAACACAAGCTTTAAATGTTACATTAAACAAGATGGACTTAATTGATATTTATAGGACACTTCATCCAAAAACAACAGAATAAATATTTTTCTCAAATGCTCATGGAACATTCTCCAGGATAGATCATATCTTGGGTCACAAATCAAGCCTTGGTAAATTTAAGAAAATTGAAATTGTATCAAGTATCTTTTCTGACCAAAACGCTATGAGAGTAGATATCAATTATAGGAAAAGATCTGTAAAAAATACAAACACATGGAGGCTAAGCAATACAATACTTAATAACAACGTGATCACTGAAAAAAATCAAAGAGGAAATCAAAAAATACCTACAAACAAATGACAATGGAGACACGACAACTCAAAACCTATGGGTTGCAGCAAAAGCAGTTATAAGAGGGAAGTTTACTACAATACAATCCTCCCTGAAGAAACAGGAAACAACTCGAATAAACAAACTAACCTTGCACCTAAAGAAATTAGAGAAAGAAGAAGAACAACAACAACAAAAACAAAGTTAGCAGAAGGAAAGAAATCATAAAAATTAGATCAGAAATAAATGTAAAATAAATAAAAGAAATGATAGCAAAGATCAATAAAACTAAAAGCTGGTTCTTTGAGAAGATAAACAAAATTGATAAACCATTAGCCGAACTCATCAAGGAAAAAAGGGAGAAGACTCAAATCAATAGAATTAGAAATGAAAAAGGAGAAGTAAAACTGACACTGCAGAAATACAAAAGATCATGAGAGATTACTACAAGCAACTCTATGCCAATAAAATGGACAACCTGGAAGAAATTGACAAATTCTTAGAAATGCACAATCTGCCAAGACTGAATCAGGAAGAAATAGAAAATATGAACAGACCAATCACAAGCACTGAAATTGAAACTGTAATTAAAAATCTTCCAACAAACAGAAGCCAGCACCAGATGGCTCCACAGGAGAACTCTATCAAACATTTAGAGAAGAGCTAACACGTACCCTTCTCAAACTCTTCCAAAATATCACAGACGGAGGAACACTCCCATACTCATTCTACGAGGCCACCATCACCTTGATACCAAAACCAGACAATGATGTCACAAAGAAAGAAAACTACAGGCCAATATCACTGATGAACATAGATGCAAAAATCCTCAACAAAATACTAGCAAACAGAATCCAACAGCACATTAAACAAATCATACATCATGATCAAGTGGGGTTTATTCCAGGAATGCAAGGATTCTTCAGTATATGTAAATCAATCAACATGATATACCATATTAACAAAGAAAGGAGAAAAACCATATGGTCATCTCAATAGATGCAGAGAAATCTTTCAACACCCATTTATGATAAAAACCCTGCAGAAAGTAGGCATAGAGGGAACTTTCCTCAACATAATAAAGGCCATATATGACAAACCCACAGCCAAGATCGTCCTCAATGGTGAAAAACTGAAAGCATTTCCACTAAGATCAGGATCAAGAAAAGGTTGCCCACTCTCACCACTCTTATTCAACATAGTTTTGGAAGTCTTAGCCAAAGCAATCAGTGAGGAAAAGGAAATAAAAGGAATCCAAAGTGGAAAAGAAGAAGTAAAGCTGTCACTGTTTGCAGATGACATGATACTACACATAGAGAACCCTAAAGATGCTACCAGAAAACTACTAGAGCTAATCAATGAATTTGATAAAGTAGTAGGATACAAAATTAATGCACAGAAATCTCTGGCATTCCTATACACTAATGATGAAAAATCTGAAAGTGAAATCAAGAAAACACTCTCATTTATCATTGCAACAAAAAGAATAAAATATCTAGGAATAAACCGACCTAAGGAGAAAAAAAGATCTGTATGCAGAAAATTATAAGACACTGATGAAAGAAATTAAAGATGCTACAAACAGATGGAGAGATATACCATGTTCTTAGATTGGAAGAATCAACATTGTGAAAATGGCTCTACTACCCAGAGCAATCTATAGATTCAATGCAATCCCTATCAAACTGCCACTGGCATTTTTCACAGAACTAGAACAAAAAATTTCACAATTTGTATGGAAACACAAAAGATCCTGAATAGCTAAAGCAATTTTGGGAATGAAAAATGGAGCTGGAGGAATCAGGCTCCCTGACTTCAGACTATACTACAAAGCTACAGTAATCAGGACAGTATGGTACTGGCACAAAAACAGAAAGATAGATCAATGGAACAGGATAGAAAGCCCAGAGATAAACCCACACACAATGGTAACCTTATCTTTGACAAAGGAGGCAGAAATGTACAGTGGAGAAAAGACAGCCTCTTCAATAAGTGGTGCTGAGAAAACAGGACAGGCACATGTAAAAGTATGAGATTAGATCACTCTCTAACACCATACACAAAAATAAGCTCAAAATGGATTAAAGACCTAAATTTAAGGCCAGAAACTATCAAACTCTTAGAGGAAAACATAGGCAGAACACTCCATGACATAAATCACAGCAAGATCCTTTTTGACCCACCTCCTAGAGAAATGGAAATAAAAACAAAAATAAACAAATGGGACCTAATGAAACTTCAATTTTTTGCACAGCAAAGGAAACCATAAACAAGACCAAAAGACAACTCTCAGAATGGGTGAAAATATTTGCAAATGAAGCAACTGACAAAGGATTTATCTCCAAAATTTATAAGCAGCTCATGCAGCTCAATTTGAAAAAAACAAACAACCCAATCTAAAAATGGGCAGAAGATCTAAATAGACATTTCTCCAAAGAAGATATACAGACTGCCAACAAACACATGAAAGAATGCTCAACATCATTAATCATTAGAGAAATGCAAATCAAAACTACAATGAGATATCATCTCACACCAGTCAGAATGGCCATCATCAAAAAATCTAGGAACAATAAATGCTGGAGAGGGTGTGGAGAAAAGGGAACACTCTTGTACTGCTGGTGGGAATGTGAATTGGTACAGCCACTATGGAGAACAGTATGAAGGTTCCTTAAAAAACTACAAATAGAACTACCATATGACCCAGCAATCCCACTACTGGGCATATACCCTGAGAAAACCATAATTCAAAAAGAGTCATGTACCAAAATGTTCATTGCAGCAGCTCTATTTACTATAGCCAGGAGATGGAAACAACCTAAGTGTCCATCATCAGATGAATGGATAAAGAAGATGTGGCACATATATACAATGGAATATTACTCAGCCATAAAAAGAAATGAAATTGACCTATTTGTAATAAGGTGAATAGACCTAGAGTCTGTCATACAGAGTGAAGTAAGTCAGAAAGGGAAAGACAAATACCGTATTCTAACACATATATATGGAATTTAAGGGAAAAAAATGTTATGAAGAACCTAGGGGTAAGACAGGAATAAAGACACAGACCTACTAGAGAATGGACTTGAGGATATAGGGAGGGGGAAGGGTAAGCTGTGACAAAGCAAGAAAGAGGCGTGGACATACATACACTACCAAACATAAGGTAGATAGCTAGTGGGAAGCAGCTGCATAACACAGGTAGATCAGCTCGGTGCTTTGTGACCACCTGGAGGGGTGGGATAAGGAGGGTGGGAGGGAGGGAGAAGCAGGAGGGAAGCGATATGGGAACATATGTATATATATAGCTGATTCACTTTGTTCTAAAGCAGAAACTAACACACCATTGTAAAGCAATTATACCCCAATAAAGATGTTAAAAAATAAATAAATAAAGACAACCTGTGCCATAAAATTCATCCTAACAATGAATAAAACCAGCATGATCTAGGAGATTATTATGTGCCCAAAGTACAGATATAAATTTAGAACAGTTTATATAATATTGACCTTTTGAATCAATTTCTAGACAATAAGTTTCATGTTGTCCACTTTAGCTTTCTATGTTTTGTTCTAACTGTGGTTAACTGGAAATTTTTTTTGACCTAGCAATACCTGTCCTCCACTGAAAAATAAAAAATTGATATTCAGTTGTCTTTTCTTGGGACTATTAAATTACATATAAACTTTTATTAGCAAGAAAGACAAAAAGTTAGTATGTGTCCAAATCACAAAGAAGCGTTATCAATATTATTGATACTGAAGGGCAACCAAAAAGACCAATTGGAAAATCATCATAGATGATACACAAGTGATGGGGTAATATATGGAAGAGAGAAGAAGAGGATGAACATGGCTCTATCACAAGAAATATATAGAGAGGGGAAATTTTTACAGTTTAGTTTTTAGAAACAGAAGTGCTTGGGCTGTTAAAAATAATGACAGGAAATTGTGGATCTGAGGACAAAAAGAAATTTCTAAGATTTGCCTGAGTCATATCTTTACAATGTGGTCTCTGAAAATTCTAAGTACAAAAGTCAATCAATATACATGAATTTTTAGTAACCAGTATTACCCTCTGTTATGTATTATTTACCCCACTAATACATATTTCAAGATTCTATGAGAAACTCTCCCAACCTTTTTGAAAGTGTTTTATCTTTCCAGAGAGCATAGTTGTTGTAAAACAGAGGTTGTTTCACTGAGTATCAAATAAATTGAGTATAAAATAAATATGCACATATGCCAAAATATGCTCGACAAAATTATAAATTGGGTCTTAATACACTATACGGATTACATACAGGACTTCATAATCCATAGTAGAGCAATGATTCTAACTGATGGAACAGGTGAGGCAGAGGAGTAACATTCTTCAACAAAGAAGCTTTTCCAAACCACATGTGAATGAGCATACACAGACCCAAACACACACGTGTGTGTGAGTGAACACACACATACACACACTCACATATATTAGATTTGGCAACATCCCCTCATTAATAGTCCTTTCAAGTTTCTGACAGGCTGTTGACTGAACACCTACAGGGCAAGGAACTCACTATGTCTTCAGGTAAATCTTTCTTTTAAAAAAGCCTTAAGAGTTACTAAAGTATATATATATACATTAAGCTTTTCAAAGTGGTCACAAATGTACTATTTCTATACTATGAGTCTCCTTGGAATAAGATCATTCTTTCTTCCACATGACCTCACTAGAAATTAGGCTTCAGCAACTAAATAAACCTATCAAATTTGCTTTTAAAAAACATCAAAGTTGTAAAAAGAATATCTATGTATGTATAACGGCATCATTTTGCTATACACCAGAAACTAATGCAACATTGTAAACCAGTGGTTCTTCAATTAAAGAAATAAATAAAATAAAATACATTAAAGAATATCGAAAGGGGACCTTCAAGGTGGCGGAGCAGTAACACGTGGAGATCACTTTCCTCCCCACAAATACATCAAAAATACATCTAAATGTGGAACAACACCTACAGAATACCTACTGAACACTGAGTTTTGGGAACTCAGACTTCCCAAAATCTTTGCTTTTACCATTTGTCCTAGGGTTCTGTCTGTCCATTTTGTTTTTGTTTTTTTTAGTATAGTTTATAGCACTGGTTATCAGTGGCGGATTTGTTTTTTGGTTTCATTGTTCTCTGCCTTTGTTCTTTCTTTTTTATTACTTTTTTATTTATAATATTTTTTTCATTTTTTATTTTAATTATTTTATCTATTTCTTGATTTTTTTCTCCCTTTCCTTCTGAGATGTGTGACTGACAGGGTCTTGGTGCTCCAGCCTGGTATCAGGCCTGAGCCTCTGATGTGCAAGAGCTGATCAACTCACTGGCCAACATGAGACCTCCCTGCAACACATAATATCAAATGACAAATCTCTCCCAAAGATATTGACCTCAATGTTAAGACCCAGCTCCACTCAACAACCAGCAAGCTACAGTACTGGACACCCTATGACAAACAACTAGCAAGACAGGAACACAACCCCACCCATTAGCAGAGAATCTGCCTAAAATCATAAGTTCACAGACACCCCAAAACACACCACCGGATGTGGTCCTGCCCACACAAGATCCAGCCTCATCCACCAGAAGACAGGCACCAGTTCCCCACCAACAGGAAGCTTACACAACCCACTGAACCAACCATACCCACTGGGGGCTGACACTAAAAACAATGGGAACTACGAACCTGCAGCCTGCAAAAAGGAGAACCCACAAACAGTAAGTTAAGCAAAATGAGAAGACAGAGAAATACACAGCAGATGAAGGCACAAGGTAAAAACCCACTGGACCAAACAAATAAAGAGGAAACAGTCAGGCTACCTAAAAAAAAATTCAGAGTAATGATGGTAGAGATGATCCAAAATCTTGGAAATAGAATGGAGAAAATACAAGAAACATTTAACAAGGACCTAGAAGAACTAAAGAGGAAACAAACAATGAGGAACAACAAAATAAATGAAATTAAAAATTCTCTAGAAGGAATCAATAGCAGAATAACTGAGGCAGAAGAATGGATAAGTGACCTGGTAGGTAAAATAGTGGAAATAACTACCACAGGGAAGAATAAAGAAAAAAGAATGAAAATAAATGAGGACAGTCTCAAACACCTCTGAGACATTAAACACACCAACATTTGAATTATAGGGGTCCCAGAAGAAGAAGAGAAAAAAAAAAAAGAAAAAGTGACTGAGAAAATATTTGAAGAGATTATAGTTGAAAACTTACCAAATCTGGGAAAGAAAATATTCAATCAAGTCCAGGAAGCATAGAGAGTCCCATACAGGATAAATCCAAGGAGAAACACATCAAGACACATATTACTCTAACTAACAAAATATAAGTACAAATAAAAAATATTAAAAGCAGCGAGGGAAAAGCAACAAATAACACACAAGGGAATCCCCATAAGGTAAGCAGCTGATATTTCAGCAGAAACTCTGCACACCAGAATGGAGTGGCAGGACATATTTAAAGTGGTGAAAGAGAGAAACCTACAAAGATTACTGTAACCAACAAGGTTGTCTTTCAGAATCGATGGAGAAATTAAAACAGACAAGCAACTGCTAACAGAATTCAGCACCACCAAACCAGCTTTACAACAAATGCTAAAGGAACTTCTCTAGGCAGGAAACACAAGAAAAGGAGAAGACCTACAATAACAAACCCAAAACAATTATGAAAATGGTAATAGAAACATATATATCGATAATTACCTTAAATGTAAATGAATTAATGTTCCCACCAAAAGACATAGACTGGCTGAATGGATACAAAAACAAGACATGGGTATGTATGCTGTCATGTATGCTGTCTACAAAGTACCCACTTCAGACCTAGGGACACATACAGACTGAAAGTGAGGAGATTTGAAAAGATATTCCATGCAAATGGAAATCAAAAGAAATCTGGAGTAGCAATTCTCATATCAGACAAAGTAGACTTTAAAATAAAGATTATTATAAGAGACAAAGAGGAACATTACATAATGGTCAATGGATCAATGCAAGAAAAAGATACAATAATTGTAAATATTAATGAACCCAACATAGGAGCACCTCAATACATAAGGAAAATGCTAACAGCCATAAAAAGGAAAATCAACAGTAAAACAATAATAGTAGGGAATTTTCACACCCACTCTCACCAACAGATAGACCATCCATATAAAAATAAATAAGGAGGGCTTCCCTGGTGGCACACTGGTTGAGAATCTGCCTGCCAATGTGGGGGACACAGGTTTGTATCCCAGTCTGGGAAGATCCCACATGCCACAGGGCGGTTGGCCCGATAGCCATGGCTGCTGAGCCTGTGCATCCAGAGCCTGTGCTCCACAACGGGAGAGGCCACAACAGTGAGAGGCCTGCATACCACAAAAAAATAATAATAATAAATAAATAAATAAGGAAACACTAGCTTTAAATGACACATTAAACAAGACAGACTTAATAGATATTATCAGGCATTCTATCCAAAAACAAAAGAATACATACAATTTCTTCTCAAGTGCTCATGGAACATTCTCCAGGATAGATCATATCTTGGGTCACAAATCAAACCTAGGTAAATTTATGAAAATTGAAATTATATCAAGTATCTTTTCCAACCACACTGATATAAGATTAGATATCAATTATAGGAAAATAATATGTGAAAAATACAAACACATGGAGGCTAATAGATACACTACTAAATCACCATGAATCACTGAAGAAATTAAAGAGGAAATAAAAAATACCTATAAACAAATGACAGTGAAAACATGATGACCCAAAACCTATGGGATGCAGCAAAAGCAGTTCTAAGAGGGAAATTTATAGCAATACAATCCTACCTCAACAAACAAGAAACATCTCAAATAAACAACCTAAACTTACACCTAAAACAATTGAAGAAAGAGGAACAAAAAAAACCCAAAGTTAGCAGAAGGAAAGATCAGATAAGAAATAAATGAAAAAGAAATGAAGGAAACGACAGCAAAGATCAATAAAACTAACAGCTGGTTCTGTAAGAAGATAAACAAAATTGATAAACCATTAGCGAGACTCATCAAGAAAAAAAGAGAGAAGACTCAAATTAAGAAAACCAGAAATGAAAAAGGAGTAGTAACAACTGACACTGCAGAAATACAAAGAATCATGAGAGATTACTACAAGCAACTATATGCCAGTAAAATTGACAACGTGGAAGAAATGGACAAATTCTTAGAAAAGCACAAACTTCCAAGACTGAATCGGGAAGAAATAGAAAATATGAACAGACCAATCACAAGCACTGATATTGAAACTCTGATTAAAAATCTTCCAACAGGGCTTCCGTGGTGGCGCAGTGGTTGATAGTCCGTCTGCCAATGCAGGGGACATGGGTTCGTGCCCCAGTCCAGGAAGATCCCACATGCCACAGAGCCGCTGGGCCCATGAGGGATGGTTGCTGAGCCTGTGCTTCTGGAGCCTGTGCTCCGCAACAGGAGAGGCCACCAACAGTGAGACGCCCCCATACCACACATATATATATATATATATATATATATATATATATATATATATATATATTCCAACAAAAAAATGCCCAGGACCAGATGGCTTCACAGGAAAATTATATCAAACATTTAGAGAAGAGCTAACAGCTATCTTTCTCAAACTCTGCCAAAATATAGCAGAGGGGGGAACACTCCCAAACTCATTCTACGAGGTCACCATCACCCTGATATCAAAACCAGAAAAAGATGTCACCAAAAAAGAAAACTACAGGCCAATACCACAGATGAACATAGATGCAAAAATCCTCACTAAAATACTAGTAGAGAGAATCCAATGGCACATTAAAAGGATCATACACCATGAACAAGTGGGGTTTAACCCAGGAATGCAAGAATTCTTCAATATATGCAAATCAATCAATGTGATACACCATATTATCAAATTGAAGGAGAAAAATTATATGATCATCTCATTAGATGCAGAAAAAGCTTTTGACAAAATTCAACACTGATTTATGACTTTAAAACCCTCCTGAGAGTAGGCACTGCGGGAACTTACTTCAATATAATAAAGGCCTTAATGACAAACCCACAGCCAACATTGTTCTCAATGGTGAAAAACTGAAAGCATTTCCACTAAGATCAGGAACAAGACAAGGTTGCCCACTCTCACCACTTTTATTCAACATAGTTTTGGAAGTTTTACCCACAGCTATCAAAGAAGAATAAGAAATACAAGGAATCCAAATCAGAAAAGAAGAGGTAAAATTGTCACTGTTTGCAGATGACATGATACTATACATAGAGAATCCTAAAGATGTTACCAGAAAACTTCTAGAGCTAATCAGTGGATTTGGTAAAGTAGCAGGATACAAAAGTAATGCACAGAAATCTCTTGCATTCCTATATACTAATGATGAAAAATCTGAAAGAGAATATAAGGAAACACTCCCATTTACTATTGCAACAAAAAGAGCAAAATACCTAGGTATAAACCTACCTAAGGAGACAAAAGACCTGTATACAGAAAACCATAAGACAATGAAGAAAGAAATTAAAGATGATACAAACAGATAGAGAGATAGATAATGTTCTTGGATTGGAAGAATCAACATTCTGAAAATGACTATACTACCCAAGGCAATTTACAGATTCAATGCAATCCCTGTCAAACTACTAATGACATTTTTCATAGAACTAGAACAAAAATTTCACAATTTGTATGGAAACACAAAAGACCCTGATTAGCTAAAGTAATCTTGAGGTAAAAATAAACAGAGCTGGAGGAATCAGGCTCCCTGACTTCAGACTATACTACAAAGCTACAGTAATCAAGACAGTATGGTACTGGCACAAAAACAGAAAGATCAATTGAATAGGATAGAAAGCTGAGAGATAAACCCATGCACCTATGGTAACCTTATCTTTGATAATGGAGGCAGAATATACAGTGGAGAAAAGACACCTCTTCAATAAGTGGTGCTGGGAAAACTGGATACCTACATGTAAAAGAATGAAATTAGAACACTCTCTAACACCATACACAAGAATAAACTCAAAATGGATTAAAGACCCAATTGTAAGGCCAGACACTATAAAACTCTTAGGGGAAAACATAGGCAGAACACTCTATGACATAAATCACAACAAGATGCTTTTGACCCACCTCCTAGAAGAATGGAAATAAAAACAAAAATAAATTACTGGGACATAACAAAACTTAAAAGCTATTGCACAGCAAAGGAACCATAAGCAAGATGAAAAGACAACCCTCAGAATGGGAGAAAATATGCAAATGATGCAACTGACAAAGGATTAATCTCCAAAATATACAAGTAGTTCATGCAGCTCTATATCAAGAAAACAAACAACCCAATCCAAAAATGGGCAGAAGACTTAAATAGAGATTTCTCCAAAGAAGATATACAGATTGGCAACATGAAAGGATGTTCAACATCACTAATCATTAGAGAAATTGAAGTCAAAGCTACAATGAGGTATCACCTCACTCCAGTCAGAATGGCCACCATCAAAAAATCTACAAATAATAAATGTTGGAGAGGGTGTGGAGAAATAGGTACCCTTTTGCAATGTTGGTGGGAATGTAAATTGATACAGCCACTATGGAGAACAGTATGGATGTTCCTTAAAAAACTAAAGATAGAACTACCATATGACCCAGCAATCCTACTACTGGGCATATACCCTGAGAAAATCATAATTCAATAAAAGTCATGTACCACAATATTCATTACAACTCTATTTACAATAGCCAGGACATGGAAGTACCTTAAATGTCCATCGACAGATGAATGGATAAAGAAGTTATGGCACATATATACAATGGAATATTACTCAGCCATAAAAGGAAACAAAATTGAGTTATTTGTAGTGAGGTGGATGGACCTAGTGTCTGTCATACAGAGTGAAGTTAGTCAGAAAGAGAAAAGCAAATACCGTATGCTAACACATATATATGGAATCTAAAATAAAAAAAAGTTCTGAAGAACCTAGGGGCAGCACAGGAATAAAGACACAGACGTAAGCTATGGACTTGAGACACGGAAAAGGGGAAGAGGAAGCTGGGACGAAGTGAGAGAGTGGCATTGACATATATACACTACCAAATGTAAAATAGATAGCTAGTGGGAAGCAGCCACATAGCACAGGGAGATCAGCTCAGTGTTTTGTGTCCACCTAGAGGGGTGGGATAGGGAGGGTGGGAGGGAGACTCAAGATGGAGGCCATATGAGGATACATGTATATGCATAGCTGATTCACTTTGTTATATGACAGAAACTAACACACCATTGTAAAGCAATTATACTCCAATAAAGACGTTAAAAAGTAAAATAAAACAGATAACCAACAAGGACCTACTGTATAGTACTTGGAATGCCACTCAATATTGTGTAATAACCTAAATAGGAAAATAATTTAGAAAAGAATTGTTACATGTTTATGTATTACTGAATCATTTTGCTGTACACCTGAAACCAAGACAACATTGTTAATCAACTATGCTCCAATATAAAATAAAAATTTTTAAAAATAGATAATAAGGACCTACTCTATAGCACAGGGAAATCTACTCAATATTCTGTAATAACCTATATGGGAAAAGAATCTGAAAAATAATGGATATATATATATGTATAACTGATTCACTTTGCTGTAAACCTGAAACTAACACAACATTGTAAATCAACTATACTCCAATAAATTTTTTTTAAAAGAGGAGATCAAATTATTTCTCAAAGAAGTATAGATAATAAATCTGGGGATCTTATATTTCAGAGTTTAGTCAAAGAAGCAGCAGAAAAACACACACACGTACACATACACGCACACATACACATACACACACGTATTTATTAGCAGGATTTGACTTTATACAATTATGTAATCATTCTCTGTGCTTCTGTGACTGGGACCTGGGACCCAGGATGGGACCTGGGACCTAGGATGCTTTAATGCAGTGCTTGCACCTGGGACCTGGGACCTAGGATGCTTTAATGCAGTGCTTGCACCTGGTCAAACATCTCCTCCAACAACAGATACAAAGAAACTATAAGGGACAAAAAAGCTCCGTGCATGTGCAGTGAGGCAAATTATGAACAACATGGTACAAAAAGACCAAAAACCCAGCTGCCACTTCTGAGGTATGGGGAGAAAAAGCAGTGTACTGCACATGATTCGTGCACACAGCACCACCAGAGTGTAGGCCCTCCCATGGATCTGCCCCTACCCTCACCCCCTTAAAGAGACCAGCTCATCCCCCCTCAGGGAGCAAACAAGGGAACTTGTTACTTGTTTTCACTCCCCCTGGCTGCAGCACAAGTCCCAGTAAAGCCTTGCCTGAATTTCTCATCTGGTCTCTTTTCTATTGATTAAAGAATCCAAAAAGCTGGGTCACTATCAATGCTACTGCGATTGTGTCTAGTTGTGAAGCCTGAGGTTCACAGAAAATGTAGTAGGAAAGAAAAGATGTGAGGTAAGGGAAGCAACTGAACCTGTGGGGATATCCTAAAATCCATAAAGGTGAACTGGAATGACCATAGCTTGAAAGCTCCAATATGGAAGTTGAGTTGATCTTCAGGAGAAGATGGCACTCTGCTTCATGTTGCTAACCATACATCTGGCCTAGGAGTCAGAGGACCTGTGGTCCAGCTTCTGCCCATGCCAACAAAATAAGCCATCAGATAAACACCAATGTGGCTTACAGATGGTGATTCCCTTCTACCTGTCAAACTTCTCTCAAAATGTCTCTAGTGGCCCATGCTAGTTGGCAACTGTGCAGAGGTGGGAGTTATAGGAAATAAAGTTCCAGCTGAGTTAGGGTTATAAAATACAAATCTACTGTACTATTTATTCATATGTATTATTAAATAAAAATATATAGTCCTTATAAAAAATATATATCCTTGCCAATATTTCACAAAAGAAATAAAAATTATTTCATGGATCTTGAATGCTATATATATTCCAAAAATAGTCCCTGTGTGAAGTATGAGTACCCTCATGTCATAGAACAGCAAGAGGGAGTGGTAGACATGGAGGAAGACATGTGGATCACATGTTCAATTTTACTATCTCTGTTTTATAGTTAAGGAAACAGACCCAATGAGGTTAGATGAGTTGAATACAGACGCACAGCTTTTCTCAGTCAAGAGTCAGAATTAGAAGCCATATCTCCTTTTTAATAGTCCAGTGTTTTCAAGTGTATTTCATATATTTTTTTGTAATTTATAAGCCATATATATAAAAACAAACTTACTATTTTATTATTATTATTATTATTCACACTGCCAGTTTTCTTTTCCCCTTGCTTGGGGAAAAGCAGAGTTAAATTTTAAGATTGCCTCTACACAGTCTTTCCAAATCTAAAATGGTTTTTTAACTTCCTCTATAATAATTTATTCCTCAGGTTTCATAACTTTTTGACTTATGTGTGTTTAACTTCTGCAGCATTTGAATTTATCAATTAAATTGACACCTGTTTCTGTTTTCATGTTAAGGTTGAATTAGTGTCAACAAAAGCAGCATGCTTTCTTGTTTATAGAGTACCTACCTTATTTGAATAGAAGTTCTGCTTTGTATTGCTTTAGGCATAAAATTACATTGGAAAGGGAAGCACATCTTAATTAAAACTGATCTAAAGCCATTCCCCTGTACAAGCTTTTTCAGCACTGACAGTGTTTTCTGCTGTATAAGCTGCGTCACCATCCTTATTCAATGTAGTCTTAAGTACTACCTAAACATGGCAGTTAGTGCAGAGAGACATAAATGTGTGAGCAAAAAAGTTCATATCCAGGACAGAAAATAAATCCTACTTGCAAAACAAAATATAACCAATATGCTCTTATTATAATAACATAAGAAAATTCTTGTAAATTTTTCCTGTTTTACATTCAAATCCATTATTTTTCTTGTCTACCAATATTTTTAAATTAGTTGATGTGCTGTGACTGCAAAGGTGAAATGAAAAGATTAGGAGTTGCACATCTGTTTACAGTTTTGGTTTATAGTTCTGGGACATTACATTCTGGAGACATTCTGTTACAGTTCATTTTAACAGTAATTAGAAGTACCCCCATAATGAGGAGCTTGCTGTTGGAAGCAACTTCATTAGTTTGGGTGGTTTTATTGGTTTCCTTTAGGGTGAGGAACTATCACTAATTGTTGTAATTTAATAGGAAAATTACTGAAGCAAGAACAATTCCACTGAATCTTCAATGAGGCATTAGACAGAAGTTTCCTTTCCAAATAATGAAATATAAGAGAACAGTGTTTACCTAAAAAATTCTTATATGAATTCACATGAATTAACATGGAAGGGCTATTTTTTGGTTAAATGTTTAAATATTGCTTTAATAAAACATAAGTATGCATACTGAAAAACACAGGTAAAGTTGACATAAATGTGTCCACTTAAGGCATTTTCCTTCACAGCTTATTTAAACTGACATAAAGTCAACCCAGTTGGCCTTTGGAAATTCAGTCTTCCTTCAGATAAAGAGGTTAATTCACTTTTCTAAGCCTGTTCTGTTCTCTTGTTTCTCTTCTATTATTCCCTTCTCTTTTTTTCCCTCATACATCAACTCCCTAAGTAGCAACATTTTCTCTATCACTCAATTTTATCACCTCTGGTACACACATAATTCTGTATCTGAAAAATACTTTATAATCATTTAGGAATCTTTCCTCCCACTTCCAATGCAATGCAGCTCAACATTACTTTTAGTATTTTAGAGATGAGAAAATAGATCCAGAAAAAGACTTACCAGGATTTCAAGGCAAAACAGAGCCAAATTAATAATCTGAGATGCAACCTTCTATCCTTTATCTTAGACCACTTCATGCCACCACCATCATTTGGAAATGATGCTCTTTTATTATAATAGAGAGAATGTTTTAAAATTTCCAAATGTGTGGAGTTAATAATGTCTGGCCTCTAAAAGACAGAAGCAAAAATAGGAGAAAGTTTATATTTTGTCTTCAAGCTGGTCCTCCTGGTACAAAATGATAACCTTCTATTAAAGGTGTGCTTCAGGAACTATGAGCTGTAAACTCCAGGACTATGTCTGTGATGCTGATTTCTATGATCTAACTATGTAACACAGTGCCTAACTATGGCTAGTTTTCCATAAATATTTGTTGAATAAACATTGGGACAAATAAAACAAAGTGTGATCAACCCTACTGACTTTGAGTAGCTAGAGTTTCTCTCACTTTGTTGAAAAGTTTGGTGTCTGAACATTCTTCCCACTTCATTTCTAAATTTTACATTCCAAATCACTCCTCCCCACTCCAGTCCAATTTCCATCTTCTCCAACTTCCCCTTCTCTATCTTGCAGGGCTGAAGAATAGCAGATTCTCTCCCAACCACCTTATTTAATCTCTATTTGATGATTTCTCACTTTGGAATTCTCAGGTCTTGGATTACTAAGCATCACTGACATTGAGTGGAAATCCAAAATCGCCATTGTAAATTGAATATTTAAATTTTAAAAGAAAAGTGTAGGTATTTGGAGACACTAAAACCCTCCCTGTGGGTAAGAGTACTGTTTCTTTAGGAAGTGGTTGGAGATTTGAAGTCACGTTAAAAACTAAAAAGAGGTAAGAGAAATTGTTGGGACCACTCAGGAGAAGATACTAACTCCTTAAATCATGTTTTCTATATCTTTAACTGTTTTGATTTCATGTTGTAATTCCCTTTTGAAATTATCACAAATCTTCAGTAAAGAATTTCAAATGTTTTTAAACAGCCTATTATAATAGTCCCAGTATGCTTGAAGAGGGAGGACAGTAAATAGGAAAGGGAAAATTTTCCCTCCCCCATCTTCGTATGACCCCAGTGGAGAGAAAACATTATTCTCAAAGTTGGTCTAAGAAACAAGTGTTAACTAGTGCACTGGAAATGGTAGTTCTCAATATAACTGGAAGAATATCTCTAGTGTGTACAACTCAAAAGAACTAATATGGCAGAAAGTACTAGTTATCCCTTTTTAAAAGTGTTGTGCTCCGGGACTTCCATGGTGGCACAGTAGTTGAGAGTCCGCCTGCTGATGCAAGGGACACAGGTTCATGCCCCGGTCCGGGAAGATCCCACATGCCATGGAGCGGCTGGGCCTGTGAGCCATGGCCACTGAGCCTGTGCATCCGGAGCCTGTGCTCCACAACGGGAGAGGCCACAACAGTGAGAGGCCCACATACCGCAAAAAAAAAAAAGAAAAGTGTTGTGTTCCTAGACCTATGAAAATGGTAACACTGTGTAGACCACATGATAAAAAGAAAATTCTAAGGCTGAAGGCAGATGAACAAGGAGAATTCATTTGTAGCTGAGTGTCCATCCTGAATGTTAGCAAAATGGAAGATTATATATACAATGATAACAGTAATAACAAACTCATATTAACATGTAAGTTAAGGTAGTCTAGAATAAACACAAGAAAATAAACAATTGTGTATAAAGAATGGCTCATAGTAAGTTCACGTAGCTATTAAATAACAAATATAACTCTACTCTTAAAGGTTGAAACTTTAGAGCTAAGGTGGCAAATGTAGTTCATTATTATAACAGAAATTCCAGAGCATGAATTTAAAATAAGTTCCATGAAAATTCAGACACTGTTACATCATATGTCAAGGGGTGATATAGTAGGTCCATGTATTTATTTGCATATGAATCTAAGAAGTTTGATAAGAAGAAAAAAATTATTAAACCTTTTTATTCTCTCAACCATTCTCCAGATTAGTCCATAACTCCAAATATCCCTCCCAATTCTATAGGTTGGATAGAACAGTCAATTATTGTGACAATAATGCTGCATAATGAATTATCTTAAAACATAGTGACATGAAACAACTGAGTATTTATTTTTCACTCATGAGTCTGCAGGTCAGCTGAGGTTTGGCCATTCGAAACTGGTCTTAGAAGGCTTGGCTCCAGGCTGTGGGTTGGATCCAGGTCTGCTTCATATGTCTGGTATTTTCTTTTGACCAGTGGTTACCTAAGCCATATTTTCAAGGTGAAGTTCGGGAGCTCAAGACGGCAAGCCCAACCACACAAATCCTTTCAAGCCTCCATGCGAGTTGCATCTTTAACATAATTTAACCAAAGCAAGTCACATGACCAAGCCCAATGAAAATTTCAAGAAGTGAATATTTCTTGATCAATAATTTAATTTAATTTAATTTAATTTAATAATTTAATTTAATGCCACAGTGAGGAAAGAATTCACCAGTGGAAATATCTATGTTGCAATCTCAATAACTGAGGACAGTAGAAACTGCAGGTAAAGAAGAACCTTTGAAAATGTTAAAGAGCAATTTTCCTCAAAATAGGCATATCTATCTCTAGAAAAGTCCAAGGGTATTTAGAGTAAAGGTTATAGTAAACAGTAAATTAAAGTTTCATTAATACAATACATATGTAATGAGCAGCCTAGCTTGTGTCAAGCACTTCACAAAACACTTGAGGAAAGAAAGTTGAAAAGCACAGGAGCTTCTCTGTGAAGTTGAGAGTACAAGGGAGCAGTGAATTGTGACCTCAGATTTGGGCCTGAAATGTCAAATAAACATATGGTAAAATATGGATGAGAGCAAGTGGAAACATCAACATCTATTCTACAACGGTTCTCATGGCAAAATCAGTAGTCATGGATGCATGCCTTTGCAATATGATAGGTGTGAGTCTGTGGAGGGACATGGAAGATGGCATTTGTTACCACAAAGAATTCCCACACAGAGGTCTTTGAGAAGGCTGAAGTTCCAGGACACTGTTGCTGTATGAGACCGTATTTCAATTCCAGCTTGAAAACAATGAAAATACCTATGTTTATTTTAATTTATATCTAGAAAATATATTATTTCAACTCACTGACTTTAAGGGAAAATGCTGGGGCAGATTTCAGGACAGCTTTTTTAGGATAAACCTAGAAGAGTATAATTTTGTTTTATCCATAGATAAATGGACAAGGGGAAACATTAACATTAAGCTATTTTCCTAGACATAGCTTTCCAAGGGGTATTTTCCTGGATCCTATGTAATAATAGCTTTGTCATTGTCATCTTCATCATCATCATTACAACTGACATTTTTCAGTGTACCAGATACTGTATTAAGTTACTGACATGTATTAACTCATTAAACTCCAAAATAACCATATGAAATATGTATTATTTATTTCCTTTTATGAAGGAGCTGTGTCTCAAAATAACTTGTCTAAGATCATACAGTGAGTAAATGAGAAAGTCAAACTTTAATCTCAGGCATAGTCTGATGTCAAAGCATCAACATTGGGCTTCCCTGGTGGTGCAGTGGTTGAGAATCTGCCTGCCAATGCAGGGGATACGGGTTCGAGCCCTGGTCTGGGAAGATCCCACATGCCATGGAGCAACTGGGCCCGTGAGCCACAACTACTGAGCCTGTGCATCTGGAGCCTGTGCTCCACAACAAGAGAGGCCGCGACAGTGAGAGGCCTGTGCACCGTGATGAAGAGTGGCCCCCGCTTGCCACAAATAGAGAAAGCCCTCGCACAGAAACGAAGACCCAACACAGCCAAAAATAAATAAATAAATAAATTTATTTTTTTAAAAAAAAGCATCAACATTAAAATGACTTATTACACATTTTGCAGACATATATGATACAAGCTCTGCTTGGATTTGAGTTATAACCAGGATATACCATGAGCAAGTAATCAAATCAAGCTTTGACTAAATCTGTGCCACACTTCAGTGAGAGGAGGTGAGAGTTAATGTACCTTCTTAATTTAACACCTGATACTACAGAGATTTTTCAGACTGTTAAATGGAAAATGAAGCTCATGGAATGACAGTTGTCTTACATTTATCAAATTATTTGTTGTGATGATTTACACAGGTATCATTTTAGTGCACAATAAAAGCCAAATTGATATTATATTGAACAGCTCACCCTAATGGCTGGCTCAATAATATGAATTTATCAGCCCATTCATTGGTAAGAGATGCTGGAATAAATTGAAAGGGAACAAAGCTTTAATATAATACAAAGAATATTGAGAAATTATGCCCTAGTAATATGTAATAGGGATTCTACAAGACAGGATTTTGTTTTCTGAATATCTGAATAGTAAAGCAATAAAGAAAAATGTTTTCAGAAGATGATCTTTGATCCTCAAAAATAAAGGAAATGAAAAAAATCTGCATGTCTTCACATCCTGTAAGTATATAAATTCAGTAATTCATGTCCAATATAAGAAAGAGCTGGTTTCAGTAGTATAACATTAATAATTTTACTACAACAACAAGTACTTAACATATTTACTCCAAAAATTGAATGAGTAGATTAAAAGTCAAAATAAGTGCACATATTAAAAAAAATTTTCAAAAGTTATAAAAAGATTTCAGGAATAAAATATTTCGATAATTCAGTTGTTGACCATTTGCCTTTTTCTTTAATCTTTATTAGCCAATCTCTTGTTACCATTGGTATAACTGTTACTTGAACTTCCAAGCCAGTCTTTCCTCATTTGCATTCAAATCAACATATCTTCTAGTAACCGTCACGTGCTCTTCCTGGTGTTTCTCTCAGATAAGATTATTCCTTTTAAAACTATTCGTCTACAACTTTAATATTCCTATGTCTCTTTACTCCCTGTTTCATCCATAGATTTTCTCAGTGCCATTTTTTCTTGGCAATCTGGTTCAATTCCACTATCATTTATATCAGGTATCAAATAATTTTTTCTATATCATTTTTCCAGTTGTCTATGAGTCTTAACCACTTTCAGGTGAATGTTTTTTCTCATCACTAAAAATCTTCCCACAAGAAAGTTATTATAAACAACAAATAATAACAACAGTAAAATGGCTCTGACAATTCCTACACCCTCAGCATTTTGGGTTTATCATTTATAACCTTCTGTAGTAATCAAAAGTCATTCACTGACAAGTGAAGGATGCTCAACTCAAATTATCTTAATAAGAAATGTACTTTAGTATTTAGAGACATCGAAGGGTAGAACTAGCCTCAGGCAAGTTTGGAGCTAGAGATTAAAGGATGTCGGAAGGCATCTCTCTCTCTTTTTCCCCTCTATTTCCCTCTGTATGTTGGATTTATTTGCTCTTACTACAGACAGACTTCATTTATGAAGCTAATGAGGGTGGTCAGTGGCAAATTCTCATTTTAATTATTCAGCTCCCAACTTCAACAAAAAAAAATACAAAAGAGGGTATTTTTGTTGTTGTAATTATTATTGGTCCAACAACTATATATCAATGTCAATACCAAGGAAAGTCTCTGATTAGTCAGCTTAGGTCTGTGCCACATATTGGACTATTCATTACTGCCAAAGTCACAGGATATTATGATTGTCCAATCCTAAGATCCATGACTGGTGAAGAGGAAGCACATACTACCTTAATTGGCAATCCTGTTACACTTATGGAATGGAGTTATCAGATATCAAAGAGAGGAGATAGAAATGCTGAGGCTACAGAACCAAGATTTGCAAACTACATTCCACTTTATAGTTGTCAAGTATCTATGTATATTCCGTCTCATGAATATAATTACAGAATATTTTTGTCTGTTAAAATAAGCTATTACCATTCTTTAAAAGGCAACCAGAATCAGAAGGTCAAGCAAGATGATGACATAGGAGGCTTCTCAGCTCCCTTCCCCAATTGGATGCACCGAATGTACAAATACACATGAGCAATTCCCTCTGAAAGAGATCCAGAAGCTAGCTGATCAACTCCTACACATCAAGCAATAAGGAAAATGACCACATCGAAATGAGTAAGAAACACATCCTTGCCATAAACTCCACCCCAGCACACCTCCACAGGAGGAAATCCCCAACTCCCAGCTTCTCCTTGGGGAGAAAAGGTTTTGGATTCCACATCTATCATCCCAACTTTTAAGACTCCCACCTAAGGAGCAAGACCCCAAAACACCTACCTCTGAAAACCAATAGGGTTTGTGTCCATGAGACTCACAAGACTATAGCAAAGAAGTAGTTTCTGGTGGGCATGTGAGACTCACCATAGCTGTGCACCAGTGCCTAGCATAGAGGGGGCAGACAGAGGCACCCACCTCCCAATCTTCCACTGAAAGAGGTGTTGCCTGAAAAAGAATGCACAGTGTGAGAGATGTGAGTTCAGTTTTATTTGTTGGTTTACTGAGGATTATAGCCCAAGAGAGAGCCTCTCAGATAACTCTGAGGAACTGTTCTGAAAAAATAGAAGAGTAGGTCAGTAGATATATGACTTTGGTGAAGGGGGTATATGCAATCAAGCACACATCTCGGTAGAAGATTGCTGCTAGTTATAAGGAGATGTCTGCATTAATTATTTTAGTGTTTTTCTATATATGAGACGATACAAGAAATTGGCTTCATACAATTTTCTCATGAAAATGTGTATCTGAAGGCCTGTTCTGCAAGTTTTCCCAGAGCACAAAGTGCCTTGTGCCTGATCTCCACCCTGAATTCCTTTTAGAATGTGTTAATGGTCACTGCAGTGACTTAATTCCTATAGGATCAGGTGGTGAGGTACATCTTTTGTTGTCAGAGGTTTATCTGAATACTTTAAAAGCTGATGCTTGAGGGCCAGGTTTCTGCTTTAGCATGTAACAAGAGGCTGGCCAAGATTCTTTACTGAGCATCCTCCTTCCAGCCTGTTCCAAGTCACCAGTATCGTCTTGGAGGAACTTGTATATAAGTCTGTGTCCTAGTTTTTATGGCTACAGCCTGAGAGATGGGTCCCAGATTGCATGACTGATAGCCAACAGGGCTTCCATTCTTGGGTACTACAGGAATGTAGCAAAAAAGAAAAGAAAAGAAAAAGAAGCAGCAGCAGTTATTAGCTGGCTATCCCACCAGGGCTCAACACAGCGAGAGCAAAGATACCAATCCCCCAATTTTTCCCTGAAAGAAGTTTATCTGTATACTTTAAAAGCTGCTGCCTGAGGGCCAAGCTTCTAATCAGCCTTCATCAAGGTGTTGACTGTGATCCTCCCCTTTGGGACAATGATGGGTTTTCCTATATCCTCAGCTACAGGGAGTAACTAAAATAAAAGGAGGCAGCTTGGACGATCACAAAGTTTGGAGAGACAACAAAAAAAGCACAGGGTGATTGATGAGGTTCATCTCTTACATCAGACTACAGTACTCTGTCAAGACTAGAAGTGGTGGCTATTTTATCTAATGCACAGAAACCAACACAGAGAGCCAAGGAAAATGAAGAAACAGAGAAATATATTCCAAACAAAAGAACAAGATTAATCTCCAGAAACAGATCTTAATGAAACAGAGATAAGTGTTTTACCTGATAGAGAATTCAAAATAATGGTCGTAAAGATACTCACTGTGTTAGGAGGGCAATGCATGAACAAAGTGAAAATTTCAACAATGAGAAAATATAAAATGTATGATATGGAAATCATAGAGCTTAAAAATACAATAACTGAACCAAAAAATTCAATAGAGGTTTCAACAATAGACTAGATAAAGTGAAATAAAGGATCAGAGAAGTCAAATACAGAGCAATGGAATCCATCCAGTCACAGGAGCAAAAAGATAAAAGAATAAGAAAGAATGAAGATAGCTAAGGGACTAATGGGACAACATCAAGTGGGTCTATATTCACATTATAAAAGACTCCAAAGCAGAACAGAGAGAGAGAGAAAGGGGCAGAAAGCTTATTCAGAGGAATAATGACTGAAAACTTCCCTAACCTGAGCAACAAAACAGACAACCATATCCAGGAAACTCAAAATGCCCCAAATAAGAGGAAGCCAAACAGAAACATTATAATTAAATTATCAACAGTTAAAGGAATATTATAATTAAATTGGTCAAAAGATAGAGGCAAGGAGAGAATCTTAAAAGCAGCAAGAAAGGGCTTCCCTGGTGGCACAGTGGTTGAGTCCGCCTGCCGATGCAGGGGAAACAGGTTCGTGCCCTGGTCCAGGAGGATCCCACATACCACAGAGCGGCTGGGCCTGTGAGCCATGGCCGCTGAGCCTGCACGTCCACAGCCTCTGCTCCACAGCGGGAGAGTCCACAATGGTGAGAGGCCCGCGTATCGCCAAAAAAAAAAAAAAAAAAAAGCAGCAAGAAAAAACAACTCATTATATTCAAGGGAATGCTCATTGACCATCAACAGATTTTTCAGCAGAAACTCTGCAGGCCAGAAGGAAGTGGCATAATATATTCAAGGTGATGAAAGAAAAAAACTACCAACAAAGAATAATGACAATCAAGTTACTCTTCTGATCTGAAGGGGAAATAAAGTTTCTCAGAAAAACAAAAGTTAAGGAGATCCTTACCACTAGACTGAACTTACAAGAAAGGTTAAAGGGAGTTCATATGAAACAAAGGATCCTAATTAGTAACAGGAAAATATGATAGTATACAACTCACTGGTAAAGATAAACATATAGTTAAATTCAAAATACTCTAATGTTGTGATGGTGGTGGGTAAATCACTTATAACGCTAATATAAAGGTTAAATGACAAAAGTATTAAAAATAACAATAACTACAATACTGGATACTCAATGTAAAGAGATGTAAATGGTGACATCAAAAACATAAAATATGGGAAGGGATGTTTAAAAATGTAGAACTTTTGTATGCATTCAAAGTTAAGTTATTATCAGCTTAAAATAATGCTTATATTACTCATGATTACACAAAGCAAAAGCCTACATATAGTAGGTACACAAAAGAGAAGGAGAAAGGGATAAAGCATACTACTACAGGAAATCCTCAAATCTCAAAGAAAAAGGGAAGGAGAAAAAGAAACAAGGGAATTACAAAACAACAGGAAAAAAATTTTAGGGTAATATAAGTCTATACCTATCAATAGTTACTTTATTATTTAATTTATTTTTAGCTATTACAGTCATTGTTATGGTTTATTAGTGTAAAAGGAAACAGATTAAAATCAACAAAGAGAAAAGGTGCATAGGGCAAAAACCAGAAGGAACTAAGCATAAATTTCCAAGTGTCCTCTCCCAATAGAGTCACATGTGTAATTTTCCCAACAATAATGCAAAATGACTATAGATATAAAGTGTTGTCAACCAGGTAAGTATTAATAATTACTTTACATGTAACTGAAGTATATTCTGCAACTAAAAGAGAGTGGCTGAAGCATTAAAAATAATAATAATAATAAGACCTAGAGGGCAGACAGCAGAAGCAAGAAGAAAAACAATTCTGCAGCCTGTGGAACAAAAACTATATTTACAGAAAGATAGACAAGATGAAAAAGCAGAGGGCTATGTACCAGATGAAGGAACAAGATAAAACCCCAGAGAAACAACTAAATGAAGTGGAGACAGGCAACTTACCAGAAAAAGAATTCAGAATAATGATAGTGAAGATTATCCAGGACCCTGGAAAAAGAATGGAAGCAAAGATTGAGAAGATGCAAGAAACGTTTAACAAAGATCTAGAAAAATTAAAGAACAAACAAACAGAGATGAACAATACAATAACTGAAATGAAAAATACACTACAAGGAATCAATAGCAGACTAACTGATGCAGAAGAACGGATAAGTGACCTGGAAAAAAAAATGGTGGAATTCACTGCTGTGGACAGAATATAGAAAAAACAGTGAAAAGAAATGAAGACAGCCTAAGAGACCTCTGGGACAACATTAAATGCAACAACATTTGCATTATAGGGACCCCAGAAGGAGAAGAGAGAGAGAAAGGACCTGAGAAAATATTTGAAGAAATTATAGTCAAAAAATTCCCTAACATGGGAAAGGAAATAGCCACTCAAGTCCAGGAAGCACAGCGAGTCCCATACAGAATAAACCCAAGGACAAACACTCTGAGACACATAGTAACCAATTTGCAAAAATTAAAGACAAAGAAAAATTATTGAAAGCAACAAGGGAAAAATGGCAAATAACATACAAAGGAACTCCCATAAGGTTAACAGCTGATTTCTCAGCAGAAACTCTATAAGCCAGAAGGGAGTGGCATGTTATACTTAAAGTGATGAAAAGGAAGAACCTGCAACCAATATTACTCTATCCAGCAAGGATCTCATTCAGATTGGAAGGAGAAGTCAAAAGCTTTACAGTAAAGCAAAAGCTAAGAGAATTCAGCACCACCAAACCAGCTCTACAACAAATGCCAAAGGAACTTCTCTAAGTGGGAAACACAACAGAAGAAAAGGACCTACAAAAACAAACCCAAAATAATTAAGAAAATGGTCATAGAAACATACATATCAATAATTACTTTAAACGTGAATGGGTTAAGTGCTCCAACCAAAAGACACAGACGGGTTGAATGGATACAAAAACAAGAACCATATATATGCTGTCAACAAGCAACCCACTTCAGACCTAGGGACACATACAGACTGAAAGTGAGGAGATGGAAAAAGATATTCCATGCAAATGGAAATCAAAAGAAAGCTGGAGTAGCAATACTCATAGCAGATAAAATAGACTTTAAAATAAAGAATGTTACAAGAGACAAGGAAGGACACTACATAATGATCAAGGGATCAATCCAAGAAGAAGATATAAGAATTATAAATATATATGCACCCAACATAGGAGCACCTCAATACATAAGGCAACTGTTAACAGCTCTAAAAAAGGAAATCGACAGCAACACAGCAATAGTGGGGAGACTTTAACACCTCACTTACACCAATGGACAGATCATCCAAAATGAAAATAAATAAGTAAAGAGAAGCTTTAAATGACACAATAGACCAGATAGATTTAATTGATATTTATAGGATATTCCATCCAAAAACAGCAGATTACACTTTCTTCTCAAGTATGCACAGAACATTCTCCAGGATAGATCACATCTTAGGTCACAAATCAAGCCTCAGTAAATTTAAGAAAATTGAAATCATATCAAGCATATTTTCTGACCACAACGCTATCGCTATGAGATTAGAAATAAATTACACGTAAAAAAATGTAAAAAATCACAAACACATGGAAGCTAAACAGTACGTTAGTAAATAACCAAGAGAGCACTGAAGAAATCAAAAGGAAATCAAAAAAGACCTAGAGACAAAAGACAATGAAAACACAACAATCCAAAACCTATGGGATGCAGCAAAAGCAGTTCTAAGAGAGAAGTTTATAGCTATACAAGTCTACCTCAAGAAACAAGAAAAATCAGAAATAAACAATCTAACCTTACACTTAAAGGAAGTAGAGAAGGAAGAACAAACAAAACCCAAAGTTAGCAGGAGGAAAGAAATCATAAAATCAGAGCAGAAATAAATGAAATAGAAACAAAGAAAACAATAGCAAAGATCAAAAACACTAAAAGCTGGTTCTTTGAAAACATAAAAAAAAATTGATAAACTATTAGCCAGATTCATCAAGAAAAAGAGGAAGAGGACTCAAATCAATAAAATTAGAGGGGCTTCCGGGAAGATGGCAGAAGAGTAAGACGTGGAGATCACCTTCCTCCCCACAGATACACCAGAAATACATCTACATGTGGAACGACTCTTACAGAACACCTACTGAACGCTGGCAGAAGACCTCAGACCTCCCAAAAGGCAAGAAACGCCCCACGTACCTGGGTAGGGCAAAAGAAAAAAGAATAAACAGAGACAAAAGGATAGGGATGGGACTTGCACAAGTGGGAGGGAGCTGTGAAGGAGGATAGGTTTCCACACACTAGGAAGCCCCTTCACTGGCGGCGACGGGGGTTGGGCGGGGGGGCACTTCGGAGTCATGGAGGAAAGCACAGCCACAGGGGTGCAGAGGGCAAAATGGAGAGATTCCCGCACAGAGGATCGGGGCCAACTGGCACTCACCAGCCCGAGAGACTTGTCTGCTCCCCCAGTGGAGCGGGCGGGGCTGGCAGCTGAGGCTCCGGCTTCAGTCAGAGGCAAGGAGAGGACTGAGGATGGCAACGCGAACACAGCCTGCAGGGGGGTTAGTTTACCAAGGCTAGCCGAGAGGAAGCCCGGGAAACGTCTGGACCTGCCGAAGAGGCAAGAGACATTTTCTTCCCTCTTTGTTTCCTGGTGCGCCAGGAGAGGGGATTAAGAACGCTGCTTAAAGGAGCTCCAGAGACGGGCGTGAGCCACGGCTAAAAGTGCGGACCTCAGAGACAGGCATGAGACACTAAGGCTGCTGCTGCCACCACCAAGAAGCCTGTGTGCGAGCACAGATCACTATCCACACCCCTCTTCCAAAGAGCCTGTGCAGCCCGCCACTGCCAGGGTCCCGGGATCCAGGGACAACTGCCCCGGGAGAATGCACGATGCACCTCAGGCTGGTGCAACCTCACGCCGGCCTCTGCCACCACAGGCTCGCCCCACACTCCGTGCCCCTCCCTCCCCCCAGGCCAGAGTGAGCCAGAGACCCCGAATCATCTGCTTCTTTAACCCCATCCAGTCTGAGCGAAAAACAGATGCCATCTGGTGACCTACATGCAGAGGCAGGGCCAAATACAAAACTGAGCCCCTGGGAGCTGTGAGAACAAAGAAGAGAAAGGGAAATCTCTCCCAGCAGGCTCAGAAGCAGCGGATTAACGCTCCACAATCAATTTGATGTACGCTGCATCTGTGGAATATATGAATAGACAACAAATCATCCCAAATTAAGGAGGTAGACTTTGAGAGCAAGATTTATGATTTTTTCCCCATTTCCGCTTTTTGTGAGTGTGTATGTGTATGCTTCTGTGTGAGATTATGTCTGTATAGCTTTGCTTCCACCATTTGTCCGAGGGTTCTATCCGCCTGTTTTTTTGTTGTTGCTGTTTTTGGTTTTTTAAATTTTTTTTCTTAAAAATTACTTTTTATTTTAATAACTTTATTTTATTTTACTTTATCTTCATTCTTTCTTTCCCTCCTTCCCTCCTTTAGAAAACGAATCATCACAAATTGAGGAGGTGGACTTTGAGAGCAAGATTTATGATTTTTTCCCCTTTTCCACTTTTTGTGAGTGTGTATTTGTAAGCTTCTATGTGAGATTTTGTCTGTATAGCTTTGCTTCCACCATGTGTCCTAGGGCTCTATCTGTCCGTTTTTTTTTTTTCTTCTTCTTCTTCTTAATAATTATTTTTCTTTATTTTAATAACTTTATTATATTTTATCTTACTTTATTTTATTTTACTTTATCTTTTTTCTTTCATTTTTTCCTTTCTTCCCTCCTTCATTCATTCCTTGCTCCCTTCCTCCCTCCCTACCTCCTTCCCTCCATCCTTTCTTCCTTTCTTTCTTTCTACTTCTACTAATTCTTTCTTTCTACATTTTCTCCCTTTTATTCTGAGCTGTGTGGATGAAAGGCTCTTGGTGCTGCAGCCAGGAATCAGTGCTGTGCCTCTGAGGTGGGAGAGCCAACATCAGGACAATGGTCCACAAGAGACCTCCCAGCTCCACATAATATCAAACAGTGAAAATCCCCCCGAGATCTCCATCTCAACACCAGCACCCAGCTTCACTAAATGAACAGCAAGCTACCGTGCTGAACATCCTATGCCAAACAACTAGCAAGACAGGAACACAACCCCATCCATTAGAAGAGAGGTTGCCTAAAACCATAATATGTCCACAGACACCCCAAAACACAGCGCCATATGTGGACCTGCCCACCAGAAAGACAAGATTCAGGCTCATCCACCAAAACACAGGCACTAGTCCCCTCCATCAGGAAGACTACACAACCCACTGAACAAACCTTAGCCACTGGGGACAGACACCAAAAACAATGGAAATTACGAACCTGCAGCCTGCAAAAAGGAAATCCCAAACAAATAAGATAAGCAAAATGAGAAGACAGAAAAACCCACAGCAGATGAAGGAGCAAGATAAAAACACACCAGCCCTAACAAATGAAGAGGAAATAGGCAGTCTACCTGAAAAAGAATTCAGAATAATGATAGTAGTAAAAATGATGTAAAATCTTGGAAACAGAATAGAGAAAATGCAAGAAACATTTAACAAGGACATAGAAGAACTAAAGATGAAAGAAGCAATGATGAAAAACACAATAAATGAAATTAAAAATACTCTAGATGGGATCAAAAGCAGAATAACTGAGGCAGAAGAACGGATAAGTGACCTGGAAGATAAAATAGTGGAAATAACTACTACAGAGCAGAATAAAGAAAAAAGACTGAAAAGAACTGAGAACAGTCTCAGAGACCTCTGGGACAACATTATACACACCAACATTCGAATTATAGGGGTTCTAGAAGAAGAAGAGAAAAAGAAAGGGACTGAGAAAATATTTGAAGAGATTATAGTTGAAAACTTCCCTAATGTGGGAAAGGAAATAGTTAATCAAGTCCAGAAGCACAGAGAGTCCCATACAGGATAAATCCAAAGAGAAATATGCCAAGACACATATTAATCAAACTGTCAAAAATTAAATACAAAGAAAACATACTAAAAGCAGCAAGGGAAATACAAAAAATAACACACAAGGGAACCCCCATAAGGTTAACAGCTGATCTTTCAGCAGAAACTCTGTAAGCCAGAAGGGACTGGCAGGACATATTTAAAGTGATGAAGGAGAAAAACCTGTAACCAAGATTACTCTAACCAGCAAGGATCTGATTCAGATTTGATGGACAAATTAAAACTTTTACAGAAAAGCAAAAGCTGAGAGAGTTCAGCACCACCACATCAGCTCTACAACAACTGATAAAGGAACTTCTCTAGGCAAGAAACACAAGAGAAGGAAAAGACCTACAATTAAGAACCCAAAGCAATTTAGAAAATGGGAATAGGAACATACATATCGATAATTACCTTACCTGTAAATGGACTAAATTATCTCACCAAAAGACACAGATTGGCTAAATGGATACAAAAACAAGACCCATATATTTGTTGTCTACAAGAGACCCACTTCAGACCTAGAGACACATACAGACTGAAAAGTAAGGGGATGGAAAAAGATATTCCATGCAAATGTAAACCAAAAGAAAGCTGGATAGCAATTCTCATATCAGAAAAAAATAAACTTTAAAATAAAGACTATTACAAGAGAAAAAGAAGGAGACTACATAATGATCAAGGGATCAATCCAAGAAGAAGATATAACAATTGTAAATATTTATGCACCCAACATAGGAGAACCTCAATACATAAGGCAAATACTATCAGTCATAAAAGGGGAAATCGACAGTAACACATTCATAGTAGGGGACTTTACACCCCACTTTCACCAATGGACCGATCATCCAAAATGATAATAAATAAGGAAACGCAAGCTTTCAATGATACATTAAACAAGATGGACTTAATTGATATTTATAGGACATTCCATCCAAAACAACAGAATACACATTTTCTCTAGTGCTCATGGAGAATTCTCCAGGATAGATCATATCTTGGGTCACAAATCAAGCCTTGGTAAATTTAAGAAAATTGAAATTGTATCAAATATCTTTTCCAACCACAACACTATGAGATTAGATATCAATTACAGGAAAAGAACTGTAAAAATTACAAACACATGGAGGCTAAACAAAACACTACTTAATAACGAAGTGATCACTGAAGAAATCAAAGAGGAAGTTAAAAAAATACCTAGAAACAAATGACAATGGAGATAAAATGACCCAAAATCTATGGGGTGCAGCAAAAGCAATTATAAGAGGGAAGTTTATAGCAATACAATCCTACCTTAAGAAACAGGAAACATCTCAAATAAACAACCAAACCTTGCACCTAAAGCAATTAGAGAAAGAAGAATAAAAAAAAACCCCAAAGTTAGCAGAAGGAAAGAAATCATAAAGATCAGATCAGAAATAAATGAAAAAGAAATGAAGGAAACAATAGCAAAGATCAATAAAACTAAAAGCTGGTTCTTTGAGAAGATAAACAAAATTGATAAACCATTAGCCAGACTCATCAAGAAATAAAGGGAGAAGACTCAAATCAATAGAATTAGAAATGAAAAAGGAGAAGTAACAACTGACACTGCAGAAATACAAAAGATCAGGAGAGATTACTATAAGCAACATTATGCCAATAAAATGGACAACCTGGAAGAAATGGACAAATTCTTAGAAATGAACAACCTGCCAAGACTGAATCAGGAAGAAATAGAAAATATGAACAGACCAATCACAAGCACTTAAATTGAAACTGATTAAAAATCTTCCAACAAACAAAAGCCCAGGACCAGATGGCCTCACAGGCGAATTCCATCAAACATTTAGAGAAGAACTAATACATAACCTTCTCAAACTCTCCAAAATATAGCAGAGGAAAGAACACTCCCAAACTCATTCTATGAGGCCACCATCACCCTGATACCAAAACCAGACAAGGATGTCACAAGGAAATAAAACTACAAGCCAATATCACTGATGAACATAGATGCAAAAATCCTCAACAAAATACTAGCAAACAGAATCCAACAGCACATTAAACAGATCATACACCATGAACAAGTGGTGTTTATTCCAGGAATGCAAGGATTCTTCAATATACGCAAATCAAACATGACACACCATATTAACAAATTGAAGGAGAAAAACCATATGGTCATCTCAATAGATGCAGAGAAAAATTTTGACAAAATTTAACACCCATTTATGATAAAAACCCTGCAGAAAGTAGGCATAGAGGGAACTTTCCTCAACATAATAAAGACCATATATGACAAATCCACAGCCAACATCGTCCTCAACGGTGAAAAACTGAAACCATTTTCACTAAGATCAGGAACAAGACAAGTTTGCCCACTCTCACCACTCTTATTCAACATAGTTTTGGAAGATTTAGCCACAGCAATCAGAGAGGAAAAGGAAATAAAAGGAATCCAAATTGGAAAAGAAGAAGTAAAGCTGTCACTGTTTGCAGATGACATGATCCTATACATAGAGAATCCTAAAGATGCTACCAGAAAACTGCTAGAGCTAATCAATGAATTTGGTAAACTAGCAGGATACAAAATTAATGCACAGAAATCTCTAGCATTCCTATACACTAATGATTAAAAATCTGAACGTGAAATCAAGAAAACTCTCCAATTTACCATTGCGACAAAAAGGATAAAGTATCTAGGAATAAACCTACTTAAGGAGGCAAAAGACCTGTATGCAGAAAATTATAACACACTGATGAAAGAACTTAAAGATGATACAAATAGGTGGAGAGATATACCATGTTCTTGGATTGGAAGAATCAACATTGTGAAAATGACTATACAACCCAAAGCAATCGACAGATTCAATGCACTCCCTATCAAACTACCACTGACATTTTTCACAGAACTAGAACAAAAAATTTCACAATTTGTATGGAAACACAAAAAACCTGAATAGCCAAAACAATCATGAGAATGAAAAACGGAGGTGGAGGAATCAGGCTACCTGACTTCAGACTATACTACAAAGCTACAGTAATCAAGACAGTATGGTGGTACTGGCACAAAAACAGAAAGATAGTCAATGGAACAGGATGGAAAGCCCAGAGATAAACCCACGCACCTATGGTCACCTTATCTTTGATAATGGAGGCAGGAATGTACATTGGAGAAAGGACAGCCTCTTCAAGAAGCAGTGCTGTGAAAACTGGACAGGTACATGTAAAAGTATGAAATTAGATCACTCCCTAACATCATACACAAAAATAAGCTCAAACAGGATTAAATACCTAAATATAAGGCAAGAAACTCTCAAACTCTTAGAGGGAAACATTGGCAGGACACTCTATGACATAAATCATAGCAAGATCCTTTTTGACCCACCTCCCAGAGAAATGGAAATAAAAATAAACAAATGAGACCTAATGAAACTTCAAAGCTTTTGCACAGCAAAGGAAACCATAAACAAGACCAAAAGACAACCCTCAGAAGGGGAGAAAGATTTGCAAATGAAGCAACTGACAAAGGATTAATATCCAAAATTTATAAGCAGCTCATGCAGCTTAATTACAAAAAAACAAATAACCCAATCCAAAAATGGGCAGAAGACCTAAATAGACATTTCTCCATAGAAGATATACAGACTGCCAACAAACACATGAAAGAATGCTCAACATCACTAATCATTAGAGAAATGCAAATCAAAACTACAATGAGATATCATCTCACACCAGTCAGAATGGCCATCATCAAAAAATCTAGAAAAAAAAAATGCTGGAGAGGGTGTGGAGAAAAGGGAACCCTCTTGCACTGTTGGTGGGAATGTAAATTGATACAACCACTGTGGAGAACAGTATGGAGGTTCCTTAAAAACTACAAATAGAATTACCATATGACCCAGCAATCCCACTACTGGGCATATACCCTGAGAAAACCATAATTCAAAAAGAGTCATGTACCAAAATGTTCATTACAGCTCTATTTACAATAGCCCAGAGATGGAAACAACTTAAGTGTCCATCTTCAGATGAATGGATAAAGAAGATGTGGCACATATATACAATGGAATATTACTCAGCCATAAAAAAAGAAATTGAGCTATTTGTAATGAGGTGGATAGACGTAGAGTCTGTCATACAGAGTGAAGTCAGTCAGAAGGAGAGAAACAAATACTGTATGCTAACACATATATATGGAATTTAAGGGGAAAAAAATGTCCTGAAGAACCTAGGGGTAAGATAGGAATAAAGACACAGAACTACTAGAGAATGGACTTGAGGTTATGGGGAGGATGAAGGGTAAGCTGTGACAAAGCAAGAGAGAGGCATGGACATATATACAGTACGAAATGTAAGGTAGATAGCTAGTGGGAAGCAGCTGCATAGCACAGGGAGATCAGCTTGGTGCTTTGTGATCACCTGGAGGGGTGGGATAGGAGAGTGGGAGGGAGGGAGACGTAAGAGGAAAGAGATATGGGAACATATGTATATATATAACTGATTCATTTTGTTGTAAAACAGAAACTAACACACCATTGTAAAGCAATTATACTCCAATAAGGATGTTAAAAAAAATAAATTGAGAAGTGTAAAAGGAGAAGTTACAACACACACCACAGAAATACGAAGTATCCTAAGAGACTACTACAAGCAACTCTATGCCAATAAATTGGACAACCTGAAAAAAATGGACAAGTTCTTAGAAAGGTATAATCTTCCAAGACTGAAACAGGAAGAAATAGAAAATATGAACACACAAATCACAAGTAATGAAATTGAAACTGTGATTAAAAATCTTTCAACAAACAGACGTCCAGGACCAGATGGCTTCACAGGTGAATTCTATCAAACATTTAGAGAAGAGATAACACCCATCCTTCTCAAACTCTTCCAAAAATTTGCAGAGGAAGGAACGCTCCCAAACTCATTCTATGAGGCCACCATCATGCTGATACCAAAACCAGACAAAGATACTACAAAAAAAGAAAATTACGGACCAATATCACTGATGAATATAGATGCAAAAATCTTCAACAAAATAGTAGCAAACAGAATCCAGCTACACATTAAACTGATCATACACCATGATCAAGTGGGATTTATACAGGGGAGGCAAGGATTCTTCAATATATGCAAATCAATCAATGTGATACACCATATTAACAAATTGAAGAATAAAAACCATATGATCATCTCAATAGATGCAGAAAAACTTTTTAACAAAATTCAACACCGATTTATGGTAAAAACTCTCCAGAATGTGGACATAGTGGGAACCTACCTCAACATAATAATGGCTATATAGGACAAACCCATAGCAAACATCATTCTCAATGGAGAAAAATTGAAAGCATTTCCTGTAAGATCAGGAACAAGACAAGGATGTTAACTCTCACCACTATTATTCAACATAGTTTTGGAAGTCCTACCCATGGCAATCAGAGAAGAAAAACAAATAAAAGGAGTACAGATAGGAAAAGAAGAAGTAAAACTGTCACTGTTTGCAGATGACATGATGCTATATATAGAGAATCCTAAAAATGCCACCAGAAAACTACTAGAGCTAATCAATGAATTCGGTAAATTTGAGGATACAAAATTAATGCAATGAAATCTCTTGTATTTCTATACACTAATGATGAAAAATCTGAAAGAGAAATTAAGGAGACAGATCCATTTACCACTGCAACAAAAAGAATAAAATACCAGGAATAAACCTACCTAGGGAGACAAAAGACCTGTATGTGGAAAACTATAAGACAGTGATGAAAGTAATTAATGATGATACAAACAGATGGAGAGACATACCATGTTCTTGGATTGGAAGAATCAATATTGTGAACATTACTATACTACACAAAGTAATCTACGGATTGAATGCAATCCTTATCAAATTACCAATGGCATTTCTTACGGAACTAGAACAAACAATTTTAAAATTTGTATAGAGACACAAACGATCCCAAATAGCCAAAGCAGTCTTGAGGAGAAAAAATGGAGCGTGAGGAATCAGACTCCCTAACTTCAGATTATACTACAAAGCTACAGTAATCAAGACAATATGGTACTGGCACAAAAACAGAAACATAGATCAATGGAACAGGATAGAAATTCCAAAGATAAACCCATGCACCTATGGTCAACTAATCTATGATAAAGGAGACAAGGATATACAATGGAGAAAAGACAGTCTCTTCAATAAGTGGTGCTGGGAAAACTGGACAGCTACATGTTAAAGAATGAAATTAGAACACTCCCTAACACCATACACCAAAATAAACTCAGAATGGATTTGAGACCTAAATTTAAGACCGGACACTATAAACTCTTAGAGGAAAACATAGGGAGAACACTCTTTGACATAAATCACAGAAAGTTCTTTTTTGATCCACCTCCTAGAGTAATAGAAATAAAAATAAACAAATGGGACCTACTGAAACTTAAAATCTTTTGCACAGCAAAGGAAACCATAGATAAGACGAAAGACAACCCTCAGAATGGGGGAAAATATTTGCAAATGAGGCAAAGGGCAAAGGATTAATCTCCAAAATATATAAACAGCTCATGCAGCTCAATATTAAAGAAACAAACAACCCAATCCAAAAGTGCACAGAAGACCTAAATAGACACTTCTCCAAAGAAGACATACAGATGGCCAGAAGCACATGAAAAGCTGCTCAACACCACTAATTATTAGAGAAATGCAAGTCAAAACTATAACGAAGTATCACCTCACATCAGTTAGAATGGGCATCATTAGAATATCTACAGACAACAAATGCTGGAGAGGGTGTGGAGAAAAGGGAACCCTCTTGCACTTTTGGCGGGAATGTAAATTGATACATCCACTATGGAGAACAGTATAGAGGTTCCTTAAAAAACTAAAAATAGAATTACCATATGACCCAGCAATCTCACTACTGGGCATATACCCAGAGAAAACCATAATTCAAAAAGACACATGCACTCCAATGTTCATTGCAGTACTATTTACAATAGCCAGGTCATGGAAGCAACCTAAATCCCCATTGACAGATGAATGAATAAAGAAGATGTGGTACATATATACAATGGAATATTACTTAGCCATAAAAAGGAATGAAATTGGGTCACTTTTTGAGACGTGGATGGATCTAGAGACTGTCATACAGAATGAAGTAATTCAGAAAGAGACCAACAAATATAGTATATTAACTCATGTATGTGGATCTTAGAAAAATGGTACAGATGAACCAGTTTTCAGGGCAGAAGTTGAGACACAGATGTAGAGAACAAACATATGGACACCAAGCGGGGGGGAAAGCCGTGGTGGGGGTGTGGATGGTGGTGTGATTAATTGGGCAATCGGGATTGACATGTATACACTGATGTGTATAAAATTGATGCCTAATTAGCACCTGCTGTATAAAAAAATAAATAAAATAAAATTCCAAAGGAAAAAAAAAAAACTAAAAAAAGAAGACCAAACTATATGTTGCCAAAAGAGATTTAATTGAGCTTCAAGAACACACATAGATTTAAAGTAAAGAGATAAAAAATAGATATTCTATGCAAATCAAAACCAAAATAGGGCAGAATTATTTATTTTTATTTCAGACAAAATAGACTTTATGCCAAAGATTATAACAATACACAAAGAAGGTCATTATATAATGATAAAGAACTCAATTAATCAAGAGAATATAATATTTGTAAGTATCTATGCATCCAACATAGGAGCACCTAAATATATAAAGCAAATATTAATAGATCTGAAGGGAGAAACAGACAGCAATATAATAATAAAGGGAGAGACTTCGATACCCCACTTTCAACAATGGATAGATCATCCAGACAGAGAATCAATAAGGAAACATTGAACTTAAATGATATATTAGAGAAGACGACTTAACAGATATATGTAGAACATTTGATCCAAAAACAGAAGAATCCAAATGAAAACCACAGTGAGATATCACCTCACAGCTGTTAGTTGTCTATTATCAAAAAGATAAGATATAAGTGCCGGCAAAGGGCTTCCCTGGTGGCGCAGTGTTTGAGAGTCCACCTGCCGATGCAGGGGACGTGGGTTCGTGCCCCAGTCCAGGAAGATCCCACATGCCGCGGAGCGTCTAGGCCCGTGAGCCATGGCCACTGAGCCTGTGCGTCCAGAGCCTGTGCTCTGCAATGGGAGAGGCCACAACAGTGAGAGGCCTGCATACCACAAAAAAAAAAAAAAAAGGAAAAAATAAGTGCTGACAAGGATCTGAAGAAAAGGGAACCTTTGTACACTGTTGGTGGGAATGTAAACTGGCACAGCCATTATGGTCAATGGTATAGAGGTTCTTCAAAAAATTAAAATAGAAATACTCTATGATTCAGCCATCCTACTCTGGATATATAGCCAAAGGAAACAAAAATAATTATCTCAAAGAGGTTTGCTACTCCCTTGTTCATTATAGTATTATTCACAATATCCAAGATATGGAAAAAACTAACTGCCCATTTAGTGGAAGGATTGATTAAGAAAATATATACACTGAAATATTGTTCAGCCTTTACAAAGAAGGGAATCCTGACATTTGCAACAACATGGATGAAACTGGACGGCACCATGAAAAGTGAAATAAGCCAAACAGAGGAAGACAAAAACTGCATGGTACATGGTGTCACTTAAATGTGCAATCTGAAAAAAAAAAACAAATCAACCTTACAGAAATAAGTAGCTGAGGGTGAGGGGAATTGGGAAAAAGGTACAAATTTTCAGTTATAAGATGAATAAGGTCTGAGACCTTAATGTATAACATGGAGACTATAGTTGATAACACTGTATTGTATAACTGAAATTTGCTGAGAATAGAACTTATATGTTCTCACACACACAAAAAGGTAAGGATCAGAGGTGATGGGTGCGTTAATTAACTCAATGTGGGGAGAATCCTTTCCCAATGTATATGTATATCAAGTCATACATTGTATAGTTTAAATATCTTACCATTTTATTTGTCAATTGTACCTCAAAAAGCTCTAAAAAGGAATAATTTGAAAAAAGAAGAAAAACTAAGGGATGACAACACACACTCTCATCCAATAACTGCATCCAACATAAGTTCCATAATAACTTATACATATACAGTTTTTTCTCCTCCTGAGTTTGTCTATTGAGAAATAGACACAGGAGTCAGACAGAGATCAAAAATAAATATTATTATTGATCTAAAAGTAATCATATAATGTGGTTTTAGTTCTGAGTCAAAGACTTGCTCTTACTTTCCCCTGAATTAATCAGAATTGCCCATGGAATCCTAGAGCCAGGCAACAGCAGACCTTCCCTGGCAGGCATAAGACCTATATTTTTCTCAGCTTACCACATGGTCAAGTACAAACCAAAACACATGTTCTTCAAGATCAAGAAGATCCCATAGAGAGAAGGAAAGAAGATGAGCTATGCATGCCCAATGTATTCAGCCAATCTCATTTTAATTAGTTGATTCTTCTGTCCCTGGAGGAGGAATGATTAAGGGGACAACGAGAATCCAGGAGTGTTTTCACCCTATGATAGTTTCTCCACATGGGTATGTGGAAGTGGGAAATAATTTTCCCACTCCCGATAGTGGGTGTTGTTCCTCCAAGAGCATCAATCTATGATTAAATGACATCTGGAAAGCAATAGTAAAGTGAAAATGTAAAAAAGAATGTATCATTAAAGGTAGGGTAGTTTATTCTAGGGAACAAATAACCTGACAAATCTCAATGGTTAAAGTGGCCTCCATTTTATTTCTTGATCCCTCTGCATTTCCATCATTGGTCAGCTGGAAGGTTGGCTTTGATTCCTTCCATTGCCATGGCTAGGGGACCTAGGAATTGGCTTATGTGTTGAATATCCATAAGCATTTGTTTGCCCAATTTATGATTTCTCTATATAATTGCTATATTAAAAGTATGGCAGTCCATCAGCTTATTCAATTTTGGGCAACAAAAAATAACTAAAGCCATAAAATGTAGAAGATCCTGATTTTAGCAGGAAGCCATGAGCTTCTTCCCATAATACTGGACTTCAGGTTAACTACTTCAATCTCTGCCTCTCACAAAATGTTGTTGTGTTGAGGCATAACCAATCTGCTCCTTTATTCCAAATTGCATCTTAATGGAAGGTGCTTTACCATGAGAGAAATTATAAACTTTTGTCATGCAAAAATTACACATCAAAAGATACTAGCAAAAGCCTGCACCATCATTTCTTCAACTTCTTTGGCTCTTTTGGGGTCCCATTCTTATTTCCTATTATGATTTTTATCTTCCTCTGTTTAATTGCACAAGATTCAGAGTAAGAAAGAGAATTTGAATTTTTCAAATATTAGGTTTGTGATAATCTGGCCCTCAGTTGTCAGAGGTCACTGGCCACAGGTAGAAATCGTTTCTCTTGACAAAGTTAAATGTATCTTCTTTCTGCTATCAAATGGTTCAATTATACCAATGTTTATTTCTTACTGGAACTTATCAAAACCCTCAAGAATTTGCCAACACATGCTAGCAACCTAAGGTTTTTCTAATATGTACTTCAGAACCCCAGGTTCTATAAGCCTAATTTCCAAAGTATGAGAGGTGATTCATTAATATACCGTTTACTTTGCTAGTACAAAAGAAGCTTCCAACCAGCAATAGCATGATCTTCACTGTCCACAACCCTAACTCAATTCAGCCAGTTCTGAATTGAGTTTCATTCATTTCAGTTTCTGTTGCTTGTAACACTTCTATGTAGCAATTTATAATGTGTTTATAAGAAATAAAAATAACTCCAATGAGATAAATAATGAAGGGTTTTTTTGTTTATTTCTTATCCTTAGAAATCCAAGATATGGTTACTTTTAGGGAAGATTGGGTCTAAGTGCTTAAAAACATGTCAGGATCTATCTGTATCTCTCTCTCTTTCTGTCACTTTTCTTGGTATCGGTTTCATTCTCTATCACTGCAGATGAACTTCCTCTATGAACCTTGAGGAAAGATCCACCAACTGCTCCAAACTAACTGTGGCCATCTCTGTAAACCCAGCAAGAGGAGCTTCTTAAGGCTAGCAAACATATATCAACTCCTGGGAATGATGTTTGTTACCCTGCTGGGGTAGGCAAAATATCAACCCCCAAACATCCCTAATCCCTAGAATTTGTAAATATGTTCCCTTACATGACAAAAGGGATTTTGCAGATGTGATTAAGGTTAAGAGTCTATATATGTAGAGATTATCCTGAATTAGCCCAGTGGGCCCAATACAAATCACATGAAGTCTTAAAAAGTAAGAGGAAGGTGGATAAGTAGGTCAGAGAGATTGTAGATGGTAGATGTAAGAAAGATTTGATGCCCTTTGTCTGGTTCTGAGATGTAGGCAGCTATGTGCAAAGACTAAGAAGAGGTCTCCAGAGCTACCAGGAGCCCTAAACTGACAGCTAGCAAGGGAACTGAGAGTTCAGCCCTACAATTGGATGGAACTGAATTCTGCTAACAACTGAATGAGCATGGATGTGGATTCTCTCCAAGCCTGTAGAAGGGAATCCCTTAATTTTGTCTCAGTGAGACCTATACTGGATTTCTAATCTATAAAATCATATCATAATAATTTCACTTTGTTTTAAATTTGCATAATTTGTTACAGCAGCAGTAGATGATGAATACATCCACTTAGGTCATGAGCCCACCCCTTGGACAATTACTCTTTGCCATAGAGACTGGTCAAGCCCAGATTACCTACATACCTCTAGCCAGAGAGATGTATAATATTATTATTGACCACTTGATTCAAAGTACAAGAGATATGGGAAGTGGGGAAGAACTGAAGCCCAGGCAAAACAAGGAAAGATCCTCCCACTTTACTATGCTATGCTGTCATTTAATCTATTACCACATTTTGCTACTACCTTCACAATGTTTTTTTGAAGTGTGGCTTTTTCCTCTTCATCTTTACCAACAAATGGCTGGTCTGCACTGATTAGCAGTATTTTTAACATGAGCATAGAAAGAATGATCAAAAGAGAGAGAATTGTTACACATTCTCTAATTTTGATCCTATTTTAATATTCAAAGCAATCTTCATTTTGTAAATATTTCATCTATTTTCAGATATTATAAAATTAACTAAAGCCAATCCTCAAATTTAGAATAATCAATCTAAGAGTCTCAGGTCTCTCATATTTATGAGGAAAGCTCAGTCTTCCAATACTAAAGCTCTTGTTATAAATCTACTTTAGCAGTGGTCAAATAAAATACACCCCCTCATACAACATGTGAACCACTCATTTGCTGTATCTCATCCCTGGTGTACAGTTTCCACAACAAGGCCGAATAGAGTACTACCAATAGAGCAGGAGCTCAGCATATGCAGCAGATAAAGATAATGATGGTAATAATGACAAGAATCAAATAGTCATGTCTGCCATATTGTTCCTCAGCTACAGCTGCATTAGAAATTCTAAATAACATTAAGTCTTGCCTCACTGGAAAAATATACAGCCACGGATTTCCAACCAGAGAACTTCAAAAGAATTATCATCACTACGGCAGAACTTTTTTTTATGTAGTCATAAAGCTAAGAGAAGTCAATTAGGTCTAGTACTTCAGTAATGGTTCCACAAATCACATTTACAGCCAACCCCACACGAGTGTGATATGAAGAAATACCATTTAGAAAGACAAGTTTTGACACACTAATATCATGGCATTGCAGAAACTGTGGGGGTAATTAATTTTTACTTGTAGGTGATGAATCCAAGCAAAACTCTAAAAACAATTTGGACAATTACGAACTCTTTAGGGCAATAAAGCTTTTGCAGAAAGCTTGATTTTATATTACTGGTATGATCAAAGCTTTAATGAAATTGCTGCATGGCAGAAACTACTGAACTATTAAGAGAAAACTACAAAAATAAATGAGTGCTTAGCTCTGAATCTACAAAAAATAGGAGCCTTCTGGTTTTCTTTGATTGTCTATTAATTTCTCACGAGAGAGCCCCATGTGACATTGCTCTGACAAATTTCACTGAAGCATGTTTTCTCTTCTGCAAATTAGTAATGCAAAGTCCTGCATGTGATCTTCCTAATGGTATTTTGTATCCCACTGTTCTTTATTATTATTTTAAGAGGAGTAGGTGTTTTTCTCATTCTCAAGAATAATGATTGGACTAGTTAGAGTTCTTTTATGGATATCGCAGTATATAACCCAATAGGTGTCAGGAAGAATTCATGCTGTGTTGCAGCTCCACAAGTATCCATCCACCACTAAGACTTGTGTTGTGATGTTGTAAAACTTGCAGTGAAATCTAAATGGTACAGTAAACTAAGAATTTAGTGAGAGACTTAACTTTTTATTCTTCCTGAATAAAACCATTACAGCCTTAGGTATCATATAACTCTTTAAAACAGGCATTCTTAACAGTTTATTCACAGGCCCAGCTCAATCAGTCATTTCCTTTCTTCTACTTTCTTTGAGAAATTCAATGGAAGTACTGATTAAAGATGCAAAACACAGTGAAAATAAAATATGAACACATAAACTTAAATTTGATCATGAAAGTTCTAGGTTCCTGTTAGCTCTACTTTCAAAATAGAGACAGAATTTCACCACTTTTCCCTACCTGCCCAGATAGATCCCAAGTGCAAGCCACTATCATTAATTACTTGGATTATTTCAAGAGCTTCTTAACTGATCACATGCTTCTGTCCTTCTTCCCACCTCAAACAATCGATTCTCAATAGAGCAACCAGAGTGATGCTATTAAAACTCAAATCAAATCATGTCTCCCCTTTGTCCAAAAACATATGATGTTTCATTATTTCACTGGGATAAAAATCTAGAGTCCTCATATGATTTTCAAGGCTCTATATAATCTGGTTCTCCTTACCCCTCTACTGTTTATTAACATTCTCCTCTTCAGTCAACCCAAGCCAGTCAAACAGGGCCTCTTTGCTATTTCTCAAACAAGCAGGCATGCTTCTGCCTTATGGCTCAGCATTTCTTTTTCTCTGTACCTAGGAGTTTTACACATGGCAAATTCTCTCACTTACTCTAGATCTTTCCTCAGATATCATCTTTCTAATAATGAAAGCACTCCTGTGCTCCCCTTTATGAATTTCAACTGCCACTTTTTGCATTTTCACTCTCTCTCTCTTCTCTCCCTTAGTTTTCTCCATGCCACTTATCATCAGTCATAATATATATTTTACTTATTTATTTCCTGTATTATCTCTATCTCAGCCACTGCCCCACTAGAATGTAGATTCCACAAAAGAAGTAAATTTTAAATTTATCTGTTTTATTTACTGGTGTATCTACAGTAAATGAATATAATCAGTGATAAGAAATCTACAGCTATAGCTAGGTTTCTTCACTGTGGATATGTCTACATACAAGATAAAAGCAACCCAAATGAAAATTCAACACTCAACCCAGTTATCAATGACAACAACGCACCCAGCAATCTGGGGTTGCAATGATGAGAAGAGTGACCTGTTAGCTGTTTTCATGGAAACATATTCAATGGATTTATACAGTGTTAAGAAAATATATTGAATTATTAATTTTCACTTCTTGTTATTGAGAAAGATAAAAAAAAGTAAAAGATATTTTACCCTTCCTATATGCGAAAAAGTGAAGGTTTTCTTTTTTAGAGAGTGTGATTGGCTTTTGTATTGTGCAGCTAGAAACAGACATTGTCAGTCACCCAGAAAAAGAAGTTTTCTCTATTGTTTGAGAACTAAAGTCCTATTCAGAGGAAGGAGAAAGGACCTGATTCTGAGAGCTGAAAGGAAAAAGGGTGATTTGTAGACATGTGCACATTGCCATGAATAGTGCAGACTTATGTCCTCCTTGCATTTGGTTACCAACATTCGGTAACAGATGATGGGCATGGCTGGCAATTAAGCACCAAAGTCATGAGAATGAATGAAGTTGTACACAGTCCAATTATCAGGCAATGGATAGGACTACTTTAAGGAGTGTCTTTAAACACACTCAGGCTATCAGTGTCCAGATGATGACAAAGGAAAAGCCCAACAGTGGCATCAAGCAACAGATGAAGCAAAGTAATAACAAACACCACCAAGGAATAAAAAGAAGTTTCTAATTTGCTTTATAAACACTCTGCTAGCTGCCTCCCAATGCCAGATTGTTATGAAAACTAGGTAGTGAGGAAAAAACTAAAACCAAAATTGAGATTTAATTTTTCACCATGTTAACAACTGGGGCCTCAGGGCCAAATTTAAATTAATTTAGAGTAAATAAACTAATATTTCCTTCTCTTGCCCTCAAAGGTTATAGAGAACTTTATACTTGCTGCTCATTGAGACCATACTCAACATTACTAAAAATATTCCTACAGATCATAACTGCACTATGGACTAATCATAACTCCTGCAATTTGAGCTTAATAATTTTTAAACCATAGCAAAGACCATGTTGAAAAAATAATTCAGACAGATGAGAAATGATAATAACCACTTTTAACTTTGAGATTAACAATAATAAGAAGAAACAGCAAGTATAAGTGGACCATGCTGAGATTCAGTTTAAAGAGAGATTTTTATGAATGGTTACCAACACCCTTAGGTAGATATAAATTGAGAGCAGAATATTCAAAAGGGAGAGGGAGCAAACATATCACTGAAGATGATTTTTTAAGGTGCTATTCTCAGGTTCTGAATTTCTAAGAGAGAACATTTTCTTGAAGAAGGAATTAGCAGATGCCATGGATATGGGAACACTGTAATGTCTCAAGCATGAATGTAAATTCAGTTAAAATCTAATTTTTAAAACAATGTGTTGCAAAAATACCTTCAGCCCCCAATATAAACGATGAATTTCTAGAAATGATGGTATTTTCTGGTGTTGTAAAGCCAGTTCTAAAAGAAGAGATATTTGAGTCTTGGAGAGGGCCTATTACTCAAGTGCTATAGTAGCAACTCTTAAACAAGGCCATGTGGCTGCTACATTCAGAAGCAGATTGCTATAGGGACACAGCTTCTAAGCATTCTATTACAGCTCTAGGTGTGCCTGGCTGAATTCTCTGAGCACTTTAGATACAGCTTTGGTCATATTGAAAACAAGAGAGCAGTACAGATCATCTTCCTGAATTACCATCCAAATGAAAATGTATCTGCATTTAACTGATACTAAAAACTGATTCAGAGACCACTGGCCACAAAATGCTCAGAATCATTTACCCAGAGAAAGAAGGGATGTTCAGGAATAACAGCCCTGATTTTGCCAGCTACAGCAGATGGCAACTGGGCAAGGCAGTGAAAAGTCATGGCTGCTCTGAATGTCCTTCTGTAGGTCCCCTAAGAGCTCATTTCACAAGGAAGGCAAATCTGGTACCTTGACAAATAAGATCAGCTATCGATATTGTGCCTGGGAAACACACACACATACAGACAGACACACACTCACATGGCTCTGTGGATCAGAAGAGAAAACCTAAACACAAAGTGAAGGTAAAAAAGAACACTGCTCAGGTGCAAAGGTAAAACATTTCAAAGATAATTACTACCACTACATGTTTAAGAAGCTAAAGTACCTCTTTGGCTTTGTGGACTCATAAACAGAACACTAAACAAGTATTGTAAAGCTAAAATATACTTAGTGGATATTGATAAACCAGAGAGGTAGGAGGGGAAAGATTCAAACTTGTCCTGCAGGAGATTAGACTTTCTGGCACATCTTCACTTCTACATATGACTCAGGAACTAGAAAAGAAAGTGGCCGAAAGACCCACCGAATTAAAAAAACTCCAATTTGAGACAAAGGCTGGTAGTGGCAAAACTTTCCCCTTCCAACCATTAAAGGATTCGTGGCAAGACAGCCCATGTCAGATTTCTGGAGGATAAGAAATAAGATCCCCAAATATAAACAGGACCTGAAGAGCTTGGACAAGGAAGATAAAGACGGCATAGCTGTAAACTACATCTAAATTAGTTTTCTGATAGCTTTTAAGTCTAAGACATCTAATACTATAAAGAAGGTCTCTCCAAATGCAATTCAACTTATCTAACTTTATTCTTTTTCTTTTCTTTTCTTTTCTTTTTTTTTTTTCCGTATACGGGCCTCTCACTGTTGTGGCCTCTCCCGTTGTGGAGCACAGGCTCCGGATGCGCAGGCTCAGAGGCCATGGCTCACGGGCCTAGCCGCTCCGCGGCATGTGGGATCCTCCCATACTGGGGCACAAACCCGTGTCCCCTGCATCGGCAGGCGGACTCTCAACCACTGTGCCACCAGGGAAGCCCTCTAAGTTTATTCTTGAAGGTAATTTCACATACTCAAATTTTAGAATGCTCAGAGAGAATATAACACATATCTGAGACATTGCTTTACTTATGAGAATAACTGCTTATGGAAAGCAGATGCACAAGTATCTGAGCCACACTCAAAAGAGACAACTCAGTGGGGAAACTATTTTTAAAGCACAAAAATTTACTTGGGGAACATTCAAAGGATTATTTATTTAGACAAAAATTATGTTTTATCCTCCCTGCTATAAAAAGTCAAAAATAAGAGTTATCACAGCTTACCCTTCCCCCTCCCCATATGCTATGACAAAGTGAAAGAGTGGCATGGACATATATACACTACCAAATGTAAAATAGATAGCTAGTGGGAAGCAGTCACATAGCACAGGGAGATCAGCGGGGTGTTTTGTGACCACCTAGAGGAGTGGGAGGGAGGGAGACGCAAGAGGGAAGAGATATGGGAACATATGTATATGTATAACTGATTCACTTTGTTATAAATCAGAAACTAACACACCATTGTAAAGCAATTATACTCCAATAAAGATGTAAAAAGATAAATAAATAAATAAAATAAAGAATAAAAAAAAGAAAAAGAGGTATCAGACCTTCCCCATTCTAAATCAGTGACCAGACCATGTGTCCAGAATCTAGCCTCCCTAACCCAAGGACCTTGACAAACATTATGTGACAGAACCAAGCACATGGAGGAAAATATCCCCAGTTCCTGCCATCAGATCTTGTTTGAGAGTTGGTGGTTCGTCAGAAGGTGCTGGTATAAAAGTAGTTCAAAGATACAGAGAAATAAAGGACTCAAATTTGTAGGAAAAAGTTGAGATTCTCCAGGACAATGAGTAACGAAGGTACCAGATTTCCAGGGAATAATGAAGAACCATACCCTATCTGCAGAGATGCAGTAACAATGTGGGTTACTGGTGAGGGTTTGCCCATAAACACAAGGCCTGGACAGTACCCATGGTGTTCTCTGATAGAAATTTATAATCACCAGAGAAGATCATTTGGAAGGAAACCTTTAAGTCCACTCTGAGGAAGGTGGAGGGCCAGGCTAGACAGTGGTATTGTGTAATATCTATTAAGAGGTACAAACTACTATTTTAAAAATTAATAAGAAGGAGTGGAGTCGAATGGCAGACTATGAGGACATGGAGTTCACATCTCCACACAACTAAGGCACCTACCAGGAACTGGTGGTGGATCACGGAGAGCTAATGGGATGGGAGGAACCCCCGAGTGACTGAGTAGGACATGTGGGGGAGGGAGGGAGAGGAGAAGTGGATGTGGAATGGGACTGGTGTCCCTGAGGGGTGGCTGGGGGAAAGGAGGGGTTCCCACACCCAGAGGGGCTCACCCACGGTTAGGGGATCAGTGACAAGGGAGACCCTTGGGAGAGTAGAGGATTGGAAGAGAGTACAGCCAGTGTTACCCCTGCCCACTTGGGCCCTGGGGAGGCCATTGAGGTCCCAGGCCTAATCCTCCACCCTCTGAGGCTCCCTCCAGCTGCACTAAGCCTAAGCCCTGCACCCACACACCCACCCAGGACCTTACTTCTACACGCCGTACTCTGACACACCATTTGACCACACTAGGTCTAAAGCCCACCCACAAATCCCCACCCAGAGCCTTACCTCTGAACACTCTGAGACCCCCCCTCCAACCGTGCTGCTTTTCCCTGCCGTTGGGGTCCTGAGCTTAGACCCCACCCCCAGGCATTTTCTGGCCACATGGGTCCATAGGCTAGGTCCCACATCCACCTAAGCTCCATCTCCCACCAAAGCTCTGTCCTCCACAGCCAAGGCCTTTTCCTACCTTTTTTTTTTTTTTAGGTTGTTGTTCTGTTTTACCTTATTGTTTTTGATTCATAAATATTTTTATTTTTTCTAATAGAATTTTTATTTTTCTAATTTTATTTTATTCTTAATATTTTTTTATTCTTCTACTCCTTTTGGCTTGTTTCCCTTTTTTCTCTTTTTTTTTCTTTTTTCCATTGTGGTTCTGTTTTACCTTGTTGTAGTTGTTTCACTTATATTTTTAATTTTCCTAATATATTTTTTTATTTTTCTAATTTATTTTAATATTTTTCTTTGTTATTATACTGCTCCTTTTTTTTTTACTTTTCTTTTCTCATGCCGCATGACATGTGGGAACTTAGTTCCCAGCCTGGGGTCTGGGACTGAGCTCCTGTGGTGGGAGTGCTGAGTCCAAACCACTGGACTAACAGAGAAACTCAGACCTTTGGGAATATTAATTGGAGTGAGGTCTCCTGAAGGTCCTCATGTCAGCACAAAGACCTGGCTCTACCCAACTGCATGCAAACTCCAGTGCAGGATACCTCAGGCCAAACAACCAGTAGACAGGAATACAGCCCCACCCATAAAAAATGAGATGACAAAAAAAATATGTTGCTGATGAAGGAGCAAGATAAAAAATTACAAGACCAAATAAATGAAGAGGAAATAGGTAACCTACTTGAAAAAATATTCAGAGTAATGATAGTAAAGATGATCCAAAATCTTAGAAATAGAATGGAACCATGGATTGAGAAAATACAAGAAATGTCTAACAAAGACCTAGAACAACTAAAGAACAAACAAACAGTGATAAACAACACAATAACTGAAACAAAAAATACACTAGAAGGAATCAATAGCAGAATAACTGAGGCAGAAGAGTGAATAAGTGAGCTGGAAGATAGAAAGGGGGAAATAACTGCCAAGGAACAGGATAAAAAAACAAGAGAATAAAAAGAATCAAGGACAGTCTCAAAGATGTCTGGACAACATTAAATGTACCAATGTTCGAATAATAGGAGTCCCAGAAAAAGAAGATAAAGGGAAAGGGTCTAAGAAAATATTTGAAGAGACTATAGTTGAACACTTCCTTAACATGAGAAAGGAAATAGCCACCCAAGACCAGGAAGAACAGAGAGTCCCATACAGGATAAACCCTAGGAGAAACACACTGACACACATATTAATCAAACTACCAAGAATTAAATTCAAAGGAAAAATATTTATAGCAGCAAGGGTAAAGCAACAAATAACATACAAGGGAATCCCCGTAAGGTTATCAGCTGATTTTTCAGCAGAAACTCTGCAGGCAAGAGGAGAGTGGCAGGATATATTTAGAGTGATGAAAGGGAAAAACCTACAACAAAGATCACTCTACCCAATAAGGATGTCATTCAGACTCAATGGAGAAATCAAAAGTTACAGACAAGAAAAAGCCAAGAAAATTCAGCACCACAAAGCCAGCTTTACAACAAATGCTAAAGGAACTTCTCTAGGCAGGAAACACAAAAGAAGAAAAAGACCCACAGAAACAAATCCAAGTCAATTAATAAAATGATAATATGAACATACATATCGATAATAACCTTAAATGTAAATGGATTAAATGCACCAACCAAAAGACACAGACTGGCTGAATGGATATACAAAAACAAGATCTGTATATATGCTGTCTAGAAGAGACCCACTTCAGACCTAGGGACACATGCAGACTGAAAGTGAGGGTATGGAAAAAGACATTCCATGAAAATGGAAACCAAAAGAAAGCTGGAGTAGCAATACTCATAACAGATAAAATAGACTTTAAAATAAAGACTGTTACAAGAGATAAGGAAGGACACTACATAATGATCAAGGGATCAGTCCAAGAAGAAAACATAACAATTGTAAATATTTATGCACCCAACATAGGAGCATCTCAATATGTAAGGCAAATGCTAACAGCCATAAAAGGGAAAAGTGACAGTAACACAATAGTGGGGGACTTCTCCTCACTTACAACAATGGAAAGATCATCCAGACAGAAAATAAATAAGGAAACTCAAGATTTAAATTACACAATAGACTAGGTAGACTTAATTCATATTTATAGGACATTCCACCTGAAAGTGGAAGAATACACTTTCTTCTCAAGTGCACACGGAACATTGTGCCAGATAGATCACATCTCGGGTCACACATCAAGACTTGGAAAATTTAAGGAAATTGAAATTATATCAAGCATCTTATCCCACCACAGCACTATGAAATTAGTAATAAATTACAGGAAAAAAAACTGTAAAAAACACAAACACATGGAGGCTAAACAGTGTGCTGCTAAATAACCAAGAGAACAGTGAAGAAATCATAGAAAAAAATTTTAAAATACCTAGAAAAAAATGACAACAAGGGCTTCCCTGGTGGCACAGTGGTTGAGTGTCCACCTGCTGATGCAAGGGACACGGGTTCGTACCCCAGTCCAGGAAGATCCCACATGCCACAGAGTGGCTGGGCCCGTGAGACATGGCCGCTGAGCCTGCATGTCCAGAGCCTGTGTTCCACAATGGGAGAGGCCACAATGGTGAGAGGCCCACGTACCGCAAAAAAAAAAAAGAAAAACAAATAAATGACAACAGAAACAGGATGATCCAAAGCCTATGGGACAGAGAAATTCAAGCTCACCTCAAGAAACAAGAAAAATCTCAAATAAACAATCTAACCTTACACCTAAAGCAACTAGAAAAAAGAAGAACAAGGAAAACCCAAAGTTAGTAAAAGGAAGGAAATCATAAAGATCAGATCAGAAGTAAATGAAACAGAAACGAAGAAAACAATAGCAAAGATTAGTAAAATTTGGCTCTTTGCGGACTTCACTGGTGGCACAGTGATTAAGAATACACCTGCCAATGCAGGGGACATGGGTTCGAGCCCTGGTCCGGGAAGATCCCACATGCCACGGAGCAACTAAGCCCGTGTGCCACAACTACTGAGCCTGTGCTCTAGAGCCTGTGAACCACAACTGCTGAGCCCGCATGCCACAACTACTGAAGCCCATGTGCCTAGAGCCTGTGCTCTGCAACAAGAGAAGCCACCGCAAAAGAAGCCCATGCACTGCAATTAAGAGCAGACCCAGCTCTCCACAACTAGAGAAAGCTCACGCACAGCAAAGAAGACCGCATGCAGCCAAAAAATAAATTAATTAAAAAAAAAAGTTGGCTCTTTGAGAAGATAAACAAAATGGATAAGCCTTTAGCCAGACTCATCAAGAAAAAAAGGGAGAGGACTCAAAGGAATAAAATTAGAAATGAAAAAGGAGAAGCTACAATTGGCACCACAGAAATACAAAGGATCATAAGACACTACTACAAGCAACTATATGCCAATAAAATGGACAACCTGGAGGAAATGGACAAATTCTTGGAAAGGTACAACTTTCCACGACTGAACCAGGGAGAATTAGAAAATATAAACAGACCAATCACAAGTAATGAAATTGCAACTGTAATTAAAAATCTTCCAACAAACAAAAGTCCAGGACCAAATGGCCTCATAGGTGAACTCTATCAAAAATTTAGAGAAGAGCTAACACCTATCTTTCTCAAACACTTCCAAAATATAGCAGAGGGAGGAACACTCCCAAACTCTTTCTACGATGCCACCATCATCCTGATAACAAAACCAGGCAAAGCACACACAAAAATATTACAGACCAGTAACACTGATGAATACAGATGCAAAAATCCTCAACAAAATACTAGCAAACAGAATCCAACAACACATTAAAAGGATTATACACCATGATCAAGTGGGATTTATCTCAGGGATGCAAGGATTGTTCAATATACGTAAATCAATCAATGTGATGCACCATATTAACAAATTAAAGAAAAAAACATATGATCATCTCAATAGATGCAGAAAAAGCTTTTGACAATATTCAACACCTATTTATGATAAAAACTTCCCAGAAAGTGGGCATAGAGGGAACCTATCTTAACATGATAAAGGTCACATACAACAAACCCACAGCAAACATCATTCTCAATGGTGAAAAACTGAAAGCATTTCCTGTACGATCCGGAAGAAGACAAGGATGTCCACTCTCACCACTATTATTCAACATAGTTTTGGAAGTCCTAGCTGTGGCAATCAGAGAAGAAAAACAAATAAAAGGAATACAAATTAGAAAAGAAAAAGTAAAACTGTAATCATTTGTGGATGACATCATACTGTACATAGAAAATCCTAAGGATATGACCAGAAAAATACTAGAACTAATCAATGAATTTGGCAAGGTTGCAGGATACAAAATTAATGCACAGAAATTCCTTGCATTCCTATACACTTTCTGAAATATCAGAAAGAGGAATTAAGGGAACAATCTGGCTTACCATTACATCAAAAAGCATAAAATACCTAGGAATTAAACAACCTAAAGAGGAAAAATACCTGTACTCAGAAGACTATAAAACACTGATGAAAGAAATCAAAGATGACACAAACAGATGGAAAGATATACCATGCTCCTGAATTGGAAGAGTCAACATTCTGAAAACATTCTGAAAATGACTATATTACCCAAAGCAATCTACAGATTCAAATTAACAATGGCATTTTTCACAGAATTAGAAAAAAAAAATTTACAATTTGTACGGAAGCAAAAAGACACTGAATAGTCAAAGCAATCTTGAGAAAGAAAAATGGATCTGGAGGAATCAGGCTCCCTGACGTCAGTCTATACTACAAAGATACAGTCATCAAAACATTTTGGTACTGGCACAAAAACAGAAATATAGATCAATGGAACAGGATAGAAAACCCAGAGATAAACCCATGCACCTATGGTCACCTAATCTATGACAAAGGAGGCAAGAATACACAATGGAAAAACGACATTCTCTTCAATAAATAATGCTGGGGAAACTGGAGAGCTACATGTAAAAGAATGAATTTAGAACACTCCCTAACATTATACACAAAAATAAACTCGAAATGGATTAAAAATCTAATGTAAGGCCGAATACTACAAAACTCTTAGAGGAAAACATAGGCAGAACACTCTATGACATAAATCACAGCAAGATTCTTTTTGACCCACCTCATAGAGAAATGGGAATAAAAACAAAAATAAACATATGGAACCTAGTGAAACTTAAAAGCTTTTGCACAGCAAAGGAAACCATAAACAAAATCAAAAGAAAACACACAGAATGGGAGAAAATATTTGCAAGGGAAGAGACCAACAAGGGATTAATCTCCAAAATTCACAAACAACACATGCAGCTCAATATCAAAAAACAAACAACCCAATCAAAAAATGGGTGGATGACCTAAATAGACATTTTACCAGAGAAGACATACAGATGTCCAAGAGGCACATGAAAAGATGCTCAACATCACTAATTATTAGAAAATGCAAATCAAAACTACAATGAGGTGTCACCTCACTCTGGTCAGAATGGCCATCATCAAAAAATCTACAAACAATAAATGCTGGAGAGGGTGTGGAGAAAAGGGAACCATCTTACACTGATGGTGAGAATGCAAATTGGTACAGCCACTATTTAGAACAGTGTAGAGGTTCCTTAAAAACTAAAAATAGAACTACCATATGACCTATCAATCCCATGACTGGGCATACACCCTGAGAAAAACATAATTCAAAAAGAGTCACATACCACAATGTTCATTGCAGCACTATTTACAATAGCCGGGACATGGAGATGACCTAAATGTCCATTGATAGATGAATGGATAAAAAAGATGTGGTACATGTATACAATGGAATATTACTCAGCCATAAAAAGAAGTGTAATTGTGTCATTTGTAGAGATGTGGATGAGTCTGTCATGCAGAGTGAAGTAAGTCAGAAAGAGAAAATCAAATATTGTATATTAACACATATATGTGAAATCTAGAAAAATGGTACAGATGAACATGTTTGCAGGGCAAGAATAGAAACGCAGATGTAGAGAACAGATGTGTGGACACAGAGGGGAAGGGGAGGGTGTGATGAATTGGGAGATTAGGTTTGACATAAATACACTACCGTGTGTAAAATGGATAGCTAGTGGGAACCTTCTGCATAGCACAGGGACCTTAGCTCGGTGCTCTGTGATGACCTAGGTGAGTGGAATGAGATGGGGAGGGAGGTCCAAGAGGGAAGGGATACATGTATACCTATAGCTGATTCACTTCACTGTACAGCAGAAACTAACACAGCATTGTAAAGCAATTACACTCCAATAAAAAATAATAAAATTTAAAAATGTATAAATAAATATATAAGATACAAGGATGTAATGTACAGCACAGGGATATAGCCAATATTTTATAATACCTTTAAACAGAGTATGATCTATAAAAATATTGAATCACCATGTTGTATACCTGAAATTAACATAGTACTGTAAATCAACTATACTTTAATATTTTAATGAAAAAAATTATGGTACCTATGTGACATTGAAGACTAAAATCCAGAGATTTCCCCCACTTTCCAGACAGCCACATTCTAGCACAGCATCAGAAAAAAGGAGGGAGAATCTTAAGACGAGTGAGATGGAATTTCCTGCTACCCTGGAGTGAGGACTTAAAAACAGATTTTATTTGTTTAAGATCAAATAAAGTAAGATGACATTTTATCCCTAAATTTTAAGGAACAAATTCCATGACAATATTTATTGGTACTCACTTTTTAAGTAATTGTCAAACTTATTTTATATTTTTGTTTTCCAAATATACAAAAGAGAAATTATTCTACTCATGATTATAGTTATCTGATGGGACAATAATCTTACTGACCTCACCTCATTTTTTAAAAATTTTGCTCAGCAAATATTTTTGAGGAGGTCCTAAGTGCCAGACACTGTGCTCTGTACCAGAAATAGAAATGTGAACAAAACATTCCTGACATCTGTCCTAAAACATTCCTGACATCTGTCCTCATGGCATTTTCAGTCTTAGTAATTTCTCATCACATGCAACTTCTTGGTTCAAATTTTTCAGACCTTTTCATTCATTTATTTCTTCACTTCCATTCCCTAAATTAGGTCAGTTAGTTAGATATTTCCATAGGGAATTTCAGTCCCTAAACTCTCATGATGAATACAAAAGTAATAGCAACTCTTCTTGGCTCCTTCTACATTCAACAACATTTACAAAGAACTTACTGTATGCCAAGCGCTGATTAGGAACAGGAGATCAATCAGCAAACAATGCAAATCTCCTTCTCTTCATGGAGCTAGTGTTGTAATGGGAAAGAACAGATAATTTAAAAGTAAAGAAGTAAAATAAAATAATGTTAGATGATGGTAACTACTAAAGACAAGAACAAAGGAGGTGATTGCTATTTTAAAGGGCAGGAAGTGAAGAGGTGGATCAGGGAAAGCCTCTTTGGAAATGATATTTGAGCAATGATCTGCTATTGCTAAAATTGTTCTACCCACGATGGTAAATGCTATGCATACTATTAATATATCTCATTTTCTTTTTACCCCACTTCACTATTTTTTAATAAAAATATTCATTTATGAATTTATTTACCAAATAAAATGTAAGGCAGTGCCTTACACTGCTCTAAGCACCAGGATATATCAGCAAGGAAAAAACAATTTTTGCCTGCCTGGAGCTGACAATCTAGGAAGTTGAAAAAGTTTAAGTACCTTAACCAAAGTTGTACAATAAATAGCAGAGTTATATTCAAATATTTCTCACACTATGACTACTCTTTCCTCTGTAGTATGATGATTATCTTATTCTTGATGATATGGACCAATAATATGAAAAGTTGAGATGTGGCAAACCCTTGCAAACATCACAATAAAATTTCTCATTTCCTAAAACCAATTTTACTGGTTGAGTTATTAGATGCTTGTTAAGTAGCATATTGAGTTGGTGTTATGGAAAAAAGAAAGCATAAAGAGTTATGCCATGATTATGTAGACTTTCCATTTGAGCAAAAATGACATTAACTATGTCTCTATATCCCGTAAGTCACTACAAGGAAAACTACAGAGTCACAGATGGAGGTGTGCTTCATATTTCTTAAAGAATTATGTACCCTAAAGGAATTTGTAGGAACAGATGTGTTTTACTTAAGAGTTCACAGATGTTTTTGCTTCCTCTACATCACTTTGTATGTGATTGTTTTTTTGTTTTCTATTAAAGGTTTAAGTTTAGTCATAGTCTTGACAGATGATATAAAATCATCTAGATAGATATTATTATATTTAATATACTATATAAGTTATTTTGCTAGCTGAGTCAAGGAAGAGACAGTAATGGTAGAACTCTAGTTTTCAAATAAGTATAGAAAACCAAAAATGGAAATTGAATCATATGTTTCAGTTCTGACAATAAATTCAAATTTTGTACAAATCAATCATTCATTCATTCATTTACCAAATGTTAATTGAGTACCTACCACGTGGCAAGAAATTTACTAAATGCTGGAAATTAAGTCATTAGCCAAATAATACATCTATTTGATTGTTGGAAATTGAACCACTTAGTATCAAATTATGAGCAAACTGGACAAGATCTTGTTACCTAGCCAATCTTATCAGTACTTATCAAATCTTTAAGTCAACCCCTTTATTAAAATATTTAAATTTCTCTTTCTCTTCTTCAATGCCCTGTCATCAATCTCAATAGTCCAATAGTAATTACCACCCAAACACACTGAGATGAATACCAAAACATGAGCTGTACGCTTCCTTTTTTTAGCTTCTTCCAGTTGTATTGAGATACAATCGACATGGAGCACTGTATAAGGTGTACAACATAATGATTTGACTTACATATTTCATGAAGTGATCACCAAAAGTTTAGTGAATGTCCATCATCTCATACAGATACAAAGTTAAAGAAATAGAAAACAACTTTTTCCTTGTGATGAGAACTCTCAGCATTTACTCTCTTAACCACTTTCACATACAACATACAGCAGTGTTCATTATATTTATCATGTTGGACATTATATACCTAGTACTTTTTTCTTTTTATTTTAAACATATTTATTGGAGTATAATTGCTTTACAATGGTGTGTTTGTTTCTGCTGTATAATAAAGTGAATCAACTATATGTATACATATATCCCCATATCCTCTCCTTCTTGTGCCTCTCTCCCACCTTCCCTATCCCACCCTTCTAGGTGGAGGTGGTTGCATGGCACCGACCTGATCTCCCTGTGCTATGGGGCTGCTTCCCTCTAGCTATCCATTTTACATTTGGTATGTATATATGTAAATGCTACTCTTTCACTTCATCCTGCTTACCCTTCCCCCTCCCCCTGTCCTCAAGTGCATTCTCTACCTCTGCGTCTTTATTCCTGTTCTGTCCCTAGGTTCATCAAAACAATTTTTTTTTTAGATTCCACATATATGTGCTACTCTACAGTATTTGTTTTTCTCTTTGACTTACTTCACTGTATATGACAGACTCTAGGTCCATCCACATCACTACAAATAACTCAATTTCGTTTCTTTTTATGGCTGAGTAATATTCCATTGTACATATGTGCCACATATTCTTTATCCAATCATCTGTCGATGGACACTTAGGTTGCTTCCATGTCCTGGGTATTGTAAATAGTGCTGCAATAAACATTGTGGTACATGACTCTTTTTGAATTATGGTTTTCTCAGGGTATATGCCCAGTTGTGGGATTGCAGAGTCATATAGTAGTTCTATTTGTAGATTTTTAAAGAGCCTCCATACTGTTCTCCATAGTGGCTGTAGCAATTTACATTCCCACCAAGAGTGCAAGAGGGTTCCCTTTTCTCCACACCCTCTCCAGCATTTACTGTTTGTAGAAATTTTGATGATGGCCATTCTGACCAGCGCGAGGTGATACCTCATTGTGGTTTTGATTTGCATTTCCCTAACGATTAGTGATGCTGAGCATCCTTTCATGTGTTTGCTGGCAATTTGTATATCTTTGGAGAAATGTCTATTTAGGTCTTCTGCCCATTTTGGGATTGGGTTGTGTGCTTTTTGGATATTGAGCTGCATGAACTGCTTGTTTATTTTGGAGATTAATCCTTTGTCAGTTGCTACATTTGCAAATATTTTCTCCCATTCTGACAGTTGTCTTCTTGTCTTGTTTAAGGTTTCCTTTGCTGTGCAAAACATTTTAAGTTTCATTAGGTCCCATTTGTTTATTTTTCTTTTTATTTCCATTTCTCTAGGAGGTGGGTAAAAAAGGATCTTGCTGTGATTTATGTCATAGAGTGCTCTGTCTATGTTTTCCTCTAAGAGTTTGATAGTGTTTGGCCTTACATTAAGGTTTTTTAATCCACTTTGAGATTATTTTTGTGTATGGTGTTAGAGAGTGTTCTAGTTTCATTCTTTTACATGTAGCTATCCAGTTTTCTCAGCACCACTTATTGAAGAGGCTGTCTTTTCTCCATTGTATACTCTTGCCTCCTTTATCAAAGATAAGGTGACCATATATGCGTGGGTTTATCTCTGGGCTTTCTATCCTGTTCCATTGATCTGTATTTCTGTTTTGGTGCCAGTACCATATTTTCTTAATCACTGAAGCTTTGTAGTATAGTCTTAAGTCTGGGAGCCTGATTCCTCCAGCTCTGTTTTTCCTTCTCAAGATTGCTTTGGCTATTTGTGGTCTTTTTTGTTTCCATAGAAATTGTAAAATAATTTGTTCCAGGTCTGTGAAAAATGATATTGGTAACTTGATAGGGATTGCATTGAATCTGTAGGTTGCTTTGGGTAGTACAGTCATTTTCACAATGTTGATTCTTCCAATCCAAGAACATGGTATATATCTCCATCTGTTTGTATTGTCTTTAATTTCTTTCATCAGTGTCTTATAGCTTTCTTCATACATGTCTTTTGTCACCTTAGGAAGGTTTATTCCTAAGTATTTTATTCTTTTTCTTGCAATGGTACATGGGAATGTTTCCCTAATTTCTCTTTCAGATTTTTCATCATTAGTTTATAGGAATGCAAGAGATTTCTGTGCATTAATTTTGTATCCTGCTACTTTTCCAAATTCATTGATTAGCTCTAGTAGTTTTCTGGTAGCATCTTTAGGATTCTCTATGTATAGTATCATGTCATCTGCAAACAGTGACAGCTTTACTCCTTTTCCGGTTTGATTCCTTTTATTTCTTTTTCTTCTCTGATTGATGTGGCTAGGACTTCCAAAACTATGTTGAATAAGAGTGGTGAGAGGGACATCCTTTTGTTGTTCCTGATCTTAGTGGAAATCCTTTCAGTTTTTCACCATTGAGTAAGATGTTAGCTGTGGGTTTGTCATATATGGCCTTTATTATATTGAGGTAGGTTCCCTCTATGCCCAGTTTCTGGTTAGTTTTTATCATAAATAGGTGTTGAATTTTTCAAAAGCTTTTTCTGCATCTATCAAGATGATCATATGTTTTTTATTCTTCAACATGTTAATGTGGTGTATCCCATTGATTGAGTTGCGTATACTGAAGAAGCCTTTCATCCCTGGGATAAATCCCATTTGATCATGGTGTATGATCCTTTTAATGTGCTGTTGTGTTTAATGTGCTTTTAATGTTCTGTTTGCTAGTATTTTGTTGAGGTTTTTGCATCTATACTCATCAGTGATATTGGCCTGTAGTTTTCTTTCTTTGTGACATCTTTGTCTGGTTTTGGTATCAGGGTCATGGTGGCCTCGTAGAATGAGTTTGGGAGTGTTCCTCCCTCTGTTATTTTTGGAAGAATTTGAGAAGGATAGGTGTCAGCTCTTCTCTAAATATTTGATGAAATTCACCTGTGAAGCTATCTGGGCCTGGGCTTTTGTTTGTTGGAAGTTTTTAAATAACAGTTTCAATTTCATTACTTGTGATAGGTCTGTTTATATTTTCTAATTCTTCCTGGTTCATCCTTGGAAAATTGTACCTTTCCAAGAATTTGTCCATTTCTTCATGGTTGTCCATTTTATTGGTATATAGTTGTTTGTAGTAGTCTTAAAATCCTTTGTGTTTCTGCAGTGTCAGTTGTGATTTCTCCTTTTTCATTTCTAATTTTATAGATTTACTTCCTCTCTTTTTTTTATTGATGGGTCTGGCTAAGGGTTTATCAATTTTGTTTGTCTTCTCAAAGAACCAGCTTTTAGTTTGATTGATTTTTGCTCTTGTTTTCTGCATTTCTATTTCATTTATTTGCTCTGATATTTATGATTTGTTTCCTTCTACTGACTTTGGTTTTTCTTTGTTCTTCTTTATCCAGTGGTTTTAAATGTAGGACTAGATTGTTTATTTGAGATTTTTCTTGTTTCTTGAGGTGAGCTTGAACTGCTATAAACTTCCCTCTTAGAACTGCTTTTGCTGTGTCCCATAGGTTTTGCGTCATTGTGTTTTCATTGTCATTTGTTTCTATGTGTTTTATTTCTTCTTTGATTTCTTGGTTATTTAGTAGCACACTGTTTAGCTCCCATGTGTTTGTATTTTTTACAGTTTTTTTTTTTTCTGTAATTGACTTCCAACCTCATAGCATTGTGGTCAGAAAAGATTCTTGGTATGATTTCAATTTTCTTAAATATTCCAAAGCTTGATATGTGACCCAAGATGTGATCTATTGTGGAGAATGTTCCAAGTGCACTTGGGAAGAAAGTGTATTTTGCCACTTTCGGGTGGAATGTTCTGTAAATATCATTTAAATATATCTGGTCTATTGTGTCACTTAAAGCTTGTGTTTGTTTATTTTTATTTCTCTCTGTATAGTCTGTCCATTGGCGTAAGTGGCAATTTTTAGTCCCCTACTATTATTTTGTTACTGTTGATTTCTCCTCTCATGGTTGTTAACATTTGCCTTATGTATTGAGGTGCTCCTATGTTGGGTGCATAAACATTTATAATTGTTATATCGTCTTCTTGCATTGATCCTTTGAACATTATGTAGTGTCCCTCCTTATCTCTTGTAAGAGTCTTTATTTTGGGCTTCCCTGGTGGCGCAGTGGTTGAGAGTCCGCCTGCCGATGCAGGGCGCACGGGTTTGTGCCCCGGTCCAGGAAGATCCCACATGCTGCGGAGCAGCTGGGCCCGTGAGCCATGGCCGCTGAGCCTGCACGTCTGGAGCCTGTGCACTGCAACGGGAGAGGCCACAGCAGTGGGAGGCCTGCGTACCAAAAAAAAAAAAAAAAAGAGTCTTTATTTTAAAGTCTATATTATGTGTTATGAGTATTGCTACTCCAGCTTTCTTGTGATTTCCATTTGCATGGAATATCTTTTTCCATCCCTTCACTTTCAGTCTGTATGTGTCCATAGGTCTGAAGTGGGTCTCTTGTAGGCAGCATATATATGGGTCTTTTTTTGTATCTGTTCAGCCAGTCTGTGTCTTTTGGTTAGGGCATTTAATCCATTTACATTCTAGGTGATTATTGATATATATGTTCCTATTACCATTTTCTAAATTGACTTGGGTTTGTTTTTGTGGGTCTTTTTCTTTTCTTGTGTTTCCCACCTAGAGAAGTTGCTTTAGCATTTGTTGTAAAGCTGGTTTGGTGGTGGTGAATTCTCTTAGCCTTTGCTTGTCTGAAAAGCTTTTGACTTCTCCATTGAATCTGAATGAGATCCTTGCTGGGTAGAGTAATCTTAGTTGTAGTTTTTTCTCTTTCATCACTTTAAGTATATCCTGCCACTCCTTTCTGATCTGCAGAGTTTCCACTGAAAAATCAGCTGATAACCCTATAGGGATTCCTTTGCAGGTTATTTTTTGTTTTTCCCTTGCTGCTTTTAATATTTTTCTTTGAATTTAATTTTTGTTAGTTTGATTAATATGTGTCTTGGTGTGTTTTTCCTAGGGTTTATCCTGTATGGGACTCTCTGTGCTTCCTGGACTTGGATGACTATTTCCTTTCCCATGTTAGGGAAGTTTTCAACTATAATCTCTTCAAATGTTTTCTCAGACACTTTCTTTTTCTCTTCTTGTTCTGGGACCCCTATAATTCGAATATTGGTGCATTTAGTGTTGTCCCAGAGGTCTCTGAGGTTATCTTCAATTCTTTTCATTCTTTTTTCTTTATTCTGCTTCTAGGTAGTTATTTCCAACTTTTTTCCTTCCAGCTCACTTATTCGTTCTTCTGCCTCAGTTATTCTTTTATTGATTCCTTCTAGTGTATTTTTCATTATAGTTATAATGTTGTTCATCTCTGTTTGTTCTTTAGTTCTTTGTTAAACATTTTTTGTATTTTCTCAATCCATGCTTCCATTTTATTTCCAAGATTCTAGATCATCTTCACTGTCATTACTCTGAATTCTTTTTCAAGTAGATTGCCTATTTCCTCTTAATTTATTTGATCTTGTAGATTTTTACCTTGCTCCTTCATCTGTGACATATTCTTTTGCCATCTAATATTTTTTTGTTTTAATGAGTGGGATTGTGTTCCTGTGTTACTGGTTGTTTGGCCTGAGGCTTCCAACACTGGGTTTTGTAGGGTACTGTGTAGAGCTGGGTCTTGGTGCTGAGATGAGGAACTCAGTGCGACCCCACTCAGATAAATATTCCCTGGGGTCTGAGGTTCTCAGTGCAGTGGTTCAAGTCAGAGCTCCCAGCCCAGGGGCTTCGGCCCAACCTTTGGCTCATGAACCAAGATCCTGAAAGCTGCCTGGGGCAGCAAAGAAAAGAAAAATACAAAAACAAAAACCAGCAATAAAAAGTAAAAAATAAAATTAGACTAGGAAACTAACAGATATGTTAGAAATAATATAAAAATATAGATGATTCAACAACCAGAAGGTTCAACAGTACCACAATAGTAAAAAGAGGAGGAGGGAAAAACAGGGGGAGGGGAGGCCTTGACTCTTGAGGGTGTGGCCTAAGCAAGGGCGAGGTTTGGGTGGTGAGCATGACCAATGCTCAGGACCCACAGGGTGGGAAAATGCCCTGTGGGCTGTGTGGGGTGGGGCTTAAGCTCAAGGAAAAGAAGGGGCCCAGTCATGCCCCCCACCCCTGGTCTCAGTGGCAGGGGACCTCACCTGGAAGCCCAGCAGGCTTCCTGGGCTCGAGGGGGTGGGGCAAACGCCCTCCTCTCCTCTCCTGCTCCTCCAGTCTTGAGGGCCCCTCCCACCTGCCTCTCCTGATCTCCCCCCACCTCCCTCCTATGCCCCCAGGACCCGTGTGGCCTCAATGTGGCTTTGGAGGCGGTGGTACCGGTCTGGGAGCTCAGCAGGCTCCCTGGCCCGAGCAGGCCAGTCGATCACCCTCTGCTCCTCTCCCACTCTTCCCACAGAGTCTCTCCTGCTTGCCTCTCCTGATCTCCCTAGCCTCAGGAGCTCCAATCCTGTCTGGCCTCCACTTCTCTTCCCCCCCTCAGTCCCCCTACATCCCACTGGTTCACCTTGGGGCTCCTTCCATCTCCTTGGGTGTCAGAGTCCTCCACCAGCAGCCAGCAGGTGCCCTAGTTGGGAGATGCTCAGAAGTTTGTAACTTTTGACTGTCTTCATCCAATTCCACCTGCCCCCTCCCCTGCCTGGTAACCACAAATCTGATCTCTTTTTCTATGAGTTTGTTTGTTTGTTTGTTTTTAAAGTATAATTGACCTACAACACTATGTCAGTTCCTGCTTCACAAGATTTCATTCTTTTTCATGGCTGAGTAATATTCCATTATATAAATACACCATATCTTCTTTTTCCACTTATCTATTGATGGACATTTAGGTTGCTTCCATATCTTGGCTGTTGTAAATAACTATGAACATAGAAGTGCATGTGTCTTTTCTAATTAGTGCTTTTGTTTTCTTTGGATAAATACCCAGGAGTGGAATTGCTGGGCCATATGGTAGTTCTATTATTAATTTTTGAGGACTTTCCATACTGCTTTTCATAGTGGCTGTACCAATTTATCAAAACATTCCAAACAACAGTGCATAAGAGTTCCCTTTTATCCCCATTGTCACCAAGATTTGTTACTTGTCTTTTTGATAATAGCCATTATGACAGATGTAAGGTGATCTCTCGTGTTTTTGATTTGCATTTCCCTGATGATTAGTGATGTTGAGTACCTTTTCATATTCCTGTTAGCCATTTCTATGTCTTCTTTGGAAAAATGACTATTCAGATCCTGTGCCCATTTTTTTTAAATTGGGTTGTTCGGTTTTATTATGTTGACTTGTATGAGTTCTTTGTATATTTTGGATATTAATTTCATATTGGATATATAATTTGCAAATATCTTCTCCCATTCAGTAAGTGGCCTTGTCGTTTTGTTGATAGTTTCCTTCACTATGAAAAAGTTTTTTAGTTTAATGTAGTCCCATTTGTTTATTTTTGCTTTTGTTTCCCTTGCCTGAGGAGACATATCCAAAAAAATTACTAAGACTGATGTCAAAGAGCTAACTATTTATATTTTCTTCTGAAGTTTTATAGTTTCAGGTCTTACATTTCAGTCTTTAATCCATTTTGAATTTATTTTTGTGCATGGTGTGAGAGAGTAGTCCAGTTTGATTCTTTTGCAAGTAGCTGTCCTGTTTTCCCATCACCATTTATTGAAGAGCCTGTCTTTTCCCCCTATTCTTACTTCCTTTGTCATAGATTAATTGCCTATATAAATATAGTTTATTTCTGGGCTCTTTATACTGTTCCATTTATCTAGTTGTCTGTTTCAGTGCCAGTGCTATACTGTTTTGATTACTGTAGATTGTACTATAGTTTGAAATCAGGGAATGTGATACTTCCAGCTTTGTTCTTCTTTCTCAAGATTGTTTTGGCTATTTGGGGACTTTTGTGTTTCCATACAAATTGTAGAATTATTTGTTCTAGTTCTGTGAAGAATGCCATTAGTATTTTGATAGAGATTGCATTGAATCTATAGATTGTAGGTAGTATGGTCATTTTAACATTATTAATTCTTCCAATCCATGAACATGATATATCTTTCCATCTGTTTGTTTCATATTCAATTTCTTTCATCAGTGTCTTACAGTTTTCTGAGTATGGTTTTATCTCCTTAGTTAGATTTATTCGTAGGTATAAATATTTTCATTTCTATGTATTTGATATGTTGGTTATGTATCCCAACCTTGGAGGAGAGACATTTTGTAGGAGACATTCTATGAGTCCCAGCAGTGCACTTCCTTCTGGTCACCAGAGTTTTATGCTCTAGGGGAACCCCTATGTGGGCCACATGGGACCTGTTGTGATGGGCTAACTACTGTGGGTCATCTAGTAGGTGTGGGTGGCCCCCAATCTGTTTGATTGCCAGGTCCTGCCTTGTCCAGATGCTGCCAGCCATTGGTGGATAGGACCAGGTCACGAGGTGGCTGACTGCAGAGCCCAGGGGGATCCCAGGACTAGTGCTGGTTCACTGTTTGGCACTCTTTTTCTGAGTTGGGTGTTTGTGGGGTCAGAGGTCCCAGATCTAGTGTTGACCTTCTGGTAGGCTGGGCCCCTTCCTGAAATGGCTAGCTACAGTGTCTAAGCTGTCCCAAAGTTTGTGTTTGCCAGCTGGTGGGTGGGGCCAGATTTTTGGATGGATGGCTGAGGGGTCTAAGGTGCCTCATTGCTCATGCCAGCCTGTTGGTGCATGGGCTGTGTCCTCGCATGGCAGGCTGCAGGGCTGTGGTGGTCTTGGGTTTGGTGTCTGACTGTTTGTGGGTAAGCCCAGAGCTAAGGGAATCCTGGGACTGGTGCCTGCCCACTGGTGGGTGACGCCAGGTCCTAGGGCTGACACTGGCCCACTCATGGGTAGGGCTAGGTCCTGGTGTCTCTGGCTGCACGTCCTGGGGTATTCCAAAGCTGGTGTCAGTTGCTGATGAGCAGGGCCAAGGTCTAGGGGGTGCTAGGGCTAGTACAGGACCTGGTGGGTGGAAGCAGGTCCCAAGATCTCTGGTTGTAGGGTCCTGGGGTCCTGAGTTGGTGTGTTAGCCCACTGGTGGGTAGGGTTGGGGGCCAGATGGTCCTTGGGCCGGTGCCTGCCAACTGGTGTGTGTGACTGGTTTGGGAGCCAGTACTGGCCCACTGATGGGCAGAGCTGGGTCCCAGAGGGCTCTGGGGAGTTTCCAGGGCTAGTGCCAGAGCACTGATGGGTCCACGTTCTGGGCCCTCTCGTGGGCAGGGCTATGTCCCAGGGTGTCTGTGGGCTCAGGAGTTCTTAACACAGTGACATCATGGTGGTTGGGGATGTGTCCCCACTTGGCTAGTTGCTTAGCTTAGCCTGAGGTGTCCAAGTACTGGTGCCAAAAGGCTGGTTGGTGGGGCCAGGTCCAGGTGTTAATAAGATTTTGCCTCTTGCCTCTCCAAGATCAGCAGGGGGGTCTGACCCAGGATCATTTCAAATTACTGCTTCTACCCTGTGTCCTGGAACATGTGAGGTTTTGTGTGAGCCCTTTAAGAGTGGAATCTGTTTTCCACAGTACTTTGGCTCTTCCAACCTGCTGGTCTTCAAAGGCAAATGTTCTAGGGGCTCATTCCAGTTCAGGATCCCTGGGCTGGGGAGCCCAATGTGGGGGTCAGACTCCTCGCTCCTTGGGAAGTACCTCTGCAACTGTAATTATCTTCCCATTTGTGGGTCACCCACCCAGTATGGGTCTTAATTGTACTGCATCTCCGTCTCTCCTACCCACCTTATTGTGGTTCCTTCTTTATATCTTTAGTTGTAGAAGATCTTTTCTACTAGAATCCCAGTCTTTCTCATCAATATTTGTTCTGTAAATAGTTGTACTTTTTTTTTTTTTTTTTTTTTTTTTGCGGTACATGGGTCTCTCACTGTTGTGGCCTCTCCTGTTGCAGAGCACAGGCTCCAGATGTGCAGGCTCAGCGGCCATGGCTCACGGGCCTAGCCGCTCCGCGGCATGTGGGATCTTCCCGGACCGGGGCACGAACCCATGTCCCCTGCATTAGCAGGCGGACTCTCAACCACTGCGCCACCAGGGAAGCCCAATAGTTGTACTTTTGATGTGCCCATAGGAGGAGATGAGCTCAGGGTCTTCCTACTCAACCATATTGGCCACAAATACCCACTCCCCATACTCTTCCTTTTACTCTGGATTTGAACACACCCTTGAAAAGGAAGCTAATTGCTTGGTAGAACCTGACTGCTGCATGCAATCATTTTATTTGGACTGACATTGTACCTGGAGCAGCTGGAGTACATATTGCAGTGTAAGCCACTCCAGAAGTGAAATTAAATTTGTGTCTTCCATGCCCCATTACAGGAAATAATCATCACAGTGGACAACATCACAAAAAACATTGACCTTCTTACTCAATAACTTCAAGAGACTCAACTGACAGGATTCCACTACCAACAAGCACTTCAAATGATCTTGGCCACCAGAGGGAGGCTGTGTCCTGTGGTCAGAAGCAATTGCTGCACATTTGTTCCAAAAATTTCTCTGACCTCTACATCACATACAAGAACATTTGAGATGCTAACCAAGAAATTTGTTGCGTTGCCACCACAGTCCTTATATTATCATGGAAGGCCCTTTCCACATTGATTACCTAGGAGCCATTGAAATATTTGCCAACTTGCTGCAAGTCTTGATTTAATTCCTCCCTATAACATCTAATGATCACTTTTCTGCTTCTTTTAATAGGTATCCCCCTAACTAAATACTTTGTCTCCAGATTTTTTTTTTCAATTACAGACAACTGTCAGAGCACAACAGATGGTTCAGTTACTTCTCCAAGAACAGAGGCAGTAAGAAACTGCTGACTATATGGATTATATCACCAAACATTGACCACAAATTCAGCAGAAATTACTCTAATCCCTAAGATTATTCTAAGACAAACAGTGTTTGTCCTGAGCAAGAGTTCGGACTGACAAGGATAAACACAGTCTTTTCCTCTTTTGCTTAAATCTGCTGACAATGCCTGACTCAGACCTTCCAGCTACCCATAATTTATCTTACAATTGATTAGCTGAGATTAGAGCTTGCTAACCACAGAGAAAAAAAACTTCCTTTTCAGATAACTAACTAAGGCTCCCCCATCTTGCAAAACAACCCCAAATATAAATCACCCCACCTGCAAATTGTTTATCCCTCCCTATAAAAACCTAAAGCAAAACCACCTGCTGAGATACTCTGATCTTTGGAACTGGAGTATTATCCTTATTGAAGTAACCTAACCTGAACAAATCAATCACCTTGTTCAGTTTTTATTTTGATAGTAATCATTTAGAAAATCTTATTAATATAATCAATGTGAATAAACATACCTAATAATAACCACTTTCTTACCTCAACCCAAGTATAGCCACGCAAGACATTCACTCAGAGAAAGAGCAAACTCACATTATTCCCTAATAAACTCTATGATAATAGGATACAATTAAGTTGAGCTATTAAGGTGGTACTATGTAAAGGACCCAGGAATATTGAAGTTCTGCCTTGACCATCCCATTCCTCTTTCTCCAAAATCTCCAATGGAGAAATACTCATATAGTAAGCCAAGCAAAGCAAAAAAACATGTTATTATCAGGAGAATGTAAGGCCCATACATTACTGTAAAACTCCAGTGGTTTGGCTGACTATATAGAAAAATTGTTTTCCCTAAGTAAAGTAGCATCAAGCCAGCAGACCCTAAAGTTGCTCTGTTTTGACCTCCAAAGCCTAAACTCTGAAATCTCCATTCCAATGGGACACTCAAGAATAAATCAGTGGAAGAAAGAGAATGATTATTTCATGAGAGCTTATGTATAACTCTAAGAAAAATCTTTTTAAAATTTTGGCATAACAAGTGCCCTAGAAATGAACTGAATCCAGATCAACGCTCCTCTTTACAGGTCATGAAGAAAAGGGAAGGAAGGCAAATAGGATCCTCACTTTCTTCATGCCAAAAGTAGCAGTGGGCAGGGAATGACTCTTAAAGATGAAATATAAACAACTTCTACCACTGAGCTCTTATTGTCTCTGTCTGCTAAGTGGCTAAAGTTAGCAGGAGACTCAAAAAACCTCAGAAATTAAAGATTCTTATAATGTATTGGAAGATTTCATAGTCTCATTATAAACTGTATTATTTTTGCTTAGAAATTATTATAATTTATCTTTAGTTGATTTTGATTAAATGTATGCGTGCCTTATAGTACAATCACTAATATGAAAAGAGTTACATTTATGGAATTTGTTTGTTGAACTTCGAAGTAACAGTTATCTTTTTTGTCCTGGAAATACCAAAGAATCAAATGTTAATATTCCTCCAGTCTTGGAACAGAATTGTAAGAGAAAGAGGAAGATGCTTTAGCCTTTTCTCCCCCTCTAGGAGCAACATGAAAGTCTGAACTCACAAAACATTTGCAGCAACAGGCTCTTAAAGGCTATTTCTAATCCAAACAGCAATAAAACAAGCTTAAAGTCCAGTGTATGACTTTAAGTATGACGTGATGACAGAGAATACAAAAGGACTTAAGCAGAAAAAGAAAAAGACAACTGAGCTCCTGAGGCAGTAAGAATTTTTTCTTTGCAGATTAAAGAGGATGCCTTACAAATAAATCTATCACGTTTCAAGTGGTAGTCATAAAGCAGAGCAAAAATACCCAAAAGGAAAAACAAGAAAATGACCTCTGTGCAGATGGAAAAATATTTTCTAAAAAGTCTTTATCTCCACTCAATACAAGGTGGAGAAACAGTATGCTCTAACCATCTAGAGCAGACTATTTAGGCTCATACCTTGAGTTAAATGAATCAGATACAAAGAAAAAAGCAGCCTGTATCCCTTAAGTGGAAATCTATTATTATATCTCAAAAGTATACTGTAACAGAATATTTTAGGTTCTATCATTCTATTATGATATCTTGATAGTTTTCAGGTGGTTCTGCCTATACATATCTTTTCCATCTCTTCCATGAGGAAGAGGGACATCATTTATACAGGCAAGTGACTCCCTTACCCTCCTTCATTTTCTTAGGAACACCTTAAGCCTGCCCTTTTCCAGCTGATTGCATATAGATAACTCATTTAAAGATTATATATATATATATAATATTACAATATTTACACTATAATATTAAAGATTATATAGGTATGACATTATATAATATCTGTGTAATCTTTATAATATCTATAGATACTATATATCTATAATATCTATATCTATATAATATATATCTGTATCCCAAGTTCTTGCCAGAAAATATAACCCTGGGTTATCTGCTATTTTACCCTTGTCAAAAGCTTGATTGCCAGACATACTATTTATGGGTGATGTGCTGAAGGATAGGCAGTCTACCTACTCCCTCATCTCTTCTAAATTAGAATTGAACATCAATACTGATGTTCAAGAACTGAGAATGTGTACCACATTGTGATGCAGCAGCCTCTTAATGAACTACTGTAACAAGTTGAGCTTTTTCCTTACATCTTTGGACAATTTAAATAAACAGCTCACTCAGAGTTAATCCTGCATATATCAGAGACAAGAAGAGTGATGTTTTTCTAATAAATTGATTGGCTTTAATTTATGGATATTCTAAATCTTGTAAATGATTTTATTTCCATCTTTGTTTCGCCTGGTAAATCTTAGGGCCAAATTTGCATCTCACTTCTAGCAAATGCACAGAAAAATATATTGATCTGTGCTAATCTAACCCAAGGGTTCGTTGGTGTTCCTCTTGAATTTTTTCCCTTCGACCCTATCCCTCAATTACGTTTCACTGTAAGATACAACAAACTCTTTAAAAGTAGAGTTGCTATTATTCATCTATCTTCAATTGAATGACACATGGAATAGTAATTAAAGAAGCTTCCCCAAATATAATTAAGGTTTATGGAAATATTCAGAAGTACAATTGATAAATTATCATTACTCATGTCTATTTTCAGCTTTATTCTTTCATTAAGAGAGCACGCAGTTCACTCTGATAATATTACATTGTTTTAATGTCAATGTTCCTGTGCAATTTATATTTCAACACATTGAGAATAACGGTTTCATCTTGAACAGTGTTAAAAATACTCTTTTCCTGGTGACATAACTAATGAGCCACCAAAAAGGCATGTCTGTAACCAGGAAAGATATTAAATAACAACTGACAGAATCATATGATAAATTGCTATATTTTGACATCTAAAGGATTATTTTCAATTATTTTTCTTGGACAATTAAGCTTATTCAAATTCCATAATGGGTTGTGTCAGTCATCATCATACATAAAACACTTTAATGGTGTACAGTAAGCTTTTTGCTCTTCATATAAATATCTTAGGACCTATAATTACACCTCATTAAATCCTGGCACCATAATTTGGAAATCCCATTCATAATATTTAAAATTATACTAAGTAAATAAAGTGTATTATCTCTAAAGCATTCATGAACATGAACTTGTCTACAGGATAATATTTTAAATTGCATAAACTAGGTACAAGCATAATACAAGAGGTTGATAATATAAAATGACAAGAACTTTTGTTTTTTTCTACCATAGAGTAAGTGTACTGGATAAATACACTCTTAATACATTTTTATACATATTTGTTCTAAAAGCAAACCTAAAAGATATATTTGTTACCTTACCTATAATGCTTTATCAAAGTTAGTTAACTCAACCAGTGTTTTACTCAATATAATCATTGAATAGATGAAATTTGGGAAAGTATAACATGCTAAAAAACTTGAAATTGCCTGAGATTTTACTTTGTTTCCTAACTAACAAGAAAGCATTCCACAAGTTCACTGATGCTGGCCTCCTTGGTCATAAACAATGACTTTATTACTGATAGTATGAGCAGTAGCCAGAGTATCAGCATTTTCTAAATTGCCTGAACCCCAATTTCCAAAGGTTGACCTAAAGAGAGAGAGGTGTGCCTGTAGACACATTAGGTTGCATGACAGAAGAGGAAGCCAAGCTCAGGGAACCTGAACCTTTTATAATGGATGGTAAACCTGCTTGATCTTTACCCCAAAGGGAGACATCTTTACACTGGACAGTAAATAAACCTACCCTTTGCTCCAGTGGGAAATACTATCTCTATTTTCAAAGGCTGTTCACTGTACAAACATCCTTGAGAAGATACTTCAGAACAAGGACAACAAATGTCTCAGCTCTCAAGACATGCAGAAATGTGAGAGACCAATTGTGAGTTGTCTCCCAATATATGGCATATGAAAAGTCCCAGTAAGAGCGTTTGATATAATATTACAATATTATGTGTCCCCAAAGTTCATAATAGAATGAGTGTAATTTTTAAAGTTAGGAGTTTCACCATAAATTTTTTATTTCTCTTCAAAAGGAATATCAAATTTTCCTGTTGGTTTGTTTTATCTACCATACAAGGTGGATATTTTCCTATTCTAATAAAATTACATTTATGCTCAGTAATTCTCAGAATGCTTACAGCTGGTAAGCTCTTAAAAGTACAGATTCCTGAGCCCTATCCTTGGAGATTCTGGTGCAGTAGGTCTGTAATGAAACATGAGAATCTGTATTTTGAAGTGTTTTCAAGGTCAACACACACATGAAAAGGTGTTCAACTTCATTAATTATCAGAGAACACTAATTAAAACCAAAATGCAATACTACTGTATACCCACCAGATTGTTTGTTTTAAAAAGATAAAAACCAGAACTCACAAGTGCAAACTGGAACAACCACTTCAGAAAACTGGCAGGATCTTCTACTGAACATGGCAGTTCCCATGACATGGTGATTTTACATTTCTACAGAAATGTAAACCAATGTTTACTAGAAGGCATATACAAGAATATCAATAGCAAAACTTTATGTAATAGCCAAAAACTAGAAACAACTGAAAGGTTTATCAACATTAGAACAGAAAGATAAATTTTGGTATCATCATTCAATAAAAATATATATGGCAATGAGAATGACTAAACTACCACTAAGCACAAGAACATAAATGAATCTCACAAACATAATGTTGAGTGAAGTAAGCCAGTCATTAAAAGGCTACCTACTGTATAACTCCATTCACATCATATTCAACAATATTTGCCAAATATTATGACTGAAAGGAGATTACTACTTATAATACACAAAGATTCCTTACTAATCATTGAGAAAAAACACTTCAAATACCTTAATATGAATGTGTGGTTATGCAACATACAAAACAAGGATATACAAATGGATAATATGCCCATGAAAAGATATTCAACTTCCATAAAAGAAATGTAAATAAACATCTAAGAGATCACATTTCACTCACCAAACTTGGAAGAATTAAGATATTTAACAAAAACTAGAATTGTTTTATGTAAACAGATTCTTTCCTGTAAAGTTGGTAGATACTTACATTAATATATTTCTAAAGGGAACTTTAAAAGTGTATGTTACATCATCAAACATGCATACCTATTAATCCACTAAACACAGAGATTTTTGTCTAACTGGATTATTGTTAGACTACAACATCTCAGTGACTGACATGGCTGAGGCTAATAAATGAATGTTGAATGAATGAATGAATAAACTCAACTAAAGATAGGACGAGATGAAAAATTATATTTGAGCAAAATTGTTTTCTATAGAATTGTTCATACTAGAAAAGAAATGGAAATAACCTATATGTCTATAATTAAACACATGGAAAATTAAGAGATATTAGAAACAAGAGGCTCCCTTATTTATTGACATAGGAAATAATCAATAATGATGTATAGAGTCAAAAGCAAGTTAAAACATCAAATGCAACAGAGTATTTCACTTAAAAATATATGTATATACTTATGTGTATATGTGTAAAGAGAGATGTGTTTGGAAGGATAGTTACAAAAATGTTAATAATGGTGTTTTCTGATGTATGTAGTTTAGGGATATTTTTACTTTCCCTTTTACATAATTTGAATTGTTTTATTATGGGCATGTATCACTTTTTAAAGTAGTTATTTTTTACAAATTAAAACCAAATTATATTAAAATCATACTTACAAACACCTTCCAAAACATCTCTCATTTCCATTGAGTCTTAACATTGACAAAGATTTACTGGGTGTAGAAATTCTAACAGCCCTAATAAAAGCAATGCCTGGCATTAACATCTATCTATTTTATTTTAGAGCTTAATTTACCATCAGTTACATTCAAACTCTGCATCTCTTTACAATTCATTGTATGTTGTGATAACAAGAAATTTAAGTATGTATCCAAAATACACCACAAATAAAATGTCCAAATATAAGATATTTACTCAAACTGAATGCAAACATCCACAGACATCTCCTTAGATTAGAGTCTAATTTTAACTTTAATCTGGAAATATGAAAATTAAGAACTCTCTACTTTAAAATGGGCAAGAAGCCATTTTGAATTGTTGAGGAAACACTTTGCACCCAACCCATGTAAAATGCTCCTAAATATTGCTTCTGTGATATTAAGATGGAGTGATAAAAGAAGTAGATTTTATTGTACACAGAGAAGGTATCAGGTATAGTTATTAATGATTTCTCCAACAAATATAGAGTACCAAATGTGTCCTAAGCCATGCATTAGATGTTATGAAGGACAAAAAAAATCATAAGATAAAATCTTTGTTCTTGAGAAGCTCTCAGTTAAATTGGAGAGATAGAACTCTTGGATACATAAAGAATGGGAACAAATCCAGATAACTGATAATCAGGTGGTAGACAAAGGATGTATGTGTGTGTCTGTGTATATCTGTGTATGTATGTCTGAGAAAAGTAGATTAATGTTCCCTGGGATTTCAGATATAGAGATGCAAAGGCAAAATTAAGAAGATGTAAACAAGGACTAACTAATGGAGTTGACACAGAGTAAAGCAAGTACAACTTAATTGATGAAGTCTCGTACCCCAAGCACTGTTAAGTCTGTATTAAACATAAGGTAAGAACACTATCTTTCACCCAGTACTCACAATGTGGATATCCAAGATTTCACTATTAATATACTACAAAAATATACAACCTTTTTAGAAGCTGTGTTAGCTAGAGTTATCCAGAGAGACAATATTAATAAAGTTAATAACATCAATATATATATATTGAGAAATATATATATATATTTTAAGAAAGTTATTATAAAGAATTGGCTCATGTTATAGAGGCTGAGAAATCCCACAATCTACCATCTGCAACGTGGAAACTCAAGAAAGCTGGTGGTAAAATTCAGTTCAAGTCTGAAGGCCTGAGAACCAGGGGAGCTGATAGTGTAGATTCTAGGTCGGGTCTTAGGGCCTCTGAACTAGGAGTACTGAGGGAAGATTGATGTCCTAGCTGAAGCAATCAGGCATTTTGTTCTTCTCAAGCCCTCAGTGCATTAGATGATGCTCACTCACATTAGGGAGGGCAAACTGCTTTACTGTGTCCACTTATTGAACCTTGAGGTCAATATGCTAAGAGAAATAAGTCAGACAGAGAACGACCAACGCTGTGTGATATCACTTATATGTGGAATCTAAAAAAGCCAAACATAAAAACAGAGAGTAGAAAGGTGGTTACCAAGAGCTGGGAGTTGTGGGAAATGGAGAGAAGTTTGTTAAAATATACAGACTTCCAGTTAGAAAATGAATAATTTCTAGGGATCTAATGTATAGCAAGGTGATTATAGTTAATAATGCAGCATTTCACACTTGAAAGTTAAGAGAGTAGAACTTAAATGTTCTTACCACAAAAAGGAAATGCTAATTATGTGATGGTACTGTTAGCTAAAGCTATCGTGGTCATCATAAGTCAAATGCTAATTTCATCCAGAAATACCCTCACAGACACACCCAGAAATAATGTTTAGCCAATATCTTGGCATAAACATAATATCTCTATTATCCAGTCAAACTGACACACAAAATTAGCCATCAGAAATTCACCCTTGTCAACTTAGCACTATATGCATCTCCTTAAACCATACTTAATCACCAAATAAAAACAACCAAAGTCATAATTCCACCTAACATGGTACAACTCTGTTGTTTACAACTGAAAATGTCCTCACCCCCTCCCCAGAAAAGGAGGTAAATAGGAGAGTGATGTTTACTTTCCTTCTTGTTGTCTCATATCTTAAATATAGTGATATAAAGTCAATACATTTTCTGAGACATGAGAGGAAATAAGAGAGGAAAGAAAAATTCTATAAACACTATACACACATACAAATGTATTCATAACAAAATATGAAAGAAATATTCATGATAATTACCTTATTTCTGTACTTGGCCATCTGGTTGTAGCTGGTATTTATAATTGCCTTTTTCCACTACCCACACTATTATTCACTTTGTCTTCAGCAAGCACCTTAGCTGGTCATAGTTCTTTACCTGATGGGGTGACCAAAATCTTTATTCCTCAAGGATCTGGGCCATTAGTCATCCTGCGTGGGTTGGGTTGTTGTAGTTTTCTATTGACCTTAATCTTAGGACATGGTAATGATTAGAGATTCCCTAAGGAATCTCCTGTATTCCAGGCATACTCTTTTTTTTTTTTTTTTTTTCGGTATGCAGGCCTCTCACTGTTGTGGCCTCTCTCATTGCAGAGCACAGGCTCCGGACGCACAGGCTCAGTGGCCATGGCTCACAGGCCCAGCCGCTCCGCGGCATGTGGGATCTTCCTGGAGCGGGGCACGAACCCGTGTCCGCTGTATCAACAGGCGGACCCTCAACAACTACCACTGCGCCACTAGGGAAGCCCCAGACATACTCTTTTTTAATTTCAGTGTGGAGTAGTAGCCCAATTTCCCCTGGTAGTCAGTATCAATCATCATAGCCAGCACAGTAATTCCCTTCTTTGCCTATTGATTCAGATGTATGAGGAAACCAAAGTGGCCAGGTGGCAGTCAACTTTCAGACCAATGAAATCATTGTTGTGTCTCCTGGTGGATGTGTCCCTCCCTTTGGAACCAGGACCTCAAGACAAGCAGAGCATAAAATCATGGGAAGAGGAAGCAAAAATTTTGCAAGTGGTATCACTAGGATAAGAAATATAAGAATAGTCAGTACCAGTTTCAGTGGGAGTGAAAAGGAGGGCTACTTACTCCCAACCAGAAGAAACAGGATCAAGTAGAAATGAATGCTTGAGTAAGTTGAGTTTTGATGAATGAATCATAGCTGGCTGGCTATATGAGGAAATTGACAGCCAGAAAGCATAAGTGTCTGGGCTAGTTATTTGTCTATTGTTTCTCAGCAATATATCAATTCTATATTATACTATGCTCTGAAGTATTAGAGCTTAGGGTCTGCAAATTGCATATGCTAAACACCTTTTCCAGCTGGCTTCCAGCTGGCTTCTGACAATTGGGATGCACTGGAGGGATATTAGGAAAGAGAGAAGAGGCAAACACCTCAAATCCCAATTTTGCCACATGGCAGCACCTCTGTCATGGTCTCAGCTCCTGAAGCTGTGGCCTCTACAACCATGGTTCCGGTTACTGCAGTAACAGCCCTTCCTCTGACAAGCCCACCTCTTCCTTCCCTTTCATTTCTCTAGGCCTAGAGAATTTACTAGTTTCACCTATTAGTTTTATCTTCTCCTTTTTTGCTTTTCTACCCTGCCAAAACCTGTGTAATAAATTCCCTGTATTAAATCCTCTCTTCTGAAACAGGTAGTGTGGTTTCTCTTTCCCTCACTAGTCTCTGACTAACATGTACTTAGTGACAAGCTGAGATTCTTGGATTAGATTGCTTACTTTTTGAGCTTGAATGCAGTGATAACCTCCTCATCAAATTGAATTTGTACACTAGTAACCAGTAACATGCAATGACATCATGTTTTTGCTTAGAATGAAGTATCTTCTGAAAGCAAAACTTTGGAAGCCCAGGTGGCTACTGCACTTAATAGGAATGATGGCCACAAGAACTGGAAGGCTGCCTGATTATTTCCAACTGTTCTGGAGAACTTACAAAAAATAAATAAGTTCAGGAATTTAAAAAATCTCAAACTATGAAGAAAATCTCATTTATTATAACTACAAGACAAACATGGCTGAACATCAAACCCAATAAAGTTAAGAAATTTGAATCTTAAAATTTCTCTGATACTTTAATATTTAATTTAAAATGATATTTACTGTATCCTTGCCAATATAAGCAGGTCTTCTTCTGTATGAAAAAACTAGTTTTCCAATTCTTGAAGACACTACAATGATCCCACATGAGATTAATTAGCTTACCAAGAAATTCCTCAAGGACCCACCCATAAACCTTCATTCATTGCTTCCAATCCTATAACTGTAATCAGATATCAACATACCCCAGGAAGATAAATGCAGAGTCTGACCTGAAAAAATACAGCTTATACTCCTAAACTTTGAAAAGCTTTAAAAATATGTCACAACAAATTAGTCTTTTCAACAGGTAGTGCTGGAATGACTGAATATATTTAGCAATCTGCTCCAATGTCATATTCCATCCCCCTCAGTTTAACACCCTTAGAACTCAATTATACACATGTATTTATAAAATATTTTATTGAGGCAATTTTTATACACATATATATGTATATACCACATATATATGTATATATTCTCCTTTCCAGGGATTCTGGACTTAACGTACTACTCCAAGAAGTTGAGTATCTCTAATAGTTTACTTAATTATTTAATGGAAATATAGACTCAGCAGTGAGCTACTTTCAATGAATTTGAGTCACTGCTCCCTGAGTTAACATAAAAGAAGAAATAAAATGTTTAGGAAGATCACAATGTTGGAGTAGTATTAGTATGCACAATCTGAAAATGCACCTCTCACTATGTCTCCCACAGAAGGACCATAGGACATTCCCTTAACTAGGCATTGGGAAATGTGTTAGTAAAGAAAGTACTGTGTCAGTTAGAAAGCTCTGTGGCACCTGTCCTCTGAAAGGTAGAATAATGGTAGGAGGTGCTACCATTGTAACCAGATTCCTGATGGGAATGGGAATAGTGGAATGTCAGAATGCAGGAAGTCAATTGTCAGTACTTAACTCCAGTGCTAAGATAGGCAAATTAGCATAATAGGAAATAGAACAAGAGCAGCAATCAGAAGGTTTGACCTATGGTACTTAGATATTTGGTAATGTTTAACTGATCACCTTATCTCTGGAAAGAAAACTGGTGAGAATCTTACTAAAGTATTACTTGATCTAGATAACTTAACAAAGTCTAGTTCTAGTTGGCACTATAATATAGCCTCACAGCTTCTTGCTCAGTTACCCAACTTAATGGGATCCCCTTAAGGAAGAATCCTACAATGCTGCCCAAGAGTATACTGTAAATATTACTCCAAGCTTGCCTAGGAGTAAAGGAACCTAAAGCTATTATTCAGGGTGACTCTCCATAGGAAAAGAAATCTTTCTGGGATTAATAAATACTGGCCTGTGTTGATACTAATTTATGAGTACCTAAAACATTAGAGGTCCACCATCAAAGGGAAGGATTATTGTGGCCAGGTGATAAAAAAAGTTTTGTCCTAAGTCTCACAATGAACAAAGTAATTCTACAAAACCATTGTGCATCATTTCTCCAGTTGCTGAATGTATGAATTCAATAGGCATGTTTGGCAACTTGCCAAATGGAATGGAGTAAGAGTTGTTATGGTAGAAAAAGCCAAGTAAAATGCCCTGGAACATTCCCTCCATCCAGGAAGCCAGCACTCCCAGAACAAACCACATGGCATGTCGAGTCCACCTGCCGATGCAGGGGACACGGGTTCGTACCCCAGTCCGGGAAGATCCCACATGCCGCGGAGCAGCTGGGCCCGTGAGCCATGGCCGCTGAGCCTGCGCTCCGCAGCGGGAGATGCCCCAACAGTGAGAGGCCCGCGTACTGCAAAAAAAAAAAAAGATATCAGATACCTCCTCATGGACCCAGTCTCTGAAACTATGGTCTCTCATCCACTGTCTTAGCTCCTGAGATAGTGGCAGCTCCTGAAGTAATAGTATTTCCTTAGGCAGTTGGAGTTTTTGAGGAAGTAACCCCTTCTCGCTTCTAAGTTGTGTTTAACAACATCTCCTCCCTGTTGTTTTTTCAGACTTAGATACTGGCAGCTTCCTGCAGTTACTAATCTCTCTCTCTCTCTTTTTTTTTTTTTTTTTTTTTTTTTAGCTCTTCCAGGTTTTCAACACCTGCATAACCAGTTTCCTGAATTACACCCTCACTTTTTTTTTTTTTTCTGGTACTTGGGTCTCTCACTGTTGTGGCCTCTCCCGTTGCAGAGCACAGGCTCCGGACGCGCAAGCTCAGTGGCCATGGCTCACGGGCCTAGCCGCTCCGTGGCATGTGGGAATCTTCCCGGACCGGGGCACGAACCTGTGTCCCCTGCATCGGCAGGTGGACTCTCAACCACTGCGCCATCAGGGAAGCCCACACCGTCACTTCTTGAAAGACTTTGCATAGTTTCTTTTTTCCTGAGCAGAATTTGACTAAAACAAGGGTGTTTTCCATGGGATGAGATTCAGTGATTAATGCAGTAATCATATATTTCAGTATCTGATGTGTGCTTCTAGGGGTGTGCCTATATCATTAGAGAATAACATTGTTAAGGAATTATTACCATGTAATACAATTAAAAGTGCAGCCATGTGCATCAACAGCACGTGCAGTGACAAAACGAAGAACAGGAAGAAGAGATGAGGCATCTCTAAAAGCCTAGAAGTGATGACCTCAATAGCAGAAATAAAATAGAGTAGGAGAGACCTCTCAGAGGGAAAATGAAGGAGTATTAAAAATTCTTATATAGAATAAGAAGGAAGTGTTGTGATATTTATTCCATTACTTGACATAAGTTTAAAGTCAACTTGCTCAGCGAAATATTTCCCTCTCCTTTCTTCACCTGGAGGGCATTTTCCAACTCTATCATCATACGTTCCTTTTGTATTTTATTGTCTCCTTTTTAACACCAGCGTATAGATAGTCAAAGCTCAGATTCTTAAGAAGTTTGTAATCCTAGTATTTCCTGAAGGCTGTTTAAGATATAATGCAGACATAAGCACAGACATAGACAAGGACATAGACATAGATAAAGATATGTTTAATACTCAAAAATGATTGACAGTCCCATCTGACACATGAGAGGCTTAGTGATGGACTACAAATTTATCCAAAGTGTACTAGTCAGTTTTTTGAACAATTGATAAACAATTATATAAAGACTTTCACTTTTTTTACATACAAAAAAAAATGGTTTACTTGTAGTCCACTAAACAAGGTATTAAAATTTGATACTTTTAAATTAAAGCATTGTGTAGTAGGTTTTACCAAAGAACTGGAGTTAGTATTCTACTAAGAAGTCTGGCTGCAGACTTCCTTTCAGAACACACACAGAGGTAATTGGAAAAACTTGTGATTTGGGGAAATACTTTATTAACAGTATATTATCTGTGTTGTCTTAAGCTAGCTGTAGTTTTCTATATTCTTGCTTTTTGTTTTTAATTGCTTTATTTTACCTTCATTAATGCCAATTTTATTTTCAGAGTTAACTAACAAAGCCAGCAAGTAAGGTAACTATGGATCCCGCAAACAGATGATTCTATGTAACTATTATACATAGACCCAACAGATTTATGATTCGGATTAAAGGACAATGAAAAGCAAACAGAGTGACTGTGTGAAGAGGCAGTTATTTTATCTTGGACCAATTTAAGACGGCTTCATGGACTGAGGAAGGTAAGGAGCCATTACCGTGACAGGACAGCAGTAATCTTACAGAGTCTTGGAGTTCCAGGGTTTCAGGTTACTCTCTGTAGCTGTTCAAGCATCTGTTTCTTTTAAGGCTAATCTATATATGTATATGTCTATTTATAGACTGCCTATTTGGTAGGTCAATCAGCCAACATGAAATTATTGAGAGAGGCTAGTGTGCTCTAAAGTGGGTCTGAGTATGTTGTGAGCAGTGTATTAGGTGATAGAAAACCAAATTCCTGATCTAGAGTCCATGGGCCAGACTGTCACTGTATCTCACACACATAGCACAGGACACCTTCTCAAAGAAGCAGAATAAATTAGCCAAAGTGTATTTCATCATTTGAAAAGTATCAAATGAATGCATTAATAAGTAAAAAATTTCAAGAAATATTCTCTCTTTAATTCATGAATCGTATTAACTATTAATATCAAAAGGATAGAGGAAAGATACAGATTCCAACTACAATGCATTCTGTCAGAATTCACAGTGAGGTAGATTCATCCCAGAGCCTATTCCAATTGTAGGGCTCCCACCTCCTGGCACTGCAAACCAGTCAGCCATGAGCTATCTCCCTCTCTCTGGCCAGATATAATTGTTGAAAGAGAAAAGACTTTCACTGCCCTAGCAATGCTATCCTCTCCTGCTTCCTTGGCAGCAACAGGGAGGCCAAAAGAAATTATCCGGAGAGCAAGAGCTCAAGCCTGGAGAGTCATAACCTAGGCTTCTAGAGTGGTTAGAATGTAAGGGTTCCTGGTGGAATTGAGGGAGTGAGGGGTGACTAAGGAGAAAATAAATGGTAGTATATACTCCTTGTCAAGTTCATGGAGAGGATTATATGTCCTTTGAATTACAAAGGAGAGCTTTCTGCAAAGAGCTGGAAATATAGTCCTGCAGTCAGCTGATTTGTTTAATTATAGGAAATCTAAGGTATCCCATTAGTTCGAGCTTTATTGTATTATTAAGGGGAGGTTTTTAGGCATAGAAATGTCTCTGAAATATGAGAAACCTTTCTTGCTGCCGTAGGTGAACTTATCTCCCGGTCATCATCTTCCCAGTTCAGCTTTAACGTCTGGAGTACTGTTACCCCAGACACAACAGTTATTTAATCTCATTTCATTTTTCAATGTCAGTGCACATTAATATTTTATAAATAGAAACAAAGTCCATAAGCTAAATTTTTCTCATAAGAATGTGCAGATGTATTTTTTAAGTGATGTATTTTATCATTATAATTTTATGATCTTTTAAAGCATCTAACAGTGGAAATCTGAGAGTCTTCCCCTCATTGCATCAGATTCTCCAATAACATTTGGCATATGAAAACAACTATCTTCTCAATTAATTAGACAACAGAAAATACCAAATGCAGTACTGCAAGGATATTTAACTTGAAAGAAACTAAGAAAAAGAATATTTCTATAAATAAAAACAAATTTTAAGAACTATAACATAATTATTCAGAGTGAATGCATACTATCACAGTGTTTTACTTACTTCTTTATAATTTACCTAAACTACAGATATTTAAATGGATTTTTGGTAGTCAAACATTAATAAAATAATTTTTAAAGGTAACATCAAATAATAATCACAAAGGACTTAACTTATGTGACCCCATGCCAAATATTTTCACTTCACGTGGTGCACAACTTAGTGTGTTTCAACTAAAAAAACTCTCATGGGGACAAATATATCTCTGTTGTTTATTACTTTATAGGCCCCATGTCTGAGGGAGTAGAGACTGTATGAATCAATGGCACACACAGCCCAGATTAGATACGGCATGGTTTCATTTCATTGGACACTCATAATTCAGGGAGTTTTCCCCCACCTGTTATTGGAAATTTTCTAACAGTCAGACTCCTTCATCACTGAATTTTTCCCCAAAGCACACTCACTAAGTGAGTGCTTAGTGAGTGAAGCAAAGCAAAGTGTTTTGCTTCCTCAAAGTACTGCCCACCAACAAACATAACACCCCTCTCCCTAGGTGCTTTTAAACAGCTGGTACTGCATCTTCTCATATGTTAGTAAAAAAAAATAAATTTTTTTCTTAGCAATGATCTAAGACAGGTGACTCCAAATTGGTTCTCTAATCCCTAGGTTTCCATGGCAGGCCCTCAGTGTACCCTGAAATGGGTGAGAACATGTCCCTTGAGGCTGGAATGCTGGGACACTTGACCCTCTACTTTCTCTCTGCTTCAACTAGATTCACTATTCTTTCTCCTCTTTTACTTTGAAGTTCATCATTAATATATCATTTAAGAGGAAAATTAAAAGGTTCTACTATATTTACACATTTAAAAATCTTTTATTCTCAGGCTGATTATATCTCATGAGGGAGATTTTTCCTTTCTTTTTTCTCCTAATTGAAGAAAACGTGCATGCTGCATCTGGCAAATGAGGGAACAAAGGTAGATGAGCATTAAGTATGTGTGAATCATATATTGCTTATTAATGTCTTTTCCCAAATAAATTATAAGTTTCAAGAGGGCTGAAAGCTCTTCACATGCTGTTATTCTTTGGAGCACTAAAACAGTGAACAAAGACAGTGATGCTCAATAAAGTCTATTTGGCTTTTATTTTCTTCTTTCATCCCCCATCAATATTAAAATCAACTGAAATTCAGAATGATGTTTATTTTTGTATAAGTATGCTCGAATATCTGTGACCATGAGTCATATCTACTTAGTGGGCAATTTTTTTAATAAGTTTATTTATTTATTCATTTATTTTTTGGCTGCGTTGGGTCTTCATTGCTGCGTAGGGGTTTTCTCTAGTTGCGGTGAGAGCGGACTACTCTTCGTTGAAGTGCATGGGCTTCTCATTGCATTGGCTTCTCTTGTTGTGGAGCATGGGCTCTAGGTGCACAGGCTTCAGTAGTTGTGTCATGCAGGCTTAATAGTTGTGACTCGTGGGTGCTAGAGCACAGGCTCAGTAGTTGTGGCACACAGGCTTAGTTACTCTGCATCATGTGGGATCTTCCTGGGCCAGGGATAGAACCTGTGTCCCCTGCACTGGCAGGTGGATTTTTAACCACTGCACCATCAGGAAATTCCTTGGTGGGCAATTTAAAGCACGTTTTCACAGGATCCTGAGACTCAACTGTGTTTTGTGCACCAAGTGAAAATCAATGCTCTGTTATGTCTATCACCATATGTAACATCTCTGAATGAATCTTTTCAACCTCCTTATCAGACATACAGCACAGGGATAAATTTATCTTTATACACCTTATGTGTGTCACCAAAAGTAGCCTCAGGAACACTGTAACCTAATGAACTAAGAATGTCCAATAAATGATTAGGCTGCACTTGACAAGGAAAGCTCACACTCTGTTCTTTAAAATCTAAAGTACAATATTTCTAGTGAAAACCTAGTTCCCCGGAAGTTCCTCCTAAAGTAACACCCATGATATTTTAACACTTGCCAGATGCAAAGTCTCCAGCTTTTAGTCCTAATTTTACTAACGTTTTTCTACAAAGAATCCATAAGATCATATTAATCATAGTCATGGTGGGTGGTTTTTTTTTTCCCAAGGAATTAACCGTATTTTGTTATTCTTGCCAAATTTTATAATTGAAAGTATCCAAATTTTCTGATTTTAAAACTGTATCTGCTACAAATATAGTACAGAGTATAAGTTATCTAAATATTTTGAATCTATAAGTACCTCAAGATCAATTGTTTCCAGAAGAAAACAGCTTTATGGCCCTATCCTGAGTTTATGGAAGGTAAATGGAATGATCTGTTGAATTATTAAGATAAGAATCAAATAAAAAAGAAGCTTTTTGCAACTCAATGTAACTAATAATGTAAGTGGAGACAATCAAGGAAAATCATTTTACCAAAACACATATAAATCACAAAATTCTTCTGACAGTTCATGGGCTACTGTACATTACTTTAAGTAACTTTTCTAAGTCTATGATGATATTGATGTGTGTTGTCACATTATGTTAACCCTGAAGGCTTGTCTACGCTTTATTTTCAAATATATGAAATAATACCTGAATTTAGGCATATAATATGCTGCCCTGAAGATGTGAAGGTGAACTTATTGGCTTGCCAATGCTAGGTTGTTACAGCTGTTGTCCCATTATTGGAAATTCACTTGGGATGATCCACACATGCTTTCTCATTTGGTTCTGTTTATAACCAAAGTCATACTTCTGCAGGTCTAGTGGTCAAGGTGCATGGGGCAACCTCTGAATACAGATATAAATGAAGCAAACTGGTCCATACCAAGATGAAACTTATTACTTTAACCTCATCATTGTGATGCTTTAACAAACTTAGCAAACCAGTTTGAATCAAGGATGCAAATCCTTACATAATATAAATGACACACGATCATTTTTATTGTCAAGTCTAAGAATTTCTAATCATCTGGAAAAAAATTTGAGCATTAGCAGGATATAGAAGACCCATCTTGAATTGATGGCATTTTTATTACTTACTTTGTCCTCATCCATTTCCTCATTCATTAACAAATATTTATAGAAGGTATATGCTAAGCAAGCACTGTAGTAGATTAAGTGGACACAAAAATAAGCAAGTAATAATTATGACTCTCAAGAAGCATTCAGTTTACTGAGAGAAAAAAACAAACAATAACTAACAATAACAGTGCAAGATAATAAAGTGCTTTCTGTTCATATTACTAAGGGGATTTAATAAAAGACATCTTAATCAGATTGGGGAAAAGGTTTGATTCTCAAGGAAGAAATTGAGCCTTGATCAGTGTGTAGGAATTCGCCAAGTAGGGCAAGTGTTGAAAATGCCAGGAATTCAGCTTTCTGTGCAGACCTTCAGCTTCCTCTAATACTTCAATTTCAAATTGTGCCCCCCACACATGTGTGCTTCCTGGACACTTTTCAATTCTCATAATAACACTATAATTGTAATTTACTCTTTATTTCCTTCCACCTATCGTTCTATACTATAGCTTCTCTTTATTTCCTTTCAAGTCCCTGTAGTCTGCAACCTACATAAACTTACATTTTAACAGGTATAATAATCCTCAGTATCTTGAATTGTCATAGCATAAAGCAAGAGCTAAGTAAATCATTGTTTGATTAAAGTTGAGGGAAGGGACAGTTTGTGCAAAAGCACTAATGTATGAAACAACTTGATAGGAAGTTGGTATGTCTAAAGGAATATACAGTGGTAACAGGATAGAGATGGTTCTAATTCTAATTCTTGACAAGAACTGTAACCATTTTGCAGCATAGAATAATGGGTTCAATTGCAGTTTTGAAGCTAAACTTCTTAGATTGTATTCTAACGCCACCATTTCCTAACTATTTTATATTGGGAAAGATATTTAATCTCTCTATCCCTCATTTTCTTCACCTGTAAAGTACATACATCAGGATTTGGTGATGTTAAAGTGAATTAATCTATATACACTTAGAATAGTATCCTTAACGTGGTATGCATTCAGTAAATGTTAGTTAACATTTCTAGGCAAAGAAACTTTTTCTAAAAACTATGCAGAGATAAGAATTTTAAGCAGTAGTGAGATATGATCACCTTGGACTCTGTATCAGTCAGGATTCACTGCAGGAAATAGAAAAGAACACTTCCACCCTAGTTGATTGTTAGTTGTCTGAAAAAGATGTCTCCAAGTTGTGTTTCTCAAAGGCATGGACACATCTAATTTATCTTTGATTGTACATCTTCCATATATTCTGGAACATAATATTTCCTCAACAACAGTTAATTAATGAATAAATGCCTTTGGAATAAAGAAGAACATTGTATCAAACATTTTTATTCTACTAAATTTTTTCTAAAACCATTCCTCTGAGAATGAGTTAGGATCATTGCTGCATCCTCTTGTGCCAAATAGTAAATGCCGTGCAAAAACAACACAGGAGGTTCTGCCCTTGGGACCTGGGAGAGGTGATTTGTGGCAGCTCCACATCGGTTGTTGAAGGAGCAGTGCAACTCTTCTAAAATAAAATTTTACATGGAATCCCAGCTACATGAAGTGAATTCAGCATTCACACTGCAGTCATGCATGTGTGGTGAGTCCTCCTCACAGCAAAGTCACTAGAAGCCCAAGGTGACGACCCTTCTGTTCGACTCAGGGTCTGAGTATAAGCACCTGGCAATGACCTTTGATGAGGCATCTATTTCAAAGACATCCATTCAAATAAACACACTGCAGCTGCGGACATACCTACTGGCTACAATCAGCCCTGTGGCTGACAGGGTCTTGGTGCTCTGGCCGGGTGTCAGGCCTGAGCCTCTGAGGTGGGAGAGCAGAATTCAGCTCATTGGTCCACCAGAGATGTCCCGGATACACGTAATATCAAATGGTGAAAGCTCTCCCAGAGATCTCCATCTCAGGACAAAGACCCAGTTCCACTCAAAGACCAACAAGCTCCAGTGCTGGACACCCTATGCCAAACAACTAGCAAGACAGGAACACAACCCCACCTATTAGCAGAGAGTTTGCCTAAAATCATAATAAGGTCACAGACCCACCAAAACACACCAACAGATGCAGTCCTTCCAACCAGAAAGAAAAGATCCAGCCTCATCCACCAGAAAACAGGCACCAGTCCCCTCCACAAGGAAACCTACACAACCCACTGAACCAATCATACCCACTAGGGGAAGACACCAAAAACAACGGGAAGTACGAACCTGAAGCCTGTGAAAAGGAGACCACAAACACAGTAAGTTAAGCAAAATGAGAAGACAGAGAAACACAGCAGATGAAGGAGCAAGGTAAAAATCCACTGGACCAAACAAATGAAGAGGAAATAAACAGTCTACCTGAAAAAGAATTCAGAGAAATGAGAGTAAAGATGATCCAAAATCTTGGAAATAGAATGGAGAAAATACAAAAAACATTTTAAAAAGACCTAGAAGAACTAGAGAGCAAACAAACAATGATGAACAACATAATAAATTAAAAATTCTCTGGAAGGAATCAATAGCAGAATAACTGAGGCAAAAGAATGGAGGAGTAACCTGGAAGATAAAATAGTGGAAATAACTACCACAGGGCAGAATAAAGAAAAAAGAATGAAAAGAATTGAAGACTGTCTTAGAGACCTCAGGGACAATATTAAATGCACCAATATTTGAATTATACGGGTCCAAGAAGAAGAAGAGAAGAAGAAAGGGACTGAGAAAATATTGGCAGATATTAGAGTTGAAAATTTCCCTAATAAGGGAAAGGAAAGAGTCCGTCAAGTCCAGGAAGTCCAGAGAGTCTCATACAGGATAAATCCAAGGAGAAACATGCCAAGACACATATTACTCAAACTATCAAAAATTAAATACAAAGAAAACACATTAGAAGCAGCAAGGGAAAAGCAACAAAAAAAGCTACAAGGGAATCCCCATAAGGTTAACAGCTGATCTTTCAGCAGAAACTCTACAAGGCAGAAGGGAGTGACAGGACATATTTAAAGTGATGAAAGTGAAAAACCTACAACCAGGATTACTCTACACAGCAAGGATTTCATTCACATTTGATGGAGAAATTAAAACTTTTACAGACCAGCAAAAGGTAAGGGAATTCAGCACCACTAATCCAGCTTTATAACAAATGCTAAAGGAAATTCTCTAGGCAGGAAACACAAAAGAAAGAAAAGACCTACCATAACAAACCCAAAACAATTAAGAAAATGGTAAAAGGAACATACATATCCATAAAAACCTTAACTGTAAATGGATTATATTCTCCAACCAAAAGATACAGACTAGCTGAATGGATACAAAAACAAGACCTGTATATATGCTGTCTATAAAGACCCACTTCAGACTAGGGACACATACAGACTGAAAGTGATGGGGTGGAACAAGATATTCCATGAAAATGGAAATCAAAAAAAAGCTGGAGTATCAATTCTTATATCAGACAAAATAGACTTTAAAATATAGGCTATTACAAGGCACAAAGAAGGACACTACATAATGATCAAGGGATCAGTCCAAGAAGAAGGTATAACAATTGTAAATACTTATGCACCCAACATAGGAGCACCTCAATACATAAGGCAAATGCTAACAGCCATAAAAGGGGAAATCAACAGTAACACAATCATAGTAGGGGACTTTAACACTTCATTTTCACCAATGGACAGATCATCCAAAATGAAAATAAATAAGGAAAGACAGGCTTTAAATAATACATTAAACAAGATTGACTTAATTGATTTTTATAGGACAGTCCATCCAAAAACACAGGCATACACTTTCTTCTAAGGTGCTCATGGAACATTCTCCAGGATAGATCATATCTTGGCTCACAAATCAGGCCTTAAATTTCAGTATTCTTAAATTTAAGAATATTGAAATCATATCAAATATCTTTTCTGCCCATAACACTAGGAGACTAGATATCAATTACAGGGAAATATCAGTAAAAAATACAAGCACATGGAGGCTAAACAATACACTACTAAATAACCAAGAGATCACTGAAGAAATCAAAGAGGAAATCAAAAAACACTTAGAAACAAATGACAATCAAAACACGACGACCCGAAAGCTATGGGATACAGCAAAAGCAGTTCTAAGAGGGAAGTTAATAGCAATACAATCCGACCTCAACAAACAAGAAACATTTCAAATAAACAACTTAATTTTACACCTAAAGCAATTAGACAAAGAAGAACAAAAAAACCCAAAGTTAGGACAAGGAAAGAAATCATAAAGATCATATCAGAAATAAATGAAAAAGAAATGAAGGAAACCATAACAAAGATCAACAAAACTAAAAGCTGGTTCTTTGAGAAGATAAACAAACTTGATAAACCATTAGCCAGACTCATCAATAAATAAAGGGAGAAGACTCAAATCAACAGAATTTGAAATGAAAAAGGAGAAGTAACAACGGACACTGCAGAAATAAAAAAGATCATGAGAGATTACTACAAGCAACACTATGCCAATAAAATGGACAACCTGGAAGAAACTGAGAAATTCTTAGAAAAGCACAACCTTCTGAGACTGAACCAGGAAGAAACAGAAAATATAAACAGAACAATCACAAGCAATGAATTTGAAACTGTGATTAAAAGCCTTCCAACAAACAAAAGCCCAGGACCAGATGGCTTCACAGGTGAATTCTATCAAATATTTAGAGAAGAGCTAGCACCTATCCTTCTCAAACTTCCAAAATATAGAAGACAGAGGAACACTACCAAACTCATTCTATGAGGCCACCATCACCCTGATACCAAAACCAGACAAAGATGTCACAAAAAACGAAAGCCACAGGTCAATATCACTGATGAACATAGATACAAACACCTCAACAAAATACTAACAAACAGAATCCAGCGGCCCATTAAAATGATCATACACCATGATCAAATTGGGTTTATCCCAGGAATGCAAGAATTCTTCAATATATGCAAATCAATCCATGTGATACACCATATTAACAAGCTGAAGGATAAAAACTGTATGATCATCTCAATAGATGCAGAAATACCTTTTGACAAAATTCAACACCCATCAATGATAAAAACCCTCCAGAAAGTAGGCAAAGGAGGAACTTACCTGAACATAATAAAGACCACATATGACAAACCCACAGCCTACATCGTCCTCAATGGTGAAAAACTGAAACCATTTCCACTAAGATCAGGAACAAGACCAGGTTGCCCACTCTCACCACTGTTATTCAATATAGTTTTGGAAGTTTTAGCCACAACAATCAGAGAAGAAAAGGAAATAAAAGGAATCCAAATTGGAAAAGAAGAAGTAAAGATGTCACTGTTTGTAGATGACATGATGCTATACGTAGAGAATCGTAAAGATGCTACCAGAAAACTACTAGCACTAATCAATGAATTTGGTAAAGTAGCAGGGTATAAAAGTAATGCACAGAAATCTCTTGCATTCCTATACACTAATGATGAAAAATCTGAAAGAGAAATAAAGGAAACACTCCCATCTACTATTGCAACAAAAAGAATAAAATACCTAGGAGTAAATCTACCTAAAGAGACAAACGACCTGTATGTAGAAAACAATAAGACATTGATGAAAGAAATTAAATATGATACAAACAGAAGGAGAGATATACCATGTTCTTTGATTGGAAGAATCAACATTGTGAAAATGACTCTACTACCCAAAGCAATCTACAGATTCAATGCAATCCCTATAAAAATACCAATGGCATTTTTCACAGAACTAGAACAAAAAATTTCACAATTTGTATGGAAACACAAAAGACCCTGAATAGCCAAAGCTATCTTGAGAAAAAAAATGGAGCTGGAGGAATCAGGCTCTCAGATGTTAGACTATACTACAAAGCTACAGTAATCAAGACAGTATGGTACTGGCACCAAAACAGAAATATAGATTAATGGAACAGAATAGAAAGCCCAGAGATAAAGCCACACACATATGGTCACCTTATCTTTGATAAAGGAGGCAAGAATATACAATGGAGAAAAGACAACCTCTTCAATAAGTGGTGCTGGGAAAACTAGACAGCTACATGTAAAAGAATTAAATTAGAACAGTTCCTAACATGATACACAAAAATAAACTCAAAATGCATGAAAGACCTAAATGTAAAGTCAGACACAATTAAAACTCTTAGAGGAAAGCATAAGCAGAACACTCTATGACATAAATCACAGAAATATCCTTTCTGACCCATCTCCCAGAGTAATGGATATAATAACAAAAATAAACAAATAGGACCTAATGAAACTTAAAAGCTTTTGCACAGCAAAGGAAACCACAAACAAGATGAAAAGACAACCCTCAGAATGGGAGAAAATATGTGCAACCGAAGCAACTGACAAAGGATTAACCTCCAAAACATATAAGCAACTCATGCAGTTCCACATCAGAAAAAAACAAATAACACAATCCAAAAATGGGCAGAAGACCTAAATGACATTTCTCCAAAGAAGATATACAGATTGCCAACAAACACATGAAAGGATGCTCAATATCACTAATCATTAGAGAAATGCAAATCAAAACTACAATCAGGTATCTCCTCAATTCAGTCAGAATGGCCACCATCAAAAAATCTACAAACAATAAATGCTGTAGAGGGTGTGGAGAAAGGGGCACCCTCTTGCACTGTTAGTGGGAATGTAAATTGATACATCCACTATGGAGAACAGTATGGAGGTCCCTTAAAAAACTAACATTAGAACTACCAAACGACCCAGCAATCCCACTACGGGGCATATACCCTGAGGAACCCATAATTCAAAAGGAATCATTTACCACAATGTTCATTGCTGCTCTATTTACAATAGCTAAGACATGGAAGCAACCTAAGTGTCCATCGAGAGACGAATGGATAAAGAAGATGTGGCACATTTATGCAATGGAATATTGCTCAGCCATAACAGGAAATGAAATTGATTCATTTGTAGTGAGGTGGATGGACCTAGAATCTGTCATACAGAGTGAAGTAAGTTAGAAAGAGAAAAACAAATACCATATGCTAACACATATATATATGGAATCTAAAAAAAAAAAAATGGTTCTGAAGAACCTAGGGGCAGGACAGGAATAAAGATGCAGACATAGAGAATGGACTTGAGGACACAGGGAGAGGGAAGGGTAAGCTGGTACGAAGTGAGAGAGTGGAATGGACATATATACACTACCAAATGTAAAATAGATAGCTAGTGGGAAGCAGCCGCATAGCACAGGGAGATCAGTTCGGTGCTTTGTGTACACCTAGAGGGGTGGGATACGGAGGGGGAGGGAGATGCAAGTAGGAGGGGATATATGTATACCTATAGCTGATTCACTTTGTTATAAAGCAGAAACTAACACACCATTGTAAAGCCGTTATACTCCAGAAAAAATGTAAAAAATTTAATAGTTATAAAATTCAAAAAATATTTAAATTTGTTGGATTACATTGATTTTCCAAATGTAAATGGCAAGGTAAAATATTCTGGAGAAGATCCTTCTGATTTTCACATGTGAGTCTTATCTTCTCCCAGTGCTTTACTCTAGAGCTCTCGGTGTCATTTATTCTTCATTTGCCATGAATATATTTTTTTTACACATTCATTTGCTTCAGTTTTTTTTCCATTAGATTGCAGTAATTATAGTAGCAGAACATATTGCTAAGTACATGTGGGTATAGAAACCAAAACTGTGTGTGTACTTTGTTATTAAAATGTTATTTAAATGATACAGAACAGCACTGTCCAATAGAACTTTCTGCAACAATGGAAATGTCCTATATCTGTGCTTTCTAATGTGGTACCCCCTGGCTACAAGTGGCTAACAAGCATTTAAAATATGACTAATGTGACTGAGGAACTGAATTTTAGGTTTTTTTTAACACATGAATTTACATTTAAATTTAAATAACCCTGATGAGTGGCTACCACAGTGGTTAGTGCCTACCTAGAATATATTGATGTTAATTTTTTTAAATTATCATCAAAATGAAAAATGAATTGTTATCATCTCATAAAGAAGTTTTGGACACATTAGAATTCACTGACTGTAATTTGAAAATTGTCTGCTGTGGGTGATGATTTGATCAGTCTGGGTATCAATGTGCCTAGTTGTGTATATTCTCTCAACCTCATAATTTTTGAACTTATGAGTGTTTGGAAACTTTGATTCAAGAATGAACCTGGTGTATTTAAAAGGAATCACCATAACAATGGTAATTGGAGTTTTCAAGGAAAAGATATGTAAGCAGAGAAACCTGGAAAAATTGCTGCATCTCTGAATAGCACAGGCAGAACCAGGCAGTGATAAAGCAGTGTGGTCTGTACTCTGAGAGTAAAAGTATTAAAAAGTAAAATGTGTGTTATTTGAAAATGAGTTAGAGCATAGTTTTCCAGCTTTATTGAGATATATTTGGCACATAACATAGTGTTAGTTTAGGGTATACAAAGTTATGACTTGATACATGCATATATTGTGAAATGATTACCACAGTAAGGTTAGTTAATACACCCAATCACCATCTCACATAATTACCTTTTTTTTTTTGTAACGGTAATATTGAGATTTCAGCAACTTTCAAGTGTACAATACAGTATGTTAAATATATGTACCATGCTGTACATTAGAGCATTTTTTAAGTCACTTTTTTTTGGTACTAGGGAATATTCTTTTCAGGCTTCCCCTGTTCTCCATTTAGTCCTAAGGAATACAGTTCCTGAAGGAAGTCCATGGCCAACTTTCAGGTCAGGCCACTTTAGTCAGTCTATATTGGGAGAGATGATGGGAATTCAGATAGAGACTTAACAAGGGTGATTCCTGTCTAGGTGTACTAGGGAACACTTTATTGAGGGTTTAACATACACAAGATACAGAGGATATTACACAGTAGTACACAAGCAACATCTCAAAAAGATTTATAATTTAGTAGGGAGATAAGTTTTAAACAATCTCTTGTAATTAAAGATTCAAAAAATCATATACCTAGATCCAATTTTGTGATAAGATGATTGCAGTTCAGAAGAGAGAGAAATTTGGGTAGTCTGGAAATGCTAGGTAAGCTTCTTACACTCATGTCTCATACATTTAGAAGACATCTGAAATATTATTTAATCCTATATATCAGTGTTCATGCCCTTTTAAATTGTTTTTGAGGTGACTGACACAAGATTTAGAATTTATCCACAGCCAGTAAACTGTGATAAGATGTGAAGGAATAGAACCCAGGAAATTTTTAGTTTAAGAAGTAAAAGAATTAGGAGAAACATCAGGAAATAAAAGTCTGTGATAAAATTGAACACAAAAGAAAGCTGAGAGTTTCTACAAATGTATGCACCATAAGCATGCTTTCAGGCGATGGAGAAATATTTTTTTTCTTATCTGTTTATATCAAAGTGGTAATACATGTATAGAAATCGAACATATCTGGAGGGAACAAAGGATAATAATCATAGAGAAAGAATAAAAGAGAAAAAAATGTGCTTTCATTGTAAATTAATGGTCTGTAAATCAATAGTCTGAATGCTCACACTGAGAAAAGAATAATATTTCCTATTGAAATATGACTTTTGGTATTGTTAGACCCACAGTGTTTAGTACAAAAGGCCTATAAAATATTCAAGAGAGCAGCTCAAAGAAGTTGCCGAAACTATGATACATTCTGGCCATAAGTGTGTGGTGTGCCCTTGACCATGGACCCACACAATGGCCTGTGGGAAGGTGAGCTACTTGCTCTCTATAAAGTGGTCTTTAGCAGTGCCAGGACCCCTCTGCTTCCCTTGATAGATCTGACATCCTGAATGTACCCAAATAGCTATTGACCAGCTCATGTTTTGGGGTTATAAAATCTCTTGGAAGTAATGAAAAATCTATGATAAGGAACCTTGAAAACAAAGACTAAACATATTCTGCCTATTGAGAAAAATGAAATGGAGGACAATTGAGCATCTTCTGGGCTGAATGTTTTGATAATTCAAATCTTCAAAGAATACAACAGAAGAGAGACTTAAAGTATTTGGAGTAATGTTAAAAATGAATAACTTAATGCATGCATTCCACTGCAAGCCATCTGAGCAGGAACTATGCCTAATTCTCTATTTTAATATCATCACATCTTGACAATTCAAGTCTTATGAGAAGTAGACACCTACAATGAGATTAGACATGCAAGAGATTTACTGGAGGAAATGCCTGTGAAAGATGAGAGAGGAGGTGTCAAAAGTAGACAAAAAGAACCTTCAGACTGTAATAAGTCTGACACATGAAAAAGGATAGAAGGAAGGAAGGACTGGGGAGGAAGAGAGTCAGATTGAAGCTCAATACTGAGAAAGGTCGAGCCAGGTCTATGAGAAGTTTCTGAGCCAGAATTTCATCCTGCATTGGGCACCAATGTCCTGTTGTAGCCCTCACTGTGTTCAGGCATTAGCTGGGAGCAAGCATGAGGAAGCACTGCCTGGTGTGAATGCTGTGATAGATTTACAGGTGTAGCAGTTAAAACCTGTCAGTCAACATCACTCCTTGAAGGAGATCTCAGTAGGACCCCTCCATGGATGATGCAGGCACATGGCACTTGGCTCAACACAAAATTTTGTTTTAAATTCTCTGCTCTGAACTAGGAACTGAAAATTTCTTCAGTAGGAGTTTGAGAAGATTGATCTCTACCATGGTTGTTTTAACTCCTTCCCACCCCAAACCTGTTCTTCTAATTGCTTCCTACTCACCGCACATGTCTTCTGAACTTTACATATGAGTACTAGAGACAGACCCTTGAGGCAGATTTTAATATAGATAATCATTTTTTAAACATAAATTGCTTTAATGTGCTTTTAAGATATTTCTGGAGGCCATATAATAAGGCTTAGTAGTTGAAGGACTCAAGGGATGTCCTTCTGAAATGGTCTAATCTGTAAGTATATACTACAGCAAGGATCCATAGAACCGATGGGGTATAAAGCCAAAGGCAGCTGCCAGGATCTTGACCACAGGGTGGCAAATTCAGGCCTACCATGTTTGGTTGGGAATGAGATATTTATCCATTGCTGCTCTGTTGTTGTTGTTGTTGTTTTTTAACATCTTTATTGGAGTATTATTGTTTTACAATGGTGTGTTAGTTTCTGCTTTATAACAAAGTGAATCAGTTATACATAAACATATATCCACATATCTCTTCCCTCTTGTGTCTCCCTCCCTCCTACCCTACCTATTCCACCCCTCTAGGTGGTCACAAAGCACCGAGCTGATCTCCCTGTGCTATGTGGCTGCTTCCCACTAGCTATCAGTTTAACATTTGGTAGTGTATATAAGTCCATGCCACTCTCTCACTTTGTCCCAGCTTACCCTTCCCCCTCTCTGTGTCCTCAAGATCCATTCTCTAGTAGGTCTGCGTCTTTATTCCCATCCTGCGCCTAGGTTCTTCATGACTTTTTTTTTTTTTTTTTTTAGATTCCATATATATGTGTTAGCATATGGTATTTGTTTTTCTCTTTCTGACTTACTTCACTCTGTATGACAGACTCTAGGTCCATCCACCTCACAAAACATAACACAATTTTTTTTTCTTATGGCTGAGTAATATTCCATTGTATATATGTGCCACATTTTCTTTACCCATTCATCTGTTAATGGACATTTAGGTTGCTTCCATGTCCTGGCTATTGTAAATAGTGTTGAAATGAACATTGTGGTACATGACTCTTTTTGAATTATGGTTTTCTCAGGGTATATGCAAAGTAGTGGGATTGGTGGGCCGTATGGTAGTTCTAATTTTAGTTCTTTAAGGAACCTCCATACTGTTCTTCACAGTGGATGTATCAAGTTACATTCCCACCAACAGTGCAAGAGGGTTCCCTTTGCTCCACACCCTCTCCACCATTTGTTGTTTGTAGATTTTAAGATGGTGCCCATTCTAACTGGTGTGAGGTGATACCTCATTGTAGTTTTGATTTGCATTTCTCTAATAATTAGTGATGATGAGCAGCTTTTCATGTTCTTCTTGGCCATCTGTATGTCTTCCTTGGAGAAGTGTCTATATAGGTCTTCTGCCCATTTTTGGATAGGGCTGTTTGTTTTTTAAATATTGAGTTGTTTGTATATTTTGGAGAGAAATCTTTTGTCCATTGGTTAGTTTGCAAATATTTTCTCCCATTCTGAGGGTTGTCTTTTCATGTTGTATAAGGTTTCCTTTGCTGTGCAAAAAATTTTAGGTTTAATTAGGTTCCATTTTTTTGTTTTGTTTTGTTTTTATTTACATTACTCAAGGAGATGGATCAAAAAAGGTCTTGCTATGATTTATGTCAAAGAGTGTTCTTCGTATGTTTTCCTCTAAAGTTTATAGGGTCCGGTCTTACATTTAGGTCTCTAAACCATTTGAGTTTATTTTTGTGTATGGTGTTAGGGAGTGTTCTAATTTCATTTTTTACATGCAGCTGTCCACTTTTGCCAGCACCACTTATTGAAGAGACTGTCTTTTCTCCATTGTATATCCTGACTCTTTTGTCATAGGTTAGTTGACCATAGGTGCAATGGTTTATCTCTGGGCTTTCTATCCTGTTCCATTGATCTGTATTTCTGTTTTTGTGCCAATACCATATTGTCTTGATTACTGTAGCTTTGTAGTATAGTCTGAAGTCAGGGAGTCAGATTCCTCTGGCTCTGTTTTTTTTCCCTCAAGATTGCTATGGCTATTCGGGGTCTTTTGTGTCTCCATACTAATTTTAAGGTTTTCTTCTTCTAGCTCTGTAAAAAATGTCATTGGTAATTTGTTAGGGATTGCATTGAATCTGTAGATTGCTTTGGATAATAGTCACTTTCACAATGTTGATTCTTCCAGTTGAAGAACATGGTATATCTCTCCATCCATTTGTATCATATTTAATTTCTTTCATCAGTGTCTTATAGTTTTTTACATACAGTAGTTTTGTCTCCTTATGTAGGTTTATTCCTAGGTATTTTATTCTTTTTGCTGCAACGGTAAATGAGAGTGTTTCCTGAAATTCTCTTTCATATTTTTCATCACTAGTTTATAGGAATGAAAGAGATTACTGTGCATTAATTTTGTATCGTAATACTTTACCAAATTCATTGATTAGCTCTAGTAGTTTTCTGGTAGCATTTTTAGGATTCTCTATGTATAGTATCATGTCATCTGCAAACAGTGACAGCTTTACTTCTTCTTTTCCGATTTGGATTCCTTTTATTTCTTTTTCTTCTCTGATTGCTATGGCTAAAAATTCCAAAATTATGTTGAATAATAGTGGTGAGAGTGGGCAACCTGATCTTATTCCTGATCTTAGTGGAAATGGTTTCAGTTTTTCACCATTGGGAACGATGTTGGCTGTGGGTTTGTTATATATGACCTTTATTATGTTGAGGAAAGTTCCCTCTATGCCTACTTTCTGGAGGGTTTTTATCATTGATGGGTGTTGAATTTTGTCAAAAGCTATTTCTGCATCTATTGAGATGATCAAATGGTTTTTATCCTTCAGTGTGTTAATATGGCATATCACATGGAATGATTTGCATATATGGAAGAATCCTTGCATTCCTGGGATAAATACCACTTGATTGTGGTGTATGATCCTTTTAATGGGCTGCTGGATTCTGTTTGTTAGTATTTTGTTGAGGATTTTTACATCTATGTTCTACATCTGTATTGGCCTGTGGTTTTCTTTCTTTGTGACATCTTTGGTTTTGGTATCAGGGTGATGGTGGCCTCATAGAATGATTTGAGGGTGTTCCTCCCTCTGCTATATTTTGGAGAGTTTGAGAAGGATAGGTGCTACCTCTTCTCTAAAGGTTTGAAAGAATGTGCCTGTGAAGCCATCTGGTTCTGGGCTTTTGTCTGTTGGAAGATTTTTAATCACAGTTTCAATTTCAGTGCTTGTGATTGGTCTGTTTATATTTTCTGTTTCTACCTGGTTCAGTCTTGCAATGTTGTGCTTTTCTAAGGATTTGTCCATTTCTTCCAGGTTGCCCATTTTATTGGCATAGAGTTGCTTCTTGTAATGTCTCATGATCCTTTGTATTTCTGCAGTGTCAGTTGTTACTTCTCCTTTTTCATTTCTAATTCTATTGATTTGAGTCTCTCCCTTTTTTTCTTGATGAGTCTTGCTAATTGTTTATCAAGTTTGTTTACCTTCTCAAAGAACCAGCTTTTAGTTTTATTGATCTTTACTATCATTTCCTTCATTCCTTTTTCATTTATTTCTGATCTGATCTTTATGATTTCCTTCCTTCTACTAACTTTGGGGTTTCTTTGTTCTTCTTTCTCTAATTGGTTTAGGTGTAAGGTTAGGTTGTTTATTTGAGGTGTTCCTTGAAGTAGGATTGTATTTCTATCAACTTCCTTCTTAGAACTGCTTTTGCTGCAACCCATAGCTTTTGGGTGGTCGTGTTTTCATTTTGATTTGTTTCTAGGTGTTTTTTGATTTCCTCTTTGATTTCTTTAGTGATCTCCTGGTTATTTAATAGTGTATTGTTTAGCCTCCATGTATTTGTATTTTTTAGATATTTCCCTGTAATTGACATCTAGTCTCATAGTTTCCTTGGTGGAAAAGATATTTGATACAATTTCAGTTTTCTTATATTTACCAAGGCTTGATTTGTGACATAAGATATGATCTATCCTGGAGAATACTCCATGAGCACTTGAGAAGAAAGTTTATTCTGTTTTTTTGGATGGACTGTCCTATAAATATCAATTAAGCCCATCTTGTTTAATGTATCATTTAAAGCTTGTCTTGCCTTATTTATTTTCATTTTGGATGATCTGTCCATTGGTGAAAGTGAAGTGTTAAAGTCCCCTACTACGATTGTGTTACTGTCGATTTCCCCTTTTATGGCTGTTAGCATTTGCCTTATGTACTGAGGTGTTCCTATATTGGGCGCATAAATATTTACAATTGTTATATCTTCTTCTTGGATGGATCCCTTGATCATTATGTAGTGTCCTTTTTTGTGTCTTCTAATAGTCTTTATTTAAAAGTCTATTTTGCCTGATATGAGAATTGCTACTCCAGCTTTCTTTTGGTTTCCATTATCATGGAATATCTTTTTCCATCCCCTCACTTTCAGTCTGTATGTGTCCCTAGGTCTGAAGTGGGTCTCTTGTAGAGAGCATATATATGGGTCTTGCTTTTGTATCCATTCAGCCAGTCTATGTCTTTTGATGGGAGCATTTAATCCATTTACATTTAAGGTAATTATCGATATGTATGTTCTTATTACCATTTTCATAATTGTTTTGGGTTTGTTATTGTAGGTCTTTTCCTTCCCTTGTGTTTCCTGCCTAGAGAAGTTCCTTTAGCATTTGTTGTAAAGCTGGTTTGGTGGTGCTGGATTCTCTTAACTTTTGCTTGTCTATAAAGGTTTTAATTTTGCCATCAAATCTGAATTAAATCCATGTTGGGTAGAGTAATCTTCGTTGTAGGTTTTTCTCCTTCATCACTTTAATTATGTCCTGCCCCTCCCTTCCGGCTTGCAGTTTCTGCTGAAAGATCAGCTGTTAACCTTATGGGGATTCCCTTGTATGTTATTTGTTGTTTTTCCCTTACTTCTTTTAATATATTTTCTTTGTATTTAGCTTTTGATAGTTTGATTAATATATCTTGGCCTGTTTCTCCTTGGATTTATCCTGTATGGGACTCTCTGTGCTTCCTGGACTTGATTAACCATTTGCTTTCTCATATTAAGGAAGTTTTCCACTATAATTTCTTCAAATATTTTCTCAGTCCCTTTCTTTTTCTTGTCTTTTCTGGGACCCCTATAATTCGAATGTTGGTGTTTTCAATATTATCCCAGAGGTCTCTGAGACTGTCCTCAATTCTTTTCATTCTTTTATCTTTATTCTGCCATGTGGTAGTTATTTCCACTTTTTATCTTGTAGTTCACTTACCCATTCTTCTGCCTCAGTTATTCTGCTATTGATTTTTTTGAGAGAATTTTTAATTTCATTTATTGTGTTGTTCATCATTATTTGTTTCCTCTTTAGTTCTTCTATGTCTTTTTTAAATGTTTCCTGTATTTTCTATTTGCAAGATTTTGGATCATCTCTACTATCATTTCTCAATTATTTTTCCATCAGACTGCCTATTTCCTCATCATTTGTTTCATCTGGTAAGTTTTTACCTTGTTCCTTCGTCTGCTGTGTATTTCTCTGTCTTCTCATTTTGCTTAACTTACTGTGTTTGGGCTCTCCTTTTTGCAGGTTCAGGTTTGTAGTTCCCACTGGTTTTGGTGTCTGCCCCCAGTGGGTAAGGTTGGTTCACTTGGTTGTTTAGGCTTCCTGGTGGAGGGGACTGGTGCCTGTGTTCAGGTGGATGAGGCTTGCTCTTGTCTTTCTGGTGTACAAGACCACATGTGGTGGTGTGTGTTGGGTTGTCTGTGACCTTATGATTTTTGGCAGCCTCTCTGCTAATGGGTGGGATTGTGTTCCTGTCTTGCTGGTTGTTTGGCATGGGGTTTCCAGCACTGGAGCTTGCTGGTTTTTGAGTGGAGCTGGGTCTTAGCTTTGAAATGGAGATCTCTGGGAGAGCTTTCATCATTTCATATTATATGGGGCCAGCAGGTCTCTGGTGGACCAATGTCCTGAACTCAGTTGTCCCACCTAAGAGTCTCAGGTCTGCTACCTGGCTGGGGTAGCAAGACCCTGTTAGCCACCCAGCTCAGAAGAAAAAGGAGGAAAAAAGAAAGAGTAAAATAAAATTAAAAAGTTAAAATAAAATAATATAAAGAACTTATTAAAATAAAAATAATTGTTTAATAAAAGAAAGAAGGAAAGAAAGAAGAGGGCAACCAAACCAATAAACAAACCCAACAATGGTAACAAGTGCTCAAAACTATACATAAAAAAAAAAAAAACTGAGAGAATCCTAGGACAAATGGTAAAAGCAACAGACAAAATCACAGAAAGAAGCATACAGTTACACCCTCACATAAAGAGAAAAAGGAAAAGAAATATATACATATAAAAAAATAGGAAGAGAATAACCAAATCAGTAAGGAAATCTACCAATGATAATAAGCTCTAAATACTAAACTAAGATAAACATAAAACCAGAAACAAATTAGATGCCAAAAGCAAACCCGAAGTCTGCAGTTGCTCCCAAAGTCCACTGTCTCAATTTTGGGATGATTCTTTTTCTATTCAGGTATTCCACAGATGCAGCGTACATCAAGTTGTTTGTGGATTTTTAATCCGCTGTTCATGAAGCTGCTGGGAGAAATTTCCCTTTCTATTCTTTGTTTGCACAGCCTCTGGGGTTCACCTTTGGATTTGGCCCTGCCTCTGTGTATAGGCCACCTGAGGGCATCTCTTCCCCAACCCAAGAGGATGGAGTTAAAATAGCAGCTGATTAGTGGCCTCTGGCTCACGCAGGCCAGGGGTTGGGGGGATGGAGGGGTATGGAATGCATTTTGAGCCTGTGGCGGCAGAAGCCAGCATGACATTGCAACAGCCTGAGGCATGCTGTGTGTTCTCCCAAAGAAGTTGTCCCTGGATCACAGGACCCTGGCAGTGGTGGCTGCACAGGCTCCCAGGAGGGGAGGTGTGGAGAGTGACCTGTGCTTGCACACAGGCTTCTTGGTGGCTGCAGCAGCAGCCTTAGCATTTCATTCCCATCTCTGGTGTCTGTGCTGATAGCTGTAGCTCACTCCCATCTGTTCAACTTGTGTAGACAGTGCTCTGAATCCCCTCTCCTCGCACACCCTGAAACAATGGTCTCTTGCTTCTTAGGCAGTTCCAGACTTTTTCCCCGACTACCTTCAGGCTAGCTATAGTGCACTAGCTCTCTTCAGGCTGTGTTCAAGCAGCCTACCCCAGTCCTCTCCCTGGGATATGACCTCAAAAGCCTGAGCCTCAGCTCCCAGTCACTACCCGCCCCAGCAGGTGAGTAGACAAGACTATCAGGCTGGTGAGTGCTGGTCGGCACTAACCCTCTGTGTCGGAATTTCTCCACTTTGCCCTCTGCACCCCTGTTGCAGTGCTGTCTTCCATGGCTCTGAAGCTTCCCCCCCCCCACATCCAGCCCCCATCTCTGTCAGTGAAGGGGCTTCCTAGTGTGTGGAAACTTTTCCTCCTTCACAGCTCCCTCCCAGATGTGCAGGTCCTGTCCCTATTCTTTTGTCTCTGTTTTTCCTTTTCTCTTTTGCCCTACCCAGGTATACAGGGAGTTTCTTGCCTTTTGGGAGGTCTGAAGTATTCTGCCAGCATTCAGTAGGTGTTCTATAGGAGTTGTTCCACATGTAGATGTATTTTTGATGTATTTGTTGGGAGAAAGATGATCTCCATGTCTTACTCCTCTGCAATCTTGAAGGTCTTCTCTAAATTTTATTATTCAGTAGTTGTATTTTATTTAATTTGTTATACTTTTGATTTTCAAAATTAAATATGAGCCATAGGTATGTCTTTTTTTTTTTTTTTTTGCTGTACGCAGGCCTCTCACTGTTGTGGCCTCTCCCATTGCGGAGCACAGGCTCCGGACGCGCAGGTTCAGCAGCCATGGCTCACGGGCCTAGCTTCTCCACAGCATGTGGGATCTTCCCCAACTGGAGCAAGAACCCATGTCCCCTGCATCGGCAGGTGGACTCTCAACCACTGTGCCACCAGGAAATCCCCATAGGTATGAGTTTATAGCTATTTTCTATATATGCATAATTAAATAACACCAAAATAAATATTATTTGTCAACACTGAGGGTACTCTAAAATTTACTTTTGTTTAAGGGAAGTCTGTCCATTATATAAGTGTAAGAAACACTGAGCTAACATGCAAAGGATATTAATAGCTGAGAGCAACATTTGAATTGTACATGATTAGTACTCCCCAACATCTGTGTGTTACTATGAATTTTTCTTTAAGGCTTTATGTATTTGCATTCTAAGTTTATTCAATTTAACTTCATTGAGTCTACATCTATACTTGTACTAAAGCTTCTATTTTCAGCACTATAAATGATGAGATCTATAGTCTATTTAGGAAAAACAAAGGTCACTTCACACCCTTGTAAATGGTTTTAAAACATTCTGAACAGCAGAGAGCCTGCAATATCCTTCTCTTGGAGAGGTTGTTGGAGACAGGTGGAGAAAGCACCAGGATCCTTAATGATCCTTAGTCTCCAGCTCATCCTCCTTGTACCTGATGTAGTTATATGTTCAGTGTTCAGTGTTCAGTCTCAGAACATTCAACCCCTTTGCTTTATTTTGTGCATCTTCTGGGCTAATATTTGTTAGTTTACTTCATCTTCACTATCAAGCATGTGCAGTGGAAGATAGAATGAGACATCAAGTCAGGCTTTACAATTTTCCATGGAAATTCAGAGGTTACATTTAAGTTATTTGGACATCTTTGCTCACAAAATAAGTCATACTTTATGGGATTGAGTGCTGGGAATATCACTCTGCAATTTTCTAAGTCAAGCAAGGAGGCTTAATACTTTTTTATTTTATTCCTCTTTTTGGACTCTAAAGCACAAAATGGAATTCACAGAAGAGCAGAATATGAAATTTCATAAGACACATCAAAGAAGTAGGATGTAATCTTCACTGAAAAAGCATTTCTATTTCTGTAGGAATGAATCTGGCCATGAAAATAACATAATGTGTCACACAAATACACACACAAAAACACACACAATTATATGTACATATCTTATACGAGAAAACAGAATAATGCAGACATGTATACATTACATATATGTATTTCTATATATTTAAATCTTCCTTAGTTTTCTGAGCAATCATTAGAGTGTTATATTAATTAGAAGTTGCATAATGAACTTTGCCATTTATTAGCTTTGTTTTTTGTCTTGTGTTTAATTAAATAAAATCCTAAATATTTTGTAGGTAACCTCACATGGGTTTTAATAATGATTTAAGGTAAAGGTCCCAACTCCCCCTGCCTTTCTGCTTTCATGGTAATTAAATTTTGATACAGGTTTTATTGCAGAGTGAAATTCTTTGACTATGCTGTCACTGATCTACAGAGTATTAGTAGGATATTTGCTTAAAGATATTTTAAAAACTGAACTGTGGAAATAGCTTGTGCCATTGCTATGCCATCTTCTAGATAGGCTATCAGTATTGAAAATTCAAGATTAAATTATTCTGATTATGGTGAAATATTCCCAAGTAACAAGAAGCTGTGTATTTTGCATAGTGAGTTTGGAAGACCCATTGCAGACCCTTCCTCCCCATCTCCCTAGCATTGACCCCCAATCACACCACTTTATGGGTTTCTATATTCTGAGCTACTACTGGTTTTCAAGGAAAAATGTTATGAATATTGTCTCTCATGGTTTCAGTGTTGGTAGCAGGTAAATGTAGATGTTCTCCTATAAAATGCTTCTATAACTAATATTTTTAAAGATAACTACTAATATAAACTGATCTGAAGTAGTATTTGTCAATTTGGAAGTAAGAAGTTTTGCAGTCACCCTGCTAAACAGTCTACAGATCATTTTGGATGAAGTCATTTACAAATTAATGTGGCCCTCAACATTTCCTTCATCCTCCCCTAGTCCACCTATACACTTAATTTTTCCTATAATATTCACCTCCTTTTATTTTCTAAGCTAAAAGAATTTAGCTCTCCCCCTTCATAAACACTAATCTAAATAGACATTTCTCCAAAGAAGACATACAGATGGCCCAAAAGCACATAAAATGATGCTCAACATATCTAATTATTAGAGAAATGCAAATCAGAACTACAATGAGGTATCACCTCACACCAGTCAGAATGACCAACATCAAAAAAATAAATGCTGGAGAGGGTGTGAAGAAAAGGAAACCCTCCTACACTGTTGGTGGGAATGTAAATTGGTACAACCATTATGGAGTTTCATTAAAAAACTAAATATAGAACTACCGTATGATCCAGCAATCCTACTCCAGAGCATATATCTGGAGAAAGACATAATTTGAAAAGATACATGCACCACAATGTTCAATGCAGCACTATTTACAATAGCCAAGGCATGGAAACAACCTAAATGTCCATAGACAGAGGAGTGGATAAAGAAGATGTGGTACAGGTATACTATGATTACTCAGCCATTAAAAAAGAATGAAATAATGCCATTTGCAGCAACATGGATGGACCTAGAGATTGTCATACTGTCACCTCTGTCAGACAGAGTAAAACAAATATCATATGATATCACTCATATGTGGAATCTAAAACAATGGTACAAATGAACTTATTTGCAAAACAGAAATAGAGTCACAGATGTAGAAAACAAACTTATGGTTACCGAGGGGAAGAGTGGGAGGGATAAATTGGGAGATCAGGATTGACATATACACACCACTATACATAAAATAGATAACTAATAAGGACATACTATATAGCACAGGGAACTCTACTCAATGCTCTATAATGAACTATATGGGGTAAGAATCTGAAAAATAGTAGATATATGTATATGTATAACTGATTCACTTTGCTGTACACCTGAAACCAACACAACAATGTAAATCAACTCTACTCCAATAAAAATTATTTTTTAAATAGTGGGGAAAAAATAGATCTATTACACTCCACATACCCCCTCAATCTCATTGTTTTGCAGAATCAAGGCACACCTAAAGAGTGATAGGAAAAAAATATTTTTTTTAAGTAAAAACTTCTTCCTGATCTCTATGGGCAACATCCTGGATGTTAGACTATTTTCATACTGATTCAGAACAAATACATGAGGCCATATGTATTTTCATACTGATTCAGAACAAATACATGAGACCATATGTATTTACCTGTAATACTGGGGAGTCTGATTTGGTAAAAAAAACACAAGAATCCAGAAGTGTCTAAATCTAATGTCAATTCTGGGATAAATTGATCTCAAATTCCCACATTTTTCACATTTAAAACTTGAAGTAGGGTGACTTGGAGGCAGCCCATAAAAACCATAGTAAGTAATTCTGTAAGTATAATAGGAAAGAAACAAGAATGCAAAACAACGCCAAACTTATTTGATTTCATACTCCCAAAAATTTTTAAGATTTTCTTGTTATAGCTTTCTCAGATTCTTTTCTTTTAGAGAAAATTTAAGGTTAATGTGTTAAATAACACATGAAGAGCGATGAGAATAGGTGCCCAAGGTGCAAACTGCACATGACACAAATCACCTCATTTGGCATTTAAAGATCATTAAACAGCATCACCTCATAGCCACATCACACATTAAAGGTAAAAAGACATCCTAGGCTGTCTGAAATAAACCCATACATGTATACAGAAGGGTTGACAGCAGAATAAGGGAGGAAATGGGAGAAATGAAGGAGCACCTACATTTGCTGAGTGCCTTTCACAGGCTATGTGCTCTGTAATCCTCACCACAGCACCCCGTATTCACACCAGTCTTAGCACTGCTCACAGGAGTGGTGGTTGTTTACTTATCTGTCTTCGCCACTAGATTGTAAATTCACTGAGGATAAGATAAAATATTATTTAATATCTACTTGTGACAAAACATTACCTACAGTGACCAGCACAAAACAGGCAATCAATACAGATTTGTTGACTGAATGAATAAGGCCATGTTCTAACAATTAATATTCCCAGGAGATGAAGAAGGAGACAAAGGCTGAGAGCAATTAAGTAATTTACCCAGTAATTTACAGAGATCAGACAATTTAGTAAGTAGCTGAAAAGGGTACAAATCCAAGCCTGTTTGACTTCAGAGAACCAAGCTTTCTATGACACCATGCTGCTTCACAGAAACCAAAGTAGGACCAAGCCTCAGAGAAAGGTCTCAGATTTTTGATGGAAAGATGGCAGTAGGAGAAAAAAGTTATACATCCCTGCCTGAAACTGAAAAATTTCAGAGAAGTAAAAGTGGATAATATTTTCTGGGTATAGTCCACACTAGGATAAAATCAGAGCATCAGGGTGGAGAGATTCTTGTATTTTTGTCCTGGTAGCTTCTTCAATAATATCTTTTCCTCTCCAACTGCTCATGTTAGTTTCCTTTTCTTTGTTTCTCTTCTCCCTCTCTCATCACAGCTTCTTTCCTTGTGTGGTTCAAAATCCCAGGTAGACAACTCTATTCAAGAGTCAGAAGAAGCAGTCAAGAGGTCATGGATGATAGCACAGACTATGGAGTACAGCTGCCAAAGTTCCATCCCAACTCAGCCTTATTCTAACCAGGTGACATTGGGCAAATTATTTAATCTCTCACTGTCTCAGTTGCTTCATCTGGGGAATGAGGCTCTTAGTAATACAACCTAGCTATTGTTATAGGAACTAAAAGAGTTAACACATATCAGTTGCTTAGCACAGTATCTGACACAAGGTAGGAACTTAATTAAGGGTAGCTATTACCATGCTCTTATCCCTTAATTCAAGAGCAGAGCCAGCTGCATGCATACTACAGCCCATTAATCCCCAAATATATCTGTCATATTCCAGATTAAGATTGATTCATAGGATCCAACAGGAGCTCTTCTCTCAAAGGCAGCAGTGAAGTGTCTCTGGAAGTAAATGAAATAAATCTGAATCATTTCTTCTATCTTCTGATTTAAGTGGCCAGTGGTTTGGGACATTGGCAGGTGTAGTTGGGGGTCTTTTCCTCCATACAAATCACTACATGCAAAAGCCTCTCCTGTGTCTGGATAGAGAAACAAAAAGAACAGTCTTTCTTTGTTGTTCTCTGAGCATGTGCCTTTCTAATAGTATCACAAGTTCATTTCAATCCAAGAATGAATCCCCCCACCCTTCAATCTGGAGAGCTGAGGACTAGAGGTAAGGGAGAGTGCCAATAGACAGGAAACCAGCCACATTTATTTGGAGCCATTTTCTTAGCTATGAGTCATCATCAACTAGAGCAATGGTTAGGGCAGGAGAGGGGCTAGACTAACTAAACAGAAGCTAATTTTTCTAATGTAACAACATCCAGAGGTATGCAGTCCAGGCTTTGTGCAACTGCAATTCCAGTTATTGGGTTAAAGATCACAGAAGAATAAGTGAGGGAAAATGGCAGAGGACAGAAGGTTGTAAAAACAAGCAAGCACAACATATCTCCTAAAAGGGAACCCTCCTGCACTGTTGGTGGGAATGTAAATTGATAAAACCACTATGGAGAACAGTATGGATGTTCCTTAGAAAACTAAAAATAGAACTACCATATGACCCAGCAATCCCACTACTGGGTGTATACCCTGAGAAAATAATAATTCAAAAAGATACATGTACCACAATGTTCATTGAAGCACTATTTACAATAGCCAGGACATGGAAGCAACCTAAATGTCCATCGACAGGTGAATGGATAAAGAAGATATGACACATATATACAATGGAATATTACTCAGCCATAAAAAGGAATGAAATTGAGTTGTTAGTCATGAGGTGGATGGACCTAGAGACTGTCATACAGAGTGAAATAAGTCAGAAAGAGAAAAACAAATACCATATGCTAACACATATACATGGAATCTAAAAAAGTGGTATTGATGAACCTAGTGGAAGGGCAGGAATAAAGATGCAGATGTAGAGAATGGACTTGAGAACACAGAGTGGGAAGGGGAAGCTGGGACAAAGTGAGATAGTAGCATTGACATATATACACTACCAAATGTAAAATGGATGGCTAGTGGGAAGCAGCTGCATAGCACAGGGAGATCAGCTTGATGCTTTGTGATGAATTAGGGGAGTGGGGTAGGTAGGGTAGGAAGGAGGCTCAAGAGGGTGGGGGTATGGTGATATATGTATACATATAGCTAATACACTTTATTGTACAGCAGAAACTAACACAACATTGTAAAGCAATTATATTCCAATACAGATATAAAAAAATATTAGGTTTGGTCACATAATTATTGTTCATAATCAATTATGCTTACATATAAAAAAAATATAGTATATGATTCAACCTAATGTGGCATATGGCAACCACTAGCTGCAAGAGAGGCTGGGAGAAAGGGCGTTTATCTGGACCTATTGCCCCTCTGAACAGAATCAAAGTTCTGTTAATGAGTGAATGGCTAAACAAATATTAAGTAAGTAACTAGCAGTGTCTCCCATGTTCACCAAAGAGAAAGTCTGTATATTGAATGCATTTCCTAATCAGGATTTTTCTAAAATAGCCGAGACACTATGACTTAGGAGAACAATGATGAAATGTATTCCCTCAATGGAATAGAATAATCCTGCATTTTAGCAGAGCATGTGCCCAGAGGCAGGGTAAAAATAAATGAATTAATAAACACAAATATAAGCCTACAAAAGCAGAGTCCTATTACAGCAATGACTTGTGCTGCCAGCTTCCTATCCTTTCATCTCCACTTGCCAAAGATGGCTAATACAAACTTACCTTACTACTTGGGTTCCAAAGAAAAGATTCAAAAGATTCCCAAGGAAAGAGTGATAGTACTCAAAGAGAATCAACCTGCAATTATTTTTCAGCAACAACATAAAAGAAAATGCAGATTCCACTGAGTGAAAGAGAGAGAGAGAGGGAGGGAGGGAGACATGATGAGATTACATACAAGAGTTTTAGGGAAAGGCAAATGGGCAACACAGCAAAGAATAGCTGAAAGAGACAAAGAAAGGAATTCGAAAAATCACTGTAGAAAGGTAATAAGTAAGATGGATAATGGGATTTAGCAACTCACACAAAAGGATCATGGAAAAGGGAAGAAAGGCAATCGAACACAAATGATAGACATGAAAGTTATTTCATGAGATGAAACATAAAAATAATTGCTATGTATAAAAAACAGTCACAAAAACTAACTCTTTAAGAAATATTTCTACTTGAGGTAATATTGAGAACTATATTTCCTTAAAAAAATCTCAATACTAAAAAATTATAAATTCAGAATAAAATATGACTTTTTTAAAAAACTTATAAATATGGAGCTGAAGTAGCAAAACCATAAAGGAAATTCTCAAACACCAAAATAAGTAGATGATACAGAGAAGGAGAGAGAGAGATGTCTAAGCAATAAAAATGAAATAGAATGAGGGGTTTAAACTAGAATAAAGCTTCAGTTGTCCTGAAGTCATTGACAGGTATCTAGGATGGCAGAGTCTGAGTTTTAATGATCCAGAGGACAAATATAAGGTATTAGATATGAGAAAAGTGAAATTCTTTTAACTCCTGAATTAATTGGGAAAAAAGGAAATAAATAATAAAAGAGAAAATAGGACAATAGAAAACATAAATGAAACTATAGAAATAAATTTTAAAATATATCCACATTTGGCAAATGAACTGGTTTCATTTCTAGAGTCTACCTTATAAGAGATAAACCTAAAATACACAGAAAAAATTTAAAGTAATAGAAAAATATTATAGCAAAATATCTTTTAAAATAAATCTATATTAATCAGAAAAAAATGGACTGTAAAACAGAAAACATTCTTTAGGACAAGGAGGACTTGGCATAATGATAATAAGTGCAATTAATAAGAATGCATTGAAAAACATAGGTTCAAAATATATAAAGCTCTGTTAACACAAAAACATGAAAATATTGATAAGCTCACCTTCAAAGTGGGAAATTTCTACATATTTTCTCAGTAATTGATACAATAAGCTGACAAAAAATAAGCAACACAATTAGTAAACTGGATCCATGGATAATATGCCAAACTCTGTTCCCAAGAGAGGACTCATTTTCTCTCAAGCACTGGAATATTTCAGAAAATGAAACAGGTTGAGCCATGAAACTCATCTCAATATATATCAAAGAATTAATATACACAGTCCATGTTCTCTGATAGATGCAATTAAGTTGGAAATTAATTTTAAAAAGAAATCACTTTTAAAATATATATATAGAGAGAAATTAATGCATTCCTTAAAAACTCAGGGATTAAAGATGAAATCACAATATAATTAGAAAACACTTATAATTAAATGATACCAAATATGATACATATCCTATATAGTGGTATATAGCCAAAGTGGTACATAGAGTAAAAATTATAACCTTAATTACATCTATTAGAAAATGGAAATGAAAAATTAGACAGCAAAACACTAAGCTTAAGTTACAAAAAAACACAGAAAAACTTAAGGAAATAAGAGAGATAAAAGTAAAAATTAATGTTTTAAAGAAATATTGTTTGAAACATGGGAGACCAATGTTACTATTGAATATTTGAAGACACATAAAATACTCAATCTGTCAAAATTGATCATGAAAAATAGGATAGAAGGTAAAATTAAATATTAGAAAGGGAAAAGGGACATATTATAGATAGAGTAGGTATTCAAGCAAATAAGAATACTATGCACAATTTTATGCTATCCAAATTGAACATGCAACTGAAATTCACCACCTCCTAGAAAAATGGTACTTATAAAACTGAATGTAAGAAGAAATAAAAAACTTTAAAAGATCTCTAATCATTTTAAAATATAAAATGATAGTTCAGAATCTACACATACACACACACACACACACACACACACACACACACACACACACACACACACACACAAAGCCCAGACAGTTTCACAGATGAATTCTACCAAACATTAAAGAACAAATAATTCCCATCATAGAGAAACTCTTAAAGACAATAAAAATGAAAAAAAAAAAACCATTCCTTTTATGAAGTTAAAATTTTGTGACATTAACATAATCATAGTTTCAAAATCTAACTGGAAATAAAATTAAAATCCAGTATGATTACCATAGAAACACTAAAAGCTTACTTGAAATTAGTGGACATGAAGTTAAAGTGAAATCACCCCTCATGGTTTTGTGTTTTCCCAGCCACATTCAGTTTCAGGAATGCAGGTGCAAAGCATGTCGAGCGTTAAATTTAACCAGGCTGGTGGTTTTGCCAAACACACTGGAAGGAGCAAAAGGAGGAAAGGAGTTGAGAGCACATGAAAGGGAGTCATTATAATGACAGGTCACAGAATTTTTCTGAATAAGAAAGAAAGAATGTCAACATATGAGGGATGGTTAAAAAGGCCTAGGAGCAATGAACTGTAGTCCCTGATGGAAATTAAAAATTAACTTTATCCATAATCCTCACAAGTGGGAAAGGCAATATAATAATCACATTCATTCATGATGAACCTGAGACTCAGGTATGTTAATGGACTTTTCTAAAGTAAGTATAACCTGAATACTCTCGCTCAAGGTCACTTTCCTGGTCCTATTCCATTATTCTTCAGCCCTATCCTACACTGGCTTGCAGATCTTCCTGATCTTCCTAGTTATTGCTATTTCTCAGGGGTTAATTCTCCCCTAGGGTTAACTCAGGATTCCCACATCATCAGATATTGTTAAGGTTCAGACTTTATTGTTATTTTACCAGTGTTTTAAATTCTAATTTTACAAAATAAATATTTACTTTCAGAAGAGAAGAAACATCTTTTTAAAAAATAAAATTAGTTCTATTGCCATAAAATGTTAACTTCATAATGGATAAGAATGGAAATTGCAAGCCAACATTCTCAAAATCCATTCATATTCTATTACAATTTAATTTTCCTTCAATCTTTCTCCTCCATTCACAAGGTCATTTTGCTCCTTTCTGGAATGTTAAATTTTGAACACACTATTTACTACTGACAGTTTTGTTGTTTCTTGGTTCCGTATAGCTGTTTGACTAAAAGTGCCAAGAATTTTCTTCCCTAGGTGCCTATAAATCTCATCATAATGTCTATTTTTTTGGCAACCTTCCTCTGCCTTGCTAATCTTACCAAGAATTCCTTCAAGGTCATCAAACTTGAAATATGCATTTGTAATCACTATGTAATAAGATCTTAAGAAAGGGGGGACTTGTTTGGACATTTTTGTTTTTTTTACAAACTGACATTTATTCTTCTGCCAGTATCAATAAATAAGAACAGGTGCAATTTATGTGTGTGTCATCATTCAGAAAATTGATAAAAATGACTAGAGAGTTGTCTCTTAAGTAAACCAGTTATAATTTAGTGTCTGGGTCAGAAAATGTATAGTGGTTACATTGATTTATCTTCTACTGTTGTGTGCCAGCTTCTTTGTATCATCTGTTTCCTAAGTGTAACCTATCAACTTTGAGAGACACACTTTCAGGCTCAACAAAAACAGCAATGTGTTAACATCTTTGAGGGCGTTCATCAGATAGGTAAAAATCAAGAGTAAATTCCTTCCAATATTATGTTTCTAAAATATTATTGTAAAGGAACAAAAAGTGCTCTAGAGAAATAAAAGCAAAATACATTTATAATTGGAAAGCAGAATTCTGACTGTCCTCACTGTCCAACTGGAGGTCCTAAGAAGAATCTGTGTTTATAAAACACGGTTGTTATCTTGATATTTTCTCCTTTTTTTTATCACTCTTAAAAGGCCTTATTTGCTTCTTATTTTCATTTATCCTCCCTATTCCACCATATAATTTTTTCTTACACTTACTTACTTTTGATTTCTTAGTACTTTACTCTACTTGATTTTCTATACAATATTAAATCCCTACCAGTTCTGTAAAACTCATTTCATATTGCTTTAATGTGTGATTTTTCTCAAACCCCAGATGCAGTCAATGTGAAACACTGTGCCATGTGGAAATTCCAGTCTCTACATTTGTGTGTTTAAGACAACATAAATGCTTGCAGAGGCAGCTCCACTTTCATCTAGGAAAACAAGTTCATTGATCATTGTAAGGTGAGAGCAAAAGAGAAATAATCCATCAACTGTCTGCCAGTGGCTTTTCATAGTACCTCTCACTGTCAGGGAGTCAATGTTGGAGGGAGGGGTTGTCAAAGAGAGTGAGAATGGAGAATTGACAACTAATGTTCCTATGAAATTATTGCTGAAACAGAGGTAGAAAAATACTATCAAGCAAATGTTTCAAATAGGAGACAGCTGCACACAAGAGACAGCTCTGAGAGCTTTTGTCACAATAAAATGTATTTAAAAAGAGGAGAGTGTTTCTTAGAATTCTGAGCTTCTAGAGGGATCAAATCAAAGAGATCTGAAAAGCTGTGACTAAAGCAGAAAAGCAATTTGACATTGCCCAAGATTTACCAAAAAAATTTTTAACATATACGTTGTTTTGAAAATTCATTACCCTTCTTCTCTAACTCAGAAATGTATATGGTGTATTTAGGAGAAGACAAACGTTACAAGGTGAGAAGCAGCTGAGTGTAATCCCAACCAAACCACATGGCAGTTCCACAGTTTTGAGGAAGCATGAAATGATGTTGGTGAGCGAATCCCAATGTCCACTACAACCCTATATCTACAGATCATCTGCAGATGTATAGGAGTTTGGGGAAGTAAAGGGAACAGCAAGAGAAATCTTAGGGAAACGGGATGTCTACTTTGGGGAAATAATATATTTTGATGTCCCCTAAGCTTTACTTCCACTGAAGGGCATGCTCAAAAGAGACCATAGTGCTTAGATGGGTAATACTGGCAAGAATTCTGTTGCCAGGCAAGGTAGCATATGCCTTTGAGCAGTCCCTAAGGATACTGTTTATTTCTACCATTTGATGGGACCTGTGAGGGCCTGGAATATTACTGCTCCCTTTTGAGGGTGAAGTACATGAAAAATTAATCAAGGAGAATGCAGAAATTCTCCTGTCTAAATTGAGCTGATAATAGGTAGCAGTTTGTAGAGCTGTTCACTGGACACTGGACAAACATCCTTGAAAATATCAAAATAAATGGCATCCAGTGACTAACTTTGCAAACGAGTAGAAACACAAAATATCATGGAGAATTGTTTCCCAAAACTGCCTTTCACTAATGGATGTCCAGGAGATTAATTCTCTTCCAAAAATATTCATAGACCAAAGCGAGAACACCCCACCACACTTTCTACCCTCAGAAAGAGGTTGTCTAAAAACATATTCAAATGCACTTTTCAGGACCTGATGTAATTTTTATCTCCTCATGCTCTTATCTACCATTTCACAATAACTGAGTAACTCTATTTCATAGTAAAATGCTCCATAATATTTACTGGATCTTTTTATATGCCAGGCATCTTGCCAAGCATGCTACATGCCTTACATCATTTAAAGCTTGCAATGAACTTATAACTGAAATATTATTATCCCTATCTTATAAATAAAGAAACAAGACTTCCAGTCAAGATTGCATGGTAAATTCTCTGTGAGCTACATACACTTACACACACATGCACACATACACACATACACATAGGCAAACATTCATGCACATACACGTGCAGTAAACATACACATATTCAGCCAGCTGCTACTGATATTCCAAAAAGAGCTGAAAAAATTTAAAAAGAAACATTATAAATATGTAACCTTTCTAAAATACAAAATTAATACCTTTATATACCTGGAGGGTAACAGAAATAAAAAGCAGTAGTTAGAGGTAAAGACAACTTCTTGGGTTCCACATCTGAAAGTAGGCAATGAAATTTAACTCCTGAAGGGGATTGGAACTAAAATTACTCCCAAACATGGTGAGGTTCCAGAGCCAAATTCATTATTTAAAATAAGGTCCATTCTTTGAGAAGACAAAAAAAATTAATAAACCATTAGCCAGACTAATCAAGAAAAAAAGGGAGAAGACTCAAATAAACAGAATTAGAAACAAAAAAGGAGAAGTAAGAACTTACACCGCAGAAATACATAGGATCATGAGAGACTACTACAAGGAACTATATGCCAATAAAATGGACAACATGGAAGAAATGCACAAATTCTTAGATAAGGACAACCTCCCAAGACTGAGTGAGGAAGAAATAGAAAACATGAACAGACCAAACACAAGCACTGAAATTGAAACTGTGACTAAAATTCTTCCAACAAACAAAAGTCCAGGACAGATGGCATCATTGGTGAATTATATCAAACATTTAGAGAAGAGCTAACACTCACCCTTCTCAAACTCTTCCAAAATATCGCAGAGGGAGGAACACTCCCATACTCATTCTATGAGGTCACAACCACCCTGACACCAAAACGAGACAAAGATGTCACAAAAAAGAAAATTACAAGCCAATAACCCTGATGAATATAGATGTAAAAATCCTCAACAAAATACTAGCAAACAGAATCCAACAACACATTTAAAGGGTCATACACTATGATCAAGTGGGACTTATCCCAGGAATGCAAGGATTCATCAAACTATGCAAAGTAATCAATGTGATACACCATATTAACAAACTGAAGGACAAAAACCACATGATCATCTCAACAGATGCAGAAAAAGCTTTTCACAAAATTCAACACCCATTTATGACAAAAACCCTCCAGAAAGTGGGCATAAAGGGAACCTACTGCAACATAATAAAAGCCATATATGACAAACCCACAGCCAACATCATTCTCAATGGTGAAAAAGAGAAAGCATTTGTTCTAGGATTGGGAGCAATACACGGGTGCCCACTATCACCACTATTATTCAACATAGTTTTGGAAATTTTAGTCTCGGCAGTCAGAAAAGAAAAAGAATATAAATTGGAAAAGTAGAAGTAAAACTTTCACTGTCTGCAGATGACATGATACTATACATAGAAAATCCTAAAGATGCCATCAGAAAACTGCTAGAGCTAATCAATGAATTTGGTAAGGTAGCAGGATACAAAGTTAATGCACAGGAATCACTTGCATTCCTATACACTAACAAAGAAAAATCAGAAAGAGAAATTAAAGAAACACTCCAATTTACCATTGCAACAAAAAGAATAAAATACCTAGGAATAAACCGACCTGAGGAGACAAAAGACCTGTATGCAGAAAACTATAAGACACTGACGAAAGAAACCAAAGATGAAACAAACAGATGGAAAGATAAACTATGCTCTTGGACTAGAAGAGTCAACACTGTGAAAAAGACTATACTAGTCAAAGCAACTACAGATTCAATGCAATTCCTATCAAATGACCAATGACATTTTTCACAGAACTAGAACAAAAAAATTTACAATTTGTTTGGAAACACAAAAGACCCCAAATATCAAAAACAATCTTGAGAAAGAAAAACAGAGCAGGAGGAAGCAGGTTCCCTGATTTCAGACTATACTACAAAGCTACAGTAATCAATACAGTACAGTACTGGCACAAAAGCACAAATATAGATCAATGGAACAGGATAGAAAGCCCAGAGATAAACCCACACACATATGGTCACCTTATTTTTGACAAAGGAGGCAAGAATATACAATAGAGAAAAGACAGCCTCTTCAATAAGTGGTGCTGGGAAAACTGGACAGCTACATGTAAAATAATTAAATTACAACACTTCCTAACACTATACACAAAAATAAACTCAAAATGGATTAAAGACCTAAATGTAAGGTTAGACACTATAAAACTCTTAGAGGAAAACATAGGCAGAACACTCTTTGACATAAATCAATGCAAGATCTTTTTTGACCTACCTCCTAGAGTAATGGAAATAAATTCAAAAATAAACAAATGGGACCTAATGAAACTTAAAACCTTTTGCACAGCAAAGGAAACCCTAAACAAGACCAAAAGACCACCCTCAGAATGCGAGAAAATATTTGCAAATGAAGCAACTGACAAAGGATTAATCTCCAAAATCTATAAGCAGCACATGCAGCTCAATATCAAAAAAAAAAAAAACCCAATCCAAAAATGGGCAGAAGACCTAAATAGACATTTCTCCAAGAAGATATACAGATTGCCAACAAACACATGAAAGAATGCTCAACATCATTAATCATTAGAGAAATGCTAATCAAAACTCCAATGAGGGGCTTCCCTGGTGGCTCAGTGGTTGAGAGTCCGCCTGCTGATGCAGGGGACATAGGTTCATGCCCCGGTCCAGGAAGATCCCACATACCATGGAGTGGCTAGGCCCATGAGCCATGGTCGCTGAGCCTGCGCATCTGGAGCTTGTGCTCCACAACAGGAGAGACCACAACAGTGAGAGACCCACGTACCACACACACAAAAAAAAAAAACATTACAATGAGATATCATCTCACACTGGTCAGAATGGCCATCATCAAAAAATCTAGAAACAATAAATGCTGGAGAGGATGTGGAGAAAAGGGAACACTCTTGCACTGCTGGTGGGAATGTAAATTGATACAGCCACTATGGAAAACAGTATGAGGTTCCTTAAAAAACTACAAATAGAACTACCATATGACCCAGCAATCCCACTACTGGGCATATACTCTGAGAAAACCATAATTCAAAAAGAGTTATATACCAAAATGTTCATTGCAGCTCTATTTACAATAGCCAGGAGATGGAAGCAACGTAAGTGTCCATCATCAGATGAATGGATAAAGAAGATGTGCACATATATACAATGGAATATTACTCAGCCATAAAAAGAAATGAAATTGAGTTATTTGTAGTGAGGTGGATGGACCTAGAATCTGTCATACAGAGTGAAGTAAGTAAGAAAGAGAAAAACAAATACCATATGCTAACACATATATATGGAATCTAAGGGGGAAAAAAAGTCATGAAGAACCTAGGGGTAAGATGGGAATAAAGACACAGACCTACTAGAGAATGGAATTAAGGATATGGGGAGGGGGAAGGGTAAGCTGTGACAAAGTGAGAGAGTGTCATGGACATATATACATTACCAAACGTAAAATAGGTAGCTAGTGGGAAACAGTCGCATGGCACAGGGAGATCAGCTTGGTGCTTTGTGACCACCTAGAGGGGTGGGATAGGGAGGGTGAGAGGGAGGGAGACACAAGAGGGAAGAGATATGGGAACATATGTATATGTATAACTGATTCACTTTGTTATAAAGCAGAAACTAACACACCATTGTAAAGCAATTATACTCCATTGAAGATTAAAAAAAAAAAGTCCAATCCAAAAATGGGAGAAGACCTAAATAGACATTTCACCAAAGAAGACATACAGATGGCCAAGAGACACATGAAAAGATGCTCAACATCACTAATCATCAGCAAAATGCAAATCAAAACTACAATCAGGTATCACCTCACACTGGTCAAAATGGCCATCATCAAAAAATCTACAAACAATAAATGCTGGAAAGGGTGTGGATAAAAGGGAACCTCCTGCGTGGTGCATGGAAATGTAAATTGATACAACCACTATGGAGAAGAGTATGGAGGTTCCTTAAAAAACTGAAAATAGAGCTACCATATGACCTAGCAGTCCCACTACTGGGCATATACCCTGAAAAAAACATAATTCAAAAAGATACATGTACCACAATGTTCATTGCAGCATTATTTACAGTAGTCAGGACATAGAAGCAACCTAAATGCCCATTGACCGAAGAATAGGTAAAGAAGATGTGGCACATATCTATATTGGAATATTACTCTGCCATAAAAAGGAACGACATTTAGTGATTTGTAATGAGGTAGATAGACATAGAGTCTGTCACACAGAGTGAAATAAGTCAGAAAGAGAAATACCGTATGCTAACACACAAATATGGAATCTGAAAAACAGTACTGATGAACCTAGCGGCAGGGCAGGAATAAAGATGCAGACGGAGAAAGGACTTGAGGACACAGATGGGGAAGGGGAAGCTGGGACAAAGTGAGAGAGTAGCATTGACATATATACACTACCAAATGTAAAATAGACAGCTAGTGGGAAGCTGCTGCATAGCACAGGGAGATCAGCTTGGTGCTTTGTGACCACCTAGAGGGGTGAGATAGGGAGGGTGGGAGGGAGGCTCAAGAGGGAGGGGATATGGGGATGTATATATACATATAGCTGATTCACTTTGTTTGTTTTACAGTAGAAACTAACAACATTGTGAAGCAATTATACTCCAATAAAGATATATTTTTTTAAAATAGGGGTCCAGTATAAATCTACCAGACTGGTAAAAGAGGACCATAAAAACAGACCATTGTCACAGAAGAAAATGTAGATACAAGTTACATTTTGACAGAAATATAAGAGAAAAAATGCCTACCAAGAACCTGGGCTTAGTTGCCTAGTGGTTCAGTGACTATTCTGTGATATGCATTATAACTACAGGGGCCAAGAGCTTGGTACGTATAAAACATAGTTCTAAAACTGGAAGTCTCAGAGTGATGACTGGTGAAAATAAATAAAAACCTGAATATGAGGTGGGGGGAAAGAATAACAAGTAGGAAACTAAAACAGAGTGATGGACTTAAACCCAAACAGATCCATAAGTATACTAAATTTTAATACAATAAACACTTCAAATAGAAGGCACAGATTTTCAGAATGGATTTTTTAAAAACCCAACTACATACTGTTTACAAGAAACTTATCTTAAGTATAAAGACACAGATGGGTTAAAAGAAAAAATGGAAATACATATACTATTAAAACACTATTCAAAATAAAACTTGTATGATTCAATTAATACAGGCAGGGGAGACTTTAAAACAAAGAATATATTTTCCTCAAGATGGCAGAGTAGAAGGACTTGCTCTCACTCCCTCTTGTGAGAATACCGGAATCACAACTAACTGCTGAACAGTCATCAACAAGAAGACACTGGAACTCACCAAAACAGATACCCCACATCCAAATACAAAGGAGAAGCCACAGTGGGATGGTAGGAGGGGTGCAATCACAATAAAATCAAATCCCATAACTGCTGCGTGGGTGACTCACAAACTGGAGAACACTTATACCACAGATGTCCACCCACTGGAGTAATGTTCTGAGCCGTACATCAGGCTTCTGAACCTGGGGCTCCTGAAATGGGCAGAGGAATTCCTAGAGAATCAGACTTTGAAGCCTAGTGGATTTGATTGCAGGACTTCGACAGGACTGGGGGAAACAGAGACTCCACACTTGGAGGGCACACACAAAGTAGTATGTGCATCGGGACCCAGGGGAAGGAGCAGTGATCCCATAGGAGACTGAACCAGACCTACCTGCTAGTGTTGCAGGGTCTCCTGCACAGGCAGGGGGTGACTCTGTCTCACCTTGAGGACAAGAACACTGGCAGCAGAAGTTCTGGGAAGTACTCCTTTGTGTGAGCCACCCCAGAATCTGCCATTAGCCCCACCCAAGAACACGGGTAGGCTCCAGTGTTGGGTTGCCTCAAGCCAAACAACCAACAGGGAGGGAACCCAGCCTCACCCATCAGCAGTCAAGCGGATTAAAGTTTTACTGATCTCTTCCCACCAGAACAACAGCCAGCTCTACCAACCACCAGGTCCTCCCATTAGGAAACTTGCACAAGCCTCTTAGATAGCCTCATCCAACAGAGAGCAGACAGCAGAAGCAAGAAGAACTACAATTTTGCAGCCTGTGGAACAAAAACCACATTTACAAAAAGATAGACAAGATGAAAAGGTAGAGGGCTATGTATCAGATGAAGGAACAAGATAAAACTCCAGAAAAACAACTAAACAAAGTGGAGATAGACAACCTACCAGAAAAAGAATTCAGAATAATGATAGTGAAGATGATCCAGGATCTTGGAAAAAGAATGGAGGCAAAGATCAAGAAGATGCAAAAAAATGTTTAACAAAAATCTAGAAGAATTAAAGAACAAACAAACAGAGATGAACAATACAATAACTGAAATGAAAAATACACTACAAGAATCAATAGCCGAATAACTGAGGTAGAAGAACGGATAAGTGACCTGGAAGACAGAATGATGGAATTCACTGCTGTGGAACAGAATAAAGAAAAAAGAATAAAAAGAAATGAAGACAGACTAAGAGACCTCTGGGACAACATTAAACAAAACAACATTTGCATTATACTGGTCCCAGAAGAAGAGAGAGAGAAAGGACCTGAGAAAATATTTGAAGAGATTATAGTCAAAAAATTCCCTAACATGGGAAATGAAATAGCCACCCAAGTCCAGGAAGCTCAGAGAGTCCCATACAGGGTAAACCTAAGGAGAAACACGCCAAGACACATAGTAATCAAATTGGCAAAAATTAAAGGCAAAGAAAAATTATTGAAAGCAGCATGGAAAAAATGACAAAAAATGTACAAGGGAACTCCCATAAGGTTAATAGCTGATTTCTCAGCAGAAACCCAACAAGCCAGAAGGGAATGTCATGATATGCTTAAAGTGATGAAAGGGAAGAATGTACAACCAAGATTACTCTACCAGGCAAGTATCTCATTCAGATTCAATGGAGAAATCAAAAACCTTACAGACAAGCAAAAGCTAAGAGAAATCAGCACCACCAAACCAGCTCTACAACAAATGCCAAAGGAACTTCTCTAAGTGGGAAACAAAACAGAAGAAAAGGACCTACAAAAACAAACCCAAAACAATTAAGAAAATGGAAATAGGGACATACATATCAATAATTACCTTAAACCTGAATGGATTAAATGCTCCAACCAAATGATGCAGGCTTGCTGAATGGATACAAAAACAAGACCCATATATATGCTGTCTAAAAGAGACCCACTTCAGACCTAGGGACACATACACACTGAAAGTGAGGGGTTGGAAAAAGATATTCCATGCAAATGGAAGTCTAAAGAAAGCTGGAGTAGCAATACTCATATCAGGTAAAATAGATTTTAAAATAAAGAATGTTACAAGAGACAAGGAACGACACTACATAATGATCAAGGGATCAATCAAAGAAGCAGATATAACAATTATAAATATAAATGCACCCAACATAGGAGCACCTGAATATATAAGGCAACTGCTGAAAGCTCTAAAAGAGGAAATTGACAGTAACACAATAATAGTGGGGGACTTTAACACCTCACTTACACCAATGGACAGATCACCCAAAATGAAAATAAATAAGGAAACAAAAGCTTTATATGACACAATAGACCAGATAGATTTAAGTGATATTTATAGGACATTCCATTCAAAAACAGCAGATTACACTTTCTCCTCAAGTTTGCATGGAACATTCTCCAGGATAGATCACATCTTGGGTCACAAATCAAGCCTCAGTAAGTTTAAGAAAATTGAAATCATATCAAGCATCTTTTCTGACCAGACGTGATGAGATTAGAAATCAATTACAGAGAAAATACCCCATAAAATACACAAACATATGGAGGCTAAACAACACGTTCCTAACTAACAAAGAGATCACTGAAGAAATAAAAGAGGAAATCAAAAGATACCTAGACATAAATGACAATGAAAACACTATGATTCAAAACCTATGGGATGCAGCAAAAGCAGTTCTAAGAGGGAAATTTATAGCTGTACAAACCTACCTCAAGAAAGAAGAAAAATCTCAAATAAACAATCTAACCTTACACCTAAAGGAACTAAAGAAGGAAGAACAAAGAAAACCAAAACTTAGCAGAAGGAAAGAAATCATAAAGATCAGAGCAGAAATAAATGAAATAGAAACAAAGAAAACAGTAGCAAAGATCAAAAAAACTAAAAGCTGGTTCTTTGAAAAGATAAACAAAATTGATAAACCGTTAGCCAGATTCATCAAGCAAAAGAGAGAGAGGCTCAAATCAATAAAATTAGAAATGAAAATGGAGAAGTGACAACAGACACCACAGTAATACAAAGCATCCTAAGAGACTACTACAAGGAACTCTATGCCAATAAAATGGACAAACTAGAAGAAATGGATAAATTCTTAGAAAGGTATAACCTTCCAAGGCTGAAGCAGGAATAAGTAGAAAATATGAACAGACCAATCACAAGTAATGAAATTGGAACTGTGATTAAAAATCTTCCAACAGGGCTTCCCTGGTGGTGCAGTGATGGAGAATCTTCCTGCTGATGCAGGGGACACGGGTTTGTGCCCCGGTCCGGGAAGATCCCACATGCCACGGAGCAGCTGGGCCCATGAACCATGGCCGCTGAGCCTGCATTTCCAGAGCCTTTACTCCACAATGGGAGAGGCCACAACAGTGAGAGGTCCGCATACCACAAAAAAAAAAAAAAAAAAAATCTTCCAACAAACAAAAGTCCAGAACCAGATGGTGTCACAGGTGAAATCTACCAAACCTTTAAAGAAGAGCTAACACCCACCCTTCTCAAACTCTTCCAAAAAATTGCAGAGGAAGGAATACTCCCAAACTCTATCTTTGAAGTCACCTTCACCCTGATACCATAACCACACAAAGATAGTACAAAAAAAGACAATTACAGACCAGTATCACTGATGAATATAGATGCAAAAATCCTCAACAAAATACTAGCATACAGAAACCCACAACACATTAAAAAGATCATACACCATGATCAAGTGGGATTTATCCCACGGATGCAAGGATTCTTCACTATATGCAAATCAATCAATGTGATATACCATATTAACAAACTGAAGAAGAAAAAACATATCATCTTAATAGATGCAGAAAAAGCTTTTGACAAAATACAACACCCATTTATGATAAAAACTCCCCAGAATGTGGGCATAGAGGGAACCAACCTCAACATAATACAGGCCATATATGACAAACCCACAGGAAACATCATTCTCAATGGTGAAAAAATGAAAGCATTTCCTCTAAATCAGGAACAAGACAAGGATGTCCACTCTCACCACAATTATTCAACATAGTTTTGGAAGCCCTAAACACGGCAATCACAGAAGAAAAAGAAATAAAAGGAATACAAATTGGAAAAGAAGAAGTAAAACTGTCACTGTTTGCAGATGACATGATTCTATACATACAGAATCCTGAATATGCACCAGAAAACTACTAAAGCTAATCAATGAATTTGGTAAAGTTGCCAGATTCAAAATTAATGCACAGAAATCTCTTGTATTCCTATACACTATTGATGAAAAATCTGAAAGAGAAATTAAGGAAACACTCGCATTTACCATCGCAACAAAAATAATAAAATACCTAGGAATGAACCTACCTAGGGAGACAAAAGACCTGTATGCCAAAAACTATAAGACACTGGTGAAAGAAATTAAAGATGACACCAACAGATGGAGAGTTATACCATGTTCTTGGATTGGAAGAATCAATATTGTGAAAATGACTCTACTACCCAAAGCAATCTACAGATTGAATGCAATCCCTATCAAATTACCAATGGTAGTTTTTACAGAACTAGAACAAAAAACCTTAAAATTTGTATGGAGACACAAAATACCCCGAATAGCCAAGGCAATCTTGAGGGAAAAAAGCAGAGCTGGAGGAATCAGACTCCCTGACTTCAGACTATATTACAAAGATACAGTAATCAAGACAATATTGTATTGGCACAAAAACAGAAATATAGATCAATGGAACAAGATAGAAAGTCCAGAGATAAACCGACACACCTATGGTCAACTAATGCATGACAAAGGAGGCAAGGATATACAATGGAGAAAAGACAGCCTCTTCAATAAGTGGTGCTGGGAAAACTGGGCAGCTACATGTAAAAGAATGAAATTAGAACACGCCTTAACACCATACACAAAAATAAACTCAAAATGGATTAGAGACCTAAATGTAAGATCAGACAGTATAAAACTCTTAGAGGAAAACATAGGAAGAACACTCTTTGACATAAATCACAGCAAGATGTTTTTTGATCCACCTCCTAGAGTAATGGAAGTAAAAACAAAAATAAACAAATGGGACCTAATGAAATTTAAAAGCTTTTGCACAGCAAAGGAAACCATAATTGAGACGAAAAGACAACCCTCAGAATGGGAGAAAATATTTGCAAATGAATCAATGGACAAAGGTTTTATCTCCAAAATATATAAACAGCTCATGTAGCTCAATATTAAAAAACAAACAACCCAATCAAAAAATGGACAGAAGACCTAAATAGACATTTTTCCAAAGAAGACATACAGATGGCCAAGAAGCACAGGAAAATCTGCTCAGCATCACTAATTATTAGAGAAATGCAAATCAAAACTACAATGAGCTATCACCTCACACCAGTTAGAATGGGAGTCATCAGAAAATCTACAAACAACAAATGCTGGAGAGGGTGTGGAGAAAAGGGAACCCTCTTGCACTGTTGGTGGGAATGTAAATTGATACAGCCACTATGGAGAACAGTATGGAGGTTCCTTAAAAAACTAAAAATAGAATTACCATATGACCCAGCAATCCCACTATGGGCATATACTCTGAGAAAACCATAATTCAAAAAGACACATGAACCCCAATATTCAATGCAGCACTGTTTGCAATAAACAGGTCATGGAAGCAACCTAAATGTTCATCAACAGACAAATGGATAAAGAAGATGTGGTATATATATACAATGGAATATTACTCAGCCATAAGAAAGAATGAAATTGGGTCATTTGTAGAAATGTGGATGGATCTAGAGACTGTCATACAGAGTGAAGTAAGTCAGAAAGAGAAAAACAAATATCATATATTAACACATATATGTGCAACTTTGAAATATGGTACAGATCAACTGGTTTGCAGGACAGAAGTTGAGACACAGATGTAGAGAACAAATGTATGGTCACCAAGGGGGGAAAGTGGTGGGGGGTGGTGGTGGTGGTGTGATGAATTGCGATATTGGGATTAACGTGTATACACTGATGTGTATAAAATGGATGACTAACAAGAACCTGCTGTATAAAAATATAAATAGGGCTTCCCTGGTGGCGCAGTGGTTGAGAGTCTGCCTGCCAATGCGGGGGGCACAGGTTTGTGCCCCGGTCTGGGATGATCCCACATGCCGTGGAGTGGCTGGGCCCATGAGTCATGGCCGCTGGGCCTGAGCATCCGGAGCCTGTGCTCCGCGGTGGGAGAGGCCATAGCGGTGAGAGGCCCATGTACCGCAAAAATAAATAAATTAATTAATTTAATTAAATTAAAAAACTCAAAAGAAAATTTAAAAACTCCCCCCCCACAAAAAAAACAAAGAATATCTCCCAAGACGAGGAAAGGCATTTCATAATAATAAAATGGTTAATTTATGAAAAAAACAGCAATTCTTAATGCATAAGAACCTAAAACAGCACATCAACGTAAATGAAACAAAAATTAACAAATCTAAAAGGAGAAAAAGATAGATCCACAATCATTGTTGGAGACTTTAATATTCCTCTATTAATGATTGATAGAACAGCTAGACCAAACAATCCATACAAATTTAAAGAAAATTTTGAATAACACTCTCAACAAACTTGTCCTAATCAAATAATAATGCAACACGCCCAGCAGGTACGGGATTCAGAATCTTCTCAAGTGCCCATAGAATATTCACCAAGACAGACCATATGATGAGCCACAAAATAAGCCTCAAAAATTCTCAAAGTATTGAAATCATACCAAGTATTTTTGACCACAAGGAGTTTAAATAGAACTCATCAGCAATAATGTATCTAGAAAATCTCCAAATACTTGGAAACTAAGCATACACTTCTTAATAACCTAGAGGTCAGCAAAGAAATCACAAGTGAAGTTAGAAAATATTTTGAATGTAATAATAGCAAAATCACAATATGTCAAATTTTGTGAGATGCCACTTATGGTATCACCTTAAGAAGATATAGAAAAAAGATTAAAGTTACCTAAGGAAATAGAAGGAATAAAATAATGAAATAGATAAAAGTATTTTTAAAAATAATAAAGATCAATAAAATAGAAAACAAAAAAGAAAGAATCAACAAAATTTGGCTCTTTGAAAAGATTGTAAAATTGACAAATCTCTAGCAATTTTGATCAGGTTTAAAAAAAGAGAGAGAGAATCACAAACTACCAATATAAAGAATAAAAACTGGTACATCAACACAGATATTATAGCCATTAAAAAGATAATAAGGAACTATAATTAACACCTTTAGGCCAATGCATTTGATGAAGTAGATTAAATGGACAAGTTCATTGACTTACACAACTCATCAAAATTAAAACAAGAAGAAATAGACAGCCTATATAGCATTTTCTTTGATAAAGAAATTCAATCAATCATTTTAAAACTTCCTGAAAAGAAAACTCCTGTCCAGATGGCTTCTATGAATTCTATCAAACATTAAAGGAAACAAATACCAATACCACCACACACTTTCAGAAAATAGAGGAAAAGGAAACACTTCTCAACCTGCTTTGAAACCAATAATACTCTAAAATCAAAACTTGACAATGACATTACAGGGAAAGAACATGACCGTCAAATATCTTTCATAAACATAACTGTGAAATACTTAAAATATTAGCAAATCAAACCAACAGTATGTTGAAAAGATAGTAAAATAAGAAAAGGGGGATTAATTCCAATAATACAAAGGGAAGAACTACATAATCTCAATAAATGCAATAGAAGAATTAGTCAAAATCCAGCATTAAGTCTTTTTTAAAAAAAAACTCAGAAAACTAGAAATAAAAGGAAATATTCTCAATTTGATAGGAGACTTCTACAAAAAATCTACAGCAAACTTCACAGCATTAAAATATTAAACACTGTCACTAAGTTCACACACACACAAAAAGCCCAGCATGTCTGTTCTCACCACTTCTTTTCCCACTGTACTGGAGTTCTAGCTGATACAGTAAGGGAACAAACTTAAATAACAGTAATGAAAATTGCAAAAGAAAAAGTAAAACTGTCATTATTTGCAAATTAAATAAATTATACCTAATAAATTCATAGGAGTCTATCAAAAAAAGTATTAGATCTCATACATGAATTCTATCAAGTCTTAGGTACAAGGTTAACATACAAATTATATTTGTTTATGCCAACCACAAACAATGGAGATTTAAATAGTTTTAAATCAGTACATTTTGCAGTAGCAGGAAAAAATCCAAAACAGCTGGCAATAAACAAAAAAAAGACATAGAAGATCACTATATAGAAAACTATAGAACATTACAGAATATTCTGAAAGAAATTGCAGAAACCCTAAATAAATAAGAAGGTATACCATAGCAATAGGTTAGAAGACTCACTATTATAAAGATATTTTTGTCCGAATATTGATTTATAGATTCAACACAATTCCAGTCAAAATCCTAACAGGTTTTATGTAAAAATTGGCAAGCCAATACTAAAATTTATATAGATATACAAAGAACCTAGAGTAAACAAATCAATCTTGAGAAAAAAGAACAAAGTTGAAGAAAATACACTGCTTGATTCTAATAGTTACTACAAAACTACAGTAAGTAAGATGGTGTCATATAGACATAAAGGTAGGAAAATAGAATAGAACAGAATAGAATCCAGAAGTACATGGGAAAGGTAGCAAAGAATATCTTAAATCAAACCTAAATAGCACTAAACATAGAAAAATCATAACTGTACTTTGGGAAAATTAAGCTTCTGTTCATCAACAGACATTGTTAAGAAAAAAGAAAAGAAAAGAAAAGAAATATTGGGAGAAAATATCCACAATATATACATTCAACAACATAACTTTTACAAATCAATAACACAAAAGACTGACAAATCAATTAGAAATGGGCAAAAGAATCCAGAAAGGTACTTAAAAAAAACTAGACCTACAAATAAAAGATGATATTCAAATAAAAATGTTTCATATCATAGGTCACAAGTGAAATATAAATTAAAACCATGAGATACCACTACACACCCACTAGAATGGTTACCATTAAAATGACTAGAACAAAAGGATGTGAAGCAATTAGATCTAATGGATCTAATGATACAATCACTTTGGAAAATGATAGCAGGTTTTCAGATACACTTATGATCTAGCAATTCCACTCTTGGTTATTTACCAAAAAATTGAAAACTTAGGTCCATAAACATCTTAATTGCTGCTTTATTTATAATAGCAAAAGGCAGGGGTGGTATCTATCAACAAGAGAATGTGTGGTGTCCTGAAATCCAAGTGAAGAAAATATTTCAAGAAGTAGTAATAAATTGTATCAAATTCTAATGCTCCAAGTAATATGAGAACTGAATTGACCACTAGATTTAGATAAGTCATTGAAACCTAAATAGTATTGAATAACTTATAATTAAATACAATTTTTAAAAGTTATTTTGTTTAGTGTCAAATATTTCAATTAGAATTGCATCACAATCTATTTTCCATTTTTCTGCCTTATAACTTCATTTCAATACAAGTTTGGGGAACAAAAAGGGTATAGTGTTCTTCCTAAAATTAGCTAATCTATTCTTTTAGAGTTTCCATAATAATCAATCCATTTATATCATATTATTTTAATATCCTTAATAGTCAATATTTGCACAAAAAATTAGCAGCTTTCACAATCAATAATTTTTACATTTCTCTGTTGCATTAATAAGTTTACACTTATACTCCCAAGTCACTCATGGAAATTTTAAGATATAAAGCATAAGGGAGATTTTTGCATTTCATTATAGATATATGCTTACTTATATTTGAAAGTGAAATTTTCAGATGATAAAAATCCAAATGAAGTTCTTTGATCCCTTACCGATATTGGTATGCTGATGAGATAAGATGATAACTTGCATGAGCACATAAACATGCCAGAAATTACTTTTAAATGGACATTTAGTTCTCTGACTTTCCTACAAGCAAGTATAAAAAATATGATACCTGGATGGAGAGTTGGTTGGGGCCAGTCTGTGGAAGACCTGAAATGTCATTACAGAAACTTGATCTAAAGCATCGAGTGAGTGGTTAACCTGGATGACATTTAAATACCTCTAACTTTGAATGTTTATAGCTCTGTAGTTCTAAGATTATTTCTCCTGGAATCATTATTCACAAGAGAAAGATGGTGTATCAGTTCCAGCAAAATTTCAGTAAACACTTAAGGAAACCATTCACCAAGTATTGCCTCCTTTAGAATAGTCTCCAAAACATTTGAAAGTGAAAAGTTGCAATTCTTGCCCTCAGTACTAAAGAAATCGGACTAAAAGGGTAAATAAGAAAGTCGATGACTTTATAATAATTTTGTGGTTGGTTTTGTCCCATGTGTTTGAGCCATGCATATTGTAAAAGAATTAGTATACTACAAAGTTGATTTCTCTCACAATTCTTAGTCATCTTCCCTCCATCCAGGGCCTGGCTCCTGCCTTCTGGAAATTGAAGCTCCTGTAAGCTCAAGACAAACCCAAATACACAGGATCTGTGTTGATCAGGGAAGCCCAGAGGCCCAGTTGTACTACATGGAACATTAAAGTGCAGCCCTCGACTAGGATCCAGAAGAACTATATCTTAGTCCTGATAAATATTTGTTGCAATAGAAAAGAATAGTCTCTGAACTTCCATTTATTTGAACATTTTTTCACACCTTCTCTTATATGTCTCTACTTCCCACAGGACTTTGAGTTCCTTGAAGATAAGAATCATGTTTATTTCATCACTTTCCCTCATATCTTAGAACAATGTATGCCTGGTTCTTTGCCTGGAAATGGAGTAGTGAACATAAAAGATATTTACCTCCCAACATGTAAGTAACAGTAATAACACATGATAAATGTTCGTAAGTTACTAACAATGTGTCACCAAAGCACAAAGATTCACCAGGGTCAGTGCACCTTATCCCTGAAAATTAACCTAGCATCTAAAATGGAGTTAAGGGACCCTTCTTTAAATCCCCTACATTTCTCTGGCCTATCTATATCAATGATTTTACTAAATTTTATTGGAATTATCTCTTTATGGTTCCTTTTTCTATGTATTCTTGTAAGGCAGGGGCTGTTTTTAGTTTCTGTATCACCCAGCGTGTATCACAAGATCTGACACTTTGTAGGTACTCAAAAATACTTGCTTAGCAACAAGTTTATCATTTGTTGATTCCCAAGAAGAGAATCAACTTCTTTTTACATATGAAGTACCTGCAGGACATCCAAGTGATGATACTAAGTAGACATTGAGAAACACAGCATAAAAGAACATAATGGGTTCAGAAGTCAAGTAAAAATTGAAATCATAAAATTTGAAAAGAAAAAATTACCATGTAATCTTTCTATGGTTATTTTCAAATTCTACATTATACAGTACCTATGTAATTCCTGCCTTGATGACTTTCACTTGGTTTGTTGATTGGCTATTTGATACTTCAATATTCAGCTTTCTCTGTGTGTCCTACTGAGTTATATGCTTTCGCATTTATTTTACAAAAATTGGCTCCTATGTAAACTTTTTCCTTTAAAATAAAATCCCCCCTACTCAGCTGGTGTAGATCTAACTCATCCTTACCAATGGTTACATAATGTTTAATGGTATGTTATTCATTAGAGTAAATGACTAAACTGTGAAAATGAAGAGATTTTAAAACATCAATGACAAAAGCAAAACAAAACAAAAAACCCATAAAGTTTCTCTTTCATCTAACAGTTCCAGCCAGTTGCTCCCTGTCCACGCCCAGGGTCCTTTGTTTCATACAGTTGTTCAGGGGTCCGGGTTGATGGCGGTTCTCCTATCCTCAACATCTAGCATCCAAGGTTGCTCTAGTCATTTCTATTTCCACCCTGAGTGGAGAAACAAGCATGAAGGAACACATGTGGGAGGTGTATGGGTCAGCCTGGGAATTGCACAGGTCATTTGCAGTCACATTCCATTGACAAGAAATGATTTACAAGACCACACCTAGCTGCAAGGAGGCCTTGGAAGACCCTGGCCAGGCAGCCACATCCATCTCAGCTGTGACTTGATTTGTATAGAAAGAGAGGATAAACTTTGGTGGACAACTTGCACTTTCAGCTTCAATATGGACTTACCAAAATGTCTTCAACCTTACCCCGGATGACGGGTCTTTAATTTATGTCTTATTTATCCTTACTTACTAGTGTTTTATTTACAAGGACTCCAAGGAATGGAAGTATGACTTAATAAATGTGGTCACATTGCTTTCCCAAGTGTGTTGTAATATTCCACATTTCCACTAGTGTTGTATGTGACAGGGCTCTCTTCCCCCACCATATTTGCTCCAGCAGGAGATGTAGTCATTCATTATTCCATTGCCATTCTATTGAGTGGCAAAAAATAAAGTAATAGCTCATTGTTAACTTTAATTTACAGTATCCTGACCACTATAAAACTTTAGTCTCTATTATATATTTACTGATCATTTGGATGACTTTTTTTCTGAATTGGTTCTTTATATCCTTTACCTATGAGTTATTTGTCTTTCTGTTATCCATTTTATCTTGCTGACGTTATATTTTAAAAAATACAAAGAGATTTGATAGCCATGAAAATATGTATTTGTAGATTTATCTCTTCCCCCAATCTTCTCTCTATTTCATGAAAATCATAGACATTAATATATTCTAAAGAGTAATGTTTCAAATGCATCAGAATGTTTCCATGATCCTTTATAAATCTGAATATACAATCCTGCACTTAACCTGTTCTTTAAGAATAATGAATAATCTGGGCTTTCCTGGTGGCGCAGTGGTTGAGAGTCCACCTGCCGATCCAGGGGACGCGGATTCATGCCCTGGTCCGGGAAGATCCCACATGCAGCGGAGAGGCTAGGCCCATGAGCTATGGCCGCTGAGCCGGTGCGTCAGGAGCCTGTGCTCTGCAACAGGAGAGGCCACAACAGTGAGAGAGGCCCGTGTACTGCAAAAAAAAAAAAAAAAAAAAAAAAAAAAAGAATAATCAATATTGCATGCTGATATTTTATTTAACAGTTTTAAAATACCTCCACAAAAGGTAGGCATCAACAAGCCTTCTTTAGTCAAGAAGCACACAATCCAAGGCCTGCTAAACTCCCACTCTGTCAGTCCACACATTGTAGAAAAGCTAATTCGTTTGGAGAGGAAAGTGATCATCTAGTAAATAGAACACCAGGCCCCTGGTTCAAGTACAGCGTGATTTGAGATTGATATGCAAGGCATTTGATGGTCTTAATTTGATCCCCAGTGATATGTAATCAGCATTACAAAACTTCTCACACATCACCAGGATGAATTTGGATCATCTTCCATTCTGCATTCAGAAAAACCCCTAAGCAAAGTATATCTGTAAGACTGAATAATTATGTCTACCCTATTTCAGAAAGCTCAGGGAAGTTTGCAAGCAATAATTAAGCCCTAGAACATTTATAAGGCATGGGAAAAAATATTTCTTTTTATACACAAACTGCAGAATGAGAACAGTTAAATGATTAAATGAAACAGCTAGCTGAAGACAGAATCCCTGAAGTGCTGATGTCAGAATAATACTCTAGCCACTAGACCTCTCTTCTCTCCTTGTTATTTAAGAGGCAGGTCTCCTCAGGTCCTGGTTTAGCAAATGCAAGCAGCATAAAGAAGCCTACACTGGAGCTAGTCAGCAGATAAATAGGATAATTTCACTTTGCTGAGCTGCCAGACTTTACCCTTCATAAATCTAGGCTGTATCACACAAAGGAAGATAAAATAAATAAATAAAAACTTTTTTGTGGGACTTAAGACACCCTCTTTTGAAGATCTGATAAAATTTGTCCAATTTTAAATAATATTAATTGGATTTAGAATAATTTGACTAAAGTATGAAAATCATTTTACTTTCATTTTCAAGGCATTTAAAAAGGGTTATTTCTAGGTAGGTTGGCAGAATTCAAATAAATTCTGTTTTAAAATACATATGGCCAATAGAAGAATAATTTTCTTTAGTTTTGATATATTTAATAATTATAATAAAATTATTAACTTATTTGTATTTAATATATTTTTAAGTATGGTAAAAATAAATAATATAAATAGTTTAGATGTCTGTGTTTTATTTGCAAATTTTGCATAATTATATACACCTTGAATGAATGTTTATTTAGCTTTTGGCTTTTTAGAATTTGTCTTTTTCTTCACTATACTTACGGGACTTGTGAAAAAATCATTTATTAATTCTGTTAAAAGTTTTCAAAATGATTTTCACTCCACTGGGTAGAAGAAAACAGTTTATTTTTAGCTGCACCCTGCATTCTTGATATAATAATAATATTTAACATACTGATAACCATTTTCACAACTAATACTTAGATGGGATTGTATGACTTGCAGACCATTTTCCATACATGTCATTTCACTTAATGATCACAACAATCTCATGAGTTACATTTGAATATTATCCCCCTTTCATTGAAAGAGAAGTGACAATTCAGACAAAGTAAGCAATCTTTTCCAAGGTCACACAGTTTAGTGACATAGCAGGGACTGGAAAGCAGGTCTGCTGATTCCAAATCTTATTCCTTCCTAGCAACTTGTTAGTTGTTATGAATTTATTTCCAAATAGAATTTTTGTTAAGGCTAAAGTTCTCTTTAACTGAATCATAGACTGCTGATTACTTTCACATTGAATTTATCACCATAACCTCATAGATTCTCAGAACTGCCTAGCAATCCTACTTCTCACTAGTAAGTTTGCTCTTCTACTCTCTGAGATAATTTCATATTTTTCCCTATCTCTTCTCTCCTCAAACTTTAACCCCTACATCCTCCTTTTCCCCTTCAAACTTGACTCACACTTCCCTGAAAAAAATCCTATGGGAACCTCCTAACCTCCCATCAAATCTACCAGGCTACCGCATCTGTTCCCTCACTCTCAGCCTCCGCTTCTGTTTCAGTGGACGACAACACTTCATTTCTATCAAAGAAGAATTCCCCCAATGGTCCTCTACATCGCATGTCCTTTCATTTTCTTAAAAACCTACTGTCTCCAATAACCCCATTTCCCATCTTAAATAAAAAAAGAAAATCAAGAAATCTTCCCATGACTTCAAGTCCCATTTCCCTTTACACCCCCACCCAGAGTAAAATTTATGAACTGTTGCTTATACTCACCAACTCCAATTTATAACCATCTTTTCATCTCTCAGGCTCCCAGTCCTTCTATTTCATACAAAAGTTTTTTTTCTAAAGTCAAATACAATCTCTTTGTTACCAATCCAATGGTCACAACTCTGCCCTCTTCTCCCTCAAATGCCCTGCATGAAACATCTTCTTTGGTGCTAAACTCTTCCATCTCCCTCCAACCTTTCTGGCCATTCCTTCTCAGTTTTACTTGCTAGTTCCTACTCCACTGCCAATTTCTTTGCAATGTTCCACTTCTCTATTTTCTTGCCCTAGGTCATCTCATCTTCCTCTCCCCATTGGCTTTGATTATCATCTATATGCTGAAAATTCCAAATATTTGCAACTCTGCCCCCACCCCTGCTTTCCAAGCTCATTCACAAATATGTTCACTTGACATCTATCAGACTTCTGCAACTTGAAAGTACAAGATAAAATTCTTGACTTTTCTTTTGCAAACCCATCTCACTATCATATTCTCCATCTCAATAAATAGCACCACCAATAATCCAGGTATTCACATCAAAAACCTAATAGTCATTCTGGAATCTTCTCTTTCACTCAAATCCCCAATCTAATCGATCAGCAAGCCCTGTAAACTTTGCCACTGAAACATATCCCAAAACTTGCTTTTCTCCATCTCCACAACTGCTGTCATAGCAGAAATTCTCACTGTTCTCACCTGAACAGCTAACTGCAGGAAAACTAGTCTTCCTGTCTTCATTCTTGCCCTCTCATAGTACATTTTCCCCAGCTAACCAAAGTGATACTTTAACAAGATAGATACGACCATGTCACCATGAACTGAAAATACTGATTTTTTTCCCATTGCACTAAAACTGAAATCCAAATTTCTTACCGTAAGTAATAAAACCCTATATAATATAACCACTACATAATTCTACAATTTAATTTTTGTTTTTTGGTTCTTTTGGCCATTCTGTGCATCTTGTGGGATCTTAGTTCCCAACCAGGGATCAAACCCAGGCCCCCTGCAGTGGAAGCACGGAGTCTTAACCACTGGACCACGAGGGAATTCCCTACAACTTAAATTCTTACCTCTTTCTCCCTTGCTCATTATTCTCCAACCTCACCAATCTCCTTTCAGCTCCTCAAACACATCAAGTTTATTTCCACCTCAGGATCTTTACACTTGCTTTTTCCTCTCCCTGGAATTCTGTTTCCCTGCATAGTGACACCTCTAATGATTTCAGATCTCAGTTAATATGCAACTTTCTCAAAGAGGATTTAAAGATTGCTTTATGAAATATTGTCCTTTCTTAGCACTGAATTTATTTTATCAATTTTTACAGTTATGGTTTTGGGCTTTCCTGACTACTTCTATATTTCCCAGACTAATACAATATCAGTGACAACAGTAATATTGTCTGTCTAATTCATAGCTTCATCTCTGATGCCTAAAATACTCTGAAGCATTCAAGGTGTGCAATAAAGTTCCCCTACATATGAACTTTCAAAGATGCGAACATGTGTTCCATCAATGTCAGGCATGAGTGAAATTGCATCTTGCCCTCTGTCTCTTATTGCTGATGATCCTTCAGCTCTACCATCTCCCACCTCCTCTCCTTCCTCCAGTCAGTAACTCTTCTTGCCTGTTCTGCCCCTGTATGCCAGCTGTTGTACTGTACTACTGTACTTTTCAAGGTACTGCACTGTAAGATTAAAAATGTTTGCTTTATTTTTGGTGTTTTTTTTTGTTTTTTATGTATTATTTGTGTGAAAAGTATTATTAAACTATTACAATACAACACTATATCGCTGATTGTGTTAGTTGCATACCTAGGCTAACTTTGTTGCACTTACGAACAAGTTGGACCTACGAATGCACTCTTGGAAAGAAACTCATTTGTATGTAGAAGACACTATAAATATTTGGTGATGAAATAGCTTCAAGTGTATGAGTATTTCATCACACCTATAGGGGGAAATTCTAGAAACAATCCAGTCCAAAGCATGTGTACAGTAATTTCTAGTCTTCCTTTAAAACTCCTTACTTTTGGATGTAAAAAGTCCTTTATAAATAGAGAGCTCATCTATCCTATCTACCACCACCTTAGCCCAAGCTTCTTTTGTATAATTCCTATACTACATCAATAGGCTTATTATGTTCTTCTTACTGCCACTTTTTTCTCTTTCCAATAAATTCCACAGATATCTTCAAATTAACTTTTAAAACATAATCCTGTATACCATTCAAAAGCTTCAATGTCTCTCCTATGTACAAAATAATGTCCTATCTCTCCACGGTCTAGTTCCTAAACCTCCAAGATCACACCTCATTATGCTCATACTGCGTTTATTTCTAAAATTTACACTTCTTTCATGCTCTTATCCAAATCTTAGTGACCCTTAAAATCATATTTCACCTCCTCACAGACCTCCCATCTGTTCCAGCCATCACTGATCTACCATTGCCCTGGATGTAATCAATATCTGTATGATATTGCAGCAATATCTGTCTGACTCTTGATACTAACTTATTTACTGCTTTGCATTATTACTCATGTTTATGCAACACTTTTTTCACTCATTCATTCACTGAGTATCAACTATTGCCAGATATATGCTGAATGCTAGAGCTATATAAATATCAAGAAGTCACTCACACCTACTAGAAGAGAATAATACATGTGCTGTGTTCTTTTAATCTTTTCTAATACATGCATTAAATACTATAAATTTCCCTCTAATCACTGCTTTCACTGCATCTCACAAATTTTGACAAGTTGTGTTTCCATTTAGCTCATTTTTTTTAAATTTCTCTTAAGATTTCCTCTTTAATACATGTATTATTTGGAAATGTATTGTTTAATCTCCATATGTTTTGAGATTTTCCAGTTATCTTTCTGTTCTGATTTAATTCCATTGTTGTCTGAAAGTAGAAATTTTACCATTTCTACTCTTTCATATTTGTTAAAATATGTTTTGTGGCCTGAAATGTGATCTATCTTGGTGAATGTTCTGTGTGAGCTTGAGAAGAATGTATGTTATGCTGTTGTTGGATAAAGTAGTCTATAGATGCCCATTATATCCAGATGATTGCTGGTTTTGTTGAATTCAGCTATGTCCTTACTGATATTCTGCCTGCTTGGTATGTCCATTTTTGATACAGGGGTGTTGAAGTCTCCAAGTAATAGTGGACTCATCTATTTCTCTTTGAAGCTCTATCAGTTTTTGCCTCGTGTGATTTGGCACTCTGTTGATAGGTGCATACATGTTAAGGATTGTTTGTATTTTTTGAGAACTGCCCACTTTATCATTATGCAATGCTTTTTATCCCTGATAACTTCCCTTATTTGAAACCTACTATGTCTGAAATTAGCATAGCAATGCCTGTTTTCTTTTGATTAGTTTCAGTATAGTAAAAGTTCCCCCTCTATTCGAAAGTAGAGCATTCCTGTAAAATCTTTCCTAAGCCAAAATTACTTATAGCGGAGAATATCCTCTGCTTTCCAAAAGTTTGCATTACACCACTCACTTTTACAAAAAAACCTACGTTAGTACCTGTTTTTTGCTGACTGAAAGAAATCCAGAGAGGATATTCACTTTTACAAAAAAAAGCTGTCACCATACTAATGTAGGTCTTTCATAAAAACGAAGTGATATAAGCACTTTCAGAAAGCAGGGGATAACTGTATGTTTCTCCATTCATTAACTTTTACTCTATGTCTGTATTTATATTTAAAGTGGGTTTCTTGTAGGCAACATATCATTGGGTCTTATTTTTTAATCCACTCTGACAGTCTCTGTCTTTTAACTAGTGCATTTAGACCACTGACCTTCAAAGTGATTATTGAGGAGTGACATCAGCATCATGATGTCTTAAGTCATTCTTTTTCTCCCCGCTTTGACTTACAACTAATTGGACATTTATAACAGAACAAAAGTGCCTCTGCACTTTACACCAGGACACCCAATAACCAAACTCAAAAGGCATGGAATATTGTGACCTAACTGATAAAGAATTAAAAATACCTATTACAAAAGAAAAAATTCAACAAGCTGCAAGAAAACTCAGAAAGGCAATTCATTGAACTCAGGAATAAAATTAATGAGTAGAAGGAGTTCTTCACAAAAGAGATTGAAATTACAAAAAGAAAAAAAAGAACCAAAAGACATTCCACAGCTGAGAGAATACTGAGAATATAACCTTGAAAAATCACCAATTTACAAAGGTAGAGAGAAACAGAGGGAAAAAGAAACAACGGAGATACAAAACCACCAGAAGGCAAATAATAAGATGACAATAGTAAGTCCTTACATATCAATAATCACTCTAAATGCAAACGGAATGAATTCACCAGTCAAAAGGCACAGAGTGGCTGGATAGATTTTTTTTAAAAAAGACCCAACTGTATGCTGCCTACAGAGACTCATTTCAGCTCTAAAGACACACATAAGCTCAAAGTGAAAGGATGGAAGATAATATTCCATGCAAGTAGAAACCAAAAGAAAGTGGAGATAGCCATACTTACATCAGACAAAATAAACTTCAAGCCAAAAATTGTAACAAGAGACAAAGAAGGACATTAAATAATGATAAAGGGGTCAATACATCAAGAAGATATAACAATTGTAAATATATGTGGACCCAACATCAGAGCACTGAAATATAATAAGGAAATACTAAGAAGTCTAAAGGGAAAAATAGACAACAATACAACAGTAGTGGAAGACTTCAATACCCCACTCTCAGCAATGGACAGATCATCTAGACAGATAATCAACAAGGAAACTTTGGATTTGAACCATACTTTAGACCAAATGGATTTCACAGGTATATATAGAACATGCTATCAAACAATAGCAGAATACACATTTTTCTCAAGTGCAATGGAACATTCTTAAGAATAGATCATACAATAGGAAACAAAAGAAATCTTAGCAAATTTAAGAGGATTAAAATCATACCAACTATCTTTCCTGACCACAGTATGAAACTAGACATCAACAATAGGAAAGCTAGAAAATCTACAAATATGTGGAAACTACACAACAGACTTCTGAACAACCAATGGATCAAAAAAGATCAAAGAAGAAATAAAAATTTATCTTGAAACAAACGGAAATGGAAATATATCAGAACTTAACAGGGTACAGCAAAAGCAGTTCTGAGAGGAAAGTTTAGAGTGATGAATACATACATTAAGAAATTAGAAATATCTCAAATAAATGAACTAATTTTACACCTCAAGGAACTGAAAAAAGAAAAAACCAAGCCCAAAATTACAAAAGGAAGGAAACCATAAAGATTAGAGCAGAAATCAACGAAATAGAGACCATAAAAATACTAGAAAAGATTGATGAAACTAAGACCTTGTTCTTCCAAAGAATAAACAAAATCAACAGCTCTTTAGCCAGAGTGCCTAAAGAAAATAAAAGACAAGACTCAAATAAAAAAAATTAGAAGTGAAAGAGGAGGACTTCCCTGGTGGCGCAGTGGTTGAAAATCTGCCTGCCAGTGCAAGGGACATGGGTTTGAGCCCTGGTCTGGGAAGATCCCACATGCCACGGAGCAACTGGGTCCATGAGCCACAACTACTGAGCCTGCGCATCTGGAGCCTGTGCTCCACAACAAGAGAGGCTGTGACAGTGAGAGGCCCATGCACCACAATGAAGAGTGGCCCCCACTTGCCGCAACTAGAGAAAGCCCTCGCACAGAAACGAAGACCCAACACAGCCAAAAATAAAATAAATAAATAATAAATTTATTTAAAAAAAAAAGAAAAAAGAAGTGAAAAAGGAGTAATTTTAAGTGATACTACAGAAATACATAGAATCATTAGAGGGCACTATGAACAATTATATGCTAACAACTTAGATGACCTAGAATAAACTTATAAATTCCTCAAAATACACAACTGAAACAGAAAGAGATAGAAAATCTGAACAAATAATGGGTAAAGAGATTGAATCAGTAATCACAAGCCTCCCTACACTGAAAACCCCAGAACCAGGGAGATTCACTGGTGAATTCTACCAAACATTTAAAGAATTAACAACAATCCTTCTCAAACTCTTCCAAAAAATAGAGGAAAAAAGAACACTTCCAAGCTCATTCTATGAGGCTAGCATTATGCCAACACTAAAGCCAGAAAAGAACACCCCAAGAAAAGTATAGAACAATATCCCTGATGAATAAAAATGCAAAAATTCTCAATGAAATATTAGCAAACCAAATTCAAGAACATATGAAAATGATTATTCATCATGACCAGTGGAATTTATACTCAGACACAAGAATGGTTCAACATATGCAAGTCAATATATTGTAATACATCACATAAATAAAATGAAAGATAAAAGTCACATGATTATATCTCAATATATGCAGGAAAAGCATTTCACAAAATATAGCATATTTTCATGATAAAAACCCTGGATAGATTAGGTATAGAAGGAATATACCTCAACCTAATAAAGGCCATATGTAACAAAACCACAAACTTTATACACATTAGAGAAAAATCAAAAATTTTCCATGTAAGATCAGGAAGAAGACAAGGATGTCCACTCTCACCACAGTTATTCAATATAGTACTGGAAATCCTACTTTGTCTTGCAAGTAGGCAAGACAAAGGAATAAAAGGCATACAAATCTGAAAGGAAGAAGTAAAATTGTCACTATTTGCAGGTGATGTGATTCTGTATATATAAAATCCCAAAGACTAAACCAAAAAACTATTGGAACTAATCAACAATTTCAGTAAACTTGCAGATTACAAAATGAGCATACAAAAATCAGTTGCATTTCTATACACTAATGATGAAACATCTGAAAAAGAAGAAAACTATCCCATCACAATAGCATCAAAAGCAATAAAATACCTAGAAATAATTTTAACCAAGGAAGTTAACAAAAACTACAAGACTGCTGAAAGAAATCAAAGGAAACACAAACAAATGGAAAAACATCCTGTGTTCTTGGATCAAAAGTATTAATATTGTTAAAATGTCCATACTCTCAAAGCCATCTATAGATTCAAGACAAGCTTCATAAAACTCCAATGGCACTCTTCACAGAAATAGAAAAAAAAATCCTAAAATTTTTATGGAACCACAAAATACCTGAATAGCCAAAGCAATCCTGAGGAAAAAGAACAAAGCCAGAAATATTACACTCTTGATTTCAAACTATACTACAAAACTATAGTAATAAAAACAGTATAGAACTGGCACAAAACAAAACCAATGGAACAGCATAGAAAACTCAGAATTAAACCCCCATATATACAGTCAACTAGTATTTGACTAGAGAACCAAGAACACCCAGTGGGGAAAGGATAGTTTCTTCAACAGTGAGGTTGGGAAAACTGGATAAACACAGGCTGAACAATGAAATTGTACCGCTATCTTATACCACTCACAAAAATTGATTCAAAATGAATGAAAGGCTTAAACATAAGATCTGATATCATAAAACTCCTAGAAAAAAAGTCTAAGGAAGAAGCTCATAGATATTAGTCTTGACAGTGATTTTTTGGATATGACACCAAAAGTAAAAATGACAAATCAACAAATGGGACTGCATCAAACTTGAAAGCTTCTGTACAGCAAAGGGAACCATCAATAAAACAGAAAGCCAAACCACAGAATGGGATAACATTTTTGCAAGCCATATATCAGATAAGAGAATAATATCCAAAACATATAAAGAACACAAAAAACTCAATAACAAAAAAAATTCAATTTAAAAATGGGCAGAAGAACCAAATAGACAAATTTTTCTAAAGGAGACATCCAAGTGGTCAAAAGGTACTTGAAAAGATGCTCATCATCAGTGATAATCAGGGAAATACAAATCAAAACCAAAATGCAATTATCATCTCACACTTGTTAGAATGGGTATCCTCACATAAACAAGAGATAACAAGTGTTGACAAAGATGTTGAGAAAAGGGATCACTTGTACACTGCTGATGGAAATGTAAATTGGTTCAATTACTATGGAAAACAACATGGAGATACCTCAAAAAACTAAACATATATCTACCATATGATCCACCAATTCCACGTCTGGGTATATACCTCAAGGAAATGAAAACAGGATCTCAAAGAGATTTTCTTCCTTATGCACACCCGTGTTTATTACAGCATTATTCATAATGGCGAAGATATGGAAACAACCTAAGTGCCCACCAAAGGAGGAATAAATGAAATATTACTCAATGTCCTTCCTTTCTTTTTACAGATCCAAGTTACTAACCTATACTATTTTCCTCCTCTCTAAAGAACTTCTTTTAACATTTCTTGCAAGGCAGGCCTATCAGCAACAAATTCCACCAATTTTTGTTTGGGAAAGTCTTTATTTCTCCTGCATTTTTAAAGGATGTTTTCACAGGGTACAGAATTCTGGGTCAGTGGTTATTTTCTCTCAGCACTTTAAATACTTCACTCCTTTCTCTTCTTGCTTGCATGGTTTCTGAGGATAAGTCAGATGTCATTTTGGTTTTGGTTCCTCTCTAGGTAAGGTTTTAGTGGTTTCTGTTGAGATATCCTTGAGCACAGAGATTCTTTCCTCAGTTGTGTCCACTCTACCAATTAGATCATCAAAAGCACTCTTCACTTCTGTTACAATGTTCTTGATCTGTAGCATTTCTTTTTAGATTTTACTTAGGATTTGCATCTCTCTGCTTACATTGCCCATCTGTTCTTGCGTGCTGTCTGCTTTATCCATGAAAGCCCTTAGCATAGTAATCATAGTTGTTTTACATTCTTGGTCTGATCATTCCAACATCCCTGCCATGTCTGGTTCTGAAGCTTGCTCTGTCTCGTCAAACTGTGTTTTTTGTCTTTTGGTCTCCATGTAATTTTTTCTTGATAGCAAGACATGATGTACTGGGTAAAAGGAACTACTGTAAATATGCTTTTCATAATGTGGTGCTGAGACATAGGAGGTAAAGCATTCTATAGTCCTATGATCAGGTCTCTGTCCTTTAGTGAACCTGTTCCTCTGCACTGTGAATTTCACAGGTGTTTTTGTCATTGTCTTCCTCCCCCACTTAGGTAGAAGAGGATGGCTGGAGTGGGCTGGACTTGGGTATTTCCCTTGTCCCAGGTCAGTTAGGCTCTGGTAATACCCCAGCAGATTCGGCTCTAGGTAACTAAATTCCCTAAGGGTAGGCCTTGTTAAGAAGAAAATAGTGGTCTGGCATATTTCATTTCAAAATGGTTCCTTTTTCCCTCCCTCTGCTAGAAGCATGAGGGGATTTTTCTCTGATATTTACTATGAAAACCTGATTTTCTCACAAAAATATAGGGGTCTCCCTCATACTGCATCCCCTTGGAGTTTTTAACTCTCAGACTTCTCAACACTAAGCCTTCAGCAATTTGTCAATTACAGTTCTGGTTTTCCTATCCCTGTACTAGTTCTTTGGAAGTTTCTGCTCAGGTGAGCTGGGATCCCCTGTATTCTCTTATCTGTGTTTCCAATCTTGAGGGCCATGGTTAGCCCTGATATCCTCACCTCTCTAATACATAAAAGAAGAGTTGTTGATTTTTTAGTCAGTCAGCTTTTTCATTTGTTGTTAAGACAAAATGGTGACTTCCAAGCTCCTTACAAGCAGAACTATAAACCAGAAGTCTGTTCTTTTAATCCTCACAAAAGGTTGTTTATTGTTATTTCCATTTTACAAATAAGGATATGTAGTAAATGAGATTTGCCTAATGTCACTCAACTGATAAAAGAGATTCAACATAAAGAGCTGGTTCTGAATGACCATAAAGCTCATTTTTTACATTGCCCCGAGCAAATATTTTATAGATATTAATATAATTTTTACATTATCTTAAAGAAAAACATTGAAAGGTTTTATATGCAAGTACAATAAAACCTCAGAAACATAAAATATCCTTCTGTAGAATAAAGTCTCACACACACACAACACAAAACAACAACCATGCATTCCATTTTGAAATGAGGGACATGCTCACTGAAATAGCACTCTGAAGGAATTTGATATTTGATCTGAATTAACATCTATCTGTTGACAAGAAGTTCCACAAATCATAAGGCCTTCCTGAAGTCTTCTTCCAATTTTTCTAAACAGTACTGGATTCTAGGATTTTAGAATACTGGCAGGTTGAATTGTAAACAGCCTTTCTGAACCTTTAAACTCTCCTGAGTGTCTGGTGCCAGTAGGTAGGTTGGACGTGGAGAATGTAATAGAGCCTCAGGCTCTCTGGTATTCCTACAGAAAGGCCTGGGATGGGATTTTCTCTGCCTTGGGCTGGAAGAGAACCAGGGAACTAACATTACAGGGGCTCAGTGAAAGGATATTGAACAATGGGTGTGCCCTTGATTGAGTGAAAGAGAAGGTGCACAGGTAAATGGAGTCCTCTAAACCCATAAGGCTATGAAATTCCAAGGAAAGTACATTGCAGATGTTTCTCCTGGTGCCCTTTAGGCATAGGAAACTGACAGCCTGCCTCCTGGTATCCCACCAGCCCAGGTCCAACATCCATCACAGTGGCTCTACTTAAGTTATCCTGACTTTTCAAAATTAGCAATAGAAGCTGGTAGTTAGTGAAAAAATAATCTTCCAAGTGCTAAGATAAAATACTAAGAGAATTCCAGCTGGAATTCTATGCCACACTAAACTAGTTTTTTAGAATGGAGAAATGAAGACGTTTTCACACAAACAAAACTAAATGAATTTATTAAAAACAGAACTCACTACAAGAAATTCTAAAGGGTATTCATGCAGAAAGAAAATAATTCTAAATATGACATCTTGAATGCAAGACAGTGCAAAGATTTGATAAGTACATGGGTAAATCCAAACTTATGTGACCATGTAAAAATAGTAATAACGTCTAATTTGTGAGGTAGAAAGGGGAACAGTATCAAACTAAAGGACTGAAAATATGTATTGGACATATTTAAGGCATATATATTGGGAGAGCAGTGATCTAAGTTAGTGTTCTAAGTGTTTCAAAGCTTTGCTTGGGAAGAAGGTAAAGATCTTGTTTTACTTCAGAATTTGCCAAGGGATAAATAAATATGGGAAGAATAACTTCCAAACAAGTGAGGCAGGGAGCTGTTTGTCCAAACCCAGGAATGAGATGCTGTTTATGTCAGGCTACCTATGTTGGAAATATTACAAGCAGACTTAATTACGTTTGAGGATAAAATTGGGATAAGATCTACCTAATGTGTATGTCCACTATTAACTAAATTTTATCAACTTGCTTATGGAAAATTAGAATTTTTATATCCTCTATCATATCTTCCCATTCATTATGCATTAGAAATTCCTCAAGTCTTTTTCATTAAAAAGCAACCTCTCTATTTCTCTGCAGATATGTATTTAATGCCATAGACTCAACAGATAAAGTAATGATTTTTGAAGATTATTTTCTTTAGTAATATTGAGCATTGTAAACTCACAAAGTCACAAATGGATTGTCAAAAATTTGACCTACAAAACAAACAAAAACTTTCTATACATTAAAATATAGAACTTCCCTGACATGTTAATTTTTTACTAGAAAATTACCTATAGCATCACACAGTAGAAAACAGGCTTTAGGATTAAGCCAAGTTAGAATCATATCTAAGTCAGTATCTTAATCAATTAAAATGGGATAAAAATACTTACCTCTTATCACTGACTTTTAAAATGGAATAAAGTATGTAAAGCAGCTAGGACACTGCTTGCAATATAAAATATTTGGAAAACTTGTTAGCTTCCCTTCTTCCAATAAAACAGTAACAAACCTATTCCATGTAGAATCTTGTGACTTTTCCCTTTATTTTTTATTTTTTCCTATTAAAACAAAGTATCTGGATCTGGGCTTCTTTGAGATTTGTGTTCATTTCAGCGTCTCAACTTTCTGAACCAAAGAGTTAGATCCTTATCTTAAAAGAGAATTTTTAGTGACTGGTACAAGGAAAAGTTCTCTCTTCAGTTTTATTTTTGGCTCTTTGCAATCACTTTCTCTTAACAAAGCATTTCTTTCTTGGATCCTGATGTGCTTGACTCTCATTCAAGGTTTTTGCTCTGACCTGATGTAATTTAATTTACTACAGTTTTACTATCAGCACTATTAGACAGGAACGTTTCATTTTTTAACATTTATGTAGCCATTTTTAAACTTTTAAATGCTTTAACAATCTTCCTTTAAGTGACAATTTTACAGAATAGCCCTTTGTAATAGTTAAGCTATATTTGAAAGAATGTGGAGAAATTGGAAATGGTCCAAAGAAGAGCAGGGAAGATGATTAAAGGGATAGAAAATAAATTCTCTCAGAATAAGCTACAGAGTTGGAGTTAAAAAGAGAAAGCAAAGGTGTGATGTAACTAGTCTAATTCTCCAAACCCTCATACAAATCAGTTAGTGGCATTGGAAAACTATGTGGAAAAGCTAGCACACACGCTTCTGAACCACAAGGGTAGAGGCAGTCTTCAAGGTCTACCTCTAGTTCCAACTCCTGATTACTCTAGTCCTTTTCTGATTGCTCACTGAAATTATAAATCAGAAGCCGAAAATGAGCTGCATTATATGAGCTAACTCTAATTAATTGGTGACAGTTGATATTTTGAAGACCGTGAGTGCATTTCTATAATTACTAGGGTCTCCTTAAAAATTTGGGGGATTAACTTCACATCTAGTTATGAGTCATCAAGAGACTAGGATCTGTGAGAATCCTGTGATTATTAGTACCCGAGTCATCCAAGGAAAAAGCTTTCTTATGTTCCCACTCAAACACTTGTCCTTATTCTGGGAACAAAGGAAAATATATAGCTAACAGAACTCTTCTAGGATCTAGTCCCCAGAATCAGAACCAACACTAGTTCTCTCATATTTGCCCTCTGCTCTTTTGTCTCTATGTTCCTGGGATACCTGGGAATCTATAGACTTCATGTCTTTTGGCTCCCAATAGGAGGTGCTGGCAGATCAGAGGGCAAAAGGAGAGTGAAACCAAGATATCTCCTTCTTGGCTCACTGCCTGCTACATAGCATGAGTTAGCTAAGACTCCACCAAAGCCCATTGTTCCTTTCAACAGGTGTTTCCCATACAGCTCTCTCTCCACATTCTGTAACCACTTCATCTCCTTGGTAACAGTTCCCTCAGTTGCTAGGTCTAGGGTCCTGCACTCTAGTTTGTTGGTTTCTTTAACTCTGGTCACAAGTTTGTAAGCACTCTCTTTGTTAAACTCTGCTTAAATTGCCCAGATCAAATGTGCAACCTGTTTTCTTCAAGAATCTCAACTGATACAATTCCCCATAAGGATAAAGTTGTACACATATATATATACTGTCCCCATAAGGATAAAGTTGTACACATATATGGATGCTTCTGCAAGCTTTTCCTTAAGCTCCATAATTGAGAATTATGTTATATATACGTGTCTAAGTGGTGCTAAAATTATTAATAACCTAAAAGTAAATGTCACAATGTTATCTGGTCTTAAAATGATAGAAATAGCAGCCCTCATTTTATTTTGTATATCTCCAGATTATTCTGTTTATAAACTGGAAACCATCATTGGCCAGTACAGTTCTGTGACTTATTGTCTTTCTGAAGCATCTGATTGAAAATAGTTTTCTCCAAGGGCTGAACAATGTACTGATGTCTTAGAAAAAAACTCCCTGTTTTACTTTGACTGTCACACTCACAGTACTCCTGACACCAAATGTGTGGGATTTTCCCCCCACATCAACAAATTTTCCAACAATAGATGTGTGTCCTACAACAATAGCTGAATTGTCCTACAATTCAGTTCTGACACTATCTACCTGGAGTTAGTATAAGAAGGCTCAGTCACCCAAGTCTCCTCCCATTTCAGATGCCAAGCCCAAGCCCCAGGTTGTCACCTGCACTTCTGAATGACCACCTCTAAATCAGGGTTCCCATGACCCCCTCCTCAAGTTTGATCATTTGCCAGAATAGCTCAAAGAACTTGTGGAAATAATTACTTACACTTACTGGTTTATTATATAATAAAGGATATTATAAAGGATATGGATGAACAGCCAGGTGAAGAGATACATAGGACAAAGTCCAGAATTGTCCTGAACATGGGAGAAGCTGTATCCATGGAATTGGGATACATCATCCTCCCGGCACTTGGATGTGTTCACCAACCTGGAAGTTCCACAAATTGCATTCTTTGGCTTCATCGTATAGGCATGATTGGTCATTAACTCAGTCTTCAGCCATTCTCCCCTTCCTTGAGGATGGGTAGTGGGACTGAAAGTTCCAAGCTTCCAATCATGGCTTGATATTTCTGATGACCAGCCCCCATGCAAGAGCCTACCAACCATCACCTCATTAGAACAAAAGACATTCCTGTCACCCAGAAAATTCCAAGGGGTTAAGAAACTCTGTGTCAGGAACCAGAGTCAAAGACCAAACATTAAGAGCAAAACATGCTCCTAGTGACCTTATCACATAGGAAATTACAAGGATTTTAGGAGCTCTGTGCCAGGAACTGGGGACAGAAATCTATATATAAATATGTTATATTTCACACTGGACTATTTTCTTAACTTTCTTCCAGGATTAAGCTCCCCAGTTTTTCTATATTCAATCAAAGTTTGCTGAACTCCTAATACTGCCAAGTAATATATTACCAGGGGTGTAGTGAAAATCCAGAATCCAGAACAGAATTAAGTGAAAGTGTCAGTTTTCCTGGTATCCCTCCCTCAAAGAGCTCACAATCTAGTAAATGAGGTAGAAATATAAGTTATTAAATATAAGACAAGACAGAATGAACTAGTAATTCAATATTCATTTATTGAATATTTTAAAAAGTGCCAGGTATTGAAGATAAGAAGATTAGTAAAAATGGTCCGTGCTCTCAAGATGCTCACAGATCTAGAGCATCACACATTGCAATTCAGTGTGATGAGTTCGTAAAAAGATACAAACAAAAAAACAACTAATTCTTGTGATGGAACATTTAAGAAAGATCATGAAGGAGATGGCATCTGAGGAAGATGAGGGACCTGCCTAGGCAAAATCAAAGAAAAATGAAATCATATGGAGTGTTTAAAGGCGAAAAAAGGAAACTGGTGTGAGTAGAGCATGAGACAGGGATGGGAGAGGCAAAAGTAAAAATAAGAATTTGGGGGTCTAGACACTGGAAGAGTAAATGGAATAGATAAAGTTACCACCAAGGATGAATTATCCATGGGGCTACTGCAGCTGTTATAAGAAAAGTAGTAATGACATGCATTTGAATGACATAAAAATAAGAAAACCAGCAAATAGGTTGAGTTTTTCTTCCCTGCTACACAATCAGTTCATATTCACTCCTACATTACTTCTTCTTTCCTGTCTTATGAAGAAAGAAACAGATAAAAGAAAGAAAGTAAAAGGCCAGCACATGTACAGATGAATGGTTCTGACTTCTCTTTAACAAAAATATTGATACCCTACTCTTTCTGAAGCACTATGATAAGCACTAAGGGAATACAAAGCAACAAGATATCCTCTTGCCCCTCATTTTATAAAAGAGGGAAAGGAGAAGAGTGCTGTGAAATAACTTGTCCAAGGCATTCAGCTATGTGAAAGCAGCCTTAGTTATATTCCAGCTACTAGGATACTACAAATAGCATCATCTTGCTTCCCTAATTGCTTTGAAAGTATCTATATACTATAAATAATACTAGTCAAATTGTACATTCCATCTACTGTGATAGTGATAAATTAAGACTCTTAAAACCATTACATGTTGATATTGATCTTCACCAGTGATTCCCAATGGAAAGCCCAGCTGGAAAGCAATACAAGGAAGCCTGAGAAATGTAGTTTGCAGTGGTCAGATCAAAACAGGGAAATGCAGGGAATGGATCTGAGGTCAAACAGGCCAACATCCTGCACACTCTATAAACTTTCTCCCTTGCCATCAGTAAGGTGTCTCCATCTCCTTGCCCTTCTTTCTGCCTGTTTGTAAGTCTTCCTCCAAGGAAGGTCAAGGGCTGTGTTCTTAGCTACTCATTCATGAGGAATCGCTGGTACCTTAGGAATATAGCGCACCTAGACAGAGGTTACTGCAGGAAGAGTGCTGTAATCACCTACAGAAAAGCAAATCAGAGATGGTTTACTGGACAGTTTCATATTTCAGAATCACCTAAAAGAATGTTTAATAGCATCATCAAGCAGTTTCATGAATATTAGTTCCTAAAAACAGTGACGATCTCTAATAGATTCAGGACATTAAACGTTGTGTCCTCCTTTTATGAACTATTTCTTAAAGCCACCTTTCCAGTACAGTTAACCACTCCCTCCTGTGAAATCTAACTGTGTACACTGATGATATCGTAATCCCTAGCATCCTCTGAGCACTTTAGAGTACCAGGTATTGGGCTAAACACTTTTATGAATCATTTAATTCTCCTAAACACCTCATGAAGTATTTACCAGTAAAACACACAGTTTAAAGATAAATGAAGTGAGAGGAGGTTAAATAAATTATCAAGGTTACATGGGTTGGCAGATTAATACTCTAACCTGGGACTTAAAGACACTAGAATTCCCCCCATTTAACCATTATACTTGCTGGTAAAATGCTGTACACAAGTTATTTCTTTGCATGTCTCGCTTCTCTCATAGAACACAAGCTAAAGGGAGGAATTATTTTCTATAAGTGTGTGTTGAAGGAATAAAACCTCAATATGTTTCTATTTTTGTACAAAAGTGAGCAAGGTAAAAGAACAACACACAAAAAAATGCATTCTCACCAAACATACAAAGCCAAAATATTACAATTGCCTTCTTTAATTTCACAACAGATTTATTCTAGAACTCAATTTTTGCCTTTAATAACTCTCAAGCCACCTAATTTTGAAACATTTATTACCAAAATTCATTTACGTGACTGTGCATTCTAATCTCAGATCAATAAAACTCAAATTGCTTTTTAAAAAGAGATTCTAAGACTTATATTTTAAATATTTCAAAAGCAAGATCAAGATTACAAACTCAGAGGAGGGAGCTGGGAAGATGGCGTTAGAGTAAGATGCAGAGATCACCTTCCTCCCCACAGATACATCAGAAATACATCTCTATGTGGAAGGACTCCTACACAACATCTACTGAACGCTGGCAGAAGACCTCAGACCTCCCAAAAGGCAAGAAACTCCCCACGTACCTGGGGAGGGCAAAATAAAAAACAGAGACAAACGAATAGGGAAGGAACCTGCACCAGTAGGAGGGAGCCTTGAAGGAGGAAAGGTTTCCACACACTAGGAAGCCCCTTCGCAGGCGGAGACTGCGGGTGGTGGAGGGGGGAAGCTTCAGAGCCGCGGAGGAGAGCACAGCAACAGGGGTGCGGAGGGCAAAGCGGACAGGTTCCTGCACAGAGAAATGGTGCTGACCAGCACTCACCAGCCCGAGAGGCTTGTCTGCTCACCTGCCGAGGCCAGGGGTGGGGGTGGGGGGGTGCTGGGAAGTGAGACTTGGGCTTCGGCTTCTGTCGTATCGCAGGGAGAGAACTGGCGGCGTGAACACAGCCTGAAGGGGTTAGTGCACCACGGCTAGCCGGGAGGAAGTCCGGGAAAACTCAGGAGCTGCCGAAGAGACAAGAGACTTTTTCTTCCCTCTTTGTTTCCTGGTGCGCGAGGAGAGGGGATTAAGAGCTCTGCTTAAAGGAGCTCCAGAGACGGCGCAAGCCGTGGCTAACAACGCGGACCCCAGAGACGGGCATGAGATGCTAAGGCTGCTGCTGCCGCCACCAAGAAGCCTGTGTGCGAGTACAGGTCACTCTACCCACCTCCCCTCCCAGGAGCCTGTGCAGCCCGCCACTGCCAGGGTCTCGTGATCCAGGGACAACTTCTCTGGGAGAATGCATGGCGCGCCACAGGCTGGTGCAACGTCATGCCGGCCTCTGCCGCTGCAGGCTCGCCCTGCACACCATACCCCTCGCTCCCCCCAGCCTGAGTGAGCCAGAGCCCCTGAATCAGCTGCTCCTGTAACCCCATCCTGTCCAAGCAAAGAACAGATGCCCTCAGACGACCTACACGCAGAGGCAGGGCCAAATCCAAAGCTGAACCCTGGGAGCTGTGTGAACAAAGAAGAGGAAAATCTCTCCCAGCAGCCTCAGGAGCAGCAGATTAAATCTACACAATCAACTTGATGTACCCTGCATCTGTGGAATGCCTGAATAGACAACGAGTCATCCCAAATTGAGGAGGTGGACTTCAAGAGCAAGATATATTATTTTTTCCCCTTTTCTTCTTTATGTGAGTGTGTATGTGTATGTTTCTGTGTGAGATTATGTCTGTATAGCTTTGCTTTCACCATTTGTCCTAGGGTTCCGTCCATCTGGGGTATTTTTTTTTTAGTTTTTTTTTTTTCCTTTTTAAAAAATTGTTTTTCTTAATAAATATTTATTATTTTAATAATTTTATTTTATCCTCTTTCTTTCCTTCTTTCTACTTTTTCTCCCTTTTATTCTGAGCCATGTGGATGAAAGTCTCTTGGTGCTCCAACCAGGTGTCAGTGCTGTGCCTATGAGGTGGGAGAGCCAACTTCAGGACACTAGTCCACAAGAGACCTCGCAGCTCCACACAATATCAAATGGTGAAAATCTCTCAGAGATCTCCATCTCAACGCCAAGACCCAGCTTCACTCAATGACCAGCAAGCTACAGTGCTGGACACCCTATGACAAGCAACTAGCAAGACAGGAACACAACAACATCCATTAGCAGAGAGGCTGCCTAAAATCATAATAAGGCCACAGACACCCCAAAACACACCACCAGACGTGAACCTGCCCACCAGAAAGACAAGATCCAGCCTCATCCACCAGAACACGAGCACTAGTCCCCTCCACAAGGAAGCCTACAAAACACACTGAACCAACTTTAGCCACTGGGGACAGACACCAAAAACAATGGGAACCATGAACCTGCAGCCTGCAAAACGGAGACCCCAAACACAATAAGATAAACAAAATGAGAAGACAGAAAAACACACAGCAGATGAATGAGCAAGGTAAAAATCCACCAGACCTAACAAATGAAGTGGAAATAGGTAGTCTACCTGAAAAAGAATTCAGAATAATGACAGTAAAGATGATCCAAAATTTTGGAAATAGAATAGAGAAAACACAAGAAACATTTAACAAGGACCTAGAAGTACTAAAGAGGAAACAAGCAATAATGAACAACACAGTAAATGAAATTAAAAATAACCTAGAAGGAATCAATAGCAGAAAAACTGAGGCAGAAGAACGGATAAGTGACCTGGAAGATACAATAGTGGAAATAACTACCACAGAGCACAATAAAGAAAAAAGAATGAAAAGAACTGAGGATAGTCTCAGAGACTTCTGGGACAACATTAAACACACCACCATTCGAATTATAGGGGTCCCAGAAGAAGAGAAAAAGAAAGGGACTGAGAAAATATTTGAAGAGATTATAGTTGAAAAATTCCCTAATATGGGAAAGGAAATAATTAATCAAGTCCAGAAAGCACAGAGAGTCCCATACAGGATAAATCCAAGGAGAAACATGCCAAGACACATATTAATCAAACTGTCAAAAATTAAATACAAAGAAAACATATTAAAAGCAGCAAGGGTAAAATAACAAATAACACACAAGGGAATCCCCATAACATTAATAGCTGATCTTTCAGCAGAAACTCTGCAAGCCAGAAGGGACTGCCAGGACATATTTGAAGTGATGAAGGAGAAAAACCTACAACTAAGATTACTCTACCCAGCAAGGATCTCATTCAGATTTGATGAGAAATTAAAACATTTATAGACAAGCAAAAGCTGAGAGACTTCAGCACTACCAAACGAGCTTTACTACAAATGCTAAAGGAACTTCTCTAGGCAAGAAACACAAGAGAAGGAAAAGACCTACAATAACAAACCCAAAACAATTAAGAAAATGGGAATAGGAACATACATATCAATATTACACTAAAGGTAAATGGATTAAGTGCTCCCACCAAAAGACACAGACTGGGTGAATGGATATAAAAACAAGACCCATATATAAGCTGTCTACAAGAGACCCACTTCAGACCTAGGGACACATACTGACTGAAAGTGCTGGGATGGAAAAAGATATATACATGCATATGGAAATCAAAAGAAAGCTGGAGTAGCAATTCTCATATCATACAAAATAGACTTTAAAATAAAGACTATTACAAGAGACAAGGACACTGCATAATGATCAAGGGATCAATTCAAGAAGAACATATAACAATTGTAAATATTTATGCATGCAACATAGGAACAGCTCAATACATAAGGCAAATACTAACAGCCATAAAAGGGGAAATCGACAGTAACACATTCATAGTAAGGGACTTTAACACCCCACTTTCACCAATGGATAGATCGTCCAAAATGAAAATAAATAAGAAAACACAAGCTTTAAATGATACATTAAACAAGATGGACTTAATTGATATTTATAGGACATTCCATCCATAAACAACAGAATACACATTTATCTCAAGTGCTCATGGAACATTCTCAGGGGTAGATCACACCTTGTGTCACAAATCAAGCATTGGTAAATTTAAGAAAATCGAAATTGCATCAAGTATCTTTTCCAGCCACAATGCTATGAGACTAGATATCAATTACAGGAAAAGATCTGTAAAAAATACAAACACATGGAGGCTAAGCAATACACTACTTAATAACGAAGAGATCACTGAAGAAATCAAAGAGGAAATCAAAAAATGCCTAGAAACAAATGACAATGGAGACACGACGACCCAAAACCTATGGAATGCAGCAATAGCAGTTCTAAGAGGGAAGTTTATAGCAATACAATCCTACCTTAAGAAACAGAAAACATCTCAAATAAACAACCTAACCTTTTACCTAAAGCAATTAGAGAAAGAAGAACAAAAATCCCCAAAGTTACCAGAAGGAAAGAAATCATAAAGATCAGATCAGAAATAAACGGAAAAGAAATGAAGGAAACGATAGCAAAGACCAATAAAATTAAAAGCTACTTCTTTGAGAAGATAAACAAAATTGATAAACCATTAGCCCGACTCATCAAGAAAAAAAGGGAGAAGACTCAAATCAATAGAATTAGAAATGAAATAGGAGGAGTAACAACTGACACTGCAGAAATACAAAAGATTATGAGAGATTACTACAAGCAACTCTATGCCAATAAAATTGACAATGTGGAAGAAATGAAAAGATTCTTAGAAATGCACAACCTGCCAAGATTGAACCAAGAAGAAATAGAAAATATGAACAGACCAATCACAAGCACTGAAATTGAGACTGTGTTTAAAAATCTTCAAACAAACAAAAGTCCAGGACCAGATGGCTTCACAGGCGAATTCTATCAAACATTTAGAGAAGAGCTAACACCGATCCTTCTCAAACTCTTCCAAAATATAGCAGAGGGAGGAACACTCCCAAACTCATTCTATGAAGCCACCAAAACCAGACAAAGATTTCACAAAGAAAGAAAACTACAGGCTAATATCACTGATGAACATAGTTGTAAGGATTCTCAAACAAAATACTAGCAAACAGAATCCAACAGCACATTAAAAGGATCATACACCATGATCAAGTGGGGTTTATTCCAGGAATGAAAGGATTCTTCAATATACGCAAATCAATCATTGTGATACACAATGTTAACAAATTGAAGGAGAAAAACCATATGATCATCTCAGTAGATGCAGAAAAAGCTTTCGACAAACCTCAACACCCATTTATGATAAAAACCCTGCAGAAAGTAGGCATATAGGGAACTTTCCTCAACATGATAAAGGCCATATATGACAAACCCACCACCAACATCGTCCTCAATGGTGAAAAGATCACCATTTCCACTAAGATGAGGAAAAAGACAAGGTTGTCCACTCTCACCACTATTATTCAACATAATTTTGGAATTCTTAGCCACAGCAGTCAGACAAGAAAAATAAATAAAAGCAATCCAGATTGGAAAAGAAGTAAAGCTGTCACTCTTTGCAGATGACATGATACTATACATAGAGAATCCCAAAGATGCTACCAAAAAACTACTAGAGCTAATCAATGAATTTGGTAAAGTAGCAGGATACAATATTAATGCACAGAAATCTCTGGCATTCCTATACACTATTGATGAAAAATCTGAAAGTGAAATTAAGAAAACACTCCCTTTTACCACTGCAACAAAAGCAATAAAATATCTAGGAATATACCTACCTAAGGAGACAAAACACCTTTATGCAGAAAATTATAAGACACTGATGAAAGCAATTAAATATGATACAAATAGATGGAGAGATATACCATGTTCTTGGATTGGAAGAATCAACATTGTGAAAATGACTCTACTACTGAAAGCAATCTAAAGATTCAATGCAATCCCTATCAAACTATCACTGGCATTTTTCACAGAACTAGAACAAAAAATTTCACAATTTGTATGGAAACACAAAAGACCCCGAATAGCCAAAGCAATCTTGAGAACAAAAAATGGAGCTGGAGGAATCAGGCTCCCAGACTTCAGACTATACTACAAAACTACAGTAATCAAGACAGTATGGTACTGGCACAAATACAGAAATATAGATCAATGGAACAAGATAGAAAACCCAGAGATAAACCCACACGCATATGGTCACCTTATCTTTGAAAAAGGAGGCAAGAATATACAGTGGAGAAAAGACAGCCTCTTCAATAAGTGGTGCTGGGAAAACTGGACAGGTACATCTAAAAGTATGAGATTAGATCACTCCCTAACACCATACAAAAAAATAAGCTCAAAATGGATTAAAGACCTAAATATAAGGCCAGAAACTGTCAAACCCTTAGAGGAAAACATAGGCAGAACACCCTATTACATAAATCACAGCAAGATCCTTTTTGATCCACCTTCTAGAGAAATGGAAATAAAAACAAAAATAAACAAATGGGACTTTATGAATCTTAAAAATTTCTGCACAGTAAAGGAAAACCTAAACTAGACCAAAAGACCACCCTCAGAATGGGAGAATATATTCGCAAATGAAGCAACGGACAAAGGATTAATCTCCCAAATTTACAAGAAGCTCATACAGCTCAATAACAAAAAAACAAACAACCCAATCCAAAAATGGGTAGAATACCTAAATAGACATTTCTTCAAAGAACATATACAGATGGCCAACAAAAACATGAAAGAATGGTCAACATCATCATTAGAGAAATGCAAATCAAAGCTACAGTAACTTATCATCTCACACCGTCAGAATAGCCAGCATCAAAAAATCTACAAACAATAAATGCTGGAGAGGGTGTGGAGAAAAGGGAACACTCTTGCACTGTTGGTGAGAATGTAAATTGATACAGCCACTATGGAAAACAGCATGGAGTTTCCTTAAAAAACTACAAATAGAACTACCATATGACCCAGCAATCCCACTACTGGGCATATACCCTGAGAAAACTATAATTCAAAAAGAATCATGTACCAAAATGTTCATTGCAGCTCTATTTACAATAGCTAGGAGATGGAAGCAACCTAAGTGTCCATCATCGGATGAATGGATAAAGAAGATGTGGCACATATATACAATGGAATATTACTCAGCCATAAAAAGAAATGAAATTGAGTTATTTGTAGTGAGGTGGATAGACCTAGAGTCTGTCATACAGAGTGAAGTAAGTCAGAAAAAGAAAAACAAATACTGTATGCTAACACATATATATGGAATCTAAGAAAAAAAAGAAAGGTCATGAAGAACCTAGGGGCAAGACGGAATAAAGACACAGACCTACTAGAGCATGGACTTGAGGATACGAGGAGGTGGAAGGGTAAGCTGTGACAAAGGAAGAGAGTGGCATGGACATATATACACTACCAAACGTAAAATAGATAACTAGTGGGAAGCAGCCGCATAGCACAGGGAGATCAGCTCGGTGCTTTGTGACCACCTAGAGGGGTGGGATAGGGAGGGGGGGAGGGAGCGAGATGCAAGAGGGAAGAGATATGGGAACATATGTATATGTATAGCTGATTCACTTTGTTATAAAGCAGAAACTAACACACCATTGTAAAGCAATTATACTCCAATAAAGATGTTAAAAAAAAAGAAAATACTTAAAGAGATACATGGTATACACCTATATTCCTGGGGGTAACAAAGTCATGGATAAATTATTTTATGTAAAAATTCTTTATGGTGGAATGAATGATTATTAAAACCTTTAAGACCTTCAAAACAAAAATTCACAGAAATAAAAAAGACAAAATCTTACCACTCAAAGATAACTATTATTAATATTTTAATGTATTTCTACAGGTCTTTCCTCTGTATTTCTTATTTGTTTACATAGTTGTGTATAGTATGTATAATTTGGAATTCAGTTTTTCTACTTTACATTGATAATAAAATATTAATTTTATTTCCTATCTTCACATTTTTTATCATTATACTACAGATTAAGTGTATTTAACCCTTCTCATAATGTTAAAATTTTAGGCTGAATTAAATTTTCAATAATAAAGAATTCTGTAAATTAAAAAAATAAATAAGAAAATAAAAAATTTTAAAAAGATTACAAATTGAGTCCAAAATATATAAAAATGTTAAGGAATATCAAAGGGTTTTCCCAAAACAAGCCAATTTATGCTTGGAAGTTAGGAAAATAAGAAAGATAAGCATTCTTAATAAAGTCAAACAGCAAGCATAAGAGACCATGTGCATTTAAATAGGCGTTGTTTTTCCTAATTATCCTTTGTAATTCTCCACAATTAATTCAGCTATGTGAACATTGTTAAATAATTTTTGAACTTCTTCCAAGAAATAACTTCAGAATCATACCCCCAAAAGTTATTCTCACTAATATCCACCTCACTATCCATCTGCATTCTTAGCCTTGTAGGGTCAGTGACTATATCTGGTTCACCGTTGTATTCCCAGCAGCCCACAGAGCAGGTGTGGGTCACAGTCAATGTTTATAGTATGCAAAATTAAAGAATGAATGCATCCACACCTGAGAAAGATTGAGATGTGCTTCATTCATTATCAAAAGAGAGTATAATTTGATGAAAAAACACTCAGTCATCCACTGACCCTTATCCTTTCATATCAACTATCCCCTGAGGTCAATACCTTTCTTAATACTTCCATAGCAGTTTGAAAAATAATTTCTTCCTTGTTGTACTACAATGGCCATCCCATTAAGAAAAGTGATTGTAGGGAACTTAAAAAAAAATTAAAGAGCTAGAGATAATCCTAGATCTACTAATTAGCACTTTATATGCCAGTTATAAGTAGTGATAACAATCTGAAACAAAAGATTTGGAAAGAGTACTTTGGAACAGTTCACATATCACCTATTGTCCTGGCATGGTTATTTGCTGTGTCCCTTTCAAAACTCTAAAAAGTACCTAAGTTTAGGTGACTATATGACTGCTCTAATTTTAATTCATTAATAATTCAGAATACCCCAAATCTCCTTAATTGGTTCTGTTTTCATTCTATTTTTCTAAACCATTTTCTTTATTTTCCAGAATGCCTTTCTCTCCCACTCTGTATTTATTTTGTCATTACCAAAGTTAATGAGCAATGAAATAAATAGTATTTATTATTAAAACAAATTGCCAAAACTTACACTTTTAGTAAATAAGGTTGAACTCTGCCTAAATCAAGATCATAAAGCTGGGACAAAGTGAGAGAGTGGCATGGACATATATATACACTACCAAAGATAATAGAATTTTTATGAGTTCTGGAACAAATGAAAACTCTCAGAAAATACAGCATCAATTTATGGCCAAAAGAATGGATATCTCATGATTTATAAAGATTTCTAGCTTCTTTTAAGCAAAGTGTTGTTTTTTTTTTTTCAGTGCTACAAGTTTAAGGCCAATTTTACTACAAAATTAAGGAATTTGCAGCACAGTTGATTCATTCTTTTCAACTATCTTAGCCATCCATGCAAGTCACTCCAAAGTCAATGAGGCCATGAAATCAGTATTGATCGTAGAGAAAATTGATATTAATAAATCAAACTCATAAGAAGATTATATGCATGACCTTGCTTCAGTGGAGAAATAAATACATATTTTTAATGTGTCTTCACAAAAGATGTTTCATAGGTCTTTGTTAAAAATGAAATTTTTCTGAACGTGTTCAGTGGCAGATAATTCAGGTCATTCCATGCATTCTCATTTGCTCATTCATTCTTGCATAAACTGTAATTTTCTAAGGCCCTAATAAGTGCCAAGCATTGTGTCACACACTGAAGATAGCAAAGACACCATCTAGGAACCGAGTGGAGGAGACAGATACGTAAAGATCATACAATATGGTAAAGAGAACCATGCTACAAATGTGATGCAATCACAGGAAAGAAGTGATTAGCTGTACCATGGGGGAGATGAGACCTCACAAAGAAAAAATAAAAGTTTCCCTAGCATTGAGGGTTTTCCCTGATCTGCCCAACTTTCTTCTCTAACTTCATTTATATCTTCATCTAACTTTTCCCCTCCCTGTAATACTGCACCACTGACAGTTTCCCATATATACCGTGCTATATGGTATATCTATACACTGTGCCTTTGCACACGGAAATTCTTCTAACTACTGTGTCCTCACTCCAAAACGTGCTTGATGTACTCCCATATCTCCTTTAAGATTCAGTTCATGTCTTTCCTGACCACCAATCCTGAGAAATTCCTCCTTTGAAGTTTTTGCCCTTTTTTTCTGTGTGCCTTAAGTAGGTTTTTTTTTACATTCACCTGTGACCCCCTGGTGTTTTGCACAGTGCATTCAATAAGTATTTATTGAATGAATAAATGAAAATTTAAGCTAGATCATAATGAGCACCACAAAATAATTAAAAGTTAAAATTCTACATGTATATAATACTGACCATATGGCCCAGCAATTCCACTTCTCGTTATTTACTCAAAAGAAATAAAAACATATGTCCACATAAAGATATGTATATGAATAGCACTTTATCCATAATAGAAAAAACTGGGCATAACCCAAATGTCTGTAAAGAAATACTACTCAGCAATAAGAAGGAATTAACTATTGATTCTTGTAGCATCGTGGGTGAACATCAAAAATGTTTACCTGAGCAAAAAAAGCCGGACAAAAAAAGAATACATACTGTATGATTCAATTTATATGAAACTTTAGAAAAGACAAGTCTAATCTACGGTGATACAAATCATATCAGTGGTTGCCTAGAGATGGGGGTAAATAGTAGTATTGACTGAGAAGGGACACAAGGACACTTTTTGAGGTGAATAAAATATTCTATATCTTGATTGTGGTGGTGGCTAAATGGCTATTTACACTTTTCAAACAGCATCAAACTCTACACATAAAATGTATACATTTTATTATATATAAATTATACCTCCATAAAGTTCATCTGTAAAACTTTAAGATAATTTGCATCTACAGAGTCATATCATATTTGGGGAACCAGAAGCTTTCAGAATTTGAGTAGCCTCCTTAATAAATAATAAGAAATTAGGTTAACAGCTACCATTTACTTAGAATGAGAAATGAAACCACACAAATTTCAGATATTTTAAAAAACCTGACAAACTACAAACATTACAAAATAAAAATGGATAACATTTTTATTAATTAACTGATTCACTTCTGGGTACGTTTTTTCCTACATTTTTGGCTACATACTCATTAATTCTTCATAGAAAAATGATTTTTGTAATATTTACCATAGAAACAATGATAAGCTCACCAAGTCTTCCCTCTAGCCTGCTTGACTATAATTTGGTTTTATTTTTATTTTATTTTATTTTTTAAAGGAAATTGATTTTTATGTTTTATTTTATTTTTTCTACATCTTTATTGGGGTATAATTGGTTTACAATGGTGTTTTACTTTCTGCTTTATAACAGAATGAATCAGTTATACATATATATATGTTCCCATATCTCTTCCCTCTTGTGTCTCCTTCCCTCCCACTCTCCCTATCCCACCCCTCTAGGTGGTCACAAAGCGCCGAGCTGATCTCCCTGTGCTATGTGGCTGCTTCCCACTAGCTATCTACTTTACGTTTGGTATGTGCATACATGTCCATGCCACTCTCTTCCTTTGTCACAGCTTACCATTCCCCCTCCCCATATCCTCAAGTCCATGTTCTAGTAGGTCTGTGTCTTTATTCCCATCTTGTCCTTGGTTCTTCATGATCTTTTCCTTTTTTCTTAGATTCCATATATATGTGTTAGCATATGGTATTTGTTTTTCTCTTTCTGACTTATTTCACTCTGTATGACAGACTCTAGGTCCATCCACCTCACTACAAATAACTCAATTTCATTACATTTTACAGCTGAATAATATTCCATTATATATGTGTCACATCTCCTTTAACCAATCCTCTGTTGATGGACACTTAGGTTGTTTCCATGTCCTGGCTATTGTAAACAGAGTTGCAATGAACATTTTGGTACATGATTCTTTTGGAATTATGGTTTTCTCAGGGTATATGCCCAGAAGTGGAAGAGCTGGGTCATATAGTAGTTCTATTTTTACTTTTTTAAGAAACATCCATACTGTTCTCCATAGTGGCTGTATCAATTTACGTTCCCATCAACAGTGCAAGAGGGTTACCTTTTCTCCACACCCTCTCCAGCATTTATTGTTTGGAGATTTTTTGATGATGGCCATTCTGACCGGCATGAGATGATATCTCATTGTAGTTTTGATTTGCATTTCTCTAATGATTAATGATGTGAGCATTCTTTCATGTGTTTGTTGGACATCTGTATATCTTCTTTGGAGAAATGTCTATTTAGGTCTTCTGCCCATTTTTGGATTGGGTTGTTTGTTTTTTTGATATTGAGCTGCACGAGCTGCTTGTAAATTTTGGAGTTGAATCCTTTGTCAGTTGCTTAATTTGAAAATATTTTCTCCCATTCTGAGTGTTGTCTTTTCGTCCTGTTTATGGTTTCCTTTGCTGTGCAAAAGCTTTTAAGTTTTATTAGATCCCATTTGTTTATTTTTGTTTTTATTTCCATCTCTCTAGGAGGTGGGTCAAAAAGAATCTTACTGTTATTTATGGTATAGAGTGTTCTGCCTCTGTTTTCTTCTAAGAGTTTTAGAGTGTTTGGCTTTATATTTATGTCTTTAATCCATTTTGAGTTTATTTTTGTGTGTGGTGTTAGGGAGTGTTCTAATATCATTCTTTTAAATGGAGCTCTCCAGTTTTCCCAGCACCAATTACTGAAGAGGCTGTCTTTTCTCCACTGTATATTCTTGCCTCCTTTATCAAAGATAAGGTGACCATATGTGCATGGGTTTATCTCTGGGATTTCTATCCTGTTCCATTGGTCTATATTTCTGTTTTTGTGCCAGTACCATACTGTCTTGATTACTGTAGCTTTGTAGTATGGTCTAAAGTCATGGGGCCTGATCCTCAAGCTCCGTTTTTCTTTCTCAAGATTGCTTTGGCTATTCAGGGTCTTTTGTGTTTCCATACAAATTGTGAAATTTTTTGTTCTAGTTCTGTGAAAAATACCAGTGGTAGTTTGATAGGGATTGCATTGAATCTGTAGATTGCTTTGGGTAGTAGAGTCATTTTCACAATGTTGATTCTTCCAATCCAAGAACATGGTATATCTCTCCATCTATTTGTATCATCTTTAACTTCTTTTATCAGTGTGTATAACTTTCTGTATACAGGTGTTTTGTCTCCTTTGGTAGGTTTATTCTTAGGTATTTTATTCTTTTTGTTGCAATGGTAAATGGGAGTGTTTTCTTAATTTCACTTTCAGATTTTTCATCATTAGTGTATAGGAATGCTAGAGATTTCTGTGCATTAATTTTGTATCCTGCTACTTTACCAAATTCATTGATTAGCTCTAGTAATTTTCTGGTAGCATCTTTAGTATTCTCTATGTATAGTACATGTCATATACAAACAGTGACAGCTTTACTTCTTTTCCGATTTGGATTCCTTTTATTTCTTTTTCTTCTATGATTGCTGTGGCGAAAATTTCCAAAACTATGTTGAATACTAGTGGAGAGAGTGGGAAACCTTGTCTTGTTCCTGGTATTAGTGGAAATGCTTTCAGTTTTTCACCACTGAGGATGATGTTGGCTGTGGGTTTATCATATATGGCCTTTATTATATTGAGGAAAGTTCCCTCTGTGCCTACTTTCTGCAGGGTTTTTATCATAAATGGGTGTTGAATTTTGTCAAAAGCTTTTTCTGCATCTAATGAGATGATCATATAGTTTTTCTCCTTCTATTTGATAATATGGTGTATCACATTGATTGATTTGCATATCTTGAAGAATCCTTGCATTCCTGGGTTAAACCCCACTTGTTCATCGTGTATGATCTTTTTAATGTGCTGGTTGCTAGTATTTTGTTGAGGATATTTGCATCTATGTTCATCAGTGATATTGGCCTGTAGTTTTCTTTCTTTGTGACATCTTTGTCTGGTTTTGGTATCAGGGTGATGGTGGCCTTGTAGAATGAGTTTGGGAGTGATCCTTCCTCTGCTATATTTTGGAAGTGTTTGAGAAGGATTGGTGTTAGCTCTTCTCTAAATGTTTGATAGAATTCGCCTGTGAAGCCATCTGGTCCTGGGCTTGTTTGTTGGAAGATTTTTAATCACAGTTTCAATTTCAGTGCTTGTGATTGGTCTGTTCATATTTTCTATTTCTTCCTGGTTCAGTCTTGGAAGGTGGAGCATTTCTAAGAATTTCTCCATTTCTTCCAGGTTGTCCATTTTATTGGTATAGATTTGCTTGTACTAATCTCTCATGATCCTTTGTATTTCTGCAGAGTCAGTTGTTACTTCTCCTTTTTCATTTCTAATTCTATTGATTTGCGACTTCTCCTTTTATTTCTTCATGAGTCTGGCTAATGGTTTATCAATTTCACTTATCTTCTCAAAGAACCAGCTTTTAGTTTTATTGATCTTTACTATCATTTCCTTCATTTCTTTTTCATTTTTTTCTGATCTGACCTTTATGATTTCTTTCCTTCTACTAACTTTGGGTTTTTTTTGTTCTTATTTCTCTAATTGGTTTTGGTGCCAGGTTAGGTTGTTTATTTGAGATATTACCTGTTTCTTGAGGTAGGATTGTATTGCTATAAACTTCCCTCTTAGAAATGCTTTTGCTGCATCCCATAGGTTTTCGGTCATCGTGTCTCCATTGTCATTTCTTTCTAGATATTTTTTGATTTCCTCTTTGATTTCTTCAGTGATCACTTCGTTATTAAGTAGTGTATTGTTTAGCCTCCATGTGTTTCTATTTTTTACAGATCTTTTCATGTATTGATATCTAGTCTCATAGTGTTGTGGTCGGAAAAGACACTTGATACAATTTCAATTTTCTTAAATTTACCAAGGCTTGATTTGTGACCTAAGATATGATCTATCCTGGAGTATGTTCCATGAGCACTTGAGAAAAATGTGTATTCTGTTGTTTTTAGATAGAGTGTCCTATAAATATCAATTAAGCCCATCATGTTTAATGTATCATTTAAAGCTTGTGTTTCATTATTCGTTTTCATTTTGGATAATCTGTCCACTGGTGAAAGTGGGGTGTTAAAGTCCCCTAGTATGAATGTGTTACTGTTGATTTTCCCTTTTATGGCTGTCAGCATTTGCCTTATGTATTGAGGTGCTCCTATGTTGGGTGCATAAATATTTACAATTTTTGTATCTTCTTCTTGAATCGATCCCTTGATCATTATGTAGTGTCCTTCTTTGTCTCTTGTAATAGTCTTTATTTTAAAGTCTATTTTGTCTGATATAAGAATTGCTACTGCAGATTTCTTTTGATTTCCATTTGCATGGATATATCTTTTTCCAACCACTAACTTTCAGTCAGTATGTGTCCCTAGGTCTGAAGTGGGTCTCTTGTAGACAGCATATATATGGGTCTTGTTTTTGTATACATTTAGCCAGTGTGCGTCTTTTGGTGGGAGCATTTAATCCATTTACATTTAAGGTAATTATCAATATGTATGTTCCTATTCCCATTTTCTTAATTGTTTTGGGTTTGTTATTGTAGGTCTTTTCCTTCTCTTGTGTTTCTTGCCTAGAGAAGTTCCTTTAGCATTTGTTGTAAAGCTCGTTTGGTGGTGCTGAACTTTCTCAGCTTTTGCTTGTCTGTAAAGGTTTTAATTTCTCATCAAATCTGAATGAGATCCTTGCTGGGTAGAGTAATCTTAGTTGTAGGTTTTTCTCCTTCATCACTTTAAATATGTCCTGCCAGTCCCTTCTGGCTTGCAGAGTTTCTGCTGAAAGATCAGCTGTTAACCTAATGGGGATTCCCTTGTGTGTTACTTGTTGTTTATCCTTTGCTGCTTTAAAATTTTTTTCTTTGTATTTAATTTTTGATAATTTGATTAATATGTGTCTTGAAGTGTTTCTTCTTGGATTTATCCTGTATAGAACTCTCTGTGCTTCCTGGACTTGATTAAGTATTTCCTTTCCCATATTAGGGAAGTTTTCAAGTATAATCTCTTCAAATATTTTCTCAGTCCCTTTCTTTTTCTCTTCTTCTTCTGGTACCCCTATAATTCGAATGTTGGTGCGTTTAATGTTGTCCCAGAGGTCTCTGAGACTGTCCTCAATTCTTTTCATTCTTTTTTCTTTATTCTACTCTGCAGTAGTTATTTCCACTATTTTATCTTCTAGGTCACTTATCCGTTCTTCTGCCTCAGGTATTCTGCTATTGATTCCTTCTAGAGAACTTTTAATTTCATTTATTATGTTGTTCATCAGTGTTTGTTTGTTCTGTAGTTCTTCTAGGTCCTTGTTAATCATTTCTTGTACTTTATTCTATTTCCAAGATTTTGGATCATCTTTACTATCATTATTCTGAATTCTTTTTCAGGTAATTTCCTCTTCATTTGTTAGGTCTGGTGTGTTTTTTCTTTGCTCCTTCATCTGCTGTGTGTTTTTCTGTCTTCTCATTTTGCTTATCTTACTGTGTTTGGGGTCTCCTTTTGGCAAGCTGCAGGTTCGTAATTCCCATTGTTTTTGGTGTCTTTCCCCAGTGGCTAAGGTTGGTTCAGTGTGTTTTGTAGGCTTCCTTGTGGAGGGGACTAGTGCTCGTGTTCTGGTGGATGAGGCTGGATCTTGTCTTTCTGATGTGCAAGTCCACATCTGGTAGTGTGTTTCGGGGTGTCTGTGGCCTTATTATGATTTTAGGCAGCCTCTCTGCTAATGGATGGGTTTGTGTTCCTGTCTTACTAATTGTTTGGCATAGGGTGCCCAGCACTGTAGCTTGCTGGTCGTTGAGTGAAGCTGGGTGTTGGCATTGAGATGGAGATCTCTGTGAGAGTTTTCCCATTTGATATTATACAGAGCTGGGAGATCTCTTGAGGACCAGTGTCCTTAATTTGTCCTCTCCCACATCAGAGGCACAGCCCTGACACCTGGCTGGAGCACCAAGAGCCTTTCATCTACACGGCACAGAGTAAAAGAGAGAAAAAATAGAAAGAAAGAAATAAGATAAAATAGTAAAATAAAATAAAATGAAATTTTAAAATAAAAACTAATTATTAAGAAAAAAATTTAAAAAGTAATTTAAATAAACCAAACAAATATGGACCAACAGAACCCTTGGACAAATGGTAAAAGCAAATCTATAAAGACAACATCACACATAGAAGCATACACATATCCATTCACAAAAAGATAAAAACGGATATATATATATATATATATATATATATATATATATATATATATATCTTTGCTCCCCAAGTCCACCTCCTGATGTTAGGGTGATTCCTTGTCTATTCAGGTATTCCACAGATGCAGGGTACATGAAGTTGACTGTGGAGATTTAATCCTCTGCTCCTGAGGCTGCTGGGAAAAATTTCCCTTTCTCTTCTTTGTTCGCACAGCTCGTGGGGTTCAGCTTTGGATTTGGCCCCACCTCTGCATGTAAGTCTCCTGAGGGCGTCCGTTCTTTGGTCAGACAGGACGGGGTTAAAGCAGTGGCTGATTCAGGGGCTCTGGCTCACTCAGGTCGTGGGGGAAGGAGGAGTAGTAATGCAGGGCGAGCCTGCGGTGGCAGAGGCCAGCTTGACATTCCAACAGCCTGAGGCATGCCATGTGTTCTCCCAGGATAGTTGTCCCTGGATCACGGGACCCTGGTAGTGGCGGGCTGCATAGGCTCCCGGGAGGGGAGGTGTGGATAGTGACCTGTGCTTGCCAACAGGCTTCTTGGTGGCTGCAGCAGCAGCCTTAGTGTCCCATGCCCATCTCTGGTGTCCACGCTGATAGCCACGGCTCGCACCCATCTCTGGACCTCCTTTAAGCGGTGCTCTTAATACCCTCTCCTTGTGCACCAGGAAACAAAGAGGCAAGAAAAAGTCTCTTGCCTCTTAGGCAGCTCCAGACTTTTTCTCGGACTCTCTCCCCGCTAGCCGTGGTGCACTAGCCCCCTTCAGGCTGTGTTCACAGCCAACCCCGGTCCTCTCCCTGGAATCCGACCTCTGAAGCCAAAGCCTCAGCTCCCAGCCCCGCCCACCCCGGCGGGTGAGCAGACAAGCCTCTCCGGCTGGTGAGTGCTGGTCGGCACCGTTCCTCTGTGTGGGAATCTCTCCGCTCTGCCCTCCGCACCCCTGTTGCTGTGCTCTCCTCCATGGCTCCGAAGCTTCCCCCCTCTGCCACCTGCAGTCTCCACCTGCGAAGCGGCTTCCTATGTGTGGAAACCTTTCCTCCTTCACAGCTCGCTCCCACTGGTGCAGGTCCTATCCCTATCCTTTTGTCTCTATTTCTTTTGCCCTACCCAGGTGCAGGGGGAGTTTCTTGCCTTTTGGGAGGTCTGAGGTCTTCTGCCAGTGTTCAGTAGGTGTTCTGTAGGAGACGTTCCACATGTAGATGTATTTCTGATGTATTTGTGGAGACGAAGGTGATCTCCGCATCTTACTCTTCCGCCATCTTGAAGCTCCCTGGTTTTATGTTGATGGCTTATGAAAGTTTCTTTTAGCATCATTGCTCATTATTGTTCATGTCATGTGACCTTTTAAGAAGTTCTCAAATTTGGAGAATATCTCTACCATGCTTCTTTTATATATGAGCTGTTACAGATGTGCTCACTCTTTGTAGTAATGTTACCTGTTTTGTGCCTTTATGAATTCTGATAAATTCTATTTTATGAAATTCTCATTTAAAAATTTTAAAGTATGGTACATTTATAATTTAATACAGGTTTTCCCCACTCTCCAAAAGTAGAGTATTCCTATGAAACCTACCATAAGCCAAAATAGTGTAAACAAAGTTCGTAGAAGCAAAAATCCGCTTCGGATTTCTTTCAGTTAGCGAAAACAGGTACTAACATAAGTCTTTCATGAAAGAGAAGGGCCGTAAAGTGAACTTTCAAAAAGCAGTGGATACATGTATTCCATTATCAAGTATATTACTAAAAAGAGGGAATCATTTTGACCAGACATCAATGAGAATTGAATCCTCTACTTAAGATTTTACAATTCTGGTGTTTGGGAAAATTCTCCCCAAGTTAGCTTCTAGTTTCTACTTTTCAAATGTTGTATCTTCTCTGCTACCCACACACTTCTGGTATCAAGTACTGTAGGGGACTTTCACATCACCATGAGATCTCTAGCACTAGATTTTCCTGATCTAATGCTGGGTAAGTTGGCAGACAGGGCAATAGTAGACTGAAAGCCATTCCTGCAGTGACATCTAGCAATAAGTTATCTACACCAAGAAGTGACTGCAAACCATATAAACATCCCATCAAACCCAAACCAAATGTGTCTGCAATTCCATTTCCTCTTAGATTCCAAGAATGCCCACAGCCACTCCAGTGTCACTGACATGAGGGTAATGTAGGGGAAAATCAGAGGAGAAAGAGACAGCAACTAGATTTTAACGGATTGCTCTTAGAAAGTACGACTTTTGCAAATTTTCCAAAAACATATGACCATATGAGTACATTGCTAAATCTCATTCATTAGGTGCACAGTAAATACACTCCTGATATTGTTTTTTTCATTCCTAATAATTCTTACTCATTCATTGATTCAACAAATATTTGTTTTATGGAAACTATTAGCTCATAAATCTTTTCCCTTTAATTCTGACATTTTGGAAAAACATAGCTAGAAAATTTACATGTACACTTTATTTTTCTAGCAAAGAGAAATTTGCAAGAATTCTTTCTGGACCTACTCATGAACTTGGTAACACTTAGTGAAATTCAGCATGAAGCTATATAATTCTAAATTGATGATATAGGTCAAAATCTTTCATATAGGGGACTGAAGAGGACTGAAAAATTAGTTTCTTGGTTGGTTTCAATCATGAGAGTTACAATATATCTGCCAAATATCTGAATATTTCACATGCATCTTGTGTCAGACACATAACAGCTTCATGGAAACATTGAAAAACAAAGTACTTGCTGTGTAGCTAGGGAAATATATTTCATGAGATTTGAAATCTAGAGACAACGTTCTTCAAACAACTTAAAGAAGGGAATGACCAGCTTTCTGAAAAGATTTTTCCAGTAAACACTTCTCAAGAGGTTAGACAATCTGTATATATAATATAGAGATGTATAGACATTTACAAACACTCTTTTTCATTGTTTCTGGGGAAATGATCTTTCTCTGAGATTAAAATGGCTATAGTAAGTTGATATGCTGATTGATCAGTCTAAGGAGACTAGAATGGTGAATTGGAGCAATATTTGCAATAAGTCTTGTGTTTTTCTCAACATCTTGGGATTACTCAGAGAGCACAACTCTGCCTGCTACATAGTTTGGTGGCTTCACATTTTATTGCATTGAAGCTAAAGTTTTGTTTAAATTATTTTTTTTTTAATTTTAGAAAGCAAATTTTATTAAATATTCTACCTCAAAAAATGTAGGTTAGCCTTCAAAGACACGAAGTGTTTATGTCAGTGATATTACAACATGTAGATGGTTCATATCTCATGAATTTTAAAGATTAGGCAAATATAAAACAGGGAAATTGGCAAACTATTTCCTGCCCCAAAAGAAATACCATCTTTGGTGCCTCTCGGTTTCCTTCCCCAGCCACCCAAGTGATCGACTAGGACCACCAGTTGTGGATTCTCTCTGCATCAGCACCATTCAATTTCTGCTATCTACATGTTCAAATCTGCCTCACAGGGGGAAAAGGGCCTTTTTTTTTATTAGATACTCACAACCCGACAAGTAATGTGGCATGCAATAATTCGCAGTCCTATTTTAGATCAGTGGACTGCCTAGAGGAACATCACAGAAGCCCATAATAACCATGATCTACAGCTCACTCATTGGACAGCTGGACTTCTGCTCTCCTCTAAACTCTAAAACCAGCTCTGTGTCTGTGTCATCCCCAGTCCCCATTCCCATTCCCCTACCCTTAAGCACTTAACCTCCCTGGTAAATGGATGCTAGTTTTATCCATGGACCAAGATTATGAACTTGGACTCTTTCTTCCCTTAAGACTAAGTCGTTCCCAGAGGGATTCTTCAGCCCCTGTTGCTAGGAATACATCCCACCTGCCTTACAGATATGTCAGGACACACCTGAATCCTGAGCGGAGCATAGTTTAGCTTCAAGGGATGAACCATACTACATTACGATTTGAAGTTGAGACAGAAAAAATTTTTCCAACAAACAACTCATATAAACACATTAATGAAAAAGAGATTAAGTGTGTGTATGTTTAAAATAAACTGAGTTTATATATAAAGAACTTAAAAGCCTTATTTTCTAAACACTGGCAGGAATAATTCATTATTTTTGGAAAGTACCTGTTGCTATAATGTACATTTGCTCTTTTAGAGCCTCAGTTACCTGTTACCTCTTTCAGAAAACTGAATGGTACCCCAGAGCTCCCAAAGAAATAACTTACCTTCCAATGAGTGGTTAACTCATCTTAACGCAATGCTAAATCGGATCATTTACAAAATGAATAAAACCCACAAAAGCTGCTATTGTTTCATTGTATGTCACAAAACAATGTTGTTGAATAATACAATTCTATTAAGCACAAAAGAATTCAAAAATTGGTTATATTTCCCTTTACAGCAGAAAAAAATAGCATATAATAAGGATATGGAAATTAAATTTTCTGTATGAGAATTCTAGGACTTCTGCTCAATACTGCTATTTGCACACAGGAATGAAGATTTCTATGAATTCTAATAATTTATCTTTATTTCCATTTTTAAATTGGATATTGTGGCTATTGCCATCTCAGGATGAAGACAATTTCTAGATCTCAGCGTTCAAAAAATAAATGGAAACAAGATAGAATTATGTAAAAGCATGCCGTTTTTTCTTCTTCCTTTTTTGATAGAGGTTATTGAAACTGATTAAAAGTTAATCAACTATACCATAACATCAAGAATTTTCCAAAAGTTTGTCAAATCAAAGAGAAGTAAAAGGAAATATAAAATTAATGAACCACAAGGAAAGCAGTAAACTTACATGTATAGAACACATACCATGTACAAGACACTACAAATACATCTCTCATTAAATTTTTGACACAATATTTTTTAAAGTGACATTATCCTGAATTAATAAACGATAAAAATTAAGAATTTTAAAAAAAATTTTATGTAAACTTCTCATGCTATGTGATTAATAAATAGCAGAGCAAGAGTTTGGTAGTTTTGCTTAATTCAAGATACAGGCTTTAGAGAGGAAGGGGGTGGGATGAATTGGGAGATTGGGATTGACATATATACACTACTAAGTATAAAATAGATAACTAATGAGAACTTACTGTATAGCACAGGGGGACTCTGCTCAATGCTCTGTGGTGACCTAAATGGGAAGGAAATCCAAAAAAAGAGAAGATATATATATTTGTATAGCTGATTCACTTTGCTGTACAGCAGAAACTAACACGACATTGTAAAGCAACTATACTCCAATAATTTTTTTTTTTAAATCTCTACTTTAGAGGAGGTCTAAGAAACATAGAATTATTCTCATAACCCAATTGTCAATGTGATTACTGACTGTTATTTTATTTCCTACAGCAATGCCATTTGAATAAAAGTAGCACTGAAGTGAAATAAAAAATAAATTCAAAATTAAATAAGTAAAAATTTTAAAAAGATACAGGCTTTTTCTACCACACTATGCTGCCTTCAAGAAAATTAACTCCTGGGAGGTAATCAAAACATTTTCTAGGTTAACTGTTGTTATGTTTTGATTTATTTTACAGGTTACAAACCCCAATAGTGGGTAAAAGACTTTTTAGATCCCATGATGCCAAGGTTAATAGATAGTTGCTTCTCTACTGGTTTCAGTTGTGTTAATGTGTTGACTTCAGCAGGTTCACTAAATATCTTCAAGTTCCCATGTTAGCATTTGCCAAGTAATGTGTTCAATTCAAAAGTCCCAATGAGGGTCCTCTGCTACAATGTTCCCATTGATCCTTTTATCTAAAAATAAAATAATGAGATCTCATGGCATTGATATGCATTAGTAAGGCAAAGAAAGTAGAATTTGCTTTTTGATTTTCAAAAGACTGACTAATGAACTCAGTATGAGTCTTCTGAGTCTGTTTCACTCATCTATCCATTCTTGCATTCATTCAACAAAATTTATTGGGCACCTCCTGCATGCCTTGTACTATTTTTGCTATATATATAAGTAAATGAGACAAAGTTTCTCTCTTCTTAGAACTTGTATTTTAGGAGATCATAAGGTAGAGAAGAATAAAGTGGGGGTATTTATTCACCAGCTCCCTCTTGATAAGGTAAGTATGTTGGCTATGTCCCTCCATCTAAGTCTATCACCTCTCTACACAACTAGTTTTCTCCTGATACTAGGTCTTAGAGGTGATAACTTGTCCTAACTGATGCTACTGCAGCATCCTTTGTGGGTTATTTTAACCCTGCCCACACCTTTATTAAACTCCTCTCATGACCCTGTTTGGGTGTGCCATATATTCCTCACTATCTTAGAGCCCTTGATTCTTGTCTGCTTTTTCTACTGTCTAAATCTTTTCTACTGTCTGCTGACATGTCTAAGAATTTACATGAGGAAGAGACATGTAGGCTAATTATAAATATGACATCTTCAGAAGAAAAGCTAAAGTGCATGAAGGTGAGGGGAAAAGGAGAGTGGTTAATCAAGTGATAAAATGAAAAAAGTCAAAGAAATAAGGGAGTTATGGCAACAATATGAAACAGGCTATCCTAGTTTACTGGCCCCTTCTCAGGAGCCTTCTCTGAAAATAGTTCAGTAGTCAATCAATCTGTGTATGTGTGTTTGTGTGTGTGTGTGTGTGTGTGTGTGTGTGTGTGTGTGTATGTGTGTGGTGTGTCCCTCCTTCCCCTTATGGTTAGCTCAGTCTTCTCTGAAAAGCTCTGATGTTTTCTTTTCAGCCATCACAAAGCTGCCTAAACCTATGAAGGATGTGTCTGCTCTACCAAGCCATTCCATTATCTTAGGTCACACACCTGTCAAAGTGGAGGGAATATCTGTACAGAAGAATGTCCATGAATAAATATACAGAGAATAACAGAATTAGAAAAATCATCATTTTCCAGATAAAATGTCATATATGATTTAGGCAAGGGGTATCAATGGATACAAAAACATTGATAAAAAATGTTGTTAAGAACAAGATATTCACAAATTCTAATGTATTACACTATGAATTATTTTAAATTTGCAAAGAGAAAAATATACCTTTAAAATTACGACTTCTAGGAGCCACCATCTTCCTGGGTGATCAAACTTATCATCACTTATCAAGAACAATCTGATATTATATGCTTTAGAATGGAGTGTGTTATGAAATATAGATTATCACCTATCAAGCACTCTTACCAAAATGCTTAACTTATATAATGTCAAAACTCTGGACCTAACTTCCAGTTTCCAAGAGAGACAAAGAATAGAGGAACAAGTTAATCAACAATGTGAGGAAAATAATCAGATGAAAGGCACAAGAAAATGACAAGACAGCTGTTCAGAGTTCTTTAAAAAGTCAATGTCAAAAGACCAAAAATAGTGAAAGCAGTTTTGAGAAAAAAGAACAAAGCTGGAGGCATCACACTTCCTGACTTCAAACTATATTACAAAGTGATAGTCATCAAAAGAGTATGGTATTGACATAAAAACAGACACATAGATCAATGGAACAGAACAGAGAGCCCAGAAATAAATCCGTGCATATATAGTCAATTAATTTATGACAAAGGAAACAAGAATACTCAATAGGGAAAGGACAGTTTCTTCAATGATTGACATTGAGGAAACTGGACAGCCACATGCAAAATAATGAAATGGAACCCTATCTTACATCATACCAAAATCAACTCAAAGTGGATTAAAGACTTGAGCATAAGACCTGAAACCATAAAACTCCTAGAGGAAAAAATAAGGGGTAAACTCCTTGAAACTGGTCTTGGCAATGATTTTTTGGATTTAACTCCAAAAGTAAAGTCAATAAAGGCAAAAATAAACCAAGTAGAACTACATCAAACTAAAAAGCTTCTGCACAACAAAGGAAAACATCAACAAAATAAAAGTGCAACCTACTGAATGGAAGAAAATATTTGCAAACCATGTATCCAATAAAAGGTTAATATCTAAAATATCCAAGGAATTCAATTAATAGCTAGAAAAAAACAACCCAATTTAAAATGGGCAAAGGACTTGAATATACATTTTTCCAAAGAAGATATACATATGGCCAACAAGTACATGAAAAGATGTTCAACATCACCATTGATCAGGGTAATGCAACTCAGAACCACAATGAGATATCACCTTACACCTGTTAGATTATCTTTTATCAAAAAGATAAAAGATAACAAGTGCTGGTGAAGATGTGGAGAAAAGGGAATTCTTGCACTCTGTTGGTGAGAATGTAAACTGGTACAGCCACTATGGGAAACATATGAATGTTCCTCAAGAAATTTAAAAAAAGAGCTACTACATAATCCAGCAATCCCACTTCTGAGTATATATCCAAAGAAAACAAAATCATTATCTCAAAAATTATCTTCTGTACTCCCATATTCATTGCAGCATTATTCACAATAGCCAAGATGATATGGAAACAAGCTAAATGTCTATCAATGGATGAATGGATA